>NW_026988442.1:61259166-64035000 GCF_030222135.1 Aotus nancymaae | reverse complement strand
ACTTGCAGGGTAATTATCACCAAAACATAATTGCTAGTTTTCCTCAATTTTTCTACTTACAGAGCTAGTGTGAAACTACCATTAGTGAAGTAGGAAATTACGTTTTTGGTAATTGGTTTCATCATTGTGAAATATAAATGGCTTTTTTACTTCACTTAATTCTTGACCTGAAGTACGACAGTAATCTCTAGAGGAATATTCTATATATTAGTTGTTGTTTTTATGTTGTAATTTTGTGTTCTCCTAGTCCCATGATGTAACATCTCTATAGTCGGGATATTTCAACTTTTAAAATATTTTCTAGAACTTTAGATTTTTCCACTAGTCTTTAAAAAAAAACTTGTCTTATAGATTGGTGGAAATTGACTATTCTTGTAACAAACCTTTAAGGCTCAGTGGTATTTCTTTCTGGTCAAATGTTTCTTAATGCGAAATGGAAGAAACTTTGAACCAGTCTAGATAGATTGTTTCTTGGATATAATTTTCCCTGAAAGGAAAGATATGCTGCCTTCCATAACCTCTTATAGGTAAAAAGAAACGTCTCCTTATACATATGGCCTTTGTCGAGAACATAAGTTTCTTTTTTTCCCTCTTTTCTTTAGGGTTCACTGTCAGACTTTCTTAAGGCTAATGTGGTCTCTTGGAATGAACTGTGTCATATTGCAGAAACCATGGCTAGAGGATTGGCATATTTACATGAGGATATACCTGGCCTAAAAGATGGCCACAAACCTGCCATATCTCACAGGTAGAAAAATGTTGTTTTCCCAGATAATTGAGTATATATTTACTAAACTTTTAAGCCCCTGGGTAAATTTTAATTTTCTCCTTGTTACGCAGTCATGCTTTACAAGACAGTTGATTTTCATTTCTTTTTTAAAATTTGCCTTGAGATTGGCCAGGAAGTATTTTTTATAATGTGTATGTTCACATCATTGGTAAAGTTTGATGATCTACCTCATCTCATTTCTGAAAGCATGGTTGAAAATAAATTGTATTTTCTCTATCTTATAAATTATATTATCTCTATAAGGAAAAAGACATTTGTTTTACCTCAAAACATGATTTACTAGGGATTGTTATACAAGGGCATGTAATGAAGGAGAGACTGAATGTCTTCCTTGCTTGTTTTTTGAATCACCTTATTATCTTTAGCCAACGTAGAGGGAGGCATCACTTAAACAATTGTCCAGTGAAGAAATAGTACTTAGACTCAACAGTTTTCATGCCCATGAAAGGAAAAATGATTGTTTTTTAAACATGGAATTCAATTTTCCATGTATTTAATTTCCTTAAACATGGGATTCAATTTGTCATCTCGTGTTCAATTTAAAGATGGTTGTTTTAAAAGTAGGCATTAACTGATTCATGGAACAGATACTTAGCTGAGTGCTACCAGGTGATGTTTTAGGTTGCTGGGGGGCATTATTGTAAGTCAGCCTCTAATTTAGGTTCTGATTTCGCAAACTTTAAATGACATCTACCTCAGAAATAACTCTTCTTTCTTCTCACTCTCTTACATGCAGTCTAATGGCCTCTTCTTGGATTCTCCCTTGCCCTGCCTGGCCACATAGGGAATTAATTCTTAAGAACTCCTAAAGTTATTAGGAAAAGGGCCTGAAAGTCTTTTGAAGCTAAGACCTATTGGCTTTTATAGCATTTGGGAGTGTCGCCTTGTGCTTTCAATATCCCATTCGTGGTCTATGTGTCTGTACATAAATTTAACCACTAGTCATGGCATAGTTACTCATGTATTTAACTAGGGTATAGTAGTCTCTAGGATAAGCCAGTTGAGACAGGTGTGTAGAATAGGATATCTTATTGCCTTAGTACTGTTACCCCTTTCAGAACACCAGAATCTAGCTAGAGCAGTGTCTGTTTATGGTAAAAAGATTATATCTGTTATGCATTCCATAAGATACTTTTCTACAGCCAGGGGGAAGAATATAAGAATCACTATAATAAGGGAATATTCTAAAATGTAGATCTATGCCAAAAAGCAGAAGGTCCCAATTCAACTATTTTTTAAAAATTCCTTCATTTTGGTTTTTAAATTTCAGTTTCTATGGGAGTTTGCAAGTAAGAACTCTGAAATATTATCTTAAAAAACAGTAGTTTTATGATTGATAGATGGGAGACATAGATAACATATCTTTTTGGCACGGCAGATTTTTATATAACTGCCTTATGGGTAGGGTTCCTTCTTCTTGTCCGTATTGTGAATAGGAGTTTGTCACTGTACTCTTGTGTTTAAGGGTACATGGGGGCTCTGAGCTTTTTCTCTCCCCCTTTCTCTGCATTTCATAGTTTTAAGAAACTTTTTTCATAGTATATATATTCCCCCCTTTTCCACTTTCAATAAAAAATTTAAAAAGATAACTTGTTTAAACTTAATTTGAATACTCTTTTTATTTGCAAGGGACATCAAAAGTAAAAATGTGCTGCTGAAAAACAACCTAACAGCTTGCATTGCTGACTTTGGGTTGGCCTTAAAATTTGAGGCTGGCAAGTCTGCAGGTGATACCCATGGACAGGTAAGGATGATGATTATGAAATGTAAGAAAAAATAAACTTGTTCCGTATTTTCTTAGAATGACATGTCAGGACTGAATTAGTCTAAAATTGTTGTGGTGTTTAAATCAGCATCTGATAGAGTTATATCTTTAAGTTTCTGGAGGAAGACATTTTCATATGGTGGTGGAGGACTCAGGTGGTTTAGATCAAGCACTTCATAAAATAATCCTTAGACACATGTCATAGGATTCTTTTTGAAAAATTGATCAAAGAATAATCCAGCACCTTTTAATAGACCTCATTCTTAGGGAGTTCCATATTATCTCAGTAGTTTTAGTCTGTTAATTTTTTAACCAGCTTAAGAAGAGCAGAAGGATAATTAGTCACTATCCTTACTACAGTGTGTTAAGATTCCCTGTCCATTTTCCCATGCAATAATAGTTTCTTGCTTCTTGTTGTTTATTGCTTCATTAACTCTAATCGACTTGATGGCTTTTCTCCAGATTCTCTCCAGAGTTCAGAACCATTGTAAACCCCTGAATTAGGTGTGTAACTCTTCACACCTCTGGGCACTTCTGTGTGCACAGAGATCTTAGTAATGGGAACATTTGTGAAGGCCAAAAGGGTAAATAACATTATCCGTACATTTTATTTTCAGAAACTTTGAAGTTGGAACAAGATCAACTTTTATTTATTTTTATTTATTTATTTTTGAGACAGTGTCTTGCTCTGTCACTCAGGCTGGAGTACAGTGGCATGATGTTGGCTCACCGTAACCTCTGCCTCCCAATTTCAAGTGATTCTCCTGCCTCAGCTTCCTGAGTAGCTGGGATTACAGGAATGCACCACCATGCCTAGCTAATGTTTGTATTTTTAGTGGAGACGGGGTTTCACCAAGTTGGTTAGGCTTGTATCAAACTCCTGACTTCAGGTGATCCACTCACCTTGGCCTCCCAAAGTGCTGGGATTATAGGCGTGAGCCACCACTCCTGGCAAAGATCACCTTTTAATCAGGGAAACCAGTTCAACCTAAAAGATGACATTTTCTACAAAGCTAAATGATTCAGGCCTTTAGCATTATCATTTCTTCATCTTTCATGTCATGTAAATTTTTTGGCCAACTAATTCTTAGCTTTCATTTCCCCAGCATATCCTATTAGTTCTTGAGGACATGGTTTTAAACAATCATGGCACAACAAATTTTGGCAATATTGACTAATGGTTTAAGAATTTAATTTGGGGTAATGGTCAGTAGCCATATAGCTGTAGAAAAGTCAACTGCAAATGTATATGGGAATGGAGGCAATTTGTGGAGAATACTACCAAGATTGTGTAGGAAGCCTGAGGACAAATTTCTAAGCTAATTGAATGATTGACTATCATAAGACTAAATTCTGGGAACATGTTCTTAACTTGGTACCTCATAAGCCCTCCCTCCCCTATTTTTTTGAGAAAAAAATTTAACTCACTCATGTCGTATTTTAACTCCTTCACAGTTGGGTTCTATGATGAGTTAAAAATTAATTGCTTATGGCAAATGACACATTGACTTTTCATGGACCAGAAAATTTCAAAACTATTTGGAGGGACTTGCATGTTATTGCACATTTTATATAGTACAAAGAAAGAACACATATAAAAGCGGCAACATTTTATGTCAACATGGTAGATAAACCAATAATCTTACAATAAAAAAGGTAGGTACTTTGGATGGCATAGGTTTATCTTTAAGAGAAAAGTAGGCTTTAGGGAAACACTCACTGATAGTACAATTAAAATATTCAGAGTAGTAAATTTTTTAAAAATAGAGCTACTTTTTCCCTTTAATGTATTCTCCTTGAACTTTAGTCTTAGTGATGTGTCTTTATTCTTTAAAAATCTCTGTTGCATGTATACTTGCATAAATTTCCCAACTTTTAGTCTAGAGTAGAGATTACAGCCACCTAAGGATGGAGCTTTATGGACGTACCAATATCTAGACTATTCTCTAGTCCTAATACATCACAAGTGTGTTGTGATGTACCCAGCTATCTCACAAATATTTTTAAGCATTTATATATGAATGTTGTCAAGCACCAACCAAAGCTAGCTGTACTAGCTTAGTAACCATAGTTACAGTACTAAGAAATACCAAATTGTTGGGGACAGATAAAAATAAAGGACTCCAAGACAGAAGAATTCTTGAATAAACAAATACATAGATTTTGTACAAATATAACTTTTTAACATCAATGTGTCCTTTACTTGGCTAATTATTTTTACAACATTTTATTAGTTTTTTTTAAATACAGAGAAAAGACCTCAAAAAAATTTTTGTTTTTTGTTTTTTGTTTTTTAATCCACATTTCAAACAGTATGCAAAGGTACAATTGAAAAGTATGCAGCAGCCTTCTCCCAGCTAACAGTCAGTTCAGTTTTTTGTAATTACATCTAGAAAGGGGAACAAAAAAAATTTCCAAGTCTGTACTAGCCTAATGTCTGTTGATTTTTTAAGTATAAGCAGAAAGGATCTTACTATTTATATACTGTAGTCTGGTATACTTACCCTGGTAATAGACCATATTTGGTTTTGATTCTTAGAAAATCATACAGTGTTAGTTCATAAAGTTAATGAATGAATACTCTTTGCTTTTAACATCTTTTTCAGGTTGGTACCCGAAGGTATATGGCTCCAGAGGTATTAGAGGGTGCTATAAACTTCCAAAGGGATGCATTTTTGAGGATAGATATGTACGCCATGGGATTAGTCCTGTGGGAACTGGCTTCTCGCTGTACTGCTGCAGATGGTAAGGGAAAAAATAATTTTAAAAAAGATATATATGCCTACCACACATGTATGAAAAGGGATGGTACATTCAAAGGTAATATTTTAAAGTACAGTTTTTTTTGTTTTTTTTTTTTAAATAGATTCCAAGAGGTGGTAGAGAATTCAGGAGGCAGGGGAATTGATCCTTTACCATTACTAGCTGTGTTGCTGGACACTTCACATACCTTGAGATTATTTCCTAAAACAGCTTCAGAGGTAGATATTACACTTGACAGATGAGGAAACTGAGATGCAGAGAAATTAAGTAGTTTGACTACTTTAGCCTCAAGCTGGTGAATAGTGAAGCCTAGATTTGGAACTCTGATCCATACATAGGGAGAGGTCTGCTTTGGTAAGGTCAACTTCAGTAACAACACAGAACTGTTTAACCTGCCCCCTAGGTTAAAGGGTTTCTATTCTGTGTTCTTGTTATTGAAGTCCAAGTCTTACAGATGTTTGCTTTTATTTATTTATTTATTTTTCTGGTTAAAAAAAAAAAAACTTGTCGACTGTTACTCCCAAACAGATGTAAATGAGCTTGATCTGTTTCTTATATTTTAATTTATAGTTGCCTAAAAACTTCCCTCGATTGTCAAAGACCATAGAAGAAATTGTGAATATTTTATAAGTTATATAACCAATGTAACCTGTGTTACTATTTTATTTTCTGAGTACTGTAATAGGCTCTCATAGACTGCCACTTGAATATAAAATTCATTATGGGGCACTATACGTTTAAAGGGAATTTAATAGAGCGCTCAGAAATGGGCACTCTATAGGGATTCTTCTAGGATTGAGGGATTGGCTTGGGAGTCAATCACAAACCTAAGAAAGGTTGAAGCAATTTGGGAATAATTTTAGAACTCTTTATGAAGAAGAATAAGAATTCAGAGTATTTTCACTCAAAGTGGATGAAGAATTACATTTATTATGTGTATTTATGGAAGAAGTAGGTTAGATGGCAGATGTTATAGGAAAATATATTTTATAAGAACTTTATTATAAATATGAACTCTCCATAGCAAATCATTGGATTAGGTAATTTATTAGACACAAGATCCTGTTCTCAAGTAATGTAAACTTTAGTTACGGCAATAAAGTATATCCTGGACAATTAACTCTGGAGTAAGTCAAGCGTGCGTTGTCTAGCCCACTGCCCAGTACACAGGTATTTAGTAAATGTTTTTGGATGAGTGCAGTACTTAAGAAATAGAAGCATGTGTTTTAGGAATTTAGAGGAGAAATTGCTTTGTTTTTGGGGAAAAGGAGTTATCAGAGAAGTTCTTTTGGAAAAAGAAAAGGCTAGATACTTTTCTTATATGCCTTGTATATACCATGAAATAATTTCACTCAGGTGTTTCTGACTTTTAAGTCAGAACCCAACTCTTAAGTCAGAAATTGGGGTAGAGAGGACAGTATGAGCATTGATTGCTAAAGTAGGTTCTTTCAAATTTGTTGATGGCTACTTATTTGTTAAATGAAGTTATTCTAAAACTTTAATGTGCATACCAGATTCTTAGGAATCTTGTTAAAATTTACATTCTGACTCAGTAGGTCTGGATTGAAACCTGTGATTCTGCATTGCTTAAAAGCTAAGCTGCCAGTTGATGGCAATGTTGCTGGCCTGTAGACCACATAAGTGTTAAATAGACACCTTAGAATGTCAGTACTCTGTCATTGGAAGTGCTCAAGCAGAGACCAACTGTCCAGCCATAAAGAATTCTTATATTGGTAGAGGGTCAAGTTAGATGACCCCTTCATGATTCATCGTATTCTATCCAGGAGTATTTAGTGCATTTCAAGAGCTTCACAAGGTTTGTGTTTATGTACACATACATCTATCTGGTCACTGATACTGCTCAGTGGTGACCTGTTTCTGTATGTCTTTGTGCAAATTATGTAACTTTCCTGAGCTTATCTGTAAATAGAGGTAGTGCCATCTTAACCCTGTGAAGTAAGTAATACATGTAAAGTTCCTAATCAGGATAGGTGCTCACTGGATATTAGTTATTAACTCCTAAATATATTTTTCTATTTATCTGAGTAGGCCTAAGAAGAAAGGAATTATTTATGTTGTTTAATAAATCTTGTCTGTGAAGGCACATCCTGACTTGTTGGGACCCCTAGTTGAAGAGCCTGTTCATGATTTTCTAAAAAATAAACATGTACTTTTTAGCAGCTGTTGTGGGGGGAGTGTAGAGAAGAGGTGTGACTCTGAGGTGCATAATTCCTTATGTGGGGCATGCAGAGGGTTTGGATATGTCCTAGAATAAACATGGATGTAATAGATTGAACCCAGAGCCTCCAGGGTTGGAAGCACCACTGTTAACATTCTGATCTGAATTGTAAGGATTGGGTACCTTAAAGGGATATTACATAACTTTGATTTAAAAATACTGATTGTTCCTATGTCCTGTCTGCAGATGGAAGTAGGCATTCTTTATACTTGGATAAGAAAGCTCCTTATGCAGTCTTTAAGGGAGTTAGTTACATGTCAAATTATAGACCTTTTCATTTCCCATACATTAGTTTGGTCACACTATGGTATAAGTACAGTTGAAAGTCTGTTTCTCCTCTCTCCTCATAGCATGTAAACGATTGGGAAAAGGTGACAGTATATTTTAGAAAGTGTTTACCAGTTTTAAAGTCAGGAAGATTTTAATGAAAATGATTTATTTTTCTTTTCTTACATTTCAGGACCTGTAGATGAATACATGTTGCCATTTGAGGAGGAAATTGGCCAGCATCCATCTCTTGAAGACATGCAGGAAGTTGTTGTGCATAAAAAAAAGAGGCCTGTTTTAAGAGATTATTGGCAGAAACATGCTGTAAGTTATCCAGTTAGCTTTTCATTTAAAATTCCAATGAAACACTTTTCAGAGGAATTATTTATCTCTGCACATTTCTCTTTCTTCTGCAAGTACTTTCTGGGAGGTGATCTTCACACAGGATATTCTAGAATTCTAGAGGTAGTGATTGTAAAGTTATAGAGCTTTAGAGGGCTTTTGTCTCAATGGTCCTGTGCAGAAGAGTGTGTCATTTATTTAGAAAGTTTCCCAGGGAAGAAAAGGCATGCCCGACTCAGAACCTGTGGTTAGGTGGGTAACTTTGCTGATCACCACTTCCAATATGATGCCATTTTAAAAAGTTTATGAACCACCAGGTTTTCTACTTCCATGGGAGTTTGTTGTAGCTTTTTGATTTGGGCTTAGAAGACTTTCATGTCTTAGAATGCTTTAAAACGAAAGATCGACACAACAGTATTGCCCTGGTTTTTTTGTTTTTGTTTTTTGGTCTAAATATAACTAGAAACATGGCTAAAACCAGGTAATCTCAAGGTGGTTTTCTAATCTTCTGTTGAATTGTAAGATAGAAATGCTGATGATATTAAGAAAACAATACAAATTGGTAGGTCCCCCTTTATCCTTGATTTTCAAGTCCAGTTGAAAGGTTAGCATTGAAATAATCTGGTTTATGAACAATGGATAGAGATGTTTTTGGAATTAAAAAAAAATCCTGTTGTGATAGTCTCATGCTTTAAAAAGAAAGGTTTTTTTAATGCTTTTCTTCATGATTCTGCACATGGTATACAATAAAAGTGATCGTTGACAGAAACTTCTTTGACCCAGAAAAATAGCAATTTCTTCATGAAAATTTTATTCTATTTCCTAATAGAAAACAAAAATTGCTGTGGCATTTGAGTATGTTTTTCTCCTTTTAGGGAATGGCAATGCTCTGTGAAACCATTGAAGAATGTTGGGATCACGATGCAGAAGCCCGGTTATCAGCTGGATGTGTAGGTGAAAGAATTACCCAGATGCAGAGACTAACAAATATTATTACCACAGAGGACATTGTAACAGTGGTCACGATGGTGACAAATGTTGACTTTCCTCCCAAAGAATCTAGTCTATGATGGTTGCGCCATCTGTGCACACTAAGAAATGGGACTCTGAACTGGAGCTGCTAAGCTAACGAAACTGCTTACAGTTTATTTTCTGTGTAAAATGAGTAGGATGTCTCTTGGAAATGTTAAGAAAGAAGACCCTTTGTTGAAAAATGTTGCTCTGGGAGACTTATTACATTGCCGACAGCACAGATGTGAAGGACATGAGACTAAGAGAAAACTTGCAAACTCTATAAAGAAACTTTTGAAAAAGTGTACATGAAGAATGTAGCCCTCTCCAAATCAAGGATCTTTTGGACCTGGCTAATGGAGTGTTTGAAAACTGACATCAGATTCTTAATGTCTGTCAGAAGACACTAATTCCTTAAATGAACTACTGCTATTTTTTTTAAATCGAAAACTTTTCATTTCAGATTTTAAAAAGGGTAACTTGTTTTTATTGCATTTGCTGTTGTTGTTTCTATAAATGACTATTGTAATGCCAATATGACACAGCTTGTGAATGTTTAGTGTGCTGCTGTTCTGTGTACATAAAGTCATCAAAGTGGGGTACAGTAAAGAGGCTTCCAAGCATTACTTTAACCTCCCTCAACAAGGTATACCTCAGTTCCACGGTTGCTAAATTATAAAATTGAAAACACTAACAAAATTTGAATAATAAATTCATCCATGTTTTGTAACAAATTCACTGTGTTATTTAAGGAAAAAAAAGGTAAGCTATGCTTAGTGCCAATAGTAAGTGGCCATTCGTAAAGCAGTGTTTTAGCATTTCTTGTGCTGGCTTGTTATGTAGGGAAAAAAGTGCTGTTTTTTGAAAAGATGGTGTCATTTTCCCCTTCTTCCCATGTTTTAAAGCCCCATCTTATATCCAGTTCCCAAAATTTACATACTTACCTAAGTATTTTCTTTAGGCGTGCTGTGTTTGGGGAATATTTGAAAATTTAAAGCATGATTTAAAATTTTTTTAAGTGAGCTGTGACACTGGAAAGCTCTTCATTTTATCTTTTAAAATAGAGTTTTTTCTATTTATATATGTAAAATTGTAGTGTATTTCTTTTCACCAAACAGTGTGTGGGACATTCTTTATCACTGTTTTAGGATCACCTCAGGAAGTGTCGTTACCCAGAATTCCTCACTGTCTGCTTTGAGACTTGTAACTTTATCACTACTTCTGCTTGGTGCCATCTTGTCAGAGTCATATTTAATGTCTGTGATATGTAAAGAATTATCCTAGGATAGAGATATTAAACTTTAAGCAGATTTCAGATGTTACTGCTTTAAAACAAATCAGGGATAACAAATTAAACGTATAACTTAAAATATGCAATGACATTTAGAGGTAACCAATGTTGATAACAGATAACATAGCCTAGCCTCCTCCCCAAAATTGCTTTTACAACTAACACTGATATTAATTTAGGATAGTTCATGCCTTATCCTTGCTAAGCAAATGGAATTGATGGTAGGCAGGTGCCAAAGTGCTTTTCAAAACAATTATTATGTTAGAATACAATTGGATTCTTCCTCAGATTTATGTAGGCCAAAGTAATACATTAATTTCCTGAATTTCCAGATTACCAATCAACAAATAGCCAATATTATGCCATGTATTTCTGTCAGGTCATTTTAAAATCCATACACTAATTTTATAAAAGAATTTTTTACATGTCACTGTCAGGAGCTCACTGTGAATGTGTTGTCTTCAAATGGTTATTTAACCACATATTACACTACATTTTACATATAATATGTACCTAATCTCTGGGAATAATAAATTATGTTATTTATAAACAATACATAGGTCAACAGACTTTAAGCAGGGAGGAAAAGAAGAGTAATAGTGTCTGTGTGCCGTAGACCATTCAGAACTGTCACATGTGTCCCCATGGTCTCATTGTATTCCTAACAATTGCCTTTTCAATGTTGAGTTCACCTCTTTATTTCACAAAGTACTTGGTGTCTCAATTTCTCGATCTGGTTTTTGCTTCCATTTAAAAACTAATTAAGAAGGGAAAATACTGAGATTGTGCATACAAGAAAATTGTTAATTTCCTGAAGATGAATTTCTATCTGTTGTGAACATTTAACTTTCTTTTTAAAAGTTAAAAAAAAAATCAAAACAAAAATAAACAAGGGATACTATGATGAATGTTTGGCTTACGTGAGTACTAGAGATACATTTTTTAAAACCAGTTATTCACAATATAAAATGTTTTCAAGTTAGAAAAAATTTTTAGAAATCCTGGGTATTGTACTTAATTGTAGCTAACCAATTTTAAAACTTGTATTCTTTTGAGAACTATTATTAATAGAAAAACTTTTTATAAGCAGTAAAATAAGAATGTTCCGATGACTACCTATCCTTAGTCTTGTTAAAACTTTCTTTTGCAGGGTATTTAGTGTTTGGTTTACAGTCAGTGCAGAGTGGGCAAGTTAATAAAATGTTTGAACTAGAGATACTGGAAAAGAAGAAAAATCAAAGAATGAGAAAAATGGTGATCCATTTTGGGGCAGTCTGAGACCCCTCAAACTACTCTTTCCTCATGTGTATGGTGCTCCTCATGACTCGTCTTGTATGTTGCCTTTCTGATACCCATCAGAACTGCTGCTGCTCTAACTTATACTCTTTACCTTGCCCAGATCTCCACATAAGGAATGCTTTATGATCAACTTGCCATAAGACTGATGGATTAACCAGTGTTCGGCTTTATTTGAAGTCTATGCCCTGCACAGCTCTTGTATGTATTTTAGATGCTAGAAGTTTTTTTAGCATGTGATGTGTGATTCTTGTTTGAATTCTAGGTACCTTGTGAATTCCAGAAAGGAGACTGTGCCTCATGATTGTTAGTCCCATGAACTTGCACTGTCTTTCATGGTGATATTTTGAAAATACAATCAGGAAAAAAACCAACACCTTTGGAATTTAAAAATAGAATCTCATCATGAAATTTAGAAAGAATCTCTTCTGTTGTGTTTCCTCACCCCTAAGTAACAGCTACATTTAAGTAAAATGCAGGTGGTAGGGAAAAAAACCTTAGCCAGTTGGTTGTTTAGTGGAATAAACTGATTACTGGTGGGTTTTTTTTTTTTTTTTAAAGAAAGAAGCTTCATCACAGATACTTTCCAGTTTCTCTTTTTTACGTTTTTGAAAAATTACTTTTTAGGAACATTTGGTATGATGTGCATAAAATTATCAATTTATAGGCAAAATGATACAAGTAGCATCTTGATTGAACATCATTTACCTCAGATATTCAACCAGCAGTACGTTTTTTATGCAGTCTCAACCCATATCCCATTTTGTTACCTCTCAGAATATTGGTAAGCAGTTACTTTCGCTTTGCTCTGTATTTCTTGTGTTTTGGGCACAGGTTATTGTACTACTGTCAAATCGTACTTGCTATTTTTTCTGCAAGTATTTACCAGAAAGCTTAATATTCCCATAAAACCCCACCTTGGATAAGTGATTGTTAAATATTGTACAAATAAAGTGTATGCTATCCCCATTCCATCCCCAAGTTAAATAAAAAAATGAATATGGTATTATTTGCATATGCAGTTTTTCTTTAGGTGTGTTCTTAAAGAGGGGAATAGTAGCTTTGTAACTTACAGTGAGGTTTACACTTTGAGAACTGCAGGAATGATAGTGGTGAGTGAAGGGAGATTTGTTAATTATGGCATTTCCCTCTATTGTCATCTAAACAAATTATATTCCCACTCAAGTATGTGTGTTGGTCTTGCCAGTATTAGGAAGCCAGAGGCTTGCTGGCATTGTGTCACACAGCACACACCAGTTGATTCTCAGATGATTTTCTAGGGTAAAGGTGAAGGAAGGGGCAGCACTTAGGTTAGAAACTGAATTGCTTTCTAAACCAAATGAGAATGAAAACCATGGGGAAATATGCATGGAAACTCTACAGAAAGACTGAAGTGTTTCTTACAGTGTTTTCTACAAAACAGTGATTCATTAGGACGTTAATAGGTACTACATTTTCAACATATTGAAATAGTGATATAGTAAGTTTGGACCAAACAGGTATTAATTCCCCAGAGCCTTTCACATGCATGAGAATCAGTTTTTTTAACAAGTTTTGTTTCTGGTGGGCCACTTGGAGGGAACACAGGTGTAAAAACACACTGAAATATTCCTCCTTCACCTGCTTTTCAATCTGATTACTTCAGATTGGTAAGCAGCTATTTTTGCTTTACTCTGTATTTCTTGTGTGTTGGGCACAGGTTATTATACTACTGTCAAATCATACCTCCTGTTTTTTTCTGCAAGTATTTAACAGAATATGGGATCATGAGTGTTCTTATTTTTCCTCCTCTAGTAAATGAAGAAAATATCTTTAAGCCATATGTATAAGTTTATATTATTCTTGAACCACTTTTTAAACTAGGGTTTTTCAGATTTGTTTTTATTTTATTGATGACAGTTTAAGCAATTTAAGAGACGAAGTTAGCTCAAAACTCTTGCAAAACACATTTTAGCTTTTTTGTATGGGGGAATATGGAAAGGCCAACAATCAGCACTGCTCCTCCCCATAAAAATGCCTTGGGAGTATGATAGGCATATACTTCATTTGTGTAACTTTTCCTAATCTTTTTTTTTTTAATTTGCTTTATAACTGTTTCATGTTTACCTAATTGCTACTTAGTTTTAACATCCATATACCTGGTTATTGATGGATCTTCTGTAGCTTTTATGTAGCCAAGGAGATGAGGGCTGTCAGCTTTTAAGTTGTATCTTAACAAGAAATCACAATCCTCAAGTCATTTTATGAGGCTGCTGCCCTTTAAGACAAATAATACTTCCCTCAAATAGTTTAGAAAAATTTTTAAATGTTCAGTTAAGAGCGTAAATGTAAAATTCTTGCTTCTAGTGTATAATAGTGATGTTACCATGTTAAGTATTTTGGTGAAATGGCATAGAATCAGTATGCAAGCCTTAACCTGAATGGAACTGCTGAAAAGTAAATGACAGGGATCTGAAGACTTAGAAGGCTTAACTTTTTTGCAGGGAAGAAGGAAAGGCTATGTAAGAGTAAGTTGTAACTACTGATGAGCTACTTTTATGGACAGAAATCTTTTTTATTCCACTTTTGTATCCAAGACTTCATTAAAACATTGTTCCTTAGAGCATACTTTAAATTTAAACTACTTGGGAAGGAATCCACTGTCAAACTTCATGTCTTAATAGCACTGGCTTTGGTGTTAAACTGAGTTGAATTCCAAGCCTGTTGGGCATTCCCAGCATTGCCACTACTGTGTTAGTTTTCTGATCTGTGAATAACAGTGCTTACATCTCACAGGGCCTCTAACAACAGTTAAATGGCTTGTATGCTGCACAAGCATAGGGACAGTCTGTCTTTTGTAAACCTCCCATGCACACAATAGGCAATCAAATATTCTTGAACAAATGAAGTCACTAAGTAAGTGCTTATTAAATTTCATTTTAAATATATGCCTCTGTTAATTCATGGATCTTGAAACTTAAGACAGTGCTTTGATTGACATTTCCACCTTCCTCATAGGGATTTTTTGATACAAACTGGTTTAGTTAACATTGCCATACATGTCTTACTACTTTTGAGTGATTTTCCAGAAGTCGCTGGTACAGTCATATGTCACTTCATGATGGGGCCATGTTCTGAGAAATGTGTCTTTAGGTGATTTCATTATTGTGTGAACAACACAGAATATACTTAAACCCCAATTGTATATAGCCTGTTACACAACTAAGCTAGTAATAATAGCCTAGCCTATTACTCTTAGGCTACAACACTGTACAGGATGTTACTGTAATCATACTGTAGGCAACTGCAACACAATGGTAAGCATTTGTATATTTAGACATAGAAAAGGTAAAGTAAAAATATGGTATTATCATCATCTTATGAGACCACCCTCATATATACAATGTCACTGACCAAAATCTTATGTGGCGTCATGACTATACTTGTTTAGAAGGCAAATTCCAATCCTCTTGACCTATGGTAGGCTCA
Source organism: Aotus nancymaae (assembly GCF_030222135.1). Taxonomy (NCBI): domain Eukaryota; kingdom Metazoa; phylum Chordata; class Mammalia; order Primates; family Aotidae; genus Aotus; species Aotus nancymaae. The sequence continues at coordinate 64,019,768 of NW_026988442.1, read as the reverse complement.
ATAATCTGTAATTATATTTTAGAAAATCCTAAAAGGGATTCTGATGTGGATGGTATGAGTACCACATTTTGAGATGTCTAGAAGAAAAATCTTCAAATTCCTTGGCTTTTTTCTTCCAGGTGAACCACCCTCTGACTAAGCTGGTTAGTCTCCTCAACTAGAAAACCTGGGTCTGGGATAGAATCCATAATTTGCATGTGGACAGAGAAAAAAAACCTGCAGCATCCCTACTGTACCAAAGGTTACTTATGACACTTCAATTCTTAACTTTTTTTTTTTTTTTTACTCCTTTGGTTTAAGGTTTGTAAAGAGATCTACCTGTTAGATTGAAGTGAGTTCTTCAAATAGATCTGTCTGTGTGTGTGTGTGTGTGTGTGTGTGTGTGTGTGTGTGTGTGTAAAGCACATGGTCTAGTCCCTAAAGCAGTCATATTTTATTCTTCTGAACTGCTACTTACAAAGTAATCTCAATCACTGAAATGATAAATCATGTAACTATTCACGATTAAAAGGCAAGACACAGCCAAGACAGTACACGTTCAAGTCTCACATAAGTACAAAAATATTATTTATAAAATGTTTAGCATATCATCTTAAAGGACAATAGTTTTTCATTCTCTAGAGAAGTATGAATGAAGTGCCAAAGCTGAAGTCACTGGTAGTATTCATAACCAGCTGAGTGAGGATGTTGCCCACTGCCTCACATCTGTAGGACAGTTGGGATATTTCTGCAGAGCATTCATAATTTGAGTATTATCCAAAAGCAGTTTCATCAGCTGGTACTCTCTCTGTGAATTTCCTGAAGTTCTTTCCACGGGCTTTATTAATTCTAATTGTTGCAAGTGTTCAAAAGCCTGAAAGATGAAAGAAATAGTTTAGGTTGAATAGGAGAGGAGAGTAACAAAGTAAACCCAGAGAACAGTTAGCATTTTGGTCCGCTGCAGAACAGAGTAGCAATGTAGTTGCAGAACAGAGTAGCAGAACAGAGTAGCTGAAACAAAATGTAACAGCAATCAATAGGATTCAAAAAACTCTCACAATTCCATAAAAACTCCTATTATCATCAGGTAAGAGTGTTAGTGCACACTTACTTGTCCATGTATTGTTGAATGTAAACATGGAAAACTTTAATTCAGTATATACGATATGGTTTTCTTCCTAGCCTCATTATCATAGCTCCTCCTAGTACTTTAATTAATAGTGTTTCCAGTCAAAAACCTAAGAATCAGATAAGATTTTCTGATTGATTACCTAAGCTACTCAGATTTACATTTATAGTTTGTTTCTACCTTTGTAAGGCTTTGCTATGTAAAAGATTAACACAACTAACAAAATGGGAGGCAGAAAAAGACCCTTGAGTCACTTAGGCATATTCAGCTGATCCTGTAAGAAAAAGATTCGGCAGGGTAGTATGGACATGGAGGAGAAAGGATAGGCTCCTATTTCTCTAAGAAGTCTGACTCAGGCTGTCACAGCCTTCTTCCATGGAAGAAGCTCCCTTCTTCCATCTTTCCCATCTTAATAGGGTTCTTTCCTGTCTGCTTCCTCTTATTCTTAATATTTACGTATTACATCTTTTCTAACCTTGAGTGTTGTGTTAGGTATGTTACTAGGGTATGAAAAAAAAAAAGAAACCATTAAGTGAAATAGATTCCTGAGCATTCTATTATATTCTTACAACTCACTGTAAAAATCATCACTGGAACATATTCTCTATGTATCACATAAATTCTTCTGATAGAGAAACAGCTCAGATACCATTCATATCTGAAAATGAGAAAATACTGGAGGCTGCAGGTGTTAGAGCTGAATAGAACTGTACAGATTTAAAATATTTCTAAACAGCAAAATAATTCCTTATTGAAAATGCAGAAATGAGCAACTACAAATTATTAATAATTTGTAGAGCCTGGGTAAACTTTTCATTTTCACAACTCTCACAAACTAAGACTATTAGGGGGAAAAAAATCCTCCAGTGTTGTAAAATACTTTTCCTGTTTCTTTGAAGAAATGGCAATGCTCTCTACCCATTTTTGTTACTACAAGAGATGAAATTCTGATTACTAGGTCCTATATGGGATACCAAAGGACTCGGGGGTCCACTGTTTTAAAAAAGGTTTCTTTCCATAAAATCGTCAAGAGCTGCACTGTCACGCTAGGCTACTGAGCAGTTCAATGTGGGACTCAATTGTTATTTAAACTTAAAAATAGATACTCAGTTCTATTAGAAAATTCTGAGCATGTTCAGAACAATTTCAAAATGTAAATTTACTTTCTCAGCTATAAATTTTATGGAATCTAGACAGCAAGAATTTTCAATGAATATTTAAGCAATTGAGATGTGCTGTAAGTATAAATGCATACCAAATGTTAAAGACTTAATTCAAAAGAACGTAAAACAAAGAACTTTATAAATGTTTTTCTATAATGATTATAGATTGACACATTTATGATATGTTGAATTAAATATATAATTAAAATTACACCTTTTAAATTTTCTTACAAGCACTAGAAAATCTAAAACTACATTACGTGGCTCACATAACCTTCGTAGTGGACAATGGTAATCTACATGAAGTCCTCAAGTTCTAAAACTCATGACTCAGTCCCCAAATAACACTTTCTCTGTATGCCCTCAGAGGCCAGTGAGATTTTTGTCTTTTAAGTTTCTTAATGGCTTTTAGTTTCATTTTTTTCTCATTTTACTGCTCAGATTATAAAAGCCAGTCCTTGGGTTGGAAAGGGAAAGGTGGTACCACACTATACTGAATAGTTGTTTTCAGGATGCAAGTGCTATGAATAGACAGCAGAGGGCAGTATACTTCCACAAACTAAAACAATTGGTTGCCTCAGATTTTTGAAAATATTTCATTTTTAGATAATTTTCTTGTTTTGAAAAGAAATCTCTATGATAAATACTTAATGTTTAAAAATTGATGAAAGTGCAATTTTAATACATAATCAAATTGGATGTAAAAAATATACTCTCTAGAAAAATAACAGCAAACTAAATCTTACCTTCATGACAACAGGTTTTTCAAAATTATAAACAGAATGCGCTTTTCTTTGAACAAACTTCTGAAACTCTGGGTAGAAAGCAATTACAATATTATATCTTCACATAAGCAGTGGGTAAAAATCAGAAAAAAGCCACTTAAGTCTCATCTCACCATTATAGACCATTTGAAAATTAAATGGCTCCTCCTCATAAATGTCATTTAAATGTTTCATTGCTATTATAAGACAGATTTCCAAGACTGATAGACCTATAGTAAAAGGGAAAAAAGCTATTAGTTTAGTGACACATAAGACTAAAATAACTGTTCTCCAAAGAGTACAATATAGTGAAAGATCTATGGTTTTGAGGAGTAAAGAAGGTCAAGATTCTTCTAGATTTTAATGTGTTCCAATCACTATTATCTATATAAATTTAACTAAGTTACTTAACTTCCCTGAGCTTAGTTCTTCATAACTTCAAAATAAAGATATTTTTAAACTTTTAGAAATGTCACAAGGATTAGAGACAATTTATCAAGCACTCACCATATGGCCCACAGTACACAACAGAAACTTCAATTGTTATGTGACTTTAAATCACATGGGGCCTTTGGATAGGATTTATCCAGAGACTTTCTAATCTCCTGGAAATTATATTCAAATTTGTGTTTTCCTTTTTTCCCCTGGAGAGGAAAAGGGTTATTACATTTGCAAAAGGAAATAATGAACCCAAAATGGCTGAAACCCAGTGAATGCTCTTCAGTAGCTCTTGGTACAATGAAAACACCAGAAACATAGTTTTACCTGGATTTCCAATGTGACAAAAGAGGCAGAGCATCAAGTTTTTTGTTGTTGTTGTTTTGTTTTTACTTTAAATGGAAGTGATAGTACCTTTAAAAGGACTAAGTTAAAGGCTATATGGAGACAAAAGTATTTTATAAAGTATTATGCCCATGTTAATTGAAATTTTAAGAAACATTCCATTATCTAAATTCGAACTTTTTAAAAAACCACAATTTAAAAAAAAATTTAATAAAACTGGATTCTCACCATGTACAATATTTGCTTTTGAGTCCATGCTACACAGCTGGCTTGCTTCCATTAGATCTACAGCAGTCATAAATGGGTGCGACGCTGTTACTCGATTTAAAGAAAGCATCTAGGGAAATGTGGATCAGAAAAACAATTATGTATTTACATGTGCATTTTGGAGACACTACTGTGTAAAACTTCTGAATTTGTATAGTCAATTCTTAAGGGAGAGTAAATATTAATACTTAGGGAGGTATTCTCAAATTCAGTTCTATTAAAATACAGTATTTGAATTTTTATGTCATATAACCCTGCAAATGTAAAGCATAAAAACAGTTCTTGCTGCTCTCTTTAACCCATTCCACTTCCATATCTTGTTTACTTAATGCTTGGAAGAACAATATTTAAAGAGGAGTACAGCAAGGAGAAGAAACTGAAAATAAGTAAGAATACTTACTAATGAAAGCCCCAGACACAGCCCAAAAGGCAGATCTATGCCTTACTTGTAAACTTTTTCACCACCCAGCCATCCAGCCAGGTTAGTGTTCAGTTAGACAGAAGTTAGCTTTTATGTTCAATGGTACCAAAAAAAAAAATAGCACATTTATACTCAGGAATAACTCTCCTTGAAAACAGAGTCTACTTCTCTTGTGCTTGTTCTTTAGTTATCCAAAAATGAACAGAGGTCCTGGACCAGAATTGCTACTCAAGTATTCAGAAATTTCCTTTTTCTTTATTTGTATTTTTCATAAAAGTTATATTTGGTCATTTAGGGTTAGAAGACTGAGCAGATAAAAACGCATGACCTCTGGTTAAATTTCAATTTCAAAGAAACAATAGTTTCTTAGTATAAGTATGTGCCATGCTATTCTATTTGGGACATAATTATTCAAGAAACTCTCTCCTCCACCTTAACTAGGGCACAGGTGATTAGCTAGGCAAAGAGTTTGGCAATTCCTGTCCACTCTCCTGCTGGTTTGGACCCAGCTGGCTAGTGTTCCCTCCCTTTGTCTCTCCTTTCCTTTTTCCTTTAATTATGAAAATTTGTTTTAATTTTTCCATAAGTTACTGGGGTTACAGGTGATATCTGGTTACATGAGAAAGTTCTTCAGTGGTGATTTGTGAGACTATGGTGCACCCATCACCTGAGCAGAAAGCACTGCACCATATTTGTAGTCTTTTATCCCTTGCCCTGCTAGAAGACAGTGTGGACATTCTTTAAAGAACTAAAAGTAGAACTATCATTTGATCCAGCAATCACACTACTGAGCATCTACCCAGAGGAAAAGAAGTCATTATTTGAAAAAGATACTTTACTTGCACACGCATGTTTATAGCAGCACGATTCATAACTGCAAAATCACAGAAGCAACCCAAATGCCCATCAATCAAATGGATAAAGAAACTGTGGTATATATATGTGTGTATATATATACACATATATATACTATCGAATACTACGCAGCCATAAAAAGGAATGAATTAATAGCATTTGCAGTGACCTGGATGAGACTGGAGACTATTATTCTAAGTGAAGTAACTCAGGAATGGGAAACCAAACATCATATGCTCTCACTGATATGTGGGAGCTAAGCTATGAGGACACAAAGGCAAAAGAATTTTTTTTAACATATACGAAGGCAACAGAGAATAATAAATTGCATATCCATGATACTTTCCCTGCTCAAGAAATATGATCTTAGACTTGAAGCCCATCTCCTCTGGATTGGACTCTACTCTTCCCCACATAAAACAACCAAGTATGTCTATACTATTAGGTCAGTGCAAAAGTAGTTGCCATTTTTGGCATTGAAAGTAATGGTAACTTTTGCACCAATCTAATACAGTATACTACTACATATACATTTATTACACAACACAGAGTAATTTTCAAATTTTATATAAATATTTTACCTTCACAACTCTCTTCACTGAACATCTATTATCAGATTTTATCTATGTTGAGTCAGTATCAATTCTGGTTTATTCATTTGTTGTATTTATTTGTATATACCTGCAATTATTCATTTCCTAATTTCCTATTGATAGACATCTGTCATTTCTTCTTCCTTTTTTTTTGTCCCCAGTCAAAAACAAGGCTGCAATAAACAACCCTGGATATGTCTTCCTGTGCATTAGGTAACTAGAGTTTCTCTAATTAGTATAAGTATGTTTCTCCAGTTACCTAATTTGCTAAATTGTTCTCCAAAGGACCATGTATTTACCATGGCAGCAGCAATAAATATTAATAGTAACAGACAGGTTACCATCAAGCATAACCTTTGACACCCACTAGATTGGCAAGAAAAAAAGTTTAATTGTAGTATTTCTCTGGTTACTGGAGATGCAGAAAATCTGTAATCTATAATGAGCTTCCTCAATGACAATCAATAATGGGATGACCTAAGAATATGAGTAAGCAGCCCTCAAAGAATCCCATATGACAAAAAAGTCATTATTTAATTCATTACTATGAATTAATAATGTAATAGAAAAATGGCAAGACAATGGCTGTTAATATTGACAATATTGAGGCAGATATATTTTCCCAGATGGAGATATATATATTCCTCTTCTAAAAATTATTAGTCCCCAAATTACTTCACGATAAAGACAGCTGTTGCTGAAAATAGCAGTATCCTTTTCATAATAGAGGGAAAATATATAGGATAAAAAGATTTAAATTTCCTTGGAAAAAACAGCTGAGGAAAAATAACTTGTATATAAACATGGGTGAACCATACAGCCAAGTAGGACACAAACTTGAAGCCAGACAGCTCTGGATTGAGTCCTGGCTTTGTTATCTACTAATACTGTGACCTTGGGCAAGTTATTTAGCTTTAAGGAGCCTCAATTTCTTTAGGGGTAAGGATAAAAAGTAAGATTATTACAATGGTCAAACATAATATAGGTACTACTAGTATCTACAGTACTTAGCTTATATGCTAGTCAATAAATGGTAGCTACTATCATTATTCTATTATTATTATTATAAATTACCTTTCTACAAAATCAAAACTATCTTCTGTTTGAAAGGTATTTGCCGTAATTTTCTAGAAATATTAGACTAAAACCAAATACTCTTAGTGAAGAAAGTTAATTTGCAGAACAATTAAGAACTCTTATTTGATATTGGTATTATGTAAGCTTAAGATACAATTACTTGGCAAAACATCATGACCAAGTAGGATATATTCCAGGTATATAAGGCTAGTTCAACACTCAAAAAATAATGTAATCAAATATATCAACAGAATAAAGAGAAATATGATCATGTCAAATGATCAAGAATAAGCATTTGACAAAATCCAACAGCCATTTATCATAAACTCTCAGCAAGTTACAAAGAGATGAGGATTACCTGTACTTGATAATGAACATGTATAAAAAAACCTATAGCTAACGTCATACTTAATGGTAAAAGTTTGAATCCTTTCTTCCCAAGACTGGGAACAAGAAAGGATGTCCACTCTCACTCTTTAATACAACATAACACTGGAAATTCTAGCCATTGCAAAAAGGCAACAAGATAAGAAATAAAAGGTATACAGACTGGAAAGAAAAAAAAAACCTAGAATAAGTGAGTTCAGCATAGACTATAAGATCAACACATAAAAGTCAGTCACATTTCTATATATTGTGTGTGTGTGTGTGTGTGTGTGTGTGTGTATATATATATGTAATCAATCACATATTCTATATGTAAAGAATATGTGGAAACAAAAACCTCAAAACACCATTTACAATTGTTTTAACAAAAATTAAATACTTAGGTATACACATTAAATGATCTGTGTAGTAAAAACTAAAATGCTGATGAAAGTAATCAGACAAGAAATCAAATAAAAGGAGATATGTGGCCTATTCCAGGATTTGCAACACTCAATGTAGTAAGCATGTGGATTCTCCCAAAATTTACCTACATGTTTAAGCAATTCCCATAACAACTTAATTATCTAGTGAAAGACAGAAAATGATAAGAGTAGGTAGGCTGAGCACAGAGGCTGATACATGTAATGTCAGCACTTTGGGAGGTAGAGCTGGGAGGATGGCTTAAGGCCAGAAATTCGAAACCAGTCTGGGCAACAAAGTGAGACTCTGTTACTATTAAAAAACAAAAAACATCAACAAGCAATAAAAACAAAACTAATACAAACCAATAGCATGTGTAATGACCGCAGGTTTTTGCTGATATTGAAATGCTTCTGTAGTACTTCCTGCACACTTCTCTCTTCTGAGAGACACTAAAGGAAAACAAAAAAGTCAAAATTTAGGAAAGATGTGGTTTAAAATCTATATAATCCTGTGCCTTACTGGTTGGTGTAGCTTATTAACTCTAATATTAATTCATTAGTAAACAGATGTTGGTCTTATTTGTAGAACACTAAAATCAAAAGAAACTTTCCAGTCTACTGATTTTTCTATCATGTTCTTTACATTAATTCAGTGAACAAAATGACAAAACAATCCTTGCTAACCCAAAATTTCTACTTGAATAAGGGAAACTACACAGTCATACTAGTGAAATGAACAAAATGCAGCATAAAAACACAAGAGCATGAGTTACTGTACCTAGATAAACAAAGTAAAGCATTACAAAGAATGCTTAAACTGGATGAGAAAAGAGATTTAAAAAAGAAGAGGGAAGACCATTTCAGTTACAGGGAACAACATGAGTAGTAGGAAAAATCATGGCATATTGGCAGAAAATGAGTAGTCACATACTCAAGTTTCAGTTACTGGCAAAATGAATGTACAAAAAAACAAAGGCAGAAAAACCTAATTGGAGGTAGCTGTCCAGACAAGAGGTAAGGAGGGTCTGAATTATCTGAGTTGTATGAAGACAAAAGAAAATTAAGAATTTATAGGAGATACATCTGGTAGAGAATTAGCTGGTATCAGAAAAGAAGGAAGTGTTTGAAAAGTAGAAGATAAAAATCACAGATGATCTATGGGAAACAAAATGGCCCGTGAAAAGTGAAAGGTGGTCAAGAAATGAATCTTGGATTATCAATATTTAAGTATTAGGTGGGAAAAGAGAAAAACTAAGAAAGTAAGAAAGATACCAAAGACTGGAAGAGAATCCAAGACAGAGCAGAGGTCTAGAAAATAAGGGAAGAAAGTTTCAAGAGAGAAGTGGGGTTCAATGATATAAACTACTTTGTAAAATTTAGATAAGATATATTTGAGAAGAGGCTAATGGCTTTAGAAATCCAAAGATCACCAGGGCCCTTTGAGAAAGCAGCATCTAAAGAGGCCAGTGACTACAGTATATCAGGGTTGAACGGAAGGTGAGGAACATTGGCACTGAAGAAAAGATTACATGAAAAGAGAGTAAATTCTGAGGTCAAAGAGCCAAGGAAGGCTTAGAAAAGATTGACATAATTTTTCAAAAGTCATCTGCATGGAATAAGGATTCTTTTTCCTTTTAAAAGAGAAGCCCAAAAAACTAAGCATTTTTGTATTTTCTAGAGCTATAACTACATGTATACTTTTTCTACTCTAAGACCAGATTCAGAAGTAAGTTCTAGTCCATTGGAATGAAATTTTATACTCTCAGGAAACAGATTGTCTTCATTATAGTTCCCACTCCCTTGCTATTGTTTCTAGTCTTCTTTTTGTATTTTAAAGGGCTTCCTGTTACTATATGTATATTTTTCTGTCACAAACATGGTAGAATATCCTTGGAAGTACACAAGGTGAACATAAAATAACAAAGCAAAGTAATACAAACCTTTTGGAAATTATAAAAATTTTTTTAGCTTTTCCACAGTTTTAAAATTGCAATATGGAAGATAAATATGTGACTAAATATCAGAGGCAAACTATAGTCTTGGCTTCTGTAATCTGTAACTTGTAAAAGTTGATGTGGTAAAATCAGAGCACTTAGGACAACTAAAGAAAATCACCTGGGACAAAATTGATTCTAAAACTTTTCTTTGCAAAAGAATCAATTATTTTTAAAATCTGTATTTGCCTCTCTTTGACATGATGCTTCAGAGATTAGTCTGTACTCCACCTTGCTACTTCATCTCTTTAGTTTTAGTGGTTTGACTCCAACTCCCTCTCTTTCTGAAAGTGGTCACCTTCTTGCTTCTATAATTACTTAATCTGCTTTTTAAAATGCCTACCTTATTAACATGAGTCATTTGAACAAACAAAAAAATTGCCTACCTCTTTTATTACATTTTTAATGCCATCTTGATTCAAACACCATACCCTATTTGAGGATAAGGCTATTATCAATAACCAGTTGAACTTAGCTACAATACTTTGGGAGATTTCATTTGAGGAGAATAAGGTATGATTCCTTCAAATGTTCTTTTTAAAGGATCCCTCTTATACTGCCATGCTAAGATAGAGTCTACTCTGTTTACTTGAGTCATTTGAAGTAGGGCTAAAACAAACCTTCAAATTAGGCAGGATATCCAGGTTCAATCTTATCCTGAAGATATTTCTTGGATGAGATTCCATGTGTGACCTGTTATCTGTATCACTGCTTTTGGTTTAATCTTGCCGTTAAAAATAACCTGCTGGATTATCAGCACTAAGAGAAAGAATAGCTCCTTTAATGCAGCTACCACCCTACTCCACAAGGCCGGGACTCTGACCATGGTGCTGACAGATTTTTCAAGTGAAGCTCATTTTATTCGCATACCAAAGAGAGGCATAAGACAATCAGGATAGGGGAAGAAAATATTAGAACTCAGAGACACAAACACCAGTGATGCTGGTTCTACTTAATGAAACCTACTATTAAGACTATCAAAAAGATGACAGGATAGTGCTCACATTCAGGGGATTTAAGGTATGCAACAAAAGTCCAGAAAGCTAGAGCTGAGCTATGCTACTAACAAATGGTTACCATTTTCCAAGTCATGCAGAGTTATGCTTCTTCACCAGTAACTCCCAGCATCCTCTTTATTTATATACCCACTTTTGGATGCTCAGAATGCAAGACAGTTGGGAAGGACAGGGGATGAAGGATGGCACAATGCAACCTGGACCATGTAGTCACTTTAGGAAGATTAAGTGTGAGCAGGTATGGAAAAAATAAGAGCCCATGGAAAGTACAGACATTTAAATGGAAGACTACACTGAATGGAAGACTACACTGAATCTCTAAAACAACCAAAAAAACATACTGGTGGAATAAGACAATCAGTTTAGGAGTTATAGAAGATGAAAGTCTGTGAGGCACTGAAAAGTAGATCTGAAAGCTGAAGATCCAGAGGTCTGGTCCACACCAGACCCCAGTAAGAGGGGATGCTGTGGGAGTACCAGCTACAAAGAAAGTGCTCCTATAGATGGAATCCTATAATTAGAAACAGTATCAAAGACACTTGCCACAGGTAACTGAAAGATCTGAGTCCCAGGCAAGATTAATTTGAGTAGAAGAGAGGATCCATACCTAATTATATCGAGGCACAATATCTGAATTTTAAAGATAATGTCAGCAATTTTAACATAGAATTATGTAGAGTTGTACTGAACAGGAAATTATCAGTCATAACAATGGGAAAAAAAGTAATATAAAAATATGTAGGCTTTGAGTCCTTTCTGTAAAAACAACATATTTAGCATGTATGTAAACTTTGCAATGTTATAGACCAAGTAATTACTCCATAGTAGAAAGGAGAATTGGCATAGTTTTAAGGGAAACATCCACTATTTATCCTATTTATCATCTATTCTTTTGCACTGATTAAATTTTGTTCAATAAACTTTTATGATTAAAAAAATGAAATGTGACAAAATAGTGCTTACATGAGACTATATTTTATAATCAAAACAATAATCATTTAAAGAACAAACTAATGCAAAACGCTTCCAATTTAGCATTGGTATTTAAGAATTCATGGTAAAAATACAATCTATCACTATTGCTTTAAAATAAAACAATCTTTTTTTATAGTCAGTGAATATAGACTGCAATTCTATTCAAAGATCTAACTATCCATACCAGTATTTTAATATTATAAATCAGTTTTTCCCAATTCCTTCAGAACCAGGGACTCTATATTATTTTTCAGGCTCAAGAGGCCAATTATTTTTGAGAGTCTACCATAAGGGACTTATTCATTAACAATGTTTTTCAATCATGTTATTAAATACACACTCACCTGCATATTCCCTCCTTTCTCTTTCCCAACTGAAACCTCTTGTCAGCATAAGATTAAAAAGATGCTAGTGTGTTGAGTATATTTTAAGCACAGGTAAACTTACAGTCTCAAAGCCTTGGCAAATCTTTAAAACAACATAAGAATCTGCCTTTGTATCTAAGACTCTCAGGTCTCCAGGGACTGTGAGATGTGATCACCTATTAGATAATATAACCAGAGGTGCCACAGGCTGGACTGCTTCTTAAGGCTCAAGAAAATAAAAGCTGAAGTTGCTAATGAAAACTGGAAAACAAAAAATCCACACATAATAGGTATGACTCACTAACATTTATCATTATTTACTAGTTATTATTATTGCTAAATATGTAAAATATCAAAAACTACTAATAGAAATCCTAAAGCATAACTGTGATGTTCTTTTGAGATAGAATTTGGCCGGGCGTGGTGGCTCACACCTGTAATCCAAGCACTTTGGAGGCCAAGGCAGGTCGATCACCTGAGGTTGGGAGTTCAAGACCAGCCTGACCAACATGGTGAAAGCCTGTCTTTTAAAAAAAAAAAAAAAAAGAGAGAGAGATAGAATTTAGGAGATATGACATTTCAACTGTTTTCAGAAGAAAATTTTTAAAAAGTATATAGTTTGTATTCCTGCAGCTTTATACCCCAGCAATATTAGAAGCTTTATGTTAATTTACTAATTTCTAAAATTTGTGTTTTAATTGCTTTAAATCATAAAGTAAGGAACATTTAACTGTATTCCCTTTAAGTTACCTGAACATTCTCATTCCACTTCTCAGCAAAAAGCTTGTCGGGAAATTCTGCAGGTAGAGATAACTGTTCTTTAAATATTTTAACATACTGTGGAAAACCAAATGAATTCATTAAGTGTATCTGACGGTGAGAAAATCGTGACTTCACTCTTTTTTCTAAGAGTTCCAAAATATCCTTAAAATCAAACAGAAATCTCTGTAAGTAAGATGCATGTTAAAAAACAAAACAAAACAAAAACACTGTATCAATGTTAGAGGTATAAGTAAACTATCACTTATAATTATTAATGTTTAGTCTGTAATATATAAACACTTAAAACATTTTATGCAAACTAAATAATCCCCTCCCCCTCCCAGCATCTGCTGGCTTGGTGATGCCATGCCTTTTTCTTACCATGTTACTCTCAGCTAATCTGTAACATTCCAAGACCCAATATGATTGTTAACTGACTATATTGAAGAGCTACCTGTCACAGTAACATCAAAAGTTTCAATAAGGAATTGAAGAACTAAGATTAAAAAATTAATAGCATGATAGGCAGCAGGAATCAACTTTAGGATAGGAAAGTGGCAGAAATGCAACATGTCATTTGTAAGTTAACTGCTGGCTTTTTTTTTTTTAAAAAATAGTAATGTTTTTAGATCCTATTTGTATTTGTGCTGTTTTTCCTTAAGAAATCAGGAATCAAATTTACTGTCGAAGAACACTAAAAACCAAAGGATAACTAACATGTACTACTTGTAAGGACATATAAAGTGTTCTTAAATGAAGAAAATACTTCCACAAAACTGATAGGCATTGGAACTATCCAAGACATCAGAAGCACAATAGGTAAGCTGTCTTCCTAAGTCACATATATGGCAGGAATTGTCATTCCTAAATCTCTTTTTAATACTGAACTTAAGCAATTTTTCAAAATATGTTACAGTACACAGAATACCATATTACTCAACAGTTACACTCCAAGGTATACAACTTAAGGGAAATGAAACCAGATAACTGCAAAAAAAAAGTGTATGTGAATGTTTGCAGCAGTATTATTTTTAATGGCTTAAGAAATGTAAACAACCCAAATGTCCATCCACTGATGAATGGATAAACAAAGTGTGATATATCTATACAACAGAATATTATTTGGCAATAAAAAGGAATAAAGGACTGATATGTGCTCTAACACAGATCAACCCTGAAAACATGTTAAAGAAGCCAGTCACACAAAACTATATGTTGTATGATTCAAAAATAACAGTCAGAAAGTAGTCGTTGCCTAGGGCTGGGGAGGGAACAGGGGATTGGGGTGAAGGCTTAAAAGTATGAGGCTCTTAAATTGTGGTGATAAATGCACAACTCTATAAATAAACAAAAACTCTGTTAATTGTATGATTTAAATGAGCGAATTGCATGGTATAAATTATATCTCAATAAAGTCGTTTAAAAAAACTCCCAACCCCAAACATGAACACTGACATGCTATTTGATGACTTTAAGAAATTACAGCTAATATAACAATTATATTAGAGAAATATATTTTTAAAGAGCCCTTATCTCCTAAAAATACATTATAAAATACTGATAAAATGACATAATACTTAGTTTTTGCCTCAAAATAATGAAGGGAGGGAATGAAGGGAGATGTAGAGGATAAATAAAACTAGTCTGTAGTAATTGAATCTTGACAATGAGTGGAGAAGGGAATTCAGGGTTCATTATTTATTCTCTCCTATGTATATTGTTGAAACATTACAGAATAAAGTTTTTTTAAACGGGGGTTGGTTAAGCCCAGAAATATACATTTCCATGTCTAGTCAGATGACTCTCATAATACCTAGGTCAAAAAATCATGATATACCAGAGAGAATTCAAGTGAGCAAAATGAGATCATGGTTAGTTGAGAAGGAGGACAGGAAAGACTAATAGCCTGAGGTAGAGGCGGGAGGGTGAATAAAAAATTTTGAATGTTTTTATGAGGTCAAATAAAAGTATAGTGCCAGCATGTGAACTAAAAGAGAAGAAAGGTTATATTCAGAGATACAGATATTGCACATTTATTTTCTATTAAGAAAGAGTTCTAGGTCACCCATATAGGCAGACAGTGAAAGTAATAATCTACACAAGCAACAATTAAGAGCCTAAACTTGGGAATGAAAAGAGATGGAAGTACATGATGTCTTTGTAGTAGGTAGTAAGGACAGAAATTGACAATGTGGGCATATAGGGAATAGTAAAAACAAAACAAAAAAACAAAAATGGGATTACTCCCAATGGGGAAGAAGATGCTTGCTGACAAAGTCACTACTCTCTCTATCCTTTTGCTCTCTCCCTATAAACATGGATACAGATAAAAATGTACGTGAGGCCAGGCATGGTGGCTCACACCTGTAATCCCAGCACTTAGGGAGGCCGAGGCAGGCAGATCACAAGGTCAGGAGTTCAAAAGCAGCCTGGCCAACATGGTGAAACCCTGTCTCTACTAAAAATGCAAAAATTAGCTGGGCATGGTGGCAGATGCCTGTAGTCCCAGCTACTTGGGAGGCTGAGGCAGGAGAATCACTTGAACCCAGGAGGTGGAGGTTGCAGTAAGCCGAGATCACGCCACTGCACTCCAGCCTGGGCAACAGAGCAAGACTCTATCTCAGAAAAGAAAAAAATTACACTTGAAAGAACTAAACAGTTGGAGAATTATATATACAGAACAAAAAAGAATATCTGATAACACTGCTAAGAAGCTACTGACCTTTTATTTGGTCCTTCACTGGGTCAACAACACTTACCACAGCCACTTCCACCCAAAGGAAGATTTTTTGTTTTTGGCAAGAAGGAGGGTGCTTCTTTGATCCCTGTCATAGCCTGCTGCTTTTGGCAAGGAGAAATAAAGATATGCAGAGCACCAGCCAGTGTTGTATGAGGGAGGTTTATACTAAAGCCATGCATCATAAATAAGCTAGAGAGTACAGGGAAGGAGGGGCAAATGACAGTCACTCTATAGAGAAACAGCACTGGAAGGAGGACTGTTGAAATATGAATTAGTAGAAAGTTTTACTTTTCTGAAAAAGAGCTGTAGGAAAGGAGAAATTATATTTATTAGCATAATCTGATTTCATACTTTTTTCTTCAGTTATTTCACTGGGAGAAGGGAGGTATTCATTAACGGGCTAAGGTAACCATTTACCCATTTTCCCCAATTTGAGTTGAAAAGCAGGATAAATATTGCTGAAACAAATTTTTTTTAAATGCTTAACATAATGACAAAATAAGTGAAAAAAGACTAGTAGTGTCAGCAATTAAGCTTGAATTTTAAAATATTATAATCAAAATTTTTAATGAAGAGAAAAACTTACCAATCTACATGTAAGACCAATAACTGCTATTGGGGTCTGTGCAGACTGAGAAATGTCAAAAAGATTATAGAGAAGTGTTTGGTTTTTATGATGAGCAAAAAGATCAAATTCATCTAATATGAAGATCACTGGGCAACTGCTAGTTCGGTCACCTAAGATAAAATAAGAGCATTACAATATGAAATTATATCCACCTTTCCTCAGTTTCTAAACTATTTACTGTATTTCAGGTTTTAAAACTTAATTCTACAAACATACTGATGGCGTACTTTGGGTAGGGCATTTACTGATGCATGTACATTCATTCAACAAAAGAAACTATTCAAAGGACAACGATAGCCCCTACTGCTCTCAAGAAGTTCGGTCTAGGCCAGGCACAGTGCCTCATGCCTGTAATCCCAGAACTTTGGGAGGCTGAGGTGGGTGGATCACCTAAGGTCAGGGGTTTAAGACTAGCTTGACCAACCTGGTGAAACTCCATCTCTTATAAAATAAAAATACAAAAATTAGCTGGGCATGTTGGCAGATGCCTGTAATCCCAGCTACTTAGGAGGCTGAGGCAGGAGAATATCTTGAACTGGGGAGACCGAGGTTGCAGTGAGCCAAGATCACTCCAGCCTGGGCAGCAAGAATGAAACTCTGTCTCAAAAAAAAAAAAAAGTTCAGTCTAGTTCCCAGACTCTAGTATAGTTTGTTTGAAAAATGTCAAAAATCATTTAAATGACTAAAGACTATTATTTTTATAATTATGTAAACATAATTCTTATTTAATGATTACAATATTGGCAACAGACTTTTCTATACCTATATAGAACCAAAACATTTAGGATTAAAATATAAGGAAGTCACTACTTAATGAACAATACTAATGCTTTAAAAGAGAGTTGTTTACTCAGTAGAAATGCAAAGTATATTTCTCATAGAAATCCTTTTTATAAACAATGGTTAGATTATAAAGTTTAACTAAAGCACTTTAACTCCCTTTAAGCACAACTTTCAGCATTTCAACTGAAATGCTTTTCATGGGGAAAAAAGTTCCACATGATTTTCTTTGGTTACATTTCTCTCACTTCAATGATGGAAACTACTTTAGTAAAAGAATCCCTTTTACCTTAGGCTTACAGCCTTTACATTTGTGTTAAAAAGTAAAACTATTATCTGACAAAAGAAATACTTACTTCAACAAATAACAAATACAGTGTCTAAATGATTTAATACTGGTACAAAACCAAAGGGATTACTCAAAAGTCTAGAAAGAGACCTATGTACTAATATAAAATCTTAGTATTTAATAAAATAGTGCATTATACATCAGTGGGGAAAATTAGTCTATTCAAAGTTAGATCCCTACTTTACAGGTCTAATCAAAATTTCCAAACAAATTATGAATTACAAATATATATATTAAGTGAAAACATGGATCAATGTTTTCATAATCTGAAGGAGAGAAAAAACTTTCTAGATAAATGTAACTATGTGGGAAATGTAAAACTCAAGTTCAGCAGAAAAGTCCAAACCAAACTTAAGGGAAGAGAAAAATAAAACACAAAAATTCCAATAAGTAAGTATAAAATAAATATTAACAAAACAGGTCAAAGACCCAACAGGAAATAGTCATGTTTCCCTTAACAACACAGATTCGTTCTGAGAAATGTATTGTAGGTGATTGCATCATTGTACAAGTATCCTCAGAGTGTACTTACACAAGCCTAGATGGTATAGCCTACTACACACCTAGGATATATGGCATAGCCTATTGCTCCTAGGCTATGAACCTGTAAGCATGTGATAGTGTAGGCAACTATAACACAATGGGAAGTATTTGTGTATCTAAACATATCTAAATACAAAAAAGGTACAGTAAAAATACAGTTTTAAAGTCTAATAGGTCCACTGTCACATATGTGGTCTATCATTGAATTAAAAGTGTTATGTGGTACATGACTGTACATAAACCAGGAAATATCAAAGGTCAATAAAAAGGTGGAATGGTAAGCATCACCACTATCAGAATTATGCAAATTAATCAGAATTACACAAATAAAACAAAGAAGAAAATTATTCCAATTAAACTAAGAGATGAAAGATTTTCTATCAGACGGGCAAACATAAAAATAATTGTTTTTGAGGTTGTGAAGAAAAAGGTACTATCGAATATTTTTACGAAGTGAATCTTTAAGGTAATTTGGTGGTGTTCAACCCAGAATTCTACCCACAGAAATTTACCCCAGGAAATATCTGGATGATCATCTAAGTATCTCTTCTTAATTATAAAAAATTAGAAACACACACAAGTCCATAATTGGTGATTAATAAAACAGCACCTAATAAAACAAGATGAAAATCATAAAAATGGTGATGCAGACCAAAATTACTGATTACAAAACAATAGGTAAGATAATTTTATTCTCGTAAAATGTTAAATTTCTCTCTATCAATAATATACAGCAGGTGAATAAAGATAAAAAACTAAATGCTAATTGAGATAATCACTGTTATAACGGTGGGAATACAGTGATCATTGTTTCTTTTTTATGTTTCTGTATTTTATGAATTTTTCTTTTGGCAAAAGCTTGTATTACCTTTATAATCAAGGAAAAAATAAAGTTAAAATATATCTTTTGATACAGCTGAATATGTTAACATTTACCTTTTTTTAAAGCTTCCAGAAGAAATGAAAGGTTTTCAGCAAAGCTTCCCTGAACAACAAAATGAGAAAAAATGACTAAAAGTTTGGTGAAATAAAAAACAAAAGAGGACTGTCTGATTCTCAGATTTTACATAAATACTGTATATCTTCTAGTTACTAGAGTCACTGCCCAGACTCTGCTGAGTGTCTCTATACTTCCTATCTAAAGTTTAAATATTTAAGCAAAGATAGCACAGCACTGAAAACAGCAATAAATATGTCATGCATGAGATTTTATATTTTAGAACTTGAGGATAACCGGTCAAAGAAGAAAAAGAAAAGTAAGAAATTTTATATTTTCTGGACAAAATCTGTAAGAATGTTAAATTTATTTGAAGGTAGTTTTATAGAGTTGCCATATTCTAAATACAGTTTGAGACCTAGAAATGCATTCTACATTCTACTTTGTATCTTCAAACACAATGGGATCTTGCAAGTCTCAAATTAATTTGTACCAGTAAAGAAATAACCATTAATTTAAATGAGATACAACAAGAAAAGGCTTTTTTCAAACAACAAATACTATAGCAATGTTTGTCTATTCAAGAGTATGTTGAATAATTTATGTGTATCATATCATGTTTGGCTATGTTTATATGGAATATAGCCAAAACACTTTTGGATACAATTAAATATTCTTGATGAAACTGAACAAGGTAGTAGATGCATTATCCAGATGCTCCAGATTGTGGGTAAAAGTCCCATTTAAATATTTTTTTCATTAAAATTACTAATTTTTATTTCATTCAGAGTTCATGATTTAAAGAAAGAGCCAACTTTAAATTTGAGGAGATACAAAGAAGAAAAGAAACTCACTTATTTGTTCTCCAGTTGAGATATCTAACATAAAAATAGCATAAGTGTTTTAAAAACTTTCACTGTTGTTATGCTATTTCCAAGATAGGCAGACCAGG
Source organism: Aotus nancymaae (assembly GCF_030222135.1). Lineage (NCBI taxonomy): Eukaryota > Metazoa > Chordata > Mammalia > Primates > Aotidae > Aotus > Aotus nancymaae. The sequence continues at coordinate 63,999,905 of NW_026988442.1, read as the reverse complement.
AGGTATTATCCATAATTTACTATAACATAACAAAGCCTGGGAAATCATACGTACATAACAAAGTTGGGAAATCAGTGGTCAGTTACTCAAAGGTAGCTTGTCTTTCAGGCTTTTTGTTTAAAAGATTATATCTGATATTAAGTATTTACTTCTATAAACATGTATTTGTGCATGTATAATATAGATATATGCTTATATCAGACCAGAAAAGCTGTGGGTTGAATTAAGTGATTAAGTGACTTAGGTTTTTATAGTGTTGAGCCTCTGCCATTTTATGACCTTTGGCAACCCAATTATGCTCTCTGAGCAGAAGCCAAATTTATATAATGAAGGAATTAAACTAATAATTTCTATAGCAGTATTTGTCTATTCAAGAGTATACTGAAGAATTTATGTATATCATATCCTGTTTGGCTATGCTTGCTTGGAATACAGCCAAAACATTTTTGGATACAACTTAAACTAATAATTTCTATATGTGATAATAATAATAGTGAAGATTAGAATAGAATGATAAACAATTGTGCCTTTTATTATTTCACATAAAACCAATATGAATATGTAACATTTAAAAATGTCAGAAACAGTTATCCAGATCAACTGGGAATCAAAAGCCAAACTGAGCATACTTAATAGGAACTGCCTTTGGCTTAGTACAGGCCACTACCTTCAACATCACATTCTAAACAGGAAGTAGAATATTAGACTTATAGAAGGAGCATTTCAAAATTGCACTTCAAAGACCTACAGACTACGGAAGGGACAAATTTACTCAACTTTTTATAGATTAATTATTAAAGAAAGAAACTCATAAATGCTAGGGGTCTTACACAACTATGGCAGTGTCACTGCAGCACAAAGCATACAGTTCAGAGATTAGAGTGATGCCACTGCATGGTCACCAGTAACCAGAAAATGAAATTGGAATGTATATAACCCACACCAAATGCATACTTAGTATGAGGATAAGTAATTTCATCGTGAAAATTCAGGCAGCTGCAAAATTAAATTATCATGTTTTCCTTAGGCCCTATATATTAGGTAAAAGGTAAAACTTTAATACAAGTTTCAAAACATTTCAAGTCAGTTTCTTTTACTGATGTTCACTATCCTGAGACTATAAGATGATATGATAATGAAGTATGAATAAATTCTGAAAACAGAGTAAGATAACTTACATTTGTACAGCACATTAGCATCTAGCAAATTACTTTTTAAGTTAAATGATGTGTAATGTTCTCTTTCTTCTTTAGAATAATCCTATGAAGTATAGATAATAAAATAATGCCCAATTAACAGGCAAAGAATTTGAATTCAGAGATACTCGTTAGCTGAGGATTATCAGGTAGTCAAAGGGCTGTAAGGCATAACTGAAACCCACCTATTGCAGCTTCAAATTCAGCACATTTTCCACCATACACAGGCTACTAGACTCAAAAAAAGTAGAAATAGGCTGCTGGAGCACAGTATTTAAAAAAATGTGTTAATTTATCTCCAGAGATAGAGAACCAAAGTATTCACCTTATAGAAAAAGAAACAAACTCAGAATATCTACATAAACTTGGATTTCTTAGCTTTTTTACAGCTAGTCAAATCCATGAAAAAATCCAAATATTGTACAGAGTTGATGACTAAATGTATCCTGTACATTACACATTTTTACGAAAAAATCTTATATATTTAAATTTAGAATTTCTTTTTTTTTTTGAGGCAGTCTCACTCTGTCTCCAAGGCTGGAGTGCAGTGCATGATCTCAACTCACTACAGCCTTCACCTCCTGGGTTCAAATGATTCTCCTGCTTCAGCCTCCTGAGTAGCTGGGACTACAGGCATGTGCTACCACGCCCAGTTAATTTTTGTATTTTTAGTAGAAACAGGGTTTCACCATGTTGGCCGGGCTGGTCTCGAACTCCTGACCTTGTGATCCACTTGCCTCAGCCTCCCAAAGTGCTGGGATTACAGGCGTGAGCCACCACGCCCGGCCTCAATTTAGAATTTCTGACCCTCTCCCTACCCTTCCAGAAATATAAAAATACCTATGCTATAAAGATATTACCTTGAAGCTTATTTAATAAAATAAGTGAAATGATACTTACAAAAACTTTATCTCCAACTACATTTTCCAGATTTAACTGCCTTGTGATTTCCTTTAGGGCGATTTTATCATTGATCTGCAGCAGTCCTAAAAGTCAATTTAAAAGTATTTAATTAAAATGTCACATGTATTTGATACAGCAGGTTATTTTCCAGTTAAGTATATTTTCCCAGTCAAAGCCTGTTAGTTCACATCACTTTCTTTTTAAAACTTAGCAATAAAAACATTCTGTAGAGTCAAAAAACAATCCTTCTTGGGATTAGAATGATTAAAAAAAAGAAAAAAAACAGAGTCCTTCTGAGACTCCTTCATTATTATTATTTTAATTTCTAAAAATACTGTGTATGGTATGCTAAGTACAGGCCGTAAAACATGGATCTACTTTTCAAAATCTATTAAAATGGATTTGAAATATACAAGTGAATTTAATTTCATCATATAAAAACCCCACAATGTTTATATCATCTCCAATGGCAAAATGATGGCATACTTACCATTTAAGTGAACTTGTAATACATTTTCACTCACTTCTTCTATTTCCATGAGTTCTTTCAAAGCATGATTTATTAACTAAATATGAAAAGATTATGAAATAATAATAGATAAAAGATAAAAAGAAGTCCATATTCCTTTCTAAACTACAAGTAGTGAGAACAGAATATAAATAAATTGACCTCTTTAACAAGTAAGTTTTCAACTTCTTTACAGATGAAAGGTTTAACTAGAACATCTCTTATCTGACTCTTTTTAAGAAACAAAGGCCAGGATTGATACAGTATTTTCTGAATCACCTACCCAAACTTTTAATAAAAATTTAGAAACAACCAAGTTCTAAAATAAATACTTTTCTACATGTCACATTAAACACGTGACATGGCCCTTATAAATGTATGTCTCAGTACATGACACATCTCTCTGACATTTACTCTACTAAATATCATTATAATCAGTTAAAAGCCTATTGAATTAAAGGTTTCTATACAGCATACTTTTTTTTGTAACATTGTACTGCTCTTATACTGTGATATCATATATATCTCTTCATATTACCACTGCATTTAAGAAAAGCCAAAACCTTTCTAAAGAGTAAAAATGGACTGTTCTTTCCAATATTAAAATATAGGATACTATCAAAAAATAAATGAAGTGGGAAACGCAGTTTGTATATACAAAAAAAAAAAAAAAATAGAGATGGCATCAAAACTTAGGACAAAAAGGATTACTCAGTGAAGGCACCGGGACAACTGGTAAACTGTTTTCCAAAACAAAATACTATTTGTATTTGCAATATGCTACTTATTTGTCATTGCAACATCTTATCCAAAAGGAAAAAAGCAAATATGATCCTCATTTTAAATTATATAGGTTTCACAACAAGATATCAAAAATAAAAAATTTTCCCTGTATGGTTTTTTTTCTTTTCTTTTCTTTTCTTTCCAGGCAGTGCTGAAGAAAACCTGTATGGTTTTTAAAGCATAGGGAATTCTAGGTCCTCTTAAAAGGAGACAATCTCAAGATATCAACTGTCATACTACCAGTAATAGCCCAGCTGAGAAGTGACATTTAATGAGAAGTAACATTAAAGGACTGTACAGTGGTACTTCTTCACCTCTGGATCAGGTCAGACCCTATAATAAGAGTACATCTACAGATGAGACAAAGTTGCTCCCTCAAAATATTGCTTTCAGCAAGTTTTTCTCAGCAATCCATGGTGTTTCCTTTCCTCCATCTCTTGACATTTTGCTTATATATTTTTTCCTTGGTTATAATTTTGTTTTAATTCATAAAATGTTTTATGTTTTGATGAATTATTCAAAACCACTTCAAATCCTTTCCTAAAAGGAATGAGGATATTAATAATACCTCCATTTCATATACGTGTGAAGAGAGTTGTAATAGGTTTATAGCTTTCTTTCCACTGAACTTAAACACAAACTTATGCTTTGCTTGGATCAGCCCACAAATATTTTATGGGGTGTGTATATGGTTTGAAATAATAAATATATTAGCAAGTGAGTCTTCAAATAATATTAGTTCTAATCTGGGTATTGCTAAAATTTACTATGTAACTAGTTAGGCAATCAACCATTTAAGTTAGCTTTTTTTCTTGAATATGTTATCATCATTTCAAATATTTAAACTACATTATACACTAAAAATATTTGTTAGTTATTAATGTTACACTGACCAATATAACCATCTCCTTTCCACATTCTTTGTTCCTAAAATTAAATTTTACAAACATACCAGGATAATTTTCTTAGACCTCCCAGCATCCAGTAATTTTTATGTTCACAAACTATTATACTATTTCCAAATATTGTAATAAACACAGGATTCACCAATATGCAACTAGGAGGAATATCCTATTTAACCATCTAGCAAATCTGTCTACAGTAAATTCCATGTAAGGGTCAGGTTACAATGGCTCACACCTATAATCTGAGTGCTTTGGGAGGCAGAGGCAGGAGGATTGCCTAAGCCCAGGAGATTGAGGCTACAGTGAGCTATGATAGAGCCACTGTGCTCCAGCATGGGTGACAGAGTGAGATCCCATCTCCTAAAAAAAAATTTGTTGTTTTTCCTAGAGCTCAACATGTCATTTGAAGCCATATCAATTTTTTTTTAAATAAAATGCTTATAATATTACAAGCCACACATTTTGTTGCCTTTTTCAATTAACTATAGTTTGAATTTATGTATTTCAGACTGTTTGGACAAGTATAGTTTTTTAAATATACTATAATCTTGGGGTTAGGATTAGAAGTTAAAACAAACATAAGGCTATAGTCTTATGTTTTAAAATTTGAATTTATATAATTATATTAATATGGCTAGGCACTGTGGCTCATGCCTATAATCCCAGCACTTTGGAAGGCCAAGGCAGGTCAATCACTTGAGCCCAGCGGTTCTAGACCAACCTGGACAACATGGTAAAACTCTATCTCTACTAAACATACAAAAATTAGCTGGGTGTGGTGGCACATGCCTGTCCCAGCTACTTAGGAGGCATAGGTGGGAGGACTGCTTGAGCTCTGGGAGGCAGAGGTTGCAGTGAGCTGAGATCGTGCCACTGTACTCCAGCCTGCGTGACAGAGTGAGACCCCATCTCAAAAAAAAAAAAGAAAAGAAAAAATTATTCTATTCTATTGAGAGTTCTTTTCTAAAAATACATTATATCTGATAATTTATTCAATCCATATTTTCTTTCAGGATACTCCCACACATACAACAAATTACAAAAGTAGCACAAGTCAAACAATGCTCCTCATCTCTTCAACCTGTCAATATTAGAGTACATCAGAAATACATGAAACTGTATCAAAATGGAATGCCAGGCAACGGACTCTTCCAGATTCCACCGTAGTGAAACCAAATAAATGAATGCAAAGCACCACAATATGGCTCTGGTTTAAGCAACAAAAAGTAGACAAACTGTCAGCATGGCCAAGAATAAGTGATCCGTTTTATTAACTGATAAATACTATGTCTTAATGCTTTTGCTTTTAAAATTTCAGTACATTGATTAAACCTATAGGGGTTTATAAAAAGACACTGTAACACGAGAGGAAGGGAACAACAAGCAGATTAAAAAGATTAAGTGTAGATTTAAAAGATTAAGCAAGATGACTGATGAGAGACTTCTGGTGCTCGTATCCCCCACGAGAAAGGACCACAGCAATGAATGAACAGCTAAGGTCTGGCGTGTTGAAGGGAGAGTGCTGGAGTGCAGCAGGGGAGTGGAAACACATGGGTAGTGACTGAAACTCCACGAGGGCAGTGTGTAGGCATCTGGCCTCTGCAGCACCATCTCCTGCACCTGGATCAAATCTTCCCATAATCAGGAGGGACTTCCTGTTTCGAGGAAAAGGTAAGCAGAAGATCCCCACCAGCCCTCACCGCCACCACAAACACCTCCAGTCTTTACCACAGAAGAATCCCACAGTCCTAGCCAGCCCTGAGTCAAGGTGGAGAGCTGCTGGAATTCAAGCAGTTGCATTGCTCCAGATCATGAAAATAAGGTGTGCACTCTCCATCCCTCACCCACCTATAGACCAACTTGCTGCAGCATGGCACCATTGAGGCCAGAGCCACCTCTGCTGTGTGCCTTGCTCTGCAGGCCAGTAGCCACTGCACCTTTCTAGTACTAGGGTTCCATCTTCATTCCACCAAACCCACAGGTGGCTGAACGCCGCAACTCTAGCTGCATGGAGCCTGAGCCTATAATTGGCTATGACTCTGGTCCTACACAGCAGGGAAACCAGGCCCTTTCTGCCACACTTGTAGTCAGAGGGCCAATCTGGCAGTCCCATCCAGGGCAAACTCTCACTTGAGCTGACCAAACCACTGTGTGGCTCTCTCCAAGAAGGAGAGGTCCCTGAGCATCCAAGCAGCTGACACATCCCTTGGGTTGCAGAGCAGCTATGTACTCACACTCAAGAACCTGAGAAACAGACCCACAATACTGTGTACCCCTCCCTCCTGCAGACACACCCCTGGCTTGCCCAACAGTCCTGCGTCTACAATCAGGGCCTCAAAATAGCCCAGAAGGTTACCCCTGGCAGGCATGCCCCCAGCCCAGCCAAGCAGCCATGAGCCATGACTTGTACCTGAGAAACAGCCCTATGGGCCATCCATGGTGAATACACAACTTGCACAGGGAGGCCAAGCATCCCTGTGAACACAGACTGGGTCTGAGAAGTAGTCCTCCAGGCCATTCTTGAGCCTGCCAAGCAGTCTTGTGTTCACATCCAAAACCTGAATAGTGTGGCCTCCCTACAACCCCATCAGACATGCCCCAGGACCAGCCAAGCAATCGTGTGCCCACGCCCCTAACCTGAGAAGTACACTAGCCAACTGCCACTAGCAGACACATACCCTAGCTGGCTGGGCAGCATTACACCCTAGGCCTACACATCATCCCTGAGGGTTGCCTCTGGCAGACACTCTTTTGGGCCAGCTGAGCAGCCCTGCGCCTACTTCTCAGGTCTACAAAACAGCCCAGTGGGCCATATGCTGCTGCAAAGTTCCTAGGCCAGCCAAGCAGCAGTGTCACAAGAAACAGCCTCACGGGCCGCCCCTAGTGGGCATGCCCATAAGCCAGCTGAATAGCCTTGTGCCTGCACCCTGAACCTGAGAAACAACCCTGTGGAACCCCTCAGCAGATATGGCCCTAAGCCAGTCAAGCAACTGTATTCCTATACCTCTGGTGGGGTCAAGCAGCCTTACGCCTGCATCCCAGGCATCTCCTGAGAAACAAATCAGTGAGTTGCTCCTGGCAAGCGTTCACCCAGGCCAGCTGAGCAACCATGTGACTATGCTCCTGGGAACATTAATAGTTCCATCTGCCAGAGGGTCAGATCCCAAGGTGGTTGACCCTCCACATACATGCACATGCCCCCAAACTGAGAAAGAGCCCAGCAAACCCACTCCTGGCAAAGCTGTACAACTGCCACCACAAACTCTCAGCCTAGGCCACTGAGACACTTGTAAATGACACTAGTGTGGATTACAACTGAAGAAAACTACACAAAGACCACACTACTGTATCCAAATAGAACCAAGGCCAATGAACCACACCAAACCAACACTCCAGACTCATTCACACAAATAAATATTTCTTTATGACATCAATTCTATAACATTGGAAAAGGCAATTTTACTTTTCTACCTGAGGCATACCAATCAATATAGGGACATATTAAACATGAAAAAGCAAGAAAACATGACACTTCCAAAGGAAAACAATAATTCTCTATTAACAGACAGGAATCATAATGAAATACAGAAAATGCCAGAAAAAGAATTTAAAATAATAATCTTGACAACACTCAGTGAAATTCAAGAGAATACAGACAGAAATTAAACAAAATCAGAAAAACGATTTGTGATTTGAATAAGAAATTAAGCAGAGATACCATTAAAAAAAACAAACAGAAATCCTACAGCTGAAGTGAATGAAATAGAAAATACAACTGAGACCTTCAACAGACTACACCAAACATAAGAATTTCTTAAATTGAAGACAAATTGTTTGAAATAACATAGGCAAAAAAGAAAAAAAAATAGAATGAAGAAAGCCTACAGGATTTATGAGACATCATTAAATGAACAAATATTTGTATTATTGTCCTTTCAGAAGGAGAAAAAAAGGAAAAGGTAAGAAAAACATATTTAATAAAACAATAGTTAAAAACTTCCCAGTTCTGGAGAGGAATGGACATCCAAAGCTTTGAAGCTCAAAACTCCAAATAGATTCAACTCAAACAGATCTTCTCTGAGACATATTATAGTCAAATTGTCAAAAGTCAAAGAATTAAAGCTAAAGTGTCAAGTCACTATAAGGGAATCCCTATTATACTAACAGTGAATTTCTTCTTCTTTTAATTAAAAATTTTAAACTCTTTATCCTTTTTTTTAAAAAAATATTTTAAAACATTTTTCATTCTTCTTCTTTACATTTTAGCTGATTGTCAGAATAAATAACAGCAGATTCCCCAAGAGAAACCTGACAAGCCAGAGGGGAACAGATGATACACCAAAAGCTCAGAATGAAAGAACTGTCAGCTAAGAATATAATACCCAGCAGCTTCAGAAATAAAGGAGAAATAAAATCTTTCACAGACAAGCAAAAACTAAGGCAATCCATCATTACTAGACCAGACTTACAAGAAATGTTCAAGGGAGTCTTATATCCATAAATGAAAAGATGATAACCACTATCATGAAAACATGCAAAATTATAAAACTCACTGGTAAAGCAGATATATAAAGGCGAAAGAGAAAGGATCAAGCCTTAACACTACAGAAAAGCACCCAACTGGAAAAATAAATGAGAGGAAATAAAAAACAAAGGATATACAAAACAACCAGAAAACAATCACTAAAATGACAGGGTAAATACTGACTTATCAAAAATAATCTTGAATATAAACCAATTAAGTTTCTCATTAAAAAAATACAGACAGGTAGAACAGATATAAAAAAAAAACTCAATTATATGCTGCTATAAGAAACTCACCTCACCTGTATAGACACACAGACTTAAGGTATAAAAAAAGATATCCCATGAAAATGGAAAATAAAAATGGTAAGAGAAGCTATACTTATACCAGTCAAAATAAAAAGTTGTAAAAACAAAGAATGTTATATAATAATAAGAGGATCCATTCAACAAAAGAATATAACAGTTGTACATATAAATGTACCAACACTGAAACACTCAGATGTATAAAGCAAGTATTATTAGATCTAAAGAGAGATAGATTGCATTAAAATAACAGGAACTTCAACACCCAATTCTCAGCATTGGACAGATAATTTAGACAGAAAATCAGTGAAGACAGATTGAATTTAAACTTTACCACAGACCAAATGGACCTAATAGACATTTACAGAACATTTCACCCAACAACTGCACAGTGTACATTCTTCTCATCAGCACACAGAAGATTCTCCAGGACTGACCTATGGTTAGGAAACAACAGAAGTCTTAAACATTAATCATATAAAGTATCTGGTCTGGCCACAATAGAATAAAACCAGATATCAATAATAAAATAACTGGCTAGGTGCAGCAGCTCACACCTGTAATCCCAACAGTTTGGGAGGCCAAGGTGGGAGGATCCCGTGAGCCCAGCAGTTTGAGACAAGCCTGGGCAACATAGGGAGCATAGGGAGACCTTGTGTCTATTTTATTTTTAAAGTAATAATAAAAATAAGAGGTGTCAGGGTCACCCCATGTTGGGTACCACTGTCAGGGTCACCACCTGTGGGGGTCTGTCCTGCAGTCCCTGACTCAACAACAGATGAATAAAGTACACTGATACACAGATATTATGCTTTGACAATTCAACTGAGGGTCCATGTGGCTTCTTACAGACTCACTGGAGAGTACTGTAAACAGTTACAACCACTGGCCCTTATTAGCCAATGAGACTTGCATTTATTTAGTAGAGTTTAACTGACAAAGGCTTGAGTCAACAACGCTAGAGTGAAGATTAAAGCACAGGTTCCGATGCCCAAGGCAAACACTGTTAGAGGGTAATATCCCTGGTCAATCTTCCCCAGAGAGCGCCATATCACTCAGAGGTTAGTTTTAAGACCACATGAGTAAATAAGTTAGTAAGGTGAACTCCCCCATATATTCCAGCTATTTGCTTTACTTATTAACTAAATGTAAAAGGTTTAGGTTGCCGTCAGTCAAAACTTCTACTGAAACTATGAAAAAACCCTTAGGCCTTCCAAAAGGGTTTGAGACTATATACTATAACTTTCTCTACTATTTTCCCTTAATATTTTTGCCACCATCCTGAGAGAATTCCCACAAGAGGAATATTAGAAACTATACAAAAATATGAAAATTAGACAACATGCTCCTGAACAAACAATAGGTGACAAAAGAAATTAAGAATATTACAGATTCCTAGAAACAAAATGAAAATAGAAACACAACATAGCAAAACTTAAGGAACACAGCAAAAACAGTATTAAGAAGCGTTTATACCAATAAATGCCTACATGAAAAAACTAGAAAAATTTCAAATAAAGAATCTAACAATGCAGTCCAAAGAGCTACAAAAGAATAAACCAAAACCCAAATTAGTCAAGGAAATAAGAAATATCAGAGAAGGAATAAACAAAATTGAGACTAAAAGAATAATATAAAAAAATCAGCAAAACAAAAGTTGCTTAGTTAGACTAAGAAAGAAAGACCAAAATGAATAAATGAGAAATGAAAAAGGAGACATCACACTGAATATCACAGAAATAAAAAGGATCATTAGAGTAGTATGAAGAACTATGCATCAATTAATTACAAAACCCAAACAAAATAGGTAAGTTCTTGGACACATAAAACCTCTCAATATTGAAGCAAGAAGAAACAGAAAACCTGAAGAGACCAATAACAAATAGTGAGGTAGAATCAGGAATAAAACGTCTCCCAACAAAGGAAAATCCAGTACTGGATGGCTTCACTGATGAATTCTACTAAAACCTTAAAAAATTAATGCTAATTCTTCTAAAACTATTTCAAAAAATTCAAGCAGAGGAAATTCTTCCTAATTCATTCTATGAGGCCAGCATAACTCTGACATAAAAATTAGACAAGGATAAAACAGCAACAAAGACTATAAATCAGCATCTCTGATGAATATAGATGCAAAAGTCTTCAACAAAGTATTAGTAAGCTGAATACAAAAAGATCATTCACCATGATAAGTGGGATTTATCCCAGAGATGCAAGGACGGTTTAAAATATGCAAATCAATAAACATCATACAACACATCAATAGAATTGAGGCCAAAAACTACATGATCATCTCAATGGATGCAGAAAAAAATGTGATAAAATTCAACATCCCTTCATGATAGAAACTGTCAATAAATAGGTATAGAAAAAAAGCACCACAACATAATAAAGGCCATATATGACAAACCCACAACTAACATCAGAGAGAATGGAGAAAAAGCTGAAAGTTTTTTCTGTAAGAATTAGAACAATACAAGGATGTTCACTCTACCCATTATTATTCAACATAGTATTAGACCTTCAAGCCAGAGCAATATGGAAAGGAGGAAGTCAATTCATTCCTCTTCGCAGATAATCTTATATATAGAAAAACCTAGAGACTCTACCAAAGAACTCTTAGAATTTCAGTAAAGTTGAAGGCTACAAAATCAATGTACAATAACCAGTACTGTTTGTATAAACTAACAACAAACCAGCTAAAAGAAAAATCAAGAGTCAATCCCATTTACAAGAGCTACTAAAAAAATTTAATTACTGATGAATAAATTCAATCAAGGAAGTGAAAGGTATAGTTTTTGTACAAGGAAAACTACAAAGCACCAAAGAAAGAAATGGAAGAGGATAGAAACAAATTAAAAGACATGAATACTTACAGATGGAAAGAATTAATATTGTTAAAATTACTATACTACCAGAAGCAATCTACAGTTTCAATGATACTCCTATCAAAACACCAATGATATTCTTCACAAAGATGGAAAAAAATCCTAAAGTTCATATGAAACAACAAAAGGCCCAAATGTCCAAAGCAATCCTGAGCACAGGAATAAGGCTAGAGTCAACATACTACCTAACATCTACTACCTAACTTCAAATATACTACAAAGTCATAGTAACCAAAACAGCATGATACTGGCATAAAAACAGACATGTAGACCAATGGAACAGAATAGAGAACCCCAAAATTAATCTGCTTATCAACAGCCAACTGACTTTTACAAAGGCCAAGAACATTCATTAGGGAAAGGATAATTTCTTCAATAAATGATGCTGAGAAAACTGGCTATCCCTATGCAGAAGAATTAAACTAGATTCACTGTCATCCTACACAAAAATCAATTCATAATGGATCAAAGACGTCAATGTTAAGACCTGAAATTATAAAACTACTAGAAGAAAACATAGGGTTGTAATACTTCAGGACACTAGGTCGAAGAAAAGATCTCATGAATAAGAATTCCAAATCACAGACAACAAAAAAAGAAATAGACAAATCGGATGACATCAAACTCAAAAGATTCTGCATAGCAAGGGAAACAATCAACAGTCTAAAAAAAACAACCTACAGAGAAAATGAAAATATTTGTAAACTATTCATCTGATGGGAGATTCATATCCAGATTACACAAGGAACTCAAATATCTCAAGAGCAAAAAACCAATTTGCTTAAAAAACAGGCAAATGATCTGAACAGACATTTCTGAAAAGACATACACATGGCCAACAAATATATGAAGAAATGCTTAACTTCATTAATCATCAGGGACATGCAAATAGAAACCACAGTGAGGTATCATCTCACCCCAGTTAGGATGTTTATTTTCAGAAAAACAAAAAATAATTAATGCTGGTGAGGATGCAAAGAAAAGGGAACTTTTATACACCATTGGTGAGAATGTAAACTAGTACAGCCAATATTGAGAAAAGTACAAAGGTTCTCCAAAAAACACTACAAATACAACTACCATATGGTCTAGCAATCACACTACTGAGAATTTATATAAAGGAAAGGAAATCATTACATCAGAGAGACATCTGAACCCCTGTATTTATTGTTGTACTATTCACAATAACTATGATATGGATCAACCTAGGTCCAACAACAGATGAATGGTTAAAGAATATGTATATATATATACACAATGGAATATTGTTTAGCCATTAAAAAAACAAAAGGAAATCCTGTCATTCACAGCAACATGGATGGAACTGGAAGAAGTTATGTTAAATGAAATAAGCCAGGAAAAGAAAGTTAAACACCATGTGTTTTCACTCATCTATGGAAGCCAAGAAAAGTAAATCTTATAGAAGTCAAAAGTAGAAGAGAGGATAGGGTAGGAAGGGTAGGAGGAAAGGAGGGCTAGGCAGAGATTTAATAATGAATACAAAATCATAACAAGATGGGAGGCGTAAGTTATAGTGTTGTACTACTATCATTGTTCTGTAACTATAGGATGATTGTAATTAACAATAATAGTTTCCAATAGCTAGAAGGAGGATACTGGATGTTCCCAACACAAATAAATGATAAATGTTTGAGATGATTGATATGCTAATTACTCTGATTTGACACTATACATTATATGTATCAAAATATCACTATCTACCCCCATCAAAGTGTATAATTATTATGAGTCAGTTTAAAAATAAAGTATAAAAAAGGTTAATTACTACTTAAAATGTCTATTTTATGAAATAAATGTTTTGAGCTATTTAAGCCAGACTTACACAAGAAAGATTGTTAGAAAACTGAAATGCAGCATCACATTAGAAGCAAATGATAGAACTGGCAGTAAATAAACTCACATTGGCCATATGGTAGAATGCTTAGAGAAGGAAAAAAAAACATGAAAAAAGATGGTAGATATAGACAAATGAAAACAAAGATTTAAGAACTGAATATTCTAATATTGGATATTCATTTTCTCTAATCCTAAGAAAAAATGAAAGAGAACATTCAAAAATAAAAGAATATTTACTGAAGAATATCTTTAAATTTATACTAAAACAGTATACAGAATATCAGTGAATTTCTGACTCTTAGACATAGCCTATGAATAACTAATGCAATAAGAAAAGAAAAGAAATAAAAGGTATAGAGATAGGGAAGAATTAATTAAACTTGCCTTTGCTCACAGATAACAAAATTGTCTAAGTAAAAAATCTCAAAGAATTGACCAAAAAAAAAAAAAAAAAAAAACCTCCTGGAATTGAGAAGCAATTATAGTAAAGTTGCAGAATACAAGGTAATATATAAAAGCCAAGTGTTTAGCCATCTACTAGTGATGAACACCTCAGAAAAGGAAATTTAAAAAACATAGTACTATTCACACTAGCACCAACAAATAAAAAATTGGTATAAAACTAATAAAATATGTATAAGATCTTTATTAAGAAAACTATAAAAACTGATGAAATTCCTAAATAAAGAGATACTCCATGAATGGGAAGACTCAATATAGTTAAGATGTCCATTCTTCCTCATGTGATATATAAATTCAACACAAAATCCCATCAACTCAATGCAAAGATTCTCAGAATTTGGTGAGTATGTACAAAGTAAATCTAAAGTTATCATGAAAAGGCAAAGTATCCAGACAGCCAACACAATACTGTAGAAAAACAAAGTCAGAAGACTGACAATAATTACCTTAAAGACTCAGTAAAAATCTACAGTAATCAAAACAATGTGATATTGGCAAAAGAACGAATAAAGCAAGGGAATAGAAAGAGAACCTAAAAACAGACCCACACAAACACAGTCAACTGATCTTTGACAAAGAGGCAAAGGCAATTCAATGGATGAAAGATACTCTTTCTCCAACTGGACATTCATTTGCAAAAAAAAAAAAAGAAAAAAATCTAAATACAGACCTTACACCTTTCACAAAAAGCAACTCAAAATGAATCATAGACCTAGATGTAAAATGCAAAACCATAAAGCTTGTAAAAGATATATAGAAAAAAATCTAGATGACCTTGGGTTTGGTGATAAAGCTTCAGATACAACACAAAAATCATAATCCATGATAGAAAAAACTGAGAAGATTATTAAAATCAAAGACTTCAGTTGGGCACGGTGTTTCAGCTCTGTAATCCCAGCACTTTGGAAAGCTGAAGCAGGAGGATTGCTTGAGCTAAGGAGTTCAGGGCCAGCCTGGGAAACATAGGGAGACCCCCATTTCTACAAAAAATTTAAAGAAAATTAGCCAGGTGTGATGGTGCACGTTTGTAACCCCAGATATTTGGGAGGCTGAGGTGGGAGGGCTGCTTGAGCCCAAGAGGCCAAGGCTACAGTGAGCTGTGATCATGCCACTGCACTCTAGGCTGGGTGAAAGAGTGAAAGAGTAAGACCCTATCTTGTAAGTAAGATAGATAGATAGATAGATACATAGATAGATAGGTAACTATTCTACCAAAGATACTGTTAATAATATGAAAAGACAGAACAAGATCCTTTCCCAAAAATAAGTAAATAAAAACTTCTGCTCTGCCAAAGACAGTGTTAATATTATGAAAAGAAAAGCCACAGACTCTAAGAAAATACTTGCAAAACAAAACTGAAATCAGAAATATAAAGGACTCTTAAAGCCTATCAATAAGAAAACAAACAACCCAAATTAAAAATGGGCATAAGATACCTCACCAAACATATACAGACGAAAAATAAGTGTATGAAAAGATGCTCAGCCTCATGTCATTAGGAAATTACAAGTAAAAACAATGACACCAATATGTACTTATTAGAATGGTTAAAATAAAAAAAAAATTAATTTCTTTTCTTAAATTTAAAAATTTGAAATTTAAAATCACTCTATATAGTCCTCTTGTGAAAACTACCCAAAATAACAGTGAATTCAAGTGCAAAGAAAAAGCATAATAAAAAACCAAGAATAAAGAAGTAGCAATTATAGAAGCTGAGTATGAGGACTAAATCAAATTCAACATAGATTTGAAACTAAAAAATTACTGTAAATATGATTATAATAAATGTGAAAATCTGTGAAATATTAAAAGAAATTATCTAGATGTAAATTTTCAATTTATGTACTTTAAACAATATTCAAAATGAGTGATAACAGTAAAATCCTAATGTACTCATCTTAATAATGTAATTTCAATATATCTTGTTTAAAATGTTAAAAAAAATTTATTTCTCATCCATTTTTAAAGTACATTAGTCAAAAATTGAAATTTATTCCATAAAATACATGAGAACAGATTTTACACTACTTAGCATTGAAAGTAACTACTTTCAAGAGTTAAACCACCCATAATTTGTCTCCTATATTACATAAAGGATATGAAAGACAAGAATAAGAGGAAATAAGATTTTTTTTTGAGGTAACTAAGCAAATATGATAAAGAGGGAAAGGAGATAAGAATTATATAAGATGTGAACATGCATTGAAAAATTGTGTAAGTGCAAGTTAGGGTTAAACAATAAATAGTATGGATGTAGGAAAAATAAAAAGAATGAATGATATGATAGTTCCCTAACCTACAACAAAGGGAAAAACCCTACCTTGCAGCATTGATGTAAAGAATAAATGAGAGAACACAGATAAAAAGACACATAGTACATGCTCAATAAATGCTAGTTTCTTTTTCTACTGGCAATCTCTACTTCTTCAAGGACAAAGACCAAGTTGGAACAAACATCAATTGACAATTTGTCACTAGGAGGACAAATAAGGGGAAAAAAGGTCTGCTATACTCAAACATACCACCCTAATTTATAAAGTTTAACATGTCTTCTATAATTAAAAAAGAAAAAACCAAAAGAGTAAACTGTTACAAAATGATGACATGAAAAACATTTTCAGTATTATATAAAGTAAGAATCATCACATGCCAAGAAACACCAGAAATCAACAGCTTTTACCATAGTTTTTCCTGATCCTCGGGGTCCAATAATGAGTACAGAGTTACTTTCTCCATGGATAGCGGTTCTTTTTAGCAGCTCACTTAAGTGTCTAAAATGACATAAATAGGATAAACTTTACAAAATGAAGCTGGAATAATTTGTTAGGTTGTAGGTTTTAAAAGGCATATTTGAATATACACAGAAATTTCCTCTCTTCTTTCACTCTGGGCACTTGTCCTAGCCTCTGAATGGTCCTAAATAGAAAAATACAAAAGAACTAGTAGAGCAGTATTGATTCTCTGAAATCTTCAAGTGAAAAACGTAGTCAGTTTGGAATATATTGATTTTTATGATGGTAAGGGACAAGGGACAATAGTGGCAACTCTCAGGACCCTTTGATTCAAATTTCTTTTCCTACTAATACTTTGGACTTTTACTCCACAGCTGGCTGCTGGGTATTAAGGGCCAGATGGTTAGAATTCTCTTCATAGTATCAGGTAACAGAAACAAAACAAGATTGAAAGTTAAAGTACTTTCTCATTATGGATATATTTGTATCTGCTTCTGCTTCATGATATGTGGTGTTTCCACACACAAGGCAAAATTTTTTACTTCTATAAAAGGGTTTGTTAGCTTTATTTAATATCAAATTTGTTACAATAATTTTTGCAAACCTGGAAGGCATCTGTAAGTAGGTCCATAACAGTCAAAGGGACAACTAGACTTACTTGTATTGTACTTGTGCTCCAAATAGGTTACTATGTGGACTCTGATGACAAAATCTTTCACGTAAAATTCTTTGTACCTGATGAAAATAAAGTGAATAAATATAAATAAAAATATTACACATGAAATAAAAAATGAATGAGAAAGCACATTTACAATAGTCAGAATTAGGAATTAATGAATCAATTCAACCCTCTCTAAATTCTTATCCTCTAGAGTTCTGACATCATTTTCATAAGTTATCAAATTAATGGTCTTCTTACCTATCACAAGTCCCATAGAAAGAATGAGAATTTAGTTAGGAAGGTTTCAACAAGAGGGAGAATCACTTACTTTAGCTATATTAGCAACTTAAGGGCTGTTTTAACGCATGTGAATGAGTTAAGAAAAAAAAATTATTATAAAGAGCTATATTTTGAGTTTACTTTAGAACAAGGGCCTTAGACTTAGTCAGAAAAATTATGTCAAATAATCTAGCAGTCTTTAAAAAGATGGACCATTAAAGTCATTCCTTTTTTGGATCTGTAGCTAATAAAGAGGTCTTTCAGGGACAAAAGCCTTAGGGTGCTATCTCAGATTTGACCCCATGGACTGGAATTAAAAACCTCCAAGAATATTTGCTTCTCCCAGACTGACAGTGTGGAACTAATCCTTCATGTATCAAAGAAATAAATTTGAGTTCTTGTTCCATGTACAGAGGCTAAGCAAAGAAAATGACTCATTAGGGACAAAACAGTCCATACTTGTTCATTATAAAGTAAGTTAAAGAATAAGGGCATTGACTCTAGAAGCTATTATATGAATTTTAAACATTAAGTCTTTTCTAAATTTTAATTTATTTATCTATAAAATAGGTACAATAACACCTTGTGGCAGGCCTGTCTTAAAGATTAAAAAAGGGGGCGGAGCGCAATGGCTCATGTCTGTAATCCCAACACTTTGAGAGGTTAAGATGGGCAGATTGCTTGAGGTTAGGGGTTCAAGACCAGCCTGGCCAACAAGGTTGAAATCTCTTCTCTACTAAAAATTCAAAAATTAGCCGGGCATGGTGGCAGGCACCTGTAATACCAATTACTTGGGAGGCTGAGGCAGGAGTACTGCATGAACCCAGGAGGCTGCAGTTGCAGTGAGCTGAGATTATACCACTGCATTCCAGCCAGGATGACAGAGCAAGACTTGGTCTCAAAAAAAAAAAAAAAAAAAAAAGATTGAAAAAGGCAATTATTTATAACACAAATAGGCTTTGTACAGGTAATAGCTAATATCTGTAAAATATATATAAAAGAACATATGTATATATGCACTAAACTAATCATAATATGTATTCTTCTACCTAGATGAGATCAAAAGAAAAAATTCAATCCTTTCCTTAAAAAGAAAAAAACTCATACACAAAACCTCACTAAAATCTCTTAGTGGCAGTAACTGTATGTAAAATACAAGCTAGATATAAAGGAATTAAAGTTGTAGTGACTAGTTAGAAGGTTCACAAATCCCAAAGCGATCTGGCATGGAAGTTAAATAGGTATATACATGTATTGAAATTAATTCAGCTGTACCTGAAGGATTTGAGCACTTTACATACAAAGATACATAACAGCATATCTCAGTTAAATTTTTTTGTTCTTTTAGAAAGAGTTAAACAACTTCCTTCAAAAAGAAAGCCAAGTCTTATAAAGGAAAACAGTAACATTCAATTTTTGTTTAAAAACTAAATGTAGTTCAGGTCAAGCTAGACAAATACAAATGCCAGGGTAGAAATATCATGCTCATTTACCTATTAGACTATAAGCTTCTTAAGGAAGAGACATACAGAGAGATGCCCAGCCCTTGGAATACAGTATGCACTTCTGATAACATTAATTATAAAAACACTCAACAGACGAGGACTGTTCCTCGTCTTCCTCAACTTAATAAAGGGCATCTATGAAAAACCCTACAGCTAACATCATACATAATGGTGAAAGACTGAATGCTGTCCCTCTAAGATGAAAACATAGACAAGAATGTCCATTCTTCCCATTCCTACTCAACATTTTAAAGACAGTACAAGCCAGGGCAATTAGGCAAGAAAGGTGGTAAAAAGACATTTAGATTGCAAAGAAAAAAGTAAAAGTTAGAATTCTAACTACCCAGGCTTAATAAGGATAAAATCAAATTGTAGTATAAAACACGAATATTAAAAACACCAATATGAACTGTCATAAAGGGTAGAGAACAATCATAACAACAACAAAATCTGTTGGTCCACATTTAATTTTGACAGAGTTTGGAAATTTCTGCTTCCAGATGATTGTTCTTATAAACTTGTACTGATATCTCCTTAAGGATAGAAAGAGTGATTCTTCCTATGTGCTAAAGGGAAAATTCAAGTTAAGACGATAACTATTTCTCTGAACACCTTTACAGGGTAACAGGTCTTGAGATTAAGGAAAATACATACTAACCTGTGAAAGGCACTCTGCGTGAATTAAGCTGTTACTCTTTGATTTACGACTGCTCATTTCAACGAATTCAAATCCTTTAAAAAATCAGCATAAATATTATAAACATAGTGACTTAAAGAGATTACTTAAGAATCTACTATTCTAGAATTAAAATAAATACAAGTTTTTAACTGTAAAAAATGCTCAAACCTTAAGACCTTCCAAATCTTTAATGGCTTCATTTTGTCCAAGTACAGGCTTATTCAACACTCTCATACCACACTTCAGGCACATCTTGTTTTATTGTGTTTTGCTTTAATGTGCTTTGCAGACAGTGTAATTTTTTTTTTTTAAAGCAAATTGAAGGTTTGTAGCAACTCTGTGTCCAACAAGTCGATAGGCACCATTTTTCAAACACCATGTCTCCATTTTGTGTCTGTTGGCATTTTTAGCAATAAGGTATTTTAAAATTACGTACATTTTTTTAGACAGTACTATTGCACACTTAATAGACTACCATAGTGTAAATATAAGTATATGCACTAAGAAAAGTTTCATGTGATTCACTTTATTATGATATTTGCTTCACTGCAGTGGTCTGGAACTGAACCTATAATACCTCCAAGCATGTAAGTGGTTTTTAGAGCTACTCCCCTCTTTCCATTAAATCTTCTATTCACTTTCCCTTTCTTTCTTTTTCTTTTTCTAACTTATATGCTTTCTTTATGTCCCATCCATCCATCCCCAGGATAATCCCTTACAGAAAACCCTCCCTTTCTTGCTCCATTCACCAACCATACCAAAAAAAAAAAAAAAATCATTAAAGACTAGGTTAAATGCCTCTGTTTAAACACTCATAAGTGCCTGTATTTCTCTTTCTTTATTATAGAATTATTTTAAACAAAATTGTCTAATTGCTAGTGTTTCCAAATTGAGGATTTTTTATATTCCAAGCATTGTAGCATAATGCCCAAAACAAAGTTGGCAATGAATAACTGGAATGAAAAAATATATATACTAATGAAAAATATATAAATTTTGTAAAATTCTCCTCCAGGGTACCATACTCATAGACAAATGCCTTTGAGTATAAGATCTAATTTTCTTAGCACTTATTTCCTATAGGAGTACTTTAACAGTTAGGCAATAACAGCTTAAGCAGTGTTTACTTAGGTATCAGGGATTGTTACAAATGCTTTGCATTTATCAACTCATTTAATCCTCAGAATTGCCCTATGGAATAACCACTATTATAATCCTCCCTTAAGATTGGAAGACACAGAAAGGCTAAGTATCTTGACCAAAATCAAACAGTTTGTAAATGGAAGAGCCAGGATTTAGATCAAGTTAACAACTACTTTTATTTTTTAAAGTGTATTCTGGTCTCATCTAATCTCCAGAAGGAACACAGTTTTGCTGACACCCTGAATTTAGCCCAGTGAAAGCCATTTTGGAACTTTTTTACCACCAACTCATAAAACTCAAGAAAAGCTGACCTATCATCAAATCACCAATGATTGACATTATTATAATGTGAGAAAGAAGACAGCAAGATGAAATAGGAGGATCTTCAGCTTGTGGAGGATCTTCAGCTTGTGGAGGCTCAAATAGCAACAATAATTTCACAACCACCACAGACAAAAGTGTCTTTTTGTTAGCCTTGAGATTCAGCCAGGAGTTTGTGAAATCCCAGTGGGGCCCAAGACCCAGGAAAGTCAACTTGAGGGCAGATCTTTGTTCAAGTGACAGACTTTCCAACTGTGTTCCAGGTTCCAGACTTGGAAAGGGCCCTGTCCTCCAGAGGGCTTAGCTAGAACCTGACAGGACCTTGTTACCAGGGCCTGTAGCAGGATGTGAACCCTATCTGGTCCCTTGGTAGACTGGACTTTTTCTAAGACCTAGGTCTGTACAGGAGATGAAGATATGCATAGAAAAGATCTGTTATCAGGTGTGTAGATGGTGTGGCTTTCTCTTGGAACCTGGGAGGGCTCCTACTGGATCACTGAGTAGATACCTGAGCAGGCAGTATTATCCTAGTCCTCAGTCACCAAAAGTGCTCTGGCTCCAGGCTTCCTAATTGAAAATTAAATAATAGCATCTTCTTTCTTAGAAGAAAAGTGGTCTTCTCAGTTGCCTTAGGATACCTTTTAGCAGTCTTTTCTGTCTAAAGTTTTATCTTATTCCATTTAAGTTTTTATTTTTCCTAATGAGTGTTGAGTGGGAAAAACCTTTTTAGCAACAAAAAATATCCTCAACACTGGTTTATGATGCTCTTGACCATCGGCCAAAATCTGAAATCACAAGGAACTATGTAATAATTGTGTCCTAGAAAATAAGGCTAATTAAAATTTTAAAAAAGAGAAAGCGCTTTTGCAGTACGTTTTATTTTGTAGAACTACATTAGTTATCTTACAGTATTGTTAGAATTAAAAGATATTTTTACCCACTTCATGAATCAAGAAAGCATTACTCAGAAAAGCTAAATAAATGTCCACATTTCCAAGGCAGGTATCTAATCTGCCTCTTTGTATCAAATATAAATCAGGTAAGCTATTAAGATCATTCATTTTTTCTTCATTTGGGGCTATCATTCATAAAAGAAACAACAAACACTCCACTATTGTATCTACCTTATAATCTAAATAAATTTTGACTGTAAATAAAGTTTTAGTCCAAAGGTTATTTTGACATGTAATGGTCAAGTATCTACTACATAATGAATATTTCAAAGACAATTCTGACAGTACAGATGAGATAAGCTTCAGACATTTGCAAACTGCGTATCTGACAAAAGATCTGTATCTAACAAACATTCAAAACTCATTAATAAAAAAAGAAGCAATCAAATTAGAAAAAGGGCAAAACACATAAGTAGACCTTTCACCAAAGAAGATATGCAGGTGGCAAATAAGCATATGGAAAGATGTTTAATATCATTATCCATTATGAAAATGCAAATGAAAACCATAGTAAGATATCACTATACATTTATTAGGGCAGCTAAAATAACTCAACGATGGCGAGGATGTAGAGAAAATGAATCTTTCATTTAACCACTGGTAGGAATGTATAACGGCATGGCTACTCTGAAAAGTTTCTTTACAGCAATTTCTTAGAAAACTACACATACACTCACCAAGCCACATAGCAATTTCACTCTAGGGAACTTACCTGACAGAAAAACTTACATTCACACAAAAACCTGTAACATGTATGTTCATAATAAATTTACTTGTAATAGCAAAAACACTGGAATCGATTCACCTAATGAGCCTATGGGGTTAATGAATTAGTTCCACTGATGCTTTCTCACTGAAGTCAGGAAGTACCCAGACAGTAAGGGACTCCCTTTTAAAATTCTTCTGATATTGGACAATGCCCCTGGCCACCCAGAATCCCAAGAGTTCAACACTGAAGATTTTTGCCCAAGTAGTCCACTGGTCCCCAAACACAAAGTCTCTAATTCAGCCTGTAGATCAGGAGGTCATAAGGACCTTTAAGGCTCATTATACAAAGGAAAGGAGTGTCAACACTATGAAAGAGAACCTCTACAGAGAGAACACGATGGAAGTCTGGGAGGATTAGACCACTGAAGATGCCCTGTTATCACAGAAAAAGCCATGAAAGCCATAAAGCCTGAAACAAATTCCAACTGTAGAAATCTATGTCCAGATGTTGTGCATGACTTCACAGGATTTACTAGAGAGCCAATCAAGAAAATCATGAAAGAGATTGTAGATATGGCAAAAAGGGTGGGGAATGATGGATTTCAACATACAGGTCTTAGAGAAATTTAAGAGCTAACAAACACCACACCAGAGGAATCAACAGAAGACAAGGTGTTGGAGATGAGTGCTTCTGAACCACTTCCAGACAGTGAGGAAGATACAGAAGAAGTAGAGCCAGGAAACAAATTGACATTAGACAAGCTGGCAGAATAGTTCAATATACAAGACTGCTCTTGGCTTCTTTTACAACCGGGATCCTTCTATGACACAGGCACTGAAATCAAAGCAAATGGCTGAGGAAGGGTTGATACTATGTAGAAACATTTTTTTAAAAATTAGAAGCCTTCTGCCAGCAGGAAAGAAAGATAAAAAAAACAATTAGAAGCCAAGAGAGATAGACAGAAATTACAATGTGTTTCTGTAAAGTTACACCCAAGTGTGCCTACCTGTTTTGTCTCCCCTTCTACTTCCTCCACCTCTTCTACCCCTAGGCAACAAGATCAACCCCTCCTCTTTCTCCTCAGTCTACTCAACATGAAGATGAGTAGGATGCAGACCTTTATGATGATCCACTTCAAGTTAATGAATAGTAAATATATTTTCTATATATAGTAGACATATTTTCTAAATATCTACTATACATAGAAATATGTCTACTAATATAGTAGACATTTTCTAAATATCTTTTCATAGCTTACTTTATTATAAGAATACAGTATATAATACATACATAAAATATGTATCAATTGACAATGTTACCTGCAAGACTTCCAGTCAGGTATGTTATTAGCAGTTAAGTTTTGGGGGAGGCAAAAGTTATATGCAGATTTTCAACTGCTTTGGGTAAGAAAGGGGTGTTACTACCCCTAATCCCTATGTTGTTCAAGAGTCAACTGCATATAAAGGAAATTCTCATTACTGCAATTTCAGAAAGCTACTGACCATTTTCAATTTACTTCGGTATTGACAAAGGACAAAAATTACAGGAATCGTAAAAATGTGTCATCTAAAGCTGTCTGCTCTCTGAATGGCCTATGTGCATTTTCCCATGATAGTAAGTCCCCTACAATCTATACTTTTATAAAGGAAGGGATGAATTCTGAAATATATTCACTGACCACTACTTACTGTATCTGTATTTGAAAGTTTATAGTTACATGCTAACCAAGGCAGGATGACTAAATAAGGTCAAGACTCAATCATGTGTATATTCATACTTCCCATATTTCAACTGAAGTGGCTTATCATAATTCTCCATTCCTATGCTTTCCAAGGGTTGCTTGCTGATACATTCCAAAAATTATGAAGCACATCCTTTACTGCTCTTGAGATTTCTTGAGTACTTATAACTCTTCTTTCTCATGATGCCTTCCTCAGATCTAAACCCTCACTCAGAGCCGCTATGTCTACCTTAATGATTCTGGATAATGGACTTTAGACAAACAGTTTGGCCAACAATAATGATAACTATTTAGTAAACTCTCTTAACATCTAAAGATAGAATTAGAAAATAGCTAACACTAATAACTTATTCCTACATATAACTCGATATCCATTCAGATGTCAAATGTTTTCCTACCTTAGAACATAAAAACCCTCTACTTAGTTTGCACAAGTAACTTAAGCTCCTTATCTCAGGTTAGTTCTAATCACTGTTTTTTAAACTAACATAATCCTAAACTTTGTGGGAAAAGCAACCTGGAAGAACTCCTGGTGACAATCCTTCATGTCAAATTTGAAGTTTGGTCAATTTACCAAATCTCTCTCTGCTTGCTGACTAGCAATGGCATACAACTTCTATCTATACTATTAGCTGATTACAACTTAGAAAAGTTTCTTAAAAGAATTCAGAATTTTCAAATCTGACAAGGGCACACACATGAGACTTGCTTTGGAATACCACACCAACTCTATCTGAAAATAAGTTGCTCAATAAATTATTGTTGAATGAATACAATGTTTCAAATATATATGTTTCAAGTATATTAATATATGTTAAATACATTAATTGATACAAAATGTTTTAAACAGATTACTGCTTCACCTAATTAATACTATTGTCATAAGTCACTCAGAAGTTATTTCATGCAACAGACTGTATGCACTCAACTTGCTTCTGTCAGCTATGTAAACAGGATATAAATTTTCTGATGACAAATCAGAATAAGTTAAAAACAGGATAAGTTAAGCTGTGATAACAATTCATAATTAATGAAATTAATAGTTAATGAAATAAAATATGACCGACCACCACAGATTGGCATATCTGCTCAATTTTCATATGTGTGTTTCTGTATGTATAGATGTATGGGCAATAAATATACATATATAAATGAGCTCATGGCTTTAGTTTCCAGCATTGCTTAAAGATGTATTTTCACTAAACTGAAAAAAAATTTTTACTAGAATGACAGTTCAAATGATATAGAAAATGAGCACATTTTGAAAAAGGATTAAATAAAATGTTTATTCTACATAAACTGTAGTTAGTAAGACAATCTAGTAGCTACAAGTCAATGCCAGACCATCTCAATCTATTTAACCTAAATTTTCAGTGTTTACTTATTACGAGGCTCTGTGACAAGCACTATGGGGAAGATGACAAATATAAAACTTAGTATCTATCTTAAAAAAAAAAAATACAATAGGCCTGGCGTGGTGGCCCATGATTGTAATCCCAACACTTTGGGAGGCTGAGGCAGGTAGATCATGAGGTCTAGAGATCAAGACCATCCTGGCCAACATGGGGAAACCCTGTCTCCACTAAAAATACAAAAATTGGCTGGGTGTGGTGGCATGCACCTATAGTCACAGCTACTTGGGAGGCTGAGGCAGGAGAATTGCTTGAACCTGGGAGGCGGAGGTAGCAGTGAGCCAAGATCATGCCACTGCACTCCAGCTTGGCAACAGAGCCATCTGGAAAAAAAAAAAAAACAAAAACAAAACAACCTTACAATTTGTTGAAATAATATGTAGGTGTAGGTGTATGAGTAGATATGTATCTCTCACAGATAAGGCAGTATCAGCATAAAGCAAGGGATAAACTCATAGGGTTAGTAAAGAAAAAGACCTTAAAAAAGAAAAAAATAAAACAGTACTACCTATAGAAGTGGAAACGAACATATAGATTTTAAATGACCTGCCCAAGATGACACAGCTTACTTAATAGCAGTGGTAGCTGTTAGGTCTACTGATTCCCAATCAGGTTGGTTAGTCTTAACTGGCATGAAAAAAAAACTGAATATCTGAAAAGTTATCAAAGTAATCACTGGACTTTTCTTCAGGAGACAAGAAATAGCAGATGAATACATTCTGAAAGAACATGGTTAGTATAACAGATGTTCAAGACTGATAATTCACTTCTCTTTCAATATTTATGTGAACAATCTGTATTTTTTGGTAGACATTCTTATTTTTAAGATCATAAAGTTTCTTCCCAACACTAAAAAGGAATACATGTTTAGTACAGAAACTTTGGAATTTCAATAAGGAATTGTGCAGATACAATGGTACAAAATGGAATCAGAGAATCTTTCTAGTCTATCTAATAAAGCAAAACAAAAAATTGTTAAACAGAAATATCTTAGTAGTACCTAAACAAATAAAGAGAACAAAACAAGGCTAGAATTCTATGGGCATTCTCCATGGCTCCTAACTTTAACCTCACTCTTAAAAGCTATATTGGCATGAATAAAATCTCCTAAATTCTCACCAATGTATCAAATATGAAAAGAAGAAAATTGATAAAAATCCTAATCCAATTACTAAATTTCAAGCCTAAAAAAAGAATTTGTTGGGCCTTCAGGCTGAAAACCACCTACAAGGGAGAAAAAAATGCTAAAATATGGTGTGATAATATGTATAAAGTTCTGAGAGAGAGACCAAGCAAAGATGCCACTCACATATAAAGGTAACAGGTATAGTCTTATCAAATAAGAATGAATTTATTTAGTACACAGAGCAAATAGAGCGTTGAGTGGAAAATTAGCTGGGTATGGTGGCATGAGCCTGTAATCCCAGCTACTCGGGAGGCTGAGGCAGGAGAATCACTTGAACTTGGGAGGCGGAAACTGCAGTGAGCCAAGATTGTGCCACTGTACTCCAGCCTGGCGACAGAGTGAGACACCCTCTTTAACAAAAACAAAGACAAAAAAAAGCTTTGTGTGGAGTGTGTTGTTCGGGAGGATATGGGAAACTCAACAACAAAATCCAGCCAATTAAAACATAATTCAAAACACAATTTTACACACACACACACATACACACACACGTGAGCTCTGAATCCACTAAAATAAAGAACTAAAACCAAAAAATGGTAAATAATTATAGCATCAAAACAGGTGGAAATATAAGTCTTTACAGAGTGAAAATAATCATTCAACAAAAAAATGAAAAAAAAAGGCATGAATGCATAAGATTGCCAATTTCATTTTTCAGAGTAGAAAAATAATGTCTAAACTTAAAACATGAAAAAAAGGTATTGCATAGCTAGAAACTTTTTTTTTTTTTTTTGAGACGGAGTTTCACTATTGTTACCCAGGCTGGAGTGCAATGGCACGATCTCGGCTCACCGCAACCTCCGCCTCCTGGGTTCAGGCAATTCTCCTGCCTCAGCCTCCTGGGTAGCTGGGATTATAGGCACGCGCCACCATGCCCAGCTAATTTTTTGTATTTTTAGTAGAGACGGGGTTTCATCATGTTGACCAGGATGGTCTCGATATCTTGACCTTGTGATCCACCCGCCTCGGCCTCCCAAAGTGCTGGGATTACAGGCGTAAGCCACTGCGCCCAGCTCTAGAAACTTTTTTAACCTAAGATTGAGATCTTTAAAAAAAAAATCTCTTGGGTTTAATAAATATCTGAAGTCCAGCAATTCCCATAATTTTTATTAGGTTAAAAATGTGGCATGCCTACACACATACACACATACACACTTTTTTAACCAAAATGGATTCTATGTCATAATATTTGTCACTTAATACAAACTTTCCATATATATATATATTATATAAATAAAATACATACACACACAAAGTATATTTACATATATTTTAAATTATTTTTTCTATAGCTACCTTAAGGTGAAAAAAAAAAAGAATTAGTGATTCAAACTGTTTATGAAAAAGAACCATGTACCTCAGCTGGATAATAAAAAATACTCTAGTATTATGAGCATCTTACTAGTAAGATGAGCAGGAGCTGTTAACACTGTGCACCAAAAAAAGCATTTACAAAAGAAAACAGGTGTGAACATGTCCTATTTATTTAGTTTCGAAGTTGTTCAAGGACAGGTCGAAGAGGCAACAGATAAGTGATTTTTTTCTATCTTGCATATTAATGGTCAGTAAGGTAGCTGGTACAAAATAACCCTCTAGAATATGAAAGTATTGTAAAATGTTTATCTATAAATACTTATCTAAAAATAAGAACTAAATTAAGCTTAACTAACATTTAATATATAAGTTGACATATCTTTACTTGGTCTCCGTATCAGCAGGTCAAGTCATGTTACTAAGAGCAACTCAGAAGTCCTAAGGAAAGAATTCAAGATCAATAACAAGAAGGGGTTCCAAGTGGCACCATCACATACATATTCATTTACTTTCAGCTCATTAATACACAAGGTAGGTATGTGGATCCAGTTTGGAGACAATACTGAGTCTAACCGACTTTTTTTTTTTTTTTTTTTTTGAGACAGAGTCTCCAAAAAATTGCACCTGTAATCCCAGCCAGGGTGATTACAGGCACCCTGGCTGTAGTGCAGTGCTGCAATCTTGGCGCGCTGCAACCTCCACCTCCTGGGTTCAAGCAATTCTCCTGCCACAGTCTCTTGAGTATCTGGGATTACAGGCGTGTGCCACCACGCTTGGCTAATTTTTGTATTTTTAGTAGAGATGGGGTTTCACCTTGTTGGCAGGCTGGTCTCAAACTCCTGACTTCAGGTGATCCACCCACCTCAGCCTCCCAAAGTGCTGGGATTATAGGCATGAACCACGATGCCCAGCCTCACTTGCTGAATTTAAAGATTTTATTATTTTTTAAATGTAAGTGAAATAATTTCAGCCTGTTTCAACTGCAGCTCTTTCCATACACCACTTTCCAAGAACAACTAACTTATATCAAGTTTTTCTTAGTTTGGAAGAACAACTAACACATCAGGAGAAGATGAAATTGGCTAACAATTCCTACAAAAACCTTGGTAAAATTGGTGAATGAGACTGAAAAATATAATTTAAAAATACACAAATGATCATGTATCATTTTCTTTAACAGCCTTATTTTGAGGCAAAACCCTACAGCTCCAGCAGATGGGGGCATTACTTTGTGAAGAGAACTCCTAGTAAATTAAAAAGATGTTTAATGCTGCTCTCTTTCCAGATGGTGGCAGAAGAAAACACCAAAAACAATACCACTACCCTCTTCCCTTTATTAGAAAAAAAGTTAAAATACAAATTCTAATACTGTTTACCTGGGACCTAACTCTATACAGCTGACATTTTTCAAAGCAGGGTAAGCATGGACAAAAGGTCAGAACTTTGCCTCTCTTCAGTTAGATAAAATGTTCTTGATTTGCTAGCTAAACAGTCAAATAATGTAAAATGAAAGGTATTAGGAGAAATTTGTAGGTGATTTCCAGTTTTGTTACTGTCCTTTGAGATGAAACTGAGGCAAGAAAAATACATTTAAGCTGTTTTTCAGTCCGTCAGAATTAGTTTTCACTGTTTCTTTTCCCCCAGTTGCATTGTTTACACAGAGGTAAATATTAAAATAGAGTTAAAACAATGGTTGGGGGTAGGGGAAATAAGGGACCATAGTGATATGAATTCCAATAAGTAAACTTAGTTCTTTCTAAAAAGATCAGCTTTTCTAGAGAAAAGATGAGGAAAAGGTAGCAATCTCAAAACATGTTTGATTAAGATCAGCACTTTAGGCAAGATCTGGAATGAAAAAGAGGAAATAAAACAGGAAAAAAAGGATAGGAACAGCCAGATTTCATCTGCATTTTGGTTTATAATCTTCAACTCATGTCTTATTTTTCTACTTATGCATTCAGTAAAATGTACAAAGTCATCCAGTCTCGTCAGCCAATACTCTAAATAGTATAAACAAAAAACAAGTTCACTTAATAACCAGTCTTTTAATTTGGACTAGAATTCAAAGACCATTCTTTGTATGGTCTTTGGACCATACAATGAGAAAACCATTCCTACAAAGACTTGCAGTGCTAACATGGTTTAAATTAAACAGAAACCTCTAATCCACTTCATCACAGGCCATGAGGCTTATTTTCTATACAGGGTATGACAGAAGAAATCTACCTTGGGGACACCAGACATAGCAGAAGGTGATGGTACAGACAAGAAAAGCTTTGAAAGGGAGGAGAGGATTAAGAGAGTGTTTATATACTGAATGTTGAGACTCTCCAGCTCTCTTCTTTCACATAGTTCTCATAGGACTGGCAATCAGATTTACACCCTAAAGCAGGGTTTCTCAGGATAAGCACTACTGGCATTTTAAACTCAATTTTTCTTCATTGTTGGAGCTGTCCTATGCACTGTAGGATGTAACAAGACCCTCAGATTCTACACCAGTTTTCAGTAGCAACCCATCTGTGACAATCGAGTAAGTCTCTAGACACTGCTGAATTTCTCTTAGGGGGCCAAATCATCCCACTTGAGAATCACTGGCTTAGAGGCAGAAGATTGGAGGACTCTTCTTATTGGACTCTTATTAGCCCTAGAAAAAAGCCTTCCAAATACCTAAAGATGACATCAGGGATTTCCAGCCATATTCACAGAGTTCTAAAATAGCTTTCTAAAGCCCTTAACATAAATTTGAACGTACAATCAAAGATCACTACATAGCTAAGGAAAGCCTCCAGATTAAAAAGACCAAAACATATTAACAGAAAGAATAATTTGGAAAAAATAGAGAAAGCAGAAAGAAATAAATTTAAAAAAAAAAAACACAAAAATTTTAACTAAATTCATAGAAAGAAAAAAATAACAGGAAATAAGAAAATTATATAGAGATCAAAAAAGACCTTTTGGAAATTAAAAGTATGACAGCAAAAATGAAAATCTCAAAAGTTTGAAAAAGGTAAATTTTCCAGAAAGTATGAAGCAAAAAAAAAAAAAAAAAAAAAAGACAAAAAATGACATTAAAAAATTAGGTCTAAGAAGTAGAATGTCTAATTAGGGTTCCAGAACCAAAAACAGAGGCAAGAAAATTAAAGAAAAAATATGAGAAACTTTCCCAGAGTTGATGGACACATATTGTCAGACTGAAAGTACCCATTAAATGCATGGCAAAGTGAATGACTATAGACTCTAAGTCACATCACTGTTACATTTCAGAACTCTAGAAACAACAAAAAGAAACATTTGATAAGCTTCAAAATGTGACTGTATAATCTTCAAGAGAGGAGATAAAAGTGATCTGTAGAGTGAGGGAAGGCTTCCAATTTTCTATCAGATGCTATGAATTCCTTCAGAGCTCTTAAGAAGAACAATTTCACCCTCATAATTCAACACCCAGATAAACTAATAGCTAGGGTAAAATAAAGACACTTACATAAATATAATATCGCAAAACATTTGACTTTCAGAAAGCTACTAGAAACTGGAATAAACCAAGAGAGTACACAAGCCAAAGGATTATATAGAACATAGGAAACAGAGGATACAGCATAGGATAGAGACTGAACAAGCGGCAACTGTATCAAGCAATGGGCCAAAATTGAAGCAGATCAGAATGCTCTGGGAGAAATTTCTTGATAATGGTTAAACTGCTAAAATTACTTGATACCTCTGTATATATGGCGAGGCTATTTTGACAAACGGCAGATAGTTTGATTCTGAACTAATAACAAATATTTAAAACTATACAAGTGCTAAATGGTTGTATATGAAAAACTAAGCTATCAATGGGAAGATGGGGGGAATGGATCAGATGTTTGTGAAAAAAAGCTAAATTTACATCACCAACAGCAAGTTAAGAGATAATGCCTAAAAGTGAAAATCAGGCGATAGCAACATAAAAGGTTATTTAGAGATACAGAGGTATATACCAAAAGAATAAGCCAAAAAAAGTTTTAGAAGTATATGCCTCCAGATGAGGAAAACTGGGGTAGTGACAGCCACCGTGCCTAACATCACAGCCTTTCTGGGACTAACCAAAGTAAGGGTATAAAGGCCCAATTTTATTGCATCATGATATCAACCTGAAGAAAAATATCCTGGAGAACCTAACCTGTGACAAAAAAGCATAAACTAACTGTTTTTAATAATAAGCCATGAGGAAGCACTGAAATTTTAAGCATGTGCTTTTTTTACATTTGCAACAGTTAAAAGAAAAAGAGAAAGAGAAGAACAGGCTGTTTAAAAAGTATTTTCTAATTTCATTAACTTGGCTTCATATATTCCAGAGCAAATGTTAATTTAAAAATTTAAAGCCCATCAGACTAACAGCAGATCTCTCTGCAGAAACCCTATAAACCAGAAGAGAGTGGGGGCCAGTATTCCACGTTCTTTTTTTTTTTTGAGACAGAGTTTCGCTCTTGTTGTCCAGGCTATAGTGCAGTGGCACAATCTCAGCTCATGGCATCCTCCACCAGCTGGGTTCAAGCGATTCCCCTGCTTCAGCCTCCTGAGCAGCTGGGACTACAGGTGTGTGCCACCATGCCTCGCTAATATTTTTTGTATTTTTAGTAGAGATGGGGTTTCACCATGTTGGCCAGGATGGTCTCAATCTCCTGACCTTGTGATCTGCCCACCTCAGCCTCCCAAATTGCTGGCTTTACAGGCATGAGCCATTGCATCTGGCCATATTCCACATTCTTAAAGAAAAGAATTTTCAATCCAAAATTTTATATCCAGCCAAACTAAGCTTCACAAGCAAAGAAGAAATAAAAGTCTTTACAGACAAGCAAATGCTGAGAGATTTTGTCACCACCAGGTCTGCCTTACAAGAGCTCCTGAAGAAAGCACTAAATATGGAAAGGAAAAATCAGTACCAGCCACTGCAAAAACATACCAAATTGTAAAGACCATCAACACTATGAAAAAACTGATATAACTAATGGGTAAAATAACCAGGTAGCATCATAATGACAGGATCAACATCACACATAACAATATTAACCTTAAATGTAAATGGGCAAAATGCCCCAATTAAAAGACACAGACTGGCAAATTGGATAGAGTCAAGACCCATCATTGTGTTGTGTTCAGGAGACCCATCTCACCCACAAAGACACACATAGGCTCAAAATAAAGGGATGAAGAAATATTTACCAAGCAAATGGAAAGGAAAAAAAAAAAAGCAGAGGTTGCAATCTTAGTCTCTGATAAAAATAGACTTTAAACCAACAAAGATCAAAAAAGACAAAGAAGGGCATTACATAATGGTAAAGGGACCAAAGCAACAAGAAGAGCTAACTAACCTAAATATATATGTACCCAATACAGGAGCATCCAGATTCATAAAGCAAGTTTTTAGAGACCTACCAAGAGACACAGACTCCCATACAAAAACAGTGGGAGACCTTAGCAGCCCACTGTCAATCTAAGACAGATCAAAGAGACAGAAAATAAGGATATTCAGGACTTGATCAGTTCTGGATCAAGCAGACCTAATAGACATCTACAGAACTCTCTACCCCAAATCAACAGAATACGCATTCTTCTCAGCAGCACATTGCACTTATTCTAAAATTGACCAGATAGTTGGAAATAAAACATTCCTCAGCAAATGCCAATGAATACAAATTATAACAAACAGTCTCTCAGACCACAGTGCAATCAAATTAGAACTCAGGATTAAGAAACTCACTCAAAAACACACAAGTATATGGAAACTGAACAGCCTGCTCCTGAATGACTACTAGGTAAGTAACAAAATTAAGACAAAAATAATTAAGTTCTTTGAAACCAATAAGAACAAAGACAAAACATACCAGAATCTCCAGGGCACAGCTAAAGCAGTGTTCGGAAGGAAATTTATAGCACTAAAAGCCCATAGGAGAAAGCAGGAAAGATCTGAAGTCAACACCCTAACATCACATTTTAAAAAAACTAGAGAAGCAAGAGCAAACGAATTCAAAAGCTAGCAGAAGACAAGAAATAGCTAAGATTAGAGCAGAACTGAAGGAGACTGAGACATGAAAAACTCTTCAAAAAAACACAATGAATCCAGGAGGTGATTTTCTGAGAAGATTAACAAAATAGATAGACCTCTAACCAGACTAATAAAGAAATGAGAGACGAATCAAATAGACACATAAAATATGATACAGTGGATATCACCACTGATCCCACAGATATACAAACTACCATCAGAGAATACTATAAACACCTCTACACAAATAAATGAGAAAATCTAGAAGAAATGGATACATTTCTACATACATACACACACGCAAGACTAAACCAAGAAGTCAAATCTCTGAATAGACCAATAACAAGTTCTGAAATTGAGGCAGTAAATAATAGCCTACCAACCAACAACATCCAAGGACCAGACGAATTCATAGCCAAATTCTACCAGGGGTACAAAAAAGGAGCTGATACCATTCCTTCTGAAACTATTCCAAACAAAAGAAAAAGAGGGACTCCTCCCTAACTCATTTTATGAGTCCAGCATCATCCCAATACCAAAACCTAGCAGAGACACAACAAAAAAAGATTTCAGGTCAATATCCCTGATGAACATCTATGTGAAAATCCTCAAATATGGGCAAATCGAATCTGGTGGCACATCAAAAAGCTTACCCACCATGATCAAGTCGGCTTCATCCCTGGGATGCAAGGCTGGTTCAACATACACAAATCAATAAACGTAATTCATCACATAAACAGAACCAATGACAAAACCACGATCATCTCAATAGATGCAGAAAACCCTTTGCTAAAATTCAACACTCCTTCAGGCTAATAACTCTGAGTAAACTAGGTATTGATGGAACGGATCTCAAAATAATAAGAGCTATTTATGACAAACCCACAGCCAATATCATCCTAAATGGGCAAAAGCTGGAAGCATTCCCTTTGAAAACTAGCACAAGACAAAGATGCCCTCTCTCACCATTTCTATTCAACATAATATTGGAAGTTCTGACCAGGGCAATCAGGCAAGAGAAAGAAATGAAGTTTATTTAAATAAGAAGAGAGGAAGTCAAATTATTTGCAGATGACATGACTGTATATTTAGAAAACCCCATCGTCTCAGCCCAGTCTTCTTAAGCTGATAAGCAACTTCAGCAAACTCTTGGGATACAAAACTTAATGTGCAAAAGTCACAAGCATTCTTACACATCGATAATAGACAAACAGAGAGCCAAGTCATGAGTGAACTCCCATTAACAACTGCTACAAAGAGAATAAAATACCTAGGAATACAACTTACAAGGGATGTGAAGGACCTCTTCAAAAAGAACTACAAATCACTGCTCAAGGAAATAAGAGTGGACACAAAAAGATGGAAAAACATTCCATGCTCATGGATAGGAAGAATATCTTGAAAATGGCCATACTGCCCAAAGTAACTTATAGATTCAATGCTATCCCTATCAAGCTATCATTGACTTTCTTCACAGAATTAGAAAAAAACTACTTTAAATTTCATATGGAACTAAAAAAAGAGCCTGTATAGCCAAGACAATTCTAAGCAAAAAGAACAAAGCTGGAGGCATCATGCTACCTGACTTCAAACTATACTACAAGGCTACAGTAACCAAAACAG
Source organism: Aotus nancymaae (assembly GCF_030222135.1). Lineage (NCBI taxonomy): Eukaryota > Metazoa > Chordata > Mammalia > Primates > Aotidae > Aotus > Aotus nancymaae. The sequence goes on along the minus strand of NW_026988442.1, from coordinate 63,963,289 downwards.
CATGGTACTGGTACCAAAACAGATATACAGACCAATGGAACAGAACAAAGGCCTCAGAAATAATGCCACACATCTGCAACTTACAACTTATTTGATCTTTGACAAACCTGACAAAAACAAGCAATGGGGAAGGGATTCCCTTTAATAAAGTTAATAAATGGTGTTGGGAAAATTGACTAGCCATATGCAGAAAACAGACACTGGACCCCTTCCTTACACCTTATACAAAAATTAACTTGAGTTGGATTAAAGACTTAAATGTAAGATCTAAAACCATAAAAACCCTAGAAGAAAACCTACGCAATACCATTCAGGACATAGCAAAGACTTCATGACTAAAACACCAAAATCATTTCCAACGAAAGCCAAAATTGACAAATGGGATCTAATCAAAGTAAAGAGCTTCTGCACAGCAAAAGAAACTATCATCAGAGTGAACAGGCAACCTACAGAATGGGAGAAAGTTTTTGCAATCTATCCATCTGACAAAGGCCTAATATCCAGAATCTACAAAGAACTTAAACAAATTTACAAGAAAAAAAAAACAATCCCATCAAAAAGTGGGCAAAGGATATGAACAGACACTTCTCAAAAGAAGACATTTATGTGGCCAACAGACATATGAAAAAAAGCTCATCATCACTAGTCATTAGAGAAATGCACAAAACCACAATGAGATACCATCTCATGCCAGTTAGAATGGCAATCGTTAAAAAGTCAGGAAACAACAGATGCTGGAGAGGATGTGCACAAATAGGAATGCTTTTACACTGTTGGCAGGAGTATAAATTAGTTCAACCATTGTGGAAGACAGTGTGGTGATTCCTCAAGGATCTAGAACCAGCATTACCATTTGACCCAGCAATTCCATTACTGCGTATACACCCAAAGGGTTATAAATCATTCTACTCTAAAGACACACACACATGTATGTTTACTGCAGCACTGATCACAATAGCAAAGATTTGGAACCAACCCAAATGCCCATCAGTGATAGACTGGATACAGAAAATGTGCCACATATATACCATGGAATACTATGCAGCCATAAAAAAGAATGAGTTTGTGTCCTTTGCCGGGAAATGGATGAAGACAGAAACCATCATTCTCAGCAAACTAACACAGGAATAGAAAACGAAACACTGCATGTTCTCACTCATGAGAGTTGAACAATGAGAACACATGAACACAGGGAGGGGAACATCACACACTGGGGCCTGTTGGTGGGTGGGGGGTTAGTGAAAGGATAGCATTAGGAGAAATACCTAATATAGATGACAGGTTAATGGGTGCAGCAAACCACCATGGTATGTGTATACCTATGTAACAAACCTGCATGTTCCGCATATGTATCTTGGAACTTAAAGTTTAATTTAAGAAAAAATTAAAATAGATCTCTTTTTCCTTGCAGAGGAGGCAGACCAAGACGGATGAAGAGAACCCCCAGGAATCATCCCTCAGCAGGAACACCAAACTGAAGAATTATCCATGCAAAAAAACTGCCTTCATAAGAATCAGCGAATCAGTTGGGAACAGTGGTACATACCCATAATCTCAGCACTTGGAAGGTTGAGGCAAGTGGATCATTTTAGCTCAGTTCAAGACCAGCCTGGGCAACATGATGAAATCTTGTCTCTACAAAAAAGTACAAAAATTAGCCATGCATGGTGGCATGTTCCTGTAGTCCCAGCTACTCAGGAGGCTGAGTTAGGAGGATCACTTGAGCCCGGGAGGGCAGTCCAGGCTGCAATGAGTTGAGATCATGCCACTGCACTCCAGCCTAGGTGACAGAGTAAGACCCTGCCTCAAAACAAACAAACAAACAAAAACAAAAACAAAATCAGGTGAGCAATCATAGCACCTGGTTTTAACATAATATCAAGGAAAGAGGCATTGAAGAGGGTAGGAAAGACAGTCTTGCAGTGACTATACCACCCCTCCTCCAACCCCAGGCAGTACAGCACTGAGATAGAATCTGTGTGCTTGGGAGAGAGAGTGAAAGTAAGTCTGGGACTTTGCATTGGAACTCAGTGCTGCTCTGTAACAGCAGAACACAACACAGGGCATTCTGCTGGTGCCTACAGAAGGGGCATTTAGATCAGTCCTGTGCCAGACAGAAATCTTCCACCCTAGGAGGAGTAGTTGGCTTCACCACATTATGACTAAGTGGTCTAGGGCCTAGAATAAATATGAGTAACAGTGAGGCCACAAGGACTGCATCCTTTGGCAAGCCTTGGTGCTGTGCTGGTCTTGGAGGTAATGGAAATGAGATAAAACCCAGTGTAACACAACCTGTGGCAGACAAGGAAATCCCTGAGTCACCCCTCTCCAACTCCTTCAGCTTAGGGTGGAGAAGGAAGAGTACAGAGAACTTTGTCTTGCAACCTGAGTATAGGCTCAGTCACAGTAAAATAGAGCAAAAGACAGATTTCTGAAGGTTTTGATAGCAAGCTTTTGCTCCTGGATGGCATTTACAGATTCGCCCTGGGCTAGAAGGGAATGGCTGCCCTGATGGGATGGATTCAGTCTTGGAAGAATTCACCACCTGCTGACTAAAGTGGCATTTGGCCTTGAATAACAGCCAGTGGCAGTCACACAGGATTGGCTGTGGCCCTTGGGTGAGCCCCAATACTGTGCTGGTCTGCAAGGCTTCAGATGCAACTCAGCACAGTTCCAACTGTGGTGGCTACAGGAGTGCCTGTGTCAACCCCCTCCAACAATGGGCAGGCCAGTACAGACAGAGACTCCAGACTGAAGGAAAGGGAAGGTAGAGAGCAAGAGACTCTGTCTGGTAATACAGGGAATTCTCCCAATTATTTCCCAAGTCCATGAAGACTGTGTATATAGGAGTCTGCAAGAGTCACAGCGTTCCTGTGCATCAGATGCTCCTTAATGCCAAAATGGCTGCAGTGACTACAGGCTTAGGTCACAACACTCAATCTGCTTTGATTTCTTGGAAAGAACCCTGGAGAGTAACAGGAATAAACAAATCTAAACTGTAAAGTCTAGCTCTTCGATGCCTAGAAATTGATGAACATCCACAATGATCAAGAACTTGTAGGAAAACAGACCAATCTTGGAGCAATAAAGATATGTGACCTTTCGGATGGGAAATGCAAAATAGCAGTCTTGAGAAAGCTCAATTAAATTCAAGAAAAAAGAGATTAAAAATTCAGAATTATATCAGAGAAATTTAACAAAGACACTGAAATAATAAAAATCAAGCAGAAATTCTGAAGCTGGAAAATTCGACAAGCTGAAATTCCATCAGTCTCTCAACAGCAAAATAATGAATTAGTGAGCTTGAAGACAGGTTATAGGAAAATACAGTCAGGAGGAAAAATAATAAAAAAGAATGAAGTATGCCTACAAGATCTGAAAATGGCACCCCAAAGGCATAATCTAAGAGTTACTGGCCTTAAAGAGGGTGTAAAGAAAGAGACTGAGGTAGAAAGTTTACTCAAAGAAATAATAGCAGAGTACTTTTCAAACTTAAAGATATGACTATACAGGTAAAGGAAAGTCAAAGGAAACCAAATAGATTCAACCCAAATAAGATTACCTTAAGGTATATAAAGCTAAAGTCTCAAAGGTCAAAGACAAAGAAAGGATGCTTAAAATGGCAAAGGAAAAGAAGTAACTATATAAAGGAGTTGTACTACATCTGGCAGCAAACTTTAGCAGAAACCCTACAGGCCAGAAAAGAGTAGGATGACAAACTTTAGCTGAAACTCTGCAGGCCAGAAGAGAGTAGAATGTTATTAGGTTGGGGCAAAAGTAACCACGGTTTTTGCAATTACTTTTAAAGGCAAAAACCATGGAAACTTTTGCACCAACCTAATACATCCATGTAAATTATCCTTGAAATATGAGGGAGACATGAAGGCTTGCCTAGACTAATAAAAGCTGAGGGATTTCATCAACACCAGACTCATCTTCAAAAAATGTTAAAGGGAAATTTTTCAATCTGAAAGAAAAGGACATTAACAAGCAACAAGAAATCATCTGAAGGTATAAAACTCACTGGTAAAAGTAAGTGCACAGATAAACACAGACTACCCTAACCGCTCATATCTTTAGTAGGAAGATTAAAAGACAAATCTATCATAAAAAATAAATAAAACTACTCCAAAACTTAAAATATAAAAATATATAGACAAAAGTCAGAAAGTAAAAGGATGGAGTAAAAATATACAGGTTTTTAGTTTTCTCTGTGCTTGTATTTTTTCTTTTCTTTGCAATCAGAGTTGTCATCAGCTGCAAATAACTGGCTATAAGTTGTTATTTGCTAACCTCACAGTAATCACAAAACAAAAACCTCTAATAGATACACAAAAAAATAAAAAGCAAGAAATTAGGCTGGGCACAGTGGTTCACGCCTGTAATCCCAGCACTTTGGGAAGCCAAGGAGGGCGGATCACCTGAGGTTGGGAATTCCTGACAGACTGACCAACATGGAGAAACCCCGTCTCTACTAAAAATACAACATTATCTGGGTGTGGTGGCGCATGCCTATAATCCCAGATATTCAGGAGGCTGAGGCAGGAGAATCTCTTGAACTCAGGAGGCAGAGGTTGCAGTGAGCCAAGACTGTGCCATTGCACTCCAGCCTGGGCAACAAGAGCAAAACTCCGTCTCAAGGGGAAAAAAAAAAAAAGAAATTAAAATATACTACCAAGAAATAACTTCAGCACAAAAGAAGACAAGGAAATAGAAAGGGGAAGAAGCCCAAGAAAACAACCAGAACAACAACAAAAAGGCAGTAGTAAGTCCTTACCTATGAATAATAATACTGAATGTAAATGGACTAAATCTTCACTATGAAAACATAGATTAAAAACAAAAAGATGGAAAAAGATACTACATGCAAATAGAAATGCAAAAAAAGCTCAAGTAGCTTTGTATTCATTTTTAGATAAAATAGATTTCAACACAAAAACTGTGAAAAGAGAGAAAGGTTATTATATAATATATAAGGTTTTAATTCAGCAAGAGGATATAAAAATTATAAATACATATCTATCCAACACAGAAGCACCCAGATATATAAAGCCAAGTTAATTACAGTTAAGGAGACAGAACCCAATACAGTAATGACTTGGGAATTCAACAGCCCACTTTCACCATTGGACAGGTCATCTAGACAGAAAAATCAAGAAAGAAACAATGAATTTATTCTGCACTAATAGATTACATGGACCTAACAGACACTGACAGAAGCTGTCATCCAACAGCTTCAGAATACACATTCTTCTCTTCAGCACATGAAACATTTCTCAAGGATGGATCCTAAATTCTCCAATCAAAAGATACAGAGAAGCTGAAGGGCTAAACAAAACAAGGCCCTACTATCTGCTACATATAAGAAACTCATTTCATTTATAAAAATATAGATAGACCAAAAGATGGAAAGAGATATTTCATGCAAACAGAAACCCACAAAGAGCCCCATCAAGTCAGGCCACAAAACAAGTCTGATAAAAATTATCAAGTATCTTTTCCAACCACAATGAAATAAAAGTAGAAATAAATAATAGGTGGAACTTTGGAAACTATACAAACACATAAGAATCAAATAGGCTGGGAGCGGTGGCTCACGCCTGTAATCTCAGACTTTGGGAGGCCGAGGCGGGTGGATCATGAGGTCAAGAGATCGAGACCATCCTGGTCAACATGGTGAAACCTCGTCTCTACTAAAAAAAGAAAGATACAAAAAATTAGCCGGGCATGGTGGCGCGTGCCTGTAATCCCAGCTACTGAGGAGGCTGAGGCAGGAGAATTGCCTGAACCCAGGAGGCAGAGGTTGCGGTGAGCCGAGATTGCGCCATTGCACTCCAGCCTGGGTAACAATAGCGAAACTCTGTCTCAAAAAAAAAAAAAAGAATTAAACAATACATGCCTGAACAACCAATGAAGTAATTAAGAAGAAAATTAAAAAATTTCTTGAAACAAATGAAAATGGAAACACAACCTACTAAAACCTATGAGATACAGTTAAAATTAATACTAGAGGGAATGTTTATGGCAATAAATGTGTAAATCAAAAAGTAGAAAACGAAAAAATAAACAACCTAGTAATGCGTCTTAAAGAACTAGAAAAGCAAGAGCATGCCAAGCCCCAAATTAAGAAAATAAATAATAAAGAAAACAAGAAAATAAATAATAAAAAACAAATAAAATTAAGACTAAAAGAAAAAAATAGAAGAGATCAATGAAATGAAAAGGGTTGTTTGGAAAGAAGATTCAAATAAAGAAAAAAAAAGAAGATCCAAATAAAATCAGAGACAAAAAAGGAGACATTACACCTGATATCACAAAAATTCAAAGGATCATTGGAGACAATCTTGAACAACTATATGCCAATAAATTGGAAAACCTAGAAGAAATGAATAAATTCCTAGATACGTACAGCCTACCAAGAATGAACCATGAAGAAAACCAAAATCTAAATAGACCAATAGTAAGTAACAAGACAGAAAAAATAATAAAAAGTCTCCCAACACAGAAAAGGCCAGGACTTCATGACTTCGTTGCTGAATTCTACCAAACATTTAAAGAACTAACATCAATCCTACTCAAATTATTCCCAGAAATCAAGGAGGATCTCCAAACTCATTTTATGAGACCAGATTTAATCTTTTTGTTTTTTTCCTTTTGAGACAGAATCTCACTCTGTTGCCCAGACTGGACTGCAATGGTGTGATCTTGGCTCACTGCAACCTCTGCCTCCTGGGTTCAAGTGATTCCCGACTCAGCCTCCTGAGTAGCTGGGATTACAGGCATGAGCCACTACGCCCAGCTGATTTTCATATTTTTAGTAGAGAGGGGTTTCACCATGTTGGCCAGGCTGGTCTCAAATTCCTGGCCTCAGGTAATCTGCCCACCTCAGTCTCCCAAAGTGCTGGGATTACAGGCATGAGCCACCATACCTGGCCCCAGATTTATTCTGATCCCAAAACCAGACAAAGATACAACAACAACAAAAAGAAACTATAGGCCAGTATCTGTCATGAAAATAGATATAAAAATCCTCAACAAAATATAGCAAGCCAAATTCAACAATGAATTAAAAAGATCGTCATAATCAAGTGGGATTCATCCCAGGGATGAAAGGATGGTTCAATGTAATGTAAATCAATCAATATGATACATCATATCAACAGAATAAGGACAAAAAGTGTATGACCATTTCAATAGATGCCAAAAAATTTTTTTTGATAAAATTCAGTAACCCTTGATAATAAAAACTCTCAGTAAACTAGGGACAAAAGTGTCATACCTCAACATGATAAGGCCATATAAAACAAACCCACAGTTAGTATCAGACTGAATGGGGGAAAAGCTGAAAGCCTTTCTTCTAAGATCTAGAAGAAGATAAGGATGGGCATTTTCACCACTATCATTCAAGACAGTAATACAAGTCCTAGGCAGAGTAAACAGGTAAGAGAATAAATAAAGGACATCCAAAGTGGAAAGGAAGAAGTAAAATTATCATTGTTTGCAGCTGATGTGATCTTATATTTAAAAAACCTAAAGACTCCAACAAATGACTATTAGAACGAATAAACAAGTTCAGTAACATTGCAGTATATGAAACCAACATACAAAAATCCGTAGAATTTCTCTATGCCAACAGTGACAACCTATCTGAAAAAGAAATCAAGAAAGTAATCCCATTTACAATAGCAACAAATAATTTTAAAAAGCTAGGAATAAACTTAACCAACTACAAAGCAAACTATAAAACACTGATGAAATAAATATAAGAGAATACAAACAAATGAAAAGACATTCTATGTTCATGGGTTGAAAAAAATTAATATTGTTAAAATGACAATACTACCCAATACAATCTATAGATTCAAAGCAATCCCTATCAAGAGCAATGACAATCTTCACAGAAATAGAAAAAAAAAAAAAAACTCCTGAAATTGTATGGAAACACGAAAGACTCCATATAACCAAAACAATCCTGACCAAAAAGAACAAAGTTGGTAACTGGTAGAGTATCACACTACCAGACCTCAAAATATACTACAGAGCTGTAGTAACCAAAATAGCATGGTACTGGCATAAAAACAGACACACAGAACAACAGAACGGAGCCCAGAGATTTATCCATGTATTTAAAGCCAATTAGTTTTTTACTAAGGTGACAAAAACACTCATTGAGGAAAGAACAGTCTCTTCAATAAATGGTGTTGAGAAAACCGGATGTCTAAATTCAGAAGAACAAAAGTAGACCCCTAACTCTTGCCATATATAAAAACCAAAGAAAAATGCATTAAAGACTTAAATCTATGAAACTACTAGAGGAAACCATTGGTTAAAAACTCTAGGACACTCGTCTAGGCAAAGATTTCTTAAATAAGACCTCAAAAACACAAGCAACTGAAGCAAAATAAAATAAAATATCAACAAATGGCATCACTCCAAGCCAAAAAGTTTCTGCACAGCAGTGAAAACAATAAAGTGAAGACATAACATGTAGAATGGGAAAAAAGATTTCAAACTAATATCTGACAAAGGATTAATAACTAGAATAGATGAGTCTCAAATCACTCAATAGGAAAGAAACAAATAATCTGATTTAAAAATGGGCAAAAGATCTGAGGAAACATTTCTCAAGAAGAAATACAAATGGCCTGAATAGACGAATAACAAGGTCTGAAGTCGAGGCAGCAATTAAAAGCCTACCACCCAAAAAAAGCCCAGGCCCAGATGGGTTCACAGCCGAATTCTACCAGACATACAAAGAGGAACTGGTACCATTCCTTCTGAAACTATTCCAAATAATCCAAAAAGAGAGAATTCTTCCCAAATCATTTTATGAGACCAACATCATCCTGATACCAAACCCAGCAGAGACTCAACAAGATAAGAAAACTACAGGCCAATATCCATGATGAACATAGATGCAAAAATCTTCAATAAAATACTGGCAAACCGATTACAACAGCACATCAAAAAGCTTATCCACCATGATCAAGTAGGATTGATCCCGGAGATGCAAGGCTGGTTCAATATACGCAAGTCTATAAATGTAATTCACCACATAAACAGAACCAAAGACAAAAACCACATGATTATCTCAATTGATGCAGAGAAGGCCTTCCACAAAATTCAACAGCCCTTTATGCTAAAAACTCTCAATAAACTAGGTATCGACGGAACGTATCTCAAAATAATAGAATCTATTTACGACAAACCGACAGCCAATATCATACTGAATGGGCAAAAACTGGAAGCATTCCCTTTGAAATCTGGCACTAGACAAGGATGCCCTCTCTCACCACTCCTATTCAATATAGTACTGGAAGTTCTAGCCAGAGCAATCAGGCAAGAAAAAGAAATAAAGGGTATTCAATTAGGAAAGGAGGAAGTCAAATTGTCTCTATTTGCAGACGACATGATTGTATATCTAGAAGACCCTATCATCTCAGCCCAAAATCTCCTGAAACTGATAAGCAACTTCAGCAAAGTCTCAGGATACAAAATCAATGTGCAAAAATCACAAGCATTCCTATACACCAATAACAGATGTAAAGACAGCCATATCAAGAACAAACTGCCATTCACAATTTCTACAAAGAGAATAAAATACCTAGGAATACAACTAACAAGGAACGTAAAGGACGTCTTCAAGGAGAACTACAAACCACTGCTCAACGAAATAAGAGAGGACACAAACAGATGGAGAAACATTCCATGTTCATGGTTAGGAAGAATCAATATCGTGAAAATGGCCATACCGCCCAAAGTAATTTACAGATTCAACGCTATCCCCATCAAGCTACCAATGACTTTCTTCACAGAACTGGAAAAAATCACCTTAAACTTCATATGGAACCAAAAGAGAGCCCGCATAGCCAAGTCAATTCTAAGCAAAAAGAACAAAGCGGTAGGCATCACACTACCGGACATCAAACTATACTACAAGGATACAGTAATCAAAACAGCATGGTACTGGTACCAAAACAGAGATATAGACCAATGGAACAGAACAGAGGCCTCGGAGGCAACACAACATATCTACAACCATCCGATCTTTGACAAACCTGATAAAAACAAGCAATGGGGAAAGGATTCCCTGTTTAATAAGTGGTGTTGGGAAAACTGGCTAGCCATATGCAGAAAGCAGAAACTGGACCCTTTCCTGACACCTTACACTAAAATTGACTCCAGATGGATTAAAGACTTAAACCTAAGACCTAACACCATAAAAACCCTAGAAGGAAACCTAGGCAAAACCATTCAGGACATAGGCGTAGGCAAGGACTTTATGACCAAAACACCAAAAGCATTGGCAACAAAAGCCAAAATAGACAAATGGGACCTAATCAAACTCCACGGCTTCTGCACGGCGAAAGAAACAGTCAATAGAGTGAATCGGCAACCAACAGAATGGGAAAAAATTTTTGCAGCCTACCCAGCTGACAAAGGGCTGATATCCAGAATTTACAATGAGCTAAAAAAGATTTACAAGAAAAAAACAAACAAGCCTATTCAAAAATGGGCGAAGGATATGAACAGATACTTTACAAAAGAAGACATACATGAGGCCAACAAACATATGAAAAAATGCTCATCATCACTGGTCATTAGAGAAATGCAAATCAAAACTACATTGAGATACCATCTCACGCCAGTTAGAATGGCGATCATTAAAAAATCTGGAGACAACAGATGCTGGAGAGGATGTGGAGAAATAGGAAAACTTTTACACTGTTGGTGGGAGTGTAAATCAGTTCAACCATTGTGGAAGACAGTGTGGCGATTCCTCAAGGACCTAGAAATAGAAATTCCATTTGACCCAGCAATCCCATTACTGGGTATATATCCAAAGGATTATAAAATCGTTCTACTATAAGGACACATGCACACGAATGTTCATTGTAGCACAGTTTACAATAGCAAAGACCTGGAACCAACCCAAATGCCCATTGATGATAGAGTGGACAGGAAAAATGTGGCACATATACACCATGGAATATTATGCAGCCATCAAAAACGATGAGTTCGCGTCCTTTGTAGGGACATGGATGAACCTGGAAACCATCATTCTCAGCAAACTGACACAAGAACACAAAATCAAACATCGCATGTTCTCACTCATAGACGGGTATTGAACAGTGGGAACACATGGACACAGGGAGAGGAGCACAATACACTGGGGTCTGTTGGCGGGGAGTGGGGGCGACAGCAGGGGGTGTGGAGTCGGGGAGAGATAGCATGGGAGAAATGCCACATATAGGTGAAGGGGAGGAAGGCAGCAAATCACACTGCCACGTATGCACCTATGCAACAACCTTGCATGTTCTTCACATGTACCCCAAAACCGAAAATGCAATAAAAAAAAAAAGTAAATGTTCACTGTATAAAAAAAAAAAATACAAATGGCAAAGAGGTATATAAAAAATGCTCCAAATTATTTATCATCAGAGAAATACAAATCAAAATTACAATGAGGTATCATCTCACCCCAGTTCAAATGGCTTTTATCAAAAAAACAATCAATAGCAGATGCTGGTGAGAATGTGGAAAAAGGGGGCCCCTGTACACTGTTGGTGGGGATGTAAACTGGCACAGTCACAAGAGAGAATAGTATGGAGCTTCCTAAAAACACAACAAATAGAACTACAATCCTGCAATCCCACTACTGAGTATATATCCTGAAGAAAGGAAATCAGTATATAAAAGAGATATCTGTACTCCCGTGTTAAATGCAGCACTATACACAATAGCCAGGATATGGAATCAACCTAACTGTAAATCAATGGATGGATAAAGAAATGTGGTACATATACACAATGGAATGTTATTCAGCCATTAAAAAGAATGAAATCCTGTCATTTTTAACTACACGGATGCAACTAGCAGACATTATGTTAAGGGAAATAAGCCAAGCATTTTGGCAAGTATCACATGTTCTCATGCATATGTGGAAGCTTCAAAAAAAATTTTGGCTCAAAGCATAAATATCTTAAAATCAAATCTCAAAAATAAAAAAAAGATAATTAGGGTTTTATTTATGGTAGTGGCAGACAGGACAAACCTTTCTGCTGAGGCCAACAAAAAAACTAAATAAAAATGAATGAAATAAGGTAATGTGAAATTACATACCAAATTCCATGTGAAATTAAACCAGAAATGGACTGCTTGAGCCCAAGGGCTCAGGATCATCCTACAATACAGTAAGACCTCGTTTTTTTGTTTTTTTTTTTTAATAATATTAAAAATAAAAGATAAAAATAAAAGCACAGGGCCCACCAAAGCTAGGGACTCAGATAAACCATCCAATTTACATTCATAGTTTAAGGACAATATCATGAGAATAAGAGGAAATTGAAGGAAAGTAGGATTCATGATCTTAAAGTCTTGCTCAATGTCATGTGTATGACAGAAGGAATCCCAACTCTTGAACATGAATAAAGTGACTTGGGACCAACAGCACCCCTAGAGATCTTTCCTAGAAAAATAAACCTTCTTAAGAAAGATACTAATATTCTAGCACTCCTCTTTTCCTATAATTTTTTAAATGCAACTGGTACTCAAGGCACACAAGAAAAAAATATCATGAGCCAGCAGACACAGACACAGAAAATTTAGAAACTGGAATTATCTGTAACAAACAACAAATGAACTATGAATATAATCAGCACTTCACAGCCACAGATTCCCTCAACCAAGGATTATAAAAATATGTATAGTTTTAAAAATACAACAAAAAATAACGGAAATTAAAAAAAAAACCAAGACGGTATAACAATTATTTACATAGCATCTACATTGTAGTAGGTACCATAAGTAATCTAGAGATTATTTAAAATACGTGGGAGGATGTGTGTAGGCTGTATGCAAATATGATGGCATTTTATATAAGGAATTTGAGCTGCCTGTGGATTGTCATATCTGCACAGCGTTCTGAAACCAATCTCCGGCAGATACTAAGAAGCAACTGCAGAAAGTAAGAATATCACCAATATCTTTAAAAAGATACTGATGCACTGATTTCATAATCTCAATGAATACAAGGCAAAATAAAGAATTCCACATGATGATTTAACATTGTCTCTACCCCCACAACCACACTTGACTAGGAAAAAAATAAAAAGGGCTGGACACAGTGGCTCACACCTGTAATCCCAGCACTTTGGGAGGCCAAGGCTGGTAGATCACAAGGTCAGGAGTTTGAGACCAGTCTGGCCAATATGGTGAAACTCTATCTCTACTAAAAAACAAAAGTTAGCTGGGCATGGTGGCATGTGCCTGTAGTTTCCGCTACTTGGAAGGCTGAGGCAGAAGAATCCCTTGAACCCGGGAGGCAGAGGTTGCAGCGAGCTGAGATCGAGCCACTGCACTCCAGCCTGGGCGACAGAGCAAGACTCCATCTCAAAGAAAGAAAGAAAGAAAGAAAAAAAGAATTCTACACAAAAACATCAGAGTGAAACAGCAGAAAAATTATTACCCACCCCCCGAAAAAAATTCTAAAAGACAGATTTCCTTCAAAGCAGTAAGAATTATTAGGTTGGTAAAAAATTAATTGTGGTTTTTGCATTGTTGGAATTTGCCATTTGATACTGGAATACATTCTTAAATAAATGTGGTTATGTTATACATCATTTTAATGGGCATTTCTTGCTTTTTTTTTTTGCTAATGACTTATTTGCTATTTATATTTATTTTAGACTATGAAAATGAGCTTACACAAAAAGCAAATTCAAGCAATTTTCTTATTCAAGTTCAAAATGGGTTGTAAAGCAGCAGAGACAACTAGCAACATCAACAATGCATTTGGCCCAGGACCTGCTAATGAACATACAGTGCAGTGGTGGTTCAAGAAGTTTTACAAAGGATGTGAGATCCTTGAGGATGAGGAGCGTAGTGGCTGGCCATTGGAAGTTGACAACAACTTACTGAGAGCAATCGTTGAAGTTTGATTCTCTTAAAACTACACAAGAAGTTGCTTAAGAACTCAGCCTAAGAACTCAATGTTGACCATTCTACAGCTGTTCAGCATTTGAAACAAACTGGAAAGGTGAAAAAGCTTCGTAAGTGGGTGCCTCACGAGCTGAGCAAAAATTGTAAAAACTGCTATTTTGAAGTGTTGTCTTCTCTTATTCTTCACAACAATTAACCATTTCTCAATCAGACTGTGAGGTTTGACAAAACATAGATTTTATATGACAACCAGCAATGACCAGCTCAGTGGTTGGACAGAGAAGAAGCTCCAAAGCACTTCACAAAGCCAAACTTGAACCAAAAAAAGGTCATGGTCACTGTCTGGTGGTCTGATCCACTACAACTTTCTGAATCCTGGAGAAAACATTATATCTGAGAAGTATCCTCAGCAAATTAATGAAATACACTTAAAACTGTATGCCTGCAGCCAGCATGGGTCAGCAGAAAGGGCCCAATTCTTCTCCACAGTAATGCACAACTGCACATTGCACAACCAACACTTCAAAAGTTGAATGAATTGGGCTACGAAGTTTTGCCTCATACGCCATATTCACCTGTCCTCTCATCAACTGACTACTACTTCTTCAAGCATCTCTATAACTTTTTGCAGGGAAAATGCTTCCACAACCAGCAGGATGCAGGAAAATGCTTTCCAAGACTTTGTGAAATCCTGAAAAAAGGATTCTTATATTATAGGAATAAACAAACTTATTTCTCATTGGCAAAAATGTGTTGATTGTAATGATTCCTATTCTGATTAATAAAGACACATTTGAGCCTAGTTATAATGATTCAAAATTCACGGTCCAAAACCACAATTCCTTTTGCATCAACCTAGTAGATTGATAGCTGATTTCTCAAAATCAGTAATGAAAGCCAAAAACAGTGGGATGTTATCTTCAAGGTTTAAGTGAAACAAATAACCACAAATCTACAATACCCCCAAAACATTTTTCAAGATTAAAGGCAAAACAAAAAATTAAGACAAAGCAAAAAAATTAAGAGAATCAGCATGTCTGCATTATAAAACTTCTACTGAGTGTGCTAAAGCAAAAGTTAAAAGATGCCAAAAGAAAAGTCAGAGATGCAGGAAGCAATTAAGAAGTGGTAAAAACATAGGAACATCTAGCTAAAAGTACTGTCCAGCAGAAATACAGTAAAAGTGACATAAGTAATTTAAAATTTTCTAGTGTTGGCACTAAAAGTAAAACAATTAATTATAATTCCAACATGTAATCATAATGAAAAACTGAGGTATTTTACATTGTTTTCATACTGTCTTTGAAATCTGGTGTTTATAGAATATCACAGTGTAGATGCTCAATTAAAACTGCCATAAAAATACTGGATCTACATTTTTATATAATTTACAGTTAAGGCTGGGTGCAGTGGCTCATGCCTGTAATCCCAGCACTTTGGGAGGCCAAGGCAAGTGGATCACTTGACGTCAGGAGTTCGAGATCAGCCTTGCCAAAATGGTGAAACTTCACCTCTACTAAAAATAAAAACATTAACCAGGCATGGTGGCACATGCCTGAAATCCCAGCTACTCAACAGGCTGAGGCAAGAGAATCATTTGAACTCCGGCAGCGGAAGTTGCAGTGAGCCAAGATCATGCTACTGTAATCCAGCCTGGGCGACAGAGTGAGACTCCATCTCCAGGAATAAAAAAAAAAATCTCCAAAAGTAAAAATAATTTGTGGTTAAGAAACGTTTATATGTTTCAGTTGTTCCAAATATACAGGTTTTACAATAACCGAATCAAGTGTCAGTTTTTAAACTTCATTGAATACTAAATAAAAGTAAAAATTCAGTTCCTCAGTCACACTAGCCACATTTCCAAGTGCTCAAAAGACACATGCAGCTAGTAGCTACTATACTGAATAGCACGGACAGAAGATTCAAAAATAACCCCGCCAAAGATTTAAAAAGATAATGCACAAAAGATGTAAAAATTAAAAAGACAATTCTAGAAAGAGGAAATCCAAATAGCTGGTAAGTTTTTGAAAAAGTGCTCAAATTCTTTCATATCCTGGGCAGGGTAAATTAAAACAACAGTAAGATAAAGCCACATTCATCAAGTTGGGAAAAATGAAAAATAGCTCTTCGTGAGACAGTAAAAATAAAGGGATCTACCATATACTGATGTTGGAGTATACACTAGTGCATCTACTTTGGAAAAGGCATACTAGTGAAGTTGAAGATAAACATACATACTCTACAAAAATACATAATTTGCATAAGAATACATGTACAAGAACATTCATAATAGCATTATTCATCATTGCCAAAAATGGAACACAATCCAAATGTTTATTAATATTAGACTAGTTAAACTGTGGCTCATTTCCATTAAGATTTTTTATACTATACTTATTATACTATAGATATTACTATATTGCAATATAAGAACTATACTACAGATAATACTATATTGCAATCGAAGAACTAAATGTACTATTTAAATCTTAGCTGCATGACAGAAAAAGATACATAATAATACGTAACATATAATCCACTTACATACAATTAAAAAACAGGCTAAATGAATCTAAATTGCTTAGGAATGCTGACACAGGTGGCTAAGAAATACTAAGAAAGAAAGCAGTAAATAATTGCCATTAAAATCAGGATACTGGACCAGGCACGGTGCCTCACGCCTGTAATCCCAGCACTTTGGTAGGCCGAGGCAGGCGGATCACCTGAGGTCGGGAGTTCAAGACCAGCCTAATCAACATGGAGAAACCCCGTCTCTACTAAAAATACAAAATTAGCCAGGCGTGGTGGCGCATGCCTGTGATCCTAGCTACTCGGGAGGCTGAGTGAGGCAGGAGAATCGCTTGAACAGGAAGGCAGAGGTTGCGGAGAGCTAAGATCGCACCATTGCACTCCAGCCTAGGCAACAAGAGTGAAACTCTGTCTCAAAAAAAATAATAATAATAAAAATAAATCAGTATGGTGTTAACCTCTGAAAGAACTGAGGAAGGGGATGATCAGGAATAGAATGGAGAGGGGAGCTTCTCAGGTTCTTGACTGTGGTAGTGGTTACAATGAATTCACTTTACATTCATTATACTATGTATTGATGTTTGTATGCTTAAATACTAAATATACAGAAAAAGATACAAAGGATTTAAAATTATATCTAAGACACATTAATTGCCTTGCTGTATTTTTTTTTTAATTACAAAGTTGCAGACATTTGATTACACTATAAAGAAAATTTTAAAGCACAGGAGTCTAATTTTGATGCCATCAGACATGATTTCGGTACACAACACAGAAACTAGTAAGCGTTAAGCAATGATGCATAAATTGAGTCCACTGCCAAAACTTACCGCAAGTAAAACGTGGAAAATTAGTACCTTTAACTGATAGTGTACCCCTTAAAGAACCTACACCACAGAATTAAATACCAACATAATAAACATGAAGAATTTTAGATTCTTTGTTTTATAAAAGAAAATACAATGATATTCCTTCAGAATACCTTTACAAAACAACTGAGACTGTAATGCTTTACATTAAGATTGTATGAAAACTATGTGGAAAAGAACCAGTACTATTTTACTATAAAAGCCTTACTAACGTAAATTTATAAATCCGTTGTTAAATATTTTGAGTTAATTCTAATTTCATGATAGAATCTCATTATTTTCAGCAAAAACAGCTAGCATTTGGCAAAGCAAAGGCTCAAAAGCTAAGGATAGTAACCAAAGAATCTTAAGACGAAACAGTCCTTTTAAAACTCTCATTTACAGTATAAGGGGAAACTCTGAACACGCCCCTTCTATTCATCAATCGTAAAACTCAACATTAAGGACCCACAGCCCTCTTCGAGAAAAAGCAAAGGCTTTGTGTTGCAGCAACAACGGAAGAGATGGAGGGAAGCTCCACTCAAGTCTTCCCTGCCTGCTCCTTCCCCAAAGCCACTCCAGAATACCAGGGAGGGTTGAGAGGTAAGGCATGAAGGGCGCAATATCCAGTATAAGCAACGCGACTGATGCACCTGGTCAAAATTCATACAGAGGACTTGTCTCTGTCCCCAGATAGAGATCCCCCGTTCTGCAGTCATGAGGGTCAGCTAATAAGGCTTCACACTTCCCTGCTGTCTTACACCCGGAACGTCACGCTCCTCACCTACCACCTCGATGCAGAGCTAGTCTCAGGACTCCCTGCACTTGTGAAGGATTCGTCGGCAAGCTCAAAGGGAGGACTCCAGACAGAGTTCGCTTGGTCCTGGCCTTTCCGGCCTATACAAGCCTGGCCCCCTCCCAATTCCCAATCTCCGCAGCCTTCCATCCTTCCCCTTTCGATTCACCTTTCGCCACCGACGCCGTTGGCCTTCGTTTGTGGCAAGTTTACCCCACCGTTAACTCTCGCATAAAAGCCTGCCTTTACCAGGGCAAACAGGGGAACCAACGCCTGCAGAAATCGCTTTACCCGATCGCCTGGCCGCGTCCTCTGCTAGGATTCACCTGCTGTGGCCAACGGTACACAACCACTCCCGGCATGCCTCGCGCACGCACCACCTCTTCCACCCCGCCCCTCTCTCGCCCAAACACGTGACCTCCTTTCGTCTCTGTCCACGCCCACTTCCGTTCCTCCACTTTCCCTTAGAAAGGAGGAGGGAGCTGGGGGTGTTAAAAGCGTAGCGACTTCCTCCTCCTCCCCGCCCCCGCCCCGTACCCCCTTCTACAATGTCTTCCGGGTCGCAATCGCCTCAGCGCCTTCTGGGAAAATATCTCATTTCCTCCCCTCCCCCTCCTCCTGCCTTCAACCAACCAGCCTCCCGTCAGAGACGGACATGCGCAGTGAGTGCCTCCCGTCTCTTCTACCCGAACCCCCCCTTCCCCCCAAGCAGAGAGACCCCAGCAGCAGCAGCAGCTGATGATGAAGAGGGAGGCAGTGGCAGAGGGGGGGCACCTTTTATTTCTATTTTTAAAGGGACAGGACACTAATTCTACCCCACTTCAACCTTGAATTGAGGGGGGTGGGGGGAAGGTGGCTGAGTTCCTTCCCCCACCCTCCAGCCCTGAGCCCAGAGAGGGGGATTGAGCCTGAGAGAGAAGGAGAAGGAGTTTCTTCTTCTTCGAAAATCCCCATCCACGACTCCTACCCCCTCACCCCTCCAACTCGCCTCCCTCCCGAGCCCCCTCCACCCTCCTCTTTGGCCGTGAGAGGAGGAGAGAAAGAAACCAAAAGCCTCTTAGCAACACAGACCCTTTGCTGCTGCTGCTGCTGCTGCTGCTGTTGCTGCTGCTGCTGCTGCTACTGCTGCTGCTGCTACTGCTGCTGCTTGGCCCTGGCTGGAGACATCTCACTACACCCAGGAGCAGCCACTTCCCCAGCTCTCCTCCTCCTCCTTCGCCTCCTCCTCCTCCACTCCCCCCCTTTATTACCCTTTGTGTCATCCTCCACAGCTCCAGGGAAGGCACTCAAAAGTGGGGGGCAGGAAAGGTAAGTGTGTCTGTGGGGGCTTCATTGCCTTCTTCTGGCTCTGACTTTCACTCCGGGGCAACAGTAGCACCAAACCACATACGCAGTGGAGCTCCGGGGTGAGGAGGGGGTGGTGCTGTGGGGGGGCAGTGAAGGAGGGGTTGGAGTAGGGAGGGGTGTGTGAGGTGAGTGCCCATCCTGTCAGGGGAGGAAGGGCACTTTTATTTTTATTTGCTGTTGTCAAAAGTGGTTTCTCTCCTCCAGCTAACATCTGATTGTGTCTTGCTCCAATGGGGGAGAATACAAAAACAACCCCCTCCTTCCTCCAATGAGGCGCCAGGGAAAGAGACAGAAAGAGGCACACTTTCTAGATGTCACTTAAAAAAAATTCATTGGAGAGCTCTTTTCTCTTTCCCCAGGAAAAGCTCCACTGCATTTGTTTCTGAGTGGGAAAATGTCGGGATCTGGATTGTATTGGAACTGCTTATCCATTTGTAGACCTGAGTGTTTTCCCCTTTTTGGTCCTGTATGAGATTTGGATATTGACTTTAGTGTTGGAAGACTTGATTGGTTTTTGCTTTAGGGGTTTCATTTTCCATTTTTTCGTTTTGTCTGACTTCCATGGAAAATTTCAAATTTTTAGTTGGTAGAGGCCTTTGGTTAGGTTTTGACTTGCATTATTGCTTTTTTTGTTAAATGTCTGTTTCATATATCAGTATATAAAGTCCAAAGCTCTATTATGCTTAAAGTTTAAATGCCACTGGTATTGTCTGTTCCCACATACCTTCCTGATACTTATTTTCCATATGATGAGAATATTAGCTATTTTATAATTACTCTGGGTATTTTTGTAATCTTTGTAACTTCTCTGAACAAGTAATCCCCATTGAAAACTTTATGTTGTTCTGGCTGCATGGAAGGCCAGACCTCTCCATCAATAGTTTGCTGGATTGGTACCACTTTCAGTTTTAACTGAATTATTTATTTACTGTTGTAAATTGAGATGAGTTTTTCATCTCAATTTCTCTTGGGATAGTGAACCAAATTGCTCACTATATGTAAAAGGAGACAAATTTCTAAAATATGTTTTCATGAGTCAAAGAAATCATGAACTTATAGTTAGTATATTAACTGCAGTTAGCTATAAATTGAAAGATAAATCCAGATTTAGGTTCATGGAATAACAATATTGATAAAAATCACTATTCATTTTTCTGTAGTATGTTCTTAGTGCATAGCTTTAAAATTCAGTGCTGTGTTTTATTTCACAAATGCTAGAAAGTATATTTCTGATGTAGGCCTTTTACTAGGGCTTCTATTGGAAAGTGTTATTTTGTTTCATATATACATTTCTTTATTCTTTCCTTGAAGATGGATGCACACATGCATATACACACACTCTCTTTCGCTCTCGCTCTCTCTCCCTCACACCCTTTTTTTGTAACTGCATTGATATCTCTGATCCCATAATTTATGTCAGCAAAAAATATTCTTCTGTAAAGCAGCAATTTTGTGATCAGACTGGCAATATGAAAACAGCAATTTGATCAACTAGAAAGGATTGAAGAAATATAAATCTAGAAGAATATTTGGCATAAATATTATAAAGACATGATAATACTTCTAATTTTTTATTTTCTTGATGGTTAAAGCTAAGCTATAATATACTCATATTTTAGTGACAGTAAAGTATTGCATATGTAGAAACTTGTTCTGTAAAATTTTAATTATCAACTGTGTGCAAAAGTAGACATTTACATACCGAAATAAAAAAGCTGTGTAGCAGTAAACAATATGGTCTTATTTCCCTTCTGTTATAAATTTGAACACTTTTATACCTTTCTCTGAGATGTAATTGGTGCATTTAAGCAGCAATCTGTGCCAAGTTCAAGTTTTTCTCCCAACATCAATACTGCCATTCCAAGTCCTTGTAAGATTTCTTGTTCTCATCTTAAACCTCAGTAACCTTAAAGGTAAGAGACAGACAGTAGAACTTACTTGACGAAATTAATTTTAAGAAAGCGAATTATGTAGATAATTGGGGTGGTAGTTGCTCAGTAGGTAGCTGAGTAAAAATTTAGTCTTGAGTTTAATGCCTTGACTTATTTTATTTTTTTAAAACATTTTTTATCACACCCCTCACCCTCACCCCCATGATCCTTTATGGTTAGAAGATTCCAGACTTTAAGTTGGATAATGATTTATGTTTAGAAACCCTTTTAAGTATTAAGAACTATTGATACTTCAGGATTGTAATAGTTTAACTAGTTGATATCTTGGAGGTCACCTTATCCAATTCTACATATTGCTGAAGTTCCAAGAACTTGAACTTGCCTGAGGTTCCAAGGCCTGTAAGTGGGCAGAGTGGAGACCAGAGGACTCAGGTCTCCTGATGCTCACTCTGCTGCACTACCTCATTTCCTTTGTCGGAAATGAAACTATCATGTACATTTCTGGGTATAGCATTTGAGGGTTTCGTATGAGGGCATATTATTGTAAGAATATTAAGATAACGTCAAAGCAATTATTTTGTCTACTTACATTCAATAATTAGTTGTTAATTTTTTAAAGAAGCATTAATTGTACTTACTGTAGATTACTACTATTTTGAAACTATTTCAGCTTTCTCTAATGCATATTTTCCCTTGCACTTACAATTAATCATTAAATATACTTACTGTTGTTTTAAGGACCTATATTTACAAGAATAAATGGAATGCATCTTCTATTCTAAATGTTTACTTGTGAATCTTGCCCTATGAACTACCTAAGAACAAACATTTTTGTTTTGTTAACACATCCTTCTACTTTTGGCACAATGTCTGGTACACAGTAGGCCCTACTAGTAGCTTGTCATAATCCATGTTAGTTTTAGAGTTAGGCATATTGGAATTTCTTTACTTGCATATGTGGAATTCCTTTCCTGTCCTTTTCTTGTCCTCCCTTGCTACAATTTTCACTACCATGAACATTTTTTCTTGAGAATTTTTTTCTTTATCTCTACTGTGGCTCTCATTTTTTCTAATTAAGAGTCAAATTAAATGCTATTAACAATATAGTACCCATAGGAACAAGTAAAACATATTCCCTTCTAATCTTTATACAAGAAAAAGTTTTACAAAAGTGATTTATTATGAATAAGCAATGATCAAACATGTTCCAGTTAAAAATATACTTGTAAAAATTGTTCAGGATGCACTTAAATTTTGTTTCATTGACTGGTGCAATAGGTTGTTGGAATGATTAGGCCGCTTTTACCAGCTCTATAAAACAAGTGCTACGTAGGTGACATGTTTCCCTGACTTTGTTTTTTTGGTCCTTACCCAGACAATTATCAACCTTCCAGTTTTCTATGGATATGAAGATTTACTCCTAGTCATCAGTGGGACCCCCATGAAGTCAGCCAGAAAGCCTATATCCAACTTATGTACCTTTGCAAACTTGTCTGGAATTTGACTGTATGTGCAAAACAGATTGTACTTAGTAATTCATTAAACATCTTTTGATCATCTGCTGTCTGCCAGGCACTGTGCTAGGCATCTGAAAAACAAAGATGGTCCCTGCAGTTTAATGTGAAGAGATATCTTAATTGTATTCCACAAGTGTATTGGTCATATCTTTGTTTTGGTGTTTCTACCTGAATAAATTTTATATTAACTAAATGGATACTGTTAGGTGGAAAAATGCATGTTTAAGAAGGATATTGCTGTTATTTTATTAAAATACAAATATATAAAAAAATTTTCCACTTAATACTGTATTCCAGGGATTTATATTCTGTATATAGTTAACACATTTTAGACAATGAAAATAGTCTATGTGGCTGCCTTTGCTGGATTTTTATTGCTAACAGTAATTCTTTTAAGATGACCAACAATGTTCATTAAATTATCTCATTAAATTTTTCCAAAAAAATACCCACCGCAAACTCTCTAAACTTAAATTTTTTTCTCAAAAGTAACTTTTTTCTGTGTTCTCTCATATAACGGATTATCTTTCATGATTCATTGGAAGACATTGTACATTGTCATTTTGAGTTTTCATATTTTTTACCATATTTTAGCAAATCTAACAGCATGATTTAATTATTCCACAGTAATTAGTGTGCACTATTTAGGAGTTTTGGAATTTTTAGTATGTAGTAGAAATATCATTCTAAAATCTTCATAAGAAACTTCTCAATTCTAGTTTGAAGTCAGTTGTAATTTTTAATCTTTATTAAGTGGTATATTTTCTATAGTTTCAGTAAAATGAATTGAAACTTTCTTAGTAGATGGATGATTCAAAAACAAAGAATCTTATCTCAGTTCCTGTCTTGGCTTTCATGTGTAATTGAAAAGTATCTTAGAAAAAGTACTGGATTCGATTTGCCCTCCTTAAAGTATACCTTTTACTAAAGTATTGATTTGCAGTTAAAAAGAAGGTGGGGATACCTCTGCTGGTGCAGTATCTTGTGAAGATAAATAGACTCCTGAGTGATGAATTCTGATCTCTTTCTCATTCATTCTTAAATTTCTATTTTAGTAATAATCGCAGTTACCATTTATTATAAGTAGCCAGCACTGTGATAAATTAAATTCACATTACATTTATGACACTTTCTAATTCAAAACACAGTCACAGTAGTGTTTTTATCAATCTGTACTCTGGTAAGCAATGGTAAAAATATGGCCCCGATAGCTTGACAGAGTGATGGAAAATTTATGAAAGTTTACAAGGATAGAAAAACAAAGAAAAAAACCCCAGTCTTTTTATAAGTAACATAGATACAGACCATTGTGCAATTTAAAATATACATAAAGTCAGTCCTTTCTTTGTATGGCAAAAATGACATTTTAGGAGCTGTGCATGGTGACTTAATGCTTGTAATGTAATCTCAGCTACTTGGAGACTGAGGCGGGAGGATTATTTGAGCCCAGGATTTTGAGGCTGCAGTGAACTATGTTCATACCACTGCACTCCAGCGTAGGCTACAGAGTGGGACCTTGTCTCTAAAAATAAAAAATAAGGTCAGGTGCAGTAGCTCAAGCCTGTAATTCTAACAATTGGGAGGTGAGGTAGAAAGATTTATCACTTGAGGCTAGTAGTTCAGGATTGGCCTGGGCAATATGGTGAGACCCCATCTCTACAAAATCACAGTATTAGCTGAGCTTGGTGTGGTGCACACTGTAGCCCCAACTATTCAGAAGGCTGAGGTGAGAGGATCTCTTGAACTCAGGTTGAGGCTGCAGTAAGCCATGATCATGCCACTGGACTCTACGCTGAGTGACAGAGTGAGACCCTGTCTCTAAATAAATAAATAAATAAACAAACATAAAAATAAGCAGTAAAAAAAAGTTCAATTTTTAAAGAGTAACGTTTGGGCCTTTTTTATATTAAACTTCCTTTAAATTGCATGGAGTTACATTTAATGTTATCTTATAGGAAGTTCCAAGGTTGTAACAATTTCTGATCCAATGAATATTTGCTATAAAATTTTTAATATAAATGTGTGGATGGTGGAAAAGCCCGTAAACGATGGGAAGTTTGTATTGTCTTGTACTTTGGTGTATGCATAAACATTACGTTCTGGACTCTCATACATTTTCATAATTACTATATTACAAATAGAGGATTAAGTTTAATGTACTCTTTTTGGTACTAAAATCAGAAATATTTTAGTATAAGATTGATCAACTTGTTGGGATCTCTAGATGCCTAAATTATTTCATAATTGTACTTTTAAAAAGCTAACAAATTAAAATACTTTTTGATACAGCTCTCTGGATAGTTGACTTTTACATCCTTTTAGGAGAAAATTTTTTTTCCTTTTTTTTCACTTAAGTAATATTTGTGTCTCTTTTATATAAATACATGTTCATATTATAAATGTATAAAGGTTGACTATCCCTAATCCAGAATTGTGAAATCCAAAATGCTTCAAAATCTGAAACTTTTTGAGTACTGACATGATGCTCAAAGAAAATGCTCATTGAAGCATTTTGGATTTTTGATTTTGAGATTAGCGTTGTTCAATAGATATATAACACAAATATTCCCAAATCTGTAAAAACCCAAAATTCTAAATACTTCTGGTCCACAAAACTTTTCAAATAAGGGATATCAACCGGTATTGACTCTATCATCCTACCAATATTATGCCAGTGCATTATAACCTGCAGAGTCTAGAAATATTTTTAAATGCTAGGGAGATATTCTATTCATCTGTTATACATTAGAAAGAAAAGTTTATTGCAAATGTTTTTTTACCTACAAGAATAATCTGAATAGAGCTGGGTGCAGTGGCTCATGCCTGTAATCCCAGTACTTTGGTAGGCTGAGGCAGGTAGATCATGAGGTCAGGAGATTGAGACTGTCCTGGCCAAAATGGTGAAACCCTGTCTCTACTAAAAATATAAAAATTAGTTAGGCATGGTGGCGTGTGACTGTAATCCTAGCAACTCTGGATGCTGAGGCAGGACATTGCTTGAACCTGGGAAGCAGAGGTTGCAGTGAGGCAAAATTGTGCCACTGCACTCCAGCTGGGGCGACAGCAAGACTTCTTCTTAGGAATAATCGGTAGTATGATATTAAATAATATCTTTAAACACCCAAAGAAAATTTAGTTAAAAGTAGAATATTTCTGTTTGAGGTATTTCTGTGTCATATAAGATGTCAGAAACTGGAATGACTCACTATAATTCTTCAAAGAGACAAAGTGAAATCCAGGCTTAACTTATATGAAGGTGTATCTTCTAATGTAGCTGGACATAATGGAAAAAAATTACTAGTGACATTGAACCTGGTGTAAGGCTTATAATTTATTCAAAGTCAGATATGACAAATTTTGATTTGAGTCCTTATTTCAGTTGACCTATATAACCTTTTATTAGAGAACTTATAATTAAATTCAGTGTCATTGAGTAGATTGTTAGAATACATTGTTTTAAATGATGAATATGAGTTATAAATCACCAACGTTGAAATGGTGAAAAGTTTTTGTACACACATGCTTCACTGAATTCTTTTGCCAGCCAACCCAGATTCTCACAATGGGAGAAAAATTTTCTATATGGTGCTAATGTTAAAACTTAAGTTAATGTCTGTATCTCAGAAGTTAGAAGTAATCTCAAAGTGTTTTTTAAGATTGACTGTGTGCTAAATTATATTTAGGGTTATGCTTGTATTCACAACTACTGTTTTTATATCATGAGTCCAGAAGTATCTACTGATCTGTTGGCCATCAACTAACTTAATCCATATATTCTCAATGGGATCTAAAAATAATAATTTAGACTGTATAAGTACATTTACTGATGTTGGGAGAGGGAAGTATTCCACATTCAACAAAAGAAAATACTGATTTTTAAATAGCTTTGTTACTTGGGATATACTGACCTAAAAACAGCTTGCTATGTAAGATAAAAAGGATTTTTATTTGAAAAGTTATAAAGTATCATTAATGAATATTAAATAACATAAAAATATTTAGGAAATCAAATACATGCTCCTGAAATATGCAGAGGTTATTTTTTCAGTGTTATTCCAAAATCATTTTCCTTCTATATTTGTCACACTGGAGTTTAGGCTGAAGGATTTCTTGGCCATTTTAGACAATGTAATCTAGTTAAAAGGTTTGTTTATGCTTCCCATCTCTGTTCTGCTGATGGTATTAGAATGCAGGCCAGAGCCAGACATGTAACTGTTTATAACATTCAAACTTCAATTAAAGCTACAGTGTTCAGTTTACTATGTATCAGAAAGCTCTTACTAGCTACAAATATCACTAATAGTGATAGTGAGATTTTGAGTAGCCATAAGCTTTTCTAAATCATACCACTCCTTAAGAATACTTTTTTTTAAATTTAGGTTTTAACCTTTAATTATTTCATAAAAGTGTAAAATGTAGCTTTTTTTTTTTACTAGAAGTAATATAGTCTTATCCTTTAACACTTTTAATAATAAAACCTAACAGCTTATATTATTGCATATATTATTTAAATGGTCCACCAGAGTTGTTTTGAAATTAATAAATTCTGTAAAAGGTCTTACTTTGTTATTCAATTTATTCAAATTTTCTTTCCAGCTTAAAGAATATAGCAATATGTTGCCCACTAGAAAATAAGCCTAACAGTCACATTAGTCAGGTGAAAGGAGTCTAGTCCCACATAACACAGATTTTAATTTAATATTATATTGCTTTTCTGGGCTGCTGTTCTTATTGTTTTAAGTATGTTGGTAAATTGTTTTAGAAGGATTGTTTTTGTTTTTTAAAATTATTAGGAATTTATTATTTATTTATTTTGGTTCCAAGTCTTTGCTATTGTACACACGGTCGCAATGATAAAATTATTAGGAATTTTTTTAAACCATTTCTTCAACAGCTTCTGTTTTTCCACAGTTTACCTGGGCCAGTCAGAAAAGAACTTTAGTTTTATTTGCGTTTAATTTTTCTAATTAGTAGGCAAATTTGCTATATTACATTGGTTTCATTTTTATGAAATTAAATTTTAGTTTTCATTAATTTTAGACCTTGAATGACTAAATCTATATATTCTTTATGTATGTACATGTATTTTTTATTGACATCCAAGATTATGAGGGACATAACCAACAGATCAATTAGGAAGGATGAAAAATCATATTACATTGAATGAATTGCTGTTATGTACATGTGTTTTTTATTGACATCCAAGATTATAAGAGACATAAGCAACAGATCACTTAGGAAAAATGAAAAATCATACTAAATTGAATGAATTGCTGGTAAAATGCTTTTAATTAAGAAATGCTATGATGGAGATATTAAAACAAACTATTTTAAGTAAAATAAAAAGTTAGGGGCTGGGCACGGTCACCCACACCTGTAATCCCAGCAATTTGGGAGGCCAAGGTGGGTGGATTGCTTGAAGTCAAGAGTTCATGACCAGCCTGACCAACATGGTAAAACCGTATCTCTACTAAAAATACAAAAATTAGTCAGGTGTGGTACATGCCTGTAATCTCATCTACTCAAGAAACTGAAGCAAGAGAATTGCTTGAACCCAGAAAGCAGAGGTTGCAGTGAGTTGAGATCATGCCACTGCACTCCAATCTGGGTAACAGAGCAAAATTCTGTCTCAAGAAAAAAAAAAAAGTAAATACTCCCAAGTGTATCTGAAGATAAGAACTAAAAACAACCATGCAAAATTTAGATTTATAATTTAAATCCATGGAAAGATCTCTAAAATAAGCTAGATTGAAAAGCACATCACAAAATAATATGCACATTATGATTGCATTTATGTAAAAAATGTATAGAATAATAAGTATTCAATGTTTACAAATATATGTTTACACTCCTACAATATATATTTTATACTGTCTACACCATAAAGGCATAAAGTATATACCATATATATTAATACTTCAATACATTGAGAAAAGGTCTGTAAGATATGTATCAAATTACATGCTTTGTATACAGAAAGTATATATGTGGGATGCCAGAAGTTTGAAGAATTCTTATTGTTATGTAATCTTTAACATTACTTGGATTTATTTGTAGCAATACGATTATATTCGTGTAATGATTTTGTGATGAGAAAATATGCGTATGTATTAAAGAAATAAGAAAAAAATGACCCAGGAAAATTGCAATTCTACCCTAATAGTCACATTAATATATCCCTAGAATACCTTGAAGAGAATGTAGTATTGGCTAACAGTCATCATAGCTTGATACAGAATAAAGTCTGTCAGAATTATCTAATCTTATCTAACAGGGTGAAAAGCCTAGTCAATTGAGGAAGGAACAATGGATATAATCTAGTTTTTAAATATTTTGCTTCTTACTGAAAAATACACTTCTCACTGTTCTGGAAAAATATAGACTGGGCTACTGGTGATAAAGGATGTCAGTTATAAAGTGGCAGACAGTTTCAATATGAGATAAGATACAACGTATGAGAGTAAAATGAACTTTATCATTTTAATCAATGATCCAAATTATTATATGTTCACTCAAAATGTAGATGGCATAGTCATGTACTATTTTCGTAATGTTTTCTATAATTAGGTACTGGTTTGAATAGAAGACGAAAATAAAACAGAAGGTTTGAAGACTAAGTATATTTTTTTTAAGTGACTGAAACATGTACTCGAAAAACACTTTAAGAACCTTTGTAAAATAACATTAAACTGAGTGTGTAAATATGCCTTGTAGAAAAGCAATTAGAATTCTGTAGAGTTAATCACAGTGAGCTTTTGGGGAGGACCCGAGTTAATCAGGGTTTAGGTGGAGTTTAGATACTAGTTTGTCACAGAAGAGGGTAATTCAGCTAAAGACAAAGTTTCCAATGGGATGAGAGGATTGGGAAGCTTATGTTTACTAGTTTGAAAGCTAGGATTAAAATTTAGAGTAGCCTGGTAAATTAGGGAAATAGTTAGAATATAAAGTACCTTTACATTTATGGTTTTAAAATTTTATTTCCCTGAATGTAGGTTCGAAAAGAAGTAGAGAAAGGGGGAAAAATCATTTGCACAAAAAATAAGGAAATGAATAGGTCTTTGCAATTATGACTGGAAAGTGCACTGGAGTCTGAAGTAAGTGTTTTCTGAATATGAGTTGAAAATGAAACACTAGTTAAGGCAGCAAACATGCACGAATACTAACTGAGGTTCTTTTTTCTCTCTTAAATAAAATTCATACCCAGGTTAATCCCTAGGATCAATAGTAAATAGTACACAATTAAAACTGTAAGTCATATATAAATGCTAAAAGTAACAAAAGGATACAGTTTATGTTTTCTCCATTTTCTTTATAAGTTTCGTTTGCATCTAATTTATCTCCAGGTAGCCCTGTGATGTAAATTACCATCCAGTCTTCACCTACTACCAGAAATTGAACATTTTATTTTTTCTGAAAACTGTCAAGTTTAAAGAGCTCTATCTAATACGGCTCTGTATTTTGTTTTTAGCTGAAAATCATAGTGAATATCTTTACATGGTAGTCATTGTTGACTCGGTGTTTATCTCTTTTTTACAAAGGGTTTGGTTTGCTGGTGTCTTTCTTTGACAAACATATGTTGTTACTATTATGTGCTCACTGGGATAGTGGGCAAAAATAGACAAGGTCTTGATCTCCTGGAACTTACATCTAGAGATAGAAAAGGATATTAATGAAATAATCATACAAATAAATGCAAAGTTGGAACTGTTTCAATTGCTGTAGAGAGGTACATAATATTTTAATATGAGGGCTTTTAAAAGGAGAATTTACTCAGTGGGATCAAGAATTTTTTTTTTTTTTTGGAGGAAGTGTTTATTTAGCTGAGATCTCAAGTAAGTTAATTTGATCAAGATGAAGAAAAGAGTTTTCTGGGAAGATGGAACAGCATATACTGAGGTTCTAATGTGGGAGGGAGCACAGTACCAAATACTGAACAAAGGTCAATGTGGCAGAAGTCAAAGCAAGAGGTTGCATGATAAGTGATGATGCTAGGGAGTTAGGTAGGAGCCAAACTGCAGAACTTTGTGTAGGCCAAGCTTTTCTCTATCCTTAGGGTTAATATTTAAACTTAGACTAATATTCCTTAGGTTTAACAAGAAAAGCCTATTATTAGTTATAAAAGGTTTGTGTTATAGGAGTTTATTTTTATTTCAGTTTAAAAGCAATACTGCTTTTTCCCATAGAATCATGATTACGGTGACAGGTCTCATAAAAAACCCTTTTAACACAAATAACATTGGAAACTAGTCAATGTAGTATCATAAATAGAACCAGGTAGAAGTTAGAAAAGGAAAGGTATTAAAAGTGATGTCTATATGTATTCAAGAGAATGTCCTAGGCATGGTTGACTAAGCTGTGAATAATTAAGAAAAAAGCCTTACTTCAGGTGCTTAGGCTGGTGCAAGAGATATTAACAGATGACGGTGAGGGACGCATTCAGCTGGACAGCTTAGAAGACCCTCAGCTTGCATCTGGTTATGGAACAGTGTGATAATGCCGAGCAAACCAAGGTAGAGGGAGAGTAGAAGTATCACATTCTAATTTGTTCTGAATCTAACACGTATTTATGTCAGTTGTTAGAATATAAACATTTAAAAAAATTATATACTGGTAAGAAATGTAGAACTACCAAATGTCAGCAATACAGATGCCAACTTTATTTTGATTATGTTTAGAGTGATTTCATATAGTTGGAAGTGATTATAAATTGCTAAATTATATTAACTATTTTAGGCCACAATGTTAGTTTTGACTATCTTAGTGTATATCACTTGGAGTGATACTTTAAAGATGAAGTTGAAGAAATTTAATTTTTTAATTCTTATTTTCCATTTAACTTATGACATTGTCAATAAATTATATTCATTTCATGTTGATCTTAAGTTTTAAGCCTCTTTGGATACCAGTTTCTGGCTATATTAATGTAGACATTCTACATAATAACTGAAGATTCAAGAAATGCCCAAAATATTAAGAGCATTATAAAAAAAATCATGTCAGTTTTATTAAGAACAAAATATCACAAAGGTATAATAAATTGTAAGAAAGAGGGAAGATATGTACAAGTCTTCATTGAATAAACAGGGCATATCACATAACGGTTGATGAATTCTGCCAATGCATGAAGTCGAAAATGGATGAATGCCCTTCATCAGGTGATCTTGAACTTAATTTTCTGGCATTCTCAGGTACAGCAGACCATGCTTTTATAGCCAATCAGCTTCTAAAAATAAGAACTATAGAATTTAGAGCTTATTTATTTATTTACTTATTTTTAAAACTTTCTAATTGAGACAATATTGCTAGCATTGATTCATTTTCCATGCAATATCTAGCAGTATAATTTTATTCAATAGACCAACAGTGTTTGGAAAGCTCATTAGAATGTTTGACAGCCTGGGCAACATAGCGAAACCTCATCTCTGAAAAAATGCAAAAATTAGCTGGGCATGGTGGCAAGTGCCTGTAGTCCCAGCTCCTTAGGAGGCTGAGGTGGGAGGATCACGTAAGCCTGGAGGTCAAGGCTGCAGGGAGCCATGATCATGCCACTGTACTCCAACCTGGGTGACACAGTAAGACCCTGTCTCAAAATGAAACAAAATAGTTTTTGAAAAGACAGTTTACTAATATCTAGTAAAGACAGTTTACTATATATCTAATAACTGTTAAGATGTCAGTGTACCTCCTAAATAGAAATGAAGTTTCACTTGTGCATTTTTCAGGGATTGATACGTTTTTTCTATTTTATAGCTTTCTACTGTTTAGCAAAGTATATTCCAAGGTCCTCTAGTTCTGTGATAATAGGTATGATTTTCCTCACACCCCAAAAAACCCAAAAGACTGCCTTATCAAATAAGATTTAACAACCATGATTATGATTAATGAACACTGGGTAAGGATTTTTACTGCAATATTTTTTTCAAGGGGTCTTAATATGCAGCTCTTTTGAACTTCTAATAATGATCACTAACATTTATTGAGTACTTAACGTTGTGCCACTCATTGTACTCAGCAATCTATTGACATTATCTTATTTCATCATTGGAACAAACAAAAAAAAATTCTGAGGAATGTACTTACGGAATTGTTTCTTCATATTTCACTGCTTATAAACACCTACCCAAAAACTTATGTAAACAATATGAAAATGAGAAAATATCATTTTCTTTTATTGCATGCTTACGACTTTGAGAAAGAAAGGTCATGAAAATTAGTTTTAAAGTGCCGAGCTTATCAATGTTTTTACACTCTTCTAATTACCTTACTCACAGGTTACCAATGATAAACATTGTACCCTTTTTATTAATAGGCAACAACCTGTAGAGCTTTCGGAGACATTCCTGGGTTTGAACACTGGCTCCAAAGACTGAATGCTACAATGTAGAACCTTTAATGAGCTGTTAAGGTTCTGAATTTTAGTTTCTGTATCAGTAAAATTAGTGCAATAATGTATATCTCAGAGTTGTCATGACTGCAAATGATAGAGTTTGAAGTCCTAGCATGTTGTGGATATTCACTACATTTTAAAATTTTTCTTCTCTCCTATTACTAATAACATCTACTGCTATGGTAGATGCAAAAAGTGAAAAAAATATATTGTTACCTCTATTAAGAACAAAATATCACAAAGATGTAACAAATTTTAAGAGAGAAGATGTGTACAAGTGTTCAGTGAATAAACAGGGTGCACTATTAGTAATAGTAGAAAGAGAAAAGGAAAATGAAATTATATTATTAGTTGTAACTTTTAGAATCTTTATATTATGCATTAAGAATTTTTTTTCTTTTTAGAAATAAAATTATCTGTTAATCCTAAAGCTATTTTAAAGGTTTTTTGAACTCCTACATTATCTGAGGACCTGATATACTTCATTTTCATGCTGTTCTGCACTTTGCCAACAAAGTGGACCTCTATAAACATGAAACTCAGATGGCAGAGAAATTTGAATAAATGCTCCCAAACTTGGTTAATGTAAATTTTCTACTCATAGCTTACCGCATTGGTTTTGGTGATTGTTACTGAGTAAACAAATATGTGAATATTTTTTTTTCTTGTCTTTGTTTCTTCACATTATGTAGGCAATATTGCAAAAAGGTTAAGAGCATGGACCCTATAGCCAGACTGTCTGGATTCAAATCCCTGCTCTACCCCTTAACTAACTATGGAATATTCTGAGCCTCAGTCTCCTCATTAGTAAAATGGGCCTAGTTGATTGTGTCCACCTCAGGGTTATTTAGTGAGTTTAAATATAAACAATGCTTTAGATATATATAATGCTTTAAAAATGTCAAATGTTAACTGTTATAGTGATTATATGTATTGTCCTTATATTAGTTGTACTATAGAAAATAATGACTAGTATATTATGGTAAATCTTTAACTTGGTAATACTTCATTTGGTAAAATAAAACAAAATTCTATTTATAGTTCTTTGAAAAGTATGCCAGACTTTTATGTGTCATTTTACATTTGCCAGATTTTTTACATTATTTTTTAACTTTTTGTTGAGGGAGATAGTGGGAAAAATATCTTTATTGTTTCTCATAAATAAACAGACATACAGAGAGTTTAGGACCTTTTAAAGTATAGCAGTAAGAAAGTCAGTAGAAAGACTAAAATTAGAATCCAATATATTCCATGTGCCAATGTGTTAAGCCAAGCTATCTGTTCTCCTTATTGAGAATTCAAACAACAAACTATTAGTTTGCATTCTCATTGAGAATTCAAACAAACCCATTAGTTGACAAAGTAAATGTAAAGATATGTTATTCTTTTCTTTAAAAATTGTATTGGCTTGTGCCTGCTTTGGATATATCCTCTTACTTAAGATTGGTTCACTCAAAGATTACGTGAAAAATTTGCTTTAAATGGGTGTAGACAAAGTTAAGTGTGGGGCTAGCTATACCTTAGGACATTTAAGGGTTGAATATCTTTTTAAGCCAACTGGCTTTTTCTTCATCTTTGGTGAACTAGGTCAAAAACTCCTATATCTCATAGTCAGTACTCTAGTACTATATATGGGCACAGTGTGCTTTTGTGAGCCATCCTAGAAACTTACTGTCATTCTTAATATTTCATTTCTATTAACAGTGATTCCAAGTTTCAGGGAATAAATTATTGAGCACTGAAGTTTTGAATAGCACTAGATTTATAAGGAGCACACTATCTATATTTTGATTGACAAAGAACATTTTAAATAGGTTTTTATTTTTTCTATTTAGAATATTACAGTGTCTTTCAATTATAAATTTAAGAAAGTGATTAGCAGTTTGGTTGGGGAACCCAGAAAATGATAAATAAAATAATGGCAATCAAAACACTCAGAAGCCTCTTTTAAAGAGATAATTATAGATGGTTGCATAGATAAGTATCAAAAAGTGTCTAATTTCAAATTTGTAATTCATGTCCATAGTTGCTTAGGACATAGCATTTTTATTTAAAGGCAGAAACTTAACATTTAGAATACTACTATAAAAATTGCAAACACTTATGGAGATTTTCACACAAAGGCCACCTTTATTCTAAGAAACTAAACAAAGGTAATTCTTTGTTTCAAATAGCCAAGTATTGACTGGATTCTGATACACAGTATCCCTGGTATTTTTCATATGAAATAATGGTTAAATGTTATAAACAAGTTCTACAAAATGTTCTAAAATCTTTTTTTATATTTTCATGTATTCATTCTGGATAGAATCAGGAAACCTAATCACCCAGTAACCCAGTTTGAAAACTCATATTATTTTGTAAATCCTATATAATTAAACCACCTTAAATTTCTGCTAAAAAATATTGAGTGATATTTCAATGTGCTTTTTTAAAGTTATACCTTGTAAAAAATATTATTATCTTTAAATGAGACAGTTGTAGACATCTTAGACTGTTAAGGTTAACATCAGCTGCTAAGAGACATCAAATCCTGATCAAGAGAATAGTAATATGTTCATAAGCAGGAATTTTTCTAAAAGAGTTAAAACATAGAATGTGCAATGTATTCACATTATAAATGCAGTTAGGAGAACTGCATTTACAGAAAGTCCTAAGACTTGAGAAGCAAGCTCAGGTTTTTCATAGTGATGTAGAGAAGCATAAATATTCATTTATTCAGTTACTCATTCTAAAAATATTAAGTACTTGCTTTGTGCTATGTATTCATCTATGAATAAGACAGGCAAGGACTATGGAACTTGTAGTCTTTCCATTGAAGACTAATACTAAGGAAATATTTATGAGTGATACACATTACAAAAGAACAGTTCTTTCAGATATTTAGAGAATGGAGATACAGGTTGAGTTGTAAGGCAGACATTTTTAGGTGATAATAATAAAGTCATGTAATTTTTCATTCTCTCAATTTTTTGGATAAGAAAATAGAGACCCAGAAAAGGTCTCTCTCTTATCCAAGGTTCTATAACAAGTGATGTATCTGGAACCTGAGTCCCCTGCCTTCTAGTATTTTAATATCTTCCATAAGAAATAAAGCAGGAATGTAAAAGAGAAGAAAGTCAGGCAGGAAGCCTAGTAAGTTCGACTAGTCACTGGATTTGAATGTAGTCTTTATAACATGAGGATCTTTTTTTTCGGGGGTGGGGGGGAATAAAGTCTCACTCTGTCGCCCAGGCTGGAGTGCAGTGGCGCAATCTCAACTCACTGCAACCTCTGCCTCCTGAGTTGAAGTAATTCTTCTGCCTCAGCATCCCAATTAACTGGGATTACAGGCAAGCACCACCACATCCGGCTAATTTTTGTATTTTTTGTAGAGATGAGGGTTTCACTGTGTTGGCCAGGCTGGTCTCGAACTCCTGATCTCAGGTGATCCACCCACCTCAGCCTCCCAAAGTGTTGGGACTACAGGCATGAGCCACCTCAGCCAACCAGGAATTACATTTTTTTAACATTTTTTTAATGCTTGTTTTAATTTTATTGGAATTTCATTAAATTTCTTTTCAGTTTCTTTTAGCATTTACTACAGCTTTCAGGACTTTGCTAAATTTCATACATCTACAAAATTTCTAAATGGGAGATTACGTCCCTGGAATCTAACTATGTTGGTACTATGGTTTCTAAATCTCTACAGAAACTTTTTAGGGTTATATCATTTTTTTTCTTGGTAAGAAGGTTGTTTTCTTTAATTACCTTAATTTAATAAGCTACATCCTTATCTTTGCTAAAAGAAAAGAAAAAAAGAAAATTTGAGGATGTTAGGAAATTAAGGACACGTTTTTTTTTCTGGAATGGTTTTGATATAACACTGGTTTGAAATCCTGTTACTGTGAATTAATCGTCACTGTATCTGATAATAAAAGAGTTTATAATAAATTAGAAAACATATCTCATCAATCATATTTAAGGTTTTGACTAAACTAATGGATAGAGATAAAGATTTATAAGAAAGTTAGATGACTTTATCTTACTATTGTATTTTTTTAATTTCATTTCTGATGTTACTGTTTAAATTATCCCAGGTTAACAAAGAGTTTGATTTTTATTTCAAAAAAAAAAATTAAGTAGAAAAACTAAGTACACTTCCTAATACTTACTTTGACTTGGGGACAGCAAAGTGCAATTATAGGATCACACTTTGAGAAGTAAATAAACTGTTTGAAAATTGAGTCTGCAAAGTTAGACATAGTAACAACAGGAAACATCCCACCTACAATGCATATGGCAAAGGAGAAAGATAGTGCAGCAGACTACAGACAAAAATAATAGCTGAGAGCTGCAAACGAGTATTCTGCTTTACAACCTTAGATCTGTCATCTCAAAAATAGAGATAATCTTTCTTTAAAATATAATATGGTGATGTGAGCATATTTTGATTTATAAGAAAAATCTTTCTTTAGGTATCCCGTTTCATATTTTTGCATTATTTATAATTGAGGGTACAATGTCTCCTGTATGTTTTAAACCTCATTTCTTTTTCTGATATGTATTTGTGGTTTGTCTCCCAGGGACATGTACTATTTTTACTTTATTGTTGTGCCAAATTTTAGGAAATTTGATACATAAAAAACTGAATATGCAAAGTTTGTGAGGTAAATGGTGAAAAGATTTCACTTAAGAATTGCTTTAAATAGAAAGCTCTTCTGATGTACTTAAGTGTTTGTAAAGTCATTTCCTACCCTGGGCTAAAAGAGACACAAGAAAACTCAAGGCTTAAAATGTCAGAAGTCACTGTTGCTTGAATAGTAAGCAGAAATGAGGGTAAATCATTTCTGAAATTTTAAATATAAAATGAATGAAAAATTATTCTGCATATAGAAATTCCATTTTCATCTAATGTCTGAATATATTCATTTTATTAAGTGGGTTACTGCTGTGTATGGTTTAATTTCATTATTTTCAAGGTTAGTTTATAGAGTCTATATGAAAATATGTGGAATAGGAGTTATGTTTTATAAAGAGTTACTATGTTTTAAGGAGTTATATGTTAGAATGACATTATCTGGTAAGTATCAGTTAAGCACAGGGTCTGGTCCTATCAGTTATGTTTCAAAATATCTGTTACTTAGTTTGAGAAAAAGTGACTTTGGGCACATATTCCTACTTCTTATTTTGTAAAAGGCAATGCAGTGGTCTGTAATACTAGGATATTTTCTAGTTTGATTCAGAGCACCCTACTCCATTCATCGTGGGCAACATAGTGAGAACCTATCTCTACAAAAAATTAAAAAATTAAGGTTGGGAGGTGAGAGAGGATCAAAAAACTATATATTGGGTAGTATGCTTATTTCTTGGGTAACAAAATAATCTGTACACCAAACTCCTGTGACATGCACTTTACCTCTCTGATGATCCTGCACATTTATCCCTGAACCTAAAATAAAAGTTGAAAAGTAATAACTAAATAAATAATAAATAAGCTGGACATGCTAGCACGAGCCTGTAGTCCCAGGAGGAAGAGGTGGGAGGATCCCTTGGGCCAAGAGGTCAAGACTGCAGTTAGCCATGATCGTATGACTGTACTCTAGCCTGTTGCAAAAAAACCCAAAAACAAACAAACAAACAAAAAACCTGCAAAAGTACCCTACTGGTGGATAATGTTGTCTTTAAAATTATAAATGTCATGGTCATTAAATCTGACCATGTATTAGTATATGAACAGGATAGATTATCCAGCCATTTGATTCTTTAATTCTATGTTTCTGAGATCTAATTAAATAAAACTAAGTTACTTTGATGTTATTTGTAATGGTATTTATATCATTATTAATTCATAATAATTAAGCAACTATAAATAATTGCTATAAGTGACAGTGATAGCTTTTAAAAAATTCAGCCCACATTATTTCTGTTATATTTATTCAAACTCCCAATTTTGATAACAAACACAATTTAATCTTTATTATATATATGTATCCAGTAATTTATTGTTGGCCTCATTCTTAACAGTTAAACATATTATAGCAATAGTTTTTGTTTTTACATGTATCTTTCTCCTAGGTCTGGCATAATGATTCTTGACCCTGTGGGTGCACAGTAAAATCACGTAAGACCAGGCCCTTGGAGGCCCTGGCATTTTTTAAAGCCCTTCATGTGATGACCTTATGAAATAAGCCACAAAAGCACTGGTAGATGTTATCTACCAGTAAGATACTTTTGTGAGTTTTTGTTTGTTTGTTTTTGAGACAAGATCTCGCTCTGTCACCTAGGCTGGACTGTAGCTGCATGATCACTACAGCCTCAACCTCTGGGCTCACGGGATCCTCTCACCTCAGCTTCCTGGAGCTACAGGCTCATGCCACCATGCCGAGCTTATTTATTGAAGTGCAGCCAGTATTGAGAATTATTGTGCTAGGGCTAGGATCCCCTGTGTTAACATTTTCTTACCTTGCTCATTAAGGATCTTTAAATGCCAGTTCATGGGGTATTGGAGGGCTGATGGACTACAGAATCTGGACTCTATAACTTGTTTTGGGAGTAACAGGAGAGTGTGATGAGGAGTTCCTGTGAAGGTGACTTCTGGAAGCTCAGCTTCAATTATTGAAATTATGAAGAGATAGATGAAAGCACCTCACCCTGGCTCAGACCAGGAAAGAATTAGGAGAGGGGACTTCTGACTGGCTAGGAGAAATTGAGGAAGGTTTAGAAGTTCAGGAAAGTAATACTTAAAATTAGCAGATTGTGTAACCATTCATGTTCTGAAGTACTTTGAAATTGACTTGGAGAAGAACCACCACCAGGCCATCATGGATGGTCTTTTTCAAGGAGAAATATGAGAACCAGTATACAACAGGCCATCTAGTTTAATGACATTCACTCTTGTCCCTGTATACGTGTTACACACTTATGCATACTCATGTACATCATACACAGGAACACTTATTATTCTAAAGCAAGTAAGATGACATGATTTGATGCAGAGATTGATTACTGGGGCAAAAGAAGGTTCTGCCTTGGTTTTCACTTCCTTTCTTCTACTTTGAACCCACCTTTCCTCTCTCCAGACATAAAAATCCTTTAATACCTATTTGCTTGCACTTCAGTTTTTTTAAGGGGAAACAAACTCTTCTGGAAACATACACAGAAATCTCACAGCGTTGTATAGTCTTTTAACAAGTTAAAGCCATCTTTATCCTTTCCTATATTTTAATCTGAAAGAGAGTGATAAGGAGAGAAAACCTCTGGCCACCTAAAGGGGACTTCTACTTCGTTGTTTAATATTTATGTTTAATTGTGAAAAAAAAACATAAAAAGATATGTGCAAAAGTACATAGAGCTAACCAAACCTCTGCTGAGTACTTTATTGCAGATACATCATTAGCATATAATGTTCTTGCTTTCAAAAGATGTAGAATTTCTCTTTTATAAGAACCTATGTGGATATAAATAGTAAACACCATAATAATGAGAATTGTTAGGTGATACTGTGGTTCAGAAAAGACATGCTTTTTCTTCCTCTCTTTCTTTTCTACATGATAGCCATTAAAAAAAAAAAACTAAACATACTGATGGTCAAGGCACTCTTACACTAAGAGTTCAGTGATGATACATCTCTGTCCTTTCTTGGCAGTTTTTCCTACCATTTATTTTTAGTGCCTGTATAACATTTTAAACTTGCATCCTCCTTTTTATGACTGATGAGAAGCATATGCCTCTATGAGGAAGAAAAAGTATTTATGACTTACAGAAAAAACATTTCTCACAGCTATGAGTAAGCTATAGGAAACTGCAAACAAGAGGCCAAAGAGCCTTTTTTTTTTTATTAATGCCCTTGGATACATAAAGATATTTAGACCAGCTTTCAAAAATAAGAATAGTTTGTAAAATTTACCATATCAAACTTTAGTACATTATTCTAAAAAACAGTTATCTTGTTCCTCTGCAATCTACATTAAATAAAGAGTAAAATAAAGGAAAAATTTAGGAAGATGAAGGAGGGCCAAAAAAAAAAAAAAAAGCTACAAATGAAATAAGAAAAATTGCAAACCTCAAATCTCTTCTAAAGAAAATTGTGATATTAATAGTTTCCTTACTCATATTTGGTAATTTTATAAAGACTGCAAAGTGATTGCCTGTACATCTGAAAAAGAGAAAAAGGAACCTAACTAGTGTTGTTGAAAGAAATTTTACAAATAAAGGGATCTGGTAGCTGGTCAGGTTTATCTGTACCTGGGATTTAGAGCCTCCTGAGGCAATGTAGCCTTTACTATTTTTTAGGTCTTGGCTCTCTTTGAAATCTGATGAAATTATTAGATTTGGGGAGTAGAAAATCATTAGATTTTGTATGGGCTTGTTTATGTATTTCAGGGGGTTTGCAAGTGCTCTGGAAATGAATGACCCCCTAGATCACCTGTATCAGAATCATCTGAGTTGCCTATTAAAATGCAGACTACTGGGCTCCACCGTAATCTTATTGTATTAGAATTTCTAGTTACTTGGGCTCAGAAATCTAGATTTTAACAAGCATTCCCTCATGGTTTTCTGTTCATAACTAAAGTTTGAGAATCACTGCTCTAGAGCTTTATATGGATTAGCTTTATGGACCAGTTCTGCCTTTGGCCTAGAAGCAGGTTTTCTTATTCCCTGTTCAGTGATATTTGACTCACCATATGTTGCCTACCAATTTTTTACCCATCTATAAAATATCAGCTAAGTGCTGTAGATGTTACTAAGCATGAGGATTGTAAAGAAAGTTATTTGTAGTGGGTTAATCATTTTAATTGAAGGAAATAAGTCATTAGAAATACATATTTTAGGCGGGGCATGGTGGCTCACACCTGTAATCCCAGCACTTTGGGAGGCCGAGGCAAGAGATTGCCTGAGCTCAGGAGTTCTCAACCAGCCTGGGCAACACAGTAAAACTATATATTTTGGTCTCTACTAAAATACAAAAAATTAGCTGAACGTGGTGGCATGCACCTGTAGTCCCAACTATTCGGGAGGCTGAGGCAGGAGAATCGCTTGAACCTGGGAGGTAGAGGTTGCAATGAGCCTAGATTGCTCCACTGCGCTCCAGCCTGGGTGATAGAGTGAGACACCGTCTCAAAAAAATAAAAATAAAAAAGAGAGAAATAAATATTTTATATCCTGGATCTGTCAGCACATATGATATGCAAAATACATAATATTAACTTATCTGCAGTTATTTAAGTGTTGAATAGGTCAGACTGGGATTTTCATTGATAGCTACTTGAAAATATCTCTAACTCAGAATAATTGAGGTCAGATCCATTGTGAATTTTCGG
This sequence comes from Aotus nancymaae, assembly GCF_030222135.1. Taxonomy (NCBI): domain Eukaryota; kingdom Metazoa; phylum Chordata; class Mammalia; order Primates; family Aotidae; genus Aotus; species Aotus nancymaae. The sequence continues at coordinate 63,920,730 of NW_026988442.1, read as the reverse complement.
AAAGCAAGACTTACAGAATTAAATTTAAAATATATGCAGTTTAACTTCAGATGTACGTAGTGATATGAACTGTCTCCAAGAAGAGTCATCTCTATATCTGAATAAAGCTTATTTGTAATGCATGTATTAAGTGGTGTTATGTAAATTAATGCTTTTAAAAGAATTTAAAAACTGCTTGAAAATAATATGTAAAATTTGACTAAACATTTCCTTGCAAATCTTGTTATGGCCTTAATTTATTTTTGCTGGTTTACTTCACAGATAAATTTAGAATTGAACTTTAGACTAGTAGGGACATGCCATTATCTTATTTCCAATTATTAGATCTAGATTAATGAAGGAGTATGCCCATGGGGCTGAACTATTTAGTATTAAGCATAAACGTTTTTATAGCATGACACTGAGAACCAGGTTGTAAGTCTAGGAGTCCTGTGACTTTTTTAAACACAGAAGAAAAAATTTCCTAGTCAAGTATTATGCCATATATTTTAGTCAACTTTCTCATCAAATATGTTGTTGGAAGTCAAGGGAGACCAGGTAAAATAATGTAGATGATTCAGTGAAGAATACTTGTTGCTAAAAGGAAATCAATATTTATAAGATGATCAGTGGGTAAGTCAGAAATACCTTTTCTGTGTAGGAAAAATATATGCTATTATTATTATTCATTTGAATAATAAAAGTACCTATTAATGTTCATCTGTGTATTTCTTTCTTGAAAACAAATTAATATTAGTTCAGTAAATATTATTATGTAAAATCTGTGTTCTTAACATCCTTATTTCTGGGAAACTACATCAAAATACCTTATGAAAATGATTCATGTCTCCAGTGGTCATCCAAATTTATATAAAAATAATAGTTTCATTAATTACTAAACAAAGATTAAAATTTAGTTGGTGATTTTCCTGCTACTTCTTATTTCTCAGTAAAAATTCATTTATGTTTTACTATAAGATTATACTGCTTTTTATAGTATATTGTTTTGTGACTGTTGAATTCAATTTCTTGGTTCCGTTTGACTTCGTCTTCTGTATTCCTCAAGGGCAGACACGTGCACACATCCACACAAATATATCATTTTGTCTCGATAATAAGAGGTGTATTATATTTTCCTATTTGACAAAATGGAGTATAATGGTTGTAATAGCAGCTTACTTTTTGATAAGCATACTAACTGGTAAATAGTAAATACATACTGTGCATGCATTATGTCATTTATATCCACACAGTCACCTTCAAATTCAGTACAATTTTTAATCCCATTTTACAGATGAGAAAGCATATTTTGGAAAACTCAACCAAGGTTACATGGGTAGTAAATTTTAAATGAGATTTAATTTCAGAACTTATTAACCGCTATGCTTTACTAACTTTAAAATATAACATCTAAAATGTTCATATTAAAAAATATGTTAAGTATATACAGATTTGTCTCCCCTCTTATGAAGAACACATGAAGGAATGAAAGACATTAATTTGGTTGCTTATCATATGCCTGACATAGATATAGACACTTGTATGTATATGTATATATGACATTTAATCCTTATCTGTGAGATAGGTCTTTTTATGCTTCTTTATAGATTTATATTAAAGGTTCAGTTTAGTAACTTGCTCAAGGTTATACAGAATGTGACAGAGCTAATATCTGACCCCATAATGCTTATGACTGGTAAATAAAAAACAACTTGGATTAGATCACTTTCCCAAGTATACTGGACACTAATTGCTCTAGGATAAAGGGCAGATAGACTGTTACCTACTGGTAAATGTAAAGAGGAAATGTCATTTCTCCTCTTTCTCTATTGCCTTTATGCTATTAAGCATATTAGACTTTGTTGTATATAGCAATCTAGAAATTTTGAAAACTTCCCCTCTTAATCCTAGAATGAATAATAAAATTGTTTCCTAATTTATGTACACAGTCATGGTTCACACAAATCAAACAGTTCACTAAGGGTTTGTTGTTATTGTTGTCTTAATGAAGGCTTTTTATACAATAGTGATGTTATGTAAGAAATAAAATACAAGATTTTCAAAGATTTTGTGATTGGTTGAGAAGTCCACTTAAACACATCAAAATAATTCAGCGTGTGATTAAATTGTAGGCTGAGTGGTTAGCAGTAGGTCCCTGAGGTCCTTCAAACTCAGTATTTATATAATTGCTCATTAACATCTCCCACAAACCTCTTTTGCTTTTATTTACTTTATTGGATGGTGTCATCCTTGTCTACCCCAATTTCCCAAGTTAGAAATGTCATAGTCCTCTTCCACCCCTTCTTTACCTCCATAGTCAGCCTATCACCAAATCATATAGAATTGTTCTCCTTCCTAATTCCTAAATCTGCTCAGTTCTGTCTTTGTGTTATGTATATTGCTGCTACTTTAGCTCATTCCTTGACTAGAGAATGGTAATAAGTAGTTCCTTACCTAATTAATCTGCCTCTGACTTTTCTGTACTTTGGTCCATATTCTGCTTTTTGCTGAGTTGTTCCCAAACATAAACCTAGTTATGTCACTACCCTGATTAAAAACAACTTTGTCTTGGTTTATATAAAATTCTAGTTTCAGTCTGACATACAAGTCCTTCATCTTTATATCTTATGTAAACTTAGACCTCCAGCCTCATCTCCCATTACTTTTCCCCTCATTAGGTCTTTCACTGCAGCTCACCAACCCACTTCCTCTTGAAGATTATGTTGTGCTCCTTCAGGTCTCCTTGTCTTTGTTCACATGCTTTCTTTTGTACAGTGCCTCTTGCCTTATCCACCCCCTCCCCAACATAGTTTCACTGCAAATTCCAAATCAGGTGTCACTCCTTATCAGATCATCCTGGCCATTCTCAATTTTCCCCTTCTTAGTTAATGATGCACTCATTTACTTTTATGATCATGTAAGATGGTTGTCTTTTTACTTTTAGTGTTGATCACCAAGATTATCAAGTTCTTGCTTTGTTTTGATTTTGCACCTTCAAATCTAGCTCAAGCCATCACTAAGACCATGAGCTTTACTAAAGGTCATACAAACCTGAATTGAAGTAAGCGTTCTGCAATGAAGGGAAGTTTTTAAAAGGAACATGGGCAATGGCAATTCTAGATGTTTTTTACATCCTGCTTGGCCAGAATTAAGCAGATAGGACCTGAATCTACCAGAAGGCCAAATTGGGAGATGTAGATATTGTTAACCAATATTTTTACCAAGTGTCTTGATAAATGTTTGTATTTGTGCCACACAGGCACTAGGGGTACAAAGATGAATAAGAAAGGGACTCTGCCTTTGAAGAAATTTAGAGTGACTAGGGGAGACTGAGATGTAAATAAATGTATAAGGTCATCTAGAGTGTGCATTAATGAAGTAATTGTAAGGAACAGCAAGCAACTACTTATGATGAGAATACCTCCTTTGGCAGAATGGCCCCAAGTCCAAAGTGATACCTTAGCTAAATCTTAAGTTATGAGTTGGGATTCTACAATTGGATAAGATGATAAGGGCTTCCTAGATTAAGGGAAAAGCACGTACAAAGACACGAGTTACAAAAGCAGCAAAACTAGAGAAACCATTGTTTCAGAGATCTCATACATAGGGTTATTTATTTTAGAAAGCCTCACAAAGAAGCCTCTAGTAAGATACTATAGATAATTCCCAACTTAAATATGCTCTCTTGAAGTGATCCTCTTAAGTCAATTTATTCATTGTCCTTTCCCTTTGAAGTCTAATGTGGGTGGGTAGGATGAGCTTTGGTGATGATTAAGTTCAGATATATTCAGTCTCTGTAAAGTATGATTTTACTTGTTCAAAAAAAGGTTATTAACTACCTCCTTCTCATGGTTTTTTGGATGATTCAGAGAGATAATGCATAGAAAGTTGTGGACACAGTGCCTGGTCTGTCTCAGTAGGACTCAAGAAGCGTTAACATATATTAAGGCTCCTGATGGGCCTTTTTGTTCCCCACTCATTTATTTAAGAAATGATTTTTTATGTGCTTACTACTTATCAGATGCTGGGATTACAAAGATGAGTAAAACACAACATCTGCCCTTGAAGAATATATAGTTTAGTGAGGATATGCACATGCCTATGTTGAAAATCAACAATTATAAACAACCTGGCAGATGCTTTAGTGGAGAGTTTTATGAGAAAATAAAAACTGAGAAAAGAAGCCCTCAAATCTATTTTGGGACATTAGAAAAGTCTTCTTCAAGGAAGACTGACATGAAGAATGAAGAGCAGTTTGCTAGTTTGGAGTTGGACAGTAGAGAAGAGTAAGGCTTTCCAGGGATTGGGAAGAACATATTCAAAAGGAGTGTCAAAGTAACATGACTTGTTCAGAAAAAGACAAATGATAAGAAAACCACAAAAGAGGAAAGAATGGAGTAGAAAAAGAGGGACTGAATGTACTCAGGGGAAACTCTGTGGTTGAAAAGTCCCCCAGAGGGCCTAAGGTTACTACTTTGCTCCCTTGAGAAAAGAGAAGTGAATAAATTTCCTAGGGTGGGTGTGAGATAAGCCTCTCTGTGAAAAATTGCCCTGTCTCATCCTGGGATGTTGGAGTAGTCTAGTCCACTCTTCTGACATGAATTATTGTGTAGTCCCAGAAAGCACTGCAGTGCTCAAAGGGAAGAGGCAGGAGGAGCAAAGAAATAGGATTTCGTTAGTGATGTTAGTGTCTGAGAAGTGGTGCCAGCAAGAGTGATATTGACCACACTGTGGGAAATGGAAAATGAAGCATTTTCCTGTGGTTGCTGGGAGTTTCTGGTAACTTGTGATGGATTGACAGGACTGTGGCTTGACTAGAAAGTGGTATCAACCTTTGTATTCAGTGATTCTCAGCAGTCCAGTGATTTGTATCCAGAAATTGGACAGCTCCTTAGTTCTTTAGAAGTTAGAAATCTTGTGGCAAGTGGATTTCATGCATCATCCATTCTTCACTTTGCTTTGAACCAAGGAGAAATTTGGATAGCATTAGAAATTTATGGAAATATGTGGGTGGGAGCTAGCCATAGAATAATTGTTATGCTGTGGTTTTACACTCCAGCTGTATTTCCAACTAGTTATGACTATGTTCAATATCTTTTGAACAAGAAAGCAAAAAGGAAAAATAACTGAAATTTGTTGAATATAATTACTGTATACCTAGTATGGTAGTACTTGCTTTCTGTGGGATAGAGGGGTGGATTTTATCATTTTTTATTGAGGTAAAATCTATATAGCATGAAATTCACAATTTTCATCATTTTAGAACATACAATTCATTGGTTTTCGGTATATTCACATTTTTGTGACGCTATCACCAAATCTAATTCCAGAATATTTCTATCTCCCTAAAAAGAAACCCCATACCTGTTAGCAGTAACTTCCAAGTACCTCCCTCCTTCCCACATTATCTGGCAACTTCTAGTCCACTTTCTAACTCTTTAGATTTACTTATTCTGGACATTTCATATAAATGGAGTTATATAATATGTGAGCTTTTGTTCTGGCTTCTTCCACTTAGCATAAGGTTTCATTTACATGTTAGTGTGCATCAGTACTTCAGTCTCCTTTATGGCTAGGTAATTATTCATGTAAGGATATACCACATTTTGTTTATCCATTCATCAGTATTTCATGATGGGTATCTGGGTTGCTTGCACTTTTTGGTTATGGATTAGGTGGCTGTAAACATTTGTGTACAAGTTTTTGTGTACAAGTTTTTGTGTTAACATATATTTTAACACATTCCTAGGAATGTAATTTTTGGGTCTCATGGTGACTCTCTGTGTTTTAATATCCGAGAAACTACCAAACTGTTTTTCAAAGTGGCTGCACCATTTTACATTGGCACCAGTAGTATCTGAGGGTTCCAGTTTCTCAGCCATCTTAGTGAGGTTGAAATTTTATCTCATTTGGTTTTAAGTTGCTTTTCCTGATGGCTCATGATATGCTTGTTAGCCATTTCCATACCTTCTTTAGAGAAATATTTATTCAAATCCTTTTCCATTTTAGAGAAATGTTTATTCAAATCCTTTTCCACTTTTTGAGGTTTGCCTTTTCATTATCTTTTTTTTGTTGAATTGTAAGAGTTCTTTGTACATTTTGGATACTAGACCCTTATCATATATAATTGCAATATTTTTTCCCATTCTGTGTGCTGTGCTGTCTTTTCACTTTCTTTTGTGGATCTTGGATCCACAAAAATTTTGTCTAATTTATATTTTTTCTTTTATTACTTTAACTTTTGGTGATAATTTAGTAAATCATTGCTTAATCTAAGGTTATGAAAATTTACATTATTTCTTGAAGAGACTATTTCCCCCATTTAATTGCCTTAGCACTGCTGTGAGAAATCTATTAATCAAAGACATATAGGTGTATTTCAGGCTTTCAGTATATCCTGTTGGTCTGTATGTCTCTCCTTATATGAATACTACACTGTTTTGATTACTGTAGGTTTGTGTAGTAAGCTTTGAAATCAAGGAGTGTGTTTCCTAACTGTAGTTTTTTTTGGTTTTTGTTTCTTGATTTTTCTAAGATTGGTTTAGCTAATTAGGGTTCCTTATATTTTCATATGAATTTTAAGATCAGCTTGTCCCTTTCTGAAAATGAAAAATAGACTGTTGAAATTTTAATAAGAGATTGTATTGAGTCTGTGGATCAGTTTGGGAATTATTGCCATCTTAACAGTAGTAACTCTTTCAATCTATGAACACAGTATGTCTTTTCATTTCTGTACATTTCCTTTAATATTTTAAACAGTGTTTTGTGGTTTTCAGTGGACAAGTCATGCACTTCTTGGCTAAATTTATTCATAAGTATTTTATTCCACTTAATGCTATTGTAAATGGAATTGTTTTCTTAATTTCATTTTTGGTTTGTTCATTGCTAGTGTTTAGAAATAAGTTGCTTTTTTGCATATTAATTTTGTATTCTGCACCCTAGCAGAACTTATTAGCTCTAAAATATTTTAGTGAATTCTTTTGGGATTTTTTATACATAAGATTGTGTCATCTGCAAATACAGATAGTTTTACTTCTAATCTGAATGGCTTTTCATTTCTGTTTTTCTGTTTTTCACCCAGTTTTCCTGGCTGAAATGTTCAGTACCATATTGAACATAAGAGGTGTGAACAGACATCCTTTTCTTGTTCCTGATCTTAGGGGAGAGCTTTTACTGTCTTACCTTTAAGCATTATGTTAGTTTTGGGTTTTTCACAGATGTTCTGTCAGGCTGAGGAAATTTCCTTCTATTCTGTTTGTTGAGTGTGTGTGTGTGTGTGTGTGTGTGTGTGTGTGTGAGAGATGAAAAGATGTTATTTTTTGTTATATGTTTTTTCTGCATTTGTTAAGATGATCATATGGTTTAATATGACAATTATGATATAATGATTCCTCTAGATTTCATTTTATAGTGTTTTGTTGAATATTGTTGAATTTATATTTGTAAGAGTTGTTGGTCTGTAGTTTTCTTGGGATTTGTCTGGCTTTTGTATCAAGAGATGCTGGTCTCACAGTATGAGTTCAGGAGTATTCTTTTCTGTTTTTTTAAAGAGCTTGATAAGGATTGACATTAATTTTCTTTGAATGGTGGAATTCGCCAGTCAAGCCATTTAGTCCTGGGCTTTTTATTTCTATAAAGTCATTAGTGACGTTCTTGTTTTCATTCCTAATTTTAGTCTTCTCTCTTTTTTTCTTGGGTAGTCTAGCTAAAGGTTTGTAAATTTTGTTGATTATTTTAAAGAACAGACTTCTGGTTTTGTTGGTTTTTTTTTCTCTCTTTTGTTCTAGCCCCAGTTTTGTTATCTCTGTTGTAATCTTCATTTTCTTCTTTCCTTGGGTTTAGTTTGCACCTTCTTTTTCTTATGGTAGAAGACTGTTATTGAGATCTTTTCCATTGTGGGTTTTACGGCTATACATTTCCTTCTTAGCACTGCTTTTTTTGCATACTGTAAGTTTTCATATGTTATGTTTTCATCCTCATTTATGTCAAAGTATATCTAACTTTACTTGTCATTTGTTCTTTGACCTATTGATTATTTTGGAGTATGTTGTTGAATTTGCACATATTCATGAATTTTCCAAATTTTCTTCTATTAAATTCTCATTTCATTCCATATGGTCTGATAACCCAGTTTGTTTGATTTCAAACTTCTAAAAATATATTGATATTTGTTTTGTATACCATAAACATGTGATCTATCCTAGAAAATACTGTGTATTTACTTTAGAAGAATGTGTATACTGTCATTTAAGCCCAGGAGGTAGAGGTTGCAGTGAGCCAATATTGCACCACTGCACTCCAGCCTGGGCAACAGAGCAAGACTTTATCTAAAAAAAAAAAAAGAAGAAGAAAGTGTATTCTGCCATTTGGGCTGGAGTCTCCTATAGTTGTCTATTAGTTAGTTAGTTTATAGAGTTGTTGAAGCTTTCTGTTTTCTTACTCATCTTCCATTTAGATTTTTATGTTCATTATTGAAAGTGGAATGTTGACGATGCCAATTATTATTGTTGATCTGTCTATTTCTCCTGTAATTCTGTGAGTTTTTGCTTTATGTATTTTTGGGCTCTATTGTTAGGTACATATATGTTGATAACCATTATATCTTATTATTGAATTGATGGGTTTTTCATTATATGATGCCCTTTTCTTTCATAACAATTGTCTCAGTACCACTGTTTTTATAAAATACTTTAGCATTTACATTAAAAAATTATTGCCTAATATTTAATACAAAATAAGATACATGTGGCAAATTTTGAAGCTTAATAATAAAATAAATATCTATGAACTTATAATACCATAAAAATGAGAATATTAACATTTTACTATCCTGTGTTGCTCTCTTATTTTGTTGGACTCCTCCCAGAGGTAGTGCAGCCTCAGAGTAATTCTTGAACATATGCACCAAGATAATTTATTCTGCATTCTACTAATGTGAATTTTGTGTTTAATTATCTCTTGCTTTTTAAAAAATAGTTGTATAGTCTATGCATCTTCAACAGTGTATTTGGTTTGTCCTGGTTATCAAATTTATATAAAGGACCCTACATTGTATGCATTCTCTGGCTTATTCACACAGTATTATATTATTTAAGATTCATACATATGTTGGTGTGTGTAGCTATAGTTTGCTCATGTTCATTGATTTGAAGCATTCTATTTAAATATATTATAATTTATTTATCCATCCTATTAAGTGATGGGCATTTATTTCAAGTTTATTTATTTGCTGTTAGGAATACTGAGCCAATGAAGGTTTTTTTTTTCTTCTCTCTCTCTCTCTTTTTTTTTTTTTGTGACAGTGTTTCCCTTTGTCACCCAGGCCAGAATGCAGTGGCACAATGACAGCTCACTGTAGCCTTCACCTCCTGGGCTCAAGTGATTCACCCACCTCAGCCTCCTGAGTAGCTGGGACTACAGGTGGGCACCACTGTGCCTGGCTTATTTTTAGTTTTTGTAGAGACAAGGTCTCCCTGTGTTGCCCAGGCTGGTCTCAAATCCTAAGCTCAAGGCAATTGTCGTGTCTTGGCCTCCCAAAGTGCTGGGATTACAGACATGAGCCACTGCGCCCATTGGATCAGTCCAATGAACTTCTTTCATTATGTATAAATTATCTTGGTGCATATGTTCAAGAATTACTCTGAGGCTGCACTATCTACAACAGTAGCCACTAGCCATACATCACTACTTACATTTAAATTTTATTTGATTTAAATGAAATTTTAAAAGTCAGTTATTCATCTCTTTTATTTGTGCTTAATAGCCCAAATATGACAATAGACATAGAGGACAACACAGATATAGAACATTTCTTTTATTACAGTAAGTTCTTTGGATAACACTGCTCTAGCACAATACTTTCTAAAATGTGCCCCATGGACCAGTGGTGATCTGTAAGCTGTCACTAGTCTGCAACAAAATAAGTACCAATATGAAGACCTTTTAGAAAATTTTGTGGCAACTTCATATTACAGCAAAATCCAAGCACATGATCACTTTTGCAGTGATTCATTTTAGAAATTTAGTATTTTAGAATTTAGTGATTCATTGTCATTGTATTTTACATAAGTATTGATTAGCAAAAGATTAGAAACTAAGAAAAACAAGACACAGTGGATAGCTTGAGAAACACTACTCTTGGGTATGTTTAGGTAGGACTGCAAGATCACAGTGTGTTCTTATGTTCAACTTTATAGGATAAGTTCAGTATGTTTTCCAAAATTATTTTGTCATTATTATATTCCCACCATCAGAGTATGAGCGTTTCCATTGTTTTGCTGTTTCTCTGTGCCTGGCTATTGTGTCCCTCATTTTAGATTTAAATTTTGCCATGTGATGGATGTGCAATGGCATCTTATAATTTTAATTTACATTTTTCAAATTGCTAATGAGATAAATATGTTTTTATATGTATATGATGCATTCATGATTTTACTTTGGATTCTTACAGATTCTTTATATGTTCTGATACTGATCTGCTTCTTAAGTGTGTTACAAATGTCTTCTCCAAATTTGTGATTTGTGGTGTCTTTGATAAATAAAAATAGTTAATTTTAACTTAGTAGAAATTAACATATGGTTTTTGCGTATGTGTGTTTTGTGTTTAAGAAAGTCTCCTAGAATTCGAATTCTTTTTGTCTGTTTAAGTTTTAAAGTTTTATCTTTCACATTTAGGTCTTTATACCCATCTGCACCTTGATTAAATTTTCATTCAGGGTTTGGGATAAGGATCTAATTATTTTTGCCTTCTGTGATTAACAATCTCATCATTATTTATTGAATGGGTTTTTCTTAACCATTGATTTTCAGTGTCTACTTGGTCTTAAAATTGTATTTCCATATGTGTATGGGTAAGCTTCTGAACCCCCTATTGTGTTGCATGGGTCAAGTAGTTCTAAAGCTTCCCTTAATTGCTGTAAGTTTAGATAAGTCTTGGTATTTGATAATGTTAAACATGTCACATAGGTCTCTCTTAGAAATTTTATAATCAGTTTGTCATGTTCTATAAGAAATCTTGTGGGTATTTTGATTGGAATTGATCTAATTATTTTGATTTAACTTTATATCCAAGACCCTGGAATACCTCTCCTTATATTTTACTCTTCTTTAATGTCTCTCAAAGTTTTGAAATCTTCCCTGTAACTTTCTTATGTGTAGTCTTGGTACTTTAAAATTCATTTTCTACCTCTTCCTTGTATACAGAAATGCAGTTGTCTTTTGTATTTGTCTTTCATATATTTGTTTAGAAAGCTTACTAAACATCCTTTTTAATTCTGATAACTTACTTGTGGATTCTTGGGTATTTTATTCTCAGCAAATAATAATGCTTTTGTTGTTCTTTTCCAAACCTTATACCTTTTATTTCTTCTTTTGGCTTTTTGTGGGCTAGAATCTACAGTGCTGATAATGGGTATTTTATTGTAATGTTGCCAATCATGAAAATAATACATTCAGGTGTTACCTTTAATTTTTACTCTTTTTTTCTTGTGAATGCCTTTATATTATGTTTAGAAAGTTCTATTTTTTGTATAAAAGTTTATATCTTGCACAAATATTGAGTTATATTAATGTGTTTATTGAGATGATGACTGTATAGTTTTTTCTCTTTTAATCTGTTAATGTAGTCAATTATATTTATATGATTTCCTAAATTTAATCAAAATAGACCTTGTCATCTTATATCTTTTTTATACTTTTTGGATTAGTTTAAAGATGTTTAGTTTTGGCATTTTGCATTTTTGTTCAGGAAGTGAGATTGGCCTGTAATTGCCCTTTTTAAAAAAAAATGAGTTGATTTTATACCTTTTCTCTATTCTCTGGAAGTTTTGTGTAAGATTAGACTTGTGTTTCTTGAATGCATAGTGAAATTCATCTATAACCTATCAAGGTTGTTTTTCCTTGCATATGAGAGCATTTTTAACTTTTGATGTAATTTTTTTTGTTGTTAAAGGACTATTTAGAGTCTATTTATTTCTTTAGGTGATACATTGTATTTTTCTGTGAATTCATCTAAGTCATCTGTGTTTTCCTATTCATTGGCATAAAGTTCTTGATATTCTCTCATCTGTTTAATGTATGCATTATTTGCTGTTTCATTTTAAATATTTAATATTTTTTATTTATGCTTCTCTTGTTCTTGATTAACCCTGTAATGAGATTAGCAGTTTCATGAATGTTTTTGAAAAGGAACCAGTTTTTTATATTACTGTTACTTTCTCTTGTATGCTGTTTACTATTTCATTCTTTTTGTAACTGTCTGTTCTTCCTTCTATATTTTAATTTTGCTTTATTGATTATGTATTCTGCTGACTTTTAACTTTTAAACTTATATACTTTCTTATTAATTTCAACCTTTTATCTTTTAAACTTTAAGTGCTTAAGGCCATTAATTATCCTTTAAGTACTGCTTTATCCTTTCTTCACAGGCTTTGTTATATATGGTTTTGTTATTTTTTAAATAACTGTCTTCTAATTTATATTGCAATTTTTTTTTCAGTGACTCCTGAGTTCTTTTTTTTTTTTTTTTTTTTTTTTTGAGATGGAGTTTCGCCCTTGTTACCCAAGCTGGAGTGCAATGGCGCGATCTCGGCTCACCGCAACCTCCGTCTCCTGGGTTCAGGCAATTCTCCTGCCTCAGCCTCCTGGGTAGCTGGGATTACAGGCACGCGCCACCATGCCCAGCTAATTTTTTGTATTTTTAGTAGAGACGGGGTTTCATCATGTTGACCAGGATGGTCTCGATCTCTTGACCTCGTGATCCACCCGCCTCGGCCTCCCAAAGTGCTGGGATTACAGGCTTGAGCCACCGCGCCCGGCGACTCCTGAGTTCTTTAGAAGTGTTTTTGCCCCAAGTCTATGAGGATAACTTTTTTTGTTATTAGCATCCATGTATATTTAATGGCATTGTGGTCATGGAATGTGGACTGTATGAAGACCTTGTTACTTAATTAGTAGGAGGATTATAATTCTTAGAAACTCATACTGCTATACTAGGATTTTTTTTTTTTTTCCAATTTTAAATTCAATGTGCTAAAAAAAAAAACCCACAACATTATGCTTTAGGGGTTGTAATTTAGCCAAATGAATTTGCAGTACTCTCATTATTTAGGTTTCTTTCCTTGAATCTGAGATCTTAAAGTTTAGCAGCTGCGTGAAGACAATGTCCACAAAATTCTTTCATAGTTAAAAAAAATAAAGTTAGATTCTAAAAACTTACTGAGTTGTCGTTGTTTTATTGTTGCTTTGTAATTTGTTTGGTTTTGTTTTCTGGGTCATGCAATAAGCACTAGTGTAAATCTGGTTCAAGTTTATTGATTTTAAAGAATAGATATTAACATCTTCAGTGTGATTAATATTTTATTCCAGAAGACATTACATCAAGAATGATGTTCTCTACCCTGTACATTCAAATACTTTAAGCTTCACAATGAATACTGTTCTTATAGTGCTGTTTTTCAAAATTTCTCACCTCCTTTTCCTTTACCTCTGTTTGGGTCTGCATTGTTTCCTTTGTATGTCCCCTCATCCCTACTTTCTTCTTACAATATATATTACATTTCTGCAGCATTTAAACTTTCGATGAATACTTTCTGCTGGCACTATTTCTTCGATACTCACAGAAACCGTACAAATTAGATAATGTCTATCTTTCCCAGATAATGAATCTGGTACTGAAATGTTAAATTTAATTGTTCAATATTCCTTAGTTAGTAGTGGGAAGAGTCAGAATTCAAATCTATCTCATCAGCTTTATACTTAAACTTTTTTTCTGTAGGTCTTTTTTCAGTATTTGTGATCTTATTAAGAAGCAAGTTTAGACCGTGGGTGGCTTAACATGCCCTAATAGGTGAATATTCTTTTGGCTTTCCAGATTGCTTTTATTTATTTGCATTGCAAATGCTTTTTTTTTAAAGAGATTTTCTGAGCCTGTTAGTTGTTTACTACTTAATATTTTCCACTATCATTTCTCTTTAATCACTTCATTAAAAATAATTGAGCAAAGTGTTATAAAGTTTGATTCTATCTCTTCACATATTTTTCCATTATCACTAACTACTATGGAGGGCAGAAAAAGTGCTTAAAGTTTTCCTCAAATAGCTTTTACTATTTAATTCTGACTTTAAAAGATTTGCTTAAAAAATGTCTGTTAAGCAAAAAGTATGCTTGAATTATTAGTTCAAATACTTCCTGCCAGAGTGTATTTTTGGTGTATTAAACATAGCATTTCAGAAGAATGTATTGGCCTTGTATGAGCTTGGTCAGAACTTCTTTTGGCCATCTGAATTTGTAAATTGTCATTGGAACACAAAGTGTTTTATGAAGTGTATTGGATGGATTAAGTGAGTAAATCAGTGAAAAGCTTGCATATGGTTTTTTACAATATCTAGTTACCTACATGTGTCCCTTTATGATGTTGCTGATAATTTAGAGGCAACAACAGAACAAAGACTTCTGGATGAAGAACCCTGACAAGAACTTTGTATAAATTGTTCATTGTGATATTATTTTCTTGTATAAAAAGTCATGTATCTATTTCTGTAATTTGTATATAGTCTAACATCATTTACAAATATATATTTAACTGAAGAGTTGGTAATAGCTTTTTTAATGTGAAAATATTTTCAGATGTGTGAAAGCTGGTTCTGACAATTAAAAAAAGTTTTCTGCTTCATTTCTATATATACAATAAATATACACATTTAGTCATTTAGTACTATTAACCAGTAAAATACTTTTCTTATTGCTGTTACCTTTACTGTTGAGTTTGTAACAGTAAAACAATTTTACCTTAATGCATTAGTTTAGTAGGAATTTAATGTTAAGTGAGCTGTGTAAATGTAGTAGCATAATTAAAATATTATTGAATGTCCGAATGTAAATACATTTAAAAATTACTTTTCAATTAAGAAATGCCAAAGAAAATTCTTCCAGTTCCTTTAAGGATTTCTCTAGCGCAGGATCAGGGAGGATCTTGGTTATTGGTGATTGGTGAGATTCTTTTGGGTGTTTGGAAGCTTCATATGCATGGAACCATACCTTAAAAATGTCTCACTGGAGGCAGGCATGGTGGCTCACTCCTATAATCCCAGCACTTTGGGAGACCCAAGCAGGTGGATAGCTTGAGTATATACTTAGAGACCAGCCTGGGCAACATGGTGAAACCCCGTCTCTACAAAAAGTACAAAAACAAAACAAAACAAAACAAATAGCCGGGCATGATGGTGCAGGCCTGTAGTCCCAAATATTTGAGAGGCTGAGGTGGGAGGAATTGATTGAGCCTTTGAGGTCAAGGCTGCAATGAACTGTGATCACACCATTGCACTCCAGCCTGGGTGACAGAGTGAGACCCTGTCTCAAAACAAAAACAAAAACAAAAAAACCCTCACTGGAGAAGCATACTTTATATATCTTTTAATTATATGTTTTGTAAAAAAACAAATTATATAATTCATTTTTGTGACACTTGTAAATTTTCACCATATGTTTCCTTACGACAGTAGTGAAAGGTTAATTGTATTAGTCTGCTTTATTTGTAAACTGATTATTTAAGGACCTGACTGAGGCATGCACTGCTCTCACATATTCCAAAATATAGTGACATTTTTAAACTTAAAAGATTTACTTATTTCGTTTTTACTATTCTTAATAATGCCCAGAATTTTGTTACAGTATTGAACAGAAGACTTCACAGGCAAAATGGAAAAAAAAAAATTGCTTTCAAGTTTCCCTTTTTTCCAGTGACTGATAGGGTGTGATTATTTTATTCTATAAATATATTTTGCCATTTATCCCTAAATGCTTTACTTCGGTCAAATCATAGCTACCATTTTTACCACTCTTCACAGACTTAGAAATAATTTTGCTGTTTATCTCATCACCTCACCATTTTACTATCTGTTCATTAGCTAACCAAAGAGGCTTTATATATGTTTCCAGTAAGATTATTAAAAAGTTAGATAGGACTAATTCCGATGCTGATACTGTTTATCCCTTCTTTTATTCTTCATTTTCTTCTCCATTGTAAAAAGCTTTCCCAATCCCAGAGTGACTCATTTTTTGAAATATTTTTTGTTTAATTTTGTCAAGGTGTTTAAAAGTCAAATACAAATAATTCTTACTGATTTTTTATTTGTCTGAGTTTATAATGAAAGAGGATTTTATTTTGATCTTGAATCCTTTACAAAATGTTCTTCCTCTTTATAACCCTGCTTTCCTGTTACTGATGTTAAGTCTCACTGATAGATAAGATTATTGTAATTGTAAGTAACTGGTAATAGTTATTCAAATGAACAGTCACTCAGTGGCCATTTCTTTTTTTCCTTTAGTGTTTGTCTTTTTAAGTCCACTTCATGCACACTTAGCAAATCAAGGAAGTATCTAAAATTAGAAGAATTTGGCATGTTTCTTTGTCTTTCCTCTACCCTTCCCTGCTACATAATTGAGAACATATTGTGGATCTAGTTTTTCTTACTCATTGAAAAGGGGAAATCTACCCTATCATAAATATATTTTCATATTATTAAAAATTGTCAAATGTAATATTGCTTTCTATGTGTACATTGTAATTTACTTAGCCTTTCTTTAATTTTGGGCCTTAGGTTGTTTACAATATTTCATTATTTTATTACAGCAGTGAGTGTGTCTGTATGTCTGTGTGTGTAATACTTTGTCAACATCTCTATTTCCAAAGACTAGAATTCTTGCAAATGAAATTCTTGAATCAGTCTATGAAAAATTTTAAAGCTATTGATTCATATCATAAATATACTTTTTAAGAAAAGTAAAGTTGATTTATATATCCCAGCTGGCACTATATCAGAATGTCTAGACTCTATCATTGAAAGCTTTAGATTTTCTCCTCTTTAAAATCTTTAATTTTAATTTTTTTATGTCCTCAGAATTTTAAATGTTTCCCACGGGTTGTTTTTTTTTTTTTTTTTTTTGCCATTTTTATTTCCATTTGTTTGAGTAAAATATATATTCATGTACTTTGTTTTGTTACATCTATTGAGGGATTAATTTTTTCATAAATATTTAAGGATGTATTATATAGTATGCATAGTAACATTGCATTGTTATGATGTCTGAAAATATTTTCCCATTTTGTTTATAAATTAAATTGAAAGCAGAATTATTATAGAATTGTTCAACTGATTCTCTTTCCATTTCCATCTTAACCTTGAGATGAATAGATGTAACAATATGTATGTACATGCATATATGTATATACATGTATCATTTTAGCTTTTTATTCTGTCAGAGGAAAGTTGCAAGATACTGAAGTTTGACAGTAATTCCTAGAATCTTAATTTGTAAAAAGTAAAAAAACTACAAGGTTTCTACTTTCAAGACAGTTAGTCTTTATTCAAAATGTAAATTAATAAGTAGTATAAAGTTTGTAATAGTAAGATACATAATAGTATAATAATAGTACAAATAAAGTACAAACTTTAAAGTTTTTACTATTTTTACGAAATGAGTTTCTTAACATGCTTTTAAAATGTATGTAATTTTATGTATTATATTTGATAACTTAAGCATGATAAGCACTTAACTGTTTATGTTCTACAAGCTCAATGTAATGTAGAAAATTTGCTAAAGTCCTTTTGTTTTAACTTCAAGTAAACAATGTTTTTTGAATTTTTTGGCGTATGTATGATTACTATTACAGGTGATTAAATATCTTGTTTGAACTTTGGTTTAGGAAGTTTTAATAATTAATAGTATTTGAATCATAAAGTCACTTCTGAGTTTTATTAACCGCAATGGTATGATTCTTTGGATGTTATTTTTCTTTTCTTCACCAACATGCTCTCATATGGATTTCTCAGATTTTAGTGCTGTATTTACAACTCTAAAAGGAAGAAAAATCATACCCTTTTCTTTCTCTAGAAAGTTTCTTAAATGTATATAGTGGTATTAACCAAATATAAATGCAGTTTCTTATATTTCTTACATAGCTATAACCACCACCCTCATTAACACAATAAAGTACAACCTAGATGAAAAATAATTACAAATTATCTTGGAAAATGCCAAAATTTCTTAGTACATATTTACAGATTCCTTGGGATCTCTGACCCAGTTTGTGAAACAGTTCACTTAACCTATTTATGTTTTAGCATTCAAATAAAAATGTTGCTAATAATGATATCTCCTCTTGAGTACTAATTAATAAAGAAAAACTACAAATGTTTTTCAATAAAGTTGAGGTACACGTTACTTTTATAATTTCCTTTAGGAATTGCGGGTGGATTGAGTACCAATGCAGCTTTATCACAATTTAAGTTATTATTTGTTTTGAATTTGTGTCTTTCCTGGGATTTCAGGATCTTTACTTATTTATTTTCTTCATTTTAGTATAAATTTTGCTTTTGAAAAACATCCAGATTTTAACTGACCCAAGAAATAGGAATGAAATAAATGGGAGGGGGGGAAGTTGGGGATCCTTAGGATTCTTTCCAGATTGTATTACTCTAATGCAGGGGTCAGCACACTTTTTCTGTAAAGGGCCAGATAGTAAATATTTAGGCCTTAGAAACTTGGCACAACTCTGCTTTTGTAGTACAAAAGCAGCCATTGACAATACATAAATGAATGGGCATGCCTATTTTCCAATAAAACTTTTTTAAAAATACAAATACAGGCAGCAGGACTTAGTTTGCTGACTCCTGTGCTATAGCATATTTTGGATGACACTGCCTACGTGAACAAGGGCTCACTTATTTATTTTTTTTTAAGTGGAGATCTTAGTGGCCTCTCTATTGGTGTCCTTTCCCATCACTACAATTTACATCTCCTGAAAAGCCTGTTAATATACCAGTTAAGATATTGCCGCTTTCTTAGTTTCTGTTATCTAAGCTCTTGGACCTTTAGACACTACCCAACCTGTTCCTGAGTCCAAGGTATTTAATAATCCTATTCTTGCATGGGGATTAATCTGTGTGTTTTTAGCCCAGTAATCAGGTACCTATGTTGAGTCCCTAAGTGCCAACATGTAGCTTTCTCCTACCATTGCCACCCTGTTTGCTGAGATTGAAGATTGGTAATCTGTCTGATACTAGCAAACTTCTTTTTCCTGGGTTCTGGTGAGACTATAGCTTCTTAAACCCAAGCAGGGAGTCTTTATGCTCTTGCTCTTTCATATACAGGGTGAATCTCAAGGAAATTTGCTATTCCCACCAGCTGTCTTTAAGTACCACCACTACACTAAACTTCTTTCCATAGTGTACCTTCTACCAGATGAGATTATCTAGAAACCGGTACTAGCTTGGATCAAAGCTATATTCTTCCACAACCCCTTGTATACTCTAATTGGGCTGCAGGATACCTTTCTGTTTGGCAAGCCAATTCTGCCAGCCCCAACTCTGCCCATTCCCAGCTATTAATTACTTTGCCTAGGGGCCATCAATCCCTATATCTGAAATCAATCTTCTCTTACTCAAGTGACAAAGGAACAATAACTTTAAAATAACTTCCTGAAAAATAATTGGAGGCTTTATATTTGCTCAGTTTCTTCCCCTTCCTTGTTTCTTACTTTCTTCTTCCTTATCTTCTTTCCTTCTTTTATTTCTTTATTAATTGATGTTTGTAAAACAGAATACTTATAATCTTGACAGTTCTTTCTTATATATAGCCCATTACTTTCATATTAATATATTTCTGATAACATACCTGAGAGCTGAAATTATGTATTACAGTCACTTCTTAAAATTATGGTTCCTGCTTGTGTCCTTCTCTCAGGCCCCATACACCAGTAGGCAGGGGAGAGTCTTCCCTGCTTTGGAGTCTGATAGAGATGGAATTGCACAGCCAGCATCTGGAGATAATAAATTTAGAATTACCACTTTCTAAAAGGAAGATTAAAGATTTGATAGTGGCTGACTTTATCCCCAGTCTTAAATGTGTAAGCCCAACCTGCTTGAGTAGTACTGAGGGAAAGGCAAAGCATTTCTGCTTTCCTCTGGGCCATACATGAAGAAGGGCCTAGCAGATCTTTATTCAGTCTTTGTGATGAGCCTCTCCTGTCTTCAAATAGCCTGGTGTTTTTCAGTGTTGTTAAGGTAGGAAAGGGAGAACAGCTTGTGTGAGAACAGCTTTAAGTTTAGAGAAGGCTGGACCAGTAGACCTGTGTGAACCATAGGTTCAGTTAGGAGAGCAAACCCATGAGTTAATGAGATGCTTCTGTGTTCTCCTTGCTTGTGAGCATGTTCTAGGGTGGAAACCAGACTATTTCTTTTAACAATAACGGCTCAGAGGCAGTATTATGAGCATTTGAAATCATCATTCAACAAAATACATCAGAAAAATCAAACTTGGAAAAGGAAATTAACATATTATAGTTTAATGAAAAAGCGTATGAGTTGTTTCAAAGTTTAATGTGTTGAAGTTAATGACTGCCTCTCAGGTAAACCATAGATAATATAGAAAGTAGTGAACAGGAACATCACAAAATAAAATGCTGAAGTTTGATATTCTGTCAATTACAGAGTTTTCAGTAGGAAACACTAAGCTCAGCCTTATGTGAACTTTCTTAAAGATTGGAAGATTATCTTTCTCTTTATGTTCATTGCCTGGAATATACACAAAACAAAGCTAAAGAGATGAACTCAGCATTTAATTGATGTGTAGTTGCTAAGACATATCTGTAATTTCTATGTTCCAAAATTTAGCATATGCTATTGTTAAAGTTTGGGGATGAGGAGAAGACAAGGGACATTTATAGCATTATGTTCACTGGGTAGATTTATAAACATTAATTTTAAATGCCATTGTTGGGCCAGGTATGGTGGTTCCCAGCTGTAATCTCAGCACTTTAGGAGGCAGAAGCAGGAGGATCAAGACAAGCCTGGGCAATATTATAGTGAGACCTCATGTCTCTGAAAAATTAAAAAAAAAAAAAATGAGCCGAGCATGGTGTTGTGTGCCTGTTGTCTCAGCTATTTGGGATGCTGAGGTGGGAGGATCCCTTGAGCCCAGGAGGCAGAGGTTGCAGTGAGCTGAGATCACACCACTGCACTCTGGGCAACAGAGCAAGACCCTGTCATTCAATCAGTCAACCAATAATAAATGCATGCTGTTGTTTTACTAGGTAAATATTTTCTCTTTATCTTCTGATGAAGCCTCATCTTTTCTTACTTCTTCACTATAGTATTTAGTGTTTTCTTCAGCAATGCTAAACTGTTTTTAGATCTACCACATATACCATTTTTTTTGTTTGTCTATTTTTATTTATTTATTTTTAGACAGAGTCTCACTCTTTTACCCAGGCTGGAGTGCAGTGGCATGATCTCGGCTCACTGCAGCCTCCACTTCCTGGGTTCAAGCAGTTCTCCTGCCTCAGCCTCCCAAATAGCTGGGATTACAGGCACATGCTGCCATGCCTAGTTTTTTTTTTTTTTTTTTTTTTGTATTTAAGTAGTGATAAGGTTTCACTGCTTAGGCTGGTCTTGAACTCCTGAGTTCAGGCAATCCACCTGCCTCGGCCTCTCAAAGTTCTAGGATTACAGGTGTGAGCCACCACACCCGCCACTATGTTTTTTCACACCTCAACACCTTTGCTCAACCTCTTCCTTCAATGCAGAATGTACTTCACTTACCTTGCTTGTCTCAGATTCTAACTTAAGATTTGGCCTAGACATCCTGTCAGAAAGACTTCTTTTGTCATTCTTCAATGCACCATCCAATTTTGTACTCTCTATCATTGTATTAGAATTTTGGGAGAACACCTGGAAAGCAAACGTGATGTTCCCAGTACCTACCACAGAACATAACACATAGAGGTGTCCAGTGAGTATTTGTTGAACTGGGTGTAGATTTAAAGTTAGCTATGTCCATTCTGGTTACTGATAAGAAACACTAATTGCTGTTGATAAAAGTTTTGATTCTATATGTAATAGCTGTGCAAAATAGAATGCAAAAGTTATAGTCTCTGAATGTTCATCAGTTCAGCACATCTATTGAGCACCCACTCTGAACCACACACTATATTAGACATTGAAATGTCTATGACCTTTAAGTGTGTCTGCATCAAAGAAGTATTTTGAACTCTAATTAAGAGCTACTCAGTAATTGTTAGTGATAATAAAAACTAAGATGTTTTTGTCAAAAGTGATTTTCTTTACAAATTATCATTAGACATACAGCAAGCTAAAAAAATCTTTAAGATTTTAATAAACATTTTATTTGCCAAGACATAAAATTTTCTTAAGTTCTGATACCTCTAAGACTCAAGAGATAAATCTGTATTTTATAGATTCATTCTTCATTAATTACTTAAATAAATATAGTCTAGTATCTCACTCTACTTGCTTACAAAATTAAAGCAATAAATTTAGATATATTTTTATTAAACTACCTAGAATTAAAACAAGTAGAAATAAGATGTTGTTTGGAGTTACAGGAAAATTTTCTTCGATTAATTTCCCTTGTCTTACATGATCATTATCCTCAGTCTCCTATTTTCTCCCTACCCTCCGCCCCATCCCCTAAGCTGGCTTCTAACATCTCATAGTAACTGAATGGTCATTTTTCTCTCAGCTCTTAACTGTGCTATAAGAAAATATGTTGCCCTGTGTGGGCAAAAGTTTAAACAAAATCTTTTCCTTCAGCATGAGAATTTTACTTTCTCTTAACTCTAGCTCTGTTTCCTTGATAATCCAGTAAGGGTAGTATGTCAACTATGTTACTAGATAACATTGCTTATGGTAGAAATGACCCCTAATTGGTAAACTTCATCTGAACTGGTAGCAGTACAAATACCTGGCAGGAAGCCATATCTTTTGGCCTCTCTGTATGTGGTGACTTTTAAGTGGACATGTCCCTTGGTTCTGGCAGCTGTGACCATTGAGTTGTTAAAAGAAATACTGGCTCTGGTGGAGCATGAAGCCTCTAGGTCAGTGCAACTCCCTCACCTGCTGGATGTGAATCTCAAGTTGTACCTCAGCCATGATCTAAGAGGCCAGGAAAAAAAGCTTCCAGGTAGCTACATGAACCACTACATGGATTGCTGCAGGGACTCCTGCAGAAGAGAAATACCTAGTACTGCCCTGCTAACGTGGATTGGTTCTTGTCCTGTAATATTCTGGGTGGACAGGTGCTCAGGATGGCCTATGGTTGTCCCATGAATTTGCACATTCAGTTGAACCTAAGAAGACCTCTTAGTGGGCATTGTAGATCTTACTACCTTTTGTTTCCTGGATCTTACTGAAAGAAAGAGAATGTAATGGAAGAATGGAAGCAAAGATTTTTGATTATTTATTTCACACTGATGCTGTCTCTGTGATCATAGTACCCATATCTTCTGAATCTAAGAGCTCTTGCCACACTAGATTGTTGAAGGAATACTTCCAGCAGGTAACTTCTGTGACAGAAAGTCTGATGTGGCTGTTCACTACAGTATTTGTGCATTCATCAAATATTCTCCTGATCATGTATTGATAATGTTCATTTTTTTTCTGTTTTTATGTTTTAGAAACTATCTTAAGAAGTCGGGAGGTAACTGGTGACAACTGTAACTAATTAGCACCTAGTGGATACTGTATTTCACTCTTCACTATATTATTGTTCCGTATATCTTGTTGATAGATTCTTCTTCTAATTTTACAAATAGAGTTATTTGATTCTTTTGTTTAATATTTGACCTTTAAGGTCATTTATGAGGAAGCTGTTCAGTCCTTGATTATAATTTTAAGTAATACATTATAACCAATAGATAAGAGAAAATATCAGTTTTTTAACAATTGAAAAACACTTAGACTAAAGCCAGTTTTTCAAGCAGTACAAGATTCACTCATTTAAATGTTTTGTCTATGATACAGAAACAATGTGTCTTCTTTTTTGAAAAATTAAAATGTATGGATACAGGAGAAAAAAATTCAAAATATCTAATTCCCTTACTCAGAGATACCTAATGTTAGCAAGCATGTTTTGCATTCCAAACCTTTTGTTACACTGTGTGTATAAATGGAGAGAAAGTTGAAGGGGAGCAAGTAAGACAGAGGAGAGATATGTTTTATTTCAATTATTTTTTAATGGGATTAAAATGTGCATATTGTTACAAATCCTTTTTTCACTTGATAAATCTTGAATTTATTTTCATGCCAATACATATCCATCAATATTATTTTAAAATACAGAATAGAAACTAAATGGAAGTACCATAATTTATTTGATCAGTCTACTATTGTTGGCATTCATAGTTTATTTCTTAATGATAGGAATCTCTCTTTAACAGCTCACAATAAATGATCATCTAGCTAGTGATTTTTCCTAGATTTAGCATTTATATTAAATATCATCTTATAGTATGTCACTGTGTTTAGCAGCTATATCACAATGCTGGGTAATAAGGAGCTTGTGGGGAACTAGAGCAGGCAGTTTTTGTTTATACAAACCACTGCTAAACCAGTTTCCCCTGACCTTTTTAATGTCTTAATTAATTAATTAATTAAAATACTAAGTAAAATCAAAGGACAAAAGTAGATGACTCTCCCTGAAGACTTCTCTTTATGTTGGCATAGCACTCTAATTTGAGAAGCAAGATTATTAAACCATTGGTGATTCTTTTTTAATTTTTTAAAGTGGTACATAATATTTGTGCCTTTTTATGGGTTACAGGTGCATAGACAGTGTAATGATTAAATCAGGGTATTTAGCCATCAGTTTAGCTATCACCTTGAGTAGTTATCATGTCAATGTGTTGGGAACATTTCAAGCCCTCTCTTCAAGCTATTTTGAAATATGCAATAATTGTTGTTAACTGTAGTCACCTAGTCTGCTATGGAACATTGGAATGGATTCCTTCTATCCAGCTGTATGTTAAGCCCCATTAACTAACCTCTTCATCCTTGCCACACCCCCACCACAAACAGCCTACTTAGACTCTGGTTACTATCATTCTACTTTCTACCTCCATGAGATCAACTTTTTTATCTCCCACATATGATTGAGAGCATGTCATGTTTCTCTTTCTGTGCCTGGCTTACTTCAGTTTACATAATAACCTCCAGTTCCATCCATGTTGCTGCACGTGACAGGATTTCATTCTTTTTTTATTCCACGTAGTATTCTATCATTGGTGCTATGTGATAGTAGACATTTAGTGATTTGATATTGGTAGCATGTTTGCTGCTAGTAGGGCAGAGAACTAATCTCTACTATATTTTCCCAAAAATATTATAACAATTGTTAAAACATAAATCATTAAGAAAGCCGCTATAAAAATAAGTTTAAAAAATTCTCAACAAAATAACCATTTTGTTTTTATCATGGTGGTACCAAGATTACTTGATAGAGAATTGGTAGGATGCAGAGTATGAAAGTCTGAGGGCCATATCTCCAGTTCATATTTCACTGTTTTGTCCAAAAGTATATGTTGGAAATCTTAAGTTCATTGCTTTGTTGAACTTCATGCCATTCTGATACTGGCACATTTTAAGTTTTAGAATTATAGAAAAGCCTGGTAACTTCTGTAGTATGAAAATTGGAAATGCAGAAATAACATCAAACAGGATCTTAATACTATTTTGTTTACATAACAGTTTTTTTTAATAGAACTGTAAATTAAGAATTATACCAAGTTTTTTGTTGTTGTTGTTGTTGTTGTTGTTGTTGTTTTTGAGATGGAATCTTGCTCTTGTTGCCCAGGCTGGAATGCAATGGTGCGATCTCAGCTCACTTCAACCTTCGCTTCCTGGGTTCAAGCGATTCTCCTGCCTCAGCCTCCTGAGTAGCTAGGATTACAGGCGCCTACCACCATGCCCAGCTAATTTTTGTATTTTTAGTAGAGATGGGGTTCACCATGTTGGCCAGGCTTGTCTCAAACTCCTGGCCTCAGGTGATCCCCTTTGGCCCCCCGAAGTCCTGGGATTACAGGCATGGGCCAACGTTCCTGGCCGAATTATACCAAGATTTAACAAAATAACAGACATATATATTAAAATACTGAGAATCGTTTGTTCAAAGTTAAAAATCACTAATACTGGCATTTTTTTTTCTCTCTCTCTGTGTGTTTAGATATATATGTGTATCTGTACATATATGTGTGTGTGTATAGGTATGGTTTATGTATATGTAAATGTGTGAATATTTACTAAATTATAACATCTGACACAATGCTATACAGTAGGATAACATATTTAAAATGTATGGACCAAAATGTAGTCTTTAGTATTTACAGGTAAGACTTCTATTATAGAAATCACCATCGTGGTTTGCTTTATTTCTAAAAACAAATTCTCTAAGTATATAAGTTATATAGTGTAAATAAAAACGGTAGATCCTTTTGTGAATTATTTAGGTTTATCATTTTTTTTCCCTGGGAATATAATATATATACCAACCAAAGGTTTGATTCAGCTGTAAGTTGAATGATTTTAGATTTAATATAACTCTTGAGTTCTTTAGGCACATGTGAATTAATTGTTGTATGAAAACTGAATAAAGTGGCACTTGATGCCAAGATCCTTACTTTCTATAAGAGGCTGCTGTGTTATGAATGCATCAGATTTAGTTATTAACTAAAAAGTTTTATCCTTCCAAATGTTCATGTCCTATGAAAGCTGGATCAGTTTGATCTGACTGGGGGTAGTATTTCTTTTCAACAGTGGCAGATGTTTATGAATCTTTCCAATAAGCGTTCTAAATCACAGTGATTTGGTTAAGAAATACAGATTTCTGCTTGTATTTTGTTAATGTTCTGGAGTACCTATATCCAGCTCTAAAGTTTAGCTTTTTAACAAAAAAATGATACAGGAGATGAAGTGATAAACAGCTGGAGTGAATATCCCACCTAGGCTTCTTTGCAAACCCAAGGCATTAGGCATTCCCCACCCCACCCCACCACCATAGAACTGGCTGAGAATCCTTATATAGAAATATTTCAGTATTTTGTACCGATTTACTCTAAATAACAAACACTCTTAGAAGTGTGATTTTCTCACTGTGATGGTTTTCTATTACTGTATGCCAAGAAGACAGATCAGCCTAAGACCCCTACTGTGGTGATGAAGTCAGTGTAGAAGGGAAAATGCTCACCATTGTCTTAATTCTAGATTTATCATTTGGGTTGGGCGGTAGTACGTAAAGGCAAGTCACACGGCCCAATAAACATTTTCTCTTGATGTACGTGTTAAACTCTTGGAGTTAAGCGATGTGGACATTAATATAATGGGTGGTTTTGAAGTTGATGTTAAAAGTCAGTATCATTGTTTTACATGAATCAAACCTGTATAAATGATTTTATCACTCTTCCTTCCTTGTTCTTACATTTAAAAACATTGCCTCAGTGGAAACAACCTAAGTGTCTATCAGTAGGGGATTATTTAAATATATATGGTACATTCCTATAATGATGTACCATATAACCATTAAAAATGACTTCTGCATACATACAAGTAAAAGTTATTAATATTTATCGAGCACATACACTTAATGTACTAGACACTATTCTAAGGAATGACCGTGGAATATCTCATTGTATCTGCAATCAACCCCATGAGAATAGGTACTGTTCTTATCCCTGTTTTAAAGATGATTTACCTGAGACTGAGACAGATAATTCATCCAAGGTCACACAGCTATCAAGAAATGCTAAGTTATGGACCCAGGCAGTCTGATTCTACAGCCAGTGTTATTAACTATAATGCCATATGCCATAACTACTAAGTGACTGGTTTGGAAATGTGCATTTTTTATAAATCAACAGGTAAAACAGTATATCATGTATAACTTGATACTGTGTATATAAAATTGTTGCCCCTGGTTATTTTGGGCTTACAAGATACCAGATAATGTGTTCTTTCCTTTTAAGATTTTTTATCAGTGAATATTTAAGATTTTTCTGATATAAAGATATCAATAAAGCCTTTGTATTTTGTAAACAATAAGTAAATCACTGCCCAAACTAATTTCTCCTCCACTTCTCTCAGTTAAGTGTTTCTATCTTTCCCTAACAATTTTGGTGCTTTCAATTCTAGGAAGCAGCAATAATACTGCTTAGTCTGCTTACCTTCATTAGCACTCTAAGTGTTAAAAGGACCTTTTACATTTGTAATTTGTATGTATCTTATTTTTCATTCCTTTGGATTCTTTCCTTTGTATAACTCTATCATATTTAGCTTGGTGCATTGGACTCCCAATAAATATTGATGAGGTAAAAACGAACTCTAATGTGAGCATTCTGGTTAAACAGTTTTATAGGTTACACTATTTCCTTTTAGAAAGAATATTGGACATAACTGGTAACCTCAAAGGAATAGAATTTTACATAGGGATGTGACAGTAATGATTTGGCAATGATCATATGTGGCTGGAGGAATGCTGTTCTCCTTTTTCCTCCAAACTCTGTTATCGTGTTATTCAAGAGTCTTGGAGAATAAAGATCTCCTCTAGAGAGGATCACCAGAGAAAAGCATCCTCTGGGTTTCTGTTAAGACAGAGGTGTCAAAAGGAGCATTTTTAAAGACATGAGGCATACGGGATTGTCAATTGTTATTTAATAATTATAGCGGCAGTAATAGAGATGCAGTAGAAAAGCTTTGTGGGAAGAGATAATTGGAAAGATGGCTCAGGGAAGAAGCAGCCCAGAGTAGAATGTGGCAGCTAAGGAAGGCTATACACGACTATGGAAGAGGGGTTTGTTTACGTGTCAGAGTGTAGCCAAAGATGACAGGGCTGTGAGGGAGAAAGTGTGACTAAAAGATTCAGTCAGGTTTATTTCTTTGTTTTTTGATAATTAGAAGCAAAGGTAAAAACGTATCTACTGTTTGAAACTAGAATGTGGATCTAGAACCCTGCCCACCATATCTCTTTTCCTTGCCTCATTTCCATCCTATGACCCATCTTCCATCAGGCATTAGCCTGGGCTAAGAGAAGTGGAAATAGTTTTCCTGAAGAAGTTATAGCATGATGCTATTAGAACTTTTTTCATCCATAGATAGTTCTGTATGTATATCTTAAAGATAAGGACTCAATTTTAAAATTACATTATCACACTTTTAAAAAATTAGAAATACTCCTTTATTATGAGCATGGCATTAGTCAGTTTTCAGATTTTTCTGATTGTATTATAAGTGACTTTTTTGGGGTCTTTTTGTCATTTATTTTACAGTTGTTTGAATCAGGATCTAAATAAGATCCATATGTTGCAATAGGTAATGGTATTCATAAGTGTTTCTGAATCTATATAGGTTTCTTACTCAGGATTAATAATTTGTTCGACTTTTTTAAGTGCAGTTCCTCTAACAGTAGTGATTTGAAAAAATAATAAGAGTTAAATATATCAGAAAGATCTATACTCAGTATGGGCTTAAATATATTTAAAATTCCACAACCTGAAATCTTACCCAGTTTTTTATTCAATGCCCACATAAATGCATTAATGATCAAAATAATTAATTTGCAAGAAATCAGGAGCCACTAGTAATTGGCCAACTTATTCTATTGTAAATAATATTGTAAATAATATTGTCTATATAGTTATTTTCTTAATTTTTCCTACAATCCTGGCCTTAGAAAGTAATGTTATCCTGATTGTCCAATCCTAGTTAAAAAAACAGATCACAAAAATTAAATATTTGGAGATTTTTCCTACTTTATCAATAGGAACTAATTTGAAAACTCAAAGTAGTTTTTTTTTTTTGGCAGAGTGATAAAGATGTTTCTGTCTTTCTGCTTTGTACTACAGCCTGTTATCAGTTTTAAAATAGACTGCATGTGGCCTGAAGATGCAATAATGATTGGTAGTATATCCATCAAGATGGGCTATGTTATGAAGTAGTGAGAAATAACCACAAAACCTCAGCGGTTTAAAAACAACAAAGGTTTATTTCTTGTTCTCCTTGCATGTCCATCATGGTCAGACGTATCTCTGCTTGTTATAGTCACTTAGGGACTTTGTGTAGCAGCCACCATTTCAATCATTGCTTTCATCATATAGGAAAGAAAGACAAAAAAAGAGGACTCAAAGGTCTGACATCTGCAATTAAATGTTTCAGCTTAGAAGTCACACATTCAATCACAAGAAAACTGGGAAGTTAGTCCTCTAGGTGCCAGGGAGAGGAAGACCAGCCAGCTATTGGTGAGCAGTACAAATAACTAACAGAAGTTATAATTGTAGTAATAGGTTAATAATTCTATTACTAGCTTCTGATAAATTTGTTCACTCATTTATTCATTTACTCAGTTTTTCATCAAACATTTATTAAATAACTGCTATGTGCAAGTCACTGTACTAGATAGTTAGAACACTAAAGTGAATAAAACACATCCGTCCTCTCTAGGTTTTCATAGTCTAGTAGAGGCAAAGGTAAGTTATTTTATGTTGGAGACTGGCAAACTATTGCCTACAGGCCACATTTGGCCTGCAGCATGTTTTTGTGTAGCCCATAAGCTAAGAATGTCTTTCACATTTTTAAAGGGTCAGGAAAAGAAATGAATGAAGGAGAATATGCAAGAGACGATAAATGACCTGCACAGCCTGAAATATTTACTGTCTAATCCTGTACAGAAAAAAAGTTTGCTGGCATCTGTTCTACAATAACTGTACTTAAATTTGAAGCTCTTCAAACTAATTGCTCTCTAGCCCACTGTCAAATAAAAGTCACACAGTTGTCTTGTAAACTCCACATATCTCTTGATAGTGTGCCTTTTGTTTAATCTGATACTTTATTTCATGGAAATATAAATCTTTTCCTGTGTTTTTGAAATGGCAGTTTTATTGGTATCTTGGGTTGTCTTGTTACTGGGCATTATAGACATAGGTGACTATTTGATTTGTTGTATAGTTAGGTAGCTGTGAGATGGCCAGACTCCTAAAATGACTTTATGCAGATATTAAGTAAGGACTTGTTTTGGAACAGGAATTACAGCAACCAAGAGGATATCTGCTTCCTTAGAGAAATAGGACCCAAATCTATGGTCTTTAGAAACCAAAGTCAGAGAAGGGAAGTACATAAAAGTTGATTTTTATTTTCTCTGCTATGGAGTTGGTAACTCTTAAACTGAGTAAGAGACTGTGGTTCAAGGTAAATAGAATGTAAAAACAAGATATAGTGTCCTGCTCTGTTAAGGCACTTGTTGATAACACATAAGGACATGTAAGAATCACTCATGGTACTCAAGTTGATAATAGAGGAAGAGGGTATTCTGATTCAGACT
This sequence comes from Aotus nancymaae, assembly GCF_030222135.1. NCBI lineage: Eukaryota > Metazoa > Chordata > Mammalia > Primates > Aotidae > Aotus > Aotus nancymaae. The sequence continues at coordinate 63,889,593 of NW_026988442.1, read as the reverse complement.
GAGAAGAATGGGATTGTATAAAACAAATCTGGATTGTTCTAAAGCAGTTTTTGAGGAAAAGTCTGTGAAAGATCTTACTTTTATAGCATGAGGATAGCGTAAGCAACAGGAGGGAAAAGATGCCTTGAACTTATACATAATATAGTCTTGGATTGACCATCAGAGCTCCATTTATGATAGAGTTGGGAGACTTGATAGATTATAGAACTCTGCTAAATTCCACACCGGCTTTAGGATCTACTTAAGGTGTTCTGTTATGTGGAATGTAGAATGTCAATGCCAAAAACACCTGTTTAGTAACAGTGTGTAGAATTCTATGTGGCCTTGGTAAAGGTAATTTCCTATGCTGTTGAGTTGCTTATAGAAACTAGATTTTTATAGATTTGGGAAAAAATCCTCTTTCAGATCTGTTGCTTCAGAGCTTGTATCCTTAGCCATCATTCTGAACTCTTGTAAGGATTAGAATCAATTTCCTTAAGAGTGAAGAAGTGTATTTTTCCAAGTGACTCCTAAGGTTCTTTCTGTTTTTTGTTTTTGTTTTTGTTTGAGACAGAGTCTTACTCTGTCGCCAGGCACCAAACTAGAGTGCAGTGGTGCGAGCTCGGCTCACTGCAACCTCGGCTCACTGCAACCTCCGCCTCCCGGGTTCAGGCAATGCTCCTGCCTCAGCCTCCCAAGTAGCTGGGACTACGGGCGTGCGCCACCACACCCAGCTAATTTTTGTATTTTTTAGTAGTGACGGGGTTTCACCAGTTTGGCCAAGATGGTCTCAATCTCTTGACCTAGTGATCCACCTGCCTCAGCCTCCCAAAGTGCTGGGACTACAGGCGTGAGCCACTGCGCCCGGCCTCTTTCTGGTTTTTTTGACTGATTATGACAGTCAAAAGTGACAGCCCTGGCTCAGGTCAGTGACTCCAGTAACTGTAACCAGATTCTGAACTTGTATATGAGATGTCCTGTGTATCCAATGAGGGCTCATTTTCTTGTATGTCAGATTGACATGATATTTTACCAGCCTTCTATTTGTTTGGAAACTACCAGATACACAAGAAAAATGCCAGCGCTTACTATGGATTATATACAGTCTACTTCTCCTGGCTATTGACTTGCTATATGTAATTCTGAGACTATCATTTAAAATATCCTTTCCCTTGTATTGTCATTTTATTGTTAATTTCCATAAAGTGAACTGCCTGACAACATATTCCCTGCAAATGTACCATTGTATAACAGGGTCGTATGAGTGTCTGCTCTTTCTACAGTAGCTAAAGTAGTGTAAGTATATATTATCCATCGGTACATCTACATTCATTGGTACATACATCTACAAAGAATACACATTCTTTGACCCTTTCAGAGCTGATATCTACATTAGAAATATAGTCTTTTTGTTGGTCATTGTGGGCTTCTTTTGGTTAATGCAATTGCAAATGTAACTGCCTATAACTGGATTTCGTAGTCATAAAGTAATTTAGATTAGCCAATAGACCTGTCTTTATGTTGGAAATTTTAATATTGTAAAACAGTAAATGTGTTAATTATTTTATTAACTGCCCATTTGTTCATGGATGTGAGTGCTACAGACTGGAACAAATGACCCCGTACACAACTTCTAAGGCATGCTTATAGGAAAACGTTTAGTATTGTTCACTCCTCTCCCTTATGATCGTGATCTTGATGCATGACTTTGTAGCTTCACTGTCTTTGTTCTGGCTGTCCACTGAAATGTATTTCCAGGTCAAAAACATTACTGTTTCAAAAACAAAATGTAAGTGGTCAAGTGTCTAAAGTTTTCATTGCCACCTAAGCCAGTGCTAATTCATAAAATGTTGACCTGGAATCTCAGCAGAATTGTGACTAATTTGCTTCTATATTCCAATTTTAAAACCACTGCCTTTATGTTGGCATTATCCTGAGTACTGGGTTTGGTCTAGCCTCATACAGCCTTATATCAATGATTTTCAAATGTTTTAGAGGGTGATAGTAGTGTTGGCAGCAATCTCAATCCATGAGGATATTGTTGTAGTTATAGAATCATAGTCAGTTTTGTTAATACAAACTAAAGAAAGTGAAGCTTCATAGAATCTTCTTGGCTAGTGAGCATATGGAGAAAAAACACCATCTATATGTGCCTGAAATTCTCAAGTCACAGAGGCAGTCTGTGCCAATCTACTGCATCTCCCTCTCACTTCTACTCGTGTCTACTCTCCTCTCTTAAAATTCGCTTTTACTCATATTCCATAAAGTCTAGAACCCCGAAGCTAATTGAATAAACTGTGTTGTCATGTTAATAGGTTCTAATTTATCTCTATCAGGTAAAGACATTGAATAAAAATTGACTCTTCTAGAATTATTAAAAAAAAAAAAAACAAGAACAATAAAAAACCCTTGGTCTTTATTTATTTATTTTTTATTTTTTATTTATTTTATTTATTTATTTATTTATTTTTAATTGCATTTTAGGTTTTGGGGTACATGTGAAAAACATGAAAAATGGTTGCATAGGTGCATACATGGCAGTGTGATTTGCTGCCTTCCTCCCCTTCACCTATATGTGGCATTTCTCCCCATGCTATCTCTCCCCAACTCCCCACCCCCCGCTGTCCCCCCCAACTCCTCCCAAACAGACCCCAGTGTATAGTGCTCCCCTCCCTGTGTTCGTGTGTTCCCATTGTTCAACATCCGTCTATGAGTGAGAACATGCGGTGTTTGATTTTGTGTTCTTGTGTCAGTTTGCTAAGAATGATGGTTTCCAGGTTTATCCATGTCCCTACAAAGGACGCAAACTCATCGTTTTTGATGGCTGCATAATATTCCATGCTGTATATGTGCCACATTTTCCCTGTTCAGTCTATCATCAATGGGCATTTGGGTTGGTTCCAGGTCTTTGCTATTGTAAACTGTGCTGCAATGAACATTCGTGTGCATGTGTCCTTACAGTAGAACGATTTATAATTTTTTGGATATATACCCAGTAATGGGATTGCTGGGTCAAATGGAATTTCTATTTCTAGGTCCTTGAGGAATCGCCACACTGTCTTCCACAATGGTTGAACTGATTTACACTCCCACCAACAGTGTAAAAGTTTTCCTATTTCTCCACATCCTCTCCAGCATCTGTTGTCTCCAGATTTTTTAATGATCGCCATTCTAACTGGCGTGAGATGGTATCTCAATGTAGTTTTGATTTGCATTTCTCTAATGACCAGTGATGATGAGCATTTTTTCATATGCTTGTTGGCCTCATGTATGTCTTCTTTTGTAAAGTATCTGTTCATATCCTTTGCCCACTTTTGAATGGGCTTGTTTGTTTTTTTCTTGTAAATCTGTTTTAGTTTGTTGTAAATTCTGGATATCAGCCCTTTATCAGATGGGTAGGCTGCAAAAATTTTTTCCCATTCTGCTGGTTGCCGATTCACTCTAATGCCTGTTTCTTTTGCCGTGCAGAAGCCGTGGAGTTTGATTAGGTCCCATTTGTCTATTTTGGCTTTTGTTGCCAATGCTTTTGGTGTTTTGACCATGAAGTCCTTGCCTACGCCTATGCCCTGAATGGTTTTGCCTAGGTTTTCTTCTAGGGTTTTTATGGTGTTAGGTCTTATGTTTAAGTCTTTAATCCATCTGGAGTTAATTTTAGTGTTAAGTGTCAGGAAGGGATCCAGTTTCTGCTTTCTGCATATGGCTAGCCAGTTTTCCCAACACCACTTATTAAACAGGGAATCCTTTCCCCATTGCTTGTTTTTATCAGGTTTGTCAAAGATCGGTTGGTTGTAGATATGTTGTGTTGCCTCCGAGGCCTCTGTTCTGTTCCATTGGTCTATAGCTCTGTTTTGGTACCAGTACCATGCTGTTTTGATTACTGTATCCTTGTAGTATAGTTTGATGTCCGGTAGTGTGATGCCTCCCGCTTTGTTCTTTTTGTTTAGAATTGACTTGGCTATGCGGGCTCTCTTTTGATTCCACATGAAGTTTAAGGTGGTTTTTTCCAGTTCTGTGAAGAAGGTCATTGGTAGCTTGATGGGGATAGCATTGTAATCTGTAAATTACTTTGGGCAGTATGGCCATTTTCACAATATTGATTCTTCCTAACCATGAACATGGAATGTTTCTCCATCTGTTTGTGTCCTCTCTTATTTCGTTGAGCAGTGGTTTGTAGTTCTCCTTGAACAGGTCCTTTACGTTCCTTGTTAGTGTATTCCTAGGTATTTTATTCTCTTTGTAGCAATTGTGAATGGCAGTTCGTTCTTGATTTGGCTCTCTTTAAGTCTGTTATTGGTGTATAGGAATGCTTGTGATTTTTGCACATTGATTTTGTATCCTGAGACTTTGCTGAAGTTGCTTATCAGTTTCAGGAGATTTTGGACTGAGACGATGGGGTCTTCTAGATATACAATCATGTCGTCTGCAAATAGAGATAATTTGACTTCCCCCTTTCCTATTTGAATACCCTTTATTTCTTTTTCTTGCCTGATTGCTCTGGCTAGAACTTCCAGTACTATATTGAATAGGAGTGGTGAGAGAGGGCATCCTTGTCTAGTGCCAGATTTCAAAGGTAATGCTTCCAGTTTTTGCCCATTCAGTATGATATTGGCTGTGGGTTTGTCGTAAATAGCTTTTATTATTTTGAGATACGTTCCGTCGATACCTAGTTAATTGAGGGTTTTTAGCATAAAGGGCTGTTGAATTTTGTGGAAGGCCTTCTCTGCATCAATTGAGATAATCGTGGTTTTTGTCTTTGGTTCTGTTTATGTGGTGAATTATATTTATAGACTTGCATATGTTGAACCAGCCTTGCATCCCCGGGATGAATCCTACTTGATCATGGTGGATAAGCTTTTTGATGTGCTGTTGCAATCAGCTTGCCAGTATTTTATTGAAGGTTTTTGCATCTATGTTCATCATGAATATTGGCCTGTAGTTTTCTTTTCTTGTTGAGTCTCTGCCGGGTTTTGGTATCAGGATGATGTTGGTCTCATAAAATGATTTGGGAAGGATTCCCTCTTTTTGGATTATTTGGAATAGTTTCAGAAGGAATGGTACCAGTTCCTCTTTGTATGTCTGGTAGAATTCGGCTGTGAACCTATCTGGACCTGGGCTTTTTTTGGGTGGTAGGCTCTTAATTGCTGCCTCAACTTCAGACCTTGTTATTGGTCTATTCAGGGTTTCGACTTCTTCCTGGTTTAGACTTGGGAGGAGGCAAGTGTCCAGGAATTTATCCATTTCTTCCAGGTTTTCTAGTTTATGTGCATAGAGTTGTTTGTAATAATCTCTGATGATGAAAAACCCTTGATCTTATTGTGCAAAGGAAGTTTAGGATCAAGGGTGAAGGTGCTGCCTGAAGGCATGGAAATAGGGGCAGTCGATTAACCTTTTCCTCAATTATAGTAGGTGGACATCCATATACTAAATGTATGAGTACATTGTGGTACGACAGAAGCATTTCTGTCTCATAATACAGGAGGTATATTAAACTCATATTCCTTAAATAAAATCACTGTGTATGGAAATTCATTATATTTCATATTTAGTTTCAGACACATCTCCTATGGATAGCTAGTATCCAACTTAACTTCAAAAAATGATCTAGGAATATTGATTATAAGAAAAACAGAGTTTAGCTTGGATAAATACTCTTTTCTTTTAAAAGTATGATTCTTTAACTTCCTGAACGTTTGATTTATATGTTTGGAACCTGATATTTTACTAGTTGCTAGTGAAATGTGTTTTAAAAAGTGATCCCATTCATTTTGTTTTTCCCAGAAACTATTCTTAATGCTAAAGATGTAACAACTATTTCTAGCAAAAAAGAACCCCACACTATTTTTTTTTAAGTGATCTCATTAATTTTATTCAACAGCAGATTTGAAGTACATATTTGTGATAATATGAAAACGTTTGTTATGTATATATAATAATGGTTTTTTAAGAAATATCTGGCATCCACTTTTGAAACTAGCATTGTTTAGGCTTAAATCTTTTAGCATTGGAGTGTAATTTAAAGACTAGTTAGGTTTAAATAGACATTTTATTTCCATTCTTAAAATTTTTAGATAGTTTGGGGGAAAGACTAGTATCTTGCTGTTTTGCTAATTTGTGAATCTACTAAATTTAAAAGGAAATCAAAGTATAAAGTAGTGAAAGATGCTTTATTATACAACCTAGGTCAAACGTATTTGAAATTATTATATATTGTGGTAGCAACTATGTTAATATGCAGTGGTTGAAACATTTAAAAAATATTAGAAGCAAATGTATGGAAATTTTGAGTTATTGTATTAAGGAGCTAAGAGCCTTTTTTCCTCTAGATTCTGATTTTTCTGTAATACAGTTGTAGTTTTATGAGGAGAAGAATAATATATATTTTAACAAAATGCAATATAGGGAGCTAAGATTAAACATAGAAAAGCATTTGCAGCATCTAATTATGGAAAATGTTTCAAAGGCACTTATTTTAAATATGAGGATATTTTATGTACCTCAAAGACCATCTTTTCTATAGAGTATATTTCAGGATAAGAAGCAGTTCACAGCTCAGAGTGTCAGGGTGCTAGGCAATCTTCAAAATTGATGTCCAATAAATTTTAATGTAAAAGGGTCTATATAAATGTTAGCTTGTTTATTGTCTCCTCCAAACTTCCTCATTCCTTCAAACAGTTTGAATAAAAGCTGTACAAAGATAGGGTTCTTGGCTGTCTTTTAAAGTTGTTGTATCCTTAGCATTTAGAATAGTTTCCGGGAGAAAGTAGGAGCTTAATGGTATTTGTTGAATGAATGAATAAATAACAGATGAGGGAGATAATGCAGTTAACTCCTAATTATATATGCACAGATATTTCCAGTATAAATTGCTTATATTCCCTCAGCATCTCTCCTGGTTTCGAGTATGAAACTAGAGAAATATAAAACTTGTTAAAGATACCTTGAACTAGTTGAGAAAGAATATACCAACTTGGAGCCAAGCAATACCAGCCATGGTAAGGAGTTACATCCCATCACTCATATCACCCTGACTATAATAAGGAATGAGAGTACAGTAGATAGGGAAGAGAGATAAGAGGAGCATATTGTAAGTCCTGGTCCTGGTCTGCTTTTTTCCAAATGGACCCTGTGTTGCCGCACAACCCATTGTGGCACCCACTCAGAAGGCTTCTTAGGCGGCTCTGTGCATGCTGAAGACGAACTGGGCTATTTTCTTTGGGCTTTCCCCATTCTTATTCTACATAGTACCTGCTGCACTGTAACTTATGCCTTTGTGGGAGAAGTTCCAGGTATCTTAGAATACACTGTTACAAAAGAGCAGTAACTGCTCATCTTGAGAGTGATTGCATTTATTTCATAGGTAAGTAATTTAATCTTGCCCATAGCCAATACACTTATTTCCTTTTATTCACATCAGCATGATTCTGTATAAATCATTTTTAGACTCACTGAATCATTCTGTTTCCATTTATTCTGTAGCTTCATTCTTTTTGGTTGCTGTTTTCTTCCATACTTCATTCTTCTTTGAGGAAATATTTCATACTTCATATGCAAAACCAGAGGCATTTCTCATGAATCTTTTAGATTATGAGAAAGCAAAATTTCATTTTACAAACCCCACACCTTTCTATAGTTTAGGCTGAAACTGCTCTCTCCAGGAGCTTCTGAATGCTTATATAACAGAATCTCTTATCTGAACCCTGAGTTTTTCAATTCTTTTCATTTATTCAGTGTCTTCTGTGGTGTCTTCCCTTTTCCAGAGCACTTATCCTTCTCTGTCAAGCTTCCTTCAGATATCTTTATTCCTTTTGGCTCTGACAGGTTCTCTGAATTCCTCAGGTCTATACCATTTGCCCAGTACAACCAGCATCACATTCTGGATTATTCATTATCTTAGATGGTCATATTGTCTATTATTCATCTTTTTATCCTTCTATTTCTTCTCTGTTTGGTATTATCACATTCATTCATTTATTCACTTATCCATCAGATATTTATTAAGTCACTACCACGTACCAGAGCTCTGCTAAATGTTGGAATAAGTGGTAAAAGAAACAGACTCGGTCTTAGCCCTTACAGAGCTTACTGTCCACTTGAAGAATAAAACAGTAGGCTTACACATCTACAAGTCAGTTATACCTCCATGACTTAATCTGCGTGTGATTTCAGAGGAAGGAATTTTTTTATTATGGAACTCCCTTGTATAGTTGCAACACAAAAGTAGTAAAATAATCTTACTTTCTTGCTGATGGCCTTGGAACAAATTTCAAGATCATCTGGTATATTTTCAACAAAATATGTAGGTTATCTTCTGTAAAAATATTAGTAATTATAATCAACATTTATTAGGTGTGATCTCATCGTCTTTCTTGCCCTTTGTAGGCACAATCTCCTATAATCCTTTCAATAAACTTGTGACAAAACTGGGGCCCAAAGAGGTTGGCACTTGCCCAAAGTCATTCAGATATTAAGTGAGAGAGGGGATTTAAATCCAAGTCTGTTTGGTCCCAGAATCTGAGCTATGTTGTCATGTTTGCTGGTTTTCATCACTAGTAAAATGAATCAAAAGCTGAGTTTCTAAAATCTGTGTTCTTCCTGTGCACTTATTAGCCATCCAATATTTTCTGCTCTATAAAATATTAAGGAATCTTCATTGCAAAAATCAGAACATCAATAAAATCCATTCACAAAGCAACTTTATAAATGGTTAATTGATTTGGCTTATGAATTAGATTATGACTTTTGAGATACTAGGAAATATTTACTATCAAGTGAAAAATATTTTTGTGAAATGATTGATTTCACTTTAGTATTATTCGTGAGTTTAAATCATAGCCTCTGGTTAACTGCGATCAGGAAACATATTTTCTTTGTTAAAAATGAAATTTTTAAAAAGTGAGAAGATGAAAAGACATATACATGGTTCCTTCAAAAATTAATATGTGTATTGTTTTAACTTTATACTATTAACGTTTCATTCAAAAATAAGAAATAGAGGATTGCAATCACGGTTTTATATTACGCCCTGTTCTTACTCAAATAGTTTATTTGTATTCTTTGTTTACATAGTTTATTTTAAAATTGTTGTACCCTTCACATTTTTAGTACCAGAAGAGTTTTCCCCCCTCAAGATGTAGTTTACACAAAAAGATTGAAAACTTGGTTTAAAAATGCTTCATAAAGTTTCTCTTGTTTTGCTGTTTGCAGTTCAAGACAAAGTTTCGTGGTAGAACTCACATCTGTCTAGTACTTAAAAACATTGCATTTAAAGTCAAATGCTAAGATCTTATGTCACCATTAATATTGGGCAGATCACTTAGCCTTTAGCATGCTTCTGTACTCCTATGGGGATGCCACCAACTCCTTGTGACATGTCTAACTAGAAGATTTAATCTTTACATTGGAATTATATTATGTAATTCTACCCAACTAGAATTAAAAATATTCTAAAACAGGACATATAAAAGGTATTGTATTATGATTGAAGAAATAAAACTATTTTGACAGATCTCAGGTAATATCTATTCTAATTATCTACCTCTTAAAATATAGTTTAAAAAAATACTTCAGTACGATGTTTATTGATTTCCAAGTCATTATTTCAGTATAGATTTTTCAGCATTGTTACATTAATCTTTCCATGGAAACTTAGGCCTACTAAGATATTTGCCTCAGAAACAATATATCTTTAATAGGTTCTGCTTTTTTTTTTTTTTTTTTTAGGGCTAAGTAATTAATCTGCAATATGTGAATATCATATACTTTTGGTTATTTAAATTTAGTTTATTTTTGCTCCTCTTCATTTTTTTTTTAACTTGTCTGGACATTAAAAAGTACATTATCATGAAATTTTTTGGAGCCAGCCATTATGTAAATACAGAGTGTCATGTAAAATATTTTTGCCATTTTCGTTTAGTGATGGCTGGTTTTTATCTTGAGGCATTTGCCCACATTCTTAAGAAATCCACTCCCCTACTCTCTATCTCTGGCTAATAATATTTCCTTGTTGCCATCATTTTTTCTTAATTCTTAAACAAAAGAAGGTGGAGTCTAATTTTGTAGTCAAAGAATTCCATCAAGACATAAATGAGTTGAATCCAACTACTGAGATAAAAACTGTCACCAAAAGAGTTGGTAGGAAGAAGAGAGAAGGAAACACCCATGCAGATTGACCCAGAAATGGCATCCCCTGTGCCACATGTATGTGTTTGTCTGTGTAAACAACACAGAAGGTTATGACCACTGAAAAAACAGCAGGGATGAACAACATTGCCCAGGTCCAGGGAGTTTTGCCTGAGTGGGAGGAAACAAGGAATGGTGGGTTTTGTTGGCAGTCAGTATAAAGCAAGGTTCCCCACATCACTATTATTATTGTTACTGGTAATTGTGGTTGATTGTTGCTAATTTAAGATTAGAAACTAATTTAAATCTCATATTTTGAACAGTGTCATTTTCTAACATCCAAAACAAGAGAAATTTTGTTCTTTTCCCATTACCCAGCCTGTTGAAACCTTTTCAGGAATCCTTGGGCACCAGAGCAATTACTAATATCCAGTGCTTTTAAAAGCTTTACAGCTATTCTAGCTTAGTCTATGGCTAGTTAGAAAGCCCTAAATTTCTTTTTTAATGGTAATCATGAATCATCCATGTAAAGACATTGAGAGAATAGAAATACTGATATAAATGTTCATAGTCTTTCATCTATAATTCTGAGTCTCCAAAAAGATCGGGAGGGAAAAGTCTACTCTTTGATTTGTAAGAAAATTTATGTAAATGTGTATGTAGTTCACACAGCAAAACCTGACTTGGACTAAACTCTTGGTGGAAGTACTGAGCTCAACTTACATGACACTGTTTATAGGCTTTCTATTTCCCATATGTGACTATTCTTGTATTTCACTACAGAGATGTTGATACATGTGATTCTCAAGTGCTGCCTCAGTCACTTCTGGGCTGTTGCATCATATATAGTACATGTACTGTATAGCTTTTCTAAAATTAAATGTATATGTGGTGTATATTTTATATGTTTAAAATGTGTTTGTGTGTGTGTGTATGAGTGTGTGTGTGTGTGTGTGTGTGTGTGTGTATGGTTTCTGAAAATTTACTGGCCCCAAGGATTTCTAGAGATATTTGTATGCCATTAGTAGTATAGTCATGTGACTCATATTTTGTAACTGTTAGCCCATAATAGACTCCGTCATCCTGAAGAGACAATACAGTCAGTCTCCAATCTGCATATCAACTTTGTCATTCAAAATCTGTTTTCTCATAGAAATTTTTTTACATGGTGGTTATGCATGGTGATATTATGTCTGTTTAATACACATAAGGCATAATATTAGCAATTTTATGGAACTTACGATGGTGTTTTAATGGGAAATATTTTTAAAGCATACCTGTCTCCTTACCTGACCTTGGCTCATCCCAAACATAAGCAAACCTCTACCACAGCCTTCACATAATTTCTGAGACTCGCTTATCCCACTCATGCAATTAGAGTAGGAACTGGACCAGGCTCAGACCACTGCTAGAGTTTCATTTACCCAACAGGATACAGAGTAGGGGTGAGATTACTTTTTTCTTTCCTATTTTCACTATTCTCTCTGCCTAAATCCTTTCCCCCTTACGCTACCTGTAGTTCTGATATTTATTTGGAAGTAAAGAGAACTAGACTTCCATCTCTCTTTACTACCTCACCTATATCTTTAATTTTGAATTACCCACTTAACCCTTCTCTAGCTCTCAATCTTTCTGTCATAAGGAAAGCTAATGGTGTTTACCACAATAATGTTGGAAAGAGGAAGCACAGATACATGACAGGTGATTGCAGCTTTTTAAAAAAACTGAGGTCAGAGGTAGAGGGAAGACAGCAGATAGGAGACAGGGCTGACCTGCAGCTCCCATATGGATGAACAGAACAGCATATGGAGAGTTACACCATGGACCTTTGCCCTAGGAACCACCGCAGGAGTGTACCAGAAAAACTGAAAGAAATCACCAGTTCTTTGAAAGAAGCAACAGGCTGCTGCAAATTCCACAAGACTGACAAAAAACTCTGGTGCTCCCTCCAAAGTGCCACCTTCTGGCTGGAAGCCAAACAACTCAGGACATTATAGCAACTCATGAACCAACGACCTTGCTCCAAAAAAGGAGAAAACAACAGTGAATTCCGCTGCTTGCAATATCCTGGCTAACCAGTGATCCTGTTTGTCCATGTGACTGTCATTGCTACTATAACCAGCATTCAAGAAAGCCAGCACACTAAACACATCTACAACCAAGGACTCTCACAGAGTCTACTTCACTCCCTGTCACCTCCACCAGAGAAGTTGCTGGTATCCCTGGCTGAGAGACCTGGATATGGATTGCATCACAGCACTCTTTGCAGACATTCCCCAGCACCAGCCCAGAGTCTGGTAACCCCACAGGGTGGCTAGACCCAGAAGAGCAATAACAATCACTGCAGTCTGGCTCTGAGGAAGCCCCATTCCTAGGACAAGGGAGGGTACACCATAGCAAGGGATCGCCCCATGGGACAAAAGAATCTCAACAGCAGTGCCTGAATTCCAGATTTTTCCACTAAAATAGTCTACCCAAATGAAAAGGAATCAGAAAAGTAGTTTTAATAATATAACAAAACTAGGTTATGTAACACCCCCAAACACCACACCAGCTCACTGTCAATGGATCCAAACCAAGAATAAATCTGACTTGCCAGACGAAGAATTCAGAAGGTTGACTATTAAGCTACTCAAAGAGATACCAGAGAAATGTAAAAACTATCTTAAAGAAATTTTTAAAAATTATAGTATATGGATGAAAATACTCCAAAGAAATAAATATCAAAATGAAAACCACAATACAACTTCTAGAAATGAAAGACACACTTTGAGAAATACAAAATGCACTGGAAATTTCAACAATAGAATCAAACAAGTAGAAGAAGAACTTCAGACCTCAAAGATAAGGATTTTGAATTAACCCAATCAGACAAAGACAAAGAAAAAAGATTTTAAAGAAATTTAAAAAAAAAAATGCCTCCAAGAAATTTGGGATTTTGTTAAATAGCCAAACTTAAGAACAATTGTTATTCCTGGGGAAGAAGATGAATTTAACAGTTTGGAAAATATATTTGAAGGATTAATTGAGGAAAACTTCCCTGGCCTCACTAGAGATCTAGACATCCAAATACAAGAAGCTCAAAGAACACCTGGGAAATTCATCTCAAAAATATCATCACCCAGGCACATAGTCATCAGGTTATCCCAAGTCAAGACAAAGGACAGAATCTTAACAATTGTGAGGCTAAAGCATCAGGGAACCTATACATGAAAACCTGTCAGATAAACAGCAGATTTCTCAGCAGAAACCCTACAAGCCAGAAGGGATTGGGGTGTTATTTTTAGCCCCCTCAAAGAAAATAATTACTATCCAAGAATTTTGTATCCAGCAAAACTAAGCTTCATAAATGGAAAAGAAATAAAATCTTTTGCAGACAAACAAATATGGAGAGGATTTGCTACTACCAAGTCAGCACTACAAGAAATGCTAAAAGGAGTTTTAAATCTTGAAACAGAATATCAAAATGCACCAAAATTGAATTTTCTTAAAGCATAAATCTCACAGGGCCTATAAAAAAAATACCATAATGAAAAAAATCCAAGGTATTCAGGCAACAACTAGCATGATGAAGTAGCCCAAACTTCACATCACAAAGGTATAGAATGGCAGAATGGACAAAAATCCACCAACCAAGTATCTGTTATCTTCAAGAGACTCACGTAAAGCATAAGGACTCATATAAACTTAAGGTAAAGGGTAGAAAAAGATATTCCATGCAAACGGAAACCAAAAGCAAGCAGGAATAGCTGTTCTTATATTAGACAAAACAGACTTTAAAGCAACAACAGTTTAAAAAGACAAAGATGGACATTATATAATGATAAAAGGATCAGTCCAACAGTAAAATATCATAATTATAAAGATAGATGTGTATAACATGGGAGCTCCCAAATTTATAAAATATTTATTACTAGATCTAAGAAATAAGATAAACTGCAACACAATAATAGCGGGGGACTTCAATACTCCACTGACAGTACTAGACATATCATCAAGACAGAATGTCAACAAAGAAACAATAAACTTAAATTACACCCTAGAACAAATAGACTTAACTAATATTTACAGAACATTATACCTATGCAAAATAGACATTCTTTTTATCACCACATGAAACATTCTCCATGAAAGACCATATGATAAGCCACAAAATAAGTCTCAATAAATTTAAGAAAATCAAAACTATATCAACCCTCTCAGACCACAGAGGAATAAAATTGGAAATTAACTCCAAAAGGAACTCTAAAAACTACACAAATACATGGAAATTAAATAATCTGCTCCTGAATGATCTTTGGGTCAACAATGAAATCAAGATGGAAATAAAAAGTTATTTGAACTTAACGATAATATTGAAAGAATTTATCAAAACCTTTGGGACACAGGAAAAGTGGTGCTAAGAGGAAAGTTCATAGCATTAAATGAACATTAAATGTCTACATCAAAAACTCTGAAAGATCACAAATAGACAATAAGGTCAGACCTCAAGGAAGTAGAGAAACTAGAACAAACCAAACCCAAACCCAACAGAGGAAAAGAAATAACAAAGATCAGAGCAGAACTAAATGAAATTGAAACACAAAACAATACAAAAGAAAATGAAATAAAAAGCTGATTTTTTTTGAAAAGTCAAACAAAATTGATAGACCATTAGTGAAATTAATGAAGAAAAGAAGAGAGAAGATCCAAATAAGCTCAATTAGAAACAAAATGGGAGATATTACAAACAATATCACAGATATACAAAATTACTCAAGGCTACAATGAACACCTTTACACATACAAAATAGAAAATCTAAAGGATATGGACAAATTCCTGGAAATATACAACCCTCCTAGATTAAATCAAGAAGAAGTAGGAACTCTGAACAGAACAATAACAAGTAGTGATATTGAAACCATAATTTAAAAATTGGCAATAACAACAAACAAAGTCCAGGGCCAGATTGATTCACAGCTGAATTCTGTTAAACATTTGAAGAAGAATTGGTATCAATTTTACTGAAACCATTCCAAAAGATAAAGAAAAAGGGAATCTTCCCTAAATCATTCTGTGAAGCCAATATCATCCTAATACCAAAACCAGGAAAGGACATAACAAAAAAAGAAAACCATAGACCAGTATCCCAGATGAACATAGATGCAAAAATCCTCAACAGAATGCTAGCAAACTGAACCCAATAACATATCAAAATGATAATACACCATGATCAAGTGGGGTTTCCTACCAGGGATGTAGGGATGATTTAACATAATGCAAGTCAATAAATGTGATACATCACATAAGCCAAATTAGAAACAAAAATTATATGGTCATTTCAATAGATGCAGAAAAAAAATTTGACAAAATACAGCATCTTCTTATGATTAATATCCACACCAAAAACAGCACAGAAGGAATATACCTCAAGGTAGTAAAAGCTATCTATGACAAACCCACAGCCAACATTACACAGAATGGGGAAAAGTTGAAAGCATTCACCGTGAGAACTGGAACAAGACAAAGATGTCCACTTTCACCACTTCTATTCAACATAGTACTGGAAGTCCTAGCCATAACAATCAGACAAGAAAAAGAAATAAAGGGCATCCAAATTGGTAAAGAGGAAGTCAAACTGTCACTGTTGGCTGATGATATGATTATATACCTAGAAAACCCTAAAGATTCTTCCAAGAAGGTGTGATAAATGAATTCAGTAATGTTTCAGGATACAAAGTCAATGTACACAAATCAGTAGCACTGTTATACACCAACAGCAACCAAGCTGAGAACTGACCTTCTTTTATAATAGCCACAAAGAAAATAAAATACTTAGGAATCTACCTAAGGAGGTGAAAGGCCTCTACAAGGAAACAAAACACTGCTGAAAGAAATCAATGACACAAACAAGTGGAAACATGTCCCCTACTTATAGATGGGTAGAATCAATATTGTGAAAATGACCTTACTGCCAAAAGCAATCTATGAATTCAGTGCAATTCCCATCAAAATACCATCATGATTCTTCACAGAACTTAGAAAAAACAATCCTCAAATTCATATAGAACCAAAAAAGAGCCTGCATAGACAAAATAACACTAAGAAAAAGAACAAGTCTGGAGGCATCACATTACCTGACTTCAAACTATACTACAAAGCTTATAGTTACCAAAACAGCAAGGTACTGGTATCCAAACAGGCATGTAGATGAATGGAACAGAATGGAGCACTCAGAAATAAAGCCAAATACTTACAGATGACTGACCTTTAACAAAGTAAACAGAAACATAAAGTGAAGAAAGGACACCCTATTAAAAAAAATAGTGCTAGGATAATTGGCAAGCCACATTTAGAAGAATGAAGCCAGTTCCTCATCTCTAGCCTTATACAAAAATCACCTCAAGACAGATCAAAGACTTAAATCTAAGGCCTGAAACCATAAAAATTCTAGAAGATAACATTGGAGAAACTCTACTAGACATTGGCTTAAGCAAAGAGTTGATGACCAAGAACCCAAAAGCAAATACAACAAAAATAAAGAGAAATAGATGGGACCTAATTAAACTAAAAAGCTTCTGCACAGCAAAAGAAATAACCAGCAGAATAAACAGACAACCCAAGAGTAGGAGAAAATATTCTGAAACTATTCATCTGACAAAGGACAAATACCCAGAATCAACAAGGAACTTAAACAAATCAGCAAGAAAAAAAATCCCATCAAAAAGTCAACAAAGGACATAAATAGACATTTTCCAAAGGAAGACATATAAATGGCCAATAAATATGAAAAATGCTCAGCATCACTTATTATCAAGGAAATATAAATCAAAGCCATGATGAGATACCGTAACCTTACTCCTGCAAAAATGGCCATAATTAAAAAATTAAAAAATAAAAAAAAACAGATATTGACATGGATGTGGTAAAAAGCAAACACTTTTACACTGCTAGTGAGAATATAAACTAGTACAACCACTGTGGAAAACAGTATGTGCATTCCTTAAAGAACTAAAAGTAGAACTACCCTTTGATCCAGCAGTCCGGGTATCTACCTAGAGGAAAAGAAGTCATTATATGAAAAAGACACTTACATATGCATGTTTATTGCAGCACAATTTGCAGTTGTGAAAATATAAAACCAACCTAAATGTCCATCAACCAACAAGTGAATAAAGAAAATGTGGTATTGTGTATGTACCATGGAATACTACTCAGCCATAAAAAGGAATTAATTAATGGCATCTGCAGCAACCTGGATGGAGTGGAGACCGTTACTCTAGGTGAAGTAACCATTATTCTAAGTGAGTAACATTGTGTGTTCTCACTTACAAGTGAGAGCTAAGCTATTAGAATGCAAATGTATAAATATGATGGACTTGAGGACTCAGAAGTAAGGGTGGGAGGGGTGAGGGATAAAGTACAGTATATACTGTTCAGGTGATAGGTACACCAAAATCTCAGAAATCTCCACCAACCACCACCTGGTCCCCCAAATTTTTGAATAAAAAAATTAAATAAAACAAAACAAAAACTGAAGCTGCGAAGAAATAATATTGAAATACTGGAAGTACTGTTGCCAAGAAGTTAATAAAGCTAGCTTCTTATCTGTCATGACTTTTCTTCTCTTTTCTTTTTTTTTGTTTTGACAGAGTCTTGCTCTGTTGCCCAGGCTGGAGTGCAGTGGTGCAATCTCAGCTCACTTCAACCTCTGCCTGGTGGGTTCAAGCGATTGTCCTATCTCAGCCTCTCCAGTAGCTCGGATTACAGGCATGCATGCTGCCATGCCCAGCTAATTTTTTTTATTTTTGGTAGTGATGGGGTTTCACCATGTTGGTCAAGTTGGTCTTGAACCCCTGACCTCAAGTGATTCACCTACTATGGCCTCCCAAAGTGTTCGGATTACAGGAGTGAGCCACCGAGCCTGGTCAGTAGACTGCTTTTAAACTAATATCCTAGAAACTATCCATTCAAACAAGCAATTTAGAAATTAATCTCATAGGAGGCTATGCACTTATGTCATTAATGCTGCTTTGCTTAAACACTGGAAACTCTTAAGGTTGTCTTAAGAGTCTTTGCTGTTATTCCGAATGTTATTTGTATTGTCATTTTTTTGAGGGTTATGTTTGATGAGGCAGGTTTTTGATTTTGTATTTTGTTTGTTAGATTTTTGGCTAAAAGCAAGTAAAAATTGAAAATAGTAGTTTTTTGCAGAGCTTTAAAATTTGTTATTATAGTGGGTCTAGAAGATGGTTCAAACTATTTTGAATAATTGTAGCCCTGTGATCTTATACTTTAAATGGAGCAACATCTATTTAGTGTATAGGTTTTTGTATATTGATTTTAAATACATACTCATTATTATTCTTAACTATATTAGGATACGTGTATTTAAATATTCATATATTCACACATATATAATATTTGCTCATTGAGATGTTGAAGCTTTGGAAATTTAAACATAAAAGAAAGAATTTTCTTAAAAACCTAGCATGTATCAATTTATCTTCGGTTGTTATGAGCTGATGAATCTATCTGGAAGAGTAGAAGAAACTAAATTGGAATTACATAATTATTATAAAAACTACTTATTAAGTACCCACAAAATAACAGATAATTTCTGGATATTGTATATTTGTTATCATATTTCATTTTCATAATAATTCTTGGAGAAACATGTTGTGTTCTCTTTTATGATAAGGAAACTAAGGTACAGAGAGCTGAAGAGACATGCCTGTGATCACATGGTTATAAGTGGCAGAGCCTTCCAAGCCTCTGACTTTTTTTAACTGCCCTAAATTTCTTATACCATGCTTACTGGCACCATACTTTGATTAATTGAATGTTTATTGTTATTTGTATGATGAGAGCTTGTTTTTATAAATACAGTTCCAACAGATTAATTATAGTGCTCATCATTTGTGCTCTACTGGCAGTATTTTTAAGTGTGGGGTATTGGAGCTCTTTGCTTTCATAAAACTCTACAAATTATTTACTCTGACCCAAAAGACATGATTCATTTGGCCACCCTCATTTATAATCCACACTGACCTGCCAATTTTGGACACACCAAGCTTGTTTCCACTTCAGGTCATTTACACAAGTTGTTCCCTCTGCATGTTCTTACTTTCAATCATTCAGTGTCTGGCTCCTGTTAGATCTCAGCTTGAATGTCAATTCCTAAGAGAAGTTATCAAACAAGACTTGAAAGAAATCATTTTCATAGGTATCCTTTAAGTAGCATTTAACTATACTTAGTGGTATGACTATATAAAGCAATTCCAAAAATGAATGAAGCCAGTTGGTATCTGTATTGATATTTTAAAATATTGATGTTTTTCCTATCAGGCACAGTACTAAAAGCCTAATTTTTGTATCTAGATGGGAATGTTATTAAAAACGAATCACATATTTAATTTTCTAAAACTCTAAGAAGAAGAAAAATAACTCATGGAATGCCAGTTACAAACCAGTTATATACAGCTATACATAGAGATAATCAGTATAGAATCTGCTGCTCAGAGAATAAGATAAGTGACTTGACTAAGATTCTGTAGGTACTTTGCTGCAGAGACAGGATTTAAACCTAGGTGTGTCTGATTTCAAAGCTAGTGCTTTTTCTATGCTCAGTGCTGCATCATAACTCTAGTGTATAAAAGGCCAGGTGAATCATCCTGAATTATTGGAAGCTATCAGGATATAAATAATAAATGAATAAAAATAAATACATAAAATTGTGGCAAGTGATT
This sequence comes from Aotus nancymaae, assembly GCF_030222135.1. Lineage (NCBI taxonomy): Eukaryota > Metazoa > Chordata > Mammalia > Primates > Aotidae > Aotus > Aotus nancymaae. Next base: position 63,869,766 of record NW_026988442.1, on the reverse strand, counting down.
TTACTTTTTTCACTAAATATAGTTAAAAGATTGACATTACCAGCATATGTGTACTCACTTTGAAATGTTGAATCACTTTTAATAAATCCAGATTCAGCAGCCCTGTTTAACAGGTGGGAAAATGTTACTTGTTATAAAAATGCTCGTTTTCAAATTCCTAAAAGAACTGAATATTCAGATAACATTTTTAAAAATGCTTGAAAATGAACAATTTTCCTTTATTCTGATGCTTAATAATTAAACTACTTTTTTTGTGTTATTTCTACATTCTATCTTACAGGAAATACAAAATATAAATCTACTCAAGAAATGATTTATAGCTGACCACCTCATATTTTGTATTATTGGTTGTATTATTTAAACCCTGTAATACACATGCAATCTGTACATAATAAAAAGTGTATATGATTTACTTACTATTAAATTGCCATAATAATATAGAGTGTATTTTGAAGACTTCATTTTTAGGTGCATAAAACTAGTTCCTTTCTTATAAAAGGTGGAAACAGTTAACAATTATATTTAACATTATGAAGTATTGTGAGGTTGTGCAGAATAATGCAGATATATACATATATAAATTGCTTATGAGCAATTTAAAATTAATTCAATTACTCTGAGTTAGATGATTTTTTTTTTTTTAACTTTTCTGGCTACCTTTATCAGACTTGAAAAAAATGCTTTGAATGAAGAAGCATTTTGAGATGTTCTGTGTTTGGAATGTAAAATGTCAATTGGGATGTCTGAGCTATAAAGCCACCTTAAACCATCTCATGTGGGGAGAAGAAAGGGACATTGAGGTACCCTTTTTCCTTAAAAGAGAATATAGAAAAAGTAATTGAATTACTAAGAGTTAAAAGAGCAATATTATTAATTTTTAATTACCTAAGGACAAATCAGTTGTCCTTGTATAATCAATTTAACATTTACACTTTTCCTCTTTCTTTTTCCATTTCAAAGCAAATTATAAGAAAGCATAGAAGAAAAAGGAAATGACACAGACTATAAACATTTAACTGGAAATTTATTAAGCATTCTGGAAAAAAGCTAGCAGATAAGTTGCTAAAATGACAAAGCTGTAGAATCATACAGTGTTCTTATTTCTTACTGCAAATCAGCAGTTCTCAACTGGAAGTGATTTCACCCCTCCAGGCACATTTGGCAATGTTTGGAAGTAATTTTGACTGTACAGACCTGAGAGGTTGAGGTATTGCTGCTGGCATCTAGTTGATACAGGTCATGGATGCTGCTAAACATCCTACAGTGTACAGGACAGCTCTCAATAACAAAAAATTATCTAGTCCAAAATGTCAACAATATGAGGTTAAAAAAACCCTGCCATAGAAAGTGATGCACATCTCTCATTTTAAAAATAAAAGAAATACGAGATATGCTTAAGGCCACACAACTACTGAGTGAAGTGGCCAACACTGGAACCTGGGTCTTCTGACACCAAGCCATTGTGATTTTCTTGGTTCTCATTGTTCTGAGAATCAAAACCTCAGTTGTCTTTGAAGTATGTGGGAAAAAGAAATAAGAGAGAGAGAGAGAATCTTCAAAATCAGTGCTATGTTCCCATTTTCCCATTTTCATAATTCTTTTATTTATTTATTTATTTTTTTGAGATAAGAGTCTTGCTCTGTTGCCCAGTGCAGTGATGCAATCTCGGCTCACCACAACCTCCACCTTCCAGGTTCAAGCAATTCTCCTGCCTCAGCCTCCTGAGTAGCTGGTATTACAGGCATGTGCCACCACAATCAGCTAATTTTTATATTTTCAATAGAGTCGGGATTTCACCATATTGGTCAGGCTGGTCTCAAACTGCTTACCTCATGATCCACCTGCCTCAGTCTTCCAAAGTGCTAGGATTACAGGTGTGAGCCACCGTGCCCGACTATTATGTTTCTCTTAATTGCAATGTAACTAGATTTATATTTTGTTCAATGATGTCTTGTTAATACAACATCTAGAAGTACCCTTTGTTTTGAAATTGATAGCTTTATTAAAAATGTAATACATATTATCAATGTTTATTGAATTCAGGGCATCTAGTGAGGCACGTTACAGAAGTATGAGAATGTTAAGACAAAATTTAAACTTTCAGGGAAACTGCAGTGTAAAAAAGAAAATGAAACCTTTGAAATACAGGGGGAAATTATTCAAAATGTAAGTTTAACAGGGCTAGAAACAACAACCTTGCCTCAGAAATTGATCGCAAGAAACTACCTAAATGTCCAAGAATAGGGAATATTTGGATACATGACAGTATTTATATAAAAAGGAATATTATATACTTATTATGAATGATATTTATGATAAATTTGTAATAGCAAAGATATGTTTCTGTTAAATGAAAAAAGTAGGACACAAAAATTTAAACAGCTACTTTTAGCTAAAATAAAAAGTTACAGAAAAATACTAGCAGATAAACTAGTGTACAGTATTACCTATAAATGCAAAGTGGCGGTACTACTGCATTGTACTAAACAGGGTAAGTTATATTGATCCATTCATTCATATAGTGAATGGTTTCTCAATGCCTTCTATGTTTCAAGCATGGTGATAGATTGTAGAAACAAGGCAGTGAGGAAGAGAAGCATGAAACTTTTCCTTAAGATCCTTGTAGTTTTATTAGGGAAGACAAGTGAGCAACGAGTTAAGTAATAAAGAAGTCCTGTGGGAGTGGAAAGCTGAACTGTAAGCTAAGCTAAGCTAAACTGTAGTAACCAATTAACCCATAAACCTTCATAATTTATCACACAAGGTATTTGTTTTTCATTTAAATAACAGCCAATTTGTATTAGGTGGCCCTTGTCCATCTTGCAGGAGCATATGGTTTCTTAGGTCACCAAGATAGAGGAAGGGAGAGTTGGAGAATCCCACAGGATGTTTTGAAGGACCAATCTTGTAAGTGGTTTGTAAATCAGTTTTATTTCCCCAACCTAACTGGAAGCCAGCCTGGGCAATGTCGAGGAGGTACATTTGACTATTTGGTAAATACCAGCTCTGCCACTGGTCTTTACCACAGATTGAAAAATTCAGGAAAGGTTTTCCCAGAAACCATAGCATTTAAATTGAGACCTGAAAAAATTGGAAGTAGTTAGGTAGAGCAGGAAGGAGGTAAAAAGATTCTTCCAGGTAAAAATAATTTCATGCCAGTGCCTAAAGTAAGAGAAGAATGGTCTCTTCTAGGAACTTCATAAAAGTTTAAAATTTGAACATTGAATGTAGGGGCAGAGCAGGCAGGGGCGCAGTCCTGAAGGACTTTATAAACTGTGTTAGGGTGTTTAGACATTATTCTGATGGCAGTGGGAAGTTACTTGCAGGTTTCAAGTGTGATCAAGTTTGAGTGACCTGAGGAGAGTAATGTGATAAAGTGCATTTTAGAAAGATGACCCCAGTTGCAGTGAAGAATATAGATTGGAAGAGAGCAAGATTGCAGGTGGGAGACCAGTTTAGAAGTTCTAGCATCAGTTCAGTTAAGCAATGGTGCTGGCCTGTATAAGGAAGGAGATAGAAAGAAAGAGATTAAAGAGATATTTAAGAGGTATAGTATGGTATAGTTATTGGAATTTAGTATTCTTTTAGATGGGCAGTAGAGGAAAGGGTTATATGAAAGAAAGGGTTGGTTCAGTTTGGAACATGTTTGAGTTTGAGATGGACAAGATATCAAACTGTTTATATCCAAAGGAGATGAGATTTTGGCTAAATATACAGATTTTTCAGCATATAGATCCATGGTATATGCTGAAAGCCATGAGAGTACTGAGAGAAGAGAAGAGGGTGTATGACGGCCCTATGGACAGTATTTAAGGAAGAGGTTATTAACTTTCACATTGCATCCCAATCACCTGATGAGCTTTTCAAAAATATCATACCTAGGTTTCTCACTCCAGGAATTGCAAATCAGTTGGTCTCAGGTGTGTGCTAAGGTAATCTACTGTTTCAAAAGTCCTGTGGTGATCTAATGTACAGCGAAGGTTGAGAACCACTGATGTAATGGTTAGGCGGAAAATGAAGAGAGGCCGGGTGCTGTGGCTCATGCCTGTAGTCTTAGCGTTTTGGGAGGTGGAGACTGGAGGATTTGCTTGAACCCAGGAGTTCAAGACCAGCAGAGGCAACATAGCGAGACCCTGTCTCTACAATAAAATTTAAAAATTAGCCAGGCAAGGTGGGACACATCTGTGGTCCTAGGTGCTTGAGAGGCTGACATAGGAGAATCGCTGAGCCCAAGAGGTCATGGCTGCAGTGAGCCGTGATCGCACCACTGCACTCCAGCCTGGGTGACAGAGCAAGAACTCATTGCAAAAAGTAAAAATAGGAAGACAAAGATAATACAAAGGAGACTGATGAGAAGTGGCCTGTGGACAGGAGGAAAACTATCTGGTATTTCCAAGCCAAAGAAATACAAGTTTCAAGGAGTGAGTTTTTAACTAAGTCAAAAGCTACTAAGGAGTAATAAACTTACTCATAATTAGTATTGAGGAATGGAGATAAAAACTTTTAAGAATTAGGGAAAGTAATCTTGGATTCTTTAGTTAGATGTCCATTTGTAAATGGACTTCAATGAACATTCTTTCAGAAACTGTAGGTATTTTAAGTAAAGGACATTCAGTACTATTTCATCATCTTTACAAACCTACTAGCTGGTTAGGACAGTGGTTTTTTTTTTTTTTAACTTCATTTTATTGCACTATGCTGTCTGCCAGCTTTGGCTGGTAATATAGGCAGAATATTAAACTAGAAAAACTGTGTTCTCTCAGAAAAATTGGTGCTAAATTAAAAACAATATATTACACTTCTGTTTGTTGTTTTGTTTTTTGGTTGGCCCTGATATTCTTGTGCATGGAGTTGTTTTCTGTCTATGTCTGTGTGAGATATGTGTGTATGTGTGCATGCATGTATATACATACATACACATATGCTGAACAATTTGAATGTCATACTTGCATACTTAACCATAAGTCTGAAATTAAGTCTTTTCTTGTTTCATTTGTGTATCTTAACCCATCACTGACTCTTTTGATTTAAAATGTTCTAGGAAGGCCTGAATTATATTGGAAGATTTTTTTTTAACTCATATATCTGTTCCTGATATCAAGTTTGTTGTTCTAATACATCCTATCTGCCCTTCTCCTGCCTCAAAAATACTGTAAGAACAAGGTTGAACTGGGCTAGAAGTTAAACAGGATGTTGTTTTCATTTACTTTGGCCAAATCTCAGAGCCACAGACCTGAAAACAGCTTTTCATTTTTTTTTTAAATCAAAACCTTTGTTAAGATTTTCATAGGCAGTGATGACACAGTGATGACTGCAGAATTCTAGGCCAGATCTCCTTAATTCCAAATACTGTGTTCTTTCGGTGGTATCAGTATCAGTTGCTTTTCTATAATATTTCTCAGTTATTTTGATTTTGATTTGACATTTATATGAGTAGTCAGAATTAAATTGCTTATTCTACAGACACACACACGGAGAGAGAGGTAGATAGATGGATAGATAGATAGATAGATAGATAGGTAGATGGATAGATAGTAGAGATACATATCCAAATTGCTTATATAGGGCATTTGTAGAAGCAGTAGAACACCTAGGAAAGCAGAACATTGGCACTACCAGAAGCTCACAGTCTGTTCACTGGCAGATCAAATGTTTTGTGGGGTACTTTTTTTTAGCTCTTTGTTATGACCAAAAAGGTATACAAAAGAAACTATGAAAATCATAATTTATTATATGTTGCACAAGACTAGCACATTCTAACTCACCAAGAAAAGATAGATTAAAAATTTTAATCAGGACTTATTGAATTGTCTGTAAAAAATATATAACTAATTCTGTAAGAAATCAGACTGTTGCCTTAGAATAAATTCCTCAGATATCCATGTAGGCAATGTAAGGAAAATGTGCTTTATCCACTTGTATTATGTTTTTCTTTATTGTTCCTAAGCCAAACCCAACTCCAACTGTGTTGCTACTTACTGATTGATCCTTCTGTTATTTTGCTTTCCATCAATGGCTTTTTTTCTCTTCAGCATAGCATATACTCTAACACTGGGGTTGCATTACTAAAGATCCAAATTAATGTGATTGAAAACACTGTAGCTTTGAAAATATTTTAATAATAATGTAGTGTCTCCTGGATAAATATTTCTGGGGCCATAGAAAAGTTAAGATAAAAGTAGTGGCATGAGATACTCTCTCAGAAGCTCATCACTGAGAGAGAGAGAACCAGGACTGTGACCTTAGTTTAGGGAACCTTTCTGGGAAGCAACACAACCTATTGATGCTCTGATACATGCTACATGCTAAGAGGGCAAATTAGTGCATATAGTTTTGAAACAGCCTCAGAATTCAGTGAAGTACCCTTTCTTTGTTCCAGATGAGAGATATAACCACCTTTTCTATCCCATCATAGATCTCCTAGATTTTTTCTTACAGTTTCTAGCCATGCAGTGCATAGAAAACTCAAATAAGATAGACATGATTTTTCAAAAATTTTTCATTATATTTTAATCAAACATGAATCTCTGAAGTTTTATTTCAAATTAAATAAAGGTGTCTGTGCCAGAGCTAGGAGAATAATTTGAAAATATTATATAATTCATATTATTAAAACTTGTTTTGGGCATTATTCAGTAGTAAATTTAAATTCCTACTCCTTTTGAAATGATTTGTATAGCAGGTACCGTGCTTGACCAAGGCAGTATGTCATATGTGTGCATGATGAGGCTGTGAGAATATGAGACTTGGCAGCATTAACCTGAGTACCCTACTCCTTCCTTTCCCCTGACTAACTCTAATTTCTTCTTTAATAAGCAGCTTAGAAGTCATCCTTTCAGGAGATAGTCTTTGATCTCTTCATTTTGGATTAGGTATATCTCCTCTGTGAACAGTGCCCTGTGCTTGCTTCTGTCATGGTACATCTGTTTATTCTCTCTCCCTCACTGGACCATAAGACTGTTATAAGCTGACTGTTTTCAGCAGCTAATCTTGTACCTGATACTTGGTAGGTGCTAACATGTTTTTTCATTAAATACATACATGAAAAAATGAATGTGAATAGTTTACAGGTATTTTAGGAAGCACAGATTCATAGAAGATTGTGTTTCCAGAGGAAAAGGCCTGAATTCATTACCCATGAAACACTAAACACCAGTGTCTTTGTTATGCTTCTTTGTCCCAACCTGCAGTATTATTTTTGTTCCTTTGGATCTTTAACCTATTGCATTAAACAAAAAATGATTGTTATTTATGTTAAATTTTACAATATTGTCAGTAATGTTTTAACACACAATCTTAACGGTTTAAAAAAATCAGTGTTTAAAAATTTCCAGCCTTCTCGATTTGCAGTTGTATTGTTTTGTGATTAATTTTCTTCTTAAAGAATGTGGCCTTAGTTAGTGCATGCCAGTAGCAAATTAGATTTGCCTTATGATGAAACTTGACTTTTTGGTGGATTCTTTGGAATGTGTCTATGTTTAGAGTTATGGGCTTTCAAATTTAAACCTAAAATTGGGTGAATAATATTTTCAATTTTTATGATGCTTTCATGTTTATAAATTGCCTTCATGTACTTTTTAATATAATCCTCAAATAACAAGCTTGTGAGATATTTAATGCTTGTGAGGTAATATAATGGGATATTATAATACCCCATTTTTTGAATAAATAAGACTCATAGAGGTTAAATAAAATGTTAAAATGTACAGCTAGTCTTGGAATTTTATTTGTGGGTAGATTTTTACTGTTGAGTCCATTTCTTTTATAGTATTATTCAGATTTTTCCATTTCTTCTTAAGTCAGTTTCAGTAAGCTGTATCTATCTAGGAATTTGTCCATTTCATCTGTGTTTTCAAATATATTGGCATGAATTTGTTTTAATATCCACATTATCTGTTTAATGTCTGCAGCATCTATAATTATATAGTTAGATTATATCATTTCTTTCTTTCTTTTTTTTTTTTTTTTTTTTTGAGACCAAGTTCCCTCTGTCACCCAGTCTGGAGTGCAGTGGCCAATCTTGGCTCACTGCAACCTCTGCCTCCCGGGTTCAAGTGATCCTCCAGCCTTAGCTTCTCGAGTAGCTGGGACTATAGGCATGTGCCACCACACTGGGCTAATTTTTGTATTTTTAGTAGAGATGGGGTTTCACTCCTGACCTCAAGTAATCTGCCCGCCTCAGCCTCCCAAAGGGCTGGGATTGCAGGCATGAGCCACCACACCTGGCCAGTTATATAGTTTCTGATGTTAACAATTTGTATGTGCCTGCCTCTATTTTTCCTTCTTCCTCATTACTTTTTGTAAATCTCTTCAAAAGTTTGTTCGTTTTTTTGTTTTTTTTTGAGTTTTTGAGTTTTTTTTTGAGAAGTAGTCTCACTGTTTTGCCAGGTTGGAGTGCAGTGGCGCTTTCTCAGCTCTCTGCAACCTCCACCTCCCGGGTTCAATTGATCCTCCTGCCTCACCCTCCCAAGTAGCTGGGACTACAGGCATATGCCACCATGCCCAGCTAATTTCTGTACTTTTAGTAGAGATGGGGTTTCACCATGTTGGCCAGGATGGTCTTGAGCTCTTGACCTCATGATCCACCTGCCTCAGTCTCCCAACATGCTGGGATTACAGGCATGAGCCACCATGCCAGACCAAGTTTGTCAGTTTTTTTAGACTTTTTTCAGGGCCCACTTTTAGCTTTGTAGTCAGTTTCATTTTATTATTGTTTTCTATATCATTAATTTAACTTATTTTGATTATGTCTTTTCCTTTGTTTTATTTCGTTTCTCTTATGAAATCTATTCTATTCAATTCTCAGATCACTAACTTTCATCCTTCTTTTCCATAATAAGCATTTAGGGCTATAAAATTAAAATTCTCATCAAATGTTGCTTTTGCTATATACTACAAAATTATATTTAGATTTTTGTTTTCATTTTGAGTTTTTTAGAAGTATGCTTCTTATTTGGAAAATAATTGGATTATTTCTAGTTATATTTTTGTTAATAAATTCTAACTTAATCTCATTGTTATTAGAAAATATGGTTTGTATGTCAATTATTTGAAAATTGTTCAGTTTTACATTTTTGACCTAGTACATGATCAAGTTTTGCATATGTTTCATTTTGGAAATATACTTGAAAGTAATGTGTATTCTACAACTGTTGATGCAGTAATATATATATCCTTTATATAAGCATAATTGTTGTTCAGATCTTCTATATTATGGAATTGTCTTCTTTACCTTCAATTACTGACCTACATTAAAAATCTTCCATTTTGGGGTGTTTGTGTAGTTCTTGTTAAATTTTGCTTTAGGTATTTTGAGGTGATGTTATTATTTATATACAAGTAAATAAATCTTTTATCATTTTTAATGATACCCTTTATTTCTAGGAATGCCTTTTTCCTTAGAATATATTTGCCTTAGACTGATAATAATACAACTTTTGCTAATAGTTTCCATGAAAATCGTTTTCTACCTTATACTTTATGTTATATATATGTCTCTTGAAAAGAAAAACATATAACTAATTTTTAAAATCTGACAATTTTAATTTTTTGCTGGATTATATGATACATTTATATTTATTGTGTTTGCTGTTATATTTGAAATTATGTCTACCACTTCATTTTGTGTTTTTATTTTTCTGGGTTTTTTTTTTTTTTTTACTTTTTTTCTCTTTTATTGCCTTCTTCTCCCTATTTGTTTCCTTTCTACTAGTTTGGAATTCATGCACTCTATTTGTAGGTAGTTACTCTAGAAATGTTATCATGTGTACTTTTCAATTTATGTGCATATTTTACTGTGTAACCTAGGAAAACAAAGGCCTTAATACAGAATATTTTGATTGATAACTTTTTTCCAATTTATATATTTTATTCATTTAATTCTGTGATTTTAACACTGTAATAAATAATAGTTGTTTTATAACATTTATGTTTCTTATGTTTACCCACATATTTATCATATTTTTTCTCATCATTCCTTTGGCATTAAAGATCATCTATCTGTTAATATTGTCCTTTTGTCTAAAAGTGTATTGAGTGAGGATATTAGACTAATAAAACCTCTCAATCCTTATTTATCTCAAAATGACCTTATTTCACTGTGATTCTTAGAAGTTATTTTGGGGGGATATAGAATTTTAGGTTGTGAGTGAACTTCTTTTAGTGTATTGAAGATATTAGTGTCTTCTGGCTTCTACTATTTCTTTTGAGAACTCATTTATTAGTCGGTCGGTCCTTTGACTGTTTCCCTTTGAGATCTTTTATTTTTCCTTGATTTTCTGCACTTTCACGATGATATGTACAGTGTGTATTCTTTTTTATTTATCCCATTTGGGATTCATTGGGTTTCTTGACTGATTTTTTTTCCATCAGGTATCAAAATTATTTCTCCCAGTTTAGCCTCTACCTTCTCTCTTTGCTGGAAATCCAATTCAGATATATTTTACTTCTTGTCTTGTTATTTTTCATGCCTGTTCCTCTCATGACTACATTTGGTATAATTTTTTTCATTTCTCCATTGCAGTTTTCTAATTCTCTTTTCAGCTATATTGAAGTTGCTGTTTAACTTATTCACTGATTCTTTTGCTTTGGTTATCATACTTTGCATTTTTGGAAATTTTTTTTGGGGGGGTAGTTAATGGTTATTTTTGCATTGCTATTTCTTGAAATATATGAAACAGTTATACTGTGTGTATAGTGTGTAGTAATTCTAATACCCCTATCTTCTCAGGATTGATTCTATCCTATATTTTTGTTTGTATGTTTTATACATAATGTCTTATTTTTTTAATGAATTTAAATGATTTTTCTATTTTGAACTATTCATTTTTTAATCTTTACATGTGAAGATAATGTTTATATTTCTGTTAGGTGCCTGAGAACAGTATTAGTACAATACTATTAATATAGGAGGACTTTAAATTCTTAGCTTGAGGTTTTGTGCATCAAATGAGTAGTGAGGATTCAAACTACAGACTTCATTGAGGGCTCTGTTGTGGTTACAAATTCTCAGAGAATATTTATTTTCCCTATCCACCCAGTGCCACAGTTCTGTACAGCCAATTTTCCTTGCATTTCCTTAGGGTAAAGGGCTGGGGTGGGTAGGAGGGTAAGTAGTGGGTCATAGTGCTTTAAAAACATAGTCTCTAGACACAGACTGTCAAAATTTGCATTTTGGATCTAATACTAACCATGAGCAAATTATTTAACCTTTCTTAGCTTCACTCTCTTGACCTCTAAGGTGAGGATTATAATGGTACCTTCTTTATATTTTTTGTGAGGATTAAAATAGTTGAAATCTTTGACACATTTAAAACACAGTAAGCTCTATAAATGTTTGCTATTATTATTGTCATCAATGTTATGTGTCTAGTTAACTCTTACACTAAGTAAGTAGCCTTTTGTGGTCCCAGTATTATGAATGGTCTACTATTGGATGTCCCACCTTCTGAGGCAAAAACAAACAAACAAACAACATCTAATGCTCAGCTTCAGCTTATTCAGCAAATATTCTCAAGGTAAAAACAATATAAGTGCTTGTCATACCACTTGTAGTAGCAGTCTTCACTTAATCTTGTCCTCAGTATTTTTCTTGGCAGCTCATGGGTACATTTAAGAGGTTTTTTTTAAAATTTTTTTTTTAAATTTTTTTAAATAATCCATCTAGTATTTTAGTTGTTTTAAGTGGTACTCAAGTTACAGGAAACAGAAGTCCATCATACAGCTTGTAAATGCCAAGGCTAAGACTAAAATCACAACTGATTATGAACATGTGCTTCAAAAAATAGCTGAACAAAGAACATATGTAGATGATTCTAAAGAAGAAATGTTGCATGGGCAATACATATTCAAAGTTACTGGTAATACCAGAACAATACCATTTTCTTATCAAGTTAGGAAAAGAAAGATGGAAGGGAGGCAGGGAGGGAAACAATTTGAAACTCATTATTGAACGTTCAAGAATTGAAATGCCTTCATATCTTTTACTAGCAAGAATGCTAATTGCAATAGCTGCTATGCAGAGCAGTTTGGCAATGTGTGTCCAAATTGTTAACATACTTATGTTTGGCCAGGCATGGTGGCTCACACCTATAATCTCTGCACTTTGGGAGGGCGAGGTGGGGGGATTGCTTGAGGCCAGGAGGTGAAGGCTGCCGTAAGCCATGTTTGCACCACTGCACACTAGACTGGGCAACAGTGTGAGACCCTGTCTCAAACTAAAAAGTATATATATTTGTGACATAAACTTCAAATCTAAGAATTTAGAAAAATAATTACAGATATGTACAAACCTTTAGCCAGAATATAATCATTGCATTACTTTATAGAAAATTAGAATATTGAAAACATAATTATTTCATAATAAGAGAATGGGTTGAATTGACTGTTAAATAGCCATATAATGAAATGTTAAATAGCAATTTTAAAAGATGTCTTTGAAGGATAGTTATGCCATGGAAAAAAGTTCATGATAATTTGTTTAGTAGAAAAAGAGATGATTGCAAGTGAAAATATATAAATGATCAAAATTTTTAAAAAACAATGATTATATATAACCATAATCAAAGAGTTAGAAGTATCCAAGCTCATCAAATTGTGTACATTTATAATGTGCAGTTTTGTGTGTATCAGTTATAACTCAATAAAGCTGTGGGTTTTTTTAAACTCTTGGGAAAGTGGCTTGGGATGATTTTCAAAACATTCTCATTTTGCTTATTTGCATATTCTACAATGATATGAATATTATTAAAAATAGATGGTCAGGTGCGGTGGCTCACACTTGTAATCCCGGCACTTTGGGAGGCCGAGGCAGGCGGATCACCTGAGGTCAGGAGTTTGAGACCAGCCTGACCTACATGGAGAAACTCCATCTCTACTGAAAATACAAAATTAGCTAGGCTTGGTGGCACATGCCTGTAATCCCAGCTACTTGGGAGGCTGAGGCAGGAGAATCACCTGAACCCAGGAGGCAGAGATTGCCGTGAGCCAAGATCATGCCATTGCACTCCAGCCTGGGCAACAAGAGCGAAACTCTATCTAAAAAAAAAAAAAAAAAAAACAGACAACATACCATTTAATAAATTTCTAAATAAGTTATCTAGTTAAAATTATTTTGTATTTATATTTTATAACCTGCCACTTTCTTGGCATGTTCTAAATACTTTTCCGTGTTTCTTCATGGCTTTGCAGTTATCCTTTGCTGACCACATCATATTCTATTTCTTAAAGTACTAAAGTTAATATATTTTCACCATTGGTTTAAATATTTGTTGTCATTTATTATGAATAGCATATCAATTGAAATAATTCTAAAGATGATAGTCACAGTTACAGTTTACTAAGTACCATTTTGTTGCTCCACAAAAATCACATTTAATTCTTGGAATAATTCTATGAGTTAGGTATTATTGGCCTTTTATTAAAAATGATGACACTGAGATTCAAAGACTCTAGTGATTGATTGATTAAAGAGCTAGTGAGAGCTTGAGCCAGAATTCAGGTTTGTCTGATTGTTTCTTGATTTGTCTGAATCTTTTCTGCTAGTGTTTCTAAAACTGTTTTGTGAATGTTGACAGGAAATGTGATCAGGAATGAAAATTAGTTTGCATTAATTCTCTTTTTGGATTCTCATATCTATTTCAGAATTTTTAAGACTTGTCTTTTCCTTTAGCATATTGTTACTAAGACTGATACCTTTCAGATTCTCATCTTGTGCCTCAGAGCTCTCCTGCCCAATCTCTAGAAGCTTTTAAGATCTTCTTTTCCCTTAGTGTTCTCTTCTTTCATAATGGTACAAATTCTTTTTCCTGTTTTCATCCTTTGGCCTAAAAAGTAGGTAAACTTCTTCCATTTGGGAATTTTTCATATTTTGTTTGTTTTTTGTACTTTTCTTGTCTTCTCATTGTGTTTGTGGTAATGTTGCCACAGGATTGTTTTTTAGGTTTAGCATCTTATTTGGATGCTGGACCTCTCAGGCTGTCCTCTAATTGTCTTACCTTTTTTTTTTTTCCTATGGTTAATTTCTCTACAGTTTAGTTCTACCTTACAAGAGACTTCTTTAGCTTTGTCTTCTAACCCTCTTTTTATAAATTTATGCTATTTTTATCATTTCTTATGAATCTTTCTTGTTCTCTGAGAGTTTCATTTCTATAGCTTCTGATTCTTGTTTCCTGGATACAACATAGTTTCTTATTTCTATAATGTTTTTATTTAAAAGTTTTTTTTAAAGTTTCTTCTGTTCTTCGAATTTAATCAGGGTATGTGTTGACTTCTGTTTTCAATTAGTTCATTATTTTTTAATGTAAAGACAGGCTAAAAAACTGAGGTGACATGTCCAAAGGACACAGAAGCTAGTTTAACGAGGATTCCTTCTGGAATATACTTACTAATTAAAAATGAAAATATATCTTTAAAATGGAGAAATTTGGCAGATACTGTCTTAGTCAAATATTAAATTTCACAGCACTGGTAAAGAACAGTCTGATATCCTGTGCCTTCAAATATAGTAAACTTCAGAAGGAAAAGATGCCACTTTCACTTTATTCCTGTCAATAATATTTAACGTAAGTTTAACCATGGGGAATTTACCAGACGAATTCAAATTGAGCAACAGTCTGCAAAACACCTGACCCGCACTCTTCCAAAATGTTAGTGATGTGAAAAAACAAACAAGACTTAGAATTGCTCTAGGTGAAAGGAGAATGAAGAGTGAATTAATCATAAATTGAAGGGGAAAAAAAACAAAAACAGCAGAAGATTGTCTAAGACACTTTGCAGGCAAATGGAAAAATGCAAATAGAGTATATCACATTAGACATAAATGTTAAATGTCCTGAATTTATAATTATATTACCACTATTATATATGAGAATGGTATTGTTCTTAGAAGATATCTATTAAAGTATATATTTTCACAGTGTGTGCAACTAATTCTCAAATGGCTCAGCAAAAATTATAGGTATATATACAGATACATAGTAGTCCCCCTTTGTCTGTGGGGGATAAGTTCCAAGGTCCCAGTGGATGCCTGGAACCACTGATAGTTCCAAACCCTATATATACTATGTTTTTTTCTGTATATACATGCCTATGATAAGTTTAGTTTATAGAGACAGTAAGAGATTAACACCAATAATTACTAGTAAAATAGAACAATTATAACAATATAGTTATAAAAGTTATATGAAAATGTGGTTATCTCTCTCTCAAAATATCTTATTGAACTGTACTCACCTATTTTGGAGCTGCAGTTGACACCAGGGAACTGAAACCATGGAAAAGGAGCAACAACTGTGCATACACACAAACACATACCCAGAAATAAGGGGAGGCAAATGTGACAAGAGTCTAGAAATTGGTTAAACAAGATGAAAGGTAAATGTTCTATGGGAATACTGTTATTGGAACTTTTTTAGGTTTGAAATTTTTCAAAGAAGTCTATAGTTTTCCTAGCCTATATAAGAAATTGTGTATATATGTGTGTGTGTACACACACATGTTTGTGAGAACATTTGGGATCATTACCAAAATCCTATTTCCCAAGGAATCTCTGCAGCATGTATATATTTTATTAGTAGTTCTGCTCTGTCATAAATATCCTAAACTAAAATGTTCTGTTCTTCTCTATAAAATTATACCATTTATAAGGTTTCTTGAAATGTTTTCCTAAAATGTCCTAACAAATCTTTGTACCAAATACTTTCTACTTGGTGCAAAATGAACGTCTTTATGAATTTTTAACACATTGCAAAATAAAATAAGCATGAGGAATTATCACATGAGCCTCTTTACAGTTCATGGTTTACACTACTTAATAAAAATAGTCTTAGATGCTATTTCTTCTCTCAACAAATTTAGTTTTAAATGATTATTGTTGAGTCATTATCTCATTTGTTACCCAATTATATTTACATTTTATTTAAATCTAATTTCCACCATATTCTGTTAATGACTTGTCCATCTCATTTGACCTACTACGGTGCTGAAATTGGAAAAGAAAACATAATTCAATCTGGGCTCAGAAATCCCAGGAGATCCCGTCTGCCACTTAGTAGTTCTAAAACTCAGGTGCTGTTTGGTCATCTAAAAATCTCTATGGCCAGGCATGGTGGCTCATGCCTGTAGTCCCAGCACTTTGAAAAGCTGAGGCAGGAGGATTGCTGGAAGCCAGGAATTTGAGACCAGCTTGGTCAACAAAGCAAGATCCTGTCTCTTAAATAAATAAGTATCCCGTTAGACCTGTTACGAAGATAGCAATTACCAATATTACTTCTACTTTAGCTTACGGTGAGTCATCCATGTCCTCATTATTATGCGACTTCTATAGCTGTTCACTCACAAGCTATAGCTAAAAGCTTGCTGCTTTTATCACACAAACTCCTAATACTTGAGGTGCAGTTGGAGTTATAAATAGGTGGCAAGAACTGCAGCTTCTTCCTACCGTTTGTAATAATTCATTCTATCATCTAGTGATTGATGTTTCCCTTTTGTTCATAAAGTTAAACTTTTGGGTAATGTTAGATGCATTGTGTTTTATCTGGGAATATTACCTTGTGGAAAATTTTTTAAATAATACTCTAACTTATACTATTGATATTTTTGGCATTTACTATTAGCAGCTTCTAATCTCTCTCACTAAAATGTAGTTGACATACCTCGTTTTGTTGGAGGACTAGAAGATAGAGGAGCTTAAAATAACATGTATAGAGAAACCATTTCATTGCTTTTTCTGTTCCAAAGGAATGTGAGTAGCCTCAATATACCTTAGTATGTTATAAACAGCTAATTTTCAGCATGAAAGCAGCTGCTAGGAAAAGTTAATCAGTGGGACAGAATGGTGAAACTGGAAAATGAAATGCCCATCACTGCCTTTCAACCCCATTTTTTTTCTGTTTGTAAATAATCTGGAGATAACTAAGTGGTTATCATAACATACAAGTTTGATTCTTTTATATTTTTCAAACTAATTTTCTGTTACAAAGTAATGTCTTTTTAAGAAAACATAGAAGAAAATGAGGAAAATAAAAATCACATGCAGAAATAATCATTTTAGTCCCATTCTTCCAGATTTTTAAGGAATTTTTAAAAATTAGATTATATTGTTACCTGATTCTTTTCATTAACAGTATATTGTGAATATCTTTCTACATTATTTAATTTTCTTCTATACTGTTATTGGCTGTGTAATATTGTGTATTTGGCTGTATAATATTGTGTACTTGTTCCATGATTGTTTAAACAGCTTCCCATTATTGGTTCAAATATGTTATATACTAGTGCTCTGATTACATCAATGAAATAAATCTTTGGACACAATTTCTTTTGAATAAAACATACATTTGCTAGGTAAAGACTATCCCCAGGTGGCTCATCCCTGTAATCTGAGCACATTGGGAGGCCGAGATGGGCGGATCATGAGGTCAGGAGTTTGAGACCAACCTAGCTAACAAGGTGAAACCCCTTCTCTACTAAAAATATAAAAATCAGCTGGGCGTGATAGTGCGCACCTGTAATCCCAGCTACTCAGGAGGCTGAGGCAGGTGAATCACTTGAAACTGGGAGGCGGAGATTGCATTGAGCCGAGATCACGCCATTGTACTCCAGCCTGAGCAATAGAGTAAGACTCCCATCTCAAAAAACAAACAAACAAAGAAAGTATTCCCATTTTTGTTACATATTGCTGAACTGCTTTCTCTTAAGGACTCTATACTGAAATGGTTTAATTTAATTGTTAGAGAAAACCAGGAAGTAATGTGTCTGGTTTAAACGCTGTCTGAGAATTCCGGATAAGGAAGGTGAGAATACGTCTGAAGTCTGAAGGTGAGAATAAGTTACTTACTGTGGACTATCATTAGAAATATTAGGAATTACCAGTATAAACTGAAAGAAATATAACAGCACAGGATACTTTACCAATATATAAAAGCTACGAGCTTAGTTTGATTAATGTAGTTTCCTCTTCTTTTTTCTTAAATTGGAAATGTCTTTATTGCTGATTCTAATAATGAAAATAATGTGTATGTTGAAAGAAAAAGGCTACTGGTACACAAATATAAAACAACAGAGAATAAAAATTCCTGCCTGTAACAATACTCCTTATAGATAACTACTGTTAAGTTTGTGTGTATGTGTATATATGTGTATGCATATATATAAAATATGCACATGTGTGCACACATATATACAATTATGTATATTTAATTTTTAAATTTATACCAGTGGGGTCATACTCTAACTCTTTTGTACAAGTTCCTTTTAAAAAATCTATCGATATACTGATAACATCTTGTCATATTATTACATATAGATTTACTTCATTCCCTATTGATAATTATTTAGATCATTTTTATTTTTCTTTGTTGCAAATAATGGGTGCATTGTTTGTCATATACAGACATCTGTGTGCTTTATTATTATTTTCCCAAAATAAATATTCCTGCAATAGTGGAATTGTTATTGGTGAGCAGTGATAAGACTCTGAGTTCTGCTAAGAGAGCTTGCATCCCAGCCTTTGCTACTGACATGCTGTATAACTTAGACAAGTTAACTAACCTCACTATGAAATTGATATAATTCTCAAAGCCATTTTATGGAATTGCTGAGAATTCTATATTCTTTTCTAACAAGAAAATGCATATAAGGTAGTTAGGATGGGCTTTTTGTACCTGGCACATAAGAAGTGCTGAAATATTCCCTATTGTTAGGAATTTGTTCCTTTAGCAAATTTTCTATTTATTTCTTTCATTCATTTTTCTTTTGTATAGTTTATGTTTTTTATTGATTATGGGAGAATTTTGTATGTTAAGAATAGTTACTATTTTGTGAGTTTTAAGTATTATTCCTAATTTATCCTCCTTTGCCGCATTTACATTTTATATTTTTGTTTACTCAAATGTGTCAGTCTTTTATGGTTTTTTGCCTTTGTGTCATATTAAGAAAGAACATCTCTACCTCAGTATTATAAAATATCTTTCTGTATTCTGTTCCAGAGTTCTTATCATTTTTATTTTTTACATTTATTTATTCATTTGAGACAGGGTCTTACTCTGTCACCCAGGCTAGAGTGCAGTGGCATGATCATGGCTCACTGCAACCTTGACCTCCCCAGGCTCAGGTGATCCTCCCAGCTCAGCCTCCCAAGTAGCTGGGACTACAAATGCATGCCACCATGCCCAGCTAACTTGTGTATTTTTCTGTAGAGATATGGGATTTTGCCATGTTGACCAGGTTGATCTCGAATTCCTGGGCTCAAGCGATCTGCCTGTCTCAGCCTCCCAAAGTGCTGAGATTACAGGCATGAGCCACTGCACCTGGCCCCATTTTCTATGTTTAAATATTTATATTTACCTACATGTTTTTTAATGTGGCTAGTACTGTTTCTTCTTCCCTCCACCAAGAGATATATTGGAAATTATAGGGTTCTTTATAGGTTATCACCATGACTGAGAAGTCACTACTAGTATTCACTGCTCAGAAGCCAGAGATGTCTGCCAGGCTCCTGTAGAGCACAGAATTGTCCCTCAACAAAGAATTCCTGAGTCCAACATGACTTTGAAATGTCCTTTCAGACCTCAGTACCTTACTATTGCTTTCTCCAACAACCAACATGTGAAAACGAAGCATCTAAGTTTCTAAAAAAAAAAAAATCAATAGGAGTCATCTGTTGCTTCTCAGAAAATTGTTGCTTCTCAATTCTCAGATTAACAACTTAAAAATACTTTTACCTCAGTATGTGGAGGAATTCTAAATTTCATGTACCAGGGTGGGTGTGTAAATTAGTTTAACTTTTTTTTGGTTGTTTTATTATTGATTGCTCCTTTTTTTGGTAGTATAGTTCTGTTTTATTGACACAATTCCTCTCCAATATAACTGAAAATAAAGTTAGAAAATTTCAGTCACCTCTCCTGTTTCTTGCATTATCTCTCTTCATTGAATATCATTTATACTGATTGCCCACATTGATCTTTCTCCTCTTAGCTGCTGATTCTACTTTTATATCCAGTAATCCTTATTCACGTATGTCTCTACTAATAGTATTGTTTGCTTTCTTGGCCTTCCACAACACACAGGTGGGATTGATTGCAAGGTTTCTCTGGCAGGAATGAGATTAGGGAACAATGGTTTTATCTACTGATTAAGTGTATGATAAACTGGTGGAATGGAAGTTTATTCCTTTTCTATATGTTAAGATCAATCATTCCTTGTTATTTTATACCTTTTTGTTTAATATAGATAATACACAGTGATATGAGTTTATATACTTCTGGTGGTAAAAGTTTATTTAAGAACGATATCTAAAAGGTTGATAAACATACATATAACTAACAAATAATTTTCCATAATACCATTTCTCTCAGTGGTTTTTAAAAGCAATTACCCATAAGAGAAGCTGAAAAAAAGGCATTTCTAGAATGTGAAAGCATCTTTAGAGATTATGATGAATAGTTAGATAGCTATAGATTTTATAGAATTTTAATAACAAGTACAGTAATAGATCTCTTATGGTTCTTTCTTGCTTCTTTTTCAATGAAAAAAAAATGGAGTTTCTGCAGAAGACTAAGATTTATGTAGCCCAAGTTTATACCCTTTTGGAAATTATGTTTTCTCTAACAATAGAACTTACAATATTTAGAATAATGAATGAATTACATCACCTTAAGTAATTTCTCACATCTCATTTTTCTCCACTAGATCTTGCACAGGTGCTGTATAGAAAGCAGTTGTGCATAGATATCAGTCTAGGACATACTGATTTTTTTTTTAAGCCAGATGAAAAAATAGGTAAAGTGAATATCCTTTTAAAATAATTAGACAGACTAACTAGAGCACATACCTGGATGGAGAAATAATTTGCCTCTATAGATAAAAGAACACCACTGCTGCCATCTCCATCATCATAATTATCGTTATTATGTTTATTAAGTACTTAACTACATGGCAGGCAATAATCTATATGCCTTCAATGGATTATCTCATTTAATTCTTGTAAGAACCCAATATAGTACATATTATTATCCCCATTTTGCAAATGTAGAAACTGAGACAAAGAGATTTAGGTCACTTGCTCAAAATCTGATAGCTAGAATAAGACCTAAACTGGCTGAATTAGAAAGTGTGCTTACTGTATCATCTTCAGTAAAAAAGAGTTTTTGATCTGCTCCAGCACATGGAATAAAAGCTTTGGCTGAGTCCTGGAATTCTGCACTGTAAAGCACCATAAAGCATCTTGTCCTGTGTCTTATTAGAGTAGGTATTACCAGTATTCCACTATAGCCCCTAAAGAATGGTCACCACCATATACCCAGAACTTGTCACAGTGCTAAGCTCATAGTTGGTAAGTAGTAAATATTAATGGAGAATGAGAGAATATCTATAATCATGTTCCCATTAACTGACTAAGTCTCATTCTACCAAATAAGTTAGTGTCAAAATGTTCCCCCCAAGTTACAAATATGAATTAATTTGCCATATTAGCTTATTGCTGTAAGTCAGTTATGTTATTAAGAATAACTATTAGCCTGGCACAGTGGCTCATGCATGCAGTCCTAGCTACTTAGGAGGCTGAGATTGGAGGATGACTTAAGCCCAGGAGTTTCAAACCAGCCTGGGCAACATTAAAACAAAATAATATTTTAAATTAGGCTGGAATGGTGGTGTATGCCTCTAGTCCAGCTATTGGGGAGGCTGAGGTGGGAGAATCTCTTGAGCCCAGGAGTTCAAGGTTGCAGTGAGCTATGATTGTGACTCTACACTCCAGCCTGGGTGAAAAAAAAACAAACCTATTAAACAAAACTATTAAAATTCATCATTTTGGCTTGTATTACCTGTCATAAAAACTCTGTATCCATTAGTGATCACTCCCCATTCTCCTCTGACCCTACTCCCAGCTCTAGGCAATCACTAGTCTGTTGTCTTTCCCTATAGTCTTGCCTATTCTTGACATTTCCTGCAAATGGAATCATACAATATATGGTATTTTGTGTCTGGCTTTTTTCATTTACCATAAAGTTTTCATGGTTTATCCATGTTGTAGTGTATCTCCTAACTTCAGTACTTTTTATTGACAAATAATATTATATTATATGGATATATACCACATTTTGTTCACTCATCAGTTGATGGGCACTTGAGTTGTTTCCACCTATACTTTTATGAATAATGCTGATATGAATATTATGTACCCGTTTTTTTGTAGACATATGTTTTCACTTCTTTCAGGCATATATTCAATAGTGGAATTGTTGGGTGAATTTATATTTAATGTTTTGAGAAACTTGTAAAGTATTTTCAAAAGCAGCTGTACCATTTGACATTTCGAACAACATATGAGCATTCCAGTTTCTTCATGTCCTCACTAACATTTGTTATTATCTTTTTTTATTGTAGCCATTTTAGTGAATGTGAAATGGTGTCTAATTGTGGTTTTGATTCATATTTCCTAATGACTAATGATATTGAACATCTTTTCCTGTCTTTATAGGCCACATTATAACTTCTTTGGAGAAATGTCTATTTAAATCCTTTATGCAATTTTTAGCTGAATTGTCTTTTTATCACTGAGTTTTAAGTGTTATTTATGCATTCTGATTGTAAGTTTTTTTAGTCCGATGTGATTTACAAATATTTTCTATTATCCTATGGGTCTTTACTTTCTTGATGGTGTCCTATGTAGTACAAAATTTCCCAGTTATGATGAAGTCAAATTTATATATTTTTCTTCTTTTACTTGTGCTTTTGGAGACATACCTAAACAGGTCTTTGCCTAACCTAAGGTCACTGAGATTGATTCCTGTGTTTTCTTTTAAGATGTTATAGTTGTAGCTCTTACATAAAGGTATATGATTCATTTTGAGTTAATTTTTATGAATGGTGTGAGGAAGTGATCCAACATCGTTTTTCATGTAGCTTTCCAGTTTACCCAGCAACATTTATTGAAGATGATTCTTCTGATTGAATATTCTTAGTACCCTTGTCAAAAAGCAGTTGACTGTGAAGGCAAGGATTTACTTCATTTACTTCTTGACTCTCTGTTCTGTTCCATATTTGTATATGTCTATCCTATGCCAGTACCATCTTGTCTTGATTACTGTAGCTTTGTAATTTGCTTTTTTTTTTTTGAGACAGGGCCTCACTTTGTCATCCATGCTCAAAAGCAGTGGTACAAACACAGCTTACTGCAGTCACAACCTCCGGGACCCAAGTGATCCTTCTATCTCAGCCCCCTAAGAATCTTGGACTACAGGTGCATGCTACCACACTTGGCTAATTTTTATATTTTTAGATACAGAGTTTTGCCATGTTACCCAGTCTGGTCTCAAACTCCTGGGCTCAAGCAGTCCTTCTGTATCGGCCTCCTAAGTGCCAGGATTACAGGTGTGAGCCCCCGCATCTGACCTGTATATATTTTGAATTGTAAAGTGTGAATTTTGTAACTTTGTATCTCTTTTTCAAGATGGTTTTGGTTATTCCTGCATTTCCATGTGAAATTCTAATCAGCTTGTCAGTTGCTGCAAAATCGCCAGCTTGAATTTTGATAGGAATTGCACTGAATTCATAAATCAATTTTGGGATTATTGACATTTTAACAATATTAAGTCTTCTAATTCAGAAATGTAACATGTCTTTTCATTTATTTAGGTTTTCTTTAATATCATAAAGAAATGCTTTGTAGTTTTCACAGTGTAAGTCTAACACTTTTTTGGTTAAATTTATTCATAAGTATTTTCTTTTCCGTGATATTGTAAATGGAATTATTTTCTTAACTTCACTGTTCAACTGCTTATTGCTAGTGTGCTGATATATTATTAACTTTTGTATATTGGTCTTGAATCTTGCTACCTCACTGAACTCATTTATTCGCTCTAGTAGGTTTTTTGTTGATTTCTTAGGATTTTCTCTATATAAATCATGTCCTCTGCAAATAAAGATTGATTTAATTATTCCTCTTAAATCTGGCTGTCTTCTATTTCTTTTTCTTGCCTAATTTTCTTGTCTGGAAATTCCGGTACAATATTTAATACAAGCAGTGAAAGTCTTGTTCCTGATCTTAGAGAGAAAGCATGCAGTGCCTCATCAGTAAGCATGATGGCTGTGACTTTTTCAAAGATGCCCTTTATCAGATTGGGAAAGTTTCTTTCTGTTCCTAGTTTGTTGGATGTGCTGTTTAAGTTAATTGATATAAAAATATTCACTGCATTTTTACAATAGATTCAACATTTTGTATTTTAGAATCCAGATCAGATGGAGACTAAAGTAACCAAAATATCTTTCAAATATATTAACAGCATAGTCTGGTGCATCCATTTGTAGCTGTGTAAATTGATAACTTTAACTGCTGTTGACCTGAGTTTCCTTATCTGTAAAACTGGGTTTGATTTTAGTGTGTACCTCCTAAGATTTTGTAAATATTTAGCTATTTACAAGTAAAAGATTTAGAGTAGCAGTTGACCCTTGTTAGTACTAATATATCTTAGTCATTATTAAGAATATACATAATTTATGCATGGATTAAATCCAGTATATTTTTCACATGTATAGCCTTCTTATACAGGCACTCCTTAAAAAATATAAGATTTTATTTAAAGCTTTTATTTCTATCTTTTGGAGTTTTTTTCTTTTTGCAATGATACACATTTCTCTCAGTAGTAGAATATTCAGGCAAACTTGTCTATGGCTGCATATCTAGCACCTGTAAAAGCAAGTAATGTAAGATTCGAGAAACCATTATTCAATTATTGGAAACTTTTTAAGTCACTTTGGTTTGTTTTTATGCCCTGCCTGTTTTTGCAGACAATTTCAGTTATTCATATCATTTTTCTTTTAAAAAGCCATGCACCATGTCTGAAAAGCTTGAGAGGCATCCTCCTGGTTTTGACATATAGTTAGCTAAGCTGATTTCTTAGAGAACCTGAATGAATGGATATGAAAAGCAACACATCTTGCCATGAGGGGCTAGATTCACTAAGGATGTCCTAAACATTTAAAGAACTACATTTCTGGGCTTTCTGTATCCACACTTTAAAAAAAATCATTTTGTGCTCAGAGAATTCCTTTGGATGTAAGTTAAAAGAAAGAAAGGAGACAGATATTGTATTTTCTTATTTTCTGTTGTTATGAGTTAGACATAAGAGTCTGAGAAGTTTTAAAAAGAAATTCTTTGGATTCCTTGGAGTCAACTCTCTGTTTCAACATGTTAATTTCTTTACATTATGGAAACCTTTGCATATGATTTACTATCATCTGATAAGGCTTGCATCTCATTTTTAAATCATTCTTTTGAAACTCTAGATTTAACTGACCCTGCACTTTTGGTCAGAAATAAATTTTTACACAAGCTACCATTTGAGCACAACTCCTAATACAGAGGTAAAATAACGTAAAGGGCAGAGCCCTGCAGATAGTTATCACAAAACTCTTGTTAAAGCAATTCCCTTTCTCTTTAGACTCTCACTAAATTTATTGACTTTTAACATTCCAATTGGCAGATAAAAGTTTAGAAACAAAACCTGATTATAGAGATTTGTGAAAGTATTTTGGTAGAAAAGAGATGGCCTTAATTAAAAGAAGAATCTAAAAAATGAGAAACACAAAATGACATACGAGAGTGTATCATAATAGATGGACTGGAGTTTTCAAGTGAAAATTATTCTTTGCCTCTCTACTTACCAAGTCAGGGAAGTACATGATATATTTTAGAATGCTTTTCTTCAAAAGTTAATTTTTAAAATTTTGATATTTGAAGAGGTACAATTAGAAAATTGGTTATGTCAACCACTTCATTTTCTAAAAATTGCATAAATGAAGTATTTTATTTTCTTAACTTTTTCCTCAGGGTGGCTTGATGAAACTAACAGATACCTTTACCCATTCAATAGGATGACTATCTTTTGCCTGTAGTTAGTAAACTATGTTATGTTGCACTCAAAATGTCCAGTACACAGTGAATAGGTGAATAATTATGTTAAATGCAGTGGTTGTGAAAACAGCCTTTGTAAATTGTGAAATGCTTTATAGCATTAAGTCTTCACCATTTTTACCACCTTCAAAGCTACATTTTATTTTACTTTCACTGTTGCCTTCTTTGGTAAGGGACAAAGGATAGTGAATGAGAGGCCATATATGAGGCCAAATGACTTGACCAAAGGCAGAGATGACTAAGGATAGGCAGATTGAGGTGAGCAATGGAGAGTTGGGTGAATGTAATGAGAGAGAGCTAAGAACATGTAGCTTTTTGTTCTCACCAAGTGCTGTTCTTCATATCTTTTACCTCCAATCATAATGGTTTTCTGAAGTCTTTCTCCTATTTTCACATATGTGGGCACACAATGAGTACTTATTAAATATATATGAAATTATTAAAAACTGAAGAGTTTGAGCTCTTTCATAATGGGAATCTTCTCAAATTTTTAAGTTAGAAATGTCACATGAAGAGATATATGTTTTAAGAAATGACTATGATATGAATTGACATGAATAGATTAGAAACAGAATTTTGAAAGCTATTATGATCCATGTAGAGAGGGATGAAAGTTATGGGACCTTGAGAAAGGGGGAAATGTTAGAAAACAATATACCACAATAGTGGCATAAATTCAACACTTTTTGGTGGCTGTTGACTGACTCGATTGAGAGCCTTGCAAAAAGTATAGTCAAAAGTGATTCTGAAATTTGTAGTGTGAAAATTTATGATTTTGTTAACCAAGATCTAGAACAAAGGTCAAAGTAGGGTTGGGGATGGATATAGGTTGTGTTTTGAATGTGTTCATTGTGTGTTTAGCATGTGATATCTGCCAAGAACAATGCATTATATTGTTTAAAAAGTCACTGCAGGCCAGGCTGTGGCTCACACCCGTAATCCAGCACTTTGGGAGGCTGAGGCCGGTGGATCACTTGAGGGTAGGAGTTCGAGACCAGTCTGGCCAACAGGGCAAAACTCCATCTCTACTAAAAAAATACAAAACTTAGCCAGGTGTGGTGGCATAAGCCTGTAATACCAGCTACTTGGGAGACTGAGGCATGAGAACTGCTTGAACCCAGGAGACAGAGGTTACAGTGAGCCAAAATCCCCCATTACACTCCAGCCTGATCTCATGATCCATCCATCTTGACTTCCCAATTTTCTTCAGCTTTTATTTTAATTCTGGGGTACATATGCAGGATGTGCAGTTTCGTTACATAGGTAAACACAGGCCATGGTGGTTTGCTGCACAGATCATCCCATCACCCAGGTATTAAGCCCAGCATCCATTAGCTCTTCTTTCTGATGCTCTCCCTCCCTCAACTCCATAACAGGCCCCAGTATGTGTTCTTCCCACCATGTGTCCATGTGTTCTCATCATTCAGCTCCCATTTATAAGTGAGAATATGTGGTGGTTGGTTTTTCTGTACCTGTATTAGTTTGCCGAGGATAACTGCTTCCAGCTTCATCCATGTCCCTGCAAAGGACATGATCTTCCTTTTTATGCCTGCATCGTATTCCATGGTGCATATGTACCACATTTTATTTATTTAGTCTGTCATTGATGGGTGTTTGGGTTGATTCCATGTCTTTGCTATTGTGAATAGTGCTCCAATGTATATATGCATGAATGTATTTTTATAACAGAATGTTTATATTCCTTTGGGTGTATACCCAGTAATGGGATTTTTGGATCAAATGGTATTTCCGCTTCTAGATCTTTGAGGAATCACTCACAGTATCACAATTGTTGAACTAATTTACACTCCCACCAACAGTGTAAAAGTATTCTGTTTTCTGTACAATCTCACCAGCATCTGTTGTTTCTTGACTTTTTAATCGCCATTCTGACTGGTGTGAGATGGTATCTCATTGTGGTTTTAATTTGCATTTCTCTAATCATCAGTGATGTTGAGCTTTTTGTCATATGTGTGTTAGCTGCATGAATGTCTTCTTTTGAGAAGTGTCTGTTCATGTCCTTTGCCCACTTTTTAATGGGGTTTTTTTTTCTTTTAAATTTGTTTAAGTTCCTTGTAGACTCTGGATATTAAACATTTGTCTAGTGGATAGATTGCAAAAACTTTCTGGCATTCTGTACGGTGTCTCTTCACTCTGATGATAGTTTCTTTTGCTGTGCAGAAGCTCTTTAGTTTAATATATCCCACTTGTCAATTTTTGCTTAACAGAGTACTCTTAACTCCCTAGTTAAGAAACCCTACTTTAAAAAGTATGTCTATATACATTATTTTATATACATATTATATCTATATATACTACATAGATACAGTTGTCCAAGGGTCACACATTAATTAGAGGTGGAGCAAAAACTAAGTCTCATGTTTCTTTGTAGGCCTATTTTTTTTTCATACCACATGTTCATGTCATGGACTGAAAATGACAATTAGCACAAAAAGGCAATGCATAAATCTTCATGTATACACATTCATTTACACATATGCATATATAACACATATATGCATGCTTTTTATACTTAAAAAGAAGTTGACAATCTCCAACATGACTATATGGTAGATAGTAGTCACATATACAATGTATGCCTTACTCAAGAAATGATGTCAGAATGCATATATGCATGTGTGTATGCATGTATTGCCAGTGAGTCATTCTTTAAGTGTCTGAAAATTGCTCTGTCAGCAAATATCTAAAGCCTTACTTTTACCTCCATCTTAGAAAAATAACTTAGTTAAAAGTACTGGATTTCACGTGCATAAAATGATTGTACTTATTCATTACACAACCACAGTTCTCATTTCCTTGAAAAAACGATCTGGCATCTGATTCAATGTTTCCATCAATGTAACTGTAAGATCTAGTGCAAAGGTTTGATCTCTAAGAGTTGAAGCTTTAGTCTATTTATTTTAAGCTAGCAATTTCAAATTGCCTTTTGTCCTTTTTAAAAGGACCTTCAAAATATTATCCAACCCCAATTTTAATTATTTTCACAATTCTAGGAAATTAAAAGCAGCAAAGAACTGTTAGCAGTCTTGACCCAGAAAACAGAACATAAGGATGTCTGAGTGAAACTTAAGGAACTTCTTAACCAAAATAGTGACCAGACTGGGTGCAGTGGCTCATGCCTGTAGTCCCAGCACTTTGGGAGGCATTGACAGGTAAATCACCTGAGGTCAGGAATTTGAGACTAGCCTGGCAGACATAGTGAAACCCTGTCTCTACTAAAAAATACAAAAATTAGCCAGGCATGGTGGTACATGCCTGTAATCCCAGCTACTTGGGAGGGTGAGGCAGGAGTAATCACTTGAACCCGGAAGGCGGAGGCTGCATTGAGCCAAGATTGCAC
The DNA here is from genome assembly GCF_030222135.1 of Aotus nancymaae. NCBI lineage: Eukaryota > Metazoa > Chordata > Mammalia > Primates > Aotidae > Aotus > Aotus nancymaae. The sequence goes on along the minus strand of NW_026988442.1, from coordinate 63,840,493 downwards.
CACTGCACTCCAGACTGGGCAACAGAGTGAGACTCTATATTAAATATATATATATAGTGACCCAGATCTGCTCTTATGTCTAAAAAGTTAGGCTCAGTGAAAATACAGTTGATACATTGTACAAAGAAGGTTGTCACTGTATTGAAAGTCCCACTAAGCATTAAAACAAAAAACATTTTATTGGTAGTAAGTTTTAAGAATATAGCAATTGATGAAAATGTTGACAATCTGGGAAGAACTATTTTATGTCTACTTGCTTTTTTTGTGGCTATATAGTATAATAATTGATAATTCAGACATTACAATATAGTTCACTGAATGAGTGAATAGACAAATGTAGAATTTGGTATTCATATTTAATTCGTTATTATATAACATAAACCTTTAATTTTTTAAACTTTGTATACTAATTTCCATCTATACACTACTTAAACAAAATTTATTAGCATTCTGAAATTTGGATTACTTCCTTAAATACCATCATCAAAATGTTTGAATTAATAAAATTTTTCTATTGTTCTATACTTAGGATTCGAATACAGTTTTCAAATTTAAGCAATTTCGTGACATAGCAGACATTTGGCTGACCTCTGTAGGTCTTAAAATAACTTCATTATGGAGCCATGAATGTAGAAGCAGTCTTTGAACATTTAGGAAAATAATAGCTTCAAGCCCATGCATTTTGTCCTGAAAGAGAAGACTATAACCATCATCATTATTTTGAAGAAATGTTAATATACATTTTAATTTAATTATTTAAATAAACTTTATCTTCTGTTTTTTCCTGACAGCTCTCAATTTTTCTTACATAGCGGATTAGAACTACTATACTTCTAATAGCTGACACAGTATAGCAATGACCCTGTACACCTCAGATGCCTCTAGAGTATCATTCTTTTATAGAATAGTACAGCATATTATGATCTAAGTCATTGAAACCATGCAAAAAAAAAAAAAAATTTTTTTTTTTTTTAAATGGGGTCTTGCTCTTGTCACCCAGGCTGGAGTGCAATGGCACCATCTCAGCTCACTGCAACCTCTGCCTCCCGGGTTCAAGTGGTTGTCCTGCCTCAGCCTCCCAAGTAGCTAGGATTACAGGTGCCCGCTACCACACCCAACTAATTTTTGTGTTTTTAGTAGAGATGAGGTTTCACCATGTTGTCCGGGCTAGTCTCAAACTCCTGACCTCAGATGATCCACTTGCCTCGGCCTCACAAAGTGCTGGTATTACAAGTGTGAGCCACTGTGCCTGGCCCGCAAAATTATGTTTGATATGCTGTTCTCTATGACAGGGATTTTCTATTCTTTACTATATAAACACGTAGAAACAAGCATGTGGAGAATTTTCACCAAGTATGAAACATTTGTATCCGATGGTCTAACAGAACACTGACTATGTAATATAAATAAAATGCACTCTGGGGATCACCTATCTCACAGACCAGTTAAATTACAATATCAAAGAAATTCTTATGACTCCTCATCAGAAGAGACATGCTTGTGTATTAAGACACTGTAGAAGGAAAAAACAGTCGTGTTAAATATGAGCCTTCAATCAGAAGTCCCAAGGATGGATCTGCCAAATTGCAAGCTTTGGTTTGCTATCCAGCTCTTTCTCATGTAGCTTGCTCCAGAGTTAACAGTAGCAGGAATTTACTCACTTAATGATGGTTAATGATTCTCCTGGGCAAGGCTGGGAGACTAGCTAATATGTAATATAGTGTTTAGAAGCTCACCAAAGGTGATTAAAATCAAAATAGTTTGGGCATTTAATAAGTGAAGCCTCACTTAACTGAAAACTTCATCCGTCCATAACATCTCATTTCCTGATAATATGAGATGAAAGAGGAGTCTTTGGCATAAAATGCAGTATAGAGGTTATTCAAAGGGACTTACTTGTTGCTGTTTTTATAAAGAGGAGTTAGAGGTCAAGCTGTATTATCAACTAATGCAATGATTAATTGTCCATATTCTAAGATAGAAATTAATGAGGGCTTACCTGTTTGAAAGTACTTATTTTCCTGTCTTTACAAACATTAGACTATGAGGGTATTTTTTTGTTTTTTGTTTGTCTGTTTTAGTTTAGTGAATATCTGTTGGTCATCTTTATTTTATTGTTACCTAGATACACTGTATGACATGTAATGAGTGATCTATAAATCTTTAATGAAGGGATGAAAGAATGGCCTTTTATCTTTTCTTACACTCTATTTGGGGCTCCTCTACTTATCATCATGCGCATCTTGTCCTTTTATATCATCACGATGTCATTCTGTCTGGAAAGAGATTCCATCTTATTTACACTCACAAAGTATAATGCTTAAGTGGAGACTTTGTAAGCCAATTCTGTCTGGTAGCTGCTCTCTCACTATATAGGATACCCTCCATATTACTGAGCTGTGTGTCCTAATAATGACAAAATAGTTAATATTTTAGAGAAATTATTTATCAGTCATTTATCACTATAATCAGTCATTATAGTTGCTGTAAACATAACCAGCATCTAGCATAGTGTTCGGCACTCTAAAATAGCCACACAACATTAGTTGAATGAGTAGACAGAGGAGAAGAAAAAACTTGATTTTCTATTTTCCCACCCTGCAGTTATTTAGAGAATTCTTTTTTAATGGAGTGAGGGGTACCACACTAAGATAGGCATGCTTACAGTAACCAACTAATAAGAGGAAATAGGAAATTACTACAAAAAATTTAAGAGATCAAAAGCATGGTCATATGAGTCTTGTTACAATAAAGGCAAATAGTGGTACACTCTTGACAGCTGAAGTCCTTATAATTACAGCATGTTGACTATATTTACTAACCAGAAGAGTTTGCAGTTTTCCTAAGAAGTAGCTTGCATTATCAATGAAAAAAGTTATTGCGGGAGTTTGTTGGCTCATGCCTGTAATCCTAGCACTTTGGAAGGCTGAGGTAGGAGGGTCACTTGAGGCCAGGAGCTCAAGTCCAGCCTGGGCAACATGGCAAGACCCCATCTCTTCAAAAAGATTAAAAAATAAGCCAGGTATGGTGGCATGTACCTGTAGTCCTAGCTACTCAGAAGGCTGAGGCAGGAAGATGATGAGCCCAGGAGTTCAAGGGTGCAGTGAGCTATGATTGTGCTACTGTGCTCCACTCTGGGTAACAAAGAGCCAGACACCGTTTCTACAACAGACAAACAAACAAAAATCTATATTCATTTTTTAAGAAATGAGGAAATTTGTATATGTATTTAGAAAAATCATCTTAAATTTTTTAAATGGTAAATAGAGTGCTATATTTTATTTATCTGGGAAAAAATCTTATAAGTTTCTAATTCCTTGATGGTTATAGATGAGTGGGATGTTATTGTCTTTTCAGCATTATGGCTTCTTCACCTAAGGGGTGTGTGTGTGTGTGTGTGTGTGTGTGTGTGTGTGTGTGTGTATGCTTTTTTGAATGCTATTCATTAATAACTACTTTGCATATAGTCAGAGTTAAATGTTTTTGATAAATGACGTTTCCATTATTGTAAAGAGCTTTGAGGTCAGACTTGAGCTGTGATTCTGCTAATGTGACTTCTCCAAGTTTGTTTCCTCACTATTAAAATGAGAATAATTCTGTTTGCTGCATAGATCTATTACAGGCTTAAATGAGATAATCTACTGAGTATAATGCCTGGCACATCGAAAGTGTTTAACAAGTATTCAAAACTATTGTTAGAGGATTGTAAAAAGAGAGTTTTATATGAACTGTGGTAGTTTTTAAGGATCTGGTCCTTCACATTTTTATTTTTCTAGAGACCTTCAAGTCTGCTATTGAAAAACTGAAAAAGAAATAATATATACATAGATGATTCATAAATTATCCTCTGTTGCTTTCACCTTATTGTAAACAAAAACTCTCCAGACTTTCAATAGGAATGAATCTTCAGTGAAGTATATCCATATGGCAATTCTGAAATGTAAAAATGAACTGCTTTTTTAATATTGAATAAGCATAAAAATCAAATTATGTTGCTTAAAAAGGAATCCTCATACATCTTTTCCCATCTTGCATAACATAAAAATAGCTAACTGCTTTGCTCAAATCATATTTGGAGGGTGACTAAGCATGAGACAGTTCCCAAACAAATCTTTGAGAAAGTTATGCAGGAGTGAAAGTGAAATTTCAGCTGTAATCAGTCTCTTAATCTAGGTTAGTTCAGTGAGGGTAGGCTGGTAAATTTTTAAATTCATCAATTAATCATACATACGGTTTCCAACGTTATTTTGGATTTTGCTGAAATATTAAGAATTGCTGTGATTTCTTTTAAACCACACCTGGTTTTGTAGGCTATAGCTACTATGTACTTTTGTCTTTATAGGCACATGCAGGTATAAGAATATTTATGAATTTACATAAAATGCATTAAATAGTGAAACCTTATCTTCAGGCTGACTTAATATTGGTACGCTAAAATACCTAAAAAGATTTTTTACCTTAAAATAATTGGATGACCCATGTGTAACAACAGCAATGTTTTTATTGAAAAGTGAGAATATTGATAGTACTATAACAGAATGTTAATTTTATAAAAAATTTACAGTTTGTGTCTCAGAACACATAGTTTAGAGGGATTATGCAATCACTTTTAAAGGAAGCAAAAAAATCTATCTGCTGTTTCTTAGGTTCAGTAGTAGTTTAATTTCTTTAAAAAGCATACATATATTTTTAGAGAAATATTTGTTTAATTTTCTCTTGGAGTTGTTAAATGCCGTTTAAGGTATATTAAGATATTTGACATTGCAGTTTACCTTAATAAGCCTTAGAATTATAAATTATGTCATGCCAAGGAAGTTATTCTCAGTAGAATATTTAGATATGAATTTGCCCTTGTTGGTATCTAACTTCTGATTTCCATTTGTAAAAACTTTCCTAATTTGAAGCTTCTGCTTTCACTTTCTTTTATTCTTTGTTTTTCTTGTACTTTTGGTTGTCAAATGTAGAAAATGGTATGTTTAAATAAAACCATACTAGGCGGGGCACGGTGACTCATGCCTGTAATCCCAGCACTTCGGGAGGCCAAGGTGGGTGGATCACCTGAGGTCAGGAGTGCAAGACCAAGGTGGTGAAACGCCATCTCTACTATATACAAAAAATTAGCTGGGTATGATGGCACATGCCTGTAATCCCAGCTGCTTGGGAGGCTGAGGCAGGAGAATCACTTGAACTGGGGAGGTAGGGGTTGCAGTGAGCTGAGATTGTACCATTGCACTACAGCCTGGGCAACAAGAGCAAAACTCGCTCTCAAAAATAAAATAAAATAAATAAAACCATACTATTTTCAGAAGATAAAGTAAGTTACATATACTACTTTTAACTTATTTAAGTTACTGTCCAAAACTAACATCACATTAGGAAAATTTATTTGCCAGGGTAATGAGGGCAGATATTCATCCAGCCAATTGCTGTGCACGTCATAGACATTCCTAAAAGAAAATATTCATCCAGAATATTTCAGAATATGAAATTTTTTTTCTGCTGATGGTCATGTATCAGCCAGTCTTTGAACTAAATTTGATTTTACTTACTGCTAATCCTGCCCAGCTCTTATTTTATCTTCATGATACATAGATAGATAATTGATAGGTAATAGATAGATCTACTGATACAAAGAAACAGAGATGCAGGTATACATACACCCATATATACATATATGCTGAAATCTTGGCATTAAAACAAGGAAAATATTTAGTACTTTCTTTTCAGTGTGTTTTTTAATAAAATATCATATAAGCTAGGCTTTGCTTTTTAACCCAATCTGAAACTTTCAGTATCAAAGTGCATTATACTTCCTTTGTACATTGATAACAGGGAAATTCTTTGCTTTGTATTCTTATATTCTTTAGCTAACATGTATTTCTCCACAGTCATCTGAAAAGTATGAACTAAATAAACACTCTACCAATATGCTTTATCTCTTCTCCTAGATGAAAACTTAAGAATGTGTAATTCCCTGTTCCATTCCTCCCCCCAAATTAGACCTTTAGGATGATATTACATTTCTCCACTGACTTCTAACTCCTCGGCTTTGCTGACGTAGTTCAATACTTTTGGTTCTAGATTTATTAGTTTTTTTCCCTTACCATATGTCTCTTCTATTTTAAGAATTCTTACTTAGCTGTTGTATTATGAATACCCAGTCACAATTCTTATCCATTTAGTTTTAACGTGTATATTGCAAGGAAGATCACTTGAGGCCAGGAATTCAAGAATACCCTGGATAATATAGAGAGACCCTGTCTCAGTGATAATCACTCTAATCAAATTGTACACATCCGTCAAAGTCCATTCTAAAACTTTACCTCATAGGATGTGATGGATGAAACTATAGTCATGTGCCACATAACAACATTTATGGCAACAAATAGGACTGTGGTCCCATAAGATTAAAATGTTGTAATTTTACTATACCTTTTCTATGTTTAGATATTTTAGATACACAAATACTTACTATTTTGTTAAAATTGCCTACAGTGTTCAGTACAGTAACATGCTTCACAGATTTATAGCCTACAAGCAATGGGCTATGCCATACACCCTATGTGTGTAGTAGGCTATGTCATCTGGTGTTTTTGTAAATATACTCTGTGATGTTTGCATGATGATGAAATTGCCTAACACTGCATTTCTGATAATGTATCCCTGTCATTAAGTGACACATGATGGTATTTATATATGTCAGATTACAAATTACAAATTATTTCTTAGATAAAAAGGAAACAAATTTTAGGTAACAACAATAATAAAAATAACAAAAAAGGACAAAAATAACAATAATAAAATGTAGAACTACTAGCAGTAACTACCTTTACTGATGACCTACTGTGTGAGAGATACTTGCAAAGGCCTCATACACAGTGCCACATCAATTGAAAAACTCATATGTATTTTTACATATCTTTATCCTTAAGATGGTCATATGAGATATTTCTATTATTCTCATGTTACAGATGTAATAAATGAGGAACATGAAAGGTAAAGAAATGTGCTTACGGTCATTCAAATCCAGATAGCCTAGCCATAGATTTCAGCTCAAATTTCAATTAGAATATGGGGAAAAAAATGTATTTTTCAAGGAATTTTGCTGAGATTCATTTGGAATAAATCTTATTCTTCAAAGATAATGCATATATAACTTTTTTTCATTTGGAAGTTTTATTTATTAAAATATGAATAATGAGTTTTTCCACTTCAGTTTAGAATACACTAATACAAGTTATTCCTAATATATTTTCTCTATGTCTTGTGATTGATGCTTTTGATATTTAACAGGAAAATACTTTACCTAATAGAGAAAATTTAAGGTTTGACAGAAAAGAGTTGTGGAAACCATGAGTAAAACAGTACAGCCATGATTTTCAGTGAAACTCACATTAACAGTTATTATAAAGAAAGAAAATGTAATAAGCTAGTGTAATAAAGACCAGTATCACCAAATTCCAAAATCTCTTTTGACCTCTATAAATGTCTGCTAACTGTATTATATGCACATAGGTACTCAAAATGCTACTAATAACCAAACCTTTTGAGATTCTGGTACCAGGTTTGCCGATAACAGGATATAAGCAAAACTGTAAGTTTATCAAACATAAATCATTAGTACCTACCAATTTCAACCTACTAAGTCAGAAATGGAAGGCATGAAAATTTAGTAATAGGAGAATTTTTCATTTCCACTGCCAAGACTAAGGGTCCTGACAGGTACCTCACTGTTCAGGTCAGATCTAAGAAACACAATGTTGGTTCATAGACAACACTGGTTCATAGACAACAAAATTTTATTGCTTAAAATTTTTCATTTATTTCTGGAATGTTAGTTTATGCCATGCTGCTCATTGTCTCTTCATAAATGAGCAACCAAAAATCTCTCAAGCTCCTGTGGTTTTAAAGAAAGTTCAGTGTTTGTCAGTGACAATTGCTACTTGATTATTATGATTATTATATTCATCTGAACAATATTCACTTAAATCTGTTTATAGTAATCCCTTTTTTGACAAAATTTATAAAAGTTGGCATTTTTACTTTAAATTCAATCTCTATCAGTGACTTTCTAAAAGCTGCAACTTAGAAATTGGGGAAAAAAATGTTTTTAAAGCCCAAATGCTCCAGTTTTTATTCAAAGTCAAAGTTGTTATTCTGGAGAATATGTAACTTTTTAGAATGTAGCAGGTAACATGATGTGACTTATACTTGTACAGAAGAATGTCACCTCAGGAAAGATAATGGGGAAATTTTTATTTATAGGAATCATTATGAAACACAAAATGAAGTGAGGAGATTGAGAAGGTATTATACTAACCTAATCAAGAGATAGTGTGATTTTGAACTAGTCGAGGCAGTGAGAATGCAAAGAAAAATTTGAATGCTTGAGATAAAGAAATTGAACATATTTGACCTAACATTTGAATGGATATTGGTAGAGAAACAGAACACTTAGATAACTCAATCCCCAAACGTTCTGTCTGCTGAACTCCACAAGATAAATTCTTTTAGAAAGAACTGCTAAAACACTGGGGTTTGAACTTTAAAAAGTGTTTACCTTGGAAGAATGATTAAACAATTGATTTGAGTTTCAGATCAAGGCAACTTTCAAATACATTTCTTCTCAGGAGATGCAAATCTCAGAGAATGCAGTGTTATGTTTTGTTTCTTTTTGAAAGTTAAATTCATTCTTTGTGATGTTATTAATGTTATTTGAAAATTATTTTTATTTATTGTTTTAGAGAAATTTTTACAATTTTGAGTTTAGCAAATTTTGAAACTATTTTTATCCCCTAATGATTATCTATAATTTATACAGTTAGAGACTGGGCTCAGAGGATGTGTTGCTCCAGAGGAAATGGTGAATTTCACCCATCACTCTTGTACCTTTCTTCCCAGGATGGCTTCTCCAGTTTTAAACAATAGCTACTCCTCTGCACCCATTATCTCACGACATGTTCACCAGATGTACATGTACTGGTGCATCTCTGAGCTTTGCTTTTGTCTTTTCCCTGGGCTGGTGAGCCCCAACATATCCTATTCACCTCCCAGCCTTTAAGGTCAAGCTGCTGCTCAATAGTAATGGCAGAATGAATGATTGTGACAAAACCTAAGCATCCAAATTGTAAAACTAAATGCATCACCCAAATTATCAATTAGTAAATATTATTGTTGCTTTGAAAATAATTACATTGGAGTAATTAAACTTTCAGTGCTAGAGTGGCCCTTAAAGATTATCTAATCTAATGCTTTTATTGAATAGTGGAGAAACTTGAGGCCCAGAGAAATTACAGGATTTGTCTAGATGTGAAACATTAGTAATGTCCTAGAACACAGATTCTTTTATTCCTATTTCACTGCTCTTTTTACCACATCATATTGGAACTATTCTTTAAGTATATATAACTAAAGGCATCTTGTTTTTTCATGTATATTGACAAAGGATTTTTGCTATGATAACATAAACAAAAACCAAAAGCCAGGCATGCTAGTTCACACCTGTAGTCCCAGCTACCCAAGAGGCTGAGGCAGGAGGATCGCTTGAGCTCAGGAGTTTGAGGCTGCAGTCAGCTTTAAACATGCCATCGAAGTCCAGCCTAGGTGACACAGCAAGATCCCACCTCAAAAAATTTTTTTAAGTAAAAATAAAAATTTGAGGCTGGGCACAGTGGCTCGCACCTGTAATTCCAACACTTTGGGAGGCTGAGGCAAGAGGATCCCTTGAGCCTAGGAGTTCAAGGCTGCCATGACCTGTGATTGTGCCACCCACTGCACTCCAGCCTGGGTAACAGACTGAGGCCCTGTCTCAAAAATAATAATAATAAATAAAATGATTTTGAAAAATAGGCTGGACGAAAAACTATGGAGAACTCCTAGAAAAAATAGGACAAAAAAAATCAAAGAGATAAAAAGGCAGACAAAACCATGAGACTAAAGGCTTAGAAGGCCTATTATTGTATTGCAAATAGGAGTCTCACAAAAGAAGAACCAAAAAAGTAGAGTGAATGAGACATTATCAAAGAAAGAATATGTTAAACTTTCTCAGAACTGAAGGATATGAGTCCGTACATTGAAAAAGACCACTGAAATATCCAGCACTATAAATAAAAAATACCCATATTCAGGCAAATAGTCACAAAATTTCAGCATAATAGAGATAAAGAGAAGATTGTGAGGCACTTTCTAAGGGCAAGGAATGTGAATGGTTCACATTCAGAGTAGTAGAATGACATTGAACTTCTCAAATAATTTAAATTATGGAATAGTTTCTTCAAAATTGTAAGGGAAACAAATTTTATTACATAGAATTTTATATCCAGCCAAATCAAATGTGATGACAGAATAGAGAGAATATTACCCTCACACCCAAAAATACTTTCTATGGACTATTTCTTGGGAAACGACTAGAAAATGTGATTCATCTAGATGAACAAGTAAATCAAGAAAGAGAAACACATAGACAAATGAAAACAGAGTCCTATCCAGGAAAGCAGCAAGGAAAAGTACCAGCGTGGCTGTTATTCAGCAAACTAAGAGCAAAACCAAGTCCAGATTGTACCCTAAAAACAGAGCCTTCAGGAATGAGCTCTCCAGGAAACAAAGGAAATTGATATGTTTGAACGTGTAAAAAAATGGATACCCAGGTAGCAGCGGTGTCCGAAGAGTATATAAAAATTTTACTAAGTGTATATAAAACTAAATGCTTGAAAAAATCCTGCAATTAATAAGTCCAGGAGAAATAATAGCCATGTTCCTAGTTCACTTCAGGGCCTATAATATTTATAAGTCATGATAATATAGACATTGGCCACTCATTTAACCCAAAATTACAACATTACTTTGACATTAGAGATGGGCAGAAATGCAATTATAGGGATGCAGAAGAGCTGTCTTCATACATAATGAGAAGTCAACCAATAGTGTTTAAAATTGTTAAGGGAAGAAGTAGAAGTACAATAAATCTTCACTTAATATCATTGATAGGTTCTTGGAAAGTGCAACTTTAAACAACTTACAGCAGGTCCTCAAATAACATCCTTTCAGTTGGTTTCATTATACCTGGTTTTGCTTAAAGTTGCATTTTCCAAGCATCTATTGACAATGTTAAGTGAAGACTTATTGTATCAGAATATCATTTAGAAATAAAGAGGCTAACCCCAGAGGAAAAAAGAAGAGTTGAGAATGTTTGCCTCTGGAGACAGAGAGTAGAGGGAAAGGTGACAAAAGAATGCTGTTTTTACTATGAATCTATTAATATTGTTTTACTTTATACACTGTATGCATTGTATTATCTTGATATAAATAAAATCAATTCTAAAAATACAGTACTCCACCTTTTGTGAAAATAATTGTATATTAATATAACACTTTGCAGAACATTTAACAATGACAACAGACACTTTAATGAATGCCTATTTTATTTTGGTTATCTAGTTTATTGACCTACGGTTGTTTATAGTAAGTTCTTAATCTTATTGTAGATATCTTATATATGATGTTTGTTTTTTCTTGCTACTTATAAGATTATCTCTTTGCCTTTGCCATTTGTTTTGTTTTTTTGAGACAGGGTCTTGCTCTGTTGCCCAGGCTGAGGTACATGTCATGTTATGGCTCACTGCAGCCCCAACCTCCTCGGGTCGAGCGATCCTCTTTATAGGTGTGCGCCACCACACCTGGCTAATTTTTAATTTTTAATTTTTATTTTTGTAGAGATTAGATCTCCCTATGTTATCCAATGTGACCTCTAATTCCCGGGCTCAAGTGACCCACCTGCCTCGGCCTCCCAAAGTGTTGGAATTATAGACATGAGCCACCCCGCCTGGCCTTGTCTTTGCCTTTTGACATTTTAATTTGATGTGTTTAGGTACATATGTCTTTGAGTTTATACTAGTTGAGTTTGTTGAGCTTCTTGGGTATCCATATTAAGGGTATTTTTTCAATTGTATTTGGGAATTATTTTAGCCATTTAAAAAAAAAGTACTATTACTGTCCCTTTCTATCTCTTCTTCTGGGACTCCCTCATGCATTTTCAGAATGCTGGATGGTGTCCCACAGATATCAGAGGCTCTTTTAATTTTTTAATTTTATTTGCTTTTTGTTTCTCATATAAGATAGTCTCAATTAACCTTTCATTAGTTCATTGTCACCAAGTTCACTGATTCTTTCTTCTGTGAACTCAAATATGCTGCTGGTCAAACCTTCTAGTAAATATTTTTATTTCTGTTACTACCTTTTTTTTTTTTTTTTTGAGACAGAGTCTCGCTCTTTCGCCAGGTGCCAGGCTGGAGTGCAGTGATGAGATCTCGGCTCACTGCAACCTGCACCTCCCAGCTTCAAGCAATTCTCCTGCCTCAGCCTCCCAAGTTGCTGGGACTACAGGCACGCGACACCATACCCAGCTAATTCTTATATTTTAGTAGAGACGGGGTTTCACTGTGTTGGCCAGGATGGTCTCAATCTCTTGACCTGGTGATCCGCCCACCTCAGCCTCCCAAGGTGCTGGGATTACAGGTGTAAGTCACCACACTCGGCCTGTTACTGCCTTTTAAACTCCAGTGTTTCTATTTGTTTCTTTTTGAAAGATAATTTCTTTCTCTTTGCTGTTATTTTCTATTTGGTAAGACATTATTTATATACTTTATTCATAGGAATAGTTTCTTTTAATTTTTTAAACATATGTATTATAGATGATTTAACATCTTTGTCTAATTTAATATTTGGGTTTCCATGGGGACAATTTCAATCAGCTGCTATTTACCCTGTGTATAAGCCATACTTTCCTTTTTTTATATGTCATAATTTGTTGTCAAAACAGAACATTTTATTTATTTGTTTATTTTTATTTTATTATTAGTATTTTTTTGAGACAGAGTATGCACTGTCACCCAGACTGTAGTGCAGTGGTGTGATCTCAATTCATTGCAACCTCTGCCTCCCAGATTGAAGCGATTCTCTTGCCTCAGCCTCCTGAGAAGCTGGGACTACAGGCATGCACCACCACACCTGGCTAATTTTTGTATTTTTAGTAGAGATGGGGTTTCACCATGTTGGCCAGGCTGGTGTCAAACTCCTGACCTAAGTGATCCCCACCTCAGCCTCCCAAAGTGCTGGCATTACAGGTGTGAGCCACCGTGCCTGGCCCAAAAATGAACATTTTAAATAAATGTAACTGTCAATTCTAAAAATTAGATTACCCTCTCCCCTCAGTTTGTTGTTGCCATTTGTTGTTGTTGCTGTGCATGTGTTTTTTGAGTGTTTTTTTTTTCCTTAAAACTGGTATTTTTAGAGAAAAAAAAAAAAAAACTCATATTCTTTGTTGTGTGTGGCCAGTAAAATTTCTGCTCTGTTACCTTTATGGTCAACTAATGATTTATGGGAGATTAAGCCAGTGAGTTTCCCTGCCTTTGTGAAGGGCCTCTGTGTGTGTATTGGGACATGACTTCAATGTTCCAGCAGACTGTTTACTACTCTGTCTTAGCCTTAGCCTTCACTTTCTGCTTACACAGAGCCTGAGTCAGCCAGAGGTGAGAGCTTAGAGGTTTCTCAGGTCTTTAGTGATCTTGCCCAAGTCACCGTGCATAGCTCTCTAGATTCTCAGAAATATGTTAGACCTTTTTGTAGGCTCCTATGGACATTTTACGCTCCAATTTTTTTGTTTAATTTTTTTGGTAAGCTTCTTGTTAGCTCCACCTATTAAAGTCATCTCCTGCATTGTTAAACAGTTGCCACTGATTATTTTTGACAAATATTCTGTAGGTAGCACTGGCAGCATAGAGGCAGTTCTGAGTCAGCTGAAATGAACACAAGTCCCGAAAATGGAGGTTAGTGAGCTGCCAGATAGGTAAAATGATGACAATTCTGTGAGAATGGACATTTGGGAACTCTTAAAACTGTTATAAAATGTAGAATTTTTAAAACTGTTCTAACCCCTTGGTGACTGCTAAGCTGCTAGTTTACACAGCTACTATAGTAGTGAAGCTTTTGGCTTTTCAGCCTACTCTACAACTGGAGAAGAGAATGGAATTCATGCAAATTAAAATGCTACAAGATTCACTCTTCATATGGAAATTCAGCCACTTTTCTTGAATAAATATTCTCTAGATTAAGTTTTTAATTTCCAGAGTTCTGAAAAAGGTGATTTTTAACAATGTTTGCCAGTGTTATTACATCAGAGTTTCTGATTCAATAAATCTGAGTTAGGGCTAGAGAATTATTTTCCTTTATTAGTATTCTCCCTAGTTTTTTGGCTATTCCTTTTTAGATGTTTTTGCCCTTCTTCCTTTGCCTATTCCTTAAATATTTGGTTTTTCCCAATTTCTATGGGTTTTATAAATTCTCTTGATCCTTTATACATTGTCTCTGGATATGACATGCTTGATGGAACCAGCTGAAATGTTTTTATTGAGTACCAGTTTAATGTCTCAGAGGCAGCCCCTAATTTAGCATATCTTAAAATGAGCTTATCTCCTACATTTCTTTTTCTTTCTCTATGCCCATATGGGCAACACTGTTCAGATCTTCATTGAATCATTAATTAATTAAATAAATATTTATTGAGTGCCTACAAGGTTCTATAGTCCCTGAAGGTACAATAGTGATATAAACAAACAAATATTTACCTCTCCAGAAATGTATATTTCTAGTGAAAGAGACAAAGCAAGTAATTAAAACATGTTGTGTGTCTGATATTGACAAATTTTTTGGAGAAAAATGAAGAAAGGATGATTGCTAAGGAGAGCCAAGCTGAGGATAAAAGTTGCAGTTCTAAATAGGATGCTTAGGAACGTCATCACAGAAAAGTTACCATTTGAGCAAAGATCTGAGGAGGTGATGGGGCAAGCCACAAGGGTATCTAGGGGAAGACTGTTACAGGATGAGGAAGCAGCAACTGCACAGTGTAAGGCAGGAGTGTACCTGGCATTTTGGGAAAATGATAAAGTAGCCATCGTGCCTGGCTTGAATAATAGGAGAGAGCTCAGACAGGGAAAAGGAAACATGACTGTCTTGGTCCTGAATGCCTATTAAAAATTGGGAAACATCCTTCAGAGATTAAGTAATTTTCATCATTCTTCTCTTTGTCCTTTGTTCTCTACATCTTGTAAGTTATCATATTTTATTGATTCCAACTCCTATATTACTCTCCTCTCTATGCTCTTCATTCTTGATACTTTTGCCTTCATTTGTACTTTTATCATGGTCATCCACCTAGTCTGCTGCCAGGCTCACATGCCATATTCAACATTTATTCATGAGATATTTATTGAATAGCTTCTGTGTCCTAGGTCCTATGCTACATATTATGGATATAATGGTCATTAAATTTCAAATGAGGATTGCCTTCCATATCAATACTCATTCATGAGATATTTACTGAATAACTTCTGTGTTCTAGGTCCTATGCTAGATATTGTGGATATAATGGTCATTAAACTTGAAATGATCATTGCCTTTACAAAACTCATAGTAACTGGTGTATATAGACAGTTAAAGACATGACAGTGTAACAAGCACTTTGAGAACAAGCACTCTTAGTAGCCCATAGAAGACTGGAAGCTCTGGTTTATGAGTGCAAGCTCTCCAGAGTAAGCTACACTTCTGTTGCTATCTAAAAGATAAGTGGGAGTTAGACCCTCAGAGAGAAAAGAAACACTGTCCAAACGAAGCGACCACTTGTACAAATGCCTAGAAAATGAAACTGAAAACAGTTTAGTGTTACCAGATAAACCAGAGGGGAGAATGGCTCAAATTAGCCTGGACAGGTACAAAGGAGCTAGATCATACAGGATATCTTTATGCCCTATTAAAGTATTTGGTTGATTAAATGATTTGGTTGACCAAAACAATAATCTAAAACGATAATACAATAATGTATCTCCCAGAATTAAAACCTACTAATGATTTTTTATTAACTTTAGGTTAAATTTAAACTGTATAACATAGCACCTGAGGTACTTTATATCTGGCTTTTGCCCCTTCAACATCAGCTCCCACAGGCCCCACTCATTTGTTTATACATTAGCAGGGCGGAACTGCTTATAACTACTCCCCAGAAGAAACATTTCAAGTCTCCAGGCCACAACAGATTCTAAGATTGGTCTTTGGTTTTTGCCAACCTCATGAATTCTTATTTGTCCTTCAAAATTAATCTCAGATGTCATCTTCTATAAGAATCTTTCCCTGAAAATTCAAATAGAGCTAGTCATGCCCTCTTCTGTGCTACTACCACTTCTGTATGATCTTTTTTTGCAGTTATCATAATCTACAAAACCTGATAACGTGTTTAACTTCTCCACTAGTGTGAGTTCTTTGAGGGTCTGTGTTTTTTTTTTTTTTTTAATTTCAGTTTTAGTCTGCATATTTTAGCTTAGTGCCTTTCACTTAGCTGAACTTAATAAATAGTGAATCTAGTTACTCTAATAGAAGGCTTGGTTAATTTTGACCAAAAGCCAATGAGAATTATTTATAGGAAAGAACATAAATTTATAGGTCACTTAAATCACAAGATTGTGATACTGCTCAGCACACTTGTTGTCACTGAATGATAGCCAACCTTGTTATAATAATGAATGTCATGAGAACAGAAAACTATGAAATGGGCTCTCTCAGATGCCACTGGTGAAAATGTAAATTGTTTTAACTTTTTTTTTCCAAAGGACAGTTTAACATATTGAAAACATTTTTTCAGAGGACAGTTTAATATATTGAAAACATTTAAAATGTTCATATTCATTAATATCTCAGAAATATTCATCATGATGAAAATGTTTTAGAACTAAATAGAGGTGGTGGTTACACAATATAGTGAATGTACTAAATGCCATTGAATTGTGCACTTTAAAATGTTTAATTTTATGTTATATGAATCTCACCTCAAATTTTGTAATAATTATCCTAACAAAATAATACACTAACATTAATTAGAATGTTAATTTCAGCATTATTTACAATAGTAAAAATTGAATAATAAATGTTTAATAGAATAGTGATTATATATGATCCATCATATGCTCGAATACTGTGCAACCATTGAAAACAGTATTTTAAGGGATTTTTAATGATATGGGGAAATGCTCAAGAGAAAATATTATATGAAAAATGTTGAATATAAAATTATACAATTAGACAGTTATGCAAAACAAGCATATACAGAAAAAGACCTAAAGAAAATTGTTAGTATTACTTGAACTTTTTAAAGCACTTGGAACCTTTGTCTCAGGGGTTTAAATGGCAGGTTTTTCTTAAGTCTCTTGCTTCTTTAAGACTTTTGGCCGTTTGGGGCTCTGATTTTGTCAGTGGTCTACTCATTATACACAGAGCCTAAACCTTCATGGTACAAACAGCCAGGACAAGAAAAAAAGTTACTAGTATAACAAGTTTATACTTAGGAGGTTATAGTTGGCCGTTTATACTGCCATTTAGCTATCAATGGGTTAAGTATGATTTAGAGGACTAGCTTAGAGAGTCAAAGTTATTGAATATTTACCATGTGTCCGACCATATACTAGATACATTCACATTCATTATTTCCTGTAATCTTTGTAACAACATAATGAAGTAAAAAACTGCTTTTATACTTACTTTACAGATGGAGAAACGAAAAGAGCCAATGATTTTCTCTGGGTTTCACAGGTAGTTAATCGAGACTCAAACATTAGTATTCTGTTTCCAAATCCATGCTCGTTTTCATGTTCCCCACAGCTGTTATTCCTCTATGCTACACTGGACATCAAAACACAAAGCTTCAAATACAGACAGCCTCAGTTTGCAGATAAGTTGTATTCTAACTATATTTCTGTTTTGTTGTTATTGTTACTGTTTTGAGACAGTTTTGCTCTGTCTCCCAGGCTGGAGTGCATTGATGCAATCAGCTCACTAAAAACTCCACCTCCACGGCTCAAGTGATCCTCTGGCCTCAGCCTCCCAAGTAGCTGGGACTATAGGCATGTGCCACCATGCCCAGCTAATTTTTTGTATTTTTTGTAGAGATAGGGTTTCACCATGTTTCCCAAGCTGGTCTTGAGCTCCTGAGCTCAAGCAATCCACCTGCCTTTGCCTCCCAAAGTGTTGGGATTACAGGCGTGAGTCACCACACCTGCCCTAACTGTAATTCTCAATTAGAAGTATATGTATGTAATACTTTTTCTAATAGGTATATCTTTATTCTCATTAAGATTCAACCCCTAAGAGTGTTTTTCAGGTCTGAATTGGCACATAACTCAAAACTCATAATGTCTTTTCCATAATAATTGCTAATATTTAGCTAAGCTTTCCCTGTGCAAGTTACTAACCCTTTTAATCCCCTCAACAACTCTAGTAAATACGAGCATTATCTCTGTTTTCATAAAAGGAAGCTCAAGTACAAAGTCAAACAGGTAATTAGTACCAAAACCAAGATTCAGATCCAGGCAATCTGAACTTGCACTGCTTCAATATCCTTCTTAACATGGTATTTCAGGCAGCAATCAAAATTGGCACTCAAGAAGAAATCTGTATGCTATTTCAGATTTGTCTGTGTTCTGAAAGTGTGTGATATACACTGGCTCTCAACCCTGGCTGCACATAAGAAATAGCTGTGGGGTTTTCTAGACATATAGAACCCAAACCCAACTATGGAAATCTGTGGTAATATGCTCCACAGAGGCTGGGCGTGGTAGCTCACACCTGTGAGCCAGCACTTTGGGCAATCAAAGAGAGTGGAGGTCAGGAGTTCCAGCTGACCAACATGGGGAAACCCTGTCTCTACTAAAAATACAAAAATTAGTTGGGCGCCATGGCAGGAGCCTGTAATCCCAGCTACTCAGGAGGCTGAAGCAGTAGAATCTCTTGAACCCGGGAAGCGGAGGTTGCAGTGAGCCAAGGTCACGCCACTGCGCTCCAGCCTGGGTGACAAAGCAAGACTGCATCTCAAAAAACAAAAAAAATGTTTCACAGATTATTTTGGTGTGATACATAAGGTAGTTATGAATATGTGCACATGTACCCAGATATTACAATAAATAAGAAGTATTGTGACCATTACATGCTGTAGAGAACAATCATAGCGTTTGGAATCAGGTGAGAAAACTTCCTAAGGTGATGGCATTTTCAGTGGTCACGTGAAATATGATGGGAAACTGTTGAGTAGGATCTTTTCAAGGGATAGGATGTACTGTAGGAGATAACTTTCAGAAGGATAAACAGAAAAGATTTATATGTTTTTTCATTGAAAATTATAATTAGGGATAAACTTGCATCTAAGCTCCTTAGTATTAGAGTTTAAATCTTAGTCCACCAGATTTTAATTTGCTTTATATCAGTTCTTTAAGAATTACAAAGGAATTAATAATCCTTCCCTCTTTTTAGCTTGCATGACATTTTATTTGTACCTCTACTTTTATAGTGATTTGTGTGTATTTGATATCCTCAACTCTCTGTTCTTAAAACACCCAAGAGTACCTAAAACTTACCTTGCACATAGTAGGAATTCAAAATATTATTATATTGAATTAAGGGAGAAGACTCAGTTATCTTCTGTATTATTAGTTTTATAGAGGAGCTATGATGTTTATATGATGCTAACAATATGGAAGTCTAAATTACAAACATAAATCCAATTATATATAATATGCAGAAACATATACAATAGAGATGATAAATTATTTGTAGCTTAGAGAGCAAGATTATATTAACAACATGGAAAAGATGTTTGGTAGGTGAGCTTTTGTTATTTCTTCAGAGATATATTTTAGTCTTGGTATTTAAATTTCATTGTTAAACTAATGATACTTATTTCCTATAACCTGTTTGGAGAAGTAATGAAGAAGTAAGCAATACCATATCAAATCTCTATATTTGAAGCACAAAAGAGAGGAAGAAAGGAAGGAAGGTAGTTAAGTAGGTAATCAGAGAGGAGAATTTAAAATGTATGTCATTGTAATTTTGTCCCCTCACAAGAGCTTACAGTGACTGGCCTAAAGTGGAGGACCTAGAAGGTCAGATTTTCAGTAAACTACAAAGTACCACACCTACTGAGAAAACCAAAGTATGTGCTGATCAAGAACATGCCATGCAGATGGGACTGAGCCAGTGTGGAATTAAACTTCATTCCCTTTGTACATTTTCACCATTGATGGAGCATGTGAATTTAAGTATTGACAGACACAATGGACATTTTACCCTTTAGCCCAGTTGGGGGGTTTGTCAGTTTTTCACAACACTAAGGAATTTGTTATGTCACAAGGCCCAAAAGCATTTATGGAATAAAAGCCAGGCTAGTAGTAAATCTTGTTATACTGTACACTATTTTTATACTATGTTAAATAGATACACCTTGCTTTTTTCCAGGAGGAAATTGTGGCTTGAATTCTAATTAATAAATATTAAATTGAAAATATGTGTTCAAATGGGTTTTACAAGGTGTTATTTTGGAGAGGGCTAATCCTTAGAAGTTTGTGTGTTTTATGATTTTTTTCTTTTCATTTTCCGTATATAATATGATCAGAATTGGGTATTAGTATAATTTGTTGAAGTGAGTTTGCTCTGATTTGAATTAAAGTCTCTCTGGACATAAATATGTTAGGAACTGGAATTATCTGTGTAGGTCTCTTGGTCATGGCAGTAGAACTCCCATAGACTTTCCATTTACTCCAGTAAATAGGAAATAACTGAAAACCCCAAGCCCGAAGTTACAGATAAATTATTTTTTTTGTTGTTGAAATTTTCTGTTTTGGAATTGAGAATACATCTGTACTTACAAAACCTAGTAAATGGATCTAGTTTCTAGGGAAATGTTCCCAAGGATCACACCATCCTGGGGATCTGGGGAAAGCAAGGCACTGACTGATTTCAGATCATTGTTGAGAACTACACCACTGGAAATGAGAGGAAACCATAGGGAAGAAAATTCCAAAGGCAATTCATGCCTTATAACATCATTGGGCCTCTCATGCAGTTCCGTTTTGGTAATGATATTTTGAACAAAGCTCTATCTTAATAAAGCAGGTCTTTTATATTAAATATTAGTGTATTATCCATCATCAATAATATATTAAAAACATCCATGTCCTACTATTCATTATTAATCTTAAACTTTTGCCACTCATAATTTTCCTTTGAATTAATTTTCTCACTTATTTTTCCATTTTCTTCCCCCCACCCCCACCCCCACCCCAGGGTTTCACTGTGTCACCCAGGCTGGAGTGCAATGGTGCTGTGTTGGCTCATTGCAACCTCTGCCTCCCAGGCTCAAGTGACAGTCCTGCCTCAGCCTCCCAAGTAGCTGGGAGCACAGGTGCATGCCACTGTACCTGTCTAATGTTTTTGTATTATTTCTAAAGACAGGGTTTCACCTTGATGTCTAGGTTGGTCTTGAATTCCTGAGCTCAGGCAATTCACCCACCTCAGCCTCCCGAAGTGCTGAGACTACAGGCATGAGCCACTGCACTTGGCCTTATTTTCATTTTAATATGTGGTGCTGGCATTTTATAAGCTACCTTGATCACTTTGGAATAAAACAGAGACAAATAAATATTTTGAAAATTGAAAATAGGATAAATATTAATTTTGGCACAACCATAAGCCATTTTCAGAGGAAGCATAAAACAGCACGAAAAGATGACATAGAATACTAGACTTAAGTTCTGGTTCCAGCTCTGCCATTTTCCACCAGAGCTTTGACTTGTTAGTCTCAGTTTTCTCATCTGGTGAATGAGGGTAACACCTATACCCTAAGATATTAATGATAATTAAAGAATATTGTATTTGAGAAAGTATATGACATAAACCAGAAACTTAGTAGTAAATATTAGTTGAATCTGGATTAGATTTTCATAGTTTGGGAAAAAGTATTTTCATTTTTGTCCCTTCAGAATCTGTAATTCCTATGGCTAAATTGTTACGGTTTGTTCCATTCATTAGGAATATGAGTTAGGGCACTTTGAATTCAGAGAATCTGATTTGTAAAGGCTTGATAAATGCTACATTTGTGCAGTGTCTGGGGATCTCCTCCTGGAGAGGAAGGATTACTCTCTGAACCTCCATGTTGCCTCTTTGCCAGTAGATAGCATCCACTACAAGGGAAAGGTGTTTTTCCAGCCCTCAAAGAAGAAACATAAAACACATTTTCTTATAGCACCTGTGCTATAAATAGGATTACTTTTTCATGTTCTTTTTTTAACTTAAGGCTATTTCACTCAACATAAATAGTTGTGCATTTGTGAGAATATAACTTTACTCTCTACATCTTTTATTGCAAATGAACCTTTCCTTCAGCTGGATGTAGACTAGTCTTGTCATTTCCATGTTGCCCTTCATTCTGAGCCTGATTTTTGAAGATTGGAACTTCCTTTAATCTGTTTCCCATCCAAACCAACAAACTCTATACCCAGATGATTTGTTAATGAAGTAGGATTATATTATTACTTAAAAGCCAAAACCTTTTATGGATTAATGAAGAACCATAGGAGTAGTCTTTTCACACTTATATGTTGTTTTGGAGTGAAGTGAAAAATTTAATGAAAACAATAGGCACAGTGGAGAGGGAAAGAAAAACTTTCAGTTAAGAGTGCTGGGATAATTTTTAAATATGTTATGATCCCTACTTTTCCCCTTTTCCTCAGTTTGCTTAATTTTAGAAGGCCTGCCTTTTAGAATATGGCTTTATCTTTGAGACTTGTGACTTGCTATAAATTTAAACAGAAATAGCAGTTCAGATATATTTCATATTAATGGAATTGTTAAGAATACAGTCAAGGCCTAGTTCTTAATATATAGCCACATACAAACATCTTTTCTCAATTGTTCATTTAGTAAGAAAGTGCATTAAAAGTAGAGATATACAGATTTGAAATATGTTCGTGTTGGGAGGTGGTGCAATGCTAATAATACTTCTTGAGGTATTATTTATGTTGAAGGTATTATGTTGTGGAGCCTAAATGAAAAGCTCTGCAAATTACAAAAAAAGAACTATGTTAGTGATATTTATTTGTTTGTGAAAGGGACATTTGAAAGAAATGCTAGCCCTTCTTCTGTCACTGACTATGACCTTCAGCAAGTCAACCTTTTAGCTTTGTGTTTTCTTCATCTGGAAAAGGAAGGCAAGGTCTCAGGGACTGCTAAGGTTCCTTTCAGCTATACATTTCTGTTTCTATGAAAACTTTAGATAAGAATTTAGTCATATACTATATAAAATGTTGCTTTACTTGGGAGTTATTTATAGTATATAATTTTATATTGCAAACAGGATTTTAAAATATATAAAAATTCAATTTTATTTTTTCCCCTAAATGTTTACTGCTTAATACATTGCATTTCTTTTCCAGATTTTTCATTTTGAGAAAGAAAATATCTTTTTTTAGTTAAATCTCCCATTCTTCTCAGTTCCTGCTACCTCTCTCTCTTCTCCACCCCACTTCTCTCCAAAATCCCACTGCCATGCTTTCAAAGTAACTCTGGCAATCACAGAAGCCTACAGAATAATGGCATAGGCACCCTGACAAATTCTGGGGCACTACTCTGCAGTAGCCATAGACCAATGCCTGACCACTATGCTGTGAAAATATAATTCAGAGGAAGCATATGTATGCATAATTGACCCAAATAGTATTTTATAGCATAGCACAGTTTAAGGAGAAATGTCATTTCTTCATTGTCTTGCATATACTGCTTTCCACCTTTTCTTCTCTGTATTTTCTGCAAAAAAGTGATTACAACCATGAATCATTTTCACAGCTACAAATATTGGTCTTGGTAGAGATATATAGTTTACATACACTTAACTTTTTCACTGATGCATTTAGCTTTCAAGAAATTACTATGCTTTAATAAACCCATATCAATGGGCAGTATGCGACCACAAACATCCCTATCTTAGGCTTAACCATCCAGTCTGTTTGAGCCATCCATTCAGCTGTAAGCTCTAATCCAGAGTAGGACACTGAGCAAAGTGAAGATCCAGAAATAATAAACCATTGGACTTAGCATCTCATTGACTAGAGAAGCTCTGGCATTTTGGGGATGCTGGGATCTGGACATGAGTCCTCCTGGTCAGCATCTATCACCTGACCTGAAGGCACACAAATGCTGTGGAACAATTTAAAAGAAGGAAGCCCTAAGATTCAAGGCAGAAGACTACTACTAGGGTCCAAGAAAGACTTCAAAGCTTAGTAAGAAACATCTTACTTAGATTGAGAAAGTATTGTCTACACAGAGAAAGTATTTGTGGATCCTCCAAATGACTTTAATCCATACTTGTTTTTTTCTTAATAGTATTTACCTTTACGTTGCAGTAGGAGTGTAGCTGTTTACTAGGGGAACACACAGGCTGATTATTTGGGATGATGTCAAGAGTCATCCTTGACTCTTGTTCTGGTGGATGTTTGTTCTTGTTACAGTTTGGACCATACCAGGAACT
Source organism: Aotus nancymaae (assembly GCF_030222135.1). Classification (NCBI taxonomy): domain Eukaryota; kingdom Metazoa; phylum Chordata; class Mammalia; order Primates; family Aotidae; genus Aotus; species Aotus nancymaae. The sequence goes on along the minus strand of NW_026988442.1, from coordinate 63,816,102 downwards.
GTAAGGATTATTTCTTGAAAGAGTTAGAGCATAGAGTGATATTATTATTTGAACTTTTCTATGTTTTCTAGTATCCTAATACCAGGCTCTTATTTTGTTAGCATTTTGGATTGAGAATTTACAAACTACATTACTGTAACAATACTTAGCTATTAGTATATTTTCAGCTGATTTGCCAAAATTTTGGCAACATTTAGGGCTAAATTTACTTTGTCAGAACTATCACTGTGGGAATTATGGATGCCTCATGGTTTTGCAAATATAATAAGTGATGTGGGTGGTCTGCTCATATGGTTTGAAACCTCTTGCCATTTTGTGCACATCTGCCATCCAAAGGCCAGCTCCTCCATCTAAGCTGTAAGATTGCCTTTGAGCTACTAAAAGCCACTGGGGAAGACCTTAAGCAGTGATTGGCAGGTTTCAGCATATAAACACCCTTGCTCCCTTGGCCCTTACTTAGCCAGTTCTAAGGCATGTACCTTACACCATTTGTCAGAGTTTCCTCTATAGGATGAAGCTTCAGTTGGTCTCTGTGATTGCTATCTTAATATATTAGCTGCCTTCCCTTCTGTTATCATGTTCCCTACTCCTCTGTCTGTTTACTAAGACCCTCCCAAAAACTTATCTTCACTCATTCCTTGTCTCAGAGTCAGCTTCTGGAGGAACTCCAACTAAGACAATTATCTAATTAGGCTGATGTTAATTTATTTTACACTGTTATGTTAAATTGTTTAGAAAAAAAATGGCAATTTTTCTAAATTGCTGTAAGGGTGATCTGTTTAAATTTATTTGAGATTTAAAATATTTAGAATGAGAGATCTCTTTTCATTTTTTTGTGGCACAAAATTGTTAAAATTACCGGCTATCAAATATTGGTAAAAATTAGCAGTAGTGTGTGAGTAAAAGGGTGTTACATGGTCACCCTTTTATTAGCGTTCTAAATACTATTTTTAAATATTAAAATCAATATAAGTAATAAAGTCTTAACACTGGTGGAAGTAAAGAAAAATACATTTAAAAAATATATATATAATTCTAACAAAAAGTTTATGGAGATCTATAGCCTAAACTAAAATGAACCATAATACCTCTAAAATGCTCAAATATAAATGTTTAGGGGCACCTAAAAATGCTAAAGAATTGAAAACAATAAAAAAAAGGTAAAGAAGTAAGATCCTAAGGCACTAAAAACTAATATTCAGAGAACTTAATGTACCAAATAAACTAATAAAATACGTAACAGCCACCTTGATACTAAATGTAAGATGTAATAAAATGCTCAAGTGAAAGTATTAAGAGCAACCTAAAACTACCAAGAGAATTAGAATGGAGACGATTTTAGAATACCAAAAGTGAATTTAAAAAGCAATCTTTCAAAGCCAGGAAGATTGCTTTTCTGGTCACAGGAAAGCAAAGCACTCACAGAGCACTCAAGGTCTCAGAGTGAAAACGAAGGCCTGGGTGTAGTTGTAACCACCTGATGGGTTCATCTTGCCCACTGCCCAGATAGAGCCAATTTATCAAGGCAGGAGAATTGCAATAGAGAAATAATTTAATACATGTAGAGCCAGCTAAACCAGAGACTGATTTTTTATTATTATTATTATTATTATTATTATTATTTTTTTTTTTTTTTTTTGAGACGGAGTTTCGCTCTTGTTAACCCAGGCTGGAGTGCAATGGCGTGATCTCGGCTCACCGCAACCTCCGCCTCCTGAGTTCAGGCAATTCTCCTGCCTCAGCCTCCTGAGTAGCTGGGATTACAGGCACGTGCCACCATGCCCAGCTAATTTTTTTGTATTTTTAGTAGAGACGAGGTTTCACCATGTTGACCAGGATAGTCTCGATCTCTTGACCTCGTGATCCACCCGCCTCGGCCTCCCAAAGTGCTGGGATTACAGGCGTGAGTCACCGCGCCCGGCCTGATGATTTATTATTACTCAAATCAGCGTCCCTGAAAATTTGGAGGGTAGGGTTTTTTAAAGATAGTTTGGTGGGCAAGGGGATAAGGAATTGTGAATGCTTGCACTTAGTCAGTTCCTGGGTGTGGGCCACAAGAACAGATGAGCCAATTTACGGGTCTAGGTGACACCACCTGATCCATCAGAATGCAAGGGCTAAAAAAATACCTCAAACACCAATCTTAGGTTTTACAATAATAATGTTATTTATAGGAGCAACTGGGGAGGTTTGTGAACTTGTGGCCCCTGGCTGCATGGCTCCTGAGCCGTAATTTCTAATCTTGTGATTAATTTTGGTTTTATAAAGGTGATCTGGTCTCCAAGAAAGGAGAGAGTTTGTTTTAGGGAGGGGCTATTTTCATCCTTGTTTCAAAATTAAACTATAAACTAAATTCCTCTCAAAGTTAGTTCAGGCTACACCCAGGAATGAACAAGGGAAGCTTGGAGGTTAAAGGCAAAATATAGTCAGTATCAGAATTCTTTCACGGCCGTAATTTTCTCACTGTTATAATCTTTGCAAAGGTGATTTCATGGTCTAAAGGAGACAGGAGTGAGGAGGTGGCTGAACTTAACCCCCTTGGAACAAACAGGCTTATTCTCTTGATCTTTGGGGAAGGTGTCAGAAAAGAGTCTCATCACTACTGGGGTCAACTATTGATGGTTTGGGGAACCCAGACCAATACTGGACTAAGGCTTATTCGACTAAGCCCTGCTTGCAATCTGTCTTTAAAAAGGCACTTCCTCTACAAAAAGAGGGAGAGATCAAGTCCATGTCAGGCACCCCAGGCTTCCTAGTGCATTTACTACCCTTTAAGTAACATTTTCTAAAACTCAATGATAGCTATGTGAATAAGAAAAGGAAAAGTAAATTCTTAGCAACGTTAGCTGTGATGAACAACCAACACTAGTATTCAAAGCCTTTGACAGCAGACAATCCACTTTATATCTCCACCAATCTTATCTGCCTCAGCCTGCTTTTTCTCAAACCACCAGCTTGTTAAGATAATTCAGTATACTTTTCTTGTTCTTTTGCTTAGTTTGACCGGTTTTGTTTATATCACAAGTTGAGAAACTGCCATGTATTTTTCTAAATGTTTTGATCTTTTAAAATGTTCTTTTATAATTCAAATAATTTCAAAGACATTATAGTTTAGTGAATAGGATCATAGGTCTTAGAGCCTCATCATGGACCTTAGGGCCATGCCTGGGTCCAATCCTGGCTCTGCCACTTTCTTGCCAAATGACCCAAAGCATTTTACTTCTCTTAGCTTTGATTTCCATCTGTTAATTTGGGGAGGATTGGAGCATACTATCCCATAAAGTTGCTTTGAGAATTAAATAACTTTTTTTTTTTTTGAAACAGAGTTTCACTCTTGTTGCCCCAGCTGGAGTGCAATGGCACGATCTCAGCTCACTATAACCTCTGCCTCCCGGTTTCAAGTGATTCTCCTGCCTCAGCTGAATAGCTAGGATTACAGGCATGCGCCACCACTCCTGGCTAATTTTGTATTTTTAGTAGAGATGGGATTTCTCCATGTTGGTCAGACTGGTCTTGAACTCCCGACCTTAGGTGATCCACCTACCTTGGCCTCCCAAAGTGCTGGGATTACAGTCATGAGCCACCTCACCCAGCCAAGAATTAAATAACTTAAATGTGCAATATTTAGAATAGTGCTTGGTATGTATGAATGTTCAATAAATATTTGATTTTTTTCATGTAAAAAACAGTACATTATGGGTAAAATTAGAATTTATAAAGTTGAGTTGATATGAAAACTGAGATAAAAAGTGGTTGAGATGTATAGCCACTTTTATGTAATGATTTGTATGGGGAAAATGCATTATAATGACCAGACTACTGACTTCAAAAATGAGTGTTTGACACACAAGTAGTTTGTAAAATACTACATTTTTTACTAATTTTTTTCAGGTAGTATTTACTATTTTTTTAGTAAGGTAAATGGTATGCCTACTGTGTGCTAATCAGCACTTTTATGTCATTGCATGTAATCCACAAACAGTCCTACTAGGTAGCTAGTAAGTACTTCATTTAAAAGGAGAAAGTTGAAATTTTAGAAGGGTCCAGGGATTTACTCAGATAGTAGTGCTGTTGTAATGTAGCCTCTTTACCTCCAAGCTCAAAGCTTCTGCTACTATCTCCTGTGTTATTAACAGGGGAGAGGTTTGATACATGTAACAACTGTTATGCTACAGGCACCAACCATTCTGGCATCACAGCGGATGCCAGAATACTAGGGGATCCCTGCTGTACCAGGTGTTAACCTTGGGGAATATGGAGGTGTCTTGGTGGGAGTCAGCTCCATAGAGAAAGGGACATTTGGAGAGCTTGGAGCAGTGGCCATTTCCAACCAGTATTTAAGTATTATATTATATAGTATTTTAACAACTAGTATAGCCACACTGTTGTTTCTGACCAAACATTAGCCATATCGAAATTTTGATATAACTAGTGTTATAATTAAGTACAAAAAATTTTTAAAGACCGTATTAAATTTTGTTTTCATGTTTTCTTCTACAAGACATTTTTAGGACCAGGCCCAATTGAGAATTTCTTCCTTGTAATTCTTACTTAACTATAAGTACATAAATATATGGTCCTGTTTCACTTACATTGATTGATTAATCACTAGTTGTTTCAGTTTGTTTCCTGTTGCTATAACAAGAAGACCTGAGACTGGGTAATTGATAAGAAAAAAAATGTATTTCTTGCAGTTCTGAAAGCTAGGAAGTCCAAGACTGAGCAGCCAACATTTGATGAGGGCCTTCTTGCCTTTATTATTTTCAGCCATTTTTAAAAAAAATTATGAACTTGCCGTAATTTAGAGGAAGAAGCTTACATGTTAATGTACTTTGTCCAAATATTTCTTAATCTATTATAAATATCATAAAGGACTTTGTTGTTTTCTTGTTTTCCAAATGTGAATTTGTTCTCATTTATAACTTTCCTCTTTTACATATTCTTTATCATCAAAGAAGAATAAAGCAACAGTCATTTTTACCTAACAACCTACATGTTATGTGCTCAAATTTGCTAAAAGATCCAATCTCGTCATTTCATAGTTTGGAAGCAACACAAATCACTGATTGTATTTGTTCGTTTTCTTTTTTGTGTGGTAGAAAAATTATTTGAATTATAGATGTTAGACAGTGAATATATTTTTCTTCATTTAGATTGTAATATTGCATGGAATGAAATGAATTAAATATGTTAATGCTAATGCTTTTAACCTGAGCCATAGGAAATTACCAATATTTTACCTTTTTACCAATAAAAAGAAGAGTTTCATCAATTCAACCCAATATAGAAGTGTATATTGCCAAAAATATACTTGACTACTTTGAGTTAATCTTTTTAAATTTTCCCTGTTTATGAAGTGAATATATTTTTGTTTCAGTTACTAATGGTGAGTTGTTCTCTGTTGCAACTAGCCAAAGAGTAGATGCTTTTATAAACTTTATTATTTAACTTTTCCTGAAAATGAACCCACCATACTAAGATTAATTTACATGTATTGATTTGCAGTCTTCTGTGCCAATTTAAGATTCGATGTAACATTTTTATATAGGGCATATTTTATTATAAATATCTATGTCTATGTCTGCAACAGTATCTACAGCTCTATTCTCAGTGCTATAAAATCACAAGAAAATCATAGTATTATAAATGCCAGCAACATAGGGAGCATTTAATATTTGATTAGTTTTAAGTAGAATTTGAGGCTATGTGTAAGAGGCAGTATTAAGACTTACATCACTCATATGGAGCAAAATGGCTGATAATGTTTTGGTTTAAACATTTGAATAGTTATTTTTTCTGCATAGTCATTTCAGTTCATTATAAACAGAAGATTCATCAAGTTTCTGGAAATACTTAATATACTTCACATTTTATTTTATGACTTTTGAATTTTCACCTATGAGATCTAAAATTATATTCCATTTATTTTTTGTATATCTCAAAAAACTTGACAGGACAATTCTCTAAATGTAAAAAAAATCTAATAAACAAGAATGACTCAGAAGCTCTTTATGGTTTCACTTGCTCATATTCAGATTTTATTTTTTTATTTCCTAATTATCTATCACCAAGTCAATAACGGCCCTATCTTTATTTACTCCTGTACACAATTTGTCTAATCCAGACATTTTTTTTTTTGTTTAAAAGGATTTTATTTTTGTGTCAGTGTGTTATTTTCCCTATCTAAACTCTTCATTATTTGTCAGATTGGCATAATATTGTGCTGCTCTGGGTAGGATTTGAAATATTATTCTCTTCTGGTAAAAGATAACTGTTTCTAGACATGATAAAAATCAGGCATTACTGCTGGTTTACAGAATTCCTTGCATAAAATGGTTTCTTTTATTGTTATGAGTGCCTGCACCAAAAATCTGCAGAAACTCCCAAATGCTGGCTGTTTTGATGCTCTAGTCACATTAACCTACCTCCTTTTAAACATCACTGAGGATGATACGATATTCCTGTTCTTCTGTGTATTTGCATTTTCCCTGCCTCTCATTTAATTCTTTAAGTATTTTTACATGACTGTAGTTCTCCACCTCCTTGCACAGAGTTCTAACACCTCTCCTTGCTCTGTGTGTGTGTGTGTGTGTGTGTGTGTGTCTACTGGAAATTGTTGGAATTATTTGTACCTATTGGAATTTGTTTTGATTATATCAGAAATTTTCATTGTGTTGTGTTTTGTTTCTTTATAAATTCTTAATATGTTCCTAAGATAGAACTACTTACTGCATTTTTCTTTTTTTCTTTTGTCAACTATGCTGGCTAAAGTGTTTTCCCTTGAGGATTTATTAATGAGGATTCTTTATTTGGGGGTTTCATTTCTATTTTTTAATAATTTTTCAAGTCACATAGGCTGAAGTATGCATTATGTAAAAAGATTATGCTTTATATTGTCAATGTCGTAAATACTTGACAGAGATTGCTTATATAAAGTCTTATAACAGATTTGATCTTTACATATAAGCAGTTTATATGTTATTTTAATCATCTACAGCTGCATTTTGAAGCTGCTCCTTTAAAACATATTGACAAGAGAGGGATTTTTAGTCTATATGCCCACACATTAAAATGGTATTTATTAAAAACTTTTTTCTATAAATTAATTCAAATATATCTTCCCTCTAATTAGTCCCCCTCAAATTAGCCTTATCAAATACTAATTCATGAGTCTACCATATCTTATTAATGGTTTAAACTTATATGATTTTCTTTTGTTTTTATAGAGAGAAGGTCTTCTAAGAAGACTCTAAGTTCTGATTCAGTATTTTCTGCTTTATCTCCTACAACCCCCTAGTGATTTGTTCTATTGAACACAGTGGAGTCACTGTTAGACCTCTTATTTTCTTTGCTATGACCATGTAAATAAAGGATTGTGGTCTACATTCTAGATTTTTTTTTTTAGGCCTTGAAGTAGATTTATGATAGCTTAATGAAATTTATCTTTATAATAGTGTTTTTCTTGGAATGGTAGTTTCTTACGTGTCCAATGCCCAAAAATGTTATCCTAGTACCGTGAAAATACTAGAAAATATGTGAACGTCCTTTAGGATCTCCTAATTTTTGTTGACAAAAACAACAGCAAGTCCCTCTGTCCCCTCCTCACTTCAGGGTCAGGGACCCATTTTCTATTTTATCATCAACAGGAACATCATTTTTTTGTTGAGCCAAATCCCAAATCTTTTGCAGTTTTTTTGTTGTTGTTTTTTGTTTTCTGGTGATTTGTTTGCTTGCTTTATTTTGTATGTAATGGTAGCCCACCACCAATTTATTATATTGTGATTGTTTTCACTTTGGGGTTAGTTAAATATGTTAGGTAATAGACTGATGACTGGTAAAACTAATGCCTATATTTTACTATATTGCTTGAGACTTTTTCAAAAATCATGATATCCTGTTAAGTGCTTATAGATTTATTTTGGCTGCATCTGAAACGGGGTAGTACAACTTTGGTGTTTAATTTGTGCAAGTATTTTTTTCTTGTTTGCTCTTCTAAGTTCTAATGATGGCTAATTCATCAAACCATGGAGTTGAAAGAGACCTTCAAGGCTACCATGATTCAGAAGGAATTTAAATGTACCCTCTGGTTCTAATTTCCTTCTTCAATAGCCCTGTCTCTTATCCAGTAATTCCATCAATATTTTTAGGATAAACCTGAACAGTGAAGTCAGCAGTAGTTGTCACTGTTGTATTTCTTCTCTTCCCTTCTTTTTTCTCCTCTATAGAACTTTCTAGCATTGAAAAATAATTTCTGGCATTCTGGAAATGTAAGCAATTCCTGTTGGTGGTCATAATGAGAAAAAGGAATGTGATATTTGAGAAAAGTTAACCAAGATGATGTCAGTGGTAGTGATTTTTTTAAGAAAGTCATGAAAATGATAAAGTAGGAAAGTAAACTTGGGATTTCAAACTGCACTCTCTATTGGTACCAGTGAGGAGAGATATACTACTAGAAATGTGAAATAGCTGGGCATGGTGGCACACACCTGGAGTCCAAGCTACTTGGGAGGCTTAGGTGGAAGGATCATTTGAGCCCAAGAGGTCAAGGCTGTGGTGAGCCATGATTGTGCTGTTACATTCCAGCCTGGGTGCCAGAGCAAGACTCTGTCTCAAATTAAAAAATTAAAATAAAAAAGAAATGTGTCAGAGAGACCACTGAGTAGGGACTCATTGCAGCAAGAAGCAGAACCTGAGAAGATATGAAGAGAAGGTAGCATAAACATTCTAGTCATAAACTTCTAAAAGTGCCATTATTTGGGTGGAAGCAGACAGTAAGATCATATATATATGTTTCTAAATTAAATAGCATCATAAGCATTTCTATTACACTGCCCAGAGGAAGTTCCTAAAAGGTACTAGCAAGAATGGAAAAATAAAGAATGGAAATTATCCCTAAAATTAAGATAAATGAATTGTCATTGATTATATCTTTAGTTTGCTATCCTTCTAAAAATTTTGTTTTAGTGACTGTAGGCCTATTGACATAGACTTTCATGTTCACCTGATCTTAATCACCTAATTCTGTTTTTCTCCACAATTTATTAATTTTCTCAACCTTGAGTTCTTGATCCAGAAAGATTTTCAAGAACCTTATTTTTGAAGACAGGAAGAAACTATATAGAATTAGAGAAATGAATGAGCTGTCAGCTCATTCACTGAATCCCAGCCTTATTAGATCATTAATGTCAACAAGCCCAATACATTGATAAGGTTAAGGTTGAAGATATGATTGCCAGAATGTTGACATACATGTTCTTGGAACTATATTTGATAAAACATTGTACTTCTTTCTCTCATAAAAAGCTCTCAAGGTGTTTGCATACAAGTTACACAAAATTCACTCACTAGTCTTCCCCAAGTAATGGATATAATAAAGGTGGGACCTCAGAACAAAATTGCTTATTTATTTCAGCTGAAGAGATACCCTGTGCAGATCTGATAGACATTTTTAGAAAATGTGAGGAAAAAAAGGATTGCTCTTTGTTATTCTCTAATACAAATATTTCATTTACTGTTAACATTTTGAATAGCCTGGTTATTATGAACTTTCACAGAGATCTTTAGTTTCTTTGTACTTTTTTTTTCCAGCAAGCTCAAATCTGTACCAGATTTTGTACTTAAAAAATAGCTTCCTACTGAAGCCATGTTGTCTGGGCAAGTTGCAAGAGGGGTAAACACAAAGCTTAATTTGGTGGACAGGATTTAGAATTACCTTTGGTTCTTTGTTTCTGAAAGTGACCTAGTCGTGCCCAATAAGGGATTCTTCTGCTCTTTGTGACGAAAGGATAATAGTTGCATTAAAATCATTTAAAAAGTAATTTGAGGTCCACTAAGAGAGTGATCTGGAATAAGCCTACTAATAGTCTGAATTAGTACTAAGTAATGGCTGAAATATGCTCAGGCTCAAATTATTCTCTGAGTTAAAAACAGTTGAGAAAACAAATCTTTTGTGGATTGCATGATTAGAGCTATTGTTATACCGAAGAAATTTGGAATCTTTTAAAAAGCAAATATAAGCTAAAAATATTTTTAATTTTTTGAATGTTTGATTTCTGTTGAAATAAAAGATTCTTTGCAATTTTATTTTATTTTGTAACTTCTTGCTATGATCCGTTTCCATTCAGCCATGTATTATATTTGTGAATTACAGCTTCTTTTAAAGTCATCTATCAGATCAGAATGACTGGGATCTCAAAGGCTATGAAAGTTGCATAATACTAATACTATGAAAGCAATCACCTATAAAAGTTTATGCTTTGATATAACCCAATAGCTCAGGGAAGGACAAAGCATGTTTTCTTTCTATATAAATTGCCGTATTTTAAAACTAGAATGAAATTTTATTGTAATGAAATTGAAGAGAAGACATTACAACTGATACCACAGAAACAGAATGGATCATAAGAAACTACCATGAGCAATTCTATTGCAACAAGTTAGATAACCTACAACAAGTGGATAAATGCCTAGACATACGCAGCCTATGAAGACTGAATATGAAGAAACAGAAAATCTAAACATACCAATAACAAGTAAGGAGACTGAATTAGTAATCAAAAGTCTGTCATCAAAGAAAAGCCCAGGACCTGATGGCTTATGGCTAAATTCTATCAAACATTTAAAATAAATAAATACTAGCAAACCAAATTAAACAACACATTAAAAATATTATCCACCATGATCCAGAGTTATTTATCCCTGGAATACAAGGATAGTTCAACATACACAAATCAACAAATGTGATACATCACATTAACAGACTGAAGGACAAAGAAAAAATACTTGACAAAATTCAATATCCTTTCATGATAAAAAAAACTGTCATCAAATTAGGTATAGAAGAAATGGACCTCGACACAGTAAAGACAGTATATGACATTCAGCTAACATCATACTGAATGGGAAAAGCTGGAAGCTTTCCCTCTAAGAACCAGAAAAAGACAAACATGCCCACTGTTACTGCTCTTACTCAATATAGTACTGGAAGTCCTAGCCAGAACAATCAGGCAAGAGAAACAAATAAAAAGCATCCAGATTATAAAAGAAGTAAAACTATCACTATTTGCTGATGACACAATCTTATGTATAAAAAACCCTACAGATTCTACCAAAAAAACTATTAGAATAAAAGTACGGTAAAGTTGCAGGATTCCAAAAATCAACATACAAAAATCAGTAGCATTTCTATACACTAAGTGAACTCTCCAAGAGTCAAGAAAATAATCCCACAATAGCTACAAAAAAAATTTTTTTTTAATATTTGGCTGAGCACTGTGACTCACTTTGAGTGAGCACTTTGGGAGGCTAAGGCTGGAGGATTGCTTGACACCAGGAGTTTATGACCAGCGTGGGCAGCATAGCAAGACACCATGTCTACAAAGAATTTTAAAAGTTAACCAAGTGCAGTGGCATGTGTCTGTAGTCACAGCTACTCAGGAGGCTGAGGTGTGAGTGTTGGCTGTGGTGGCCTGTCAGGGACTGCTCCTGCAAAGAATTCAGCTGCAGGTGGGGGAGATGCGACCAAGCGTGCCCTGCGGAGTCCACAGGAACCAGTAACAGTAGGGAGCCCTGCCCTCCTGAGTGCACCTGCAGCTGCCCAGGAGTGGCTGCAGACCCTTGCATCCCTGCACTTTTAGGGGCCTGGGAAGCCCACCCTGCCCCTGCAGGCTCCAAAATACTTGCTCCTGCTGCCTGGCTTCTCTTTGCTCCCAGGGCCTGCTGTGATTTCAGAGCAAGGTTGAAGTCGAGCCAGGGCACTGTTGTGACCCAGTCAAGTGTGCACATTCTCAGGGCTGTGCAGACATGCCAGCTCCCCTTGTCACCTCAGCCCCCTCTGAAACTTTGGGAAGGAGGCCTGGGTTTGGGGAATGCAGAGGGTGGCTGGTGCAGGCCTGTAAACATCCCTCCACAGGAACAGACTGGGTTCCCTGGATGACATGATTGATGGAAGCAAGAGGAAGACAGGCTCCTGGGTGGAAAAGGGCAGGTCCCTGGTGAAGCCCCACCTTCAAACTAGGGACAGCCTGAAGCATGGGGGCTGGGCTGTCAGTTCCAGGTGGAGTCTGCCACCCAGAGTGAGAACTTACGGTGCTTTTTCCTGACCCACCATGGCTGCCCATGGAGCGATCAGCATGTACTTTCTCTCTTCTGAAGCTCATAAAAACTCTGGACTCAGCCAGACTCATACAGACTGTTGGGACTACCAGCTGCAGGAAAGAGCTACCCATTTCAGTCTCCTGGACTCTTCAAATGACCAGACTGCAGAAAGCAACCACCCACCATATGTCTCCTCCACTGAGAGCTGGACACTTGTAGGGATGACCTGTCTGCGGAAAAGAGCTACTTGAGGAGCCGTTCTGTTGCTCAGTGAAGCTCCTCTCTGCCTTGCTCACCCTCCAGTTGTACATGTACCTCATTCTTGTTGGACAGGGAATGAGAACTTGGGACCTGCCAAATGGCATGACTAAAAGAACAGTAACACAAACAGGGCAAAAACATGCCCTCTACTCACCATAATGCAGGCGACAAGAAGGAGAGAAGAGCTGTGGCCCTTCTGGGAGCCCAAACCTGGGGGTTCCTTGAGCCAGGGCTGTGACACACTCTTTGGGGCTCTGCAGTTCCTGGCATCTCCAAGCTTCCAGTTGCCACTGCATTTCCAGGTGTCTGGTGGAAACTGCTTGCAGTATGCCTGGTCTAGCCATAGCCTAACCTGTGCCAGAGCCTGGGGCTGTCCACCCCCACTGCAGCCAGCACACCTGGCTCTGCACAGTGGCTGGACCCCACGCTGGCTCACACACCCCTTGCCACTCCTTGCCAGGCTCACCCTTCACAAGTATGGGATCTGGGCCAGTATCCTGAGCCGAACTCGGTGTGCATGGGCGAGTGGGCAGAATGAGCCCAGCAGGCCTGAGCAAAACTCAGGCAAAGGCGCCACTGGCCACAGAGGTTTCTGGCTGGTGAAGCAACATCCCAAAGATCTTGTGATGGGAGGTTTGCTTGTGCCCAGCAGTAAAGAGGCTACAGTGAGCTACGATCCTGCCTCTCCACTCCAGCTTAGGTGACAAAGCAAGACCCTGTCTCATAAATATATACATACATACACGTATACATACATGCATACATACATAAATTAACTACACTGGTACACTGAAAACTAAAACATTGTTGAAAGAAATTGAAGAAGACACAAATAAATGGAAAGATATCCCATGTTTGCATTAAAGAAACTAATATTCTTAAAATACTCACATTACCCAAAATGATCTACAGATTCAATGCAATCCATATCAAAATTCCAACATCATTTTTCTTAGAAATAGATTTAGAAATCCTAACATTTATATGAGACCACAACAAAAACCTGCATAGCCAAAGCAATCATGAGCAAAAAACTCAAAGCTGGAGGCATCACACTACCTGAATTCAAATTGTACTACAAATCTATAGTAAGTAAAAAATACTGTAGTACTGGCAACAAAAAATATTAAAATTAAATAAAAATGGACACATCCACCAATGGAATGGAATAGAGAGCTTAGAAATAAGCCCATGCATGTATGGTCAATTGATTTATGAAAAAGTTGTCAACAATAAACAATGACAAATGATAGTCTCTTCAGTAAATGATGTTGAGGAAAGCTGGATATCCACATGCAGAAGAATGAAATTGGACCCTTATGTCACTACATATACAAAAATCAGCTCAAAATGAATTAAAGACTTAAATGTTAAGACCAGAAATAGAAACTGTTAAACTACTAGAAGAAAACTTAGGGGGTAAACTATGCAAAATTGATCTGGGCATTGATTTTTTGGATTTGACCCAAAAAGTGCAGGTAACAAAAACAAAAATAGGTAAAAGGGATTATAGCAAACGAAAACCCTTCTGTACAGCAAAGGAAACAATGTACAGAGACAGCCTACAGATTGAGAGAAAAGGTTTTCAAATCATCCATTGAATAAGGGGTTAATATCCAAAACATGTAATAAGCCCAAACAACTCAATAACAAGAAAATTTAAAAAAAAAAAAACATTAAAAATGGGAAAGGGACCTGAATACACATTTCTCAAAAAAAGACATACAAAAGTCCTAGTAGTATATGAAAAAATGACATCTCAACATTGGTAATTATTCAGGAAATACAAATTAAATCTGCAATGAGATATAATTTCACACCTCTCAGAATGACCATTAGCAAGAAAAAAAAAAAAAATGTTGATGACGATGTAAAGAAAAGGAAACCTCCGTACTCTGCTGGTGGAAATGTAAATTAGTACACACGTGGAAAACTGTGTGAAGCTTCCTCAAAATACTAAAAATAGAATTATCTTATGATCCAGCAATTCCATTTCTGGATATTCACCCAAAATATTTTAAATTAGTTTATTTAAGAGATGTCTGCACACCCATGTTCTCTGCAGATATATTCACAATAGCCAAGTTACAGAATCAAACTAAGATGATGAATGGATAAAGAAAAGATGGAGTATGGTACAACTCAAAATTGCTAAGAGAGTAAATTTCTAATATTCTCACCACAAACAATGTTAAGTATTTGAAGTGGACATGTTTACTGGCTTCATTTAGTTATTTTGCATTGTATCCATAAATCATAACTTCACTTTGTATTTTATAAGTATAAATAGTTATTATTGTGAAAATACAATACAAAATTGAGATTGCAGTCATATTTTAAGAAGGTATAATTTTTTGTAAGAGAATTGGAAATGTTTTAAAATCACAAATTTTTATTTCAGTATTGAACCATACTTAATGGATCTCAATGTGATTAGGCACATAAAATATTACATTTAGAAGCAAGAACATGGTTTTAAGAAAACTCTTTGTATCATAGAGACCTTATTATTTAGAATGCACAGAAATAATAAAATGTATGTAGAGCTAAGTCGGGCTTAGAAATCATCTTTTTTTGTGAGAAAGAAGAAAAGTTGGAAGGGGAGCACCATGGCATTCTGTTTGCAGATGGGAAACCTGACAAAAGATATCTTCATATTAATTTCTGAGACTTCTGGAGTTACTGGATGGAGGCTTTTAGGTTACTGGAAGGAGCCTTCAGGAAATACCAGTTAATTGTAGACTGCTGGGGTTCGAAAGCTAGTTCTGCCGGTTATTAGCTATGGAACTTGGATAAGTTACTTGATCTATATTCCTCATTTCATTTGTAAAATGTAGATGATAATAGCACTTCTTTTTTTTTCTACTTTTTAAGAACATAAGCACTTCTTAGGGTTGTTGTGAGAATTAACTATGCCACTTATAATTTAGAATTCAGTAAATGTTAGCTATTATTTACTGTATTTAAAAGCAAATAAGTTTTAGTAATTTATATGACAAATGTTAGTGATACTTAACAATGTTATCTAGAAACTTGTATTTTTAATCATTAAAGATTAATATGAATGAATTCTTTTGTGATGTAGACTATTGTTTGTGATTTACAGAGCTATTGATTCTGGTTAAAATATGTAGGAAGAACTAAACTTCAGTGATAAACTGTCGATTGATTTGAATTTGTAGAAAATCTGAGATCTTTAGCATTACATACATGTAAAAAGAATACTTTATGAAGAGTACTTCAAACTAGGTAAGGAAGATAAGAGCTAAAATATAGTTTTCTTCTAAGGTTTAGTAGTTTTTGAGGTCTCCATCCTTGTTATGTATAACAAAGACTCAGATAATTACCTCTGATTATTAGAGTTTTCTTTTTCAGAAAAAAAATCTTAAATGGTATATATGTATGAAACTGTTTTTATTGCAAAGTAATTTGGGACTTGTTTATAAGAATTTTCTTTCTTACTTTTTTTTTTTTTTTTTGAGAAGTTATTTTCCAGGCTGGAGTGCAACGCCTCCCAGGTTCAAGCAGTTCTCCTGCCTCAGCCTCCCGAGTAGCTGGGATTACAGGCATGTGCCACCATGCCCAGCTAATTTTGTATTTTCACTAGAGATGGGGTTTCTCCATGTTGGTTAGGGTGGTCTCAAACTCCCAACCTCAGGCGATCTGCCCACCTCGGCTTCCCAAAGTGTTGGGATTACAGGCTTGAGTCACTGGCTTTTTTTTTCTTTTTGAGATGGAGTCTTGCTCTGTTGCTCAGGCTGGCTTGCAGTGGTGGGATCTCAGCTCACTGCAACCTCCGGCTCATGGGTTTTCAAGTGATTCTCCTGTCTCAGCCTCCTGAGTAGCTGGGATTGTAGGTGCACACCACCACCCTCAGCTAAGTTTTGTATTTTTAGTAGAGATGAGGTTTCACCATGTTGGACAGGCTGGTCTCAAACTCCTGAGCTCAGGCAATCTGCCCGCCTGGTTCTCCCAAAGTGCTGGGATTACAGGCGTGAGCCACTGCGCCTGGCAAGAATTTTCAAAACTAAAACATTAACAGCCTATTTTATGTTATTTTTAGTAGTTACATGAGAGAAAGAGAGGAGTGTGTTTGTGTGTGTGTGTGTTGTGTGTGTGTGTGTGTGTTTGTGGGACATGGTTCAAGACTTTCTTTATAAAATTTTTGACTTTGTATTTAAACAGAAAATGAAGCTAGAAGTGCTTCTCTCCAGCCTGCCACCCCCACTAACTTAAGGACCAAAAAAATTAATTCTGAACTATCAAGAGCATGTTTCTAGTTATATGTGAGGTTTTAAGTAAAATTTTCATTATAGAAGATAACATTTCTATCTTTTTTCCACAGCATTTTATTGATTGTCTACCTACACAGTTTACCTAAGAAAATAGCAAAGCTTACAAAAGATATAATCCATAAACATTATTTTAGTATGTCTATATTGATTTATTGCTGAAGTCCTACTTACTGTATGTTCAAAGTTCCTTCCTAAGCCAGTGGGTTTTGGGATTATCTTTAAAGATTAGAAATATAATCTTATAAAACTCAAGAAGTATTTACATAAATGCTAATAATGAGAGTCTAGTACTAGTCAGTGTTTATATGTGTGCTTTAGATCACAATACTACATGGACTGTAGATGTACATTATAATCACGATGCCTATAAAGAATAGAGAATCTGCCTCAGCCAAGTTCTGAACCAGAACTTTGGGCATGCACCTGGGGTTCTACATCTTAAAGTACTACTTTGGTCCTTAAGTGCATTACAGTTTGAGATTTACTCCAGCTACCAATTGCATCATGCTTGCATCCATGTATCTAAGATATTTCATGGTCGTTGGAGTTTATCTGTGTGTATGCTGGAAGCTTTGAAATCATTTTGACATTTAGTATTTGTATTAGAATTAACTCATTATTTTTCATAGACATCTGTAAATAGTATTTTTGGAAGTTAATGTCTTATTAATATGTAGAAACTAAGCTAAATAGTTGCAGTGAAATTGTTTCTCAACTGGAGAAAAGATATCCTTCCTTCATCCTTTTTAAAAATACCTGAGCTCTGGACCTACTTCATACTAATGAAACCATAATATGTAAAGAATATGCTGAGTGTGAATCTATTTTAAAAGTGTTTCAAGTGTTTTGAATGTATAGCTGCAACTGTAAAACAGACATCTACGCTAATGACCAAAAGGAGCAATGATATTGCTAATCCAAAAATCATTCATGTTTGGCTTGAGAATCTGTAGTACTCAAAACCACTTACCTGGGAGGATGAGACAGCTCAGGAGCTCAAGAGCAACATAGGGAGACCCTTTCTCAAAACAAAGCAAAAATAAAAACTACATACTAAAAGTATGGCAATGTAGCATCCAAATCCTGTTTCCCTAACTGCATTGACAAGGAATTCACAATAAAAGTTCTTTAGGCAGAAAACATTTTCTCTGGATATCCCATTTGTCTATTAGAGAGGGAATAATTTTTCTTAAAGGGCCTTTTTTTTTTTGCTGAGTTTACCAGCCTGGTGTAAAGTACTGATTGGGGAAGTTTAAGTACTAAGAAAAATAGAATTTTGAATTTTTCATAAGGACAGAACACTGAACTAATTGATTTGTATGATTTTTGCTTTTATAAGCAACTCAAGTGTAATTAAGGATAATAAATATATTATTGAGTTGCTTATAAAAGCCAAAAAGCTGGCCGGGTGCGGTGGCTCACACCTATAATCCCAGCACTTTGGGAGGCTGAGGCAGGTGGATCACGAGGTCAAGAGATCGAGACCATCCTGGCCAACATGGTGAAACCCTGTCTCTACTAAAAATACAAAATTTAGCTGGGTGTGGTGGCGTGTGCCTGTAGTCCCAGCTACTCGGGAGGCTGAGGCAGGAGAATTGCTTGAACCCGGGAGGTGGAGGTTTGCAGTGAGCCAAGATCACACCACTGCACTCCAGCCTGGCGCCTGGCAACAGAGTGAGATTCTGTCTCAAAAAAAAAAAGAAAAGCCAAAAATCCAAAAGTTTCCCCAAAAGGGAAACTTTTCTAGAATAGGGCTGTTTTCATGTAGGACATCAGAATTCATGTATTTTAAATCATATAAAAATTTTGCAGATAAAATTAGTATTATAGAAAGTACTCAACTCTGTGACATGAATCATGACATATGTTACAAAAAACCTTCTGATTCTTCTAAAGGGGAAATCTTAATGTTATTGCTGTTTGTTTAAATAAAATATGTCCTATAATACCCACGTCTTTTTGCCCAGCTTATTATAGAAAGTCATGAAGAATAATTTCATTTTTTATATTAAGATAAGTGAAGCAATATCTATAATCTCAAATTCATTGTATTTTCTTATGCTTCTCTTTTAGATGTACATTGAAGATGTCAGTTTCTACATGTGGGAAGTAGACATTGAAGGCTTTATGGTTTACAGACAAGATCTTTAGAAGTTAAGCACTAAAGGTAATTAATAACTGTAGCCTCATATATAATTTTATTTAAATGGTTAGGATTGTCAGATTATAATTCTACTTGTTAAACTTATTAAGTTTTTATCACTGGCCCTAAGTTACAACTGCATTCATTCATATTCAGACACAAATTTTTTATGCCATAATATCATCTTGACAGAAAGTGTCAGATTTCATTTGTAATAAGTGGTTGATTTAAAAAATGATAAATTATAATGCGCAAGTGCAAACCAACTAAGAATAAAGGATAAACAAAGTAACTTCTATCAGACCTGTGAATACACCTTAGCAGAATTTAATGTGAAAAAATAATTAAAAAACTATCATCCACTTCACTGTTTTCATGTATTTATTAATCAGTCCCTTTAACAAGTTAAGAGCTTGTTCTTTATCCACTCCAAAAAACTCTCCTAGTTTCCTATACTCATAATATTATTACCCCTGAATACCAAACCCCTTTTCATTTTGTCATGGCTCCTCCAAAATTTCTCTTTACCTAGCTTATTTTTTCACGTAACATGTTCTGTTCATGTCTCCCATGACTGCTTACGTACTTACATGACAAAATTTCTGACCACATTTTGTTAAAATTTCAAGTGAGATACAAGGGGGAACAAACCTCCAAAAGCAGTACTTTAATGTTGCTTGCCAGATGGGGCCAGTGGAAGCCTGGAGAGTATGTGACCTGTAAACTGGGTGTGCCTGTTCAGTTCTAGGATCCTTGCTAAATGGGGATGAGATGCTGTAAAACCAATTCTTAGTAGTTTTCTTTTTCTTTTAAGAACAGAAATAGATTTGAAAAAATCCTTATTTTTCAATATCAGCATAAAATTTTTCCTTTGAAAAAAAGTCTACTTTTGCTACTACATAAGCCAAGTAAAACAGTTTATAGCCTCTGGTGCAGGAATGTTTTTTTCTTTGTTCTATTTTTCTTTATGCTTTTAGAATGCCAGTATTTAGAGTCTATTTTTTCTCCTTAATTTTTGGTTAACTGCTTAATGATTTTTGCTAGTTTTCTATGATGAATATTAATGTCAGAAATGACTTCTCTTGAAAAAATAAGTGATATTACTTATTTCTAATTCATTTTTGTAGTTATATATGGTGACTTGGTTATTTGGAGTAGCTATTCAAGTGTTTTCTGAATTATAATGATTAGATAACTATTTTTATAGTTTTGTCTTCTCCACAGTCTAAATCAAATCCTTATAGTGAAAATTTGTATTATATTATACACACACACACACACACACACACACACACATATATATTCACACACATATATTTCTTTTGTTTTAAGAGATGTAGTCTCTTTAAGTTGCCCAAAATAGATTTGAGCTCCCAGGCTTGAGCAGTCCTCCCACTTCAGCCAATCAAGCAGCTAGGACTACAGGTGTGCGTTAACCATGCCTGGCACTTTCTGGTTTTTGTTGTTATTGTTGTTTGTTGGTTTTTTTTTTTTGAAACAGGGTCTTATTTTGTTGCCCAGGCTGGAATACAGTGGCACAGTCATGGCTAACTGCAGCATTGACCTCTTAGGCTCAAGCCACCTCAGCCTTCCAAAGTGCTGGGATTACAGGCATGTGTCACCTCACATATTTTTTGTTTTTTAATGGACCTTTTACACAAAGAGAAAGCAGAGTTAATCACACTCTTAGGTTCATGGGGCACTGTCATTACTGGTTCATGCAAAACACTTCTTGTTTTATTTATTTATAAATTTTCCAGTCTCATTCTCCCACGCTTGACCCATAGGGAATCATTCTAACACGATATTCTAAAATGATACCTATTGTATGGTCCTATTTTGTTTATCTTTTTATAATATGAGTATTGTTTTGTATGCATACATTTTTAAATTTTTATATGAGAAATTTCAAATAAATAAAAAGGAAAAGGGAGAAAATTATGAACCACCATGTGTCTATATGTCAGCTTCAACAGTTATCATCTTAAGGTATAATTTGTTTTACCTCTGACCTCTCCTCACCCTGACATATTACAATTATAATTTTTTATACATCACAATGTGTTTCCACCATTTTCAATATTTAAGTTTTTCCACACTTTGAATGTGTTTTCTGAATTTATTTTGAATTTTTTCTTAGTAAAAAGAAACAAACTGGATATTTATATGTCTCCCCTACAAAGAATCTTGTACATTCTGAGATCCCTTTGTCTCTTCATCTTCTCCTACCCCATCATTTTGCTACTATCTACTTTAAATCTTAAACCATTATGCCCATATGTTCTCCTTTTCTTAGCTGTTTGCTATTTTAAAAAACAACAAATTTTGCCAAGATATTTTATCAGCATGGCTTCACACATCTTTTAATTATCTTCCGTATTTGTTTCTATTTAAGCATTTTATCAAAAACTGTCTTTGGAGTTTTTGTGTGCTTGGAAATATATGTTGTCATAGCCTCATATTTGAATGACTGCATTGCCATATGTAAAAATCTAGGTTTTAAGATTTTTCCTTCAATACTTTGAAAATCCATGATCTTCCCTAGTCACCATTGTAAAAAATTTTTTTAAATAAATTAAAAAAAATAAAATCCATGATCTTTTTGTCCTGTTCAACTCCATCATTTCTTCAAATACATCCTTCTTAATATTTTTCTTTTTCTTTTTCTTTCCTTTTTTTGAGACAGAGTCTGGCTCTGTCACCTGGCCTGGAGGGCAGTGGCGCAATCTCAGCTCAACCTCCTCCTCCTGGGCTCCAGTGATCCTCCCTCCTCAGCCTCCTGAGTAGCTGAGACTGCAGGCATACGCCACCACCAGCACCCCCACCAACCCACCAGCTAATTTTTGTATTTTTTGGTAGAGATGGGGTTTCGCCATGTTAGCCAGGCTGGCCTTGAACTCCTGGCCTCAAGTGATCTGCCCGCCTTGGCTTCCCACAGTGCTGAGATTATAAGTGTGAGCCACCACACCCAGCCTTGTTTTCTTTCTGAGTCTCCTGTTATTCAGATGTTAGCACTGCCAATCCCTTAGCCTTTCTTTTATATTTTCTTTTTCTTTTTTTTTCTTTGAGACAGAGTCTTGCTCTGTCACCCATGCTAGACTGCAGTGGTGCAATCTTGACTCACTGCAACCTCCGCCTCCCAGGTCCAAGCAATTCTCCTGCCTCAGCCTCCTGATTAGCTGGGATTACAGGCACCCACCACCATGCCCAACTAATTTTTGTATTTTTTTAGTAGAGACTGGGTTTCACCATCTTGGCCAGGCTGGTCTCAAACTCCTGACCTTGTGATCAGGAGGTCTCTGTCTCCCAAAGTGCTGGGATTACAGGTGTGAGCCACTGCGCCCGGCCAATATTTTCTATTTCCTTGTTCTTAGGTTTGAAGATTTCCTCAAACTGATCTTCAGATTCATTTACTCCTCACTTAAATTCTATTATTTATCTAGTCTATATACTTCAAGTATTATTTTTTGTACATAATATTTCTGCTTGCTTCTTTGTTCTCGTGTTCTTATTATATGCTGCTAATATCTTCCCTTACCTCTTTTAGTATGTTTACTAGGCTTATTTTAAGTTCTTGGGTCATTAGATCTAATATTTCTGCTTCTCTTAGAATCCGTATGCCGATAGTTTATTTTTCTTTGAAAACAGTTGTGCTTCTTCAATGTCTTGATATGTTGACCTGTAAGATATTTTCCTTTGGGGATATTAGCTACTATGACATCACACGTGGGAAGAGAATAGCACCCAGTCTGTGTCATTTTCAGTGAGCTCAGAGGATGGAAGGTAGGTAGAAAAGCCCCAGGCTACATTAGAAATCACAGTTAATTTATCAAGTCTACAAAATGACACCGCAGGTCTCTGCTTTACCATCTCTCCCCTCCTCCCTGATCCTATCAGGGAGAACAGCATCCAAAGCTATTGATTGGTTAATTTACCAGCTTTATGGCTTAGTAGGAAAGGGCAGAGAAATTCCTGCCCAAGGTTAGTCTCTACCTGTTTTCCTCGGCTTTTTATAAGTACTGTTCACTCCTGAGGGCATTTGGACTATAGTCGGAGTCCCTATAGATATGGGAACAGTAAGTTTTTGACTCAAGTCAGGGAAGAATCAACAGCAGAACTCCAATAGCTCATATCCTGTTTATCCCACAGCCTTGAAGGGCTGCCACCTGCCCTAGATCCAAGGCCCCAGCCACCAGCCTAGCACACTTCCCCTTCAAAATTGTCCTTTATCACCCCGCTTTCTTCCCTGGGATTTTTCAGGTTTTCTTATTTCTTGGATTTTTTTCTTTAAAGTTCCTATAGGAGTTGGTCTTTGGAGAGGGAACGAGACTGTACTATTCCAAAATCTTGGTATTATCTTTCTGAAAGAAATTCAAACAAAAGCTATAAATCTGTGTGTACCCTTTGACCCAGAGGTTACATTTCCAGAAATTTCTCCTAAATGTATGATCAAGAACTATTTAATCATGACATTGGAAAAACATATCCAACAGTGGGAGTTAATTAAATAAATATATATTCATGGAATAAACTATTCTGAGTAATATACTACTCATTTCTGTTTTTTAAAAAAATAGATGTTCAGGTATGGTGGCTCACACCTATAATCCCAACACCTTGGAAGACTGAAGTGAGACAATCACTTGAGCTAAAGAGTTCAAGACTAGCCTGGGCAACATAGCGAGGCCTCCTCTCTACTGAAAAAAAAAAAAAAGTAAAAATTCAGTCAGGGATGGTGGTCTATAGTTCCAATTATTCAAGAGGTATATGCCTATAGTCCCAACTATTCAAGAGGATTGCTGGAACCTAGGACACCTTGGTCTGTTTCTAATGACTGACTTTTCTCTTGGTTTGAGGTCACATTTTCCTACCTTTTAAAATGTCTTTTAATTGATGAGTTTACATAGGATATTTCTTAAATGTGATATTTAGCATTATTTGCATATCTCTATTAAAGTACTTCTCAAACTGTAATTATTTCTTTACCTCTATAACACATAGAATGTTAGGGCTGAGAAAAGGATGACAAGCACTGGCAGTTGGATCGCTGGTTTAGTTTCAGCACAGTACTAGAATGAAAGTTAAAAACAATAAAGAATGAGTGATATGGTTTGGCTGTGTTACCACCCATATCTCATCTTGAATTCCTGTGTGTTGTGGGAGGAACCCAATGGGAGGTAATTAAATCATGGGGGTGGGTCTTTCACGTGCTGTTCTCATGACAGTGAATAAGTCTGACGAGTTCTGATGGTTTTAAAAATGGGAGTTTCCCTGCACAACGTGTCTTTTTGCCTTCTGCCATGATTGTGAAGCCTCCCCAGCCATTTGGCACTGTAAGTCCACTAAACTGTTATTTCTTCCCAGTTTTGGGTATGTCTTTATCAGCAGCATGAAAACAGACTAATACAATGAGTAAAAGAAAAGAGTAGAACCAGTCACAATCCTTTCATGTAATTTGTCAACAAGAGGATAGATGCAGCATCATGGAGGAAAAACTTTACAGTGCTTTGAATATTGCCAAACTCAAATTGCCCTTAAAAAAGTAAAGAGAAATTAGAGGAGTCATGAAGAGCCCCAAATTAAAATAAAGACTTGTGATTATTTAATAGCAGGACATTTGCTATTGTGATTTGGAGAAAGTAAGTCACCTTTTTTTCTTTATAGTTTTTAACCAACTTGAGAATAGACACAAAGAGTCAGATGGGAAGACAACTAAATCTAGACATTTAATGAAACCTTAATAGTGATCGATATCTAGCCCAGAATTATATGACATGAAAAAGTAGGAAAATGTAACCCCAAACCAAGATAATAGACAATAAGTAGAAACAGAGCAAGAAATGACAGCCATAATGTAAACAGCAAAGACTTTAAAACATCTAGTTATACATATATTCAAGGATATAAAGTAAAACATTAAAATAATGAAGAGAGTCTAAGAAAATAAATTTTTTAGCTCTAGGAATTCCCACACCTGAATGAAATATCCACTGGATGGACTGCTCAATGCAATAAACATTGCAGATAAAAAAGATCAGTAGACTTGAAGAAGGTATCAAAACTGAACCACTGCTGGGTGCAGTGGCAGGTACTATAATCCTACCTACTCAGGAGGCTGAGGTGGAAGAATAGTTTGAGTACAGGAGTTTGAGGCTGTAGTGTGGTGTGATCGCACATGTAGATAGCCACTGCACTCCAGCCTGGACATCATAGCCAGAACCCAAGTCTAAAAAATAAATAAATAAGTAAAGTAAAATAAAAACTGAATCAGAGAGTAAGAAAACTGAACCCTCCCTCCTCTTCCACACCCAAAAAACCCCCAGCACCTAAGTGTCCTGGTACCATGAGGTATAACAAATATGGAATTGGAGTTTCAGAAGAGGTGAGGGCAGAAAAAAATAAATGGAAACCTAATGGCCAAAATTTTTCCACATTTGATGAAAAATAGAGACATAAAAATCCAAGTTCATTTAATTTCAAATGGAAAACATACCAAAATATATCATTTCTGAAACCAGTGATAAAAGTCATAAAAACAAATGGAAAAAAGGCACATCACAAACAAAACACAAGATAAAAATGAACTGACTTCACATCAGAAACAATGCAAACCAGAAGATAATGGAAAGAGATCGGTATCAAAAGATGAAAACTTATAAACCTTAAATTCTATATCCAGTAAAAGCATCTAAAATGATGACATTTTCAGACAAAAAAAAAAAAAAATCCACTGAGAGAATTCATTGCTAGCAGACCTGTTACAAGAAGTGTTAAATAAAGTCTTAAGGCAGAAGAAAAATAATAGTAAATGGAAACTCAATCTCTGCAGAGGAAGGAAGAGCCCCAGAAATTGTAAATATATCGATAAACATATTAGACTGTTGTTTATATATTTAAAAAGATAACTGACTGCTTAAATTAAAAACACTGAAAAATAAGAATGAATATTTTGTTATAACATGTGTAGAAGTAAGATATATGACAATAGTGCAAAGAATGGGAGGGAGAAATGGTAGTACAGGCTGAATATTACTAATTCAGAATCCAAAATGCTCCAAAATTCAAAACTTTTTGGTGCCAACCCGATAGTCAAAGGAAATGATCATTGGAACATTTCGGATTTTGGATTTTTCGATTAGGGATTCTCAATCTTTTTAACATAACTATTTCAAAATTTGAAAAATTGAAAATTTGAACTAATTCTGGTCTCAGACATTTCAGATATTGTGTCTTAAGGTTATTATATTATTAGGAGGTTATAGGTTATTATTTAAAAGTAGGCTATGATAAGTTAAAGATGCATATTTAATCACTAGAGCAATCACCAAAGATATAAAACAAAGAAATTCAGCTGATAAATCAATAGAGGAGATAAAGTATAATACTCGAGAATTGGCCAGTCATGGTGGCCAGTGCCTCTAAACACTTTGGGAGGCCAAGGGGGGAGGATCACTTGAACCCAGGAGTTTGAGACAAGCCTGGGAAATATAATGAGACCCCGTATCTAGAAAAAATTTACGGTGGTGTAAACCTGTAGTCCCAGAGGCTGAGACTGAACTGGGAGGACCACTTAAGCCCAGGAGATTGAGGCTGCAGTGAGCCATGATTGCACCACTGCACTGTAGCCTGGGCAACAGCGTTACACTCTGTCTGAAAAAAAAATTTAAAAATTAAAAATCATTTCTAAAGAAGACAGGTTTAAAAATGAAAGAACAGATGGAATAAGTAGAAAACAAATAGCAAGGTGGTAGACTTAGAACCAAGTATGTCATCATTATATTAAGTATATATTGTCAAAACACTCAGATTAAAATGGTTTTTTTCATTTGACTGATAAAAACCCAATAAACAACTCCAGAGGTTGGCAAATTTTTTATTAAAAGGACACACTATAAATATTTTAGGATTAAGGCTCATAGTGTTTCTGTCACAACTACTCAACTCTGTTTTTAGAGCTCAAAATGTAAACAGGTAGATATGTCTATGTTTTGATAAAACTTTATTTCCAAAATAAGCAATTGGCTTTTTTAAGGGGGGTAGACATCAACTCTTGCTAAATAGGAGTGCATTTTAAATATAAAAATATGGGTAGATCAAAAGTTAAAAGATGGGTTAAATATACAATGAAAACACTAATAACAGAAAGTCAAGATGGCTAAAATAATATTAGACAAAGTGTGTGTCTAATAAGGTAGTTCAAGAGGATTTATTCTCCTAAATATATATCCACTTAACAATAAATCTCTAAAATATTTTATGAAGCAAAAACTGGTAAGAGTTGAGAGAAAAAATAGAAAATTCCACAATTATAGTTAGACATTTCAACCTTCCTCTCCCATAGTTATAACAAGTAAATAGAAATCAGTAAGAACATAGAAACCTTCAATAACACTAAAAACCAACCTGACCTAATTGACATTTGTAGAACATATACCTAATAACAACAGAAGACACATTTTTTCACTGTGCATAGAATATTCATCATGATAGAACATATGCTGGTCCATGAAAATCAATAAAATGTTAAAGATTGAAATCATCCAGAGTATGTTCCCTGAACAAAACAGAATTAAGTTATACTCCAGGTATCATTGATATCACTCATCCTCTTGCATAGGGATGTCCTTTCTCCTATGTTGAAACTCTTGTTTCTCAATCTTTTTTTTTTTTTTTCTTAATTTTGCCCTCTCATTTTTTGGAGCAAGTCCTCCAGGAGGTTCTTGAGAAAAATGTATAGGATGTAATTTTTTGTAATATTTTCATTTCTTTCTTATTTTTTTTTTTTTTTTTTTGACATGGAGTCTCACTATGTCACTAGGCTGGAGGGCAGTGGTGCAATCTCAGCTCACCGCAATCTCTGCCTCCTGAGTTCAAATGATTCTCCTTCCTCAGCCTCCCGAGTAGCTAAGACTACAGGTACATGTGACTACGCCTGGCTAATTTTTGCATTTTTTTTTTAGTAGAGACAAGGTTTCACCTGTTGGCCAGGATGGTCTCAATCTTTTGACCTCGTGATCCACCTGCCTCAGCTTCCCAAGGTGCTGGATTATAGGCATGAACCACTGCACCCAGTCTTCATTTCTCATTGTTTTTAATTTCCATAAATGTTACATCTTTTCACTGTGGTTTCATTTATATTGCCTTAATCTGTCATGACTAGTATAAGTAATTAGAAGTAGCTATTTTAAAATATTTTTGTGCCACCAGTTAAAAAAAATGGTTTCCATTATTTAGTGTCTATGATTATATGAGGGAAGCATTCTGAAAGAGTCCCTTTCATAAGAAAGAAAATTCCAGAAGACATTGCTATTCAAAGAATCAATCCCTTTAGGTAAGCTTTATTACTTAGAAATGTGTTTACCAAAATAGGTACATCTCCATTTGTGTATATTTCTTCTATGTAAAATTAAATTTTTTTCATCAATAATAACAGTATGACTTAGTATCTTGAAAACTTCTCCATATTCATTGTTTTAATGGGTATGTATTCTATTAATAAAGTATGATGCTTCATTCTTCTATGCTTGGACATTTAGGTTATTTATAACATTTTTCTGTTACATGTAATTTAGTATTTTCTTTCTTTTATTTATTTCCTTAGGCACTATTCTTTGAAGTAGAATTACTATACCATAGCATCTGAATTTCTTTTTTTTTTTTTTTTTGAGGTGGAGTTTTGCTCTTTTTGCCCAGGCTGGAGTGCAATGGCACAATCTCAACTCACTGCAGCCTCCGCCTCCTGGGTTCAAGTGATTCTCCTGCCTCAGCCTCCAGAGTAAACTGAGATTACATGCACCCACCACCATGCCCAGCTAACTTTTGTATTTTTACTAGAGAAGGGGTTTCACCATGTTGGCCAGGCTGATCTCAAACTCCTGACCTCAGGTGATCCGCCTGCCTCAGCTTCCCAAAGTGATATTATTAATGACTGGCTAAACTAACTTCTTAAAAAATTAAAATATTTTACATTGCCATAATCAATACAGATTTTTTCTGCATAGTCTTGATAGCAATTAACATTTTCCTCTTTTTTCCACTAACATGTAAAATGTAAATATAGTTGTTTTGATATGAATTTAATTTCTGCCAAGATTGCATCTTTTTTATTGCCTTTGTATGTGTTTGTAGATCCAACATGTTTATCACCACAACTGCTTGAGTTTTAATGCTCCCAAGACAACTCTACCACCAAATTTCTAGCTTTGTTTCTCAATGTCTCTGTACATCACCGTCCTCTGTAAATAGGAATACAAAAATTACCTGTCTCAGGTTGTTAAAAGGAATAAAAGAAATGATGTACATAAAGTATTTGGTGAGGTTTTATATATTATGTTATCATAATATATAAAGAACAATAAATAAGTCTAGGTTTTCTCCTATAGACGAGTTAGAGTGATGTTACGTGTTTCCGTAGTAAGTTCATCATATGTATTAGATATAAGCACTTGTTTTATTTTTTTATTGTCCTTTTTCTTATCTTTTGATTTCATTGCACAAAAGTTATAAATGTTTATTCCTGGAAAAAGTGGCAAGGAAAAAAGTATATAACTGCTTATATAATGATTTATTCTGCTTCTTAATGGTAAAGTACCTTTCGTCTACCTATGAAATTAAAATGTTCTTCTATAAACTATTCCATCAAGAAAACGTCATGCTATGAGCTATATTAAACTCAGGGATCATAAGAAGACATGATGACTTTCTTTAAGTAGCTTCTAATCTAGTCTAAGAGGAGGATTGTATCATACAGGGTTCTCCAGAGAAACAGGATTGGTGGGGGGGAATATATATATGTACTCATATATGTATATATCTGGGTATATTGTATATATATAAATATATCATATATGTATTTATGCATGGATATGTACATTTAGAGAAATTTATTTCAAAAAATTGGCTTAAGCAACTATGGGGCTGACAGGTATTAAATTTGTAAGGAAGGCCAGCAGGCTGAACACTCTCAGGCAGGAGCTGATACTGCAGTCTTAAAGCAAAATTTCTTCTTCAAGTATATCAAGCTTTTCTCTTAAGGCCTTTTAACTGATTGGATGAGGCTCACTCAGATGGTGGAAGATAATCTCCTTTACCTAAAGTCAACTGATTGTAGGTCTTAATCCCAGTATTGTTTAACTGAATAACTGGGTACTATAGCCTATCCAATTGAGGCAGAAAACTAATCATCACAAAGATAAATAATGTGGAAGACTTTTGACAGTAATTTTCGTATTAGTACATTTCAGCACTTCAATATTAAGTCATTTTTAAATTGTGGGCTTTAATAAGTAAACAAATAAAATGAATGAACTAATATATTGAAAGGGAAAAGGTAGCTAGGCACAGTGGCTCATGCCTGTAATCTCAGTACTTTGGGTGGCTGAGATGATTGGATCACTTGAGGCCAGGAGTTTGAGACCAGCCTGGGCAACATGGTGAAACCTTATCTCTACAAAAAATTAGCTTGGCATTTTGGTTTATACCTGTGGTCCCAGTTACCCTGGAGGCTGAGGTGGGAGGATCACTTAAGCCCAGGAAGTTGAGGCTGCAGTGAGCCAAGATCGCACCACTGCACTCCAGCCTGAGTGACAGAGTGAGACCCTCTGTCAAAAAAAAAAAAAAAAGCAAAAGATTTGTTATCAATATAGATGTCATAGATTTTTTTATTATGCCACCTCTCTATAACATACATCCTTTGAGTGTCTCTACAAAAAGAAGCTATCATATGCAGTATACAAAGTATGACTAAGAAATAAAGTGATTTGACTTTTAAACTACTACATCATGCCATCCAAATGAATGCTAAGTTTTCCAAAATAGTCATCTTAGGAAGCTGTATATTTATCTTATGATAGTAAAATTCCTTAATCATTTGCATATCCCTTTTTAAAATTACCTCCTCAATCTCAAGTGCATTAGACTATACTGATAGTTTTCTCACCTTCTTTAAACTTTTGCTCAAATATTACTTCCTCAATAAGGCTTACTCTGACCATTCTATTTTAAATTGCATACCCTCTCCCTTACCTTGCTTTCTTTTTCCCCCCTAACATTTAAATTTTCTAATGCATATATAATCTACATATTTACCGTGTGCCCACACTAGAAGCTACATAACACCGAGGCAGGGTTTTTGCAATCTAATATAGAGACTTTCTCCAAGGGTTTGTAGCTATAAAACCTCAGTTTTTATAAATATGTAACACTTAAAAGCAAGTGTAATTCAGACTTAAGTTGTTTTCAAATAGAAATGTGATCTGGTTTCAACACAGGAAAAAATGACATTACACGTATAATGATGACTTTTAAAAATACTTAGCACATCATTAAGGAACACTTAAATATAAGAATGCAGGGTCTGGCTGGCCATTCCAAGCGCCGGCACAGGAGTGGGCTCCACACAGGGCTTGTTCCTGGTCCAGTTATATTGTAAAGCGACTCCCACAGAGTCCAGAGATGGAAGAGTCCAGAGACAGAAACACAGTGGCACCTAGGCAGGGGTGCCCATGACCCCGAAGCCCCAGAGGGGGGTGCTATAGCATGCTAATGAGCTCATTTAGTCACATTGTCTGCAGCCTGACAGACAGCAGCACCTTAACAACTCTGTCAGCCCCATTGCCCTGCTCTAGCCTGCAGCTCCGGGTCTGGCTGAGCCTTGCTGCTACTTCCTGTCATGTAAGATGGCTGCCCTCACTGTTACAGCCTCCTGTGGATCCGCATTCAGTGGGTCCCGAGTTCTTGTCCTGCATCCAAGAAGAATGAGATTAGGCTGACAATCAAAGGGTGAGAAGGGTGGAGAAGAATTTTATTGAGTGATGAAACAGCTCTCAGTGGAGAAGGGATGCAAGGGTAGTTCTCCCACCTAAAGTCGGGTGATTTCTCTCTCACTGTGGCTAGGTCTGGGGCTTTTTTGGGATCAGAATGGGGAGTGTGTGCTGATTGGTTTGTCAGTATGCAAAAAAGGCTAAAACAAAGGCACCACTCAAGGGGCACAACAGTGTAAAAAACAAATTAGGAAAGGAGAGGTACATGTAAAATAAGTGAAGGATGGGGGTCAATCAAAGGAAAGCATGCCAAACAGGAAGAGAGGTTCTCAGTCCCATCTGTGGATTTACCTGAGATTTGTAGCTAGGCTTTAAACTGTCATTGGCTTGAAGGTTGGGTTTCACTGGAGACCCGCCCCTATCTGCCTAGGCATTTGACTGCCTCCTGCCACTATCACTAGGAGCTGGCATAAACAGTAATGGAGATGGAGTCCTTCCCTGCATGGAGCTTACTACTTTATTAGGGAAGACAAACAATAAACAAATAATTACATATGTAATTTCAAAATGTGATATGTTTTAAAGAGAAAAATAAACCATGGTAAGTAGAATAGAAGGTAATTGGTTTTGGGAGTAGAAGTCCTGTTTTGATAAAGTGGTCAGGGAAGCCTCTGCTGAGGTAGTGATATTCAAGCAGAAACGTCCTGGATATTCGAAGTGGTGAGACATGTCTGGAAGAGTGACCTAGGCAGCAAAATGGAACAGCAAATAAAAAGACTGCTGAGTCACCAAAAACGATTCTACTTGAGGCTCAGCAAGAAATCTAGTCTGCTTATATGGAGAAAGTGGGAGAAAGAGTGGTTTGAAATGAGGTTGAAGGGGTTACAAGGCCAGAAATGTAAGGGGCTTATAGATCATATTAAAGAATTTAAAATTTAGTTTTAATTTTAATCATGAAGAAAAACTATTATTGAATTTTGCACATGGGATTGATGTGATCTGAGAAATACGAAACATCTTTGGAACATATATTGGATTTTTTTAGAGATAAGTTGAAGTTTAAATAATTGTTTTGTTTAAAAAGCAATTATTTAGGCCAGGTGTGATGGTTCATGCCTGTAATCCCAGCACTGTGGTAGTCCCAGATGGGAGGATACCTTGAGGTCGGGAGTTCAAGACCAACCTGGCTAGCATAACAAGAGCCCATCTAATAAATAAATAAATAATAAAAAGCAACTCTTTAAAAGCTATAAAATAATGAATTCATATTTTTACCATAACAATTTTTAATAATTAGGAAAGTTCACAAATGAAATTAAAAGGCACTAATGAAATTAAAAGGAAACCTAGCTAATATTTGGTACATACAACAAGAAAGATGCTGATTTTCTTAATGTGCAAAGAGTCATAACAATTAAATACAGGAAAGACAGCCTGTTTGCATAAAAGACATGAAAATGCAGTTTATCAAAGAAGTGCAAATAGCTAATAAACCTATAAAAGTAATTTTTCAACCTTCCCTTGCACTGTAATGACATTTTTCTAGTGCTTGCTTAATGTCTGTGTGTTTTGCTATTCTTTTTGTTCTTTACCTGAAGTATCTTTGTTATCACTACTGTTCTTTTATTACTCATGACAGAATGTAATGGTTTTACCTGGCTACCTATTTTCAAGAGGTGTATGCACATTAGGAAGGAGGGTCAAGGTAAGGGTGGGTCCACAGTATTGTTGCAGTTTTGCAGGTCTTCACAAGAAGGTAATCTCTGCTGCAACAGAAGCAAAATACTTCCTATAATAATGGCTTGTCTGTGGATCCTTTATGTAGCCCTATCTTTTATGCTTCTCTAAAGCTGAGTCTAGCAGGATTCTGCTGACAACTCATCTCATCTTTGTTCTCATACTTGTGATTACAAGCAATACCTGTAGCAACATAAGGTATGTTATATATACCTTCAGGAAATAGATTGTTAACATCATTTTCTTGGCTCTGCACTGCAGAGCCCTTTACCATGGATAAATTTCTCAAAGACTGAGTCTGTTTATGTATTTTCACGTGGCTTTTCCTAAGTTTGCATACCGCTTTTGCCTATTTTAGAGTATGAAGGTCAAACCTGAACTCTAATTCAGCCAAAAATATAATGTTTAACGAAAGAAAAGGAGAGAGGGAAAGAATAGGAGAAAAGAGAAGAGAGAAAATGAATAAAGCTATTACCTCTGTTGGAAAAACCTACAATCCAGAAAGCAAGGACTCTGGAAAAGACATCATGAAATAATAGTAGAAGATGAATCATGAGCTAGGCAAACTTAGGAAAGAAGTATTTATTTCAAAGATGAAATTGGAAGGAGCACTTCGGCTAGAAACACCTTAAGGAATATTGTGGATTAAAATGTGAAGAATGAATAAAGTAAACCAAAGAAAAAAATTAAAAGATTAGAAATAAAATTTTGTGAATGTATAGAGAATGAGATAAAGACACAAAAGAAAACTAAAAGAGTAGAACAGAATAAATATTTAAAGATAAGATTTAATGATAATTTTATAAAATATAATTTTGATCTACATATTGAAAGGGCATACCATGGACCAGGGAAAAATGACCTAAAACTGTCAGTACCGAAACATGTCCTCATAAAATTGCTGTACATTAAACATGAAGAAAGAATAGTCAGGTCAATAATAGGAGGGGAAAAAAGTCAGACTTGTCTCTGTTTTGTCCACATTAACATTTAGTACCAGTTGGCAGTGGAGTAACAGCTACAGAATCTTAAGAAAGGAAGATGTTTAATATTTTAAATTTAGGCCACTGTCTTCATTTAAATGCTAAAGACAATTTTGAACTCAAGAAATATTGTTCAAGTGTGGCCTTTTTGAAAAGATTCTTAGAAAATAAGCTACTGCCAATCAGATGGAAATAAATAGGAAAATTATCATAGAAGGACTGTCAGCAAGCACTGAAAGGATTGAACTGTAAAAGACTAAATAATGTGGGAATTAGAACTAAAGAACAAAATGCAGACACTATATATAAATATAAAATATTCCCTAAAATAAAATATATTCCCTAAAAATATGCCATTTCTACCTGTTTTCTGCCCCCTTTCCCCCTAGTCTTTACAAATGTTTTAATTTTCTCTTCTTTTTTCTTTTTTTCTTTCTTTTTTTCTTTTTTTGAGATGGAGTCTTACTCTGTCGCCCTGGCTGGAGTGCAGTGGCATGATCTCGGCTCAGTGCAACCTCTGCCTCCCAGCTTCAAGCGATTCTTTTGCCTCAACATCCCAAGTAGCTGGTATTATAGGCACCCACCACTACTCCTGGCTTTTTTTTGTATTTTCAGTAGAGGCAGGGTTTCACCACATTGTCCAGGCTGGTCTCGAACTCCTGACCTCTGGTGATCTGCCCACCTTGGCTTCCCAAAGTGCTGTGATCATAGGCGTGAGCTTATTTTCTCATCTTTAATACATAGAAGTCAAAGAATATCAATTAAAGCTGACAAAAAATAAAAGTGTCAGCATAATTTAACAATACCAGGAAAAATAGTGAAAAACATTAACTGAAATATGATGGATGAAAGAAAAAGAACAGTAATAGAAAGTATGCTAATATTATAATTGCTTATAACAGTGAACTAATAGATTTTGAATAGAGAAATAAGGACAGAGATATAAATGACATGTTTATATGTAAAAATAAAGTTGCATAAAATTATAAACATAACTACTAGAACAAAGATACAAAGAAATTACCCAAGGAGAAAAATAGGATAACAGTACCAATGATATTTTCTTTTAAAAATATATAAAAAGTAGGTAGGCTGCAGTGGTTCATGCCTGTAATCCCTCCACTGCTGGAGACAAGGCAGATATATCACTTGAGCCCAGGAGTTCAAGACCAGCCTGGGCAACATGGCAAAACCCTGCCTCTACAAAAAATACAAAAATTAGCTGGTGATCCCAGCTACTTGGCAGGCTGAGTTTGGGAGGATTGCTTAAGCCTGTGAGGTGGAGGTTGCAGCGAACCAAGATTGTGCCACTGCACTCCAGCCTGGGTAACAGAGTGAGACCCTGTCTCAAAAAAAATTATATATATATATGTGTGTGTGTGTGTGTGTGTGTGTGTGTGTATACATATATATACACACACACATTATAGACACACACATACTAATATGTATAAACATATATATTATGTATACATACATATATATGTATACATATATAGAGAGAAAACAAAATAACAGAATGAAAACAGTTCTTTTTGTTAGATGCCCACTGTCACATTATCATTTAGCATTTGATTAACGGGAATCAGCCAAGAGAAAAATTAATGTAAGTGGATTTAAAAAACATGTTTTGTTGAAACATAGTGTACATATTTATGGGATATGTACACTGTTTTGATAAATGTATACAGTGAATAATGATCAAATCAGGGTAGTTGGGATATCCACCACCTCAAATATTTACCATTTCTTTGGGTAAGAATCATTGCAAACCTTGTCTTCTAGCTATTTTGAAATGTACAACAGGCTGTGCGGGGTGGCTCATGCCTGTAATCCCAGCATGTTGGAGTTGAGGCAGGCGGGTCACCTGAGGCTGAGAGTTTGAGACCAGCCTGACCAACATGGAGAAACCCCGTCTCTACTAAAAATATAAAATTAGCTGAATGTGGTGGCACATGCCTGTAATCCCAATTACTGGGGAGGCTGAGGCAGGAGAGTCGCTTGAACCTGGGAGGCTGAGTGAGCCGAGATGGTCCCATTGCACTGCCGCCTGGGCAACAAGAGCAAAACTGCATCTCAAAATAAAGAAATAAATAAGTATACATCAAAATATTCCTATTTTGCTATTGAACTCTAGACCTTATTCCTTCTATCTAATTGTATTTCTGTACCCATTAACCAGCCTCTCTCCATCTCCCCTCCCCACAACCTTCTCAACCTCTCACTTTTTAAAAAGTAGATTTCTGATATCATAAAGTATCTTATAAATGTCAAAACATAAAGAAAGATGAAAAGTCAGATAAAGGTAAGCAAGGTATTTGTATCAGACCAGAGAGATTTAGTCTACAAAAACATTAAGTGAGATGAACACGGTCTTTTTATTAATGCAAAGAGTATACTTGACAATGAAGATGTAGCAGTTATGAATATCTACAAATTAAACAGCATGGCATCAATAATTGGAAAGACAATGTAGGTACCATTGAAAATGGTCAGAAACACTGAACACAGGTTCAGCTGCTTGCTGCTTGCAAAACCAAATAATAAGGACAAAGTTCAGTGGAAGAAAAGTGACTTTATTTCCAAAGCTATCAGTGGGGTAAATGGTCTAGGCTTCCTGTTTTAAAGAAGCCATTTCAAATTTTTGGCCAGAATACAAAAATTTAAAAGTGAAATTTGGTATGAAGGAGATACAGGAGGGTAAAGGAAGGTGCAGGACCATGTAATTTGCTTCAGTGCTTTATTCTCCGCTATTGTCCACACTGGTAAATGGGCTGGCACTATCTTGAGCAGATGTAGGTTGTAAATTAACTGTATACTCACATAATCTCTTGGTGGGAGAAAATTGCATAAGTACCTGGATTGTCTCAAGATTCAGTCACAGAAACTTCTAAGCAAACACATAATTAGATAAGTGAGCAGTGCAAGGAAGTGCCTGGGAGAAAGGAGAGTAAAGGTCATTATTTTATTATTAACAAGGAACATGTATCAAATAAGAGAGAGAAGGAAAAAAGAAAAAAGGATTAAAAAAAAAAGCCCTTAAAAATAGAGTACTCTGTTACAACACCACTAAACTTGGAAAATTTACTCATTGTGCCCTCAATCCATAACAGATCATTCGGGGATGGGGGATGGTGTAGGAATGAGGAAACACTAGAAGCATTTGTGCAAAAGTGAGGAACTTTGCAAAGATACTCACTGGCATGACTGTTATTTAACATTGTACTGAAGGGTGCCAGCTGAGAGAGGTATTAGATGTTAAAAAAAAAAAAAATGAAGTTAAATCCATGGGTGTAGATGACAAGATTATATACATGAGTCCACCACCCAAAATAAAATCAACAAACTATCACAAATATATTCCCTAAGATATATGGCACAACATTAATATATGTTCATGTAGATAATTTTTCTTGTATATCAAAATAACTTTCAGTTAAGCCCTATTGCCCTAATGCATATTGTTTGTGTGTTAGTTTCCTACAGCTTCCATAACAAATTACCATAAACCTGGTGGCTTAATGCAAAAGATACTTATTTTCTCATAGTTCTAGGGGCCAGAAATCTGAAATCAGTATCACTGGATCCAAATCAAGGTGTTGACAGGGCCATTCTCCCTCTAAGAATAAACTGTTTCTTTTTCTTTTCTTTCTTTTTTTTTTTTTTTTTTTGAGATGGAGTCTTGCTCTGTCACTAGACTGGAGTGCAGTGGCACGATCTCGGCTCACTGCAACCTCTGCCTCCCAGGTTCAAGCAATTCTCCTGCCTCAGCCTCCCAAGTAGCTGGGACTACCAGCTAATTTTTGTTTTTAGTAGAGATGGAGTTTCACCATGTTGGCCAGGATGGTCTTGATCTCTTGACCTCCTGATCTGCCTGCCTCGGCCTCCCAAAGTGCTGGGATTACAGGTGTGAGACACTGCGCCTGGCCAAATAAACTGTTTCCTACCTCTTCCAGCTTCTGCTGGATGATGCTGGGGAATTATTATTAATATTAATTAGTAATTAATCAATTGGTTTTATGTAGCTTGTATATTATTCAATCTATAAAACATGAAATAAGGACACTGTACCTTGTTTTTGCTTCCCTATATACCTACTTTTATTTTACTTAGTTTAATTTAATTTTTTGAAAGCAGGGTCTTAATCTCTTGCCTAGGCTGAGGTGCAGTGGCACAATCTCGGCTCACTGCAAACCCCACCTCCTAGGTTAGGGAGATTGTCATGTCTCAGCCTCCCAAGCAGATGGGACTACAAGCACACGCTCCAAGGCCTGGCTAATTTTTATTTATTTTTGGCAGAGATGGAGTTTCACCATGTTGCCCATGCTGCTCTCGAACTCCTGACCTCAAGTGATCTGCCTGTCTAGGCCTTCCAAAGTGCTGGGATTACAGACTATATCTACTTTATATGTTGCTCATCTCTTTTAGGTGAAATGTGTGACTGGAAACAATTTTGTGATCTTACTGCATACCTAAGTCTTCTTTTTCATTTTTGGTTATCTGTTCTTTTTTTTTTCCCAAGATTTCCTGTAAACATCACTTGACTTACAATTATTTTCATAGAATTACTTTTACCTGTTGATTACTTTAAGGGACTCTTCATTCCCCAGCTGTTCTCTTCTCTTTACTGATTTTTTTAGAGACTTTAAAATTAACTTTTATAGCAAAGCAAATATTTTCATGAATTATAAAATGAATAGAAATAGTATCATCAAATGCCTCTGTTCTATAAATAATAATCAAAGGAATTTATTTGAAGCAAATTATATTTTAATTAAGTGTCTCTAGTTATATTTTTACATGGGATTGATTAAACATCTTTATATGTAATACTAAATTTTTTCAAATCCAAATGTTATTTTTAACCTTTATTATTACTTTTGTCTTTTCATTGGCATTGGCATAATATATTGTAACATTTTCATTTTGATTTTACCATGAATACATAGTGTTTTAATTACATTCTAAAACTGATTATGTTGACATAGGAGCATACAGCTAAATTTGCTACATATGATCATTTTATTACATATCTCATTGTGTTATTCGAGATTTGTAGTTTTGTATATTACTTAGTACTCTAGTCAGAATGTTTCTGTCTACCCAAAATTCAAATGATGAAATCAAATTCCCAATGCATTAATATTAAGAGGTGGAACTTTTAGGGGCCCATTAGATCATGAGGTCAGATCCCTCATGATGGGATTAGTGCCATTATAAAAGTGGCCCAAGGAAATTTGTTCTGCCATTTGAGGACACATAAATGCCACCATCTATACAGAACAGGCTCTTGCCAGACACAGACTCTACCAGTTCCTTGATCTTGGGCCTCCCATTCCCTAGAACTGTGAGCAATAAACTTCTTCGTCTTCTTTTTTTTTTTGAATAAATTACCCAGTCTAAGGTACTTTGTTATAGAAGCTCAGACTATGACACTGTGTTAGGTTTTTTTTGCATTGCTGTAAAGGAATAATGAGACTGGCATTTATAAAGGAAAGATATTTAATTGGCTCACAGTTCTGCAGGCTGTGTAAGCATGGCACCAACATCTGCTTGGCTTCTGGTGAGGGCCTTAGGAAGCATACAACCATGGTGAAAGGCAAAGCAGGAATGGGTATGGAACATGGTGAGGGCAGGAGCAAGAGAGAGAGAGAGGAGGTGCTGCATACTTTTAAACAACTGTATCTCACATGAACTCAGAGTGAGAACTCACTTATCACCAAGGGGATGGCACTAAGCCACTTATGAGGCATTCGTCTCCATTATCCAAACACCTTCCACCAGGCCCCCCTCCAACAGTGAAGATTACATTTCAACATGAGATTTTGAGGGGACAGATATCCAAACATATCAGACATTTAGTAACACAAATATGCAATAGAGGGCTGGGTGCAGTGGCTCACGCCTGTAATCCCAGCACTTTGGGAGGCCGAGGCGGGTGGATCATGAGGTCAAGAGATCAAGACCATCCTGGTCAACATGGTGAAACCGTGTCTCTACTAAAAATACAAAAAATTAGCTGGGCATGGTGGTGTGTGCTTGTAATCCCAGCTACTCAGGAGGCTGAGGCAGGAGAATTGCCTAAATCCAGGAGGCAGAGGTTGCGGTGAGCCGAGATGGCGCCATTACTCTCCAGCCTGGGTAACAAGAGCGAAACTCCATCTCCAAAAAAAAAAAAAAAAAAAAAAAATATGCAATAGAAACTACTACCTGTTGGAGGAAGGCATTTGTTTTTCATTGCTTTTTAGTTTCAACTAAAGTTCTAATGTGGACTTTAAGAAGCCTAACAAATACTATATGATCACAGTGTGTTACATAATAGATCTTAATTTTTTTTCATTTCAAAAAGTAAAGCCATAAAACTACTTATTTAGAGCTACAAGCATTAGCTTAATTTCTATGTTTTAAATAAGACGCACAGACTGATTTTCATGTAAATCAGTTGCTACTGCTAAATTATTTTCATTTATGTGTACCCTACCCCTTTCTACCTTCAGTGTTAAGGATGTACCATTTAGAAAAAAAACCGCTTAATTCTTTTTTTCAAATACCTCAAACATACCTCATTTATTATATTGCTCAAGAGATAATAGGTCTTATAAAATGACTGACAAACTCATATTTTGCTAAATTACCAAGGTCCAATTATATTTTAGACTTTTTAATATTGTTAAACTTTTTAAATAATATTAAACTTATCTTAGGCCAAAACAATAACAATTTTTTAAAATTGTGATTTACCACATATTAAGGTAAATGTTGGGAGCTGTTTAAATTTAACTCATGTCATATGCTAGAATTTAGCAATCATCTTATTGTATTATAGTTATAAATCAAACTTTATCCATTTATTTTACTTCTATTGCTTAACATGAACAACACATACAAATTATAAAAAATAACTTAGATGACTAAATAAACATTGGTAATATAAACATTTTATCTTTATTTTCTATGAATATTAAAGGAAGTATGCTGATTTTGTTACATATATACTTTTTCACTTCTGTTAAACTTTCAGTTTATGTCTAGTTTTGATTATTTAAGATCTTAAAGAATCCTGTCTTTAGGTAGTTCCCTTTTTATATGTATATACAAGAGAAGATTATGCCACTATAGACTTCCCCAATCTGCTGAAGTAGATTTTTCTCATTATCCGTTGCTAGCTAGCTGTGATCTGCCAGTGGAAAGGATCATTCAGCATATTATGTGAATCAGCAAACCAATTTGTAAGTTCTATTGAATAATATTTTATGCTTAAGCCTAATAGAACATCAGTCTAGGACCCAAAAGAATGGGGATAGATTTTGGTGGACTTTGCTGTCGCTTTCTTTCTTTGTTTCTTTTTTCCTCTATGATTTATCTTTTATATATTAAAACTGAAGGTTGTTCAAAGTTAGTTTCCAGCTTCTTCATCCTTTAATTTTTCTAGTTGAATCTTCAAATTTACACTTTCTTCAGTTTTCACTGTTATCATAGTTCACAGTGATCATACTGTAGTGACTTTAGATTCATTTATAAACATTTCTAACCTCATTTGGTATAAAAACTTTTGACTCAGTAAACTGCAAGATTAACTGTTTATGACTATTTTCAGCATTTAATTGAAATTTTTTATTTTCATTACAGTTTTCCGAACAAGGACACTGTAGACCAGCCTTGTTCTATTATTTGATTCTTTTCTGATGTTTATTTATTCATCCTAATTATAGATGTTCCATGATGATATTTATTTTAAAATACGAAGTATCTGAAGAACTCTTTTATAATTTTTTTCCCAAGTGGATCTTACAAGATCCATGTGGCTATTCAAAGTCACAAACAAGTATGTCCCTACAATAATTCATCTTGGTAGCTTATTTTAAGTACTTTAAAAAATTGTGCAGGTTCATGAGATAAAAACTATGAATTTCTTTTTTGAGTCAGGGTCTCGTTCTGTCACCCAGGCTGGAGGACAGTGGTGTAATCATCACTCAGTGCAGCCTCAATCTCCTGGGCACGTGATCCTCCCACCTGAGCCTCCCAAGTGTATGAGACTATGGTCGTGTGCCACCATGCCCAGCTAATTTTTTTCTGTGCTTTTTATAGAGACAGGGTCTCACTATGTTGCCCAGGCTGGTCTCAAACTTCTGGACTCAAGCAATTCTCTTACCTCTGCCTTCCAAAGCGCTGGGATTACAGCCATGAGCCACCATGCCCAGCCTATTGTTTTTTTAAAGAAAAAAGTAACAGCTTTATTGAAATATAATTCATATGTCTTAAAGCTCAAAATTTTAAATTGAACAATCCAGTGCTTTTTATTATATTCACAGTGTTGTATATTATTCACCACTGTTCAATTCTAGAACATTTTCTCACTCCAAAAAGAAACCCTGTACCCTCCACTCCTAGTCCTGCCAAACACTAGTCTACTTTCTGTCTCTTTGGATTTATGTATTCTGGACATTTCATATAAGTGGAATCATACAATACATGACCTTTTGTTTCTTTCACTCATGGTAATGTTCTCAAGGTTCATCTGTGTTGTAGTATATGTCATAATTCTATTCCTTTTTATAACCAAATAATATTCTATTATATGGATATACAGTACCACATTTTATTTATTCATCAGGTACTTGGAGTCCTTTCTTTTTTAATCATTAGCAGTCTTCAGTGATAAAAAGCCTGAAATTATAGTTTGGAACAGAGCAGTCTTTGATGTATATTTTAGACATTAAAAAGGCATGTGTATGTGTAGATGTGTATGTTTTAATGTTTATATGTTTTTATCTTGCCTTTCAAAACACTAAAAAATTCTTAGTTATAAAACACCATGATTCTCCAAAGGTTTTGGATGTGGGATTTTGTATAATAACTTGAAGTTAAGGAAGAGGATTTGGTCATCTGTAGAGGAAAAATTTTAACATATCCTTTTTTTCTAGGTAAACATTCACTAGACCCTTTTTTCTCTTCTCCTTATATCTCTAAATATAAGGCATCTCATTGAGAACAATTTTAATTCTTTATCTTTCTTCTCTCATCTAATTTGTCAGGATGCCCAGTGTGTTCTACCTTATTAATAGCTCCCATTTGTTCTTTCCTTTCTGTTCCCACCACCAGAAACTGAGTTCATCTTTATTCTACATGATAACAGAGTGGCTTACTTTACATGTATCAGAGAACTTATCAATACTTGTCTCCTTCCAGCCACAAGCCAGTAGGCTCCTTGAAAGCAGGAACTGTCATCTCTTGGCTTGCTTCCACAGTGGCTGGCACAGATTTTGTACTCATCCATTTGCTGAAAAAATAATGATGAATAAGTGGGATGAATAATATTATCACTTAATATTTTCCCTCTTCCTTAGTATAGTATTTCTCAATGTTTCTTAGCAGGTAAACCTTAAGATTTTCAAAAAAGGATGTTACTGTTTTTGAGTTACAAAATTTCAGAAACTATATTGTTAAAAATTATATCATTAAATTTATTTCAAATATAAACTAATATGCCTAATAAAGACATTAAAATGTTTTCACTTTTAGTAAATGATCTGCCTTTATTTTACTTTAAATTATGTGTGGAGCAGGGAGCAGGGAATAGGAGGATTTCCCAACAGTAACTGTAAAGGTGAGATGATACTTAAACAGTATTTGACTTTGAGGCCAAACTAGTATTTAGGTGGATATTGAAAAGTAAATTTAAGTTGCCACATCAAAAGTACATGCAAAACTGTGTTTATGACATTACATTTTAGTTTTTTTATGTTTTATGCTTTCTAAATCAACTGATTTTAATTTCTCAATAATAAAATGTTGGATTTGATCATCACCACATTTCTGTTAACACAGACTTTTAAAGTATTTGAGACATACTCCTTTTAACTACATAAATACAGCATTTTGATGCGGTGATGGTCGTCTTGAGGCAAATTTATTGACATCAAAGAATGTTTATGCTTCTCAATAATTGTATGTCACCAACTGTTTTTTGTTCTGTCTTTAGCTAGCAATCTATGAGGCAGTAAATTTTAAAATGTCAGACTGAGAGTTAAATAATTTAAACCTATATATTAATAAAAAATACCGTGGTGTCTAGAGGTCATCCAAGCGATCAGCTGACTGAGTGACTAAGATGCAAACATGCTTCTTAGGCCTCTAGGATATTCATTCATATGCCTCACATGCTTTCAAATCATTCCATTTTAAAGAGAAGAAATACTAAAATAACTATGCATTTACTCATAAGTTAAACAGCTGTTATTACTGCCTTTAACATTAACTCTGTGACCTTCTATATGAGAGGCCAACAGAGTTTTTCTGCAAAGGGCCAGATGGTAGTATTTTAGGACTTGAGAGCCAGTTCTTTGTGAAGCTACTCAACTTTGCTTTTGTAGTGTGAAAGCAGCCATAGGCAATACATAAATAAGCATGGCTGTGTTTCAACTTTATTTATAGACATGGAAATTTGAATTTTATGTAACTTTTTGCTGTCAAATATTTTTCTTCTTTTGACATTTTTTGAACCATTTAAAAATGTAAAAAACATTCGCACAGACAATATAAAAACAGGTAGCAGATTGGACTTACTCCATGGGCTCAAGCTTGCCAACTTCTGCACTAAATGGTTAAATTCATTGGTTGGAAAAATCTACTTTTCAAATTCATTCTTAAATTTCCCCA
The DNA here is from genome assembly GCF_030222135.1 of Aotus nancymaae. Classification (NCBI taxonomy): domain Eukaryota; kingdom Metazoa; phylum Chordata; class Mammalia; order Primates; family Aotidae; genus Aotus; species Aotus nancymaae. Next base: position 63,771,167 of record NW_026988442.1, on the reverse strand, counting down.
GTATCATATCTATCATATACCTCAAAGTTCTTGCTGATCTGAGCTTATGCCTGATAACCAAAAGTGTTCAATTTGTTACCAGTAACTCCTATATGACCCCTGTTATGTTGCTTCTCTGCCTCATGTCACAAGTAGATCATGGAAGTAAATAAGAAGAAATGTCAACACTGTCTGCTGTGAAACTTGTCTTTGGTTGTGATGACGTAATGTGGTATAATGGAAATAAAACCGGGAGATGTGAAAACCAGGCTGTATCCCTGGTTCTAACACTAATCAAAGTGGTCAAGTTTCATGACCCCATAAGGCTTCATTTTCTCACCTGCTCATCCTGACAGAATATTAAAAAGTTGTAATAGCACATATGAAATTACTAGTAAGGTAAATTAGCATTGCTATTTACCTTTATTGTCATTGTGGTAGTTAGTAGTTGTAGTTTATTATTGCTCATGACTATGGCAGGGCTCTCTTCATATGTTAATTTATCACTTAAAACTAGATATAGATTAAGGATTGCATGTTAATTTCCTCTAAGCATTTTGTGTTTCTTACGCTCACATTTTAAGCTACTCTAATCCCCTCACTGTGGTACTTGTACCAGGTTCATTACTAATAGTGCTGTGAAATTTTATATTCTACATATTCTTTTTTATCACTACTCTGTGAGGGCAAAGACTGTCTATTTTGTCCCTGCTATATTGCCAGCACCCAAAATAGTATTTCAGTACTTCTGAGTAAATCAGTGATATAAATAATCCCATATGTTCACTTGCCTTGCATTATCAAAAGGAGTAAACAAAGCTCAATAGAAATAAAATGTTTTAATGCATAAAATAAAATACGTACGATTACAAAGGGTTTCTACTTTATTCAGTTTTACTGATCTATAGTTTATCCACAGACTGCTTGCGGGCTCATGGATCCTGGTTTTTTTGCGTGGCCAGGTTGTGGGGTTATTTTGAGACGATGTCTTAGTCTGTCACCCAGGCATGGTCATACCTCACTGCAGCCTCGAACTCCAGGCCTCAGGTGATCCTTCCACCTCAGCCTCCCAAGTAGCTAGGAATACAGCTGTGCAGCATCATGCCCAGCTAATTTTTATTATTATTGTTTTTGTTTTAGTAGAAACAAAGTCTTGCTATGTCGCTGATCTTGAACTCCTGGCTTCAAGCGATTTTCCTGCCTTAGCCTCCCAAAGTGCCAGAATTACTGGCATAAGCCACCACGCCCAGCCAGACCTTGGTTTTTGAAAATATGAAAGAATTTTTAACAAATATCAGGGGACACATTGTCCATAACTATAAATTGCAAAATTACTTCGATAGGATATAAAACATATGCAAGCTTTATTTGGTCTTTTCTCTAAGAAATCCTCCCTCTGCACTTTTAAATTGTAACAGAAAGATGAATGGATTTTTTTTAGTTTGTTTTGGTTAAATTTCTTAAGATTTCAAGAAGAAAAACAAATTTTGGCAAGCTTGTACAAAAAGGATAATTTCTGGGAAAATACTGGAGTTTCTAATGCAATTGATAGGCGGAAAGGAAGAGAACAAAGATAGCTCTGGGGACAGTAGTTTTCTCCAGAGTAGAGCCAATGATAGAAGTGCCCAGTCATGGGTCCAAATTTGAAAATATTGGAAGAAAACCCTTGCTGATTCAGCTTAGAGTATAGATGCATCCCTCAAGGTCAGCCAGAGCCATAGCGTACAATCTGTAGTAGATTGGTTAGCAGTAAGGACCATTATTTGGTATGACGATGAGTTGAGAAACTGCCCCAAAAGCTGTCTATAATTAGTCTTATTAATCTGACTCCAGAAAGCAGTGCATTTATTTTATATTATTGATTTCTCAAGATAAAAAACATTTTACCCCAAATTGCAAGATAACTTAGTCCATTGACATGTACATAGACAATTTAGACAAAATTACGAATTTTAATATGTGCCAGATCACCCACTAGCATATTAATACAAAACTTAATATCATACAATATAGCCAGTATAGTATAGTGGCAACATAGCATGGAACTTAAGAGTATAAGCCCTTGACCAGAGTTGCATGGCTTAATATCTACCATTTAACTAAGCCCTGCCATTTAACTAAGCTGTGCAAAGTTTGTGCAAGTTTCTCAATCTCTGTCCCTCATTTTCATTACCTGTAAAAACAGAAGGAAGTTGCCACAATGCAAAAAAAAAAAAAAAATCTCTCTCGCCTACCACAATAAGCATTTAGTTCTTCCACAGAAGTCTGTGTGCCAACCTGATAGGTCTCATCCAGGCTGGGCTCAGCTGGACTTGGTTCTTGATAGAAAATAAGTCTAGGTTTGCATTACATATCTCTCATCTTCCTTGGATCAACAGATACCTGAGGAATTTTTTTTCTTACTATGCATGCAGGATTGCAAGGGACAGGCTAAACTGCACAAGCATGTTTCAAAGTTCTACTTAGGTGATATCTGCTATTATTCAGTTAGCTAAGAGAAGTTACATAGCCAAGCTCAAAGTCAAAAGCACACCACTTTCTATTTTTTTATTATTATTAATCAAAAACTATTCTTCTGAAGAGGCGCACACTTTCTATAGAGGTATGGTAGTGAAACAGAGACAGCAGTCTAATCTACCACGGGGTAATACAGTCATGCATCATCACTTAATGACAGCAATACTTTCTGTATTGTTAGGCAATTTCCTCATTGTGTGAATATCATACATAGAGTGTACCTGCACAAATCTAGATGGTATAGCCTACTACACACTTAGCCTATGGGGTATAGCCTATTGCTCCTAGGTTACAAACCTGTACAGCATATTGCTGTACTGAATACTATAGAGAATTACAACATAATGGTATTTGTGTATCTAAACAAAAAAGGTACAGTAAAAGTAAGATATAAAAGATAACTGATGCATCTATATAGAGCATTTACCATGAATGGAGCTTACAGGACTGGAAGTTGCTCTGGATGAGTCAGTGAGTGAGTGGTGAGTGAATGCGAAGGCCTAGGACATCACTGTATGCTACTTGAGACTATACATACTGTAGACTTAGGCTACGCTAAATTTATTTTTAAAGTTTTTTTCTACATAATAAATTAACCTTGGCTTACTGTAACTTTTACTTTATAAACTTTTTAAATTTTTTAGCTTCTTGATGCCTTTATGATGACACTTGGCTTAAAACACAAAACATCATGTTGTACAGCTGTACAAAAATATTTTCTATTTATCCTTATCCTGTAAGCTTGTTTCTATTAATTTTTTTTTTTTTTTTTTTTTTTTTACTTTTTCCTTTTCTATTAAAAACTATTAGGCTGGGCTTACGCAGGGTCAGGATCATCAATATCACTTTCTTTCACCTCCATATCTTATCTCACTGGAAGGGTCTCAGGAGCAATAGCCCACATGGAACTGTCATCTACTGTGATAACAATGCCTTCTTCTGGAATACCTCCTGAAGGATCTGCCTGAGGCTGTTTTACAGTTACTCTTTTTTTTTTTTTAATTGCGTTTTAGGTTTTGGAGTACATGTGAAGAACATGCAAGATTGTTGCATAGGTACACCATGGCAGTGTGATTTGCTGCCTTCCTCCCCATTATCTATATCTGGCATTTCTCTCCATGCTATCTCTCCCCTTTTAAATAAGTAGGAGTACATTCTACTATAACAAAGAAGATAGTAAATACTAGACAATAGAAATTTTTCAACTTTATTATAATCTTATGGGATCACTGTCATATATGCAGTCCATAGTTGACCAAATCAACATTATACAGCACATGACTAATAGAGACTTGTAAGATTAATGTATGTAAAAAGCTTAGAATAGTTTCTGGTGCATAGAAAATGTTCAGTAAATGTTTGCTATTATTAGGCATACAGAAACACACAAAAATTCAGTACTGTGTAACTGTAACATAAAATATATATTTGGCAAATGTGTCACTAAGTGACACTTTTTGGTATCCTAAGCAAAAATAACAAAACTGGGGAAATCACATTACCTAACTTCAAATTATACTACAAAGCTATAGTAACATTTAAACAAACCAACATGCTTAAATTTAATTGAAAAGCTATTGTGAGCCAAGTTCTAGGAGAGTCAAATTGGTTATTATCACAATTATTTACTGTTAGTAAAATCAGAGAACAGCTAAAGATCACCAAGTTTTATCCACTCGTTTGACAGATAATAAATCTAGCCAAAATGGTGACATAATTAAGTCAAAGAGAAAGAACTGGATGAATGGAGGATAGATGAGTAATAAATAGGGAAGTAGTTAATAGAAAAAGAAAAGGGAGGAAACCAACCTAGATCTTTAGAACTCTGCTTGAGAACTCTTCTCACCGTATCACACAGACCGAGTGCTGTTTCTTGTAGTTTATATAAACACTTCTTGTCATATTTTTTTTCTATCCTTCTGCCTTTCAATGAGCCTTAAAAGAGGAAATAATTTTAATAATATTTTTAAAATTCAACTATTGCTTCAATTGAGAGATGACTATAGGGCAGGATTTACTTAAAATGTAAAAATAACACAAAGCTAATTCTTACAGAGGTCTGCATTTGTCCACTTAACTAATATTTATTCAGTCATTATTATCTGTAGGGCACTGGACCACAGAGGAAAAACAAAACAAGTCTTTGTTCTGGTGAACATGCATTATGTTACAGAGACAAGCAATTAACAAGTTAATATGTGGTATGTTCTGCAATCCCTTATCTGCAATTCTTAAAAAGCTTGGAAAACTGGAAATTTTGACAACTCGATTAGTGGTAAAACCTGCATCAGACTCATTTAGTAGTACAGCTAATATGAGAATAGTCATAGTCTTTTTTGATTTTAATTTTTGTGGGTATATATGTGTGTGTGTATATATATATGTAGAGTATATGAAATGTTTTGATACAGGCATGTAACATATAACAATCACATCATGTAAAATGGGGTATTCATCACCTCAAGCATTTATCTTTTGTGTTACAAACAGTCCAATTATACTTTTAGTTTTTTTCTAGGACATCTTCTTATAATAATTTTTAGTTATTTTTAAATGTACAATTAAATTACTATCAACTATAGTCACCCTGTTGTACTATCAAATCCTAGGTCTTAATTCATTCTTTCTGAGTGTTTTTGTACCCATTAATCATCCCCACCTACCCCCCACCTACCCCCCACCCTCCAACTACCTTTCCTAACATCTGGTAACCATCCTTCTACCCTCTGTCTACATGAGTTCAATAATTTTGATTTTTAGATCTTACAAATAAGCAAAAACATGCGTTGTCTTTCTGTTTCTGGCTTATTTCACTCAGCATAATGACCTCCAGTTCCATTCATGTTGTTGCAGATGACATCATCTTATTCTTTTTTATGGTTGAATAGTACTTTATTGTGTATTGGTACCACACTCTTTATTATTATTATTACTATGATTATTATTATTTTTATACTTTAAGTTCTGGGGTACAATTGCAGAACTTGCAGAATTGTCACATAGCTACACACATGCCATGGTGGTTTGCTGCCTCCATCCCCCAAGTCACCTACATCAGGTATGTCTCCCAATTTTATCCCTCCCCAACCTCCCTGCCTCCCACTGTCCCTTCCCTAGCCCTCCACCCCACAACAGACCCCAGTGTGTGATGTTCCCCTCCCTGTATCCATGTGTTCTTATTGTTCAACACCCACCTATGAGTGAGAACATGAGGTGTTTGGTTTTCTGTTCTTATGTCAGTTTGCTGAGAATGATGGTTTCCAGTTTCATCCATGTCCCTGCAAAGGACATGAATTCATTGTTTTTTATGCTGCATAGTATTCCATGGTGTATATGTGCCACATTTTCTTTATCCAGTCTATCATTGATGGGCATTTGGGTTGGTTCCAGGTCTTTGCCATTGTAAACAGTGCCAAAATGAACATATATGTGCATGTGTCTTTATAATAGAATGATTTATAATCCTTTGTGTATATACCCAGTAATGGGATTGCTGGGTCAAATGGTGTTTCTAGTTCCAGATCCTTGAGGAATCGCCACACTGTCTTCCACAGTGGTTGAACTAATTTACACTCCCACCAACAGTGTAAAAGTGTTCCTGTTTCTCCACATCCTCTCCAGCATCTGTTGTCTCCAGATTTTTTAATGATTGCCATTCTAACTCGTGTGAGATGGTATCTCAATGTGGTTTTGATTTGCATTTCTCTAATGACCATGTGATGATGAGCATTTTTTCATATGTTTGTTGGCCTCATAAATGTCATCTTTTGAAAAGTGTCTGTTCATATCCTTTGCCCACTTTTGAATTTTTTTTTTTTTCTTGTAAATCTGCTTTACTTCTTTGTAGATTCTGGATATTAGCCCTTTGTCAGATGGGTAGATTGCAAACATTTTTTCTCATTCTGTTGGTTGCCAGTTTACTCTAATGATTGTTTCTTTTGCTGTGCAGAAGCTCTTAAGTTTAATTAGGTCCCATTTGTCTATTTTGGCTTTTGTTGCCATTGCTTTTGGTGTTTTAGTCATGAAGTCTTTGCCTATGCCTATGTCCTTAATGATGTTGCTTAGGTTTTCTTCTGGTGTTTTTATGGTGTTAGGTCTTATGTTTAAATCTTTAACCCATCTAGACTTAATTTTTGTGTAAGGTGTAAGAAAGGGATTCAGTTTCAGCTTTCTGCACATGGCTAGCCAGTTTTACCAACACCATTTATTAAACAGGGAATCCTTTCCCCATTGCTTGTTTTTGTCAGATTTGTCAAAGATCAGATGGTTGGAGATGTGTGATGTTACTTCTGAGGCCTCTGTTCTGTTCCATTTGTCTATATCTCTGTTTTGGTACCAGTACCATGCTGTTTTGATAACTGTAACCTTGTAGTATAGTTCGAAGTCCAGTAGTGTGATGCCTCCAGCTTTGTTCTTTTTGCTTAGGATTGTCTCAGCTATGTGGGCTTTTTTTGTTGTTATTGTTCCATATGAAGTTTAAGGTGGTTTCTTCCAGTTCTGTGAAGAAAATCAATGGTAGCTTAATGGGAATAGCATTGAATCTATAAATTATTTTGGGCAGTATGGCCATTTTCATGATATTGATTCTTCCTAACCATGAGCATAGAATGTTTCTCCATCTGTTTGTGTCCTCTCTTATTTCCTTGAACAGTGGTTTGTAGTTCTCCTTGAAGAGGTCCTTCACATCCTTTGTTAGTTTTATTCCTAGGTATTTTATTCTCTTTGTAACAATTGTGAATGAGAGTTCACTCATGATTTGGCTCTCTGTCTGTTATTGGTGTATAGGAATGCTTGTGATTTTTGCACATTGATTTTGTATCCTGCAACTTTGCTGAAGTTGCTTATCCTAAGGAGATTCTGGGCTGAGATGATGGGGTCTTCTAAATATATAATCATGTTGTCTGCAAGTAGAGACAATTTGACTCCTCCTTTCCTAAATGAATACCCTTTATTTCTTTTTCTTGCCTGATTGCTCTGGCTAGAAATTCCAATACTATGTTGAATAAGAATGGGGAGAGAGGACACCCTTGTCTGTTGCCAGTTTTCAGAGAGAAACCTTCCAGTTTTTACTCATTCAGTATGATATTGGCTGTGGGTTTCTTATAAATAGCTTTTATTATTTTGAGATAGATTTCATCAATACTTAAGTTTATTGAGTGTTTTTAGCATAAAGGGCTGTTAAATTTTGTCGAAGGCCTTCTCTGCATCTATTGAGATGATCATGTGGTTTTTGTCTTTGGTTCTGTTTACGTGATGGATTAAGTTTATAGATTTGTGTATGTTAAACCAGCCTTGCATCCCCGGGATGAAACCTACTTGATCGTGATGGATAAGCTTTATGATGTGCTGTTGCATTTGGTTTGCCAGTATTTTATTGAAGTTTTGCATCTATGTTCATCATGGACATTGGGCTGAGTTTTCTTTTTTAGTTGTGTCTCTGCTAAGTTTTGGTATCAGGATAATGTTGGTCTCATAAAATGAGTTAGTGAGGATTCCCTCTTTTTCTATTGTTTGGAATAGTTTCAGAAGGAATGGTACCAACTCCTCTTTGTACGTCTGGTAGAACTTAGCTGTGAACCCGTCTGGATCTGGACTTTTTTTAGTTGGTAGGCTATTAATTGCTGCCTCAACTTCAGACCTTGTTATTGATCTATTCAGGGATTCAAATTCTTACTGGTTTAGTCTTGGCTGGGTGTAAGTGTCCAGAAATTTATCCATTTCTTCCAGATTTACTGGTTTATGTGCAGAGAGTTATTTGTAGTGATCTCTGATATTAGTTGTATTCCTGTGGAATCGGTAGTGATGTCCCCTTTATCATTTTTTATTGCATCTATTTGATTCTTCTCTCTTTTCTTTTTTATTAGTCTGGCTAGGGGTCTGTCTATTTTGTTGATCTTTTCAAAACACCAGCTCCTGGATTTATTGATGTCTTGTATGGTTTATTGTGTCTCTGTCTCCTTCAGCTCTGCTCTGATCTTAGTTATTTCTTGTCTTCTGCTAGCTTTTGAATTTGTTTGATCTTGCTCCTCTAGCTCTTTCAATTTTGACAATAGGGTGTTGATTTTACGTATTTCCTCACTTCTCATATGGGCATCTCCCGCTCCTTTAAATGTGTCTCAGAGATTCTGGTACGTTGTATCTTCATTCTCATTGGTTTTGAAGAACATCTTTATTTCTACCTTCATTTCATGTTTATCCAGTTGTCATTCAGGAGCAGGTTGCTCAGTTTCCATATAGTTGTGTAGTTTTGAGTGAGTTTTTAAATCCTGAGTTCTAATTTGATTGCACTGTGGTCTGAGAGACTGGTTGTTACGATTTCCATTCTTTTGCATTTGCTGAGGAGGAATTTACTTATAATTATGTGGTCAGTTTTAGAGTAAGTGCGATGTGGTGTTGAGAAGAATGTATATTCTGTGGATTTGGGGTGGAGAGTTCTGTAGATGTCTATTAGGTCCGCTTGGTCCAGATCTGCATTCAAGTCCTGGATTTCCTTGTTAATTTTCTGTCTCGTTGATCTGTCTAATATTGAAAGTGGAGTGTTAAAGTCTCCCACTGTTATTGTGTGGAAGTCTAAGTCTCTTTGTAGGTCATTAAGAACTTGCTTTATGTATCTGGGTGCTCCTGTATTGGGTTCATATATATTTAGGATAGTTAGCTCTTCTTGTTGCATTGATCCTTTTACCATTATGTAATGCCCTTCTTTGTCTCTTTTGATCTTTGTTGGCTTAAAGTCCGTTTTATCAGAGACTAGGATTGCAACCCCTGCATTTTTTTGTTTGTTTTTTGCTCTCCATTTGCTTGGTAAATCTTCTTCCATCCCTTTATTTTGAGTCTATATGTGTCTTTGCATGTGAAATGGGTCTCCTGAATACAGTACTCCAATGGGTCTTGACTTTTTATTCAATTTGCCAGTCTGTGTCTTTTGATTGGGTCATTTAGGCCGTTTACACTTAAGATTAATATAATTATGTCTGAATTTGATCCTGCCATTTTGAAACTAGCTGGTTGTTTTGTTCGTTAGTTGACGCAGTTTCTTCATTGTGTTGATGGTCTTTACCATTTGGTACATTTTTGCAGTGGCTGGTACTGGTTGTTTCTTTCCATGTTTAGTGCTTCCTTCAGGGGTTCTTGTAAGATAGGCCTGGTGGTTTTGAAATCTCTCAGCAATTGCTTGTCCATAAAGGATTTTATTTCTCCTTCACTTATGAAGCTTAGTTTGGCTGGATATGAAATTCTGGGTTGAAAGTTCTTTTCTTTAAGGATGTTAAATATTGGCCCCTACTCTCTTCTGGCTTGTAGGGTTTCTGCTGAGAGATCCGCTGTGAGTCTGATGGGCTTCCTTTGTGGGTAACCTGACCTTTCTGTCTGGCTGCCCTTAGCATTTTTTCCTTCATTTCAACCCCAGTGAATCTGATGATTATGTGCCTTGGGGTTGCTCTTCTTGAGGAATATCTTTGTAGTGTTCTCTTTATTTACTGGATTTGAATGTTGGCCTGCCTTGCTAGGTTGAGGAATTTCTCCTGGATAATATCTTGAAGAGTGTTTTCCAGCTTGGATTCATTCTCTCCATCACATTCAAATGTAGATTAGGTCTTTTCACATAATCCCATATTTCTTTGAGTCTTTGTTCATTTCTTTTGACACTTTTTTCTCTGATCTTGTCTTCTCATTTTATTTCATTGAGTTGATCTTCAATCTCTGATATCCTTTCTTCTGCTTGATCAATTCGGCTATTGAAACTTGTGTATGTTTCACGAAGTTCTCATGCTGTGTTTTTCAGCTCCATCAAGTTGTTTATGTTCTTCTCTAAGCTGGTTATTCTAGTTAGTATTTTGTCTTGTCTAACCTTTTTTAAGGTTTTTAATACTTTGCATTGGGTTAGAACATGTTCCTCTAGTTCAGAGAAGTTTGTTATTACCCACCTTCTGAAGCCTACTTCTGTCAATTCATCAAACTCATTCTCGATCCTGTTTTTTTTCCCTGCTGGTGAGGAGTTGTGATCCCTTGGAGGAGGAGAGACTTTCTGGTTTTTGGTGATTTCATCCATTTTGCACTGGTTTCTTTGCATCTTTGTGGATTTATCTACCTTTGGTCTTTGAAGTTGGTGATTTCAGATGGCATCTGTGAGTGGATGTCCTTTCTTTTGATGTTGAAGCTATTTCTTTTACTTCTTTAGTTTTTGTTCTAACAGTTGGGCCCCTCTGCTGTAGGACTGCTGGAGGTCCACTCCAGACCTTTCTTGCCTGGGTATCACCCGCAGGGGCTGCAGAACAGCAAGGATTGCTGCCTGTTCCTTCCTCTGGTAGCTTTGTCCCAGAAAGGTACCCGCTAGATGTCACCCAGAGCTCTCCTATACAAGGCGTATTTTTGGTTATGTGGGAGTCAGGGAGCCACTTGAGGAGGCAGTCTGTCCCTTATGGGAGCTCAAGTGCTGTGCTGGGAGCTCCGTTGCTCCTTTAACAGCTGCTGGACAGGTACGTTTAAGTCTGCTGCAGCAGAACTCACAATCACCCCTGTTCCCAGGTGCTCTGTCCCAGGAAGGTAGGGTCTTATTTATAAGTCCCTGACATGCTGCTGTCTGGTTTTCAGAGATACCCCACCCAGCAAGGAGGGAGTCTAGTGACAGTCTGCCTGCAGAGGCGCTGCTGAGCTGCCACACACTAATCCAGCTGCTGTGTAAACTTCCCCTGGCTTTTATTTACATAAGTAAGGTTAGAACCACCTCGGCAATGGTGGATGCCCTTCCCCACTCTGAGCTTGATCATCCCACATCAAGCTCGAGCTGATGTGCTGGCTGCAAAACTCTCAAGCCAGAGGGTTTCAGTTTGCTGGTCTTTGTGAGGGGTTGGACCCACCAGGCTGTATCACTTGGCTCCCTGCCTTCAGCTCCCCCTCTTTCTGGGGAGTGGGAAGCTCTGTCTTGCAGGCGCTCCAGGCACCAGCCAAAACAGCTGCCCAGATTTGCGCTGACAACCCACGACGCCGGCCAGAATGGCTGCTCAGATCTGTGCTGGTAGCTCACGGTATTTGTCGGCCCAGCGGGCATCTCCTGGTCTGTGGGTTGTAAATACCATGGGAGAAGCACAGTATCTGAACTGGAGTGCCCAAGGGAAAAAGTTCCTGATGGCCTCCATTGGGTAGAAGGAGAGTCCTCCAGCCAGTTGCACTTCCTGGGTGAGGCAGCACCCTGCCTTGCCTCAGTTTGTTCTCCTTGGGCTACACCCACTGTCCAACTAGTCCCATTGAGATGAACCTGGTACCTCAGTTGGAAATGCAGAGATCACTTGCCTTCTGCATTGCTCTTACTGGGAACTGCGCTCCTGAGCTGTTCCTATTCAGCCATCTTGGTGAAAGTCCTCCACACTCTCTTTTATTCATCTGTTGATGGACACTTATGTTCCTTCCAAATTTTGACTATTATGAACAGTGCTGCAATAAACATGGGATGCAGATATCTCTTAGATATGTGGATTTCCTTTATTTTGGGTATATACACAGCAGTGAGATTACTGAGTCATATGGTAGCTCTATTTTTAGTTTTTTGAGGAACCTCTAAACGGTTCTACATAGTGCTTGTACTAATTTACATTCCTACCAACAGTGGAAGAGGGTTCCCTTTTCTCCACATCCTTGCCAGCATTTGTTACTGCCTTTCTTTTGGCTAAAAGCCATTTTAACTCAGGTGAGGTGATATCTTATTGTAGTTTGGATTTGCTTTTCTCTTATTATCAGTGATGTTGAGCACTTTTTCATATATCTGTATGCCATTTGCATGGCTTCTTTTGAGAAATTTCTACTCAAATTTTTTGCCCATTTTTTAATCAGATCATTAGATTTTTTTTCCTATTGAGTTGAGCTCCTTGTATATTTTGGTTATTAATCTCTTGTCAGATGGGTAGTTTGCAAATATTTTCCCTGATTCTGTGTGTTGTCTCTTCACTTGCTTCTTTCCTTTGCTGTGCAGAAACTTCTTAACTTGATATGATCCCATCTGTCTATTTTTGTTTTGATTGCCTATGCTTGTAAAATATTACTCAATAAATTTTTGTTCAGACCAATGTCTTGGAGATTTTCCCCAATGTTTTCTTGCAATAGTTTCATAGTTTGAGGTCTCAGATTTAAATCTTTAATGTGTTTCAATTTGATTTTTCTATATGGCTTGAAATAATGATCTAATTTCATTCTTCTGCATTTGGATATTCACTTTCACTGGCACTATCTATTGAAGAGACTATCTTTTCCCCAGTATATGTTCTTGACACTTTTGTTGAAAATGAGTTTACTGTAGGTGTGTGGATTTGCTTCTGGGTTCTCTATTGTGCTCCATTGGTTTATATGTGTGTTTTTATGCCAGTACCCTGCTGCTTTAGTTACTATAGCTGTGTAGTATAATTTGAAGTCAGGTAATGAGATTTCCTCAGTTTTGTTCTTTTTGCTTAGGATAGCTTTGGCTATTTTGAGTTTTTTGTGGTTCCATATAAATTTTATGAAATTTTTATGTGTGTGTTTGAAGAATTTCATTGATATTTTTTATAGGGATAGCATTGAATCTGTAAATCGCGTTGGGTAGTATGGATATTTTAATAATGTTGATTCTTCCAATCCATGGACGTGGAGTATCTTTCTGGTATTTTGTATGTGTGTGTGTGTGTGTGTGTGTGTGTGTGTGTCTTCTTCAATTTCTTTCATCAGTATTTTATAATTTTCATCATAGAGATCTTTCACTACTTTCATTAAATTAATTCCTAGGTATCTATCTGTGGCTACTGTAGATAGGGTTCCTTTTCTTAATTTGTTTTTAAGATTATTCACTGTTGCATATAGAATTGCTACTTTTTTATGTGGATTTTATATCCTGCAACTTTACTAAATTAGTTTATCAGTTTGAGTAGGTTTTTTTGTGTGTGTATGTATGTGTATGTGTGGAATCTTTAAATTTTTTCAAATGTAATATCATGTCATCTGCAAACAAGAATAATTTGACTTCATTCCTTCCAATTTAGATGCCCTTTATTTATTTTTCTTGTCTGATTTTCTAGCTAGGACTTCCAGTACTGTGTTGAATAACAGTGGTAAAAGTGGGCATCCTTTTCGTCTTCCAGATCTTATAAAAAAGGCTTTCAATTTTTCCACATTCAATATGATGCTAGCTCTGAGTCTGTCATATATGGTTTTTATGAGGTTAATGTGTATTCTATATCCAGTTTCTATGAGTTTTTATCATAAAGGGATGTTGAAATTTATCAAATGCTTTTTTCACCATCAATTGAAGTGATCATGGTTTTTGTCCTTTATTCTGTTGATATGATATATCATATTAATTAATTTGCATATGTTGAGCCATCCTTGCATCCCAGGATAAATCCCACCTGGTCATGATGAATAATCTTTCTAATGTACTATTGAATTTGGTTTGCTAGTATTTTGTTGAGGATTTGTGCATCAATATTCATCAGAAAGTTGACCTGTAGTTTCCTTTTTTGGATATGTATTTGTCTATTTTTAGTATAAAGCTAATACTGGACTCATAGAATCAGTTTGGAAGTATTTCCTTTTTTGTTTTTTTAGAATAGTTTGAGTAGTTATTGGTATTCATTTTTTAAATAATTAGTAGAATTCACCAGTGAAGCCATCAGTTTCTGGACTTTTCTTTGCTGGGAGACTTTTTAGTACAGCTTCAAACTCATTACTTGTTACCAGTTTGTTCAGGTTTTGCATTTCTTAATGGTTTAATCTTGGTAGGTCGTATTTTTCTAGGAATTTTTCCATTTCTTCTAGATTTTCCAATTTATTGGCATATGGTTCGTCATAGTAGCAATTAGTGACCATTTGAATTTCTGTGGTATCATTGGTAAGGTCTCCATCATCATCTCTGATTTTATTTATTTGGATCCTCTCTCTTTTTTTTCCTAGTCTGGCCAAAAGTTTGTTAATTTTGCTTAACTTTTCAAAAAACTAATTTGTTTTCTTTGTTTCAATTTTATTTATTTCTGCTCCAATCTTTGTTATTTCTTTTCTTTTACTTATTTTGGATTTGGTTTGATGTTGCTTTTCTAGTTTTTTAAGATGTATCTTTAGTTTGTTTATTTGAATTTTTCTTCTTTTTTGATATAGGCACTTATGGCTATTAACCTCCCTCTTAGTACTACTTTTGCTATATCCCATAGGTTTTGCCTATTGTCTTTCCATTATCATTTGTTTTAATAAATGTTTCAATTTCGTTTTTAATTTCTCCATTGACCCACTGGTCACTCAAGAGCATATTGTTTAGTTTCCATGTATTTGTATAGTTTCCAAAACTACTCTTGTTATTGAATACTGGTTTTATTCCATTTTGGTCAGAGAAGATGCTTGACATTATTTTAGTTTTTTAAATGTTTGAAGATTTGTTTTGTGACCTAACGCCTTCCCTTGAGACAGGTTTCTCAGGATCTTCCCTTGAGAATCATCCATGTGCTGAGGTAAAAAACGTGTATTCTGCAGCCATTGAATGAAGTGTTCTGTAAATATCTATTAGGTCTGTTTGGACTATAGTGCAGATTGTCCAATGTTGCTTGGTTGATTTTCCACCTGGACAATCTGTCTGATGCTTAAAGTGTGGTGATGAAGCTTCTAGCTATTATCGTATTGGGGCCTATCTCTCTCTTTAACTCTAATAGTATTCACTTTATAAATCCGGGTGCTTCAGTGTTGGGTGCATATGTACTTAAATTTATTTTGTTTTGTTTTTTGCTGAATTGACCCCTTTATCATAATACAATGACTTTTTAAAAAATTTACTCTCGTAGTTTTTGAATAGAAATCTATTTTGTCTGATAAAAGTATGACTACTCCTGCTCTTTCAGTTTATATTGGCATGGAATATTTTTTCCATCCCATCAGTTTTAGTCTATGTGTGTATTTATAGGTAAAGTGTATTTCTTGTAGGCAACAGATCACCGTGTCTTTTTTCTTGTTTTAATCCATTCAGCAACTCAATGTCTTTTCATTGAAGAGGTTAGTCGACTTACATTCAGTGTCTTAATTGGCAAGCAAGGACTTACTCCTACCATTTTGTTATTTGTTTTCCAGTTATTTTGTGATTGTCTTTCTTACCTTCCTGTCTTACCTTTAGTGAAGGTGATTTTCTTGCCTCTTGCTTTTTATGTTTTATGTATCAGTTGTATGTTTGGGGTTTGAGGTTACCATGAGGTTTGCAAGTACTATCTTATAACCCATTATTTTAAACCAATAACAACTTAACACTGTTTGCATAAACAAACAAACAAAAAGAAAACTAATAAAAACTCTATGTCTTAACTTTATCCCCCCGTTTTTTGACTTTTATTGTTTTTTTTTTTTTTTTTTCCTTAAGTTCTGGGGTACATGTGCAGATCATGCAGGATTGTTACATAGGTATACACATGCCATGGTGGTTTGCTGCATCCATTCCCCCTATCACCTATGTTAGGTATTTCTCCTAATGTTATCCCTCCCCAATCCTCCCACCCCCTACTATCCCTCTCATAGCCCCCCAGGCCCCAACAAACCCCAGTGTGTATTTTATTGTATTGTCTTATGTCTTTAAAACTTGTTATGGTTATTTTTTATTGGTTCATTGTTTAGTCTTTCTATTTAAGATGGGAGTAGTCTACACACCACAGTTACAGTGTTATAATATTCTGTGTTTTCCAGTGTACTTGGTGTTGTCGGCGAGTTTTGTACTTTCAGATGATTTATTGCTTATTAATGTCCTTTTCTTTCTGATCTAAGTACTCCCTTTAGCATTTCTTGCAGAAAAGTCTGGTGTTGATAAAATCCCTCAACCTTTGTTTGTCTTGGAAAGCCTTTATTTCTTATTCATGTTTGAAGGATATTTTCACCAAATATACTATTCTAGTGTAAAAGTTTTTTCCTTCAGCACTTTAAATATGTCATGCCATTCTCTCATGGCCTGTGGAGTTTGCACTGAAAATTTTGCCGTCAGACGTATTGAAGCTCTATTGTATATGATTTCTTTTTTTCTTGCTGCTTAGGATCCTTTCCTTATCCTTGACCTTTGGGAGTTTAATTATTAAATGCTTGGGGTAGTCTTCTTCCAGTTAATTCTGCATGGTGTTCTATAACCTTCTTGTACTTGAATATTGATATCTTTTATAGGTTTGGGAAGTTCTCTGTTATTATTTATTTGAGTAAACTTTCTGCCCCTATCTCTTTCTCTGCCTTTTCTTTAAGGTCAGTAGCTCTTACATGTTCCCTTTTGAGGCTATTTTCTAGCGTTCTTCTCTTCATTGTTTTTTCTCCTCCTCCTCTTCCTTCTGCTGCTGCTGCTGCTGCTTCTTTGTCATCGTCTTTTCTGTGTGTTTCAAATGGCCTATCTTCAAGCTCACTAATTCTTTATTCTACTTGATCAATTCTGCTATTAAAGGACTTTGATGCATTTTTCAGTATGGCAATTGCATTTTTCAGCTCCAGAATTTCTGATTGATTCTTTTTAATTATTTCAATTTCTTTGTTAAATTAATTGGATAGAATTCTGAATTCCTTCTCTCTGTTGTCTTGAATTTCTTTGACTTTCATCAACACAGCTATTTTGAATTTTCTGTCTAAAAAGTCACATATCTCTGTTTCTCCATGATTGGTCCTTGGTGTCTTACGTATTTCATTTGGTGAGGTCATGTTTTCCTAGATGATGTTGATGCTAGTAGATGTTCTTTGATGTCTGGGCATTTAAGGGTTAAGTATTTATTGTAGTCTTCACTGTCTAGATTTATTTGTAGCTATCCTTCTTGGGAAGGCTTTCCAGATATTCAAAAGGACTCTGTCTGTTGTGATCTAAATGTTGTGATCTAAGCTATATCTACTTTAGGGACACCCCAAGCCTGATAATGCTGTAGTTCTTGCAGACTCATAAAGGTACTGCCTTGATGGCCCTGGACAAAATCCAGAAGGATTCTCTCGATTACTAGGCATAGACTCTTGTCTTCTTTTTTCACGTTCTCCAAATGAATGGAATCTATCTGCCCTTGTCTCTCTCTGTGTGTCTCTCTCTATTCTTGGCCATCTGGAGCAGGGGATATTGTGACATAAGCACCTCTGTGGCCATCACTACTAGGACTGTACTGGGCCAGACCTGAAGCCAGCATAATACTGGGTCTCACCTGAGGCTTGCTGTAACTAATCCCTGGCTTCAGCCTATGTTTACTCAAGTCTTTCGGGCTCCACAATCAGCAGATGACAAAGCCAGCCATGCCTGTATCCTTTCCTTCAGAGTGGCAGTTTCCCCTAGACCCTGGGCATGTCCAGAGGTGCCATCCAGGAGCCAGGGACTAGAGTAAAAAATCTTAGAGGTCTACCTGGTGTTCTATCGTACTGCAACTGAGCTGGCACTGAACTCACAAGATGTAGTGCTCCACACTCTTGCCTCCCCTTTTTAAAGGCAGAGGAGCCTCACCCTGTGGCTACCACCACCACATCTCCATGGGGAATACTGTACCACTGATGTTCCCTTAAGGCCCAGGGGTTCTTCAGTCAGCTTATGTTGAATGCTTCCTGGCCTGAGACTCACACTTCAGGGGAGTGGGCTCTCCTCTGACCCAAGGCAAGTCCAGAAATATCATTCAATAGCCAAGTCCTGGAACCTGGGACCCCAGGAACCTGCTTGGTGCTCTAACCCCTGTGACTGAGCTGGTACCTAAGGTGCAAGACAAAGTTCCCTTTGCTTTTCCCTTTGATTTTCTCAAGTAAAGGAGTCTCACCCTGTACCCACCACAGCTAGGAATGTGCTTAGTTTCACCTGAAGCCAGGAAGTCTCAGAGTCTCACCCAGGGCCCTCAGTGTAGTACCTGGGTATCACTGCTGGTTATTCAGGGCCCAAGGTCTCTTCATTTAACAGGTGATGAATGCTAGGACTGTGTTTTTTCCTTCAAGGCTGCAGGTTGCCTTCTGGCCCAGGGTGTATCTAGAAATGTGATTCAGTGGCAGGGTCTGGAAAGGGGGCTTCATAACTCTGACTGGTGCCCTACCATGTTGTGGCTGAGCTGGTATTCAAGTTGCCAGACAGAGTCCTCTTTACTCTTCCTTCTCTCCTTAAGTGGAGTGAATGGGTTTTTGGAGTCACCAGCTGTACAGCCTGAGGTTAGGAGGAGGTGATACCAGCAATCCTTTCCTTACCTTGACTGGTGTCTCAGTAAGTCACATGGCCCCCCAGTCCACCATTTCTGGCCCAAGTTCAACACTAGGACTTGCCTTGAAATTGTGGTCCTTGTGGCCTAGCCTGCCCTTCCAGTTTATTTTGGGTCCCAAAGCACTTTAGCCTGCACTGGTGAGATTTGCAGGAACTGATGTTTGAACCACTGGGATTGGCAATTCCCTTCTGGCTCAGCAGGCCTGGTTAAAATGCTCTCTTTGTGGGTGGACATAAGCTGCATTTGGTCCAGATTTGTTTTCTGTTATAATAGGGCAGTATTGAACTCAGTGCCTCATAAATGCTACAATCTCCCTCTCTTCAGCACCCAAACACCCTCCACACCATGCCTCTACTGCTGTGGGAGAGGTGGCATGAGCTATTTAAGACTGTTTTTCCTACCTGTTTAGTACCTCATTTAGTGATATGAAGTTAAAGCCAGGTACTGTGGGTGCTCACCTGACTTTTGGGTCTTATGAAGGTGCTTTTTTTTGTGTGTAGATAGTTGTTGAATTGGTGTCCTTGCTTGGGAGGACAATCAGTGGAGATTTCTATTCTGCTATCTTGCTCTGCCCCTAGTTACAGTCTTTAAAAAAATTTCACTTAGAATGAACATATATTTTTCTGCAAGGCTATTAACATATTTGACTTCAGGGTGCTTTCCCAGACCTCTTGGACAACAGGAGAGAAGGTAAGGAGATGTTGCATAATTACAGGACATATACTTTATTACCTTAAAAATACCAAAAATGCTTAATTCCAGAAGACATCTGGCTTCACAGGGATTGTGGGGCTGCATAATATCTAGGAATCATAAATACTGTGAATGGAAATGAAGCAGGTATGTATGTAGAGAATGAGGGCCAATGGTAAAGAGGGTAGAAGTTGGAGGCAGAGGTTTTTTAGCTAGAATGGTGAGAGAAACCTCTCTGGAAAGTGATATTTGAGTATATTCCAGAAACATTCCAGGAGCACTCAAGGAAAGAGTGTTTTAGTCAGTGGGAACAGTCATGTGATTATCTAAAGAGGCATTCCAATCTGAGAGAAGACCAAGGTCAGACTTAAATCAAGAGTGTGTTTAGCATGTTTAAAGAAGAACGTGAAGGCCACTAAGGCTATAGAATACCACACAAGAGGAAGAGTGATCAGATAGGCTTTCAGAAAGGTAACCAGGATCCAAGTCCTCACCTTAGATGTTGTGGAAGGTCTTTGGGGGATTTTGAACAAGGGAGTCTTAAATTCAATTTTCTTTTTTAAAATGTCATTCTGTTGCTCTGCAGATAATTTTTAAAAATTACTCTTTTGTTATATGGGTAGTAGATGGTTGCAGTGGTGAGGATTGGAAAAGATAAGTGATCATGACAGTGGATGAAACTCAGAAATTTAATGATATATGGTCATATAGATACTTTTTTTTTCAAGAAAGGGTCTTGCTGTTACTTAGTTGGAGTGCAATGCCATGATTATAGTGCATTGCAGCCTCGACCTCCTGGGCTCAAGTGATCCTCCTGGTTGAGCCTGCTGAGTAGCTAGGACTATAGGCATACAACACCATGTCTGACTTTTTTTTTTTCTTGTAGAGACGTAGTCTCACTATGTTGCCAATGCTGTATGCTTTTTAATAAAATAATGTCCTAATTATATTTTAACAAAATAATATCTTTTAGGTATCTTTTGAGCAAATGGTGTGTTATGAATAAATAATCTAAATATTATGCTCTCATGCTTTTTTGTTTTTGTTCTAGATTTTTCTTTATGTATTAGGGCTAAGAAATCAGCTTGGTCATTATAGTGTTCTTGCCTGTCTATCCTCTTTTTTCTCAGAGAGGGAAAGAGCCCCTTCTAGGGGAAAGAGCTCCCAAACTTAGAGTAAAAAGAACTGTTTTCCCATGGCAGATCTGCCACTAACTGACTGTAACGTTGTTTATTTAACCTCTTTTGATTTGGGTTTTCTGTACTGTAAAGTGGATTGAATTACCTGATTGATAGAGCTCTTTTTGAGTCTTCAGTCTTAAATTTAGCAAGTCCTTTCTGTTAGATTCTAAAATTCTGTGATTTTAAACGAGACTGTATAAAAATCTCAAAACTTCCTTAATATGATTGTAAAAGAATATAGCATAACTGGATGTGTTCAAAACTGGTAAATTCACCCTGGTATCCTTTTTAACAGGACCAAGGAAATAAATACCAGAAATCAAGAGCACAGACTATTTTCCTTCATCAATCCATAGAACCCTAATACTTCTCTTCCATCAAACACAGAGGAATGACCACCATGACAGATGGCAACAGATGATGTCAACAATTTTTTGGAGGCAAGCAATGAAATATTTCTACTATGAGTTTTCTGTTATTAATTATGTAGAAACAAATAGAATTATATTGGGTTTTAATTGAAAATGAAAAGTATTATTTACCATCAAAATTTTTATGTACATAGCTATTTCTTTTCTTTTCTTTCTCTCTCTCTCTTTTAACACTATTGCATGTCAGAAATTACATTAAGATGCATTTGCCTTTACCTCTGGAGTAACAGATAGAATAAAGCTATCTTAAATACCTAAATACAGAACAAGGATTTAAATAACAGAAATTAAGTACCTATATTTGAAAACAGGGCTTTTTTATATCTCTCTTGGACACCTATATAACTGTAAATTTAGAGTTAGTCATACTATTTATGAATTTTATATAGTTAAAGGTATTCCAGCATTTTTCCTCCCTTTTCTTTAACAACTAATCTAAAGTGCTCCAAAATCCTGGGAAGCCATCCCTTTACAACTCTTACAGCTTTATAATTTGTGAGAATTCTGCATCAAAATATTTGCTTGAACTTTTGGTTAATTCTATGACAACTCCTATTGCCCCTGAAAGAGCAGTTGGGCAAGGATTGTGGACCACAATGCCACCTTCAAATTTCAAATTAATTACATTACCTTTAAAAGAAAAGCTCACTTGGAAAGAAATTGACCATGTATTTTTTTAAATGTTTAAGGAATCTGCCTTCTTTTCTGCATTCATGAAAAGTAAAGACCTAAGTAGATGAAAATAAAGTTAAATGAAAATATAAACTTTTAAAAATTTACATTGAATTCACTAAAATGTAATCTTTCAGGGGATTTTTTACGAGGAAACTATATATATATATGCTTAGAATTTTTTATTTAGTGTTAATTCAACTTATTGGCCTAAGGTCATCCATAAAAACGTGTCTGCTTTTTAAGTTTCACATAAGAGGAATGCTTTCTATAAATAAAGGAGATGATAAATGTTTAAAAAGCCCAGTGTAGAGATTCTGAGTTTTCTTTCAGTAACTAGAGTCAAAATTAATTCTTGCTTTTCTGTTGGGGAAAATTTCATCTAATTACATTCAATTTATTCTGCAACTTTTTGGACAGCAAATCCTGATGGCCAAAGAAAAAGCAGCTGTGTTGCTCTTGCCTTGCAATTATAACAATAGTATTATTATGCAGTCACCAGAGTTTGTGGAACCATGAAGTGGTTATATCCACTGGCTGTTTTCTGGCAGAGATACACCTAAACCTTTCTGAACTCCTGATAATGTATGCCTTTTGCTTGTAAGGATCTTCAAAGAAATAGATTCCACTGCTTCCTTCAGCAAGCCAATTTAGTATAACGGCTCTCAGAAGCAGAAAATTCTTTCTTATAACCCTGTGTGCACTCTTATTAACTGTTTCTAAAACTTATTTTGCTAGGATTGCATTTTAAATATTATTTAAATATTGTCTTAGGTTGGTATAATCCACTTAAGTATTTTTAAAAGCTACTAAAAATTGACCATTGTTTAATTAGTAGAAATATTCTCATAAACCATGCTTCCTCATAAGTAGTCTACATTTGTCCCTAGGTATCTGCAGGGGATTGATTCCAGAACCCCCATGAATACCAAAATCCAGGGATGTTCAAGCCCCTTATATGAAATGGTGCAGTATTTGCATGTAACTCACGTATATCCTCCTTATACTTTAAATCATCTTGATATTACTTATGCTACCTAATATGTAAATAGTTGTTATACTTTATTTTTTTACTCTGATTATTTTTTATTGTTGTCATGTTATTTTTATTGTCGTTTTTCTGAATATATTTGGTCCAAGATTGCTTGAATTTTTAGATGCAAAACCTGAAGTACAGAAGACTGACTATACTATCAAATTTCTTTTTCTTACATAAACTTTTCTAACTCATCCACATATATCTTATTTTGACCTTCATTTTTTCTTTAACCAGTAGAATATACCAGTGGTAGATAGCTTTATTGAGAATCAAGCCCTTTGTTCTTTATTAATTTTATTTGTGACCATGTAATTAATAAGACACAGATATTTGTCATTCTAATCCAAAATGTTATTTCATTTTTATTTTCCATGTTTTTAGGGAAAGTTATACTGGTAAAAACTTCTAGAGAGGCAGTTGAACATAGGTATGATTTATAAGAATGCTACAGGCATACCTCAGAGATATTGTAGGTATGGTTCCAGACTATCACAATAACACAAGCCATACATTTTTTTCCCAGTGCATATGCAAGTTATCTTTGCACTATTCTTTAACCTATTCAGTGTGTAATTGCATTATGTCTTTAAAAAACAATGCATATACCTTAATTTTAAAATAGTTTGCTAAGAAAAAGGGAGGTTCTTTCGGGACTTGGGGGGACAGGGTCTCATTCTCTCTTCCATGCTGGAGTGCAGTGGTGCATTCATGGCTCACTGCTGCCTCAACTTCCTGGGCTCAAGTGATTCTCCCACCTCAGCTTCCCAAATAGCTGGGAATACAGGCATGCATCGTCACACCAGGCTAATTTTTATATTTTTTGTAGAGATAGGGTTTTGCCATGTTGCCCAGGCTGGTCTTGAACCCCTGGGCTCAAGCAATCTGCCTACCATTGCCTCCCAAAGTGCTAGAATTACAGGCATAAACCATCATCCTGGCCTGCTTTTAATAGTAAAGGGTCTTACCTGTGTGTTGATGGTTGCTGACTAGTCAGGGTCATGGTGACCAGTCAGCAACCATCAACATCCAGGCATAACCCTTTATTATGGCTGAGATTGGGATGTCTGTGGCAATCTATTAAAATAAGACATCAGGGGGTATTACCACATTGATTGACTTGACTTGACAAAGTAAATTGGTTTTCGATTGACTTTGACCAGAGCTGTCAGAGGATTCACTATCTATGGCAGATATAGCCTTACAAAATATATTTTTTAAGTAGACTTGAAAGTCAATGGACTTTGCAAATTAGGAGAGTTGATCCATGGGCTACAGAAGGAATGTTATGTTAACAAGCATGAGAATAGCATGAATCTCCTTGCATATCTTCATCACAGCTCTTGGATGACTACGTATACTGTAAGTGAGAAGTAATTTTTCCGAAGGAGTATATTTTTCTGAGCAGTAGTACATCTCAACAGCAAGGTTATAATAGCAAAGTATGCTGCAAACAGATGTGCTGCCCTCTAGGCTTTGTTGTTTCATTTGTAGAGCACAGGCAGAGTAGATTTAGCATAATTCTTAAGAGCCCTGGAATTATTTGAATGGTTAATGAATATTGACTTGAACCTAAAGTCACCAACTGCATTAGTCTCTAACAAGAGTATCAGTGGGTCCTTTGAAGTTGGACACTGACTTTTTTCTCTAGTTATGAAAATTCTAGATGGCATCTTCTTCCAATAGAAGGCTGTTTTATCTACACTGAAAATCTGTTGTTTAGCATAGCTGCCTTCATCAATGATCTTGGCTAGAGTTTCTAGATAACTTGCTGCAGCTTCTCCATCAGCACTTGCTGCTTCACTTTGCACTTCTATGTTATGTAGACAGCTTCTTTCATTAAACCTCATGAACCAACTTGCTCTGCTACTATCAAACTTTTCTCTCTTTTTTTGTATTTTTCTTAGAGATGGGGTTTCACCACGTTGGCCAGGATGGTCTCGATCTCCTGACCTCATGATCTACCTGCCTTGGCCTCCCAAAGTGCTGGGATTACAGGCATGAGCCACCGCGGCTGGCCTAAACTTTTCTTCTGCAGCTTCCTCACCTCTGTCAGCCATTATAGAACTGAAGAGAGTTAGGGCCTTTCTCTGGATTCAGTTTTGGCTTAAAGAAATGTTGTGGCTGGTTTGATCTTCTATCCAGAGCACTAAAATTTGGTCTGTATCAGCAACAAGGCTGTTTTTCTTTCTTATCACTTGTGTATTCACCGGAGTAGCACTTTTAATTTGCTTCAAGAACTTTTCCTTTGCATTCACAATTTGGCTAACTATTGGGCACAAGAGGCCTGGCTTTCAGCCTGTCTTGGTTTTTGACATGTCTTCCTTACTATGCTTTATTATTTCTAGGCTTTGATTTGAAGTGAGACACATGTGATTCTTCCTTTCACATGAACACTTAGAGAGAATTATAGGTTATTACTTAGCCCACTTTCAATATTGTATTTTGGGGGATAGAGAGGCCCAAGGAGAGGGAGAGAGATGGGAAAACAGCCAGGCAGTGGAGTATTCAGAACACCCAACATTTATCAGTTAAGTTTGCATTCTTATATTGGGGCAATTTGTGGCACCCCTGAACAATTACAGTAAACCATCCAAGATCACTGATCACAGATCACCATAACAGATACTGTAATGAAGAAGTTTGAAATATTGTGACAGTTATCAAAACGTGACTCAGAGTTATGAAGTGAGCACATGCTGTGGGTAAAAACAGCACCGATGGACTTGCTCAAGGCAGTTGCCACAAACATTCAATTTGTGAGGCACAATAAAATGAGGTATGCCTACATACAAGGACACAAATTCACAGAACTGATTAAGGATGATTGATTAACCACAACCATGCATTGTACTAGCTGTGTGACCATGGGCAAATTATTGATTTTCTTTCACCCCCGATTTGTATATCTCTACAATTTGAGTGCTAATAATAATATAATTGTGAGGATTAAATGGAATAGATAAAATAAGCAATAAGCTTAGGTTCTTCACATTGCCTAACATGTAATTCAATAAAAATAATTGAAAACAGGTTTCTTCATAGCAACCTCAACTCTTAAAAAAGAGTAATGAGGCCAGGCGCGGTGGCTCACGCCTGTAATCCCAGCACTTTGGGAGGCCGAGGCGGGTGGATCACGAGGTCAAGAGATTGAGACCATCCTGGTCAACACGGTGAAACCCCGTCTCTACTAAAAATACAAAAAATTAACTGGGCATGGTGGTGCGTGCCTGTAATCCCAGCTACTCGGGAGGCTGAGGCAGGAGAATTGCCTGAACCCAGGAGTCAGAGGTTGCGGTGAGCCAAGATCGCGCCATTGCACTCCAGCCTGGGTAACAAGAGCGAAACACCGTCTCAATAAAAAAGAAAAAAAAAAGAATAATGAATTTGCACATTCTATTTATGCCAAACTTGTTTTACTTCATTATATTTGTTTTACCACTGGTAAATTTTGTTCACATTGAAGTGTCCAAATAAGCAGTTTAAAGTTTATGTTTAAAAATATGAAAATGTAATTTATCCAGAAACCACATTAGAAAACATTATACCAAGAGTTATTAACCTGAGTTTCACAGAAACTATGTACATTCCAAATTTTGTTTAAAAATGTAGGGTATGCATGGACTGTTCTAAAACTTTAAGTCAACCACTATTATTTGGAGAAATATTCCATTTATAGGACAGAGTGATTTGAGGAATCTTCTTGGGATTAAATCTCTTTATGTACACATTGATCGGATGTTTATTTGGTCTGAAAAACTGATTCAATATTTCCACTAGAAAAATAAAAATAAACAGACAATTTTGTTTCATTAATTTTTCTAGGTCTGCTATACCAAATTACCGTAAATTGTGTAGCTTAAAATAACAAAAGTTTATTCTCTCACAGTTCTGGAGGCTAGAAGTCCAAAACTGAGTTGTTGGCAGAGCCTTGCTTTTTGAAGCCTGAAGGGGAGCATTTGTTCCTTTTGCTTTGCTCTGGTATTGCCAGCAATTTTTGGCATTCCACGGCTTATAATCTCTGCGTTCATCACCACGTGGCATTCTCCCTATGTGTCTGTATCTCTTCTGCTCTTACAAGGATTGGATTCAGGCCTATGCTAATTCAGTACCACCTCATCTTAATTACATCTATAAAGACTATATTTTCAAATAAGTTCACACTCATAGGTACTAAAGGTTAGGACTTGAACGTATCTTTTAGGGGAACATAATTCAACCCATAACTCTCTCATATATTCATATACATGTATGAATAGAAATTAGAAAATGAATTCCAAAAACAAATTTCTTCTGTTCAACCTCTGAAACGAGGTTATTTCACTTGTGACAAGACATGATCTATGACTAGATCTACATGTTTTGCCTAGTAGGATTTAACACCACCGTTTCTTGGACATTGACAGTTCCTTGATCATTCATTTTTCTATCTGCTCTCTAGCTTTATTTGTTAAAATTTAAAGCAATAGCTATCATTTTGCTTGTTTGTTTCCTTGATGTCAGAGTTCAAACAATAGGTGTACAGATTCAAGATCACAGGATACACACTACATGCATCAACAAATGAAATGCCCTATGACTTTAGAGATGGTATAGCATTTATATTTATAATCATACTGATAGTTATACTTTGTAAATGAACTTAGATAAGATTTCCTTTGCCATATTTGTTTAAACCAGGGCCACCTTTTATTATTATGGGTAAGAAATTAAGAAACATTGTTGACATTTCAAAATGAACAAGTTTTTTTTTTTATTTACATACACACACATATTCTTTCTTTTTAACATACAGTCTCTATGTTTTTTGAGATATATATATTCTTTTTTGTGTGTGAGATAGGGTCTTGCATTATAGCCCAGGCTGGAGTGCAGTGGCATGAATGTGGCTCATTGCAGCCTCAACCTCCTGGCTTCAAGCAATCCTCCCACATCAGCTTCCTGAGTAGCCAGGACCACAGGTACACACCACCAAGCCCAGCTAATTTTTTGATCTTTTGTAGAAACAGGGCCTTGCCACGTTGCCCAGGCTGGTCTGGAACTCCTGGGTTCAAGCAGTCCTCCCATTTCAGCCACCCAAAGTGCTGGGATTATAAGCATGAGCCACCACACCCAACCTCATTATGAATTGTTAACATTAATTCGCCTGCTTATTCTAGTAAAGCTCATTCTAGTGAAGAGTCTTTCTCATCATTACTACATTTTTAGAATTATATCTTCTTTTTGGTCATGTCCCATATAGTATTCATGCAGTTGTCACAGATATTCTATGTAATAAAACGTACATAGAACTAACTATTCTTTAGAAATTTCTGTGTTTCTTCAAGTTCACTAGCTGGTTTCTCTGCCATCTCCAGTGTGCTGTTAAGCCCATCCAGTGAATTTTTCATTTTGATACTATACTTTTTAGTTTCATAATTTGCATTTGATACTTTTGAAAAAATTATTATGGTAAAATATACATAATGTAAAGTTTTATTTATTTTTAGGTATACTTGGTTCTTTTTTATTGGTTTTATTTCTCTGCTGAAATGCTATTTGGGCATTTATTCTGATGATCTTTTGCTTTATGTTCTTGGTAATGGCTGCCATAAGTACCTGTATGAATCATCTCAGAGTCTATTCTATTGGCTGCCTTTTCTATGGACTTTGGTTTATATTTTTCTGTTTCTTTACATTTCTAAGAAATTTTTTATTGTATATTAGATATAGATGACACACGGTAGAGACTCTACATTCTATTGTCTTCTTCCAAAGAGTATTGACCTTTTTTCTAACAGTTAAGTAGCTGCTCAGCCATCTAGTGAAGGCTTGGTTTGATGTTTTGTTAGCGGGTGGATCTATTTTGGTTTTGTTCTTAATCCTTGGGCGACTTCCTTAGTGTATAGGGCCATAATGTTTACTCCTAGAATGTGGTCCTTTGTGGATTTCTGTGGAAAGTCTGAGGTGTTACCAATCTGCTTTTGCTTGATGGGATTCAAATATGAAACTCTTTGTCTCATGTAATGGGCAGGAGGAGAAATCCTTATTTTCTCTTTCCAGCTGTTACTTTCCATTGAGTTTTTTGGAGTCTTTCCCATGCATGTACATTTTAGGTGCCAGCCTAGGTGGGAATTGATATACAAATATTGTAACTCCCCCTCTGTATTTTCCTCCTTTCTGGAACCCCCTCCCCAACCCATGATTTTCAGCCATTCTCTCAGCCCTGAATTCTGACCTCTGAATTCTGCCTCTCAAGCAGGTAAGACTGTGGCTTTCTGCTTAAGTTCTACTTGCTCATACACCCTTGTACCACAGGAGAGCCATATGAATGTAGACCTTACCCAGGGATGTTACCTTCTTTCAAGGATCAAATCCTCACTCTTTCTATTTCTGCCTACATTTGGTCACTCTCTAGTATGTCTTCACATAATTGTGTTTTGTTTATTGGCTATAGTATTTTTTTCACAGTTTACAATTATTATTCAGTGGGAGAGCTAGTGTGATTTAAGTTACTTTACCATTACTTGAATTTGAATTACTGGATCTTTTTACTTTCATATTTACCTGTTGACTTTATTATTTCATTTCATCATTAGTGTAGTCACTTTGACCTAGGTTTGATTCCTGGTTCTGCTATTTATTGCTGTGTTACTTCAAATTTCGATCTTCAGTGTTCCTGTATGTAAAGTGGAAATGATCATAGGTATCTCAAAGGGTTGCTTTAGAATATTAAATGTGAAAACATATGTAAAATATGTGACATGGAACCTAGAAGTTAATTGATACTTGTAAATGCTACTTCCCTTTATTGCCATAATTATTCTCTGAGGTTGATCAGCTATTACTATATGGAACGAATTACTTAAGATCTTACTACTAGATACCAGAAGTACAGATTAATTATATTAAATATGTAAGGTAAGTTTATGCCTAGCAGAAGTTCATTTCTATATTATTCCATCTAAGAAGAATTAACTGTAATTCAGAGGTTAAATAGAAAAACAAGGGTTAATAACAGCAAGGCTTGCATGGCCATTGTTCCCAGCTATGTCCTTTTTCTCTTCTGGGTACACTTAAAGCCAGCCCACTCTCAGGTTGCCAGAAGATATTACTGTAGTATTTCTTTTCTATCAAAGAAGAATGAGTCTAAGGAAGTTCCTGATTTTAGAGACAGATGGAATTTCCAGTGAGAAATCAGGCCCAGTGAAATAAATATCATGTGTGCATGTGATCAGTAAAGAATGTATTAAAACATATACTACTATATAATGAGCTATTCTATCTTCAGAGTTTCCTTATGACTAAAAATGAATGATTTGTACCCTTGCTAAACACGTAATTTTAGAAACTGGTTATTGAAGGATTTTTGCAATGAGTATTTAACTTAAGTGTCTGTCCTGCCTATTAGAATCATGTTTTGAATGTGTGTGTGTATAGATTGTTTTGTGTCATTTTTAAGCAGTGCATAGGATTTGTAAATTTGTGAGTTTCAAAAACATTTTGCTATAGTGGAAGTAATGTTATGCTGAAAAAAGCAGGGGAAATTGGTTGAGGTTGCATTAACTCTCCCTGTAAGCATTATTACAGTTGCCATTCACATTTATGCCTGTTCAGTAGAAACCCATCAATCATGTAAACTTAGGGCCAGATTCTGATCTCTAATGCGTAGCATGAATTGCTACGTATCTTTTTCCACCAATAAAAAAAAAATGCTCAGTAACATCTGAGATTAAAATCTGTCCTTTCAAATTGATTTTATTTTTATCTAGACTAAGAAGCAAAGTGTAGTGTCAGATGAGGAAATAAAATAATTCCTGTCAGGATGTAGTTTCTTTTTTTATATATAATTCTTACAGAATCAAGTGTTTGTGTATTTCTGTAATCATAATAATAGCTCTGATAAAAAAAAGAAAAATTATTATTATACTTTTTAAAATGGAATCTTTTTATCCTTGTAGAATCACATGTGCTAATATGGATTGTAGGGAAAAGCCATATTATAAAAAACAATATTGCCTAAGGTTATAATATATGAAAAGCAAACAAAGCCTGTTTACGTAGAATATTCTGTTTATCAGAATGTATTTTATATTTTCCATTAAAATTTAACAATCTTATTAAACCTTACCAATAAAGTAAAATATTTAAAATAATAAAGCTATCTTGTTTTGGCATTTATATGAGGGTTTTTTTTTTAAGTTGTAATTGACAAAAAATTGGAAGATAACATTTTTGTTTAAATTTTTTCTCAGCCAAGGAAAATTAGTACAATTTATGTGTGTATATTTTTATTTTAGCAGTGTGTATTGAAAACTGGTTATGACCAAAGCACTGGGCTAGGCCATTTTTGGGGACCCAAAAAGATGACTCTGATCTCACCCTGCCTCAAAGAAGCATATAGTTTAGTAGGACAAACAAAAGCACACATATCACACATAGATAAGTATAGAGTAGAGAAATTTTCCGACTATACTTCTCAGCACTGATTCTGGAGAAGAATCTCAGCAGATTCCATTTTTTATTTGTATTTCAGAATTAAAAGTGATCTTTAAGGGAGCCTAGCATAGTTCCTGGAACATAATAGGTATCCAAAAATGTTGAAAGAATGGGCGAATATTCTCTAGTGCCTGGGATCAGATAGCATGCTAGATGTAGCGTGAGTCTGTTATGTGTGTTAACTGCCTCTGCTGGAAAACAAGGTATTTTAGAATTAAACTGATTTTATCTGGCTTTCACCATTTTGTGGAATAAAATAGGCAAATTATTTCTTTGAACTCCAGTTTCTTCATCTACAAAGTATGGTGATAATACCTCTTATAAGTTTGTTATGAAGAATGAATGAGATAATGTATATAAAGCTTACATTTTTATAGTGGCTATAAGAGTATAGGTTAGAAAGCAGTGTTACAGTTACCATTACTATTATTTTTACTAATAAAGAATGGGTAAAAGTACTACATTATGAGACAGTAGTTAAACCATAACATTGACTTTGCATGTGTGTAAGAATGAGAATTTTTATTTCTAATGGGTAGCACTTCATTCAATCTATAGTATGTGACTTTTTTAAATTAAGGAAATATGTCATGAGCTATAAAATTAATTTATTATTTTACCTTGTACTTGATAATTTTGTCTTTGTAGATTGAAAACTCAAATAAGTACTTAGGAATTATTATTTACTTTTTAAAAATTTATTCATTTACCAAATATTTACTGAGTGCTATTTGCCAGGCATTGTAGTAGGCCCTGGTGACACAGCAGTGAACAAGGCTGACGAAGTCTGTGCTCTCAAAAATTTACGTTTTCTGTTTCATTTTTAATGGACCTGGATTTGCAGGTCTGACCCATCAGAGCTGGTTTACAGATGGTTCATGGTGCCCTAAACAGTATGCTTGAGATTTACGGAGTAGTTGTCACAGGAATTAGACATGTGAGATTTTTATCCTACGACCCATGAATCATAACCAGGCCACATACCAAATGTAAAAAGTTACTACATTCAAGCCCACATTCCTGGAAGTTATATGTAATTGTTCTCCTTTGTCATCTTAAAGGAAAGACAAATTTTAGAGCCTTGCAAAATTATGAGGGCATAGGTACAAATGAATGACAGAGTTAGGTAAGGAAGACACATGATCACAATTGACTCTAACTTGTTAGCAAAATTTTAAAGTTGGGCACTGTGGCTCACACTTGTAATCCTGGCAATTTGGAAGCCGGAGGCAGGAGGATGGCTTGAGCCTAGGGTTCAAAACCAGCCTGGAAAACACAGTGAGACCCTGTCTCTACCCCCCCAAAAATTTTTTTGATTAGCTGAGTATGATGGTACATGCCGACTTGTGCCTGTGGTCCCAGCTACTCAGGAGGCTGTAGTGGGAAGATGGTTGGACCCTGGAGGGGTTGGACACTGTCGAAGCTACAGCGAGCTGTGATTGTGCCACTGCACTCCATCCTGAGTGACAGAGTAAGACCCAAAGGAAGGAAGGAGGGAAGGAAAAAAGGAAGGAAGGAAGGAAAAGAAAGGAAGGAAGGAAAGAAAGAAGGGAGGGAAGGAGGGAGGGAGGACAGGACAGGACAGGAAAAAGGAAGAAGAAAGAAAGAAAGAGAGAGAGAGAAGGAAGGAAGGAGGGAAGGAGGAAGGAAGGAAGGAAGGAAAGAAAGAAAACAAACCTTGGGCTTTGGGCTGGTACTTAAGTTCACGGTTATTTTCTGTTTGGAAATTTTCCTCTATTTCCCCCACCACTAATCACCTTATAGCTAACTTTATTGGTGAAAACATTCTACTAAGCAGAATAGACTATCATTTCTTATTTTCTGTGCTTTCCTGTTTGTTTACATGAGACAGTAAGTAACTAAGAATATACAGTTTTATTGCTAATTTAATTTCCTACTAATAGAAGAATTTAGGCAAGTTTTCTTAATATTTTTGCTCAACTGTGAAGTATAGATGATAACATTCAACTGATTGTTATGTGATTCAGATTTCAAAATGAAAACGAAATCATAATATACATGAGGTTTCGTATAGTTATTATTGGCAAGAAGAGAGATAATGATTAATGACAGAAACTCCTGTTAATTGAGCATTTTTAAGTGCCCTATGCTACATACAGATTATGGTTAGGCCTCTAAATAAATCTGCTTGATAGAAATCATTATTTCCAGATTCTATATAAAGGAATATACTCTAAAAAACATTAACTGACTTGCCCAAAGACTTTCAAGTTAGTCAGTTAGTGAGCCAGAATTCAGATTTGGATTTGTATGTATCGGAATCCAGCACTCATTGCATCACATTACCTTACTTGGGTGCTAAAAAACAGAGTAAAGTGAAAAGGCATAGGCAACCTTAGATTCTCTATTATGGCCTTACTCTTTTCTCCTTTAAAAATTTTTATTCATGTATTATGTGTACATGTTAAATAGTATTGAGTGCCCCCTCCCTTGGAATTCATCTAGAGATAACTGCTTTTACTTGTTCATTACTGGCCGGGTGTGGTAGCTCACACCTGTAATCTCAGCACTTTGGGAGGCCAAGGCAGGTGGATCATGAGGTCAGGAGTTCAAGACCAGCCTGGCCAAGATGGTGAAACCCCACCTTTACTAAAAATACAAAAATTAGCCGGGCACAGTGGCAGGTGCCTGTAATCCCAGCTACTCAGGAGGCTGAGGCAGGAGAATCACTTGAACTCTGGGGGCGGAGGTTGCAGTGAGCTGAGATCGCACAATTGCACTCCAGCCTGGGCAACAGAGTGAGACTCTGTCTCAAAAAAAAACTTGTTTGCTACTTTTCAGGCACCTGTTTCTAAATATGTTTTTTCCCCACCTCTATCTCTAGGTTTACCAATATTAGACATTCTTTGTAGAAGTTATAAATCATTTGTCTATTATCATGGATGATGACTTAGCATACTTCTATCACCTAGTACCTCTTTGTCATCCCATCCCTCAAATATAGTTAAACCAAAAACAAGTGTTTACCTTGTTGATGTTATGTAAATGTTATTCACTGCAACACCAAATAGCATACTATAATTACATTTCCTTTCTTGTAAAGCTTTTCTTTATTGCCTAGAGTTTTTCTCTCATTCTGTTATCAGCTTTTTACAATTTAGACAAAAATGTCTTCCACTTATTTCTTTTCCTACCTCTATCACTATTTCTTGAAATCATGGTTGGCATAAATGCTACTTTTTATTCAGTTCATTTCTTGAATAAATTTTGCAGATTTTCTTGCAGACTCTATGACCAATCTCTGTCAGAAATTAATTTTAGTTCTTAAAGATCCTGTCCTTGTTTCCAAAAGTTTACCAAAAACCACATTTGAGCCATTTTTGAATAAAATAGACAAGCTTTAAAACAAACATTGGCAATTTTTTTTCACATTAAATAACCTTTATGGTAGAAGGAGTATTTTAATCAGGCCATCTTTTAAGTAAGTTACCATGGGTTTTCAGCATATAGCCAGAGAAGATGGTAGCCCAAAGCCAATTCAGATATTGATTAACTAGCATAACACCTACATAGGGGTATTCTACATTTAAGCTTGTACAGCATATTGAGTGGTGGCATACAGTGGTAAGTCCACTGGACCTAATAATTTATAAAATTATAAATATTATACAAAAGCCAACTGTTAGCAGTATCTTGGGGTTATATGGAGGTGGGAAGGGAACTATGATTTTTTACTTTTATACTTCCATACCATTTGAATTTTTTTCAAAATGAGTATTTGTTACTTTTTGAAATCAGAAAGAAAAAGGATTAAAGACATTCTAAAAGAAATAAGGTAAAAGATAAAGCTGGGAGGAAAAAAATAAAATTTAAACTTTATGTCCTGTTAGTATGGTGAACTTAGGTACCCTGACATCTCATGGTAAACAACTAAAAATAATGTGAAACATAAAAATAGTGTTTATATGCAACTATGAACTGGAAAGATGGCAAATACTAAGAGGCTGAAACAAATAAACACAAACCTACATAAAAGTAGTGTCCAGTCAGGTAAACCTTAAGGATATTTGCTGAACCTGGTAAATTCTGGGTTACAGTTTTGTTTTCATGGCCTCCTATTGAAAGAAGAACAGGAGACAGTCAAAATCCTGGACACATCCAAGGTAGAGAGTCTATACTTAAGGTCCACTTATGGACTTCCAAATATCTACATCTTTATTGAAAGGATACCTAATAAAATCAGCTATAATTTCCCATGGCACTGCAAGGAAAATTGGTTAGTTTAAACCTTGACATTAAGCATAGGAAAGGAATATCTCTTTGATCATTTGAATATCAAGCCTGTATTGTGGGTCTGCTATGCTACATAAGTGATACCAAAAAAAAATTTTTTTTTAAATTAAACTGGGTAACAAGAGCGAAACTCCGTCTCAAAAAAAAAAAAAAAAAAAATTAAAGCCAAGATTTTAAGGTAGTCCCAAGCTTGTTGTCTTCCAAGTAGCCAGTAGAAGCAAACATAAATTCTCATTGAAAGAATCTACGTTCAATACAGGACCCCAAAAATTTCCACAGGTAAAATTACTACAAAATATGAATTTACTGTCAAAAATTATAAACCAAGCCATCATGAATGAATATCAAAAACTATATTCCAAAGAAGCAGACTCATAAACATATTTATATATTAAAAATTACCAGGGAGAGTATAAAATAAGTCTGCTTAATAAAAGAATAAGAGAGTAAAGATAGTGATATGACATTCTTGAGGAAGAAGAATAAAGTAGGGAGACTTTACTTATAAGATATGAAGATTTAATATAACACTTTAGTGATTAGTAGAGTGTTATACTAGTGAAAGATACACAGTTGACCAGTGGAACAAAATAGATTGCTTAGAACCATCTATGAGTAGGTGGTAAGTTGGTGTTTTGAAAGAGCTAGCATTAGGATAAGGGTTGACTTTTCAATAACTGATACTGGGATCATTGATTATTCGTTAGGGGGAAAATGAAATTTGATTCCTACTTTATATCATATGTAAATATCAGCTCTAGGTAGAGTAGAGACTTAACTATGAAAAACAAAACTATAAAAATTTTGGGAGAATATTTTCCAAGTAGAGAAAAATGAAAAAGCCGTTAAGGAAAAGATTGTTAAATTGTATCGCATTACAATTGTGATACTCTTTTCATCAAGAGTCACCTTAAAAAGAATGAAAAGACAAGTTGCAAATTAGAGAAGACATTCACAATACATCCAACTGAAAAATAATTATTACAAATTAATATAAAAAAGATAAAATTGGAAATTTGGCAAAGACTTTTTATGTCTTACTCTGACTTTGCTTTCCATTAACCGTTTATTTCTGATCATCTCAACCTGTTTGACCACCTGCTTACTCATAAAGGGGGCAAAATCTACTGCCATGAGTTCCTGAAAAATAATTAAAAGGAAAATTAAAATCAGTATACTGAAAAAGTTATTCCTGATCTTACTCACTTCCATATCTTTTTCTCTATCCCCACACAATTCATTTTTTCCTTCTCTCAGCTTCTGACCTTTGACACAGTTCATTACATTGCATTCATTCTTCTTGTACAGTATCAGGTAGATACTGCATTATGTACTGGAGAATTACTACTGACAGTTTTCCCCTGACATGATTTATATAAATATATATCATTTTTGCATTGATAAGCCTTTTAAAATTGTGCCTCTTTTTAACTGTGAATTTTTTGGGCACTATTCTTACTTACCTCACTCTTTTTACTCCTGCCTTCTATTACCACCTAAATTAGTGGTTCTCATCCAGGGGAATCTTGCTCCCTAAAGGAATATTTGACAGTATCTGGAGACATTCTCAATTGCCATTATGGGTAGGGTATGGTTGCAGGCCAGGGATGCTGCTTCACATCCTACAGTGCACAGGATAGCCCTCCACAGCAACGTATTATGTAAAATGTAAATAGTGCCACAATTGGAAACTCAGATCTTTAACTTCTTATTTTAGCTACTTTCTTATTATGCTTTTCTGTTTTTGGCTCTACCTCTCATAACTACCTTTGTAGATCCACTTATCTTCCTAATACAATAAAGAATACGTTCTCATTATGCTATTACAATTAATATCTAGCTATAAGATACAACTTTTTCAAACAAGATCATGTCTTTTGTGGGAACATGGATGGAACTGGAGGCCATTATCCTTAGCAAACTAATGCATGGACAGAAAACCAAATACCACATGTTCTCACTTATAAGTGGGCACTAAATGACGAGAACTCATGGACCCAAAGAGGGTAAAAACATACACTGGGGCCTACTTGATGGTGGAGGTTGGGATGAGGAAGAGGATCAGAAAAAATACTCCTGGGTACTAACCTTACTACCTGGATGACACAATAATCTATCTGTTCAATAAACCCCTGTGACACAATTTACCTGTGTACTTGTACCCCTGAACCTTTTTCATCACTGGGCCCCACAGAATAGTACTGAAAGTGGAGAATGAATTGGTGGAAACAGGTTTAATTGAAGACAACTAGGACGTTTCTGCTCTTGAAGCTCAGGGCTTTTTCTTCATATAGGTTATGAAATTTAGACCAATTAAAGTAACATGATGAAAAACCTCACCAGATAGTAATCCCACCTTGTTTTTCATTTCCAGACTTTATGGAAAAGAAACATTTAACGAGTGGCTAGTTTTGTGTGCCAGTCATTATACTACGGTGATGCTTTCAGAGAGCTAGCTTGTTAATTCTCAAAACAACTCTAAGAGAAATGTTATTATTCTTATTTCACAGAAAAGAAAGCTGAGACTTTTAAAAAAGAAAAAAAGTAAACGTAAATGCCTTGCCCAATTTAACTCAGAGGAGCCTGATCCCAAGTTTTCTAACTCAAGTTTAGGATTCTTTCTGCCACCCTACTTTGCCACTTTATCACTTGCAGCATGCATGCCTGTTTCTTCTAGTTCTTTTTAAAACTTTATTTTGCTATCTGGAAAATAAACTATTTTTAAAATAGTGTTTTTTTTTTTTAAATATGTCTTTTTTTTTTTTTTTTTTTTTTTTGCTGTTTTTGCACCCTGACAAAATCCAGAGTGTGTAGTATAGTGCTATAGGTACGAAAAAACGCTTAATAAATATCTTTAAAAATAAAAAAGGGTTTTAGGCAAAAGGGTACAAAGAGGAAAGACAGGAGTGTTTGACCTCTTCAGAACAGTGCAGTAAGTCTCCCAGAGCAGTTATTTGATAACAAAAAAAGGTTACATCTTCAGTCTAAATAAGAACTGCTTACATTTCCATTCGACTCAAGAAATACTGTACTTCAGAAGCCCTTGTTACTTGATGTACTTGAATCATTTATTTCACTGATTTTTTTTCCTGTTGCAGTGAGGTTAAATGTCATAATAAGAAAGGCAAAAATTCCCATGTATTATGGGCTTGCCTGTGACTTACCATTCATACCATCAAAATACATGATTGGTCTTCATAATATTAAAAATAAGGTTCTCAGTCACTTATACCTAGTAAGCCAAAGTAAAATGGCTAACATAAATTTATTCAAAGTATACATTTTACATAATTCCCATTCAATTTAAAATACCTCTTGGTCATAGTTCTTGAAGAGTTGTTATTTTTCAAAATCATTCCTTCACATTTTAAGGTGTTCCAAATTCTGCATGTTTAGCTTAAATTTTGGTATGTGTAAAAGTGGTTCAAAGATAACATTTAGCAGATATACCTATGGTCAACAATTAATACAATTGTTGACTTTTCTAACATTTGACTGCTGTATATGCAAAAAGACAAGTCTTTTTGAGATGGGAAGAAGTAATCTTCGTAACTTTCCTGCCTTGCTATCATGAGTGAGACATCAGCAGCAAAATAATAATTGTATTAGATAAATGAGTATATTTTAGAAGTTATAGAATAATCCAACTCAAAATGGTTCTCAGCCAAGTATGGTAAATTTTGTTTTCCTGCACCTCACTCCTGCCAGAGACAGTTTGGAAATGTGTAGAGGCATTGTTGGCTGCCACAGTGATTGGAGAGCAAGAGAGCTACAAGGAGGATCCAGGAATATAAAAAATTTCCAGTGGAGCAGGGGATAGTTCCATATAACAAAGACTTTGGTGTCCAGAATATCTGAAGTGTCCTTATTAAGAAACACTCTCTGGTCATGGTGGCTCATGCCTGTAATTCCAACACTTTGGGTGAGTGAGGTATGCTGATTGCTTGAGCCCAGGAGTTCAAGACCAGCCTGAACATAGCTAGACACCACGCTCTCTAGAAAATACAAAAAAAAAAAAAAGCCAGGTATGGTGGTGTGCACCTGTAGTCCCATCTACTGAGGAGGCTGAGATGGGAGGATAACCTGATCCCAGAGAGGTTAAGGTTGCAGTGAACCCAGATCATGCCACTGCACTCCAGCCTGGGCAAAGGAGTGAGACCCCTGTCTCAAAAATAAAAAAAGAAACACTGAAAGATACAGATTTATATTCTAGTTATGAATAAGTGGGAAATACCAGATACCAGATATCTTTATGGAAAACCTCTGTGAGTTAGTGGATCTTCAACTTTTTTTTGTTTTTTTCCCCAAAACAGAGTCTCTCTCTCTCTCTGTCTCCCAGGCCGGAGTACAGTGGTACAGTCATGGCTCACTGCAACCTCAATCTCCCAGGCTAGGGTAATCCTCTTACCTTAGCCTCCCACATAGCTGGGACTACAGGCATGCACCATGATGTCCAGCTAATTATTTGTATTTTTTTGAGAGACAGTGTCTCACCATGTTGGCAAGGCTAGTCTCAGACTCCTGAGCTCAATTGATTTGCCTGCCTAGCCTCCCAAAGTACTGGACTGCAGTCCTGAGCCACTGGCTCAGCCTGGAAAATATTTTAAACTTAACAAATCTGTAGCTATGATGATGTTTATTGGAAGAATTGTGTTTACCCATGTCATGATAGCATTGTGGTGTCTGAAGAATGTATCTTGAACTATTGTTACAGACATTTTTCTCTAGTGTTCAGCCTTTAAAAGAAGGCCCAGGAATGAACATAGGGACTTAATCTCTTATTGTAAGGAGATTACTGGGGTTTGGGTTCTGAAACTCAGCAGTAAAAATTGGCTTAGATCTAGGTAAAAAGGCTCACCTAATGGCCTGGTACTTCATGCTAAAGGTCAAAATAAAAAGCAGAGGGAACTCTGCTAGGAGATTGTAACACCATCATCCCCACCACAGAGTGAGAAAATTGATAGAGAATTGAAATATATTGACTATCTACTCTTTCCTAGGCATTAAGATAAGACCTTTATGTGTAGACTTTCATTTATTTGTATGATAAAATTTCACTGTAATGTACAATAGGAAAACTGCTGGGGAAATACATAGCTCTTACAATCCAAAAACATCATGTGTGGTGATGGAGAAAGAGATGCAGTCAGTTGTAACTACATATTAGAAATGCTATGATATGTAGTACATATTGGTTGCAATTGGGGGCATTTATAGGCATACCTCAGAGATACTGCAGGCTCGGTTTCAGACCACCCTGACGAAGCAAGTGTTGCAATAAAGTGAGCCGTAGGATTTGTTTTGTTTTCCCAATGTGTATAAAAGTTACCTTTATACTATACTGTAGTCTATTAAGTATGCAATCACATTATATCTTTAAAAGCGATTGTCAGGTTCTAACTGAGGTCTGAGGAGAGTCAGTGGGTGAGTGGCAGGTAGCTGGAAAACACTCGGAATCAGACAGTTTCAACATGGCTTTATTCTCTCTCTGGGCATGAACAAGCCATATGTACAGCATTAGCAGGGTAATTTACAGACAGTAGTGGCTCCGAGCCAAGCACAAACTCATGTGGGTGATCACCTAATGTGACTCACATGACATGGTTACATAATGTGCAGGGTTGTGTGCCTGCACTCCAAACCTGCTGAGTCATGCTGCACCTTCCAGCTACCCCAGCCTATTCCTGACCAAAGTGCAGCCATTTCCCTTACTCTCCACCCCTTAGACCAAGGGCATCCTCTGGGCAGGGACATTTGCCCATAGGGCAGAGCCCTGAATCCATAACCCACAACAACAATACAGAGAGCAACAGCTCACTACAAGGATCCCAGCTATGCTACTTACGACTATTAGGGCCCAGGATAGGCCAGAGCCTAGGGATGCCCACCATCTCTGCAGGGGTTTGTCAGTAAGGCTCTTGACTGCCTTAATCTCCCATGAGACCCCTTGCAGGGCTGTTGTTATGTTCTGCTGATTGTCAAGGATAAAGGTACAACATTGTGTTCCTAAAAGGGCACAAGTGCCTCCTTGGGCAGCAATTGCTATGTGTAAGGCCATTTGATTTTGCAGGACCACCTTTCTGATCTGATCAACCTCATCCATTAACAAGAGGAGGGCTACTTGGTATAATTCAGAACCCTAGTGGTGTGCTGTACAAGAGTAGTAACTTGTGCTTCTACAGTTATGACACCCATTCCAGGAATAGTCATTGCCAAGGGGTAGAACCACCAGGGGACTCGTCACACTCACGAAAACTGAGAGCGTAGCACCTCCCAGCTATGCGGGCATCTGGGCAATGTGGGGAGAACCGGGGCAGGTACATAAGGCCACCCCCAGGTACAACATCCAGTCCAGTCCACTGATAGGTAAGGCCACCCTGTGTCCCCACAGACCCATAAACTCCCAGTAGGGCATAAAATCAATCAGGGCCCAGTGTTGGTGAGGCCACTTGTTCCACAATGCATTCAATGTGATAACATGTGTTATGTTTACACAGGCTGTGAGGGATACCCATCCCACACTGTGGTGTTACCCCAGTGTTGCTCTATGCACTGCGGTGCCTGGGCTGGGTGTACTTCATGTTCTTCCACTAGCCACCTCCACACATCATAAACACTATGGGCCAGCCAGGGGGCAGGTGTGCTGTGGGTCTTGCAGCATCCTTTGTCCAAAGCTTGCTGCATCACGTTCTGGGCATTGACCATGGGACTCCAAGTCACCAGCCATGTCCAGTTCTCTGCAGATGCTGAATGCATGTGCCAAGGCAAGCCCTCTTTAGCTGCTGCTGGAAGAGCAGTGCAGAACCAACAGTTGGAAACATTGGTCATCTCTGTGTAGGTGTGGGACCAGTCCACAATGCAATTGGAGCATGTTAACCTATGGTCAAAATGACAGGGCAGGCACAGGTACTAACAAAGATAGATCACGTCCCTCAGGGAAAATAGGGGCTAACTTTTCATCCCTGGATAACAATGCAGCTGCCAAGGGCTTCTGCCTTAGGTGACAGTATCACACCTTCTCAGCTCCCCATGGTTTGTTTAGGTCCTGTATCTGTGCCAAAGTCACAAGGGAGCTCATAATAAGCCACACAGACAGTGCATATGTCTTGCAGAGGAGGGTTCTTTCCTTGGCCATTCCCCTATGAGCAGTCAACCGTGGGGGCCATGTATTGAACACCCCAAGGAGTAACATGCAAGTCATACTGTAGGCCCTCCCTGCAGGGAGCTAAAATGGCCAACCACTGGCAATGCGGGG
The DNA here is from genome assembly GCF_030222135.1 of Aotus nancymaae. Lineage (NCBI taxonomy): Eukaryota > Metazoa > Chordata > Mammalia > Primates > Aotidae > Aotus > Aotus nancymaae. The sequence continues at coordinate 63,728,505 of NW_026988442.1, read as the reverse complement.
CTTGGAGGGTCCATGGCCACAGCCTTTCTGTTTCCCTGCCTTCAGGTACACTGTGGGAGGCAACAACAGGTACCATTCATCCCCATACCTGCTTGGAGGAAGTCATTCTTAGTATGTATCTGCAACTGAACGGGGGCGGCAGCCTGTTGTAACAAAGCCTCCACTGGGGCCGGGCCACCTTTCCATGACTGTTCATTTGAGGTTTGAAGCACCAGGTTCAGCCTGGAACTCCAGCCCCACAAAGACAGGGCTGTGACATGCAAGCATAACCCATTCTTCAAGGGCCAGTTATATTGCTCAATCATACCTGCAGCTTGAAGGTTGTATGGCACATGGTATCCCCACTTTCTGTCCATTTGTTGTGCCCATTGTTATACGCGTTGTTCAGTGAAATGTGTTCCCCTATCAGTCTCAATGGCCAGCGGGTGACCATACAGGTCAGGCACATAAGTGTTGCAGAACCCAGATGTATTCTGTTGATCGGCCACCCTGCAAGGGTAAGCCACAGGTAGGCGAATAACAGACCTGTGGCCATGTCCACATCTGTTAGCGCATGCCTATACCCTTGCGACTTTGGCAGCAGCCTGATGTAGTCTACTTGCCACCTGACCAAGGACACTTGCCCTGTCGTTACTTGTTGTGTAACACTGGGCAGCTCCCTCCATTTAGGGCATTCCTGAGCACATGCCGCTCATTTCTGACAAGCCGCCCAAATGTCTTGCGTGGGCAGGGACAGACCCCAACACTTATTGACCTGTTGCATCAGTTTACCCTCTGCATGTCCCAGTTCCTGGCATAGCCATAAGGCCACATCTCATGTAGGTGCCAACTCTAACCATTGGAACTTGGCCAAGGCATCTGCCTTATCATTGCTGGGGGTGGCCAAAGACATACGGCCTGACACGTGATAAATAGTTACCTGTTTCTGATGACGCATTTCCTAGAGGTCTTGCCACATGGCTTGACCCCAAATGGGTCAGTGACTGACCAGCAATTTCTGTATTTTCCACAAAGTTAAGCAATAACAGCCCACCCAGCTATCACTACAGATTACTTCAGTGTTACCTCATTGGCCATCATCATTCATACTGCTCTAAGTTCAGCCCATTGGCTATTTTGTCCATACCCAGTTTCAAACCATATGGTGTCAGTACTAGGTTGGACTGCAAAAGTGGTCCAAGCAGCTGTATCACCTTGGCTAGACCCATCTGTGTACCATGTCCCATTGGGAATTGGGGGACACCCTCCTTTAAATGGTGAAGGCTCAGGGTCTAGGGGTATCTCAGGCCCCATGGCCTTAGGTCCCATGACGTTATCTTGCATTAGGACTATAGGTCCCAAGACTTCTTGCAGCTCTGCTGCTAAGGAACTTGTACTAGCGTACTCCATTGCTCCAAGTAGGCGCCACTCTGCCAAAGTGGATGTCTGCACCATCCCAGTCCAGGGAGTCACTACCCATGAATGCACCCATCCTGCTGTTGGATAAGTCATCCGCATGATGACTACAGCCTGTCCTGTCACACTCTCACAAGCCTGAAGGGTGGCATACATAGCTGCTACCTGTTTCTCTATCAAGGAATGTCAGAGCTCAGCTCCCTTCCATAGTTGGGACCAAAAGCCTACTGATGTTCTCAAGTGCTGTGTGCTGCCACAGGCCCCAACCAAAACCATCTGTGGTCATCTATGGTCACATGCACATCCAACTCAAATAGGCACCTCTGGTCAACTACCCATAGGGCTTGTGCCTACTGAATAGCCCACTTGGCTGCCAGGAAAACAGTCTCAGCTGCATTATTCCAATTCCAGGTAGCTCCCTTCTTTGTTAACTGATGCAATGGTTTAATCATTTGGCTGAATGGGGCATAAATGACCACCAATATAAGAAGAGGCCCACAAAAGTTTGCAGCTGCTTCACTGTGGTAGGCTGGGGATATGCCTGAATCTTTTCAATGATAGCCCCTGGTATGGCCTTTGGCTTACCTGACCAGATAACTCCCAAGAATCTGGCAAATGATCCAGGCCCTTGGACCTTGGATTCGTTGACAGCCCATTTGCATGCTGCCAAATGTTTGTCACAAGAGGGCTACCACCTCTTCTAAATCTGAAAGAGAATCAGAGGTTAACATATCATCAATATAATGGAATAGGTGGACCCCTTTTGGCATTGCCATGCAGCTAAATACGTGGCACTAAACCATGAAATATGATGGGGCTATGCACATAGCCCTGCAGCAACACTGTAAAAGTTTTTGGTTGCCCATCCCATGTGAAGGCAAACTGTTTCTGACTCTCTGGAGCAATATCGATGAAGAAAAATGCATTGGCCAAGTCCACTACATAGTGGTACTGTCCCATTTCCATCATCTAATGGTCCATCAAATTCATGATTGATGATACAATGATGATACATTGATGAACATGCAAAGGGGGTGTTACTTTATTCAGTTCCCGATAGTCCACCATCATCCACCAATTTCTATCAGGCTTTCTAACTGGCCACACTGGAGAATTGTAGGGGCTATGGGTGCCACACATGTTCTTCACCTCTTCCAGCTTTTTAATTGTCTCAGTTATCTCTGTATATCCACCCAGCAAGCAGTATTGATGAGTGGAAGTAACCCATCAGGATTGTGGCAAAACCTGAGGCTGGTGATGTGTATGTCCATGCAGCACCAGCTTCACTATATGCACTTGAAGTCTGAATTCCCTGGCTGTGGTTTGTAATGCCAGGCCATGTAAAATGTCCACCCCCAGAATGTATTCAGGTATGGGAGAACATACACAGTATATTAACGGGGAGCCAAACAACTGATGCCAAGGTGCAGAAATACAGATTTCACTTTCACTGACTGGCTTTCACAACCATCAAAGTAAGCAGGTTTGCTCAGAAACTTATTTAGGTTCCCATAAAGAAGGCTGCAATCTGCACCAGTATCCACCAGTGCCAGCACCGCACCCACTGTACATTGGTGGGGGGCCGGTGGATCGCCAATTCCACATGCGGCCTCTGGTCATCTGGTGTCCCCCCAAGCTGGGCATCTTGGCCAGTTCCTTAATCAGACAGAAATGGCTGTACATTTCCACCTTGCTGCAGCAAGTAATCTTTGAGCCAAAGCACCCAGGTGGGACTGGGTGGCACAGCAATGTCCTTCTCCCCCTTGGGCATTTTCTGGAATCGCTGCTCCGGAGACAACCGTTGCCGCAAAGTTAAGAGTACTTCACTGGAGTGCTTATTGATTTTCTCTTGGTCAACCCCAGCCAAATCAAATCTATCCACATCCACGAGCATGTCACTCATTGGGGCCCCCTATGGGTGGGGCATCTTCCCCTTCTTTATGACACAGACCCCTCAGTCCTGCCAATGGCCCTCTGCTTCCCCTAGAACCACCATAGCAATGATCACTTCATGTATTTGTCACCCTACATATAGGGTGGGGACAGCAGCTGGGGAGCCAAAGGCACTCAGGGGTGCAGAACCCAACATGAGACTCCTCATGTGGAGGTGAAATGTTCATCCTCTGGCCTCTGGGTATTCAGGTCAAACACAGCCTGCCACATACCCATCTTCCAGATGATTTGCACCAAATCAGCATATGACTGCCATTTACTTAGTTTCAGGTATTTCAACGGCATCATTCCACACAGTCTGTATGGCTGCCCACAGCCACTCAATCAGGGTGTGGTCACCTTGCTCTTGTGCCAACCGCTTGCTCACCTGCAACTGGTATGCTGCATCCCTCGGGGACTGGATGTGTAGTTCTCGTAGCACAGTCAAAAATGCCCATCCAACTCTGCCAGCAAAGACTCATTCATCAGTGCTCTGTGCTTCCAGCTGCTTCAGCATCTTCTTCATGCTTGCTAGGGACCCATCTACCTCTGTCCAGGTTTCCATCTGAGCCCATCCAACTGGCACAGCTGCCACTGGGTACCACAACCCATGTTGTGGCCACATGGCTGACCCAAAATCAGTAGGAACCAAAGGCTCACTTACCTCAGGATCCTGTTTGTGATGCCTATTGTTAGGTTCTAACTGAGGTCCAAGGGGAGTTGGTGGGTGAGTGGGGGGTAGATGGAAAAACACTCGAGAAATCGTAGACAGTTTCAACATGGCTTTACTCTCTCTGGATGTGAATGAGCCATATGTGCAGCATTAAAGGGTAATAATTATACCTTTTACAGACAATAGTGGCTCCGAGCTAAGCATGAGCTCTCATAGGTCATCATCTAATGCTCCTCACGTGGTGTGGTTACATAATGTACACGGTTGTGTGCTTGCACTTCAAACCCTGAGTCATGCTGCACCAGAAGGCCACCTCAGCCTACTTCTGACTAAAGCACAACCATTTCCCTCACAGCTATGGAAATACCTTGATTTGAAAATAGTTTATTGCTAACAACAACAACAAAAAGTTAATGATCACCTGAGCCTTCGGCAAGTAATAATCTTTTTGCTAGTGAAGGGTCTAGCCTCAGTGTCAACATCTGCTGACTGGTTAGGGTAGTGGTTGCTGAATGTTGGGTTTTCTGTGGCAATTCTTTAAAGTAAGACAATGAAGTTTGCCACATTGATCAACTCCTCCTTTCATGTAAGATTTCTTTAGCATACAATGCTGTTTGATAGAAGTTTACTCACAGTAGAACTACTTTAAAAATTGGAATCAATTCTCTCAAACCCTGTTGCTGCTTTATCTAGTAAGTTTCTGTAATATTCTAAATATTTTGTTGTCATTTCAACAATCTTCACAGCATCTTCAGGAGTAGATTCCTCCTCCAGAAGCCACTTACTTTATTCAGCCGTAAGCTGCAACTGCTCATCTCTTCAGGTTTTATCATGGCATTGCAGCAATTCAGTCACATCTGCAGGTTCCACTTCTAATTATAGGTTGCTTGCTCTTTCCACAACATCTGTGATACTTCCTCCAGTGAAGTCTTGAACCCATCAAAGTCATCCGTGAGGATTGGAATTCACTATTTCCAAATTCTTGTAAATGTTGATATTTTGACCTCTTCTCATGAATCAAGAATATTCTTTGCTCCTGCCCCCATATTTTCCACATATGAACCAGGTATGGGCACAGACCAAAAGCCAAGCTGGGATAAACAAGGGATTGCTGTATCTCTGGCTGATATGTGATGGGCACCAACAAGCAGAGGCTGCTCTACTGACGTCAGAGGGAATGAATATTCCTAATGGCACCTAGAATGGTAAATCCTTTCCAGAAGGTTTTCCATTTACTTTGCCCAGATGCATCAAGGAAACACTGTGTATGGAAGGTATAGCCTTACAAAATGTATTTCTTAATTTAAAAAGACTTTAAAGTTGATGGATTTTCAAGGTGAAAGACTTGACCCATGGGCTACAGAATGGATATTGTGTTGGCAGGCAAGGAAACAACACTGATCTCTTTGTGCATCTCCATTGCAGCCCTTGGATGACTAGGTGCACTGTCAATGATCAGTAATATTTTGAAAGGAGTATTTTTTTCTGAGCAGTAGGTCTCTCAACCATGAGCTTAAAATAGTCAGCAAATCATGCTGCAAACAGATGTGCTGTCCTCTAGGCTTTGTTATTCCATTTATAGAGACAGGCAGGGTAGATTTAGCATCATTCTTAAGGGCCTTAGGATTTTGGGAATGGTAAATGACCATTGGCTTCAACCTAAAATCCCCAACTGCGTTAGTCTCTAACGAGAGAATCAGTGGGTCCTTTGAAGCTTTGAAGTTGCACATTGACTTCTCCTCTAGCTGTGAAAGTCCTAAATGGCATCTTCTAATAGATAGATAGATGACTGTTTCATCTACATGAAAATCTGTTGTTTAGTGTACCCACCTTCATCAATGATCTTAGCTAGGCCTTCTGGATAACTTGCTGCAGCTTCTCCATGAGAACTTACTGCTTCACTTTGCACTTTTGTGTTATGGAGATGGCTTATTTTCTTAAACCTCATGAACCAACTTGCTTTGCTAGGATCATACTTTTCTTCTGCAGCTTCCTCACCTCTCTCAGCCTTCATAGAATTGAAGAGAGTTAGGGCTTTGCTCTGGATTACACTTTGGTTTAAGGAAAATTAACTGGAGTAGCACTTTTAATTTGCTTCATTAACTTTTCCTTTACATTCACAACTTGGCTAACTGTTCAGCACAAGAAGCCTAGCTGTCAGCCTATCTTGGCTTTTGACATGTCTTCCTTACTAAGCTTAATTATTTCTACTTTTTGATTTGAATTGAGACGCGATTTTCTTCCTTTCACCTGAACACTTAAAGGCCACTGAAGGGTTATTACTTGGCCTAATTTGAATATTGTGTCTTAGGGGAGAGGGAGAGAGATGGGAGAACAGCCAGATTCTGGGGTAGTCAGAACACACAACATTTATCTTTTGAATTTGCCTTTTTATATGGACATGTGCTGTGGCAACCCAAAACAGTTACGTGGAAATATCCAAGATCACTGATCACAGATCACCATATTAGATATAATAATAATGAAAAAAGTTTGAACTCTTGCAAGAATTACCAAAATGTGACACAGAGACATGAAGTGAGCACATGCTATGGGAAAAATGACATCAACCTTGCTCAATGCAGGGTTGTCGCAGACCTTCCACTTGTAGAAAACACAGTATCTCTGAAGAGCAAAAAAACAAGCTATGTCTGTACATTTATTCCTGCACTGGGGAAATGGGAGGTTACGGAATGTTTACTAGAGGATGACATATAACATGAATCTCTTTTATCATCTAATGTCAAAAAAATTTATGTCATCCATATCATTCCTATTTGTGGAAGAAGAAAAGGCTAAAGTACAGAGAGGCTATACGTTCTATGTTAGGCTATACAATAATAGCAAACATTTATATTGCTCTCACTTTACAAGAGCTTTATATTATTCATCTAACTCTCACAGCCACCCTATAACATAGATGCTTTTGTCATTTCAGAAAAAAAAAAAAACCCAAAAAATGAGCCCTGTGGAAATAAATAAATAAATATAAAGAGGGAAAAAAATTGAACCCTGTAGGGTTAAGTAATTGGTCCAAGGTCATATACCAAGGTCGTATATATGCAAAGGCAATGCTGGGATTTGAACCAAGGCAGACAGACTGTAGTGTCTATGTGCTTAACAACTATAGCATACAGTCTCTCTTCCTCCTAATTGGTCATTAAGCCTGGTTGAAAACTCAGCAGTCAGAATGGAGAACCCATGTAGTTAAGTAACAGAATGACATTGGCATTTTAGATAGATTGTTTTGACTATAGTAAAAACAGTGGACTTGGGTGAGACTGATTTGGAGGTGGGAAGACCAAATAGAGGAAAGCATGGAAGCTAGTCTGATCTAGGCTCATGATCCTGCTGGGATTACAGGCATGAGCCACCATGCCTGGCCCAGAAACCTCCGTTACTTTTGCTTGGAGTAAGGGTGGAAGTTGCCTGTTTGCTGAACATTTTGGGATGACAAGTAGTAGTTGGGAAATTCACACTTCGTCTTCTTTTTTCTTTTTTTGAGACAGGGTCTTGTTCTGTTGCCCAGGCTGGAGTGCAGTGGTGCAATCATAGTTCATTGCAGCCTTGAAGTTCCACACCCAAGTGATCCTCCCACCTCAGCTAAATATTTGGGACCATAGGTGCACACCACCACACCCAGCTCATTTTTTTCAATTTTTGTAGAGGTGGAGTCTTGCTATATTGCCCAGGCTGGTCTCAAACTTCTGGCCTCAAATGATCCTCCTGCCTTGGCCTTTCAAAGTGCTGGCATTACAGGTGTGAGCCACCATGCTTGGCCCCACAATTTTGTCTTCTGATTTTCAATTATTTTTTTTTCAGCCTCACAGGTCTCTACTAAAGTTCATTGTATTTTGTGTTTCCAGTTTCCCTGCCTGTCTAGGATTCCTACAGCAGGTTGTCCCCCTCTTCACCTTGCATCCCTTCCTCTACTGATCTTTATCATTCACCACTCCTTCTGATTTCCTTCTTTCTGAAATTGTTCAATTCCCTTTTCCACTGACAGATAACCCTTTATTCCTTTTCCTTATTTTTTTCTCTTTAAAACTTTATTTATTTACTAGTATTTTAAGGAGATCTCAAGAGAGAAAATACAGGAATATGAGCTCAGCCTCATCTCTCATATCTCACTCCCATAACAAAGACCCATCTTAAGAGCTTTTACTGCGTTTATTTTTATTGTTAAGATGTGAAGTCTGTAATTGATGTTTCAGTTTCTTCTTTGGAGAATGATTTTTAGGTTCTAGGTAATTTTATTTACGCTCTTTATCTTTAGTCAGTGGTTTCTAGTTTTATTATCCTATAATTAGTGGCTGGCCTATAAAATTTTTAATTTTTGAAGTTCAGTGACGTTTTCTTTGTATTACAGAATACAATCAATATTGGTAAACATTCTGTGGACATTTGAAGAGAATTACATTCTCTGTTATATACACGGTTAGGTACATCTGTTATATTGGTTAATTCTTTAATTTGCTTTTGAATGTTTGATTTGTAAATGACTTTTTGAAAGAAGCTATTTTCCCAAAACAGTTATTTCCATCTTTTTGTGCTCTCCTTGAATTTCAAATAGCTTTTGTTTCATATTTCAGCACTATGTTATTTCTAGCATAAAAGTTCATAAAGTACATATCCTTATTGTGGAGCTATACTTTATAATCAGTTTAAAATAATTCATTTTATCTGTATAATACATTTTGCTTTAATTTCCATCGATATGCTATTGATATTTTCACTCTGCTTCTTGTTATTCCTACTTTTTTAATTGTCAAAGAAAAATTGTATATATTGTGTAAACATGAGATTCTAAAATATGTATACATTGTTAAGTGGCTAAATCAAGCTAATTAGCATATGCATTACCTCCATATTTACCATTTTTTGTGATGAGAACACTTAATGTCTACTCAGCAATTGTCAAGTACACAATACATTTGTATTAAGCACAGTTGCCATATTATAAAATAGGTCACTTGAACTTATTTCTCCTGTCCAGCTGAAATTCTGTACCCATTGGCCAGCATCTCCCCCATCTCCTCCTCTCCTCCTCTCTGTGGTAACCACATTCTATTCTCTGCATCTATGAGTTTGACTTTTTTAGATTCCACATGTTAATAAGATAATGCAGTATTTGTCTTTTTGTGCCTAGCTTATTTCACTTAACATAAGTCCTCTAGGTTCATCCATGTTTTCACAAATAACAATATTTCCTTCATTTTAAGGCTGAGTAGTAGTGTCTTATGTGTTGATACACCATGTTTTCTTTACCTGTTCATTTGTTGATGAACACTGAGGTTGATTCCATATCTTGGCTAATAGTTGTATAATGCTACAGTGAATGCAGATATATCTTTGAAAGACTCATTTCATTTCCTCTGAATAATACCCACTAGTGGGATCATGTGCTAGTTCTGTTTTTAAGTTTCTTGGGGAACTTCCATACTATTTTTCATAATGACTATACTAATTCACATTCCTACTTACAGTGTACAAGGGTTCTCATTTCTCCACATCCTTGCCAATACTTATCTTTTTTTTTTTTTTGTAATAGCTATTCTAACAAGTGTACAGTGATTCTTCATTGTGGCTTTAATTTGCATTTCCTTGATAATTAGTGATGTTGAGCATTTTTCCATATACCTATTCACCGTTGTATGTCTTCTTTTGAAAAATGTCTATTCGGGTCCTTTGCACGCTTTTTAATTGAGTTGTTTGCCTCTTATTGAGTTGTTTGTGTTCTGTATTTATTTTAGATATTAACTCCTTATCAATTATATGGTTCACATATATTTTCTTCCACTCTATAGGTTGTCTCTTTATTGATTGTTTCTTTTGCTGTACAGAAGTACTTTTTAGTTTGATATAATTCCATTTTTCTGTTTTTACTTTTTTGTAGTCTGTGCTTTTTATGTTTGCATTTGCCTGATATATCTTTACATATCTTTGTGTTTTCCTTTAATTTTAACCTTTGCCTAGAAATTGCTAAGGTGTAAGTATTTTAAGCAATGTAACATTACATTTTGTTTTCTAGACAAGGCTAAAAGTCATATACTTCTAGACAAGGAACAGAATGATCTCACTGTTATTGTGAGAAAAAAACGTATTCGTTCTCATTTTATGCTATTTTTTACACTTCTTTTTAGAAAACATTTCTCTTTGTCTATTATCTCATCTTCTACTGAAATTACCTTTGCAAAAATTGTGACAGTGAGAGAAATCTGACAGAGCTGACTCCATCATGCTTCCAACCTCACAAGATGCAAAGGCATCTTGTGAGGTTGCATCTTGTGCATCAGTCAAACTAACTATGGGAGGAATTTAGTTTAAAGTTTAACTTTAAAACAAAGATTACTAACAGTCCCTCCCTAAAGCTAACCTCCACCTTGCTTGGGGATTGAAACTGCATTTGTAACATTAACAAATTGCTCACACAGTTAAAATTACAGTTCAAGGGTCATGTAGCTGGAGGTCACAAGATTTGTAACTCCCCAGTTGCTCCTGTATATAACATCATTATGGTAAAACTTAAGACTGGTGTTTGAGTTATTTTTCAGACCTTGCATTCTGATGGGCGAGCTGGGACCACCCTGACCAGTAGTAACCCATACCAAGAAACTGACTCAGCAGGTTGTGACACCCCCACCTCGGGAACAGAGACAGTGCCAGAAGACAGCTTCGACCCCCTGTGATTTCATCCCCAACCAAACCAATCAGCATTCCACATTCTCTAGCCTTCTACCCACCAAATTCCTTGAAAAACTCTAGCCACCAATTTCTCCCAGGAGGCAGACTTGAGAATTATCTCCTGTCCTGCCACTAGACTGCCTTGTAATAATTGAACTCTGTCTCTGCTGCAACACTTCTGCTGTTTTCATTTTATTGGCAATTTTGGGCAGCAGGGAAGAACCTAGTTGGGCAATAACAATACACGTACTGGAAAGTGAGAATGCTTGGATTTGCCTGTGTCCCTTATTGATATGGGAAGTCCACTTTCATCTTTTGTACTTATCAATGCTAGATAATACTTCTTTGCTATTTTTTCTGTTCCTTTGTTCTGCTATACCCATCAGGTTTTTCTTAATCTTTTTTTATTCTAGTTCTCATTTGGAAGTTTTAGGTCATATTCTTATTCTACTAGTGCTTCATTTCTCTTCAGTGTCATGAATAAAATTGTCTAATACTTTCCCATGTGTACAATGAGACATTTAACATGATTTTACTTTCTCCTATTCTTATCCTCACTCCCCACACCACCATACACACAACATTTTTTTGTTGAAATACTCTCGATTTTAACTTTAATGTTGCTTTTTTTTTACACTCTGTACATTTTGTTAAATGATTATTTGAATTTAGGCATAACCCAAAATGTTACTGATTTTGTTGCTAATACTCATTCATAGTCAAAATATTTTGCATTTCTTAAAGTCCTAATTTTTTAAGAAGGATGGTAAATATTTCTGGGTTCTTGCATGACTGTGAAATAGCGTCTTTGGAAATGAATGATAAAGCTAGGCTGGGTTTAGAATTCTGTTGTAAAAACCTTTTACACTTAAAAATTAATTAAATATGTTTATTTATTTATTTATTTTGAGACAGAGTTTCACTCTTGTTGCTGAGGCTGGAGTTTAATGGCACGATATCAGCTCACTGCACCCTCCACATCCCGGGTTCAAGCAGTTCTCCTGCCTCTGCCTCCTGAGTAGTGGGATTACAAGCGCCCGCCACCACACCTGGCTAATTTTTGTATTTTTAATAGAGACAGGGTTTCACCATCTTGCCCAGGCTGGTCTCAAACTCCTGACCTCAGGTGATCTGCCTGCCTTGGCCTCCCAAAGTACTGGGATTGCAGGCGTGAGCCACTGCACTTAGCCTGTTTTCTTACATATGGCTGTGTGAGAGAAGTCTGATGTTGATCTGATTATTTTTTGTTTTAGATAATGTGTTTTCTTATGCAACCCATATAAGATTTTTGTTTTCCTTTATTCTTTAAATTCATAAGCATCACTAGATTATTCTAGATGTAAGTCTTTTTTGACTGCATTTGACTACACCCTTTAAGTATGAAAATTTATATTTTTCTTTATTTTAGGAAAATTCCCAGTATTATTTCTTTGATTATTGCTTCCTTTCCATCACCTTCTCACCTATTCACATTTTTATTTTTGGACTCCTGGATTTGTCTCTCTATTAATCAGAGTTCTCCAGAGAAACAGAAGTAGTAAGATGTATATATAGAGAGAGATTTATTTTAAAGACTTGTCTCATGTGATTGTGGGGTGGGCAAGTGTAACCTATAGAGCAGACCAGCAGGCTGGAAATTTCTGCAAGAGGGGATTTTTTTTTTTTTTTTTGAGACAGAATTTCACTCTTGTTGCCCAGGCTGGAGTACAATGGCGCAATCTTGGCTCACTGCAACCTCCACCTCCTGGTTCAAATGATTCTCCTGCCTCAGCCTCCTGAGTAAGTGGGATTATAGGCATGTGCCACCATGCTCAGCTAATTTTGTATTTTTAGTAGAGACAGGGCTTCTCCATGTTGGTCAGACTGGTCTCAAACTCCCAACTTCAGGTGATCTGCCCTCCTTGGCCTCCTAAAGTGCTGAGATTACAGGCGTTAGCCACAGCACCTGGCCAGAAGGGGCTATTAAAGTCTTGTAACCCAAAGCAGTCTAGGGAGAATTTCTTCACAGGAGACCTCACTCTTTTCTCTAAAGACTTTTAAGTGATTGGATGAGGTTTATCCACTTTATGGGGGTAATATGCTTTACTCAAAGTATACTGATCTAAACTTTAATCAAATCTAAAATTTACCTTCACAGCAACAGCTAAACTGGTGCTTGAGCCAGGAACTCTATACCATAGCCTAGCTAAGTTGATGTATAAAGTTAACCATCACAGCCTGGAAATCACTTTTTTTCTTGGCCCTTTTTACTTTATTATTTTATTATGAGTTCTAGGATAATTTCTCAAAACAGTCTTCTAAAATCACGTATTTGCTGCTTACAGCATTTATTGCTTGTTACAAATTTGTTAATTTTTATTTGAAGGTAATATTTTGTGATTTTATATTTTTCACAGTTTCTAAGTTTTCTCATATTTTATTGAAAATACGTTTTAATTTGAAACATTCTTGGATATTTATATTTTTGTTTTGACTATTTTTTAAACCTTGGCTGAGCATGGTAGCTCGTGTCTGTATTCCCATCACTTTGGGAATCCAAGACAGGGGGATCACTTTATGCCAGGAGTTCGAGACTAGCCTAGACACCAAAGCAAGACCCTGTCTCTACCAAAAAACAAACAAAAAGTTAGCCACATGTAGTGGTGCATGCCTGTAGTTCTAGTGGGAGGAAGGCCTGAGCTTAGGAGTTGGAGGCTAGAGTAAGCTAAGATCATGTCACTGCACTCCAGCCTAAGTGACAGAGTGAGACCTTATCTAAAATAAACAAATAAAAAATAGAACTTTATTTTGAAAAGTGGCAAAGCTATAGACTATTTGTAAGGGTACTATAATTAATATTATTACTTTTAATTTAGAATAATCAATTACCATTTGCCATATTTAGTTTATCTCTTATCATATATATATATATATACACACACACACACACACATCACTTATTTTGCTAAACCACTGAAGAGTAAATTGCAAACCTTATAAACTTTTACTTAAATACTTAAGCATGTATCTTTGAACTAGGCCATTCATTTACATGATTTAAAATAGTTGTGAAATTCAGAAAATTTAATATTGATACAATATTACTATAGTCTATGTTTAAATTTTTCCAATTATCTCAGTAATGTCTTTTTATAGCAATTTTTTTTCCAATCTGGGTTCCACCTGAGAATTACACATTGCCCTTAGTTATCATGTAAGAGATTTTTTGAAGTAATTTGCTCTTTGTTGACATAAATCTGTTTCACAAAGAAATATTTGATATGACTCCTTAGAATGTGCCTTTTTTTTAATATGTATGATGACTTTTCTTTATTACCTTTAAAGAGCAGTTCTACATGTTTTCAGTATCAGGATATCAGAATTTTGGGTAAAAATTCCATTGGTTCTTATTTTAAAATTTTAAACCCAAAGAAGAAGAGAAAGTTTGTATTTTCTCTCATTTTGGTGTACTCAGTTACTTTTGGCTCTATGCCTTTGGAGAACAATTGTGTCTCCCTTTCTTCAACATTACTCTTAAGGGGCAATTTTCAGTTGTCCACAGTATTTATAGAGTGTTATGTTAAATCCAGTTGAGAATTCAAAGTGTAAGATCTAGTTCAATGAACAATAATTATTAAGGTAAGGCAAGTAAAGAGCATTTGTGAGACATGGTAAGAACTTATGGAAAATTCAAAGCCTTGAGTCTAAAAATATGAATAATATTTGGATGATAGGGGAAACATTCCTGTTGAGAGTTTAGGACAAATATAGATCATAAAATTTGGTCCTAGTATAACACTAGGAAGCGTATCATAGAACTCATTCCTTTACTTAAATTTTAACAGAGAAAACACAAACTTAAGTATGTAGCTAATATATATTATGCATATAATATAAACAAATATAAATATATGTAAAAATTGTTCAGTTCATCCAAGCTGTCAAATATGTCCTAAAGTTGTTTTTAATATTCTGTAACTTTCTTTTTTTTTAGAGACAGGGTCTCACTATGTTGCCCAGGCTGGTCTCTTAAACTCTTGGCCTCAAGCAATGTAATTTTTTGTCTCTACTTTACCTGTGTTTACTCAAGCAATGTAGTTTTTTGTGTCTACTTTATCTGTATTATGTACCCTTTTTCATTCATAATGCCTTTTATTTGTACCTGTTTCATTTTCATCATCTGTCCTGCTAGAGATTGGTCTATATCATTGTTTTTTCCCTCTTTCTTCTTTCTTGTATTTACTGTTATTTCTTTTCTCACTTATTTGAGACATAATTGATTAGCTTCTGATCTTTGTTTTTCTAATTTAATAAATGCATTGAGGCAATGCTCTTTATTGTTTTAACTAATTGAATGGTTTTTAATGTCAGGTTAATTGAGATATAATTTGCATAAAATCAAATCACCTTCTTAGTGTATAGTTCTGAGTTTCAGCATATTGTACACATTCATTTAACCACCACCATAGTCAAGATATAGAACCTCCATCACCCATGAAAATTTTCTTGGGTCCCTTTGTAGTAAACTCCTCTCCCAACCTCAACCCTTGGAAACCAATGATTTGTTTTCTGTCCCTGTAGTTTTGCTTTTTCCAGACTGACATATAAACATAATTATACCATATGTAGCCTTTTTTCTATCTTCTTTCACTTAATATAATGTACTCGAGGTTCATCCTTATTGTTACTATGATATTATGATCAGAGGTCTGGTTTATATGATTCTGATTCTTTGGCACTTATTTGGGCTTATTTTGAGGTTTACTGTCTGATCTGTTTTCATGAATGGTCTCTGTGTGTGTTTTAAAGGAATTCTCTATTTTTTAGTACAGGTACATATACCTGATAGAGAGGCTTGTTGATTGTGTTGTTCAAATCTATTTTTACTAATTTTTATCCATATAATTCATCAGATTTTTTTTTTCCATTTTTTTTCTTTTTTTTTATTGCATTTTAGGTTTTGGGGTACATATGAAAAACATGCAAGATCGTTGCATAGGTGCACACATGGCAGTGTGATTTGCTTCCTTCCTCCCCTTCACCTATATCTGGCATTTCTCCCCATGCTATCCCTCCCCAACCTCCCACCCCCCGCTGTCCCTCCCCTATTTCCCCCCAACAGACCCCAGTATGTAGTGCTCCCCTCCCTGTGTCCATGTGTTCCCATTGTTCAACACCCGCCTATGAGTGAGAACATGCGGTGTTTGATTTTGTGTTCCTGTGTCAGTTTGCTGAGAATGATGGTTTCCAGGTTCATCCATGTCCCTACAAAGGATGCGAACTCATCGTTTTTGATGGCTGCATAATATTCCATGGTGTATATGTGTCACATTTTCCCTGTCCAGTCTATCATCGATGGGCATTTGGGTTGGTTCCAGGTCTTTCCTATTGTAAACTGTACTGCAATGAACATTTGTGTGCATGTGTCCTTATAGTAGAACAATTTATAATCCTTTGGATATATATACCCAGTAATGGGATTGCTGGGTCAAATGGAATTTCTATTTCTAGGTCCTTGAGGAATCGCCACACTGTCTTCCACAATGGTTGAACTAATTTACAATCCCACCAACAGTGTAAGAGTGTTCCTATTTCTCCACATCCTCTCCAGCATCTGTTGTCTCCAGATTTTTTAATGATCGCCATTCTAACTGGCGTGAGATGATATCTCAGTGTAGTTTTGATTTGCATTTCGCTAATGACCAGTGATGATGAGCATTTTTTCATATGTTTGTTGGCCTCATGTATGCCTTCTTTTGTAAAGTGTCTGTTCATATCCTTCGCCCACTTAATTCATCATATTTTGATAGAGTTGTGTATGTGTATGTGAAAATCTCTCACTGTGTCTGTGGATTTTTCTATTTCTTTTGGTAATTTGTATGCTTTTAAGTATATTGAGGCCATCATTTAAAAATCTTCATACATTTTTAATGCCACTTTTTTCTCATTTAATGCTTATTTATTTGCCCTAAATTCTATTTTGTTTAATTATTTGTTTTAGTCAGGGTTCCCCAGAGACAGAACTAGTAGGATATATCTAGAGGTATGTGAAAAGGGATTTATTAGGGGAATTGGCTCACTTGATAATGGAGGCAGAGAAGTCCCACGATAGACTGCAAGCTAGAGAACCAGGAAAGCTGATCTCACTCTGTCCAGGTATGAAGGCCTCAGAACCAAAGAAGCTGATAGTGTAATTCTCAGTCTAAGGCTGAAGGCCTGAGAGTCCAGTAGGTCACTGGTGTCAGTCCTGGAGTTCAAAGGTTGGAGAACCTGGAGTTCTGAAGTCCAAAGGCAGGAGAAGGGTGTCGTGACTCTAGGAGAGAAGTGGTGAAAAATTGCCCTTCCTGCACTTTTTTGTTCCATCTGGTCCCCAAGCGATTGGATGGTGCCCACCCACATTGAGGGTGGATCTTTTCCACTCACTTCACCAACTCACATGCCAGTCTCCTCTGGGAACACTATCACAGACACACTGGGACAGCCTAGTCATTCCAATCAAAAGTGAAGCCATCAAGGTGCGGTAGCTCACACCTGTAATTCCAACACTGGGAGGCAAGTTGAGAGGATCACTTGAGGTCAGGAGTTCAAGACCAACATGGGCAACATAGTGAGATCCCATTTCTAAAAAATAGAAAAAGCTATCTGGGTGTAGTGCCATGAGCCTATATATTCCTAGCTACTTGGAGGGTCAAGACAGGAGGATCACTTAAGCACAGGAGTTCAAGGATGCAGTGAGCTATGATTGCACAACTGCACTACAGCCTGGGCAACAAGCAAGACCCTGTCTCTGTAAGAAATAAAAACAAAGCAAAACCATCTAAGTTTCTCTTTCAGCAGAAAAAGGTCAGGCACAGTGCCTACTGAAACACTGAGAGTAATTAATGCTTTACCAGCTGTCTCAGTAACCCTTCATCCAGTCAAGATGACGCCCACAATCCACTATCACAGTATTGCTTTGCTACTTTTCTTTTGGCTAATATTTGCCTGGAATATCATTTCCATTCTTCTTTATTTTCATTTAGCTCTAGATGTGTCTCATCTGAACATCATAAAGCTGGATTTATTTTTCTAATTCCAATCTGATAGTATTTTTCCTTTAAGAAGTTAATTTATCATAGTTATACATTTGGACTCTTTTTTTTTTAAGAGGTGAGATCTCCCTGTGTTGGAGAGTTGGAGTACAGTGGCTGTTCACTGGTGCACTCATAGTGCACTGTGGCTTCAAACTTCCTGGACTCAAGTGATCCTCCTGCCTCAACCTCCCAAGTAGCTGGGACTAGAGGCACAGACCCACACCTGGCTTTGGGCTCATTTTAACCATTTTGTTGTGGTTTTGTTTAGTTAATTTTTCTTCACTTTTTTTCCTTCTTTCATGCCATCTGTTGAACTGATATTTCTTTTAAGTACTTCTGCTTTTTTCTTTTTTCTCATTTCCTGGTTTGGAAGCTGTAGATTTGTATTTCTATTCTTTTAAAAACTAACTCCAAAGAAACAACTAAAAAAGGAAAAAACAAAAAAAAATTAACCATAAATGTTAATATACATGTGAGATGTATTATTTTTCTCACAGAGTCTAAAATCATTTAGTGTATCCTTTAGTTAAACAATCTTTGCATATTTTTATCTGCTATCTTTCTTTACAGTTTTTTCTAGAATTCAATTCACCTTTGTATTTTACCGATTTTATTTTAAAAGGGACAGTACCTGTAATACCAGCACTTTGGGAGGCCGAGGCGGGTGGATCACGAGGTCAAGAAATCGAGACCATCCTGGTCAACATGGTGAAACCCCGTCTCTACTAATACAAAAAATTAGCTGGGCACGGTGGTGCGTGCCTGTAATCCCAGCTACTCAGGAGGCTGAGGCAGGAGAATTGCCTGAACCCAGGAGGCAGAGGTTGCGGTGAGCCGAGATCGCGCCATTGCACTCCTGCCTGGGTAACAAGAGCGCAACTCCGTCTCAAAAAAAAAAAAAGGGACAGTAGTTTGATTTCCATCCTCACAATTACTTCTTATGCCTCTTACCTTCCCTCAATGTTCAGTTTTCTTTTTCTTTGCTTTTTATTTCCTTTTTCTTGAGTTGAGTATCTCACTCCATCACCCAGGCTGAAGTGCAATGGCATGATCACAGCTGACCGCGGCCTTGATCACCCAGGCTCAAGTGAACTTTCCGCCTCAGCCTTCTGAGTAGCTGAGACCTCAGGTGCACGCTCCCATACTCAGCTTATTTTTGTATTTTTGGTAGAGAGGAGTTTTGCCATATTGCCCAGGCTGGCCTCAAACTCCTGACCTCAAGTGATCCACTCATCTCAGCCTCCCAGAGTGCTCGGTTTACAGACATGAGCCACCACCCCTGGCCTAAAGTTATTTTCTTGCTGTGAAAAGTAGTTATTTCAGCAAGCCCATGTAGCAGGTAAACTCATTTTTGTAGTTCTGAAAATGTCTTTATTTTGGCCTCACTGCCTAATGGTAATTTAGCTAGTTTTAAGTATTTAGGCTAAAGTTATCTTTCCCTCAGCAGTTTGATGATCAGACTCTAATATCTTTAAGCGTCTTTTGAGAGAGAATAAATATACCATTTAACTATTGCTACCTTACAAATCATCTTTTTCTCTCTGATAGCATTAAGACTTCTTATTAACTTTGATTTTGTACTTGTTCTATGGTGGCTTAAGATGTGGATTTATTTTTATGGGTTTTATCTTCTCTGGATTTGATGATAATGATGCTTTTAATCTAAGATATTCTACTGATCTTTAGTACTGGGAATATCTTAGACATTATCTATGCAAACATTCCTGTCTGCCATGCTTTCTATATTCTATTTCTAAAATTTGCTCTATGTTAAGGCCTGTATCCTCCATGACTTTTAACACTGTTTTAGTTTTCATCTCTCTGTATCTCTGTATCACAGTCTCAGTGAATTGCTCAATCCTGTTTTTCAGTTTACTAAGTGCCTTTTCTACTATATCCTTTTCTAATATATCCCGTCTACTAAGATTTTCTTTTTCAAATAATAAATTTCAGTTTCCAAGGATTTTTGTGATACTTTTTGTATACATCAATTCTTAAATTTTCTTTTGATTTTTTCAAAATTTATTTTTTAAGATACTTCTTCCTTCTGTATGAATCTTCAGCTCTTATCTTTATAATGTTTTCCGATTGCTCTGTAAATATATTTCCTCACATTTAAAAAAAATTCATGCTCTTTCAGTTGTGTTTCTTGACTTTCTTAGCTTTAGTTTTCCTCAAGTGCTTTGGAAATCAGTTTGCAGGTTCATCTTGATGGTGACTTTTTTTTCTCTCTGTCTCTATCTCCTGTTTATCCCAATCACTGAGTCAGTGGGTGGATTGGCTTAAGTTTTAGGAACTAGGATTTGTCTGCCTCCTCTGTCTTCCTGATTTTATATAATGGTTTATCCCCAAAAGCTTTTTTCAGCTTCTTTTCACAGTTTGGGGAATCACATCTTAGTGCCATTTTTATGCACTGAGACTTGGTAAAGTCTTTTGCCAGGTGGTTCTTTTTAATCTCCACTAACATGCAATATTAACCCTTGTTGCATCTGACTGCTGCCAGACCTGGAGCTTAACTATTTTATAATGTCAGCCTTGCATACTACTTGTGTTCTGTTACACAGTGACTTTTATTTTTAGTACAGCAGTAACTTGATTTTTTTTCTTTAGTATATCTCTTATACTTTATTCTGTTATACTTTGTCAGTAATGTAGCTTATACTTTATCTGTAATTGCTGAGTACTGTTTCAAACAGAGACTCTAAAATGTCTATTGCCAGTATCATCTTGACCAGAATCCTGTCAAGACAGTTTGCACTTACGTATTTGGAAATTAGGATACAAATCTTTGTCAAAGCCATCATCTTTGGCATATATATGATTCGTTCTATTTCTTTGTTTAATGCATAGATATGCTACAGCAAAACAAGAATAAGAATACCAATTCATGTTCTGGGGGCATGACTTCTAGACTCAAATTGGATGGATTCAAATCATGGCATTGACATTTGCTTCCTGCATGACTCATCCTTTCAAAATCTTTGTTTCCTCATCTGTATTTATGACATATCTACTTCATAGACATCTTTAAAGGATTAAATGAAATTTCAAAAACTCATGTTGTTCCAGGTTAAAAAATTATGTATATATATTATATATAATGTATATATAATGTGTGTGTGTGTGTGTATATATATATATTAAATTATCATAGCATTGTGAACCCTCAAGGAATGTTAGCCATTATTTGTACAGTGGAATTACATGATATACGTGTTTAATGCATAAATTCACATATAGCCATTCTCTTTTGTAAAATACATGCAGTATAATATATTTTAGAGATATATCTTACTATATATGATATATTAATTTGTACTTTTTAATGAAGTATTATCAAGGTTGTTAAACCTCCCCCATACTGTATTTCTTTACTTTCTGGGTCATTTAAATGATCCTCAAAAGTAATTTTGACTGGATATTTTTTCCACATAGACTGACTTTTAAGACTTAGCGCCCTCCCTCATGAGATGCAAGTATTAGTTATCTCTATATTAGTCAGTGTATTTTTATGCCAGGCATTGATAATTATATAAAGCTGTATAGTACTGAAAAATCATTTGGCCTCAAAATCAAACATCTAGGTTCAAGTCTGGCCTCTTCCATTATCCAGTCACCTCACCTTATTGGATGTCAGTTTCTTCATTTATAAAACAGGGATAGTAACACCTACATATCAGAGTGTTTGTAAAGCTTAAATGCAATAAGGTATGAGAATGCAGTCTATAAACTGTAAATTGCTAGATATGTAAGCTATGAGTGCATGTCTTTGTTACAGCAGCTTCCTTCCATATTTACATAGTCATATGGAAAGTAGGTAAACCTGAGCCTGCAAAGTGGTTGAATCTCCAATCCATCCGGCACTTTCTGTAGTAAAAGAAAAATTCTCAGCGACAGTTTTACAAATAATGATTCTTAGAGGATGGGAATGAAGTAGATATACATTATCTGGTATTTGTATTTGACACCTTTAACTGCTAAGACCAAAGTATTAGAATCTTTTGCTCTTTCAGCCACAGCATACAACATTTAGCTTTCAGCAATTTGAAGCAGAAATGGGAAACCTAATTTTAGAGGTGAGGTAAGTAGAGCAGGCATTTCCTTTCCTATTCAGATAAAATTATTACATACTATTAGTGGAATATGCCGAACAACTCTAAGAACTAAGCCGTTTATCCTTCACTGGTGGCCCTATTTTAAGTCACAAGAAATATGCTCTCTACTGAAGTCCCCAATACAGTTTTCTTCCCCTCCTTCACACGGAAATGTAGCCAAAGATACTCTAAATGGACCATGCCTGTGCTTGCTAGAGCAGTAGAAAAGTTAAAGTAAAATTGCTGCTTTTGGGAGCCCAGAAAAAAGCACACAACACAGCCGAACTCAGCGCCTTTTAACCCCTTTCTTTCTTACCTATCTTCCTAACTTGCCACATTTGATTAAAAAAATCTAAACAATATTTAAAGGTATACACTGAGTATTCTGCTTTTACCCTGTTCCTGTCTGCCCCCACCAGCACCCACTTCTGGTCCCCACTATCACTGGTTTCTTTTGTACTTTTCTGGTGTTTGTTTATAGAAACAGAAATATGATAATATAGATACAGATGTATTTTCCCCTTTCTTACATAAATGGTGGCATACTATATATATTATTTTGCCCTTGCTTTTTTTTGTTGAATAATTTATATTAGAGTTTGGAGGATTAAATCTCCACACATACAGAGCTTCTTCATTCCTCTTTAGAGCATCTTATTACATTAGAAGTACATGCCATTGTTTATTTAACCACCCCCTCATAAAGGAACACTTTTTTTCAGTCTTTTGCTGATGTAAACACTAGCACCATAAATAACCTTAAATATTGTCATTTTGTATATACACAGGATGTCTCTAAGATACATTGCCAAAAGTATGATTACTGAGTCAAAGAGTGAATGTACTTTTTTAAGAATTTTCTATTGTTTCAATCACCTCAAAACAACAGATAATGAGGGCATCAGGGAAGGAACCTGGTGGCCATGTTGTGCAGGCAGACTTGGATTTGATCTGTGTTTCATCCGCCTCTTGGTGCATGACTTTGGGCAACTTACTTCTCCTCTCATGGAGTCTTGGTATCATCTTCTATCAAAAGTGGAGTCTGGTCCCTATCTCAATAGAGTAATTATAAAATTAGATGAGATAATGGATGGATCTTGTCTGCACTGCCACCTTTAAGATGCTGGGATTATTAACCAAAAAATGACTACAAACCTGATGCCAGGCTCACTTTCTTTCTTTTTTTGTTCTTAAATCATCAGATTGTAAAATGACTTTTTCTTTTTTTTGATGTATTGTTCTATCAATTTTAATATATACATAGATTTGTGTAACTACTCCATAATCAGAATACAAAATAGTAAATGTATTTTTAATTTGGATAGATATTGGCTAGTTGCTCTCCATAAGGGTTGTATACCCACACTGCCATCTCCCCAACAATAGATGAGAGACTTTTTCCTCATAGTTTGGCAAATGATAGAGTTGGTTGTGTGTTTGCTGTCTGTTTTAGCCTTCCCTGTGCAGACACATAGCAGCAAACTAGGGCTACAGCAGCTGTCTGGTCCTTCTTCCCTTGATTAAAGTTGCTTAAGCCTCAAATCTGAAGCTTAAAAAGAAAAATAAATACTAAACAGAGGCCTCATATTTTAATCACATTTTAAAGTAGCTACTTTCCCCATCTGCTTCTCAAACAAATAGACAGCTTAGTTTACAGCACTCCGTTATTCTGAAAAACTGAAGGATAACTGAAAGACAGTAGAAAAAATCATGTCAATAACAGTTATATACCTTTGACATGGTAACTGTTCTTGTTCACAAGTTTCAGTGCACATACAACCTCTTTTTTCTCATCTGCCTCCTACCTAATATCAAAACACTTAGAAGTAAAAGCTGATTAAGATCTTATCACTTTAATTTTGTAAACTCACTAAAAGAAAGAATGGTATTAATAGAATTGACATGAGAAAATCGGACTAAACTGTTTGAAACATCTACTTTCTTTATTGTCGATGTAAATTAGCCAAACATAATCAAAATATTGATTTAAAAATCTCTTGCTTATGGGCCAGATTCATCCAACAAGCTTGTATCATTGGTCTCACATAATCTTTCAAAGTTAAGAAATATTACATTAAAATCCAGATCTTTGGATCTTCTTGAATAATGAGAATATCTGAGAATAATAAGCCCATATTATCCCATTACAACTGTTTTCTGGGGCATGCACTCTAATTCACCACATTTTTTTTTTTTTTAAATAGAGGCAAGGTGTCACCATGTTGCCTAGGCTGGTCTGGAACTCCTGAGTTCAAGTGATCCACCCACCTCGGCTTCCCTAAGTGTCGGGATTACAGATGTGAGCCACTGCGCCTGGTCTCTAATTCATTACATTTTTATATGTGATCACTTTATTTGGTTTTTTTCCTACTCTTTATTCAGAATATTGTATAACTTAGTAAAAATTTTATGTTTTAACAGCAGCAAACACTTCTTTTTATTATCAGTATTTTCAAGTATCCATATAATATTTAGCAATAATATTTCAATTAAAAGAATTTAGAGTTACTATGACTAAAGTGTTCTTACAGACATGAAATCTGCCATTTGATTTAGTAGTTGGATTATTTAACTTAAAGCTTTTTTCCCCTTTTAATACATGAACATATTTTCTTACCATTTTGGGAAACTATCACTGATTTTTATTACTTTCTGAATGATTCTTGCTTTTTATCATCTGATATATTGATTATTTCATATTCATATATGCCATTTGACTTTTAATGTATCTTTTAAAAACTTTAGTTGCTGAGAAATGTTGTGCCAAGGTTCATCAGAGTTATGATCATATTTCTTCTGCATTTCGATCCCTGAGCTGACGAGCTGACTTACCATATAACTTCTCATTGATTTTAATTTTCCAGACTTTGCAGACACCTGTTTATTTAGGTGAGCTGTAATCACTTGCTCACCCTACTCCCTACACTCTCTGCATTGAAATCTATCATTGTAGAAATGAAGATTGCAGATAATGGACATTGCTTTCTTCATTAACACTCTACTAGAACTATGAATGCTTTGTTTATTAGCAGAATTAATTAAGGTTTGCCTCTGGTTTAAAAAAAGGAATTCATTTAATCTGGTTGTACTCATTTTTAAGAAGCAAAATTATTTTTGTGACTTGTCCTTTATTATTATTGTTGTTGTTATTTACGAATAACTGGTGCCTGGACAAGGCATCTAAATGAAATAGGAACCAAAGATTTATGGTAAAGGAACCAAAGATTTTTGGTAAATAGTAGTGGTAAGTTTAGTGGGACTTAATTATGAAAAATATTAAACTGAAGGCTATTTAATGCAAGTTATAATTTTATAACTGTGGGAATAATGAGCGGCAAAGGATGAATGACATTTTAATTTTCATTTTTGTAATTTTTAACAAAGTTGATGATAATGCAATATGACATCGTGGCTTTATTGTTTAACTTTCTATTATGGTTTTAAAGAGGTTCTTTTTTTTTTTTGCAAAAGTTTTCAGAGTGTTTTTTAGTTTTTTGAAAGGTGTCTCCAATCTTTAATATTTATATTTTTCTTCTTTCAGACACCCATTGCATTATGATCCTTGGTTATTTTCTTTAATTCACTTTTTAACTGGTTTTACTGGCTTTATTTGTGATTTGAGTTTAACTGGTCTTACTGGCTTTATTTATGATTTGAGTAGTGTTCAAATATTTAATTAGCTCCATGAAATCCCGCCTTTCCCAATATTGACTTTGAGTAAATTTGCATATTTTTTATAGGCGTGGATAGCATCCCAAAATAACAGATATGTTTACACCATCCAATGATTGGAGAAATACTGACCAACAAAACTTTTGTCATGAAGAGTAAGGACAGGCTCTTTAATGTTGAGTAGCAAAGGATATTTGAGAAGGGCCCAATTAGTGAGTGATGCATGTATCAGTCAGTATTTTATGTTGTCAGAACTTTTGATTGGGTAATGAATATTCAGGTGTTGAGAACTCTCCTATTTTGCATTTAGTCTTCTGAATAGTGAATTATCTTAGTCCAGTTTGTGTTGCTATAACAGAATACCACAGATTGCATAATTTATGAAGAAAAGTTTGTATTTCTCACAGTCCTGGAGACTGGGAAGTCCAAGGTCAAGGGGCCTATATCTGGTGAGGACCTACTTGCTACATCATCCCAATAGCCAAAAGCAGAAGAGCAATAGAGTATGTGTATAAGATAGAGGAAGCTCACTTTTATAACAAACTCACTCTCACAGTAATGAACCCACTCCTATGATAACAACATGAATTCATTGATGAGGGCAGAGCCCTCATAACCCAATCACTTCTCAAAACTCTTACTTCTCTGCATTGCTGCATTGGGGATTACGTTTGCAACATAAGAACTTTGGAGGACACATTCACTCTATAGCACAAACAGTAAATTTGTGGATAGCAGATTCTGAAGTTTTTCAAGTTTATTATAAGTGCTTTCTCATCTCAAATAACTCATCAACTATGACATTTTTTAAGCACCATAAAAGTGTGTTTTATGTTTGTATGTGTGTGTGTGTGTATCAGCTTCAGACCTTTAAAAGAGTGATTTCTTTACAGTAATAAGATGGAAATTCATTCATAGCATTGACTAAAGTGGGCTGCCAGCGTTGATAGTGACATTTCTTTAGCACGAATAACATTCTACTATCCAAGGAAGATATTTTTTCATGTCATAGATATGAAGCAACAGAACCTAGCACCAACTGATTCACCATTATATTATAATAGATGCTCCAAGAACAAATACATACCAAGGGAAAAAAGCCCTGATGATCGGACTTGGTGAACCATAGTTGCACTTAACTATTCAATGCAGGGATGTGTTTAGTCTAATCTACCACAAGATAATTTGTTAGAAGTTAGTCTTGAAGTAGAAATAATAAAAAGAAAAAACCAATAATCTAAAAATGAAATGATTAAATGTGATAAACAATAAACAGAATTTTTAAAATACTGATGCTTATAGTTCAGAGACTTTTGAATAACGGAAAGACAAAGACTTTTCTAGGTTTTCTGTATACTTAGTAAGTTCTGTAATTAATAAGTCTTAATCCTAACCTGAAGTGATCTCTCTCTCATCTGAATTTCCAGAGGCTTCATTTTTCTGTATTATATCTTTGACAAATAATTTTGTGCAGACCATGAACAACTCTTCTGCTGTTTTCTGAAACTATTTAAATCTCATATGGTTATTGAACTACTTTTGTGTTTACAGCTTCCCAAACAAACTATAAACTTCTTATAATCCTTCATACTTTCTTAAATTAATTACAGTGCCTTGCTAATAGTAGAAATGGCCAAAATAGTTTTTTGATTTGACTTAAGCTGATACAAACCCATTCTTTTCCAGAGTAAGAAAAATTAACTTTACTCCTATTTAGTGTGTAGTGCCTTTATCTCATAAAACTATGTAGAGCCTTTATAGCAAATATTAATTTCTCCTTTCATGAAACTTATAATGAGTTCTTCTTTCAGTATAGGTTATGAGTGCAATTTTAGACTCATGTTCTAAAGACTCACTAAGACAATAGTGCTCATGAGGGTAAGATGACATGTTTGTGAAAATGTCCAGAAACAGGTATTTTCTTATACTGTGGGTAGGTATAAATTAGTAGAACTCTTGGAAAACAATTCATCTATGTATGTATGCCATACCTAAAGACATTATTATCCTTTAACCCAGTTTCTAAAAATCTATTCTAAGGAGGCATAGAAAAACCATTATCCACAGGAAACTTTGCAACATCATTTATAATAACTAAATTTGGAAACAACCTAAATGACAATAGTGAATGGTAATGGACAAATTACAATGCAATAATGTGCTGTTATTATACATAATGTTTTCAAATAATTTGCTTAAATGTGGACTTTCTTTTTTAAAATGTACAAAATTTAGTATTGTCACTCCTTTGCAAAAAATGAAAGAGAAAAAAGTCAGACAAAGATATACAAAAGTATTAACAGTTTAATAGTTATTTGATTTTGAGTAATAGGACTGTTTTCATTCTTACACTTTTATGTATTCTCTAATAATCCTATAAAAATCATGTATTACTTTTTTTTTTTTTTTTTTGAGACAGCATCTCATTCTGTCACCCAGGCTTGAGTGCAGTAGCACGATTTCAGCTCACTACAACCTCTACCCCTCAAGCTCAAGCAATTCTGCCTCAGCCTCCCTAGTAGTTGGGATTACAGGCGCCCACCACCACGCCCAGCTAATTTTTTTGTATTTTTAGTAGAGATGGAGTTTCATCATTTTGGCCAGGCAGGTCTCAAATGCCTGACCTCAGGTGATCTGCCTACCTTAGTCTCCCAAAATCCTGGGATTGTAGGTATGAGTCACCCCACCCAGAAATCATGTATTACTTTTTAAATGAATGCAAAAGTAAGCTGCTTTTTTTAAATCTAAGAAACAATAAATACTCAAGTCATTCTCTTGGGAAAGACATATTTCTTAAGAATGAGATCCCTGCCTTTTAACAGGTTTTAAGAACTTCAGAATAAAAAAGAGAAACTAGAGCAGTTTAAAGTACTGAGCAACTGATCAAATTCACCATTGCACTGCCATGACTCTCCTTCTAAATGAAGCAGGCCTCAATACAAATCATCAGTCTCATACCTTAACTGACCTTCTCTTGACTTATCAATACTAAGTCTAATGACTGTATGTTTTCAGTGTGACAACCCTAGTCCCTTCCCCTCATTATTTTATCTTCGTTTCCTTCTTTTACTTAGTATAGTATTTTTAATGTTCATCAATATTATAGAATGTATCAGTACTTTTTTCATTTCTATTACCAAATAATATTTCAGTTATGAATATACCACATTTTATTTTATTCATCAGTTGATGAATATTTGAGTTGTTTCTACTTTGTAGCTATTATGAATAATAATACTATAACTATTTGTGTACAAGTTTTTATGTGCATATATGTTTTCATTGCTCTTTGTTAAATAAGTAGGCATAGAATTACTGAGTCATGTATTAACTTTATGTTTAACATTTGAGAGACTGTCAGGCTGTTTTCTAAAACAGCTGCACCATTTACAGTCCTACCAAGAGTGTATGAGGGTTACAGTTTCTGCTCTTCTTCGTCAATACATGCTGTTATTTATCTGTCATGTCTATTCCATTGATTTGTATGTGTCTATCTTTTTGTAGGTACCAAACTATCTTAATTACTGTAGCCTGGATAAATTTGAAATAAGGAAGTAAGAGTCCTCCAAATTTCTTCTTGTTTTTTAAAATGGTGTGTTTAAGCTATTCTACATTCCATCAATTTCCATGTGAATTTTAAGATCAACTTACCAATTTTTACAACAAAGCCAGCTGGGATTTTGATTGAGATTACATTTAATCAGTAAATCAATTTGGAGAATCTTATTATCTTAACAATACTGGAGCTCAGATCCATGAACATGAGATGTCTTTGTATTCATTTAAGTCTTCTTTAGTTTCTTTCACTGATATTTTGTAGTTTTTAAAGTGTACGTTTAATCTTCTTTTGTTAAATTTATTCACAAATATTTTAATTTTTTAGTGCAATTTTAGATGGAATTGTCTTATTATTTCATTTCAGACTATTCATTGCCAGTTTAGAGAAAATAACTGATTTTTTTTTTACATTGAGTCAATGGCAAAAGATGATTGATTTTGGCATATTGATCTTGTATCCTGCAATCTTGCTGCACTTGTTAATTTTTATAGATATTTTAGAACATTCCTTTCGCTTTCTTAGATATAAAATCAGTGTAATGCCTATCAAAATACCAATGATATTCTTCACAGAAATGGAAGAAACAATCCTAAAATTTATATGGAATCACAAAATGTCCAAAATAACCAAAGCTGTTCTAAGCTAAAGAACAAAACTGGAGGAATCACATTACCTGACTTCAAATATACTACAGAATTATAGCAACCCAAAACAGCGTGGTACTAATGACTGATGTTTTACAGAATTACAGCAACCCAAAACAGCATGGTACTAATGACTGTATGTTTTACATACATAGAGTCTGGCATAAAAACAGACACATAGACTAGTGAAACAGAATTGAGAACCTAGAAACAAATCCACACACCTAGAGTGAACTCATTTTTGACAAAAGCGCCAGAAGCATATGCTGGGGGAAAGATAGCCTTTGAATAATTAGTGCTGGGAAAACTCAATATTCATATGCGAAAGAATGAAACTAGACCCCTGTCTCTCACCATGTACAAAAATCAAATCAAAATACATTAAAGACTTACATCTAAGACCTCAAACTATGAAGTTACTACAAGAAAACATTGGGGCAGCTCTCCAGGACAATGATCTGGGCAAATATATGTCAACACTCCATGAGCACAGGCAACCAAAGTAAAAATAGACAAATGGGATCACACCAAGTTAGAAAGCTTCTGCACAACAAAGGAAACAATTAAGAAAGTGAAGGGACAACAAACGGAATGGGAGAAACTATTTGCAAACTACCTATCTGACAAGGGATTAATAACCAGAATATGTAAGGAGCTCAAACAACTTTACAGGGAAAAAAATATGACAATCCAATTTAAAAATGAACAAAAGATTTGAATAGACATTTCTCAAAAGAAGACATACAAATAGCAAACAGGTATATGAAAGGGTGCTCAATCATTAATCATCAGAAATGCAAATCAAGACTACAATGAGATATCCTCTCACCCCAATTAAAGTGGCCTATATCCAAAAGATAGGCAATAACAAATGCTAGCAAGGATGTGGAGAAAAGAGAGCCCTCCTACAATGTTGGTGGGAGTGCAAGTTAGTACAGCCACTGTGGACTGCAGTCTGGAGCCTCCCTTAAAAATTAAAAATAGAGCTACCATATGATCCAGCAATATCACTGCTGAGTATATACCCGAAAGAAAGGAAATCAGCATATTGAAGAGATATCTATGCACTCCCATGTTTGTTGCAGCACTGTTTACAATAGCTAGAGATTCAGAAGCAAGCTAAGTGTTCATCAACAGATGAATGGATATAGAAAATGCAGTACATATACACAGAGGAGTACTCTTCAACCGTAAAAAAGAATAGGATCCAATCATTTGCAACAACACAGATGGAACTGGGGATCGTTATGCTAAGTGAAATAAGCCGGGCACAAATAATGCATGCTCTCACTCATTTGTGGAATCAAACAAAATAATTGACTGGGTGCAATGTGGCTCATACCTCTAATCCCAACACTTTGAGAGGCCAAAATCAGGCAGATCGCTTGAGCCCAGGAATTCAAGACCAGCCTGGGCAACACAGTGAAACCTTGCCTCAAAAAAAACAAATTAGCCAGGCATGGTGGCATGTGTCCATAGTCCCAGCTATGAGGCTATGGTTGCCAGAGACCGGGAAGACTAGTACAGGGGCTTAGGGGGAGGTGGGGATGGCTAATAGGTACAAAAAAACATAAAGAATGAATAAAATCTACTATTGTGATAGCACAGTAGAGTGACTATAGTTAATAATAACTTGTGTATTTTAAAATAACTTAAAAGAATGTAATTGTTTATATCTCAAAGGATAAATGTATGTTTGAGGGGATGGATACCCCAGTCAGTCTCTATGATGTGCTTATTTCATATTGCCTACTTGTATCAAAACATCCCACGTACCCCATAAATGCATATACCTACTATGTACCTATGAAAACATCTTAATAGATACAGTCTTACCTGTATCTTATTCTTTTCCAATCTGGGTGCCTTTTATTTCGTTTTCTTGTTTTGTTTCCTTGGATAGAGTTTGCAGTATAATGTTGAATAGAAGTGGCAAGACTGGACATTTTTTGTTTCTTATCTGGGGAGGGGGGGAAATATGCATTCATTCATGATTAAGTATGATACGAACTGTGGATTTTTTCATAAATGCCCTTTAATGGTTGAGGAAGTGCCCTTCTACTTCTTGTTTGTTGAATATTTTTAACATGAAGAGGTGTTAGATTTTGTCACATGCTTATTCTGTGCTCCTATATGTTATTATTGTCAGATATATTTCTATATGTGATAGGCCCAACAGTACTTTATCCTACAATATTGTTTTGTACAATTTCTTTTTCAGTCAATTAAGGAAAAAAGGAGAAGCAATATGCATTCATTGTATCATTTATAATTACTTTTACTTCTGCCCCTTTTTGTTTTCTGGATGTCCAATTATCAACTAGGTTCTTGAGGAAGTTTCTTTAGTATTACTTGTGTTACCAATAAATTTTCTCAGTTTCAGTTTATTTGGGAAGATACTTATTTCACTTTCATTTTTAAAATAGAGTTTCGCCCAAATGAAGTTTTTTTGTTTTGTTTTTTTGGAAATAGAGCTGGCTGCATTGCCCAAGCTGGAGTACAGCAGTGCAATCTTGGCTTGCTGCAACCTCTACCTCCTGGGTTCAAGGGATTCTCGTGCCTTAGCCTCCTGAGTAGCTGGCATTACAGCCACATGCCACCACGCCCAGATGATTTTTTTGCATCTTTAGTAGAGACAGGGTCTCATTATGTTGCCAAAGCTGGTCTGAAACTCCTGGCCTCCAGTGATCCACCCATCTTGGCCTCCCAAAGTGCTGGAATTACAGGTGTAAGCCACCATGTCCAGCCCAGAATTAAGATTTTTAAGTAACAAGTTGTTTTTTTTTTTCTTGTCAGCACTTGGTTTATATCATCCTACTGCCTTCTGGTTTTCATTGTTTCTGAAGAGAAGTCAGCCACTGATCTTTCTGAGCTTCCCTCACACGTGACAAATTATTTTTCTCTTACTGCATCTGAGATTTTCTCTCCCTTGAATATTTTCACTTTGACCTGTCTGAGTATGATTCTCTCTGTCCTCATCCTACTTGGAATTTGTTGAGCTTCTTCAATAGATCAGTTAATGAATTTTCATCAAGTTTTGGAAGTTTCCAGCCATTATTTTTTTGAATATTATTTTTGTTTCTTTCTTTCATCCCTTCTGGTACTTCTCTTATGCATATGCTGCTGTGTTTAGTGGTGTCCCACATTTCTCTGAGGCTCTATTCTGTTTACTACATTATTTTTTCTTCATTCTTTTGTGTATAATATCTATCAGTCTATCATCATGTTCACTCATTCTTTATTCTGCCAACTGAAATCTATGATTGAGTCCCTCTAATGAATGTCATATTTCATTGTATTATATATTTCCATTCAGAATTGCCACTTGGCTCTTTTTTTAAAATCTATAGACTTTGCTTTATTGTGTGCGAAGAGTGTTAGTGGATTTTGAGTTCCCTGCATTTTATTTTCTTGAAAAATTAGTGATTGATTCTTTCCAAAATAACCAGAAAACAAATAAGGCAGAAAGCATGTCCTCCTCATAGTCCCCACTCAGTTCTGAGACTAACAGACCAGAATGTAACCAGACTCTGAATTCTTCAAGATACCTGATTTCAATCCATAGAATTCTTTAGTAACTTGTGCAATTAATTTTTTTTCTACAATGTCATCAAACGACAAGCAGAAATCTTGATTTCTTAACTATTACAATATAATGGCCTCACCTGTGACCACTTCCACAGTGAATCATAATACCAACAAGGCCCTGCATTCTGTCTGGATTGGTTGCATCATCTGAAGTGTTACACAGACAAAGTTCTAAATGAAAAACTACCTAGTAAGAAAGTTTTGTACATCAGTGAAGTTAATCCACATATTTAAATCTTTTCAGATGTAGAGCTGAAATCATGGGCGGTTTTTAAGCTTTCATTCATTTGTGTGCTTCCTGTTTGCTACAACACTCTTCACAGTAATGTTTGTATTCACTTCATAGAGTTTCTGTCTTGCTAAAAACACTTAACAGTGAATAACTGATACGTTTTGTTCTACATCACAGGAAGTTCCTTAAAATCTTCATCTTTGCTGTTATAGTTTCACAAGTAAGACATCTGGTTTTATTAGTTAATTGTTCCTGAAAAATTTCATGAACCTACATTGTGTCTGGAGTGCTGTTGTTATTTTCAGTATCAATATTACCATTTGGTAAGCGATCATTTTGTTTATCCTGCCTTCTTTCTTCTTGTAAAACATCAGCAATTGTATTTAGTAGATAATTTAAGAATCCATGGGCATCTTGTTGCATGCAGAAAAGCTCATTTTCTTTCTCTAATCTTGTTTTGAACTTCTCAGGAGATGCTACTTCAACCTTTTCCTTCTGTGTGGCTACACTATGGAAGAAAGTTGCTGAGCACATTGAAATTTTCCTTCTTCCTAGATTGTCTTGTGTGCTAGAACATTTTCCTGAAATGGATGATAAAAATAAAGTGCATGAAGAGCTAAATTCCCAAAATTGCACATATGCACATACTCCCCAAATTGACTAACCCAAAAGTGTCCATTGCAGGTATTCCTAAAATTGACTAAACCAAAATAGTACTCATTGACTGGAAACTGTTCTGAGCCAATCTCTTTCTCTGATGCTGAAGCATTGGCACTCATGGTACAGATGGAGGCAGGGGAGGAGAGAAGCCAGGCCACCCACATGCATTGCAAACCATGGGCCACAAACCCACACACCAAACCTGCCAGGCCACCATTGCTCAATATTTTTTCATAATTTCTGTCCCTTTATTAATATTGTAGATCTGTTAAAATATTATAATCTACTTTCATTCTTTAAGCATAGTTTGCTTTAGTTCTTCGAATATATTATACATATATATATATATTTTTCTTTTTCTTTTTTGGAGATGGAGTCTCACTCTATCCCCAAGCTGGAGTGCAGTGGCATGATCTCGGCTCACTGCAACCTCCACCTTCTGGGTTCAAGCAATTCTCCTGCCTCAGCTCCTGAGTAGCTGCAATTACAGGTGCCCGCCACCACGCCCAGCTAATTTTTGTATTTTCAGTAGAGATGAGGTTGTGCCATGTTGACCAGGCTGGTCTTGAACTGCTGACCTCAGGTGATCCACCCACCTTGGCCTCCAAAAGTGCTGGGATTACAGGCATGAGCCACTGTGCCAGGCCTGAATATATTATATTTATAATGGCTACTTTAAAGTCTTTGGTCTGTTTAGTCTGACATCTGGGTCCTCTCACAAGCAGTTTCACTTCACTTTTTTTTCCTGTATATGAGCTAAACTTTCTTGTTTCTTTGCATGTCTCTCTCTTTTTTTTTTTTGGAGACAGAGTCTTGCTCTGTTGCCCAGGCTGTACTGGAGTACAGTGGCACAATCTCAGCTCACTGCATCCTCCACATCCCGAGTGCCTCAGCCTCCCAAATAGCTGGGATTACAAGCACCTGCCACAACACCTGGCTAATTATTTTATTTTTTTATTTTCATTTTGGTATTTTTAGTAGAGACAGGGTTTCACCATGTTGGCCAGGCTGGTCTGGAACTCCTGACTTCAAGTGATCTACTCTCCTCAGCCTCCCAATGTGTTGGGATTACAGGTGTGTTAATGTGTCTGGCCTCTTTGCATTTCTTATAATATTTTTTGAAAATTGGAATTTCTAGATAGCATATTGTAGCAATTCTGAATATTAGTCCTCAGTACTTGTCATTGTTGTTGGCCTGTTTATTCATTTAGTGACTTCCCTGGTCTACTTTGACAAAGCCTATTCACCGCCTGTGTAAAGCTTCTGATGTTACTCTTCAGAGTGCCCAGCCTTTCCCATGCATATAGTCCTCCTGGGATGACAGTAGCTATGATGGACTCTCTTTGACTATCTCTTTCCCTGATCTGTTATGCTGTTTGCTTCCATTGGTATCACACCTACCTGTTAAGCTCTTCAAATTGTGGGGGTAGTGCTCTATTATTTCCAATAATACCCCAGGGAACAAATTCTCTACAGTCTGTTCTAATTAAATTCTGTCCCCTATACTGAACTAGTTTTCGGGCCATTCTTTGAAGTTTGTACTAACGCCAGGAGGACTGTTCTTAGCTGTCTCTTTGATTCTCTCTGGTAAAAAGCTTCATGTTCTTGGGAGTGTTTTTCTGTTTTGTTTAATAACTGATATCCAGTCACTTCCTATTGTTCACCAAGATGACCTACCACTTAGCTTATTTCTCTCATGGAGATACTAGCCTCTTCTTGCTTACTATCAAAATCTTCATTGTTTCAAAAGTACCCTTAGGCTTGAACTCTCCCACACTCTATTCTCAATAAGTCAGTTCTCTTGAGGAGAGCTTTGGAGTTCTTTGTTCTTATGACATTCTCCTCCCCCTGGTTAAAATCTTTGAGCCACTAGTCTGAAGCTAAGGTTAGGACAGCCGCCCACTTTTCTGACAGTGGCATCCCTGTTTTATGAGCAGAGCAGTGTGCAGAGGAATAGCCTCTAATCTTCTTGGCTTGCATCTCCCAGCATGGAACCTGTGCTCTAAGAGTGACCTGGTGCATGAATGCTTTAAGCTTGTGGTCTCAGTCTACCTCACCTGGAAGAGAACTTTTGCTCTGTGGGTAAAGGTGCAGAAAGGGAACCCCTGGCCTCTCAACTGTACTTGAGTGGAATTTTACATCTGCAATACATAGCTGGGGTCATGAGAAACGTTGATGGCTTGCCTCTTCATGGGAGGTGTCAGAGCCCTTGGCTGGGAGGTAGGGACAAGGGGAACTCTATATTCTTGGCCACACCTACCTGAAGTGGAGCCTGTGTCCTGCTGAGCTGGTTAGTGGAAGTGAGGAAGGGAGTAGGTTGTGACTCAAGTGCCAGTGACTCTCATTGTTCTTCCCAACAGTTAATAAATCGTCTTGCATAAATGTTTCTTCATTGGCTGTCTGCCCTTAAGACAATTTTCAGAGATTTTAAATGATTGTATTTTTATAATTTTTTACCAGTTATGATTGTTTCTCTGGGGATTACCTCACTCCTCATCCATTCCAGAAGTAAGTCTGGGCTATTATCTTTTGGACAGTATCCCATAAACCTCTCTCTTCTTCTCAGAAGGAACTTTATTACTATATGATTTATGATTTATCAATGTATTGCTTATAGCTCTAGAAATCAGCATCATGCCATAAACCACTTTGTACACTACAGGTCAGTAAATTACAACATCCTCATATATCAATATTGTATGTATAGACTTAGTGCCAACATGTATGAATAGGCACAACCTAACATAAGTATACCTGTTTATATACATGACATTCTGCAGGTCATATACAAGGAAAGAGAATAAGCAATTCTGGGTTACAGTCAATCTCAGCTGTAGTCATGCTACTGCCTCCAAACCCAATGTGACAAAGCAAGGATGGGGAAACTTTCTCCTTCATGCAAGAGAAGATGAACCCCCCATTAATCCAGAATATGCCGGGCCAAGCCAGGCTCTTTTGATTCTCTAGCAGTTTCTTCCCAGAGCCTCCCGGCAGAAGATGGGCTTTGCTCTGTCCTTTAAACAATTTTTTTTTAAATAGTCTTGCTCTGTCACCCAGGCTGGAGTTCAGTGGCATGATCTTGGCTCACAGCAACCTCTGTCTCCCAGGTTCAAGTGATTCTTCTGCCTTAGGCTTCTAAGTAGCTGGGATTTCACCACCACACCCGGCTAATTTTTATATTTTTAGTAAAAACAGGGTTTCTCCATGTTGGTCAAGCTGGTCTTAAACTCCTGGCCTCATGTAATCCACCTGCCTCAGCCTCCACAAGTGCTGGGATTATAAGAATGTGCCACCATGCCCGGCCTAAAGAACTTTCTTTAAAGAACTTTTGTCTGAAGTTGTTTGGAATTTTAGAAATTCTACTTTGCTCCTGCAACCCCCTATTCTCTCCAAAAGTTCATTGACTACTAATGCTCTGTTCTAATTCACCTGAGAAAAATGAAGGACCGAACTTCTGGATCTATTGCTTGATTAAGCCTTCAAGTACCTGCATACTATATATATATATATATATATATGGTTCAGTTTTATTCCATTTCCTTGGGTGTTTTGTTTTAATAACCGATATCCAGTCATTTCCTATTTTGTTCTCTGAAATGTCATGTTATATTTTACCCACATGCAGAGTTAACAAGTTTCTATTATGTATTATCTCCATTTTCAAAAACGTCTGAGGGCCTGTAGAATACCTATTAAATGCTTCAGGAAGTTAGTCATAATCTTTTATATTTGCCCATAGTTTGCTTTCTTGCCTTATCTCTGATCTCCTGAGCTCCATTTATACTGGGCCAAAAACACAGTTTTCTCTCAAGCAGACCATCTATTTTATGTGTCAGTGCTTTTGCTTTCACAGATACTTAACCAAATGATTATCACAGAATATCCTGATAATAATGTGAGATATCAGGGACCTAGTCCACACCTATTGAATAAGTGACTACATTTGGGGATTTTTATTTATTTATTTATTTTGAAATGGCGTTTTGCTCTTGTTGCCCAAGCAGGAGTACAATGGCGCCATCTCAGCTCACTGTAACCTCCGCCTCCTGGGTTCAAGCAATTCTCCTGCCTCAGCCTCCTGAGTAGCTGGGATGACAAGCGCCCACCACCATGCCCAGCTAACTTTTTGTATTTTTAGTAGAGATGGGGTTTCATGTTGGCCAGGCTGATCTCGAACTCCTGACGTATGATCTACCTGCCTCGGCCTCCCAAAGTGCTGGGATTACAGATGTGAGCCATTGTGCCTGGCCTTGAGGATTGTTTTTTAAAAAGCTCTTCTAAAGCTACTTAAGAACCATTGCTATTCTCTCTCACCCTGCAGTGTCCTCCCTATCATCACTTGCTTTCACTGTGCTTGGCAAAGTGTTGCTTAACAAAAAAAAAGAAAAAAGAAAAACTAGACACAACTAAAATATTACCTTCCTTGAAAAGTTTTTCTCAATTCTCTCTGTATTCCTAAGCTATTTGTTATTTGTTATTCTTGGCTAATTAGTATTAGAGCTCTCTTTTTGGGTTTAGGGAGTACCCTACCTTCGGAATCAGAGATATTTTCTATCTTACAGGCTTAAAATGCCAACTCTTACTCTCCCAGCCTCCCTTACACATTGGGCATAAGTCCATAAACAGGACTGCCAATCATGCATACTCACCACAGACTTTGAAACAAAAATTAGAGACATGAAAAAAATCATAGACTACAGACTCCATTTCTGGAGTCTACATTTCTGAAGTAGCAGTAGCAGCTACTTCCAGTTTCCAAATATAACAGAAAAGTTATTATAGTGGCAACATCTATCCTGCAGCTTCCAGACAGTAGCATTGCATGCTGCACGCTCCTTGCCTGGTTGGGTAACTTCCAAAGCTGGTTCTATAGCCTCCTGAAGAATTCTGTTAGCTTCTCCCTATCCTTTAATAAATGTATTTTCTGCTGAAATTACAAGTTGGTTTCTATTGCTGATAACTAAGTTGGAGGGACACATCTGTACCCCCATGGCACTTCATTCATAAGCCAATAGAGCAATAAACCATACTATCTTATAGTTAATTGCCAATAGAATATGAGTTAACTGAGTCAAGAAGGAAAAAAAGCACATTCTAGGCAGAAAAACATAGTAGGAGCCTATGTAGAGAGAAGGAAGATAGAAGGTACCAGGGAGGAACATAGAAGATACTCTTCATACTAAAGGGACAGTATGTCTGGAAGATAAAGTAAAGTAACTGGTGAAGAGCGTCAATGGGTAGAAAGTTGTTAGAGGAATTAAGTAACTGGATCATACTGTTAGCAGGGGTGAATCATACGGGTTTGCAACAACCTCAGTTCTTGCCTCCTCAGAAGAAAGAATTCAACCAAGAGGCATAAGAGCAGAGTGAGAGACTGAGGCAAGTTTTAGAGCAGGAATGAAAGTTTATTAAAAATCTTTAGAGGAGGAAGGAAAGTACACTTGGAAGAGGGCCAAGCAGGTGATTTGACAATCAGTGCACGGTTTGACCTTTGACTTGGGATTTTATATGTCGGCATGTTTCTGGGGAATTACATCCCTTTTCCCCTGATTCTTCCCTTGGGGTGGGCTGTCCTCATGAGCAGCAACCTGCCAGCACCTGGGAGGGGCTGTATGCATAGTGTATCTACTGGAGTTGTACACATGCTCACTTGAACCATTCTTTCCTTACCAGCCAAGTGTTCTTAGAAGGAGGTCATATACCAGTTAAACTCTGCCATTTCGCCTCTTAGTGTACATGCTTGAGCCCACTTGCCTAACTCCTGAAATCTTATCAGGAAGCTGGTGATCACCAGTTTCAAGTGATTCTATCTTTTGGGAGACTGCCTTTCCCTGGCACCAGCTGTGACCAATTATAATTTTAGCGCAACAGACCGTCCACCAGACCATCACCTGATGGTTGTCTGACATTCTTGTTTGGGGTAGGGGGTCCTCTCCTGCCCTGCTCATGTCTGACTACCTTCTGTAACAATACTAGCTGTATAAGATCATGTGAAGATATTTTTAAGTTCAAGAATAACATAAAGCTATTGAGTCTTTATAACTAACAGATATTATGCTGAGATTCATATTTTGAAAAAAAATCCTCTTGCTGTGGACATGAAGAATAGATTGGAGGTGGGAAAATACTGGTGATTTTGGCTGGATTTGTGATTTGCTCATAGTGTTAAGAAGTTCTGTATTGTTCCAAGTGATCACTGCTTCTAGACCATATCCTTCTATTAATGTTAACTTTTTCCTTTTAGAGCAATCTGGAATGAAGACTTTCCCTCCCCATCAAAAGCCTTTTATTTTAACCTTTAAAGCTACCTAAGACACAGAACAGGCTAGAGCAATATTTTCTCCATGATCTTGCTGTTATTAATAGCTCTTGCTAATAGAGACTTAATTTTTTAAGTCAATGTTCTGCTGAAGAGACTTAAACTTTTATCAAGTCCATTTAATTTCATGTAAATGTGTAACTTAGATTTGGATTATTTTTCTATCCAAATAGTCAAGGCAATTCTGTTTGGGGTTTTTGTTTGTTTATTTTTTGCAGTTTTCTTACTCTGTCACCCAAGCTAGAGTGCAGTGGCGCTGTCATAGCTCACTCCAGCCTCAACTCCCGGAGCTCAAGTGATCCACCTCAGTCTCCTGAGTAGCTGGGACTACAATGCACCACCCTACCTGGCTAATCTTCTTTAATTTTTTTAGAGATAGGGTCTCTCTTTCTTGCCCAGGCGTCTGTTTTATTTTGAAAGCATGGTTGCTTTCATCTTACTCTTTTCAAACTAAAATGAAAAGTAAAATGATATAACACACTAAAACATTTATGTTTTATTATATCATATTATATACATTATATATTGTATCTTATATATATCATATATCTTTATTTGAAGAGCTATTCAAAAATAAAATTTGAAGATATTTGTATTTTTAGTTGGTCTCATAAAGTGAAATGATGATTACAGATGGCTGGATTGCAAATGGCCAGCAAAATAATTAGAGCTGCTACTGGTTTTTAATAAATGAAACCTTCTGAATTTTAGTAAATCCAGCAAATCATTACAAAAGGCATTCAGTAGTAAATCAAACAATTTGTTGTTTCATTAATTAGTATAGTCAAGCCCTTTAAGCTTCTGAAGAATAAGTTTGCATTGACAGAAAATCTTTCTAAGCATACTTTAAAAAAGCAATATTCTAAACAAAGACACAGCACTTGGTTGCTAATATATGCAAAGTTGGTAGGGAAAAGTCTGTATGGTTACATGTCAGGCCAGCGGGCTTACCACAATAGCACAGCAGGGAGCAAGAGGAAGAATTAGAAGTTAAACACAAAGACAAAGGGAGTTTTCCAGTTCCAGAGTGTTATTTTATTTAAGAATGATTTTGTTTGCTATTCTTGGCCTTATCTATCCACATCATTTCTTAGTTATTTTAACTGACAAAAAAAGAAAAATGTAGAATATGATTAAGAAAAAATAAAAGCACATATTCTTTATCTAAAGTAAATTTTAGGAAATACTAGGTTTAACAATTTGAAAAGATCTGTCATTTTTGTGAGTCAAAAATGATTGACTATGGGCAATTTCATGTGGTTCAACCTAATCAAACCTACCAGTGGATTGTAATATATCACAACATACAGTATGTTGCAAATATAGTTTGCTCACTCTGAATATATTTGAATACCATTTTTTTCTTTTTTCTTACCAAAAATTATTTGTAACAGAAAATATTTACTTTCATCAAATAAATGTAATTTTATTAGATGTCAGAAACACTTGATGTGGACATTTTTAATAGAGATTATCAAGTTCAAAAGAAACCTATAAAATTATGAAGGGACAATAGAGTACAAATGACCTCAAAGCCTAAGGTTGATGAACTGAGCCAACCTTCAATGCCCTCATCAATATCTCAGCTGATATTCCAGGGTTCAGAGATTTTCCACAGCCATACAGCCACACTCCAGAGCTCCCTGATTCCTAGGAGTCTGAAATCTCAGGAAAGATGAGAGTCAGTATAAGTAGTAATAATAATAATAGCAGCTAGCCTTAAATAGTATTTACTGTACCCAGGCATTGCTTTAAGTGTTTTACATATATTAATTCATTTATTCCTCAAAGAAATCCAATTAAATAGGTAATATTAACATTA
Source organism: Aotus nancymaae (assembly GCF_030222135.1). Lineage (NCBI taxonomy): Eukaryota > Metazoa > Chordata > Mammalia > Primates > Aotidae > Aotus > Aotus nancymaae. The sequence continues at coordinate 63,686,179 of NW_026988442.1, read as the reverse complement.
ACAAATAGGTGAGGAAATGGAGGCACACAACAGTTAAGCAATTTGCACAAAAGTTCCACAGTAAGTAAGTACCTGAGCCAAAATTTAATTCCAAGCCTTCTGGCACAAGAGTCAGTACTTAACCAGAAGCAAACTGTTTCTCAATATAAAAAAAATCTAGTATCACTGAATCAATTCTAGTACATTGTGGGTTGCAAAATTAGTTGAAATACCAACATCATTAACAAAGCTTTTCAAGCTTCTTTTCATTCTAATAGCTACCATTCTGGACTATGTTAAAGAAAAAAATTATGCATGATATTTGATAAGATAATAAGGAAGACTTTGTTCAAGTGACTAATGCATTGGGGACTGCAGTGGCAGACAGAGATGGGGCCCAACTCTAACTCCAATAAGGGCAGTAGGTGTCTATAACCAAGGAGCTGAGTGGGGTCAGTGGATGGAAAATTACTGAAAGGAAACATCAGCAGTAAGGGGAATTCTGGCTAAACTGACTTCACAGGATTATTTTAAAAGGCAGGCTATTTGATCAGATGTCAAGAATGGAAGATTTTTGCTAAACTGATCCAGCAGGGTGCTTGCTTAAAGTGGGCTAAACAGAGTCACTAGACTAAGGATGGAGCCCAAGATTGAGGCCTTGTTAAGAGGAGGATTCAGAGGAGCCTGACTAATGTTTAGTCAGAGAGAATTTTTGTCGATCCTCCATCTTGTTCAAAGGAAAGAAGAGTCAGTCTTCTTTTCTTTGAATAATAAAAGTCCATTTCTCATTTGGTAGAGGATATCTGCTGGATGGTATGAACAATCAGGCATTTAATGAGGGGTATTTCTATGAAACAGAAAAAGAAAAACCAAGATTAACGTCTACAAACCCAGTTTCTGTGTCCAGAGGGCAGCCAGTCAAGAAGATTTCTGGGTATTGGGCTCAAAGCATCTTTAAAATGTCCATTCAAGGTGACAGAAGCAACCCCACAAATTTCCTGGTTTGCAGTTTGAATGTGTTCAGTGATGACATCAGGTGAACTTTCAGAGGGGCCCAAACAGCAGCAGGCATGATGGTCACCTGCACACAATCTGTTATGGTAATTTGTTTGAGGTTCGCGTCCAGTTGTCCAGCTTCAGCTTGCAGATCGTTGAGAAAATGGCAGTTTTCATTCTTAGTGATGCCAAAGCAGAAGGATGGGAGAAAAATTAGAATGTTAGTTTGGACAGTTGTAGCCAGATATCAAAGGAAACTAGAAGAATTCTGGATCCAGTCCAATTTACAAGTATATAACAAAACCTCAAAGACAATGAACAGAGCTAGAATCTAATAACAGGTGCACTTTAGTTTTCCACTGAAACAAAACTTTTTACAATAGCCCCCATTTTAATTTTTCATTACAAAATAAATCTGGTGCCATTAGATTTGGCCTGATTATTTCAAAAAGCATAGCAAGCATGGTAATTGATCACACTAGGCCTTTTAAAATTTGCTTTGTGTGAACCTTTCATAAGGAATGTCAGATTAAACTTTTAAAACCCAGGCTAGGATGTCAAGCCAATAACTCACCACTAGACTTCGCCACCTATAATACCTACAGATTTCGGTGAATTCCTCTCTTCTCTGGGTTGCCAAGGTATCTTGAGGTTCCTGGACCTTCCAGGAAGAGACTTTTAGTATTCAATTGATTCAGTTGTAACATTGGGAACCCTGTAAGCCAGGTACCAGGCTGGTATCTCAAGAAGGCTTTGTGAGCATTGGGTTATAAAGTTGACTCTACTTTCTTAAATCTGTTTGGTCATATCTGATTCTGTGTACTTCATTCTTAAATATGCCATTCCAGTCAAAGCCTTGGTAATATGATCAATGTTTCCAGTTCGGTCCTCCTATAATAAAAACATATTCTTATTGAATTTATACAAGGAACTATAGTGCCATAAAAATGATAATACTCAATAATGGTATCCATGTTTTGGAGAGATTAGGCAGGGAGAAAACAAAACGTTTCATTTTGTTTAACATAAAGGTATAATCTATAACATTGTTGTGAGTTATAGATAGTTTAACAGAAAAAGGTTTCTTTAAATATGGAAAACAAAACAATAAACAACCAGCAATGTTTCAAACAAAAACTCATAAAAATTAGTTCATTCACTCTCATGTAATTAATTTTTGTTCTGCTAGATCTTGAATTAGTAGTTTTCTGAACCGATCAACTTCTAAGGATCTGATAAGAATTTATTTGAAAAGAAAATTTGCTTGTTTCTGTGACACACAACAATAATAACCAGACAAAGAGGGTATTGACAAAGACCTGTGAACTTTAAACAATTTCTGGAATGCTTGTATCAATGACATATACTCATACAAATAGAAAATAAATAAGCTTAAACATCACATTTTACTTAACAGTCCTTCTCATGTGATTTAACATGTCAAATACACCTACTTAGTGTAACATCTTTCTTTTTACAAGATTAGAGCATTTAGGATTTGATTTTGGGAACTTTGTCAAAAATGTTAAAAGTTGGAGCACTTGATTAAATGGGATCACAGGTCACTGTGAAACAATACTTATTTATTTTACCAAAGTAATTAAATAAGGTTTTACAGACAAATACAGAAATTTATATAGTTGTTAGAAACAAACCTTAGGTCTTTTAAATTTGCTAAGACTTTAGTTTTTTAAGTAATAGAAAACAGACTAGAAAACTGTATTATTTTAACAAAGAGAAAACCTAATTCTAGCTTTTCATCAGTAAATTATGAGCTCTTTTATTATTATTATTATTACTATACTTTAAGTTCTGGGGTACATGTGCAGAACGTGCAGGTTTTCTACATAATTATACACATGCCATGGTGGTCTGTTGCATCCATCACTCTGTCATCTACATTAGGTATTTCTCCCAATACTATCCCTTCCCTAGCCCCTCAAACCCCAACAGGCCCTGGTGTGTGATGTTCCCCTCCCTGTGGCAATGTGTTCTCATTGTTCAACTCCTACTTATGAGTGAGAACATGTGGTGTTTGGTTTTCTGTTCTTGTGTTTGTTTGCTGAGAATGCTGGTTTCCAGCTTCATCCATGTTCCTGCAAAGGACATGACCTCATCCTTTTTATGGCTGCATAGTACTCCATGGTGTATATATGCCACATTTTCCTTATCCAGTCTATCATTGATGGGCATTTGGGTTGGTTCCAAGTCTTTGCTATTGTGAACAATGCCGCAATAAACATACATGTGCATGTGTCTTTATAATAGAATGATTTATAATTCTTTGGGTATATACTAGTAATGGAATTGCAGGGTCAAATGGTATTTCTGGTTCTAGATCCTTCAGGAATCACCACACTGTCTTCCACAATTGAACTAATTTACACTCCCAGCAACAGTGTAAAGTATCCCTATTTCTCCAAATCTTCTCCAGCATCTGTTGTCTCCAGATTTTTTAAGGATCACCATTCTAACTGGCGTCAGATGGTATCTCATTTGGGTTTTGATTTGCATTTCTGTAATGACCAGTGATGATAAGCTTTTTTACATATGTTTGTTGGCTTCATAAATATTTCCTTTTGAGAAGTGTCTGTTAATATCTTTCACCCACTTTTTGATAGGGTTATTTGTTTTTTTCTTGTAAATTTGCTTAAGTACTTTGTAGATTCTGGATGTTAGCCCTTTGTCAGATGGGTAGGTTGCAAAAATTTTCTTTCATTCTGTAGGTTGCTTGTTCACTCTGATGATAGTTCTTTTGCTGTGCAGAAGCTCTTAAGTTTAATTGGATCCCATCTGTCTCTTTGGCTTTTGTTGCCATTGCTTTTGGTGTCTTAGTCATGAAGTCCTTGCCCATGCCTATGTCCTGAATGGTATTGCCTAGTTTTTCTTCTAGGGTTTTTATGGTGTTAGGTCTTATGTTTAAATCTTTAATCCATCTGGAGTTAATTTTTGTATAAGATGTAAGGTAGGGATCAAGTTTCAGTTTTCTGCATATGGCTAGCCAGTTTTCCCAACACCATTTATTAAATAGGGAATCCTTTCTCCATTGCTTGTTTTTGTCAGGTTTGTCCAAGATCAGATGATTTTAGATGTGTGGCATTATTTCTGAGGCCTCTGTTCTGTTTCTTTGGTCTATATCTCTGTTTTGGTACCAGTACCATGCTGTTTCGATTACTGCAGCCTTGTAGCATAGTTTGAAGCCAGGTAGTGTGAGGCCTCCAGCTTTGTTTTTGCTTTGTTTTGTTTTAGTTTTTGGGTTTTGTTTTGTTTTGTTTTTTTGCTTAGATTTGTCCTGGCTATGTGGGCTCTTTTCTGGTTCCATATGAAATTTAAGGTGGTTTTTTTTTTTTTCCAATTCTGTGAAGAAAGTCAGTGGTAGCTTGATGGGGATAGCATTGAATCTATAAATTACTTTGGGCAGTATGGCCATTATCATGATATTGATTCTTCCTAACTATGAGCATGGAATGTTTTTCCATCTGTTGTGTCCTCTTATTTCCTTGAGCAGTGGTTATTAGTTCTCCTTGAAGGGGTCCTTAACATCCTTGTAAGTTGTATTCCTAGGTATTTTATTCTCTTTGTAGCAATTGTGAATGGGAGTTCACTCACAATTTGGCTCTCTGTTTGTCTGTTATTGGTGTATAGGAATGCTTGTGATTTTTGCACATTGATTTTATATCCGGAGACTTTGCTGAAGTTGCTTATCAGCTTAAGGAGATTTTGGGCTTAGATAATGGGATCTTCTAAACATACCGTCATGTTATCTGCAATTAGAGACAATTTGACTTTCTCTTTTCCTAACTGAATACCCAGAACTTCCAATACTATGTTGCATAGGATTGGCAAGAGAGGGCATCTTTGTCTTGTGCCAGTTTTCAAAGGGAATGCTTCCAGTTTTTGCCCATTCAGTATGATATTGACTGTGGGCTTGTCATAAATAGCTCTTATTATTTTGAGATACATTCCATCAATACCTAGTTTATTGAGAGTTTTTAGGCATAAAGTGGTGTTTAATTTTGTTGAAGGCCTTCTCTGCATCTATTGAGATAATCATGTGGTTTTTGTCTTTGGTTGTGTTTATGTGATGGATTACATTTATTGATTTGCGTATGTTGAACCAGCCTTGCATCTCAGTAATGAAGTTGACTTCATTGCGATGGATAAGCTTTTTGATGTGCTGTTGAATTCGGTTTACCAATATTTTATTGAGGATTTTTGCGAGGATGTTCATCAGGGATATTAGCCTGAAATTTTCTTTTTTAGTTGTGTCTCTGCCAGATTTTGGTATCAGGATGATGTTGGCCTCATAAAACAAGTTAGGGCAGATGCCCTCTTTTTTATTGTTTGGAATAGTTTAAGAAGGAATGGTACCAGCTCCTCCTTGTACCTCTGGTAGAATTTGGCTGTGTACTCATCTGGTCCTGGACATTTTTTAGTTGATAGGCTATCAATTGCTGCCTTAATTTCAGACCTTGTTATTGATCTATTCAGGGATTCGACTTCTTCCTCATTTAGTCTTGGGAGGTTGTAAGTGTCCAAGAATTTATCCATTTCTTCTAGATTTTCTAGTTTATTTGCATAAGGGTGTTTATAGTATTCTCTGATGGTAGTTTGTATTTCTGTGGGATCAGTGGTGATATCCCCTTTATTATTTTTTATCACATCTGTTCAGTTCATGAGCAGTCTATCTATTTTGTTGATCTTTTCAAAAAACCAGCCCTAGATTCATTGATTTTTTTTTTGAAGGTTTTTTCCTGTCTCTATCTCCTTCAGTTCTGCTCTGTTCGTAGTTATTTCTTGTCTTCTGCTAGCTTTTGAATTTGTTTGTTCTTGCTCCTCTAGTTCTTTTCATTGCGATGTTAGGGTTTAGATTTTAGATCTTTCCTGCTTTTACTTGTGGGCATTTAGTGCTATAAATTTCCCTCTAGACACTGCTTTAAATATGTCCCAGAGATTCTGGTACCTTGTATCTTCATTCTCGTTGGTTTCAAAGAACATCTTTATTTCTGCCTTCGTTTCATTATTTATCCAGCAGTCATTTAGGAACAGGTTGTTCAGTTTCCATGTAGTTGTGTGGTTTTGAGTGAGTATCTTAATCCTAAGTTCTAATTTGATTGTGCTGTGGTCTGAGAGACTGTTTGTTATGATTTCTGTTCTTTTGCATTTGCTGAGGAGTGTTTTACTTCCAATTATGTGATCAATTTTAGAATAAATGTGGTGTGGTGCTGAGGAGGATGTATATTCTGTTGATTTGGTGTGGAGAGTTCTGTAGATGTCTATTAGTTCTGCTTGGCCCAGAGCTGAGTTCAAGTCCTGAATATCCTTGTTAATTTTCTGTCTCGTTGATCTGTCTAGTATTGACAGTGGGATGTTAAAGTCTCCCACTATTATTGTTTGGGAGTCTAAGTCTCTTTGTAGGTCTCTAAGAACTTTATGAATCTGAGTGCTCCCATATTGGGTGCATATATATTCAGGATAGTTAGCTCTTCTTGTTGCATTGATCCCTTTACCATTATGTAATACCCTTCATTGTGTTTTTTGATCTTTGTTGGTTTAAATTCTATTTTATCAGAGACTAGGATTGCAACCCCTGCTTTTTCTTTTCTTTTCATTTGCTTAGTAAATACTCCTCCATCCCTTTATTTTGAACCTATTTGTGTCTTTGTATGGGAGATGAGTCTCCTGAATACAGCACACCAATGGTCTTGACTCTATCCAATTTGCCAATCTGTGTCTTTCAAATGAGGCATTTAGGCTGTTTACATTTATGGTTAATATTGTTGTGTGTGAATTTATCCTATCATTATGATGATAACTGGTTATTTTGCTCATTATTTGATGCAGTTTCTTCACAGTGTCAATGGACTTTACAATTTGGTATGTTTTTGCAGTGGCTGGAACCAGTTTTTCCTTTCCATATTTAGTGCTTCCTTCAGGAGCTCTTGTAAGGCAGGTCTGATGGTGACAAAATCTCTCAGCATTTGCTTGTCTATAAAGGATTTTATTTCTCATTTGCTTATGAAGCTTAATTTGGCTGGATATAAAATTTTGGGTAGAAAAATCTCTTCTTTATGAATGTGGAATATTGGCCCCCATTCTCTTTTGGCTTGTAGGGTTTCTGCATAGAGATTCGCTATTAGTCCAAGTGGCTTCTCTTTGTGGGTAACCCAACTTTTCTCTCTGGCTGTCCTTAACATCTTTTCCTTTATTTCAACCTTGGTGAATCTGATGATTATGTGTCTTGGTGTTGCTCTTTCTGAGGAGTATTTTTGTGGTGTTCTCTGTATTTCCTGAATTTGAATGTTAGACTGTCTTGCTAGGTTGGGGACGTTCTCCTGGATAATATCCTGAAGAGTATTTTCCAACTCGGTTCCATTCTCCCCGTCAATTTGAAGTATACCAATCAAATGTAGGTTTGGTCTTTTCACATAGTCCCATATTTCTTGAAGGCTTTCTTTGTTCCTTTTCATTCTTTTTTCTCTAATCTTGTCTTCACGCTTTATTTCATTAAATTGATCTTCAATCTCTGATATCCTTTCTTCCACTTGATCAATTCAGGTATTGATACTTGGTGCGTGGTTTACAAAGTTCTTGTGCTGTGTTTTTCAGCTCCATCAGGTCATTTATGGTCTTCTCTAAACTGGTTATCCTAGTTAGCAATTTCTCTAACCCTTTTCAAGGTTCTTAGCTTCCTTGTATTGGGTTAGAACATGCTCCTTTAGCTTGGAGGAGTTTGTTATTACCCACCTTCTGAAGCCTACTTCTGTCAATTCATCAAACTCATGCTCTGCCCCATTTTGTTCCCTTGCTGGCGTGAGTTGTGATCCTTTGGAGGAGAAGAGGTGTTCTGGTTTGGGGAGTTTTCAGCCTTTTTGCACTGGTTTTTCCTCATCTTCATGGATTTATCTACCTTTGGTCTTTGATGCTAGTGACCTTTAGATAGGGTTTCTGTGTGGATGTCCTTTTTCTTGTTGATGCTGCTGCTTTCTGTTTGTTAGTTTTCCTTCTAACGGTCAGACCCCTCTGCTGCAGGTCTGCTCGAGTTTGCTGGAGGTCTACTCTAGACCCTGTTTGCCTGGGTATCACCAGCAGAGGCTGCAAAACGGCAAAGGTTACTGCCTGTTCCTTTGCAAGCTTTATCCCAGAGGGTCACCCACCAGATGTCAACCACAGCTCTCCTGTATGAGGTGTCTGTTGACTTCTACTGAGAGGTTTCTCCCTGTCAGGAGGCACAGGGCTCGGGAACCCATTTGAGGAGGCAGTTTGTCTCTTAGCAGAGCTCAGGCACTGTGCTGGAAGATCTGCTCTCTTCAGAGCCAGCAGGCAGGAACGTTTAAGTATGCTGAAACTGCACCCACAGCTGCCCCTTTCCCTGGGTGCTCTTTCATTAGGAGATGGTGGTTTTTTCTATAAGACCCTGACTGGGGCTGCTGTCTTTTTTTTTTTTTTGCAGACATGCCCTGCCAGAGAGGAGGAATCTAGAGAGGCAGTCTGGCTACAGGGGCTCTGCCAAACTGTGGTGGGCTCCTCCCAATTCGAACTTCCAGGGGGCTTTTTTTACACTGTGAGGGGAAAATCGCCTATTCAAGCCTCAGTAATGGCTGACACCCCTCCTGCACACAAGCTCGAGCATTCCAGGTCTACTTCAGACTGCAATGCAGGCAGCTAGAATTTCAAGCCAGTGGATCTTAGCTTCCTGGGCTCCATGGGGGTGAGAACTGCTGAGCTAGTCCACTTGGCTCCCTGGCTTCAGCCCCCTTTCCAGGAGAGTGAACAGTTCTATCTTGCTGGTGTTCCAGGTGCCACTGGGGTATGAAAAAAAAATCTCCTGCAGATAACTCGGTGTCTGCCCAGCCGCCCAGTTTTGTGCTTGAAACCGGGGCCCTGGTGGTTTAGGCACCTGAGGGAATCTCCTGGTCTGCAGGTTGCAAAGACTGTGGGAAAAGTGTACTATCTGGGCCAGAGTGTTCCTCAGGGCACAGTCCCGCAGGGATTCCCTTGGCTAGGGGAAAGAGTTCCCTGACTCCTTGTGCTTCCTGGGCGAGGCGCTGCCCTACTCTGCTTTGGCTTGCCCTCCGTGAGCTGCACCCACTGTCTGACCAGTCCCAATGAGATGAGCAGGATACCTCAGTTGGAAATGCAGAAACCACCTGCCTCCTACATTGTTCTTGCTGGGAGCTGCAGACTGGAGCTGTTCCTATTCAGCCATCCTGCCCGCCACCCTGATTGTATGTTTTAGCCATCAGTAGTCTTTTTCTTGTAGAGAAAACTAGGAAGTAGAAAACTGTGAACTGTCTGTCATAGATCAGCATTTTATAAACATACCATCTCACAATTTGTAGAGACATATACTTTTTCATAGCATAGTTTTTCATGTGGCAAAAGGAAATTTTTTTTAACAGACCAGATATCTTTAACTTCTTTATATTGTATGAAAACAAGATGCCAAAAGTTTACAAATTTAAACTTATGTTCAGTAATTAATTTTCAGTAGTTTGTTTGTTTTTTTGTTTTGTTTTTTTTGTTTTTTGTTTTTTTGTTTTTTGTTTTCTTTATGAGAGAAAGAAAGAAAGAAAGAGAAAGAAAAAGGGGGAGAGAGAACAGGATTCTTGCTCTATTGCCCGGGCTGGAATGCAATCTAAAAATAGGTATTAAAAACCTCTTTTATGCCGATAACTGTACCTAACAACAGAGACAGGAAGGAATAAGGGAAGAAAATAACAAACAAACGGCCAACCAATATTTCATTTAAGTCTGTGAAATGCTATGCAAATGCTGATGAGTGATTTACTTCCAATTTTCCAATTATGTGGTCACTTTCAAAATAGGTGTAATGTGATACTGAGAAAAAGTATGTTCTGTGGACCTGGGGTGGAGAATTCTATAAATATTCACTAAGTTTACTTATTCCAGGTCTAAGTTCAAATCATAGATATCCCTATTAATTTTCTATGTCGTTGATCCATCGAATATTAACAATGTGGTGTCAAAATCTCCCGCTATTATTGTGCGGGAGTCCAGGTCTCTTTATAAGTCATTAAGAGCTTGTCTTATGTATCTGGGTGCTCCTGTATTGGGTGCATATATATTTATAATCATTAACTCCTGTTGTTGCATTGATCCTTTTACCATTATGTAATGTCCTTCTTTGTTTCTTTTAGTCTTTGTTACTATTAAAGTCTATTTTGTGAGAGACGAAAGTTACAACTCGTTTTTTTTCTTTTTTCTTTTTTTGCTTTCCATTTAATTGGTGAATCTTCCTCCGTCCCTTTGTTTTAAGTCTTTGTATGTCGTTGCTTTTGAAATAGATCTGGATACAGCATACCGATGGGTTTTGACTTTTTATTCAATTTACCTGTCTGTGTCTTTAATTGGGGCATTTAATCCAATTAAATTTAGAATTAATATTAATATTTGTGAGTTCAATATTGTCGTTTAATGCTAGCTGGCTATTTTGCCCATTAGTTGATGTAGATTTTTCGTTATAGAGATATTCTTTATGTTTTGGTAAGTTTTTGGGATGACTGATACTGGTTGTTCCTTTCTGTTTGTAGTGCTTCTTTCAGAAGCTCTTGTAAAGCAGGCCTGGTGGTGATGAAATCGCTGAGTGCTTGCTTGTTCGCGAAAAATTTTCTTTTTACTTCACTTGTAAAGCTTGGTTTGGCGGGATATGAGATTCTGCGTTGAAAATTCTTTTCTTTGAGGATATTGAATATTGACCCCACTCTCTTCTAGTTTGTAGGGTTTCTGGTGAGAGGTCTGCTGTGAGTCTGATAGACTTCCCTTTATGGGTAACCTGACCTTTCTCTCTAGCTGCCCTTAGAATTTTCTCCTTTATTTCAACCCTAGTGAATCTAGCAATTATGTGTCTTGGAGTTGCTCTACTTGAGAAATATCTTTGTGGTGTTCTCTGGATTAGCTGGAGTTGAGTATTGTCCTGCCTTACTAGATTAGGAAAGTTTTCCTGAATAATATCCTGAAGAATATTTTCCAACTTGGATTCATTCTCTTCATGACATTCAGGTACACCTATCAATCGTAAATTAGGTCTTTTCACATAGTCCCATATTTCTTGGAGACTTTGCTCATTCCTTTGTATTCTTTCTTCTCTAATCTTGTCTTTTCGTTTCATTTCATTAAGTTGGTCTTTGACCTCTGATATCCTTTCTTCTGCTTGATCAATTCGACTGTTAAAACCTGTGCATACTTCATGGAGTTCTCGTATTGTATTCTTCAGTTCCATTGATTCACTTATATTCCTCTCTAAATTGTCTATTCTCGTTAGTATTTCATCAAACCTTTTTTCAAGGTTCTTAGTTTCTTTACATTGGGCTAGAACATGTTCTTTTAGTTCACTGAAGTTCCTTATTATCCACTTTCTGAAGCCTAAATCTGTTAATGGAATGCACTCGTTCTCCATCAGGCCTTGTTCTCTTGTTAATGAGGAACTGTGATCACCTGTAGATGGAGAGGCATTCTGATCTTGGGTATTCTCAGCCTTTTTACGCTGGTTTCTTCCCTTCATTGTGAGTTCATCCTGTCGTCTTTGTAATTGCCTACTTTCAAATTAGGTCTCTGAGTGGACGTCCAACTTGTTGATTCCCAGCACCGAAATCTGAGCAACCCACTGCGCCAGCCAAAACAGCGGCATTAAGTTTCGTGGTGCTTTCCTACTCGGGAATCTCCAGTCTGGCTTCCCTCTTGAGTCCCTTCTTCAATCAGATAAATGGGTGACTCTGCCTTCCCGGAGCTCCAAACCTCAATCAGTCCCATTTACTCTGCACCAAGAATCGCCGTGCCAGGGCGCTGGCAAAACTGTGACGCCGGCCACAAGAGTCACCCTGGTGACCCGTGGAGCTCCTCCACTGGGAATCTTCCTGTCCATGGGTAACAAAAATTCGTCTGAAAGTGTAGCGTCCTCTCATTCTGTGCATTTTCTCTGGGAGCTACAATCCCGAGCTGCTAGTGATCAGCCATCTTGGATCTCTCTCTGTTTGTTTTTTGAGACAGAGTCTCACTCTGTCACCCAGGCTGAAGTGTAGTGACACCATCTCAGCTCACCACAACCTCCACCTCCCACATTCAAGGGATTCTCCTGTCTCAGCCCCCTGAGAAGGTGAGATTACAGGCAGCACCACCATGCCCCGCTAATTTTCTGTATTTTTAGTAGAGACAGGGTTTCACCATGGCGGTCAGGCTGGTCAAACTCCTGGCCTCAGGTAATCCACCCACCTTGCCCTCCCAAAGTGCTGGGATTACAGGTGTTAGCCACCGTGCCTGGCCTGTTTCAGTAGTTTTATCTTTCTTAGAAATTATTTACATATTCAGTAACTGTCTCTTACTCAACATAACATAACTCTAAGGTTTCAAGTTACCAAAAAGATTTTGGCAACTGTTTTTAGGCATACATATATATATATATATATATGTATGCCTAAAATTTGATTCAATTCACTTGGTTGTAACAACTATGCTTGTATTGTCCATGAATATTTCATGAGATACTAAACAAAGCTAGTCATCATCTTTTTCTTTTCTTTTCTTTTCTTTTTATGAGAAGAGGTAGACTAAGAACAGAGCCCAAGATTGAAGCCTAGTTAAAAAGAGGATTCAGAGGAGCTTGATTAAAATTTGGTCAAAGGAACTTTCTCCATAGTTCTTTAGCTAGATTACTGATTGCTCATCTCCATATTCTAGACCAACCTGCATCCTGCTGCTGCATTAGTATAAGTAAATCATCACTTCAATCTTGTTACTACCTTGCTCAAATCTCTCTTATGGTCTCACATATCCACTGCCAGAAAATGGTGTAAACAAAGGTAGCATAGCTGAAAGTACCTCACCACAAGCTCAATGTTTCCTTGAAGTCTCTTGTTTTACATTAAAAATTCACACATTTTACATTTCACTGCAAAATACATCTGTTTGTTTTAATATAAAAAAAGTTTTAAATTAGGTATCACTAAAATTGCTTCACTTAATTCTTAAAATGTTCAAGTAAAATTGAAGAGTCAGAAAGATGCTTTATGTTTATCCTGAGCCTTCCAGTGGACCATGAGGTATATCATATTTCTTAAAAAAATTTAACCCAGAATCTAACATAGTACTTCGTTCATAGTTGATATTCAATAAATACTTGTTATAATAATAAATGAGTGGATGAACAAATAGAAAAACATGATGTTGATGGCTAATAGTAAAAATACTTTAAAAGGAAAAAGGAGGAAAATTGTACATATAAGATAAAAGCTTATTTTACATAGAAGTTTGAAGAGCCCAAGTATACAGAATACATTTTAGGTGACTTTGCTTCATATTTAAGACCCTCAATTATATGGCCCCAATCCAACCTTCCCATCTTAGATAGATATTGCTGTTTCCCTGCATTAATCCTCTGCTAAATCCATACATCTACCCATCCACAATTATTTACAACATGCCCGCCATGTACCAGGCACTACATTCTAAAGATGTCTTATACTGTATACCACCCATATATCTTTGCTTTTGTTCTTTCTCCCTACTTAGAATACCTTCCCTCTCTACTTCTATCTACTAAAGTGCTACTCTTTAAGACTAATTTTAACACTACTTGTACTCACATTCCTATAAAGAACTGCCTGTACTTTATAAAGAAAAGTGGTTTAATTGACTCACAGTTTCTTAGGCTATAGAGGAAGTATGGCTGGGGAAGTCTCAGGAAACTTAAAATCATTGTGGAAAGTGAAGGGGAAGCAGGCATGTCTTACATGGCCAGAGTAGGAGGAAGAGAGCAAAGGGGTTGGTGCTACATACTTTTAAACAACCAGATCTCATGAAAACTCCTTATTATGAGAACAGCCAGGGGAAAATCTACCCCCATGATCCAGTCACCTTCCACCAGGGCCCTCCGCCAACACTGGGGATTACAGTTTGACATGGGATTTCGGCAGGGATACAAATACGAATCACATCACTAGCTTTTCGTGACTACTCCAATCAGGACTCTGAATTCCTGTAAAACTTACTCAATGGTTATTATATAATAGGCTATATTCTTGATATTTGTATGAGTAGGTCTTGTAAATTTTTTAAGGAAGAGTTCATCATGCAGAGAAGCATGTAGATTACATTTGGTTATATAAGATGAAAGTAAACATGTATTTATAGTTTCTTATTTATTATATGCCATCTCATATCCTCAGTTTGCTACCAAATTAGTGACCATCTAGGAATTGTTCCCACCAGTAATATAACATTGTAATGCTTGAAACAGACACATTCAGTGACTCAAGATTTAAGTTAAAGTGTAGTGATACCTTACATTTCTTAAATAAAATCATCATATTTCTTAAAAAAACTTAACCCAGAATCTAGCATAATACTTGGTTCATAGTTGATATTCAATAAATACTTGTTATAATAGTAAATGAATGGATGAACAAATAGAAAAACATGATGTTGATGGCTAATAATAAAAATATTTTAAAAGGAAAAAGGAGGAAAATTGTACATATAAGATAGAAGCTTATTTTACATCAGAGTGTTTAGGAATAGGAGAAGTCAAGAATATGCAGAAGTAAGTTAAGTTGATTAATCTTCCAAACCACATCAGTTTTTGTGAGCTTGTGCTTTGTTATTTTTTGTTTTGAGGTTTTAAAAGCATTTAGATGGAACTACAGTTACACATCTTCACTTAATGAGAAAAGCATCAGGGTACACCTTTGAAAACATAGACAATTTTCTTCACAACTTAAACCATGCTAAAAAAAAAAAAAGAGAGAGAGACACTATTATCCCCAAAGTTTAGTATAAAAATTATTCAAATTAACCACATCTAAAGAACTATGTTTATATCCTCTGAAGTAATAGATGAGGCCAAAGTAATTCTTTAAAATTTTTTTCTTTTAATTTTTGTATATTTAGTGGGTATAAGTGCAGACTTCTACATGCAGGTATTGCGTAGTGGTTAAATTCTAGGCTTGTATTGTACTTGTCACCCGAATAATGAACAATGTACCCAATAGGTAATTTTTCCACCCTCACCGCTTCCCACCCTCTCACCTTTTGTAGTTGCTAATGTCTGTTATTCCACACTATATGTCCAAGTGCTCCCATCATTTAGTCCTCGCTTGTGTGAAAACATGCAGAATTTTATTTTCTCCTTCTGAGTTATTTCACTTAGCATAGTGACCTCCAGTTTCACCCATGTTGCTGCAAAAGACACAATTTCATTCTTTTTTATGGCTGAGTAGTATTCCATGGCATACATATATCACATTTTCTTTATCCAGTCCTCTGTTAATTCCACATTTTTGTTATTATGAATATTGCTGCAATGAACATGAGTACAGGTATCTTTTTGATATAATGATTTCTTTCCCTTTGGGTATATACTCAGTGTTGGGATTGCTGGGTCGAATCGTAGTTCTATTTTTAGTTCTTGAAGAAATCTCTGTACTGTTTTCCATAAATGTTGTACTAATTTACATTCCTACCAATAGTGCATAAGCATTTTCTATTATCCACATCCTCTCCAACATCTGTTGTTTTTCACTTTTTAATAATAGCCCTTCTGACTGGTGTAAGATGGTATCTCATTGTGGTTTTAATTATTCTCTGATGATTAGTGATGTTAGGATTTTTTCATACGTTTGTTAGCTACTTGTATATCTTCTTTTGAATAATGTCTGCTCATGTACTTTGCCCAGTTTTTAATGGGGTTATTTTTTTTTTTTCTTGTTGAGTTGTTTGAGTTCCTTGTAGATTCTGGATATTAGCCCTTTTTTGGATGATTGTTTACAAACTTTTTTTCCATACTGTAGATTGTCTGTTTACTCTGTTGTTTCTTTTGCTGTGCAGAATCTTTTTAGTTTAATTTAGTCCTATATGTCTGTTTTTGTTTTTCTGGCATTTGTCTTTGAAACTTACTCATAAATTCTTTTTCTAGGTCAATATTCAGAAGAGATTTACTAGGTTTTCTTTTAGGATTTTATAGTTCTAGATCTTACATTTAGGTATTTAATCCATCTTGAGTTAATTTATATATATGGTGATAGATATGGATCTGGTTTCATTCTTCTGCATATGGCTATCCAATTTTCTCAGTAGCACTTATTGAATAGGCTGTGCTTTCTCCAATGTATTTTGGTTTTTTTCTTGAGACAGAATTTCACTCTGTCCCAGGCTGGAGTACAGTGGCATAATTTCAGCTCACTGCAACCTCTGCCTTTTGGGTTCAAGGGATTCTCGTGCCTCAGCTACCCAAGTAGCCGGGATTACAGGCATGCATCACCCCACCTGGCTAATTCTTGTATTTGTGGTAGAGACAGGGTTTCACTGTGCTGGCCAGGCTGGTCTCAAACTCCTGGCCTCAAGTGATCTGCCAGCCTCGGCCTCCCGAAGTGCTGGGATTACAGGCATGAGCCACCACACCCAGCCTCTCAGTGTATATTTTTGTTGACTTTGTTGGAGGTAAGTTGTTTGTATGTATATGGCTTTATTTCCGAGTTCTCTATTCTGATCCATTGATCTTTGTGTCTATTTCTATACCAGTACCATGCTATTTTGGTTGCTGTAGCCTTGTAGTATAAACTGGAGTCAGGTCATGTAACGTCTCCAGCTTCATTCTTTTTGCATACAATTGATTTTATTAATATGGGTCTTAAAAGATGTATATTAATTTTAGGATTTTTTTTCTAATTCTGTTAAAAATGGTGCTGCTCATTTGATAGGGATTGTGTTGAATCTTTAGATTGCTTTGGGCAATATGGTCATTTTAACAATACTGATTCTTCCAATCCATGAGCAAAGGATCTTTTTCCATTTGTTTGTGTCACCAACGATTTTTTCATCAGTTTTTGCAGTTCTTTTTATAGAGATATCTCACCTTGGTTAAATATATTTCTAGGTTTTGGGGTGGGTTTTTTGTAGCTATTATAAATGGGATTGCCTTCTTTATTTGGTCCTTTACTATGTCATTATTGGTGTATAGAAATGCTACTGATTTCTGTATGGTAATTTTGTATCCTGAAACTTTACTCGATTAATTTATCAAATCTAAGAGGTTTTTGGTGGAGTCTTTAGAATTTTCTAGATACAAGATCATATCATCAGCGAACAGGGATAATTTGACTTTCTCTTTTCCAATTCAGATGCCTTTTATTTTTTTCTCTTGCCTGTTTGCTCTGGCAAGGACTTCCAGTACTATGTGGAATAAGAATGGTGAATGTGGGCATTGTTATCTTGTTCCAGTTCTTAGAGGCAATTCTTTCAACTTTTCCCCACCAAGTATGATGTTGGCTGTGGGATTGTCATATATGGCCTTTGTTATTTTGAAGTATGTTCCTTCTATGCCTAGTTTGTTGAAGATTTTTATCATGAAGGGATGCTGAATTTTATTGGATGCTTTTTCTACATCTATTGAGATGATCATAAGATTTTTGTCCTTAATTCTGTTTTGTGATGTATCACGTTTATTGATTTGCATATGCTGAATCATCTTTGCATAAATCCTACCTGATCATTGTGTATTATGTTTTTGATGTGCTGTTGGGATTCTGTTTGCTAGTATTTTGCAGAAGATTTTTGCATCTATCTTCATCAGGAATATCAGCCTGTGGTTTTGTTGTTGTTGTGTCCTTGTCTGGTTTTGGTGCCATACAGACCTAAGAGAATCAGTTAGATGGAATTACGCCCTCCTTGATTTTCATCTAGTCCTGCACTTTCGTTTTGTTGGGAGTTTTTTTGTTGGTTTTGTTTGTTTGTTTTTGTTTTTTTTGACAGGATCTCACTCTGTCACTCAGGCTGGAGAGACAGCCTGAGTTGTGGTTCACTGCAGCCTCGACACCCTCAGGCTCAGGTTATCCTCCCATCTCACACTCCCAAGCTGCCGGGACTACAGGTGCATGCACCACCATGCCCAGCTAATTTTTGTTTTTTTTTGTAGAGACAGAGTTTCACCATATTGCCCAAGCTGGTCTTAAGCATTGAACTCCTGGGCTTAAGCATTCCACCTGCCTTGGCCTCCCAAAATAATGGGACTACAGGCTTGAGCAACCACCCCCAGCCCTGTTGGGACATTTTTAAATTTACTGTCTTAATCTTGCTGTTCATTATTAGTCTGTTCAAGGGCTCCATTTCTTCCTGGTTCAACCTCAGGAGGTTGTATGTTTCTAGGAATGTATCCATTCCTCTAAGTTTTCTAGTTTGTGAGCATATAGTTGTTTATAATAGTCTGATAATCTTTTGTATTTCTGTGGTATCAGTTGTAATGTCTTCTTTTTCGATTCTAATTGTGTTCATTTGGATTTTCTCTCTTTTCTTAGACTGGCTAGTGGTTTATCAATTTTGTTTGTCTTTTCAGAGAAGTAACTTTTCATTTCATTGTTCCTTTGTATTTTTTTGTCTCTATTTGATACCTTACATTTTAAATGTAGGGAAACTAAAAAAAAATTTCAGACCAAAATGCTAATAGGAATTTCATAGCAAAGGAGTTCTGTGGTCAAATTAATTTGGTAAAATATACTGGATTGAACTGCATTCTGCAAGCATGTATTGCATTTCTCTAAGTGTATATTGTTTAATGAAATATAACTTAGCAAACAGTTCCATTATTCCAAATTATTATAGACCAAGGGTGTCTAATCTCTTTGGTTTCCCTTGGTCACACTGCAAGAAGAAGAATTGTCTTGGGCCACACATAAACTACACTAATACTAATGATAGCTGATGAACTAAAAAAAAAAAATTGCCAAAAATATCTTAGAAAATTTTAAGAAAGTTTATGAATTTGTGTTGGGCTGTATTCAAAGCCATCCTGAGCCTCATGCAGCCTGCAGGCCATGCATTGAACAAGCTTGTTATAGACATTTGAATTGTGTCCTGTCATGTGGATAAGTTCCCAAAGGCCATTTTTGTGGTACTGTATTTGTCCCCTACTTGTACAGGTCTGGGAAAGCAGATCCACTCACATCCTTACTAACTTGTCTAGGAGAAACATCTGGACTAACCCCAAGATATCACTAATACATCTATCAATCAATCACAAAAGCCTGGAATTCTAAAAGTACTGGATTATAAATATTTTTAAAGGATTCCCAGTACTTTTTCACCTTTGTGAAAGATTTGCTTTTGCAAATCTTTCCCATTCCATCTACCTACTCTCTCTTTCCTCTATTTCTATATATTAAAATCCCAACTCTTTTTCTTCTTTTTCTTTTTTTTTTGAGACAGAGTTTCGCTCCATTGCCAGGCGCCAGGCTGGAGTGCAGTGGTGTATTCTCGGCTCACTGCAACCTCCGCCTCCTGGGTTCAAGCAATTCTCCTGTCTCAGCCTCCCGAGTAGCTGGGACTACAGGCGCACACCACCATGCCCAGCTAATTTTTGTATTTTTAGTAGAGATGGGGTTTCACCATGTTGGCCAGGATGGTCTCGATCTCTTGACCTCCTGATCCGCCCACTCAGCCTCCCAAAGTGCTGGGATTACAGGTGTCAGCCACCATGCCTGACCAATCCCAACTTTTTTTTTAAGAGCTGAAGTCTCACTACATTACCCAGGCTGGTCTTGAACTCCTGATCTAAAGCAACCCTCCTGCCTTGGCCTCCTAGAATGCTGGGTGTGAACTGCCACACCCAGCCTCAATATTTTTTAAATGCCACTCTCTTTTTGCTGCTTTCTCCAAGCTCTCTAATGGGAATTAAACTATTCCTTGTTTGGTTTTCTCATTCTCATTTTGTATTTATTTCACTGATAACACATCTAACAATCTGCTTTATTGATTCATTCAATTAATGTGCATGTACTCTGTGCTAGACTCCATACTATGGCCTCTAGTACTTCCTCACTGTGGAGAAGCTCACAGGTTAGCCGAGAAGGCAGATACATAAGCAAATTTCTACAGTGTAATGTGATATGTATTTATAAAGGTATACAAGACTGATGGTAATCAGATTGACCTGAGCAAATATGGACTAAAGTATTTGAATGTAAAATGGCTTATATAACTAAGCTTTTGGCTTCATTTATAATGTTCAGTTCTGAAGTAGAATGTTGTCATTCTTATTGTACATAACTTACTATTCCACAGCTTGTAAGTGCCACAAGGACCTGACCTGTGTATTATTCATTGTCCTATTTCCTATTGTACCTAGCACTACTTTAGTTACCTAGAATACACTCAATAAATGTTTGTTAAATTTCATTAGTTTCAATATGGTGAAGCCCTGTCTCTACAAAAAATACAAAAGTTAGCTGGGCATTGTGTCACACACCTGTAGTCCTATCTAATCAGAGGGCTGAGATGGAAAGATCAATTGAGTCCATGAGTTCAAAGCTACAGTAAGTCGAGGTGTTTGTGCCACTGCACTCCAGCCTGGGTGACAGAAGAGACCCTATCTCAAAAAAGAATCTGAAAACAATGGAACCATGCCTTCAGAGTTCTAAAAAGAAAGTCGTTCAACTGCACTTAATCAGCAAAAGGATCCAACACAGGCAATATTCCAGCTATGGAGCTGGCTTAAAAAAAAAAAAAAAAAAAAAAAACAGTAAAAATGTTAATAGGTTAACTGGGTGGAATGGCCCATGCCTGTAGTCCCAGCTACTCAAGAGGCTATGCAAGAGGATGACTTGAGCCCAAGAGTTCCAGACCAGCCTGGCCACCATAGTGAGATCCCTTCTCTTAAAAATAACAATAGGTTATTGCCAGATGTGGGACATTCGGAAAGAAGTTCATAGAAGATAAAGCAAAAGTAAAAAAAACAAGGGGAAGGGTTGGTTAGGCAATCATTAATTCTAGGGCAGAAAAAGTACAGGATAGGAAGTAAGAACATAATACACTGTTTTTCTCAACCATGAGCAATATGTAGATAATCATAATGATGTGATGACTGTTTAGCCACTAAATCTGGTAACTACTTTGGAAACAATATGGGAGGAAAAGTGAAGACAGTGATGGTGTAAGAGTTAATCCTCATCTGTCATATCAAGAAATCACCATATAATGTATAAAATAATCAAGAAATGACTAAGTAGTTATGTGAGGAAAAAATAGAAGACATTTCTAAAATAGTTAAAAGTCATTGCTCTGGAGAATTAGGAGGGATGGGGCAGGGAACCGTTAGGATGCATTATGAACTGCAGAGGCTTTTTTAAACTACATGTATTAATATATACATTCACTTGAAAAACTGAAAAAAATAATAATTTGAAAAAACCCATGAAGGTAACCAGAAGGAAAAACTCAGAAAATGAAAAGTGCTTGCCTCTGGAAAGAACAACTGGCAGGACTGTTGTTTTCACTGTAAGACTTTTGGAGCCATTTGATTTTACTTAAGCATTTTCATATATTTCTTTAATGAAAACAGTTCTATCTCGATAAAAAGTTACACTCGTTCATAAAATAAACAAATTTCATTAGTTTCTAGGAGTTGCTCATTTTTTTGAAATTTGATCCTAATCTGCAGTTTAATCTATCTTCATATTCAGACTCCTGCTTTTTCCTACTATAAATTGTAATTGTAGGGAAGGAAACAACACACAAAACTTATATACCTGGATAATTATTTGACTTTCTCAGTAGCAGTTTGGAAACTGTAGACTTATTCCATGGGCATTGCCTTTGCACAAAATATTTATGGGATTCCTTTTGTTCCACACTATTTTGAATACACATGTTAGTTTCATCAGAATTCTTAGTCCAACTAAATGTCATCTAAAACTAAGTTTAGTGGGTCAAAGGTTATATATACCTTTTTAGATCAGAAACAACAGGGCATCTTTATCTTGAATTCAAGAACATCATTCTTGTTTCATTATTTTCTCTCTTTTAAAAAAAAGTCATAGCTCAATTTTTAAATTTTTATTTGGATATTTTTAATTGAGAAAATGTATACATTCATGCTTATGATGATTTTCACATTATTACATTCACTGTCATTAGGTAATGATAATAGAGGGAGAGACAAAAAGTCAGCCTCATTAGCTGATTATCTGACCCTTTACCTAAAAGAGCCTAACCTAGAGATAAAACCAAGGATGTATCAGATGAAGCAAATACTGTAAAACAGCATTTATTTTAACTTCACTTGCTCAGCTTCTGAAAAATCAAACAGTAGTTGAGCTGAAGTTTATCTCACCTTTAGCAAGAAAGAAAAGAAGTGCCAGTCAAATTAATCCTATGGACATAAATAGATAGATATATTTAAGAAAACAAATGCTTTTTAAAAGCCTGTGAGCTCATTTAGAATATCCATTTACTTCCAATTTTTATTCTGACTTCAAAGCATTTTATTTTACAACTTTATGAAATCAGATTTTTTTTTTTTTTTTTTGAGACAGAGTCTCACTCTGTTGCCCAGGCCTGGAGTACTGTGGCTCTATCTTGGCTCACTACAGCCTCTGCCTCCCAGGTTCAAGAGACTCTCCTGCCTCAGCCTCCCAAGTAGCTGGGATTGCAGGTGTGTGCCACCACGCCCTGCTGATTTTTCTAAAAATCAGGTTTTTAAAAATATGGACCCCGTACATTTTTTCAATTTCCCCTTAATTAATGTTTTATTTATAAATAATAAAACAATTGTACTTCTCCACACTGTACTAATTAAGCCTGGTAAAATTAAGTAATTAGTACATGTTTTCATAAAGGTTTAAGTAGGTTCATGGAGCATAACTATCATAGGATAAAAATAGAGATTTGCAGGGTACTAGTTTAAACTCTTATGTTTGATGTATAAGAAAGGCAAATGAGCTGCTGTCAGAGGCATAATCTGGAATGATTTGAGCAACAACTGCACATTCTTATATTTTATACAAAATATATATTCACAAATAATATCCAACATGTCCAAACTTTTAACAGGGTGCTTTGGTTTTTATAAAAATTATTTATAACTCTTACAAGGCATACCTTGCTTTGTGAAGACATCAGGCTTGTTTTATTAAAAAATTATGTTAATCTTATAACAACAGTTACCATTTGCATGCTGCTTTAAGTTTGGCAAATATTTTTATATTTATCATCACAGTTAATCCCAGAAACATTGGAGATAATACCTATAAGGTAGGCAAGAGTTAAGACTCCTTTGGTTATAGGTAAGAACACTCCCCCATCCCCCACACACTGCCTTAAGCCCTCCCACCACACAACACACACACATGCACACACACACACACACACATTTTTAAATTTTTAATTGGATATTTTTAATTGAGGAAATGTAAACATTCATACTCGTGATGAGGATAGGATGGAATGTGAGCCTATCTAGGCTAATGTGAGGCTCCCAGCTTTTTCTCTCTGGATTAGCTGCATTGCTAACTCCAGTCTTGGTAGCCCTGACAGTTTTGAGCATCACTGGCCCTGATTTGGCTAAGTGCCCCATCACTGTAGACAGAGAGAGAGAGAGAGAAGGATATGCTAATTGACTTTGGCAGCTAGACACACCTCTAGAGCTGGGGTAAGATTTCCAAAGGCAAATCCATAGATGGCTACCAGAAGTAGCAGGAAAGAATGGTGGGAAGTCAAACAACAAACATCTACTCCAGCAGATGCAATCATCTCCACTTTACAGACGAGAAAATGGATACTCAGGCTAAATGACCTACTCAAACCTAGGTCTTCTCATTACAAATCCTGCTCTAGACTGCCTTAAAGGAAAAAAAGGATGGAAAAGAAAACAGATGTGGTTTCAGATATGACGTCTATTTCTAGCCTATGTTTTGTAGTTAATCAGGCATGATTGTCTTTAGGGTGATAAGTGAGTTTGATCTATGGGGGGTGGTTGAACAAGGCATTTGTGGGAAACAAAATGTCCCAAGATCAATGTAGGGACAACAAAATGTCCCTACACTGTGTAGGAGTAGGAAGAGGTGCAGTGGACATGATCCTTATGCTCCAAAGTTAGGAATTTTGGAATACTAAATAAAAATCACTAACAAGTATCAGCTACTTACTGTGTCTCAGATATTTTGCTAATTACTGTTCATATATCACTTAACAATCATCACATTCCTATGAAATGAAGATTTTACAGTTAAGGGAGCTTAAGCCAAAGGAGGTTTAATATCTTATCCAAGATTATATAATTAGAAATAGAGCCAGGATTTGAATCTAGTCTAGAACCTATGCTCCTGCCCACAGTAGTGCCTGTTTTTGTCATGGTTACCAAGTAAAGTAGTGATGTTTACATATCTGCCATATGCTGGCTTCTATGGCAGATACTTGTCTGGTGCAATACCTGTTTTCTAGAAATTTCTCCTATAAAGTTGTATGACACAGCAATTCATATGCAGCACACTTAAGAATTTATAAATGCCAGCCAGGTATGGTGGCTTAGACCTGTAATCCCAGCACTTTGGGAGGCCGAAGTGGGTGGATCACGAGGTCAGGAGTTCGAGACCAGCCCGGCTAACATGGAAAAACCCTGCCTCTACTAAAAATACAAAAATTAGCTGGGCATGGTGGCGAGCGCCTGTAATCCCAGCTACTTGAGAGGCTGAGGCAGAATCATCGCTTGAACCCGGGAGGCGGAGGTTGCAGTGAACTGAGATCACGCCATTACACTCCAGCCTGGGTGACAAGAACAAGACTCATTCTCAAAAAAAAAAAAAAAGAATTTATAAATGCCTACTAAATTTCCACAGATTATTAATTTCCAAAGATTATTAATTTTGTGCTTTTTAAAAAATTTATCAAATTACACATCCAAATTATGTTAAAAGTTAGGTAGTCCTACAAGACTACCCTGCTCTAAACTTCCTTCCATCATTTTCCAATCCCCAGATGGAATTCTTTTTTAACTGTGTCTTTTGGTAATTATAAAACAGAATATCTCTAAATCACATGCTATATTTCTACTTCTTGATTTTTTTTTCAGTTTCACAGATCATCCACTAAATCCTTACTATGGAAGCTGTAGACTTAGATCTCTTTTTTATCTCCTACCCCACTGCCACAAGCACACCTTTATTTCTATATAGTTACATAATGATTTTGGTAAGTTTTATATTCAATTATGCATGTTATTATGATGATATAAGCTCAGTTCATGGCTGAACCATATCCTGTATCTCACTCTGCTTTTCCTAAGATTAATAATTGTCTTGTCATTTGCTTGGCTACCCATGTACTTATTGTACTTATTTCTGATTTGGCTGCAAACTGTGCCCCACATGGTACAGATCCCTTTTCACTATCAACTGGTGAAAAGGGATCTTTTCTTTGTGTCCCTGTTTTGACATGGATCTCCCAGTTTTCATGTCTTTTCCTTCTTGAGTTGATCTTGCCTGTCTGAAGATGTCTTTGTTCTTGACTGACATTTGATTGATATTGTAGCTGAGTATAGAATTCTGGTTTGACTCTTGTATCATATCTTAAATGCTTTTATAGCTCAGTTAATTACTAATGCAGTCTAAATTGTTAGGCACCAAAATGCTTATTAAAGATGGCCTTTCATTAAAAAAAAAAAAAAAAAAGAATGGTTTTGAGTTCATTTTCTCTCTGAATTTTTATGGCTTCCCTCCATTATCTTTTAGCTTCCAGTGTTGAAAAGTTTAAAGATATCCTGATTTCTGTTTTATCTATTTTTCCTTTCTAGAAGCTATTAAGATTTTCTATTTGTATCAGAGATCTGAAATTTTATTAGGATATGCTTTTTTGGAGACATATTTTCATTCATTTAGTGAGGTACTCAATGAGCCCTTTTAATCTGAAAATTCATCTTCTTTAGAGGAGGAAAATTTTTATAATTTTTTTTTTTTTTTTTATATTAAATTTTCTTGGTTCTCTCTTTCCATTATTTGGATGTTGAACCTCCCAGACTGATTTTCTAATTTTCATGTCCTTTCACTCCTATGTTTGCTTTCTTAGTGTCTTTACTTGCTGGGAGATCTTCTGACCTTTCTATTGAGGTCTTCATGTCTATCATTATTTTGTTTCTCAGCAGTATTTTCTTGTTCCCTGAATGTTCTTTTGTTTTGTTTAGACCATCTGTCCTTGTTTCATGGATATAGTTCTTCTCTTATATCTTAGAAACTTTTTTTGTTGTTGAAATTTTATGTCCCTAAGGAGTCTTATTTTCTGTTTGTTTTAGCCTTCATTTTTCCTGTTAAGGGCTTTCCTCAGAAGTCTAGTGGTCCTTGGCTGAATAGTTAAGGTAGTAAGGAAGTGGATACCTTGATAACATGTAATTGGGGCTTAATGGCTATGAATTTCCTAGATCTGACTGCTGTTTTATCTGGAATCCCTAATATTGTTTCATTGAACATCTTATCTTTCTTTTTGGCCATTTAGATTCACCAAAGAAGAATCTTCTTCCACTTTCATATCTAGAGGCTATAAGATGGGCTGCTAGCATTGTGTGAACCAAGTAGAAGAGGACTTAAGGGTCTCAATATTCAGCAAATAAAATTTCATTCAGTTTTTCTCTTTTCAGTAGAGTACCCTGCCCTTCAAAATTCCCCAGTTCAAGGCTAGGCACCGTGGCTCATACATGTAATCCCAGCACCTTGGGAGGCCGAGGCAGGTGAATCACTTGAGGTCAAGAGTTCAAGATCAGCCCAGCCAACATGGTGAAACCCCATCTCTATTGAAAAAAAAAAAATACAAAAATACAAAAATTAACCAGGTGTGGTGGTGCATGCCTTTGGTCCCAGCTACTTGGGAGACTGAGACGGGAGGATCTCTTGAGCCCAGGAGACAGAGGGTGCAGTGAGCTGAGATCACACCACTGCACTCTAGCCTGGACAACAGAGCAAGACCCCATCTCAAAAACAAACAAACAAAAAATCCCCAGTTCAAGAACCTTCTATTTTACTCACTCCAAAGAGTGAATTTTTAGTCTTCTGTTAGGATGAGAGAGGGAACACTACTTGGCCAGTTGTGAATGGTGGCAGCTAATTAGAAAGTGTCTAGTTCTTTTGTTTTTAGTTTCTTTTTTTTTTATTTTTACCACTTATTATTTTCTTCCCCTAAATAAAGTATCTAATTCTTAAATAAATTTCTAATCAAGTTTGTTAATAGTCTGACCTTTATCTCACTTCCATAAGCACTGGCTGTCACCAATTCCTGTCTTTTGGAAACTGTAGCACAAAATTGCTTCCTTGGTTATCGTTACCAACTGCTGGTTTAGGAACCAGCTTGCTTGGGTCTGCTAAGTCACTTAGCAATAGTCCTGCACTGTCGCTTCCAAATTGCAGTTACTGTCACTTATGTCTCATTCCCCTTTTCCTTATTTGTTTTGCTTTTTTTTAAGAGACAGGGTCTCATTCTGTTGCCAGGCTGGAGTGCAGTGGTGCTAACATAGCTCATTACAACATGGAACTCTTGGGCTCAAACAATCCTCCTGCCTCAGCCTCCCAAGTAGTTGGGACTACAGGTGTGTGCCACTAAGCCTGGCTACTTTTAAAAATATTTTATAGAGGCAGGGTCTTGCTGTGTTGCCCAGGCTAGCCTCAAGCTCCTGGCCTCGAATGAACCTCCTGGCTTCACTTCCCAAAGCACTAGGATTACACTAGCATTACAGACATGAGCCATTGTGCCCAGCCTTTTTTTGATTTTTAATAAAATATTTAACATAAAATTGTATTTTAGTTTGGCTTTGGAAAGTGATAGAGTTAAGTGTATATGTTCAATCTACCATCTTTAATGAATAATGAATACTGTTGATTTTTATTATCTGTTATGAAATTTCTTCTTTTTAACATTTGTTGGATTTGAGGCAAACATCTTTTTTTAAATTATACTTTAAGTTCTGGGGTACATGTGTAGAATGTACAGGTTTGTTACATAGGTATACACGTGTGAGGCAAATATCTTTAAAAATGACAATATTTATTTGGAGAAGGGGAAATTATATATCCAACTCTTGTACTTGGTCTCAGAGTAAGACTGGAGGAGATTTCTGTTTATGTATCATATATTTTATATTTAAATGCTTTTTGTATTTAAATGCTTATATTATGTTTCTTTCACTGAATATAAGAATGTTTATTACTCAATAAACCTGGGAACAATAACTAGGAGTCATATATTACAGAGTTGAATCTCTTTTAGTCAGGACATATGATGAGATGATCAAATATTCCAAATCAAAAGCTAGGCAACTGACCAGGCGCAGTGGCTCATGCCTGTAATCCTAGCACTTTGATAGGCCAAGGTGGGTGGATCACTTGAACTCAGGAGTTTGAGACCAGCCTGGGAAACAAAAAACACAAAAATTAGCTAGGCATGGTGGCACATGCCTGTAGTGCCAGCTACTCAGGAGGCTTAGGTGGTAGGATGGCTTAAGCCTGGGAGGCAGAGATTGCAGTGAGCTGAGATCATACCACTACACTCCAGCCTAGGTGACAGAGTGAGAACCTGTCTCAAAAAATTAATTAATTAATTTAAAAAGCTAAGCAACACAGTTTAAACTTTAAAGAAAGGCTGAGCATGATAGCTCACACCTGTAATCCCAGCACTTTAGGAGGTGGAGGCAGGAGGATGGCTTGAACCCAGGAGTTTGAAACCAGCTTGGGCAATATAGCAAGCCCTCTTCTCTACCAAAAATAAACAAAATTAGCTGGGCATGGTGGCTCTCACCTGTGGTCACAGCTACTCAGGAGACTGAGGTGGGAGGATCACTTGAGCCCAGAGGCTAAAGTTGCAGTGAGCCATGATTGCACCACTGCTCTCTAGCCTAGGTGACAGAATGAGACCCTGTCTTAAAAAATAACAATAATAAAAATAAATAAATAAATAAATAAACTTTAGAGAAAGGAGATAGGTCTACCAACCATGAGCCAGATGTGGTTTTTTTTATTGTATTGTATACTTTATTATCTTACATAATACATATATGAAACGATTTTTCACTTCTATATTTTATGGATGAAGACTCAGAGATTCAGATAAGTTATTTCCCCAAATTCATACAACTAGTGCATGACAAAAGTCGAATTTGAATTCAAGATTCACTGATTTCAGAGTTAATGCTCTTTGGAAGTGAGTCTGTAGAAGACAAGATGGAATCAGTGGCTTCTCTATATGGGATTGGAGTAGAGGTCCCAAAACTTGGGAAAACGTCAAAGAAAGGTTACTATCAGAAACTGTAATCAGAAAATCACACCATTCTGTTTTCTCACACCTATGTCATTGAATCCTTGTAACACCGCTAAGAACTGGCTATGTAAGTTTAAGTTTTGTAGTTATTGAGCTTAAATGTGTAAAACATTGTTTGCCTATATCAAAAAATTGATTGATGTCAATGTCTTTTCTTGGCACCTTCGTCAATAACATTTCCACAGACAAATTTGAAGTTACTTGCTCATATCTGAATCAAAATTAATTTCAGCTTTAAACTAAGATTCTACTCCTATCTCTTACTTCTGTCCCTTCTACTCTTCTTTTCTTTCTTTTCTTTTGAGACAGGGTCTGGCTCTGGTGCCCAGACTGGAGTACGATGGCGCAATCTTAGCACACTGCAACCTCTGCCTCTTGGGCTCAAACCATCCTCCCATGTCAGCCTCCTGCGTAGCTGCGACTACAGGCATGCACCATCATGTGCAGCTGATTTTTGTATCTTTGGCAGAGATGGGGTTTTGCCACGTCATCTAGGATGGTGTTGAGCTCCTGGGCTCAAGCAGTTCTCCCACCTCAGTCTCCCAAAGTGCTGGGATTACAGACATGAGCCACCATACCTGACTTCTTTCCTTTTACTCTTCCTCAAGTTCCTGAGGGAGACTGACATATCACGAGGCATCATCAATATGTATGGGTTTGCATACTCTTTTCTGTCCTTGCTGGCCTCTGCTGAGTAACTGCTTGGCCGTTGGCCTTTTGGTACCATGTGCCAGCATCTACTCATGTTAGTTCCGCTTGCTTAGCCTCTGGACTTCATACACTGGATCCACTGCCTTGTACTTGCTGTAATTTCTAATTGCGAGAACTATGTATTCCTTACCCTTCAAATCCCAGTCTTCTTTATATCTTGCAACTTAGTCTTAGCCACTTTTGCACCCCTCTCATGACAGAAGCTTTAATAACTTTTCACATGCTTTGTTTAGGATTGAACGTTTAGGATTCAAAATGTCTTCAGGCAAATCTTCCCATCTACCTTTCTTAGCCTTTGTTTTTGATACTCAATACTCAGATATCTCAATCACAGCCCCTCCAAACTCTTTCCTGCCTAGTAGCCAGTACCTTCCTTATTTGTTTGCATGGGAAAACATCTATTATATTCTCTTGCATTCTTGTGTACTCTATGTTTTTAGTGGTTATATCCTCTTGCATTCTTGTCTACTCTATGGTTTTTATCATGTAAACTTTATACAATGATGCTCCTAAAATGATAAGGCAGCTTTGTATGTACTGATACAATCAGTTGATGAAACATCTTACATGAGGAAAGCAAGGTATAGAGCAGTATGCATAACCTGCTACATTTGTGGAAATGTATGTGTAGTATGGCAATGCATTGAACATCGCTGGAAGGACATATGAAAGTGCTAATGGGGGTTGCCTCCAGGGAGTGAAAAAAACAGATGGCTAGGGGACAAGACTAGCAGAGAGATTTTTTTATTCCCTTTTTATATCTTTCCAATTCTATGTCATGTGAATAACCTATTCAAAAAATAGATACAAGATAATTATAAAGCATTTGTAATTTGGCTTCTTCACTCTTACGAATGTCCAGATTTCCTATTCTCAGCCATAGATAAAAAGTAGCTTTATTGGCAAAGACATGTTTTTTTTTTCCTTCACTGCTTCCTGACCTTCCATTCTTTCTTGTAGGACTTTACTGAAGGCTGCATAAAGCAGCCAACCTGCTCCAACAGTCTGAATATTTCCCTTCCATTAGAAGGGAAAATAATTCAGTAGGCAGATGGTCTGAGTCCTGAAATGTAACAGATGATATTTTAGTTATTTTGCTAACTTGCCAGACTGAGATAGAAGGGTCCTTACTACCCTTCACCTGACCCTCTTGGCCAAGCCAAGGCTGTGTTTTAGGTTCTCTTGCTTGCAAGAATTTTTATCTGCAGACTTATCACACTGAATAGATATTTAATGTATTATGATTACAAATGCATGAATGAATAATTTTATCTAAAGGAATAAAATACCTAAGATAGTTTTAAATGTGTTTTTAATAGTCTTTAAATCAATATTTAAAATTTCCCAGTTGTCCATTAATTATAGCTGTCTTTTTCCTCCTGATCTAAGGTCCAGCCAAGGTTCATACATTGCATTTAGTTGTTATATCTGCTTAATCTCCTTTTATCTAAAAGAAAAAAAAATTCTAGCCTTTTGTGTCATGTTGTTGACATTTTCGTTAACCCATTCAAAAACATTTATTGGCCACCTATGAAATAGCAGGCATGGTGTTATGTTCTAGTTATTTGTACATAATAATCAGTAAAATGTTATAAATACTACAATAAAGGCCGTATAAAGTGAAGAATGAGCACAAAAGAGGAATACATCTCCCTGTCAAAGATTCAGGAAAGACATGTCAGTGGGGAAATGACATTTCAGCTAACTTGAAAGATAAGCAGACAAAAAAGAGAAAGCAGAGATCATCATATGAGCAAAATATATCTATTACTTTTTATGTTTTTGAAAAGCACACAGTTTAGAAAACTGCAGTCACCTGCGAGGTATTACCATGAAACATAAGTCAGGAGAAACACACAGGAGCAGGCCTTTATGTGCTGGACCAGTGAATCTGGACTTCATCCTGTGTTTGAGAATTCAAAAGCTTTAAGAGAGAGGCAGAAAACAAAACATAAACATATGATGTGAAATGACAGACCTGTGGCAAACTGAATTGTATGAGTTCTGCCTAAAGACGTTCAAATTTGGGCTGACCAAACCATGCCAATGGGCTGGATTCCACAGAGAGGACCCAGTGAAGACTTTTGAGCAGACACTCATGACAACATAGAGAGGACCTAAAGTTGGGGATAATGGGGACAGGAGACAGTCACAGGTTGGATATAGACACCGCAGTGTGAAGGAGGACAGATGCCTCGTGCCTATCAGGTCTCTGTCATGACTGTGTTAAGATCTCAAGCTCACTCTTGGCACTGGACATATATAGCATTCTGAAGGCAGAGGTGCTTCCATCCCCTTTTCTGCTCTGTCTTCCTCTGGATGAAACACATTCTTCATTACCATCTCAAATCATGATCTAGAAATATCTCATTTTTTTCACAAAAAGGACATTGTAGGCTATTCCTTCCCCATTCCCAGCTCTCTTTACTTACATGGGCCAAAGTGAGTGAAGGTCCTTCAAGTTTCTTACCCAGGAATTTTCATCATCTCTGAGTATGTTTTCCACATTTTTTCTCAAAGTATCATTTATTTCTGTATAAATAAGCAAGAACATGGAGCAGAGTTTGATGAATCTCAATAAGCTCATCTCTTATTTTCGCATGTGCTTCAGAACACATCATACCTCCCAATTAATAACAGCACAACACAGTCACTCTGACCCCTCCACAGAAGACCGTCCAAGCACTGCACGGTCACCCTCACCCCTAAGAGCAGGGACAGATGTCCTAGTACATGCCAGCACCTAAAAGTCTTTCTTTTATTCCTGAGAACAATGATCACCAAACATTTTGGTCACATACTCTATACAAAAAAAATTGAGTAAGTTTTAAAATTTATTGTCTATCCTCAGTGAAAATATATTTTAAAGGTATTAGTGTTAATCTATATAAGTATTACAGGTAAGTACTGATATTTCCTCCTCATATCAGCAGATCATCTTGTGCATAACCATACCTGCTGTATATTTCCCAGGGGCTGTATAATTCCCAGAGTTCAGATTTTTTTTCTCCTTCCCTCGTTTCTCTGTATCAATTCTACTCACCACATCTAAACACTGATTTGGATACGTCTCCCCTTTTAGAATCCTTTATTTTCTCGTTGTTTATTCACAGCAACTCCTTCCATTCTGCCTAAAAACTCTAATATCTTCCATAAACTTACAGTCTTTAGGACAAGCCAGGGCTCTCAAGTGAAATTTCAATCTCTATGAAGCTTTCCAATACCTTCATGCCAGAAGGTAAACAAATTACTTGCCCATCCCTGGTGGGACAGAAAGTTCTAGCCTTTGGGCTCTAATCTCACTGGCATTTTTGATTAGCCTGGGCCCGTTGTTTGCAAGATGTCACTTTAGTTTAGCTATTTCTGAAATTTTTTTATTGTTAAATCTAGGTTAAATATTTTTGGCAAAAAAAACACATTGGTGATGGTGTGCCTTCTCAAGGTATCATATCATATAAGAGGAGATTTTTAACACAGTAGAGAAACAGACTTCTATAGAAGGTCTAATTTGAGTCTTTAATTCTCCATGTTTTAATTTTATAGTAATGAAGTAATTTCTTAGTGGTTTGGTAGTTAAGAGAGATTTGATATGGATAAACAGTGTTTTATCCAATTCATTCACTATCATTTTGGAACAACAAAAAAATTTTCCCTTTTAAGTTGATGAGTTTCTAATGATTGGGGAAGTTGATAAAATCAAGTTTCTGCCTTTAAGTGAAGCTAAAAACCAGGTGATAATAACATCTGCCTCATAGGATTTAAGTGAGGATTACTTGAGATGTTAACAGACATAAAATATAACTACCAGTACTATGCTCCATGAAGGAGATCTATTAATACAATTAACTCCACTCAGATATTTATTTTAAACCACACATGCACACACATATATACAGCATTTACTATTGAAAATGATACTTTAGGTGATTTGTGAATGTTAATCTTTATAACACCTTTATTAGTTAGATACTGTTATTATCCTCATTTACAGATAGGAAACTGTGGCCCAGAGAAGTTAAGTAACTTTCCTAAGGTCATAAGCAAGTGAGTGGTAATATTTCCTGCTATGTTTCTGTGAGACCCCACTTGAAAGTAAGCAGCCTGTAGAGCTACAATCTGTATTTGAGGATGATTTTCATTCAGCTTCTCCTTCCTAGATAGTTGCTTTCCCCTGTCATCCTCCTCCCACCCAAATACTATTTTACCAAATAGTGATGGGTGTTTGAATGTCAATACCACAATCCATACAGGTGTGTGATCCTGTGTGTGTTTTGTGTGTGTGTGCATACATCAGGCTGCTTAAATGAGTTGTTTTTCTTCTTTGTTGCTTTCTCTATTTTAATGTAAGGTGTTTTTTATTGTTCTCTTTTTGAGGTTTTTAAGCATTAGAATTAGGCAGATCCAGATTTAAGCTGAACACTTCTAAGCCAGTGTTCTCATCTACAAAATGGTAATACTAACACCTATATCATGAGATTGAGTGAGGATTAAAGTAAGTGATATTGCAAATTATAAAGGTTATATATATGGATTTTTTGTATGTATTTTATACTACATTTAGATGAGTTGTTGGGGTATTTTTTGGTATTTTCTCCATTTTAACTTAAAAGGTTTGGAGTTTATTGTTTTTGTTTTTAGTGGTGGTGGTAAGACTGACAAACACCTTTTAATTGGGCTATAATAGAAAGAGTAAGTTTGAAGTTAGGCTATTTAATATCAAATCCCAGAGCCTCAATTACCTCATTTTAAAGTGGGAATGTTAATAGCTATCTTGTATCATGGTAGTGATCGCCATTATATCTCCAGTGCTTCCCACAGTACCTGGGATAGAGCAAATGCCTAGTAAATATTGTTGAATAAATATCAAATAAAAAAGATGTTGAGAGGATTAAATGAGACATAAAGGATTTAGCACTGTGTCTGGTAGATAGTCGATATACAAAATTACACTACTATTTTTATCAATAATTTTTAATTTATTAAATACATTTCTTCTGATTATAGTATTAAACAAATAAAAAAAGCATATACCATTTTCTTTAATTATTTCTGATACTTAAGCATGGTATTTCTGAAAGATGAAGATACTAATACCTTGATCCTGTCTAGTTCTTTGGCAACGACTCATTGATGTTTGGAAGTGAAAAAATGCCAACAATACTATTTATGATTTTGAAAACTATCCTTTAAATAAATGTGTGTACCCATGTTATTTCTTTCCAGAGAGAAGAGGTACTCCCTTATAGGGACTCGTAAAGGCATAGAGCATCTGGAAATTAACTGCCTCCATTACGCTGCTGAGTCACACACAACACTTGTTATGTTTTCTTCACTTCTCTCCAGAAGGTAGGCATCATGGTTTCTCTTCATAGATTCTTCATACAACTGTAGTTTTTGTCTGCAGACTTAATTTTTGTATAAATATGGAACGCCTCTGACATCTATAGGTTAAAATCCTTTATTTCTCCAAAGTCAGGATGCTTAAACATGTTGCCTCTAAAAAATATTTCTATTGGAAAATTAATATATGTTTACTGGTTTTTTTAAAAAAAGATAATACAGAAAAATATAATTACCCTACCACCTTGAGGTAACTCTTAATATTTTGTTACAGCTTTCTGTATTTAATTTTATGTATCTATATTATGTATAATATGTACATTTATATAGTTATAATAATTATTACTGGACACCGTAGGGCTTAAATGGTCTTTCCCTACCCTGCTTCTTTTACTTAGCAGTTTATTGTAGCTTTTTTTAAATTTTTATTTATTTTTTTTCTCTTTCAACTTTTATTTTAGATTCAGGGGGTACATGTGCAGATTTGTTACCTGGGTGTATTGCTTGATGCTGAAGTTTGTGGTATAAATGATCTCCTCAGCCAGGTACTGAGCATAGTGCCTAGCAGTCAGTTTTTCAGCCCTTGCTTCCTCTTCCATGCTTTCCCCTCTAGTAGTATTGTCTATTGTTGCTATCTTTATGGCCATGAGTACCTGATGTTTAGGTCCCACTTATATGTGAGAACATGTGATATTTGGTTTTCCCTTCCTGTGTTAATTTACTTAGGATAACGGCCTCCAGCTGCACCCATGTTGCTGCAGAGAACATGAGTTCATTCTTTTTTTATGGCTGCATGATACTTCATGGTATATATGTACCACATTTTCTTTATCCAATCCACCACTGATGGGCACCTACATAGATTCCATGACTTTACTATTAAGAATAGTGATACTGCTTAATATTGTGAATGCATGTGTCTTTTTTGTAGAACAATTTGTTTGCTTTTGGATATGTACCGAGTAATGTGATTACTGAGTTGAACGGTAATTCTGCTTTAAGTTCTTTAAGAAATCTCCAAACTGCTTTCCACAGTGGCTGAACTACTTTACATTCCCATCAATGGTATAGAGGTGTTCCCTTTTCTCCACAGCCCCACCAACATCTGTTGTTTTTTGACTTTTTAAAAATAGCCATTCTGACTGATGTGAGAAGGTATCTCATTATGGTTTTGATTTGCATTTTTCTGATAATTACTGATGATGAACACTTTTTTGTATGTTTGTTGGCCTCTTGTGTATCTTCTTTTGAAAAGTGTCTGTTCATGTATTTTGCCCATTTTTAAATTGGGCTGTTAGTTTTTTGCTTGTTCAATTGTTTAAGTTCCTTATAGATTCTGGATATAAAACAATTGTTGGTTACATAGTTTGCAAATATTTTCACCAATTCTGTGGATTGTCCATTTACTCTGTTGATAATTTCTTTCACTGTGCAGAGCTATTTAGTTTAACTAGGTCCCAATTGCCAATTTTTATTTTTGTTGCAATTGCTTTTGAGAACTTAGTCATAAATTGTTTCCTAAGGCCCACATCCAGAATGTTGTTTCCTGGGTTTTCGTCTACCATTCTTATATGTTGAGTTCTTACATTTAAATCTTTAATCAATTTTTAGTTAATTTTTGTATATGGTGAAAGGTAGTGGTCCAATTTATTTCTTCGGCATGTGGCCAGCAAGCTGTTCCATCACCATTTATTGAATAGGGTATCCTTACCCCGCTGCTTAATTTTGTCAACTTTTTCAAAGATTAGATGGCTGTAGGTGCCTGGCTTTATTTCTGGGTTCTCTATTCTGTTCCACTGATCTATGCACCTGTTTTTGTACCAGTAACTTGCTGTTTGGGTTACAGAAGCCTTATGGTTTAGTTTGAAGTTGGGTACTGTGATGCTTCCAGCTTTGTTCTTTTTGCTTAGGATTTGCTTTGGCTATTCAGTCTCTTTTTTGTTTCCATATGAATTTTAAAAGAGTTTTTTTTCCAGTTCTGTGAAAAATGACATTGGTATTTTAATAGCAAGAGCATTTACTCTGTAGATTACTTTTGGCAGTTTGGCCCTTTTAACAATATTGATTCTTCCAATCCATGAGCATGTAATGTTTTTTCATTTGTTTGTATCGTCTATGATTTCTAGCAGTGTTTTGCAGTTTTCCTTGTAGACATCTTTCACCTCCTTGGTTAGATATATGCCCAGGTTTGTGCATGGTGTGTGTGTGGCTATTGTTAATTGGTTTATGTTCTTTATTTGACTCTCAGCTTCAACATTATTGGTATACAGAAATGCTACTGATTTTTGTATACTGAAATGTTGCTGAAGTCATTTATCACTTCCAGGAGGCTTTTGATGGAGTCTTTAGTGTTTTCAAGGTATAGAATCATATCATCCTACTGCAGCAATTTTTATGTTAGTAAACATCATCCACCTTAAATTCCAGTTAAAGATTATAACATGAATCACATAACCACTGTCCTTTTATTAAATATTTAGAATGCTTCCCAATTTTTGTCTGTGGTAAACATGACTTTAGTGAACATCCTATCATGTACATATGTGTACTCATATCTGATGATTTTTTAAGATAATTTCTAGAAGTGTTATAGAACCTTAGTACCTAAATATTTTCTCTGATGAAAGGGTTCGATGACATATAACATAAGGAAAGACTTATTCACCATCTTAAGAGATGTACGTCCCAGTATATAGTAGTACCATATACCTTGTAGAAATCAGACTTGTTTAACCATCACTATCTGGTAAAATAGAATGGGAGTCTCTGTACTTTCCACTCCATTGTTCTATGAAACTAAAACTGCTCTGAAAAATAAACTCTATTTTTTCTAAAAAAAGAAGAAGAAGCAATGAAAAAACTTTAAAAAGGGAAATTTTTTAAATGATGTTTAATAAATTTACATTTAAAATTAAGTTTAGACTTACACAAACTCAAATAACATCTGTCAACATCCCACTACACACTTTTGAAAATGCTAACTTATGATATATTCTTAAAAATGGAATTGGTAGATAAAATTGTAAATAAATGAAAAGGTTCTACCAATTTACATTTCTACCAACGTGTTTGAGCGAATGATAATGTCACTTTCTCTATAGTTTTGTCAACATTTGACATTAACTTTGTTTTTTACAAAATCCAATACAAGAAAAGTATATGGCATTTTAATTTTCATTTGTATGGTTACTACTAAGAATTAGTATCTTTTTATATTTTTATTTGAATTTTAAGTTATTTCGTGAATATCCCATTCATGAGCCATGCCAAATTTTTCTTGTGGGTGTCTTGGAATTTTTTCTAGATTGATAAGAATCACAATCATATTAAGAATATTAAATCTGTAAATTATACATATCACAATTATGGCCTTTTTATTTTTAGTGTTTTCTGTGCTTTATTTTTGTTATATAAGGTTATTATTTTTATGAACTCAAATCTATCATCTTTTTTCATGGCTTCTGCGTTTTGATGTTTCTTTGTACCTTGGCTTTATTTTTTTTAAAACAGCTATTTATTATGGAAAGTCAGAAACAGAGGAGTTGGCAGAATAATAAAATGAACCCCATGTACCTCAAAATCTGGCTTCATTACTTGAGAATTCATGGCTAATCTTGTTCATTTATACCTCCTGTATTATTCTAAAGCAAATCACAGGCATTATATCAGTTTTCCTGTGACTATTTCAGTGTATATACTAACTTTAGATGCAATTGTGCCTAACCTACGTTTTACGTCTGCCATAGTTTGGCAGAAATCACAACTTCCACTATTATATACTTATGTTATATCAAACGTCAACATTAAGCCTGGGCAACATACTGAGACCTTGTCTCTGAAAAAAAATAAATAAATAACTGGGCATGGTGGTGTGTGCCTGCAATTCTAGCTATTCAGGAAGCTGAGGCAGGAGGATGGCTTGAGCCGAGGAGTTTGAGGCTGTAATGAGCCACGGCTGCATCACTGCATTCCAGCCTGGGCAATAGAGTGAGACTTTGTCTTTAAAAAAGAAAATCAGCATTGGCTAAGATTCGTGTTCTTTAATTTACTATTTTAAAATGGCCTCTATAAGAATTTAATGATTTTAATATGGCATGCCTCACCAGCCTCCCTTATGCTATACTCTCCTGCACTCCCTGCTCTAGCCTTTTAATTTCCTGAGCAAGTATGTCCCTAAAAACTTCTCTATATGCTGTTCTCTCTATCCAAAATGTTCTTGGCCCAAACTTCCCTACATCCTGTGCCTACTAATCCAAAAGGCACAGTAAGTCCGTGCCTAAGGTCCACAAAAATGTTTAAATTTATTTTAAAATAAGAAAGAAAAGGACTTCTAGGTAAAAGAAAACATTTCAATATACAATATTAACATATTCATCTTTATACCACATAAGTTACAAAATATAATTTGTATTTTATTTTTTATGTCGGAAGAGACCCATGATGGCAGAACTACCTAGGGCCCATAAAAATCATAATGCAGCACTTGCCTACCCTACCCTCCAATGCCACTTAACTAGTAGAATCCTACTCATCCCTCAGATTTCAACGAAAATGCCCCTTCTTGAGGGAAGCTTTGTCTGATTCTTCCACATTATGTGAGATCCCCTGATATATGCAAGCCCATCACCTTGTACTATGGAAATAAAATAAGTAATTGTATAATTTTGTATTTAATGAAATGAGGAACTGAGTCCACCTTGTTTATCACTATACCTGCAGCACATAGCGCAATGCTTTGTATGGAGTGATATTAGACCATGAAGGACTGATCATCTTTCACTGTGACTCTCTCATGTCCTTGTCTCCAGTGGTTATTCCTCCCCAATCCTTTTTGCACATAACTTTAGCCCCATCTGTTCCTCTCCTCCCCTCTTGATAAAATCTAGATTGCCCAAACAGTGGCTACAAATCTGCAAGGACAATTCCTCCCTCTTGGAAGAACTAACCCTTGTTATCTCTTTCTCAGACTAGTTGGACTTTGGCTGATCCTCTTATACATTTCATTTTGCTTTAAATTAGAATACACCTTTGAAGCGTTTTTATGTCCAGTGTTTTCAAATAAAGGTTTTTATGCCCTGGTTGATTTTGTTCCACAGTGGCCATTCAATGAAGTCATACAGAATAAATTGCTGCTACATAAATTATAGGCTTAGTGTCTTGGAATAATTAAGAAATTTTTTAGAGTAGTCTTGCAAATCTAAACATACTAAGTAATAGCTAACATGACAGTGAGAAATAATCCTAATAAGAATTTAAATTTAAGTAGATTCAATTGTTTTTATTTGTGTTAACAGAAGGGGTTGTTGGCATAGACATTCCAACATTGTGAGCAATATCCACATGGCTCTGTAGTGGGTTTTTGTTCTTGCATTTGAACTTGGATTTCATGTTTTCAGGAGACGTTAGAAGTCACCAGAAAGTAGTCCAGTTTTCCTGTCTTGCTCACAGTTCAGAACTGGTTTGCTTTCAATGTATATAACAGCCCCAGGAATAATGTTTGACAAATAGTAGGGTTTCAATAATTATTTTCTGAATGAACAGAGCTAATATCATTTCAAACTAATCAGGCTCAACTAGAAACAGGAGGAAGGAGGAGTAGCTTAAAAAACATCCAAGCCCTATATTATTGCTTTGGTTTATTTTGTTATTATATTTTATTTATTCCAAAAATGAAATAGAAATCATTAGATTTTATGTTTTATCAAGGAAAATAGGAGAATAGTTAAAAAACACTACTCTAAATTCTAAGTTTCTATAAGTGGGGTACATTTTAGTCCAATTTTCTGATCCTAGATTTACCAATTACTATTTAATCTCATTTAGTCTCTCATTGATTCAGTTTCTCATTTGTAAAATGGGGATAATGGATAATGATGCAGTTATGAATTAATATATCAGTCAGAATAGTGTTGGTATACAGTAAACCATATTTAAAGCCTATTCTCCTTCATATTATCAGATCATTACTACTATACTGCTATTTTTATTACTACCATCATCATCATTATTCTGTAAGTTGGGTGAGATAAGTAAATGTTTTGGTTTGTTAAATTCCCTCCCTTTACTATTTATTATGTAAATATGTTATTTAAAAGTGGGAGTCATTCACATAACTTAAGTCACAACATTTTCTTCATGGAGAAGAAAACAGCATTAATATAAACACATCAAGAAACTGAGGTTCTTGTAAATAAAAATACATACTTAGCCATGAATTCAAGACTTCAGGGTTTTCAAAATATCCACACTAACAGGTTTATAATTTTACATGATTAGATCAGGCTAAAAGAATATTTTTGGCAATATACAGTAAGTCTGAATTCTCTGAAATACAAATTTGCCATGAAAATCTAATAAAAATGAGAGAGAAAATTTATTCTCTTAAATCTTATCTTACTTCCCTTGAATAGACACTTAACATAGTAGAACACAATTTTCAATAGTAATTTTAGGGTTACAATTTTCACATGTAATTCCTTCTGCAGGTAAATAAAAATATAAACCAAGAACAGTAAAAGTAACATAAGATAACAGTAAAAGCCTACCAAGGCTTTTGTTTAGGTAAACACTTATCTTAACACTAGAGCTTCACAATCCTGAGAAGACCCTTGGGATAAAGTGAAGGCACAAGTTTGATTCTTTCTGGTATTTCAAACAATGCCCTCGCAAGCTAAGGGCCATTTTTTGAGGATAAATGACTAGCTAGGAGCACCAATGTCCTCAGGCCTTGCTTGGGGCCTATACTCTCACCTAATCATTATTCACTATCCCCCAGAAAAGCCTCAAGCTAAAATTGCGGTTGCTATTTAGAACTAAACTTGCAGATTCATTTTTGAACATCTTTTCTTCTGCCCTCATGACTTCATTTTTTGTTTAATTCATGTTCACCATTACATAGCAGCTGCACTAAGCATTAAAACCTAGAGCAACAGTCAATGTGTTCTGAGTGCTGGCTTTCTTTACTCATTTATAAAAAGGTATTTTGATAACAGAAATGCCTAAGGATGACATTGCATAATTCATACAACTGGATTTATAGTCACTAAAGGGGATAGGAGATGCAGTGATAGTGGACAATAGTTCAGTAAACTCAGAATTTTGCAATACGGTTTTTATGAGCCAGCTTTTACTTGAAAAATCAAAATAATTTTTATAAGCCCAAAAATAAATTTAGGTTGCAGTGGTCTCAGAAGGCCAGGGGATAAGCTAGAGTTAAATCAGGCTACAAGTTTCCATAATGATACCTTTCAGTTTTTCTTACCTGGGATGTAAAATATATTACTTCTTAGCATCTATCTTGCTAAAACTTCCCATTTTTGCTTAATTTCTAGGATTGACCAATGCAGTCCTTTCCCTATTCTTCCAGTAACTCTGTCTGCTTCAGTTGGTAGTGAGATACAATTTCTTACTGATTATCATATTTAAGAGTCTCTTCTATCTCTTTTTTTTTTTATTATTGCATTTTAGGTTTTGGGGTACATGTGAAAAACATGCAAGGTTGTTGCATAGGTGCATACGTGGCAGTATGATTTGCTGCCTCCCTCCCGTTCACCTATATCTGGCATTTTTTCCCATGCTATCCCTCCCCAACTCCCCACACCCCCGCTGTCCCCCCGTCCCCCCCAACAGACCCCCGTGTATAGTGCTCCCCTCCCTGTGTCCATGTGTTCTCCTTGTTCAACACCCACCTATGAGTGAGAACATATGGTGTTTGATTTTGTGTTCTTGTGTCAGTTTGCTGAGAATGATGTTTTCCAGGTTCATCCATGTCCCTACAAAGTACGTGAACTCCTCGTTTTTAATGGCTGCTTAATATTCCATGGTGTATATGTACCACATTTTTCCTGTCCAGTCTATCATCGATGGGCATTTGGGCTGGTTCCAGGTCTTTGCTATTGTAAACTGTGCTGCAATGAACATTCGTGTGCATGTGTCCTTATAGTAGAACGATTTATAATCCTTTGGATATATGCCCAGTAATGGGATTGCTGGGTCAAATGGAATTTCTATTTCTAGGTCCTTGAGGAATCGCCACACTGTTTTCCACAGTGGTTGAACTAATTTACACTCCCACCAACAGTGTAAAAGTGTTCCTATTTCTCCACATCCTCTCCAGCATCTGTTTTCTCCAGATTTTTTAATAATCGCCATTCTAACTGGCGTGAGATGGTATCTCAATGTAGTTTTTATTTGCATTTCTCTAATGACCAGTGATGATGAGCATTTTTTCATATGTTTGTTGGCCTCTTGTATGTCTTCTTTTGTAAAGTATCTGTTCATATCCTTCGCCCATTTTTGAATGGGCTTGTTTGTTTTTTTCTTGTAAATCTTTTTTAGCTCGTTGTAAATTCTGGATATCAGCCCTTTGTCAGATGGGTAGGCTGCAAAAATTTTTTCCCATTCTGTTGGTTGCTGATTCACTCTATTGACTGTTTCTTTTCGTGCAGAAGCTGTGAAGTTTGATTAGGTCCCATTTGTCTATTTTGGCTTTTGTTGTCAATGCTTTTGGTGTTTTGGTCATAAAGTCCTTGCCTACGCCTATGTCCTGAATGGTTTTGCCTAGATTTCCTTCTAGTGTTTTTATGGTGCTACGTCTTATGTTTAAGTCTTTAATCCATCTGGAGTCAATTTTAGTGTAAGGTGTCAGGAAGGGGTCCAGTTTCTGCTTTCTGCATATGGCTAGCCAGTTTTCCCAACACCACTTATTGAACAGGTAATCCTTTCCCCATTGCTTGTTTTTTTCAGGTTTGTCAAAGATCAGGTGGTTGTAGATATGTTGTGTCACCTCCGACGCCTCTGTTCTGTTCCATTGGTCTATATCTCTGTTTTGGTACCAGTACCATGCTGTTTTGATTACTATAGCCTTATAGTAGAGTTTGATGTCCGGTAGTGTGATGCCTCCCGCTTTGTTCTTTTTGCTTAGAATTGACTTGGCTATGCGGGCTCTCTTTTGGTTCCATATGAAGTTTAAGGTGGTTTTTTCCAGTTCTGTGAGGAAGGTCATTGGTAGCTTGATGGGGATAGCGTTGAATCTGTAAATTACTTTGGGCAGTATGGCCATTTTCACGATATTAATTCTTCCTAACCATGAACATGGAATGTTTCTCCATCTGTTTGTGTCCTCTCTTATTTCATTGAGCAGTGATTTGTAGTTCTCCTTGAAGAGGTCCTTTACGTTCCTTGTTAGTTGTATTCCTAGGTATTTTATTCTCTTTGTAGCAATTGTGAATGGCAGTTCGTTCTTGATTTGGCTCTCTTTAAGTCTGTTATTGGTGTATAGGAATGCTTGTGATTTTTGCACATTGATTTTGTATCCTGAGACTTTGCTGAAGTTGCTTATCAGTTTCAGGAGATTTTGGGCTGAGGTGATAGGGTCTTCTAGATATAC
The DNA here is from genome assembly GCF_030222135.1 of Aotus nancymaae. Lineage (NCBI taxonomy): Eukaryota > Metazoa > Chordata > Mammalia > Primates > Aotidae > Aotus > Aotus nancymaae. The sequence continues at coordinate 63,641,691 of NW_026988442.1, read as the reverse complement.
AATCATGTCGTCTGCAAATAGAGATAATTTGACTTCCCCCTTTCCTATTTGAATACCCTTTATTTCTTTTTCTTGCCTGATTGCTCTGGCTAGAACTTCCAGTACTAGATTGAATAGGAGTGGTGAGAGAGGGCATCCTTGTCTAGTGCCAGATTTCAAAGGGAATGCTTCCAGTTTTTGCCCATTCAGTATGATATTGGCTGTCGGTTTGTCGTAAATAGATTCTATTATTTTGAGATACGTTCCGTCGATACCTAGTTTATTGAGAGTTTTTAGCATAAAGGGCTGTTGAATTTTGTGGAAGGCCTTCTCTGCATCAATTGAGATAATCATGTGGTTTTTGTGTTTGGTTCTGTTTATGTGGTGAATTACATTTATAGACTTGCGTATATTGAACCAGCCTTGCATCCCCGGGATGAATCCTACTTGATCATGGTGGATAAGCTTTTTGATGTGCTGTTGTAATCGGCTTGCCAGTATTTTATTGAAGATTTTTGCATCTATGTTCATCATGGATATTGGCCTGTAGTTTTCTTTTCTTGTTGAGTCTCTGCCGGGTTTTGGTATCAGGATGATGTTGGTCTCATAAAATGATTTGGGAAGGATTCCCTCTTTTTGGATTATTTGGAATAGTTTCAGTAGGAATGGTACCAGTTCCTCTTTGTATGTCTGGTAGAATTCGGCTGTGAACCCATCTGGGCCTGGGCTTTTTTTGGGTGGTAGGCTCTTAATTGCTGCCTCAACTTCAGACCTTGTTATTGGTCTATTCAGGGTTTCGACTTCTTCCTGGTTTAGGCATGGGAGGAGGCTACTGTCCAGGAATTTATCCATTTCTTCCAGGTTTTATAATTTATGTGCATAGAGTTGTTTGTAATAATCTCTGATGATGGTTTGAATTTCTGTGGCATCTGTGGTGATATCCCCTCTATCATTTTTTATTGCATCTATTTGGTTATTCTCTCTTTTCTTTTTTATTAGTCTGGCTAGTGGTCTATTTTGTTGATCTTTTCAAAAAACCAGCTCCTGGATTTATTGATTTTTTTTGTAGGGTTTTTCGTGTCTCTATCTCCTTCAATTCTGCTTTGATCTTAGTTATTTCTTGTCTTCTGCTAGGTTTTGAGTTTTTTTGATCTTGCTCCTCTAGCTCTTTCAATTTTGATGATAGGGTGTCAATTTTAGTTCTCTCCTTTCTTCTCATGTGGGCACTTATTGCTATATATTTTCCTCTAGAGACTGCTTTAAATGTGTCCCAGAGATTCTGGTATGTGGTTTCTTTGTTCTCGTTGGTTTTGAAGAACATCTTTATTTCTGCCTTCATTTCAGTGTTTATCCAGTCAACATTCAGGAGAAAGTTGTTCAATTTCCATAAGGCTGTGCGGTTCTGGGTTGGCTTCTGAATTCTGAGTTCTAACTTGATTGCACTGTGGTCTGAGAGACTGTTATGGTTTCCGTTCTTTTGCATTTGCTGAGGAGTGATTTACTTCCAATTATGTGTTCAATTTTAGAGTAGGTGTGATGTGGTGCTGAGAAGAATGTATATTCTGTGGATTTGGGGTGGAGAGTTCTGTAAATGTCTATTAGGTTTGCTTGTTCCAGGTCTGAGTTCAAGTCCTGGATATCCTTATTAATTTTCTGTCTCGTTGATCTGTCTAATATTGACAATGGTGTGTTGAAGTCTCCCGCTATTAATGTGTGGGAGTCTAAGTCTCTTTGCAAGTCTTTAAGAACTTGCCTTATGTATCTGGGTGCTCCTGTATTAGGTGCCTATATATTTAGGATCGTTAGCTCTTCTTGTTGCATTGATCCTTTTACCATTATGTAATGTCCTTCTTTGTCTCTTTTGATCTTTGTTGCTTTAAAGTCTATTTTATCAGAGATGAGAATTGCAACTCCTGCTTTTTTTTGCTCTCCATTTGCTTGGTAAATCTTCCTCCATCCCTTTATTTTGAGCCTTTGTGTATCCTTGCATGTGAGGTGGGTTTCCTGGATACAGCACACTGATGGGTTTTGGCTTTTTATCCAATTTGCCAGTCTGTGTCTTTTGATTGGGGCATTTAGTCCATTTACATTTAGGGTTAATATTGTTATGTGTGAATTTGATCCTGTCATTTTGATGCTAGCTGGCTGTTTTGCCCATTGGTTGATGCAGATTCTTCATTGTGTTGCTGCTCTTTACCATTTCGTGCATTTTTGGAGTGGCTGGTGCTGGTTGTTTTTTTCTATGTGTAGTGTCTCCTTCAGGAGCTCTTGTAAAGCTGGTCTGGTGGTGATGAAATCTGTGAGTACTTGCTTGTTCACAAAGGATTTTATTTTTCCTTCACTTATGAAGCTTAGTCTGTCTGGATATGAAATTCTGGGTTGAAAGTTCTTTTCTTTAAGGATGTTGAATATCGGCCCCCACTCTCTTCTGGCCTGTAGGGTTTCTGCTGAGAGATCTGCTGTGAGTCTGATGGGTTTCCCTTTGTGGGTAACCCGACCTTTCTCTCTGGCTGCCCTTAGTATTTTCTCCTTCATTTCAACCCTGATGAATCTGATGATTATGTGCCTTGGGGTTGCTCTTCTAGAGGAATATCTTTGTGGTGTTCTCTGTATTTCCTGGACTTGAATATTGGCCTGCCTTGCTAGGTTGGGGAAGTTTTCCTGGATAATATCCTGAAGAGTATTTTCCAGCTTGGATGCATTCTCTTCGTCACATTCAGATACACCTATCAAACGTAGATTAGGTCTTTTCACGTAGTCCCATATTTCTTGTTGACTCTGTTCATTCCTTTTTACCTTGTTTTCTCTAATCTTCCCTTCTCGTTTTATTTCATTGAGTTGATCTTCGACTTCTGATATCCTTTCTTCTGCTTGGTCAATTCAGCTGTTGAAACTTGTGCGTGCTTTGCGAAGTTCTCGTGTTGTGTTTTTCAGCTCCATCAATTCACTCATATTCCTCTCTAAGTTGTTCATTCTCGCTAGCATTTCATCAAGTCTTTTTTCAAGGTTCTTAGTTTCTTTGCATTGGGTTAGAACATGTTCTTTTAGCTCACGGAAGTTTCTTATTATCCATTTTCTGAAAGCTGATTCTGTCATTTCATCACACTCATTCTCCGTCCAGTCTTGTTCCCGTGCTGATGAGGAGTTATGCTGCCTTGTAGGAGGAGAGGTGTTCTGGTTTTGGGTGTTTTCATCCTTTTTGCGCTGGTTTCTTCCCATCTTTGTGGATTTATCCGCCTATTGACTTTGTAGTTGCTGTCTTTCTGATTTTGGTAATTTTAAGTCTGCAGCAGCTGAACTCATAAACCCCCTTTTCTTCCCCCCAGGTGTTCTGGCCCAGGGAGTTAGGGCTTTATGCTTTTCAGCTGTGTTGCTACCGTTTTCCCTGCCCACAAGGTGGCAGTCTAGTCACACTCAGCCTGCAGAGGCTTCGCTGAGCTGCTGTGGGCTCCACCCAGCTTCCATGTGAGCTTCCCTGCAGTCCTGTTTATATGGGTGTAGTTAGAACTGCTTCCGCTATGCTGGCCCGCCCCTGTAGTGACGGAGTCTCTGTAGTGGCGGGTTGTCTTGGTTATGGCAAATTGCCCCGGGAACTGCAGGGTGTTTCCCGATGGAGGACGCCCCTCCCCCACAGTGCTGGACCTTCCCGAGTTCAGCCGTGTTTCCAGTGGCTCCCTCTTTGCCCGGGAATCTCTTGGCTTGACTCCCTGCCTCAGCTCCCCTTGCTGGCCCAGAGGGGACACAGTCTCGTTCACTTTGCTCAAGGAGCCGCTGCTCCCTGCCCCCGGTGCAGGCCGAGCAGCTGCTCTGGTCCAACCAGCGGCGCTGGGAACCCGTGGAGCTTCTCCGCCTGTGAATCTCCTGGTCTGTGGGCAGTTAAAATCCGCTGCCCTGTGTGCCGCTGCATCAGCCGAAGCAGCGGCTCTGAGATTCGTGGCACGCCCTTTCCCAGGGCTCTCCTGGCTTGACTCCCTGCTTCAGCTCCCCTTGCTGGCTCAGAGGGAACTCTGTCTCTCTCGCTCTGCATAAGAAGCCACTGCCCCCCGTCCCAGGGCGTAGGCTGAGCGGCCACGCCGCTCAAACCAGCGGCGCTGGCGACCCGTGGGGCTTCTCCTCCTGTGAATCTCCTGGTCTGTGGGCAGTAAAAATCCGTCTGGAAATGCGGCGTCCACTCACCCTCTGCGCCTTCTCTCAGAGCTGCAATCCCGACTTCCTCCTAAGCGGCCATCTTGGATCGTCTCTCTATCTCTTTTTATATGCAACACCAATTCTTATTTTAGTTGAGGTTAACTTTATTTTTGTTTCTTTCCTTATTGAATAAGAACCACAACTGAAAATATTGTGAACTCTTTTTAGCATTAGTTATTATGCAATATTTTCCAATTTCCTATGATGAGCTATTACATTCAATACCAAACCTTAACAGAAGACCTTAAAGTATTGCCTTCTTTTAGTTTTTAATACCTTAAAAACTAATCGGATATTAACCACATATAGTAACACGTGAAATTTTGTATACTATTTAATCCAAGGACCTTTTTTCATTTCAAATATGCAGTTTAATGTTTTTTACAATTCAAAGTTGTGCAGCCATCATCACAGTTAATTTCAGAGCATTTTCATCACTCCAAAAATAAACGCTATAAACATTAGCAGTCACTCTTTCCACAAATCCCTCAGTCCCAGGCAACCACTAATCTACCGCCTCTGTGTATTTGCGCACTCTAGATATTTCAGATAAATATGATCATAAAATATGTGGCCTTTTGTGACTGGCTTGTTTTACTTAATATAATGATTTTAAGGTTCATCCATACTGTAGCAGGAATCAGTATAGCATCTCTTTTTATTACCAAATAATACTCCATTGTGTGTACATACCACATTTTATTTATCCATTCATCAGCTGATGGACATTTGGTTGTTTCCACTTTTTGGCTACTATAAGTAATGCTGCACACACTGGTGTACAAGTTTTAGTGTAGATATATATTTTTGTTTCTCTATGAGTAGAACTGCTGAGTCATCAATCTGGTAAGTTATTAAGAAATAAGGGTGTAAGAATAGACAAAAGATAAATATTCCTCATTTCTGAAATCCTTTCAAGTAAAAGCACCTTGACCCTAATCTCACACTTGCTGCCAGTACGTGTTTTCCTTCTCAATGAAGAGTGCCTCCCAAAGTTCTGCTAGCTAAGAATTGGGACCTTTATCGCTACTTCCCACTACCCTTCAGATAACAGATGACCTGTGGCATTGAAGTCTAAAGTATAATCTCTAACTCTTGGTTCTACAACCTATGTGTTTAGTGTAGAGATCCTATCTTCCCTGTGTACCCTGTCTGCCTTCCTTTTGAAGTTGTCATTAGGTACTGGCCAGTTTGCTATCCATAGAAATGATAGGAGCTTGAATAAAACTTTTGGAGCCAAACCCTTATGAGTGGGGCCTTGAAAAGATTTGTGTATCTTTGCTTGACTAGTTCTCAGTTTTCTTTTTCTTACAAAGCACAGGAAGGCTCTGGAAAAAAAAGTAGCTTTGATATCAAAGTAGGTTGATAAAGCCATCTCCCTCTCCATGTATCTCTCCTTTGCTTGAATGCCTGAATTAGCATCATCCCACCTCCTTGCCACCAATGGAAAACAATTCATATTCTTATAATATGTACCAGCTTTTTTTCCAAATTAAACTTTTTATTTTGAAATAATTATACATTCACATGCAGTTGCAGGAAATAATACAGACATCTGGTATACCCTTTACTCAATTTCCCCCAATGGTAACATCTGTCAAATTATAGTACAATATAACAACCAAGTTACTGACATTGATACAGTCAAGATAACGAACATTTCCATCACCACAAGGATCCCTCGTGTTGCTCTTTTATAGCACACCCATTTCCCTTCCCTCACCACCTGTTTCTTAACCCCTCACACTCACTAATCTATTCTCCACTCCTATAATGTTGTCATTTGAAGAATACTTTATAAGTAGAATCACATGGTATGTAGACTTTTGGGATTGAGTATTTTCATTCAGCATAATTTTCTAGAGATTCATGCACGGTGCTGAATGTATCAGTAGTTTGTTCCTTTTTATTGCCTGGTAGGACAGGCTGAGTATCCCTCATGCAGAATGCTTGGAACCAAAAGTGTTTCAGATTTCAGATAGTTGGAAATTTTAGAATATTTGCACTATCAAACCCCACAGAAGACCTTAATAAGGCATTGCCTTCTTTTGAAATGGCATCTTAAAAACTAATCAGATGTTGATGACATATAATAACATGTAAAATTTTATATTCTATCTACCTATTTTTTGAAAAATCAAAACTTTCATGTTTTTAGAGAAAGCATATATAAAATTTTACTCAAAAGACTTTTGAAATTCCATGATGATATTCACAATTTAGTATGATACCTTCTGAGGGCAGAGAAATGAAATTTATATAATGTAGAGAACTATAGTTTCCAATAAAATATTACTTTATTAAAAACAGAAACGGGAGGGTTTTGTGTATATTAAAGGTTCCTTTTAACACATGAGAGATAACACTTTTTTTTGGTCACAAGTGTTTAGTATAATTAAATTCTTATAAAGGCCATATGTGAGATTCTGACCTTTATCCTAAGAGTGATGAAAAACCTCTGAAGAGTGTATATGTGACCAGATATGTATGTTTAAATCGGATTAAAACATGCACACGGTTAAATTAAATGGTCCTTTGGCCCAGATTTTCCCATGTAAGCCTTACTTCTCTTTCCACATTTCCTTTGATACGTATCTGTATTTTTTCAGGTAAAAGTAGTTTGCTTCCACCTCAATTTTTTTTTTTTTTTTTTTTTTTTTTTTTTTGAGACAGAGTTTCACTCTTGTTGCCCAGACTGGAGTGCAATGGTAAAATCTCGGCTCACCGCAACCTCCACCTCCCAGCTTCAAGCAATTCTCCTGCCTCAGCCTCCCAAGTAGCTGGGATTACCATGCACCACCACTCCTGGCTATTTTTGTATTTTTAGTAGAGACGGGGTTTCTCCATGTATGTCAGGCTGATCTCGAACTCCCAACCTTAGTTGATCTGCCTGCCTTGGCCTTCCAAAGTGCTGGGATTACAGACATGAGCCACCGTGCCCGGCCTCAAAATTTTTATTAATCATTTTTTAGACATCATATATTAATACACATACAAACACATAAAGGAGGTGTTATACACTCACTCACTCTACCCTGTCTCCAACTTTTCTGTCTCTATCATTCAGCATTTAGTTTGTTGTTGTTGTTTTGAGACATAGCCTCACTCTATCTCCCAGGTGGGAGTGTAGTAGCATGATTGTGGCTTATTGCAACCTCCGCCTCCCAAGCTCAAGTGATCCTCCCACCTCAGCCTCCCAAATACCTGAGACTACAGGTATGTGCCAGCAGGTGTGGCTAATTTTTGTATTTTTTGTAGAGCTGGGGTTTCACCATGTTGCCCAGGCTGGCCTCAAACTCCTAACCTTAAGTGATCTGCCCACCTCAGCTTCCCAGAGTTCTGGAATTACAGATGTGAACTACCTTTGCCCATCCTCCATTTAGTTTTATCTCTATTTTTAGTTTCTTTGTTGTAACTGTAATCTCTTTCTTTTTTTTGTTGCGTTCACTATAGATAGTGCTTTGTGATTGTCCTTATCAGATGAGGATATTAGTATACCCACCTTCTCCTTCAACTTTTCTTCTTTCACAATTTCATTATCAGGTCTTTCAGTTTTGTATTTCTAAAATTAATGCCAGTTACTTCTTTAAAAATTGTTTTTTGTTTTACTTTAAGTTCCGGAATACATATGCAGAATGTGCAGGTTTGTTACATAGGTATACATGTGCCATAGTGGTTCGCTGCACCTATCAACCTGTTATCTAGGTTTTAAGCCCTCATGTGTTAGGTATTTGTCCTAATGTCCTTCCTTCCCTTGGCCACCATTCCCCCAACAGGCCCTGGTATGTGATGTTCCCCTCCCTGTGTCCATGTGTTCTCATTGTTCAACTCCTACTCATGAGTAAGAACATGTGATATTTGGTTTTCTGTTCCTGTGTTAGTTTGCTGAGAATGATAGTTTCCAGCTTCATCCATGTCCCTGCAAAGGACATGAACTCATTCCTTTTTATGGCTGCATAGTATTCTATGGTGTATATGTGCCACATTTTCTTTATCCAGTCTATCATTAATGGGCGTTTGGGTTGGTTCCTAGTCTTTGCTATTGTGAACAGTGCTGCACTAAACATACATGTCATGTGTCTTTAGAGTAGAATGATTTATAATCCTTTGGGTATATACCCAGTAGTGGGATTGCTGGGTAAAATGGTAGTTCTGGTTCTAGATCCTTGAGGAATCACCACAGTGTCTTCCACAATGGTTGAACTAATTTTTACACTTCCACCAACAGTGTAAAAGCATTACTATTTGTCCACATCATATCCAGCATTTGTTTCCTGACTTTTTAATGATTACCATTCTAACTGGCATGAAATGGTATCTCATTGTGGTTTTGATTTGCATTTCTCTAATGACCAATGATGATAAGGTTTTTTTTCATATGTTTGTTGGCTGCATAAATGTCTTCTTTTGAGAAGTGTCTGTTCATATCCTTTGCCTACTTTTTGATGGGGTTGTGTTTTTCTTGTAAATTTGTTTAAGTTCCTTGTAGATTCTAGATATTAGACCTTTGTCAGATGGGTAGATTACAAAAATTTTCTCCCATTCTGTAGGTTGCCTGTTCACTCTACTGATAGTTTCTTTTGCTTAGCAGAAGCTCTTTAGTTTAATTTGACTCCATTTGTCAATTTTTGCTTCTGTTGCAATTGCTTTTGGTGTTTTAGTCATGAAGTCTTTGCCCATGCCTATGTCCTGAATGGTATTGCCCACGTTTTCTTCTAGGGTTTTTATGGTTTTAGGTCTTACATTTAAGTCTTTAATCCATCTTGAGTTAATTTTTATATAAGGTGTAAGGAAGGAGTCCAATTTTTGTTTTCTGCATATGGCTAGCCAGTTTTACTAGCACTGTTTATTAAATAGGGAATCCTTTCCCCATTGCTTGTTTTAGCCACTTTGTCAAAGATCAGATGGTTGTAGATTTGTGATGTTATTTCTGAGGTCTCTGTTCTGTTCTATTTGTCTACATATCTGTTTTGGTACCAGTACCATGCTGTTTTGTTACTGTAGCCTTGTAATGTAGTTTGAAGCCAGCGAGCGTGATGCCTCCAGCTTTGTTGTTTTTGCTAAGAATTGTCTTGGCTATACGGGCTCTTTTTTGGTTTCATCTGAAATGTTAAAGTAGTTTTTCTAATTCTGTGAAGAAAGTCAATGGTAGCTTGATGGGAATAGCATTGAGTCTATAAATTACTTTGGACAGCATGGCCATTTTTATGATATTGATTCTTCTTATCTATGAGCATGGATTGTTTTTCCATTTGTGTCCTCTCTCACTTCCTTGAGCAGTGGTTTGTAGTTTTCCTTAAAGAAGTTCTTAACATCCCTTACAAGTTGTATTCCTAAGTATTTAATTCTCTTCGTAGTAATTGTGAATGGGAGTTCATTCATGATTTGGCTGTTTTGTCTATTATTATTATTTTGCAACCATACTTAACCATTTACATTATTGTGTGAAAAAAACTTTTGCGTTTGCTGTTCCCTCTAACTGCAACATAAATTCACTGAGATGACCACTTCATCCCTCCTTTTCTTAAATTCTTGATCATGATAGCAGCTGCTCAATAGGCCTCCCCCGTGCCATACTTATTTTAAATAGCAACTCCCCATACCTGTAATTTTTGCTCTGCTTTCCTAATTTTGTTTTCAGAGCTCATCTTGTTAATACAAATTATATATGTTATTTTACTCAATTTTTAAAACTACTGTCACTCTCTGCCACTGTGCTATAAGCTTCAAGAAGGCAGAGAATCTATTCTAACTAATTTAATTCATTTTTTAATTCATTACTTTCTCCATCATTACTGTATTCTTAGTAGCTAAAACAATGCTATATACCTAGCTGACACTAAATAAGTATTAGCTTAATTAATGGTTAATGATAGTGCCAACTAGTCTTTGGTTATATTTTCTTAAGCAATTTTTTAGTTTTCTTAAATTTCCTTTTGTTTTTCTTGTATTATTTTTCTTTATGATATTCCCAGTTCTTTCTGACTCTCTATATTATAAAACATTCTGGTGTCTCTCTTTCCTTCTCCCCACACCATTCCCCCCACCACCATCACTTTTCCTTGGGAATTGCTCTTCCAGAGTCTTGACATCCTCTGGCTACGCAACTGTCATCCTGGGACTCCCCTTTCCTGATCTTCTGGATGGTGCTACTTCAACCCACATTTTTTTCTTTCTTTTTTTTTTTTTATTCTGCTATGATGAAGTATATCCCTTAGCAACTCCTAAGAGCAAGTATATAAATAGTCAATTTTTTTAATTTTTATGTTTGAAATTTTTCTTATTTTATTCTTACAAATTATCCAGGTTCTAACATCAGAAGATGCAGGGCCTGATGGGCGGGGTGAAAGGAGAGAAGTAGTGGGTGTATGCATCCGCGTTAGAAAAGGAGGATTTAAAAGGTACTATTTTTGGCCACCTGCTCTACATGAGACACTGTTTAAAAACTGACATTTTGTACCACTTTTACAGTTTTTATAATAGTCTTAACAATTCATCACATTAAAAGTTGTAGAAAAGACACTCCTTTAAAGACTATGGTGAGGAGAAGCAATTACTATTCATTTTAATTGCTTGCCATCTTAATTCTAGTTTGTCTAGGATTCTAGGTTACAAATCTTCTCTGTGAACTTGGAAGGTGATGCTCCACTGTCTTCAAAAATTCATTTTTGTTTTTTATAGGTCATCTGCTTTTTTCTTCTGTCTTTAGGGTTTGCTTTTGTTTTTTTCTTGGTATTTTGCAGTTCCTGATATGTCTAGGTATAGGCCTTTTAAAATTCGTGTTGTACTTGAATTTTAAGTGGGTACTTTCTTCTGAGGAGTTGTATCCTTCATATCTAAAAAATTATCTTGTATCATTTTCTTAGTAATTCTTCCCCCACCCACGTTTTTTGTCTCGTTCTTTCCTTCTGTAACTTTTATTATTTTATGATGGTCCACATGGGCTGACCATTTAAAATCTCTTCTTTTGCATGGTACTTTGTTTCCTTTTTAACTTACCAGCAAAGCTCTCAACTCTTAAAACAAAAATTGATGGAAAGGTTGAAGTATAAAATTACATTTTTATTTCCTAAAAGTCTTTCATATTCTCTGTAGTCTCTGTGTCATTGTTCATTATACAAATATTCAGCAAATCTCCCCATTTTCAGCCCTGTTTCTCCCTTTTCCTCTTAACAGGCATCTCAGAGCCCCTGAACTTCCCTGTGGTTCTACAGATCACTGGGTCCTGTCTACTGTAGGCTGAGGTTTCCTGTGCCGACTTCAGCACTTCTAATCTATTTTCCTGCTCACATTAATATATTTAAATCTCACATCTGGTAATGGCCTATCCGCCACCAATTATGGTATTATTTATTTTTATTCCTGTATTGTTGTTTTATTTGAGTCTTTAAAAACGTTAAAAACATGCGTGGTCTACCTGGTATCTTTAACTAGAAGTCATTGAAAATTTGTAGGCAAAAAAATGGCCAGAGAAAATGCCATTTTACAAAGATCACTCTTGATAAAGTTTGAGTTATATCAGCATAAACTAGCAGATGAGGTTACTTTGCATGTAATTACATGATGCTTATAACACAGCCATTTATAAAAATAATATAGGAAGGATATAATTAATATACTCTTGCATATAAAGAAATAAGTGGATTAATAGTTAAAGGAAGGCCACCACCTAGGAATAAGTTAAATACAATACTTTCTCCAATTAAAAAACAAAATAGGCTGGGTGCAGTGGCTCACACCTATAATCCCAGCACTTTGCGAGGCTGAGGCAAGTGGATCACCTGGGCTGCAGAGTTCAAGACCAGCCTTGCCAACAGGTAAAACCCCCACGAAAAATACAAAACAAATAGCTGGGTGTGGTGGTGCACAGACCACTGGGTGGTATGGTCTCAGCAACTCAGGAGGCTGAGGTGAGCAGATGGCTTAAGGTGGGGGTTAGGGGTGGGTGGATGACAGCTGCAGTGAGCAGCACACCACTGCACTCCAGCCTGGGTGGCAACAGTGAGACCCTGTCTTAAAAAAAATAAAAAGGCAAAATATAACTTATTCACCAGGGCAAAATTGAAGTGACTATCTGCAGAAATAATCTAATCTCTACCTACTCTACCAGTGCTTTCTATCACTTGATTTCAACCCATCTCTTATCCTTGAATATAAATGTTATTTTGTAGAGAGTAAGTTAGCCTTATACCAGTCTTGGACTTCTAGGAATTTATAGTCTTTCAACTGGGTGTGGTGGCTCACGCCTGTAATCCCAGAACTTTGAAAGGCTGAGGCAGGTGGATCACTTGAGGTCAGGAGTTCGAGACAAGCCTAGCCAATGTGATGAAACCCCATCTCTTCTAAAAATACAAAAATTAGCTCTGCTTGGTGGCGTCCCCCATGCCTGTAGTCCCAACTACTTGGGAGGCTGAGGCACCAGAATCGCTTGAACCCAAGAGGAGGAGGTTGCAGTGAGCCAACATCATACCACTGCACTCCAGCCTTGATGACAGAGTAAAGATGTGTCTCAAAAAAAAAAAATTGTAGTCTTTTATTTGCAGTTAACAGCAATAAGAATCAAAATACTATTTCATAGGGTAGTAATGATGAATAAAATGAGATAAAATGTATCATGTTTAATTTTGCTCTTTCTTTGCACTATATACCCACTTTTAAACCATTTCTAGAATATCTCCATAACTATAGTAAATTCGCTAATATCAAAATCCTCCTACTATATGAAAATTTTGGTACTTTAAAAGGCCACTATTGCCAGATAATGGAGTGTGACATATAAAAAGTATCTTTCCTACCTTCTTATATCTTAAGAACGGCTTTGCAGTCTTAAGCAGCTCCTTTGTATACTTAATTAAGACACTTGTAAGCTTTAGTGCCATTTAAAAATATACATTGTTTATAGCCAGTTCTATAGATCTTTTTGATAATAGGAATAAACTCTCTGTCAAAGCACAATCTCTAGAAATCCTAGTCATTTAAGTGTTTTTTTAATTGACTTAAAATTTTTAAGTGTTTTTAAGTGTTAATTTTTTTTTTTTTTTATTGCATTTTAGGTTTTGGGGTACATGTGAAAAACATGCAAGGTTGTTGCTTAGGTGCATACGTGGCAGTGTGATTTGCTGCCTTCCTCCCCTTCACCCATATCTGGCATTTCTCCCCATGCTATCCCTCCCCAATTCCCCACCCCCCCGCTGTCCCCCCCACTCCCCCACAACAGACCCCCATGTATAGTGCTCCCCTCCCTGTGTCCATGTGTTCTCCTTGTTCAACACCCGCCTATGAGTGAGAACATGTGGTGTTTGATTTTGTGTTCTTGTGTCAGTTTGCTGAGAATGATGGTTTCCAGGTTCATCCATGTCCCTACAAAGGACGCGAACTCCTCGTTTTTAATGGCTGCATAATATTCCATGGTGTATATGTGCCACATTTTTCCTGTCCAGTCTATCATCGATGGGCATTTGGGTTGGTTCCAGGTCTTTGCTATTGTAAACTGTGCTGCTATGAACATTCGTGTGCATGTGTCCTTATAGTAGAACGATTTATAATCCTTTGGATATATGCCCAGTAATGGGATTGCTGGGTCAAATGGAATTTCTATTTCTAGGTCCTTGAGGAATCGCCACACTGTTTTCCACAATGGTTGAACTAATTTACACTCCCACCAACAGTGTAAAAGTGTTCCTATTTCTCCACATCCTCTCCAGCATCTGTTGTCTCCAGATTTTTTAATGATTGCCATTCTAACTGGTGTGAGATGGTATCTCAATGTAGTTTTGATTTGCATTTCTCTAATGGCCAGTGATGATGAGCATTTTTTCATATGCTTGTTGGCCTCATGTATGTCTTCTTTTGTAAAGTATCTGTTCATGTCCTTCGCCCACTTTTGAATGGGCTTGTTTGTTTTTTTCTTGTAAATCTTTTTTAGCTCGTTGTAAATTCTGGATATCAGCCCTTTGTCAGATGGGTAGGCTGCAAAAATTTTTTCCCATTCTGTTGGTTGCCGATTCACTCTATTGACTGTTTCTTTTGCTGTGCAGAAGCTGTGGAGTTTGATTAGGTCCCATTTGTCAATTTTGGCTTTTGTTGCCAATGCTTTTGGTGTTTTGGTCATGAAGTCCTTGCCTACGCCTATGTCCTGAATGGTTTTGCCTAGGTTTCCTTCTAGTGTTTTTATGGTGTTAGGTCTTATGTTTAAGTCTTTAATCCATCTGGAGTCAATTTTAGTGTAAGGTGTCAGGAAGGGGTCCAGTTTCTGCTTTCTGCATATGGCTAGCCAGTTTTCCCAACACCACTTATTGAACAGGGAATCCTTTCCCCATTGCTTGTTTTTATCAGGTTTGTCAAAGATCAGGTGGTTGTAGATATGTTGTTTTGCCTCCGACGCCTCTGTTCTGTTCCATTGGTCTGTATCTCTGTTTTGGTACCAGTACCATGCTGTTTTGATTACTGTAGCCTTGTAGTAGAGTTTGATGTCTGGTAGTGTGATGCCTCCTGCTTTGTTCTTTTTGCTTAGAATTGACTTGGCTATGCGGGCTCTCTTTTGGTTCCATATGAAGTTTAAGGTGGTTTTTTCCATTTCTGTGAAGAAGGTCATTGGTAGCTTGATGGGGATAGCATTGAATCTGTATATTACTTTGGGCAGTATGGCCATTTTCACGATATTAATTCTTCCTAACCATGAACATGGAATGTTTCTCCATCTGTTTGTGTCCTCTCTTATTTCGTTGAGCAGTGATTTGTAGTTCTCCTTGAAGAGGTCCTTTACATTCCTTGTTAGTTGTATTCCTAGGTATTTTATTCTCTTTGCAGCAATTGTGAATGGCAGTTCGTTCTTGATTTGGCTCTCTTTAAGTCTGTTATTGGTGTATAGGAACGCTTGTGATTTTTGCACATTGATTTTGTATCCTGAGACTTTGCTGAAGTTGCTTATCAGTTTCAGGAGCTTTTGGGCTGAGATGATAGGGTCTTCCAGATATACAATCATGTCGTCTGCAAATAGAGACAATTTGACTTCCTCCTTTCCTAATTGAATACCCTTTATTTCTTTTTCTTGCCTGATTGCTCTGGCTAGAACTTCCAGTACTAGATTGAATAGGAGTGGTGAGAGAGGGCATCCTTGTCTAGTGCCAGATTTCAAAGGGAATGCTTCCAGTTTTTGCCCGTTCAGTATGATATTGGCTGTCGGTTTGTCGTAAATAGCTTTTATTATTTTGAGATACGTTCCATCGATACCTAGTTTATTGAGGGTTTTTAGCATAAAGGGCTGTTGAATTTTGTCGAAGGCCTTCTCTGCATCAATTGAGATAATCATGTGGTTTTTGTCTTTGGTTCTGTTTATGTGGTGAATTACATTTATAGACTTGCGTATATTGAACCAGCCTTGCATCCCTGGGATGAATCCTACTTGATCATGGTGGATAAGCTTTTTGATGTGCTGTTGTAATCGGTTTGCCATTATTTTATTGAAGATTTTTGCATCTATGTTCATCATGGATATTGGCCTGTAGTTTTCTTTTCTTGTTGAGTCTCTGCCAGGTTTTGGTATTAGGATGATGTTGGTCTCATAAAATGATTTGGGAAGGATTCCCTCTTTTTGGATTATTTGGAATAGTTTCAGTATGAATGGTATCAGTTCCTCTTTGTATGTCTGGTAGAATTCGGCTGTGAACCCATCTGGACCTGGGCTTTTTTTGGGTGGTAGGCTCTTAATTGCTGCCTCAACTTCAGACCTTGTTATTGGTCTATTCAGGGTTTCGACTTCTTCCTGGTTTAGGCTTGGCAGGAGGCAGCTGTCCAGGAATTTATCCATTTCCTCCAGGTTTTCTAATTTATGTGCATAGAGTTGTTTGTAATAATCTCTGATGATGGTTTGAATTTCTGTGGAATCTGTGGTGATATCCCCTTTGTCATTTTTTATTGCATCTATTTGATTATTCTCTCTTTTCTTTTTTATTAGTCTGGCTAGTGGTCTGTCTATTTTGTTGATCTTTTCAAAAAACCAGCTCCTGGATTTATTGATTTTTTGAAGGGTTTTTCGTGTCTCTATCTCCTTCAATTCTGCTTTGGTCTTAGTTATTTCTTGTCTTCTGCTAGGTTTTGAGTTTTTTTGATCTTGCTCCTCTAGCTCTTTCAATTTTGACGATAGGGTGTCAATTTTAGATCTCTCCTTTCTTCTCATGTGGGCACTTATTGCTATATATTTTCCTCTAGAGACTGCTTTAAATGTGTCCCAGAGATTCTGGTATGTGGTGTCTTTGTTCTCGTTGGTTTCGAAGAACGTCTTTATTTCTGCCTTCATTTCATTGTTTATCCAGTCAACATTCAGGAGAAAGTTGTTCATTTTCCATGAGGCTGTGCGGTTCTGGGTTGGTTTCTGAATTCTGAGTTCTAACTTGATTGCACTGTGGTCTGAGAGACTGTTTGTTATGGTTTCCGTTCTTTTGCATTTGCTGAGGAGTGATTTACTTCCAATTATGTGGTCAATTTTAGAGTAGGTGTGATGTGGTGCTGAGAAGAATGTATATTCTGTGGATTTGGGGTGGAGAGTTCTGTAAATGTCTATTAGGTTTGCTTGTTCTAGGTCTGAGTTCAAGTCCTGGATATCCTTGTTAATTTTCTGTCTCGTTGATCTGTCTAATATTGACAATGGTGTGTTGAAGTCTCCCACTATTATTGTGTGGGAGTCTAAGTCTCTTTGTAAGTCTTTAAGAACTTGCCTTATGTATCTGGGTGCTCCTGTATTAGGTGCATATATATTTAGGATCGTTAGCTCTTCTTGCTGCATTGATCCTTTTACCATTATGTAATGTCCTTCTTTGTCTCTTTTGATCTTTGTTGCTTTAAAGTCTATTTTATCAGAGATGAGAATTGCAACTCCTGCTTTTTTTTGCTCTCCATTTGCTTGGTAAATCTTCCTCCATCCCTTTATTTTGAGCCTTTGTGTATCCTTGCATGCGAGATGGGTTTCCTGGATACAGCACACTGATGGGTTTTGGCTTTTTATCCAATTTGCCAGTCTGTGTCTTTTGATTGGGGCATTTAGTCCGTTTACATTTAGGGTTAATATTGTTATGTGTGAATTCAATCCTGTCATTTTGGTGCTAGGTGGCTGTTTTGCCCTTTGGTTGATGCAGATTCTTCATTGTGTTGATGCTCTTTACCTTTTCGTGTGTTTTTGGAGTGGCTGGTACTGGTTGTTCTTTTCTATGTGTAGTGCCTCCTTCAGGAGCTCTTGTAGAGCTGGTCTGGTGGTGATGAACTCTCTGAGTTCTTGCTTGTTCACAAAGGATTTTATTTTTCCTTCACTTATGAAGCTTAGTTTGGCTGGATACGAAATTCTGGGTTGAAAGTTCTTTTCCTTAAGGATGTTGAATATCGGCCCCCACTCTCTTCTGGCCTGTAGGGTTTCTGCTGAGAGATCTGCAGTGAGTCTGATGGGCTTCCCTTTGTGGGTAACCCGACCTTTCTCTCTGGCTGCCCTTAGTATTTTCTCCTTCATTTCAACCCTGGTGAATCTGATGATTATGTGTCTTGGGGTTGCTCTTCTAGAGGAGTATCTTTGTGGTGTTCTCTGTATTTCCTGGACTTGAATATTGGCCTGCCTTGTTAGGTTGGGGAAGTTTTCCTGGATAATATCCTGAAGAGTATTTTCCAGCTTGGATGCATTCTCTTCGTCACATTCAGGTACACCTATCAAACGTAGATTAGGTCTTTTCACATAGTCCCATATTTCTTGTTGACTTTGTTCATTCCTTTTTACCCTGTTTTCTCTAATCTTGCCTTCTCGTTTTATTTCATTGAGTTGATCTTCGACCTCTGATATCCTTTCTTCTGCTTGGTCAATTCGGCTGTTGAAACTTGTGCAGGCTTCACGAAGTTCTCGTGTTGTGTTTTTCAACTCCATCAATTCGCTCATATTCCTCTCTAAGTTGTCCATTCTTGTTAGCATTTCGTCAAGTCTTTTTTCAAGGTTCTTAGTTTCTTTGCATTGGGTTAGAACATGTTCTTTTAGCTCACGGAAGTTTCTTATTATCCACTTTCTGAAAGCTGATTCTGTCATTTCATCACACTCATTCTCCATCCAGTCTTGTTCCCTTGCTGGTGAGGAGTTGTGATCCCTTGTAGGAGGAGAAGTGTTCTGGTTTTGGGTGTTTTCATCCTTTTTGCGCTGGTTTCTTCCCATCTTTGTGGATTTATCCACCTGTTGACTTTGTAGTTGTTGTCTTTCTGATTTTGGTAATTTTAAGTCTGCTGTGGCAGAACTCATAAACCCCCTGCTCTTCCCCCCAGGTGTTCTGTCCCAGGGAGTTACGGTTTTATGATGTTCCTCTGTGCGGTTGCTGTTTTCCCTGCCCACAAGGTGGCAGCCTAGTCACACTCAGGTTGCAGAGGCTTCGCTAAGCTGCTGTGGGCTCCACCCAGCTTCCGTGTGAACTTCTGGGTGTAGTTAGAACTGCTTCCGATATGTTGGCCCGCCCCTGTAGTGACGGAGTCTCTGTAGTGGCGGATTGCCTTGGTAGAGAACAGCAGGGTGCCTATGGAGAACGCCCCTCCTCCACAGAGCTGGACCGTCCCGGTTTCAGTTGTGTTTCAGGTCTTCTTGCTGGGTAAGAGGGGACACCGTCTCATCTGATCTGCCTCCGGAGCCGCTGCGTTGGCTAAAGCCGCGGCTCTGAGATTCGTGGCGCTGGCCTGGCTCCCCGTTTCAGCTCCCCTTGCTGGCTTATAGGGGACTCAGACTCTCTCACTTTGTACAGTGAGCCGTTGCCTCAGGGTGCCGGCCCAGTGGCTGCGCCGTTCAAGCCAGCAGCGCCAGCAGCGCTGGCGACCCGTGTGGCTTCTCTGCGTGTGAATCTCCTGGTCTGTGGGCAGTTAAAATCAGTCTGGAAATACGGCGTCCACTCACCCTCTGTGCTTTCTCTCGGAGCTGCATTCCCGAGTTCCTCCTAAGCGGCCATCTTGGATCTCCTCCTAATTTTTTTTTTAGTGTTACCCATCTTAATTGTTGTGCTGACGTATGTGACTGCTCTTTATGTTTTGCTTTTCAAATAGATTAAGAAAAATTCACTTAAAGAATTGTTTTCATTTCTATCTCCCTTTAAAAGATCTATACATACATAAAAGTTATATGTGGCAGCAGTTTTATTATAGATTATTAGGGATTCTCATTTTGCTGAGAGACATATTTACTTCCTTTTCTTCAAATTAAAACTTGGGAAAAGGGCAAGGAGAAATTTTAAATCCATAACTGAATAAATTCAGTAGTTTTCAAGGAAAATAATAAAATTATAGTAAAGATCATTCCAGGCTTCAAATATCTGTAACTATATATGATTATGGCTGAAAGAAATTGCAATAGCAGTGTGCATTTTTCATAATCAAAATGTATTATAAACCTTCCATGTCTCTTTCATATAAATAAAAAGAATATAATTTCAAATATAACTATTATCATGTCTGTTTGCCTTTATTGTAAGTGGAAGCTATAGTTTCTGATTACTGCTAACTACTGCTAAATTTTCCCTAAAATGCACATTTTTTGAATTAACAACACATTTATTTTTAGCATATGTTCTTTTTACCTGCTCCTGACCATTCAATGTGCACATATATTCACACATCTCAGAGAGTAGTAAAAACAAAAGACATTTTATTAAGTAAATAATACTCCACAAAGGTTTTATTTGGTTTACATAATAGATGAGAAGTTCCTTTTTAGGGTATTGTTTTCTATTTTATGTAGGAATTATTTTTAAAACCATGATATGCTAGGGTTTTTTAAAATATATTTTGCATGTTATGATTTTCTGGTGGCTACACAGAAAAATCTTCCTGTTTTTTTTCCCTTATTCACAGTATTCAAAGTAGTCCATGTGACCTAGATATTGAAAATCGAGGTAGAGTGTGCTACATTGCTGATATTTACTGTGAAACCTTAGAAACATTCTGGTACCACATGCTGGAATTACAGGGTGCACCCTGTTTATTTAATATTGCTGATATTTTTGTGATAGTCTATATGATCATTTTTAAAGCTGGCATTAAAATTGTTGAAAAATATTCACAAACAAAAAGTAATATTTTTGTATGTCAGTTAAAATGCATATATAATCAATATTCATTTTTAAACTTTAGACCAGACTAGATGTTTTATTATGACTTTTCCTACCATTATTTACCTTGTATTTAGAATTATCATAATCTGCTAAATATAGAAATCTTCCCTCCCCTCCCCACTCCTCCCCTCCCCACTCCTCCCCTCTCCTCCTTCCATGTTTCTATGGAGAAGAAAACTATGAAAAAATGTGTTGGGTTGGGGCTGAACCCAGTGACTCATGCCTGTAATTTCAGCACTTTGGAAGATCGAGGAGGGCAGATCACAAGGTCAGGAGTTCAGACCAGCCAGCCTGGTCAACATGCTGAAGCCCCATCTCTACCAAAAATACAAAAATTAGCTGGGTGTGGTGGTATGTGTCTGTAATCCTAGCTACTGGGGAGGCTGAGGCAGGAGAGTCTCTTGAACCCAGGAGGCAGAAGTTCCAGTGAGCTGAAATCCACAACTGCACTCCAGCCTGGGCAACAGAGCAAGACTTCATCTCAAAAAACAAAACAAAACAAAAAAACATGTTGGGTTTACAGATTCTTTTCAGTAATCAGTTTGGGAAATGGACTCTCCTGTTTCATAAGTGTTTGGGAAATGGACTCTCCTGTTTCATTAGTGTTTCCAAACAAAAATCTGTTGCAAAGCCATTTTTAAAAGGTAGGGTATATATTGAATGACTGGCTTAATTTGTTCAATATTAGCTAATGTATCCTTTTGCAACATTGCCTAGATCCAAGCTATGAAATAAGAAGAACTCACATTATCTATATAGTCAGAGAAATAGGAATGTTGCCAATCCCACGGTTTGGGCGACAATCACTAGACATTAATAAAAGCATCAAAATCCCAGAGAGATCAATGCAAAAGGTGGGTGATTTCTATATTTACAACTGAGGTACCCAGCTCATCTCATTGGGACTGGTCAGACGGTGGGTGCAGCCCACAGAGGGCGAGCCAAAGCATGGTGGGGCATCACCTCACCCAGAAAGCCAAGGGGTCAGGGAACTCCCTCCCCTAGCCAAGGGAAGCCATGAGGGAATGTGCCATGAGGAACAGTGCACTCCAGCCCAGATACTCTCCTTTTCCCACAGTCTTGCCAACCCGGAGACCGGGAGATTCCCTCAGGTGCCTACACCACCAGGACCTGGGTTTCAAGCACAAAACTGGGCGGCCATTTGGGCAGACACCAAGCTACCTGCAGGAGTTTTGTTCATATCCCAGTGGCACCTTGAATGCCAGTGAGACAAAACTGTTCATTCCCCTGGAAAGGGGGTGGAAGCCAGGGAGCCAAGTGGTCTAACTCAGTGGATCCCACTCCCATGGAGTCCAGCAAGCTAAGATCTACTGGCTTGAAATTCTCACTGACAGCACAGCAGTCTGAGGTCAACTTAGGACTCTTGAGCTTGATGGAGGGAAGGGTGTCCACCATTTGTAAGGTATATTGCCGAGTTAAAATGAGGCAACTGAGGCCAGTGAGAAAAAATGAGAATCCAATTTATTCAGCTCCCGGGCGAGGTTCTGTGGTCCAGGAAGGGGCCAGAGAAGTCGCAATGGGCTTCTCAGGGCGTGGGGTTTTATAAGAAGTGGAGGTAGTTGATTGGTCATTGGGAAACAAAGAGCAGACAATTTCATTGGTAAGGAGATTTGATTGATTGTTAGGGAAACAAAGAGCAGACAGTTTCATTGGTAGGCTGACTTGCTGGGGAGGTTAATGTTAAACTGCCATTGGACAAATCTTCCGCGGCCTTTTTAAATTTTGAAAGGGTTGAGTGAGGAATGCAGGAGTGGGCGTGTGGAGCCTGCATGGAGAAACCAGATAGGAGCAGGTGTGGGGAGACAGCACAGAGAGATAAGTGTGTCCATTTGGCTCTTCAGCGAGGCAGCCGGCCTTACATTCCGACCTTTTTGATGATATAGGACGTTGCTTCTTTCTGGCTACTTCCTGCTGAACAGGGGCGGAGTCGGGGGGGGTCAGTTGGCCGGTGCCTCAGTTGGGAGTTGGACGTAGGGGTGAAGTAGCATTTGATTTATTGCCACCCTGGAAATTTCTTTCATGCGAGCTTGTAAAAACCTAAGAAAGAATGGGACCAGCATTAGTAGAAGACAAACTATGATTAGGGGAATGACAACAGGAGCTAGCCAGGTGAATATGGGAGATTGCCACCAGTTAAGAGGAAAGTTTGGCGCACTTGGCGTTCCTCGGAGGTCTTCCTTGAGGCGATAGAGAGTATTGACATTTTTTTTTTAACTTGGTCTGTTTCATTGATGTAATAGCAACACTGTTCCTGGAGAAACAGACAGGTACCTCCTTTCTCCGCCATTAGTAGGTTTAGAGCCTGTCGGTTTTGGAGAGTTACCTGGGCTAGTGACGTAATTTGTCGCTGAAGAGAGGCCAGAGAGTCTGCTGATGTTTCAATGGCCACATGGAGTTTGTTTTCTAGTTGAGCAGCTGAAGTGATACTGTAGCCTAAGGCGTCGCCTCTAATTCCAGCAGCTGCTAAAGAGGCTAGGGAGAGGCCAACTACTATGGGGAGGAAGACAGCTCGTTTGTTTCGGCCCTGAGGGGAAGATGGAAGGAGGGATAGAAATTTAGCTTGCCTATACACCTCTAGTTGTGGGACTAGGGTGACGGGCACACAGGGGAATGGGGAGGAGGTTTTGATAATTTTGGTTAGGGTTCCATTACACTAAAAGTACCCCCCTTGAGGCGCATGAAAGGAAGAGTTTATATTTACTGTGGTGTTGCACTTAAGGCTATGGTTGGTAGGTGTCCCATAACATAGAGAAAGAGAGTGGGAGTGTATTTTAAACAAGGGGATTCCCATTAAAGTGGTTTCAGGTCTTGTGGACTTTTGTGATAGGGTGAATCCCGTTTGGAGGGGAACTGCGGCTAAAGGGGAGGTGTTAAGAGAGGCACATAAAAAGCAGTGAGTGAAGTTTACGGTTTTGATTAAGTTTAACATGTTGGCTCCCTGCTGTACTAGAGTTAACTACGAGAAAGGATGAGAGGTGTTATTTGAGGGTTTGATTTGGTTAGTTAGGGTGGCTTTATTTTTAGGATTGTATGGCTTACAGAGCCAAGTTGTTTTATAACTTTAGGGACAATGCAGGTATAGGACTGGAATATTAGCCATGTTCCCTGGGGGTATTTTTGGCTGCCGCATACAAGGGCTTAGCTAGAGTAGCGAAGTTAGGAATTTAGTGATGAAAAATCCCACAAATTTTAGAAAGGAGAGGATTTTGTTAGCTGTTTTGGGGGGCTGCAGTGAAAGTAGTGCCTTTTGACTGTTTTTAAGCCCTTAGTTTGGGGAGTAAGGTGAATACTTAAATAGATTACTGAGGTGACCAACAGCTGTGCTTTGGAGGGGGAAATCCGGTATTCCCTAGACCCAAGGAAATTAAGGAGAGCGGCAGTATGCTGTCGTGACATGGAGAGGGAAGGGCTGCAAAGCAGCAGGTTGTCCACGTACTGTAAGAGGAGACTAGGCTGAGGGGGGACAAGAGGTTAGGTTAGCTGCTAATGCTTGTTTAAATATGTGAGGGCTGTCTCTAAAGCCCTGGGGCAGGACCGTCCAGGTTAAGTGCTGCGAGAGGTTAGTGTCTGGATTGGTCTAAGTAAAGGCAAAGAGGAAATAGGACTTAGGGTGAAGAGGAATGGTAAAGAAGGCATTCTTGAGGTTAAGGACTGTAAAATGAGAAGTAGTGGAGGGAATGTTTGATAATAGTGTGTATGGATTGGGAACTACAGGGTGGAGGGGAATTACTGCCTCATTGATAAGGCACAGGTCCTGAACCAGGTGAAAGCCGCATGGCTTTTGGACTGGCAATATAGGAGTGTTGCAAGGGGAACTGGTAGGAATGAGTCCCTGTGCTAGGAGTTAAGTGATAATAGGCTTTAGGCCTTGGCAATGGGTTTTTGAGATGGGAAACTGAGGACAGTAGGGAAAATGGGTAGGGTCCTTGAGGAATATTTTGACTGGCATGTGATGAGTGGCAATTATGGGCTTGGAAGTATCCCATACTGAGGGATTAACCATTTCAGGAGGAATAGGGGGTTGAAGCGAGGAATCGTGACTGGGTGCATTGTTATTTAAAGTTAATACCAGGAGATGGGTAGAAGATGGGGAGGACTGTGGAGAGCCAATGAGTTGGAGGGTAGCCCCTAAAGTCTGGAGGATATCTCATCCCAGTAAGGGGACTGGGCACGAGGGTATGATTAAGAAGGAGTGGGTGAACGGATGTCCCTCCAGGTAACAAGTTAGAGGATGGGTCCGGTTGGGACAGGAGGGCTTCCCGTTAATTCCCACAACCGAGACCTGGGAAGGTGTACTAGGCTCTGAGTAGGAAGGCAATACAGAATAGGAAACCCCCATGTCCATTAAGAAGGAAATAGACTTACCCGCTCTTCGTAGCGCCCTGGGCTCAGCAAGGGTGATGGGGGTCTTTGAGTCCGGGTTGTGTTAATTATTCATGAGGCCAAGGAGTTCAAGTGAAGGGACTGCATCCTTTGGACTGGCCTGCCCCTCACATGGAGATGCAGGGGGTGAGCCTGTAGTCCAGAATGGGCAGTCTACCTTCTAGCGTCCAGTTCATTTGCAGATTGGACAGGGTCCGGGAGGTGGACGTGGACAGGGGCACTGCTGGGCCTAGTGTCCCTTTTGGCTACATTTGAAGCAGGGCCCGGGAGGGACCTTTGAAGTAGTCTGGGTGGGTTCTAGGGGACCTTTTTGGAGGAACTTTGAGGAGTTTTCCCCACCAGATGCTGGGCGTGCTGCTGGCCTTACGGCTGCTACGATAGCTTGGGTTTGGAGGCTTACCTGTTGCTGTAAATGGACCTGGTGGATGGTCTTAGCCTTTTCCTCCCGGCCATTAAAAAGTTTAAATGCCAAGTTTACCAGGTCTCGTATGGGAATTTTTCATATTTTATACCAGAATGCTTGGATGTAGGGAACCTCAACCTACTTGCCTTTCCTTTGGCAAAAATTGTTTAAATTAGTGAGGACATTAAAGTTAAGTGTGCCCTCTGGAGGCCGCTTGGACTGGTTGTTTAGCGGATACTGTGGCCAGGCTACGGTGGAGAGGAAGAGTAGCCTTTTGTTTTTTATAGAGAGGCCTAGCTTGGGTAGGTTTAGAACTAGGCATCCCAGTGGTGACTTAGGGTTTGGGTGGGATTTTTGGTTACCCATGATTTTTTCTTTTTCTTTTTTTTTTTTTTGTGAAACAGGAGGATTTTATTAAGGTGGCTACCGGCTTAGCAGATTAGCATTTTAATATTAAGTGCTTAACAAAGACAGGGCTTGGCTTTTTATACATGAAGTACACAGTGGCACTAAAACAAGTTTGCAGGCATAGAACAAAGGCAATTCATTAAGCAGTAATAGGTACTTAACTTAGGCTTACATGTGATAGTTGCTATGTGACCCAGATGTTTGCTATCTGTAGAGCTCAAGGATTTTAGCACAGGCCTTATCTATTTCTTTTTGATACAGTGTTTAGAAAGCTAGAGTCCTGCCTGCTTGGGCATTTTTTATGACCTTCACTGTAGAAACTTACAGTTATTAGCAATAGAGAACAAGAATACAAGAATTTGTAAACTTATAAAACCTGCAAAGCAGGATACAATTTTACTGGAAGGGAAAAAACTCACTCACACACTCACTCGGGAACAGAAGGAGAAACAGAAAGAGAAATTGAGAATATAATTAAACGGGAGCTGATTTGCCAAAGGGCAGGTTTTGGGGTTAGGAGCCAAGGTTTAATTTAGGCCTTAAGGGCCTGGAGGAGTAAACAGGGCTTCTAGTCACTCAAGTCTCACCCGCTGCCGCAGAGATGACCGGTAGGCGTCCCGGACGACACTACCGGACACCAGAGAGGGTTCAGGAAGAAGGGGACGTCTCCCTCAGGTTCCTGACCCTCTGCAGACCCCTTACGGGGGGAAGACAAGAGCGTAGGGACGTCTCCTCTACACTCAGGTCCTCGAGGCGGAGCTGGAGCCCTGGGCCCTCAGCTGAACAGAGCCGGGGCCCTGGGCCCACGGCAGAGAGGAGTCCCTGACGCGGCCGCGGTTACAGACAGGGAGTCCGGAGTCAAGCAGCGGGAGAGGCTATGGGTAACAGAAGTCTTACCTTGCGGCGCAGTGGCTCCCTGGTTTAGCTTCAGGTGGAGGAGTCGGTTTCCCCTTTAGGAGGGGGTCTCACAACCCCTCCCGGGTTTCGGCACCAGCTGTAAGGTATATTGCCGAGTTAAAATGAGGCAACTGAGGCCAGTGAGAAAAAATGAGAATCCAATTTATTCAGCTCCCGGGCGAGGTTCTGTGGTCCAGGAAGGGGCCAGAGAAGTCGCAATGGGCTTCTCAGGGCGTGGGGTTTTATAAGAAGTGGAGGTAGTTGATTGGTCATTGGGAAACAAAGAGCAGACAATTTCATTGGTAAGGAGATTTGATTGATTGTTAGGGAAACAAAGAGCAGACAGTTTCATTGGTAGGCTGACTTGCTGGGGAGGTTAATGTTAAACTGCCATTGGACAAATCTTCCGCGGCCTTTTTAAATTTTGAAAGGGTTGAGTGAGGAATGCAGGAGTGGGCGTGTGGAGCCTGCATGGAGAAACCAGATAGGAGCAGGTGTGGGGAGACAGCACAGAGAGATAAGTGTGTCCATTTGGCTCTTCAGCGAGGCAGCCGGCCTTACACCATTACTGAGGCTTGAGTAGGCAGTTTTGCCCTCACAGTGTAAACAAAGCCCCTTGGAAGTTAGATCTGGGCAGAGCAAACCACAGCTTGGCAAAGCCACTGTAGCTAACTTCTCCTGATTACTCCTCTCTAAGCATGGCATCTCTGAAAGAAATGGAGCAGCCCCAGTCAGGGGCTTATAGATAAAACTCTCATCTCTTTGGGACAGAGCATCTGGGGGAAGGGGTGGCTATGGGTGCAGCTTCAGCAGACTTAAACGTTCCTGCCTGCCAGCTCTAAAGAGAGCAGCGGATCTCCCAGCACAGTGCTCGAGCTCCACTAAGGGACAGGCTGCCTCCTCAAATAGGTGTCTGACTCCCATGCCTGCTGACTGGGAGATACCTCCCAGCAGCAGTCAACAGACACCTCATACAGGAGAGCTCTGGCTGGCATCTTGTGGGTGCCCCTCTGGGATCAAGCTTCCAGAGGACGGAACAGACAGCATTCTTTGATGATATGCATCCTCAGCTGGTGATACTAGGCAAACAGGGTCTGGAGTGCACCTCCAGCAAACTCCAGCAGATCTGCACCAGAGGGGCCTGATCATTAAAAGGAAAACTAACAAACAGAAAGTAATAGCATCAACATCCACAAAAAGGATGTCCACAGAGAAACTCCATCCAAAGTTCACCAACATCAAAGACTAAACATAGATAAATCCACAAAGATGAGGAAAAAACAGAGCAAAAAGGTTGAAAATTCCAAAAACCAGAACGCCTCTTCTCCTCCAAATGATCACAACTCTTTACCAGCAAGGGAACAAAACAGGATGGAGAATGAATTTGACAAATTGACAGAAGTAGGCTTCAGAAGGTGGGTAATAACAAACTCCTCTGAGCTAACGGAGCATGTTCTAACCTAATGGAAGGAAGCTAAGAACCCTGAAAAAAGTTAGATAAATTGCTAACTAGATAACCAGTTTAGAGGAGAACATAAATGACCTGATGGGGCTGAAAAGTAGAACACGAGAATTTTGTGAACCATACGCAAGTATCAATAGCTGAATTGATCAAGTAGAAGAAAGGATATCAGAGATTGAAGATCAACTTAATGAAATAAAGCATGAAGACAATATTAGAGAAAAAAGAATGAAAAGGAACAAAGAAAGCCTTCAAGAAATATGGTACTTTGTGAAAAGATCAAATTTACCTTTGATTGGTGTACCTGAAAGTGATGGAGAGAATGGAACCAAGTTGGAAAACACTCTTGAGGATATTATCCAGGAGAACTTCTCCAACCTAGCAGGACAGGCCAACATGCAAATTCAGGAAATACAGAGAACACCACAAAGACACTCCTCCAGAAGAGCAACCCCAAGACATATAATCAACAGATTCATCAAGGTTGAAATGAAGGAAAAAATGTTAAGGCAGCCAGAGAGAAAGGTCGGGTTACCCACAAAGAGAAGCCCATCAGACTAGCAGAGGATCTCTTGACAGAAACCCTACAAGCCAGAAGAGAGTGGGGGCCCATATTCCACATTCTTAAAGAAAAGAATTTTCAACCCAGAATTTCATATCCAGCCAAACTAAGCTTCATAAGTGAAGGAGAAATAAAATCCTTTATGTATGGACAAGCAAATGCTGAGAGATTTTGTCACCAGCAGGCTGGCTTTACAAGAGCTCCTGAAGGAAGTACAAAATATGGAAAGGAAAAATCTGCACTAGCCACTGCAAAAACATACCAAATTATAAAGACCATCAATACTATGAAGAAACTGCATCAACTAACAGGCAAAATAACCAGCTAGCATCCTGATGATAGGATCAAATTCACACATAACAATATTAACCTTAAATGTAAACAGGCTAAATGCCCCAATTAAAAGACATGGACTGGCAAATTGAATAGTTAAGAACCATCAGTGTGCTGTATTCAGGAGACCCATCTCATGTACAAAGACACACACAGGTCCAAAATAAAGGGATGGAAGAATATTTATCAAGCAAATGGAAAGCAAAAAAAAAAAAAAAAAAAGCAGGGGTTGCAATCCTAGTCTCTGATAAAACAGACGTTAAACCAACAAAGATCAAAAAGACAAGGAATGATAAAGGGATCACTGCAACAAGAAGAGCAAACTATCATAAATGTATATGCACCCAATACAGAAGAACCCAGATTCATAAAGCAAGTTCTTAGAGACCTACAAAGAAATGTAGACTCCCACACAAAAATAGTGGGAGACTTTAACATTCCACTGTCAATATTAGACAGATCAATGAGACAGCAAATTAACAAGGATATACAGGACTTGAACTCAGCTCTGGACAGAGTGGACCTAATGGACATCTACAGAACTCTCCACCCCAAATTAACAGAATATGCATTCTTCTCAGCACCACATCACACTTATTCTAAAATTGGCTATATAATTAGAAGTAAAACACTCCTCAGCAAATGCAAAAGAACAGAAATCCTAACAAACAGTCTCAGACCACAGTGCAATCAAATTAAAACTCAGGATTAAGAAACTCATTCATAGGCCAGGCACGGTGGCTCGTGCATATAATCCCGGCAATCTGGGAGGCGGAGACAGTCAAATAACCTGAGGTTGGGAGTTTGAAACCAGACTGACCAACTTGAAGAAACCCTATCTCTACTAAAAATACAAAACTAGGCGGGTGTGGTGGCACAAGCCTGTAATCCCAGCTACTCGGGACTCTCAGGCAGGAGAATCACTTGAACCCCGGAGGCGGCAGTTGCAGTGAGCTAAGATCCCACCATTGCACTTTAGCCTGGGCAAGAAGCACAAAAGAAAGAAAGAGAGAGAGAGAAGGAGAGGAAGAGAGAGAGAAAGAAAGAAGAGGAAGGAAGGGAGGGAGGGAGGCAGGGAGAGAGGAAGGAAGGAAGGAAGCTAGGAAGGAAGGAAGGAAGCCACACAACTACATGGAAACTGAACAACATGCTCCCCACTGACTACTGGGTAAATAATGAAATTAAGGCAGAATAAAGTTATACTTTGAAACCAATGAGAACAAAGACACAATGTATCAAAATTTATGGGACACATTTAAAGCAGTGGGTAGAGGGAAATTTATAGCACTAAATGCCCACAAGAGAAAGCAGGAAAGATCTCTAATAGACACCCTAACATCATGATTAAAAGAACTAGAGAAGCAAGAGCAAACAAATTCAAAAGTAATAGAAGACAATAAATAACTAAGATCAGAGCAGAACTGAAGGAGATAGAGATATGAAAAATCCTTCAAAAATATCAATGAATCCAGGAGCTGGTTTTTTGAAAAGATCAACAAAATAGATAGACTGCTAGTCAGATTAATAAAGAAGAAAAGAGGAAAGAATCAAATAGAAACAATAAAAATGATAAAGAGGATATCACCACTTATCCCACAGATAAACAAACTACCATCAGAAAATACTATAAACACCTCTATGCAAATAAACTAGAAAAGCTAGAAGAAATGGATAAATTCCTGGACACATATACCCTCCCAAGACTAAACCAGGAAGAAGTTGAATCCCTGAATAGAGCAATAACAAATTCTGAAATTGAGACAGTAATTAATAACCTACCAGCCAAAAAACATCCAGGACCAGATGGATTCACAGCTGAATTCTACCAGACGTACAAAGAGGAGCTGGTACCTTTCCTTCTGAAACTATTCCAAACAATAGAAAAAGAGGAAATCCTTCCTAACTCATTTTATGAGGCCAGTATCATCCTGATACCAAAACCTGGCAGAGACACACCCAAAAAAAAGGAAAATTTTGGGCCAATATCCTTGATAAATGTCCTTGCGAAAATTCTCAATAAAATACCGGCAAATAGAATCCAGCAGAACATCGAAAAGCTTATACACCATGATCAAGTTGGCTTCATCCCAGGGATGCAAGACTGGTTCAACATATGCAAATCAATAAATGTAATCCATCATATAAATAGAACCAATGAAAAAAACCACATGATTATCTTAATAGTTGCAGAAAAGGCCTTTGACAAAATTCAACAGCCCTTCATGCTACAAACTCTCAATAAACTAGGTATTGATGGAATGTATTTCAAAATAAGATCTATATGACAAACCTACAACCAGTATCATACTGAATGGGCAAAAACTGGAAGCATTCCATTTGAAAATGGGCACAAGACAAGGATGCCCTCTACACCACTCCTATTCAACATAGTATTGGAAGTTCTGGCCAGGGTGATCAGGCAAGAGAAAGAAATAAAGCGTATTCAGTTATGAAAAGAAGAAGTCAAATTATCTATTTGCAGGTGACATGATTGTATATTTTAGAAAACCCCATCATCTCAGCCCAAAATCTCCTTAAGCTGATAATCAACTTCAGCAAAGTCTCAGGATGCAAAATCAATGTACAAAAATCACAAGCATTCCTATACACCAATAATAGACAGAGAGCCATATCATGAGTGAACTCCCATTCACAATTGCTACAAAGGTATTAAAATACCTACAAATAAAACTTACAAGGGATGTAAAGGACCTCCTCAAGACAACTACAAACCACTGCTCAAGGAAATAAGAGAGGACAAAAACAAATGGAAAAACATTCCATGCTCGTGGATAGGAAGAATCAATATTGTGAAAATGGCCATACTGCCCAAAGTAATGTATAGATCCAGTGTTATCTTCATCAAGCTACCATTGACTTTCTTTACAGAATTAGAAAAAATGACATTAAATTTCATATGAAACCAAAGAAGAATCCATATGGCCAAGACAATCCTTAGCAAAAACAAGAAAGCTGGAGGCATCATGCTACATGACTTCAAAGTATACTACAAGGCTACAGTAACCAAAACGGCATGATACTGGTACCAAAACAGAGATATAGACCAATGAAACAGGACAGAGGTCTCAGAAATAATACCACACATCTACAACCATCTGATCTTTGACAAACCTTACAAAAACAAGCAATGGGGAAAGGATTCCTTATTAATAAATGGTGTTGGGAAAACTGGCTAGCCATATGCAGAAAAGTGAAACTGGACCCCTTCCTTACACCTTATACAAAAGTTAACTCAAGATGAATTAAAGACTTAAATGTAAGACTTAAAACCATTAAAACCCTAGAAAAACACCTGGGCAATACCATTCAGGACAGGCATGGGCAAAGACTTCATGACTAAAACACCAAAAGCAATTGCAACAAAAACCAAAATTGACAAATGGGACCTAATTAAAGAGCTTGAGCACTGCAAAAGAAACTATCTTCAAAGTGAACAGGCAACCTACAGAATGGGAGAAAATTTTTGCAATCTATCCATCTGACAAAGGGCTAAATATCCAGAATCTACAAGAAACTTAAGCAAATTTACAAGAAAAACACAACTCCATCAAAAAGTGGACAAAGGATATGAACAGACACTTCTCAAAAGAAGACATTTATGTGGTCAACAAACGTATAAAAAAAACTCATCATCACTGGTCATAGAGAAATGCAAATCAAAACCACGATGAGATACCATTTCATCCCAGTTAGAATGGTGATCATTAAAAAGTTAGGAAACAACAGATGCTGGAGAGGATGTGCACAAATTGGAACACTTTTACACTGTTGGTGGGAGTGTAAATTAGTTCAACCATTGTGGAAGACACTGTGGCTATTCCTCCAGGATTTAGAACCAGAACTACCATTTGACCCAGCAATCTCACTACTGGGTATATACCCAAAGGATTGTAAATCATTCTACTCTAAAGACACATGCACATGTATGTTGAGTGCAGCACTGTTCACAATAGCAAAGACTTGGAACCAGCCCAAATGCCCATCAGTGATAGACTGGATAAAGAAAATGTGGCACACAGACACCAGGGAATACTATTCCACGATATAAAAGGATGAATTCATGTTCTTTGCAGGGACATGGATGAAGCTGGAAACCGTCATTCTTAGCAAACTAACACAGGAACAGAAAACCAAACACTGCATGTTCTCACTCATAAGTGGGAGTTGATCAGTGAGAACACATGGGCACAGGGAAGGGAACATCACACTTTGAGGCCTGTCGGGGGCTGGGGGGCTGGGGTACGGATAGCATTAGGAGAAATACCCAGCGTAAATGATGCGATGGTGGGGAGCAAACCACCATGGCATGTGTATACCTATGTAGCATGTTCTTCATGTGTATCTTAGAACTTAAAGTATTAAATAAATAAATGAATAAAATTTTTAAAAGAGCATCAAAATGTGTTTCACAATAATTACATTCTGCTCTTACTAATTCTTGGTAAAGAGATTCCAACTGAAAACTGCTCTTGCTAATTCTTGGCTCTTACTATTCTTTGACAATAATTACATTCTGGTCTTACTAATTCTTGGTAAAGGGACTCCAACTGAAAAGTCAGTCTTGTGTTAACACAGTTCCAGCAGCCAAATGTAGGACAATTTGAGCATTAAAATAAATAATCATAATAATGAATTATAACATACTGAATAAAATGAGAATCTATCAGTCCAGACCAATATAAATGAATATATAAATGAGAGAGAACAGAAAATTCTTTTTTACATTAGAATGCCAACTAATAGAAGGGATAATAGAGTTAGACAGTTATCTTCTAACTTTCTAACTCTAGTATCCCTTCTATTAGATGCTAAAATTAGTGAGTAAAATTTTATATTAGTTTCAAAATATTTAAAATTTAATTATAAAGGAAACCTAGTAATTTGACAGTGAAAAAACCAATGGATATTACATTAACAAAGTGATCATAGTTAATACCACCAATATTGGAATAAACTTTCCTTTCATGTGTCTCCTGATACGATGCATGGAGAAGGACATATCATCTCTGTAATATTTCCACTAAAATGCATGACCTATATTGAATTATGAGGAAACATCAGACAAACTCAACATGAGGCACAAATTTTTAACAAAATGACTGGGCTACCTTCCTCAAAAGTGCCAAAGTCAAGAAAAGAAAGACTAAGTAATGGTTCCATTTTTCAAAAAACTTAAAAAAAAAAAAAAGGAAACTAAAAACACTTAACAACTAAACCTTATGTGTTAATTGATTGGTTCCTGGCCTAGGATTTTGTTTAATCAATAAAATCCCACAAAGGGCACTATTTGGGACAATTATAAAAATTGAATAGGCAATGTAGCGTAGATACATTACATTTTTAAATTTAATAGTTGCATTGTAATTATGTAAGAGAATATCCATGTTCTAAGGAAATGAATTAGGTAGAGGTAAATTGAAACACTGCTCCAGTTTACTCTCAAAGATTCCAGAAGAACAAATTAGGCAGATCGATGCTAAGAGGACAAATTAAAAAGAGAAAAATGTAAATTGTTGAGGCATCTGCTTAAAGAGTTACAAGAGTCCCTCAGTCTATTCTTGCAGCTTTTCAGTATGTTTGAATATATACTGAAATAAGAAGTTGAAATACTTTTTTGTTGTTGTTTTCATTTCAGTAGCTTTTGGGATACAAGTATTTTGGCATTACATGGATGGATTCTATGGTGGTAAATTCTCAGATTTTGTACAACCATCACCTGAGTAGTGTACACTGTATCCAATATGTAGTTTTTATTCCTAACATCCGTCCCCCAACCTGAGTCTCCAGGGTCCGTTTTATCACCCTGTATGTCTTTGTGTTCTCATAGCTTAACTCCTGCTTTTAAGTGAGAACATACGGTATTTGGTTTTCTATTCCTGAGTTACTACACTCAGAAATGACTTTCACCTCTATCCAAGGTGACTGTAAAAGACGTTATTTCATTCTTTTTCATGGCTGAATAGTATTCCATGTTGTATATATGCCACATTTTATCCACTCAGTCAGTGTGCACTTAGGTTGGTTCCACATCTTTGTAGTGGTGAATTGTGCTGCTATAAACATGGATGTCTATATGTCTTTTTGATGTAATGACTTCTTTTTCTTTGGGTAGATACCTAGCAGTGGGATTGCTGGATCAAATGGTAGATCTACTTTTAGTTCTTTAAGGAATCTCCATACTGTTTTCCATAGAGGTTGTACTAATTTACATTCCCATCAGCAGTGTGAAAGTGTTCCCTTTTCACCACACTGACACCAATATGTTTTGTTTTTTGATTTTCTAACTGTGGCCATTCTTCTAAGAGTAAAGTGATATTGTGATTTAAATGTGCATTTCCCTGATGATTAGCAATGTTGAGCATTTTTTCATATACTTGTTGCCTGTTTGTATGCTTTCTTTTGGGAAATATCTATTCATGTCCTTTGCCCACTTTTGGATGGGATTATTTGTCTTTTTGTTGCTGATTTGAATTCCTTGTAGATTCTGGATGCTAGTCCTTTGTTGGATGCATAGTTAGCAAATATTTCACCCCTCTCTGTGGCTTGTCTGTTTGCCCTGCTGATTATTTATTTTACTTTGCAGACCTTTTTAGTTTAATTACGTCCCATGTATTTATTTTTGTTTCTGCTGCATTTGCTTTTGAGGTCTTAGTCATAAATTCTTTGCCTAGGCCAATGTCCAGAAGGGTTTTTCCAATGTTATCTTATACAGTTTTTATGATTTCAGTTGTTAGATTTAGTTCTTTGATCCATGTTGAGTTGATTTCTCTATAAGGTGAGAGATGGGGATTGAGTTTTATTCTTCTACATGTGGCTTGCCCGTTTTCCCAGCACTATTTATTGAATAGAGTATCCTTTCACCAAATTTATTAGTTTGTTCTCATGCTGCTAAAAAAGACATACCTGAGACTGGGTAATTTATAAAGGAAAGAGATTTAATTGACTAACACTTCCACAGGGCTGGGGAGGCCTCAGAAACTTACAATCATGGGGGAAGGGGAAGCATACATGTCTTTCACACGACGGCAGGAGAGAGTAGTGCTGAGCAAAGGGGGAAAAGCCCCTTATAAAACCATCAGCTCTTGTGAGAACTCACTCACTATCACAAGAACAGGATGGGGTTAACTGCTGTCATGATTCAATTACCTTCCACTGGTCCTTCCCACAACACATGGGGATTATGGGAACTACAATTCTAGATGAGATTTGGGTGGGGACACAGCAAAACAATATCACCTATATATGTTTTTGTATGCTTTGTTGAAGATCAGTTGGCTGTAAGTATTTGGCTTTATTTCTGGGTCCTCTATTATGTTCCATTGGTCTAAGTGCCCGTTTTATACCAGTACCATGCTGTTTTGGTAATTATGGCCTTTAGTATATGTTGAAGTTGGGTAATGTGGTGATGCCTCCAGATTTGTTCTTTTTGCTTAGTATTGCTTTGGCTATTTGGGCTCTTTGTTGGTTCCATATGAATTTTATTTTTTTGCTAGTTCTGTGAAAAATGATGATGGCATTTTGGTGGGCATTGCATTGAATCTGTAGCTTACCTTGGGCAGTACGGTCATTTTCACAATATTGATTCTTTCCATCCATGAGCATGGGATGTGTTTCCATTTGTTTGAGTCATCTGTGATTTCTTTCAGCAATGTTTTGTATTGTCCTTATAGACCTCTTTAGTTAAGTATATTCCTAGATATTCCTAGGCTCGTTTTGTTTGTTTGCTTGTTTGTTTGTTTGTTTGCAGCTGTTTGTTAAAAGGATTGAGTTCTTGATTCTCAGCTTGGTCATTGTTGATGTATAGCAGTGCTACTGACTTGTGTACATTGATTTTGTAACCTGAAGCTTTACTAAATTTATCAGATCTAGGAGCCTTTTGGATGAGTCTTTTTAGGGTTTTCTAGGCATACAATCATATCATCTATGAAAAGCAATAGTTTGACTTCCTGTTTTCCAATTTGGATGCCCTTTATTTCTTTCTGGTCCTGATTGCTCTGGCTAGAATGTCTAGTATTATGTTGAATAGAAGTGGTGAAAGTGTGCACTTGTCTTGTTCGAGTTTGAAGGAGAAATGCTTTCAACTTTCCCCATTCAATACAATGTTGGCTATGGGTTTGTCATATATGGTTTTTATTATTTTGAGGTAAGTCCCTTCTCTGCCTACTTTGTTGAGGGTTTTTATCCTAAAAGGGTGCTGGATTTTATCAAATGCTTTTTCTGCATCTATTGAGATGGTCATATGGTTTTTGTTTTTAATTCTGTTTATGTAATGTATCACATATATTGACTTTCATATGTTAAACCATCCCTGCATCCCTGGGATGAAAGCCCCTTGATCATGATGTACCCACTGAAAGCCAAAGCCTATCTCATTATACTGGGCCAAATTGTTGCAGATATATATGAAAATAATTCATATTGGAAGGCCAGACCTTAGAAATTTACCCCTTACTGTATTCAAATAAATAAACTTATGAAGCAAAATTACAGTGGCTAATCTGCCTCCCTCAAGAAAAGGTAGTTTATAGTATTATTTGTGAGCCATGCTAAATTCTTTATGTTAAGTATACCATTTGAATTTAGGATATTAATATTTTAAGCGAATACACTTATAGGATGTATAAAACTACTATATCCATTCTCTTCCAGTCCCACCCCACCTACCATACATTTACTCATTCTTTATTCCCCACTT
Source organism: Aotus nancymaae (assembly GCF_030222135.1). Classification (NCBI taxonomy): domain Eukaryota; kingdom Metazoa; phylum Chordata; class Mammalia; order Primates; family Aotidae; genus Aotus; species Aotus nancymaae. Next base: position 63,604,224 of record NW_026988442.1, on the reverse strand, counting down.
TACCGGGCTAATTGAAGTGTAACAAAAGCTTCATCCAGGAACATTTTTCTTCCTCTATATTCTATACTAAATTATTGTCATCACTTTATAAAGGTGATAGATTACATATTAAATTGAGAAACATATTTTGTTAAAAAAGACTTTGTACAAGAAATTGTCTAGTTGTTGATACTTGCTTGGTATCATAAATTACCATAATATGTTTGTATTTATTTATTTATTTATTTATTTTTGAGACGGAGTCTTGCTCTGTCGCCAGGCTGGAGCGCAGTGGCGCAATCTAGGCTCACTGTGACCTTTACCTCCTGGATTCAAGCGATTTCTTCTGCCTAGCCTCCCAAGTAGCTGGGACCACAGGTGTGCACCACCACACTGGGCTAATTTTTGTATTTTTAGTAGAGATGGGGTTTCACCATGTTGGCCAGGATGGTCTTTGTCTCTTGACCTCGTGATCTGCCCGTCTCGGCCTCCCAAAGTGCTGGGATTACAGACGTGAGCCACCATGCCCGGCCGTTCATATTTTTTAAATGGGACAATTATCAAAATATTCTCAATCTTAACTATTTTGTATGTGTCACAGTTTTTAAAAACCTAGCACAATATATTTACATTATATTTTCTTACTTTAATGTAAATTCTGCCTTCATTGTACTGATGAGCTATCTGGTCTGTCTTTCCAGAAATGTGGTATTATACCTTTCTATTCAGAAGTTAAATATTACTGTTTGATTGTGTTTTGATAATGGGAGTTAGTAAATTCAAAGTAAAATGCCGATGACTAAATTGCACAATAGCCTGTTTATTTACTCAGAGACAGAATCTGACTCTCTCACTCATGCTGGAGTTCAGTGGTGAGATCTCAGCTCACTGCAACCTCTACCCACTGGGCTCAAGTGATCCTCCTGCCTCAGCCTTCCCAGTAGCCGGAATCATGGATGTGCACCACTATGCTTGGCTAAGTTTACATATTTTTGGTAGAGACAGGATTTCACTGTGTTGCCCAGGCTAGTCTCTAACTGCTGAGCACACGGGATCTGCCTGCCTCTGCCTCCCAGATTACTGGGATTACAGGCATGAGCCACCATGCCTGCTGACAACCTAATTTTTTTAAAGGTATTTGCCATTTAATAGGAAATAAGGAGAAAAAGACTGTTACAGATTCAGATATTACCTACTTTAATTTTTTTAATCTAAGAGTCTAAACCAAAGCAAAAACATAGATGAGGGATAAACTAGGAACCAAGTATTTGCGAATATATGAGTATATTTGAAGCGGGATTTTAATATGGTTTTGACGTCTCTGTTTAAGAAGGAATATTATTATTCTTAACATAATAATTGTTAAGACAGAAAACATTGTCTTCTCATGGAAAATGTAGTAGCTTTCTAAGGAAAGAGATATGTATAAGCATTTCAACAAATGATTTTTATTTTCTGCTGTTCCTAAGTTTTTTTTTAATTCCATCAAGAATTGTAAAGTCCACATTCAAAATGTATTGAATAAAACATGCCAAGACTCTTGCCCTTTTAATGACTATATAATTTCTTTGAGAAAATGGTCATGTGTCATCATATAAATGATTTTATAGGATTAAATCTTGGAGCTCTTATTTACAACAGAAAGAATTCAACATCAGTATTGACCTACTTTTCTTCCCCCTCAATTAGATGTTTTTTAGTAAGAGAATAACTGTCTCACACCAAGATATGAAGCCAGAATTCTTATTGTAACATATTAAAAAAAAGATAGAAACTCTTTCTTGCTGTGTTTCTGTAATCTGAATATAAAGTTACACTGTATCAACAACCAACAGATGGAGAAAAAGAACACTCGAGGAAACTAGGCTATAAATACTAGGTTAATTCCAGAACTTCCAAGATTTTCTAGACTTTGCTAAAGCATCCCTAAACTGTGTGATCTTTTAGTAAGAAATTAATAACTTAGAGTGGAAAAGAAGAACACAGAATTTCAAGTCAAATCCTGTTTATTAGGCGGTTTTCATCATCTTTTTACACTTAGCATGAGAGCCATTTTGGTTCTGAACTTCTAACTTGTAGGAGTGCAAAGTACTAAATCCATCAGGAATTTTAAAATGATATTTTTTCTCCATCAGTGTTGTGATTTTCTTATACATGTTGTGACCTTCCTATTAAAACATCAACATATTAAATTCACCCTTGATATTGGTGATTGAATACATTATTGAAAACCTTGCTTTGGCTTATATTTATTAATTCATTTAGCTTATCTCATATATATACACACACACACACATACCAAGTACTATGGTTGAACTAAAGCTATAGACATAGAAGACACAGTCCCCATTCTTAACTTGTTTAAAACAAGCAAACTGGACCATGATAAAGTAGTATAATAAATAGGATAAAAGTAAGCAGAACACTCTATGGAGGTGTGTAGTAAGAGCCAGCAATCCATATGGGGTAGTTATGAAAGTCAGTGATTTTGATTACCGAAGTTATGAGTAGAAAAATACAAATGAATTTTGGATACAAATCATGTTGTTTAAACAGTAGTCTTAATAACATTACCAACACATTCAATGTCTAGGATATGCTAAGTGATAACAACAAATACAATCTTATCATCTACATTAGAGATCCAAAATAATAATAATAATAATGATTTTTTCTAAGAAAATATTTGTCTTATTTCTTCTGATTGTTGGGCTCTTTATTGTTAGTTAGTATACAACAATTCAAGCCACACAATCTAGTCATACCCTTTCAGAGGGACCTTTTCAGAGAGATACAGGGAAAAGAATATGGGTTTATTAATGAAAATCCATGCTTTACTACTAGAAATACAACTCAAATTCGTGGCCTACTAATGATTGTTAGATCATGAGATTCATCCTTATGTAGAGGACAGTAAACTCATGGTTACACCATGAGCCCTCACTAGTAGGAAAAGCATTGTGATATGTTGTTTGAGAAAGATAGTAATGGTGAATTTGGAGAAATGGCCTTGAACAAATAGGGAAATTGCCAAATATAACAAAAAGTATGAGTATTGAATTACGGTGAAAGACAAGAAGTGAGAAAGGTTAGCAAAGACAATGTGAGTGTAAGTGGAGTGGAAGACAGTATAGTGGGCTCAACAAATTAAGTGTTTGACAGTTAAATCTCATGAAAAAAAGACTTAATACAAAGTAACTTCTACTTGAACCTGGGATATTGGGCAGTCATTGTTGTTTTCTATAACTCTTCCTCTGATTTTCTACCAATTCTGCTAGCAAGGCAATTGGGGAATAGTAATTTAGCCTTTGAGCAGTTATTCTGATTAGCTCTATGTAGTATATAATAAAAACCTACATCTTTTCTTTTGCTTGCATGCTATAATAAACACATAGATTAGCTATTGATAGTCTTTACCTTTTGTTAAAGAATTATGTTTTGATATGGATACAAAATTGAATTTCAACTTTGGTGAATAAATAGATTTTAATGAAAAATGGAAAATCAGTTCTATTTTACCACAGGAAAGCAAGAAGGCCTATTTTTGAATAGGTTTCAATATTCAGAGCTTTCAGAGAACAGAGGGAAATCTTTGATAAGACTTTATTTATTTAAATTTTATTTCACTCGTGATTTTGGTAGATTCCCATCACTTCTGAATATAATACTCTTGTTCAGTGGTAGCATTGCATTACAATGAGAGTTACATATTAAATAAACAGATAATGACCTGACACAGTAATGACCCTTGCTGATTTGGTTTATTGTAGGGAAAAATACAAACATGTTCTTCTATATTTGTTATTGGAAGGACAAGTTTTGCAAATACCATTTTAGCTTTCACTTATCATATATTATATACATTATTCATTCAATAATAGATAAACCATAAGGCTTTCTAGAGCATGTTATTTTAAAGCTTGTAAGATCTTCAAAATTTCAAATTAATAGTACATATATAGCATAAATATTTATGAATTTAATCTAAATTTTAAAATAACAACCTTCTCTCTATATGCAAATTACCTCTTTTAGAGACTCTTGAGATGAGTAACATTTATTAGAAGACTGTTAATGAAAACACAAACCAAATAAGCTACTCTCAGTGATCAGGTGACTACAGTCCTTTTAAAATGTTTGTTGATTAGAATTATTCATAATAATTTAATTGACTTTGTTCCTTTCCTCTCTTCTCTCTCCTTTTTCAGTGTGTTTCTTTTGGTGATGAATAAAGACTTACCTGATATCAGTAGTAACATAATACAGGTTGGGCATCTATAACCCAAAAACCCAAAATTCCCCAAAATTGGAAACTGAGCACCAAAATAAGGCTCAAAGGAAATGCTCACTGGAGCATTTTGGATTTCAGATTTTCAGATTATGCTGAACTGATAAGTATAATGCAAATATTCCAAAATTCTTCTGGTCCCAAGCATTTTGGATAAGGGGTACTCACCTATATACCGAAATGCTTGATTGAGTTGTAGTGACTTACTAGATGCCAATTTGCCAAACCCAGAGTTTTGCTTAGCTTTGTACGTTGCACACGAGGCCCATTTACTTATTCCAACTAAATATGTTTATGTGTGTATACACATATCTTCTCCAGAGTCTAATACAAGTCATCAATGAAAATACAATAAGCACCAGATTCAAAACACTATGGTTTGATAGCATATCATAGGCCTCCTAACTGCTGAATCTTCAGTAACTTTATACAAAAGAATTTAAGAAAGAAATATTTTTCACAGTTTACACTTTTCTACCAGTCAATATTCTTTATTGCAAACCACATAATCCTCACTGACCAGTATAACAGTAAAAGGAACTTGTTAAAGGTATCAATGACGTTGCTAACAGACATCAGCAAGACAAGAGAGCTGGCTCTGAAGTTGTCTGGCACATTCCAGGAGCTTGATCCACTGCACCCAGCACTTACAATGCATGAATCTGAACACCACTCTCATCCCCAAGGAACTTGATGACGCTTCCAACGAATCAAATCCCTCAAGAAGATTTGCATCCTCAGGTCATTTGCTTCTAATTTCAAATCATATTCTGTGGATTTCATTGCTGGGATCTCGGGTACTTGCCTTGCTGTTAGCAGTCTGGAAATGCTAGTTTTCTGATTTCTGTCTTAAGAAGATTGGAGCTGTTTCATAGAAAATTACCAAAATATAAAGAAAGTGTTCAAAATTTGGGGGCAGTCACAGGTAATAGATGTCCACCAATACCATGAACTTGATTAATTTTCATCTTAAATCTTCATTGCATTATTTTAAATTTCTAGGGGTCAAATATAGGTCACTATATTTCTCTGGGACATTTACTTCTATTTTTGCCTTCAGTAATCATCCAAATTATTTTCTTGGTAAATCACTCCCAGCAAATGTTAGCTGCTCTATCGTCATTCGTGCTTGAGTGAAAGAGAGAAGTACATCTGGGGTTGAAATACAGAATTTTTTATCCTCAGCACTGTTGACATTTTAAAATGAGTGATTCTTTGTTATTGGGGCTTTCCTGTACATTGTAGGATGTTTAGCAGCATCCCTGACCTCTGCCTACTAGATGCCAATAGCGTACACATACATATTCAAAATGATAATCAAGATTATCTTCCCTCGAGGGGTTTTAAGGGAAATTTCCAAGGTACTGGTTCTTTATCCTATTTGACCTAATGCTGATTATATGGGTGCATTCATTTTGTAAAAATTTGTCAAGCTCTACATGTATGATTTGTACACTTTTAAAATATTCAGGTTATATTTCAATACAATATACTTAGTATTTATGAAGAAAACAATTCTCTTCATACACTGACAGATACTAGATTAGGGTACTGTATTGGTCAGGGTTCTCTAGAGGGACAGAACTAATAGGATGGATGGATGGATAGATAGATAGATAGACAGATAGATAGATAGAATTTTATTAAGTAGTATTAACTCATGCAATCACAAGGTTCCACAATAGGCCATCTGCAAGCTGAGGAGCAAGGAAGCCAGTGTGAGTCACAAAGCTGAAGAACTTGGAGTCTGATGTTCAAGAGCAGGAAGCATCCAGCCTGGGAGAAGGATGTAGGCTGGGAGGCTAAGCCAGTGTAGCCTTTTTATGGTTTTCTGCCTGCTTTATATCCTAGCCATGCTGGCAGCTGATTACAGGGTGCCCACCCAGATTAAGGATAGGCCAGCCTTTCCCAGCTCATTGACTCAAATGTTAATCTCCTTTGGGAACACCCTCAGGCACACCCAAGATAAATACTTTGCATCCTTCAATTCAGTCAAGTTGACACTCAGTATTAACCATCACAGGTACTAAATTATTGCTGGTTGAGAACCACTAAGGGACCACTATGTCTTTGCTTAGTGGGCAACTAAGCAAACAAATAGATGCCCTGTATAACTATTAAACTTTATCTGTGTTTCTTACAGTTTGACCACTGATGTAATTATGTCTCTCTCACTGCTTCCTCTAACTTATTTTCATCAAAACGTAAGAAATTATATAAATCTAAAGAGGAGGCTGAAAATTGTCTCTACTGTGGAGGCCTTCAGTAATTCACTCTGCTTCCTCCAATACTTCTTGTTTATCCTCTGCCCCTTATGGACAGACAGTCTAAGTATTCTGCATCCCCTTTCTTTTTTGAGGGTATCCTCAACAATAGAAACCTTCAGGAAGGTAAAGAAGAGAAGATAGTTAGTTCATACTTTGAGTTTGAACTTTGTACTTCAGAAATTTGGTGAGTTGGGTGAGTACGTTATTTCATAAGGTTATCATGGGAACAAATGAAATAAAATATCCATTTTGTTATTGCAATAATTTTACATGAAAAGGTGTTCCCCCATTATAGAAAATAGCTATTATGTAGCTAAGATTTGGGATTGAGCCTGTACACCAGTAACCTTCCTGTATTTCCTTTTGTAATTCAGAGTATATGCAGGGAACTGTAGATAAGCCATATGAATTGCCTTTTTCTTTTAATGCATTCTACAGTATTCATTAATTTATATGTATTTTCACTCCTTAAAAATGATACTGTATGTGAGTAAAATGGTTTTATATGTTAATCCTTAACTATTCTAAGCCAAGATAAAATAGTAAAAAATCAGTTTAATGACATTTGGTTTCCCAATAAATTTCAAAGTTGGCCTGAATCATATTGCTACTTTTTCACATTAACCTCCAAAATTGCTAACCTGTTTTAAGAGTTTAGGAGCCTGCCTTTCCAAAATTGAAAAGTAATATTTCATTTCCTTATTTTAAGCACTTCTTTTACTGCCTAATAAGTTATAGCTCTGCAAGTATGAAGACATGATTAAATTTTTTCCTCTTGCTTTTAAGTAGAGTAAATAATTCAGTTTTTTTGTCAGAGTAGTTTTAGGTTTTATACTGTATCATAAATAGTTCATCAGCTGTGTTTGAGAGAACTTTTTCTCACTAGAAATACTCAGTTTTTCTATTATTAAAAAAGATACAAAATGTTTATCTTCTTGTGGCTTAAAATAAATCATTAATTATAATCAGTATTTTTTAAATTGTTCCTTTGGCTAGCTTTGTCTTGTTGTGTTTACATAGTATCCATTTCTAATTAAAATTCACTTAGAATTTGATATAGCTTAAATGTATTTTAATAATATATATAGGAAAAATGCATATTTATAAATATGTGATTAGGTAATTACAGATGTATGGTTATTGCATTTCCATTGATCAATTTGGAAAGTAACAAATGTCTTGTGGCTTGAATCTTTCTATTTTTATGTTGGCATGATTTAAAGTTTATGTTATTGCACCAAATGAAAGTAATTTGGAGAAACCGAGTTACATCATATGAAAATATTATATTTAAACATAAGAAATTGGTATCATTTATACTTTGTTCTTTATTGTTAAAATTAAAGGAGATATTTAATTGGAAGGAAAATGGTATAATACAGTCTTGCTAAGGTCTACATTACTAGCTTGATTTGTAAGTAGAATTTTTATTATAAAAATAACAACACTAATTTTGAACACAGATAGCACAGAAGTAGAAAGTCACTATCAAGTCATCCATTTCTAGCAGTATAACATATGAGTTACTCTAAAGGGTTGCCCTAATATAAAACAACCACATCCTACATACAACTTAATATTATTTCATTTCTGGTTTCCATAGGTAAAATCTCAACAGTAGGAGAAGAGAAAAAAAAAAAAACTTAGACTAAAATTAAAGCATGGGCAGTAAACATACAAGGCAGGTGAGAGTTGTCTTAATGACAAATAAAAATAACAATACTTAATCTAGAAAGACAGCTGTAGGCCAGCAGCATGATGGAACAGCTGGAAGAAATAATTCTCACTTTATGCCCCCAGGTGGTGGTTTTTTGTTTTTTGTCTTTTTTTATTTTATTTGCAGGTTATGTCAATGAATTGTAAGTTCACAATCAGAGACCAATAAACATGAGTAAATAAGCCACCATGTGACAATAGAAATGACAAATTACAGATTTAGACCCCCAAGGATTACAGATATTGAAATTAGTTGATACAGAATACATAGAAGCAAATACAAAATGTTTAAAGACATAAACAGGCATATTTGAACTCACAAAAGTAAAAAATGTAATTGTTGAAATGAAAAAGAAACTCTTAATGGATAAACGTATTAGTCAATATCTAGTCAGGAAAACAGAAACTATTCTAGATCTTTTGTTTTTCGAGACAGGGTCTAGCTCTGTCACCCAGACTGGAGTACAGTGGTGTGATCTCGGCTTACTGCAACCTCCACCTACCAGGCTCAAGCGATTCTCCCACCTCAGCCTCCCAAGTAGCTTGGGACCACAGGCACATGCCACCACACCTGGCCAACTTTTTGTATTTTTGGTAGAGATGGGTTAGAGACCATGTTGGTCTTCAGCTCCTGGTCTTGAACTCCTGAGCTCAGGTTCAGTCTTGAACTCCTGAACTCAAGCAATCCACCCATGGCCTCTCGAAGTGCTGGGATTATCAGTATGAGCCACTGTGCCTGGCCTATTCTAGATATTTTTAACAGAGAAAGTTTAATATAATGAACTAGTTACAAAGGCTATTAGAAAAAACTAGAAGAGTAACAGAACTGTCAGAGCAAATAAAAAGGAAAAAGAAGTAATATTTAGAGCCAAGAAGCTGCTAACATTCCTTGGTTGGAGCCCACAAACCTACATACACTGAGATGCTGTTGTAGTTAGTTTTGGATCAACCATAGTGTCACTTCAACTAGGGCTGGAATTACCAAAAAGTTACTGCCTTTTCCCATCCTGCTGAATTCCAGAATCACTACTGCTAGAAAAGCAACTCTTTCTTTATACTCTTCCACCAGTGCCTCTTATTCAGAAGAATTAAACAGGAAACTTGTCAGAGGAGCCAGGCTTTTGCAAGCTCTTAGCTCCATATGATATATAGCAGAGCATAGAAAAGTAGGAATGAGGGCTTTAAGAGGAAACAGATAAATGATTGATGGAGTGGTTTATATAGCAGTTTAGACACAGGTGAAGTGACAACTAGTGGATTGAGAGAGATTTTTTTAAATGACACAGACCATAGCATAGAAAGAAAAATACATGAAATATATGAAAGGTAAAGATTTGTAGACTAAAATGTGAAATTCTGAGACTAGCAAAAGACTCACAAAGACAAGATTGAGCAAATGAAAGACAGATAATATTTCGAGAGCTCATGGCTAATAATTTTCCAAAAACAGTAAAGAACAGGAATGTACAGATAGTGAAAACAATATATAACAAACAAGAAATAAAAAGAAATCCAAAGCCTTGAGGTAGTATGGTAAAACTGCAGGTCATCAAAGACAAAAAAAAAAAAAAAAAAAAAATGCTAAAAGCAGCTTAAGGGGGAAAAAAACACAACCTGAAAAGAAACAGTGAAATTTACCACAGACTTCTCAACAGCAATAATGGAGGCTAAAAATCAATGGAATAATATTCTAAGTGTTGAGAGAAAATACTTGTCAACCTAAGATTGGAGGCCTACCAAAACTTTCCTTTAAGCCTAGGATGAAAAAAAGATAATCAAAACAGAATGTACTATCAAAAGACCTAAACTAAAGAAACCTCTAAAAGATAATGATTAGAAAAAATTAAGTAAAATGACAAAAAGGGGAAAAATAATTTCAAAAGGAGAGTCTGAGATGCCAGAAGGAATGCTGAGTGAAAAAATTGGCAAATGTGAGTCAATCCAATAAAATCTATATAAAACACCATACTACTGTTATTAATACTGCTAATAGGTATTATCTTACCTAGTTTCAGAGGTTGATAAAAAGGACAAAAGTAAAATGCTAGACAAAAATGACGTGAAAGCCAGGGGAGGGAGTATAGCAGGCACCATCAGTATACCTAGTAAAATTTCCAAGGTAACCTACTAAGAGATTATAATCCAATAAAGGATTACAATCCAATAGAGAGAGGAAATGAAATAGGTTTCAAACAAATAAATACAAATTTTACAAGTCTATTTTTAAAGACAAGAGGGATTTTAAGCATTAGAAGAAGTGGCACAAATAGAAAACAAAAAGTAAGATACTGGGAACAAGTTTAAGAACATTAGCAATTGCTAATGTACTCTGCAACATAAAAATATGAAAAGATTGAAAATGAAACGATAGCAAAAAGTTATGCCAGGCAAACACCAACCAAAACAAAATGGGGCATTGATTTTAATGTGACAAATATGACTAGAGATAAGGAAGGTCAGCGTATAATAATGAAAGGTGCTACTCACTAGAAAAACATAATTACAAGCCTCTTTCTCCACTTAATATCATAGCCTCTGAATATATAAAATTTAATTAAATTAAAGGAAGAACGTGACAAATTCAATGTTATAATAAATCTTAATATACATTTGTCTGTACTGAACTGCGTACCCAACCAACAATTAGAGAATATATATTCTTCTCAAGTGATTAATCATTTACAAAAATTGCCAGTTTTACCACAAAGTCTCCGCAAATTTCAAAAAAATTGTTGTCTCATAGACCACATTCTCTGACAGATAAAAGTCCATACCAAAAAGATAAATTTAAAAATTTTTACACATTTGGAAACATTTAGATCTTTGTGAACCAAAGAAGAAATACTTTTAACTGGACAAAAACTAAACATGTAAAATTTATAGATACATAGTCTTAATCGCTTACATTAGAAAAAGAAATGCTACAAATTAATGACCTAGATTTTCAATTTATTGAGTTAGAAAATGAACAACAGCTTAAAAAAAAAGAATGAGATAATAAAGTGCAGAAATCATGAAATGAAAACATACATTCAGCCAATGGCATCCACAAAACCTGAAATTAGTTATTTTGAAAGACTCATAAAATTGAAAAACCTGTGGAAGTTTAATTAGTTAAAAATTAAGAAGAAAAGGTAGAGATAAGTGATATGAGTAAAAAAAAGGAAGCACACAGATTTAAAAGATAAAATGCTTTATGCCAATAAACATATGGCATATATTTTTATATGCCAATAAATTGTGAAATCTAAGATGAATGTACCCATTCCTAAGAATTATACCTCACCCAAAGTGACTGAAGAAAATATTGACAGCTAAAATGGTCCTGTAAATATTAAAGAATCAACTATTTAATTTAAAACTCATTAAAAACTAAAAAGCACTAGGCCTACATGGCTATAACTGTAGCCATGTAGCCTTTCAAATGAAGGTCATTTCACACTTACACATTCCTCCAGAGAATGGAGAAAGATGGAATATCTCTTAACTCAGCAATGTACATCTATATCTAATCCTTAATAGCCAAATCGGCCAAAGACAGCAAGATAGAGTAAAAGAAGTACAATGCATTCTCACTCATGAACTTTAATACAAAATCCTAAACAAAACATTAGCAAACTGAATGCAATCATGTATATATAAAAAAAGAAAATACATCATGACCAAGGAAGACATTCAAAAGATACAAGTATGGTTTGACATTAGGGAGAAAAATTATTTAGTGTATTAACAGATTAATAGAGAAAAAAATGATCATCTCGAGATTTTTTTTAATTCAGCTGACCCATCATGGGAGGAATAAAAGAAAAAAATCCTCTTTGCAAAATAGGAATAGAAAGGAAGTCCATAACATAATGAAGAATATCTATGAAGAACATACAGCAAGTATCCTTTTTCCCAGTGAAATAATGGTCTGCACATGTACCCCAGAACTTAAAGTATTAAAAAAAAAAAAAAAAGAAAAAAATTAGAACAATACAATTGAACATTTTAGTGGAGGTCAGAGTTCCCACAGCAAGAACAGAAAAGAAACACAAAGTATATGCATTGAAAAGAAAAAAAGAAAACTGCCTTCATTTGCCTGAAGGACGTGACAAATGAAAATTAAATTATTAGATTTAATAAATAATTAGAAATGGAAGAATTATTAAAAATAGGAGAATGTAGCTACTATTTATTTGACTATAAAATCAGTTTACAAAAATAAGTTGCATTTCTAAGAAAAAAGTTAAAAAAATAATATTTACTATGGTATCAAAGATATAAAGTCCATAGAAATGAAAATAACAAAAGTGTAGGTGATCTCTATGAAAAGCTATAAACTTTCTTGAGCAACATTAATCATCTAAATGGAGTTTATATAAATATATTAGATCCAATATAATCAAGATGTCTGTTCTCTCCAAATTGATTCATAAATTAATGTGATTCCAGTGAAAAATCCTAACATGGTTTTTGAGGAATCTAAACTTTATATGAAAAAGCAAAGAGCCCAGAATAGCCAAGAGATGAGGAAAATAAGATGGAATTTGCTCTGTCAGAAAATGAGATTTGTTGTAAAGCTGTAGGATTTAAGGAAGTGTACTATTGGTGGAGAAGAAGACAGTTTGACCAAAGGAACAAAAGATAATATTTCGTGATACCTAAATCTGTGGTAAAAGTTTTTTTTTCACAGCAAGGGAATGATGAATATAAAATTTAGGAGAATGCAATTGAAAAATACAGTCCAACTTGGATTTTATAAATTAGTTTGAGGAGAATTGTTGGCTCCTATGTACAGATAATTTAGAGCAGTCTTTGTTGACTTTTATATGAAATCATTGTGGATATAAACTATTAAAAAACGTTACTTTTGAACCACATTCTGTAAGTAAAGACAATATTTTTCTAGAAAAATAATTAGGATAATAATTACTTCTGGGGCAAGGAGTTTGAGATTAGAGTTAGTATGGGTTTGTAAGCCTTTGTTATTATGCTTCATAGCTCACATCTATGTCTATACATATTTTATACATCAAACAATTATATTCATTTTTTTAGGGCTGCCTAAGAAAATACCACAGACTGGGTTACTTAAACATCAGATATTTTATATTCTTACAGACCTGGAGGTTGGAATGGCAGGTTTGGTTTCTACTGAGACCTCTCTCCTCAGCTTGCAGACAGCTGCCTTCTCGCTGTTTTCTGATATGACCTTTCCTCTGTGTATGCACATCTGTGTTGTCACTTCCCTTTTTTTAAGGACACAAGTCCTACTGGATTGGAGCCACACCCATTATGACATCATTTTTCAAAATTATTATAATTTCTGGGGATACATGTACAGGTTTGCTCCATGAGCATATTTATTATATAATGCTGGGGTTTGGCCTTCTAGTGAATCCATTACCCAAATAATGAACACAGTACCCAATACATAGGTTTTCAACCCTCAGCTTCCCCATTCTTACCCCTTTTTTGGAGTTCGTAGTGTCTACTATTTCCATCTTTATGTCCATGTGTACCCACTTTTTAGCTCCCACTTTTTTTTTTTTTTTTTTTTTTTTTTTGAGACAGAGTTTCGCTCTTGTCACCCAGGCTGGAGTGCAATGGCGCGATCTCGGCTCACTGCAACCTCCGCCTCCTGGGTTCAGGCAATTCTCCTGCCTTTAGCTCCCACTTTTAAGTGTGAATATGCAATATTTGATTTTCTGTTTCTGAATTATTTCACTTAGGATAATGGCCTCCAGCTCCATCCATGTTGCTTCAAAGGACATAATTTCATTCTTTCTTATGGCTGCATAGTATTTCGTCGTGTGTGTGTGTGTGTATGTGTGTGTGTATATTGCAATATATATAGGAAAATTATATATATATATATATATATATATGTATATATATAACATTTTCTTTATCCAACCCAACCCACTATTATTGATGGGCGCTTAACTTGTTTCCATGACTTTGCTATTGTGAATAGTACTGCAATGAACATAAGAGTGCAGGTGTTTTTTGATGAGATGATTTCTTTTCCTTTGGATATACACCCAGTAGTGAGATTGCTGGATGGAATGGTAGTTCTATTTTTAGTTCTTTGAGAAACCTCCATATTATTTTCTATAGGAATTGAACTAATTTGCATTCACATCAACAATATATAAGCGTTCCCTTTCCTCCACGTCCTCACTGAGGTCTGTTATTTGTTGACTTTTTAATGATAGTCATTCTGACTAGTGTCAGATGAGATCTCATTGTGGTTTTGATTTGTATCTCTCTAATAATTAGTGATGTTGAGTATTTTTTTACATGTTTGTTGGATGTTTGTATGTCTTCTTTGAGAAGTGTCTGTTCATGTCCTTTGGCCATTTTGTAATGGAGTTAGTTATTCACTTTTTTCTTGTAGATTTAATTTCCTTATAAATTCCGGATATTAGACCTTTTTGGGATACATAGTTTGCAAATATTTTCTCCCATTCTGTAAGTTGTCTCTTTATTGATTTTTTACTTTTACTGTGCAGAGCTCTTTAGTTTAAGTCCTATTTGTCTGTTTTGTGTTTGTTGAATTTGCCTTTGGTCTTTGTTAAAAATGCTTTGTCTAAGCCAATGTGTAGAAAAGTTTTTCCTAGGTTTTCTTGTAGAATTTCTAGTTTCAGGTCTTACATTTAAGCCTTTAATAAATCTTGAATTAATTTTTTAATATAGTGAGAGGTGGGAGTTCAGTGTCATTCTTCAGCATGTGGCTAGCCAATTTTCTCAGCATCATTTATTGAACAGAGAGTCGTTTCCCTGTTGCATATTTTTGTTGTCTTTGTCGAATATCAGTTGGTTGTAGGTTGCGGCTTTACTTTTGGTTTCTCTATTCTGTTCCATTGATCTATGTGTCTATTTTTCTGCCAGTACCATGCTGTTTTGTTTGTTACATTATGACTAATCTTAATTACCTCCTTAAAGGCTGTATTTCTATATGGAGTACAGTGACTTGATCTCAACTCACTGCAGCATCAACCTCCTGGTCTCAAGTGATCCTCTCTCCTCACCCTCCCAAGTAGCTGAGATTACAGGCATGTTCCACCACACCCAGCTAATTTTTTGTAATTTTTGTCAAGACAGGGTTTCACCATGATGCCCTGATCTCAAACTCCTGGAATCAAGCGAACCTCCCACCATGGGCTCCCAAAGTGCTGGGATTTCAGGCGTGAGTCACTGTGTCCAGTCTACAGTAATAATTTTTAATTAAAAATTTTAAATAAAATATGCATCCTACACACATCCTTTTTGGTGTTCAGAAGTTCTTAATAATATTAATCCCTTTTGGAATTTCTTTCCATATTTCTCTAAGGAATTCAATTTAAAGGGCCTGTATATGATAGGACTGATTACAGCCTTTAACAGGCATATTCACAAATCACTCTGCAAAGTCTGAAGTCTACATTTCAAGCCAATAAATTGAAACTCCCAAGACTCTTTAATAAACCTTGTAGTAGATGAGACAAGAGAAAGAAATGTCCTGAGGTTTCTGAATATCTTATTTAATCAAGTCATATTTCAGGGTTATTTGTTTCTTTCATCAAGGGCTTAGAAAAATGCTGATTATTTTTAGATATTTTAGAAAACAATGTTAAAGAACAGTATTTACTAGGGAAAAACCATAACTAAAAATAGTTTTGTCATATGAGTATATATTTTAGCACAAACAAAAAAATTTACAGGTTTAATTTGCAGCTATATTTTTGACATTTTATTGCTTCACTCAGACTAAATGACTCAGTGACTTAATATTTCTCTGTACTGCATGTTAGGGATTTTAGCAAATACCAGGATGATTTGATGTAATTTATATTATTTAAATATTTTTCCTGCCTGAATGTAATGTTTGACTTTATAATGTTTTTCTTTTGGCATCATATATTTCACGAGTAATATACTTTGGGGTCACCTAAAACAAGGAATGGGTTTCTTATCAGCAGACAACATTCCTTTCTAACATGTTCATATTCCTGATTTTGGAAAGCACATAACTAAAAATCAGTGGAAGCTTCCAGATGTTTTTACAATAGGCATATTTTTTCAGTTACTCTGTATCTTGTCAAAGCTTAATTCCCTGAATGCTAATAGATGTATTGATGAAGTTATCAGATAAAGGCAAATATTTGCAAATCATTGTTCTGAAAACAGATAAGTTAATATTGTCTTAGGTTTTGCTTCTGTTCATCAAGGAATAAAGATATACAACATGTCTTTCTACAAAAGGATATTTCCCTTGACCTTTATATGTATTCACTATTTTTTCCTGTTCTTTCTGACTTGTATTGCATTATTTGAAAACTTAATAATTTTTGTTGTAGCTTGCCTCCAAGTCTAGTGTAGTACATTATGTAAATTTTTTTTCTTTATCCTCACAAAGTAGAAATTAGTTCATTGGTTTTTTTTTTTCTGAATGTAACAGTGGTACTATTTATTACAAATGTCTATTTTTCTAATAATGTAGGCAGAGTTCATGTGAGACTAGAATTTTTGGAAAACATGATATCACATTTTGTTATTTCTACAGTTATTCTATAATAAACAACGTAGACAGCGACATAGCATGAATCCAAATTTCAAATCTTTGTTATGGGGTTTGATTGGCTTTTATTAACAAAAGCAAACTGGATAACTGCCAAATACTCTATTTCTTTATGATGTTATAGATCAGTGTTTTTCAATTTCTTGTGTCTAGACTTTCACTTCTACAAAAATTACCTGGAATTGCTTATTAAAAATACAGTTACTGAGATGCTACCCTAGTCTTCTCAATCTGCTATTTTCAGTGTGGCCTGGAGTTCTGAATTTTCACACACAATGCTGGTGATTCTTAATCACTCTACAGTTTGAGAGCCACTTATGTACACCATAGCCTGAGTACTGTTACAAGTTTTGTTCCTTGACTTTTTTGGTGTGTTTACTTTTCCAAATTACTTCCTGAGAATATTTTATCTGTCTGACAGTTCTTTTATGCCTTTGTTTAAATCAAACAGCGACTTAAACCAAGGAGAGCCAGCCTCAGCTCTGGCTCTGTGCTAAAAGGCCTTCCCTATTCCAGTTTACCTGAGGAACTTCTCTTCATCCTTTACAGCCTGTTACTGCCCTGTGTTTGCCTTCCTCAGGCCTGGAGTATAGAGAGCATTCTTAACATCGGACTCATTCTTTCTTAAAACAGTGAGCTTAGGAATTATTCTCTCTTTATTTATTTAAATAAATATTTAGTCCATTGTTAACTTAGAGGATATGATTACAATGAAAGATTTATTTTCATTTCTTTATTTAATGTCATTATAAATTAGAAACATTTTTAAAAATTCACCACCCTTCAGCCTCTTTAATTTAAACTATAATCTTCTGCTACAGGTTATGGTATGTTTCTTTTCTGCATTTCTGGGATTTAGTTACTCCTGGAAATATTATTATTTTGATATTGTTTGTTATATAGAGGCCAAGAGAGCTAAAGAGAAAGGCCTTCTAAAATTATTCAGTTCTCACTCCTGTGAGAGTATCTGGTTAAAGGAAAAAAAGAAATACAAGCATATTTTAGAGAAGAGAAGTTTGGCAATACTATGGAAAAGTATTTCCACGTCATCTTTTAGATTTATGCCCAACCAATCTGTTTTCCATGGGTTTCAGAATCTCCTCAATCACCTACAATGAAGAAATAAATCACCTCCAACGGTCAAGAGTCTGAAATTAAGGAAATAAACCATATATTATCCAGACTAACTAGTTAAAATAACAAGACAGTGAAGTGACACAATCTATAATTGACATCTCCTTTTCCAAGGACATCTCTCACAGATGTAATCTTCAGAAGTTAGCAGGGAGTTGATGTTGAAACCATATTGAAAAACAGACTATGCACCCCCAAAAGAAAAAAGAACAAAAAAAAAATGGTCCCTATGCACCAAGGCTATAAACTAGTGCTTCTAAATTATCCTAACTCAAGTTAACCAGTTATACCAAATTTGAGGATCAGCAGCAAACATCTTGTCCATGAGCCTGGTCTCTTCTCACTTTATCCTGGTTTAGGAAGCCTCATCTTAGCCTCTAGTTTACCAACTTTGATAGATACAGAAAGTACAGCCTCCTTTCAGATAAACTGCAAATAGAACAGATATTCTTGGTGTTCATGTTCAACTCTAATTCACCTGAAGGATTAGTAGCAGTGACACAACACAGTGGCAGGGGAGGGGAAGTTGGCACATTGAGGGTAGTAGGAGTTATTGAGAGTCACTGAGGATACATTGTAATTTTGAATTGAAAGGAAAAGGTCATGCTTATAACTAGGGTAGACATTTAGGCATGCTTATTGCTGTTAGCGTTATTTGTACTTTTTACTCCTTTATGTTACAAATGTTCTGATTTAAGATAACAAATACATTTTTGCACCCATAAATATGTGGAGTTCTATTGTTCTCTGACATCCTGAATTCACTGTGTGGCTATATTGTTTTTTCTTCTCTGGTATTATTTTAACCTTGTATTGGAATCGAGATTATAATAGCCTTATAAATAATAACTTGAGTAGCTTTTGCTCTTTCTATATTTTCTGGAACAACTTTAAATAGGAATTCACTATACCTTGAGAATTTGGTAGAACCTACTATTTATTTTACCCTGGGGTTTCCTGGAAGGATGTTCTTTGACTATCACTTTAATTTATTTCCTTTTTTTTTTTTGAGACAGTCTCACTCTATCTCCAGGCTGGAGTGCAGTGGCTTGATCTCAGCTCACTGCAACCTCTACCTCCTGGGTTCAAGTGATTCTCCTGCCTCAGCCTCCCAAGTAGCTGGGACTACAGGGACGTGCCATCACACCCAGCTAATTTTTAGTAGAGACAGGGTTTCACCACATTGGCCAGGATGATCTTGATCTCTTCACCTCATGATCCACCCACCTCGGCCTACCAAAGTGCAGGGATTATAGGCATGAGCCCTCGCGCCCAGCCCCAACTCATCTTTTCATAATAGATAACAGGTCATTAACCAACGTGTATGCCTAATGTTAGTCACCTATATTGAGGGGTGAAAAATCATACCATATAAACCATGCTCTCATGGGCAGGAGCTGTGGGCAGGGCATTTCCCCCTCATGATGTACTGGTGAACAGGCTTTAGCAATCTCTAATTGCCCTCTAGTTCTTTTATATTCAGTTTTACTCTATTAGTTTTTTTTTAACCTTATACTTTAATATTATTTGTCTTGTCTTGTTGGTTTTTGCTAGCTGTGTTCAACTCATTCTTCTTTTCCTCTCATCCATTGTTCTCGAAAGTATATTTGCTATGTTCACATTCTCATCTCTCATTAACTTTTTATCCCATTAAAATTGAGCCTCCTCTTCTATTATAGTCATGGAACTGCTCTCACTAAAGGCACCAGTGGTCTTTTAGTTGTCATATCCAGTGGATATAGAGACAGTCGACTGTGTAGGAACCATAGTATGGAGACCTCCTTCCTTACCCCTCCTCCTTCAGCTAGAGCTTAGTGAGCTAGAGCCAGAGCTGATGTTAGAGAGCAATGGCAGTATGTGACCATGTGCAGCAGTGGCTACAAACACAGTTTCACTGCCCTGTTTTCAATATCTAACATTCATGGCAGCTTTCTTCTACAAATGTTCTACTCCCTTGATTTCTATGATTCTACACTTCCACAGTGCTGCTCACAACCTTCTGAATATTCTTTCTTTTTTCCTTTTCTAGATTCCATGCTCACCTACTACTCTTTTTATTTTGTGTACTCTCCACTTTTGCAGATTTGAGTATCACCTATAGGCTGCTGATTCCAAAATTCACATTTCCAACCTAGACTTATTCTCTACCTTGCTCTTTATGCAGTCACGTTTATGACTATGTCAAAGAGCTTTCTTGTCTTCTGGCTTCCAGTTGGGTTTGGCCCAATGAGAGGCATTTGGAAAAAATTAGAAGGTGGGAGGGGAGTGAGATTGGGATATTCTTACAAGATTGCCACAAGATACATCAATTTACTGAAGGGCACAACTCCTGTCAACACCCAGAAAGTGCCCTTTTCTGACTTAGATGTAATAGTGAATCTCCAATATTGCCTGTGTCCGCTCCCCTAAATCTTGCCCATGTCTTTGTAGATAAAATTTTCTGCAAATTACACTTTTGAGTGTACTGTCTTATTTTCTGCCAGGACCCTGACTCATATAACATATAAGTTATAACTTATTTACCATGCCTTTCCTAAACTCCTTACATTGTCCTCAGGCCCCACATAGCCATATAATTACTAAGACTTGCTGATTTCAGATCCCAAATATTACTCAAGTATATATATACCTTTTCTCTCTTTTCACTCTTAAAATCCTAGAGGCTTTCAATAGATCTCTGTGAAATTCTTTTAAGTAAGAGATAGAAAAGGATTGATTAAGGTAAACTGCAGTAAAAATTGCCAACCCCTGGCAGACAGATTTTATGGTCTACTTGATTATATTTGACTTTATTGTTCTCTAGCTAATACATGAATATGTGTCCTGTGGCCCCTATGTTTCTATCTTCTGATACTTATATTTTAAAAGGTCATTGAATTGTTTTAGTTTTGTTTTATTTATCAACATAGAATGCTTTTATCTAATGGAATGTTGATAGAAGCCTTTTAATTTTTTTACTTTTTTTAAATTCTTTTTTTTTTTTCAGTAATATGGTATTTCACAGAAATAATCCTAATATACAAAATAAATTAAAGTGGAGCTGGTTCTAGTTAAAGCAGGGTTAGCACCTAAGACACAGCAGGAATGTCACTCCTCTATTACCAGTGCTTATTAAGTACTTGTCTTCTCTTACTTTCTCCAACTCTAATTCTACTGCCATCCTGGCCCTGTGCTTATTCACTGACATAATCAGAAACTGGTTATAATGAGATCCTAGCTCCCATTCCATCTGGGCAAGATGATTTTTCAAGAAAGGTTCTTGTTTCAAAGGTATTTAGCATGGACAGCATTAAGATTGATTTATTCTTGCTGGGCATGGTGGCTCACACCTCTAATCCTAGCACTTTAGGAAGCCGAGGTGGGTGGATCACCTGAGGTCAGGAGTTCAAGACCAGCCTGGCCATCATGGTGAAACCCTATCTTTAAAAAAATAATAATAATAATCAGATTGATTTATTCTTATCTTTTATATAGGAATTAAAGAAAGTTGATGAATGAAATATGGAAAAACTTTCAGTAAATCAGAAGAGTTCTCCATTCTAACATAAGCTCTGAATATCACTTTCTGATAAATATGATCCTATTAGTCCTTTTACTAACTATATCGTATGAGTAGACTTACCAAACTTTCAGTTAGCCAAATGTCTTTTTTATATCATATACTATAAATTATATCTCTCTCATTTAATCTTATATTTAAGGTGATTTTTTTTACCCTTTTTTGGGTATTTGCATTCTACTTCTGTTCTGCATTCTTTCTTGTTGATATTGCCTTCATTCTATTTAGTGGAAAATAATGTTTATTTGAATAGAACTGCAGAGAAAGCCTTTTGATCTGGCAATAGAGAACTCTCTAAAAGGAAATTGAGTCATAAATCTGTGGATGGTTGCTTAGTCAATAGTAAATATATCTGATTCTTGAGATATCATCTAGCTCTTGTTTTGCCATCTGGTTCATAAGGAGATTTTGAATGACTTTGCCAAATACCTTCTTAAAATCAAATTAACTATGTCTAGAGCATTTTTCATATCTGCCAACCAAGTAATACTTACAGAAAATGATTAAGATTAGCCTGACATGTCTTGTTCTTGGTGAAGCCAAGCTTGCTCATACTTTTCACTGCCTTCCTTTCTAAACATATTTAAAACTATCTGCTCATTAATTCCTTATAGTAATCTTGCAGAGTTCAACAGCGTGGCTTAAAGCCTGGCTGGTTTATAATTTGAGGTCTCCACATTCTTTTCCTTTTCAAAAAAAATAGAAAGAGTTTTATTCTCTAGTCTTCCAGCATGACTTTTATCTTTATAGTTCTTCAAAGATTACCATCATCAATCCAGTCATTTTATCTCCAGTTTCTTGTATTCATTTCTTTCAAGAAATCCATATGGGTCAAAATGCTTGCCCTAATTTAAAGCAGGTGAAAGATCTGCTACTATTTCTTCATCTGTCTGAGCTTATGATTTATTCTGTTTTTTAAAAAATGTATTTTGAAATTATTTTAGACTTCAGGAAGAGTTGCAAAACTGTGCAGAACATTCCCATATGCCCTTTACCTAAATCCTCTAATGTTAACATCCTGCCTAACCATAATCTAATTATCAAAACTAAGATGTTAACATTGGCACAGTATTGTTAGCTAAAGGCTTTCTTCTGATCTCACCAGTTATTCCATTAATGTGCTTTATCTTTTTCAGGATCCAATCCAGTATCCCATACTACATTTAGTTTCATGTTTCTGCCATCTCCTCCAATCCTTTAGTCTCTCCTTATCTTTCATGACCTTGGCACTTTCAGTACTATTCAGGCATTTTGTAGAATGTTCCTCAATTTGGGTTTTTGCAATATTTTCTCCTTCATAGATTGAGATTACGCATTTTGAGGACAAATACTTGAAAGTGATATGCCCTTCTCAGTGCTTTAAAGTAAGGTCACATGATGTTGATTATGTCTTATTACTGATGATGCTAACCTTGATTGCTGGGTTTAGATGTGTACATCAGTCTTCTGCACTGTAAAATTGTTATTTTCCCCCCTTTGTAATTAATAATTATGTGGAAGGAAATACTTTGAGACTATACAAATATTCTCTTTCTTCTTAGACTTTCACTGACTATTTTTAGCATTCATTGATGGATCGTGCCTGCTATAATTATTACTAGGGTAGTCATTATAATAGAGTTTTTTTTTAATTTCCTTTATTCCTTCTACATTTATTAAGTGGAATTCTTCAGTAAAGAAGAGCTGTTTCTTCTTCATTTTTAGTAACCTTTTGAGATTATAATTGACAATAAACAGCACATATTTGAAGAGTACATTTTGATGTTTTAACACACATAAAACACTGAAATCAAGATAATAAAAGTACAACCACCAAAAATTTTCTTGTGATTCCTTCTAATTCCTTCCTCCTACTTCTTCCCATCTTCCGTCCTGTCCCCAAGGACTGTACTGCTTTCTGTCACTTTTAGTTTGCATTTTCTAGAATTTTATATAAATGGAATAATGCAATATATACTCTTTTTTCAATTGGCTCTTTCACTCAGGATAATTATTTTGAGATTTATTCTTGCTACTACATGAATTAATAGTTCTTTTTTCTGAGTTATGTTCTACAATATGGATATACCACAACTAGTTTATCTATTGACCTGTTGTTGGATATTTGGATGTTTTTTGTTGTTGTTGTTGTTGTTTTGATTATCACAAATGCTTATTCTGGTTTTCTTTCGATTAGTGTTAACGGAAGTTATCAGACAGTTCTTTTTTTCCTTAAGTCTGGGTGCAGGAGATGGAATCAGATAGTAGAGTTATCAGGCCACTGATAACTCTGTTCATTTTATTTTCAGTCTCTTCCTCTGTTTCATTTTGGATAGTTTCTATTGTTATATCTTCAAGTTCACTAATATTTTCTTCTGCAATGTCTAATCTGCTGTTAATCTATCTAGTATATTTTTCATCTGAGACATTATTGTTTTTATCTCTAGAAGTTCAGTTTGGCTCTTTTTAAAAATAACTTTTATATATCTTTATCTTTTTATATCTCTTTATCTTTTAAATATGGAATACAATTATAATAACTGTATTCATGTTCTTTTTTTTTTTGAGACAGGATCTTACTCTGTCACCCAGGATGGAGAGCAGTGGCATGATCTCAGCTCACTGCAACCTCTGCCCTGCATGTTCAAGCAATCCTTGTCCATCAGCCTCCTGAATAGCTGGGATTACAGGCACGCACCACCACACTCAGTTATTTCTTGTACTTTTAGTAGATACAGGGTTTCATCATATTGGCCAGGCTGGTCTCAAGCTCCTGTCCTCATGTGATCTACCCTCCTTGGTCTCCCAAAGTGCTGAGATTATAGGAGTGAACCACCAAGCCCAGCCATAATAACTGTATTCATGTTCTAATTCTAAAAATCTGTGTCAGTTCTGATGTTACCATTGATTTTTTTTAAATTTTACTTTAGGTGCATACTATATATGGCATTTCTCCCCATGTTATCCGTCCCCACCCTCCCCACCCCCCGCTGTCTCTCCCCTATCCCCCTGCAATTGCCCCCAGTGTGTGATGCTCCACTCCCTGAGTCCACATGTTCTCATTGTTCAACACTCACCTGTGAGTGAGAACATGTGGTGTTTGGCTTTCTGTTCTTGTATCAGTTTGCTGAGAATGATGGTTTCCAGATTCATCCAAGTCCCTACAAAGGACATGAACTCATTGTTTTTTTATGGCTGCATAGTATTCCATAGTGCATATCTGCCACATTTTCTTTGTCCAGTCTATCATTGATGGGCATTTCGGTTGGTTCCAGGTCTTTGATATTGTACACAGGGCTGCAATGAACATACATGTGCATGTGTCTTTATAGTAGAATGATTTATAGTTCTTTGGGTATATACCCAGTAATGAGATTGCTGGATCAAATGGAATTTCTATTTCTAGATCCTTGAGAAATCACCACACTGTCTTCCACAATGGTTGAACTAATTTACACTCCCACCAACTGTATAAGAGTGTTCCTATTTCTCCACATCCTCTCCAGCATCTGTTGTCTCCAGATTTTTTAATGATCACCATTCTAACTGGCATGAGATGGTATCTCAATATAGTTTTGATTTGCATTTCATTAATGACCAGTGATGATGAGTATTTTTTCATATGTTTGTTGGCCTCATATATGTCTTCTTTTGTAAAGTGTCTGTTCATATCCTTTGCCCACTTTTGAATGGGGTTGTTTGTTTTTTCTTGTAAATCTGTTTTAGTTCTTTGTAGATTCTGGATATTAGCTCTTTGTCAGATGGGTAGATTGCAAAAATTTTTTCCCATTCTGTTGGTTGCCAATTCACTCTAATGATGGTTTCTTTTGCTGTACAGAAGCTCTGAATTTTAATTAGATCCCATTTGTCTATCTTGGCTTTTGTTGCCATTGCTTTTGGTGTTTTAGTCATGAAGTCCTTGCCTATGCCTATGTCCTGGATGGTTTTGCCTGTTTTCTTCTAGTGTCTTTATGGTGTTAGGTTTTATGTTTAAATCTTTAATCCATCTGGAGTTAATTTTAGTGTAAGGTGACAGGTAGGGTCCAGTTTCTTCTTTCTGTGCATTGCTAGCCAATTTTCCCAACACCATTTATTAAACATGGAGTGCTTTCCCCATTGCTTGTTTCTGTCAGGTTTGTCAAAGGTCAGATGGTTGTAGATGTGTAGCGTTGCCTCCAGGGCCTCTGTTCTGTTCTGTTGGTCTATGTCTCTGTTTTGGTACCAGTACCATGCTGTTTTGATTACTGTAGCCTTGTAGTATAGTTTGAAGTCTGGCAGTGTGATGCCTCCGGCTTTGTTCTTTTTGCTTAGGATTGTCTTGGCTATGTGGGTTCTTTTGTGATTCCATATGAAATTTAAAGTAGTTTTTTCCAGTTCCGTGAAGAAGGTCATTGGTAGCTTGATGGAGATAGCATTGAATCTATAGATTACTTTGGGCAGTATGGCCATTTTCATGATATTAATTCTTCCTAACCATGAGCATGGAATGTTTCTCCATCTGTTTGTGTCCTCTCTTATTTTGTTGAGCAGTGGTTTGTAGTTCTCCTTGAAGAGGTCCTTTACATCCTTTGTTAGTTGTATTCCTAGGTATTTTATTCTCTGTAGCAATTGTGAATGAGAGTTTGCTCTTGATTTGGCTCTCTGTTTGTCTGTTATTGGTATATAAGAATGCTTGTGATTTCTGCACGTTGATTTTGTATCCTGAGACTTTGCTGAAGTTGCTTATCAGTTTCAGGAGATTTTGGGCTGAGACGATGGGGTCTTCTAGATATACAATCATGTTGTCTGCAAATAGAGACAGTTTGACTTCCTCCTTTCCTATTTGAATATCCTTTATTTCTTTTTCTTGCCTGATCGCTCTGGCTAGAACTTCCAATAATATATTGAATAGGAGTGGTGAGAGAGGACATCCTTGCAATTTTAAGAAATAATACAGAGAAATCCTGTGTGCCCTTTGTCAAATTTCCTCCAATGGCAACATCTGGTAAAATTGTAGTAAAAAATCACACAGAATATATTGATACAATACACTGATCTTGTTCAGACTTTCCTAATTCTACCTGCACTTATATGTTTATGTGTGTGTGTTTAGTTCATTACAATTCTGTCCCATGTGTAGACTCATGTGTCTACCTTCACAGGCAAAGTACAGATTTGTGCCATGGCCAAAAGGATTCATTATGTTGCCTTTTTATAACCATACCCACCTTTCTCTTGTCCCCACTCTCACTCCCATCCCTAACCCCTGCAACGACAAATTTGTTCCCCATGTTTAAAAGTTTGTCATTTCAAAAATGTTATATAAGTGAAATTATAAAGTATATAAACTTTGGGTATTGGCTTTTTTATTCAACATAATTCCCTAGAGATTCATCCAAGATTGATTAATTTTTCTCCTCATTATGTGTTACATTTTCTTGCTTCTGTGCATGCCTGATCATTTTTATTTGGTGCTAACACTGTGAGTTGTTTTTTTGTTTTTTTTTTCTTGTTGGGTTCTGGATATTTGTTTATGCCTTTAAATATTCTTCAATTGTGTTCTGGGATACAGTTAAATTACTTGGAAAAAAACCATGTGATCTTTTTAGTTTTGCCTTTAAGACTCATTAGGTATTACTAGAACAATATTAGTCTAAGTCCTCTTATTCCCCACTGCTGAACAGGACACTCCTGAGTATTTTACCCTATACCCACAAGTTATGAAGTATTTTAGTTCTGAGCCCTGTGTTAATATCTGTCTTTCAAGCAATTATTTTCTCAGCCTCAGTTAGTCCCCTCACATGCTGAATACTCAAAAGGAACCTTCTATAGATCCCTGCGTTTCTCTCCCAGTGGGTTTCTCTCTTCTCTAGAATTCTGTTCTGTAAACTCACACTGTGTTGGTCTCCCTTGGCTCTTCAGATATGTTTTCCCTACTTAGGATTTCTGCTGAGCTCCAGCTAGGTTCAACCTCTTTGCGTGCAGCCTGGAAACTCTCTCAAGACAGTAAGCTAGGGAAGTTCTAGGGCTCATTTCATTTGTTTACTGTTTCTGAGGGATCGCTTCTTCATTGCCTGCTGTCCATTGTCTTAAAAACCATTGTTTCATATATTCTGTCTGTTTTATTTTTCGTTGTTTCAGGCAAGAGGGCAAATCTGACCCTTATTTTTCCATGTTGACTTGAAGCCAGAGTCCCCTATTACTTATTTTTGGTCTAAATTTTTTCTTATCACTTTGACATAAGTTTTATTCTCTTTGATCAAGAATATGGAAAGAAAATTAAAATATAATTTTATTTTTATTTTGTTTTTGCATTGTTCATCAAAATAAAAGTCTTTCTCACACTATTCTTATTTTTCTGATCATAACTTTAAAGATTTCTTTTGTATCTTTAGGCTTTTAATTTGTCCTAGCTCTCATAAACTTTTTGATATTTTTCTCACATAGCTTTTCATTTCATCTCCCTTTTCTTTCTACCTTTACTCCTTCTTTCTATCCAATAAATATGTTTTGAGTGCGTATATTGTTCTAGATGCTGTGCTAAACACTGGAAATAATGTCAAGAAAAAGATAGAAAAAATCCTTGATCTCTTGCTTAAATTTTAGTGATGAGAGAAAGGAAATAAACACATAAATAAAATTATTTTAGTGAAGAATATCTGCTGTGTAGAAAATAACATGCTTTTCAAGGTGATATTTCAGCTAAAATATTAATAACGAGAACCACACCTGTGTTTAGAATAAGTCTGCTTACTCTCCACAACTAAGTAGGATACTTCTGAGTATTCTACCCTATGCCCCATGAATTACGAAGTGATGAGCAAGAGCAGTTATGAGAAGAGCCAGCGGAGCATTCCAGGAAAATGGAACAGCAACTACAGAAGCCCAAAGTCAAAAATAAGTTCGACATGTTCAAGTAACAGAAAGAAGAACAGCATGACTGGAGGGCCATCCAGGATGAAAAGAGTGCTACAAAATGAGGTCAGGGAAGTATCCAGAAGTTAAAGTACAAAAGCGCTAAAGGGCTGACTCTTAGATTAAGTACCTTGCCTTTTATTGTTGAAGTATGGCTTCATTATACCTGATCCACTTAGAAAATTCCCTGTCCAACCATTTAAGCCTGTACAGCCATCTCTTTAGGCTTGTATGTTCAGAGAGTCCTTTAAAAAAATTAATAACTTCAAGACTTTCTTTGTCTTCCACATAGCAGTTGCTGGTAGCTGGGCACAGTGGCTACTGCCTGTAATCTCAGCACTTTGGGATTCTGAGGCAGATGGATTGCTTGAGCCCAGGAGTTTGAGACCAACTTGGGCAGCATAGTGAAACCCAATCTCTATAGAAAATACAAAAATTAGCCAGGGG
The DNA here is from genome assembly GCF_030222135.1 of Aotus nancymaae. Classification (NCBI taxonomy): domain Eukaryota; kingdom Metazoa; phylum Chordata; class Mammalia; order Primates; family Aotidae; genus Aotus; species Aotus nancymaae. The sequence continues at coordinate 63,575,416 of NW_026988442.1, read as the reverse complement.
TAGTTTTGCTTAGTGTGCTAATTATATAATAACATAATTTAAATAAATACATACATAAATAAAAATTAGCCAGGGGTGGTGGTGAATTCCTGTAATCCCAGCTACTCCAGAGGCTGAGGTGAGAGAATCACTTGAGCCATGAGGCAAGGTTTTCAGTAAGCTGAGATTGCACCACTTCACTCCAGCCTGGGCAACACAGTGAGACCCTGTCTCAATAAAAACAACAAACATAGTTACTGGCCGTGTACTTTTTTCTGGCTTTAAATACTTTGAAATATAGTTTTCTGATGTCTAAAATAACTGTAACACTCCCAGTGTACACTTATTAGGCTTTTATAATTTCCAAGAAAACATGACCCATTATTCCAATTATGCCTATTACTATTGATCAGAGTTAACTGAGAAGCAGCTTGAAGAGATAGCTGGGAACAAGGCATCCAAAATTTTATCAGATTGTCAGCTTTTATCACAAAGACTTCCAACATATTGCTTCTTCCAGTCTGTTCTCAACACAACAATAAGAGATACCTTCCTAAAGTGCAAATAAGGTTTTGTCACTCCTCTGCTTATACTCTTATGATGGCTTCTCACTGCAATTAAAATAAAAATCAAAACGTGATGGCTAATAAGTCCATACATGATTCCCTCCCTGCCTATTTTTCCAACCTCATCTCATGCCAGTCCCACTTTCCTCGTTACACTCCAGTTACACGCCATTACACTGAACTCTTCCTTCAGTTTCTAAAACATACCCGGTTTTTGTCCAGCTCTTTTGTACACATCCTGCTTCCATTGCCTGGAATACTCCTCCCCTTATTCTCTTCTCATGGTCAGCTTCTTTCTCATTCTTTAGGTCTTGTTGAAATGCCACCCTCTCAGAAGGTACTTCCCATTTATCTAAAGCAGGTCTTTCCTATACGTATGCTCTCTTGAACCCTTATTTCTTTCATAACATGACCTGCAATTATTTTATATATATATTTGGTTATTGGGTTTTGATCTGTATGCACCATTACAATGTAAACTTCAGGAGTAGGGTCCAGATCTCTGCTCTTCCTTACAGAATCGCCAGTGCCTAGCATTATGTCTAATATATAAAGTCCAATAAAGGAAAAAGGACATATAGGTGTTGTAAAATCCTCATTATCCAAATATTATGGATTCAGTACAACCCAATAACTCTTATGAATCTATTGCTGAACAAGATGAAAAAGATGAACATGAATGTTATTATCTCATAACATGCATTTTTACTAAATATGATTTCATTTTTAGTTGTTTATGACAAATCTGCCGCTTGTATTTTGTAAGACTAATAAAGATGTGCTAATGTAGAATTTCCCAGTGGCTTTCTGATTGTGTGTGTGTGTGTGTGTCTGTGTGTGTGTGTGTATCTTTGAAGTAGATTGAGGCTGCCAGAAATTTCTTCAAAAAACGTAATTTATATATTAGTAAGATGTTTGGCAATGCTTGATGTAAAACCATGGTTGAAAATATGAATTAGCATGAGATTTTATCTCTTTGTCATTCAGCATCAGTCACTTAATACTGTTAAATTATAGCACTTATATTACAATATCCTGGATTTCTTTTTCAAAAATAATATTATCTTGTTGTCATGCTTGAAACACTAGAATTATTACAGACACATCTGTAGATTTAATTGTTTTTTAAGAGTAAGAAATGACCTAATGGTCTAAATTTAAAGTTTATTTGAGGGTTTCAGTGCTATTTTCTTATACATTTGGTAAATTCCTTTCATTGTTCCTCTTGGTTTTACTGTAAAAATTCATAGTTACTTTTCGAGGTTGCCGGCTGTGTTTAGTAGATGACTTACATGTCAACATCTGTTTTCTGATTCCATTTTGTATGTTTTTCTGACAAAAAATAGTCAGTCAGTAGCTGGTAATACTGCTTAGCCATGAGCTAGAATTAATATATGCTCCCAAATGTTACGTAACCTGTTTCAGAGACTGACTGTGTAGATCATTAGAGGGTGGTTTATTAGCTGATTGGTTAGTCATCCATCTTGAGAATTATAAAAATAAAAATTTTTAAACATCCCAACTGACATTTAAAAACAAAAAGGTGCAATAAAGAATAAAATCTTCAAATGGTATCTTCAGTTTGAAATAAAGAAATCCTTATATTTCATTCTGTACCTTTGCTTCTGTATCAGGTTGCCATGGAAATTTTTTCATTAACGTTAGATTGATTTGCCCAGAGATTAAATTGCTTGCATCATTTCATCTTCTGATGTTCCTGAAGCCTCCTAAGCCAACTTCAGTGTTTTAACCTCCAAATTGTTCCAGATTCCCAAGAGCTTCTGCCATGCTGAGTATTTTTGAAACTCAAACACAGCACATTGATGTCTTCAACGTTAGCATCAAGGTTGCTATCATGTTTTCATTCTGTATGGGTGCAGAAAGAATTTTAAGCATTTTATGTCATCAAAGAAAAATGTTGGATTATAATCTGGAGAACTCCAAGGACATTTACATAATAAATATAAAGAAACAAAGTCAAATGCTTTTACAAAGGCTTCTATTTAGTGTTCTAGACTTGTTTTGCTATAAAATATTTAAATCCATGTTAATGAACATAAAAAATAGCATGTAATTTGGATAATTGGGCTTAATACACCCCTATTTAGGTGCTAAGATTTGTGATTGAAAGGAAATATAATTGGCCCTCTGTATCTCAGGATTCTACATCCATGGATTTAACTAACCATGCATCAAAGATATTTGGAAAAGAAAATCACATCTGTACTGAACATCTTCGGACATTTTTTTTCTTGTAGTTATTCCATAAACAATACAGTATAGCAACCAGTCACATAGCATTTACATTGTAGTAGATATTATAAATAATCTAGAGATGATTTTAAGGATATGGGAGGATGGACATAGGTTATATGCAAATACTATGTCATTTTATACCAGGGACTTGAGCAGCCATGGATTTTGTTATTCTTGGGAGGTTCTGAAACCAGTCCCCCACAGATGCTAAGGGATGATTGTATTCAACTTGCATATATTGTCTAAAATAAACATAATTTTGGCTGGGCATGGTGGCTCATGCCTATAATCCTACCACTTTTGGAGGTTGAGATGGGTGGATCACTTGAGCCCAGAAGTTTGAGACCAGCCTGGGCAACATAGTGAGACCCTGTCTCTACAAAAAAATAAAATAAACAAAAATTATCCAGGCATTGTGGCACATGACTGTAGCCCTTGCTACTCAGAGGTTGAGGTGAGAGGATCGCTTGAGCCCAGAGGGTAGAGGATGCATTAAGCCAGTCATGCTATTACACTCTAGCCTGATAACAGGGCAAGACCCTGTCTCAAAGAGAGAGAGAGAGAGGAAAGAAAGAGAGTGAGGAAAGAGAATGAAAGAGAAAGAAAGAAAGAGAGAGAGAGAGAGGAAGGAAGGAAGGAGAGAAAAGAAAGGAAAGAAAAGTGGGGGGAGAAAGGAAGGAGTAATTTTGTTATTTCTAAGTACTATGATTGCTTCATGCTACTTAAGTATAGCTCTAAAGTGGTTTCTAAAAGTTATTCCACAGATTTTGATGGAACACACCATGTATTGTTTCTCTTTTGAACACCTAGATATATTATATATATATATATATATATATATATATATATATATTTGTAGATGCTCAGTACATGTTTTATGCACTAATATTTAATTTTAATGTCTAAAAATGAAGATATAAAGAATAATTTTACTAAGGCCGACCTGGGAAGAAAGGTTGAAATCTCAAGATATTTTATGTTAAAGGAACCCAATTTCACCATCTATAGATACTCAAATACTATATGTGTGATATTTAAATGTCAGTAGTTTTACATTCAATGTATTCTTTGACTCACTCTTCTTCACTTGACAGTATGTATGGGAAGTCTTTCCATATCGCTATAGAACTCTACCATTTTAAAGTGTTATATTCACTCCATAGTATGAATGTTTTATACATTATTTATTCATTCCCCAAATAATAGATATTTAGGTTTTTTGTATTTTTTTACTCTAATGATCAATACTATCAAGAATATCACTTTATGTAACTCTTTGTGCACATATTTGATTATTGTTTCGGACTTGGTGAAGAAGAACAATTGTTCTTCCAAAGGATATGCACATTTAAAATTCTTGTAGATAATGTTACATTACCTTCCCGGAAGCATATAACAGTTTGTCCTTTTACTAGTGGTTTATAACACTGCTTTCCCATATATTTGACAAAACTTGATATTAACAATCATTTTTCAATGTTTACAAATTTTATGAATAAAAAGCAATATTTCTTTATTACTGTATTTTACATGTTATGATTACTTCTAAGGTTGGGCATCACTTCTTATGCTTACTGGCCTTTTGCATTTTCTCTTCTCAGTCTGTCCATATGTACTGTCCATTTTACTTTAGGGCTCTTTATCTTTTTCTTATTGGTTTGTAGTGTTCTGTATACATTCTAGATATTAAATTTTTTTGAGAGAGAGAGAGATCTCACTCTGTCACCCAGGCTGGAGTGTAGTGGCACAATCTCAGCTCACCACAGCCTTGATCATTCTGGCTCAAGTAATCCTCCTGCCTCTGTCCCACTGAGTAACTAGGACTGCAGGCCTGCACCACCACACCTGGCTTTTGTATTTTTGTAGTGACAGAATTTTTCCACGTTTCCCAGGGTGGTCTTGAACTCCAGGTGATTCACCTGCCTCATCATCCGAAAGTGCTGGGATTACAGGCAGTGCTGGGGTTACAGGCATGAGCCGCTGCACCTGCCCAGGATATTAATATTTTGACTCTTGAATGTGTTGCAAATATTTTCTTCAGGCTATCCATTGAACTTTAAGGTTTTTTCTGGTTCTTTTACAGAATAGACAGTTTCATTTTCTAAAGTTTTATTTTAGGTTCAAGGGTACATGTGCAGGTTTGTTAATATAGGTAAATTGCATGTTACAGGTGATTGGTGTACAGATTATTCATCAGCCATGTAATAAGCATAGTAACCAATAGGGAGTTTTTTTTACCTTAACCCTCCTCCCACCCTCCACGCTCAACTGGGTCCTGGTGTCATTGTTCCCACTCAGTGTTTATCTCCCACTTATAAGTAAAAACATGCAATATTTGATTTTCTGTTCCTGCATTAGTTTGCTTAAGATAATGACCTTGAGCTGTATCCGTGTTGCTGCAATGACATGCTCTCATTCTTTCTTATGGTGTCATAGTATTCCATCATGTGTGTAAACCACATTTTCTTAATCCAGCCTACCATTGATGGGTATTTAGGTTGATTCCGTGTCTTTCCTATTGTGAATAATTCTGCAATGGGCATATGTGTACATGTGTCTTTATGATACAGTGGTTTATATTCCTTTGGATATATACCCAAAAATGGGATTGCTGAGTCTAGTGGCAATTCTGTTTTATGTTATTTAAGAAGTCACCAAACTGCTTTCCACAATGGCTGAACCAGTTTACACTCCCACCAGCAGTGTAGAAGCATTCACTTTTCTCCAGGAATTGCCAGCATTTGTTCTTTTGTTTTTTCCTTTTTAGTAGTCACCATTCTGACTGGTGTCAGGTGGTATCTCCTTGTGGATTTGATTTGCATATCTCTGATGATTAGTGATGTTAAACATTTTTTAATGCTTGGATGCTTGGATGTCTTCTTTTGCAAAGTGTCTTTTAATGTTCTTTGCCCACTTTTTTTTTTCTCTGATAATTTTTTTTTCTTTAATTGTATTTGGGCTCTGGGGTACATGTGCACATCCTGCATCCTGCAGGATTGTTGCATAGGTACGTACATGCCATGGTGGTTTGCTGTCTCCACCCCCCCTCCCCCCGCCCCGTCGCCTATATCAGGCATTTCTCCCGGTGTTCCCTCCCCCTCTTCCCCAGCCACTGTCCCACCTCCCCTCCACCCTCCCATCTAGCCCTGTAAGTGTTGTTCCCTTCCTTGTACCCAAGTGTTCTCATTGTTCATCACCCGCCTATGAGTGAAAACATGCGGTGTTTGATTTTCTGTTCTTGTGTCAGTTTGCTGAGAATGATGGTTTCTAGGTTCATCCATGTCTCTGAAAAGGACATGAACTCATCGTTTTTTATGGCTGCATAGTATTCCATGGTGTATATGTGCCACATTCTTTTTGTCCAGTCTATCATTGATGGGCATTTGGGTTAGTTGTTTCTTGTTCATTTGTTTATGTTCCTAATATATTCTGGATGTTATAACTTTTTCAGATGAATAGTTTGCAAATATTTTCTTGCATTCTGTAGGTTGTCTGTTTACTCTTGATAGTTTCTTTGACTATGCAGACACTGTTTATTTTAACATTGAGTCTCATTTCTCGCTTCTTGCTTTCGTTACAATTACTTTTGGCATCTTCATCATGAAATCTTTCTCATGGCCTATGTCTAGAACAATATTTCCTAGATTATCAGTTATCTTCCAGGGTTTTTATAGTTTTAAGCTTTACATTTAAGTCTTCCATCTATCTTGAGTTTATTTTTGTATATGGTATAAAGAAGGAGCTCAATATCAATCTGCATATGGCTAGACAATTTTCCCATCAACATTTATTGAATGAAGAATCCATTCCCCATTGCTTGTTTGTGTTGACTTTGTTGAAGATCAGATGGTTGTAGGTGTGCAGCTTTATTTCTGGGCTCTCTATTCTATTCCATTGATCTGTGTGTCTTTCTTGGTACCAGTACCGTGCTATTTTGGTTACTCGTAGCACAGTTGTATACATACATAGAGAGAGAGAGAGAAAGAGAGAAAGAGTAAGAGAGAGTTGGATAATGTGATGCTTCCACCTTTGTTCTTTTTACTTAGGATTGCTTTGGCTATTTGGGTGCTTTTTTGGTTTCATGTGAATTTTAAAATAGGCTTTTCTAATTCTGTGAAAAATGTCATTGGTAGTTTTATAAGAATAGCACTGAATCTATAAACTGCTTTTAGTAGTATGGCCATTTTAATGATGCTGATTCTTCCTCTCCATAAGCATGGAAGTTTTTTACATTTGTTGTGTCCTCTCTGATTTCTTTGAGCACTGTTTTTTAGTTCTCCATGTAGAGATCTTTCACCTCCCTAGTTAGCTGTATTCTAGGTATTTTATTCTTTTTGTGTCAAATGTGAATGGGATTGTGTTCTCGATTTGGCCTCGGCTTGGATGTTGATGTATGGGAATGCTACTGACTTTTGTACATTGATTTTGTCTCCTGAAACTTTGCTAAATATTTTTTTTCAGATTTAGGATATCTTAGGCAGAGACTATGGAGTTTTCTAGATATAGATTCATATAATCTGCAAACAGTTTTCCTTTTCCTTCCTCTCTTTCTACTTCAGTGACTTTTATTTATTTCTCTTGCCTGATTGCTCTGGCCAGGACTTCCAGTACTGTGTTGAATAGGAGTGGTGAGAATAGGCATCCATGTCTTATTCTGGTTTTCAAGAATTAGACTTCCAGCTTGTACTCATTAAGTGTGATATTAGGTGTGCATTGGTTCTTATTATTTTGAGGTATGGTATGTCCCCTCAATGCCTAGTTTGTTGAGGGTTTTTAACATGAAGGATGTTAAATTTTATAGGAAGCCTCTTCTATATCTATTAAGATAATCATGTGAGTTTTGTTTTTAGTTCTATTTATATGTTGAATCACATTTATTAATTTGCATATGTTGAAGTAATCTTACATCCCAGAGATAAAGCTTACTTGATCATGGTGGATTAGCTTTTTGTTGTGTTTCTGGATTCAGTTTGCTAGTATTTTGTTGAGGATTTTTGTATTGATGTTCATCAAGGAGACTGGCCTGAAGTTTTCTTTTTTTGTTGCGTCTGCCAGCCTTTGGTATCAGGATAATGCTGGATTCATAGAATGAATTAGGGAGGAGTTCCTCCTAATTCCCCCCACCTTTTTTTTTTTGGAATCATTTCAATAGAAATGGTACCAGGTCTTCTTTATACACCTGGTAGAGGTCCTGGGTTTTTTCTGGTTGGTGGGATTTTTATTACTGATTCAATTTCAGAACTAATTATTGGTCTGTTCAGGGATTCAGTTTCTTCTTTGTTCAGTCTTGGGAGCTTGTATGTTTCAAGGAATTTATCAATTTCTTCTACGTTTTCTAGTTATGTGGATAGAGGTGTTCATAGTAGTATTTGAGAGTTTTTGAATTTCTGTGGAGTTGGTGGTAATGTACCCTTTGCCATTTCTGATTGTATTTTTTTGAATCTTGTGGTTTTTTTTTTTTTTTTTTCATTAGTCTAGCTAGAGGCATATCAATCTTACTTGTTTTCTCAAAAAACACGAAAAACTTTGGATTCGTTGATCTTCGGAATGGTTTTTTGCATCTTAACTTTTTTCATTTGATTTTGATTATTTGTCTTCTGCTGGCTTTGGAGTTGGATTGCTCTTGTTTTTCTAGTTCTTCTAAGTGTGATATTAGGTTGCTAATTTGAGATCTTTCTAACTCTTTGATGTGGGCATTTAGTGATATAAACATTTTTCTTTACACTGCTTTAGCTGTGCCCCAGAGATTCTGATATGTTGTATGTTTGTTCTCATTAGTTTCAAAGAGTTCCTGGATTTCAGCCTTAATTTCATTATTTACCCAAAAGTCTTCTGGGAGTAAGTTGTGTAATTTCCATGAAATTGTATGATTTTGACTGATTTTCTTAGTACTGATTTCTATTTTTATTGCACTGTGGTCCAAGAGTATGTTGATGTGATTTGTGTTTTTGAAGTCACTGAGCTCTTACAGCCGAATGTGTGGTTAGTTTCCTAGTATGCGCCATGTGCATATGAGAAGAATGTATATTCTGTTGTTTTCAGTAAAGAGTTCTGTAGATTTCTATTAGGTCCATTTTGTTAAGTATCCAGTTCAGGTCCTGAATATCTTTCTTAGTTTCCTCCTTGATGATCTATCTAACACTGTTAGTGGAATGTTGAAGTCTCCAACTATTATAGTTTGGGAATCTGTATCTCTCTGTAGGTTACTAAGAACTTGTTTTATGAATCTGGGCGTTCCTCTATTGGGTGCATATATTTTTAGGATAATTAGGGCCTTCTTGTGGAATTAAACCACTTATCACTATGTAATGCTCTTCTTTGTCTTTTTTGATCATTGTTGGTTTAAAGTCTGTTTTGTATGAAATTAGAGTAGCAACCTTTGCTTTTTTCTGTTTTCTAATTACTTAATAGATTATTTTCCATCCCTTTACTTTGAGCCTATGTGTATCATTGCTTGTGAGATGGTCTCTTGAAGACAGCTTATCTTTGGATCTTGCTTCTTTATTCAACTTGTCACTGTGCCTTTTAATTGAGGGATTAACCCATTTATATTCAAGGTCAGTGTTGACATGTGAAAATTGGATCCTGTTATCATGTTGTTAACTGATTATCATGCAGATTTGATTGTGTAGTTTCTTTGTAGTGTCAATGGTCTATGTACTTGAGTGTGTTTTTGTGGTGTCCAGTAACAGTCTCACCTTTCCATATTTAGCACTCCTTTAAGGACCTCTTGTTAGGCAGATGTGGTGGTAGTGAATTCCCTTAGCATTCACTTGACTGAAAAGGGTCTTATTACTCCTATATTTATCAAGCTTAGTTTCACTGGATATGAAATTCTTTCTTGGAATTTCTTTTTTTTAAGGATCCTGAATATGAGCCCCCAGTCTCTTCTGGCTTTTAGGGTTTCTGCTGAAAGGTCCACTGTTAGCCTGTTGGGGTTCCCTTTGTAGGCAACCTGCTTCTTCTCTCTAGCTGCCTTTAACATTTCTTCCTTCATTTAGACCATGGAGAACCTGAGACTGTGTGTTGAGGATGTTCATCTTGTATAGTGTCTTGCAGGGGTTACTGGCATTTCCTAAATTTGGATGTTGGCCTCTCTAGTGAGGTTTGGGAAATTTTCGTGGCTGATATCATCAAACATGTTTTCCAGGTTGCTTGCTTTCTCTCCCTCTCATTCAGGGATGCCAGTGAGTCAGATTTGGTCTCTTTATGCAATCCCATATTTTTCTGAGGTTTTGTTCATTCTTCTTTTTTTTTTTTGTTTTTGTCTGAGTTATTTTGCAGAACCAGTCTGCTAGCTCTGAGATTCTTTCATCAGTTTGTTCTATTCTGATGTTAATACTTGTGCTGGTATTATAAAATTCTTGTAGTGTGTTCTTCAACTCTATCAGATCAGTTTCATTCTTTTATAAAATGACCATTACATCTTTCAGCTCTTTTATCATTTTATTTTATCCCTTAGATTCCTTGGATAGCTTTTGAACTTCTCCTGAATCTCACTGATCTTTGTTCTGATCTAGTGTTAGGAAACTAGTGCCATCATTTGGAGGTAAGAAGACACTGGGTTTTTTTTTTGTTGTTGTTTGTTTGTTTGTTTGTTTGCTTTTTGAGTTACCAGAGTTCTTGCACTGGCTCATCAGTGTGGCTTGGTTTTCCTTCAATCCTTGAGTTGCTGTACTTTGGATAGGGTTTTTTTTTTTTTTGCTTTTATGTTCTTCGATGCTTTTAGGTGTTTGATTGTGGTATAAGGTGGGTTCAGTTGATTGGCTTTGTTTCTGGAAGATTTTAGGGGGCCAAGGCTCAGCTCAGCACTCCTGGGCTGCATGTTGTAACTTTAAGGGGTGGCACTGGGCCCCCAGTTTTGCTCTCTGGCCCCTTAAGTTTAGGAACCTGCTGTGCCAGAGGGGCCAGGGTGTTCTCAATCCACTGGCCACAGTACTCCAATGGGTGGTGCCAGCCAAAGCAGTTCATTGGGGCAGTAGCTGTAGAATCTATACTCGCTCACACATGCCAGCAGCTATGCCAGTGCAGCAGGTTGCACACATAAAATCTGGGGCCAGCCAGTGGTGGAGGTGGGGTTGCCAGCATCTGTGCATGTGTTTGCAAAGGTAGTGTGAATATTTATGCAGTCAAATTAACCAATATTTTTAATTAGGAAATTTGCTTTTTAATTTTTTATATATTTAATTTTTGTATTTCAATAACTTTAGGGGCACAAGTTGTTTTTGTTTACATGGATGAATTGTATGGTGGTGAAATCTGGGATTTTAGTGTACCTATAACCCAAGTAGTATATATTATACTCCAATAGCTAATTTTTCATCCCTTACACTCCCCCACCCTCCCTCATCTGAGTGTCTGATGTTCTTTATATCGCACTGTTTGCTTTTGCATACCCATAGCTTAGCTCCCACTTATAAGTGAGAACATGCAGTATTTGGTTTTTGATTTTTGAATTACATCACTTAGAATAATCACCTCCAGTTTCATCTAATTTCCTCCAAAAGTCATTATTTCATTCTTCTTCATGGCTGAGTAGTATTTCATGCATGGTGTGTTTATATATATAAATCAGTATACACCATATTTTCTTTATCCACTCATCAGTTGATGAACATTTAATTTGACTCTCTTTCTTTGCAACTGTAAATTTTTCTTTTGTAAACATACATGTGCAGGTATCTTTTTGACATAAAGAATTTTTTTTTTTCTTTTTAGACAGAGTATCCCTCTGTCACCCAGGCTGGAGTGCAGTGGTGTGATCTCAGCTCACTGCAGCCTTTGCCTCCCAGGCTCAAGCAATTATTTTACCTCAGCCTTCTGAGTATCTGAGACTACAGGTATGTGCCACCATACCCAGCTACTTTTTTGTATTTTTAGTAGAGACAGGGTTTTGCCATGTTATCCGGGCTGGCCTTGAACTCCTGATCTCAAGTGATCTGCCATCCTTGGCCTCTCATAGTGCTGGGATTACAGGTGTGAGCACTGTGCCCAACTGACAAAATGATGTATTTTACTTTTGGTAGATACCCAGTAGTGGGATTGCCAAAGCAAATGGTAAATCTATGTTTAGTTCTTTGAGAAATCTCTGTGCTATTTTCCGCAGAGGTTGTACTAACTTGCATTCCCACCATCAGTGTGTATGCATTCCCTTTTCGCTAAATCTACACCAGTACCTATTTTTTTTTTTTTTTGACTTCTTTATATTGGCCATTCTGGCTGGGGTAAGGTGTTATCTCATTGTAGCTGTAGTTTGCATTTCCCTGATTGGTAATGATGTTGAGTATTTTCTCATGTTTCTTGACCATTTGTGTATCTTCATCTGAGAAATGTTTATTCAAGCTACTTGCCCACTTTTTAATGGGTTGGTGTTTTTTGTTTTTTTTGTTTTTTTCTTTTGAGATAGAGTCTCACTCTTTTACCCACACTGGAGTACAATTGTGCCATCTTGGCTCACTGCAACCTCTGCTTCCTGAGCTCCAGTGATCCTCCCACCTCAGCCTCCAGAGTAGCTGGGACTACAGGTGCCCACCACCATGTGCAGCTAATTTCTTTACTTTTTGTGGAGACAGGGTTTCACCATGTTGTCCAGGCTGGTCTTGAACTCCTGAGCTCAAGCAATCCCCCTTGTCATAGCCTCCCAAAGTGCTGGGATTACAGGTGTGAGCCACCACACCTAGCCTTATCTGTTATTTTTCTTGCCTATTTGTTTGTGAACCATCTATAACAAATGCACACCTAATATCACACTTAATGAGTAAAAGCTGGAAGCCTCATCAGAGATACAATTGTCAGTAGTTGAAGTCTATAGGATCATTTATCTAGAAAACCCAAACTGAAAAATTATGAGAACAAATGAGAAAGGTAGGTAGAGGGTGGCTGGATATAATACTAATATATAAAAATAAAGGTAAATTGCCCTACCAAATAGTAAAATATACTTAAAAAGCTGTAGTATTGGTACAGGAATAGGCAAATAGTATAACAGCAGAGAGTGGCCACAAACCCACAGGTATGCAGATTTAGTTATGATACTGGTGGCATTTTAAATCAGTGAAAAATGGCTGCCTAATTCAATAAATGATATTGGAGCAACTGAATACCCATTTTTAAAGAAAGTGAGTTATTTTCATAACTCATAAAATTCACAAAAAATGCACTCCGGGTAATTCAAGACTTAAAAACTAAACCAAAGTAAAATATATGTGTTTTTAAAAAATATAAAAGAATTTGTGTATTCGTGCCATATTTATGATGGCCTTCTAAAAGACATAAAAAGTAAATGCCTAGGTCAATGTCCAAAAGAGTTTTTCCTAGGGTTTCTTCTCAAATGTATGTGGTTACCAGGTCTTAGATTTAAGTCTTTAATCCATCTTCAGTTCATTTTTGCATGTGGCAAGAGATAGGAATCCAGTTTCATTATTCTACATGTGGCTATCCAATTTTCCCAGCACCATTTATTGAATTGGATGTCCTTTCCCAAGTCATATTACTGTATGCTTTCTAGAAGATCAGTTAGTTATAAGTACTTGGTTTTATTTCTAGGTTTTCTCTATTCTGTTCCATTGGTCTGTGTATCTACTTATATACCAGTACCATGCTGTTTTGGTTACTGTAGCCTTATATTATATCATAATTTGAAGTCAAGTAATGTAATGCCTCCAGATTTGTTCTTTTTGGTTAGAATTACTTTGGCTATTCTGGCTCTTTTTTGGTCCCATATGAATTTCAGGATTTTTTTTTCTAATTCTATGAAGAATGACATTGATGTTTTGATAAGAGTTGCACTGAACTGGTAGATTGTTTGGGGCAGTATGGTCATTTTCACAACACTGTTTTTTCAAATCCATGAACATAGGATATATTTCCATTTGTTTGTGCCATCTGTGATTTTTTTCAGCAGTGTTTTATAGTTTTCCTTGTAAACATCTTTTACCTTCTTGGATAAATATATGCCTAAACATTTTATTTTATTTTTTGTAGCTGTTGTAAAAGGGATTGAGTTCTCAATCTGATCCTCAGCTTGATTGTTTTTGGTTATACCAATGCTACTGGTGTATATATATATATACATTTTGTAACCTGAGACTTTACAAATTTCATTCTTTAAATCTAGGAATCTTTTGGAGGACTCTTTATGGTTTTCTAGGAATCAGATCAGATCACATCATTGGCAAGTAGAAATAGTTTAACTTCTTTTTTTCAATCTGAATATCCTTTATTTCTTTTTCTTTCCTGATTTATCTGGCAAAGAATTTATGATGAAAATCCCAAAAGCAAATGCAAAAAAAAAAAAAAGAAAAATAAATAAGTGGGATCTAATTAAACCACTTCTGCACAGAAAAAAAGAAATAATTATCAGAGTAAACAGACAATCCACAGAATAGGAGAAAATATTTGCAAACTATGCATCTGAAAAAGGACTGATATTCAGAATCAATTATTTTTAGAATATTATTAGGTATATTTATTTTCAAAGATTTTATATCTTACTAATAGATATTTCTGCTTAATATGACTTAGTAAGTTCTTTATCGAGAATAAAATGAAAATCAACCTTAAACTCTAAACAACTTCATCATTTCAACATTAAATTCAGATTCTCACTCACAAACAGTTAAGTATTACTTTTGTAACAGCAAGAGAAGGCTCTTACCGAACACAACCTGAACCAATAGTTGGTTAACTGAAAAGATTTGTTTAAGCAGAGAATTATTTAAAACTACTTATAATTAAACATTTTGTTTTACCTTGTATAAATTTATCCTGGCTTTTTATGAGTTTATTGATTGGAGTACAGTGTGTCTTAACACCAGTAATGTAACATAAAACACTTTCCTTTTTTCCCCTGCACTTTGCAGAGGAACAAGAACTCAAAGGCACTTGCAAGGTGATTTGAGTACAGAATTATTCCAGATTTTTCGGATTCTTTCCCCTATAATTCTCCCCTCTCTTATTTCAATCAACCTTATTTTTAAAAAGGCTGGTGTTAAAACTTTGCTTTCAACATATTTTTCATAGAAACATTCACTTTTGATATTTGTATTTCATCAATTTACAAAATATTTTATTAAATTTCCAAATTTGATCAATAAATATTCTTGGCTCATATCACTTTGGAAACAATACAACTCTTATTGGAAATTATACAGCCAATAAGAGCAGAGGTAAACATTCTGTCTGAATTTTAACATTTATTTTAAGTTTGGTGTATACATGTGCCGGTTTGTTATATAGGTAAACTGTGTGTCACAGGGGTTTGCTATACAGACAATTTCATCACCCAGGTAATCAGCATACTACCTGATATGTGTTTTTTCTGATCTCTCTCCTCCCACTTCCACCCTCAAATAGGTTCCAGTGTCTGCTGTTCTCCTTCTGTTACCCATGTGTTCTCATTGTTTAGCTTGCACTTATAAGTGAGAACACGTACCATTTGGTTTTCTCTTTCTGCATTTGCTTAGGATAATGGCCTGCAGCTCCATCCATATCCCTGCAAACGACATGATCTCATTCTTTTTATGGCTTCATAGTATTCTATGGTGTATATGTGCCACATTTTCTTTATCCAGTCTACCATTGATGGACATTTACGTTGATTCCATGTCTATCCTATTTTGAATAGTGCTGCAGTGGACATACACATGCATGTGTCTTTATGATAGAATGATTTATATTTCTTTGGGTATATATATCTTAAAATGGAATTACTGGGTTGAATGGTAATTCTGTTTTAAGTTCTTTGAGAAATCAGCAAACTACTTTCCACAATGGCTGACCCAACTTACACTCCTATTAGCACTCACTTTTCTCTAGAACCTCACCAGCATCTGTTCTTGTTTTACTTTTTAATAATAGGCATTCTGACTGGTGTCAGATGACATCTCCTTGTGGCTTTGATTTACATTTCTCTGATGATTAGTGATGTTAAGCATTCTTTCATATGCTTGTTGGCTGCATGTATGTCTTCTGCAAAATATCTCTTAATGTCCTTTGCCCACTTATTTTTTTAAATTGCATTTTAGGTTTTGGGGCACATGTGAAGAACATGCAACATTGTTGCATAGCTACACACATGGCAGTGTGATTTGCTGCTTTCCTCCCCTTCACCTATGTCTGGCATTTCTCCCCATGCTGTCTCTCCCCAACTCCCCACCCCCCGCTGTCACTCCCCCATTTCCCCCCGACAGACCCCAGTGTGTAATGCTACCCTCCTTGTGTCCATGTGTTCTCATTGTTCAACACCCATCTATGAGTAAGAACATGGAGTGTTTGATTTTCTGTTCTGTGTCAGTTTTCTGAGAATGATGGTTTCCAGGTTCATCCATGTCCCTACAAAGGACACAAACTCATTATTTTTGATGGCTGCATAGTATTCCATGGTGTATATGTGCCACATTTTCCCTGTCCAGTCTATCATTGATGGGCACTTGAGTTGGTTCCAGGTCTTTGCTATTGTAAACAGTGCTGCAGTGAACATTCTTGTGCATGTGTCCTTATAGTAGAACGATTTATAATCCTTTGGATATATACCCAGTAATGGGATTGCTGGGTCAAATGGAATTTCTATTTCTAGGTCCTTGAGGAATCGCCACGCTGTCTTCCACAATGGTTGAACTAATTTACACTCCCACCAACAGTGTAAAAGTGTTCCTATTTCTCCACATCCTCTCCAGCATCTGTTGTCTCCAGATTTTTTAATGATCGCCATTCTAACTGGCATGAGATGGTATCTCAATGTAGTTTTGATTTGCATTTCTCTAATGACCAATGATGATGAGCATTTTCTCATATGTTTGTTGACCTCATGTGTGTCTTCTTCGGTAAAGTGTCTGTTCATATCCTTTGCCCACTTTTGAATGGACTTGTTTGTTTTTTTCTTGTAAATCTGTTTTCGTTCTTTGTAGATTCTGGATATCAGCCCTTTGTCAGATGGGTAGACTGCAAAAATTTTTTCCCATTCTGTTGGTTGCCGATTCACTCTAATGACTGTTTCTTTTGATGTGCAGAAGCTGTGGAGTTTGGTTAGGTCCCATTTGTCTATTTTGGCTTTTGTTGCCAATGCTTTTGGTGTTTTGGCCATGAAGTCCTTGCCTATGCCTATGTCCTGAATGGTTTTGCCTAGATTTTCTTCTAGGGTTTTTATGGTGTTAGGTCTTAGGTTTAAGTCTTTAATCTATCTGGAGTTAATTTTAGTGTAAGGTGTCAGGAAGGAGTCCAGTTTCTGCTTTCTGCACATGGCTAGCCAGTTTTCCCAACATCATTTATTTAACAGGGAATCCTTTCCCCATTGCTTGTTTTTGTGAGGTTTGTCAAAGATCAGAGGGTTGTAGATGTGTGGTGTTGCCTCTGAGGCCTCTGTTCTGTTCCATTGGTCTATATCTCTGTTTTGGTGCCAGTGCCGTGCTGTTTTGATTACTGTAGCCTTGTAGTATAGTTTGAAGTCTGGTAGTGTGATGCCTCCAGCTTTGTTCTTTTTGCTTAGAATTGACTTGGCTATGCGGGCTCTCTTTTGGTTCCATATGAAGTTTAAGGTGGTTTTTTCCAGTTCTGTGATGAAGGTCATTGGTAGCTTGATGGAGATAGCATTGAATCTGTAAATTACTTTGGGCAGTATGGCCATTTTCACAATATTGATTCTTCCTAACCATGAACATGGAATGTTTCTCCATCTGTTTATCCTCTTATTTCATTGAGCAGTGGTTTGTAGTTCTCCTTGAAGAGGTCCTTTATGTTCCTTGTTAGTTGTATTCCTGGGTATTTTATTCTCTTTGTAGCAACTATGAATGGCAGTTTGTTCTTGATTTGGCTCTCTTTAAGTCTGTTATTGGTGTATAGGAATGCTTGTGACTTTTGCACATTGATTTTGAATCCTGAGACTTTGCTGAAGTTGCTTATCAGTTTCAGGAGATTTTGGGCTGAGACGATGGGGTCTTCTAGATATACAATCATGTTGTCTGCAAATAGAGACAATTTGACTTCCTCCTTTCCTGTTTGAATATCGTTTATTTCTTTTTCTCTCCCGATTGCTCTGGCTAGAACTTTCAATACTATATTGAATAGGAGTGGTGAGAGAGGGCATCCTTGTCTAGTGCCAGATTTCAAAGGGAATGCTTCCAGTTTTTGCCTATTCAGTATGATATTGGCTGTTGGTTTGTAGTAAATAGATTTTATTATTTTGAGATACGTTCCCTCAGTACCTAGTTTATTGAGGGTTTTTAGCATAAAGGACTGTGGAATTTTGTCAAAGGCCTTCTCTGCATCAATTGAGATAATCATGTGGTTTTTGTCTTTGGTTCTGTTTATGTGGTGAATTACATTTATAGACTTGCGTGTATTGAACCAGCCTTGCATCCCCGGGATGAATCCTACTTGATCATGGTGGATAAGCTTTTTGATGTGCTGTTGCAATCAGTTTGCTGGTATTTTATTGAAGATTTTTGCATCTATATTCATCATGAATATTGGCCTGAAGTTTTCTTTTCTTCCTGAGTCTCTGCCGGGTTTTGGTATCAGGATGATGTTGGTCTCATAAAATGATTTGGGAAGGATTCCCTCTTTTTGGATTGTTTGGAATAGTTTCAGAAAGAATGGTACGAGCTCCTCTTTGTATGTCTGGTAGAATTTGGCTATGAACCCATCTGGACCTGGGTTTTTTTTGGGTGGTACGCTATTAATTGCTGCCTCAACTTCTGCCCTTTTTGTTGGTTTATTTAGGGTTTCGACTTCTTCATGGTTTAGGCTTGGGAGGATGCAAGTGTCCAGGAATTTATCCATTTCTTCCAGGTTTCCTAGTTTATGTGCATAGAGTTGTTTGTAATAATCTCTGATGGTGGTTTGTATTTCTGTGGAATCTGTGGTGATATCCCCTTTGTCATTTTTTATTGCATCTATTTGGTTAGTCTCTCTTTTCTTTTTTATCGTCTATTTTGTTGATCTTTTCAAAAAACCAGCTCCTGGATTTATTGATTTTTTGAAGGGTTTTTTTGTGTCTCTATCTCCTTCCGTTCTGCTCTAATCTTAGTTATTTCTTGTCTTCTGCTGGGTTTTGAGTTTTTTTGATCTTGCTCTTCTAGCTTTTTCAATTTTGATGATAGGGTGTCGATTTTAGATCTTTCCTTGCTTCTCATGTGGGCATTTATTGCTATATATTTTCCTCTAGACACTGCTTTAAATGTGTCCCAGAGATTCTGGTACATTGTGTCTTCATTCTCGTTGGTTTCGAAGAACATCTTTATTTATGCCTTCATTTCATTGTTTATCCAGCAAGACTTTTGCCCACTTTTTAATGGGGTTATTTGTTTCTTGTTCATTTTTTAAGTTTCTTATAGATTTTTGATATTAGACCCTTGTCAAATGCATAGTTTGCAAATACTTTCTCCCATTCTGTAGGTTGTCTCTTTACTCTGTAGATAATGACTTTTGCTGTGCAGAAGCTCTTTCATTAGATCCCATTTGTTAATTTTGTTTTTTGTTGCAATGGCTTCTGGTAGGTTCCTCATGAAATCTTCGTCAAGCCTTATATCTAGAATAGTATAGGTTATCTTTCAGGGACTTTATAGTTTTAGGTTTTATATTTAAGTCTTTCCTTCATCTTGAGTTGATTTTTGTATGGGATGTAAAGTAGGGGTCCAGTTTCAGTTTTCTGCATATGGCTAGACAATTATCCCATCAACATTTATTGAATGGAGAATCGTTTCCCCATTGCTTGTTTTTGTCAACTTTGTGGAAGATCAGATGGTGGTAGGTGTGCAACTTTATTTTTGAGCTCTCTATTCTATTTCATTTGTCTATGTGTCTGTCTTAGTACTGGTACCATGCTGTTTTGGTTACTGTAGCCTCATAGTGTAGTTTGAAGTTGGATAATGTAATGCTTCCACCTTTGTTCTTTTTCCTTAGGAGTGCTTTGGCTATTTGGGAGCTTTTTGGTTTCATATGAATTTTAAAATAGTTTTTTCTAATTCTGTGAAGAATGTCTTTAGTAGTTTGATAGGAATAGCATTGAATCTGTAAATTGTTTTCAATAGTATGGCCATTTAATGATATCTTCCTATCCATGAGCATGGAATGTTTTTCATTTGTCTATATTGTCTCTAATTTCTTTGACCAGTGTTTTGTAATTCTTGTTTTAGAGATCTTTCACATACCTGGTTAGCTATATTCCTAGGTAATTTATTCTTTTTGTGGTAATTGTGAATGGGTTTGTGTTCCTGATTTGACCTTAGCTTGGATGTTGTTGGTGTATAGGTATGCTACTGATTTTTCTATGTTGATTTTGTATTCTGAAACTGCTTAATTTTTTTATCAGAATAAGGGAAGGGACTATGGGGTTTTCTAGATATAGAATCATGTCATCTGTAAACAGGGATAGTTTGACTTCCTCTCTATTTGGATGCCTTTTATGTCTTTCTCTTTACTGATTGCTCTGGCCAAGACTTCCAGTACTACGTTGAATAGGAGTGGTGAGAAGACATCCTTGTCTTGGGCTGGTTTTCAAGGAGAATTCTCTCAGCATTTGCCAATTCAGTATGATGTTAGCTGTGGGTTTGTCATAAATGGCTCTTATTACTTTGAAGTATGTTCCTTCAATGCCTAGTTTATTGATGGTTTTTAATATGAAGAGAAGTTGAATTTTGTTAGAAGCCTTTTCTGCATCTATTGAGATGATCATGTAGTTTCTGTATTTAGTTATGTTTCTATGGTGACTCACATCGATTGACTTGCATATGTGAAACCAACCTTGCAACCGAGGGATGGAGCTTACTTGATCGTGGTGGATTAACTTTTTGTTGTGCTTCTGGATTCATTTCACTAGTATTTTGTTGAGCATTTTTGCATTGATGTTCATCAAGGAGATTAGCCTGAAGCTTTTTGTTGTTGTGTGTCTGCCAGCTTTTGGTATCAGGATGATGCTGGCTTCATAGAATGAGTTAGGGAGGAGTCCCTTCTCCCCTACTTTTTTTTTTGGCACAGGGGGGGAATAGTTTCAGTAGAAATGGTACCAGGTCTTATACAACTGGTAGAATTCAGCTGTGCGTCCATCTAGCCATGGTTTTTTTCTGGTTGGTAGGCTTTTTATTAATTATTCAATTTCAGAACTGATTATTAGTCTGTTCAGGGATTCAGTTTCTTCCTGGTTCATTCTTGAGAGGTTGTATATTTCCAGGAGTTTATACATTTCTTCTAGATTTTCTAGTTTGTGTTCATAGTGGTGGCTGATGGTTTTTTGTTTGTTTTTTGTATTTCTGTATCCTTTGTCATTTCTGACTGTGTTCATTTGGATCTTATTTTTTCTTTAATTGTCTAGCAACTGGTCTATCTCTCCTATTAATTTTTTCAAATAACTAAATTCTGGATTCATTCATATTTTATGCAGGTTTCCTGTCTCAATTTCCTTCAGTTCAGCTCTGACTTTTGTTGTTTCTTGTCTTTCGCTAGCTTTGGGGTTACTTTTCTCTTGCTTCTCTAGTACTTCGAGTTGTAATGTTAGGTTGTTAATTTGAGAGTTTTCTCACTTTTTGATTTCATTGTTTAGTGCTATAAACTTCACTTTTAACACTGCCTTAGCTATGTCCAAGAGATTCTAGTATGTTGTGTCTTTGTTCTCGTTAGTTTCAATGAATTTCTGGATTTCAGTCTTAATTTCGTTATTTACCCAAAAATCATTCAGGAGCAGGTTGTTTACTTTCCATGTACTTGTATGGTTTTGAGTGATTCTCTTACTGTTGATTTCTGTTTTTATTATGCTGTGGTCCAGGAGTGGGATTGGTTTATTTTGGTTCTTTGCATTTGCAAAGGATTGTTTTATGTCCAAATGTGTGATCTGTTTTAAAATATGTGCCATGTGGCATTGAGAAGAATGTATATTCCAGTGTTTTGGGGTAAAGAGTTCTGTAGATGTCTACTAGGCCCATTTGGTTAAGAGTCCAGTTCAAATCCCGAATATCTTGTTTGGTTTTTCTGCCTTGATGATCTGTCTAATACTGTCAGCTGTGTGTTGAAGTCTCCCACTATTATTGTGTGGGAATCTACACCTCTTCAAAGGTCTCTAAGAACTTGTTTTATGAATCTGGGTGCTCCTCTGTTGGGTGCATATGTATTTAGATAGTTAGGTCTTCTTGTTGAATTGAATCCTTTGTCATTTACATAATGGTAAACATTACATGTAATCTTCATTGTCTTTTTTGATCATTGTTGGTTTAAAGTCTGTTTTGTCTGAAATTAGAGTAGCAATCTCTGCTTCTTTTCTGATTTTCTTGATAGATTTTTCTCCATCCCTTTACTTTGAGCCCATGGGTGGCATTGCATGTGAGATGGATGACATGAAGATAGCATACCTTTAAATCTTGCATCTTTATCCAGCTTGCCATTCAGTGCCTTTTAATTGGGAACATTTATTCCACTTATATTCATAGTTATGATCAAATCTGTACATATCAATAATGTCATTGTGTTCTTAGCTGGTTATGCAGATTTTTTTGTGTGTGGTTGCTTTATAGTGTCACTCATCTGTGTAATTAAACGTGTTTTTGTAATGACTGGTAACAGTCTTTCCTTTCCATACTTAGGCACCTCTTATAAAGCAGGTCTGGTAGTAATGAATTCTCTTAGCATTTGCTTGTCTGAAAAGGATCTTATTTCTCCATTACTTGTGAAGCTTAGTTTGCCTGGATATGAAAGGCTTGGATGGAAATTGTTATCTTTAAGAATGCTGAGGCTGGGTGCAGTGGCTCATGCCTGTAATCCCAGCATTTTGGGAGGCCAAGGTGGGTGGATCACAAGGTCACCCACCTGATTGAGACCATCCTGGCCAACAAAGTGAAACCCCATCTCTACTAAAATACAAACAAGTAGCCGGGCATGGTGGTGTGCACCTGTAGTCTCAGCAACTCAGAAGGCTGAGGCAAGGGAATCGCTTGAACCTGGGCTTCGGAGGATGCTGTGAGCCAAGATTGTGCCACTGCACTATAGCCTGGGTGACAGAGCAAGACTCCGTCTCAAAAAAAAAAAAAAAGGCCGGGTGCGGTGGCTCACGCCTGTAATCCCAGCACTTTGGGAGGCCGAGGCAGGTGGATCACGAGGTCAAGAAATCGAGACCATCCTGGTCAAATGGTGAAACCCCATCTCTACAAAAAATTAGCTGGGCATGGTGGCGCGTGCCTGTAATCCGCTACTCAGGAGGCTGAGGCAGGAGAATTGCCTGAACCCAGGAGGCGGAGGTTGCGGTGAGCCGAGATCGCGCCATTGCACTCCAGCCTGGGTAACGAGCAAAACTCCATCTCAAAAAAAAAAAAAAAAAAAGAATGCTGAATATAGGGCCCAATCTCTTCTGGCTTGTAGGGTTTCTACTGAAAGGTCTGCTGTTAGCCTGAATAGATTTCCTTTGTAGGTGACCTGCCCCTTCTCTCTAGAGGCCATTAACATTTTTTTCTTTGATTTTGACCTAGAAAAATCGGCTAATTATGTCTTAGGAATGGTCTTGAATAATATCTTGCAGGGGTTCTCTGTATTTCTTGAATGTAAATGTTGGCCTCTAGTGAGATTGGGAAAGTTTTAATAGACACTATCCTCAAATATGTTTTCCAGGTTGCTTGCTTTCTTCCTGTCTTTCCATTCTGTGTCCAAAAGGAAATGAAATTTTGATTAATTCAGTGATTTGTTTAAATAGAAGTTAGTTAAGACAGTTTCCTCTGTAGTTCAAATCAGAATATGTTCTTCAAGTGAATGAAGGCAAATTCAGTGAAAAGTTATTCTACATCTCACAGATGTTATTATCAGAAAATAACTACATAGGAATGAAATTGCATTTTTAAGTTAAGATACCTATAGACCAACAATGTTTCTGTTTAGAAGGTGTCATGGATTTATGATACCAAAGCTGTTTTTAGCTTATCTGTGTAGGGATTCCCCCTGTGCTAGGAAGATTGACATGTTTTCTTAAATGTTATATTTCTTGGTACTCCCTAACAAAAGTTCTCCTCTTCTGTCGGATCAGGCTCTTTCATATCCCATGATTGTCTAATCTCAGTAAATGTGTACAATATTTATTTGAAGAGATCGAAGACATCTTTATAAATTCTTTCTTGCTTTTCTAGATTATGTAGAAATGATAGAATTGAAAGAACCAGAAAGAATATCCAGTTAATAAGAGGTTCTTAAGATTTTCCAAATGTTGGATGCAACATTTAAATATTTTAAATATATTAAATATTTTAAGACCATAATAAAAGTAACATGCATACTCAGATGTGTTGTACCAAATTGTATCACATTAGGAATCAGAAAATAAAACTAAACTGGGCGACTAGTTTGTATTTTTATGGACTGCTGATTAAAGCTCCCCAACTAATTTTTATGTAGGTATTTGAACTTCTTATGAATATATGTTTTATTTTTATTTATTTATTTATTTATTTTGAAATGAAGTCTCACTCTGTGACTCAGGCTGGAGTGCAGTGGCACAATCTCGGCTCACTGCAACCTCTGCCTCCCAGTTCAAGTGATTCTCCTGCCTCAGCCTCCCGAGTAGCTGGGACTACAGGAGCATGCCACCACACCTGGCTAATTTTTTGTATTTTTAGTAGAGATGGGGTTTCACCGTGTAGCCAGGTGAGTCTCCTAACCTCGTGATCCACCCACTTCAGCCTCCCAAAGTGCTGGGATTATAGGTGTGAGCCACAGCACCTGGCCGATATATTTTTATTTTTAAGTTTATAGCTGGCCTTTTTAAATCTTGGGTGCAATATTACGTATCCAAATCAAATTATACAAGCAAGAACACTGCTGCAGTGTATGTATGCCATGATTTTGGACCATAATGCCAAAAGCCACAATCCTGAAGCCATAATCCCAAATACTGAAATCCTGAAACATCAAATTCCCTCAAGTCTAAAATCTTGAGAGTTGCAATCTCAAAAGATCAAAATTTCAAAAATATTATTCTGGAAAAAATAACTTTAAAAATTCTTTAAAAACTTTTATTTACACTTTGAAAAGAGGATCCGTTTGACAAACATAAAAACATGTCACAACACTTAACAGGCCACTTTACACAATGAAATGGGAAATAATAACATACGTATTTTTTCAGGCATAAACAGGTATACTAAAGAGTGTCACAGAGGTGTAACAGTTATGAGCAGATGAACCATATTCATAAAGAAATAAGTAAAAAAATAAAAAATATAAGCACATATTACTATGGATTGTTTGCACCCAGCTTTATGACTGTAATCATCTGAAACACCATGACAGACAACCTAAGTCTTTTGATGAGATTGATCAAAAGCCTTAATGGGTCACATATACCCAAAGAGCCAAGATTACAAGAAATTTGGTTTTTATCTTTTAGAAATACGGATGTACAAAAAGGACCTGTCTTTATTAATTGAGGAAATTTCAACATTTTATGTACACCCACAATGCTTGCACACAAAGTCAACTTGTGATAATGTACTTTTATGGAGTCAAATTTGCAATAAATGCATAAAACAAATTAGAACTCTCTAAAAGTCTTATACACTTTATACATCCGGTATTGGAAATGATGCAAAGATGAAATATATAGTGTATCATATTGGTGCCGTATGTGAAGCTGCAGAAGTCATCCACAACTGATAATTTGGCAGAGGATATTTTATGTATTTTTTCATCTGCATTTTCAGTTCTGTGATCTTCAAAACACTCACCACACTTGTATTTGGAGAGTAGTAGTGGTCTGCACATTTTGTAAGTAAATGCTGTCATTTGAAAGCCTGGTTACTGCTCAGACATTTCACATATAATGTGAAAGACATTATATGCTTTCACACACCAATAATAATTAGGTTTTAAAGTTTTTATCTTTCATTATTAAGTAGCCTTGTACACTTACCTGATCACAGCCCTATTGCAAGGGAACAATTTCACAGATCTCTTCCATTGTTTTGTGAGGAATACAGTAAGAAGGAAGGATATTTGGCTTCTTGATACCAAATCTATATTAGTGAGGGTTGGCCAGAGAGAGAGAGCCAAGAAACTATGTAGATAAATATGTGAGAGGAGATTTATTAGGGGACTTGGTTCATGCTATTATGATGGCTGAAAAGTCCCATCTCAGGCCATCTGCAAGTTGGAGACCCTGGGATGCCACTGGTGTGAGTCCTGGAGTCCACAGGCCAGCAAGCTGTAGTTCTGATGTCCAAAGCAGCAGAAGAAATGTGTGTCCAAGTTCTCAAAGGGACCAGTTTGTCTTTTGTATTAGTTCTCGCTAGGCCCCCAGAGGATTAGATGGTGCTGGCCAACAATGAGGGAAGATCTTCCCCAGCTTATTCATTCAGACTCACATTCCTAGAAACACCATCACAGATACACTAAAAAATAATATTTTATTAGTTATTAGTTAACCTAGTCAAGTTAACAACTAAACTTAAGCTCACCAGTCCACCTCTTATCAACCTGGCACCCAAACACATCCTTTAAACCACACTTAATTTCCAAAGAAAGACAAGAACAAAGTAATAGTTCCACCTAACGTGATGCAACTATCTTGCATTCAAGTGAAAATACACTAATCTTTTCCTCAGAATTTGGCTTTCAGGATTTCAGCATTTGAAATTTTAAGATTTTGGGATTCTGATTTTTAAGACTTTAGACTTTAAAGATTTTGATCTTATTGGGATTTCAGCATTCAAGATTAGGATGTTCAGGATTGTGTCTTTTGGGATTATGACTGGCAGTAATATGCCACATTAAGGGCAAACAAATGTAGGGGCATCTTTCTGCCATGTGTACTTCAGCACTTTAAAGTAGTTTGCAATGATAAGTTAATGTGATAATACTATATTAAAGTTTTCTTGCTTAATTTAAGTTTTGGATAGCTCTTGTCCATTTTTTATATTCGTGACTAGAAATATGAATAATGATTATAGTCACTCAGTTTTGACAACAAGATTTTCATACTCCTCCTTCAAGCTGCTGGACTATTTTAATTGCAGAAATTTTAATATTGTCAAATTATTTTTTTTAAACTATTACCATTTGTAATAGATTGTTTCTGGTAATCAGAGTTGTATCAATACTGTAAAGCCAAAACAAAATACAGAAATGATATTATTGATGAGGATAATTTGAAATTGCAGTTGTCACCTAGTTTTTGTTTTATTTTAGACGTATGGTTTAGCCCTTTTGCCCTGGCTGAAGTACAGTGGCACGATCATAGTTCATTGCAGCCTCAAACTCCTGGGCTCAAGCAATCCTCCTGCCTCTGTCTCCCAGGTAGCTGGGACTGCAGGCACACACCACAATGCCCAACTGATTTGAAAAAAAATTTGTAGAGAGAGGGTTCTGCTGTGTTGCCTAGGCTGGTCTCAAGGTGCTGGCCTCAAGCAGTCCTCCCACTTTGGCCTCCCAAAGTGCTAGGATTATAGGAGTAAGCCACTGCGCCCAGCCCCTATTCTTAATAATGAATTTAAATAAGTAGTATCATAATTTTATCTTATGAATTTTTACTAATGAATCTTTTCTGTTTTATTTAATGGCAGTTCCATTTACATTTTATTCAACAATAAAGACTACTGATAAAATTATTTGAAAACTAGTCCAATCTATTATTTTTACAAATTAAGAAATTAAAAATCAGTTTAAATGTTCCTTGCTCAAAGTTATAAAACTAGAAAATTGTATATACCAAACTTTCTAATCCTTAGTCCACTGTTTTCCTGATTTGCTGTTTCATCTCTGTGTTCCTATAATACATCTAGTTTATGAAATGCTGTTTAGCATTTAATGACATTTTTATACAAGCATTCATTTATTTATTCAACAAGTCGTTTTCTGTGAGCCAGGCACTCTTCTAGGCACTAGTGATATCCCCTGAATGTGGAATTGTGCTGAAAATAAATAACAAAAGTGGATTCTATTTATCCTCCATTCCGTTTTGATTGAATACATACCTGCAGTTAGCCATCTGTGTGTGTGTATGTACCACTGGGTGATTTTAACATATTATTAGCAAGAACTTTTCTATCTACAGTTATATTTTAGGGAAGAAAAAAAAGAAAGTTTTTTAGTATTTTGAAAGCAGAGAAAAATGAGTAAATTAAACTTAAAGCACATTATTTACATACCATGTACCTGACAATTTGTTTGGAAATCAGGAACACAAGGATAAATAAGACAAGGAATATATGTATATAAAACAGAGTTTGGCAAGCTCTCTAACATACATGTAACACGTGTAGGATAAAAGAGGAATAAACAGGTAACTCTAGGCAGGATAATAAAAGGTTGCTTTAAGGAAAATAGGGGGAAGTTTTTCTATGCCCAGAGAGCAACATATGCAAGGCTTTAGAGTTATAAACACATTGTTCAGGCATTTCCAAGGAAATTTAGTACAATCATGTCTTGGGAGGAGCTGTGAGTAGGCATTTTTAGACATTGTTAGATGATTGAGAATGGAATTAATGAAATGTGAGGACTTCTTTTAGGCCCTTTGTATTCCTCATGCTTCTTTCCATTTCATGCTTCATCCCTAGCTCTATTCCTAAGTGTTATTTTAAACCAGAGACTGTATTTTGTACTTCCTTATCTTATGGGAACGAGTTCAGTGCTGAGGGCTTTGTATATGCTTACTGATTAACAGTGTTCATCATTCACTCAACAAATATTTTTGTCTCCAGTAGTGCAAGGCCTGTACTTTGTGCTATGGTGGAAAAGTGATACAAAGGCAACTTTCAAGGAGCTAGTGAGCCCAAAACAAAAATTAGCAGGGGTTTTTGTCTGTTATGCTGACTGCTATATCCCATGTGCTCACAGAGCTTACATTCTTGTCAGAGGAGACAGTCAATAATAAGATAAATTGTAAAACATAGAGTGTGTTAACAGTGATAAATACTAAGGAGAAATAAAAGTAGAAAAAGGATATATTAATTACCAAAGAAAGAGAAGGTAAATTTACATAATTTCTCATCCTAGTTTCCACAACTCTGAACAGAAAAAGTAAAAGTATCTGCCTTATACGATTGTGATAAGGATTAAACGAGCTTGGATCTCCATATGCAAAAGAATGAAATCAGACCCCTATCTCTTGCCATATACAAAAATCAAGTCAAAATGGATCAAAGACTCAGATATCTAAGACCTCAAACTATGAAACTACTACAAGAAAACATTGGAGAAACTCTCCAGGACATTGGAGTGGGCAAAAATTTCTTGAATATACAAGCACAGGCAACAAAAGCAAAAATGGACAAATAGGACCAACTTCAAATTGAAAAGCTTCTGTGCAACAAAGGAAACAATCAACAAAGTAAAGAGACAACCCAGAGAATGGGAGAAAATATTTACAGACTACCTACCTGCCAAGGATCAATAACCAGAATATACAAGAAGCTCAAACAGCTCTCTAGGAAAAAAAGTCTAATAATCTGATTGAAAAATAGGCAAAATATCTGAACGGTCATTTCTCAAAAGAAGTCATACAAATGGCAAACAGGCATATGAAAAGGTGCTCAACATCACTGATCATCAGAGAAATGCAAACAAAACTCCAGTGAGATATCGTCTCACCCCAGTTAGAGTGGCTTTTATCCAAAAGTCAGGCAATAAATGCTGGCGAAGATGTGGAGAAAAGGGAACCTTTGTACACTGTCGGTGGAAATGTAAATTGGAAATGTAAATGAAGAACAGTTTGGAGGTTCCTCAAAAACCTAAAATTGGAGCTACCATATGATCCAGCAGTCCCACTCCTAGGTAGACACCCAAAAGAATGGAAATCTGTATCGGATGTCTGCACTCTCATGTTTATTGCAGCATCATTCACAATAGCCAAGATTTGGAAGCAACCTAAGTGTCTATCAACAGATGAATGGATAAAGAAAATGTGGTACATATACACAGTGGAGTACCATTCAGCCAAAAGAAGAATGAGACCCTATCA
The DNA here is from genome assembly GCF_030222135.1 of Aotus nancymaae. Classification (NCBI taxonomy): domain Eukaryota; kingdom Metazoa; phylum Chordata; class Mammalia; order Primates; family Aotidae; genus Aotus; species Aotus nancymaae. Next base: position 63,545,698 of record NW_026988442.1, on the reverse strand, counting down.
CTTGCAACAACATGGATGGATTTGGAGGTCATTACTTGAAATGAAATAAGCCAGGTGCAGAAAGACAAACAAGTTTCTCACTTACTTGTGGGAGCTAAAAACTAAAATAATTGAACTCATAGAAATAGAAAATAGAAGGATGGTTATCAGAGGCTGGAAAGGGTAGTGGGAGTCTGGGGGAAGAGGTGGAGATGGCTAATAAATACAAAAAATAGAAAGAATGAATCAGACCGAGTATTTGCTAGCACAACAGGGTGACTATTGTCAAAAATAAGTTAATTGGACATTTTAAAATAACTGAAAGAGTATAACTGGATTGTTCATAACACAAAGGATAAATGCCTGACATGATGGATACCCCATTTATCCTAATGTGATTATTAGGCATTGCATGCCTATATCAAAATATCTCCTGTAACATATATCTCACACATATATCTACTGTGTACTCACAAAACTTAAAAATTTTTTAAAAATTAAAGGATTAAATGAGCTAATATATGTATATATAAAGTCTTCAGTGCAGTTCCTGGAAGTTGGTAAGAGAAATGGAAATGTTATTTATTCGTTTAGCTAAAATAACTTTAGCACCATAACCATCTTTTTCTCATAATTTATGGACTTCTTTTACTAAAAGATGTACTTTTCTGTGGTTTTAAACTATTTTATCTAAGGCTAATACTTTCTCGTGTGTTGCTCTTTTTGACTTCTGCTTCCAGAGCACTTATATCTATTATTCCCTTCTTATTGAAGCAAATCATCATTCTTTGATAATACTTTGTCTACAAAACAGCATTTGCTTATCTAGATGTCTGGTCATCATTTTCTGTTTCAGGCATCAGACAGGTATCCATATCTTTCTTTGGAAAATATTTATTAAAACTTCATCACTTATTACATCTCAAGGTTAAAAAGTCTGACAAAATGAGACTTCTTTATTTGTTTACCAGCTAAAAATGAGTACGATATTAGACATGTTATTAACAGACAGAAATGTAAAATCTTCAATATTAATCTTTCAGAAATGAGATCATTTGCAAGGATTAGGTGAAATTTCAGGTTTCCTACTAACCTTTTCTTTGCCCATCTAAGCTCCATGCAGCCCTAGATGTCTCCTGCCCACCATACCTACCAATTCTTGAAAACTAGATTAACTCTCTCTTCAAGCTTAATTAGCACACCATATTTAGCCCTATCGTAACAAGCATCATTCAATGTTATGCCCAACTCCCGACCCCTTCGCTCCCCAGACAGTAAGCTCCTTAAGGTGAGGACTACGTTCTCTTCAGGTTTGGACCCCCAGTATCCATCACAGTGCCTCACACAAAATTGATGTCCAAAACTTGCAACATTAATTATAATGCCTGGAGTTCCTTTATTATATCAGGATTATATAATAGAAATGCCATTTGACCTTGTTCCACATCCCTTGCTTGCTCCGCTGTCTCTCTTTCTGAGAAACAGTACCACTCAAGCATGCTGCCCCACCCTGTCCTACACATTCCCCTGTCCTGCACTGCTTCAAAACCATTCTCTAGTTTTTCTAGTAATGATGTAGTTAGAGGAAGGTGATATCCAAAAACAAACAAACAAACAAAACACAACAATAGGCTGGATATTAAGGGAAGACCTCGAAGGTGGGAGAGTACCCTGTGGAGTAACTGTCCAGGATAGCTCTTCCAGGTTAAACACTTGATTTTGTTCTTGCTCTCAAGCGTGATGAGCCTCTGGGATCTAACACAGATCATCTATATTTAGAAGAAATTAATTTGTATACCAGATTACCTATGTATTTATTTGATTTATTTGTGTGTGTGTGTGTGTGTGTGTGTGTGTGTTTTCAGTGACTGAAATACTTGAGCTTGCTATCTGAGTCAGTAACTTAATTGTATCAGAGCACCAATGAAATCCATCAGATAATCAGAAGGTTAGCCAGTGGTGGCCATGGAAATAGAAGAAAATAAGTTAGACTGTCCCAAGGATTGTTTTACCCAGGCTGAGGAAGAGCCTTGTCACACAGCAGAATATGTAATATCTCTCTGATGACTAAGAGAAAGTAGAGTAAATGGGATATAAGATTTCAAGTATACCTTTGAAAAACTTGGTGAATTTTTTTTATTTGCTAAAAGAAAACAATTTTTTTAACCTAGAAAAATATTCAGTGACATTTTATATATCTTAAAATGAGTAATTTTACAATTTGATTTCATAATTATTTGATTCCCAAGATGAGTTCCTGAGATAATGATAATGTGATACTGCCAGTGATGGTGGAAAGAAGGAAGGGAGAAAGGATGGGAGGGAGGGAAGGAGGGAGGGAGGGGGGTGAGGGGAGGGGAGGATTGAAATTGGGTGGTTCTCTGTACCCTTTAACTCCTCTAAGTCAAGAATCACCACAGTCTCAATTTCCTTAGGAAAGTTACCTCTGTGCTTATGGTTTTAGCTGGCTTACTGGCCCTCCTACACACACTGGTAATGTATAATGATCTACTAAGAATCATCCTTTACCCTTTTGAAGAAACTATGAAATGTAGGATAAATGGTTATTTAGCAAAATAAGTTGTACCTCTTGTCAAATACTATAGTGAATGCTTCAACCTTATCTCGAGGTACTTTCTATTCCAGAAGTTGGAAACCCAAATGTGTATAGAGGCCAGGTTGATGGGAATGAAGCAGGAAGCTACTGCAGTGAACTGGAGAGCCAAGTCCTTTCTAGAGGAGCGGCCACTGCTCTATTCCAGATAATTGTTGCAAGGCAGGAATGTTGGCCTAGTGTTACCACATTGTCCAGTTTCTCAGGTAAAGCAGGAAATACAACTGTTATCCTTAAACTATGTGCAAGCCAAACAGTTCTGTAAGGTAGGATTAGGCCCAAAGTCGTCTGGTGTATAGCTGGTCTTATATTTGCTTATCTGTTTGTTAAATTAGAGACTTTATATTCTACAGTTTTTACTTTTCTTCAGAACATCCTCTAAAACACTATGCCTCATTTGGTGATATTGAAATTCCCTCCCTCTCCAACCTGTGTACTTTGTGCATAAGCTTTTTTTGGCTGCTACATTTTCTCTGCCGCCTCATCATTCCAGTGAGCAGTCAGTCAAGTACTAAATGGAGTCTCCATGAGATACTTTTCATATGATGCATTAAACATCCTTGGGTTTTACTACTTGTTTCATTCCTGATATGTGAGCTACATAAACGCAATAAAAGATCACTTGTTTCATGGGGCTTAGAGATTATATGCTTTTTGGGCTCCCTTTTCTAAAATCCACACAGAAATAATCTTCTTCCTCTTGTTTCTTGAAAGACCTTATCAGATACTTTATTAGACTATAGTTATCTTTTACGTTTAATTATATTTGCTGGAGAGATAGATTGGACTTGAGTGTTCCTAGATACATATTCAGACACAGTGTCTTTGGGTGGGTTTCTTCAGTGGCTGAGGAGTTGTCTTATTTTTCCTTTGAGTAACCTGGTTTTCAAGGTTACTAGGGGGCTAATGGGGCTAAAGTAATTACAAAGGTAATTACTTTACCTCTGTTTGGTATTGATTAATCCAAGTAGGAACTTGGCAGCCACTGCTAAATGAAGAGTGCTAAATATTTTTATAGTAAAAGAGTATATAAATATCAGTAGTTTTGGTGTATTGCAAACCCCAGAAGGGACATAATTTACATTATTTTATTCTCATAGTACAGGTTTGATAAAAAACAAAATTGGTATATGTCATTTTTCAACAAAGATTTGACGTATGTATATTAAGCTGTGTCCTGAGTAGACAAAATACTAGTAATGCACAGATAAGATGTGAAAATTACCCCTCAAACCTGGTTGGTGTACTCTTAAATAGGTTATGTAAATGCAAGCAAGTTTTTTCATCAGTATTCCTTATGAGAAATCCCCATTATTACAGAAAAGCAAAAAATAACAGCTGTACTGACAGCTAACATACAGGGATAAATCATGTAATTTTTCCTTCAGAATTATAGTGAGTTTATCATTTAGTTCATAGATGTTTTGGTATAACTTGTTACTATTCTTTAAAACAATTTCCTAAATTTCTTACAAAAATTTTTGGGTGGGTTTGCATAACATGTAAAAAATAAAACTTTTTTTAAAGATATGTATTTGAGAGCTGGTGATTGTTCACTTTCTGGCTTTAAAGAAAGGAAGTGTTTCATGGTGAGTATTTTCCACATATGCATACAGACCTTCACTTCCACCTTCTGATATATGTAAGGCACAAAGTGAAGCTTTAACTTGAACTTCTCTCTCAACTGCTTTTTCTTTCATAATCCTGTAGGATGTCAAGGGCAAAGAGAAAGCTCAGTTGTTTGTAATAATTTGTGTGAAGCAAAAGAACTGGATATTACAAAGGAGAATTACAAGGGGAATCTAATTCAAAGGCTTGGAAAGTTAAGTAAAGATTAGGGATATGAGGGAAGACTTCTCTGGCAAAGTGACATTTAAGCCGAGATAAATGGGGGCTATGGAGTGAAGAACAAGAGGGTGAGAGGGGAGACAATATTCCAAGTAGAAGAGTGAGCATGACACCCGGAGCCATTTTAGAACCAATCTAAAGAATAGCCTTAATTTTTATTTGCAGTATGTAGATCATAATAGGTTAATGCAGTACTCTTTCCGGCTCTCCATATCTTTTTCTCCAGTTGACTAAAACAGAAAGAGATATAATAGCTTATTACTGGGCGTGAAGCCTCCCAATAAAAAGCCTCTCTAATGATTCTAATGATTAGAGAAACATTGATTAGCTTTTCTACAGATATAACACTTTTTTGGAAATAATATTTTCTCTGATTACTGAGCTAATGTATGTTTATTATAGAAAACTTTGAAAATCCAGAAAGGCAATGAGAAAGTATGTTTTTCTACTACCAGAGAACATACAGAGTATAGTGGTGTTCTATTCCTATGTCTATATAAATAGTAGCATTTTTGTAAATTAAGATTATAATTATATGTGTAATTTTAGAGTTTGTTTTTCCACCTAACAAAATCATGGTCCTTTCCCAGTGCTATTAAAATTTCTGAAATATGACTTGAATAGCTTTATATGACTAATAACAGTTTGGATACTTACTATGTGCTAGGCACATCTACATTAACTTATTTTTTCCAAGAACAATCCTATAAGGTTATAATCTCCATTTTATAAGAAATTTTAAAACTTGCACAAGGTCACAAGCTAATAAAGGGTACAGCCAAGGTTCAAACCCAGTCAGCTTCTAGCTTCTGCTGTTAACCAGTAATACTATGTAACTTCTCAATACTATGATTAATTAAAGTTAAACTGTATTTTAGACTTTTTAATTTTCTTTAGTATAGTTTTTGGCAATTTGAAATTATACTGTCTAGGGCCTCAGCTGGACTGGCTGGACAGCTAGACTTCTCTTCACATGGTCTCTCATCCTCAAAGGGACTAGCTCAGGTTGTTCACACGATGCAAAAGACATAAGCCCTTTTGAGGTTGAGGTGCAAACCTTGAACAGTATCATATGCATCAAATTCCACTGGTCAAAGCAAATCACAAGGCCTTCCAAAACTCAAGGTATGGAGTAATAAATTCATCTCCTGATGGAAGGAACTGCAATTTTGTGGCAGTCTACCACACTTAGCATTTAGTTCAGTGAAGACTTCTATGTGACTAGAATGTGTAAGTTGCTGAATTTTTGTAGCGAAATATGGTCTGGTATAAATAATCTTATTGACCAAAGATGGGCACAGATGAGCATGCTTGCTACCTTGACTCTGAGGACTGGTCTCACTCTCAGGAGCCTGTCTCTATACCCTGAGAGCTGCTGAAAAATACAACTTTCCTGCATGATTATGATCCCTTATTCTCAGGTTATGAACTTTTACACTCTTCCGCACTGAGCAGTCAAGGACATCTGAAGCTAGAGAACCTCTCTCTAGTGAGTGTCAGGGGCAGGAGAGATGTCTCTTTTTAGGGTATCCTTATACAACTATATGAAACAAATGTAAATGTGCTAGGGGTAGTTTGAGTGAATAAGTGGAGCCTGGCAGAGGTATTGGGTCTCTTACAAAGGATGTATCTGAGAGGTATATTTTGGAAGAAGTGATTGCACAGTGAAGATAAGCAATGGAAATAATAACTAGAGCAAAAATGGGGCTAATCTATTGCACAGTTTAAAAATATGAACAAAGATGTAATTTCAAGATAAGTGTGCTCAGAAATAAAAACGCATGACTTGAATAAATAGGTGAAAGGTGAAACAGACAAGGGAAGGTTGAATGAGGGATTGACTAGGTGCTGTGAAGGAGCTGTTTGAATAATTGATATGTGGGTGAAAGATAATTAGAAAGGGGAAATGTCATTTAGGGTTACTCTAACAAGCATAATTCAGCCAATGATGATGGAAAGATTATGAATATGTTCATTTATTATCCAATAAAATGATAATTATGTTGTAGCCACTCAGACTTCACTCTCCAAAATGGTAATGTTATTATTTTTAATCCAATCATATCTGTTGTTACATGTATATTTTGTTTTGGAATATAAATATAAAGGCAGGTTTTATGTAGGATGTTCTCAGTTGGAGAATATGAGGTGTTCACTTTTGCAAATATTGGAATAGAGTGGACTTCTTATTTATCTGTAAATATTTCATGAGCTAAGTTTATAATCGTAGTATTAAAAATATAAGCCATGATTTAGATATATCAAATATCTATGTTTTACCTAATTTACAGTCTTATATTGATAAATCAATAATTAATTGGATATAAATTCTGTCCCACTGTGTATCCCAGTATTCCCACCCATTGAGCGCAAGATCAGTGTGTGATGTCAATATAAACATTTTAATAGAATTTACTCATTTCGCATGACTCAAAAACCCATTCATTATTTTTATCATTAATCATTTAATTGTTCAGAAGAATTTGACATTTGATGTTTCTCAGAAAGGTTTATGAAGAATAGCTATTTACTTACTTTCATGATGTCACTTCATGTTGTTTTTAGTATAACTTTAAAAATACACATTTAAGCCAGGCACAGTGGCTCACACCTGTAATCCTAGCACTTTGGAAGGCCAAGGCAGGAGGATCATTTGAGCTCAGGAGTTCAAGACCAGCCTGGACAACAAAAGGAGACTCCCATCTCCACACACAAAAAAAATCAAAAAATTAGCCAGGCCTGTTGTGGGTACCTGTGGTCCCAGCTATATAGGAGCCTGAGGCAGGAGGATAGCTTGAGCCCTGGAAGTTGAAGCTGCAGTGAGCCATGATTGTACCATTGCCCTACAGCCTAGGCAACAGGGCGAGACCTTGTCTCCAAAAAATTAAAGTAAAATAAAATACCTATTTAACACTTAATAAAGTCGTGAGTTTATTCTTAGGTTGACAATAATGTCAGTAAAGCAAATTGAGAAAAAAAGGTCTATTCCATTAATTAGCATGCTGTTGAAACATAAGTTTAATTTTTATATTGCTACATTTCTTTATTTTAGGGGTTCCTTTACTAATCCAATTAAAATGTGTCTATAAACCACTTAGCAAATAAAATTGTGATTAGCTTTACAAATTAAATTTAAAGTTAGCATATTAATTTTCTTAGAAGCCCTGTCACACTTTTTCTATGCAGAAATCATCACTCAGAGATTGTGAAATCATCAGGGAAAAATCTAGAGCAAAAGGTTCTTTTTCTATCAACATGCATAGTCATTGGCTTCTTTTAAAACCCTCTTTCATTTTAGACACGTGTTGCTAAAATTCTATAAACCTACATGGTAAAAATCAGAATGTAAAATTATATTGAGTAATTAGAATATGCACCATCTTTTGGAAGTATTAAGCACCTACTGTATACCAGGGACTACACCAGGAACTAGTAATATGACAAGGTTCTGCTCTGAGAGTGTTTACATTCCAATGGGGAGAGCTAGTTAATAAACACACAAATAAATGATAAGCAATAATAATAATCAGATAATGAAAGTATCAGTAAATTAACAAAGTGCGAGAGAGTACCCCTAGAGTTTACATTAGGGTCTCTTTGAGGAGATGATGTCTAATTTGAATTCTGAGTGGTCAGAAGAAGCCAATGCAGAGACGAAAATCAAGTTGATAAAATTCAATCCACCAGAAGCCATTTTCAGAGACTAATTTGCATATTGAAAGGAATCAAGAAACTGAAAACATTGGTGGAATTGTTGGCAGATATCTCCCTCAGAACATATACACATGCATACACACACACACACACACACACACACACACACAATTTTGCATCTCATTATTATTGCTACAGAACTTTTGCGAAATAAATATAAATTAAGTCCTAAGTATAAGATCTATCATAGATCCTATCTTAGTGAGATGGAGGTACCTTCATATCACAAAATATTTTATGTTTTAACTTACATTTATTGGGCTTAAATGAAGCCATATAAATAAGGTGGGTCTTTGGGGAGGTGAGGCAAGATGCTGTGAAATAGGTACTTCTAAAAGCATAGTAATATTAAAGTGTTAAATTTGGAAAACAGAAGAAACTTTAGTTTTCATAATATTATAATTATAAAATTATAAAAGTAAAGCCTGACTACATCTTGGATGAGTCTATTTAGAAGGTGAAATTATCAGAATCATGGAGGCAAGTAGAACTGATTTTAATATTTAGCAAAAGAAGGTATGCATCAGTTTCAAAAGTTTGAGAAGCATGGCCTGAAATGCTTTCCCACTTCTACCTTCCTGGCACTTTAAGAAATGTATCAAGGACCCGAGAATTATGCAATTCTATGTTAGCAAATAATTCTACATGAGTTATCAAGATGGGCATAGATTTAGGTACAGGAATATTTTTATCAGATTTATTTATCATTGTGAAATTTGGGAGAAAAATCTATGTCCACCGAAGGAAAATAAATAAAGAAATTATACATACATGTATCAAAAAATTATGTCCAACAATCAAAGATCATGTTTTGGAAAAGAGCTTAATGTCATAGTAAAATGATCAGGAAGAAAAAAAAGTGGTAATCATTCAATATTTAAAAGACATACATTTACACATAGAAAATATTTGGAATCAGTACAGCTGCTTCAGAGAGCAATTTGGCAGTATCTGTAAAGTGGAAAATGTGCAGATCCATTAACATGATTGATATACCAATAGATGAATAGTTGTATAATCATGTGATAGTATACAATTTCAAAGTTAAAAATTCATGAATTGGACTCCTATATCTGCAACAGAGATAGATCTATATACCTCAACAGAGATGGCTCTTAAAATTAGTTGAATTTTAGAAAAGCAAGTTGCAGAATTATATGTACTATATACCAGTATTTATATAAAATTTCAAAATACATATGACAGTAAATATTGTTTATGTATAAATATGTAGAAAATAAAAATATTAAAACATGGCCTGGAAGGATACAGACGAGAATCATAATACTGGTTGCCTCTGGGGTGGAAGGGAAGGGATTGGGGCTGAAAAGGAAAATGGGAGGGGAGTGGGGGATAGTATTTAACTTCATCTGTAATGTTTTCATCTTATTTTTTTAAATAAGCAAAAATAGCAAAATGTTTACATTGTAAATTTAGAGTATTGGTATGTTGTTGTTTATTAAACTCTTTATTTATGTAAGCTTTTAAAACTTTCTAAAAGCAAATGATCAAAAAAACCATATCATTGGTCCCATATACATTTTGGATTTTTTTGTTTCTGTGAAGAATGTCATTGGTATTTGATACAGATTGCATTGAATCTGTAGATCACTTAGGGTAGTATTGTCATTTTAACAATATTAGTTCTTCTAATCTATGAGCATGGAATATCTTTCTATTTATTTGTATCCTCTTCTATTTCTTTAAGCAGAGTTTTATAGGTTTTTTTTTGTATTTTTCAGTGGTTATTATTCAGCAGTGAGATTACAGTTCAGTTATTATTTTCATCTTCAAACTTCTCTGTATATTCCAAATTCACAAGATGAATGTTGAGGGGAAAAAAATGCCACTTAGCAGATAAATGATAACTATATTGGATTTTTGCCACGAGGTGTTCCTAAGACCCTTACAATTGTGCTGCCTCTGGAAGGCTGAAGTAGCAGCAAAAAAGGGATGATTCTCCCATACCCCATCCCCAAACCCCGGACCAAAGAAATGAGAGGGCTTCCTGCAAGATGTAAAACAGTAAAACCAGCCTTTTCTTGGGAAGAGAGGCAGACAGATTAGGGTGTCAGTCTTGATCAGGCATCAAATTTCGAAAAGGCACCAGAACAAGCACCTAGAGGGTTTACAAAAAAATAATTGTCAAAGAGTTTCTGATTCATTAAGTCTGAGGTTGGACCTGTAAATTTGCATTATTGACAAGTTCCCAGGTGTTACTGGCAATAATGATGTTTGTCCCAAAACCATATTACAGAACTGCTGGTTTAAGCAAAACCCAGCCATCAGATATTGGTATTTTTGATTACTGAAATGTGAGGGAGCATTTGGCAGGAATCACTACAATGTTATTGTCTGGCAGATCCACAAATTACTTAATGGAGTGAGCCAGCCAGTCTCAGAGAAGTTGGAGCCACATGCAAGAGCAGACAGAAAAAAAAAAAAAAAAAAAAAAAAAAAGGTATCAAAATGTCAGAAAGCTCCAAAGTAGGGAAAATGGGAATGGGCCCAGTCTAACAATCTAAGACCACTGAAGAGATTTCTTTGGAAAAGCAAGGTAATAAAACAGGCATGAAAAGGGACTGCAAAAAAAAAGTTTGGTCATCAGGGTCTGCTGCTATTTGACAAAACATGGGGTCCAGGATGGCACAAAGTTCATACCACTTTGACAAGCACTAGAAATTCTACAAGGCCACAAATACCTTGTGAACAGGGATTGACCCCATCCTAGCTTCCTCATCCCTCCCATTCTCTTTCCTTTCTGTTTTTCCACATTGAGCAGCTCATTAGTGCTAAATATTACACGGGGCTTTTGATAAATAGTACTTTACTGTCTTAGTTTAGGCTGCTATAAACTGGATGGCTTATAAACAAGAGAAAAAAATTTTTTTTTTTTGAAACAAAGTCTTGCTCTGTCACCCAGGCTGGAATACAGTGGTGCAATCTTGGCTCACTGCAACCTCCACCTCCCTGGTCCAAGCAATTCCCCTGCCTCAGCCTCCCAAGTAGCTGGGGTTATAGGTGCATGCCACCATGCTTGGCTAATTTTTTTGTATTTTTGGTAAAGGCAGGATTTTACCATGTTGGCCAGACTGGTCTCAAACTCCTAACCCCAGACAATCCGCCCTTCTCAGCCTCCCAAAGTGCTAGGATTATAGGAATGAGCCACCTTGCCCAGCCAACAGAAACTTTTTTATCATAATTCTAGAGGCTGGGAGATCCAAGATTAAGGCACTGGCAGATGCAGTGTCTGATAAGGGACTACTTTCTGGCGCATATGATCTTTTCACTGTAAACTCACATGTTGGCAGAGATCTCTTTATGGCCTAATGCCATTCATGACGGCTCTGACCCCGTGACCTAATCACCTCCCAAAGGCTCTATCTCCTAATACCATCACCTTGAGGGTTAGGATTTCAACCTACGGATTTTGGGGGTTACACAGACATTCAGACCACAGGACTTACCATCTTTGTCCTCCCAGCACCTAGCATAGTACCTAGCATTAGTAGCATGTAGCTACTCACTAACTGTCGAATGAAATGTGAATAAACACAGACATGAATAGCAGGAGTCATGGTCAAAGGTATAGTGAGTGGAAGATGTTATGCCTGCAGATGGGCCATTTCTGTAAGAAGCATAGTATAGTGGACAGTGGACAGTGATGGAATTTACCAGCTTGAGACCTCATTGGAACTGCTACTACTTGGTACTTTTCTTTATACTCTCAAATTTTTCCCAGTAAATTTTTGCTACTTTCCCCATTGCCTGCCAGTATTTGACACACATCCATACCCACAGTTCCTTGTTTTCAGTTAAGTGAGTAAATGCTTCATTACAGCACCCTTAACTGCAAATAAGGCATACACCTAAATATATGATGGCCTTTACTACAAGACAGTCTCCTGCTTTCCTAATGAGAGATCCAAAAAAAGGGTTTTGGGCCAACTTAAATACACAAACTTTTAGAAATGTAGTTCAGTAGTTATGTGTCTATTTACACTGTTTGATTTGTTACTTGATTAAGTTATACATGCATATTTGAAATGCATGTTGTCTAAAATAATACATTAGCTTTTTCATTTACATGTTTTAAAATGATTTTAATTCTTTCATATGAATCTTAAGTTATTTAATACAATTTTTAGAGTATATCATCTTAACCTCCATTTAAATTGTTTGAAATAAAGTATTTTTTGAATCTGTGGAGAAAGCTGCCACTGAAATATTTATCACAAACCACAAGTTCCATTTTAACACTAGGATAATTGTTTTTCAACCACTCTTTAGTGTAGCTTCATGATCCCACAATGTAACTATATACTAGCTATTAAAGGCTTCTTTACAACAACAAATAATACTAACAACTGTGACACTGCATTCTCCACAAGATTAGGTACTAAATCTTCTAAAAATTTACTTGCCATGTTTTTTGATTTAACAGCTCAATCAAGATGACCTTTATCAGCATTCCATACTGTCATTGATTACAGCTGTTTCAAGCGAATGTCTTCCTGAAATAGCACCTCATGAATTAATAAGTGAATTTTAAAAAGCACTTCATAATATAAGAAATTTTGTAAACTCTTGAATATAAAGCAACTTCCACTCATATTCAGTAATATTGGAGGGAAACTGCCTCTTATATTTGGAAATGTATGTATTTCCTTCTAACTTTTTATTTAAAAAAATAATAAAGATTTTCTTCTCTAGACCAAAACTGTATGATTAGAAAAGAAAACTGAATCAAAGGGTTACATAATATTAAGAACTTATTAAAATATAATTGGATTAACACACAACTCTGTAGTTTACAGGTCATTAGAAGTGATGGATATATTTTTATGTCAAGTTAGAAGGAGGCTTTATGTGTACGTTTGTATGTTTGAGTACATGTGTATATGTAATGCCATAATTATGGGTCTGTCTCTAGTAATTAGAAAGTTGGATATGCTGAAGAGCAAGTAAATTGGTTTAACAGGAGTAAGCGGACTAAGTTGGAAGAAGGAAACAACTTGAATTTGACATATGATTTTGATAGCAAAGGACGTCAAAGTGATTGGGTACACTTAGTAGTTCATTCTATTTTAAAATTGCACAGCTTTTCAGTTTTCAACATTAAATATACAAGTTTACATATTTACATATGTTTCAGGCTACATTATTGGAATTTTGAAGTCATGAAAACCTCAGATGAACCAACCTGCAACACCTTGGATTCAGATTGGAAGATAAAGAGAAAGTTTAAAGAATGTGGCCTATAAAGGCGGGTACCTGGAAGTATTAACTGACTCACACTGTAAAGATGAGACCAGTTTCTAAACAATAGAGATTGTTTTAGTACAACATCAAGGTTCAAGACAAATGTTGAACTAAAAACTTTACACTCCCCACCCCCACTTCAGACAGGTACCAGCACTGGTGAATTATGATTTTCCTTAGTCGGAAGCACTCATTTTTACCCATGTAGACCATCCTTAGGAATTAAATATTGGTTATTTAATGTAGATTATAATGGGAAGCTGATTTTTTCACAATGGCTGATTTCAAGGACTTGGTTCCAAACTGAGCTGAAGCTTCCCAATGAGTTTTGTACAGTCTGGGAAAAACTGTGCTGCACTGGCCTACTTTTGAAGGCCATCATGCTCTGTAATATAAGGATATCATCTTATTGCTGATATCTTTGGAGAGTCCCTAGCAGACACAGAAAATGAATGGAGGCAAAGAGTGTGACGGAGGGGACAAGGAAGGAGGTCTTCCAGCTATACAAGTTCCTGTGGGTTGGCAGCGTCGTGTGGATCAAAATGGAGTGCTTTATGTCAGGTAAGTTCCTGTTATTACCTGTGGTACCTGCAGAGTTGCACTCCCAAGATTAAGGAGAGAACAAAACATGGTGACTGATGGCACCTCATATAAATGTGAATCAGTGACCTTTGTGCTAGAAATATACGAGAATTTTTATTGCCTTAGACTTCCAGAGATAATTTTTGTGCATTACTTCTTTATGTAAGGTGTCATGCTGCTTATCTCTGTTAGAAGAATAAAGAAAAATGTGAAAATTTCTCAAAGAAACATGCAACCATCATTATGATATTCACAGGAGAATGTAAAATCCTGGAAATAGACCTGATGTCACTTAATAGAATTACTCTGTCCTTCAGAGTGCTTCAACTGGCTTTTTTTGATAAAATTGAGTTTTTATCCATAGAAAGTTTCAATTATTAGACTTCTTAATGCCTCATAGTAACTAAAAATACGTTTTTTTTTCTGCATAGTCTTTAATCTATTTCCTTGTATGTAATAGTGAAAGTGAAAAAGTCATGGAGAAAGCTCTGCATCTTACAAGTAAATATCATACAAATAAGATGCCTACTCTTTTCAGTTTCAATGCTGTATATCTCTTATAGAACAAGTTGAATGGAATGACTGAACTGTTGAAAAGAAGTTTTAGTCTTATTTATTAAATAGTTAACATCTAAGTTCCTTACTTCGTAGTTTTTCTGTAAGTGTATGAAAGGTTCAGGCACCATAAATCTTTCTTTGTGATGTGATGAAAACTATTAGAAACAGACTTAAAACTTTTAAAAAGGTATCACAGCATTATTAAATTGATGCTATTACTTTTAGTGTGGCTATTTATATCCCAGCTTCAACAGAATTTGCCAGTCCAGCAAGAATGTATTTATAGAAATGAGATATTTTCAGTTATGTAAACACAGACTATTTTATGTCATAATAACTCAGAAAGTCAGTTCAGATTCTGTCCTGAGTTTGTTTGCTTGTTTTGTGTAAGGCGTTTCTTGAGGCAAATCTAATTACCAATTAAAAGTATTTTGCCACATAAATTTTACTTCTATCATATTAAAGATATAATCCATATTAATTGAGGTGAAGGGATAAGAAAGCAGAGCATATGAAGCTCATCACATGGTAGATAAGATGAACAAGCACACATGAGATAACTTTTTCAGAGTTTCTATTGCCAGTGCTGTTAACAAACCACCAGAAATACTTTGTCATAAATAGAATATAGCAAGTTATCTGTATATGTTTATATTTATGGTTGTTCTAGTTTGTTAAAAGCAAATGTATATTCAGCTTAGAATAAAAGACACTAAAATCTGGATAATTTTTTTTCACTTCCTTTTTATTCCTATGAAAGATAAATGAGCTTTTTGATTTCTGTGAGCAAAAACCAAATTAAATCTTGGAGTCAAAAACCAAGTTGAAGTCTCAAAAACTGTCAGTTATCTTGTTAATGATTTTCCAAGTCTGACTAGACTTTACCGTCCAATATCCTTGTTAGTATGGGTTCTCAACTTCAAATCTGTATACTGATAATTATTTTGGAAACAAGCTTTCCTAGATTAGGTAAAACACTCTCAAATTAAATTAACCAGCATAGATTTAGTTTGCTTGTATGTAACTGAATTGCCACTTGAACATGTATAGCTCTTTCTATAGCTCCCTTCTCAATGCACGGTTTGCTCATGATGCTTAGGTCAGTCTCCAGCTGCTCCTGCCTCAGGGTGGCATCGAGGCTACACATTACATTTTCCACCTACTTCCAATCTTCTAAGCTTTATCTATGATATAAGTTTTGTAACTACTTTTTTACATTAATTATTACTCTGAGAAATTAATTAAAGAGATGCAACTGAAGGAAAGAACCCAGCTGACTTACTGAGAGGAAATGTTTTTCAAGCATCTGGAGTACTTTAACAGAAGTAAGGAACTCTCGTCTTCAGGTTTTTACAATTAAATTCCTCTAGGATTCAGTCCATATACTTTCTTTAAAGTTAAAATGTCAGGCAGTTCCTTTTCACCAAATTCATGAATGCTTCACGTGAAAAATCAACAAGATACTATGCCTTTTTTCTTGCTGCTTTTGAGACAGTCTTACACTGTTGCCCAGGCTGGAGTGTAGTGGCACATCTTGGCTCACTGCAACTTCTGCCTCCTGAGTTCAAGCAGTTCTCATGCCTCAGCCTCCCTAGTAGCTGGAATTACAAGCACGCTACTATGCCCAGCTAATGTTTGTATTTTTAGTAGAGACGGGGTTTCACCATGTTGGCCAGGCTGGTCTCGAATTCCTGACCTCAAGTGATCAGCCTGCCTTGGCCTCCCAAAGTGCTGGGGTTACAGGTGTGAGCCACTGCACTCAGCCTGGCTTGGTTTTATTGAAATCACCAGACCTCCAAAAACATCTAGTTGCCTTTCCCTGCTGTGGCTGAACTCGTCACTAAAATGAGAATTACTCTTCTCTGCATATCACCTGAAAAAAATAGCCTAACTAAATGAGAAATTTGACAAAGTTGAGGATTTTCGTTTAGATTTTCTACATGCTGAAATTACTTGTATAATTGTCCATAAACAAAGTATGAATTGCATTTTAAAGATGGTTCACTTATGGATTTTTTTTAAACTACTACTTGTGTTTTTGTAGAGATAGAACAAGCTGTGTCCAGTATTGTAATGTTTTGTATATGAAATAGAGATTATTGCTTCTCGATGAACTTGATCAGAGGGCTTAAGTGAAGGTTTTGGTAAATAGTCATAAATAAAGTACATTCTCAAATGAAAAGTATGTAATTTCAAAGAATAATATGTATTTCAGTTAAAACATAGACATGTTAATATAAAGTCCTAAAATGAAGATTGTCCATCTCAAATAAAATATAATAGCCCCCATGGTAAATAAAAATCAGAAACATGTCTTGTCATCTGAATTAGTACCTAATCTGTATTCACATATCTTACTGACTTCTGTGGTCTGAAAAGTAGTAACATTGAAGCACCTACACAATTACTAGCCCAAAGGCCTGCAAGGCACCTTTCTGCTGCCTAAAACCCTATTTCCTCAAAAGTTTCCTATCTTTTGTCAGCTCTGCTTAATTCCTCTCTCTCCCTCTCTGTACAGTTTGACTCTTCAGTGTATCTTCAGATATAACTAATCTGTTGTATCTTTAAAGAAACACACTGGTGAGGGGGAGAAAAAAGAAACCTGTTTTTACATAGGGACACCTTGGTTCTAGATTCCAAGATAAACAGGGAACATGTTCACTCCCACTTTTGTAGACTTGCCAACTTTCTGGTTCAAACCTCAATATGTTTCTAAATTTCAGTTTTTCCTCAAAGAGCTTTAAAAGCAGATATTCTAGTTTAAAATGAGAGTCATTACTTTTATGTAGTTTTCTCATTCTTTGTTCCTCTTGCTTGCTTCTGTCCTTTCTTAAGGATAGCGTTTTTACCATCTTTAGTCTATTCTTGGCTTTCAGATACTTTTATTTAATTTTCTATGAAGATCTGTATTTTTCTGAGAAATATTTTGGTTCAAAAGAAAAAGCAATAGTGTTAAAGGCTATAATTTTGTAGCTAACATAATATTGACAAAGAAAATGCTTTTCCCTAGTAGGAAAATATCCTATAAAGGACAGTAAGACTATAAATTATGCCTTTTTTCATATAATATGTGTAGTCAAAATTATTTCCTGATGTTTTTTTAAACTATTTTTACAGTCCCAGTGGGTCTTTGTTATCTTGCTTGGAGCAGGTTAAAACATACCTGCTTACTGATGGAACATGCAAGTGTGGCTTGGAATGTCCTCTTATTCTTCCCAAGGTAACCATTTCACAATAGATCTACAGCAGTGTTTTCTTTTTTAGGTATTTTATATATTTGTTTTTGTCATTTGGCATTCTATTTTTTATTACTTCTCCAATCATATATCTTAATTCTTTATCTAATTAGACATATTTTGCATGCATTTTGGAATGCTTAAAGATTGTGGAAAATAATTCATGCCTAAGAGTCATTTTCAAAGGGGCCAAATCTATATTCATATTAAATATTTTATTAAAATCACCTTTGTACCTTTTCATTAGAGCTATATCTAATATTGCTCAGCATTTAATAGTGTAATATTTTCTCTCATTACTGTATCTGCTCAAATCTGCAGTGTTATTTTTAGCACTGGTATTGATAAATCTGGCACAAATATTCTCAGAATCACGAAGCTGAACCCTCATAGCCAAAATATGAAAGTGTTTTACTCATTTGCAAGGTAAAAAGTAAAATAATGTAAAATGGTAAAATATTATTTGCTATAGAAATAGGTCATTATTTTGTGAATGTCTGTTATAATGCTAATTTTATACGTAAAGGTTAGACAATTTTTTTCTTTTCATTTGCGTGTCACCACATTCCAAAAAAAGATTTACATAATAAATAAATGTTTTTAAAAAAACAAGTAAAAGATTTTCAAAATCAGTGACAAGAAAATATTAACATAGTAATAAAATGAAGCCAAGGAAAAAGTTAGCATGTAGAAATATAGCTTTTGTTTTGTCTTTTTTAAGTGTACTTCATCTGTTTTTACACTGTTAGAACATCAGGAAGTATCTAAAATTGAGCACATTATCAGATATTATATCTTTTCACATATTTATCTTGGCTGTCCTAGAATTAGGAAAATATTCATTATTTACTTTGCCACTAAAAACTTCAGTTCAGCAAAAGTACTTACGAAGTTATATAAAGTTGGCTTTCTTAAAAACTTGGAAAAGTTTTATTCAGATTTATAGCTTAATCTATGCACAACTTTTTTTTAAACAAAAAGATCTTTTTATTAAATGTTTTTACAGACATATTCTAAACAAAGACTGTGCTTTTTCCAGGTATTTAATTTTGATCCTGGAGCTGCTGTGAAACAGAGAACTGCAGAAGATGTTAAGGCAGATGAAGATGTCACAAAGCTATGCATACATAAAAGAAAAATTATTGCAGTGGCCACACTTCATAAAAGCATGGAAGCCCCACATCCTTCTCTGGTGCTCACCAGTCCCGGAGGAGGAACAAGTATGTAACATGGTGAAAGGTTCAGGAACTCTCCTCTCCATAGAGAAGGAGTTGCTAGAAATCATTTGCCAAGCATTTTCTCATTCTACTTTTCAGGCATGCACAGTGCTTTAAAATTCTGTATGTTCTATAATTTTATTACAAATAGCAAACAAGTTCTGAAAAATTATAATGAGGTTATTTCCCCAAATTTCTTATCCAGAGCATTCAATTAAACAGGCAGAATAAACACTAATTAGTACATACAAATGTTCTTCAATTGTGTAAAGCTGAGCTAACAAAAGTTCCCTTGGTTTTTAGGAAATAAATGTAGCCTTTTTCCTGGGGGTGGATTGGAATGTGTGGTATCAAGTCCCCAAAAGCAGTGTTGTTCTTTTAGTTATTTGTGGAACACCTAATAAATAGAAATCACCTTGCTGGAAACTTTTTATATCCCCACCACCACACATGCACACGCACAGGTGATTTCTTTTTTAAATATTTCAAAGCTGCAGAAAAGTTGCAAGAATAGTTTATGAAGTATCCTTCATCTAAATTTACCAATTAACATTTTATTGCAGAAGTTGCAATTATTGTGAGAATTCAACCCTAAATATTTCAGAGTACAAGGGCATACTTCTACATAAACACAATCTAAGGACCACATTCAGGAAATTTGACGCTGATATTATATTATTATCTAACATGCAATCTATATTCAGATTTCTCCAATTGTCCTAACAGTGTCTCTCATGAAGCTTCACAGAAATTCAGTCTTGGCCAGGTGCAATGGCTCATGCCTGTAATCTCAGCAATTGGGGAGGCTGAAGCGGGAGGATCGCTTGAGGCCAGGAGTTTGAGACCAGCCTAGGAAACACAGCAAGACCTATTTCTAAAATAATTTTTTTAAAAAACAACTAGCCAGGAATGGTGGTGGCTCACACCTGTACTCTTCTTAGCTACTCAGAAAGCTGAGATGGGAGATCTTCTGAACCCAGAAGTTGGAGGCTGCAGTGAGCCATGATCATACCACTGTGCTCCAACCTGGGTGATAGAGCAAAACTCTGTCTCGGTTAAAAAAAAAAGAAAAAGAAGCCAGTCATTTTAAAGATCCACAGTGCAATTGAAGATTGTACGCTGCATTTAGTTGTTACATATCTTTACATCAATTCCGAAGTCTTTTTCAATTTTTCATGACATTGAAATTTTTGAAGAGTCTAGGCCAACTTTGCACGATGTTCCTCAATTTGGATTTTTCTCATGTTTACATTCAGGCTAAACATATTTTGCTAGGAATGCTGCATAGATGATGTTATCTCCTTATCAGTAGACACATAACATCAGTTTATCCCATTTTGATAACCTTTAGTTTGATTGCTTAGTTAAAATTATGACCATTTGATTTTTCCATTATTAAAGTACCATTTTCCCTTTATGTTTAATGTGTACTCTGTGGAATTATACTTTGGAACTGAGGAAATTCTTTTTGTAAGGGATGGAATATGAATGCTCTCCAAAATATTATAATCTAATGTTTGAATATTAATTCAGAATATGATATGACTGAACACCAAAGCATTTGTTTATGAGGGATTATTGATACTTTCCCACAGAACTCCGAAAAATAGGGATGATGAGTGTAACCTGTAAGTGATCAGAGAAGGCTTTATGGCAAAACTCAGATTTGCACCAGCCTTGGGAAATGATAGGATTTAGACACATAAGGAGGATAGGAAAAGCCTTCTCCGTAATGAGTGTAGAATAATAAGGGATGTTGTGGTAACTGACTTGAATAGAAGATTAGACATATGTAGGTAAATTGGGGCCAAATTATTGATTGCTTTGGATACAAAGAACAGTTGCCATGTCATACAGGTGAAGATTCACACTTAGAATTCATGTGAAGAGGTATAACTATGTTTTCATTTTTGCATATTACCGTGCACATACTCTTACCTGTGGTTGCTGTCACTTCACATTATGTCAAACAGTTTTACCAGTTTCTACAGAGTCTGCTTGTTGCCTTTCTAAAGACCCTAGGACAATCTAGGTCTCGGTTCTTTGTCATAGCTATATATACAAGTTTAATTATTGAAATTAAAGGTAAATATTTAACTCGCACAGGTAATAATAGGTACACCTCCATTCCCTTTTAAAATGATGCTCTTTACAGGATTGGTTACTTTTACTAGCTTCAGACATAGCATTTATTTTAGTTTCCTAATTTTAAACTATGTTATCATAAGGCTGAGATTTAAATAATTAAATATTCAGAAAACTGACTTAGTAGTTTTCTACCTCCCATTATTTAAATACATACACATCTGTTTCTGTTTATTCTTTTGGAAGGTCTACTTGAATATACATGAAAGCACTTGATGGGTGCCTAGCATTTCTAGTTGCCAACTCTGTAACAAAACATCACCCTGACTTTTGTTTATTTTGTGTTTCAATTATTTTTAAAATGGTAACTATTTTTTCCCTAAGTTTGGAAGAAACTTTTTTGAACCACAGTTGTTATCTAAATTCTGTTAATTGAATATAAAATTCCAGTGTCTGTATTTTTAACCTCTGACTGTAGATAATTATATAAATACATTGATACACAAGAAAAAATGCAAGTAGGTTGTTTTGTCACTAAAGAGAACATGGTCAGTCATAGGATAAAGCTAATGATGTTAATGTTCTCATTATATGCCAAGCACAGTGCCCAAAATATTATTTTTTTCATTTTACTCCTTTAATCACAAACTTTAAATATCTCTTTTTAACAAGAAAGTAAGCTTCAGTTGAGTTTATCTACTGCAATTTTCACATATCATTAGATCTCAACTTTTCATATATTATATCCAGAAATCATTCTGTCAAAGAACCTCTAGCATGATAGAATCAGAAAGTTCACATTTCCCAAGAAAAACATACGTTCACTGCATTCTCTTAACAAAAAACATATGTTCACTGCATTATCTTAGTAGAACATGCCCTATATAGATTTATGTGGAACCCAGGTTGAGAACCACTATCTCAGAAATTATTATGATATGATTTGAACTGTATACTCTCTAGCAGATAGGAGAAATATATTTAATCTTAAATGTGTAATTATCCATGTAAGTAAGTGTACCTCTGATTGCAAATGAATGTAACTCTACTTGCTAATAGAAGTCTCAAAGTAGGTATGGCAGATATTTAGTTTGAATGGTACCATTCTCATCTCCTAGGTCTGTAACAGACTTATTGGCATTTTCTCATGGAGCCCAGCTAGAGCTCAGCTTTCTTTCCAACACAGCTTTCTAAGCAGCTACTACCAATTGATGGGAATTGGCTTGTGAAACAAATTTTATTTGCCATTTTCCTTTTAGAAGACATGACTTTATAAAATAGTAGATATCATAAGGGACTGAAAAACTGAAACCTAGAATTCTGATATGATAGAATGAAAAATTCTGTATGATGAGTCAGCTTGCTTTTGTGCCTGTATTCTGAGCTCCAGAAAAACTGAAGGGATTCCAAAAAGCCAGAGAAGAAGAAATGCATTCATGTAAAAAGAGAATATGCAATTGGAACCCAGTACTGGAGATTTTAGCACTTCAACAAAATTTTACATGAGAAATCTATCCTAATAAAAGAATTGAAGTCTGTGGCCATACCACCCCGAATATGCCCGATTGTCTAATGAAAGAATTGCAGTCTTTTACCTAAGTTGAGGTAAAAGGCTGTAGCTGTTTTTACAATAATGACTAATTAAGGGCAAATAAAATACAGTGTTAGAAACATGATGTGAAACTAAGCATGGGTTAGTTTGCAATATCACTGCATTTATTCTTCTTATTACTCCCATTATAAACGATGTGGAATCCCATTAGAAGAAATTAACTCTTACTCTCATAGTGAAAATGTTGGGATAAGGAAATATTACTGTCGCTGTTCTAAGAAGGTTGCAGTAAGATAACAGAAACATTTTTATAATGGTGAAAATTTTGTGATGAAAATGGCAACTCATTCAAATCACCCAAGAAAATGTTATGCCACACAGATCACAATTTTCTATTGTAACTGCATTCTTAAAAATCCTAAATCTAACAAAATAGTAATATCACCATTTCCATCTGGGCTGCCAGTCTTGATTTTGGATATTCTAAATATTATTAGAATGGCTGATGTCATTATATATTGATTTAGATGCCCATGCTTTCTCAACAGATAAAAAGTAAATAAGCATAATGAGCAGTTACTGAAAACCTTTGGTCAACAAAGGGAAAATAATGTAAATAAAAGTCTGAAATAGTATTAATATATAGAACTATTTTTAATTACATAGAATCACAGCTTTTATTTACAGATTTCTATTTCCAGATGCCCTTCCTCCCTCTCCCTTCCTGATTTCCTCCTTTCCTTCCCTTCCTCCCACCACAAAAAAAAAATTGAGACTGTTAACAGAATTCTTTTTTTCTCTTTCACATCAGATGCAACTCCAGTAGTACCTTCTCGGGCAGCAACTCCAAGATCAGTAAGAAATAAGCCTCATGAAGGAATTACAAATTCTGTAATGCCTGAATGTAAGAATCCTTTCAAGTTAATGATCGGATCATCAAATGCCATGGGAAGGCTATATGTACAAGAACTGCCTGGAAGCCAACAACAAGAACTCCACCCTGTCTACCCCCGACAGAGATTGGGCAGCAGTGAACATGGACAGAAATCTCCATTCCGTGGCAGTCATGGAGGCCTGCCCAGCCCAGCGTCATCAGGTTCCCAGATATATGGAGATGGTTCAATCTCTCCAAGGACTGACCCACTTGGAAGTCCTGATGTTTTCACAAGAAATAATCCTGGTTTTCATGGAGCTCCCAATTCTAGTCCTATTCACTTGAATAGGACTCCTCTTTCTCCACCTTCAGTAATGCTACATGGTTCTCCCGTACAGTCATCCTGTGCAATGGCTGGAAGGACTAATATACCTCTTTCCCCAACCTTGACTACAAAGAGTCCAGTAATGAAAAAACCAATGTGTAATTTTTCAACTAATATGGAAATACCACGAGCAATGTTCCACCACAAACCACCCCAAGGCCCACCTCCCCCTCCTCCACCTTCTTGTGCTCTTCAGAAAAAGCCATTAACATCTGAGAAAGATCCACTTGGCATTCTTGACCCTATTCCTAGTAAACCAGTGAATCAGAACCCTGTTATCATTAATCCAACCAGTTTCCATTCAAATGTCCACTCTCAGGTACCTATGATGAATGTAAGCATGCCTCCTGCTGTTGTTCCTTTGCCAAGTAATCTCCCTTTGCCAACTGTAAAACCTGGTCACATGAATCATGGGAGTCATGTACAAAGAGTTCAACATTCAGCTTCAACCTCCCTGTCCCCTTCTCCAGTGACATCCCCAGTGCACATGATGGGGACTGGAATTGGAAGGATTGAGGCATCGCCCCAAAGATCACGCTCATCTTCCACATCATCAGATCATGGAAATTTCATGATGCCACCTGTAGGACCCCAGGCCACTTGTAGTGGTATTAAGGTTCCACCCAGGTCACCAAGGTCAACAATAGGGTCCCCACGGCCATCAATGCCATCAAGCCCTTCTACCAAGTCCGATGGACATCATCAGTACAAGGATATCCCTAACCCATTAATTGCTGGAATAAGTAATGTACTAAATACCCCAAGCAGTGCAGCTTTTCCTACTGCATCTGCCGGAAGTGGTTCTGTAAAGAGTCAGCCTGGTTTGCTGGGAATGCCTTTAAATCAGATCTTGAACCAGCACAATGCTGCCTCCTTTCCAGCAAGTAGTTTACTCTCAGCAGCAGCCAAAGCACAGCTAGCAAATCAAAACAAACTTGCTGGTAACAACAGTAGCAGCAGTAGCAATTCTGGAGCTGTTGCCGGCAGTGGCAACACTGAAGGACATAGCACTTTAAACACCATGTTCCCTCCTACTGCCAACATGCTTCTCCCAACAGGTGAAGGGCAAAGTGGTCGAGCAGCACTAAGAGATAAGCTGATGTCTCAGCAAAAAGACTCATTGCGGAAAAGAAAACAGCCACCTACCACAGTGTTGAGTTTGCTCAGACAGTCTCAAATGGATAGTTCTGCAGTTCCTAAACCTGGACCTGACTTGCTAAGGAAGCAGGGTCAGGGTTCGTTTCCCATCAGTTCAATGTCTCAGTTACTACAGTCTATGAGTTGTCAAAGCTCTCACTTGAGTAGCAATAGTACCCCGGGTTGTGGGGCCTCAAATACTGCTTTGCCTTGCTCTGCTAACCAGCTGCATTTTACAGATCCCAATATGAACTCCAGTGTTCTTCAGAATTCACTGACACAGAACATACCTTTAAGAGGGGAAGCCGTGCACTGCCACAATGCAAACACTAACTTTGTTCACAGTAACAGTCCAGTCCCCAACCACCATCTTGCAGGTTTAATAAATCAGATTCAGGCTAGCGGGAACTGTGGGATGCTCAGTCAGTCGGGCATGGCTTTAGGAAATTCCTTACATCCCAATCCACCTCAGTCAAGAATTTCAACGTCCTCCACTCCAGTGATACCAAACAGCATTGTTAGCAGCTATAATCAAACAAGTTCTGAAGCAGGTATGGTTTTATTAGAAAAAAGTACCCAAAGGTACTAAACTTTTCTACTTTTTTTAAAATTTGTACCAAAATATTTATTATGATAAGAAATGATCCTTTCCCCATTGTGAAATTCTCTTCATTTCTTTAGTATTTATAATTTTATTTACAGAATGCTAGGGGTTTGTCTATTGGAAAGATTAACAGCTAAGAGGATTCCATGTTTTTCCGTTATTTGTTGTCAATCTATGTCATTTTGAATATTGTTCAACTTTCACTTGGTTGTATAACCATTGGACTCTAAACTGCAAAGTAAGCCATAAAAGACAGCATTTCCTGGTTCATGAGACATGTCCTGGGCCTATGCCATTATAAAAGCTGTCTCCCTAGCTTTTGTTTGTATTCAGGTAAATGAAGTTTATCTTGGAAAACCCAAAAAGGCAAAAAATAAATGGATTTTTTTCTTGCTG
Source organism: Aotus nancymaae (assembly GCF_030222135.1). Classification (NCBI taxonomy): domain Eukaryota; kingdom Metazoa; phylum Chordata; class Mammalia; order Primates; family Aotidae; genus Aotus; species Aotus nancymaae. Next base: position 63,519,655 of record NW_026988442.1, on the reverse strand, counting down.
CTGAACAGAAGTAGGTGAATGGATAGGAAAAGGTAACTAGAAGTTGTACGAAGTAGAAGGCTGTCTTCTAATGTGTTTTCTTATCCTAGTTTGCTATCCTTTATTATTATTTGTTTGAGAAAACTCAAAATGGATATTGGCTACTCCCTTTTTTTTAAAAAAAAAAAAAAAGCTAATTAAGTTTTCTAATAAAAAAAGGCTTGAAAACCTGATTTCCAGAATTTTTAATCTCGAAATTGTTTTTTGATTTTCTTGTAGAACTAAACCATTTTTACCATTGACATTAAGGTTTTGAACCCAAATCTATTGTATCTCTTCATCCACTATTAACTAAGGAAACATATTTATTTGAAAGTAGGTATATTAGAAAAAGACCTGTGTTTTGTGCAATAGCGTCCTCAGAAATTGTTATAAAAGCTGTACAGATGCACCTACGAGGTAAATGTATTGAGGCATCAGAAAATTTGACTATGAAAACATTAGAAAAAATATTTAAAATTTGACACTAATGACTTGTGAGAAATGACAAGGAGAAAATAAAAGATGATTATAAAGACATTATTATTCACTATGAAAACAGTATGCTATAAAAACCAGATTGCTCCTGGAAATGAGAAAACTGCTGAGGTTTTTAATAATAAGCTAAGGTGTAGGTATGTATAGACTGTATAATACAATCGTGCTGGAAAAGCATTCTAACCCACACGTCTTTGTTGCTGATAGTAAAAACATTTTCATTCCTGGTGTTGCCACTTACATGTGCCATCCTTCACATCTTGTGTTACGTGTTATGTTTTGATGTCACTATTTAATGAAGAACTATTCAATGACCTCTTCTGTTAAAAAGGTATACATATATATGTGGTTTAGAAGATATTTGAAATTATTAGTGCCTTCTTGATATTCTTAATTTAAAGAATCTCATGAAACTTTATTTTTTATGTGTTTAACAGTATACTTATGCCATAGGGGGCTTCAACTTTTCACTCCCTCATATTCCTTTTTAGATAACTCGACACAAATGAAAATTTAATATATTTAGAGGAAAAGTTACACAAAGTTCATAACTATTTAAAAGCACACCATATTTATTGAGCATACCTTAAATAATTTTGATGAGACATTTTTAGTCTCACTGTATTATATAATTTTGATACCCCTTACCTCAGTTTACTTCATTTCAGGTCTAAGTTCATGTGCAAAGTTTATGTATTTCATTGATGTATTTCAATTCATCTATAATGGAAAAGACCAACATTTACTTACATTCTTGTTTCTTCTGATGTTAGACTTATTTCATACTGTTTTGTTCATTTATTTTATTTTATTTTTTTTTTGTTTCATATATCTTTGTAAAACATCTGGCCTGTACTGTTACTGCTGGGGGTGTCAAAGCATATAGGCTAAATATTTATTAGTATCAGAAAAGTGTTAGCATATAAATAGCTAAAAAGGATAAGGATACATGTCTAGTAATGATATGGATGTGACCAACTAGTGTAAGCTAACAGGAAGTATGTGCTTAATAAAAATCTAAGTATGAATTTTAAAAATATTAAACCTAATAAAATTAAATGCTAATTAACGTGCATAGGTCTGATGTGCAGCTGGTTATGAAAACAGATTGATTTACTAATTAATGTAACTCTTTTGATGAGCTAAAAATTGAAGTAGTCTCTAATGCCATGTTTCTTTTTGCCATGTAGTGAACTGTGTCAACTGAATATACCATCATTATAATTGCCTTGCCTAGCCTGAATATCTATTTACACTGACATTTATTCATTCATCATGTAACCATTGAGCCCTAAAGCTAGGCATTCAGAATGAGACAGTAAATGATAGTCACAGCTATATCTGTAGGAGTATTACTAAGTATTCCTATCATACAAGAAAGACATTAGAAGAAAACCACATTTTATTCTTAAAATGTTGCTATAGCTCTCTATCATCACATACCTATTTTGTACCAGGTGATTTCCCTATATTATTTCTGATCTGTGCAGTTTTCTAAACTATAAGGTATTATTGTTCAATTTTACAGATCAGGAAGCTGAGGCTCAAAAAACTTAAGTAACTGTTCAGTATCATACATAACTGAATCAGGGTTTAAACTGAGGCTTATCTGATTCTAAAATCCATTTTCCTCCCAGCTGCATAAATTCTTCATCTGAAACAGTTAGTGCTCAAAGGTATTGTGTTCCCTTTCAAAATCTTTTAAAATGTTCTACAGATAATGAGTTAAAGCACATTAATGCATGTTAGAAGCCACATTTGTTAACTATTGATATACTTCAGATGAAAATCAGTTATTTTCGCCTTCTTTCTTTGGACTCTGTCATTATGGCAAATAATGACTAGAATTTTTATGTCAATGCAGAAGAAGAAATACCCAAAATAGAAACTGCCCCTTTTTAGTGAATAACATTTGGTGACTTTTCTTTTAATAGTTATCACCTCACTCAAATTAGAATGGGTGTCCTAGTAGATGACATGTCAGTAGGCCTTTAAAAGAGATGCAGATGCTAGTCATGTCATTCTAGGCATGGTAGCACAATGTGGGTGAAAGAAACCAACAGGTAACACGATCCAACTCCACTCTGTAGTTACAGAGCTTAGACACAACTCAGGTGACCTCCTGTTCAATCCAGTGCCTTTTTCTACTCTCCTAAGTAAAAGTTCAAAAATATTACATTAAGACATTAATAAGATAAGAAATAACTTGCTCTGAAAAATGCTTAGTTCAATTGATAATCTATTTTTAAATCTTCTTTTAAAGAGAGTTTTCCTATGCAAAACAATCCAAATATCAATTTTTAGGCCTATATGTGAATCTATGGAGCACATTTAAAACATACAGACAAAATATGGGAATTGAAGACAAAGATAGTAACAAAATAAGATAAAAGATATGAAATAATTGGAAAATATTTTGAAAACTTATGAATATATAAGGCTTTATTAAGTCTACTTGCTGTTTTCAAATTGCCTTTCCACTAAAGCTTCAAAATACTTTGCATTTTAAAGTTTACAGGTTTCCACTGGCTTTTTCAATATTAAATTACAGATAAAGTTTACTATTTTCATGTAACAGATTTAGAAACTGACCAGTAGGATACTTGGTGACATTCCTCAAGTTGTAAAGCAAATCTCTGTTGGATCTGGCAGCCAAACCCTACAGTTCCCAGTTCTCAATCCAAACACTCAGACTGCCAAATGCAGGTATGTTTTGGAAATCCATCAGTAGTATACATTTAAAGCAACTTTCCATTTTTAAAGAGAGACACATTTCAGCATGTGAATGGTTCTAGCACATGTCCTATAGTATTATGGCTTAAGGAAGACCAAAATCAAGTGCCCTTGCTTGGCAGACTTCAAAATGCCCAGGTCTCTTTAGTCCTCTGACTACTGCACACCTGCTTAGCAGATAACAAAAACACATGCCAGTAACCCAGGCCTCTTTAGAGGACTTAGCCCCATCAGTATCCACACAATGACCCCTCCCTTCCATGGCCCTGTAGTTTTTCACAGTTTTCAAAGAAGAAACAAGATAGATTATTCTGCCAACATACTTACTAGCAACCCTACGTTCTTCCAGTATGATGAAATCATTAAGTTGTTCAACACAACATAACTCTTTTCACTTTAAAATGACTTTTATGTTCCTTATTTTTTCCTAATAAAAAAACACTTTATTAGCTCTTGTAAACAATCTAATCCTCTGAGGGGGCACAGTATTTGTGCCAGAAGATAAAATAATTCAAACATTTATTTGCCTTAACTCTTAAAGATATACATGACAAGAATATAAATAAGCCTAAAAATAAATAAATGTTCTTGAGTATTTATATACTTATATTTTTTTAACTGCAAGAGAAAATTTTCTTTCAGCACAAAATACGTTTGATTGAAACTCAGGACAGCCATTAATATGGTAGGTATAAGACAATGAAATAGACCACAAAAGAACACTTTGGGTAAAAGACTACAAAGTAATGAGTTAGTTTGTATGTTCTGTTTGTTCATTTGTTCTTGGAACATACCAGTAAAGAAAATAAAGGGTATTGTCGTCCCTGTTTTTTCTAGATGAAGCTACAGGGGCAGAAAGATTAAGGGATAAAAATAATGCTCAAGGGCGGTTTGTACTATAAAGTATCTTTCTCAGAAGATGAGAGGTTTGTATAGAAATAACCCAGTGTTATATAGATGAATGTAGACTGAAGAAGGAGGCAGAGCCTCCTTGAAGGCTGTGACTGAATAAATGAGTTGCTAGTGAAAGTATTTTCACTCAAATTTTTAAATGCTTAGATTTTATTCCCCTCTGATGCACAAAGTTTTTAGGTTAAAAATTGTCCTCTGCACTTGCTTTTTAACCAAGCAACAGAATTATACTAAATTCTGGATTGTGTGATAAAAATCTATGTCTATTCTCTTAGTAAACTTTTGTAAGATGAGCCATTTTTTCTTTGCTGTACGATATTATTAATATAGTTGATGTGTTGTTGTTTGAGAAGGTCTCCTAAAATCAGGGTTACACCACTTATTTTGTTTACATATTCCAGATTTAACGTTTCCTTGTATAAAAAAAGGGAGTTAAAATATGTTTGGCTGTAGACGTTGAGTCTATGTAATCAAAGATGGTAACAGAACTCAGAGTGGTGATATGTTTGATTCAGTGATATATTTTGTGCCTTTCAAAAAATAAATTGTCCCAGTGTGCCAATTGGGAGAATTTTATTCCATTGCAATACATTGAGCTCACTGATAAAGCCACTAGAAATCCTTCAGTTCTCTAGACGATGCCTAAGCTATTATTTACTAAAATCAAGTGGTCCAAAAAGCATTTACGCAGTTGCAAAACGTACCCAGATTCTATAGAGTAATGCTAATTCTACAAAGTTTGAGTCATAAAAAATGATGCTAAAAAATATTCCTATGGTGTCATCCAAATGGATTTCATTTTTACATGCATGTAGTACTAAATAATTTAAATCATAAATCAAATTCTTACCTTCTAGGAACTTATATCAAACAACATTAACGCCAGCCAAGCCAAGAGTAAAGTAAAAATTATTTCTAAGCCTTATACTACTTGCAAATTCAAAGTAACAACTCACCTTTTTACAGATTAAAAGTGGAACTAGACAACAGATCAGAAGGAATTGCTGAGGTATTCCTGGGGTTGGCGCTAGTCCAGGGAGGTCCGGAGTATCTTTCCAAGACCCATGGGCACAGGTATAAGAGAGTATTCATCACAGATATACTAGAGCAGGGCTCCTGTGCTGCATAACTCCACAGGGACCCCTTTCTCACTGTAGTCTGGTAAATATGTTCCCTGGAGCACAACTCCATAGACCATCGTCTACAGAGTTGAGCAACTCAGAGACCTGATCCTAAAGCAGTATTTTTCAACTTTTTAAAATTCTTCCCCCAATAGAAAATTAACTTGCATTAGAGTGCATTAGACATACATTTATAATGTGTAACAAAAAGTTTCATGAAACAAATACTTACCATGTAATAACTTCTGATTTTTTTATCCCATTCCATTTTATCTTACTCTATTTGGTATTTTTTAATAACGGTCATGACCCATTGAAAATTTAATCACTCACAAAACAGATCATGACTCAGCACTCATGTATGTAAGCTAACAGAGTTTCCACAAAATGCTACCCTAGCTGTGCAGTGTTCTTCATATTTTCTTTTCTATTCCATTTATCAAAAGTATACTAGTTGGAGCATACTAAATTGATTTTGCAGCCCATTAATAGATCTCAATACTGTTTTAAAATATTCATATGTAATTCAGCAAATATTTATTGAGCAGCTAGGGTGTGTTAGGCACTGTTTTAGCACTGCAAATAAAACAGGGTATGGTAGAAGGATACAAAGCTAGGCATGTTCATAATCTAGAAACTCAGCATGCTCTGCTCATACAACAAAATGAGATAAGACTTCCAACTGGAATATCGATGAAGCATTCTAACTGTTAGGTACGGTAGTGCATATTCAGAGAATGGAAATCCTACCAGCAAGAGACTTATACTCTTCTCAACATTTGTTTTCTCACAAATATTAAGAAAAATGTGATAAAAGAGACATTTGGGTTTAATTTTAAAAAATTGTTACTTGAGTAAACGGAAAAATCCCAAGCATTTTAAAGTTAATTCTAACAGTTTTCAGAGTAATTACATGTGTTAAGAAAGGAAATGAAACATGATTACGGGGGCGGGGGGGGGGGGACACTTTTTCTGACTCCGTCGCCACCACAAGACTGAAAACACTGATCCCCTTGATAGTCATAACTACACAGACATCATATTCCAAGATTTAAGCTGCATCCCTTCTACTGCTCTTTTCTCCTCCCCAGCAGCTTGGCCCTGTTGAGTGTGGAGAGCATTTCCTCAGATATTGCCATAGCTCCCTTCCCCATCTTTTCTACCTTCTCCTAAGTCCTTTGATTTGGGGCCTCTTCCTCCCTCCCTTAAACAGAACAAAGTAGCAACGTTTTCTTTCTACTGCTGATAGAAGAATGTTAACTATTTATATCAGAATCCAGAGCACAAAGGTAGAGATTTGGTTTGTTTTTGTAAATACATATTACCATTCCCTCTTAACTAAAGCTTAAGAAAATAGTCTTGTTGAAAGATCTAGTATCTCATAAAAGTTATCTTTCAATTTATTATTATTGATATCATTAAAAATCAGGCCTTTAAATACAAAGGAGAAAATTTCACTATTTCAATGGAATTGAAAAGTGAATTATATTTATTAGACTCACTAAGCCATGATATTTTCTCTTATCTTTAGAAGCATCCATTTTTATTAAGGATTACTATTGTCCCTCTTTGCAATGCAAGTACACTTACCAAAGCAAATGATAAAGGTCAGATGGTGAAGGCATACACATTCTATATGACTTATTTCTTAGGTTCTTGAATTTTATGGATAAAAAATCATTATTTGGGCATACTAATTTAGAGAAGGTTTCTTAGCATAAAGTAATATTTATTCAAAATTAAAGCTAAACAAACTGGTATAATGACATTTAAAAAACACTTCATTGTTCTCCTTGATGTGAGTTTTATGCCCTATCTTGTACACATACCAAGACGTGTAATAATGTTATTAATATTTAAGAGACAGCCATGTAAGAGTTTAGCACAATACAAACAATGACCAGGAAAAAGAGAAATGAATCAAAAGAGGTAGACATTAAATCTGTTTTGAAAAGTAGTTTTGAAAATGAGATGAAACATGTCAAGGATTAAATTAATGTTAGGAAAATAAGTTTTAAAATTTAGGCATGCTATATCTGTGTACACACACATATGCATATACATATATCATGAATTATAAGTGTGTGCAGAATACTGTTTACATGCAGAAATCTGTCCTATTGAGCAAGCTACCTCTGTCATTTCCTCATTGGACTAGATTGTCTTAATCTCTGGTGTCTAAGCATGAGATTTCACACCAAAGTTTGTTTGGGTGGCTTTCCAGTCTTCTCTTCTACTCTGGAAAAGCAACAGAGACAATGAGAAAAAGGAATTAGGCCAGTTCATGGTGCTGCTGGCTGGTGTGAAATAATCATTTTTTCCAAGTAAAGGACTTCTCCAACTTACTAACTTGTTCCAGGCTCCCAGCTGCCTTTTGGTTATTTAACTGCTAAATATGTAATGAATAATTTGCTTTTTTAAAACTCTCAGAGACTGTCTTTTTTGTTTGATTAAGCACAAAATATCTTGGCTGCAAAAACAAAACAAAAAAACAGCTTTAACAAAACATTTTTCCCCACAGTTCAACAGACCATAGGGTTTTTGTGCAGAACTATGAAATATGTTCACCAGAGAGAGTATCTATTAAAGATTAAGTGGCTCAGAAATAAGCAATTTCCAAATTTCTCTCCATCTATAAAATTTCATACAAATTCAGGGTCCTCTTTGAATGACAGTATGAATGAGTAACTTTAAGAACTCAGAGTAATTTGGGATAGACCTCTCTCTCTGTGGGGTTATTTCAACTTCTTGAAATATCTGGAAGCCTTTTAAGGTAATTTGTCATCTTGAAGCCATCTCTTTTCCAATGTCCCTTATCTCCCGGCATTGGACTAATAAACTGGAGAGTTCATTTTCACTTTCTCCACAAACGGGTGGTATTCTTACATTTTGTCCACAAGCATACCCACACACATCGTCAAACTACCTACTTGTAAAAGTTGAGTGCAAGTTTTATGATTTTACAGTCTTTTTAATAGATCATTCAACCGACAAATATTTTTGGAATGCCAACCATGTGTCAAAGACTGTGTTACGTCTTGGAAATACAGAGATAAATAAATGATTTTTGTATTTAATTGTTTAGAAAGATGATTTCAAATTTCTTCACTGCTTATGTAAGGCAGCAGGTTTAACCATGAGTAGAAGGAGCTGGAAGCATAGAGAAACCTCACAATATTTTCAATCATAATTGTTTGTTTTGGAGAAACACAGGACTCTTCATTACCTTCCATCTACTTTATTATCACCTTGTCTTTGTTTTCTTTTTTTTTTTTTTTAATTATCTTGCTTCTGCATAGAAGCCCTTTTAATTTTGTTTTCATCTCTGAAATTGCAGATCAATGTTGGACTAGTTTGCCCTGACATGTTCAGTTTCATAATGGTCTTGTTTTGTATCTCTTATATTTCTTAGCATATTGCATTATAGTTATACTAGCAATATAAGAAAAGAGCTTTACATTTTTCTAGTTCATAATAAACTCTGAATAAATATATATTTGAGAGAAGAAAAAGACGGAGATTTCTATGTTTATTTCTTTGCCTAAACTATTAGTTCCTTCAGGAAAGAGTAGGGTTGTTTTTGGTTTTTTTTCATAGTCATTTATATTCTGTTGTCCAACAGAGTACACCTGTTTGTTGAATTGATTTGTTGAAAATGAAAGAAAAATTTTAAAAACTACATCTCCATCTTCACACTACATTTAAGAAGCTTGTGTTATTCACCACTTTCTTGTTGGTAAGATAGAAATACACCCAGAGTGTCTATACTTTGTTTCTTCTAATTCTTCAAGAATATTTAGATAGAGAGCTTTTAGGTTATCCCAAAATTGTTGCTTCCTTGAATCACAGATGTGGATACTTCTCTGTTGCAAAATAAAGATAAAAAATGAAAATAATCTCTAAGGAAAACCTTCATCTACAAATCCTTGCCATGTACACTCTAGAGCATTTTGAAAATGTGTTCTATGTTTGTTAGAGAAATTGTGATCTCTACATCTAAATATGTCATTATTATTTAGCAGATTGGAAAAATTGCCACAGTGCCAAAAGTAGTGATTACCAGTAAATAAGACTTTTTAATAAAACTCTTAATGATGTTTGTAAAGGTTTAATAAAAATTTTTTTAAAAATTTAAAAAGTACAAACCACAGTGCTTCCATTATGTTGTGGGAAAAAAAAGTTTTAGAAAGATGGTGTCCAAATGGAAATAATGCATAGTATCTATGGAAATACCAGCAAGATTTAAGACGCAATTAAATGTTTAAGGTTTTGATTATTTTGTAACAAATCTGAATTAGTACTTAAAGAATTGTATACTATGTGCCTACTTCAGCATTTGGTATGTTTTCTTACACTACTCTTGGTGAACATAGTCATTATTTCATGCTATTTCATAAATATTTATGTATTTTCAAAGAGGGGTTTTAAAAATCTCATTTTTTAAATAAAACACTGAAAACTTAAAAAAAAAAAAAAAAAAAAAGGCCGACCATGATGGGAAAAATGACCAATCCCTTCTATAGGGATATTTGTAAAGTGTGTTGGATGTGCGGGTTTGTACTTGCTACTATTATCACAGCACCACTACCATGACCACTAATGTCAGTAATGATGATAGCTCCTTTTATGTTTATAGACTTTTACAGATTACAGAACTTTTGCTTGCCTTTTTTTTTGATTCTCAAAATGATCATGTCAATTATGAAATTTTTTCTAAGGAAAAAGTTCAAAGGTATCAAAGTATCACATGTAGAAAGACATTTATCCCTGTATTATCTATAATGATGAAAAGTTAAAATATGAATGCCAGACTTTATCAGAGTGATTCAATAAATATAGTAAATATATACACTACACAGTTAAAACTATAAATGCAAAGTCTATTTATCAGAAAGGAAAAATTCTTGTGTTATTCTATTAGGTGAAAACAAGAAGAATATAAAATTATATTCGTACTACTGTTACAACTATGAAACATTTCTGCATATTTGGATGAAGCCTTAATGGTAACATGATAAATGTAAAGGTTTTTAGGATGGTGTAGCCCAAAATGTTTGAGTTATTTTAGATTTTTTGGTGACACTGGCGTTGTTCATTATGCCATATATGTGTTTAGTATTTTTAAATAAAATTAACTGTATATTCTTAAAATAATAAAATATTTGTCAAATGCATGTGTTACATAAAACAGTGCATTTACGATGGGGAAAGACCATTTACAAAAAAGTGATTATAGGTTCCTTTTCAATAGATGTGGTTTTCACCCTATCTACCTCACCCCTTGTGCATCTGGATCACCAGGGGTGATTTCAAAGAATACTACTGCCCAGGCTCCACCCCGAGAGATGAGTTTTCAACGGGTCTGGGTTAGGGTCCAGGTATTGGTTTTTGGTTTTGTTTTATTTTGTTTTGTTTTTAATTTATCCAGATAATTCTGTTGTGCAGCTTGGGTTGAGCATCACAAAAACAGTTATAAATAAGTGAAACTTTATCTTTTAAAATATTAAATTCCCAGAATTTTTATCTTTAGTCTAAGACTTTTAAGAATAAGAATACTATTTAAGACTGGTCGATTTAAGAAATCATAAGTACAAAATATCTTATGCAATCGGAATGGTAAAGATTCTGAATTATTACTTTTATTCATTGTCCAAAATAATGATAAATAGAGTGTTGGTGAGAGAAATGAGCACTGTCATCCACTGCTTATAGGAATGTCAGTTGAGTGTGTATTGATTAACTTCACAGGAGGGCAGTTTGACAATATGTATGCAAAGCTTCTAAAATATGTAAACTCTTTAGTCCCTGGAATTTCACTTTTAAAAATTTATCCATAGAAAATAATTAGGCAAACTGGCAAAGAAATATTAATAAGAATATGTGTCATAGTGTTGCTTACAATAGTAAGAGACTGGAAATAATAAAAAAAATTCATGTCTGTAAGTTGATTAAAGTACAGTATATCAATACATGATACTAATAAAATGGTTCTGTAGCTATATATGTTAACATGAAATAATCACAATACATTGATAACTAAAAAAAGCTACAACATAACATTATAGCATGATTCTATTTTTTTAAAAATATGTGTAACATGCATATATTGCATACATATATGTACATATGTGCATGCCTGTATATGTATAGACATGCAGGTAGAAAATGCCCAGAAAGCTAAAAACTAAAATATTAATAGTTATCTTCACAGGTACTTTTTATTTTCTGCTTTATATTTTTATGTGCATTCTACTTTTGTGGGTTTCTTTTCACTAAAAGGAAGTAGTAGTTTTATAAATAAAGACAAATAACTTTTTTAATGAAAAAAACTTTTTTAATAAAACCGTTACTTTTATCTACCCAACTGAATGAAGAACACTGATTCTTTGATAGTGTTCTATCCTATTCTAGGATAGCTATTTGATAGTCAGCAATACCTATTTCCTTTTTTTTTAGCCCCTCACCTCTCCTGCTACCACAACCCACCAGCTATTTCTTAATAAAATGTCTTCAATATATTTATTTCCAAAAGTATACATTCTAAACTTAAGTCCCATTAGCAGATGTCAATTGATCTGATTACAATTAATCTAGTTAGAATCAATGAAGGTGCCATGTAACAAATAAGTTGAAATTTATGTTTTTTTATGCCTAGTCTCATGTAATATCCATGCTTAATAACTGGTTTTGTTTTTGTTTTTTGTCATTTTAGGCGGTTCAGGACCATCATCCTCCATAGCCATAGCGGGCACCAACCACCCTGCCATCACAAAAACAACGTCTGTTCTTCAAGATGGCGTCATAGTCACCACCGCAGCTGGAAACCCACTGCAGAGTCAGCTGCCCATTGGGAGTGATTTTCCTTTTGTTGGCCAGGAGCACGCACTTCATTTTCCATCCAACAGCACTTCAAACAACCATCTTCCACACCCCTTGAATCCCAGCCTCCTCAATTCTCTACCTATCTCTTTGCCAGTGAATCAACAGCATCTCCTAAACCAGAATCTATTAAATATCCTCCAGCCTTCAGCAGGAGAAGGCAAGTCTGAGATCAACCTCCACCCTTTAGGTTTTCTCAACCCGAATATAAACGCTGCTTTAGCTTTTCTCTCCAGTGACATGGATGGGCAGGTATTGCAGCCTGTTCACTTTCAGCTCTTAGCAGCCCTGCTTCAGAACCAAGCCCAAGCAGCTGCCATGCTTCCCCTGCCATCTTTCAATCTGACCATCTCAGATCTTTTGCAACAGCAAAATACCCCTTTACCCTCATTAACACAGATGACAGCCCCACCAGACCATTTGCCAAGCAATCAGTCAGACAACAGCCGAGCTGAGACCCTTTTAACCAGCCCCCTGGGGAACCCTTTACCAAGCTTTGCAGGCAGTGACACTACTTTTAACCCCCTGTTCCTCCCAGCTGTCACTGGGGCCTCAGGATTAATGACCTTGAATCCCCAGCTGTTGGGAGGTGTCCTGAACTCGGCATCGGCTAACACCGCTAATCATCCAGAGGTTTCCATAGCAACCTCCTCCCAGGCAACCACTGCCACAACCACTACATCATCAGCAGTGGCAGCACTGACTGTCTCAACACTTGGTGGGACAGCAGTGGTGTCAATGGCAGAAACATTGCTGAATATATCTAATAATGCTGGGAATACACCTGGTCCAGCTAAACTCAACAGTAACTCTGTGGTGCCACAGCTACTTAACCCTCTACTGGGGACAGGTCTACTTGGTAAGTTAAATTTTTTCACAAATTTTTTACAAAAGAAACGTTTTTCTAATTCTATTTTCTCCTTTTTAAAAACTCCATTTTGTCACACTATTTTTTAAAATGTTTTTGTTATGTCACAGCTTGCTTAAGGAACTAAATATAACAACACCCACACACACCATAGTTATACAAACATGAGTGACTTTTTCCTTTTTCCCCTATTCTAGCAATACTAAATATCATTTTAATCTGCTTTCTCTTCTAATTCTGATGCCACTTAAACCTAACCTACCTATCAACTCTTAAACCAAGTAGAGTCTTATTTTTCAAATAATAAAGCACAGGTACATCTTTAAAATAACTTTTATTTGAATTTTAGTTGGTGTGGCATCACAGGGTTAGTATGAGCAGCTGCACTGTGGATGGAAACAGATTGAGAAAGTGTTTTCCAGGTGAACCCTAAATAAATAAAAACTAAACGCTTGTCTAGCAAAACAGGAAGCAAGATGTAAAAACATGCAAAGCTAAAGTTTGCCCAAGTTCAAGGAAACAGGCAGCCCCTCTAGCTTCTACTAGATTTCCTCAGTCAGTATTATTTTTTGGCCTTTGTGGCTTAAAAACAAAGTGTTTCATCTGTGTTATCCTATCACAAAATAGTTAGAAAATAATGCCAAGTATATTTAACTGATGGATGTAGGTAATTATAACATCAAGTTTAGGGATGGTGTCCATAACGTCTGGAAACACAGCCAAATGTGCATGATGATGTCAATGGCATCTTCAATGTGTAAAAATAATTTGTTTATTATTTATGGTTTTTGATTTTATGGATACGTTTATAATATAGCATAATTAGTTCTATTTGGCATTGAAATATTTGTAGTTAAATAATCTACAAAGCATTACAGATTTACATATTTCAAATTACAGAACAATTTCTATGACATTGTCCTCAAGAAAATGTCAGAGTAAATTCAAAAGAATTTCAAATTTTGAATATAAATTTAGTTATTAATCTTACTGATTATATAATATTTATTTTAAATGATTATGACAATGAATTCTTTTCTATTGTTAGTTTTCTTTCCAATTTTAATTTCAGGTGACCAGCCTTCTACTGCAAAACAAAATGCACATTTCTACGCCAAATCAATGATTTGATGTGGTATATAATTATGGTTTGAGAGCTAAATTTTCTAAACAAGGCTCACTCATTTTAATTCTGTGGTCAGATACGATTGCTAAAACATTGTAGGACTAATTTCAACCTTTAATTTTAGGTGCTCTAAAATAGATCTAAAATCTAAAAATGGATCAAGGAATCATATGACACAGAAGCTCAATATGTAAGGACTGCTTAATGAATAGAGCCAAGACTAAGTAGTCGTTCCAGGATATAAAATTGAAAAACTAATTATACAAGATAAAACTACATAATAAAGCTACTCTTTCCTTACCACTCAGTAAGACTTTCAGAAGAAAGAAAGAAAAGCATTACCCAACTAAGCATAGCACATAGTTTTTGTTTCAGGAATTCTCAGGTACAAAGAGAGGCATAGAATCTCTGAAGAATCACATTTACTTATATTTTATGTTTTTCAAACTGTAGGTGATATGTCATCAATAAACAATACTTTGAATAACCACCAACTGACTCATCTACAGTCGCTGTTAAACAACAATCAGATGTTTCCTCCAAATCAGCAACAGCAGCAACTTCTCCAGGGGTACCAGAATCTCCAGGCGTTCCAAGGACAGTCCACAATTCCTTGCCCAGCTAACAATAACCCCATGGCTTGTCTGTTTCAGAACTTTCAGGTACTCTCCTCCCCTGCATCACTTTCGAAGAAAACAATGTCTGGGTTTGTTTAAACACTTCATGTGGGGGAAGGGCGAGAAAAGTAGGTTATGTGCCCTTTCCTCTATCTACTGTTACTTCTCAATCATGAGTATTGTTAAACATTCCAGTCTTTCATGTGAAGGTTCTTTTTTTATTTTGTCTGAAGCATCTCAGCAGTTCTTTTGGAGCTGTTAGTAAAAACTGATCGTGTGACCCTCATAAACCCCTTTGTCATTTCTCATTGCTCTTGTGACTGAGACTCACCTCCTTCGCATGCCCACCTGTCCTCCCTCTTCAGCCTTAGCTCTCACCACTCTTTCCCTGGCTTCAGCCACATGGTCTTTCTTTAGTTCCACGAAGTGAATAAATTCCTGCTAGATCAAGGAGATAGATGGAAAGAGTAACACTAAATCCACATAGGAAGAAAATATGGATTTTTTAAAAATAATCTTGGGGTAAAGAAGGCTCTTTCAGCATGACAGAAAACCAAGACAGTCAAAAGGAAAAGTAACAGATTTGAATACATAAAAATTTTAAATTTCTGTATAATTGAGGATATTCTAAACAAAGCTAAAATCAAGTGACAACCTGGCAGAAAATATTTTCCTAATACACACTAAATAATTAACACCTATTCTGTAAAAAAAAACTCCTACAAATCAGGAAGAAAAAAGATAATGATTATAAAAAATAGCAATAGATATGAATAGACAATTCACAGAAATTGAAAGATAAAGTGTTAATAAACATATGAAAATAACAATCAGAGTTAAATAAATTATCACACTAATGTGTCCATCAGATTGATGATACCCACTGCTGACAAGGGTGCAGAAAAATAGATTCTCTCAGATTACCGTTGGTCTGAGTCTGATTATATGCTGATACAGTCCTTTGGAGGGTAATTTGATAGCATATCAGATTTTTAAATCTCTTTTGACTAAAAATTCAGCTTTTATGTATTAATATCTCATTTTAGAGAAATCTTCAAATGCAAACTAACAAGCACATATCAAAAATGTTCAGTGCAATATAATTTGTGGTGTCAAAAATTATGAACCACTGAAGTCTCCATCAGTAGGGAAATAAATATATTATGATACAGTATATCCATCTACCTAGTGGTTTAGAAAATTAAGTAGACTTATATAATCTGATATGGAAAATCTGTAAGACTGCAAGACTCCAATTCTGTAGTATTGTAGAACAGTACTTTTCAAACTGGAAACCATGAACATAATCATGTGCTAAAGGAAAGACCCAGAAAAGTAGAACATCTTTATGTTCAAGGGATAATAAATAAGGCAGGATCCTTGAGGAAGGAGCATGGGATTCAGAATCTAGTACCATCCCATTTAGATTGAAAGGAAAAAGGAGGGGAAAGAGGAAGGAAGGTAAGAAGGATGCGCTTCAGTGCTGGTTACTTCTAAGAAATGAAATAGGACTGCAGTAGGGTGAGAAACTGTGAGTTTGGGTGAGAAGTAATGATGAAGAAAACTTGTATCTTTTTTGACAATGATTATACGTGTGTGTGTGTGTGTGTATCTTCCATAGTAAAATAATTTAGAAAGGAGTAGGAAGCACTCAACTGTGTCACTAAAAAAAAAAAGATAAGATAAAGCCTGAAGAGAATCCATTACTTAGTGGAATGCAGTTTTGCTGGAGTGGCGGGAGCAGGAGCCAGATGGTAATATGGAGGAACAGTGAATGGGATGTTAGGAATTAAAGAGTATAGATTAAAGAAGTAGATTTTAGCTGTTCTTTACACACACACACACGCATGCACACACACTATGAGATGGTAAGCTAATTTGTTTCACTATAGTAACCAATTTACCATCTATATATGTTTTCCATAACATCATGGTGTTAACCTCAAATACACACAACAAAATTTACTTTTGGAAAAAACAACTTTGAAGAACACAAAAGAAATAGGGCAGTGCCCCCAGCAGGGTTTTGGGGGCAGGATGAATGCAGACTTTAAAATATGTAAGCCATGAACATATCATGTGCTATAGGAGGACCCAGAAAAGTAGAAGAGATTGAATGAAAAGAAGGGAAGGGATAATAAATAAGACAGGATCCTTGAGGACGGGGCTTGGGATTCAGAACATAAATAGAGGGCACACCCTCAGAGATCAGAAGGGACCCCTCTTATGGGAAGCAGGACAGAATTTAGGACAGGTGTAATTCCAGAGAAGTCTGCTGCCGGGGGGCAGGGAGTATCAGAGTTAAGAAATTATGAGAATTCTTGCCTGATGGACTTTATTTTCTCTATTACGTAAGGTCACCTAAGAATAGTGTGGGAGATGGTGAAGAAGTGGATGAAGATTTGAATAGTTGTGGAAAATGAGTGATAGTTAACCAGAAGATCTAGGATTGATGGGCAGCAATAAGCCCTCGACTGAGGTTGGAAGCCACAAATTCCTGTAGACAAATACTCAGCATCCTCACTGTAGATGTAGATAGGGCAGGCAGTGGAATTGATCCAAGATTGGGATTTTGCCTGGTAGGTGTAGACAGGGTGATAATGGCAAGAAAGAGATTGATGTGCTGACAGATCGCAGGTTCTGGATTAGTAGGGAAGGATGTAAAGAAAGGGAGAGATCATTGGGGAAAAAAACCTGAAAGTCCAAAGTATCGAGGGTCTAGAGCAGTCATTCTTAGATGGTGTGGAGGTTGGGTGGGTGGGTGGTAAAATTAGAATAACCTTGGGCACTTTT
This sequence comes from Aotus nancymaae, assembly GCF_030222135.1. Taxonomy (NCBI): domain Eukaryota; kingdom Metazoa; phylum Chordata; class Mammalia; order Primates; family Aotidae; genus Aotus; species Aotus nancymaae. The sequence continues at coordinate 63,502,090 of NW_026988442.1, read as the reverse complement.
TCAAACTGCCCTCATCCTTCCTACACTGAAATTCTGATACGCTCCCCTGGTAAGTATGCTCTCCCTTCACCACTCTCTAATTGAGAATCACCTGTGCAGACAGCCATTGCCACTATTGACAGCATGGGATGTGGCCTGAAAAGATTGAGGAGCAGGTATTACTACCCCATCTGAAAACTAGTGTCATGTTATTGTTAAGAAGGGAGTCTATATGTTTTGTTTTGTTTTATATTATATTCCACTTAGTTAAGTGGAAACAGTAAGTTAGAAATCATTTTCAAAATCTTTTTCCTTTGCCGATTTGATTACCTATGACTTGACTCTCTTTTTGCATTCTAAATTCCAAAGACCTGTAATTGCAAAGACCGCAAAATCAGTGGAGTCATCCCACCCTGAGTACGTTTTGTATCCAACCACCTCAAGTTTAATTTTTCTAGAGAATGTTTTGCAATGATAATTTTAAAAATCCATTGAATAATTTTAACCAAAGAAATGGCATGCAGATATAATCAAGACATATGCTTTCCCACACGAAGTGATTTTTTATTTCATTTCTTGAGTCTTGTTCTTTATATTTCCTTTCTTGTTATATTTGTTTGTCTTTTGGTAAATCTTAAAATTGTAGTCTTTCTCTTTGAGGCCTTCAAAATTATTTCTCTTTCTCTCACTGCTTCCTGTCTATTTCTTCAAGGTGAGAATGCAGGAAGATGCAGCTCTCCTAAACAAAAGAATAAGCAGTCAGCCTGGGCTCACAGCACTTCCTGAGAATCCAAACACTACAATTCCACCTTTTCAAGATACACCTTGTGAGTTGCAACCAAGGATTGACCCATCTCTTGGTCAACAGGTGAAGGATGGCCTCGTTGTGGGTGGCCCAGGTGATGCTTCCGTAGATGCCATTTACAAAGCAGTTGTCGATGCAGCCAGCAAAGGAATGCAGGTTGTCATCACCACTGCAGTCAACAGTACAACTCAGATCAGCCCCATTCCAGCTCTGAGTGCCATGAGTGCCTTCACTGCCTCAATTGGTGACCCATTAAATCTCTCCAGTGCTGTCAGTGCGGTCATTCATGGACGGAACATGGGAGGTGTTGATCATGATGGTAGGCTGAGGAATTCAAGAGGGGCTCGGCTGCCCAAGAATCTAGACCATGGGAAAAATGCGAACGAAGGAGATGGGTTTGAATATTTCAAGTCAGCAAGTTGCCACACATCCAAAAAACAGTGGGACGGGGAGCAAAGCCCCAGAGGGGAGCGAAACAGGTGGAAGTACGAGGAATTTTTAGATCATCCAGGCCATATCCACAGTAGTCCTTGTCATGAAAGGTCCAACAATGTCTCTACACTGCCATTTCTGCCTGGGGAGCAGCACCCAATACTGTTACCACCAAGAAACTGTCCAGGGGATAAAATTCTAGAGGAAAATTTCAGGTATAATAACTACAAAAGAACTATGATGAGTTTTAAAGAGAGACTAGAGAACACTGTGGAAAGATGTGCACATATTAATGGGAATAGACCTCGACAGAGTCGGGGATTTGGAGAGCTGCTAAGCACTGCAAAGCAAGACCTGGTCCTAGAGGAGCAGTCTCCAAGTTCCTCAAATAGTTTGGAAAGTTCTCTGGTCAAAGACTATATCCATTACAATGGAGACTTTAATGCCAAAAGCATTAACGGGTGTGTGCCTAGCCCTTCAGATGCTAAAAGCATTAGTAGTGAAGATGACCTAAGGAATCCAGACTCCCCCTCTTCAAATGAATTGATACATTATAGACCAAGGACGTTCAATGTTGGCGACTTGGTCTGGGGCCAAATCAAAGGACTGACTTCCTGGCCTGGAAAATTAGTAAGAGAAGACGACGTTCACAATTCATGTCAACAAAGCCCCGAGGAAGGGAAGGTATACCAATCTTTATCCATTGTCAAATACTAACCTTTGTTCAGATATCAATTATTGGTTTTTGTTATCATCACTTTGGATTCTTTGGATTTGAAATTAGGATTCTTCATGACTCATTGAGGTCTCACAAGCTTCTGGAGCATAAAATGAAGAGGGGATGGTTATAGTCACCAAAATGTCATATCAACAAGGGGTGAGTTGTAAAGTATTTATAGATCACACTAGGGCTCAGGGTGGCTGTAAGCCAGGAACCAGATTTCCAGAATTTGGTCAACTCTGCCTTCCCTCTCTATATTTACCTACTTCATTTCATACACAGAGGAGGAAGGCAAGTGTCAATGACTGGGGGGAAAATCTGGTAGCCTTTGGAGGTCCAGGAGTGTGTCAGGGGTAAGGCCCTCCTAGGCAACGGATGCGCCAGGGGATGGCATCTCCTCCCTGTGCTTACGTGTGGCACACAGAGCTGGGAAGGCGGTACAATCTGGGTGGAGTTGCAGCTGTTTCTGGAAGTAGCAGGTAAAGTCCGAGTTCAGAATGATGTCTCCTTTCAGGAAAAGTTCTGGGCCTTTAAAACATATGGAAATGTTTAACCCCATAGTCTGGTTCTACTTAACACAATTAGATCATATAAATTAAATGAAAACTTCTCCATGAAACTACCGTTCAATTCAAAAGAAATTAGTAGGGGTCTTCTGGGTTTTTTTTTTTTTCTTCCCCTTACAAAAATGGTGGAATTGGCTCACTAGGCAAGAAGTATGCAGAGTGTTTAAAGTAGATAGAAAAATTTATATCTGACCAGGAGGAGATAACTATGCACATTCCCCCATATGATGAAGAAACATATAATTTTTCGTCTTCTTAGGTAATAAAAATTACTCTTACAGGTATATATTATTCTCGTAAAGAGTGTATTGTATAAAGCAATCTCTGCTCAAACTTTCACTGGCACTTAGGTTTAATGACAGGAAACCAAAAGCATTTTGCCAGCACAATAAAAGGATTGTCTTTCTCCAAATGACCAGAGGGTCCTAAAACCTTGCTTATAATGCCTAATATATACTTGTCAGGATACACTCTGGGCATAATGTTTGTACATTTGATAAGAAAATGAATTCCATACCCCTATTCACAAAATATTTTATTCTCTATGCTCTCTGAGATCAAACATTCTTTAGGTTAATAAACCTAAATATTTTTGACAGTTTATTCAAGAAATAATTGGAAACAGAAAAATTGGGCTTTTATGATATAAATGGAAGTTCTACAAATACAAGATGTAGAGATTGAACTGTTTTACAATCTCTGTGCAAACGAACTAAGTCTTTTTTATGTGCCATTTTACCAAAAGCTTAACTAAAAAAAAGATCATGGCCTTCCTTCCCTGGAAACATTCTTCCTGTCCTAAATGCCTTGTCTAAATATCTTTTTATTTCCTTAGGAGAATAAAGGCACGTACTTATAACACATTTCGCATTAAACAATGGTCTAGATCTGATGAATCTCTGTTTGAAAACTCCTGAGACCGAGATATTCACTGATGTTAGGGGAGATGTACTTAAAAAAAAAAACTAAGAGTCCAAGAAATATTTATTTTTCTTCATTTAAATAAGCAAAGTAGTATGTAGTATTTATTCCACTACAAAATAATAATATTTTTTAAATCCAGATTCTTCTTAATTTTGGCAATAGATCAATCATAATAGGAAACATAAAATTGTGGCTGTAAATTCATATATTCCTCCTCTCACTGGCTGACCTTGTAATTTTGCATTCTCAAGTAAAAACCTTTATATTAAGGTATGCTATACACTAAAAGTATTTTTAGTAATTCAGAGAATTTAATTTAAAGCACACATTTAGAGGTAAAAACTGAAAACATGCAATAGGATATTCATGATAATACATGAACATTTATCTATCATTTAAAAAGCAAGCTATAACAGCCTTACAAGCTCTAAGGGCTCAACATTTTTAAAACCCTCTGATCTTTTCAGGACCTACCACACTTTTGCACATAAATAAACTAAGTACTACTTCATAAACATTCTTGTTTCCTCTGTAGTTCACAAAACAAAAGACTTCCTAATACGTTATTTCGTGATGCTCCGTGAGTCAAAGTTCTCATTTTGTTAACACCAGAAAAGGTAAAATTTCAGACACAGGTCTGTCTGACTTCAAGCCAAGTGTCTGATGTATTGATCACCCTAGTTCATGAAGAAAAAACTTAAACTATGTTCAATACCTGTATAAGACAAGACATGATGTATTTCAAAAAGATATCTAGTAGGACACTTTTTAAAATTTGTATTCTTATTCAGGTGAACCAGTTTTGATGTAATTTTCTTTATATAGAACTCCTTAATGCCCAAGAATGTTAGATAAAGCCTTATGCATTAATAACTAGCCTTCTGCTTCTAGAAAGGTAAGCATTGCCTTAGGTTACCTTCTAGATACTATAGCAATGCCTGACGTTTTTATAAAGTCTAGAGCAGAAAGACAGAGACTAGTGTCAAATTTGTTTATTATCGTAAAATTTTTCTAATTCCACCGTGCTAATGTTGAATGTGGGCTCATTTTCCATAGTGTTTATCTTTGTAGTGTCTATGAGGAAAAAATTTGCCAAAAGATTTTCTTACATTATCATTTTAAACTTTCTTAGCTTAGCTTTCGTACTATTTCTGTGTCCGCCAAAGAATCCAAGATTCAGATCCCACCAAATAAAAATCTATGTTAACTCAAGTTTTAGAATAGATTATTACCCCCGACTCTACCCCACAACCTATCATTTATTATATTCAGTTATAGGCTTTGTTCTCAGCAAGCCACTCCAAATTCTTTATAGAAGCAGGCAAAACAGAAAGTATAGATAATTCATTAACAGGATAGAAGATTACCGTTTCAAAACAAGCTGGGTGCCTCTCCTATTTTCAGGTTGCGTGGTTGGTCTCTGGTCTAAGGAAGTCAATGCTGTGTGATCAGAGCACTGATATTTGCCAAGGGCTGAGACCTCCCCATTGTCAATACGTTAATATTTTAGCAGACACTGTTGGTCATAATAGTAAATGACTTGGTCAGCTTATGAGCTTAGAAAAGGCTTTTTGGTCTTTGGCAGGATATTAAATGTAGCAGATTACTGATATGCATTAGACATGTTCTGTAGTTTCTTAGATGATTTCCTAAAAGGTATGGTTTTTAGACATCAAACACTGTATAAATACAGTCTACAGAGAACTAGAGAAAAAGCAAGGTGTAGCAGAAAGAGGCATGGGTTCGGGCACTCTGATGTGAGCCTAATCTTAGCTCTGCCAGTTACCTAAGAGGTCCTAGTAGGTATATTAATCTCCTAGAAGCTGCAGGCTACTCACCTCTCAAGTAAGAATATTAATTTCTATTCAAAAAGATGCCTTAAAAATTCAATGAAATACTGTAGATTATTATCTAGGACATCAAAGAAGCTCAGTAAATATTAGCCTTCCATTCTCTGCCCTTTATGTTAGACAGTCTTATTAATTTAGTTTCCAGCATTATGGAATTGTGGCTATTTGACCTTAGTTATTGTTTACCTCTGCATTGTCCATGTATAAAGGATTTATTAACCAGGTTGAGAGTTAAGGGTTTTAAGGATTATATTCAATGAATGAAATAGTTCATAACTATCTTTATGAATTTCAGCACATGTACAAATTGACATATCGAATTATAAGTTAATGTTAGCTGTTAATTTCAAGCAGGAGTTCTACTTGAAAGCATTTTATGAGCAGGGTGCAGTGGCTCACGACTATAATCCCAGCACTTTGGGAGGCCGAGGCGGGCGGATCACGAGGTCAGGAGATCAAGACCATCCTGGCCAACATGGTGAAACCCCATCTCTATTAAAAATACAAAAAATTAGCTGGACATGGTGGCGCGCCTGTAGTCCCAGCTACTCGGGAGGCTGAGGCAGGAGAATCGCTTGTACCAGGGAGGCAGATGTTGCAGTGAGCCAAGATCACGCCACTGTACTCCAACTGCCTGGGCGAATTGCCTGTATGTATTACTTTCCTAAGATTGAAGCTATGTGACAGTATTGGAGGATATTATGTGCCTTGTATTATACCACTCAGGAAGTGCTTTCTCTATCCTAATATGTTTTTTCCCTTGGTTAGCAGTTTGTAATAAAGTGCATTCTGGGAGATAGTTATACTTGTTCTAAATAACTGGTTCAAGTTTCTCTCTGAACCATGAACCCTTTATTGTTCGTGGCTCAGTGACCAAGAATAAGACCTCAGTGCTGTGCTCCAGAACATAGCCATAGCCAAACAGATTCACTTCCAGATCTTGGCATAATGTTAGAGAATTATTGGGAAGAAAAATGGCTACCTCTGATATTACACCTCTATGCCTTAATATGAAAATATTTTTAAGCCTATGCAACTATGGGGGAAATGGTTATCTTTATGTACTTCTTTCAATAACTATTTAAATATAGAGAAAATGCTCTTGTTTTCTAAAATATATTTTACAATTGTCATCTGTCATCTTTGATTTTATGTTAACTAGCCTAAATGGGTTGCCTCTCAAGCAGTAACAATCAAAAAATAAAATTTATATTTTTTTCTGCATAGATTATTTTTACTTTTTGAACATCCTCTCATTGGTCTTCATATATCATTGTTCTTATATTTGATGTATATTCTGACCCAGGCCAAATTTAAGCAAGAATTTATTACTAGACTGGCACCAAAACGTTTCTTTTCAAAGAAATGACTGTTGTTGGACAGGTCCAGAGCACCTGATTACCAAGAAAAGGTCTACATCTCTGTTCTACACTCCCTGATCAAATGAAGACATGTTTTTCAAAGCTTTAGTGGGTAGGGTGTTCCTTCTTCAGAATTACTCTTTGACTTTTTTCCAGACAGTAATTTCTGGCAAGTAGAGATAAAAACAGCTCTCTGAATAGTCATTCAAAACCGACAAAATTCATCTTTATTAAAACTCATAACCAAATTTATTTGGGGGCAATAGGCTTTCTGTATGTCAGTTAAGCATCACACACACACGTATTTTGACAGCATGGAGCATAACCAGAGACAGCCTACCTCGCATTCTGGGGGTGTGTAACTTAAAAAGTGGAGCCCGAAGAACTAACTCTGGGAGGTGCGCCCTCCTGTGATGTTCAGACATTTTACTTTGAAGAATGTTCTTTCTGTGTTTATCAGTGTTAGCTGTTTGTATTCTTTGGTACTATAATTCTCTGTTGAGAGTGTTCTTTGTGTATTCACTTTGCCTTATATATTTTCTTAACCACTGTTGGAAATGAATCCTTTTCTCTGTACCACAACATCCGCAATATTGGGGTTGCATTTTGGCTGGTGGTGTGACAGAGGCAATCAATGCCGTGTCAGCACCAGAATATCCTTGAAAGGGAGCAAAATCGTTTTTCAAAAGTAATAAGAAAGATAAAATCCAGACCAACAAAGTGAATTCCTGATCAGAATTTGAAAGATAATAAAAATGAAAAACTAGCAAAGATCACAAATGTGAATATCAAGAAAAAGACTAAGCTGAATAAAACAACTGTAAACTTTACTATAGTGAATTCTGAAATATTGTGAGCTTTTTTCCTGAGCCAGATTAAAGAGGAATAGGAGGCCTATCTTCATTTGCACAGGTAACTGAGCCCGACACAGAGTACATGAGCTTGTTCATACAATTTCAGAGAGAAAGCAGGAAATAGAATCCCAGGTCTGAGGCAACTATATGCTTCTGTTACATTAACTTTTCCACATTGTTTTCTTAGAAATTGCAACTTTATCCAAAACATTTAATTCTATCTATGTGTTGTGGATTGATGTGCAAATTGTTGTCACATTTAGAATAGATTTACCCCCATCCTGTGGTGTAGTTCCCCACTGCTTAAAAACACTGCTGTCCAAAGTGAAGAGGAAAGAAGCACCAAAAAAGGCCTCAGTAATGCCACTGACTAAATTGTGATCATGAGAATTTGGTTAGTTCATTTATAAAAAATGGGATTCGTTTAAAGGAATGACTAGTACTCTGCCGTGAGAACTATTGTACTATTGTTGGCAAACAATTAGGTTCATCCTTTCTGTCACAGGTGAATCAACATTTTATCCTAAATTATTTATTATTTAATATTAATTCCCAGTCTTTAAAATATTGAAATATTGCACTTAAGTTAGCAGGAATTTTTTCAGTTTGAAGATGTTATTCTTTTAAAAAAGTATTATTCTTAATATTTATTATTTAATAAATGTTTGATAATGAATCTAATAAATGCCTCATATTTGCTTACTACTTCAGAGCTGTGAATTTCCCAGACTTCAGCTAAAGCTGCACATTACATGTATTATTTACTTAAATTTTTTATTTAAATGTATCAATTAATTTATTCAGTCAGTAAATATTTATTAGGCACACATGTACTAGGCACTATTCAAGCCAATTTTTAAATTTAAACAACTTTAGTGTTATTCTAGGATATCGTATATGTAAAATAATGTTATTTGTATTTTTCTAAGGTAAATTTATATGACTAATATAACTATTCAAATGTGCAAAGGGGGCTGGGCACAGTGGCTCACACCTGTAATTTCAGTGCTTTGGGAGCCTGGGGTCAGAGGGATCACTTGAGGCCAGGAGTTCAAGACTAGCCTGGGCAATATAATGAAACCCCATCTCTACAAAAAATTGTTAAAAATTAGTGGGCATGGTGGTGGGCACCTGTGATCCCAGCTATTTGGAAGGCTAAGGTAGCGCGATCACTTGAGCTTGTAAGGTCAAAGCTGCTGTGGGCATGCCAACCATGCCAGGCATGGTGGTACATGCCTGTAATTCTACCTACTTGGGAGACTGAGGTAGGAGGATCACTTGAGTTACAAAATTCAAGGTCACGATGAGCTATATATATACATATACAGTGTGCTATATATATGTGTGTGTGTGTATGTATATAGGTATACCTATATACGTGCACCACTGCACTCCAGCCTGGGTGACAGAGTGGAGACCTTGTCTCTAAAAAAAAACTAAAAAAGAATATTTAAAGGTTTGTCCATGTTTTACCTAAAATAACTTTGCATACTACCAGTGGCACTTTGGACTGCTTCGGTGTTGATAAAGCACCTTCATGTTCGTGGTCTTTTTAGATTCTTTTAATGACCCATAAAGATGTGCAGAATTATCCCCATTTTACAGATGAGAGAACTGAAGCTTGGAGAAGTGGCATTCCTAAGAATACAAATCACAGGTAGTTAAGCCAAGTCCCAGCCCTGGTCTTCTATTCTAAGTTTAGTACTCCTTACATTATACCATTCCCCAACAACAGGACTTTGTAGAAATGGAATGGAAGTAAGGAATGAAAAGGGGAGCTTGAGGTCAACTGTCATCTCTGTTATGAGATCTGTGATGTGGCTAGTGCTCCATTATTCTTTGACGTTTACACAACAGCTCTGCTTCAGCAATAAGGAACAGAAAAGAATTCAGAAAAAGAGGTGTTATCAAGATTAAAGCCTGCGGAAAAATTTAACATCATCTCCAGTTAACCAGCTCTATTTAAAAGTGATCCAGGATCATTGATCCAGGTTCTTCGAATATGTACTGTACCTCTCTTTCAAAGGTTGGTTTGGCTCTCTGAAAGGTTTATGTCTTCTTTTGTCAGACTTAACGTTTCTTCTGAGATACATGAGGTCCCACTGTGCTGACACCAAATCAAAAACTTAAATAAATTACCAAATGTGTAATATGGGCCTTCTGAACAAAATAAGCAAATAAGCAACCAGAGATTCATCCTTGTTCAAAAAAAAAGCAACTCTTAATCATCCATCACATAGTAGTATCTGGCTTTCTGAATATGTTTCTATCCACACTGAACAAACCATAGAACTATTTATGTAGCAGAGTTATTATAACTAAAAATTTTAAATGAAAGAAGAGTTTTTAATAGTCAAAAAGTGTTGGTAGGGCACGATGGCTCATGCCTTTAATACCAGCACTTTTGGAGACTAAGGCAAGCAGATTGCTTGAGCCCAGGAGTTTGAGATCAGCTTGGGCAACATAGTGAGACCCCTGTTTCTACAAAAAAATTAAAAAAAATAGCTGAGCATTGTGGCACACACTTGTGGTCCCAGCTACTCAGGAGGCTGAGATGGGAAGATCACTTGAGCCCAGAAGGTTGAGGCTACAGTGAGCCAAGATTGTGGCACTGCATTCCAGCCTGGCAAACAGAGCAAGATCCTGTAACGAATGGAAGGAAGGGAGGGAGGGAGGGAGACAGGAAGGGAGGGAAAGAAAGAAGAAAGAAAGAAAGAGAAAGAAAGAAAAGAGGGAAAGAAGGAAGGAAAGAAAAGGAAGGAAGGAAGCTAGGAAGGAAGGAGGGAGGGAGGGAAGGAAAGAAGGAAGGAAGGTAAGAAGGAAGGAAGATGGAAGGAAGGAAAAAGTATTTAACATTTAACATGTATATATATAAATGAATAAGTGAACTATGAATACATATAAATTCCAGGTAACTTTATGATTCTTAAATGGCATGAGTAAAGAGTTACACCATGATGGCCAGCACTATTAGTATCATTGTTACCGGCATGAAACTGTGTGGACAGATGAGTAAAGATAAATTATAAAGCCCTCCCCTAAGTTCTCACTAAGATAGAGTTAAATAATTTATGAGACTCCTGGTTTGTGATTGTACAAAAATACAAGATTATAATTATAGATGAAAGTATTATCTTAAATTACTTCATCCTTTAGTGTAATTTTTATAAAAATATTTGTGTGTGTTTAACCTTTTTAATGTTACATTTATGTATTTGATTTCCTGGTACTTTTTTAAATTTACAAGTTAGCTAAGTAGTTTACAAGGGAGTGTTCATTAAATATGATTTCTATTTAACTAGAAATTGAATTTATTTTGTTATTATCTGATACCGTTTTTGGTGGGTATCTTTAAAGTTTCTTGAATATTTTTCAAATGTATGATTATTTCCCCAGAAACACACTCTTCATATATATTTCACAATACAGTAAAATGCTAAAATCCTGAAACAAACTAAACTTTCTTCTGAATATGTATGATCTTGTTATACCAGAAATGCACAGTGGTATATATCTTATTTATATTTAGTTTCAGAAAGACTATCTTTGCTTTCTTTTTCGAGGTCATTTAATTCTTTATAAATAATATAGTTTATTATAAGTTTATTATAGCCTTAGAGGCAGATTTAAATGAAGAAACCATGGTAGAGTATTAGTTCAGGAAAAAAAGTTTCTGGAAAATTATTTAAGCATAAAAAAATTTGAATACAAATTTGGCCAAGTTGTCATCTAAATTTTGTAGAAATACAATTTTAAATAATTTGACCTAAATTTTTGAGTGTGCCTGTGTGTGTGTGATTTTATATATATAAATGCTATATATATAAAATGACTGTATATTTCAATATATGTTGGAGTTGGTATCATGGAGAGAGGTTGAGCACTTTGGAGTCAGACCTCAGTTTCAGTTCTGGCCATGTTATTTAAATGCACCAAGTCTCACCTGTAATAATACAAAAGTAATACTAGTTTGCAGTAGTATCATATTAAATGATAGAGCAGTGCCTTTTACATAGTATATGCACAAGAAATGTTTTTACTGTCCCTTATTCCATAATTAATTAAAAATAAAAATTGAAGACTCAAAAAAAATAGTTTGACCTAACTTTGTTTTTTGAATTAAGACCAACGGGGTAAGTTTTAATTGCTGTGTCTTGCTTTGTTTCATTGTGAATCTGCATTCTGTGACCTGATCAATCCCTTATGAGATCCCCCACTACAAAGTCTAATAGAAGTTTGTTATATAGCACAGCTTCTCTCCTGCTGCCAAGAAGCTTATTTAAATATAAGTGGAGTCATTTATTGATTACAAAAATGTAATAGGCAAAACATCTTTCATATCCACTTCATGTGAGTGAATACAAGAGGGAGGCTTATTTCTAACATGAAATGTGAAAGTGCATCCGGCACCTTTTTTTTTTAAACAACACATGGATGCATTCAGCTCACTTTAGCTTTTCCAGTGGTACCAGTAACCCAATAGGACACTTTTCTTTATGTGAAGTGTTAGTGGAACAAAGTTGTGTCTTGTCCGGGCACACAGTGAATTGGGTATGTATGAACTTGTGTGTATAAGACATTTGGATTCCTTCGGGCAAAATACAAAAACATGAAAAGGAAACATTTCTATTATTTGACTGTTTTTCTCATTGAATATTAGAAATGCTTGTTTTCAGACTTAATAATGACAACCTTTGTTAATCATAATTGTGTTCTAGATTTGAAGAGGTCATAGAGAAGTTATTTCTAAACAATATTCATGAGTCAATCTTGAAGATACAAAGACAAAAGTTAATAATAATTTCCTTGCTTATTAGTGTTTATGTTTTTACCCATGAGGCATTTTGTTTAACTCTGTATTTCTTTATAACAGTGACTTGGGGGTTGGAGGAGAAATGGGGGTAAAGTGGCTTGATTTTACCCCAACTGGATGGCTTAGGTACTTGCCTTGAAACTATGCTTACACAGCAAACAACGCTATTTTTACTTAGATTGTGTGTGTGTGTGTGTTTTTACAGAATAAAAATAGCCATATTTTTCTAAAAGTGTTTTTATTCTCAAGTCGCATACAAGTTTTCCTAATTATTAATTGTTTTTATTGGGGGAGGTGGCTTCAAGAACCACCATAGAGATTCTCGGGGTTTGTGGCAAAGGCTGCACCCTCCACACATGCACACATATCCCACCACACTTGGTGACTGACCTCTGTTGAAGTAGCAGACCACACACAGACTGGCAGTGATAAAGCAAGACAGGACAGAGGACACACCCACAAGGCATAGCAACACCCTCTTCTCACGTTTTATGGCCTCTGCAAAGCCAACTGTGTACTAGGTCATGATCATTGCTGTATGCTAGGATAAGTATTCAACAAGACTTATCACATTAATTCTCAGCAATTCTAGCAGGAAGGTAGGTATTATTGTCCTCATTTTACAGAGGAGGAGACTGAGGCTCAGAAAATGTGTTTTACTCCTACTAGGAAGTGAAAAGATAGCATTCAAACTTTGATCTGTTGGCTCCAAAGCCCCCCCACTTCACTAATTACCACTCTTGTCTTCCCCTGATACTGATATCACAGTAATCTGATACTACAGATTTGCAGTTGCTAAGAAAGTGAGCCAGGATCTCTGATTTTTATGATGTTGTGAGTTGAAGGTTGTTTAAATTCCAGATGTTATTCCCAAAATATTATTTCCAAAATGTTGACAATTTTAAAGCCAAACAGCTTTTCACGTCCGTTGATGTTGCAGCCTGGAGCCACAGAATCAACCTCTAATGAGGACAGAAGATTTGACAGGGCAGTGAAGGTTAAGGCTCCCCTCCCCTCCAGTGCAGCACCTGCTAGTACGGCAGGAAAGTAAAAACCGTGTTTAACAATTACAGGTCTGGGTAACGTGGTTTGGTCTTCATACCTTCACTCAGGTGGAGCCCGAGAAGTTGAAGACACTAACAGAAGGTTTGGAAGCCTACAGCCGTGTCCGGAAAAGGAACAGAAAGTAAGCACTTTTTAAAACTTTCACTTTGTTTTTCAAGGATATAATTTACTGTTTTTCCATCAAAGGGGCAATGAAATCTCACTGATTCTGTCCATGTTGTGGCCTGCCTAAGTAAAGTTTAATATTTACCACCAAAGAGGACCATTATAGACAAGCCAAATTAGTGATTACAAAAAACATTCTCTAAACAATTTCTGTTTACACTATGTATAATATTTGCCTCTTCTCTTTCCTCATTACCTGCATCTCTATTCCTCTCATTTAGTGGAAAATAAAAAATAATATTCTTAACATATAGCAATTAAATAGGCTCTGAAAGCGTAGTGAGTCAATCCCTTTGCAATTCAAATACTTTGGGGGTAAATACCTCTAGTTGTATATGTGCAAATAATTTTGGCAGATTACTTGTCAAAGTGATGCTAAATAAAGATTTTTTTGTTGCATCAGGGTTGTGGACTTGAAAGTAAGCTTTCTTTGGAATTATAACAAGAAGTTGAATTTCAGGCCAGTATTCAAGTTTTTCTAAATCTTTGTTTTCTGAGTAAATGTAGTATGATACAGTATGGACAAACAGATAATATTAGAAACACAGTTTTTACTGTGATACAATGTACGTTCATGTATCATATTAAGGTAGAGAACTACAAGTGTGCTTCTCTGTATGTACCTAGAAAGCTATTTAAAAATGTGTAAATTGATACACCTGTTCAGTTGCTATAATAATTTCCATGTTATCAAGCAACCAGGAATTATATATGAATTAATTTTTATTCATTTACAGAATGATCCTCACATTTCCTTCCAGATATTGACACATAGGCTTAATGTGTTTATATATTATCATCTTTCTAAAAATACCATTTTAACTTCTGTTTGTACATCAAGACTTATAAAGTGGGGATCAGATTGATTCATAGTGGATCTTGCATAAAAGGCTTATATAATGATATCAGTAATATCTATTAAAAAGCAATGTCTTTCCCTTTCGGTGTTTCCCATAATTCTGGCCAGAGGCATAATTTTAGAAGTTAACGAATCTTGGAAAGACTCTGCACCTCAATAAAAGGTCTCTGAAAAGATGACAGCTACAAAGGGCAAACCCCTATGTCTCTACGTCCTGGACTCCTTTGGAAAGCAGCAAATTGGTACTAATTGTGTCAAGGGCCAAGCGAATTGCCAGATAACATCCCTCTAGACCTGATGAGGAAAACAGGGATCAAGCTCCCTCCACTCTTACTGAGGCACACTTGCTGTGCAGAGCTTAGCAACAAGATAAAGCCACTAAAATTAATACAAGGTCTGGATAAAAGGAGGAAAATTGCAAATTACGTACATCACAAATTTGCATTGGGCCAGTTGCCGTAAAATATTCAACAGTATCCATTTCTTTGGTGTAAAAGATCCCTAAAACTGTTTCCTACAGTGAAACATGCCAGGTACTTGGATTATGTACAAAATAAAGTTAATAACAGAAATAAAATAACTCTTCCAAATATTCAAATACACTCCAGATATTCAAACGCACTGCCTTGAAATGAGCTGGATTTTCCCCGTGTGTTTGCTATTAGGCAATTTCTGAAAGGTAATGAGTAACAAACTACAGTTTAAAATTTTTCTTCAAAGCCAATTTACTATTTGTAGTAAATTAAAGTGGGTGCTATTTAAAGGAATTCTCCTCGTGATAACCATAAACTTAGATTACAGATTGAAGAGGTAAAAGTAGAAAGTACAAAGCTAACGTTTATAAAAAGAACTTTATTTACCATACCATTGTCTAAGCAGACAGATTTTCCTTTTTGATGCCCAGTAGAATGCTTTACATTTTGCACATGTAATTGCAAATTCATCATTTCACTCTCCCAGTCACAAGATGGGCCCAAATTACTGAGCCCATTTGCAGATGTGGACACTCAGACTCAGATAGTTTAAATAATTAGTTGAAAATCCCACAACTGATAAATTATATGTTGAATCAAATCATTTTTTAATTTAGGCATTTATTCTCAATTTAAGGAGACAAATTTAGCAAAAAATCTGTGCCAGGAACAGTGCTACAGTTCCTAAAGCTCACTGTTTAGTGAAAGAGACAAATGCAGAAACAAATTAATTAAAATGTTAAAATTGCAACGACAGCAATATATATACTATATTTTGGGGTCATAGGGAAAGGGCAGGTAAAGGAAGGGATTCTAGAGGAGTCAATGTCTGCACCAAGCCTACACACTACCTAGGCATCAGCCACACAAAGGAAACAAAGACCAAGATGGGGTGGTATAGTGTTTAGATGAGAGCAGCAGTTGGATTTGGGGGACTGTAAAATATTAGATGGGAAGTTGTAAGAAGTACAAGCAGGAACCAGATCATGAAGGGTCTAGTAAGGGCCAATAGGATGTTTTATTGTTTTCAAAGTGCCTAAAGGGGGCAGGTGGTTGGATTTTCACCTTAGGTACGGCTGTGTAGGAGAACAAATTTTAAGGCAACAATATTGAAGATAAAGAGATCGTTCAGGAGCCATGGCAGAATACAAGGGAGAACAAGGACCCAAACCAGGAGATGGTGGAGTTGGGGATGAGGATGGAAAAGAAGGAATGTGGTCAAGAAATATTTAGGAGGTAAAATAGACAGAACATGGGATGATTGATCAGAATTTGAAGGAATGGAAACAAAATCAATGACAGCTCTCAGGTGTTCAGCTTGGGTGACTTGGTAAGTGGTAGAAACACTGACTGAAATGGAGTTTACAGGGGGAAACTATTGAGTACAGTTTGGGGTGCCTGTAGGATAGGCTGGACATGCATGTCTGAAACTGGGAAGAAGCAGTATTTGAGAGTGTACAAATGACTGCAGTCACACAGAGATACTTTGACCAATTTGAAGAACAGTAGGCTAAAAATTGAACATGTGAAAGAATGAAGAAGATGGGAAGAGTGGTCAGTAAGGAGGAGGAGAATGAGGGGAAGTGGATAGAGCCTCAGGAGTCAAAGACGGATAAAGTGATCAACAGAGGTCCAGTAATAAAAGGACTGAAAAAAATCTCCATTAGATGGGCAATTTGAAGGTCATTGGTAACCTCAGTGAGAAGAGTTTCCAGTAGAGTGATGTACACATAAAGTGGCCATGGGTTGATGATTAAAAAAGAATAAGGAAATGGAGAGAGGAGATGTAGATTATTTACTCTTCTTTCTACCCATAAAGTGAAAATTTCCTAAAAAATAACAAAGAAAGATTTTTTTAATTGACAAAGATTTGACTGCTTTTGTAGACTGAGGGGAAGAAGAAAAGAGGAAAAGGCTGAAAAAGGAAGGTGGCATTTGGAACAACATAATTAAGAGGTTGGCTTTTACCTGGACTCAAATCCTGTTTCTTCCACTTCATAGCTGTGTGTTCACAATCTCCCTGAGCCTAAATTCTTCATTTCTAAAATGGGCATAATCCTACTTTAGGATTGTTATAATACAGATAATATAGAGAGAGCCTCAGCACAGTACTTGGCACACGGTATTTTGTAAATAGCTATTTTTATTATAAAGATACAGGTGAAAGAAACAAAATTGTCTGGTTTTTTTTCCCAGTTGAAACATTCTACCACCATATTAGATGTTTAGAATTTTATGTAGTCATTTTAATCCTCAGTGTCCTCAAACTGTACAAGAAATAAATATCTTTAAACATATGTTCTAATTATATCCTTGTAGTAACATATTTATTTAACACGTTACTTAGGGCAATTTTGTACTTAAAAGCAGAAACAGCTTTATTAAAGAAAAATTCCATAGCTTTTACATATGTTCTGATTTTCATTTAAGTGAGGAACAAATCTTCTGTCTACATATACATTTCTTTGGAAACCTGAATTTTTGTGAAGCTGGCAAACAATAAAGTGATTAAATAAGTCACACTTTCACTTTAAAACCAAGGAATGATACTTACCATGTTAAATTTTCTTACATCTGCATTCATTCTCCATAGACTCTGTTTTAGAGTGTAGGGTTCTTGACTTTTAGGTCTCACTCAAATTTGTTACATACTATATGAAGTAAGTCACTTAAACTCTAACCTGACAATGTAGAACAACTTGCAACTTCTCATTTCCCTTCTGTTTCTTGTACCATTCATAGATGTGTACCTGGCTTTTTAAAAAATTAGTGAAGATAAGGATAATGTGTGACAGTATAGGCAATGAAGTTGAGAAGTGGCAATTATTTCCATTGATAATTAGAAATGTGATTATATGAACATCTATTACTTAATCAAGTAGGTTTTAGAGTGTCCATTAGTAAAAATGTTTATTATTAAATGTCAGCGGGGAATAGAAAATAATAGAAGAAACTCCACAGGGAGGCTCTCTGGACTGGAAGACTGAGTTTTGACTAATTGTTCATTTCTTGAATTTGTGGAGTTCTCTTCTTCCTCTTGTAAGTTCATTCTGACCTGACCAGTTAGCATAAAAACTGACCTGCAGATTTGACATCTGGGAGAGTCTCTCTTTACCTCTCAAATCTCATGTTGTGTACAAATAGCTTCATGCCCCACATTTATGTATTTATTTTCTCTTCCAAAAGTAGTCATTTCTCCCTCTATTAACTATGAAGGTATGTTAAAGGTGAAATATTATACTAATTTAGCTTGAATTAATTCAAGGTGTTTACAAATATTTGAAATATCTTGAAGAATGAGATGACAAAATTCATGAAATTGGTTTTTTCAACAAGCAATGTTGAATTGTTGTTGTGCTTGAGTGGTAATTGTTATTGCAGCTTTTCATGGTTAGGTAAAAGCTTTTTCCTATGACTCTTTATCTGTTACTTTTGAAAACTCTAGTCAAATATCCATTTTCTTCATTACAAAATTAGAATTGATTTCACCAATTATCCCTAAAGTTATGAAGTAGTACATATGAACAGTTGTCATAATACCTATTCCATCAAATTGTTGTAAAGATTAAATGAGATAATGTATATAGAGTTTTAATACAATTCTTAGCACATAGACATTTTTTAGTAAATAACAGGTTTGTTTTTGTTTTTTTTTACTAAGATTAAAGGTGAGAGAACCAACGTTCGCTGGAGGTTTTTCATTAAAACATTGTAACTTCATTTTAAATATTTAGAACTTTATATAGTCAATTTTAAACTCATAAGATCTTATCGAAATTTATAATAAATAAATGTCTTTTAAAACTTATGTTAATACATCAAACTTACGTTTATACAAAAGAAATAGTAGGCCAAGCGCAGTGGCTCACGTCTATAATCCCAGCACTTTGGGAGGCCAAGGCGGGTGAATCACAAGGTCAAGAGATCGAGACTTTCCTGGCCAACATGGTGAAACCCTGTCTCTACTAAAAATATAAAAATTAGCTAGGCGCAATAGCACCTGTAGTCCCAGCTATTCGAAAGGCTGAGGTGGGAGAATCGCTTGAACCTGGGAGGTGGAGGTTGCAGTGAGCTGAGATCATGCCACCACACTCCAGCCTGGCGACAGAGTGAGACTCTGTCTTAAAAGAAAGAAAAGAATTAGTAAGGATAAATTTATTTAACACATTACACAAAGAGTGATATTGTGGGACAATGTGGCAGTAATAATACTGTCAGAATCCTTGCCAAGCAGCCTGCAAAAGGGGCCCCAGCCCAGCCTCAGCAATCCCTAGGTGGCCTTGCAGAGGGCTCCCAGGACCTTGCTTAGCAGGCACCTCATTAGGAAAACAACTGAGACTGACTCCATGAGATGATCAGGGCCCCTTGAAACTGGAATGAGTAGATAAATGGAAGACAGTAGATATATAGTAAAAACTCTTCTTATATTACCAGTTAGAGGGAATGAATAGATTATACAAACTAGTTGGTATTTACAACAGTTATAAGGAGAAAAAAGACAAGTATGTATATCATAACACCTTTTGTGTGTGTGTTTCAAAAAAAAACCACATAAAACAATACTAGGTGCTGTTCGTGGATAAATTTTATATAAAGTATAAAAGCAGACTAAAAGTTGAGGTTGTAAGGTGAAGGAAAATGGGACCAGGATGGATAACAAATGGGAATTCCAGCTTGCTTTTTTTTTAATATAGAAGACTTAAAGGAAGTATGTAATTTATTAACATTTCATTCCAGGAGGGGAATATGTTAGGTTTATTTTATCCTGTGTACTTCTCTGCATTTTTAAATTTCTAAAAATAAATGACAAAAATATAAAAGCTAAAGACTAGCTTTCACGGCCAGCAAAAGGTAGGAGAAAAGTGGTTGATGCCATATTACCTTTATAATTTGGTTAAAACTAATACATTAATTTTTCCCTTCAGTTAATGTCATGACAGGGTGAATGAAAAGAATCACCTTCAGTTAAACTGACCTAAGTACGTATGTTTTTTTGAAACAGGACCATCTGGGCCAGCTTTGGACAAATATTTTTATTTAGCAAATACATAGAGTATCTATGGTATGTCTAGCACTATAGTACTCAGGGGTGGAAAACTCGGAGTTCTCAAAGTGTAAACAGAAACTCAGTGTATGCACTGTCCAGTCATGGTGTGTGAGGATCAAACCTAGTGAAAGCTATGGTATACTGAACTGAAGTTCAAAAGTGTTTCAAAACACTATGCTAACCAAACTGAATATGACAGTAAGTCAAATTCTTCCACGACTGCAAATTTCCAGTCTCCATGGTTGATTCTGAGATAGGACTTAACTCATGGAAACCCACGCTAACCACCTGTAATGAAAACGTCACCTCCAGCAGCTTTCCTAGTAATTGTCATGACAGGGTGAATGAAAAGAATCACCTTAGTACTTGGGGGAAAAAAAGGCTGGGGTGGGGGGTAATTATTTATTTGCATAAAGAAGGAAAAACAAGTTAACAGTCAGGATGGGCAAAGTGTACATAACCACAGAGGTGGGTGGCATGAATTTACCTGATTTTAGTTCAGTAGCTTCATAGATACAAGCTTCAAAAATGGTAGATGTACCATGTGTGTAATTCAGGCCAAATACGTGTAATGGAATGCTAAGTGGAGAGAAAAGGACAAGAGAAGTGATAGGCACCTTGAGGCCGTCACTCTTTCTCTGTTCAAATAGTTACATCATTTTGGTTTTTGGGAAAATGTGCTGGGGGCCAGGCTCGGAGCCTCAGGTGCGTCAGAGTTAAGCTGTTTCCCACCTGGAACGTGCACCGGGATTTCGGCCTTCACTTGCTCTAGAGCCAGGACGCTGCAGAGAGGGCAGAGGGAGCTCCCTAGTGGCCAGAGCCTGCAGTTCAGCCCCTCCGCCCTTCCTCTAGTCACTCACAGCCAGGCTGCCTGAGAAACAAGAGGCACCGCAGGGCCGGCTGGAGCCAGGGAGCGTGAGCGGCGTCTCTGGGAGAGGGAACCCGTGGCCCAACTTTCTTCTCAAATCACCAGATTGTGGAAGAAGCACGTGGAAGAGAAAAAAGTCCATCTCCCAGCCCCCCAGTCTGTTCAACTTTTTTTAGTAGTTCTGTGACTTTAATCATTAGTATTCAGTGGTAAGAATCCCAGAGTGATGTTTTGTCATCTGAATTTTCCAAACGCGATTATAAATTGGCTTTCTCTGGTGGAACTGGTTCTTTTGTTTTCTGATTAGGAAATTAAATTGAGATTTTGTTTCTTTAATTTTTTAATCTGGTGCGTTGTTTTCATTAATTCCAGAAGTGGAAAGCTAAATAACCATTTAGAAGCTGCTATTCATGAGGCCATGAGTGAACTGGACAAAATGTCGGGGACTGTAAGTTAATTTATTTTTTCATTATACTGTGTTTCTTTGAAAATAAATTGTGTTGCACTTTTTCGTAAAGTCTCTTGAATATTGTCAAACAACTCACGTAGCATAACTAAATTAATAGCCTGGAAAAAGAAGACAAATATCAGAAAAGATTCAAAGTCACTTAAGAAAAAAATAACCTGCCAGCATTAACTATGTCTTTCTTCCTGAGATAAGTAACTTTTGTTTTGCCACATAACATTCTTTTAAAATATGAGCAGCAAAATATGAAAGTTCAAACCACAGCTTTCTGCGTTTGACTCTGTGAATGGCTGTGGCCATTACTATTGCCTGTATATTTAGTAATGCAAATTTCTCTCTGTCCATTGAACCAAAAAGCGAAATTAAACAGTGGGGTCCAGATCAAGAGTATATAGACCTCTCATATCCCATTTTTATTGAACTGTGCATATAATAGCATTGATTGTGAGAAGTTTGATCGTTATCCTCCAGTTCACACATTGACTGATACAAATACTTAAAATATAATTTTGGTAATCTCCAAAAAATGTAAATTATCTGAGGCTATTTAGCATGAGAAATAATTTCTTTTCCTTGACCTTATGTTACAGGGTTTTCTGAATCCCGACAATCCAATGGCAATTGGATGATGGAATTAGTATGGATTTTAGAGATTTTGTAATCCAACCAACCCATCATTTCACAGATGGGTGAATTGAAGCCCTGAGACATTAAATTTCCTGATAAAATTATAAGAAAGATCTAGATTGGGGATTATAAACTCAAATGTTTTCTAGGGCCAGGCAAACAATATCACTAAAGTGGGCCAGGTATGGGAAAACAGCAGTTGGAATGGATGAGAAATGCCAGTGCAGATGCATGGGTTGGGGCAAGCTACCAGTCTAGAGGCTCAGCACAGCAAAGGCCATTACCCACTTGAGTCTGGTGCTGGTTGAGGAAGGGGTTGCTCCACATCAGGGCACAGATTCTTTCTGTATCTAGTGTCCACCTCTCTTAGGTCCTCAGAGTGCTCCATTATATCCTTTGCATTTTGCCTAGAAGGTAAAAGAAGAAAGCGTGCTAAGAATACTGCCAGCATAGGTTTTATGAGCCAGGCCTAGAAGCTCATTCTGTTAACTTTCCACTGACCTGACCTAGGCCTTCTTAACTCAAGTGGAATAGGAAATAGAGCATAGACTGTACCTGCCCAGGAAAAAGAGAAAATGAGTTTGGCCATCGTCTCTCTAGACTCTGCCTCAGGACATTTGGTCCTTGTGGAAATCAGGTAGTTGAGAGTAACAAGGATTGGGGCAACCTGAGGGGCATGTGCGCTCTCTCCAGAAGGCATTCCTTCCATGCTCCAGCAGATCTTAGATGTGGGAAATTGTGTTCATGTTGCAGGTTCTTCCCATTTTTTATATGAAACCAGAAATCTAGAGGTAAAAATTCTTATTTATATGTGTTGACACTGTTTTTAAAAATATTAAAGTGCCATATGGCTAAACAAAATACCATTTCAGGACACATTTGGTCCACAGATTACTAGTTTGCTGTCTGCTATAAAAAGTTTCTTTACTCAGTTATGAAAAGTTTTGCCTCTTTACTACAGACTAGTGGTTTTTTTAAAATGTGTATGGAGAAGATTAGGAGGAATAGGCAGATTGAGAAACCCACAAACATTATTTAAAATTTTTTAATATATTTTTTTAAAGCATTTTGCATTTGCGTCTGGATAGCATTGCCCTTTGCTGTTGTCTAAACGTTATTTTTAAGCATGTAATTGAACCAACTTGTCTTGGATCTTGAGAGCTGATTGTACTCATCTCTGCCTAACTCTTAAGTTCTGTGACATAAGGTTGGGAGCTTGAAATTGACCAGGGTAAGAGTTTTACACCACAGAAACTGGCAAAATGCTGCAATGGGCTTGTGTCCAAATGCTGATTAAGCATTTTCTACATCATTGCCTTGGGTTCATCCCTCTTCTCCTGGGTCTTGGACCTTGCTCCCTTCCACCAATAGCTACAAGACAATTTGATCACTCCCTCCTCAAAATTATACCTGCTGTCTAATGCTGCTCAGCCACTGCTCAATCTGATGAACAGCACTAAATGTTGCTAGTTCCTGCATTAGTATGTAAAGAAAGGTGAGTTGTATTAACTGCTCCTCCCAGACTTCCAACAGATGATAGATGGAATTTATCAGATCTGCCAACAGATGATAGTAGAATTCTCTTTTCCATTTTGGTTCTTCTCCTAAACGAACATCCTTAGGCTGAGCTATGTGTGCATGTTCTTATAATTTGTGACCCTTCCTAGTTGTTGTAAAATAAGTAAGGTGACAAAGTGAGAAAAAAATAGAAGCGTGTTTGGTGTGTAATTATCCACTCTTCCAGGCTGTAGTGAAATTGGTCATCTAGGGTCTCTGACAGGGAAGGCTTTATTTTTAAATGGACAATGTGGGTAGCAAGTGCACACTGCATTTCCCATACTTGATTTTGTCCGGTTCAGCCTTTGTTTTCCACTGTCTATTGGCGCCCCCAGAGTGTTGCGCTGCTTACCAGTTTCTAGTATTCTGCATTCTCGATAGTGACTGTGGGCACACTGACATCTGGGGTCTTGGTAAACATTTTGAGTGCCTGAGGATATCAGTAATTGAAAGTGAAAGCCAGAGTCTATTCTCTGCCCTGTTTCTTTGTCAGAAATTGTATGGTGTTTGTGATTTCATCCTCTGTTGTTGTTGTTTTTTTCTACCTTTGTATTTCCAGGTACACCAAATCCCACAGGGTGACAGACAAATGAGACCCCCCAAACCCAAGAGGAGGAAGATCTCCAGATAACAGAGACTACTCCACTAATGAGCAGTGTTTATTGAAGGAACATGCGCAGATGTATCTGTATATAGGTATTGATATAGCCTCTGTTATATCAATATTTAGATTATGGCAGATAGCTACCACCACCACAGGGTGCTAAAGAAACAGTGATAGAAAGTTTTTTTGATCAGGAAGGATAATGAATGCTGGAAAAACCAATCAAAATCTCTGTGTGATGAGAGTGATAAATGGTCAAGAGATTACTGAGAAACTCTTTTTCTATAATACTAAATTGTGATTACAAGAAATAGTCCAAATGTTTCTGAAGAATTTTCAATGTTGTATATAGAAAATACAGAATTTCATGGTGATATCAGAAATGTAAATATTGTACAATATTGTCATGTACAAGCGTACCTAATGCACACTTTATCTTTTATTGTACAAAGAAATAGTGTACAAAATTCTTTGGTTTCTATGGAGTACACCTACCAGAGACTACCAGTGTAAAGTGATAAATAAAAATACAACCTAAATGCTTTTCTATGATAATGTAAAAGATGCTGTTTTTGTATTTAACAGCAGAGAAAAGGCATGATGATGTAATATCTGAATTATGACATACACTGCACACCACTGAGTGTCCATTTATATTGTCTGTTTGGAATGAACCTTGCCTGGAAGCACTGGACTCAATTTTGGGTGTCTAGGAAATTGCAGCCTTGCAGATTTCTAAAGGGATGAGCTCACAGGTCTAAATTAAGAATTCAGAAACTGCAACCATTTGTTGCATATTTTTTTTACCTAAGTTTTAAAATAGAATAGGTTTTATAAAAAAATCTTAGATGGAATATTTTACTCAGCCATTTCTGTAGTTAACATTTGATAGCCACCTGTTAAAGCAGATAGCTTATACTGATGGTACCACTGCTGGTGCTCAGAGTTGAGGGGTTTTTTTGCAAATGATATCTGACAAGATAAAACTTTCTACTTCTGTACATGGAGGCAAAAGCCCCACTTTGCAACCATTATCAGAGGTAAGGTTGATTATAATTCATTTTTTTGTAGTGGCGAAAATAAATATGAATCATCAAAGCAAGTTTCATATCCATTCGTCAGTATTACTTAATTCAGAAGTTAATTAAGGTGGCTTACAAAATTATTAGCAATGGCAATTTTTTATCAGTATTGTGTAACATATCAGATTTATTTTATTTAAAGAATTATTTATACCATTAACAGATTCTTATATATATTAATGTGGCTAAAATGTGCAGGTTAAATCTATTAACCAAATTATTTATATTATATTAAGTAAGAAAAAATGTGAAACAAATGTAGAGAGAAAATACTACATTACAAGTATACAAACCTGAAACTGTGAGCCATTGTAAAGTACAAGGTAATTAATAAGAAATGTAGCACAACGTAATTTTCCGTCTTATTCTCACAACTTTTGTGGTGGTGGTATAACCCTATCTTCCAGGCAGTTAAGCAAAGTTTAGGCTTCCAGCCTGACTTCAAATGATAGATTGTCAAAAGAAGGGATCTATTATCCCTTTATTCTTGGAACCACCAGTCTCTGCCCCAAACCCTTAAGCCCCTAGAGAGCACTGCCTTGTCCTCTAGCCTAGGGCTCACACGACAGTCTCCCACTCAGGCTGCTAGGAGGTTCTCCAGTAGCAGGCTAAGCACCTCAAACTGCCCACCACCTCTCCTACTGCTCCTTTCCCACCCACCCCCCAAACTCCTCAGTCCCGTCATGTAGCAGAGTTCCAGTAACTCAGGAAAATGGAGACCAAGGTCATTCCTTGAGTTGGCTTCTTGGGGCCACAGCACAGAGCATGCCACCTGGGCTCACTTTTGATAGCAACAGCTCTTAGTTATTCCCCTAGGTCTCCTGTGTCTCTCTGTCCCTCTGTTCCTACTCTCACCTCTACACCCAAGCCTAATGGAATGCAGCTGGCTATCCTGGGCTTCATGACCTCAAAGTAGGAACCCTTCCTTCAGGGGGTAGGTTCATTTTGTCTCTCTTGTAATGGTGGGATTGTCTGCCCGGTTCCTTCATACAGTCACATGAAGTAATCATTTGTGTAGTTTAGTTGACACATTTTTATAAGTTAAAAGTTGATGTGGCTAGTATGTTTAAACCATTAATGTCTTTTTCTTTTTTTGCACCAATCTGTTTTTCTATGGTTTTTTCCTACACATTTGTGTTTATTCACAGACAGACATACATGTGCGTTTGTATGCTGGGCGTGTCTGTATGTGTGTATGTGTTGATATGTAGAGTTTTTAGCCTTTGCTTTTCTGTCCTCAGGCTGAGTTTGTGTTGACCAAGCCTTCTTTTTGGTATTTTGAGCTAATTCAGTTTGTGCTTCCCTCCCACTGTATACTTTACATCAGTAGAACATGTAAAGTCTGTTCGTGCCCATGATTTCACTGGTTGCTATGGCTTTGATATGGGTGCTAGGTGTAATAGTTTCAGTCCACATTGTTTTTTTTTTTTTCCTCTCTCTCTCGTACAGTTACATGGTTTTGTGTAAGCAGTTAATGTAAATATTGTTACCATTACAGGTCATGAAGTGCTGTAACATTTTTTTAAATGTTGCACCTACTTTACAATTAAAAAATTGGTCACTCACACTTCAATTTTGCCCATAGAGCCATTTATTTCTCTTTGTATTGAAGCCAATTCATTTTTTTAAATGAAGGCTAGCCCTTCTATGTTAGCCAAATTTTTGTTCCCTAAAATAAACTTTTTAAAGAAACAAATCCAAGAATGGAAATAGATGAAAAATTTTTTCTCCTTTGAAGAACATAATAGTCCCTGCTGGAAAAGGAAATCTAATTTTATTTTGTGTCCCTTAACAGGCCTAGGAAGCACAAGGAGAATAAACTAAACCTCTAAGAAGGTTTTAAAAATTATTTCAAATGAGTGAAAATTAACGGAGCAGCTTTTGTGTGATTTGTCTTGTTTGTAGCATTCAAAGCAAACCAGGGTTTTTATTTATTTAAAGGAACATTTGTACTTTTTAGTGCCATTATGAATGAAAATGCTTTAAGAATATTCATCCCTTGTGATATCATGGGCCACTTTTAGTCTTTTATTTGGACCCTGACTTTGAGTTTTTGCTATGTCTGTTGTTTAAGTAAACACAGCCTTCTTATTTGAACATAACACTGCAGAATTGCAGGAGAAGAGGGCAGTCGTTTCACTTTCTGTAAGTTTTATGAAGATTCTTATATCCTATGAGGTGACTCATTTCTCATTTTAGACCATGATAGCACATTGTTGTTAACTTTGGTAATCTTCCATGCAGATTGCAGTATTCTCTCATAAGTCACAAGCATATATGCGTTAAGATTTTAAAATCTAAGATGCTTAAGATGTTGGTGGCATTGCTCTTTCTGAAAAGAAAGTCAAAACACTAGGCCTTGCTGAAAATCCGATATCTCGTTTACTTTGCCCATTTATGCCCAAATGGTGTAATGCAAGACTCAAGACTTTTCAATGTAGTACATCAAATGAGTTGTGCATTGATTCATTTGGGGTACGTGAACAAAAATTATCAACCAGCCAGAACTGTAATACTGAATTAGTTTATCTTTTTCTTTTATTCACTCTATCACATTTGCATTAGCCAAAGAGATAAGAACATTAGTAATTCATATGTGTAAACAACCCAGAAATGAATATTAAATCAGTGAGCCAAAAAGCAATAAACAACTCAAGCATGGGAAATCCTGCTAACAGTGGGGAATCTGATATAGAAAAAATATATAAAAAGCATTATCTTCAAAAATGAAAGATTAATTTGTATCTACTGTAAATATGTATTACCAGCCTTATCTGCATTTATACACACTGTGTGTGTACCTCAGTGACCTTTTATAAACCAGAAAAAATGGTTGATTTAATAATTTGTTATGTAAATACAAAGTTGTCTATAAATTGGAAAATTTGATGCCAGATGGCTTCATAATATACAAATGTGTTTTGTAACATCATGCCTTTATGGATTAAGTGTAAATACACTGGATTGTCTATGTAGAAGTGTAGCAGTTTACATTTCACCCGCATTTCAAGTGGATATTTTTGTCCAAATGGTTATACTAATAGGAAAAGAAAACGACTTGAACATTTTCAATATGAAAAACAAATATTGTTTTGATTTCACCAAAATTCCTTTCCACACCCAGGAATCTATTCAGTTCCATGCTGAATGCTTTGAATCATGAGATTTCCAGAGGAGATTCTTTGATCCATGACAGGAATCTACTAGGAAAACTCTCCAACTGAATTATTCTTTTTGAGAGACAAGCTACACATCTTTTGTTCTAATATCAGGCAGGGGAAGAGCCCAGCCTTTTATTGCTTTTTAACTTATTCTTGTCTTTGTTTCCACATGTCTTAAAAAGCACCACACGGTTGAATAGGGTCTAGTTTTTGTGAGCAAAGGTGGCTACACAGTGTCACCTCAACCTTGGGCTATTGACTTGGGCAACCTAGGTTTCTCAGCTTTGGTACTATTGACGTTTGGGGCCAGGTCATTTTATTGTTGTGGAGGCTGACCCTTGCATCACTGGATATTTGACAGCATCCATGGCCTCTACTCACTAGATGCCAGTAGCACCTCCTCCTAAGTTGTGACAATCAAAAATAACTCCAAACATTACTCCCAGGGTGAGAGGTAGAGGTGGGGTGGGGCAGGGAGGGCAAAAGGAGATTTGAAAACCACTTTGCCTTAATGGAATCAGTTAGGCTTATGTCTGTGTGAAATATGGGCATATTTGCATGCAGTAATCAACAGAAACCTGATTCCTAGAAGCAGCCAAACTCCATGCCAAATGAGTGCTTCTCAGTCCTTGGATAAAGGAGTAAATATATTAATGTCAGATTTATTTTGAACACATTTGGTACTTTGGATCCTAAGACCCAGATGATCATTGTTTTGAGAACGCTCAAGTAGTAGTTTAGTAGAGATACCTAAATACTCATGGCTTAGAGTTTGCAAGAAAACTGATAGCTCTCTTTGGGTAATACAGGGAGCTTCAGGTGATGGAAGGCTTCCAGAAGATAGTGTACCTGCCTCCATTTGGCTGAAATGAGGAACTGGGCTAAGGGGAGCACATTATATATATATTTTAACAGCTTTCTACAGCAGCCTAGTTCAGGTGTCGGTTTTTGTGCAATCTTTTTATAAGTTCTGACAGAAGCAGTTCCATAGAGCTTGGTGGTATCACGGATATATTTATTCATTCAATACATTATTACTGAGTGCCACTGTGTGTGCACACAGTCTGTGCGTAGCCGTGGGGATACAATGGCGAATAAGACAAGCTCATTCTTTGCCCTCACAGAGCTAACAAAGGAGACGGCCAAACAAACATGTAAGTACAAGAAAGGATGATAAGGGATAGGGGAGCACATGGCAGGGCTGCTGACTTCATAAATGGGGGTGGGGGCTTGAACAAGGATCTGAGACAGTTGAATAGAAAATAGGCAAAGGAAGAACGTGTGGCTTCGGGGAGGGTGGAGGAGAGCATGTTTGAGGCAAAGAGAATGGCACGTGCAAAGACTTGAAGGTCAGAAGAAGCAGGAGAGAAGAATGGCTGCAGAGTCACAGAGGGCTGGGCAAGTCTTCTCAAGATTTTGCATTTAACATGGCAATAATGGGGAATTATTGTAGGTTTTTAAGGAGGGGATGATAGGATCAGATTTGTGTTTCAGAAATATTCTGGCTGCAGCATTAAGAACGGGCAATTGGAGAAGGCATAAGATTGAAAAGCATACAATACATCTCTCTTATTTCAGTACAGCATTGCAAAAAGCATGTGCTTCTTCAACAATTCAAATAACAATTCAGACCCACCATCCTTCTTCATGTTACATTCGTTGGGCAATTTCCTTCTCAGTCTTGAGGTCAATGTAAATGTGTATATATATATATGTAAATTCATATTGGTAGTCATGAAGAAATGCTCTCCAGTACGCTTACACTTACTGCCAACATTATTCCTTATTTCTTCTACACAAATGGGAAAGCAACAGTGTTCCTTCTTTGGTGATTAAAGGTCGGAAATCATTTGAAATCCTGGGGCATTTTGCTAACATGGTATAGGAAGGAAGGCCTGCCAAGCAGAGCACACAGGTGAGTGCAGGTCAAGTATGGGCCTTTGGTGTCCTGCATGCCTCCCCCAGGACATGGGAAGCTGCAATGAAGCACTCAGGATGCCGGAGGTACCAGGTGAGCCCTGGGGATTATGAAAGCACAGGAAATCAGGACCACAGGTGGTCAGCGCCCAGAACAGGGCCATCTGGCTACCGGGATCTCTGCCCCACAGCAGGGGAGACCACACGGCCTTTCATCATCCATCCCAGCCTGTGATTACGCACATGCTTTTCAGAGTATCCCCAGCCGCCCTTAGTCGCCTCCTACACTCAATAAACAGTGAATTTGAGGGCTTTTTAAGGTTAATTACATATTTTTAAAAAACAAACAGAGGCAAAGCAATAACAGACACTCAATCCTATGATTCCGAGGCCAGCCAATAGACCCTTCCTCTAGCACAGGGCCCTGTACGCAGGAAATGAACCCTCAACGGGGGGCAGCCCATTGGAACAGTTACAGACTAGGCCCTGAAGGCCCAATCTAGATACATTCAAAGCTAGACTGTGCCACTAGCTAGTTGTTTGACTTTGGGCAAGTTACTTAATCTATCTGTACTTAGCTTTCGACAAAAGGGGGATGATAATAGCACTTCCCTCATGGGATTGATTAAGGATTGAATGAGATAATGGAGATAAAGCTCTTCATGCCTGGCACATGGCAGGCACTCAGGGACCATTTATTATTAAACTGCAGTATGAAAGTTTCAGGTTAGCAAAGGGGAAAGGTGTCAAACATAAGGAGAAGATCTGTCTAGAGTGGCTGTATCCTCCTGGGACACCTTTTTTTTTTTTTTAAAGACAGGGTCTCACACTGTCACCCAGACTGGAGTGCAGTGGCACGTTATCAGCTCACTGCAACCTCTGCCTCCCAGTCTCAAGCAATTCTCCTGCCTCAACCTCCCAAGTAGCTAGGATTATAGGGGTGAGCTACCATGCCAGGCTAATTTTTTTTTTAGTCTTGCTCTGTCGCCCAGGCTGGAGTGCAGTGGCACCGTCTCAGCTCACTGCAACCTCTGTCTTCTGGGTTCAAGCCATTCTCCTGCCTCAGCCTCCTCAGTAGCTGGGATTACAGGCACGTGCCACCATGCTGGATAATTTTTGTATTTTTAGTAGAGACGGGGTTTCACTATGTTGTCCAGGCTGGTCTCCAACTCTTGACCTCGTGATCTGCCCACCTTAGCCTCCCAAAGTGCTGGGATTACAGGCGTGAGTCACCGCGTCTGGCCTAATTTTTGTATTTTTAGTAGAGACAGGGTTTTGCCATATTGGCTAGGCTGGTCTCGAACTCTGGAACTCAAACGATCCACCCAACTCAGCCTCCCAAAGTGTTGGGATTATAGACATGAGCCACCACATCCGGCCTTCCTGGGATACCTTTACAGGTAGGAGAGGGGTTTACTTGTCTAAGAAAGTTCTGCTGAAAAAGAACAGCATTGTAACAGCCTTTTTTGGTTCTTCCCTTAGAGCCCAGGGTTTTGGGATCTACTATTGAGGGTATTTCCTAGATGAATTCCTCTGTCCATGATGCCACACACAGAAATGGATCAGGGCAGAGTCAGAATCAGTATAATTCAAGAACTTCTAACCTTCAGCCTGAGCGAAGCTGGAACCAGCTCTATAAATAAATAGCTCAGGACTTGAAAAGTGTAAACAACTTAAAATCAGTCATATCAGGGAATACAGAGTTCAGTACAGGGAAAAGTATATTTTTAACCTGAGAGACTGAAATCTGGGAGCTGAGATCTTGCCACTGACTGGCTCTGTGATCTGTGATTCGGGACAAATCACTAAAAACATCCTGGAGCCAGACTCCCAAGGAGTGGATCCAGTTATTCCAGTAGCTGTGTGACCAGGCAAATTCCCCTCTCAGTGCTTTAGTTTTACTAACCTGAAAAATGGGGATGATAATAGAACCTACCTCATAAAATTATGTGAGGATTACATAAATGAATACAGATGGAACACTTGGAAGAGTGTCAGACATACAGTAAGTGCTGTGTAAGTTAGATTATTGCTGCCATTATTACTGTTAATATTAGAGGCTGAGCCTCACTCAGTTTATGGGAGTGACACAGCCCTCACATATCTTAGAGAACCAGCCTTCCGTGCGGTGGTCACTTAGGAGGGTCCTGCTATTCACATTTAACCATGTAGTTCTCTTCTTTAATTTAAACAGGGATACTCTTGAGAGGAGTAAGATTTTGAACCAATCAAGGGTCTGGAATTTCCCAGAAGATTTGAGAGTAAGAGGGTGGGTGTAAGGAGGTGTTCATAATATCCTAGGATTCTCTGTACTCAAAAGACTACCATGAAAATGAAAAGAGATAATACATGGAAGAATGCTTTTAAAAAGGAAGAAGAAAGAACTAATATTCTAAGTGGTAGTATTTTTAGGTGCTATTAGGATTATTATTCGTTTCTTAATTGGAAGTTCATGTCTAAATTCTGTACTTAGACTTTTCTAGTCTGAAGACTTAGGCATATCTTGCTAAATGAGGGAGGAAGGATGTGTTCAGCACCAGTAGAGGGCTAGGTTTGGCTGCACACTTAGCTCCCAGGGCAGAGCCTCTATGGGGTTTCATGTCCTTCCAGCTCCCACTGCAGAACGCTGTGTATGAGGAACACAGCCAAGAGGACTGGGGGCCTGAGGCTTTGGTCCCTGAACTGTGACCAGGTTCCCTCAGAACATAGCTTTCCCTACCAAGTTAATCTTAAATAGCTTTGGTGGTCAGGGAGATAAGCTTAGGAAAAATCGCCTGTGACCTTTTACAGACTCGGTCTCCCTTTTCCAATCAAATCAGATTGTTTACAATTCCTTTGAATTTCTAAATAGGCATGGAGGTCAGGAGCTTGTGATTTCAGGCTGATTCTCACCATTCTGGTTTATTTGGCAAAATGGGACACAAACATTCGCCAGAGCTGGGAGAAAAGGCATACGAGAATTGGAACGAAGAAATGCGCTGGGCTGTTTCTAGACAAGTCGTCTGTCTAGGTAAGAGTCAGCAAAGGCAAGAAGAGACCGTTTCCTCCCCCTTCCCTTGGCTTCCTGGCTCTTCCCAAATGTCTAGGCAATCCTGAAAGCGGTGACAGGCGGGGGTGGTAGGGGAAGTGTGCGCCTTGTGCCTTCTAAGGCAACCATGTCAGCCAAAAGAATCAAGATATGACAATGGCCATGATGAAGAGCCTGTAGCTTTCTGAGCAGAGAACACAGTGAAAGAGGTGTGTGGTTCCTTCTCAGAGCATAGCTTTCCTTTCTCTAAGGCAATGGTTTCCAACTTTTTCATCAGGAATTCCTATCAGTAAGGTAAAAATAAAACTGAGGACATACTATATACATATGTGCATGTGTACTTTATGTGTGCTCTTGAATTAATATATTATGTGTGCTATAAAACACACAAAACAGAAACTAAGAAACACCAAAATGAACTAATAGGTTTACATTTTCCTCCCTTGCCCCAGTGGATAGCCTTCCTTCGTGCCAGGGCATGTGCATTCAACTTTGGCAATCTTGGCCTGAGTGACAGAATACTGGAAGGTCCTAATATGCTTCTCCAACGAGCACAGGCAGTGATGGAAGCAAACCATCAAAAGGAGTTCTTCAAAGAAGAATCCAGGTTTTCCTCTTCAACTGTGTATGATCAATTCTAATTAAATGGTAAAGGAAAGAAGACTAGAAGGAAAGACTCTGGTAGCTAACACGGAAGCTATGCTTTACATTAGGTTATGTGAGTAACCTTGATCTGTCTACAAGCTCAAAGTTTCTATCCAAATATATTTCCCTGGATCTGAGGCAGTTCTGTGGGGAACTGGAACTGGGGTGGCTTTTCACATTGCCCCAAAGGGAGGCATGAGGGATGTGCTTTGTATCCCACCTCCCATGGAGAAGTTACTGGGTGTAGGATGCCCTGTTGGGTGAGGCAGCTCCCTTCGGTCTGGGGCAGTTCCTGGGGAAGGGCTCAGCTGTGAGAGCTTCTGGGGGCAACATCCCATGCAGATAGAGGACGGGCTCCTCAGTCCTGAAGGGGAGCTGGGCGGGGCAGCACAGCATCAACTGCACACAAGAGCTGTGTTGCACTTCCCAGGGGCCAAATAAGGAAGGGGAGCCCTGGCTCTGGGGAAGATGAGAAGCTGAAGGCCAGGAGGAGATTGCAGAAGGTTGTTGCATGCAGATACGATCCTGTTCTGTCTCCACCTGAAACCATCTGGAAGTTAAGTCACCAAGGAAAATGCTGCGTGTGTCTGGGTGTGAGTGTGGACTGTAAAGGGAGGTGTGAGTGTGGAGACTGTAAAGGGAGATGTGAGTGTGGAGACTGTAAACGGAGGTGTGAGTGTGGAGACTGTAAGGGAGGTGTGAGTGTGGAGACTGTAAAGGGAGATGTGAGTGTGGAGACTGTAAACGGAGGTGTGAGTGTGGAGACTGTAAGGGAGGTGTGAGTGTGGCGACTGTAAAGGGAGGTGTGAGTGTGGAGACTGTAAAGGGAGATGTGAGTGTGGAGACTGTAAACGGAGGTGTGAGTGTGGAGACTGTAAGGGAGGTGTGAGTGTGGAGACTGTAAAGGGAGGTGTGAGTGTGGAGACTGTAAGGGAGGTGTGAGTGTGGAGACTGTAAGGGAGGTGTGAGTGTGGAGACTGTAAGGGAGGTGTGACTGTGGAGACTGTAAGGGAGGTGTGAGTGTGGAGACTGTAAGGGAGGTGTGAGTGTGGAGACTGTAAGGGAGGTGTGAGTGTGGAGACTGTAAAGGGAGGTGTGAGTGTGGTGACTGTAAGGGAGGTGTGAGTGTGGCGACTGTAAGGGAGGTGTGAGTGTGGAGACTGTAAAGGGAGGTGTGAGTGTGGAGACTGTAAGGGAGGTGTGAGTGTGGAGACTGTAAGGGAGGTGTGAGTGTGGAGACTGTAAGGGAGGTGTGAGTGTGGAGACTGTAAGGGAGGTGTGAGTGTGGAGACTGTAAGGGAGGTGTGAGTGTGGCGACTGACTGTAAGGGAGGTGTGAGTGTGGAGACTGTAAAGGGAGGTGTGAGTGTGGAGACTGTAAGGGAGGTGTGAGTGTGGAGACTGTAAGGGAGGTGTGAGTGTGGAGACTGTAAGGGAGGTGTGAGTGTGGAGACTGTAAAGGGAGGTGTGAGTGGGGAGACTGTAAGGGAGGGACTTCTGTAGCTGGTCTAAGGCCAGCAGGCCTGAGGAACTTAGCAAGGAGTCAGAGAGAAGATGGTGACAATAAGGTAGGAAACTGTAGGGAGGCTATAGAATTAAGACTTTGGGCTAAGTTAACCTAAGCCCCTAGTATCATATTAGACAAGGGTACTTTTCCAAGCATTCGGCTGGGTTTTGGGGATTTCAGCCCTGCAAGAGCAGGATACATCTGTTCCTACCCCATGCCAGGGGCTGTGCAAAGAGTTCCTGACAACTGCACCAGGCCTGATTCAGGTAGCAGGAAGAGATGTGGGAGAGGATAAGCCTCCACCCAAAACAGCTTCACTTCAGAGAGTTAAGAGAGTTTTATGGACTGAATCATGTCCTCCCCAGAGTCACACCCTGAAGTCCTAATTCCAGCCTGGCCATCTGCAAGCCAAGGAGAGAAGCCTCAGGAGAAACCAACCCTGATGATGCCTTGATCTTGGACTTCCAGCCTCCAGAACTGTTGTTGAAGCCACTCCAGTCTGTGGGATTTTGCTATGGCAGCCTGAGCTAAGACAGGGAGACAGGCCACCCACCAGGCGAGAAGGTGGGTGCCAGAAGCAAAACCTACCCATGTGTCCTCACCTCCCTCTCCCTGCTCTTTCGTGACCCACAGTCTCTGACTCTGGAGGGACTGCTCAGTGGCCAGGGGATGCCTGGTAGAGGAACGTCTTTCCCACTACATGTGAACACTGGACCTATGTAAAATGCCAGAAGTCAGCTCCTGGGTTGCTTTGCACATCTGCAAGCACCAGCTTCTGGTCTGGCTGCACACACTTGACAGAGGGAAAGGAGCAGCTTCCCTTGCAGGCCTCCTCGTCCCCCACTGCTGGCCTGGCCGTCACCAGTGTCACTGACCTGAATTCGGTTTTCAAAGGAAATGTGTTTCATGGTGATTCTTTTGGTTCCAGTTCAGAACTTGGATAAAAAGTGTGCTCCAATTTGAGAAAAATACCCAATTCCCAAATCAAAACGGAAATCTGGAAAGGTGAAAGAGTTGCCTCTCTGGGCCTCCTTATCTGAAAAATGAGGTAGTTGCACTAGATTTGTGGGTTTTCTTTAAGTTTTTTTTTTTTTTTTTTTTTTAACCACAAGAAAACTTTCTTCAAAAGAAATGTTACTGGGAAGCAGAAACAAAAGAGGGACCTAAGGGTTGAGCTGCTTGATCAAAATGGGAGAGAAAATTCAGTTCCGGAATCCTGCCCTCCAATGCAGGGCTTTGCAAAGCAGAGTCTAAAAGCCATTTTCCTCTCATTGCCTACATGCTCCTCTAGCTTCCTGTCTGAGGATCCATGAAGAGTCAGTATTCCCATACACCCGGTTGTAACCCCACCAGGCACTTTGGAACTGGTCACTGGGAACATGGGCCACAACCAGCAGGGAGCAGGGGCAGGGCTCATCAGGGGCAAGCAAGCCTGGGCCCAGGTGAGTTTCCTCAGCTCCTTCTCCCAAACTCTCCATCCAGGCACCAATGCTGACAACAGGGAGAGGGAGGGCTGGGTGGGGAGAGAGCTGGGGGAGGTGGGCTCACTGAAATTTCTTCACAGAGAAACAGGAGGAGTGGCTAGAAAGTAGCACATCCTGTCACAAAGAAGGTGGAAGCAGCAGATGAGAATTCGCTCACCTCCCAAGACCAAAACCACTTGGAATAAAAAAATGTGGTACCTACACACCATGGAATACTATGCAGCCATAAAAAAGAATGAGATCATGTGCTTTGCAGGGACATGGTTGGAGCTAGAAGTCATCATCCTCAGCAAACTAACACAGGAACAGAAAACCAAAGACCACGTGTTCTCACTCATAAGTGGGAGCTGAACTAAGAGGACACATGGACACGGGGAGGGGAACATCACACATGGGCCTGTTAAGGGGGGAGGCAAGGGGAGGGAGAGCCTCAGGACAAATAACTAATGCATGCTGGGCTTAATACCTAGGTGACAGGTTGATAGATGCAGCAAACCACCATGGCACACGTTTATCTATGTAACAAACCTGCATGTTCTGCACATGTATCCTGGAACATAAAGTAAAATAAAATTTAAAAAACAAACACTTGGAGACTCTCCCCGGGGCCACGTCTCCCACGCACCTTCAGCCTCTCCTTCTCTACTAGCCTTTTCCAACCATCAGGCAAATGTGTCTCTCCTTGTGAAAGATCAAACAAAACTCGACAAAAAGACCTTCAGCCCTTTATTCCCCTCCTTGCTGACAGCTTTTGAACGTGTGCCTACAATTGTCTCCATCTCCTCATCCTGTATTCACTTTCTAAATGTTCTTTTCTGCATGTGCATGTCTAGATTCCTCCCGCTTTTTTGGGTTTGCATTGCCAATTCCCTGTCAGTTGCTTATTTTTGTGACTGGGTCACCAGTGCAGAGATCGTGACCTTGGGCTTGTGTCTTTGCAGGAAGAAGTTGCGACATCCCCCAGGCTTACGCGGCGCCTCTCCATTGAAATCAAGCACACTAAGCTCACCATCAGCCTTCTTGGTGGGTCCATTACTGCTTATCTCCCAATCCCTCTGCGGCACCAGAACCTCAACACCAGCTACCTCTTAAAGGCAGCCCTCACTGTCCACTGCCCTGTCAGTGAAGAGCAGCTCCCTCCACCAGAAGGTCTCCCACTCCCTTTCCCTGAAACCAATCACCACCTCCCTAACATCCCTCAATTCTCTCCATTCCCACTGCCGCTGCCCAGTTGAGCCCACCATCACCTCCAACCTGCATCACTGCTGATGGAGTCATGACTTCCTAACTGGGCTCTCG
Organism: Aotus nancymaae; assembly: GCF_030222135.1. Classification (NCBI taxonomy): domain Eukaryota; kingdom Metazoa; phylum Chordata; class Mammalia; order Primates; family Aotidae; genus Aotus; species Aotus nancymaae. The sequence continues at coordinate 63,463,932 of NW_026988442.1, read as the reverse complement.
GCTCTGGTTCACTCCTCTCTAGCTAGGAATCCACATTGCTGCCAGAGCAAGTAACAGATCTATCAGATCTGTTACTCTGCTGAGTAAAACTTCAGGGATAAAATCTCAACTCCTGAATGTAGCTTGAATTGTGTCCTTCCAAATTCTTATGTTGAATCCCTAACCACCAATGTGACTGTTTTTAGAGCTAGGGCCTTTCAGGAGGCCATTAAGGTTAAACATGATGAGATGGGTGGGGTCCCAATCTGATAAGATGGGTGTCCTTATAAGAAGAGATTGAGATGCCTGCAGGGTGTCCTGCACAGAGGACACAGCAAGAAGGTGGCCCTTTGCAAGCCAAGGAGTGTGGCTTCAGGAAAAGCCAACCCCACCAGTCCCTGAATCTTGGACTTTGAGCCTGCAGAGCTGTGAGAAAATAAATGTTGCTTAATTCTGTTGTTATGCCATGTGATCTGGTATTTTGTGAAGGCGGCCGAGCTTCCCGGGACAGAGGCCCTTCGGATGCTTTGCCCCACCTTCTGTCTCCACCCAGCTCCTGGGCCTGCTCCCGTTCTTGCCCATGCTCCAGCCAGATGGAGCTGCAGCAAGTCCTTCAATGTGCCACACCTTCCCTCAGATCAAGCTCTCCCCATTTCCTCCACGTGGACGTGTCCTCCCCGCTCACCATCTCTACCACCTGGATGGCTTCCATAGGCATATTGAATGTGGGCTTCAGACAGCTGTGTGGAATCGTCACCTCTGCTTCCTCATCCCACTTACCATTTTTCTTTTCCGTGAATTAATGAGTCTATATTTTTTCTTAATTTTCACCAATGGTTTTTTACAGTTGTATCATTTATTCTCCTGTGTCCTCTGTGCTTTGTATCCTTCTCCTTCAAACTCATGTTAAAACTTGCCTACTCCACACGATATGCAAAAATCAACTCAACATGGACTGAGCATAAGCAGTAAAACCCTACTACTCTTAGAAGAAAATATTGATATAAATCTTCATTACCTTGGATGAGGGAGCTTTCTCTTTGTTTCCTTTGTTTTTGTTTTTTAGATGTAACACCAAAAGCATGAGCAAGGAAAGAAAATATAAACTAGGTGTCAACAAATTAAACCTTTGTGCTGCTTTAAAGGACAGCAATAAGAAAGGAAAAGGCAAGCCATAGAACGGGAGAAAACTTCTGCAACTCATAGATCTGATAAGGGATTTGTATCTAGAACACATTAAAAATGATTACAGCTCAGTAATAAAAAAAAGGCAACTTAATAAAGACGTGCAAAGTATCTGCAAAGACACGGAAGATATACATGTGTCCAGTAAGCACATGAAAAGATCGCCGGCGTCATTAGCCATCAGGGAAAAGCCCATTGAAACCACAAGGAGAAGTTGCTTCCCACTCATTAGGATGGCTCTAATTTTCAAAAACACAGATAAATCAAGTGTTGGTGAGGATGTAGAGAAACTGGACAATGTTGGGTGTGCAAAATGGAGCAGCTGCTTTGGAAAACAGTCCGGCGGTTACTCAAATGGTTAAACACAGAGTTCCCATATGACTCAGCAATTCCACTTGTAGATACACTCCCAGGAGAAACAGAAACATGTCCACACAAAGACTTGCACATGAATGTTCATGACAGCCTCATTCTGAATAGCCAAAAAGTTGAAACAAGCCAGATTTCCATCAACTGGTCAATGGATAAACAAAGTGGGGTATATCCAGACAATGGAATATTATTTGGCAATAAAAAGAAAGTCCTGATACATGAAACAACATGAATGTAACACTGAAAACATTATGGTAAGTGAAAGAAACTACAGAGGACTACATGTTACATGATTCCATTTATGTGAGATGCCCAGACGAGGCAAATCTGTAGAGGCAGAAAGAAATGAAAAGCTTCTAAAGTGGGTGGTGGTGATGAGTACGTAACTCCGTGACTTTACTAAGACGTTGAGTTGTACACTTTATTTATTTACTTATTGAGACCAGGTCTCGGTCTGTTGTCCAGGCTGGAGTACAATGGCACAGTCTCAGCTCACTGCAAACTCCGCCTCCTGGGTTCAAGCAATTCTCAGGCCTCAGCCTCCCAAGTATCTGGGATTACAGGCATGCACCACCACGCCCAGATAATTTTTGTATTTTTAATAGAGACGAGGTTTCACCTTTTTGACCCAGCTAGTCTCAAACTCCTGGCCTCAAGTGACCCTCCTGCCTCAGCCTCCCAAAATGCTGGTATTAAGAGTATGAGACACCGAGCCCAGCCAAATTTTGCACTTTAAATAGGTGAATGGTATGATATGTGAATTATATTTCAATCAAGCTGTATAAATTTTTTTGTTGGCCGGGCATGCTGACTCATGCCTGTAATCTCAGCACTTTGGGAGACCAAGACAGGTGGATCACCTGAGGTCAGGAGTTCAAGACCAGCCTGACCAACATGGTGGAACACCATCTCTACTGAAAATACAAAAAATTAGCCAGGTGTGGTGGTGCACACCTGTAATCCCAGCTACTAGGGAGTCTGAGGCAGGAGAATTGCTTGAACCTGGGAGGTGAAGGTTGCAGTGAGCCGAGATCCTGCCACTGCACTCCAGCCAGGGTGACAGATCCAATTTTTTTTTTTTTTTTTTTTTTGCCTGCCTTGTTAACCCTAGGAGTAAAGGTCCGATTCTGCTTTAATCTAGGGAAAAAAATTGGTGATTAATTCATATTAAAGGGTTAGTGACTAATTATATCCTGCTATACCCTTCTATCAAGTTGCATTTAAAGTTATTAGAAGAACATATGTTTACTAAAAGAAAGTATTTTATAATTTAAAACTCACTGTTAAGAAAGAGATTTTTTTAATATTTTGACTTCTTTCTATAATGTTTCAAAAATTTAATTCTCCAATTTTTGGCATTATCTGTTCAACGACTATCTCTTCCTGCCAAATAATGAATAATCTTTAGCAGAACAGAACAAGAGTCAGGTGTGTCTTGTTCTTTATTATGTCCCTAGCACATAGGACAGCTCCTGGCTCTGAATAATCCATTTATAAATATGTGTTAAATAATGTGTTTTGAGTAAGTAAGCCAGTGTGGTGGGGGTCATTTCGGGTCTCCCTAAAATATCTCACACAGGCAGCCATCCATGATATGAGTAAGTCTGGTCCTGGGGAGAAGTCGAGGGGATGGGCGGCGTCTATCATGTCGGAAACGCAGCTCCAAATGCCCTCTGAATTAGCACCAGGGACATCCCTACCTATTCCAGTGAGACTGTCTCTGCTTTATGCATCTCCGGGGAAGATACAGAAACAGGAGGAAAAGGTCTTGTTGCTTTATGGTCACCTCTTGCGTTTGACCCTATGCTATTACTAAGCTAAATGAGCCACTGTATTCACCCTACTTGCTTCTGAAAATTACTTCCTAAAATTAAATTTACTGTCTGAATGATACAGATTTGCTGCCGTCTAAGTTAGTCCGAAGATGGTGGTTGAGACAATTTGGAGGAGAGTGCTGGGGGAGTCTGCGCAGGGGCAGTGATACTGGAAGTGTAGACAACACCCGAGAGAGGAAAACACCCCCCGAGATACGGAAACTCCAAATGTATGGATGAAAATGCTGTGACCTCAGGGCTGCATCGGTTGTGTCTCTGAAATATGGAGTCGAAAGTGACCGGGTGGTTCAGGCTGCAGGCTCTGGAGAGGCTGAGAGAAGGAAAGACAGAGAAAGCCTCATACTGAAAAATGAAGGAAGAAACAGGACATGTTTCATTCGCATGAAAGAAAAGTTGAAACGTGGGCTGGAGATGAAGAAGTGATGTCCCCGTTGTGGGCCGCCCTCGGGAAGCAGGGCTGTGAATGAGAGCATGGCTCTCTCGAATTGCAGTCATGGCCAAAGCTTGGCACATTTGTAAGGCTCTTGATGCGTATTAGCAGTTTGTTTTTCAAGACTGGTACCACTGGTACCCTCCTCCTCTGGACTTGCTTACAGACAGTGGCATACTCTTCCCTTCTTTTTAGCCCTTCCCCAAAGAGGACAGCCTTAGAGCATTGAAAATGTACCCAGGGCTAAGGACAAAAACACCCAGATGTACACAATCCATCTGGCCAATTGGCCTAAACTCACCATTTGGTTCAGAAACAAAATTCCTCAATAGTAAGAAAAGAAAATCTGCAAGGAAAATAAACCAAACCAATTGACACGGCCGTGGATAGCCATATCTTAGACCCCAGATTTCCAGTGTCCTTCCCTATCTGCTCCTCACATCCACACAGGACGGGGGCAGGGATTAGTGTTCCTGCTCCAGATGAGGACAAGGGACACAAAGAGGTGACTTGCTCGCCCAAGGTTTCGGGGGAGGAGAGGTGGACCTGGACCTGCTGCTGCTGCTTCTCCTCTGCACCCGCACTTGTCTTGGCTGATCTACTCCTTCTTTCCACACTTATCTACCGAGAACCTGCAACACACCAGGTACGGTGCCAAGCCCTGTTGATACAAAGTGGAACCAAACAGTCTCTGCCCCAGACCACTGCAGCCTCGCATCCCTAACTCATGCTCACACACCTGCTGCTTGGTGTGTGTGTTTGGAGGTCATGCAGACCCCATCACCTCCATGTGCCCCAAACAGAGCTTGTGCACCACCTGCCTCCTGCCAAAGTGCCAACCTCTCCCCATTCTTTTTTCTCCATCCACAAATCAGAAAGCCAGAGGTATCCTGGACACTTCCCAGTCTCTCTCGCCCCACATCCTCCCCACCAGCAGGGCCTGCCAGTGCTGCAGAACTCTCCCAGAGAATTTTCCAGCTGTCCCATGCCGACAAGTGGATGTGACACTTACAAGCAAATTCTTTCTGGTCTCGCCAGAGGTTGCAGATTCCTGTGTCCCGAGAGCCAGGCCAAGCACCAAGGAACAATATCACTGTGCTTTAAAGAAATGCAGCCAGTCTGCTTCTTAAGTAGACTTTAATTAAAGAAGTGAAATCAGGCAATACTTTTAAATGACAGAACATTTGTAAAATATTAAATGGGCTAGAGTTGATTTTGAGAAGGTAAAATCTCTCCCCACTTTTTATACCACTTTTTTCTTCTCTTTTTAATTAAACCAAACTATTTCTAGAGACACATAAGAAGCTCTGCCATTAACTGCTGTGTGGTCTTGGACGAGTCTCCATGCCTCAGTTTCTCCATTATTCATACAAGATAGTCGAACTCCACAATCTCTAAGTCTCTTCCAGGGCTGGAGATTATCTTCTACAACCTCATGAGTTCCCCTGAGAGAAGTTCTTTGTCCCAGGCACTATGAGGGGCTGCAGCAGGAGCAACAGATGTGATTTCTGGAGATCAGAATACAAGCGCTCACAAAGACACTCAGCAAAGGAACCCTGGCATAAACCTATGACCGATTAAACCTGCTGGGACCAACCAGACTTGCAGAAACCCACCCCAGATAAGCGAAGTGCTGAGCAGGTTTTGAGGGAAGGCTAAGGTGTGTTTCAGCCACAAAGAAGGTACTGGTAGAGAAAAAACATGTGGAGTGTGTAGGTCAGGCCTGGCTTAGCCCAGGCTCAGCTTCCCACTACCCCTGTGTAACGTGGAATCCAGATCTGCGTATCCCCTCCTGTGAATGAAAGTCTCTTGGGAGAGCAGACCAAGCTGGTCCTTTGATTGCTAGTCTGAATATCCGGGGCATCCTTGAATGGACATCCTTGAAATGCACTCACCCCTGGAAAAGGCTCCATGGCTGCCTCTTCCGCAGCCCAGACTGGTGCTGCTTGGATTCCAGGCCCCTGGGCTCCACTGTTCACCTGCAGGTCTACTTTCCATGGGTCTAGCTTTGTCTTCCTCTTACTGCTTTCAGAGACGGAGGCCTGACTTTCCCCACAGCTCCAAGGCTGACTTTGGAAAGCTCTTAATTCAAAGAAAGAAGCCTAAAAGGGCTGAGTGGATGGAATTGGGTTTATGTTGAGCCTAAACCTGGTTAACAGGGGGAAGCCTACGGAACCGATGGGGAGACTTCCATGCCACTCTTCATTTATCTGACAGGTCATTCCTGTTGGCCTTTCACCCCTTCTGAGGAGAAGCCACGAGATCAGGAAGGCAACCTGGAGGAGGGATGTTGAGGTTTCATTTAGAAGGAGGGCCCCTCTGCATGTCTGGCCACGCTGCCACAGACCCCTGCTAGGGAGGAAATGCAGCTACCGGCACTTTAGATAGGTGGCATCCCCCACCCGACACACACTGACATCACTCCTGCTGCCCCTCTGACATCTCTGCCAACAGGAGTGTTTGGCTTCAGACATAGGGTCTCGAGAAATTACCTATTAAAATGCAAATGTAAGTGTAACTCTCAATCCACAAACCCAGGGATAGCAGAAATGAAGCATTCCTTTATTCTCGTTAAATTTACTTAATTTTGAATGCACCTTGCACTCCAAATTCTGCAAGACTGGTGGAATATTCAACTCAGTCTTTTTTGGGGTATTTGCAAAGGTCCCAGAGCCTTGCTTGTCACAGGAGCCCTGCAGGGCTTCAAGTGGTGCCATGTCTTCAGGGGTCTCTTCTAAGCCAGAACACTTGGCCCAGTGTGGGGTCATGCCCACCCCAGGGGGCTGCCAGGAGAAGACAGAGATGGGGACTCACTGAACCCACAAACCTCCTCTCTCTCCCCCAGGTCAAAAGGAGCAAACTGCTCTTCCACGTGACCCTCTCTGTTTCCTACGAGGCACTGCTCTCTCCTTCCCACTTTTATTTCCTCATCTTCCCAAAAGACTTTTCAAAAACGAAAGCACAAGGCTTGGCCACCTGCTTGAAAAAAAGAATAAAGAAAAGAATTAGGAGACTCCATAGAACAGGAAGAAAACCATAACATTTTCCTTCAGATTATCAGACCACACGCATCTAAACCCGAAGAAGTGATGAGAAGGTGTTTGAATGCCACCTTCACCTTTTAGCAAGCCTCCTCTATTTGACTCCCCACAGCAACGCTCTGGCCTAGGCAGGCCATTAGCCCAGGGCCCCCAGCTAGGAAACATGGAGCCGGGGTGCCACCTGCACTCTCCCATCCTGCCTCTGTCCCTAAGAGGAGAGCAAGGCCAGGAAGTGTCCACCTGGGGCTTCTCCTGGGAGAAAGATGGTGGGTAGGGCAGGCTCAGTAGACTAAGGGGAAAATTCGAGACACAACCACTGTCGGGTCGGGGGGCTGGAAGGGCCAGCAAGCCTGGGGAGTCAGACAGGAGGCAGCTTAGTGGGGTCCTGGCCTCCCTAAGGAGTCAGTTCACTGAGTGATTTGTCCTGGATTTGCTGCCCCCACAACAATCCAGGAGATGGAAGGGCAGAGTGAGGCAGCTGCAGAGCACATGGCGGGTCAGGAGAGCCAGCCTTTGCACCCTAGCCTCCTCTGCTAAACTGGGAGCTTCTCGTTTATTCTTCCTGGCTCCCCATCTCCCTAACCACTCCCTCCACACCCCCACCACAAGTGCTCTGGAACCACTGGGTGGGGAAAGACCTTCCTCCTCCAGAAGGGACCCAGGTTCCAAGATTACGGAGTTTCCTTGCTTCTCAAGCCAAACTCTCGTCACTATAATTCTGGGCATTAAACAAGTGTTTTTCAAAGAATGGCCCATGGATCAGCCCCTCAGCCCCAACTGAGGAGCTCATGTAAAATGCAGATTTCCTGTAACCACCCCAGAACTACCAGGTCCCAGTCCTTGAGGTGGGGCTTGGAAACTTGGGTCTGAGGCAAGCTGCCCAGACCAGGTGACTGACACCCACTGATGCTGGAAGGCTGGGAAGCTCCCTGGACTCCCTAACTCTGCTCTTCATGTGCATCTCTGTGCAGACGTGTGTGCATGCATGTGTATGTGCGCAGGTGTTTGTGTGCCAGTGTGTGTGTGTGTGCAGGTGTGTGTCTCTGTGCACATGTGTGTATGTATGTGTACACATGTCTGCATGTGTCTGTGCATGTGTGCATATATGTGCATGTGTCTATGTGTTTGTGTATGCATGTGCATGTATTTGTGTGCCTGTGTGTAGGTGTCTGTGTATCCATTTGTTCATGTCTATGTGTGCATGTGTGTGTCTATGTGTCTGTGTGTGCATGTGCACATGTGTGTCTGCATTTGTGTATCTATGTGCCTGCACATATTGTGTGCATGTGTGTGTGTTTGTGTGTCTGTGTACATGTGTGCATGACTGCCTGCGTGCGCCACTCAGGGTGAGCCCTCCTTCCCATCAGTGTCCTTTCTCCCACAGCCCAGCTGGATTTGTCTGTCCCTGGGAATGCACCCACAGAGAATGTTGTGCCTCCAGGCTCTTGTTGATATGGAGCTAAAAATGCAACTGTTGATGTACCTGATTTAAGATTAAACTCTTCCCATCCTCATGCACACCCTTGCCAGTCAGCTGCCTCCTTCAGTGACCTCTAGATGTCACAAACAAGCCAGGATTTTTAGCTGCTGGTGCCCTTAGAAAAAGAGGCTCTTCCCAGCTACCCGCAGCCTGGGGTGGGGGGTGTTGTTCAGGCAAGAGCAGGAATGAGGTGGGTTAAGCACCAGCCGCTCTAAGGGGCCTCTGAGCACCGGGCAGCAGACCCTGCTCCACCAGCAGCCCCAGCCCCAGAAGCACACTGTCCACTGGCTTCTCCCAGACAGGCTTAAGGCAGGGCAGTGACCCCCCTGACATCCCACAGGAACACCGAAGTTAGAAACCCAGCAGGGGTAGAGAATAGAGAAGCCCCTCCTTGCCTTCTCTGAGGTCAAAGACCCTCATTCCCCATCGACTTCTCAGACCCCAAGAGGAGCTGCAGACAAGCACACGTCAGGTCTCTTACAGCCTCAGTTCTCATCGCCAAGCACAGGGGACATGACGCGTGCCCCAGAGCATCGGGGCAGGGGCTCGGCCTCCAGGGCAGCTCACACACTCACTTCATCAGCATTTGTTGAATGCCAGCTGTGTGCTCTTGTAGGTGCTCTGCAAGACAGTGTAGTGTCTTGTATGCTATAATGTGTTGCTGACACTATAATTACAGTGATCAGGTAATGGCCACGGTGGCCAGGAGCATCAGCTCATTTGAGTCTACAACTGCCCAAAGTGGCAGGAACTGCAATTGCATAGAAGGGATTCTGTGGCCTCGCAAGACCCAGGACAGTGAGTGAGTGATGGAGCTGGCATTGAGCCTCGGTAATGGAGCCAGGGCCCCCGCCTCACACCCCATGTCTCAGGGAAGGAAACAAAGCTGACAGTGGCTCAGTGCCAACTCACCAAAGACTAATGAGTGCTTAAGTGTGGGAGGCACGATTCGAACCTAGAACAGTCCGATGCCAAAGCTCAGTCACTTCACATTGTACCTCAAGGTGCTTCCTGCCAAAGCAGTGGTCAGAGGCAGCAGTGGGCCATACTACCTCGGAGGGGCGGAGGGCAGTGTGCCAGGCTGCAGGAAAGAGGGGGCTGGGATGGGAGGGTTGGGGAGGCCTGGGCCTGGGCCCAGTCTCCACGAACTCACAGCTCTACTGTCCAGGCTCAGAGAGGGTGCAGGCCTGAGCGCAGCCCAGAGACTCACAGCTCACCCAGCTCCCTGGGACAGATCTGAGACACCTTGTGCACCCACCAGTGGGGTCAGCATGAGGACTTCTGGCCACCTCCTGTCAATCTCCATTCCAGAGGCATGGTCTGAAATGGTGATGAGGAGGCCTCCGGCCCAGGCTTGCTCTGGGGTCTGTAAGGACACAAAGTGTTAGGACATTTCTCTTTCAGGGCCTGAGTCTGAGGACTTCCTCTGCAAAGAAGAAGCAGCCCCTCCGATTTCTGGGCAGGTTGGGCGAGTCGCCAGAGAATTCCATAGTGTCCTTGCCTTTTCTCACCCAGTTCATGCTACAACTGATAGAGAAAAAAGGAAGAGAAAGAAAGACAGAAAGAGAAAGAGGGAGAGGGAGGGAGGAAGGAAGGAGGGAGCTTTCCACATGAACACGGGCAGCCCAAACCCCAGGCTGGTGGCCAGAGGCCAGGCTGGGCAGGGCGGCTGGTTCTCAGTCTAAGCGAAGGGTCTCCAGACATTTTTGATAGTGCCAACCCCTCAGCGAACACTTCCTGAGCAGGCACCCACGTTGTGTGCACATTTTTCATTCAGTGACATGTAAATACACGTACTACATTATAAAACATAACCTATAACATATTAATAATATAAAACATACACTAAGATGGTAACATTAAAAATACTGTAGCATCTTGGAACACTCGTCATTAAACAAACGAATGTGAAACTCCTCCTTTATTCTTCACGTAAAGATCAAATGATGAGAGGGCAAAGCACCCAAGTGCTTGGGCGTGTGCCCCATCCCTGCTCTCGTGCAAGAGTCCTCCACCGCCCCATGCCCCAGTCTGACGTAGCTTCCAGGACACAGGAAACTGCTTTCCCCTGGCACAAGACTCTGCACAGAAAGGCTGGGCTCCAGCACCTTTGTTTCAAAGTTTCTTCTCATTCTGATCCTGCCCAAGGAAACAGGATTTAAGTCAGGAGACTGGGTCTGAATCTAAGCTCTGCCATTCACCAGATGTAAGGGATCCACCTGGACAAGCTCTTACCTCCGAGTCTGAACTTCCTCATCTGTAAGATGGGAATGATACTATTTGACCTTCTTCCTTCTTCCTTCATGGGATGTGACCTTACTTCTTCATGAGATTTGGTGAGAATCAAATGAAATAGTGTAGGTGAAAGTAAACAACTGTAAACGATGAAGCTTCATACACCTTGCAGGGGACATTTTTTGGTTTTGTCACCCAGCATCTTCTACCTCACCTTCTAGTAACAGTATAATAACTATTCTATAACCTCAACTTCCTCTGGACTATTAGTCCCCAGGCTACTGGTAGACTTGACCTTCCTATCTCCAGTGGACTTGACCTTCCCCTAGTCCCAGGAGCTGAGTGTCACTCAAGGCCTGGCAAAGGGAAGCCTTGCCGCTCCCAACCTCCTCACATGGTAGATTGGCCTCAGAGTCCTTTCCAACAACTCTCCAGTGTGCTGTCCTGTGTTGCAACACTTGCGAGGGCTGTACAAGTAAAAACTACCTTTTCCTGACCATTCTGTGGGCAATGATCTGAATATAAATTATTATCCAAAACATTCCGCTCAAGATTTGGAAGACAGACATGTGACGCTTGGGTCTTAGGTTTGAGAAGCCGATGGACGGCAGTGGGCCATGAGCTTCCTGGTCTCCTGATGTCTGAATTGCAAACACGGCATGTGAACTTGTTCCCATGGTGGCCTCCGGATCCCCCATCTTACCAGGTTTTCAAAGATCATAGCTCCCTGAAGCAGTTCAGTTCTGCTGTGTTCTGGGAGTCATTTCTGAAGATGCCATCTGGAATCTACTCCTTCAGAACACCCAACAATTCTGCAAGCATCCAGTACCAGCGTTAAATCCTGCTCTGCTTTCAATAGCTAGAGTGACTTTCTGTGTTCTACAGATGAAACTCTCCCGGTACCAGTGAAATGGGCACTTGGAACCCGACTTGGACCCAAGAGTCAGATCACAGGACATCATTCAAACAGCTGAGAAATGGAGGCTATGTTTCTGATAGACTTGGAGGCTATGAGGCCAGCAGTTGGCAGGCCTCCTGCCTTCACAGGGGAGCTTGTCTGAGGGAAATAACCAACCTGAGAAGGGCCACGCCAAGAGGAGAGGAGCCCATTCTTGACATCTTTTGAGTAGCTGAACAAAACATCTTGTGCCAAACCTACCCGTGGACTCTCCAGTTACATGAGCCAACACATTCCTCCCAGTCTAAGACAGTTGGCATCAGACTATTCCATCATTTGATCAAAACATAATGTATGAGGCATGTGATGCTAACAGGAGCGAAACCACATGGCAGCAGTGATCAGATGGTTACAGATCACAGATTCTCAGCCAGAGGCTGGGGATCTCCTGGGAGCGTTTTATAGGCTACACATAAACAGGTGTGGGCCTGGGCCTGTGGATCCCATGAGGGACATGTGTGAACAAATGGAAAACCTCACAGGTGAAGGGGGTCCCATATGCACCCCTAGGGATGAGGGCTGCTATGGACCGGCTCACAGGGAAGGGAAGGTCAACAATGGATAGTCCTTGGAAACACCAGAATGTTTGAATCCCAGTTTCAGGCACTAACATCATTTTTTACTTAATTTTGATTTTCTTCTTTTAGGGTTAAAAAAAAAAACTTGCATTAATTCACTCAATATTATAACCACCAGATGAGAATACTATCGTGTGAAATATTTCAGCCCAGCTTGTGTAAGCTGAAGCAGCTGGGCCATTTTTTAAAAAATGTAATAAATAAGTGAATGCATAATCAATCCCGCGAGTGTCAGCTTTCTGTTCTGTGTGCTCCCAGAGCTGTGCTTTTTCATCTCTATTCTATGCCCCTGAAAAGAAAAGCAACATAGAGAAAAATGTTCACAGACTGTTCTCTGTGACCTTAACCAACAGAAAAAGGCTAAATTGTTGATGTTTATTCCAGAAGGTGTATCTACCATGGGTTCAGGTGGGTGCAGATTTAGAATAATCTGCTTCCTTTTCAGGGATAAGTGTTTAATACCAACAAGCCACCTGGAAGAGAAGGCAGATGCTTTGATTTTGGGGGGGTCTGCTATCTGTATAGGACCTAACAGTGTTGGGAGTGAAGCGAACAGCCTCAGAAGAAATGTGGATCAGGCGTTTCTGAAGTGCCTGGCTTGGGCTTGGATGGCCAAAGATAAACCAGACATGCTCCATTGGCTCAAGAAATTTACAGTCTACAAAGGAGGAGGCTTGGTGGATGAGCATAATTATTTGACAAATGATTTTTGTCTTTGGAATCAAACAAAAATTATTGAAAGGCAAAGCTGAAGAATAAACTGGGTGATCAAACCAGCTGACTCCAAAGTATGACTCACAGAATGACTCTGAAGTCAACTTTCCAAGATAATTTCCGAAAGTATCATGAGCATCGTTGGAATGCATGGGTAACCTCCTGAGATACTATTTTGAAGGGACAAATTCATTTAATATGTAAGTTTCAGTTTGTTTTTTGTGTTTTTGTTTTTGTTTTTAGAACTATCCATGGGCAAAAGGGATCACATGATGAAATGCTTGGTTGATGGAATTTTCCTCTAAGCTGAATTTCCCTAAGCCCTCCCCAGATGTGGATGTTTGCTAGGCCACATAAATGTTAATATTAAATTACACTGGGTCATTGCCTCTGCCCTGGCATCACCTTGAGCCATGCCCCTTCCCTCCCCAGCCCCCACTAGTATTGCTAGGGTCTCCCCTATGTAAAAGAACAGCTCCCCTCTCAGGATCTTCTGTCTGGACCCCTCACTGATGGCTGCCCATGAAGACACTCATCAGCATTTTGGCCAGAATCTCTGGGAGTGTGGCCTTCTTCTTGAACTCCTACTTACCCTGCAGATGTAGGAGAAAGACCTTCACCCCAACTCTGTGTTGAATTCCAACCTCTGAATGGATCTCCAAAGTCCCTATTGCAGGGAGCTCATTGGATTTCTTTCTGTAGCTTCTTTTTAATCCCACCCCTTATCCACAGCAGGGGGACAAACACCATCATGTCCACCTCCTTCTCTCCTCCCCGTTAGGCTCTAAATTGAAGTCTGCATGGCCTCCTCTTTTCATGAAAACAGATCCCTGAGTGCCTGGCTACTAGCTCATGGCAACTCCATGCCAGGAAACTGTCAGATTCAGCCAGGACCTCGGCTACACAGAAAGTAAGATCAGGCAATGGCCTTACAAAGTTAGTGTCTGTCTTGTCACTTCTTTTGGTTTCTGATGGAGCTGACATCAGACCAAAGCTTACATTTGATGAACAAAATAGGAAATAGGCAGGAGACTGTTCTCTGTGCACAGGGCAAGTCACTGTGCAACCAAGACACACGTCACAGGCTCTGGGGGGCAGGTATGCTCAACACTCGGCAAGGCTGATGGAAATAAAGATGCCACAGATACTGTTTACCAGGGGCTTCTTTAGGGAGCTCGATTATAGAGGATGTTCACATTCTGGTTTCTAAAACCTGTAATGTTTTAGTTCTTTCACAGAAAAATATTTCCACTTTTTAAAAAAAACCTCTACCTCCTAGGGTTATGGGGAGAATTAAACAAGGTTTCAGATGTGAGGGGCCGAGTTCTCCGTCCTTTTCCCCGACACCTAGCCCCCTTCTTCCAGCGACTTCCTAGAACTGTATATTCTATTTGAATATTCGAGGAAAAGAATATATTTATATTAAAACAAGCATGAATCGATTATGGAGTAAGATGCAAAATTCACATGAATTTTTAAGATAGAACAAGAAACTTAAAAGAAATTTCCTATCTGCTGCTTGGGGGCATGCATTTGCTCTTGTTAGGGATAATTCAGCAGAAAAGTTCGAGAAGTTCTGATGTGGGCCCTGGGGAGCACAGGGCTGACGGTGTCCCAGAAGCCACTGCGAGGGCAGCATGGCGGCTCAGAAGGCACTGGTCAGGCCCCTGGGCTCAGCCCCCAAGACATAGCTGTGCAAGTCACCTCTTGAATCATCCAGGCAGGCTTTGAGCTCGGAAATCCATGCGCATTCTCTCCAGGTCCAAACAACCAGCTCCATATTATTATACCAGAGAATAGTCAGACTTGGGGAGGAAGAGCTCGAAGTCCCGGGGCTACGTTCAAACCTAGGCCTGCTGAACTCTGCCACCCTGCACCAGCAGACACTGTCCCACACACCCTATCAGCTTCCCCGCCCATCTCCAATAGGCGGGGCCCCCAGAGCCCCTGTGACCAGGCCCACCTGTAGGCTGCCTTGATTTCTCAGTCACGCTGACTGGGCTCAGCTGCCAGCCACTGTGCTCTCTTGACCCAGCTAGTGACCATTACCTGGCAGAACAGTCTCAGCTCTTCCTCATGGAACTGCAAGATAAAGCAGCTCTGATTTTTTCAGAGAGGCACATGGAAATGAGCTTCAGGTGGCTGTGGTTAACTCTGAAGAAAGGGAGTGGAAAGGAGACGCCTCTCACCCTGAGAAGGAGGCCGACAGCCTTACATGGAGGAGAAGATGCGTCCCGTTGTGGCCTCATCTCCCTTCAGGAAGGTGAGCTACTCCAAGTGCCTGTGTCCTTCTAAGGGAAAAAATCGGTGGCTCCCATGCATGGAGCCTCATGGGGGTCCCTCATCCCACCCCCGGCATCGCAGCTGTGGTTTCTCCCACCAGGCCTCTCTCTGTTCCTGCAGCCCAGCAGAAACACTGACTTGAGCTTTCCATTTAATGCTGAGGAGGCAGGAAGGGAACAAGGATGCCCTCTCCCCTGGCGTGACTGCAGGGGGTACAGGAAATGGCTCCGGCCTTTCTTCCTCTCAGCCTGTGCTTTCTGTTTCAAGTCTGTAGTCTGTATCTTTGAGTGACACAAACATTTTAGAACAAACAGTAAAAAACAAGTCTGCTTGTGCGGAGAATGTCCAGAATTCTAACCAAGCCATTTTTTTCTCTGGAAGGCAACAGCCTTGCTTCCAGGTTCCAAATGGGACTCTATTTGTCTACGTCCGTTTCTTTCCACGTTCTGTCCCCGCCAGCAGGAACTTCGTAGGTGTGAAGCTCCAGAGATGCTTAAGAGGCCAAAGAGGGTCTCGAGGAGGTAGCTGGAGCCACACCTTTGGAAGGACAACTGATAGGCAGCCAGCTGATATTTATTTACTAATCATTGATTGTGTGCCAGGCACTGTGATACCTGTTTGGGATGGAGTGTAGAGCACTACCGTTTTAATTTAATGAGGAAGAAAGTTTCTGTTATATTGAATATTCGAAGGAGACAGGCAAGATACGGGGCAGTGGAGGGAGGGGCGCGTGTAAAGTGGGTGGGACTTGGCTGGAAACAGGAAACAATGGAAGAAAGCTTCTCCTCCAAGAGGTGTCATGTAAGATAGAACAGAAAGGAGCTGGGACTGTGGAATGAAGAGGCGGGTGGAGAGCTAGCAGCTCCAACTGCAGCATCAGCACATGAGGAAAGCCTGGGGTTGGAGAATGGGGTGTGTGGAGGGAGTCAAGATGTCCTGGGTGTCTAGTGGGGTGGGGGGAAGGTGGGCATCAGCGTGGAGAACACCGTGGGCAGTAGGAAGCAATTGACAGGTTCCAGGAATGGAAAAGACACAATGAGATTTGCATTTTTGAAGGATTGTTCTGGTTTTTGTGGGAAGAACTGAGTAGGGAAGCAGCAGCAATCAATTCAGAGAGACCATTAGGAAATACTGCAATTGTCCAGATGAGAAATCGTGATGATTTGCACTGGGCTGGTGGCAGAGATGGTGGGAAAGACAGAACAATTCATCAGAGACTAAGGAGCTAATAGAGTGAAAAGTTGGGGCTTGGCTGCCTGCAGTGGGAGAGACAATCCCTGCTCTCAGGCTTCCCCAGGTTATATATTAATTGCTTCCTGAAATGCTCAATACCAGCTCTCACTGGAAACCTAAGGAGAGCTCTCTGCTTTATGAATGACCCCTAAATTCAGCCTTGCTGAGTCTCAGTTCAATGATACTGTCTGCTGGATTTCAAGTCTCCTCAAGCATGAGACTTGGAGGAGGCAGAAGAGCAGCAACTCCATCTCTGATATGGGGTGCAAGCCAGAACCCTCTGCGGGCTGCGCGCCCTCCCCTCCACGGGAGCTCCTGGTCCGGCAGCCAAGCCTTAGTACAGCCTCCACTCCTACTAATGCCCTTCTCAGCATCTCATCATAATAAAAATGAATTTGTATCATTTCCGCTATGAATATTCTGCCAGGGAAAGAATGCCATAGGTATTTGTTATTGAACTGAACTGAGGTTCACTTACCCAGTGCAGCAAAGCCAAACACTGGCATCAGGATTGCAGCAAGAGAAAGTGAGGCATTTATCACAGGGCCCCAAGCAGGGAGAATTGGGCCGCTAACTCCCTGAACTCCCTGATGGCTTACAGGTAAGGGTTTTTAAAAGTGAAGAGGCAGAGGTTACAGGCAAAGTCATACATCAATGCATGGAGGTTATACACTGGTTGGACCTAAAAAGGCTTGATATCTCAAAGAGGGTCATAGGTGAATTCAAAGATTTTCTGATCTACAAGTGGTTCAGGAGGCAAAGCTTTGTCTAAAAATTTGAGCTCACCAGCTTGGGCAACAAAGTGAGACCCTGTCTGCGCGCACGTGTGTGCGCGCACACACATAAATTGGTGCAATTGCTCACACTTACAATCCCAGCTCTTAGGAGGTTGAGGCAGGAGGATTGCTTGAACTCAGGAATTGGAGACTGCAGTGAGCTATGATCACCACGGCCCTCCAGCCTGGACGGGTAGAGTGAGACCCTATCTAAAATAATAAAATAAAATAAATTTGTGATCAGCAAAAAAGAGTGTTAGTTCTGGCCTGGGGTTGTGACCTCCTTCAGGCCCTCCAGGAAAAAATTTACAGTAGTCAGAGTTCAGTCCTCAGTTCCCCCTTATCTGAGGTCTTTGTACCAGCGGGTGCATTCGGCAGGAGTCTGGGTGTCTAAAAAACCACTTGGGAACACATGTTAAGATGCAGTCTTTAATTTCTATAGGGAACCAAACATCCCATGATTCTAGCTTCCTTGGCTATTGTTTTAAGCTACTATTTACCTTCTTGCTTATCAAGTTGCTTACTTCTCATCACCAGCTCTGTGCCTGGAATTCCCTTTAAAGAAACCCAGGAAGTTTCCTTTGTATCCTCAGCTACTTGGGAGGCTGAGGTGGGAGGATTGCTGCTTGAGCCTAGGAGGTCGAGGTTATAGTGAGCCGATATCCTACCACTGCACTCCAACCTGGGAGTGTTTCCATGCTTTTTGGTGGTGGTGAGGTGCCTGCTAGACCTCTAAGAGGGGTCCCTGCTTCGTCTCATATTCTCACAGCAATCCACAGCAGCAAAGGCTAGGCACAACTTTCCTATCTGCCCTTTGGAAGGTGACACTTCATCTTGTGGCTGGAGCTTCAGGTTAATGTCATTCAAAGCAGGATGGTGTGACATTAGGGGAAGCTACCTGTCTGGGTCGAAATGGTCCCAGGGTATGCCAATGTCTCCACTTTCTGAGAGACCCCTCCTACCGCCACCTGCCTCCTGCATTCCAAATACCAGGGGTGACTGCCGGATCAGGGACCCCTCCTCTTTTAGTGTAGTTCTCATTCCACCAGTTAGGGAGAGTGGTCACTCAGCCCTGGGTTTATCAGGATAGTCTTAGTTATTCACAAAAATTTATCTACTTGTTGTAAAAAACAGTGGCTTGAAGGATAAGAAAATTTATAACATCGGAGGTAGAGGCGGGCATATCACCTGAGGTCAGGAGTTCGAGACCAGCCTGGCCACAATGATAAAACCCGTCTCTATGAAAAATACAAAAATTAGCCAGGCATGGTGGTGGGAACCTGTAGTTCCAGCTACTCAGGAGGCTAAGACAGGAGAATCACTTGAATCCGGGAGGTGGAAGTTACAGTGGGCTGAAATTGCATCACTGCACTCTAACCTGGGCGACAGAGTGAAACTCTGTCTCAAAAAAATAAAATAAAATAAAAAAAAGAAAAGAAAAGAAAAAGAAAATTTATGATATCATGTAAAGGGGAATTGAGCGATAATGTGGACTTCAGGGATGTTTGATCCGGCAGCTCAGCAATGCTACCAAAGACTTGGGTTTCGCCCATCTCTCTGCTCTGCTGCTCAGCATGTTGGCTTCATCCTTGAAGCTGGTTTTCCTCCAGGTTGCAGCATGGTTGCTGGTGGTATCTGAGGCCACCCCTTTCCTCCCTCCTTTTTAGCTGAGTAGGACATTCCTCAGAGACCCATCAAACCTCTCCTTGTATCCCATGTCCTTCTAGAACTAATAATCAGCAAGAAGGTTGGGCTCACTCTGATGGTCTCACTCTGAGACTAATTGGGGCTGGAGGTGGGAATAGGTCACCTTCCCTTGAGTCACCAGGCTATGTGTGAAGAGACGACACCTGCATGAAATCAAGGGGTTATTTTAGGAAACAGCAAACGGGCAAGAGATGCTGGGTGACCATCTCAGGCCCAGCACAAGCTCTGACTGTGATAGTCACTACAGGGCTACAGAAAAAGATTGTTTTATTTATTTTAAACACTTTATCATGGAAATTTTCAAACAAATAAAAAGTGGACAAAATAGCATAACACATCATCCTGTACACATAATCCAGTCCCAATAATTATCAACTCAGAGCCATTTTTTAAAATCAATTTTCCTACACACTTTTCTAATTTATTAAAATCTCATATCAGCCACACACAGTAGCTCACGCAAATAATCCCAGCACTTCGGGAGGCCAAGGCAGGTGGATTTCTTGAGACCAGGAGTTCAAGACTAGCCTGAGTGACATGGTGAAACCCCATCTCTACCAAAAAAAAAAAAAAAAAAATTGGCTGGGCATGGTGGCACACACCTGTAGTCCCAGTTACTTGGGAGACTGAGGTGGAAGGATTACTGCTTGAGCCTAGGATGTCGAGGCTATAGTGAGCCAATATCCTACCACTGCACTCCAACCTGGGTGCCAGAGTAAGACCCTGTCTCAAAACAAAACAAAACAAACAAAAATCTCAGACATCATTTCATCCCAAATTATTTCAGCATGCAAGCTTTAAAAGACAAACACTCTTTTTAAGACTAAATCTATCAGCTCACCTAAAAGGTGATTAAAAGTAATTTCTTAACATCTTCAAATTATGTAATCAGTGTTCAAATTTCCAACTGTCTTATACGTGATGAAATTTCTTTCTGCAATTTATTCAAGGGTAAATTCTTAGAGATAAGTTTTGTCCAACCTTCTTATCTTTCAGAATAAGGAAATGGGGATCCAAAAAGGTTTACTAGCTTACCCAAAGGCCATTAGATTTTTTCTTTATTGATCATTTTATCCTGCCTCTTTTCTTGATATATTTGAGACAGATCATCATGCAGTGGAAGACCCAAAAATTCATTCCTTCATTTAGCAAATGTGGGTCGAGCATCAGCTCTGTGCTTACTTCGGCCAGTGTGGTCAACAGCACTGGGATCTGTAATTAGAGGACCTAAGCATCTGCTCACAGGGCTTCTGCCTATGACATTAGGCAAGTCTTCCCTGTCCATCTGTCTTGGTGCCTGAAATCCCCATGAGAATCACTCTTTTGAGTTAGGGAGTTGTCTTGGGAGGCCCCCTTATGAATGTACACACATATTACTTTACTGGACAGTTGTTCCTTTGGGCTACTCACATGGAATACTCACCCTGTCTTGGAGAAATCCTAGAATAAGTGGTGGGGGCGGGACAGTGGGGGTGAAAGGGCTCCTCTCTCACTGCAGAAACAAATGGATGCATGGTCTTTTCCCATTCCAGGAAGCTAGAGAGGGACACTGGGTCTGGGGCTTGCAATCAAGTGCCGTAGCCCGAATCATCAAGCTTGAAGGAGTGATGCAAAGACCTGGGGCTACTGGAGAAGACCCACGGGTGCCTCTGCCAAGGCCAGTCCAGGTTAGCAGTGTCAAGCGTCCAGAGCCACCAGAGTGGCACCGAAATGATGGTCCCCCAGGAGCCACCTTTGCTCAGCCTGGCCTTGTCTGCTTCCACAGCAACATGGTTCCTTCCCCTCTTCCACGCTGTGAGCTACCTGTCCTTCCAGTAAGTGACGTTTCTGCTTAAATTCCTTAGAGTCACTTCCTGCAGTTGGCAACTGACATCTCTGACTAAAGGAGTCCATTGAGAACAATAATCTAGTAACGTTAGGTGTTTTCCAATGTTGCTCTGATTGGCTTATCAAGTTCAATAGTTGCCATCTATTAAGAAATAAAATAGAACCCAGGGCAGGGCATTTGAATGGACACTGCTGGGGACATGAGAGGTTCAGAGTTGTAGAAACCCATGGCCAGGACCTGGAAGTCTAGTGTGTTACCCCAGAATGCTGGGGGGACCAGGGGTTGTAGGGGAATCTTCACCTCCTTTCCAAATTGGCTGAGGGATGACTCTGAAGAACAGGCCAGTGTGGAACAAGGATTTATGCTAGTGCCCAGCACTGTGCCTGGAAGAAGGAGACACATGTTTCCCTAGAGCCCCAGACAGAGCAAGCTGCTCCACCCACTCCAACCCATTCATTCTCTGCTGAACCCACAGCAAAATCCCTTGGGAGCAGAGATCAGTAGGATGGTCTTGGGGATTATATTATAGCTGGCTGCCGGAAATGGTGTTTCCTTCTGGATCCAAGGGAGCTTGGAGCTGTACCTGCTTTCCACAGGGGGCCTGAGTGGGCAGTGTCTAGCCAGGGCCTGGGCTCAGCTCCCTCAGGAAGCAGCTCCACAGCCCCCAGGCAGTTCTACCAGTCCCTTTGCTATGGTGTCTGTCAGCCTGGACGTAGGTCCACAGCTCAGGGATGTGACTCAAAATGCCATAACCCTGGCTTCTCCCATGTGCTTATCCACGTGTAAGCCACGTGAAGCAAGACCATCAGCTGGCTGAGCAGAACACTCACTGCCCTTCCCGCCTCAGGTAGGAATTGCTTAATGAACTCCTAAATAGCCGCAATAAGCAGATTTTCCACACAGAGTCCATGGTTTCCTGCCCTCCAGAAGGTGCTCCCAGCCCTCTTCCCCTGTGTTTCTCACTGCCCATGAGTCTCCCTGGGCTCAGGTGCCCTCTCCTTCCCTTATCTTCCCCGTCCTCATTCTTGCCCTACTGCCTCACTCTTTGCTCTTATTTTCTTTCTAACCTGTGCCTTCATTGTTTGTCTGTTTTCTAAAAATATTTCCACTCTCAAGGGATTTCATGGCCATCCCTGGCTCTCCTTCCTGCTGGACTAATAGCTCAGAGGGCACACCCATCTTTAGCCCTAACCCCATTTCTTTCAGATCCAATGATGTTATAGTTGAATGATATCCCCTTACAAAGATATGTTGACATCCTAATCCCTAGCACTTCAAAGTGTGGCACTACTTGTAAACAGGGTCCTTGCAGAAATAGTTAAGAAGAAGTTGTACTGGAGTAGGGTGGGCCCCTAATCCAATGCAACTAGTGCCCTTGTAAGAAGACAGCCATGTGAGGACACAGATGGCTGAATAAATGAATGACTGCCCACAGGGAGAGGCTAAAACTCCTCCATGCTGGCAGGGGCAACAGAGGGTGTGGCACTGATGGAAAGTGAATACAGTGGCCAAGTGACAGAGAATGAAAAAAAGCTAATTTTTCATTTGTCCAATGAATCCAAGTGAGAGCTATCACGAAGGCAAGGCCTATCTGGGTTGTTTTCCATCTTGTGCTCACCAGTTTTCTGCTGCTAAAGGATCTCAAATCCTTGGCTCTCAACTTAGCACAAACAGGTGAGCCCACACTGGGTGACAGAGCCCACCCAGGTGGTTGCCATCCCGCACTCTGGCCTGGGGTCTCCAACGGCTAACCTGGCCAGCACAACCAAGGCATCTGATGGTTCCAGACTGGAACAACAGGCTGAACATGAACCCTGGAGGGGCCGTGGAATCATGTGTTGCATGTTTGTAGCCCAAAGTGCTCTTCCTCTCGCTCTGGGCCTGAGTCCTGCACTCACAGTGAAGCTTTACCATTTATGGGGTGCCAGCTATTGCAAGGCATGGCCAAGACTCATCTGTAGACACACATTAACAACTCTAAGGTAGAAATCAGTGCCATGGAACTGGGCAGTGGGCCACTGGAATTCAGAGAAAGAAGACATCAGTACTGTGGGGAAACGTTTAGAAGACAGTCAGCCCTGACCATGTATAAGCAAACCAATAGCTCCAGGATGGACAATGCCAGGGTGGATGGTACCTGGACCTTCCCCCACAGGAACATATGTGTCCTTGATGCCTAGAGATGCAGAAGGGCTGCATTCTGAGCTAAAGAGTGATGCACTGGCCTTTTTTCTACTTGGATAAATAACATCCTGATAATCTGGTAATGGGCACTTCAAATAAAATATAAAGGGAGAGGTAATATAGCATCAGTCAAACTATCATTAAAAAATAGCAGAAGGCAGTCATTGGCAGTATTGGACCAGAAATACAATCCCCCTGAGGAGCTGACATCATCCGTGGGCTAGGGGAGGGGCCTCTCACTTGCTTTCTGGCTGGTGTGTCCTTGTTTCTTCACTGGCATCTGCAGGGTGGGGGGCTATTCAGTGGCTGACCTAGGGGGACCCCACTGAGAGCTTGCCTATTGGGAAATGGGCAGTGAACATTTAATGAAGGGAATGGGATGAAGGAAGACAAAAGGCAGTGTGTGAATTATCTTCTGACAGTGTTAATATGGAATCAGTTTGCAAGAAGACATGAGCATTTACCACCAAGGTTAACATGATAGAATACGTGGACACAGCCTTCAAGACTTTTAAACTAACCGTGTTCATGGTGGGCAATTGCATTTCTTTATAATGACAACTGTAGGCAAATTGATAACATGCTGTAGAAGTTATTAATTCATGTTTTAATAGTTACCTATGGCAACAAAAATAGAGAAAATGCATTGCTGGCTTAAGCTTCTTCTCCTGAAGTTCATCAAGATCTTGTCCAACAAAGTGCCTTCATTATGTCACACTTAACTCATCCATCTTCATTTTCAACTCCACTGGTTCTGCTGCTGTGTATCTCTGGGTCCCTTCAGCCTTTTCCCAGGACAAGCACCATTTAGATGCTCACTTGATCATTAGATGTTTAATGGCTGTCACGTTTGCCACTTCTTGGCAGTCTCGGGGCCCTCGTGTGTTAGGAAGTGGGCCAATGTGTCTAAATGGGGATTAGGGTGAGATGGAGGGCCTTTTGTGCTAACTTCTGTCTGAAAATGTACGTAGACTACTTAGTGTGGTACCTGGCACGGAGCAGCAATGGGAATGCTCTCAGTGCTTCTGTCCCTGTCAGTCCATCGATGATCTTTTGCCCCAGGTGAGGAAGTCATGGGAGGTAGGGCTCTTTGCCACCCTCAGGGCCCAATTCCCTCCTGCCTCTCAGTGTGAGCACTCTACATACTAATATCATTCTTGGGCTTAAAGACCTACATTTTTTGGGCCAGGCGCGGTGGTGCACACCTGCAATCCCAGCACTTTGAGAGGCCGAGGTGGGTGGATCATGAGGTCAGGAGATGGAGACCATCCTGCCAGCATGGTGAAACCCCGTCTCTACTAAAAATAAAAAAATTAGCTGGGCGTGGTGGCGCACGTCTGTAATCCCAGCTGCTCGGGAGGCTGACGCAGGAGAACTGCTTGAACTAGGGAGGCAGAGGTTGCAGTGAGCCGAGATCGCACCACTGCACTACAGCCTGGCGACAGAGACTCCGTTGAAAAAAAAAAAAAAAAGAAATTTTTTATTATGCAATATGGCTCTTAGATGCAAGCCGACTACACATCCAGTGCTTGACCAAAACAGTGATCTATCCTCACTCAGCCAGAAGAAAAAAGTGGTGTATTAGACATCTTGACAGAAGGTACCTTGGTCTCCAATGTGGCACACAAATACCAACCCTGTGGGCTGAATCCAGGGTATTTTTTTTTTTCTGAAATGGAGTTTCACTCTTGTTGCCCAGGCTGGAGTGCAATGGCACAATCTTGGCTAACCACAACCTCCACCTCCTGGGTTCAAGCGATTCTCCTGCCTCAGCCTCCCAAGTAGCTGGGATTACAGGCATGTGCCACCACGCCTGGCTAATTTTTTTGGATTTTTAGTAGAGACAGGGTTTCTCTGTGTTGATCAGGCTGGCCTCAAACTCCTGACCTCAGGTGATCACCCACCTTGGCCTCCTAAAGTTCTGGGATTACAGGCGTGAGCCGCTGTGCCCAGCCAAATTCAGGGATTTTTTTAAAGAGTAACTTGGACCTCATACCATTTTCTTCTTAGGAGCAACCCCTTGTTTGATGTGAGACGGCCGAGGATGGCACTCTGATCTGTCCTAGGTTACTCAGACTACTGTCACTGAGTCAGTCTCTCGCAGCCCCGTGCTCCCATGCTAGTGAACTGCAATTCTCCAAACCACCTCTATTCTGCATTCCATCTGAAGTAACTGCAGGGCCGGGGAGGAGGGCGTGATGTGAGGAGGGGGTGATGGAGCAGAGTGTATTGGGGAAAAGGCACTGAGTCTTGCCTTACTCATCCTTGAGCCCTGGAGAAGGCAGGCCTGGGTTTGCCCCTTTCCATTTGGAATGGGCTTAAAAATTCCAGCTGAGTGAGCCTTGGAGAGCAGGCCAGAGGCCTGAGGCAGAGATATTGACAGGGCCACCTTGCCTTGCTGGAGGGGCCCCCAGGGACGGGCCCTTATCTTTCCTATGTGGCAGGTCTCAGTTGAAGCCAGAAGTAGCAGGCAACTGGGTGCTAAGCCCAGCTTCCATCTTCTCATAGCAGCAGTCTTCAAACTGGGGTCAGGTACATCTGATGGTGTACAGACCTTTCAGGAGGATAAATGTTCCATGAGTGATTTAAGGGAAATCTACTTCCACAATCTTACCGTCCAAAGCACTGATTTCTAAAATCATCTCATGGAAGTTCCCATGCTTCCCTCACACATCATGATCACAACACGCAGCCTCACTCTGGGGTGTAAAAACTTCCTTGAGCCAAAAGAGAGGAGATTGATCAGTTGGTTTCTGGGGGCTTCTTTAATGATTCATCAAGGCATCGTCTATCCCCAGGACAGGCTGTCTTTCCCTGTCTTATGTATATTTCTGTCAAGGGTGAAGCGTGGCCCACATTGAGGTACTCTAAATTTAGAACAACTAAAGCAGTATAGGTTAAAGCATTTTAAAATGATTTCTTTCAGATTCAGTCTACATTATTCAGTAATTAAAACTTACTTTATCAAACCAGCTCATGAAATACTTATTCCACTTTTAGTTAGTCCTCATCTTATTTCATCTTTTATAACTCTTAACAAAAATAAACTTTTAAACTAAGGAAGAAGCATTTAGGTGTCAACTTTAATTTGTACAAAGGGATATACAGTTGCTTAAAACTATTTTAGGGAGCGCATGAGCAAAAGTGTTTGGAGACCATGACCCAAGGGATCTCGCACTCCCCACTCCCTATCCCATGTGTGCAAGCTCCTCCCAGCCTCTCGCCTGGCAATAGGACCAGGATGTAGTCACTAGTCACAGATGGCGATTAAAATTTAAATTAAAAATTTAATTCCTTAATCATACTGGCCACATTTCAAGTGCTAAGTAGGCACATGAGGCTAGTGTCTACTGTATGGGACAGGTCAGATACAGAATAGTTCTATTGTCACAGAAAGTTCTCTTGAACAGCCCTCGTCTAGACTATCCTGGGAAATGACATGGCCAGGAAAAGCTGTGACATGGTCAAAGACATTTGATCATTTAATATTTTTAGAAAGGCAGTTCAAGGCCGTGACGAAAAATTCAAAAGATACAAAACGGTCTACAGGGCAAAGTCTCTTCCTGCTCCAGCCTCATTACCCTGTTTCTCCCAGTACCAGCTTCTTAGGATTCCCTCCAAAGATATTCTACTCAAGCTCATGACAATACTGTACAGTAGTTACATTTCTGATATCACCAAGAAATTCTGTATTTCCTGTATACAACAATAAAAATTCTTGGTTGGGTGTAGTGGCTTACACCTGTAATCCCAACACTTTGGGAGGCCTAGGTGGGCAGATGACTTGAGGCCAGGAGTTCAAGACCAGCCTGGGTAACATGGTGAAACGTGTACTAAACTATTTTGTACTAAAAATACGAAAAAAAAAAAATTTGCTGGACATGGTGGCACATACCTGTAATTCTAGCAACCACAGAGGCTGAAGCACAAGAATCGCCTGATCCCAGGAGGCAGAGGTTGAAGTGAACTGAGATCATCCCACTGCACTCCAGGCTGGGTGACAGAGTGAGACATTGTCTCAAAAAAAAAAAAAAAAGAAAGAAAGAAAGAAAAAGAAAATTGTAACATTTGGACTGTTTATCATCACAATTTTAGTATTATCCCACATAAGTTGTCTCTGTGGCAGCTTTAAAACATGGTCATCAATCTTCCTGGACATTTCTTCAATAGAGAACAGAACTTTGTGCTTTTTTTCCCCATGATGTGGGTGAGGTTTTGATTGCTTCCATCATTACAATAGGGGAGAAGCAACCCTATGTGACTGCCAGGCAAGGTCACAAAAGGCCATGAGACCTCCACCCTGTCTCAGGAATACTCACTCTGGGAATCCTGAACTGCAGCATGAGAAGTCCCACTTCCCTACCCTGGCCACACTGCAGAGACCACACACGTGCATAGGTGACACTCCCAGCAGAGCCGTTCATTGGCAGCAGCTGGATTTGAGGGTGAAGAAGCAGTCTGGAGTGGTTACTCGTGACTCAGGAGAGGGCTTTTGCAGTTTGATTGGAAAGCTTAGCAAAATCTTAGTAATTGATATTTGGAAGACTAAGCAGTGAAAAAATGACGTAATAACTCCAAGAAAACCAAAGTTGACCCATAAAAGAATAACAGCCTATATGGTTCAGCTGTGTGTACTTGTACTAATGCTAGCACAGAACATTGGTTTAGTTAAAAATGGTGCTGTGACAACGTTAGGAGGGTGGGTGAAGAGGAAATATGCACAAGGAGGGTGCAGGAAGGCAGTAAGTGTCTAAAATTGAAGAACCTAAAAATAGCTGTATTATTTGGAAGTACAGATATAAATTACAGAAGAAACAGATGGGTGATACTGAAGCAGGTGTGTGTGCCAATGGGAACGATCCAGTAGTGAGGGAGACGCTGATGGGAGCGACTGAATGGATGATAGGAGGCCACTCGGACACAGCTGAGCTGAGAGAAGGGGCAGAGGAGGCCAGCAAGTGTAGCTGTGCATGTAGGTTTCCAGGTGGGGAAATGTGAGCATTTCCATCAGTTTCTTTCCTCAGTGAAACATGAGGAGAGTTCATCAGCTGAGAGTAAAAACAGGGAAGGGTGGTGGGAGTTTTAAGGATAAAAAAGGAATACAAAATTCACCTAGAAGAATATGAATGCTGGTTTTAACAGAGAAACACAGCAATATTGCTTAGAAGTTCTGAGTACCGCTTTGAGGTCTACGATGAAGCAAAAGTGAAAGCAATCGCTTGCCTGACTTTTCCATAGTAATGTCGAGCTGCTTGAGTGGAGAGATAGATGGGTGGGCTCGTTTAGTGTTTTGTGGGAGACTCCATGGAAAAGCAAAGGGATTCTGAGGATGGGAGTTTTGAAAGGAAGAGTTCATGGTGATGAACCATAAGCCCTAAGCTGGACACGAGGAGGGAACAGAGAGGTGGCCAACGAATTGTAAAAGGTGGTGGAGCCAACAGAAAAGAGATCTCGGCGGAGTTGAAGAACTGTCACAGTGAACGCTCGAGCATGTGTCAAGGACAGAAAGCTTATTAGAGTGTGGGCCTTTGGGCTTGCAGCAGCAGAGCAGTTTCTGGTGGTGACAAGGTTCAGGTTATGACCTTGAGGGGGAATGGAAGGAGAAAAGGTCATTAGAGATGAGAAGGTTCAGGAAATCGAGAAGTCGGGGTGCTGGATGGGACATTGGTGGTTACATCAATGAGATTGTCAAGAAGGGCTATGCAGAGAAAAAGATGGGGAGCCAGGAGGTGTGGCTCAGTGAATGAGTGAATGGATCACATGAATGAGGACGTGTGATTGAGTGGTACAGTCAGGAAGCCAGAGTCTTTAATGGGCAAGGTATTTTGTAAAAGGTAACAGAGGTTAAGTTCCAGGAGCAGTAGTAGAGAACAACACTCCTTCCATTTGGATGGAGTTCATGGACTTTAAGATATCAGACAGGCTCTGCTAGAAAGAGCTCCATGAATGTCGTATTCCTGGGACCAGCCAGGCTCCAATTAAGGCAAGGAAGAAGGAGGGAAGGCTCTGATGCAGGCTGAGGACAGGCAAAATTGAGTGAGTCAAGGAGGGGGGCTTCCAGAAGGCACAATGGAAATGTTTGGGAGGAAATAAAGAGAATGAATGGGAAGCTGGACCAAATCAGGTGACAAGCACAGCAGGAAGAGGATGCCAGTCCAGGCGACAGTGGATGCTTGGAGAGGTCTGCTCCTCCTGGGTTAACAGAGGAAAATGAACATCAGATCTTGTTACTTCCCTGCTTAGAATTTTCTGATGGCTTCCATCACGCTTCGAGTATAACTGCACTCCTTGCAAGGACGCACAAGGCTCTCCATCAGTGGTTTTCCAAGTGTGGTCCTTGGATTCGCAGCATGACCATCACCTGGACCTTGCCAGAAAGGCAAATTCTTGGGCCCCACCTCAAAACTACTGATTCAGAAACTCTGGGAGTAGGATCCAGCAACCTAGTTTTAACAAGCCCTCCTCCAAGTGATTCTGCTGCATGCTAAATTTGAGACTCTTTGGTGTACATAATCTGAGCCTTTTCTAGCTCTCTGACCTCAGAGTTACTTAGTTTGCTGAGCTTTAGACACACTTGTCTCCTTTCTCTCTGTTCCCAAGTTCATACTTTCCCTGGGACCTTTGCTCTTACTGTGGTCATCTACCTGGGATGTTCCTGCCCCAGGCTACCATGGGGCTGCTCTTTCTCCCAGGGGCGGGTCTCTATTCAGACCAATGCTGCCTGACCATTGCATCTCACCCTTGACTCCCACTCGTTTTCTAACCCGTTATCCTCTTACTTCTTTAGACATTTGCCACTTCTTGAAATCTTTACTTTTAAACGCGTTTATGTCTGTCTTCCCCAGTAGAATGTAAACTGCATGAGAACCGAGACCTTACCTGCCTTTTTAACCACTGTGACCTCAATATCTAGAAGAGCAGGATGTCTGGTGGGGTACCTGAAAATTATTTGTTAATAAATGAATAAATGAGACATGATGGAATGAATGTTGATTTTTTTTAGGTTTTGTGTATATAAATCACTTGCGGGTCTGTTCAAATGCAGATTCTGCTTCGGTAGGTCTGGGTGGGGTGGGCCCCCAGATCTTGCATTTTTCTTTTCTTTCCTTTTTTTTTTTTGATTTGGAGTGTTGCACTGTCACCTAGGCTGGAGTGCAGTGGTGAGATCTCGGCTCACTGCAATCTCCACCTCCCAGGCTCATGTGATTCTCCTGCCTTAGCCTCCCAAGTAGCTGGGATTACGGGTGCACATGACCACACCCGGCTGATTTTTTGTATTTTTAGTAGAGACAGGGTTTCACTATGTTGGCCAGACTGGTCTCGAACTCCTGACCTTGTGATCCACTCACCTCAGCCTCCCAAAGTGCTGGGATTACAGGCATGAACCACTGTGCCCAGTGGCACCGGGCTTCTGGCTCACAGAGTTAGTTCACTTTGAGTGGCAAAGTTTTACAGTGAGCCCTTGGATCTGTCTCTTGTGGTCTCAAATACTTGATAGTTTGGTGGCTTCCAGACAATATCCTGAACATTCAGTTGTATCTGTGATGATTCTTTTTGAAACACATTCCAGCCAGGAACAATAGCAGTTTTCTTAAACCAGCTCTCCTGGGAAGATATGATGTTTGGATTCTTTCCAGAGGTATACGGTGAGGAAAAGGAGCTCACTAAGGAGGCTACTGCTGTAAAGGAGGCCAAGTTTTGCTGAGAACAACTCAGCAGAAACCAACTTCCAAGTTTCCAGATTAATACAGAAAAGAGAGCCTAGGTAATTACAACCTGTGGCTAATCTGCTAAATCTAACGTAAGGAATAGCTAAAATCTGTTTTCATCCAAATCGTTTTCTAGGAAAGCCAACAAGAAACAGCTGAGTGTCCAAAACACGTTTTTGTCTCTTCTTCCCTGCTCAGACACCATGGATTGGCAATTAGCTAGAGAGCCATCAGAAGAAGAAAATATCCTCCTAAAACTTGATAACAAATACTCTCATTGAAAACTATGAGCATCAGATAAACATTTCTCAGGATATATTGTTAACAGGTGATAACATGCACTAAAGAGTTCTTTGACCAAAAATATTTTGGGAAATCCTGGCCCGTACACCCATTAGAGCTCCTGACTGCAAGACTTCTCAGAGCCATGAATTTGCTAACCTACTTGTGACCCTCCGAGGGCTTTCAGTACACAGCATTTCCCAAACTTATTGGACTGCAGAATTCTCTTTTTCTTTCTCTTTTTCTTGAGATGGAGTATCCCTCTGTCACCCAGATTGGAGTGCAATAGCACAATCTCCACTCACTGCAACCTCCGCGTCCTGGGTTCAAGCGATTTTCCTGCTCAGCCTCCCAAGTAGCTGAGACTACAGGCACATGCCACCACACCCAGCTAATTTCTGTATTTTTAGTAGAGACGGGGTTTCACCACATTGGCCAGGATGGTCTTGATCTCTTGACCTCGTGATCCCACCAGCCTCAGCCTCCCAAAGTGCTGAGATTACAGGTGTCAGCCACCGAGCCCGGCCAGACTGCAGAATTTTCTGAGTATCATGTAGAACCAGTGTTTCATGGAGCAAACTTTTAGAGCTTGTGGAATGGCTTGGCCTCCACTGAGGCATTTCTTAAAAGAAGAAGGCCAAGGAGAGATGGGAAATAAGAGGAAGGAAAGAGGTAAAAGTATATGGCTTGTCTCCAGGCCTCTCACTCAGCCTCTCCCTGCCAGGGATTTTCCAACTTGAATATCTCGCCTGTCCCAGCCTTTCCAAAAAATGTTCTCTTAATCCCTCTCTTCTTCATTCCCCCATGTTCCTATCTCTCCAAGCCCCAATGAAAAACTAAAGGAATCAACCATTGTTTTGAATTAATTTGATAACCCTGCCAAAGGCGTTAGTATTTTAAAGAGGATTTATGGAGTGGACCTGTCTGACCCAAAAGGAATGGTTCTGCATGGGACTCTCAGGCTGGTGGGAGTGGGTTTTGTTTGAAGAATGTGCCTACACTTACCGAGGGACATCTTCTACCTGCTCCTGGAATTAAGGGGCAGAGGTCTTGGCTGATAAAGAAATGGCTCTTATCTTGATCTGTTTCATTCTGTGGAGTTTGATGGGAAGGTCTGGGATGCTACTGCCACCCCGCAATTCTTCAACCAGTTCTCTTTCAATAGGGTGTCTGGGAAATACCCGCTACAATTCCAATAATAGTTTACAAGTAGAACATAGTTTTCAGCATTTTGGGTAATGATCAATTTTTTCCACCACACTTTGTTTATGTGATATTTCTGAGTCAAATTCCTTTTTTTCTTTCTCTACACTGCACTCACTCTGACCTTGTAGCTGTATTTCTCACCAAGCATATAATCAACAGCAGCACAGAAAGTGAACATACAAGTGCAGATGAACACTAGATGAACCATTTTGCATTTATTCTCCATGACTGGGATGAAATATAACTTGGAAACGTTTTTTGGGTTGGGATTTTTGGTTTGCCGCAGCACAGTGGCACAATCATAGCTCACTGCAGCCTCAAACTACTGGACTGAAGCGATCCTCCCATCTCAGCATCCTGAGTAGTGGGACCACAGGCACATGCCACCACTCCTGGCTAATTTTTTTATTTTTTATTTTTCGTAGAGGCAGGGTCTCACTATGTTGGCCAGGCTGATCTCAAACTCCTAACCTCAAGGGGTCCTCCCACCTCAGCATCCTGAAGTACTGGGATTACAAGCATAAACCACTGTGCCCAGCCAGTTTTAGAACTAATATATAAGCTCTTCAAGGAAGCTGACCAAGATCCTGTTCCCATTTCATTCCCCGGTGCTGAGTGCCTGGCATATAACAGCTTTCGTAGTTGTTTGCTGATTTGAATATCCCAGTTGTGTTACACAGAATTGTTTTTGTTTCACCTTATTTCTATTATTTGTTACCTTAACTGCTGTTATTTCAGACCCTCTCCCCATGTATCATGGTAGTTGACTATAAATCTCTACACATTTTGCTTTGCACTATTTTCAACCAAGCGTGAACACATATATATATATCATGAAATGTTTTTTAATCAAGATTTTTCAAGTTTTGAAAGTATTTGTAAGGTGCTAGGATATTTAAAACTATTTGACCATCTTTGCATTAAGGCAATGTATAACCCATCTACATCTCTACCATTTAGTAGACTTCTGGCCACTGATAACATCCCAACTCAAATGGAAATAAGGGATATAGAAATGTATTCTCACATGACTGGAAGGCTGGGGTAGGACCACCTTCACGGATGGTGGAATCACTGGCTCACCAATGGCCTTAAATTGTAGCAGCTGCAAGCATCATGCCCGGACCTGCCATGTCCAGGGGAAGAAGAGGGATAGAAGGACCATCTCTTTCTGTGGCTCCCTCACAGAAGTTGGAATTGTCCAAGAAACTCCCCAGATTTCCCTCTGATTTGGCCACATTTTGGACATGTCCATTTTTGGACCACTTGGAAGGGGAAAGGGATTACCAGAATTGCTTGGACGATCCAGGAACGACCCCTGGATATGGGGTGGGGTCAGCTTGCCTTGGGGCACACGCTGCCTGTGGGTGAGGCAGACACCCATGTCAGACGGGCTTCTACAGGAAACAGGTGGTTCACGAAAATCGAGTAATGTGAGGGGAGGTTAACAGCGAGACTACAGAGGTATGAGTGGTGTAAGGAAATTTAAAAAAAACACTGCACCTCCAAGGCCAGTAACAGGGCGTACTGTTACCATCTGTATTGGTTTCCTGTGGCCACTATAAGAAAATAATACAAATTATGTGGCTTAACAGAAATTTATATTCTTTTTTTTAATTATACTCTAAGTTCTGGGGTACATGTGCAGAACATGAGTTCATGTCCTTTGCAGGGAATGGATAAAGCTGGAAACCATCATTCTCAGCAAACTGACACAAGAAATTTATTCTTTCACAGTTCTGGAGGCCAGAAGTCCAGAGAGGCCCCGGGGCACACTCCCCCTGGAGGCCTGAGGCCAGAATCACTCGTTGCCTCCCCAGCCTCCAGTAGCTATCAGCACTCCTTGGCTTGCGGCTGCATCGCTTCAATCTC
This sequence comes from Aotus nancymaae, assembly GCF_030222135.1. NCBI lineage: Eukaryota > Metazoa > Chordata > Mammalia > Primates > Aotidae > Aotus > Aotus nancymaae. Next base: position 63,430,045 of record NW_026988442.1, on the reverse strand, counting down.
TGCCTCCTTATGCTCTCTTCTCTGCTGTATGTCAAATCTCCCTCTGTTTCTCTTTTATAAGGACACTTATTGGATTTAGAGTTCACCCAGACAATCCAGAATAATCTCTTCATCTCAAAATCCTTAATTTAATTACATTGACAAAGACCTTTTACCAAAAAGGTCACATTCACAGGTTCTAGGGATTAGTATATTGACATGATCGGGGGGACCACCACTCAGCCCATTACGCCACCCCGAGGCTAGCAAGGGAAGCCGAGGGTACCAGAGACAAAGAGAGCTGTGTGAAGAGAAGCATCTGAGGGAGACACAGCCTTCCAAAGAGGGTCACAGCCAGCCTGCTGGGAGGAAGCCTGAGGAATGGACACCCAGCCTCATGCTCCCTAATCCCTTTGATCTCCCGATGGTGTCCCCTACTGGCCAAATCCATCCAGGGCTTTTGATGTTGTCGGTAAAGGTCAGCCTCCCTCCAGGACATAGAGTGAGGAACAGAGAACTGGAGAGTGGTTCTGGAGGGGCGCATAAAAGATGTAGAGGACAGCAACGGAGAGAATCGGAGCTCTGGTAGGAAGTGGATGCTGGCAGGCCAGTAACAGCCCACCCAGACCCTTCTCATTTGCCCACGGCTCCCTGACTCTTTGACCTTTAAACGCACTACCAGTTTAAATAGAGCTAGTGCTATCATTTAAACAATTATTGTCCTCTGTTTACAAAAGCAAAGCATTTTGATTACAGAAAGTTTGGAACACAGAGAAAAATGTGAAAAAAACAAATGTTATCTACAATGCTGCTACACAAAGATAACCAGTGCTGATAACCAGTACCTTCCATGGCCAGCGGGGGAGGTGGGTGTATTCAGCAAAATAACTGGACGCCATATCTTTACCTGCTGTTTCTAGGTTTGGTAATGCTAGTTTGTTTTTTTTTTTTTTTTTTTTCAGTTACAAATATATAATGAAGGCTGGTTATGGTGGTTCACACCTGTAATCCCAGCACATTCAGAGGCCGAGGTGGGTAGATTGTTTGAGCCCAGGAGTCCAAGACCAGCTTGGGCAACATGGTGAAACCCCATTTCTAAATACCAAAAATTAGCTGGGCATGCTGGTGCACACCTGTGGTCCCAGCTACTTGGGAGGCTGAAGTGAGAGGATCACTTGAGCCTGGAAGGTAGAGGTTGCAGTTAGCCAAGATTGCACCACTGCACTCCAACCTGAGTGACAGATTGAGACCTCATTTCAAAAAAACCTGAAAAACGAATATATAGTGATAATTTTCCCCATATACTTAAATATTCTTAAAGGATAGTGTGATTTTTAATGACTACATAGTATTCTATTATATGGCTATACTATGCTTGTCTAGGGCTTCAGGTTTGAAATCACTTGGGACCCACCATACCCCTGATCCCTGGAGAGGTCAGGCTGTCAGTCTTTCCATAGGCCCTGTTGGATGCCTGGCCTGGCAGCTTGGAAGCCAGTCCAGGCCATCAGGGTTGACTTCCTCTCGAAAGGAGCCAGGAGCAGGCACCTGGGCTTGGGCTGGTCTAACCCATCACTTTGAGCTTCCTTTCTTCCTTTCTCGAGCCTGCCTCCTCCTCCCGTTGAAGTGCTCCTCCAGGGATTCTGGCGCACCTCACTGAATCCTGACTGAGGAGCACGCTACCTGTAGCACCCCATAATGGAGTGTATAACAATGAACTTGGGGTCTCCCCATTTATCATCACACCTCTACCCACCATCAGTACCTCCTCTGTCCCTAGCTGGACCTTGCAGAAGGTGTGCATCCTATATTAAGATGTTCTTAGCTTAAAGTTATCCCCTCCCTGGGTTTTTGCAGCTGTCAGGAATAAATTTCTTCATATACCAGAAGAATAAATCTCAGGAATTTGAAGGAGAAATGAAACACCTCCGTTCCTCTGTTCTGGTGATGTCCTAGGCTCTGTGCACTGAGACCTGTCCCAAAGATCATTCCTTAAACTCAGGGACAGATCTCTTGCTTGAGCCTGGCCAAGAGATGGGAGTGACTTCTGAGGTCTCTCCCCAGGCAACCTCAGCCTTTCCCTCCCACCCTTCATGGAGATGCCCAGGACTGGGGTACAGCCCTGACTGGCACCAACAGCACTGGCTGTATTCCCAAAGGTGTCCCCAGATGCCTAGTATATGGCTCAAGTTTCAGAGCCTTTTCTTCCTAGAAAATCTGTACTAACTCAGGACTCTGAACAGCTGGGAGTGATTAAGCAGGAGTGGAAGGGGCAGCATCTCCGGGAGGCAGCACCTCAAGCTGGCCCTGAAACCTCACCGTTGGCCTCCAGGAGTTGATGACTCTGCCTCCAGGCTGAGATAAGGGCCCCAGCTGGATGTTAACATATGCTCTGAGCAGTGCTGGGCAGGGGAGGGGCAGCCCAGCCTCTAGAATCAGGGTGGCTGAGGATGAAACAACTGGCCTTGGCATTCCCTTCATGCCTTGGACATTTGCCCTTCTACTGGAATCTAATCTATTGCCTTGGCTTAGAAACCTCACCAGACCTCTCAGGAGGTCAAGAGAAAGCAAACCCCAGGACAGCCTGCTAGCAAAATCAGGGCTGGTCAAGAGGTCCCGGTCAGAGCTCATGCTTCAGGCCACTAACCAAGCTGCAAAGTTTTTTCCCAGGGCACCTGTGAGGCCCTTCAAGAATTCAGGAGACAGGCAAGACTTTGTAGGCCTGTTTGTATTCTTAAGAAAACGAGGTAATTTCTTGACTCAATTGTAGTTCCCTCGCAGCTTGATTGGATGGCTATTATATTAATAGTTCCAACTTGTCTCTGGAATAGCCCCACCGGAGCCCTCCTCCCGCAGGCCCCCTCCTCAGCTGCCTCCAATTCCTCCCTCCCTAAGGCTGCCCCAGGCTGCCTCTCTCCAGCAAACCCGCCCAGCTGCTTGCTCCCTCCCAGGCACGAGGCTACAGTCTGGGAGGTTCTCTTCAGAGCCTGGCTTGAGTGAAGATGCTTGAAGGCTGTTTTTCCCTCAGCTAGGGCTCCTTGAAGCCCCTTAAGCTGTGGGAGGACTTCCAGTGGCAAGGAGCAGCTCCTCCTCCTTGCTCCTGGGAGGGAAAACCTGGAAGGGCCAAGAATGTGCAGGGACAGACCAGACTTCCTGTCACAGGTGCCCTCTGACCTCCGGTAATTACAGCTTCGGAAGTGGTCGGCTCCCCATCTAGACATTGGAGATAATGAGCCCCGACTTCCTGGGGCTGCTGGAGGTTTAATTGGTTCATGGTGGCTAAGTGGTTGGCGATCCTGGCCTGGAATTCCAGCCGACGCTGCTCCCTCCACAAGGTAAGGGGCAGCCCGAAGTGGGGACCTGGCTAGCTGCCAGTCTCTCTCAGTCCCAAGTTTCCTTTCCCCCTACATCCTCAAGCTGTTCCTAAGAGTCCTGCTACTAGAACCTCTGTCTGGCCTGGGTGGTCTATTCCCAGCCCTCTGGTATTGCCCCTTTCCGCACCTGAAACGTCCACTCCATATTTCCTTGTCTGTTTAATTCGAATCATGCCCTGCAGAAATCCCACTGTGCCAGAAGTCCTCAGCGTTTATACCAGCCCTATTTGATTTCTCTTCTGTGAAGTCCTATTGACTGGCACTTCTCAGACTCTCGTGTGTGGGGGAATCTTGCTGAAAGGCAAATCCTGACTCAGAAAGTCTGAGCAGGGGCCTGGGATTCTACATTTTTGCCAAGCCCTGCACCCTGCCTTTGCTGCTGGTTTCCATGAACACTTGGAGGGGCATGTCACGGATCTTACTTCCCGTTCCGGTGCACAGGCCTATTTGTTGGTAGCACAGGCCTTTTCATTTCCCCCAAATGAAAATCAGTATTTCATTCAAATTTATAAGTTTAAATTTAACATTTGCTTATAAAATCAATTAGACCGTTCAATAGATACAAAAATATGAAATTGAGTGCTATAGATGATAGTAGTCTTTTATCAGCTTCAGCTTCCAAATTTATTTCTGCATTTTATCTCTGAAACCTGGTATGCACATACAAATGGTAGGAAATAGTTATTTGTTAAAAAAATACTTAAAAAAAAATAACTCATCAGGAAATTTGAGGAGGTTCTTCAGAGCAGGTAATCTTGTTAGGAACTGTTCTCCTTTACAATTGCTTTGCCATCAAGATTTAGTCCAGGTTCTCCACAAAACCGTTTAATCTGGCAGTAACATTTAATCCTTTGGTGAGTACAATGTGTTAAAATTTAGTATGTAATCATTTTCAGCACATCTGTTGTTTTATTACTATTTAAAAGTGTAGTTTTAAAAATAACATTAAAATCAAGTGATCGTATTACCCTAGAGCAGCTTTCTCAAGCTCTCGAAAAGACTATGGCCATTCCGGGCTGCATCATTCTTTGCTGTGCATTCTGTCCTGTGCATTGCAGGATGCTCAGCAGCATCCCTGGCCTGTGCCTGATAGATGCCAGCAGTGCACACCCTCCAAGGTTGTGAGAATTAAAAATGTCTCCAGACATCGCCAGATGTCCCCTAGGTGGCAAAATCATTCCACCCTCTGAGAACCATTACTCTGTAGGAACTAGAATTTTGGGTTTCCAGGGAACGCAGTTTGGAAAACTAATGGTCTCCAGCCTTCGTTTAGCACTTGGCGTATGCACCCTATGTTGCTACGTAGCTTCTATGACGACTCTCTATTAGATAGTAAAATTCTTATAAGCAGGACCATAAAGGAAAACTTGATGTCAACAGTGACTTGCTCAGTGTGATGCCCAACAAATGTTTGTTGATTGACTGATAGAGATACTAGCATCTGCCCCGGCTGCCTAATATAGATATTTTGAGAGAAATCTGAGATAAGGAAAGCATAAAAATATAATAAATGTAAGGTGTTAGTAAAACTGCCAATGTGCATTTGTTCATCCACAAGTATCAACCTGTTTTCTCCCAACCAGAAATAGGAACGATGTAAAATTCTTTTTTGTTTCCTGAAATTCTCTTTTTCTCATAAAGTGGTATCAGCTGTGCCATTTACTAATTGTGAGACTTTTAGCACATTACTTAATCCTTCTGAATCTCAGTTTGTGCATCTATAAACCAGACACAATATTCATTTCATGACTATTTTGAGGGTCAAATGCAGTAATATAGGTAAAGTATAGGTAACGTCTTTACTTGTCCAAAGAAGTCAGAAAGGAAGCACTTAAATGTTCGTTTGTTCTGCCTTTGAAGCGTCTTCTCTTCTAAAGAAGAGAAGAGATGGCAAAGATAATACAAAATAGCAGAAGAGCTAAAAGTCTTTTCCATTTAGCTTTGCAAGGAGCCTTTCACTAACTTCACTCCTTCGACTCATATGTACACACATTCCCCTACACTCAGTCCCCCAACTTCATCCTGCATCCAGTGAGAAAGTTATCTTTCCCACTTACACACCCCACGTCTCCTGAATGGTCCATTCCAATTACCCAAACCGGAAACCACGGAGGCGTCCCTCTTCCTATCAATAAGTTCTTCAAGCTCCACTGATTTTGCTTCCATACCTGGATACCTAGATTCCTTCTGCTTTAGCTCAGGCCTTCATCTGTCCTGCTGGAAGCACTGTAGTAGGTCCCTAACATTTTTCCCGCTAATCATAGTCCCTTCAAACCCATTCTACACTGTGTTTCTAAGTGGCATTCCCCTGCTGAACACCCTCTGGTGATTTCTTATAGCTTGGAAAAGTCAAGTTCAAGTGCCCAGACAACACATGGTGTGCTGATGGAACACTTGCCTTCCAGCCTTATCGCCCTCTCCTTGCACTTTAGGCTCATGTCATGCTCTAGTGCCGGTGCATTCTGGACTCACCATATAGTGCCTCGTATTTGGACCGCTAGACACATTCTTCCCCCTGAGAATTATGTCTGTCCCCTCCCTGCTTGTCTGCTTGGAACCTCTTCTCCATTGTTCAGTAGCACTGACATCAAGGCATGCCAGATTATCAATGGCAGGAATATAGTCAAATGACATGTGCTCCTACCCTCTACCCTAACATTCCTGAGAATATATGAAGTACTGGGTGAATTATCTTCATATTTACATTAAGAAATATAATCAGGCTGGGCACGGTGGCTCATGCCTGTAATCCCAACACTTTGAGAGGTTGAGGTGGGTGGATCACCTGAAGTCGGGAGTTTGAGACCAGCCTGGCCAACATGGTGAAACCCCGTCTCTATTAAAAAATTCAAAAAATTAGCCGAGTGTGGTGGTGGGCACCTGTAATCCCAGCTATTTGGGAGGCTAAGGCAGAAAAATCACTTGAACCTGGGAGGCAGAGGTTGCAATGAGCTGAGATCACATCACTGCACTCCAGCCTGGGCAACAGAGCAAGACACTGTCAAAAAAAAAAAAAAAAAAAATAGAATCAACCAAAAATTCTGTATAAGGTAACAACACAGAGAGTACCTATAACACCCGATATTATGCATATGGACTGACTTCCTTGGGTGCCATCCACGTCTCCCCCGCTGTTGACACTGCATTCACTTCCTGGGCTGACATGTGAAACTTTGGAGTGTTTATCCTCCAAAGTTATGGCCTTTCTCAGAAATCAAGATACTGTCATTTTGGTTCTCGTGAGCCCCTGGGCAATGCATCTTTTTGGACTGTGTAACTCAGTTCTTCTGCAGGGAGACTCCGACTTGGCACATGGAAGCATGTTGGTGCGTGGGAGACTCCCCATCCACCCAGGGATCCGCCTCCTATTTCTCCCCTTCACTCCTCCAGCCCCAGCTTTTCTCTTTTCTCTTCTCCCCATTCTCCATCTTCTGGGTTTTGCTTTTTCTTCCACTTTTATCCCAGTTGGGGAAAATGAACAGATTCCCATCACAGTAAGAGTAAAAGCAGATGTTCTGAAGTTGCCTACTAGCTAATCCAGCATTTAATATATACCAGAAACTATGCTAACAGCTTCACATGTGTTAACTCATTCAATCCTTACCATGAGCCTGCCAGACAGGAACTTGTGTTTCTTCCTTTTTTATAGACAAAGAAACCACGACCCAGAGAGGTTAAGTCACTTGTTCAGGGCCCCACAGCTACCAAGGAACATAGGCCAAATTTGACCTTAATGTCTGACGGTGGCACCCACACTGCCATATTCCCACTGAGTCCTGCAACAGCTTTGCAAGCTGTGTCTCCACATCCCACAAAAGGGATCTATTGCTTTTTAAATGTGTCCTAACATTTAAAACTTTTTTAATGTGGTCAAGAAGCCCCGTGGAGACACAGGTCTCCTCCACGGGGCTTCTTGACCACATCTTCTTCAAAGAAAAACATTTTAAGAATAGAGAAAATGAACCAATAGCGTTTCTTCCTATATGCTGTTTCTGTCCACGCTTTTATTATTGCCTGTGCGGCAACTCCATGGGAGGACTTTAGAGCTATGCCTTTGTTGCCATCTTGCTATCCTAAGAGCTTCGTGCACAGAAGTTTGTCTGGGTGAAGATATTTTTCTAGAAGCAGCCTAGTCGCAGAGCCACAGTCCCCAGCTCACGCCACCACCACAGTGGTCTTGTGCCATCTCTTCTGTGGGTCAGCTGGCCGAAGCCACGGGACTAAAGCAGATGGCTGAGCCTGCAGACGGTGCGAGGCTTCTGATGGAAGAACCTAGCAATTGAGAAAGAAGTGCAGCAAAATGTTCGAGAAAAATATCTGAGCCCGAAGCAGACCACAGTCATCATTGCCCTTCTGTTAAACCAGAAGGCTTCCAAGCCTGAGAGTGGGCATGTTTGCCTGACCACAGGCTGTCCTCACTGATTAAACAGTTTCTAAATGGAAATGAAATAAGAGCTCTCTGCACTGTGGTAGAAAACGTTCCCTATGGGGCCAGTGCTGCCCAGACCTGGGAGTGAGTGGGAGACAGCAGCACGGGTGTGTGCGAACGCATCACCTTGGCCGTGTGCCACCCTGCACCCCGCCACAGCTTGCCGTGGGGTTTCTCAGCGTCACCACATCCTGGCTCAGCTTGTGCCTGTAGGTGCAACATGGCACTTCCGTGGGGAAAGCTTCATCAAAGGAGGCTCCTGGGCCTTCTGAAAACCCCCACACCAGCTCTTGGAAAAGGAGTCAGAGAATGATGTAGGGGAGAAAAATGAGTGGGGGCTGGTACCCCCGAGAGGGAGCGGAAGGGATAGCGGAGCAAGGCAGGGCTGTGCTCTGCGTGTGCCTGTTCCTGTAACTGAGTTCCAGTCTTGAGGCATGAAGGCATCTGCAGAGGAAGAGTAGGCTAGATGGCTCAGCCTGGGTAACAGGCAGGAAAGAGAAAAGGAGAGCCTGGTCATTAGGACGTCAACCGTGCGGCTTCATGCGTCTTGTGGCAAACTCTTTAGTGACCCGAAGATCCTCAGGTGACACAGCAGCTTCCATCCTCCAGGTCAGTCCTGGCCCTGCATGCCCGGTGGCCAGAGAAAGGCTGAAGTAGCCCCTCCTTCAACACCCAGTTGACTCTCATGATGCCCCACCTTCTGCCCAGAAGAGGCAAGGCTGAGGGTGGAGGGAGGGGAGAGGAGAGATCATAAATCAATGCCGAATCATCGAGTCCTTGGCACAGGGAGTGGGCACCAGAGAAGGCACTGGGTGCAGGGAAGGAGGCAGAGGATGCAGCATGCAGCCCTGCATCTCTGAACCCACTGTGAGATGTGGCCTTTCTCCCTACCTCCATTTGTAGGATGGTACAACAGTGAGGGAAAAGTCGCTGCAATCCTTCATCTACCTTTTCTGGCTCATTCTCCTTGTGCTTGGGTCCTCCTCCAATTCTGGCATTCAAACATGGAGACTTAAACATTTGGGACTGGAGAATCGGCTAGAATATACACAGCCACATTCTGGCTTTGTACCGGGGCCAAGGACCACAAGGCAACACCATCTGATTCATTCATGGCCTCTTTGACTTTGTTTCTGGTCTGTTCTCAATGTCTTTCTTGTGACTGACTCATGGATTTTGGTTAGGACACATTTAAAAAGGTGAACATTGATGTAGGAGTCCGTTCTCACACTGCTATAAAGAACTGCCCAAGACTGGGTAATTTACTATATAAATAAAAGGTTTAATCAACTCACAGTTCAGCATGGTTGGAGAGGTCTCAGGAAACTGAAAATCATGCCAGAAGGTGAAGGGGAAGCAAGGCACCTCTTCACAAGGCAGCAGGAAGGGGAAGTGCTGAGCGAAGGTGGGGAAGAGCCCCTTTTAAACCAATCAGATCTTGTGAGAACTCACTCGCTATCACAAGAACAGCATGGGGGAAACTGGCCCCCATGTTTCAATCACCTCCACCTGATCTCTTCCTTGACACGGGATTATGGGGATTTGGGAGATCACCATTCAACGTGAGATTTTGGGTGGGACACAAAGCCTAATTATATCAATTGAAACACAAAGAAATAGTTTTGAGGTTGGTAATGCTTCCTTTCAGATAAAACTACCTTTTCCTGTAGCTGCTAAAAATATATTTAAAAAGAAAATGTTAAGCCCTGTCCTGCCTAGAAAATATCCCTTAGCTTCTCTTTGAGGAGACATTGACAAGCAAGCTGGAAGGAGCACTTTTATTTTCATGGCTGGCCATTCTTAGCTCCGTCAGGAGGTGTCTCAAAGATGCCTCTACAGGCAGAATAGAAACTGCTGCAAAAGAGCAATGAGAAGCAGGGTTCTCTGGCACCCAGCTCTGAGAGAACCCTTGAGGGAAAAGGAAAATGCCTGAGCCTGTAGAACTCCTGGCTTCTCTTCTGCTGCTGCAGTTGTCCAAAAGAGCCACACATGATGCCAGGGGCGGGGGGTTCCTAGAATTTCTCTGCCACCTTACTGCACTCTTTACTCACGGTGTCACTTTTGCCTCTCGGGGATGCAGTGGTTGGTATCCACAAAGAAGCAGGTAGAGTCTGCTTCTCAGATGTCTAATCAGCGCTATTGTAGTTTGGGTTTCCTGGGAAACAGACTCTGAGAAGGAGGTTTGCGTGCAAGGGCGTTGTTGGGGAGTACGCTCAGGAACAACACTGTAAGAGAGTGACGGAAGCAGGGTGGATGAACAGAGAACTTGAACTGCGATGCAGTCATGACAAGGCCTCAGAGGTGTCTCAAATTGAAGCAAGGGCTATAGGTCTTTGGGCCTCCGCTTCGACTAGACCCTGGCTGACCTAGCAAAGGGCATAGTTTGGCTAAGTTAGCTCCCTCCAGCGAGGACAATTTGTGGGGAAGGCTCGACCAAGAACAAAGCCATCAGCAAGCACCACTCCTCTACGTATTAACTAGAGGAACAAGTGCCTCAGTCCTGGAGCCGGGATTCTTGTGTCCGCTGCCATCCACCCCTGGTGTTACACAGCATACCTCCCTAGCTAGAGAGTAAGTCCCGTGATCCTTGCGATACTTTGCAGGAGTCTATGTTCGTGGATGGAACATTCTGGAAGACCTTGGCTAGTGGTGCTGGCTGAGGCCCTGTGGGCAGGAAAGGTGAATCAAAACATGTATCCTTTCCAGTCAAGAAGAATCAGTGACCCTCATGGGGTGGGAGGAGTCCAACGTACTCAACTTGCCAGCAGTTGGCTGGTCGGTCTTCATGAGGGAGGGTGCTTTATAAGGGAGCCAGTGTTGGTTTCTGTTGCCAGGACTTTGGTCATTCCATAGTGGCAGCTCTAGTGAGTGGGAGCACAGATTATCTATTGTATTACTTGTTAAATAGTCAGCTTTTATATTTATTTACATTAATTGTACTGTTTTTAGTTTGTTAATTTTTATTTTTATTCATTCCTTGTTTCCTCTAGTTTTATTATTTATTTATTTATTTATTTATTTATTTTTTGACAGAGTCTTTGTTGCCCAGGCCGTAGCGCGGTGGTGCAATTTCAGTTTGCTGCAAACTCCGCCTCCCGATTCAAGCAATTCTCCTGCCTCAGCCCATAGCTGGGATTACAGGCGTGCACCACCATGCCCAGCTAATTTTTGTATTCTTAATAGAGATGGCGTTTCCCCATGTTGGCCAGGATGGTCTCAGACTCCTGACCTCAGCTGATCCTCCCATCTCGGCCTCCCAAAGTCCTGGAGTTATAGGCATGAGCCACCACTCCCAGCCTAATTTTTGTTGTTGTTGTTTTGTTTTTATTTTCCTGACCTCCCCTGCCCATCCTTATTTTTTCCTTAGCTTCTCTCTTGAATGTCCTGTCACAGAAAGATTTTGGGGCAGGAGTCAGCCAGAATACTGCAGAGTCCACTGTCCCAAAGGCTGTGAAGTCCTTCCCTCCTCCCCACCCCTCTGAGGTGGGTGCTCACACAGGCGGCCTGTCTGCATCTTGCTCTAATTTAAAGAGACCAGGCACTTTGTTAGGAAGGCATCCAGGTTCCTTACTAAGGTAAGAGACCTATTGTACATTTTGTGATTTTTTTTCCTGGAATCTAAGGAGGAATTTTTCCTTTGCATCTTTGACTCTGCCCTTGGCTTGGAAGGAAAGTAATGGAAACCAAAATGTTGGACCTTGGGCTCCAGGGCACAGCCCTACCTGTGAACACCACCAAATTGACAAGGGCTACTCCAGGTGGCCCTAAACACACTTTGAGTTTCTGCAGCTCAGCTGGGAAGGGCTTTCCTTTAACCTACTTAAGCGTCAGTTCCCTGATCTATAAAACACCCTTGCTGGTTACTGTGTAGATTAAATGAAATGTCTACCACAGAGCTTGGCACTCAGTCCTTGCTCAATAAATGTTCATTGCTACAGGTTGTACAGATTGGGTATTTCTTATTTGAAATGCTTGGGCCCAGAAGCGTTTCAGATTTTGAATATTTTTGGATTTTAGAATATTTCATATACATAATGAGATACCTTGGAGATGAGATCCAAGTCTAAACAGGAAATTTATTTATGTTTCTTATACACCTTTATACACATGGCCTGCAGGTAATTTCATTTTTCCCTTGGAGATACTGAATAAAGTGAGTGTTGTGTGCCTGTGTTTTGACTGCAACCTGTCACATGAGATCACATATGGAATTGTCCACTTGTGGTGTCATGTCAGCACTCAAAATGTTTTGGGTTTTGGAATGTTTTGGATTGGGGATTAGGGATATTCAACCTGTGATGCTCTCTGCACTCCTGTCAGTCCTCCCTGAGGGCAGGCAGCTGTCTTACTAACCTCATTATCCCCGGAACTTTGAATATGCTCAATGAATGCTGTGGAGGCTAACAGAAGAGTTTCCATCTGGAAAATGTGGGATCCCTATAAAAGTGCCCAGGTCTGATTTTTTTCCCCAATAAGCCTTTTGCATTCCTACAGATTCTTCTAATGCAGCCCATGTCTGGGCGTAGGTATCAGGTCTCTTACTCAAGTACAGACCCCATACAGCAGCACTTAATAATGATGCTGTTGGTTGGGATTCCCATCACAGTCTCATTTGGCCTAGCCAGCCCAGGCCAAATTTTTTGTTTATGATGTTTGTTGATGAGCAAAACTTCAGCCGATACAACTTTATTTAATATTGCTCAACCTTGGAAGCAACCTAGGTGTCCTTCAGTAGGTGAACAGATAAATAAACTGGGGTTGATCCAGATGAATGCATGTTACTCAGTGCTGAAAAGAAATGAGCTATCAAGCCATGAAAAGGCATGGAGGAGCCTTAAATGCATATTACTAAATGAAAGAAGCCAATCCGAAAAGTCTGCATACTATATGGTTACAACTGTCTGACGTTCCGGAGAAGCTTAAAGTATGGGGACAGTAACAAGAGCAGTGGTTGCCAGGGGTTGGTGGCAGAGCAAGATCTATATACACGAGGATTTTTTTAGGGCGGTGAAAATACTCTGTATGATACTAAATTATAGATACATGTCACTATACATTTATCAAAAACCATGGAAAGTACAATACCAAGAGTGAACCTTGGTGTAGACTATGGACTTTGGGTAATAATGATGTGTTCATGAAGGTTTATTAATTGTAACAACAGTGCCAGTCTAGTGTGGGGTGTTGATAGTTGGGGAGGTTGTGCCTGTGGGAAAAGGGGATAAATAGGAATTTTCTGTATGTTCCTCTTAATTTTGCTTTTAACCTAAAACTACTCTGGCCAAAAAAAAGAGAAAGTCTATTAAAAAGAAAAAGCCTGCCAATATGAATGAGTGTGGCATTCTGTGTGGTCTCTGTGATAAGCCATGCATCATGGGAGTTCGCAGGGAACATAAAAGCCTGTGTGATTGGCCTGTCTTCCCTCATCTTTTCTTGGAAAGGACCAATTCAGGAAAATAAAAGTAGTTATAGCCACATCTCTTTTTAATCATTCAAAATGAAAATAGCTCTTTTTGACTCTGATACATAAGAAGCATTTTCTTACACCCAAGATTACCTATTTTATTGAAAAAAATGTCAACAAGAAAATCAGTGCTGGCCTGCTACAGTGGCTTATGCCTGTAATCCCCACACTTTGGGAGGCTGAGGCGGGTCGATCATGTGGTCCAGAGATGGAGATCATCCTGGTCAACATGGTGAAACCTCGTCTCTACTAAAAATACAAAAATTAGCTGGGTGTGGTGGTAGTCCCAGCTACTCGGGGGGCTGAGGCAGGAGAATTACTTGAACCCGAGAGGCAGAGGCTCCAGTGAGCTGAGATTGTACCACTGCACTCCAGCCTGAGGAGAGAGAGAGACTCCATCTCAAAAAAAAAAAAAAAAAAAAAATTGATGCTGATTTAACTTTTTAACTTTTATTATCTGGTCATCTTTGAAAGTAGCAACATGGAGGCAGGTATCTAATTTTTCATCCTGAAATCAGAGAACTGGCTCTTGAAGCTCGGAGGATTAAGGTTGGCTCTATCAGTTCTTCCTTGTGCTGGTTGCTGATGCGTGTTCCTGTATCTTAGGGAAGCCAAAGCACACACAGGGAGCAATCAAAGGGCTGCAAGGAGCCACTGGGAAGCAATGTGCTTAAAGAGGTGTGTTGTGAAGATTAATGTGTCAGCTGTGATGAGAGTAAATTCAGCCAGGGGAGAAATGGAGGTGGGGAGGCCCATTGCATGGTGTTACTGCAACAGATGTGAGGTGACAAAGATGCAAACGTTGATGAGAGCCAGAAGACTGTAAGAAGGGAGTGTCAGATGTGAGGGTAAATGAAAAGTAAGCTTTAGTTTTCGTAAGCTAAAACTCAGTTAGCTTACGAAAGTTTCCCAGAGGCAAAATCCCCTTTTATTTTTGTTGATATCAGAGCATTACGAGGACATAGTGATTGTCACTAGTTCATGTGCTTTAGTTGTGAGCAAACGAACCAAAAAATCAAAGGAGCCAGCTAAACCACCACTCAGCTTTGCATTTCTGTTCTCCTGAGACAGGCAAAGGGTGTGCTCTCTGTAGCGCGGGAGCCAACAAGAAACCTCATGGGCGAGTTGGAAAAGTGAACTTGAGGCTTCAAGCAGAGTTTTCTGGAAGGCTGTGTTGACTCTTACCTTTATTTTCGGCTTCATTTCGACTCATTTTCCCCCCAGGTGTGGCCCTTTCAGCTCATCCCACTGACCTCTTTATCACAGATAAGCCCATTGCTCACCTGTGGGTCGGTGATTGTCTCCTCAGTGGGGGCTGCTGAGAGGGACAAAGAGTTCACAGCAGGAAGGCTGGGCATCTTGGCTGTTTGGGAAAGAGACCTAGATAGGTTGCTTCTTTGGCTTTCTGGAAAACAGCAGGTAGTGACTTAAGCCAGAGTGACTTCTGAGAAGGGTCAGAAGAAAATGTCAAAGGGGGTGACAGCTTGGGAGAAGAGGTGGGGAATGGGCAGTGGGGAGGGATGAGAAATAGGAACAAAGATATGGAGAGTATGAGTGAGTTTTGTTCTCTCATAGAGATGATGGGCAGGTTCTTTGAAACCAAGTCACTGCTTTCTCTCCTTAGTCATAGCTATTTTCTTTGAAGAATGATGATACCAAGTGAGACAAATGTCATGTGGTCAAAAGACAGAATGAAACTGGGAGGAACGGCCCATTGTCTAAACAAGCCAGCTGTTGAGGAAGCAAGACATTTCTCAGTCCAGTCATATACATACAGCACAAAAAAAGGCATCCCTGTTATAGATTGAATTATGTCTCCCCCAGATCTGAAGTCTTAACCTCCAGTATCTCAGAATATAATCTTATTTGGTGATAGAGTCTTTACAGAGGTAATCAAGTTAAAATGAGGTCATTAGGGTGGGCTCTCATACAATACGACTAGTAGCTTTAGGAAATGAGGACATTTGGGCACAGACACACAGGGAGAATGCCACATGAATATGAAGGCAGAGATCAGGGTGATGCTTGTACAAGCCAAGGAACACAAAAGATGACCACTGATCCTCCAGAAACTAGGGGAGAAGCATAGAACAGATTCTTCTGCACAGCCCTTACAAGGAACCAGTCCTGCCGACACCTTGATCTTGGGTTGGTAGCCTCCAGAACTGTGAAATAATACATTTCTGTTGTTTAAGCCATTCAGTTTGTAGTACATTGTCACGGGAGCTCTAGCTAATTATTATATCACCTTTGGTATCCAACACTAATTCTCAAACATACTTCCCTACATGATTGCAAATATCTCCTTTCAGTAAGGAAACTGAGAAATTGAAGAATGTGAAAGGAAAAAAAATACATTGAATTATCAACAATGCAGTTAAACTTTTATAAGAAAAACCCCAGGGAAATTTTGTGTCAGGAAAATGAAGACAATATGGTTAGCACCTCATCTAATTTTCTGCCTAATAATTATTCCCTGTCAGTTAAATATCAATACAGGGAAAGGGATGGCTTGACAAATCGGTGGTTAAAAGTTTTAGAGATGCTGGAACAATAAGAGAAAGGCTATTGCAAAATTGCAAGAGGAAAGAGTAAAGAAATAGGGTGGAAAATAAGTTGATAAAGAGGCAATTTGGCAGCAGGTAAAATGGGGTGAGTTATAACAAATTAACAAAAATAATGAGATGTTTGAATCTATATATTTTATATGTGGTATCATATAGATACCTGTTTATCTCTTAAATTCTCACTCTAGAAATCAGGTGTATTTTTCAAAGTGATAGGCCAGGTGCGGTGGCTCACACCTATAATTCCAGCACGTTGGGAGGCCGAGGCAGGCCGATCACCTGAGGTCAGGAGTTTGAGACCAGCCTGGCCAACATGGCGAAACTCCATCTCTACTAAAAATACAAAATTAGCTGGGCGAGGTGGTGGCACTGGTAGTTCCAGCTACTTAGGAGGCTGAGGCAGGAGAATCACTTGAACCTGGAAGACGGAGGTTGCAGTGAGCTGAGATCGTGACACTGCACTCCAGCCTGGGTGAGAGATCAAGACTCCATCTCAAAAAAATAAAATGAAATAAAATCTGATCAAGATCACAAAGTGAAGGTGTGAGTTAGAGCATTCATGAGAGAGAGACCAAGTGAGGAAGAGGGTAATCTGTTTGTAAAATCTTCTTCCTGAAAATATGCTATTGCACAGAAGTGAACCCTCTTCCTGCCAATGTCCCCATTTCCAAATGATATTATGGAATGGATCTGCATGCAGCTCAGGCCCCCAGAATTCCGAGGAACTTCCTGCTGCCCTTGTGTGCCTCATCAGGGCACACAGGCTCTTTGCATGTCCCTGTAAGAGATAGTGGGTGCTTCCATTTGAGCTAGTATCTACTCAGGTGATACCCTTGGGCACTCTAATTATATTTGCAATGGCTAGTGCTGAAGCAGGTGGCATCCTCCTAGAATAACCTGCATAAAGCCCTACACACCAGCTACATAGATTAATGTCAAATAGTGAAGACTTCTTTATCATGCCAGTATTGGACGCTGAGACTAGTAACTACCAAACAGGTGGACCATGCCAGAACATGGCATAGTATAAGGATAGCTTACACTATTAGTATAAGCTTCATGAAATAAGCTAATCTCTAATATACTCACAGATGTGTAATGAAAGGTCTATTGTAGTGAGAAGCTACTGTGGTAAGAATACAATGTTATGCATCTTATATAGGATGTAGCAATGAAACAGGATATGCTGCATATTCTGGTCTCCCAAATTGTTCAAAGGAATTCTTTCATAGAAGGTGACATTTAAATACAACTTAGACTTACAAACACACCTACACATGCATAATATCCCTTGATCATAGGAATTTTCTTCAATGCCTGAGAGCCCAGTTCCATCGTAGTCAGTCAAATCAAAGAGGGTAGAATTTTTAAAAGGTCAAATGCTTGACTCTAAGAAAATAAAGGAGAGTTACTCTTGCAGAATTCAGTCCCTGGCTACCCAAGCCTGTGGAACTCTTTCTTCGCCCATGGTGCTAATGTCATGTCTGATTCTTGCACTGAAGACACTCCTTGCCTAATCACACCTTGGCCCTGGCAGTGAGGAGCCCTGGACGAAGCAGGAGAGGGTCCGAAGACCTCCACAGCTGCCGCAGAGATAGGTTCAGGGATTTCTGGTCAGTCTGTTGCAAAGGACTCATGCTTGTCATTTGCTGCTGAGGAGATGGGTAGTGAATGGCTCATTGTAATCCATGAGGATAAGAACAGTAAAGCTAGTTTACTATGCCTTTGTTGACTCAAGGTAGGCTAATTTCTATGCCTTCTTCAACTCAAGGAAGTAACGTACTGTGGTACTGCATCATCATTCTTTCATTAATTGAAGCCTATTTATTTATTTATGAGATAGAGTTTTGCTCTTGTCACCCAGGCTGGAGTGCAATGGCGCAATCTTGGCTCACTGCAACTTCTGCCTCCTGGGTTCAAGCAGTTCTCCTGCCTCAGCCTCCGAAGTTGCTGTGATTACAGGTGCATCCACCCTGCCCAGCTAATTTTTGTATTTTTAGTAGAGACAGGGTTGCACCATGTTGGCCAGGTTGGTCTTGAACTCCTGACCTCAGGTGATCTGCCCATCCCAGCCTCCCAAAGTGCTGGGATTATAGGCATAAGCCACAGTGCCTGACTTTTTCCATTTATTTTTATTTTTTGTAGAGATGGGGTCTTGCCATGTCGCCCAGGCTGCTCTCAAACTCCTGGCCTCGAGCAATTCTCCTGCCTCAGACTCCCAAAGTCCTGGAATTATACACATGAGCTACCATAGCCGGCCTCTTTTTCTTCTACTTAATAGACATGTATTAAGCACTTGTGATGGATTAGGCAGTATGGGTGTGACATGGAGAAGCTTCCCAGTAGTCATCATTAAGATCTTCAACACACACTGAAGATAGGTACTGGAAATATAAGACCTGGCCCATGTTCTCAAGAAACACAAGGAAAAAAAATTGATATTTCTATTATATTGAAATATCAATAAACTTACCACTCTGGCTTACATACGGATGATTTTAATACAATATGATAAAAATGTATATTTCAAAGTAGTAGTTCCAACCTTGGCCCACAGGCTGATCACATAGAGAACTTTTTAAAAACCCTGATGTCCACTGCCCCACTTCAACCAATTGAATCAAAATCTTTGGGAATGGGGTCCAGTCATTAGTATAAATTTTTAAAGATTCCAAGTGATTCTTCTATACTACTGCCAGAGTTAAGAACGACTACATCAGTACATCAGTATTTCTTTTTTCATTCTTTCTTTCTTTTTTTTTTTTTTTTTTGGAGACAGAGTTTTGCTCTTCTTGCCCAGGCCAGAGTACAACAGCATGATCTCAGCTCACCACAATCTCTGTCTCCCGGGTTCAAGTGATTCTCTTGCCTCAGCCTCCCAAGTAGCTGGGATTACAGGCATGTACCACCATGCCCAGATAATTTCGTATTTTTTATTAGAGACGGGGTTTCTCCATGTTGGTCAGGCTGGTCTCAAACTCCCGACCTCTGGTGATCCACCCACCTCAGCCTCCCAAAGTGCTGGGATTACAGATGTGAGCTACCATGCCTGGCTAGAATTTCTGTTTTAGGAATTTAGAGCCAGAAATAGTACCAAGCACATAGTGGGCTCATCTATGATGTATTTTAATCTTCTACTTTACTCAACTCTTAGCAGGCACCCAGCAGAATGCCTGGCACTGAGTAGGGGCACAGACACTGGCCACTCCTTTCCAGTCTTCCTCCTTGCTAGAAAGTACCTGGAGAAAACTGAAGCATGTGAATATTTAGGATTTGAAATGTACTTGTCAAAATGTACATATTGAGGAACGCTTCCTCTCAAATAAATGATGTCACTCTTATTTGTATCAAAGTCCTTGATTATATATAATTACATGAGATAGTGTTCTAACAATAACCTCTTATCACCCCCAACAGCAAATGTTGAGAAGCTAGTTGGGAAAATTTTTGAATATGCTGAAGAAATATGACACAGAAGTGAAATGGTGGCAACATTGGAGCCTAGAATGTTTCGAGTTCAGAAAAGAAAACTGGAAACAAGGAATGAATAAGCTAAAAATAAAATAATTTTCTCATATCTAAATATTAGAGTATGGCTCATGCAAAAGGATAGAATCTCCATGGTTAGGAGCAGCCCCTGGCTTTTTGTTTGTTTGTTTTCTGAATGGCTCATTTCATTTGGCCATCCTAATAACCAGTTTCTGCTTAGTCATTGGAAATTTTTTGAAAATGCTTTTGATTTTATTCTGTTGTTAGGATGGCAGAAAATGACATCAAATAGTCTTTAACAAAATTCCAGAGATTTCACAGGGGCTGAGAGGGAAAGGAGGCTTTCTGGGCTATTGCCCATGAGGGGAAGTGATTTCGCTCCTTCATTTATTTAACAAATACGTGTTGAACGTTGACCAAACGGATGAGTTAAGGAAGGAACAGGAGTTCTGCCATCAATAATGGAGCCCTCTGGGCATTGCTTTCCAGGGAAACATTTCCTCATAAAAACACCGTGTCTTTTCCATGTAGAAGTCGACATTTTCTTTTTCTGTAAGAAATGAACCCACACATCTGTTACTTCATTTGGATCTTTGCACTTCAGGTGTTTGTTTGGAAGCTTGCAGTATGACAACGTGCGACAGGTGTGTTTCAGACCAGTGAGTGCAGGGGCGTGAGGTGGTGAGATCTGGTGGGAAGAGGGGAAAATTAGTGCTATTTTTATCTTAAACTCAGTGCCTCAGAAGGACCACAAGTTATGGTTTGGGGTTTTGATTTTAGTTTACATTGGTGTTTATTTTTTCCCTTAAATGAAATAAACTTTCACTTCCTAAGTCTTCTGTGTAATGAGGTGTTCCTCAAAGGCGGTGGAGGACTAAAAACTTGAAAATCTCAAGTTTTTAATCCATGAGGATCCACTGGTCTCCTTGCGTCCCTGCCATGGAATATGTCTTATGAAGGACTATTTTTAGATAAGCCATGGTTAAGGTAGGATTAGATGGCTTAGAGCAGTGCTTCTCAAACTTTATTATTCATACAAATCAGCTGGGGCCAGGAAAAATGGCCAATTGGGTCAGATTCCAGTTCAGCAGGTCTGCCATTAGGACCTGAGAGCCTGAGTTTCTAACAAGCTCCAGGCCATGCTCGTGTCCACCAACCATACTTTTGAGTAGAAAGGGCTTAGAGGACCTCTGGCTGGTTGTAATAAAGGAAAGAAGTTGTGTAGTTTCTAAAATCTTTTCTTCTCTAAGAGACTTTCCCAGATTAATCAGAACAAATCTGTTTTCCTTATTTCCTAAACAAAATTCCCCCCAAAAAGTTTTTGAAGCAAAGATCATATGTGTTTCTAAGTTTCAAGAGATCTGAAGCTTTTTGCCAACATAAAGCTAATTAAACTTCAAGTGCCAGTACTTCCTAGATGTCAAAATCAGACATCTAGGATTAAGAGTATTTATTTATTTATTTATTTATTTATTATTAGTTTTTGAGCCAGGGTCTCACTTTGTCACCCAGGCTGGAGCACAGTGGTGTGAATTAGAGGCATTGCCTGTGGTGAAATAGTTAATAAGATTTATTTTTGTGCTTAAAAACTATGGATCATTGCATGTATATATATTTGTCCATGCCAGTCTTGACCCTTAGATTTTGAATTTTGGGGTACAGATGGTGTATATCTGACTTAGAACCACAGAAACACTAAACACAGGGGCTAAGAATATTTCTAGAGGCCAGCTAGTTCCGTGTCATCCCAACATGGCACGTCTCCACTGTGGGTAACAGAGATGATTTTAGGTGTAACATGAGAAAACATTGTATACGTATACGTGGTATGTTAGGGAAAGTTACAACTAGATTTTTAGGGAAAGCTGGTGCATCTTTCCCAGGATTTCATGGACATGATTGTGAGGAAAATGCCACATTAACTTATCTTTTAAAAGGGAGTTGCCATAAAGAACAAATATAATATGAATGCCGTTATTGTAGCACATACAGATAACAAAGACAGTGAGAGTTGTTTGCAAATAACTGAGGTTTGGGAAATAGTATTTAATCCACCACTAAAACTCACAATTGAGGAAACAATCTCAGAAGAATCACCATGTTTCAGAGCATTTAAGATGCCATAGATCATAGGATGTGTCTTTTTGTTGTTGTTTTTGTTTTTTGGTTCTTTTTGAGATGGAGTTTTGCTCTTATTGCCTAGGCTGGAGTGCAATGGCATGATCTCGGCTCACCACAACCTCTGCCTCCCAGGTTCAAGTGATTCTTCTGCCTCAGCTTCCCAAGTAGCTGGGATTACAGGCATGCGCCACCATACCCGGCTAATTTTGTATTTTTAGTAAAGACAGGGTTTCTCCATGTTGGTCAGGCTGGTCTCGAACTCCCAACCTCAGGTGATCTACCCGCCTCGGCCTCACAAAGTGTTGGGATTACAGGTGTGTGCCACCACACCTGGCCAGGATGTGTCTTAATATCAGAGATGCTAAAATATAAGGAAATGTCAAGAATAAATGAAATATGAAAATGGGCTACTCAAAATCAGACATCTAGGATTAAGATTATTTATTTATTTGTATTTATTATTAGTTTTTGAGCCAGGGTCTCACTTTGTCACCCAGGCTGGAGTGCAGTAGCGTGATCTTGGTTCACTGCAGCCTTCACCTCCTAGGTTCAAGTGAACCTCCTGCCTCAGTCCCCCAAGTATCTGGGACTACAGGTGCATGCCACCATGGCTGACTAATTTTTGCCCAGGCTGGTCTCAATCTCCTGGACTCAAGCAATCCACCCACCTCAGTCTCTCAAAGTACTGCAATTACAGGAATGAACCACCATGCCTGGCTGGATTAAGAGTATTTAAAGGGTAATTTCTTCTCTAAGAACTTTTCTACTTTATTTTTATTTATTTATTTTTTTAGATGGAGTCTCACTCTTGTCACCCAAGCTGAAGTGCAGTGGCACAATCTCAGCTCACTGCAACCTCCACCTCCCAGGTTCAAGCGATTCTTCTGCCTCAGCCTCCTGAGTAGCTGGGACTACAGGCACGCACCACCATGCCCAGCTAATTTTTTTTGTTTGTTTTGTTTGTTTGTTTTTTTGAGACAGAGTTTCGCTCTTGTTACCCAGGCTGGAGTGCAATGGCGCGATCTCGGCTCACCGCAACCTCCGCCTCCTGGGTTCAGGCAATTCTCCTGCCTCAGCCTCCTGAGTAGCTGGGATTACAGGCACGCGCCACCATGCCCAGCTAAGTTTTTGTATTAGTAGAGATGGGGTTTCACCATGTTGACCAGGATGATCTAGATCTCTTGACTTCGTGATCCACCCACCTCAGCCTCCCAAAGCGCTGGGATTACAGGTGTGAGCCACCACGCCCCCTAGAACCTTTCTACTTTAATAGATGATAAGTGTTCACCCAAAGAAATAACATTCTCAGGATGGAACTTCAGGCATTGCCTGTGGTGAAATAGTTTTGGGCAACAGCCCTTCTGAAGTCATCCCTGTAGAAGATGCTTGTTCTCCTGTCAATTTCCTCCAGCCAAATATCAGGAACACAGCTGTAAATAAACAAGTTGGGTTTATTACTCATGCAGTGAGAGAGAACTGTGAAGCATCTCAGCTAGAAGTGTTCGAAAGGACATATGGTAGGATTTGGGCTTGAATTATGTGATTTTGAAAAGGGTTTGAGGAAGCTGGGCCTTGGTCTGGAATAGATGCTTTTGGGGAGCCAAGGCAATTCTATGATTTGGCATCCTAATAAATCTTTGCTAGAGGGTGAGAGAAATGAAGGTAAGCTAAAGCTGGGATTCGTAAGGAAACAGCATTTACTTGTATTAGCCAGGGCAAAGGAACATTTGGTTATTTTTGTGGTTTGAACAATGTTCATGTTTTTGTTCATATTTAGATACAAGAGAGTGAGTGGTCTGGTCTTTGTGTTAAGCCATCACAGAGTGGCCTTATCTGATGTTAGTGTTGTATGAAATTGTTTATGTTCAGTAGAATAAGACCTGGCTATGGGTGCCAGGTCAACTCCTGGATGGTGGGGCTGCTCTTCCTTCTCACACCCAGGCAGCTCTCTCCTAAACTGTCTTGCTCCATTTAGCAGAAGGTTGGTTACCAGAGACTGGGAAAGGTAGTGGGGGCCTGGGCAGGGCAGAGAGGTGGGGATGGTTAATGGGTATAAAAAAAAATAGAAAGAATGGGCGAGGCATGGTGGCTTACGCCTGAAATCCCAGCACTTTGGGAGACCGAGGTGGGCGGATAACAAGGTCAGGAGTTCACGACCAGCCTGGTCAATATGGTGAAACCCTGTCTCTACTAAAAACAGAAAAATTAGCCGGGTGTGGTGGTGGGTGCCTGTAGTCCTAGCTACTTGGGAGGCTGAGGCAGAAGAATCACTTGAACCCAGGTGGTGGAGATTGCAGTGACCCGAGATCACGCCACTGCACTCCAGCCTGGGCAACAGAGCGAGGCTCCATTTAAAAAAAAAATAGAATAAGTAAGACCTGATATTTGATAAGTCAATTTTACATTTTAAGATAACTAAACAAATGTAATTTGTTTGTAACACAAAGAATAAATGCTTGAGGGGACAGATACCCCATTCTCCATGACGCACTTATTTCACATTGCATGCCTAATCAGAACGTCTCATGTACCCTATAAATATATTCAGCTACTATGTACCCACAAAAATTAAAAATCTAAACATTTTTAAAGATTAAAATGTCAGATGCAAATTGCCAGCAAGTTAAGAGTTTTGTATTATGCTAATAAATGTAAGACCCCGATTTGGACTTTGTGATGGCAAACGCTTTAACTCAGAAAGTAATGGCCCTGCGATTTTATTTCTTCTAGAGAAGGTGATCTTCGGCCATCCATGACAATCAATACTCTACTTCAGTAAAGGTAATAATCTGTGTGCTCATCAGTTCATCCCTTAGCAGCCATCTCACAACACCCCTCTTTTTACATGACAAAGAGTAATTGCCCTACTGAGACTTCCCTGGGATTTCTGTGCTTGCTCAATAGCATTTACTGGCAGTGGCAGAGCAAGAAAAGTTATCTTAGAAACAGAACCCTCTCAAGGCCTGCGATGCTAACAGCCACCACCTCCCAAGGCTAGAGGTACTATTAACTAGAGGTAAGTAAGAGGAAATGAAGGTAGACTAGTAGTTGCCAGGAGCTGGGTAGGGAGTTTCTTTAGGGGTGATGAAAGCATTCTGGAATTAAATAGTAGTGATGGTTGCACAACCTTTAGAATATACTAAAAACCACTGAATTGTACACTCAAATGGATACATTTTATTGAATTATATATCAATTAAAAAAATTTTTTTAAAGATGTGAATAACAAGAGAGGTCAAATAACATTTCAGAAAGACTTATTGGTCATTGTTGGATTTGATTTTTTTTTTTTTTAAAGGAAGAAAGAAAGAAAGAAAGAAAAAGAATGAAGGAGAGGAAGAAAAAGGAAGCGAAAGAGGGAGAGAGAACGGGAGTATTGCTTTATTGCCCAGGCTAGAATGCAGTCAAAAATGGGAATTGAAAACCTCTTTTATGCCAATAATTGTGCTTAACAATGGAGACAGGAAGGAATAAGGGAGGAAAATAACAAACAAGCAGCCAACCAATATTTCATTTTTTTTTTCAACTTTTAAGTTCACAGGTACACACGCACAATGTGCAGATTTGTTACCCAGGCAAACGTGTGCCATGGTGGTTTGCTGCACAGATCATCTCATCACCTAGGTATTAAGCCCAGTGTCCCTTAACCATCAGATTTCCAAAAATTTAAAAGTTCTATGATACTCTGTGTTAGTGAGAGTGTGGCAAACTTCTGTGCCCTGGGTGAAACAGAAAATTGATATGGCCTTTTTGGAAAGCAATCAGACAATATCTATCAAAAATTTAAATGTGCATTTTCTTTGACTCAGCTATTCCACCTTTACTTAAAAAAAAAAAGGTCTGTGACATATTATTAAGAATTTAAGTTACAGAACAACACAAATGGGATAATCCCATTAATATAAAATATATACATATGTGTAGTCTCAAAACCTACACAGAAGCAAGAGACATTGTTTAGCTAATTTGCACGAGGATTTCTCAAATTTGGATAATGTATTGATTCCATAAAGAGAAATAGTTCTTTGGATACTTACTATTGGCTTAAAATTTTCAATCCTGAATTTTACTTAAGTAGGTATAAGTACTAGAAACCAGCGTACTCTTTATGTTTTAGCATTCATAGAAATATATATCCAAAGACAATTTACAGATTAAATGCCTTAGGAATCTGTGTCATAAAAACCCCAATTCACAGATGATGTGCTAAGAATGAGATTTCTGATCCACTTACAATTGTAGAAAGATATACAAGTCTCTTGTAAACCATTTTGCATTTGGCTTTGTCGGTATTCTTTGTATTGTTGTTACGCTAGAAAAAAATATGAAAAAACTTCAAGTCTATGTTTAAAATTCAAGATAATCAGACCACATTGAACCAAAACTGTAGACCAGTTTTAATGATATGATACTTGGTAACTCCACATTGGTTTTGGACCCTTAAAAGTAAGGTTAATGTTGGCCAGACACAATGACTCACACCTGTAATCCCAGCACTTTGGGAGGCTGAGGTGGGAGGATCACCTGAAGTCAGAAGTTCAAGACCAGCCTGCCTAACATGTTGAAACCCCATCTCTACCAAAAATACAAAACAGCTGGGCATGGTGGCGGGCACCTGTAATCCCAGCTACTTGTGACGCTGAGGCAGGAGAATCGCTTGAACTTGGGAGGCGGAGGTTGCAGTAAGCCGAGATCACACCACTGCACTCCAGCCTGGGCGACAAGAGTGAAACTCTTGTCTGAAAATTTAGAAAAAGTAAGGTTATAGTTGTGTTTTTTTTTTAAGCATTAAATAGTCTGGGGGAACAGAAAATAATATCTGAATCTGCTCTGTTTTTTGTAGATGTTGAAAAAATGCATAGTTTCAACACAGCTCATAGTCAAAGTTTAGAAAGAAAATGCTAAAAGCTGGAAATGAGTCATTTATATCATTTAGAAAATAACCAAATTCAAATATTGTTTCTATATTTTCTATAATTGAAATGTTCAAGCTAGTATCAGTATGATGTCTTGTGGCTTTCAGATAGGCCAAATGCATCATCTTCGTATTAAGTCTGCTTCTGGTCTTTTCTCATTACTTTTCATTAATTAAAGTAGTGCATTACTCATTTTAATTATGTTAATTTTCAGGATGTTAATTTGAATTCTCAACTTATTAAATAATTCTGAAAACCGAAGTCATTGCATTTGAAAATGTCACTCAACTGTAAATTATCACAGCCAAAGGGAAGTTTCATCTTGATAACAAGAAAAGAAGTCAACGAAAGGGTGACTGTTATCATTTTGATTCTGAGACCTGCCAACCTTAAGGCACTCAGGCTTGCTTTCAGACTCATAAATGATTAAAAACCAGAGAAGGATGGTCAAAGTGTTTATGGCATGAGTGGTAGCATTTCGAGTGACTTTTCCCTTTCCTTTATCCTTTCATGTAGTATTTGAAACTTTGTATATGATAGTGATTGTTTACATAAACTTAAAAGTAGGTGAGATGCAGTGGCTCACGCCTGTAATCCTAGCACTTTGGGAGGCTGAGGCGGGTAGGTGGATTACCTGAGGTCAGGAGTTCGAGACCAGCTAGGCCAACATGATGAAACCCTTAAAAAATAAAAATAAAAAATTAGCCAGGCATGGTGGCATGCGGCTGTAGTCCCAGCTACTCAGGAGGCTGAGGCAAGAGAGTTGCTTGAATCCGGGAGGCAGAGGTTGGAGTGAGCTGAGATCGCACCACTGCACTCCAGCCTGAGCAACAGAGTGAGACTCTGTCTCAAAAATAAAAAAAGTAAATGATAAATCTAATTTCACTATGGAAATTATAAAAAGATAAAATGCTATCATTGTAAGTTTTCACTTGACTCCAAAAGATTTTAAACACAAATGAAAATGAGGGCTATAGAATTGAAGTCTAGCCTTAAGTTGAATGTGGTCATCTTCTGGTATCTGGATGGTGGATTTTTCATATTTAATCATTGAGATGGCTATACAAATGAATAGATAAAATTAAAAATAATTTTGTGGGCTGGGCACGGTGGCTCACACCTGTAATCTCAGCACTTTGAGAGACCAAGGCAGGTGGATCAACTGAAGTCAGGAGTTCTAGACCAGCCTGGGCAACATGGTGAAATGCTGTATCTACTAAAAATACAAAAAGTAGCTGGGCATGGTAGTGGCCATTTGTAATCCAGCTACTCAGGAGGCTGAGGCAGGAGAATTGCTTGAACCTGGGAGGCAGAAGTTTCAGTGAGTCGAGATCACACCACTGCACTCCAGGCTGGGTGACAGAGTGAGACTCTGTCTCAAAACAATAATAATAATACTTTTGTGTAAAGAACTTGTGGGCCTCAGACAATATGTCCAGAATCCCTAGGGATCCTTGAACCTGGCTGAAAAATACTTTATATCCTTATGTGTTGGTTAAAGTTTTTACAGTCAACAAGATAAAATAAGTGTGCTGTCTTTCAGTCCCCCACCTCACCTGCTCTCCCATTTCCATTACAGGGCTCCCTACCCTTGTGTGTGTCTACTTAGAACTTCTCCTGGTTCCTTTCAGTTGCTCTTGTCTCACCAGAAAGTTCTTTGATACATAGACAGGACTGCTATAGAAACAGCCAGCTATGTAGCATGACCAAACCAGAAAAGAACAGACCAAAGATTGTGTGCCATGCAGGAAGCCCAATATGCACAGAGTCCCAGCTAGGATTGAGAGGTGAGAGGGAGCCCGGGGTTTTAAAGCCTAAAAATTGTAGATATTGGCTCCATATTGGAAAGCAAAGTCTCTGAGTGCTGCTGATGGGCTAGTGTCAAGGTTTGAGGCTGTGTCAAGGTTTGAGGCTGGGGAGCACTGAGTCCCTTAGAGAGTCTCCAGTGTACCTCCAGTGTCCACCCACAATGCCAGGTTCAGCACCTCTGCTATGTGGGTGATGTACCTGGATTTTGGAGCCCAGCCAGGTTTGCAGGTTATGTAGCCTGATCAGGATTAGTCAGCATCTAGAAGATGGTTTAAAGCACTCACTTTACAAGGAGACTCAGAAAGTTAAAGGAAAGCTTAAACATTAGCTTTACTTAAACTCTACCTCTTACAAATGGGAGAAAAGGAGTTCAGAGTTCATGGTGATTATTACTTGCCCAGTGGATCCACTGGAAATAGAATCCAATTCTCTTGACTCATCTCAGAGCTCTTTGAAATTATAATATATTGCAAAATCACCTTAAATGAAATAACCACCTTATCCCTTTCAGAAAAACAAAAACAAGGTATGAAGTGTCCATATTCAGCAAGACATTGTAGTTAGCACCCACTAAGCCAGAATTTTGTCAAAAAGAGTTGCCTTTTATGAACTTCCCTACTGCTTCCCCTCTCTCAGGCTGGGCTCCCCAGAAGAGGACTCTGACAGAGTCAGATGTATGTGCAACCCCAATGTCAAAGAACATGCTTCAGAAAACCCAAAGGGAATGGGGAAGCAGGATGGGGAAGGGAGAGAACTCAAGCAAGGGTGTGATTCAGGCAAAGTCTAGAGAAAGGGAACCAACCTGATCCCACAGGGGGCCTCTGGAGTGGAAGTTACCCTTCAGAGTTCTGTCCTCATGACTTAAGCAATAAAATTGGCATTTCATACCAATCTGTTTTGACCAAAGGCCTGCCTGCAGTAGCTTAAACTCCTGGGTACCTCCAGCCGCTGCGCAGGCAGGCAAAGCTGCTTCAGGGCCCAAGGGCAGGCCTCTGCAGAAAGCCACAGGTGCAGGCCACAGAAAGCACAGGGGCCGGGGAGGGGTACACAAAATATGGCAGGGGATGTGGGGAGGAGTGGCAGCGTCCACGACATGCCCAGAATCCCACAGTGCAATCTTCTGTCGGATCCTTTCTCTGTTTCTTCTATAAACCAAATAAAACAGACTTGAGAAAAATGCATCATAACAATGAGTCCATTAGATCAGAGGTCAGTAAACTGCCCACAAAGATAGTAAATATTTTAGGCTTTGTGGGTCATAAAGTATCCGTTGCAACTATTCAACTTTGCCAAATGCAGCCACAGACAATACATAAGCAAATGGGTGTGGCTGTGCTTCTATAGTATTTTATGGACACTGAAATTTGAATTTCACATCATTTTCACACATCATAAAATATTCTGCTTTTTGAATTTTTCCAAATATTCGAAAGTATTAAAGCCATTCTTATCTTGCAGGCCATACAGACAACAGGCAGTGAGCTGGTTTTGGCTCGAAGACAGTTTTTGCCAGCCTCGGCTCTAGATCAGTGGCTTGTGGACTCTTTTGACCATGACTGTAA
Source organism: Aotus nancymaae (assembly GCF_030222135.1). NCBI lineage: Eukaryota > Metazoa > Chordata > Mammalia > Primates > Aotidae > Aotus > Aotus nancymaae. Next base: position 63,400,335 of record NW_026988442.1, on the reverse strand, counting down.
GCAAAGAATTTAATTTTATATTAAACCTAGAACATACATAAACACACATACACGTATGTAATTAAAACTGAAGTTTCCTAAAACAGTTCTTATGTTTTCCCTGAACTCTAAGCTCTGATGTTCTCATTTTCATTCGCCCTGATTTTGTTTTGAAATGCTGTCATGATCCATTGACTTGTTTCTCCAACCCCCAATGGGTCATGCCACTCACTTCCGGTTGGAAAGCCCCCCATTGAAGTCTATGCTCTGGGTGGTGGCGGGATTGCAGTCACAGTGGCTATTTTGTATTCATCAGCTCTGATGTTACTTGGAATTTGTCAGTAAGTAACATAAAGACCAAAAAAAGATGCTATCACAAACCTGTCAAGGGCAGCATGACAGGATTGCCTGCCTCAACCTGCCTGGTACCAGGTGTTTCAGGAAATTTCAGATGGCTCCCCTGTCGTTCTTGATGTGTGATGCATACATTTCATTTGAACTGAGCAGAATTCAAAGCAAACAGAGAATTTAAAGTAACTGCAAGTCCCAGCCTGAAACCTCGTGTTTGGCAATTTTGAAGAGACTCTGGGCCATTTGCATTATAGCCATGTTTGTTACCAGCTGAGGTATTTGAAAAGTGTGACAATTTCAAATAGCAACCTCCTGGTATAACTCAGCTAAGTATTAAGGTAGACTAGACCATGGTTGGCTTAAAAAAAAAAAAAAGTTCACTGTGATTAGAGGACAAAAGCTTGAATGCTCAGTATATTTTTCTAATCCAGGACAGCTCTGCACTCCTCCCCTTGCAGTTCAGGGGTCGGGACTGGCTCTGGAAAACAGGAACTGGATGAAACTAGCCTTTGTCACTTCCCTCTTGTCACTCTTCTCTACCTCTCAGTCTTGCCTTCATATCTAGATTTTAAAGGTGTGGTGAGGAAGGCAGGGAGGGAACACTTTGAAATCCTATTAAAAGGCCATGCACTGTGGCACATGCCTGTAATTCCAATACTTTGGGAGGCTAAGGTGGGGTGACTGCTTGAGGCCAAGAGTCTCAGACAAAGCCTGGGCAACATAGCAAGACCCCATCTCTACAAAAATTTAAAAATAATGAAATTCTATTAAAAGACCTTACGCTTATTCCTATTTTCAGTATTCTCCTCCCATCTCCTATTCCCCCCAACCCCTATGCATGATGATGATGGGGATCTTTCTGCTCCTTTCTCTCCCCAACTTCAGTTCAGTTTGGCTTAAAAAATGTCTTTGTGCACATTGCCTGTGCTAGACTAGGGGGATGGTAGTTGACGAGATAAGGAGGAGACTGTCATATTGAACCACTCTAAGAATTTGGGCTTTTATATGAGTGAAATCAGGAAACTTTACAGGGTTTTGAGCAGGACAGTGGCATGATCTAACTAATGTCTTATAAGGATCATGAATACTCCTTTAAGAATAGACTGAGGTGGGGCAGGAGTGGAAACAAAGAAACCAGTAAGAAAGCTGTTGTCAAAATTCTCATGAGAGATGATGGGCCAGAGTGTGGCAGTGGAGACAGTAAGGGATGATCAGATTCTGGATATATTAAAATGTACAGCCAACATGATTTTCTGATGAATTAGACATGGAATGTGAGAAAAAGCCATTAAGGATAAAGCTATGTGTGCTAAGTCTCTATTGCTCCATAGAAATTAGCATAAAACTTAGTATCCTAAAACAATTAATATTATAGTCTCACATGGTTTCAGTGGCTAAAGACTTGGGAAGTGGCTTAGCTGGTGGTTCAGTCAAGATATTGCAGTCCAAATGTTGGGCAGGGCTACAGTGATCCGAAAGCTTGACTGGAGCTGGAGGACCTACTTCCAAGATAGCACATTCATATGTGTGGTTAGATGGTGTTGACTGTGGGCAAGTACTTCAGTTCCTTGCCATATGAACTTCCCCATAGGGCTGTTTGTGTGTCCTCATGACATGACAGCTGGCTTCCCCCAGAGCAAATGTTCCAAAAATACAAAAAAAAAGCAAGGTGAGTGCAGCTGTGTCTTTTAAGATATAGTCTTGGCCGGGCACAATGGATCACACCTGTAATTCCAGCACTTTGGGAGGCCAAGCAGGTGGATCACGAGGTCAGGAATTCGAGACCAGCCTGGCCAACATGGTGAAACTCCATCTCTACTAAAGATACAAAAAATTAGCTAGGTGTGGATGCATGCCTATAATCCCAGCTACTCAGGAGTCTGAGTCAGGAGAATTGCTTGAATACGGGAGCTGGAGGTTACTTGAATCTGGGAGCTGGATGTTGCAGTGAGCCAAGATCATACCATTGCACTCCAGCCTGGGCAACAGGGTGAGAGTCCATCTCAATTCACAATTCACAATAGCAAAGACGTGGAACCAACCCAAATGCCCATCAATGATAGACTGGATAAAGAAAATGTGGCACATATGCACTATGGAATACTATGTAGCCACAAAAAAAGGATGAGTCCATGTCCTTTGCAGGGATATGGATGAAGCTGGAAACCATCATTCTCAGCAAACTAACACAGGAACAGAAAACCAAACACCGCATGTTCTCACTCATAAGTGGGAGTTGAACAATGAAAACACATGGACACAGGGAGGGGAACATCATACACTGGGGCCTCTCAGGGGAAGGGGTGGCTAGGGGAGGGATAGCATTAGGAGAAATATCTAGTGTAGATGATGGGTTGATGGGTGCAGCAAGCCACCATGGCACATGTATACCTATGTAACAAACCTGCACGTTCTGTACATGTATCCCAGGACTTAAAGTATATTTAAAAAAAAAAAAGGAGAGATGGTAAGGGGCCTACTTCTCCTTAGCTGCACTGAATGCAGTTTAAGAGAATGCTACTGTGAGGGGATGATCAAGACAATCACAGAGAACAGATAAACAAAATGTAGTATATCCACATAGTGGAATATTATTCCACAATTAAAAGATGAAACAAAAATGATTCATATACACCATGGGTGAACCTTGAAAACATTATGCTAAGTGAAAGAACCCAGACAATAAACCCCATGTATTATATAATTTCATTTATATGAAGTGTCCGGAATAGGCAAATCTATAGAGGTAGAGAGTAGATCAGTGGTTTCCTAGGGCTAGGAGAGGAGAAGGGGCTGGAGAATGACTGTTAATGGGTCTGGGGTTTCTTTGAGGGATGAAGAAATGTTCTAAAATTAGACTTTGGTAATGGTTGCACCATTCTGTAAATATATTGTAAACTAACAAACCATATACTTAAAAAAAAAAAAGATCTAGCCTCAGAAGTCACATACCATAATTTTTGCAAGTCCTACTAGTTACATAGGGAGGCATATTCAGTATGAGATGGGACAAAAAAGAGTGAAACAGGGACTACTAGTAGCCACCTTGAAGGCTGGCTATCACAGTGTGTCCCCAGAGCCCCATTTGTTCATGTCCCAACGTGCAAAATATATTTCCTCCTGCCTAAACCCTTCCAGAAGTATCATACCTTTATATCATTGATTCAAAATCCTGTCATCTAAATCATCTAACCATGAATGAATGGAGTGTCATTTACTGAGATGAAGAAAACTAGAAACAAGTTTAGTGGGGAATATTAAGTAATGATTTAGGTACATTAAGTATGAGATTTCTATTGAACTGGAAGTAGAAATTTCAAGTATACAGCTGAATGTGCAAAACATGGGTTCAGAGAAAACAACTGGACTGGATATATAAATTTTGGAGTTTTTTGGCTGGGCACGGTGGCTTACGCCTGTAATCCCAGCACTTTGGGAGGCCGAGGCAGGTGGATCACGAGGTCAGGAGTTCAAGACCAGCCTGGCCAACATGGTGAAACCTTGTCTCTACTAAAAATACAAAAATTAGCTGGGTGTGATGGCGTGCCTGTAATCTCAGCTATTTGGGAGGCTGAGGCAGAGAATTGCTTGAACCCGGGAGGCGGAGGTCGCAGTGAGCCGAGATTGCGCCACTGCACTACAGCCTGGGGGACAGAAAGAGACTCTGCCTAAAAAAAAAAAAAAAAAAAATTGGGGTTTTTAGTATATGAGTAACAAAATTTAAGTTGGAATAAATTCACAGGGCACTGAATATACATAAAAATGAAAAGAAGCTCTCCAACATTTGGATGTCAAGAAGATGAGGAGGCACAAGAAAAGAAATACATGATATGACTGAAAAGAAATAAGAATAGTTCCATGATGCGCTCATGCAGATCAGTCCCCTTATGTTATACTCCACAATGCTTCCTGTAGTTTCTAATGTCACACTACCATTATGACTGTATTAGCTGGAAATTACATAGCCTCAGTTTAGCTTCTAAAAGGATCCAGTCTTACTCCTAGCTGACTAGGAGTCAGAAGTCAGAAGACTGTGAAGTCTTCTCCTTGTGTTACATTTTGGTCAGCGTCAAGTTCTTGCACAAACAACAGAGGTCCTCTGTCTTTTAGTCTCCCCTCTACTTCCTTTTTCTATCCCTTTCTCCCCAGGGTCTCTGGCTCATTTTACCTCCACCCTTTTTATTTGCACCAGTCATTCCTGTTTGCTTTTCACACTTTTCTCAGTGGAGCATGCTGGGCTATTCTTGCTAGAATTACATGTTTTCATTGATGTCACTGCAGCTGCCACCATCATGGCAGGCTGTACCTTCAAGGACTTTCCTCTGCATAGCACTCCCTGACAAAATATATCCACCAAAGTCCGTTTGGAACCAGTCATAGGAGGCTTCTAACTTTGGGAAAATTCCAACAACACAGAGGCCAGCATGACAGATGATAGGCAGAGCAGGGCTGGACTGTACAGCTGCTAGCCTTCAGATCCAGAGTCATGTCTGTGGTCCAAAACCCCAGGGCTTGCCTGCTATGTGCCTATGTCACTGATTTGCCTTTCAACCATCAGTCTTTCTGGAAGGAGCCAGATCCAGCAAGGGGGTGTGTGTAGACTTGGTTACCCTGACATCTGCATTGTGTTCCTCCTTTTCCTGTATCTTATCTAAAGCAGGATGATATGAACAAGGCACGTGGGCATCTGGGCTTCTGTGAGGCTGTGCAGATAAATTAAATTATCCAAGGATTTAATTTGGATAATTTTAATACTTAGCTATCAATATTCAATGTTGATGGTTTGAGGCATGTACTCAAGAGATTTGTGTCGATCCACAGGGCTGCTCTGACTAGCCTGATATTTCTCCGTGGGGGCTCTACTAGCAATTTAGGCAAGACAGTTCTTCATTGTGCAAACTGTCCCAAACATTACAGGATACCTAATATCCCTACCACACTCCCACCAAAACACTAGTAGCACCCACCAATTATTGTAACAACTGGTAGCTGCCCTGTGCTTCCCTACACAGTCCTGCTCCAGGTAGAGCAGCTCCAGGATGACCTCTCTTTGGCAACTATTTTGCCCCTCTCCTCAGCGTTATTTTTATCTTTGAGAATGAGAAACTCATGCAGGAGGCAGAATTCTAAAGATTCCCATCTCCTGGCTGTTAAACATTAATCTAGGTTCTGCTTTGGACTTGTGGATGCAATTAAGGTGACCAGCCAGCTGAATTTAAAGTAGGGAGATTATCCTGGATTATCTGAGTGGGCCCAGTATAACCATGTGAGTCCTTAAAACCAGCTGCAGAAGGCAGAAGAGTCAGAGAGATGAGGCAGAAAGTGGAAGTCAGGGACACTTGAAACATGAGGACTCAACCTGCCATTGCTAAAAGGAGGAGGTGCATATGGAAAGCATGAGAAGAAATGGAGCAGCCTCTGGGAGACTAGATCAGTCCCTACCGGCAGCCAGCAAGGAAGCAAGCACTTCAGTCCTACACCCACAAGGAACTGAATCTGGCCAACGTCGTGAATCAGCTTGGAAGCAGATTTATTCCCAGAGCCTCCAGAATGGAACCCCGATCTGCCAACACCTTGATTTCAGCCTCGTGAGGGTCTAAGCAGAGGACCCAGCAGAACCATGTTGTACCTGGACTTTCAACCCACTGAACTGTGATTTAATAAATGGCTGTTATTTTAAAGTGCTAAGCTTGTAATTTGTCAGGGAAGCTGTGGAAAACCAATACACCCTCCCAAGAAGCTCATTCTATCTTTAAATAGCTTCCTTGTAAGGAGATGTCTCCTTACTTATTGTGCTAAGATCTTCACTCTGTTCCTTCCACCATCAGACCTAGTTTTCTTTCTTTTTTTCTTTTTGAGACAGTCTTGCTCTGTTGTCAGGGCTGGAGGGCAGTGGTATGATCTCAGCTCACTGCAACTTCTGCCTCCCAGGTTCAAGTGATTCTCCTACCTCAGCCTCCTGAGTAGCTGGGACTATAGGTATGTGCCACCACGCCCAACTAATTTTTTGTATTTTTAGTAGAGATGGAGTTTCACCATATTAGCCACGATGGGCTTGATCTCCTGACCTTGTGATCCACCTGCCTCAGCTTCCCAAAGTGCTGGGATTATAGGCTAATTTTACTTATTGTAGCCATGTAGACTGACACTGCTATAAATGGAAGGCTGTATCTGAACCTTCTCTTCCTTTAACCAAAGATTACTTTTCTGTAAATGTATTTTGTCTTGTTTAGGTCCCTAGATTTATATTCTAGATAATGGGGAATTTAATGACAAAGTAAGTTTTCCAAAAGCCTTTACTAATCTGAGGTGTTTTACTCTTGCATTATAAAGAAGAAAATTTCTATCTTTATCATCAAAGAGAAACATCGTTTTCTGGATCATCGACCATTCTATTGTCCATAGTAGAAAAGCAACATTTAGAATGACCTGGAATTGAGGAAAATGAAGTAGAAAATTGTCAGGAAGCTTTCACAAGTGGTGAAACTCTATGAACATTATTATAGGTTGTGATACTTAATGAGGATTAAAATTCAATGCTTAGGAAGTTAAAGAAATTTTGCTGAGTGAAATGAGCTCAGCGAAAAGCAGCATCATCTGGGAATTAGGATATTGTATTCCATATGTCCAGCTGGGCTTCTGATTAGAATCAGTTTCCTTGGTTGGTTCTTGGAACATGGGGCAGGACCAAGGGCTTTGCCAAGATATCAGGGAAGGCAGGTGGGGCCGATTATTGCCATGATCCTCAACTGAGAGCTCCTGAAAGCTTCCAGCAGCATGATTCATGACTGACTAGAACAAAAATGGACAAAGGAGAAGCAACAGCCTTATGATGGGAGGAAAACTAACAGGGGAAAGAACATTTGAGTCTTCATTAAAATTACTGAGTATGTCAAAAAAATGACTTTAAAATTACACAACATAAGGAAATCATGGCTATTGGGAATACTTTGGAAAGTGACCAAAAAAAAAAAAAAAAAACAAAACTAGATTCAATAATTAGGAAGTGAGTAATTATCTCGTTTGCTTTGTATTGCCACTGAACCATTTCCAGTTTCATACATGCAGGGGTATTTTCCTCAATTAAATTTTAGCACTTTTGTAAGAATGGTTATGTCTTAAGATTTCTTTGAATAAGATAAATAGCATGTTCTCAGAAACTCTCAATTAATTGAACTGAATGAAATTGCCTGTTGACTGGCTGAATAATAAATGAAATCATTGTTGTTCTAATTAGAATACAAGTCCTTTGGGAGAAAGCTAGATTGAGTTGGAAGAAACCATATGTTCCCGATTCCTCCATCCTTCCGGTTTAAATGACCTATAGCCCTGAGGTGTTTTTCAAAGTGTAGCTAAAAGACTTTTGCATTAGAATTGTCTGGAGATGCTTGCTTAAAAATGAAGAATTCTATACCCTACTGCCCTAGACCCACTGAATCTGGAAGAGATGGGTATTCGCATTTTTCTAAAATTGAAGCATAACTTACATACAATTAAATACAGAGATTTTAAGGGCACCTTTCAATGGGATTCAACAAATGTGTATACTCCACCACCTCCACGAATACTTCTATCACTCTAGAAAGTTTCCATGGGTCCCTTTCCAGCTAGTCACCCACCCTCGCAGAAGTGACCACTGTTCTGATTTCTATCACGTTTGTATACTCTTTTGAGCCAGGCTTCTTTCATTTAACATAATGTTTTTGAGAGTCATCCATGTTGTTTTATACATATTGTTCTTTTTCGTTGTTAGGTAATATTCCATTGTGATACAAATAGAATATGCTACGATTTGTTCATACAACCACCTACAAAACAACATACATTTGCAAGTTGAGTCTCCCTTATCTGAAATATCTGGGACCAGAAGTGTTTTGAATTTGGATTTTTTTCATATTTTGGAATATTTGCATTATGCTTACTAGTTAAACATCCCAAATCCAAAATACAAAATGTTCCAATGAGCATTTCCTTTGAGCATCTTGTTAATGCTCAAAAATTTTTGGATTTTGGAGCATTTCAGATTTTGGATTTTTAGACTTAGGATGTCCAGTCTACATTAGCTCACCATTTCCATGGGTTGGAGCTGAGACATGGCTTAGTCTGGTATTCTGCCAGGGTCTCGCAAAGCTGCAACCAGTGTCAGCAGGCTCCATTACTGTCTGGAGCTCGAAGTTCTCTTCCCAGTTCACATGGTTGTTGGCAGAATTCAGGTATTTTCAGTTGTAGGACTGTGGATCTTGGCTCTGTACTGGCTGTCAGCTGGAGGCTGCCCTCTGCAGTTCCCTGCCACATGGCCTTTTCCAAGGGCAGTTTACAACATGACTGTTTACTTCTTCAAGGCCAGCAGGAAAGTCTTTCTCTTCAATCTGCTAAAATGGAGTCTTATATATGTAACATAATCATAAACATATGACATTTCATGATCTTTGCTATATTGGTTAGGAGCAAGTCACAAGTTCCACCCACACTGGAGGAGATCATACAAGGAAATTATGCGGATTTTTGGGAGGCCACCTTAGGGAGTGTCCACCGGAAGGCATTTCGCATTCTCAGCGATTATATTAGCACACAAGTCTTTGTGTGAACATATGCTTTCACTTATTTAGGGTAAACACCTAGGAGTGGAATTGCTTGATCACAGGGTAGGCATATGCATGACTTTGTAAGAAAATGCCAAACCGTTTTTCAAAAAGGTTGTACAGTTTTATGCTTGCATCAGCAATGTAATAAACGTCCCAGCTGCTCCACATCTTCACCAATATTTGCTGTTGTCTGTCTTTGTCATTTTAGCCACTTTCTACTGATGTGAAATCTGCATTTTTAATATGCTTTGTGGGTTCTTCTTGCACATCCTCCACCACTGCTTTGTAGAAGTGAGTCATAGAGAAACTGCCTGAGACTACGCAGCTCTTGCTATGGGTCCCTCAGAAGTCAGTCCCCCAACCTAACTAATCAGCCTGACTCACAGAGAGCATATGTTAAGAACATAGATTCTGGGCCCTATTCTAGACGTCCTGAATGAGCATCTCCGGGAGTATAAATTGTGAATCTATTTTCCAAAACCCACCAGGTAATTCTTTGAACTGCTGGGCTTTAGAAACACTGCCTTCACTACTTCAAGACCCAAAAGTGTCTCTAGTATGCTCCTCACACAAAGAAAATGTCCATAAAGTGGGGCTAGGACTCTGCGATAGCACCACAGCCATCCCTGCTTGTAACATTGAAAAATTTTAGGTTCAACCATTGTACAGAGACTACGTATACAATTAAACTGTTTCCTGTTTTTTACTCTTGATAACAATGCTGCAGCCAACAGCTTAGAACATTTTCTTTTATGCTGATGTGCATAGGATAAATTCTTGAAAGTGAGGTTGCTTATTCAAAGAGGTAGGGCTTCCTTAAGAACCTCCGTTAGCACATTAGTGCTTATTTGCTTATTTGTTTCTTCTTATGTTAATGACACAATTTCATGGGAAAAAAGAAGTTCAGGGAATTACAGCTCAGGTGTTTCGCTTTGCTAATAAGACTTATATTTCTTATTTTAATCTCCAAACATAAATCATTGTAAGACACACTCCCTTTCAATTTTCAGGAAGACATTAAATTTCTTTAAGAAGTAATTCATAGAAAAATACTTGTTGAGTACATGTTATGTGCCTATCAGGCCCTGTGACATGACGTGAGCACTAGATGGAACCCTGGAAAGAAGACAGACAATAAATCAAGCAATTGCAACCCAGGATGCTGGGTGCAGAGCCCTGTTGGGGCACACAGCAGGGACATCTAATCTCATGGGGGAGTGATCAAGTTTCCTCCAGGATTCTTATTCTCTAACCATAGTTTTGTTAAAAACATGTTCATATGAATAGACGTTTGTGCATTCGTCTCTGATTAACAGTCATTTCCCCTCAGGACAGATCCAGGGTAGTTACCTGTCTATAATGAAACCTTCCAGAGAACGGCTCAATCCTCTGCTCCCACCGCAGTGAGAAAGATGGAGGAATGGACAAGTGGGAGGATGGGGCATAGAGCCAGCTAAACATTCGAATACCAGTGGTGAACAGTTGATGGATATAGAGCAAGAATTAGAGCCCTTGCTGTGCTGCTAGTTGATTTCTTTTGGGTTGCACACCTTTGCCTCTTCCACAGGAAAAAATAAAATACCAGTGTCTCAACAACCTGTAGATAGAGGGTGCCCAAAATGTTTGGGGTCATAGGACAAATCTATATTTAAATGGTATGCTCAATAGTCTTTTCAATCTCCAGATGGCTTTTCAAGTAAAATTCTTCTAAATTTCAGTACATACTACAGAGGGCTCACAAAAGTCTTGACACAGAGAAAACAAGTACCTACTGCATTTTTTCAAATGGACAATTTGAAGTTCAGAAGTTCTTCACCTGAAAAGATGTCTGGAGAATGAAGAAAAATATTGAGCACAGTATTGGAAAATACAACCGACATACCGTTTAAACATAAGTTTGTCCTATGTTGTCCAACTTTTCAAACACCCTGTACATTGTCCATTTAACCCTCAAAGCAAGTATGGTTGCTGAGGTCAAGGAGGTTACACAAGTTGTCCAAGGTCTCCCAAAGACTCAGTAGCCCGAACCATGATTTAAACTTCACATATCTGAGACCCAAGCTTACCTGCTTTCTCCTTCAGGGCAACACCTCTGAACTCAGACCACCACACAGTGTTATTGTTAGACCACAGTATCTTTCTGACACCTTCATTGCTGCCTGATTCTATTCAGTAACAGGCTCATCTTTTAACATCGTGGGCTTCAGGAACCTTTTGGGGACATGAATGAAAGTTATGGACCCCTCTCTAGACAACTGGAATTTTGCGTTCCATATTAAAGCATGCACAAGACCCCTAAATGCAACCCTAGACTCCCTTGGGGATCATAAACCCAGGTAAAGAATCCTTTCTTTTGGCTGTAAAGTTCTGAAAGACAAAGTCTAGACCTTATATGCAGGTGCCTTAGAAACTGTTGGAGGGAGTGTAAGGAGCCAGTGAAGGAGAGAGGAAGGAAGAGGAAACCTTTCCAATAATAAGGATGCTATGGAACCATCATAAGGCTCAAGAAATGATATTAATAGTTCCCTTCCCTTTCACCAGAGCCATGTAATTATGAAGGACACTCACGAGGCAGTAGCTGTCAGTGCTCCACTTCTTATCTGTGTTGCTACCACAGCCTGTGAGCACATGAATGTGTACCCATGCATGCACTCCAACCCCAACCTCTCCTGGAGTTAGAGGCACAAGCAAGGACAGGAACATGTGCATTTGGGTCTGTTCCATGGGGTACCTAGAAGGCTTAAAAGCTATTTTCTACCTTCTATATAAATGGAAACTGACCCCTTCTTTGAGGTGCTGGCCATTTTTGATGTTGAAATTTTTTTATATTGCTGGGAATCAGAATTATCTATCATTATATATAATTTTCTAGGAAAAGGGATGCAATATTATACCAAGCTTCAAAGCACTTTTGAGTATTGAATGTTCACTCCCTTCAAGCTCAAGCTCAAGAAAGATGTTGGGAATGAATTACTATCCCTCAAATTTTCCTCCTGTGTACTCCTTTTCCTTCCCTCCCTCCTACCACCATCCCGGCATCTCCTGCCATCCCTACACACCCCGTTCTGATGGCTTTATTGCCCCTCTGGGAAGCATTTCTTACAAACAAAAATAAGCAAAGCACTCAGCTCGCACAACAGCTTCCATCCTTGTGTGAGGTTCTCATTCACTAATGAATGCCTCCCAGGGACTTCATGGGTAGTGAAGGCAAACATAGGTCTGGGGGCCAAAAAGTGATGTATTGATCACTTGGGGACAAGCATCTTAATGAAGTGAGAATGAGCAATGAGCCCAAGTCATTTCCAAGCCACATTATCTACATCTGTAGTAAATGTGTTCTGTCATATACCAGGTAGAGTAGACAACTGCCCACAGAAAGAGATTTTGTGAGACACAAGGAGGGCATTCATTCATTCAATAACTATGAGGACTTACTATGTAGTAGGTGCTATGCAAAATGTGGTGGATGCCACAAGCTTATTTAATAGGGGACACTTAAGAGTGTCTGTACTAAAAGGAAACATTGGGGTCCTGCATGCAGGACTGCTTCCAGGCAAGATGCCAACAGCTGGATCAGGGGTTGAAGACCTGTAGGAATTACCAGGAAGTGTCTGTGGGGAAGTGGAGGGGCTTAGGGAGGTCCTTCTAGGCAGAAAGAACAGAATAGGTGAAGACTCCAGAGGCAGAGGTGTGCTGGAGCCTGCTTGCACTGATGGGAAAAAGGGATTGTGGCCTTTTCTCCCAACTCTACATTCATGTATGTCCTATTACTAACTGGAAATCAGTCGTGATGAGAGTATTTACACAACAGAAATTGGCAAACATTATCAGGCATTTTTTTACCCCTGAAGAGCCAGTTGGTAAACACTTACCAATATACCACTGCCCAAAGGTGAGGTGACAAAGAGCATGGTGGCCTGGGGCAAACTGCCAGAAGATCAACATGTCTGCTGTTAAATACCGAGACTGCTTAGCAGAGACAGGGTGGCTGGGTGTGTCAGCAGGGAGCAGGTCATGAAACATCTCATAGCCACACAAAGGAATTTCGGAGTGATGCTCTCTTGCCAAGTTTTTGTAGTGGACATTTGTTGTTTATTCTTGCCCAGCATCTATGCCTCTTTCTTCTGGGAAAAGCAGTCCAGTTTTCCTCTAGGGAACTATCCCCTTCTACTTTTAGTTCTTATGGTTTCAGGGATAGGTTTATAGTCCAACTGTGGGTAATCTAGAGACTCTCTTATCCATGGTTGCAGAGGTGCAATGTGAGCCAGCCTTGGGATTTGTGCTGGGGCTAGAAGGAAAGAGACATGATTTTTCCACTGGGATGGTTAAGTCTGGAACTGTTGGTGACTATCTTACCACCTTGAGCTGAGAGCCTACTTGGGACTAAAGCCAATAGTAAAGAAAAAACACTTGAGAGACTGAAAGAAACACATTTCTGATGATATTATATGAGCACCTTGATTTAGCTGTACTCTAACTGGACTTCATTAAACGAGACTAATATATTTTCTTTTCTGCCTCTGCTGGTTTGAGTTGGATTGCAGCCCTCTGAAACTGAAAGAGTCCTAAGGTAGTATCTGAAGTCCCAATCCTACTCCTCCCAATTCCTGCACTTTTTTATTAAACATTATCTCTCTAGGAAATGCCTCTTAAAAATACAATTACGTTACGGGCACAGTAGTGCACACCTTAGTCCCAGCTACACAGGAGGCCGAGGTGGGAGGACTGCCTGAGCCCAGGAAGTCAAGACTGCAGTGAGCTGAGATCAAGCTACAGCACTCCAGCCTGGTAGAGCAAGAAAAGAAAAGAAAAAAGAAATCAAAATAAAAAAAAAAATTTTTAAACACAATTACATTAAAAGAGTAAAATAATATTAGTTTAGCATAGATTGGCTAATCAGAAAGCATGTGTGATAAGTGCACGCACACACACACACTCACACACACACACAAGCACACAAATACATCCAAATCTGAATTATCAGACTCTAGCATGAACAACAGAATGAATGCGAATGACAAGGAAATTACTGAGTTCTTTTATTAAGAATCTTTGGTGTCTATGCACACCTAAGATGATTACCTAGCTTCAGCATTAAGTGAAGCACATACAAGCTTTTAATAGTCCCTTGGGCCTCAAGAGTGACAAACGGCAACTTTCTGTGACAGTGACTTTAAGGGATGAGGAAAGGCTTCAGGGAAATGGCTGGCACGACCGAGAAGCCATTTCTGCCATTCTCCAAAGAGAAGTTGCCTGTCCGCATTAGAAATAATCTGCTTAGCTTTGGAGTCAGGGCCACACAGGCATGGACACCACAGCACATAATTCTTGCAGAAAATAATAATGGGGTTCTGTTGACACCCAATAATAAGAGGTCTTGGGACTAAAAACTGCACCCAGACCCTAAGTGACTTAAGTTGCATAACATATTTGTAAGATAAATCAGCAATCACAAAGCTCTAGGTAGAGAAAAGCTGCGGATAGGGTCTGTGTTCTACTCTGGGCCCTAATGAGCTGTGGGTCACTGCATGGGTCAGGACCTTAGTTCCCTACCTATAAAATTCTATTTGATTTTTATTCAATTGGGTCTTCAGTTTTCTCACCTGTAAACTAAAGGGGTGGATCTCACTCTAAGATGTCTGAGGTTCTTTTTGGTTCTAATGTATGTGATGCTATCTTGTGACATTTCTCAGCATGGCAGCCTGAGTCCCACAGGAAACAGAAGGCATGCTCAACTGGGGATTTGAAGAGATGTGGGTGAAGTTAAGGGAACTAGCAAGGGATGTTGAGTGTATCAGTTATCTACAGCTACCTAACCAACAACACCAGAACTTAGTGGTATATTCTTTCTCATGGTTCAAGAGGTTGAATGGGCTCAGTGGGATGGTTCTCACCAGGGTGTCTCATGCAGTTGTTGTCAGATAGTGGCTAGAACAAGAATCATCTGAAGGTCACCTATTCACATGTCTGCACCTAGATGGGGAGGCTCACCCAGGTGGGGCTGGAACAACCAGGGTCCTCAGAGCTCTGTCTCTATGTGATCTCTCCATATCGTCTCTCGTCAGGGTAACCAGACTTCTTAGGTGGTGGCTGAAGGCTCCAAATGTGCATGTCCCAAGAGAGCTAGGAGGAAGGTTTACCTAAAGGAGATGACCCAGCCTTGGAAGCTACATTGTGTTCTTGCTGTTGATTCTGTCAAGGCCAACACAAAAGCCATCCCATCCCAGGTTCAAGGTGGGTGGAGGTGACAAAGATTCCACCTTTGGATGCAAGAACGTCAAGCTTCTTTGAGAGCAAGTAGGAGAGGAAATTCTGTTGTTGTCCTTTTGAAAAAAACAATCTGCCACATTGAGGCACTCAGGGCTTAGCAAGAGTGGAATGCTGTTATCACACCCAGCTTGGCCTGAAGGCCAAGGAGAGGAAATAGTGACAGCTGAACCAGCGAAAGAGAGCAAAGTGATAGGAGCCATAATCCTGAAGGCAAAGCTACTGGCTGACCGCAGTATCAAGGGCAGGGAGAATGTGGTGCAAGAAATACTCAAGCTTGTCTATTCTCTGATCCTGATCTCCTGCTGATGCTTCCATCAAGAAACTATAGGATAAAATGGGTTTCATGGAGCAGTTTATATAGGTGTACCCCCCCACATCCAGGGTGCAGAGAAGGGCAGTGAAGGATGGAGAAAAGATGGAGGAAGGGTAGAGATTAATCTGCATATTTGCTGATGCCCTAAAATGATCACAAATATTCAAGTGAGAATTTTAAAATATAGCTAACCAATAAAAGCAACAACTCTTATTCTGTGACTAATAATTCAAGTACAATTTGAAAAGTGCTATCAGATTCCATCTAAGACTTACTCCAGACAATAAAAATATATTGTTTCCCTAGAACTTCCTCAAGTAAGAAAGAAACCATACCCCAAAGGAAAATCAGATTATAAGCCACTAGTTTGATTACTATGTGAAAGGAATAGTGAAGGGTTGGAACTGAGGAGAAGCTGAAAGGTAAAAGGCACAAATTTACTTACCTAGCGTATTTACATGGTGCCAACAATATACTATATGTTAGATGTCAATATGGCACAGAAATAACAGTTCAAAGCAAAAAAAAAAAAATTGAATCTAGATCTAAAAATGAAAAAAAAAAGTATTTGAAGCAAGTATTGGTATTGGTATTGTTAACTGCCAAAGGCAGTAAACCCTCTGGTTTTAACAAAAAGAGTATCACTGGCCCATGTATCTGGAAAGTTCTGGTTAGGGCTGGCTTTAAGTATTGTTCACAGGATATTACCAACTCCCATATGTCTCTTTTTCACTTGAGGGGATAAATGTGCAGCCCCTAGGATCTGACTATGTGGGAACATAGCCCAGCTCCATCACTTAGTATCTGTTTCCACTGTGAGTAAATCAGTTAACTTTTCTGTGCCTCAGTTTCTCTATCTATTAAGTGGTGATAGTAAGAACACCCTCCTCATGGAGAGTTGTGAGGATTATCTGCCTTAAGGGCTTTCCCCCCACTTTTCAATAAGTTATGTTATTTTATACAATAGCTCAAGAGAATTACATGAGGGTATTCTAGGTAAAGAAGCATTTCAATTATGGTAGAGGAAAAATATATCTTAACATGAAGTCTTAACTTGAATTAGATCTGCTAGTGAATATGGCAGGTTCAGAACTCTACCAATTTCTCTGAGAGAGGATTTTAAGCAATATAGCTTGCTGGGACTGGAAGAGGATTTGTTACTTTTTATTTGATCACTACTGTCTGATCTAATTAGGGGCAACAGACTGGTTGATGGCACCTAGTTCATGAACAGTCCTTGGTGACAAATGGAATAAGCTCTGATCGTCCAAGTGTTGGCTTCCCCTGTGATTCTGTGTTTGTACTTGTATTGATTGGGTGGGGAATTGCAAATTGAAGATCTTACAAGTTCAGCCACAGCAGTGTTTATCAAAATGTTGGACCAGGCTGGGCGCAGTGGCTCATTCCTGTAATCCCAGCACTTTGGGAGGTCAAGCAAGGAGGGCAGATCACCTGAGGTTGGGAGTTCGAGACCAGCCTGACCAACATGGAGAAACCCCATCTGTACTAAAAATACAAAATTAGCCAGGTGTAGTGGCACATGTCTGTAATCCCAGCTACTCGGGAGGCTGAGGCAGGAGAATCGTTTGAACTCAGGAGGCGGAGGTTGCAGTGAGCCAAGATCACAACATTGCTCTCCAGCCTGGGCAACAAAAGTGAAACTCCATCTCAAAAAAAAAAAAAAAAAAGTTGGACCAATCACATTAGAATCACTCAGCAGTTGTTTACAGTGATGAATCCTAGTTTCCACCCTAGAAATGCTTGATGAGAATATTTGCAAGGCATCTACATTAACAAGTACCAGGGGATTCTTATGTACATAGAAGTGGAAGCTCTAAAGAATGCATAGTATTTCTCTCTTGTTCATTCATCACAACTACATTTATTCATTTATTTTACAAATATTTATTTGTGTCAGTCAGTGTCTGAGGTGCTGAGGAATAACGTATGTAAGATTAGCCAAGTCCCTGCTCTCAAGGGGCTTATACTTGGGGGAGGGAGGAGAAGAGAGCCAAACCTTATAAAACAAACAATATAATTTCAGCTCATAAGAACTATGGAGGAAATAAAGTGATGGGAGTTGGGAGCAACTGGCTCAGGGGTTTCTTTAGCTTGGATGGTCAACAAAGACTCAAGGTAGAGTTAACATTTCAATTGAGAGACATGCAGTATGGTATTCTTTCCCCTGTTTATTCATGCTCAGGATAAAGCACACATATACATACATGTGAATTATAGTCTGTTAGACAAACTTGAATAAAAAAATCTTTAATATTAGTTTAGTTAAGAGGATATTTTAACTACATACTCACACATTTACATTAGACATGTCAACCATGGTGCGTACCATTATTAATAGGAACTGCTCCATTCTTTGCCTCTAAGTAAGAGACTGCCCAAGACTGCCATGTGCTGGTCATGGTGGCTCACACCTTTAGTCCCAGCACTGTCAGAGGCCAAGGCAAGAGGATCTCTTGAGGCCAGGAGTTCAAGACCAGCCTAGGCAATATAGTGAGACCCTGTCTCTACTGAAATTTTTTTTTTTTTAATTACCATGTGTAGTGGTGTACACCTGTCATCCCAGTTACTGGGGAGGTTGAAGAGGGAGTATCACTTGAGCCCAGGAGTTGGAGTTTACAGTGAGCTATGAGCTTGCGACTGCACTCCAGCCTGAGCTATAGAAAGAGACTGGTTGGGGAAAAAAAAAGAAAGACTGTCATGCTTTGAACCACATGACCTTATTCCTAGTTTACAATTGGCTGTACCCAAGGGCAATCAGTCCTCAGGATGACCAGCAGTATAGAAAAAGATAAACAGGGCTATCAAATTCTCTCCCAGAAAAAGGATGAGAAGATACTTGGTGCTAAGGTTGGAGATTGTTTGTTTGGTTCTGCCAAGTTCCATGTTGAAATTTGATCCCCAATGTCAGAGGGGGGGCCTGATGGGAAGTGTTTGGGTCATGGAGGCCAAACCCTCATGAATGGCTTGGTACTGAGTAAATTCTTGCTCTGTTGATTCCCGCCAGCACTTATTGTTAAAAGGAACCTGGTACCTTCCTCCCCTCTCTCTTGCCACATGACGTGCTGGCTCCCCTTTGCCTTCTACCATGAAACAGTCTGAAGCTCTCACCAGAAGCAGATGTTGGCATTGTGCTTCTTATACAGTCTGCAGAACCATAAGCCAAATAAACCTCTGCTTCTTATAAATGACCTAGCCTCAAGTATTCCTTTATAGCAATGCAAATGGATTAAGACATTTGGTGAATGAGGCAGGGAGAAGCAAGCTCTGGGGCTGAAAAAGTATATTGAGAGAAACTGTGACACACAGTGGATCAGCACGTGACCAGAGAAGCTAAGGGGAAACAGAAACTCTGAGTAAGATGAGGAAACAAAAACTATGGGAAAGCAAAAATAATGAGGTGGAAGCCCAGGCCCACCAAGAGTAGCTGGTTTTCACATGGATGGCAGCCCACCTGTGTGGAGTTGGACAAAGACCTCTTCTCCCTTTTACCTGACTCTACTCCAGTTCCTGTTCTTCCTGTGGCTAGGATATGTGGCTTTTCCTGGGTTCCTAAATTTTTTAAATCACCAACAGTAGGAGTAGCAGAAGCACTGCTCTCAGCACACATTTTTTGAGATAACTTGAATGTGTCTCTGTCGTGGAAACTATTTATAGTGTTGTTTTGAATGATGTAATTGTAGCAGGATTATAGCTTAAATGCGTGTGCGCACACACACACACACACACACACACACACTCTCTCTCTCTCTCTCTCCTTTTTTTGTGCCTGCTTCCCGCATGTGAGGAAAGTGAAGTGGTGTTATGCTTATTCATTTACACCTAACTTCTGGAATTCCACTCATACTCCCCAAAATACAAGCCATGACTCTAAAGTGCCCCTGGCACATTCTTGCTTACTTTTCTAGCTAGCAAGCGAACAGGTGAACAGACTTATTTTGTGGGTCTGCAACAGCTTCAAGGGATTTGGAGTTCATTGATCCCAAATAACAAGAATACTTTACAGTAACTCTCCTCCTTCCTGAAGTTGATTTTATTCTGATGAACTCTTATCAGTGAGCGGTTGTTCCCTAAAAATAGTTTCTGAAAGGGCTTACACAGTGGCTACCTCCCTAGTGAGAAACAGAATGTATAAAGGGAACATGCATCTAATGTCAGACCCCATCCTCAGCTCTTGTGTAATATGAAAAAGAAATGTTTTAAAGTAGACAAGATATTTAGCTCTAAAAATTAGCCAGTAAGAAGCTACTTGGATAACGTTGAGTACTTTTTTTTTTTTTTTTTTTTTTTTTTTTTTTTTACAAACCCCTCTTTGAAATAGACCAGACAGAGCTTCCTTTCACTTCCATGGGAGTTTTCAGCAAAAGGAGAAAGGAGGACTTCATAAGCTCTAAACAGCTTTGGAGGCCATTCATAGACTTCCTAGCATTCTCTGTCATTTCCCACTGCTAAGGGCCCTGAATGCAGCTTCTCACTATCATCATTGTCCCTCTTGGGCACTAGCCTGGCAGCTGAGCTCTCTGAAGCTTATAGCCTTTGGGGTTTGGGAAGAAGTTACCAACAGACATGATTACAGGCTGCACAGAGAAGAGATGAGCCAGGAGCTGGGGCAGTGGGAAGATGAAGAACATAGGACTATTTTCACACCCTCCTGAATCCCGTTTCCTGTTTCCTGTGCCTGCTGCTCCTATAGAAAGTCTGCAAAAATCCCTGAGGTGAGGGCATTCAGAGAAACCATCTAGACATCCACAGATTTCTCTACCTCTGCCTCCAGAAACAAGACCTACATAGCCAGCTTCTTCTTAAAAATGTCCTCCTCATGCTCTGTTGCTGCTAGCATTGCACTGGCTCGGCTTCAGGAATCCCGTCTTTTAGGGGCTCAGAGGCAGATTCTGACACCTGGCCAGTACTCTACATGCCAGTTTACTATTTCCTCTGCTAGAAAATCCTCAGCCTCTTCAGGTTCCTATTTTCTCACAGGTATAATGGCATATTCTTTTCAAATTTCGTCTCTCTTTGAAAGGCTAATAGGTATAGCTTTTGGAGTGCCCCACCACCATCTCCACCACTCCTTTAAAACTTCTTTCATTGTTCTGCCAGCTCTGAGTGAATTTCCCAGATAACCTTTTTGGTAAGTGTTCAAAGTAACTCAGGACAAAATGATCCTCAGAATAATCCTAAAAGTATCCTAATGATATTATACCTAGAGAAATATCCTAAAAGTGGGATCTCAAGATATCAATGCACAAGTCTCTTTAAGAACTTCCGTAATGTCCATCCCTGCTTGGATCAATTATGATAGCTGAACAAATCCATGCGGATCCAGAGGGAAGTCTCCACTCTTTACCTGTCTTCTCTTCTCCATAATATGACCCCCAATTTCGGGTCTCTGTGCTCTTCAAGATTGGAGCCACGATGGGCTTTATTAGTAGGCTATTTGAAAAAAAAGGGGGGGAGCTTTTTTTTCATCAACTACAAATTATAATCTGGAAAACTTTGAAAAGACAGCTGCATTTGCAATATATTACTCTCCCTGTATTAGGAATGCTTTTGAATGCAAATAACAGAGATATAATTGCAGTTTAAGCCATTTCTATTAAAGAGAGGCAGGTCTAGAGTTCAATCAGTGGCTCAGTGGTGTCACAGAAATAGACACTGTCTACTATTCTGCTCAGACATCCTCAGGGAGTTGGGCTTTTTCCTTCCTGCCTGTTGCCTAATGGTCACATGGCATCATATCCTCACACCAAAGTAGATGGACAGAAAAGGGCTCAAGAGCTTTCTTCTAATAGGAGTCTGTTTCTTTTATCTGAGAATGAAAGCCAGAACTCAGTCATATGCCCATCGATTAGTCAGTGGTAGAGGAGACTCACATTCCTGTGACTGACTAGAGCAATTACTATCCATCCCTGGGGCTGTAAATTAGGGTTGGGCCCTACCTTCCCTGAAATCAAGGAATCTAGTTCTTTCATGAGGGAAAAGGGGAAAAGGTAGGTATGGGGACTAGGGAATGGTTGCTGAGTAGAAAGCCAAAAATGTCTACCATAACCACCGAGCTTGCTGATACCTGGAATCCAATCCCATAATTTTTTTCACTGATGCTTTAACCCAACAGAGGCTCTGCCCCAGTGAAAGAACATTTCTTACATTGTTAAAGACATTTATATCCCCAAAATATTTAGTTCATCATATTTTTAGAACAATACCAAATAGAAAATTGAAAACCAAGAGCAAAACATATATTTTTATGAGCAGTGGTGGTGTGCTTGTAAATCTTTAGCCACTAGCTGGGCATGAACCCTGATTTATTGTTGTTGATTTTTGTGGTGTAAATCCTCCTACCACAGTCGGTTTCAGGCTGCCAATGGTTTAGCAATTGGCTAGCAGAATTCCTGAAAATTTAATAATCAGCTTTTGTGCGCTCATACTAATCAACTCCAGCACAACATTGAATGAGTCTACTCTATACTAACATGCCATGCACTTGTTCTGTATACTTTTGTCTGTGTGATATCTCCTTTATTCTAGCTCTTATAAATCTTATGAAGTAGGTACTATCACATTTTACAGATAGGGACTGGGGCTCAAAGAAGTTGAGTCTTTTGCTAGTTGTTGCAGATTATAACCCAGTTCTTCTGACTGTAGGTATAAAGAGGAGGCCAGTGGCAGCTTAAGGCTGAGAGAGCCTCAGATGCTAGCAATTTTACCAAGTACCAAACAAATACTTATTACTAGAATTGTGTGTACCATCAACTCTTAATGCCCTTGGAGTAATAAAGACGAAGGCAAAGTGAAAGTCATCAGAAGCCTTTATTCTTGTTTTGAAGAAAAGAATAAAGAAAATGTAAAGATCTCATCAGAAACATCCCAGACAGAATACCTTCTGTTCACATTGTGAATGTTCTACATTTGAAAGAAAGGTTAGATTCTTCTTGTTTTTTTGTGACATCAAAAAGAGAATCTTCTAAAAAGCACTCATATTGGCATTCATTCCTATCTTTAGCTTTACACCAAGGAACAGCCTTGTGGCTTCAATATGTGGGTAGCTTTTACAACTTGTGTATTTCCTTATTTTAAAAATATTTCCCAGCATTTCTTCAAGCTGTGAGGCTCACTTTTCCCTTCGCCTTCCTCATTTGGTTGTAGTGAGGAGCAACTACGGTAATGCAAAATGTGAAAATGCTCCATAATGGTAAAGGGCTTTGTCAAATGCAAGCCACCATTGTTTCTGTTATAATGAATGGCCTTGGCTTAGGTAGAGCTTTCTTCAATGAGCCTTTCCTCATGAGAAGAAAAACATTCTGGTTCCCTTTCCCTTTCTCCTGATTTCATAATCCTTTCCCTGCTGGCCATTGACACAGCAGATTAGGCACATTCTCTTGATTCCAACTTAGCAGCCAGGTATTCCAGCAGCGTCCACATCATCCACCATAGGGCAGGAACATGAGGTAGCTGCAGACCCATTTCTGAAATTTCATCACCGTGTCCACCCCAATGCCCTACCGCCTCCACAGTCTCAGAGCAAGGCCTGCTAGTCAGTGACATTCTTCAGTGTTTCAGGCTCACTGGCCCAGTGCTACTGTGAGTTTTTGGTAGATACCTAAAATTCTCAGGGTGGCGTAAGTTCTGCCCAGCAGAACTCTGCCTGTACCATTCAGAGCCAGAGAAGATGCCAAAGAAACCCAGAAAATGTTGTTTTCCCTGACAAAACTCAAGCCACATGGATGTGATGATTAATACAGCCTGTTTTCCATTGTCTCCCACTTCATCCAGATTCTACCTCCATGGCCACCTCAGCAAGGCTCCCCAAGCCTAGCGCCAGCTATGCAAATGCAACAGTCCAGTTTGTTCAACATTATACATTAAAAGGTGGGCCGACTCGTCTATTCACTGCTCTTGACTATGAACACAATATGCTTAGAGAGAACTGTGCTCCACCCAGAGAACAACTCTATGGCTGCAACATTCTTTAAAGGTGCTTTTCATTTTAAACATAAAGACTTACTCCCAAATAAATGAAGCTGTCCTCACTCACAAAGTTGTCCTCTCCCAGATGTCATGAGGCATTTATTAATAGTCATGGAATGCTACTATCAGCACCCCAGAGAGAGAAAGATGTAGTGTAATTAGCCAGAAGTAAGAGCTCAAATCAGACTGGTGGAGAGTAGCCAAATTTATGCCAAAAGGCAAATTTTGGCCTGTAAGACATCTCTTCCTTGAATCCCTCCTTCCTCCTCCTCCTCTTCCCCCTAAAAAGCAAACTCATATTTCTGTGTATTCTGAGAAACAGGAATGTATAGAAGCCAGCAAGACACACTGACCATGAAGATTGTTACTGAAGTATATCATAGGCAAAGCAAGGCAGAGTTTAGAATCAACACCAATATAATGTGTTTCTTCCCAGATACTGTATTAGTTCATTCCCATGCTGCTAATAAAGACATGTCTGAGACTGGGTGATTTATAAAGAAAAGAGGTTTCAGTGACTCACAGTTCAGCATGGCTGAAGAGGCCTCAGGAATCTTACAATCATGGTAGAAAGGGAAGCAAACAAGTCCTTCACATGGTGGCAGGAAGGAGAAGAATGACAGCCAAGTGAAGAAGGAAGTCCCTTATAAAACCATCAGAGCACACATAATATTAACATTAAATGTAAATGGAAAAAAAGAAAAAATGAATAAAGAAAAAAAGATCAGATCTTGTGAAAACTTACTATCATAAGCATAGCATGGGTGAAACCAGCCCTATGATTCAATTGCCTTCTACCATCTCCCTCTCATGATACATGGAGATTATGGGAACTACAAGATGAGATTTGGGTACAGACACAGCCAAACCATATCAGATACATTGTAACAAAAATTGCTTATCTTGTCTATAGCTGAGTCTCTCTTCTCCCGCATCATTTTTCCTCTCCTAGTTCTGAAACCATTTTCCAGTCTCAGACTTATACTGTTTCAACAGGGGCATTGTCTGGTCACATGATACTAGAAGATGTGCCTAACTCAGTGAACGGTATTTTCCAAGTGGCCAAACGCATGACATTACAAAATTACACCTAGGTCCATTCAAAGTGCAAGATAGGGGAATGAATTTGAATGTAATAGTATAAAAATTTTCTTGATAGGGTTCCATATTTTATATTGAACTAGCCTTTAAGAAACTACCAATTGTTGAGTTTTGGTATAGTATCAGAATATCCACAATTATCTAAAAGAGCTATTAAAAAATACTTCCTTTTTTTCACCCACATATACAAATACTATATATATGTGCTATATGTTAGAATATATACATATATGTGTGTATATACATGTAGCATATGTATATACATATGTATGTAATTTGTATACATGTATAATATATAGATACTTCAACCAAAACAATAAGTGTTTTAAAATTCTCATTTTTAACTTTCAATTTAGTAAATATCAATAGATATAATTCTTATTACAAACTCTTTGAGGGTCCTCAATAATTTTTTTTTTTGAGATGGAGTCTCACTCTGTTGCCCAGGCTTGGAGTGCAGTAGTGCAGTCTTGGTTCACTGCAACCTTCACCTCCCAGGTTCAAGTGATTTTCTTGCCTCAGCGTCCTGAGTAACTCAGAGTACAGATGTCTGCCACCATGCCTAGCTAATTTTTGTATTTTTAGTAGAGATGGGGTTTCACCATGTTGGCGAGGCTGGTCTCAAACTCCTGACCGCAGGTGATTCACCTGCCTTGACTTCCCAAAGTGCCAGGATTATAGGCATGAGCCAATGTGCCCAGCCCTCAATAATTGTTAAAACTATAAAGGGATCCTAAGTCCAAAAGATTGGAGGACTCTGGGCTAAACAGCCACATTGAAACCCTAATTAGAAAGCAATAAAGTTATCTTGAACAGATGTGCTAGAACTTATGCAACCAATTCTAGCAACTTATGCTAGAACCAATGCAACCAACTTCTGCACAGATGTGAAAGAACTTATGCTAGGACTTATGTAACCAGTCTGTAGTCTGGTTACAGGCCTAAGCAGTGTACAGTCTAGGACTGCTGACATTAGGCAGCCATCAGCACCCCTCTTCTGTAGGACCCACATTCACAATCTTACCACTTTTTTATCACAAGGCGTTTTGAACTGAAGTTAGGTTATCTAATTGTGACAAACTTGCTCATTGCAAATTGGACCTCAAAAGACTTTTATCTATAAATAAGTAAAACCTACCCTTGAAGGAAAAAAGGTTTGCCTTCTCAGCAGTAAACAAACAGTAAAAAGCATTTGCCACAGACTCAATAACTTAGGTAGTATATGGAACTTTGGAAGGTTCTAAGATGAAAATACCAGAAGGGAGTCTATTCATTTATTCCTCAATTTGAAAGGTGTGATGTCTACCATGGGTCAGCTGCTAAGATGAGTGTTGGAATGCGGTGCTGAGCAAAATAGACCCAGTCTCATTACTTGCAGAGCAAAACAAGACATTAGATAGTAAACATGCAAAGGAATATATATTGAGATAAATACAGCAAAGGAGAAGAACAGGAAGCATATGAACAGGAGAGGTAATCTTTAGACTGGTAAACAGGGAGGCCTCTATGAATGAGACACATGGAAACTGAGACTTGAAGGGCAAGAAGGAGCCCACCACGTACAGAATGAGGGAAGGTGCTCCAGACCAGAAGTCACAACCTATGTGAAGGTCATCTCCTTTCTGGAGGGTGAGACACATTCTGGGCACATGTAGCATAGTGGTTGAAGCACAGGCTTGGAAGTCTGAATGCCTGGGTTCCAACCCCAGCTCTACCAGCAGGTTACCTGACCTTATAAAAGTCACTCAACCCTTGTCGGTCTTGGTATTTTCATCTATGAAACAGGAAAGGTAGTATTCTCTTATATATAGGCATAGCCTACAGATGGCATGAGATAGTTCATGCAAAATGCTGGGCTTATAGGAAAAAAAACAATAAATATCAGTGATACAATATTGGTTTGCAGGAATTCAAGATAATTGGCCTTGGCCAGGCTGATGTGTTCTTAACTTGGTTTAGCATCAGACCCCAGCTGCTTTGGTTATGACACAGGAATAGTATATATGTAGAGCCAAGATAGTGTCAACAATCTCAAGATTGGAGGAAATATATTGTTGAGAAAAGCAGTTATCACAACCTGCAATTCACACACATGCTAGGACTAGAGTTTGTAGAAGGGGCTCATCAAAGGCACAGACACATGGAGGCCAAGGTCATGAACAGGAAAGAGTGCCAAGCAGTGAGCAGGACAGATGGGAGCATGGGCAACAGGCCCAGATCAGGACTCTAGAGATGATGGGACAGGCAGAAGCCAAGGCTTGATCTCAGACAGCAAGTAGAGTCATTCCTAGTAGTCCTTGTTATCTTCAAAGGGAGTCTATTTGTAAGTGTGGCTGCCAACCCATTCCTTAAATATTTGAGTCTATTAGTATGTTGAGCTAAGCTGTACTTCTTCACCCATAAACCCTTCATATTGCACTTGATGAAAGTGTTCTCTCTTTCTGGGAAATGCGGATGAGGGCAAAAAAGTTCCCCTAGCACTACGTTGAGGCTGGCATCTCTGAGTTCTCATGCTTTTTGTACTTTCCTCCTAGAAAAGCCTCTTTGTCCAGGTGGCCATCTGTTCTTTGCTTCTGCAGCCTACATAAAGGCTGGGATAACTTGGGGTCTCTATCCAGTTTCCTCTTCAAATACAAAAACTGGGATGCAATTTAAACCTTTTCTTAGATGTTTTAGGAAATTCCAAAGGGGTAAGATGTAATATTGCATGACACACCGTCAAACAACCTTACATTGCTTCATTCCTTTTTACTCATCTATTGCCCCAAGGTCCCTCTCATCCTAAGAGCAACTGCTTCTCTTTACTCCTTCACTCCCTCCCTGTGGGAAAAAAAAAAAAAAAGCTCAAACTTTCACTCATATCTCAGGCCATGATTGCTTTTTTTTAAATTTCTTTTTTTTTTTTCACTTCTTTTACACACTTACAAATAGACTCCCTTTTAAGATAATGAAGACTAATAGGGATACTCTACTTAAGCACCTCCTTCATAGCAAAATGAAAGAGATGATTCATGATGGTATTGTGTGATCCTATCACTCACTCCCCTAAAGGAGAGAGGCAGCAGTATAGTTAAGTTTTATTCCTTCAGTCTCTTTCATGCAGTCATGCTCAAGAGTGTCACAGGGGCCCTGGAAGTTGGTGCTAGCCTAGTTTTTAGTCTGAGCCAATACAATGGCTCAGAATAAATTATCAAATCTCTGGTAAGACAGACATGTAGGGTTTCTTTAGGTTGTGTCTACCTTCAATGTATATACCATCTCCCAGTAAAAAAAAAAAAAAAAAGTCACAAATTCAGTGTTGTTTTATGAATTGTTGGTGTCAAGTCCGAAATAAGGTTATGGTCCACCCTCTGGAAGCGGTACACAATGAGACACTGTGCTGGATATGTTCTGCCACCCTTTCCCCTCCTGTCTGCATCCT
This sequence comes from Aotus nancymaae, assembly GCF_030222135.1. Lineage (NCBI taxonomy): Eukaryota > Metazoa > Chordata > Mammalia > Primates > Aotidae > Aotus > Aotus nancymaae. The sequence goes on along the minus strand of NW_026988442.1, from coordinate 63,372,329 downwards.
TCTTCTCTTCTCCTTGGGCCCCCAAGGGACTCACCTTTGTGGACTTAATCAGCAGGCAATTTTACCTGCTTCAGGACTTGATTGCTACCAGTGAGGAGCAACAGCAGATGTGGGGGCTGGGGAGAGTGAAGAAGTTGGGTGTTGATTTATTTTCTGTACTGTCTGACTGCCTGGTCACTGCATCCGTCTTCTGAAGGCCACATCTCATTGCAGGCAGCCTCCTTTAACTATATAGTTTTTTGTTGTTTTTTTCTCTCTCTCTCCTTCCCCCATCCCCCCTCTCCCTGCCAGGTCTAGTGTTGGCCTCACTGTTACCAGGCCCTCGATATGGCACAATCCTTGAAGTTTCTCAACCCACTCCCTAAACCAACCCATATTAAGCCTATCTTTTTCCTGCCCAGACCCAGCCCTGAAATAAACAAATCAAAACAAAAACAATTAAGATCAAGAAAATGTGAACAATTTAAGACCCTTTATTTAGATGGTCTTGATAGCAGATAGATAAGTAGAAATAGTTTAGTTCCTATCTTGTTTACATCTTCATAAAGGAAGATCATCTGTTATTCATTCACTAAAGGAAAGATAAATTGTTGACTTTGTTTCAAATTTAGCCATAGATACAGAATGTATCAGAAGCCAGGAGTAGATCCCACACAAGCTCCCCCAGCTTGTCCTGGGTTCCCTTAAGGGCCACAGCTACTGCTGCTGTCACTTTTTCATGCAGGCAGAGCCCTGTCATATAAGCATGGTATTGGAAAGTCATTCCTGTAGTCTAGCCATTACATGAGACTCAGCTCCTTCTGGGTGGTAGCCTCCATTGCACAATTCTTGCAGATGCAAACATCTATCTGTGTCTGTCTCTTCATTCCCCTCTAGGGTCTCTCAGAGGCTTTCTCCCACATTAGGTTCACAGATGCTCTCCACTCTCTCCCCATTACATAGAATATTATCAAAAGCACCCACCCCTTTCAAACAACATCGCTTCTTAGATATGTCTGGCCCATGGCTCACGCCTATGTTTTCTCTGAATTTTTTTTTTTTTTTTTTTTTTGAGACAGAGTCTCACTCTGTCACCAGGCACCAGGCTGGAGTGCAGTGGCACGACCTCAGCTCACTGCAACCTCCGCCTCCCGGGTTCAAGCAATTCTCCTGCCTCAGCCTCTGAGTAGCTGGGACTATAGGCGCGCGCCACCATGCCCAGCTAATTTTTTTTGTATTTTTAGTAGAGACGGGTTTTCACCACGTTGGCCAGGATGGTCTTGATCTCTTGACCTCGTGATCTGCCCACCTCGGCCTCCCAAAGTGCTGGGTTCTCTGAATTTTTTAAAGTGTTCTACTGAAGGCAGAGATTATACTACTTGTTTATGGGGTACTTAATATAAGCCAGATACTATGCTAAGGGCAAAGCATACAATAGTGACCAAAACAGAGCCAATTTGTACTTTCATGGAGCTCATAGCTTAGGAGAAAAACAATAAGCATGTTAATAACTATATAATTGCAAACCTTGATACATGCTATCAGGAAATGTTATACAATGTTATAAGAACATGTAATGAGATTTCAGCACTTTGGGAGGTTGAGGTAGGCAGATTGCTTGAGTTCAATATTTCAGGCATACTGTTTGAACTCAAGAGTTCAAGACCAGCCTGTGCAATATGGTGAGACTCCATTTCTACAAAACCAGAAACAAACAAAAAATAGCCAGGGATGGTGGCATGTACCTGTAGTCCCAGCTACTTGGGATGCTGAGGAGGAAGGATTGCTTGAGCCCAGAAGGAGGAGGTTACAGTGAGTCAAGATCACACCACTGTACTCCAGCCTGGGTGAGAGAGATTCTGTCATTCTGTCTACAACAACAACAACAACAACAACAACAACAAACAAACAAACATATAGTGAGACATTAGATTTATTTTGAGGGTTCAAAGAAGGCTTCCAATAGGTAATGACTTATTAGCTAAAATATGAAAGACGAGCAGGAATCAATTAGGCCAGTGACTCACAGTCAGTCGTGATATTGCCTCTAAGGGGACATTTGACAATTTCTGGAGATATTTTTGGTTGTCACAACTTGAGGATGCTACTGGCATCTAGTGGGTAGAGGCAAGGGATGCTGCTAACATTGTAAGAAACACTGGAGAGCCCCCCAATGACAAAGTGTTATGTGGCCCCATATGTCAATTGCACCAAGGTTGAGAAATCTCAACTAGGTAAATGATTCCAGCCAGAGAGAAGAACATGTACAAAGATCTAGCCTCACACCTAGCCTGGCACAGAAAGGGCATCAAATATTCAACTAAATTTCTGATTTAAATTGGTTGGGATATCACCTCTATTTTTTTTTTCTGTCATTACTATGTTGGATAAAATCCTGTTTTAAAAGGCAAGGGTAGAAATGAATATGGCAAAACCATTTCTCTTCAAAATGTATGTGTAACTGAAAGCTTGACTCATGCAAGATAGTGAAATATAGTTGCCAGATGTGAGGGTTTTTCTTTTACTCTAGATGAATGTTGCTTGAAAACAGAAAATGACCTCTTCCTCTCAACTGGTAATATGAATCCCTAAAAGAGGATGTTTGTAGATGGGATTCCCATATGAGTTAAGCTGAAATGGAAATTAGGGTTCTTAGGAAATAAATGGAATAGGGGATAGGAGAAAGGGTGAAAGAGAACTAAGACTTTTAGAGTACTTTTTAAAGTCACGGCCTATAGCTACTTTATTTCTTCATTTAATAAGTATTTATTGGGCTCAACTGTCCTAGATGTCAGGGCTTGGCAAAATAAAAGACTCAGGATCTAGTGAGGAGACAGATGAGCAAACAAACAATGGTAACACAATATGAATAATGCTCCCGTAGAGTTAATTTTGCATAAGGTGCTGAGAGTAGGCCTGAATCAATGATGACCAAGGCAGAGGGAGGATGAGACGGCATCAATGTCAGGGAGTCTTAGCAGAGAAGAGGTTGATACAGATGAGATCTGACAGTGGAACAGAAGGATACTGACCAGAAATTTCAGGGAATAGCATAGGAAACAAGAAGGAAACTGTGAAACAGCATGGTCTACTTGGAGTGCAGTGGGTGTGTGCTATGACATAAAGGATGTGGATGTTGAGGCTTGGGTTGAGTGGCGGGGGGTGAGGTTGTAGAGGACATACAGCCATGCTAAGAAGCAAAGGAAAGGTACAAACAGATTTACACGTTCAGAATGAACACTCTGGTATCATTGTGGGAACTGGATGGGAGGAAGGCAAGACTGGGAAAGAGCGTCTAGTTAGGAGACCACTGGAGCTAGAGATGAGCAGTAGTCCAGGCAAAAGCATGTAGACATGGAGAAATGGTGCCACAACAGACAGCAGTGAGTGGATGGGTCACAGGAATGAAAAGGCCACCATATCACAAGGAATTTTGGAGTTCATTTTGTCTTCATTTTGAACGGTTTTAATTTTGCAAATAATCCATTGTTAGTGGCAGCCCAAAAGTTTGGCATAAAATAAAAACCAACAGAAATTTAGAACTAATGAAAGTTTAGACTTCTACTGAAGATTCTTTGAGACATTGTCTGGTATAAATATGCTTATCTTGAATCAATTTATTGTTTTCACCTGTGTGAAGAGGGAATTAATTTCAATCTGAAGTGCCTAGTGGCTTCTGAGTCCTAGTGCAGCACCAACTTTATTCTTTAGGGATCAGTGGCACTGAGAGGAGTGGCCTAGTGTTGGCCTAAGAGTAATAGTTGTAAGAACAAGAAATCTGAAATAGTTGCTACCATATACAGACCAGAGGATATACCTGTTAGAGTACAGGAGAGGAAAACAGGGAAACCTGAAGGCTGCTCTTAAAACTGAATCTGTAGCAAACTGATTTAACGTGAGTTATGAATGTATAAATTACCAAATGTGTACACAGCTGGTATGCTAGATTATATTACATTATGTAAAAGAAGTAACTGGACTTCCCCTGGGGACCAATGAGAAGTCTCAGTGCAGGACCTGGCTTGGTCTGATTCAGGTGACTTATTCAAACTCCTTAGCCTGATGTTCAAGTCTTCCATCACTGGGCTCCAATCTACCAATAAAAACCCTATCCACTTGTGTCTTCATTGGTTTGTGCTGCTATAACACACTGGTTTCATTGGTTTGTGCTGCTAATACCTGAGACTTAGTAATTTATAAAAAGTAGAAATTTATTTCTCACAGTTCTGGAGGTTGGGAAGTCCAAGATCAAAGTGCTGGCAGGTTTCATGTCTGGTGAGGACTGCTGTCTGCTTCTAAGATGGTACCCTGTTGCTGCATTCTGGAGGGGACAAATACTGTGTCCTCACATGGCAGAAGAGACAGAAGGGAATGAATCCACTCTCTTAGGCCTTTTTATAAGGTTCCTAATTCCATCCATGAGGGCTCCACCCTCCTGACTTAATCATCCTCTAAATGCCCCACCCTTTAATACTATCACACTGGCAATGAAAATGTAACACATGAATTTTGAAGGACATTCAGACCATAGCAATGTATATAGCTTTTTGTGGTTTATATAGCATTTTCACACACTTTACTATATTGCATATTCACAATAACACTGTAGGATTGGCAGGTATTCTGTCACCAGCAACAATAAAAACAGAATGAGAGAAACTAAGTATTTTGACCACTTAGCCATTAGCAGGCAGAACGAAGACTAGAAGTCTTTGTTGACTAGATCTTTGCATTCAACATGCTCCATCCTTTGGGTTCCTGATTCTGGAATGCATCCTAGCCGTCCTCCCTTTGTGTGTTTGCTCATACATTTCTTTTCTTTTTTTTATTTATTTATTGCATTAGGTTTTGGGGGAACAGGTGCTGTTTGTTACATGGATACATTTCTCAGTGGTGATTTCTGAGATTCTGGTGCACCCATTACCTGAGCAGTGTACACTGTACCCACTGGGTAGTCATAAACCCTCATCCCACTCCCACCCTTCCCCCAGAGTCCCCAAAGTCCACTGTGTCGTATTTATGCCTTTGCATCCTCATAGCTCAGCTACCACTTGTTGGGTTTTTCTGTTTGTTTTTCGGTGGAGTCTCGCTCTGTCACCCAAGCTGGAGTGCAGTGACGTGATCTCAGCTCACCGCAAGATCTACCTTCCAGGTCCAAGTGATTCTCCCACCTCATCCTCCCTAGTAGCTGGGATTATAAGTGCCCGCCACCACAGCTGGCTAATTTTTGTATTTTTATAGAGACAGGATTCACCATGTTGGCCAGGCTGGTCTCAAACTCCTGACCCCAGGCGATTTGCCTGCCTCAACCTCCCAAAGTGCTGGGATTACAGGCATGAGCTACTGTACCTGGCCAGCTCCCACTTATAAACGAGAACATATGTTTGGTTTCCTATTCCTGAGTTTTCACTTAGAATAATGGTCTTCAATTCTATCCAGGTTGCCATTATTCATTCCTTTTCACAGCTGAATAGTATTCCATTATATATATATAATTATATATAAAAATATATTTATTTTACATATTTATATTTTAAATTATATTTATATATTTAAATTATATGTGTATATATACATACATATACAATTTATTGATCCATTTACTGATTGATGGGCATCTGAGCTGGTTCTGTATTTTTGCAATTGCAAATTGTGCTGCTATAAACATGCGTGTGCAAGTGTCTTTTTCTTATAATGACTTTTCTTCTGGGCAGATACCCAGTAGTGGAATTGCTGGATCAAATGGTAGATCTACTTTTATTTTTTTAAGAAATCTCGACACTTATCCATAGTGGGTATACTAGTTTATATTCCCATCAGCAATGTAGAAGTGTTCCCTTTTCACCATATTCATGCCAACATCTATCATTTTTTGATTTTTTAAATTATGGCCATTCTTGCAGGGTAAGGTGATATTGCACTGTGGTTTTAATTTGCATTTCCCTGATAATTAGTGATGCTGAGCCTTTTTTTCATGTTTGTTGGCCATTTGTATACCTTCTTTTGAGAACTGTCTATTCATGTCCTTAGCCCATTTTTTGATGGGACTGTTTTTCTTTCTGCCAAAAATGAACTTCTTGCCCCATTTCCACCTGTTCACATCTTTTTCAAGGACCAGCTAGTATTTCCTCCCTAGAGCTTTCTCTGACATATTCCCAAACCCATCAGCCAGATGTAATCTCTCCAAAGTTTCTCTCCTCAGAGCATTTTTTTGGTGTGGGTTTCTCTTAAGATAATTATCACTTTCCATGTTGCACCATAGTTAACTGTCGTGTATGTGTTCTGTCCCCTGTGCTAGGCAGTATACACTTAGAGCAGGCACTTTCTCATCTTTGAACACTCATAGCACTTTGTAGAAAGCCTACTTACTCAGTTGAAAGTGTGGTAGGCATTACTGAATGTTTGGATGGATGAAGTGAGAAAGATGAAAGTCTTAGAGATGTAATCTATGGAAAAGAAATGTTTGTCACACTTTCCTCTTTCCCCAGTATCTCCACTTTATGCTAGGGATGAGAGCAGAAAAATACTAAAAAGATCAAAGATGCATAGCCAGTATACTTTCTGTTTAATTTTTATGGAAGAGTCACCTAATTTCTGACATAAATTCAACGAGGCATAGAGTCTCAAATTTGGGTCAAGATATCTGGTAAACCAGCCAGGCACAAAGGCTCATGCCTGTAATTCCAGCACTTTGAGAGCCCAAGGCAAGAGGATTGCTTGAGCCCAGGAGTTCAAGACCAGCCCTGACAACACAGAGAGGCTCCATCTCTACAAAATAAAAAAAAATTAGCCAAGCACAGTGGCATGAGCCTGTAGGCCCAACTGCTTGGTAGGCAAAAGTGGGAGGATCACTTGAGTTTGGGAGGTTGGGGCTGCAGTGAGTTGTGATCATGTCACTGCACTCCAACCTGGGTGACAGAGAGATTTTGTCTAAAAAAAAAAAAAGCTGGTAAACCAGCCTTTTGGTTATGGTTAGCCATAATTTTTGTCATCTCATCTCTGATTAAAAACAATAACCCTAGGGCCATGATGGGGAAAGTCTCTGATTACATTTTCAAGGTTCCTTCCCACCACTTCCTAGTTTTACCTTCCTCAGCATGAGAAGGTCTATCTGATAGTTGGAAAAGAAAAGTCCCCATTGACAATGGTCTCCTGGTTCTGATAGAAAAAGAAAATATGTACATGGAGCGGGGCATGGAAATTGGGATTAGCTCCACAAAACACCAGAAAATTTAGTTCCAATTTACACATTCATTTTCTTCTTTATGATTTTTAATGGGTTCCTTATTTTTTTAAATTAATTTCCTGCTTTTTTATTGGTTACGTTAAATATTCAAACAAAAACAATATAGAATTCAACTTAATTAACACAGAAAAATTTAGAAATGGGCAAATTTCTTGAATAGACATTTCTCCAAAGACGATATACAAATGGGCACCAAGCATACAAAAAGATGCTCAGTATCACTAATCATCAGGGAGATGCAAAACAAAACCACAATGAGATATCATCTCACACTGTTAGTGTGGCCACTATAAAATAACCATACAAAATTTCACATTGGAGAAGAGGTAGAGAGATTGGAACCCTGTGTCCTGTTGGTGTGAATGTAAAGTGGTATAGCTGCTATGGAAAGCAGTCTAGCAGTTCCTCAAAAAAATTAAAAATAGTATTGTCACATGATCCAGCAATTTCACTTCGGGGTATATCTAAAGGAATTGAAATCAAGATCTCAAAGAGATATTTGCACACCCATGTTCATAGCAGCATTATTCACAATAGTCAAGAGGCAGAAGCAACCCAAGTATTCACCAACAAGTGAATGGATAAACAAAATGTAGAATATTAATCAGCCTTAAAAAAGAAGGAAATTCAGGAGGCTGAGGCAGGAGAATCACTTGAACCCAGGAGGCAGAGATTGCGGTGAGCCAAGATCACGCTATTGCATTCCAGCCTGGGCAACAAGAATGAGACTCCATCTCAAAAAAATAAGGAAAACTTTGACACATTCTACAGCTTGGATGAACTTGGAAAATATGCTAAGTAAAATAAGCCAGATACAAAAAGACAAACACTGTATAATTCCATTTATATAAGGTACCAAAATAGTTAAATTCATAGAAAGTGAATAGGGGAAAATGAGGAGTTGTTATTTAATGGGTACAAAGTTTCAGTTTTGCAAGATTAAAAAAAATCTGGAGATTGGTTGCACAACAATATGAACATACTTAATGATACTGAACTATACACTTAAAAATAGTTAAGATGGTAAATTTTACGTTGTGTGTATTTGACCAAAATAAAAAATAAAAACGAAAAAACCTAGTATTGAACTCTATGAAATCTGAGGAAATTTCAGGCTATTGTTAAATTTTCTGATTAAGTTCTCTGTCTGGGTAGATGCGAGAAGTGAGAGCCTAATATTATTAATTTAGTTAATTGACTACAAGGAAGTATTAACTGTTTTATAGATCCTGAACAGCTCTTTACTCAACAGCACTTAACTCATCACCAATACCAGGTGTAGGATAGAAAAGGAAAGGTATGTTTATGTCTTGCAAGGGGTAAGAGGAAACTTTTTTTTTTTTAAGAGGAAGTCTCTGTCACCCAGGCTGGAGTGCAGTGGCATGGGACTACAGGCATGTACCACCATGCCTGGCTAATTTTTGTATTTTTAGTATAGAAGGGATTTCACCATGTTGGCCACGCTGATCTCAAATCCCTGACCTCAAGTAATCCACCAGCATCGACCTCCCAAAGTGCTGGGATTACAGGCATGAGTCACCACACTGGGCCAGAGGAAACATTGTAAACTTCATTAGTTGCAATAAAATACAAAGTGACCTGTGCAAAGAACATGGGTCAATAATAATGGATTGTTAAAGATTGTTACTAGATGAAATGAGGGCAAAGTACATGTCTTTCTTGTCCCCATTCCATGCTCAGCTCTTAGGTTAGGCATAGCTAGCATTTAATAATTATTTGTTAAATGAATTAAAAGTGTCTAGTATAGCACCTGGTGATGAGATTGTGCCCTAAGTGTCAGTTCTCTTCCCCACTGCTCCCCGTGATTTTTCTGTCCCAAGAGCCCTGTAGGTCTTAATTCCATACCATAGTCTCATTTTTTTAGAAGCATTCAGAAAATAATTAAAAATATTTTTTTCTCACGTTATTCAAAGGGCATCTAAATATAGGTCGTAGTAATAACAAACTGATGATTTAATCCATTAAAAGTGTTAAATTTCTGGTAGTTTTTTAAAAGATAAGATTAATATATATATATATACACACATACATATACATGTACATATACATATATACACATGTATGTATATATACACACATATGTGTGTGTATATATATATATTTTTTATTTTTTATTTTTTGAGACAGAGTCTCACTCTGTTGCCCAGGCTGGAGTGCAGTGGCGTGATCTTGGCTCTCTGCAACCTCCACCCACCAGGTTCAAGCAGTTCTCCTGTCTCAGCCTCCCTAGTAGCTGGCATGCGCTATTACAGGCATGCACTATCATGCCTGGTTAATTTTTGCATTTTTAGTAGAGATGGGTTTTTGCCATGTTGGCCAGGTTGGTCTTGAACTTTTGACCTCAAGTGATCCACCTTCCTCGGCCTCCCAAAGTGCTGAGATTACAGGCGTGAGCCACCACGCCCAGATACAAATATATTCTTAATAATAAGGAAATTTAAGAAGCTAATTTAAAACATTAGCCTCTTTTTAAGTTTATATTTTACCATGCAGACTACTTTTGTTTATGGTCTAACAAAAACAGTAGGAAAGTTGGCAGCCTTTAAATTTTTACTCTGGGTAAGATACTACTTGTTTTAATTTTTTTTAAGGACAAAAAAATCACCTATTCTGGATGCTGAAAACTTGTTATCATTCACATCTGGCCCTGTTATCTTGACGCAGTACAGAAGAGTAATATGACTTCTTTTGATTCTGTATAATTTTAGAACTAAAACGAACATTGTAGATAACCCCTCACTTTAACAGTTGAGAACAATGCTACTGGAGAAGTCACATAACCTGTCTAAGATCACAAGACTGACTAATGCTAGCGTCAGGTATGGATCCAGGTTTCCTTGCCTCCTGAATTAGGTAGGGTTTTTCAACCCATATTGCCGCACCCATGTTCAATAAACAGTCCATGACAGAAAACAACAAACGCAAAAGGCCCTTAAATAGATGGAGATTGGGGTCAAGGGCAAAGGGAAGAGATGAGAGCTGGAACCTCAATATTTACAAAGACTGTTGGTGGGAGTCTAAGACAATAGCTGTTTCAATCCCAGATTTGCCATAAGAATTGTAAACGCAGCATTTTTTAGTTGGTGGAGACAAACTTGGACAATTGCAAGCTCCATCCAAGATCTCTGCTCATCTTCTCTTGGCTCTGGTGACCTCCCTTTATTAACCATGACTAGAAAATTAGATGGCATGATCTGTGTGCTGCAATTAAAGAGGCAGAGGGAATATACAGAGACCTTGTATTGTTCTGGAACATGGCTTGAAGCTTATGAAATTGGCAGGATTTGCTTTATCCTCTTTTCCTCACAACTGTCCAACCAACCTTCCCATCCCTGTCACCACCCTTCCCCCAGCATCTCCTACCCATACCTGGAGAAAAACAGAAAAACAAAAAAAAAACAACAACAAAAAAAAACGGGGCAGATGAAGCCAAAGACTGAAAGGAGATAAGAAACATAGGGAGAAGAAGAGAAAGATGAAAATTAGAAGAAAAAAAAATGAAGAAAAAAGGAACCAATGAGATGAAGCTGTGTAAAATACTCTGATGCAGAATCACCTGGTATATTTGTTAAATGTATATTTCTGGGCCACATTCCAGATCAGCCAAATTGCAGTCTATGGGAGTAGCATCATTTGAAAATAAATGAAAAGCCTTTTGATAAAATAATTACTCCCTTTTTGTTAATTTGATTTCAAATTTTGTTATTTTGATTTCAAATTTGCAAATCCATTTGCTTCTTTAAAGCTGGCAAAAAAGAAATACTTCATTTATTTTCCTAAAAGGCTTTTCTTTTGTATTGTACACAATGGTTGATAACATTACTATACACAAAAAGTTGACGTATTTTCACAGACATTGAAGCAGCTCAGAGACATAGCACCTTCCATCAAAAGGCTTTGCTCTAATGAGAGTAGCAGGATGATGTTAAATGCATCCTTTTCTCCCACAGGCACTGGTGGTGTGAATGCAGGAAAATCTACACTCAACACAAGCAGTGTGCTCCCTACCTTTTTCTTCAGGCCCATTGGTTGTGATGTTTTGTAAATTACAGATATTTTGTTCATCTTTAGGCTTTTTCTTATTGACACTGGCTAGAGTTAGAATATTGCCTGCCATGTTAACAGTCCCATTGGGAGGTCCTATCACAGCTTGTCTGGAAGGCCAAATCTGTTTCCGCTGTGTCTGTGTTCAAATTTCTCTATGGCAGAGGCTGCCGTGCTAAACGACCTTCTGCAGGTTGTCCACACCTGAGTGCACACGTGGAGTTAGGTATAATATAATGTGTCCCCATCAAGTTGTTCTTGCAGGGATGGTGGTTGCAGTTCAGATGCATGCAAGGTGCTGGTATATTAGTCAGGGCCATGTTAGGAATCCATATTGAAAAGGGCCTGCTGTGTAGTGATCATGTTGTCTAACCACATTGAACGGTGCCTACTGGGTAAGTGATCATGTTGTGTATCCATATCTAGCTGGGCCTGCTGTGATAGTGATCACGTTGTGTGTAATTGTATGGCCATCCTGGGAATTTATTGCTATAGATCAGGCTAGAGGGCAGAAGAAAAGCCAATAATTGTGCTTTCTCTGGGCTGTTAGCTGTAGTATTGAGAGCAGGCATCAACTTCTAGGGTGGGAAATAAATCTTTGATTTGGGGATGAAAACAAAGTTGACATTCTCAATTCTAAGCATTTTGGAGTTATTCTCTCTTTTCTATTTCATGTAATGGCAAATTATTTGTAATTTGGGTAAGATGACTCTATAAGTGATAAAATCAGTACACTTAAAGGCTATATTAAAATTAACATATAAGTCAGGTGTGGTGGCTTGTGCCTATAATCACAGCACTTTGGGAGGCTGAGGTGAGAGGACTGCTTGAGGCCAGAAGTTCAAGACCAGCCTAGGCCACATGGTGAGACCCCTGTCTCTACAAAAATAAATAAATAAATAAATAAATAAATAAATAAATAAATTAGCTGTGCTTGGTGGTGAGCACCTGTAGTCCTAGCTATTCAGGAAGCTAAGGTGGGAGGACTGTTTGAACCCAGGAGTTCTAGGTTACAGTGAGCCATGATCATGCCACTGCATCCAGCCTGGGTGACAGAGTAAGACCCTGTCTCTAAAAATAAATAAATAAAATTAAATGAACATATGAAAAAATCAAGCTTATTCACATAGAATGCCTTCAGAATTGTTCATAAATTCATAAAACTAACAGAGAATAAAATATCCTGCCAGAGAACACAGAGCCAAGCAGGATATTTATTATTCTTTTTTGGCTAATCTCTTGTTAAGAGAATTTTCTCACCTTTCAGGAGTCAGGAAAGGTTAGTAAAACCAAGGCTACCAGCCTTATATTCCAGTATTTTTCTTCTTATTTAAATTATATCAGCGGATAAAAAAAAGGAGAGACAGTCAGTAAGTGATGGGCCTGGTTTAGTAAGCAAGCAATATATACACATCCAGATCAGTATGACTCTTCAAAGTAGAGAGTTGGGCAAACTTACTGCATTTGGGGAACTTTTCTTTTGGAAAGACTTTCAGAGTTAGTTTACAAATTATGTAAGCAAACCAGTGTCATTACCTCCTTCATTACCAAAAAAAAAAGAAAAAAAAAAAAGAAAAAAAGAAGAGCATTTACTCAAATGGCTCTGGCTCACTCAGATTTGACTATGAGAGATGTTGACTTTATAAAACCAATGTGGATGTGTAGATGGGGACACATTAGGATAAATATAATCAGACAGATTCGTTGAAAACAATCAGACAAGCATTTTCAAACATTATTTGTAAATTCTTTTGGAAATAGTCCCAGTGTGTTATAGATGTTATATAACGACTCCTGCTGACATCCCTTGTGAACATGGTAGCCTTATTTTGCAGGTGAACATAAACTCAGATACAGCCAGCCCATGAATTATAGGGGGGGTTTTCATGGGTAAGTAGCCTAGCTCTTTCTGATTTTGAATAGGAGCTAACCATGTTGCTGTTCAGAGAGAAACTTGGACTTTTAAAATTATCTTTAGAATTAAATAAATTAGGAGGATAGAGGGAAGGAAGAAATGGAGGAGAGAGGATAACAGGGAAGGAGGAAGAAAAAGCAGAATCCTTCCCCTCAAATCCAGTTTTAAGGTCATATGATTCATCTCATGATAGTTATTGAACGGAACTTTTGGACAATGAGAAACAAATCTGACTTTTCAGTCTGATTAAGTATTTAGATATGATCTTCCCATTTTGAAGGCTCTAATGTCATCTTTTTGGCAGGGCCCTATGGCCATGATGATTTGAATAATAGTTCCACTCTGTTCTTGTGTGGTTGATAAGCCCCAACCAAGGCTATGGAATGAAGTGTCAATTGGGAGTGTGGAGGGGTGGTAGGGTGTCTGTTCAGTTTACTCTAGTTTCAATGAATTTAAAATGAATCATAAACTGGAGTAGAAACTCAAGATTTCATTGTTTATATGTACTACAGTTCTAATGTTATCTAATTTTAATCACTTCAAGCCACGTAAATAAAAAAGCTGACGGAAGGGAATAGAATCAGTAGCTCTAATGTTGTTTGGGGCTGCGTGCCTGGCACTGTGTCAGCCAATTTACATCATGTTATTTCATCTACTTCTCATAAGAAGCCTGTGAGATAGGCACATTATACCCATTTCACAAAGTCACAGAGGTTCACAGAAGTGAAGCAATTTAGCAAGGGTGATAGAATACAGGAAGACCAGCTCTGTCTCTCTCCAAAGCCCAAGCAGGCTCTATTATCAGATTGTAATTCTTTAAAATGAGTTTTTAAAGTCATCTATCTAGAATAATAATAGAGAGTTTTATAAAGTGAAAAGTAAGTATTTCTCTTTACCATCATCCTTTCCCTGCAATCTCATTTCTCTTACTAAGGGGAATATTTTGGTAAAATATTCCAGACTTATCTCCATACCTAAAATAGGTTTCAAATGTTGTTTTCTCTGTTAGTCACTCAGGCACATTTTAAATGACTGGCATCACTTCACACGTGGGCTGACATATGATATTTAAGCCATTTAATTCCCATGAAATAGAGAAGTTTAGGAGAAAAGACCATAAAAGTAGGGCCTTCAAGCACCAACCTCCAGATCAAGCTATAACCACCTTCAAACCTAGTAGAAGGCATCAATATGGTGGTGAAAATTGGTTCTCAAACTGACATCCACTTCTGGAGTCCCTTTGCCCATGCAAATCCCCCAAGCTATTCCTAAAATGGTAGGTCTGGGTTATTGGTAGGTATGGATCTATGTACCAGCTCTAGAGGGGAATGCACAGTGCTACAAGAACTGCTGGACTGGGTAAGTGCAAAAGATGGGGACTTGGTACGTAAGTGTCCCTGTATGGCTAAGAGGACCTAATGTTCCCCTTTAACAGAGGATAAGAGGACACTCTGAAACTCAGTTTCCTTCAAAACCAGCCTTACACAGTCTACTAGGCTACAAAAGCTGCCAGTGAGAAGCAGCAGTTAAGAGATGGGGCAGCTCTCTTTCTAAATTAGTAAAGGCACAATGTAAGCACTGGAAGCAGAGTCCACAGCTAGAAAACAAAGCTTGCAAACAACAGCTATACCAACTAGCAGACAACCTTCACACAGATGCAGTGTGCAAGAACAACCTTTCCCCACCTCCCCACCCCCTGATGCCATCTAACTTGAGGTAGCAATGCACACCTTGTTTATGCAAAGATCAAATTACTGGCTTTGCCAGTGGATATACCTTAGCTCACTGCAAGAGCAGGAGGGACTATTCTGTTCTATTCAGGCACTGGTTCTTGTTAAGCTTCTTTCTTTCCAGAAAATATTCTCCACAGCACGGTCATTTAAGGCATACGGGCCTGCCTTTAATTGGGCATTTAGAAGAGCTACACTTCAGGCAATTGTAATAGAGCACAATTTTGAGCTCTCTGCAGCATAGTTTATCAGAAGACAGTTGAGAGAAAAACAATCTTCAGGCAGGACTGCCTGGGGGTCATAGTGTCCATTCATACACCTGGATCTGTATGGGGTGGGGCTCATGGCTTCAGACATCCAGCTCCATTCTAACCTCTGCAGAATTGCTTGTGCTGGATTGCATTATGCCATCAGTGTATATGGAGGGTCACTGTAAGAAACAGCCCTTGGATGCCTCTTTTGTGTCTATTGTAAGAATTTGTCGAAATATCTGCTGTATCACCTAGTTGCCCGGTTTATAAAGACTCTTGGACATTGCAATGAAGACCAGGAATAACTGTAAATCTCCTGAGCAGTCATTTTATCTAATGGACATTGTGAACTGTGAAGCTGACAAGGTTTCCTAATTTCATGTTACTAGAAAATTTAGAGCCCAAATGCTATCCTAGCATATTTTAGCAACTCTCAAAAGCCACCTGAAATCTTTTCTGAAACAAGGTGAGAGGTGGGGGTGAGTCAGTAAATTTCTAGGTAATTAGTGTGTTTTATTTCAATGATCTCTGTTTCTTCCCCTGCCAAAGTCACCTTTAATAGCTGAGGAGAGACAAGTAAATTTGTCTTCTAATATGGAGAAAACAAAGTTGCTTTCCTTTCTACCTCCTAACAAGTCATTCTGGAATCTACGGGGCTCTCAATATGCTACTTATCAGAACCTTTTTCTTAGGAAACAGGTTATTTTGTTCTAGGGGACAACAAAGATAAGATCAGTAAGGCATGGCTGTTACTAAATCAATTCACCAATTTTCTTCAATTCAGGATTCCAGCTGCACACTCCGTTCACAAATATGTGGTTATGAACATTTAGTCCTTTGCTGGCAGTCGAGATTTAAAAAATAGGTGAGAGGAATCACATTTAGACTAGCAACCCAGGTTTCCTAACAATGGACTCCTCTTAGCTAACACTTGGACCCCAGTGAGCTCAGTGCTCTGAGCCTGTTTGTTGTCTGAGATGGGCCAGCAAGTCAGTGAGACTAAACTGCCTTCACAGAGATAGAAACAATCTTCCAAGTTACCTTTCAGAGATGCTTGAGGAGAAAATGATGCAGCAATGGAGACAGAAGCTGAGACGAATATACATTTCAGGAGCCCCAAACCAACAGTGGGTGTGCACCGGTAGCCCCCAAAGCCCCAGGATCTCTACTCCAACACCCTTTTGAAAATAATATGAATCGTCCAGCTAGTTCCATGAATGTAATAGTGGCTTCAGCTGAGTGACAGCTGTGCTGACTTTAGAGCAGGTTTCCTCCAAGTGTGGAATTTCTCAAGGGCAAGGTAGCTGGACAGGAAAGGATTTTATTTTTTACCTCCCATGGCCTTGCTCCAACAATTGTATTTCTGTTTCAAACTCAGCCATTTTTAAAACCTCACCATCATGCACTTTTATTTAAAAAAATAATTATTAAAATAATTATTTTACTTATTTTACTAAAATAAGTAGGCTCATATTCATCAGCTCAATGGAACCTGGAGCTTCTCAAAAATCCAAAGCCCAGGCTAGGCACAGTGGCTCACCCCTGTAATCCCACATTTTGGGAGGCCAAGGTGGATGAATCATGAGGTCAGGAGTTTGAGACTAGCCTGACCAACATGGTGAAATCCTGTCTCTACTAAAAATACAAAAATTAGCTGGGCATGCCTGTAATCCCAGCTACTCAGGAGGCTGAGGCAGAAGAATTGCTTGAACCCAGGACGCAGAGGTTGCAGTGAGCCAAGATTGCGACACTGCACTCCAGCCTGGGTGACAGAGCGAGACTGTCTAAAAAAAAAAAAAAAAAATCAAAAGTCCTGAAATTACATAGCTTGCTTGCTGTTTGGATACACATAACTGTCCAAGTCAGATTCATTAGCTTCGTCACAAGAGCTTTACTTATTTCTCTTATCCGCATCCAAAAGCCTGAGTGAGCAGCATCAATCTATTCCAAGTGTGGAGCACACTGGGTGTGTTTTTGTCAGGGGTGGGGCAACAAATAAGACAGGCTGTCAGTGTGATTCAAAATTGAGTGTTGTGGACCCTCTGGAGCTGTGTGCTTTCAAATGTTTCATTTTTTTCTTAGATAACAAAATGCAGAGCTTTCAGGCTGATTATTTTGGAGTCTATTTGGATCCTTTGTGGAACTGGGAAGTAAATCGTCAGCTTATACACAAGGTGGCACCCTGTGATTCCAACCAGGTCTGAGAGGAGCGATGCTGCTAAGAGACTGAGCCACAGCCACAAATTTTTATTTACCATCTGCTATTCCCACTGTGGCAAATGTAGAGGTAGAAGTAGATGTTTGGCAGGTCACCTCTCAGTGTAGTCTCTGTCCTTACATCTCAAAGATGCAGAGCTGCCTCAGAAAAGGGCACTGGAACCACGGAACTGATTCCAGTTGATTGTAATGAATGCAGACCCCACATTCAGATTACATATGGAAAACAACGAAGCTCTATTAGTACTAGGCTCATTCCTGGGAACATAAGGGGGAGGGGTGGAGATGCAGTTCACATACCAACCCAATTAACTTTCAATTGGGTTTGCTGAAACCAGGAGCCAATTAGAAAGAACGTGACATTTACCAAACTCTGAAATAGTTGAATAGCAACTATGTTTACTAGTTTTAAGATTCCTTTCAAAAAGTAATTTGTCCATTATTTGGAAGCTGCCTGCCTTGATTATAGTACTGGGAAATGGAAACTGGAATGTAATTCCAGTCCTAACAGTTACTTGACATTTATTCCAATTTAGACTACATTTAGATAGTGATTTTATTTTGATATGGCTTTAAAACTGGTTTTAATTCTTGGGTGCTTATATATTATGCTTGCTGGGCTAAATGCATGTCATTTGGAATTGGTGCAGAGCATATTTAAGTGGACTGATTTTAGAATGACTGTACTCAGTGCATTGTACGTGAAAATTAAAATTGGTGATTAGGCTGCACATCCATTTGAAGGAGGTCTTGATAAAAGTATTTCATAATTTTTTATTTTATAAGAAGATATTTTCTGTTTTTAGCATTAACAATTATATAAGTATTCAACAAATCAATCAGAAATAAACTTTATGAAAGGTAATACTTATATACAAATAAAAGTTACTTTCCAAATGTGAACAGAGGCATTCTGGTTTGGGCACTAAATTGGAAGCCAAGAAAACACAGGCTGTATCTCAGTGGAAAAGTGTATTGTGTTATTTGCCTCAAACAGTTTTATTCCCAGCTCTATAATCATTGCCTACAGGGTGAGAAGAAAATGGAGATTTGGGGAAGAAATCTTTTACATGGTCAAAGTAAAAGAACAACAAAGAAACAACTACTACAGTAAAAATCCCTTCCTATAGTTAAATTCCAGGTTTCAAAAAGGTGTTTTTGAATTGCTCTAATTGGTTCTAAAATCTCTATGCCCAAAGGCAGGAAGCTGGAAACCAGGTAGACCACAGTAATAGCAAATATTGGCAGCAATAGCTAGGTCAGGTGACAGGCCAGTAAGGTATGTAAACTATAAGCTAGAGTGGCATGGGGTCAGTATCAGCGAATTTCCCCATGGAATATCAGTCAACAAATATACCTTAGATGCTGCCATACGTGAGGTAAGGAACTGGGGATACAGGGATTGACAGATGGATATTATGCCTGCCCTCCTTGGGTCTACTGCAACTTTAGGCTCTGGGTGATGCACTCTCTTGGCCGTTGGTTGGAAGGTCTTAGTCATCAACTTTGGATTAGCAGCTTTAAAATGCTGACTGGTCAATAAGCTGAAAAGCTTGGATAGCAGGGTAGCACCACTGAGAGAACAAGAGTTTTGGAGTCAGGTCAGACCTGAATTTGAGCTCAGTTCTGTGAGTTGCTACAATTGAAATTTGGCAAATTATGTGACACTCAGTTTTCTTATTGGTAAAATTATATTTTTTCATAGAGTTATAATAAGTGGAATTCAGTTAGTTGAGATAATATCTATAACATGCTACTACAATGGCTGGCATATTATACATACTCAACATTTCCTTTTCTGAGAGAGAGTAACAGTGAAACTAAACATAGAGACAAGAAAGCTATCCTTCCTGAACCTGAAGAGGGCTGGGCATCCAGATGAAAGCTCTGGATGACTCATTTGTTCAACTATTTCTTTTTTCTTCCTTTTCAGGCTTGAACCCTGTGCTGACCCCCTCCCAAGAACTTCTTGTTTTCCTTGCAGAGAACTGGAACAGTTCCAGAGGTAGCACTTAGAGCAGGACATGCCCATAAGCTTGAGGAGGTACTGCTTACAAGAAATGAGTCACAACATCGCCATTGTTTCCAACAGCAAAGTATATGAAAAACACTCAAGCTCCACTAAACAATACTCCGAGTTTTGCTAAGACAGACTGGTTAGACTATTTGGACACTACCATGAAGACTGTGTCCACCATTCTGCCTTCAAAGGAGGAGACTGTAGAGAGAAAAGGGGAAGAGGAAGAGGAGGAAAAAGGAGGAGAGGAGGAAGTGGAGGAGGGGAAAAAGGACTTAATAGAGGAAGAGATACAGTTTTGATGTCACAGAAATGACAGTAGGAATCAATTTTTTTCACTGTTGGTCTTTAGGAAATCATCTGCCTTTCTCTGCGTTAGGCAGATAATTGATTATTAGAAAATGGTAAAATGTGTTAAAAACTCTCTCTGTACGGATTTTGTGATAAATACGTAATGCTTAAAGACTAACCAAGAGACTCTTGGCTAAGCCAGGTGGATGTCAACAAGAGTTAGTACTTATTTGAGTCACCTTGATTTTTCCTCCTCCTGAGAACTTTCTCTAACCAGTTTAGGCTGCAGTCATGCCTCCTTTCTCTGAACTCTCACAATTATTGCCTACATCTCCTTTGGTAATTAATCATGTCCTACTTACTGCCTGTGTCATTTCTTGTATTATTTTCTTCAAATATTTACACTTTTTTTTCGGTTGCCATTTATCTTTCCAGCTGCCATTTTCTTCAGCTATTTACGTCTCTTACTGTTAATTCATCTTTCCAACCATCCTGGCATCCCATTAATGTGAAACCTCTCTGAGACAGGAACCTTTTCTCAGACTTCTACAGCACCCCACATTTGACACACATCTGCTACTTTGCAAATATATGCTGCCTTTGGTTAAATTTTTAGAAGCTGAACTTTTAGGAACGCTACTATTTTTGAACTCAGAGAAATACCTACCATCCACTAAACAGCTGTACCGAAGTTTGGGTGACAGGTTCAAGTTCACTTGTTGCATCTGGCAGCCTCAAACCATGAACCCTCACTGCTGCCCTGAGCATCCACCCTGCGAAGGCGAGGACGAGCGCGCTGCCGCACCTTGGAGAGCTCTTTCGGACAGGTACTGAGGGGAGGGTGGAGGAGACGGCTGGCATCAGCCGCGCGGAGCGGACTGACCGGAGGGACCTCTTGCATCTCTAGGGGATGTGCGCCTCGGAGGATGCGAATAATTAGCCTGCGCTCGGGGCGCCTTGGGAATAAGCGCTGTCCGAGTACAGGCTTGGGTAGTGGCTGGTGGGGCCTGGGTCGACACCTTCCCTTCCCGCTCCCGGACTTCAGCACACAAGCGCTGCTCGACGCGGATGTCTTTGCCCGGCGCCTTCCTCCGGGACACCCAGCGAGAGGGGTGACCGGGCGGCGCAGGCAGAGGCGCACGCTCCGGGGCGCGGGCGAACTTGCGCACCTGGCACCTGCCACATAGCGAGAGCACCGGCCGGCGAGCGGAGGGCCGCCGCCGCCGTCCTCTCTCCTCCCGGAGCACACCGACACCGAGCACGCTCCCGCGGGCCGGCAGCGCCGCGGAGAGAGTGGGTGGGCAGGCGAGGGAGGGGAAGGGAGAGGAAGGAGGGAGGGAGGGAGGGAGAGGGCGAAGCGCGTTCCCGCGGCGGGGGCGCGCTCTCGCGCGGGCTGCCGGGATCGCTCGCCGCCGCTGTGGTAATGTCCGCCATGTTGGCCATGGCGCAGGGAGCGGATCGGGCGGGCGAGCGGCGGATCTAGTGTGTGGAAGCGGCCGCGGGCGGCGGGGGGCTGTTTTCGGGCGGGGTGGGCGCCCATGCTGTGGCCGGGGGCAGTGAGGAGGAGGAGGAGCGGGCCGGCCGCGCTGCACTGAGGAAGGAGGTGGAGGAGGCGGCGGGAGTCCTCCCCCCCTCCCCGCCCGCCCCGCCGCCGCCGCCCGGGCTGTTCCTGTAAGGCGGGGAGACAATGAGTAAACTCTCCTTCCGAGCGCGGGCGCTGGACGCCGCCAAACCGCTGCCTATCTACCGCGGCAAGGACATGCCTGATCTCAACGACTGCGTCTCCATCAACCGGGCCGTGCCCCAGATGCCCACCGGGATGGAGAAGGAGGAGGAATCGGTAGGGACTCGAGTGTTTATTACCCCCCCTTCCCTCCTCCCCCCTCCCCTTTGTCAGTCGGGCCTCGCCATTCACAGAGCGCTTTACGCTCGCTGGAGGGCGCCGCTGCCGCTCCAACGCATGGGACTCTACGCCGGCGGAGTAGCGTAAACCCTCTCGGCCAGCGTAGCGCCCGCCCGCGGCCGCCATGTTGTTGCGTCCCAGTGTTGTGATTAGCTCGCAGCGCTGCTTACGCTGCCGTAAGGGGGCCTTGCCGTAAGCGGCGGCCGGGAATGGCGCAGGGGGATGCGCTGGCGCACTTGGCGTACGGTCTCTGTTTACCTTCCCACCTTCCTCCCCCAGGCGCGGGGTTAATTAATGGCGGGGTATTATTTGGCTGGGCAAGATTATTATTTTTTCCACTTTTAAATTTGGTTTTGTATTGGGTTATCTTTGAAATGACTGTGGAAAGTAAGGCGCTTTCAAAACAAACATTTTCCTCCCAGCAATGTAATCATCCTGGCTCCCCCGCCCGCGACGGTGCAGCGGGATGAGCCGGTGTAGCACTGCGGTGGGGGAGGGTGGGGGCCACGACTACCGAGCGGGGCGTAGTGTCCGAGAGCCGAACGCCGGCCAGTTCAGCCGAGCCGGGCGCGGGGCGGACGGGCTCTGCCTGCTCCGCCGGGACCGCTGCGCTCGGTGCGCAGCGTTAGAGAGGAGCGGAGGATGCTCCGGGAGCTGGCCGCCGGCTCAACGTTGTCCTCGAGAATTGTCATTACGGGGTGGTCCTTAGAAGTTGAGGACCTAGTGCGTCTAAATTGGCAGTTGTAATTTTGATAATACGGCACCTTTTGACAAAACTACTGCTTTTCCTCCGATGGGTTAGATTTTACATACGGTTGAATTTCATCTGTATTGACAAGAGTGTTTATGACTCGAGTGGTGTTACTTGTGTGCGAAGTTCATAGTAACTGCACCCTCAAGAATTTCTTCAATGAACCTACAGTCCCGCCTTATTGTCAACCTCGAGTGTGTGTGGATTGGTTCTCTTGCTTCTGTGACTGTCAAAAGGAAGCTCTAAGTTTCCGTGATTGGTTTTCTCTTTTGACTATTAATATTGCAGGAAATGCTTTTATGCCTTTGATTGGCTGGTAGTGTTCTGACCTCATTATGTTACCCTGTTATTACTACTTTCTGATCTTATTTAACACATTTCTCTTTGGTGTGTGATTACTTGAAAGTCTTAACATTTTCTGTAGTAAATGAGTATGGCCGTAGCATCAGGATGAACTTAACTGTGTGTATACACATACATATATAACGTATATATACGCATACATACATATGTGTGTGGGTATATATATATATTATATATAATATATAATCAAAACCCAGCATTTGTTCTAAGGTTTGGAGCTGTGAGAACTTTTTTCTATGTGAGAACTCCTTTTTTAAGTAAAATTTATTTTATGACTCAGTTTTCCATGGAAAGGAAAGTTAAGGTAAAATTATATTATGTACAAGAATTGATTCGTCTAACTCTAATAAGCACAACTTTGGAAATTTTTGCTATTTTGTGGGTCTTGACCCAAAAGAAAGATGGCCTTAAAAGTACCAGTATTGTGTGTAATTACTTGGATCCTTTTATTTTAGAACTTGAGTCCAGAAATCTTCCAGAATAAACAGTTAACTCCTGGAAGATATGTTACTTTTTGCAATCAGCAACATACATGGTCCTTAGTATTTTATCTTAATTTAGTGAGATAACATACAGAGTAATTTTTTCATGCTTTTTTAAAAATAAAAGTGCTTGTGTTGCAATTTTTTGTTTTTTGAGATACATGGTCCTTAGTATTTTAAGTTAATTGAGTAAGATAACTTACAGAGTAATTTTTTTCATGCTTTATTAAAATTAAAGTGCTTAACTCGGTTTTGCAATTTTTTTTTGTTTGTTTCTTGAGATGGAGTTTCGCTCTTGTGGTCCAGGCTGGACTGTAATGGCGTGATATTGGCTCACTGCAACCTCTGCCTCCTGGATTCTAACAATTCTCCTGTCCTGCCTCAGCCTCCCGAGTAGCTGGGATTGCAGGCGCCCGCCACCTCGCCCATCTGATTTTTGTATTTTTAGTAGAGTTAGGGTTTCATCATATTGGCCAGACTGGTCTCAAACTCCTGACCTCAGGTGATCCACCTGCCTCAGCCTCCAAAGTGCTGGAATTACAGGTGTGAGCCACAGTGCCTGGCCACGCCTTGCAATTTTATATTGACTCTTTTAGGAAAAATTATTTTCAATCTAGAGCATGAGTGCTAAACTTGGATACTTTTCAGTAGCCTACCTCAATTGTCCAATTTTAAGGAAAAAGAAATCCAAATTCTGCCAGAAGTAGAGTTGAAACCCAGAACTTGTGATTCTTTGTCTTGTCCTTTCTGCCTCTTTAATAAATGCTAAAAGTGGAGATTCTTAAAATCAAAACTAAACAAACCTTAGCAGTTAAGATTTATATTCTGAAGTCTTTTGCTTCCCAGAGTGTCCAGTTGGGGTGTTAGTTTTTCTCTCTCTTTTCTTTTTTAAAATTCTTTCGTATGTATATCAGAAGACTTGTGCTTTCATGAGTGACAGCAGATTCATTTCGCTGGTCTTATTTACAGGAGTTTTGTTATTAAACAGAATTATGTATTTATAAAAATGGTTTTGCCTTGATAAATATTTCTAAGCAGTAAAATGTCATACATTTCACAAATGTTTTGTGTTTCACTTGAATTGTATTTTAAGTAACTTAAAATATCTAGATGTCCTTAACTCCTTATCTTTGTAAGATTTTTTCTTTTAAGTCAGTGGGCTTGTAACCGACAAACCTTGGCTTATGGATTCATAATTGTTGCTGGGTGTCTCTGAACTGTGCTGTCCTGCTTGATTGGCCAAATCTTTTGACTTCATTTTGAAGTCTTCACGGATGGCTTTTTCCCATTCCCCCTCTACTCCCACCCACCCTTAAAATTAAGGCCTATCTCCTCTGTGTAGCTATTGGACTATCATTAGACTTTGTTTATATAAACAAAGTTATTGACTCAATTTTGAGTTACATTCTGATTGAGTTACATTCTCACAATGCCTGGATGAGGTGATTCAGGTGTTCTTGGGCATTGGTAACATTCTATCATTGCTAACCATGTCATACTGTTGGCTTTTTCTTTTCTTTTGGACATGCAAGCATCTTTTACTTCTTTTCTTCCCTATCCTTATTATCATTGTCCTTTGCTAAGAGCTGCCAGTTGGGGTCCTCCTTTAACTTTGTCTTTTGGTCTAGGTCAGGTACTGTACGTTCATGTTTATTTAGAATTTAGACCAGAAAAATCAGGCAGTCAGCAGTTCTGCCACCTCCCCATGAGTGTTGTATAGTGGTAGTTGATGTTTTTACTAATACCTACTATTTATTGAATACTTCATATATCCCAGATACTGTGTTAAGGGCTTTACATATATTATTTCATTTAATCCATTTAAAAAAATTTTTTGAGGTATAATTTACATACAATAAATGTATCTACTTACACTGTAGAGTTTGATGGATTTTGACAAATGTATACATGCATGAAAACAAGATATAGAACATTTCCAACATTGGAAAAATTCCGTTGTGCTCCTTTGCAACCAATCCCTCTCCACAACTAGTTCCAAGCAACTGTTGATTTGTTTTTTGTTTTTTGTTATGGATTTGTTTGCCTTTTCTAGAATTTCATATAAATGGAATTATACCTACTTTTTTGTATCTAGCTTGCTTTGTTCAGCACAATGCATTTAAGATTCATCCTTGTTGTATCAGTCTGTTCCTTTGTATTGCTGAGTAGTATTCCAGTGAATTTGTTATGCTGTCTTTATGCATTTCTCTGATTTTTGAGTTGTTTCCAGTTTTTGGTTCTCATTTAATTCTGGTAACAGCTCTTTGTGGTATTACCATTTCTGTTTTGTAGAGGAAAAACTTGAAAGTTCTTCCTACTTGTGCTGGCTGGAATTCAGACCCTTGACATTGGTGTCACAGAAGCATATACTCATAGTAACCCTCCTTCCTCTTCAGGGTTCTTATAGAACCCAGAGTTATCATCTGAACTGTGATTAAGTTCAGTATAGTTTTTGTAAATGATATTTTACTTTTTATAGTTTTGGAAAACTTGATGTCAATTTGATTAAATTGTTGTAAATTATTAAGAAGTGTAGTTTTTTATCACTTAATTTGGTCTGACTTTTTGTCTTGGCTTTTCAGATTCTCTTTCTTTATTCTGAGCAGTTTGTTAACTTTGCTTTCCCCTGTATTGACACCATTACATTTATCCCAGTGTTTATGTTATCTTAAGCATATAAGAAATTTGTGGGAAACTGTCACATTTTATTGTTTAGATTTTTCTTCTGCTAGAATGTAATGTCCCTAAGGGCAAAAATCTTTGCTTGTTTTGTTCATTAATATATTCCAAGTGCCTGGAACTGTGGCTGGCATATAATACATGCTTGAAAATATTTGTTGAGTGTTGAATGGCCTTCTATTTCTTTTTCTATTCCAAAAGCTATGTTTTTGTCTTTTCTCCCCCCCCCACCCCAATATCTATCTGTATATAAAATTTATTAGCAGAATTTGGTAAATTCTTCTTCCAGGAATTCTTTTTGGTTGCTTACTTTTGTACTGTGTATACCTAAATATTATATCCTCTTTTCCTTTTGAGTCAGAGGCCTCTTTAAATATAGAATCTTTTCACACGTGGATATAGTTGCAATGCAAATCTTTATCTTGTTTTAAGTAACTCTCATAGGCGTATGTAGATTTGTGTGAGATACATTTTCATACCAGAATGTACCAGTCTACATGAATCATGCGATTCACCTTATTTTTAAAGAAGATCATGACTAATTTGAATTGCCATATCTCCTCTCATATGTTGTCTATTTTTTGCCATGATGTTAATATTTTAAGTGATATTTTGAGTGATAGGGTGGGAATTTAATCAGTCTTGATATCTTTTCAAAATTACTATTGGCACTAATATATTTCATGTTTTATAAAAGAGCGGGTATAAAATGCAGTTTTGTAAATTTATACTGTAAAAACCTGAAGTGTTTCTTCTTTTAACAAAAGCAAAGGACATGCCAGGCATTATCTAAATGCCAGTTGCTATCTAAATAAGATATTGGGAAACTCAGGTGTTTTGTATAGCAAAAGTATGTGTAAGTCTGTGTGCTGAAATGTTGTTAGGAGTCAAAGAAGATGCAGACTTTGATTTCGTGGAACCTAAATGAACCATTAAGGCCAAAAACATGTATCTGGAAAGTTAGCCAAAACTGCAGCATTAAGTCAACCTGACAGACATCAAAAGAGCATTAGAGAAAGTTAAATGTTAGTGTAGTTGAGTGGCGTGAGGTGATTGACTGCATGCTATATAGAAGTCTTCTTGGAGAGAGATGTAACGATTTGGTCTTTCAGGTTTGGTTGCGTGGTGTATGTTGAAGCAAATATTTGAGCATAGGACTATCTAAAGCAAGTTCTAAGGATGCTGAGTAGACCAAAGGAAGGTTCTTCTACGTTAGATGTTTTCTGTCAATCATTACCTATTCTTCTTCCCGCTAATAGAAACTTCAGGACGACACCACTCCGATGTTGCTGACCATATCATTCTCCTGTTTTTGTTCAGACATGCAGACATCTTTTACTTCTGTCTTCCCCTTCCTTTTATCCCTGTTATATCTTCAGCACTAGAAACCGTTTAAAACATAGAAGCACTCTAAATATTTGGTGAATGAAGGAGTAAAAATAGGGGTGGAGGGTAGGTTGGAAACAAGGTAGAATTATACTAAATTACAGATAGTTTTGAATGTTAGGCCTAGGAGTTTGTAGGGTGGTATAGAAGAAACACCACTGAGGTATGATTTTTTGTTTCTAGTTCTGATTGTCGTGGATTAACCCGTTTATGCCTAAATGGGTTAAATGGCCATATAATTTGGGAAGTTGCTTAGCTTTTCTGAGCCTCAGGTTATCATCACTGCCATCACAGCTAACATTTGAGTGTGTGTTGTTGAGTGTGTTGAGCATGTGCCAGGCACTTTGTTAAACTCAGTAGATGGTTTGGAGCTGACCATAACAGTAGGACATATAGGTATTATTACTTCCTTTTCAGAAGAAGAAACTGAAACTAGAAATTAAGTAACTCACCTAAGATCATCCATCTAAAAAAGAACATGCTAGAGCCAGAATTTGAACTCAGGCTGATTGACTCTGGGGCTCTTGGCTTCACTTATACTGCTTCATCTGTAAAATGAATGGGTTGAGAACTAGATGATATCTAAGGTCCTTTATAGCTTTACTGTCCTATCATTTACTGTCCTGTTAAAAGTTCAAAATTCCAGATTCTTGAGATAGAGAGCATTGTTGGTCTGGTTTGCATTAATCAAACCATTCAAAGAGCAGGGGAAGTTAGTGTACCTGTGTTGGTTAAGTGTTACCCTCCCAGCCAGGGAACTTCCCTGAGAGATGGTCTACTGATGGGAATATAGCATGATCAAAAATTAGGAAGTTAAATTGTTAAATCATTTTAATCCATGGTTTGTCCCAAGGTAAATTTGTATACTTAGTATGTTTTTACAAACCATAAATTTGTAACATGTTTTAATGAGCTTAGAATATTTTATATGTATTATGTTTTAAATGAAATTTGAATTAAAGACTGTAAAAGAAGTCTCCAGTGCCCTTTTAAAGAAAGAAAACTCTTCACACTTACTAATTTTCAAAGTTGTAAGGGATGAATTTTGTGTGACCTCGTAGAAATTATTTAACCTTCCTGGTCCTTAGTTTTCTCGTTTGTGAAATAGAATTGGAGTGAGTGACCTTTAAGGTACCTTTGGCTCTAAAAATTACTTGCACCTCTGAATCCACATGTCTATCTATTGGCGTATTGTCCAGAGTTATAATTAGATGAACTAACAAATGTGACATTAAATATTAGGAAAATACTAGTGCATAATGTTTAACTCTTTAACACTACTGAGATGCTGTCAGTTTAGCTTGTAGTTCTTTCTTTTGTGAAGATCAATTATATTCACCCCCTGTCTACTGTTAGTTTTTCCTAAAGCTCAGTAGAGCAATCCATTCTGTGTATGTTTTAGTTATGATCTTTTCCTTACTTTCGTGAAATTTTCTTCACTATCTTTACATGTCTTACTCATTGGTGTGTGTATTCTGAAGTTCAGTAGTACCTTTAGTCCTTACCACTAGAGTTTAATTTTCTAGTATCATTTTTCTCACTTGAGTGTGTGTGTAAGGGGGTGTGTGTGTGTGAATTTTATATATGTATGAGGAAGTGAGAGCACGTGTATGAGAGAGAGTAGACACTTATTTCCCCAACTAGACTAAACGTCTTAAGGAAGGTATCATGTCTATTTTATTCAGTACCTAAGACAGGCAGGATAGCAATCTAGGCACTTCTGTCACTTTCTATCTTAAGTGATAAAACGTTTATAATACAGGCACTTAGCATGATGCAGATCACTTGGATTAGTTTGGTTGTATCGGTAAACAAGGCAGCTCTGCATTTTCATTTGGTTTTAAGTAGAGTTGAAGTAGAAAAACAGTAATGGATGCGTAGGGGCAGCATTAGGAGGAAAGGCTGATAGGAATAAGCCATGAAGGAGAACAATGTAGATGGCATTGGTCTATCATGATTATTTGATTTTAACTTGAAGTTGATCTTCGATTATTTGCCTTGTCTATACTATTTTAATGGGACAGAACTTCAAATTTACATATTTTATCACTCAGGACTACTCCTTACAGGATTAACACTGTGGAGGAAGATGCCAGTCCCTTCCAGTTTCTCCTCAAGACCATTTCATTGTATCTGTCTGATTTTAGTTTTTTTTGTTGTTGTCGTTGACTCACAACAGCTGCTGTTGCTTGCTGTAAAGTCAGAAGAATGCAGAGTGGAGAGTCAGCCTATCTGCTACCTCTCTAACTCATCTTTGCTTCCCAGCTTGCTTTTTTTTTTTTTTTAATAATGGGCCAAGGTCATAAGACTGTTGGTTGGGGAGTCAACAAGCAGCACTCAGTTTTGCTGCTAATTCGTTGAAGTTGTTGGAACTTTGAAATTGCGAGTTAGGTTCCAATCCTGGCCCCTGCCGCTTTCCTTATGAGCAAGGTAAGTTACTTAACCTCATTGAGCTCCATTTCCTTATCTGTTTAATAAAGTATCTGAAAAGTTAGTTTTAAAAGATTACATTTTTTTTTTTTCCGAGACAAAGTCTTGCTCTGTTGCCCACGCTGGAGTACAATGGTGTGATCTTGGCTTACTGCAACCTCTGCCTCCCAGGTTCAAGTGATTCTCCTGCCTCAGCCTCCTGAGTAGCTGGGAGTAAAGGCGTGCGCCACCATGCTCAGCTAATTTTTGTATTTTAATAGAGATGGGGTTTCACCATGTTGGCCAGGCTGATCTCGAACTCCTGACCTCATGATCCACCCGCCTCGGCCTCCCAAAGTGCTGTGATTACCGGCATGAGCCACCACTCCTGGCCAAGATTACATTTTTTGTCTGTGTCTCATAGGCAACACCTATTTTTCGGTAACAATTTTTACTTATACAGGATAACAAATGTGAAGGTTGATGGAAGAGTATAATTTAGAGTAGTCCCATACATTGTTCTGTGATAGCGTTTCATGTTTTTTCTCATGCCAGTTAAACATTTTTACAGCTTTAGGCTAGTTGTTTGAGATCAACCTGGGCAACATAGTAAGACTCCATTTCTACAAAAAATAAAAAAATTAGCTGGATGGAGTGGCATGTACCTGTAGTCTCAGCTACTTAGGAAGCTGAAACTGGAGGATTGCTTGAGCCTGGGAATTTGAGGCTGCAGTGAACTGTGATAGTGCCACTGCACTCCAGCCTGGGTGACAGAGTGAGACTGAAACTCTGTCTCTTAAAAAAAAAAAAAAAAAAAAAAAAGAGGGCTGGGCGCAGTGGCTCACACCTGTAATCCCAGCACTTTGGGAGGCCAAGGTGGGCTGATCATGAGGTCAAGAGATCAAGACCATCCTGGCCAACATGGTGAAACCCCATCTCTACTAAAAATACAAAAATTAGCCAGGTGTGGTGGCACACGTGCCTGTGGTCCCAGCTACTTGGGAGGCTGAGGCGGAAGAATCGCTTGAACCCAGGAGGCGGAGGTTGCAGTGAGCTGGGATTGCGCCACTGCACTCCAGCCTGGTGACAGAGCAAGTCTCCGTCTCAAAAACAAAAAACGAGAGAACTTTCAAACATTAGCAAGTTAATATATCTATTTTCCTCCTTCCTTCTCTGTTTTCTGGCACAGCAGTTAACTATCAAATTCATTCTAAAAACTAAAGACCTTGAAAATGTGTTGCTAAGAGAACTAAATCTTCACTTAATCCTTAGAGTAATAATTGGACCCTGAATAATTAATAGTTAAATATTGTTTTTGTTTTTCAGAATGCGTTTTTTTTTTTTTTTAGGTTAGATGATTAGTTATGGGGAAGATAAGTTTTATTGATGAAAATCTTTTCAGTGGGTGTGTACACTAGAGAAGTGAAGAGAGTCATTCCAGTATACCATTGAATTCTTGGAGGAACGCTTTTGTTTGGAAACACTCAAAAGTATGGTATTGATGAGGGTAGTCATGCTGTTTGATTCTTGAGATGTTTCTCAACTGGAGCACTATTAGCATTCGATTTGTAGTTAGTTATATGGGATAGTCACAGGCAAAACAAGTTTATTACAGCTATCTCCTGCCCATTAATTTCTGGAACATTCTAGTTGAAATAATCCCTGAATGCTTCCTCCTTCAATTTCTAAGTGAAGGGTATTACATCTAATTTGAGAATTATGATCCAGGGCTTCTTAACCGTTTTTTTTGGTGCCATGGACTCTTTCGGCAGTTTGCTGAAACTCCTCAGAATGATACCATAAATGTGTAAAATAAAATCAGATAAATCAATTATACTGAAATAAAGTTATCAAAATAAAGAATTTTTAATATGTGTGCTTTATTAACACGTTAAGTACAGAATCTACAGTTGGATCTAGTTATTGTAAATTCAAATAGTGATAAGTATAAACAGTATTTTGACATAATCTGACATAAAAAGATCTATGACATGAAAAGGTCTAGGGTTTTTGTTGGTATTGCTAGTACTACTGTGGTCTGTTGTCTACATTAGGAATTGAAGGAAATGTTAAATTTGTTAGAAGTTTGTGTTTTCTCATCCAAGTTCATGGGCCCCTTAGTTCTTTCTATGGTTGTTTTGGGGACTTATGACCTAAGTTTCAGAAATCTTGAGGAGAATTTCCCTGGCCCAAATGGGAGTCTCATTCCTGTGTCGTCCTTGTCCCAAATGCACACAGCCTGCAGATTTTATTCCCATAACTATAAAGGAGATGCTACTGTAGACAGAATTGTCTTATTTTCACATTTAGCACATTTACTACTACCTTTTTAAAATTGAAAAATAATAGATCCACATGATTTAATATAAAAATTTAACAGCTCAAAAGCGTATACATAAAAAGTAAGTGTCATTCCTTCCTCAGGTCCACAGACACGCTACAGAGGCAGCTACTGTTAGGGGTGTGTTTGTGTATTCTAGAAAATTTCTAGACAAATGCTTTTTACTTGGTAAAGTAACCAAGTAATTCTTTTGTACTCATTTTGTAAGTGAGTAACATGTGATCTTAAAGTTAGCTTTTTAACCTAGGGTTATAAGGTCAGGTAATTTTGATTTTAAATTTCTTCCCTTTAACATCTCTAAGGAATTGAGAATTGGCAGAATGTAGCTTTCTGTTAGTTGATGGTAGTTTAGATAGCAAACCTTAACCTGTCATTTTCCTAAGTGGCAATTTGGTTGTTAGCAAAGCCTTGCATTGTGCATAGGACTTTTGCTTGTATTCCTATTTTTATACAAAAAATATTAAAGTCAAATTAATTATTGATTAAGTGATTTGTTAGTGTTTTTACTGTAACTTGTATTTATGGCTTTAAGTAGTAACTTGGGTCAGAAAAGCAACAATAAGATACCGTTTTAAAGAAAGCTGTCCTGTTCAGGTGTCATATTGACAAGCCAAGATATTTTGTGTGGACTGCACTGTCTCATAGTTTCACTGTAGTTGTTTGTGATGTTTATTCATTCAGTAACTTAGCCCCATAAGCACAGGGACCTTGTCTTTGTTACCTTTGTATACTCCATTATTTGGTATAGGTGGCATATTGGTAGTTGCTCACTAAATATTTGATGATTGAATTTACAGCACCTGCTATGTGCATTAGAAGAGAATAAAATGTGGTACTCATTCACAAGCAGCTTACAGTTTTGGAGGAGAGAAAAGAGTTTTACACAGATTAACACATTTTAATGTGTTAATGTGGAAAATGATAGTGTGGAAATTTATGTCATGAGGGACATGATTCGAACCAGAGTTTAAATGTCAATTCATGTAATAGCTAATTGACTATAATGTACTATTGAATTAGTTTTTACAAATTAGTCGTGAAATGATTCCTGTATGCCAGAATGCCATGAGTTGATTTTAGATGCCTATTGTTAACGTTCATATAGGGAAGTGTGTGATACCAAGTAGAGTTGTTAAGAGAGTTGAAACGTTTCTGGGGTCTAGTGTACATTCATCTTTTAGGACAGGCAAAATTGTATTATAAACAGTGCCTACTGAAAGAGTTTAGAAGAACAGAAACTGTTATGGAGGATGGCATAAAGAAACAGTGCTGCTTGGTTATTAATCAAGTAATACATAGGTTTTACTTAATTTTGGCTTAAATAAAGCACAGGGGTCAGTTTCTGTAAAGCAAATACTTGCAATAAGGTTGTTTATACATTATATAGGTGCTTGGACAGTAGGAGTTTATTTGAAATAAACTGGCCGCCTTGCAGAATTCATCAGGGCTTTCAAAATACCTCCTCAAAAAATTTCAAAAGATTTAGGTCAGTGATTCTCAAGCTTTAGCATGCTTCACAATCACCTAGAGGACCTGTTAAAACACAGATCACTGGGCCTTATCCTCTTAGTGTCTGATTAAGTCTAGTATAGGGCCTGGGAATTTGCATTTTTAAGTTCCCAGGTGATCCTGGTGCTGCTTGTCCAGGAACCCAACTTTGAAAACCATCAGTTTAAGAGATAGTATTGTGGTTCTTATCTTGGCCACACGCCAGAATATCTGGGATGCTTTTATAAAGTATACTTAATCTATATTATTCACAAAGCTATGAGGTAAATATATCAATTCCATTTTATAGATTAAAAAAACTGACGGACAAAAAAGTCATTACTCAAGATCTTACAGGTGGAAGTGGAATTTTAAACTCAAGCTCTAAGCTCTAAAGACTATTGTTTCCATTAATTATAATTTAAAAATAAAATAAAACCCCTAATAGAAAAAAAAAAGCACACTTATATGCTTTATCCTGGATCTACCAACCAAATCACAAGTTAGGGGTGATTCTGGATTCAGTAGAATGGGTTTGTCTAAGTAGAAAAAGGGATTGGTGTGTGTGCCCATGATCCATGCTTTCTGCCTTACACAATTTTATCCACCTTCCAGGGTTTCTTTCTGTAAGGGTTATTGGGTTCTTGCTGAGTTTAAAATGAAGAAACTGAGGCCAGCACCAGAAGATCCAATGCGAATTTATTTGGCTCCCGGGCGAGGTTGTGCAGTCTGACAGGAGGGGCCGGAGAAGTCACACGGACTCCTCTCAGACGTGGGGTTTTATAGGGAGTGGAGGCATTCGATTGGTTGTGTGAGAGCAGGGTGTGGGCAAGGCAAGCTTGCTATTGGCAGGTAGGCAGGGTTTGAGTGCCATTGGGTAGTTTTACAAGACTCGACTGCTTTTGGGTAGATTTACAAGACTTCGTTTGCATACAAGACTCGACTGCTATTGGGTAGAGCTACAGGACTTCGTTTGCATACAAGACTTGACTGCTATTAGGTAGAGTTACAAGACTTCGTTTGCATACAAGACTTGACTGCTATTGGGTAGAGCTACAAGACTTTTTTTTGCATTTTGGCAGGGTTCTTTAAGGGAGGGCTAGGCTGTGTGAGGGGGGTGGACGTGTCCGAGCTCCCGGAGGGGAGGGGTGATGTCCGAGTTCCCGGCGAGGCGACTGGCCTTACACTTTCCTTGTGATCTAATTCATTGCCTTTCAAATGTTTTTTGACTTCATTGTGTGTGTGTGTGTTCACGGGTCACTGAAATAAAGTGCACTTTGACAGAAAAATCTATGTTCTACACATACTAATACAGTAGATTTTCATTATTCGAGGTAGTTCTGTTCTGTTATGTTGCCGTGAGCACAGAATTATTTAATACCTAAGCCATTGCTGCTAAGGGAAATACAGGGTTAAGTTCTTGCTAGCCCCTGGTCACAACAGTTTCATCTGCTGATCAGTTCGTAACTTTGTTTTATGTATGTTTCTGTTTTTAAATTCGGTATTTAAAATACATTGTTGATTCATTGACATTGAACTCACAGCCAGCAGCACTGTAATTCATGTCTGAAGGAAGTTTATGTAACACTTGTATTTTCTCCACAAGGCACATCACAGTCTTCTTGTGCTGAGAAACATGGGACTGCACTTTACCACCATACTTGGGGGCCCCTTTAGACAGTGAAATTACCCAAAAAAGGCACAAAATGTGAGAAACATGGCATTAAACAGAACATGAACAGGGTGCTTATTTACAGTATGAGAGTTGAAACAAGATGTCAGAGTGTCACCTTGTTTGACCTCAGATGGGAACATGTCAGGTGGGCCATTCAAATATTTCATTGCTCTTCACATGTCTGCACGTGACTGAGAAAGTGTCACAAATAAAATTTAGCAAGTAGGCAAATTTGCAAATAGTGAATTTGCAAGTAATGAAGATTCGCTGTGTGTGTGTATATATATATATATATCTTTTTCCCTTTTCAGTTCTATTTTGTTAAAAATAGTTTTGGTCATGAGCTACTAGATTGATTTCATGATTCACTAGTGGTTCAACTCACAGTATTAAAAACACTGCTTTAGTTACTGAATTCAGCAACCTGGCTTATATATGATTTACTACTTATGCAATGATAACGGGTAAATGATATTTATGTTTGTTACATAGTTTTTTTTGTATGAGTATTACAGTTTTATTAAAAGATATGTGTATATCTTTTCCCCCTTTGTGTAGTAAATATACAGTTTAATCTTGATGGGGAACTAGGGTTTTGCAGGGTACATCTTCAAGTTTGTGTTTGTAGTAGATCGTTATTAGTTGGATTGTGGAGGCAGTGCATGGGTGGTGGCAGTGGCAGAAGACTAGAGACAAAACTAGTTATGAGTGTACTGAACTGTGATTTCTCACTGCATTTTCAGCAATCTTATGGCAGAATAAAAACAATTTGGATACTTTGTGGATTAAGGAGTTTAATTTAAATCTTCATTTTATTAACTGAGGTCTCTGCTACCTAGATAGACTTAATGGGGTCTGTGAACTTTCTGGGTTTTGTTAACCACAGTTTCATATGGATGTTTACCACTTCCCTACCAGAGAATCATCAGACCTAGAGTAAATGACCCTGATGACTCATTAAGGAGATTAAGAAACGCATTCTAGTTGATAATGCAGATTCCTTTTTTAGAAAATAGTTAACCTTCATTGCTTACGAATCATGAAGTTTTAAATTTTCTCAGAAATCTGAGGAGGTATTATAAAGCTTTAGACTGAATTTATACTGATGTGAAATGCAGAATTTTACTTGTTGATACTTCATTGTTTTGGAAACATCACTGATGAATGTAAATATGTTGAATATAAAGATATTATTACTCTTAAGCACTAAAGGAAATCTAGATATTGTGGCTAGGTGTGCTGGCTCATGCTTGTAATCCCAGCCCTTTGGTAGGCTGAGACAGGAAGGTCACTTGAAGCCAGGAGTTTGAGACTAGCCTGAGCAACTTAACAAGATCCTGTCTCTACAAAAAAATAATAATAAAAAAATCTAGATACTATTTGCCTATATTGCAGTGGAATTGTGTTTAGGAACAGTGGCGTAAATAAAGGTTTATTTACTGTTAGGACATTAACACAGCACAGGAAGGTGCTCATTCTGAGGGAGATAAAACAGGACACATGACTATTGAAAATGTACTCAGCCACCTGAGCATTACCTATTGTGAGGTAGTTAATTTCTCTGTAAACTAGAAAAATGAAAACCCAAATTGTTCACATTGTATTATTCTGTTTTTGGAAATATCCACCCTTCCATTATAACAGTATCATATATGTTTACTTGTAAAGAAAATTCAGAATATGCAGGAAAAGTATGAAGAAGAAAGCACAAATGCCTTAAAGTTTCACCTCTCTGAGGTATCCTTGGTTGACCTTTGGGTGAATGTATATCCTTCTATGCTTTTTAAATATGTAATGTATTTATATATGAATAGGTATATGTATGTAAGAGAGAAAAAGAGAAAGATTTGTTTTTAAAAATCTACTTGAGATTGAAAAATTGGGGGAAAGAATTTCTTTAGCTCATTTTGAAACATCTCTTCAATTATTGGATTAGCTTTATTCACTATAGCCTGGGACATGGCTGGTGTAAGAGAATGGCAGCTTGTATTGGGTCACTGGTCTAAAGGGAGCTTGAGAGGAAAGAAAGTGGTTTTCCAAAACAAGGGAATTTTAAATATAGATATGGTCATTAAATAACTTCCTGTGTGCTGACCATCAATTCTAATTTGTTATTACTCTAACTAGGTAGTGGTCTGGTGTATATGTTGACTGCAGTCTACTCAGTTCCATATTGAGGGAAATTGATATATCAGTCAGAGGTTTTTTTCAGTCCTTAATAAAAAATGCTTCTGGTTGTTGAATTTAAGTAGATTTCCTCCTTCAAGTTAATTACCTCATTTCTTCCTTAGAACTTGTGTAGTTTGTTCTAGTATACACTGCTTTGTAGATCAGTGTATTCATTCAAGTGTGTATCCAGTTGTCTAAACATCATTAAAAAAGAAATCTTTCTCCCTAGTATGAGATGCCACCTTCATCACATTTGGATTTTTTTAAAGGTCATTTGGTGTATATATTAACTTTTAATTTTGTTCCCTTTAAATTTTTTTTCAGAAAATTTTTTTGTGCCATAAACTGTTTAAATCATTGTTTTATCTTTTTAAATATAAGATTATTGTTTATTATCTTTTATCATTTTTATATTTGGTAGAGCTAGTCACTTCTCTTTACTCATTATTCTGCTTCTTTAGAGTTTACTGGCAATTGTTTCTTATTTTTTTTAATATGAACTCTATTATTATTTTGTCTAACTTTATACAGAAAATAATGTTGGCACTTTTATTCAGATTTACCATACATTTATAAATTAGCTTATAGAGAATTGATATCTTTACGATGTTGACTTCCAGTTTAGGAACGTGGTTTGTCTCTTCATTTGTCAGTCTACTTGTGTATCCTGTAGGAGGGTTGGTTTTGTGTATTTTTTTTGTTGAACTTATTCCTAGGAATTTCATTTATTTGGTATTGTAAATGGAATCTTCTCTCCCATTATACCTTATAACTTGTTAAAGCTGTTGATTTCTATATGTTAATTTTATATCCTGCAATTTTATTAAATTGTTGTTTGTACTAGTTTTTGCACTGATTCTCATATGTAATTGAGTTAGATACCATATCACCCCCTAATAGCGATAGTTCACCTCTACTTTTCCAAATAGTGTGCTTCTGATTACATTTCCCTGTTCTGTTCGCAAATATTTCCAATTCTATGTTAAATAGTAGTGGAGATAATGGGCATTTTTGTTTTGTTTCTGAACTAAATGTGAATGTCTCTAGTGTTTCTTCATTAAATATGGTGTAGATAATTTTGTATTGATTTATAGATGTAGAAAACAATATATATATTTATAATGGCATATAATACATATGTATGTAATACATAAAAGTACATAACATATGTAAAAAATCTTTAGGGTATCTATCATGAATGAGTGTTGAATATTCTCAAATGCTTTTTTGGCATCTGTGGAGATTACCATATGATTTTCCCCGTAGGTCTCTTTATAATTAGAGATGAATATTTTAATACTGAATGATACTAGCTTTCCTAGAATGAATCCCATTTGGTAATGAGGTGTTACTCTTTTAAAAAATGTCTTTAGTTTTATTATTTGCTTTCCTGCAAAAGGACTTACAGAGCTTTCACATCTTCTTGGCCAAAAGTGGCTACCTCAAAGCTTCTAATTTTATTTTTTAATCAGCCAGCTTTGGTTGAGAGTAGTGATTCAGTCTCATGTTTAAATATCCAGGAGATGGAGTATAATTGGCCTAGGTCAGGTCATATATCTAGACTGATATGGTTAACTGTGACTGCAGGTAGGGTCAGGTGATTTACCATCTTGGCTGATGGCAGCACACCCTTGTGGAAAAGAATGGGAGAGAATGGCAGTATAGAGAGTTGATACATGGAACAGACACCTCAAAAGGTATCTAGTGTGGTTTTTGTATTATTTAATGCAAAATTTATAGCTGGAGCTGGCAAAATTCCAGTTTTACTGTATAGATTAAGGTTTGTTTGTGCTTTTTTGTTTTTGATAAGTATCTTTCTTACCACTAAGGCCTGGATTATCACTGGCTTTTTTATTCACTCGATAGCAGTAGTTCCCGACCTTTTTGTCAACAGGGACTAGTTTTGTGGATGATAATTTTTCCACAGATGGGGGTGGGAGATGATGGCTTCGGTATGAAACTGTTCCACCTCAGATCATCAGGCATTAGAGTCTCATAAGGACTGCACAACCTAGAACCCTTGCATGCACAGTTCACAATGGGGTTTGCATTCCTATGAGAATCTAATGCTGCCACTGATCTGACAGGAGACGGAGCTCAAGGGGTGATGCTTGCTTGCCCTCTGCTCACCTCCTGCTACATTATCCATGGTCCAGGAGTTGGGGACCCTTGCTCTATAGTACCTGTTTTCAGTGGTTACTTGGAACTAAGAAAGATTCTAAAGGACTCTGAGTCACCTACCATCTAATTTCCCAAAAGAGGAGGCTTTTACTCTTAGTATAGGCATACTATTGTGTATTACATGGAATTTTCAAATAATTAAAACTTACTATTTTATATATAGTGACATTATTTTAGCCAGAATTTAGTGTTTGGAAGATATTGTTAAAAATAATTTATTAGTCTGGGCACAGGGGCTCACACCTGGAATCCCAGCAGTTTAGGAGGCCGAGACAGGTGGATTGCTGGAGTCCAGGAGTTTGAGACCAGCCTGGGCAACATGGCGAAACCCTGTCTTCACAAAAAATATAAAAATTAGCCAGGCATGGTGGTTCGTGCATATAATCCCAGCTACTTGGGAGGCTGAGCTGCGAGGTTCACTTGAGCCTGGGAGGTAAAGGCTGAAGTGAGTTGTGATCGCACTACTGCACTCTAGCCAGGGCGACAGAGTGAGTCAATGTCTCAACACATACATTTGTTGAGGTATAATTGACACACGTACTGCATAATTGACACACGTACATTTGTTGAGGTATAATTGACACATATTTCAAGTGTGCAATTTGTTGTATTGACATTTGTGTACACCTGTTTTCACAGTCAAGATAATCAACATATCTCATCTCCCAATCCCTCTACCTCCTGGTCTTCAAACACTCATCTGCTTTCTGTTACTGTAGATTAGTATTTTGCATTTCGTATAATTTTATATAAATGGAATCACAGTATATACTCTTCTCTTTGCTCTGGCTTCTTTCACTCCAAGTGATTTTTTTTTTTTTTTTTTAGATTCATACATATTGCAGCTTGTATAAATAGTTTACTCCTTTTTGTTGCTGAATAGTATTTCAATATATGGCTATATCACAGTTTATTCATTTATCTTTAGAGTGATTTTTGGCTTTGATCTGCTTTCCTTTGTTTGGGGTAAATAAATACCTAAAGGTGAAATGCTTTCATTCTATAGTAGTTATATTTAAAAGATTTACCTTTAAAAAGGAAGGATCAAACTGTTTTCCAGAGTGGTTCTACCAGAATTACACTTTGACACATTTATATAGTTTAGAACCTTGCTACTTGAGTTTGGTCTGCAGATATTGCATTACCTCGGAAATTGTTAAAATGTTGAACCTTGGGTCGCATCCTAGACCTGTAAAATCATTTTGTCTTTTTCACAACTTCGGATCTAATTCTTGGTTATTTTCATATATAGGGATCTTGAAATTATCTGTATGGGTTATCTGTCTACCCTTAGTATTCAAGGAATGTAAAATAATTTTAGAAATGACTTTGTAAATCAATAAGTAAATTAACTGAATATCAAATAATGCTTTTAAAAGTCAAATATCAGTAATATATTCACCCACTGTTTTGAATTTTGTTTTTTACTACTATAATTTCCATTCTCGAGTGAATCTTTAAGCTACATTGATGTTGTTAGTATCACCTTTCTAAGTTGGTGTTGAAGATCATGGTCTTACTTAACTTTAGGAAATTGTTGATTTAAAACA
The DNA here is from genome assembly GCF_030222135.1 of Aotus nancymaae. NCBI lineage: Eukaryota > Metazoa > Chordata > Mammalia > Primates > Aotidae > Aotus > Aotus nancymaae. The sequence goes on along the minus strand of NW_026988442.1, from coordinate 63,331,241 downwards.
AGGTTTTTTGAAAACCTAAAGTTAGATCTGGAAACAAAAGAGTAAACATTTATTGTGTTATTGAGTGGTACAAGTTAGCATTATACAACTTACAATTAAGTTTTCCAAAAGTTGATTTATAATTCAAATATTCTAGAATTATGATGTTTAGAATAACATATTTCTGCACAAGATTGTTTTCACTTTTATATTTGTTTAAGATGTCAGTTACTCAGTCCGGTAAAACCCCCCGGTCACACCTCTTCTTGATACTCCTCATAGGCAGTTAAGATAGAGCAACTATGAATGATTCAGTTCTTACTCATTTCACATTTAACACAGCTGTTTTTCAGGAGACAAAAATCTTTACCCTGTTATTAAATTCTAAAAGGAATTTATAGTAAATGGACGCTGTTTAGGTGATAAATGTTTTTAAATATAGTTTTACAGAAAAAAATAAACCAATAATGTGACTGCTTATTTTATTGAATTTTATCTAAAGCTGATGTGTTTTCTTGGGAGGCAAAGTTAATGAAACTTATGTAATGTTACCTACAAGCCAGTATTTAGAATATTAGTAAATTGGATAGATAGTGTGTTCTTTAGGCCATGTTTTTCACATTGTCTGTAGTGAAAGACCAGTTTTTGTTTTTTGTTAAATTTTTTTTTTTTTTTAAGAAACGGGGTCTTGCTCTGGGTCAGTCCAGGCTTGAGTGCAATGGCATGATCATGGCTCACTGCAGACATCATCCCCTGAGCTCAAGCAGTCCTCCTGCCTCAGCCTCCTGAGTAGCTGGGACTACAGGCATGCAGCACCAGGCCTAGCTGATTTTTTTATTTTTTTTTTGTAGAGACGGGGTCTTGCTGTGTGGCCCTGCTGTGTGGCCCAGGTTGGTCTTGAACTCTGGAGCTCAAGCCATCCTCCCACCTTGGCCCCCCAAAGTGCTGGGATTACAGGCATGAGCCACTGGACCCGACCACAGAACCAATTTTTAAAAATTTTTTGATTTATTGCATACTAATACTTTTGTCAGGTACCATAAAAATACAGAAAAATTAAAGCAGTAGAAACAAGTCCACAATTTTTAAATTATTAGTTTCAGCAGATAAAATTACTCTGATTGCTTTAAACCCTCCTAAATGCTTACAGTGATTTTTGTACTTCTAGAGAATTTCAGTCTGAGTAGCACTGCCTAAACCGTGGTTCTCAGATCGTAGTCCCAAATGCACAGCGTCATCAAACATTACATGGGAACTTAGAAATGCCAGTTGCCTGGTTCCATCCCAAGCCTACAGAATCATAAATTCTGGTAGTTTGGCCTCAGTTTCAGAATCACCTATAGGTCTTGAAACAATATTCTGAGCTTCAGCTGCAGAATCACCTATAAGTCTTGTTTCAGCCTATAGTGTGGCCCACACTACTGGTATCTTAAAACACCAGAATTTTTTTTTTCATTAAGCACATATATTTTCAACCATATAAATCTTCAGTTACACATATTATTTCCTAAGAATCTACATAGCAACTGAGTCAGACAGCCCGAAGTTGAATGTGTGGCAGGTTGTTCAGTACAAAATAAAAGGAACTAGCACACTGTTACAGTTCAAACCACTGGAGGTTGAAATGGAATCTTTGCGGAGATTGTCTGGATTCCGTTTTTTTCACTTAATGTCTGTTGTTTGTAACTACTATATAGAACTACAATAGATTTTTTTTGTGTGTGTATATTGATTTTGTATCCTTCAATATTGCTAAACTCATTCTAGTAGTTTTTTTTTTTTTTATTAGATTTCATCAGATTTTCTACATAGAGGATTGTGTCTGTGAATAAAGACAGTTTTACTTCTTCCTCTCTCAGTCTGGATGTTTGTTCACTCTTTCTGTTTTTTTGACTCTTCCCTACTGCCTTTCCTTTGTCTGATGATTACACTGACTAGAAACTCCAGTACAGTATTGAATAGAACTGTTGAGAATGGCTATTCCGAGAAAAATAGTATTTCATTTCTGCGTGATGTTAGTTGTATTTTTTGTAATACCCATTATCAAATTGAAGAAATTATCTTGTATTTCTGGTTTTCCGTGAATTTTTGGAATGGATGTTGGCTTTTGTCAAATGCTTTTTCTGTATCTATAGAGATAATCCTACAGGTGTTTGTTTTTTGTTTTTTGGTTTTTTTGACAGAGTCTCACTCTGTTGCCCAGACGAGAGTGCAGTGGTGCAATCTCAGCTCACCACAACCTCTGTCTCCCGGGTTCAGATGATTCTCCTGCCTCAGCCTCTGGAGTAGCTGAGACTACAGGCGCAAGCCACTATACCTGGGTAATTTTTGCATTTTCAGTAGAGACAATGTTTTACTATGTTGGCCAGCCTGCTCTCAAACTCCTGACCTTGTGATCCATGTGCCTTGGCCTCCCAAAGTGCAGAGATTATAGGCAAAAGCCACTGTGCCCAGCCTCAGTTTTTTTTTTTTTTAAGCTTATTAATACGGTGAGTTAGATTTATTTTGAATGTAAGTCAATCCTGCATTCCTGGAATAAGACTTATTTGGTCATGTATTATCCTTTTAAGGTATTAGTGGATTCTGTTAGCTACATTTTTGTTTAGAGTGATTGCATTTCAGTTCATAAACAGGTATTTGTCTGTAGTTTTCTTTCTTTCCAGTGTCTTTTTCTGGTTTTAGGATCACAGTCATACTGGGCTCCTGGAATGAGTTGGGAAGTATTCCTTCCTCTTCAGTATTTTGGAAAAAATTGCGTAGAGTTAGTATTGTTTTCCTCCTCAAATATTTGGTAAAATTTACCAGTGAAGCCATCTGTTTCTGGAGTTTTCTTATGTGAAGTTTTAAAGTACAGTTGTTTCTTTAATAGGTATAAGGCTATTAATCTCTTCCCAACTGAGCTTTGATAGTTTCTTTCAGGGAATTTGTCCTTTTCAGCTAGTTGTTGAATTTATTATCATGAAGTTCAAATATTCTCTGGAGTGATGTTACCTCTCACTTGTGATATTGGTAATTTGTGTCTTTTCACTTTTTTCCCTAACCCGGCTAGAGGTTTATTAATTTTATGAATTTTCTTAAAAGAATTAGCTTTTGGTTTTACTGACCTTTGTCTGTTGATTTTCTGTTTTATATTTTATTGATTTCTTCTTCAATCTTACTTCCTTTTTTTCTTAGAGTTTATTTTATTCTAGTTTTTTTTTAGGGTAGATGCTACAGCCTTTTTTCTGTTTTAATACAGGTGTTTAGTGCTACAAGTTTTTTTTTCCTGAATGTGGCTTTATTGACATCTTACATCCTGTTGTATTTTCATTTAATTCAGAATAGTTTCTAATTTATTTCTCTTTTGATTTCTTCTTTGAGCCATAGGTTATTAGGAAGTGTGTATTTGGTTTTTATCTCTGTCCCTATATTGTGATGTTTCAACCATTTACATTTAATATGATGTTTAGTAAGGTTAGGTATGACTCTGTCTTCTTACTCATAGTTTCTTCTTGTTTTATTCCCCTCTCCCTCTTTTTCTGCCACCTTTTGGATTGACTATTTTTAATGAGTCTCTTTTATCTCCGTTCAGTATTACACTGTTGGGTGCTGAATATTTTTGTATTCCTATAAATGTCCTTGAGCATTGTTCTGGGATGCAGTTAACTTCCTTCTAAAGGCTGGGCATGGTAGTTTGCACTTGTAATCCCAGCACTTTGAAAGGCCAAGGTGGGAGGATTGCTTGAGGTCAGGAGTTTGAGACCAGCCTGGGCAACATGGCAAGAACCTGTCTCTACAAGAGAAATTTTAAAAATTAGCCAGGTGTGATGATGCACACCTATGATCCCAGTTACTTGTAAGGCTGAGGCAGGAGGATCACTTGAACTCAGGAGATCAAGGCTGCAGTGAGCTGTGTTTGCACCTAAACAATCATTCAAAAGAGTTTGTGGGACGAGTGCCTGTTCCTAACAAGACTGAAAAACCTTATAATGTGTAAAGTTACTTGTAAATAGTTTGATATCTTTGGGTTTTGCTCTTTTAATTTGTTAGAGAGTCTGAAGCACTGGTCATTCTTGGGTTAATCATTCTCCACTACTTAGTGTTTTTTGCTCAGTACACTATCCAGTGCCCTTTAAATTTTGAGGTTTTTGAGTCATATTAGAAACAGGCACTGTTCCCTCAAACTCTTTTGGATGGTTGTTTCTTCATCCTCGGGTATTTTCTTCATACACCTGTGCTGATCAGTACACTGCCAAATACTCCGGGGAACCCTCTTCAGATCTCCTGGGTTCTTTCTCCGTGCAGTTCTTTTGCTCTTTGCTACTCTGTCCAATGAACCTTAGCTGCCTTGGTCTTCTGGACTCTATCTCAACTCATGAAGTCTACTGAGCTTCATGAAGCTTTCTGCCTCAGTTTATTCTCTTGCTCCATACTCTGGGAACTAACTACTGAGGCAACCATAGGACTCACTTCATTTGTTTTCCTTCTCTTAAAGATCACTGGCTCGGCCGGGCACGGTGGCTCACGCCTGTAATCCCATCACTTTGGGAGGCCGAGGCGGGTGGATCATGAGGTCAAGAGATCGAGATCATCCTGGTCAACATGATGAAACCCTGTCTCTACTAAAAATACAAAAAATTAGCTGGGCATGGTGGCACGTGCCTGTAATTCCAGCTACTCAGGAGGCTGAGGCAGGAGAATTGCCTGAACCCAGGAGGCGGAGGTTGTGGTGAGCCGAGATCGCGCCATTGCACTCCAGCCTGGGTAACAAGAGCGAAACTCCATCTCAAAAAAAAAAAAAAAAAAATCACTGGCTTTCATTGCTTGATGTCTATTGTCTTAAAACCCATCTTTCTGTTACTTTGTCAGGGTATTTTGTTGGTTGTATCAGGTGGAAGGGTGAATTTGGTCCCTGTTACTTTTAATATCTTTTTTTTTTTGAAATTTTAAAATTGAGAGACAAATTATATAATGTAAAATTCTATATTTTAAAGTGTACAAGTGTTTTTTAGTATATTCACAGTGTTATACAACCATTACCACTATTTTGTTTCAAAACATTTCTGTCAGCCCAAAAAGAAACCATATACCCGTTAATATGGGTTCATTTCTGGTAAGTTAGGGTTTGTTGTTTCTTTTTGTATTCCCTGTTGCGTTCTTCCTTCCACATCCTTGTTGATTTTTTTATTTTTTGATCATGCCAAATGTTGTTCTAAAATTTGGAACTCTACAAAGGGTGTGCTTAGAAAAATTTCCCCTCCTCTCCCCTCCCTTGTCTCTTCCCTCTCCTCTTCCCTGTCCCCTACACTCCCCTCCCCTTGGTCTCACTCTCCTGCCCAGGCTAAAGTACAGTGGCAAGATCTCAGCAGCCTCAACTTTCGGGCTCAGGTGATCCTTCCACCTGAGCCTCCCAAGTAGCTGGGACTACAGGCACATGCCACCTAATTTTGTTTATTTTTTGTAGAGAAGAGGCATCAGTATGTTGCCCAGGCTTGTCTTGAACTCCTAGGCTAAGCAGTCTTCTTTCCTCAGCTTCTGAAAGTGCTGGGATTATGACGTGAGCCACATTACCCAGCCCCTATTCTTTCTTATTTAACTAATACATGAGCAGTTTTTATGATAGTTTCTTGGGTACCTGGGAAGGAAGGGCCATTTGGGCATAAAGTCTAATATGTAAATGTAAGATCAACCTTATTAAGTTGCTTAGGTGTTCACTTGATTTGTTATGTGCTGATAGTGGTATATTAAAGTTTGCTACTATTAGTGTATTTTTATCTACTGGTACTTGCATATCTGGTAGCTTTTGCTTCATAAAATGTTTGCTACATTACTTGTTGTAAAAATAATCACAAATGCTAAATCTCTTTTGTGAATTGTGATCTTCTGTAGCATTAAAAAAAAATCATCTTTTTGTCTGGGCATGATGGCTCATGTCTGTAATCCCAGCACTTTGGGAGGCCAAGGCAGGTGGATCACTTGAGGTCAGAGTTCAAGACCAGCCTGACCAACATGGTGAAACCCCGTCTCTACTGAAAATACAAAAATTAGCCAGGCATGGTAGTGTGCACCTGTAATCCCAGCTGCTCAGGAGGCTGAGGCAGGAGAATTGCCTGAACTTGGGAGGCAGAGGTTGCAATGAGCTAAGATTGTGCCACTGCACTCCAGTCTGGGCAACAGAGCAAGACTCCGTCTCAAAAAAAAAAAAAAAAAAAGAAAAGAAAAAGTTATCTTTTCTATGATCATGTTTAATTTTCTTTGACTTGAATTCTACTTGTTATATTAGGATCTGCTTGCATTTCTTACCGTCTCCATTTACCTGGTAAACTTGTGTCATTCCTTTATTTTCACCCTTTCTTAACCATTTTTGAGTAAGCTCACAACAATGAGCTTATTCTATTTTTTTCCTATTCCTCCTCACATTTTTAGTTGCATTATTTTTATTTTGAGGAGGATGTTTTTTATATACAGTATATAGTTGAGCCTTGGATTACAAGCCAAATTGAAAACCTTTTTATTTGAGTAGGTGAGTTAAATCCATTCACGTTTGTTGATATGCCTGGATTGTTTGCTATGTTTCATTCTCTTTAAAAGAAAGATGCTCTTTAAAAAGATGTTGCTCTTTAAAATTATTATTTTTGTTAATTGGGAAGGCTTGAATTTTTGTTTTAGTGGTTACCTTTGTATTTATTTTTAAAAAGCCTTAGGCCGGGTGCTAGGCATGGTGTTTCAGGCTTGTAATCCCAGCATTTTGAAAGGCCAAGGCGGGTGGATCACGAGATCAGGAGTTTAAGACCAGCCTGGCCAGCATGGTGAAACCTCATCTCTATTAAAAATTCAAAAAATTAGCTGGGCATAGTGGTGCGCACCAGTAGTCCCAGGTACTCAGGAGGCTGAGGCAGGAGAATTGCTTGAACCTGGCAGGTGGAGAGTGAGTGAGCCGAGATCGTGCCACTGCACTCCAACCTGGGGTACAGAGTGAAACTGTCTCAAAAAAAAAAAGAAAACGTTTATTTAGTTACCTGTTTTGTTACTTAATCTTACCTGGTTTGTCATATTTTTAATGGCATACTTTAACTTACTATACAACAGCTGCTATGTCTATACAGCTGCTGTACAAAAACAAGCTTTATTCCATTTTCTTTTTTCCCTCTTTCTCCTCTCATTTTTAGTTGCATGGTTTCACATTAGTGTGCAGATACTCATGTTAGTCTTTCAGCCTTTTCCCCTCTCAGGTAGCTGGGATTACAGGCATGTGCCTCCACGCCCGGCTGATTTTGTATTTTTAGTAGAGATGAGGTTTCTCCATGTTGATCATGCTGGTCTTGAACTCCCCACCTCAGGTGATCCGCCCACCTCAGCCTCCCAAAGTTTTGGGATTACAGGCGTGAGCCACTGCACCTGGCCAACTTTCAGTTTTTTTAATGTGAGGTTAGCTGTGGGCTTTTAATATATGGCCTTTATTATGTTGAGGTAATTTCCTTCTATTCCTAGATTTTTCAGTGTTTTAATCATGAAACGGTTTTGAATTTTGTCAAATGCTTTTTCTGCCTCCACCAAGATCATCATGTGATTTCCTTCATTCTGTTAATGGGCATATTACAGTGATTAATTTTCACGTCACCCAACCTTCCAGGAGTAAATCCTACTTGGTCATGGTATATAATCCTTTTAATATTTGAATTTGGTTTGCTGGTATTTTCTTGAGAATTTTTGCATCACTGCTCTTTAGGGATATTGGCCTGTAGTTTCTTAAAGTATCTTTTGAGTTCGAGAAGGATTTGTGTCCATCCTTTTTGAAATATTTGGTAGAATTCTCCAGTGAAGCCATCTGGTCCTAGGGTTTTCTTTGTTGAGAGGTTTTTGATTACTTACTCAGTCTTCTTAATTAGAAGACTTAAGTACTCCTTTTTCTGTATCCATAAGTTTTAGTATGTTATGTTTTTATTTTCATTTGTCTCAAGTTGTTTTCTAATTTTCCTGTTATTTTTTTCTTTGACTCCTCGGTTGTTCATGAATATGTTGCTTAATTTTCTCATTTGTGAATTTTCTAGTTTTCTTTTATTATTGACGTCAAGTTTCATTCCATTGTAGTTAGAAAAGATGCATTGTATGATTTTCATCTTAAATTTAAGATTTTTTTTCTATGTGCACTTGAAAAGAACGTGTATTCTACTGTGTTGATTGGAGTGTTTGTCTTACGTATGTTAGGTCCAGTTGGTCTATAGTGTTGTTCAGATCTTCTGCTTCTTTTAATCTTTATCTAGTTGATTATTATTGATTGTGGAGTATTAAAATCTACTACTACTATTTTGTTACTATCTGTGCCTCCCCTTCAATTCTATCCATGTTTGTTTCTTAAAATTGAGTGCTGTACTGTTTGGTGCATATATAATTGTTATATATTACTGGTGAATTAACTCATTTGTCTTTATATGTCTTTATGTCTTTTGATGGTTTTACCTAAAGTCTCTTGTCTGATAGAAGTATGGACATCTCTGCTTTCTTTTGCTTACCATTTATGTGGAATATCTTTTTCCATCTTTTCACTTTCAGGCTGTTCGTCCTTATGTCTAAAGTGAATCTCTTGTAAATAGCATGTGGTCTGAGTCTTGTTTTTTTTTTCTCCATTCATCTACTCTGTGTCTTGCATGCTGACTTCCTTTGTGCTTCATTGATTTTTTTTTATAGTGACATGTTTTTATTTCTTTGATTAATTTTCTTGAAGGTATTTGTGGTATGATTGTCATGGGGAGTACATAAAACATCTTACAGTGGTAACAGTCTAAAAAGTTAAAAATTTCTTTTCAGTCATATACAGAAACTACTTTTGCTTACCAACACTTAATATTAAAGTGTCAAAATTACATATTTTTGTGTTTTGTATGCATTAACATAGTTTTATGTTAATGCTTTTGTCTTTCAAGTTGTATACCAGAAATTAAAACGATTTGCATACCATACTTACAGTAGTATAGAATTCTCTATTTGCCTATATATTTACCTTTTCCTAAATTTTATATTTTTGGATGGTTTCTTGTTGTTGGCTTGCATCCTTTTGTTTAAACTTGAAGGACTCCCTTTAGCAATTTTTATAGGCAGGGTCAGTAGTGATGAGTTTTTACAGTTTTTACTTATCTGGGAAGGTTTTTATTCGTCTTTCAATTTTGAAGGACATTTTGTCAGATATATCATTCTCTTCTGACAGTTTTTTTCTCTCAGCCCTTTGGATTTATTATCCTGCTCTTTCCTGAGCTGTAGTGTTTCTGCTGAGAAATGCACTGTTAAATCTATGAGCTCTCCCTTGTATATGACAAGTCATTTTTGTTTTTCTCTTTCAAGATTCTCTTTGACTTTTGACCATTTGATTATAATTATTATAATGTGTCTCAGTGTGTGTGTTGTTGGGTTATTCTAGTTGGAGTCCTTTGAGCTTCCTGAATTTAGATGTCCGTTTACTTAATTGGATTTGGGAAGTTTTTGGCCATTATTTCTTCAAGTAAGCTCTCTTCCCCTTCTCTCTCTAACCTTCTTCATAAGCTCCTACAGTGTGTATATTGGTCCACTTGATTGTGTCGCATAAGTCACTTAGGCTTTCTTCACGTTTCTTCATTCTTTGTGTTCCTCTGACTCATTAATTTCAAATGACTTGTCTTTGAATTCTCTGATGATTTGTTCTGTTTGATCAAGTCAGCTGTTGAACTTCTCTAGTAATGTTTCCAATTAAGTTATCATATTCATCAACTTCATAAGTTCTGTTGGATCTTTTAAAAACTAATCTATTTCTTTGTTCTCATTTTGTATATTAATCATTGTATGTATGTATGTATTGAGACAGAGTCTTGCTCTGTAATTCAGGCTAGAGTGCAATAGTGCGATCTTGGCTTACTGCAACTTCTGCCTCCTGGGTTCAAGCGATTATCATGCTTCAACCTCCCGTGTAGCTAGGATTACAGGCGTGCACCACCGTGCCCAGCTAATATTAGTAGAGATGGGGTTTTGTCATGTTGGTCAGACTGGTCTCAAACTCCTGACCTCAAGTGATCTGCCAGCCTCAGCCTCCCAAAGTGCTGGGATTACTGGTGTGAGTCTTGGCTTTCTGATTTTATTTACTTGTCTATCATTGTTCTCTTATAGTACAATGATCTTTAAGACAATTATTTTGAATTTTTTATTACGTAATTCATAGATGTTTTGGGCTGTTTTCTCGATTTATTTTCTTGCTTTATTGAGCTGTTTGCCTGGATCTTTGTGTGCCTTATTTTTTGCTATGACTTGTGCATTTGAAAAAACAGGCGTCTCTCCCAGTCTTTACAAACTGGTTTCGTCTAAGAGAAGACCTTAAAGAATCAGTCCAGCTAGAAATTCTGGAGATGCATCTTTGTTGTACTTTTACATGTAATTTCCCAATTAGAGAGGTTTACTAGTTTCTTCTTCAGGTACTTGTACTCTCTTGCTCCCTCTCGTCTGTCTGTGATACTGCAGATTCTCTGGTGCTGCGCAAGCTGCTGAGTTCTTTTGTTCTCTACAGCTTCCAGGTTTCCAAATATGTTGGTTAAGTTAGTGCTTCAAGTCAGGCAGAATTAGTCCCTTCTGCATTCCACCAGATGGCCATAATATTGGATGCATTTTCCACTCTTCGAAATGGAAAAGCCATGAACTGGGCACTTTCTCCTCATTACACCAAGATGTGCTACCTTTTACCTGCTGTGGTGCAGGTTCTCTGGTGCTACACAAAGTTGCTGAGCTCTATTCTGTTTTCAGTGGACCCCAGATATCCAAAGTATACCAGTCCATCAGTCAGACTCCTGAAAAGCCAGAATATTGGACATACATTTCACTCTTCTTTTTCTCTCTAGAAGCAGCAGCCATACATTGTGCTTTTTCTCCCAATCTTGATGTGTGCTGGCTTGGGGGAAGGGCTTATGGCCTTTTAAACCCAGTTCAATGCCGATGTTCTTGGCTTCAAGCTTGCCTGGGGTACTACAATTTCTGAACTGGTTTCTGGATTTCTCAAGGCTTTTTGGACTCTGTATTGTGCAGTAAGTATGGTTGTGTGGGAACAAGGTATCGGGCTTACTCATCCTCCACCTCACTCCCTTCATTGGTATGTAACTTTGTAGTCTTTTGTTCCTAGAAGGTTTTCTTGGACTATAGTTTTAAGTATTAGTTCTGTTGATTGTTTGTTCTTAGGAACTGTAATTATATGACTGTCATTTCCTTCCTTGCCTGTTGAACATTCTGCCTGCCACCTTCTGTCTTACTCATTTTATTTCTCTCTTTATCTAATTTTCATTCAGTTGGGTATTTGACCAGCTTTACGCAGCACACTTAAGGGTTTTTTGGGGTGTAATTTTCATTGGGCTCCTAATAATTATAGTCTTTATTTCTGAGAGAATTTTTTTCTTCATTCATGAGTTTAATTAACTCTTCATATTTCTTTCTAGGTCTTCCCACCCCTGCCTTTTATGTTCTTATTTTTGGAGACTCAGATTTCAGGTGATTTTTTTTTTTTTATATTTGATTTAATTTTAATTTTTTTTTTTGACAGAGTCTTGCTCTGTTGCCCAGGCTGGAGTGCAGTAGTGTGATCTTGGCTCACTGCAGCCTCCACCACCTAGGTTCAAGCGATTCTCCTGTCAGCCTCTCGAGTAGCTGGGATTACAGGTGCCCACCAAGGCACCCAGCTAATTTGTGTATTTTTAGTAGAGATGGGGTTTCGCCATGTTGGCCAGGCTGGTTTCAACCTCCTGACCTCAGGTGATCTGCACACATCTCAGCCTCCCAAAGTGCTGGGATTATAGGCGTGAGCCACTGCACCCAGCCAAGTTTTTATTTTCATATTCCCAAATGCTACTTTTGAGTTTATTAGGTTTGGAACATTTTTCTTGAACTTTTCTTCTTTCTCCTCTCCCCAGAGTGAGAGGAGTTCATCAGTAGAGATACAGCTGAATCTTGTCTTCTTGTTTTAAGATAATTGAATAGATTTATTAAATTTTCTTCTATTCATTTTTTTTTTTTTAGGTTTGAGATATTCACAACATTCTTAGTTCAGTGGCATCCTCTTCCGTCTGTGTAGAATGATGGGCTTTCAAGGAATAGGCAAGGAAGTGCTTTTTTCATAGCTCTTTCGAGCTAGTGTTCATAAATCCATATCTATCATCTCTGGTTTTCTGTGGGACAGATGGGCCCAGTATTTATCGTCTCTACTGCTCTTTTCAATTTTAGTTTCCTAGAATGTTGCTGCACTCTTGTGCTGATGGCTTATTTCATTCTCTTTGTCAGTGTGGCTTTATATGTTCTTTAGTCCATTACTAATAAGTTTACATTATAAGGTGGTAGAGTATGTAAGTATAGGCATTCAGTCAGCTATCTTTAGTTGGGAGTTTAAAAATAGCAATGAAGAATCTTTGGCTATGTATGTAGCCTAACTCAATGGATAAATCCTGAAAGTTAGGAAGTTGGGGCCTGAACTTGGTAAGATGGAAAAGAGCCAGACAAGTAAGGATGCAAATTTTATCCTTGTTGATTTCTACAATTATAACCATAGAACTTCAGTTCATTCATCCTCAGAAACAACAAAAACAACAACATATTTCTTGTCTGCATCTTGGTACTCATTGTATATGACTAAAAGTCATGAATTACTTAGTTTTTTTTTTAAAAAAAGTCTGCTTTATTTACCGTGGAATTTCATGTTTTGAGAGGAAAATAAAAAGTAGAAAGTGTATAATGTCTTTATAAGAACTCAGAAAAATGCTTAAGTGTAATTATGTAGTAGGTTTCAGAAGGATTTTTCAGAATGTCAAAGTAGCCATAAGAAGTGATTTTGTATATCTTGGTAGAGATATGTTTCAATTAAAATGCAATATTTTTATAACATTAAAAATCTTATAAAAGTAATACAGATTTACTGCAGAAGATTTAGAAAATACAGAGGGCACACAGGAAAAAAATAACAATCACTTATAAAAGGCAACCAGGAGAAATAGTAATTCATATTGCTGTTTCAGAGTTTACAAATCTCTTGAAGGCTACATTTGTTTAATTTTGTTACAGGCAATGAGACCTTATCAAAACACAAATGAGTAGTTTGACTATATTAGGTTTTTTTTTTTTTAAGTTTTCACTGTGATAGACAATAAAAAAAAGTTATACACATAATATAACTGAAATAAATGTTCACAAAATAATAAACTGTTTACATTCAGTAATCTCTGATTTTTTTTTCTTTTCTTTAAAGAAAGTTGGTGGCTGTGACCTTAGTGGGTGCAGTTTGAAAAACATGGGATTAAATGAACTGTTAGGTTACTTTCTACCTTATCATTTTATGTTTATAAAATTATCACCAGTATTTATAAGCCTTTATCTCCACTAATTAATGAGTTGTGTTTTTGATCTATGGTTACTGGGGTGCATTGAGTGTGTACCTAAACCTTTGTTCAGTTTTAAAACTAAACATGTTTTGAAAACTCTGTAATACATGATCTTATCGTTATATAGAGGTGTTTTTTTTTTTTTTAAACGGAGGAAAGTTGCAGAGAGTTGAGTTATTCATGTACGTTAGTTTTATGGTATGTTGTTACCATTGGTTTCTACAAGGGTGCTCTCTTTTCCTCTCCTCCCCTCCTCTCAGTATTTTCATTTTTATTATGGAATTATCAAACATACACAAAAGTAGAGAAAAATAGTGTAATGAATCTCCATGTGTTCATCTTCTGCAGTTAATCACATATGGCCAATCTTGTTCATGTCTACACAGTCCAAAACAGCCTGAAATTTTAAAGGGAATTGCAAGACCCCTCTCTGGTTTCATTTATTTATTCTGTTCTCTCTCTCTCTTTACTACTCCCATTCTCCTCTCTACCCTCTCAGGCAACCAACTAATATGTTTAATATGTCTCTTCTGGCGAAATCTATACTGTTTTATGTACATTTCCTTTTAATAATAATCACATGTTATATCTGATTCTGTTTCTTACAGTTTTCTGAATTAACACTGCTTTTTTTCCTTATTCACAAAATATATCACAAGGCTCTTTAAAAATTTTATTTTTAAAAAATTTCAATAGTTTTAGGGGAACAGGTGGTGTTTGGTTGCTTGGAAAAGTCCTTTAGTGGTGATTTCTGAGATTTTGGTGCATCCACCACCTAAGCAGTGTACATTGTACCCAGTATGTAGTCTTTTATTCCTCAGTTCCCTCTCATCTTTCCTGCCAAGTCTCCAGAGTCCATTATATCATTCTGCGTCTTTGCGTCCTCATAACTTAGCTCCCACTTACAAAAGAGAACATGTGGTGTTCGGTTTTTCATTCCTGAGTTACTTCTTTTAGAATAATGGTCTTCACCTCCATCTAGGTTGCTGCGAATGCTATTATTTAATTCCTTTTGATGCCTGAGTAGCATTCCATGGTATATATATGTATACACCACATTTTCTTTATCCACTTCTTAGTCTATGGGCATTTAGGCTGGTCCCATATTTTTGCAGTTGCGATTGCATTGCTATAAACGTGTGTGCAAGTGTCTTTTCATATAATAACTTCTTATCCTCTGGGTAGATACCCAGTAGTGGGATTACTGGATTGAATGATAGATCTACTTTTAGTTCTTTAAGGAATCTCCATACAGTTTTTCCATAGAGGTTGTACTAATTTATATTCCCACCAGCAGTGTAAAAGTGTTGCCCTTTAACACATCCACACCAACATCCTTACTTTTTAATTTTTAAATTATGGCCATTCTTGCAGGAGTAAGAGAGTATCTCATTGCAATTTTGATTTGCATTTCCCTGACAATTAGTGATGTTGAGCATTTTTTCATTGTTTATTGTACATTTGTGTATCTTCTTTTGAGAATTGTCTATCCATGTCCTTTGCCTACTTTTTGATGGGATTATTTGGTTTTTTTCCTTGCTGATTTGTTTGAGTTCCTTGTAGATTCTGAATATTAGTTTTTGTTGGATGCATAGTTTGCAAATATTTTTTCCCACTCTGTGGGTAGTCTCTTTACCCCACCAATTATTTCTTTTGTTGTGCAGAAGCTTTTTAGTTCATTTAGGTTCCATCTATTTATCTTTGTGTTTGTTGCATTTGCTTTTGGGTTCTTGGTCAGGAATTCTTTGCCTAAGCCAACGTCTAGAAGAGTTTTCCCGATGTTATCTTCTAGAATTTTTGTGGTTTCAGGTATTAGATTTAAGTCTTTGATCCATCGTAAGTTGATTTTTGTATAAGGTGAAAGATGAGGATCCAGCTTCATTCTTCTACACGTAACAGTGCTTTTAAGATGCATCACATTGTATATGCATCTGGACTGTTGATACCAACTGTTTTGTAATATTCACAGTGAGCATCTACCACATTTTACTTCCCTACTCTCCCACTCATAGATAACCACATTGCCTCAAACTTTCAAATACAGCAGATGCCATTTCATTGACTATGTCTACTTACATACCTGAGTAAGGTTTTCTTGGGGTTATATATTCAAGACAGGAGTTGCTAGTTCATACATTATGCAGATTTAGTTTGAGTAATTATCATGTTACTCTCTGGAATGGTAGAAAGTCTGTGCTTCCATAGTCATGCATGCAGGAATTTTTATCCTCATATCCTTGCCAACACTTGGCATTATGTTAATTTTTTATTATTGCCAGACTAATTGGTATAAATCATCTCATAAGATTTTTTAAAATTTGTGTTTTTCTGAATACTAATGAATTTGCACATCTCTTCATATACTTGTTAGCCTTTTGTGTTTTTTCTTCTGTAAATTCCTGTTTATATCTTTTACTCATTTTTCCTTTAGGGTTACTTTTCCTGTTAATTTGCAGGAGTTTCTTATATATTCTAGATAGTAATCATTTATAGGTTTTAGACATTTAACATATCAGTTTGTCATAAATTTATTAACTTTGTCCATGGTGTCCTTTATTGAATGAAAATTTTTAATTTTAATAAATTTCATTGAGTTTTTTTATTTTGCTTTATTCATACTTCTGAAATTTTAAGAAATTTTTTGCTCTTAATAGCAGAAAGATACTTGCTTTTGTTTTCTTCTGTTTATGATTTACTTTGCATGTTTAGATATATACAGATATTGTAGGTTTAGTTTCAGACCACCTCAATAAAGCTAATGTCACAATAAAGCAAGTCCCATGAATATTTTGGTTTCACAGTGTGTATAAAAGTTGTGTTTACACTATACTATGGTCTATTAGGTATGCACTAGCACTATGTCTAAAAAATATTTCATTCCTTAATTTTAAAATGCCCTGTTGCTAAAAAGTGCTTGCAGTAGTCATCTGAGCTTACAGTTACTCATAATATTTTTACTGTTGGAGGGTCTTGCCTTGATGTTAATGACTAGACTGATCAGGGTAATGTTTTCTAAAGGTTAGGTGACTGTGGAAGTTCCTTATAATAAGAAATTAGTGAAGTTTGCTCCATCAGTTGACTCTTTTCATGAAAGAGTTTCCTCTAGCATGTGATGCTGTTCGGTAACATTTTACTCACAGTAGAACTTCTTTCAAAATTGCAGTCTTCTCAAACTCTGCTGCTACTTTACCAACTTTGTATAATGTTCTGAATCCTTTGTTGTTAGTTCAGCAATGTTCACAGCATCTTCACCTGCAATGAATTCCATCTCAAGAAACCACTTCGTTGCCCATAGGAAACAGCTCCTCTTCTGTTTAAGTTTTATGAAATTGCCAAAATTAATTCACATATTCTGAACAGGCTCCACTTCTAATTCTAGTTTTCTTTCCATTACCACCACCTCTTCAGTTACTTCCTTTACTGAAGCCTTGAATCCCTCAAAGTCATCCATGCAGATTAGAATCTCCTTCTTTCAAACCCCTGTTAAAGTGGACATTTTGACCCCTTTCTATGAGTCATGTATGTTCTTAATGACATCTAGAATGGTGAATCCTTTTCAGAAGGTTTTCAATTTACTTTGCTCAGATCCATCAGAGGAATCACTATTTATGGCAGCTGTTGCCTTACAAAATATATTTCTTAGATAAAAACTTGAAAGTCAAAATTACTTTTGATACATGGACTGCAGAATGAATGTTGTCTTAGCAGGCATGCAAATAGCATTAATCTCCTTGTTCATCTCCATCAGACCTCTTGGGTGACCATATGCATTGTCAAGTAGTTGTTATTAATTTTTTATTTCTTTTTTCCCTGAGCAGTAGCTTTCAACAGTTGGCTTATTCAGTGAACCTGTAGAGCACAGGCAGAGTAGATTTAGCATATTCTTAAACGCCCTAGGATTTTTTGGAATGGTAAATGAACATTGGCTATAGTTAACATCACCAGCTGGATTAGCCCCTAACAAGAGTCAGTCTGTTCTCTGAAGCTTTGAAAGCCAGCATTGACTTTTCCTCTCTAGCTATAAAGTCCTGGATGGCATCTTCTTCCAGTAGAAGGCTGTTTCATACACATTGAAAATCTGTTGTTCAGTGTAGCCACCTTGATCAATGATCTTAACTAGATCTTCTGGATAACTTGCTGATGCTTCTCCATTAGCACTTGCTGCCTCACCTTGTACTTTTATGTTAGGAGACAGCTTTTTGCCTTAACCTCATGAGCCAATCTCTGCTATCGTCTAACTTTTTTTTTCTGCAGCTTTTTCACTTCTCTTGACCTTCATAGAATTGAAGAGAGTTATTAGTGCCTTGCCCTGGATTAAGCTTTGGCTTATGGGAATGTTGTGGCCAGTTTGATTTTCTATTCAGACTCCTGAAACTTTCTCTGCCTCAGCAGTAAGGCTGTTTCACTTTGTTATTATTTGTATTTTTACTAGAGTGGCACTTAGGGAAATTTAAAAGAAGCAGAAAATGTGGCTTTATAATACTTTGTGATTTCTAGTAGGCAAGTCTCCGTTCTCATGCCACATTTTCTGCTTCTTTTTAAGTTTACTTAGCTATTCTTAGACTTCTGATCCTTAGTTAAATTTCAGGGCATTTTTCTGGAATATACTTGTGCTTTCTTGATTTAACTTAGTCTGACAAAATGCCGAAGAGATGCCATGTTGTAGTATAGATGATTATTTGGGGAAAAGCAGGTATGACTTGATTGCATTTGACCAAACTTGGTGCTTCTTGTGAGAGTCCCAGTAAACTGCCCTGGCTTACCAAGTTCACTTGCCTATAGCATAACAAGCTTGTTTCTCCACTTCCTCTTACTGTATTTCTTTTATTTCCCATTTGTTTTCATATCTCTGTCTGTCTGGTTTCTTTAACAGTAATTACTGGCAGAAGATCATTAATGTAATTCTTTTCTCGTTATTTGATATCTATACCCATCACCTTCCTTTTAAGAAGTACTAGTTATAATCAAGCAAATCTGTGTATTTTGCATATAATGGACCTTCGGTTTAATTTTGTTTATGTCTTGCTGAACAAAACTTTTCTTTTTGGATGACTGCACTAATTCTTTTTGTATAATAACATTTCACATTCCCTAAAGGCTTGAATGAAATTAAGATCTTCTAATTTCTTGCACTCTATAGAACTTCAAAAAAAAAATGGTGTAATATGATTAAGAATTTTGGCTTTGCGTATATATGTATGTCCTATATTGTATTTCTGTTTTGTTACGTAGGGCTATTTGACCTTTAACAACTTATGAAACATCCTTATGCTTCAGTTTCTTTATATGTATTTTGCATAGCCTGACATATAGTAGGAATCCAGTAAAGATTTCATTTATTCATTCAGTTAATGTATATTAAGCAGCTTCTAAGTTTGGCCATTGTACTAGGCATTAGGGATAAGAAATTAACAAAACTAGCAAAAATTATTGTCCTCTTGGAACTTACTTCATGCTAGGGGGAGATGGGCAATAAACACATGAGATCTTTACTATGTTGGATGTTGCAAAGTGGTATGGAGAAAAGTAAAGCAGGGAAGAAGTGCTGGAGGAGGAATACTCTTTTAGATTAAAAAAAAGAGTCATGGAAGACTTCTCTGTTAAGATAAGACTGGAAGCAATTTTGAAAGCAGACCATTTGGATATACAGAAACAGCGAGATCAGTGTGGCTAGAATTAAAGATTATAGAGGAGAGAGGTCGGTAATGAGGTAAGAGATGCAGAGTCTTGGAGGTCATTCAGTGATTTTTAACCTTTATTCTGAACAGGATGGAGATCAGAAATCCTTTAGGGAGTGGGTGACATGACCTGATTTACCTTCCAAAAGGTAAAACTGCTTCATTGGGAATGGGCCACTGCGGGGAAAGGAGGAAGTAGTGAAAATTCTATTTAGAAGGCTATTTCAGTAAGTCGTGGGAGTAATGAAGTCATTAGAATATGGATATATGTTATAGGAACTCTTCATTTAACCTCTATTTAAAAATATTTTTTGCCTGGTAGTAATAAAATTTGTTGAACATAATTTTTATATTTCTTTGAATTACTCAGAATTTTGTACTGTTAAAGTTTTAGATACATAAATGCAGAAGATACTTAAAATCTGTGATATAAATTTATTTCCTGTAACTTGGAATTTTTCTTTCTTCTGGTAGTGGTGACAAACACCTCAATTAATTTAGCAAACAGATTAATAATTTTTTTGTGATTGAAATTTTATATTCTAGTTTGTGAGTATATAATTTTTTTAAAAAAATTATACTTATGAAAATTGTAATAATCTGGGGTGATATCAGTATGAGCCACAAATATTAAGAGAGAATGATGGCAGTGTATCTATAGGTCTTTGGCAAAGGAGCTATTTATAATTGATTCTTAAAGCACTTTGTGATTATTACTTTTAAATAGAATTATGCATTGGTTAATATTACCAAAACAACTTATGTTGCCTACTTTACATTTTCCAGGAACATCATTTACAGCGAGCGATTTCAGCACAGCAAGTGTTTAGAGAAAAAAAAGAGAGCATGGTCATTCCTGTTCCTGAGGCAGAGAGCAACGTCAACTATTACAATCGCTTGTACAAAGGAGAGTTTAAACAGCCAAAACAGTTCATTCATATTCAGCGTAAGTTTGTTAATTCATTGTTTTCTGTTTGTACTTTAAATTTATCAACCAATGGAAATCTTTTCTCTTCTTTTGCTTAAAGAATTCTAATTTTTTAATTTATACACAGTAATTAATAGAAATGTTAAACATTAAAGAATAAACTCTGCTTACGTCTGAATTTCGAAATCATTTTGAGTTTTAAGTAACATTTGTAACATTTGATATTTATGTATCGGATTTTGTATAGCATTTATACTTTATTACACAGCTAAAAGGTGGTAGATTACTATACCCAAATGAGATTTACTGTTTTGTTTTGTTTTGTTTTGTTTTGTTTTGTTTTGTTTTGTTTTGTTTTGTTTTGTGACAGAGTCTCTCTCTGTCCTCCAGACTGGAGTGCAGTGGCACGATCTTGGCCCACTGCAACCTCTACCTCCTGGGTTTAAGCGATTCTCCTGCTTCAGCCTCCTGAGTAGTTGGGATTACAGGCACCCGCCACCACACCCAGCTAACTTTTATATTTTTAGTAGAGACAGGGTTTCGCCATGTTGGCCAGACTAGTCTCAAACTCCTGACCTCAGTGATCTGCCTTCTTCAGCCTCCCAAAGTGCTGGGATTACTGGCGTGAGCTACTGCTCCCAGCTGAGATTTACTTTTAAAGGCCCAGTGGCCCTAATGCCTAGGAGTAGGGTTAGTCTTCTGGAATTTTTCAGAATTAGATCTAATCCCTTTACTTTCATGTCATTTTAATTAAAGAATGCTGTGTAGTTCTGCCTCTTATTTTTCTCCCATTGTTAGTATTTAAATTATTACCACTTCTAGGGTGAAAACTTTTAACAGTTTCCTGTTATATTTACTGTACTCCATCTCCTGTCTCTATGCTCTTTTTTTTTTTTTTTTGAGAGGGATTCTCGCTCTGTCACCAGGCTGGAGTACAGTGACGTGATCTCGGCTTACTGCAACATCCACCTTCTGGTTTCAAGCGATTCTCTTGCCGCAGCCTCCCTAGTAGCTAGGATTACAGGCGCCTGCCACCATGCCCTGCTAATTTTTGCATTTTTAGTAGAGACGGGGTTTCACCATGTTGGCCAGGTTGGTCTCGATCTCCTGACCTCATGACCTGCCCGCCTCGGCCTCCCAAAGCGCTGGAATTACAGGCGCGAACCACAGCGCCTGGCCCCCCTATACTCTTCTAATCTAGCTTCTCTCCACAAAGTCTGTCTGCATCTAAGTAGTCTTCCTAAATTGTAGTCTGATCAAATGATGCTGTTGATTAAAATCCTGCTGTTCTTTAACTTCTAGAGTAGGATTTTTCAGCTGATTCTGCAGAATAGTGTCTTGTTATCTTGTCAGGTGTATAAAAAGGAAATGTTGGATAGCTCGTTAAAATAGAGATTCCAAGGCTCAGCATCTGGCCTACCTGAAGTACCCACTTGTCTGAAGACCTACCTGTATGAGAATCTCTGGGTATGCAGTCTGGTGATTTGTATTTTTAAGAGTTTCCCATGTAATTCTGAAACATCACCAGCTTTAAGACTGACTATAAGATTTACTTTTTCATTGATTCTAAGATGCACTGTTTTCATCTTTGCAATGATATTGCATCTTAAATTGCTGTTGTTCAGGATTAAAAGTCTTGATCTTCTAAAGAGAATTTTCATTTGTTTCTGCCAGGCATTTGGAGACATTACCAACCGGAGACCACATTAAAGTCTTTGCTTGTGTTTTTGGACCACGGTGTTAGCTTTAATTTAGGCTGCAAATCTGCTCAAGGTTGAGTTCTCAGGGGGAGATTTTTTGCTTCCCCTTTCTACCTAAGGGCAAGTTGAGAAATACAAAATTCTTTGCTTTCCCTTTCTGCATGGCAAATTTATTTCTTTACTCTTACACTGAGGGTGTAGCCTTTCGGTTATGCAGCTTTATGCAGTAGTATTCTATTCTAATAATCAGACCCAAGCATAAAGCTTTTTTCTTTCTTATGGTGCATGTAGTAATGTGTCTTGTAATTGATGGCAATTTAGATTTGATAGAATTCAATAATAGTCAGATTCTCTAGTATGAATGTTAGGTTCTTTGTAATTTGTTTCCTGCTTTCTCCTTTAACATCATTTATTTTTGCTCTTCCCTTCATTCTGTGTACCACAGGGACTACTGAAAGTTACGTTCATCTTCTTTCATATTTAACATTTCCTTACATGTGCTATTGAAGTCTTCTTTCCCTTCCTATAGCTCATTAAAGATGTAATTCCCTTATGAAAACCACCTTGACTTTTATTAGTGTACCTGTTTTCTTTGCTTATCACAGTATCTTTTACATACTTCTATTAGAGGACTCACCATAGTTTATTGCAATTATTTGTAACCATTCTTTCGCTCCTTTTAGAATGTGAGCTCTCCTTTTAGAATGTGAGCTCCTTTTAGAATGTAAGAAACCAAGAACTAAAAATTGGGTGTAACTCATTTGGGTCAGGCCCACTGAATACAATAAACATAATTCTTGTGTTGATTTTTTTCATTTCATTTTATTCTGTTACTGTAAAAAACAATAAAAATAATAGAAAATTATTTTACCTTTCACTTTTCTTTTAGTTTGTCAGCATATACTGTATACTCTACAATATCATACTGTACATACAATTATTCTGCCTTTCTAGTCATATTTTAAGTTTCTCAGATTTTTATATATGGTTTCTGTCATTTAAAATGAATATACAATTATCCATCAGTTTGATATTTCACAATTTGCTTATGGGACTTAAGCAAAGATTAAGATTATCTGTACTAGATTTTAAACTCATGTTATTACTGTTTTTTTTCAAGTAAGTTTTAAAAAAATTTTTTTAATGTAACTTTTTGCTAAGCCTTTAAGGAGTTTCAGAAAATCTCACTCTGGATTTTTCCTTTTCTTATTTTCATGATAGATTGGAGAGACTACCCATTTTCTTGGCTAGAAAAAAAATTGTAAAATTATCGCAATAGGGTGACCTTGTTCAGGTTCATCACATACTTGCCTGGGCTTTGGCAGAAGCCTCCTTATTGCCCTAGTCTTAATAACTTCCAATCCATCATCCACTGCCACTGTGATCCCACAACATTTTTGGGCCGGGCACGGTGGCTCACACTTGTGATTCCAGCACTTTGGGAAGCCAAGGTGGGCAGATCACGAGGTCAGGAGATAGAGACCGTCCTGGCTAACACAGTGAAACCCTGTCTCTACTAAAAATACAAAAAATTAGCCAGGTGTGGTGGCATGCACCTGTAGTTTCAACTACTTGGAAGGCTGAGGCAGGAGAATCGCTTGAACCTGGGAGGCAGAGGTTGCGGTGAGCTGAGATCCTGCCACGGCACTCCAGCCTAGGTGACAGAGGAAGACTCCGTCTGAAAAAAAAGAAAATTCAGTGACTCTCTGTTAGGATAAAATCTTAACATCTTTGTATGATGTATAAGGCACTCCTTTGTACCTGTCCAGCCATGTTTCCCTGTGTTTTTCCACTATGACACCAACCTTACTGAAATGAACTGTTCGAGGGTCTTTTTCCTCCTCTACACTGTAA
This sequence comes from Aotus nancymaae, assembly GCF_030222135.1. NCBI lineage: Eukaryota > Metazoa > Chordata > Mammalia > Primates > Aotidae > Aotus > Aotus nancymaae. The sequence goes on along the minus strand of NW_026988442.1, from coordinate 63,307,750 downwards.
GCTCCTCAGGAGCAGGGGCTTCATCTCATGTACTTTAGTATTTTTATTACCTAGTACAGTCCCAGAGTGTAGTCTCAATATACTTTTCCTTCCTACTTTCTTTAACCCAGCATGCTTTAAGCTGCAATAATAACGAGGTCTTTGTAGCTCTTTGAGTTATATCATATTTTGTTATGACTTCACATAACCTTTTACTTTTCCACGGGTTAAAATACAACTTGCCTCCAGGATTACCTTTAGGAGCCTTTTCCTGACTTCTCTCAGCATTGTTCTTGGCGCTGTTTGCCCCACCCCTCCTGTGTCCAGTGCACACTTTCGTTGTGGTACTGACCACCTTTGGTTGTGATTGTTTTCCCTGTGTTGGGCAAAGTTTATTGAGAGAAGGGACTTTTATTTTCTTTGAATTTCCCTGCCTAGTACAGTACTTAATAGTATGTGGTTAGGTGTGTAGTTAAATATATGCTGAATAAATAAATGAGTGAAAGAATTAATGAAATTAAAAGGATATACTCCATGGCATTTTTGAGTCATCAGTGTTTGTTGGACTCAAAATTGTACACAGAATCACATATAAGGCTAAAATTATTAGTGCATACAGTGAAATTGAGCAACCCACTGTGTCAGAAATTTAAGGGTGAGTTCTGTTATTCACCAAATGTTAATTTAGGCCAAAAAATGGCAAGAAGGAGTTGGGAGTGGATTAACTCCAATCTGGTATGGAAGTGAGATAAAAATTCTTGTTCCTTCCTATCCCTTTCAGTAGCAGTTCTCCATAGTCACCTTTATTGGGATTATGCAGAATTTATTTAATCATAATACATTGAGCTGTTCTTACCAGCTGAGAAGCATCTTGAAGGCACATTGTCTTTGATGACCCAAGATAGTAAAACTTCAGTTGTGTGCCACATGCAGAAAAAAATGCTACCTCCATTTTACTTTTATTAAATGACATTTAATTGGAGTACCTCACCTGAAATGTTATAATTTTCATTCCTCTTGGAGTTCAGTAATTTTATTAAATTCAGGACCCAAACTATTCTCTTTAAACATTGTTTACATTTGTGTAATTTACTTAATATGGTAACATTTTACAGTTGATACTAAATATCTCAGAATTGTAGAACATGAAGGAACTTGACAGTGTTTCTTTTTTTTACCCCTCAAGACTGAGTCTTGCTTTCTTGCCCAGGCTGGGAGTGCAGCGGCGTGATCTTGGCTCACTGCAGCCTCCACCCCTCGGGTTTAGACATTTCTCCTGCCTCACCCTCCAGAGTAGCTGGGATTCCAGGCACGCGCCACCATACCTGGCTACTTTTTGTATTTTTAGTAGAGACAGGGTTTCACCATGTTGACCAGGCTGGTCTCCAACTCTTGACCTCATGATCTGCCCACCTCTGCCTCCCAAAGTGCTGGGATTACAGGCGTGAGCCACTGCACCCAGCTGAGGTCATTTCTTAAGTATTCTGAAGTTAATTTGTATCCAGTTTTGAACTCAGTTAAATAGTTCTTGGTAGCAGGACTCTCATTTCTTATTTTGAAATGAAAGTTTACTTCTCCCATCTCATTCCCCTAGTCTTAACAAACCCAAAACAGTAGACTGTCTTGACTGAAAGAAGAGTTCAAAAAAAGGATAGGTGGAGTAATAACTTCTTGGCATCTGTGAGACAGGGAGAGGAGTGCACTCAAAGGGAATTGAAATCTACTGTTTGTGTCTGCTTCCAAGATTTTAAGCCCTGGCAAAATGCCTGTGTGTGTATAGTTCTGTACATTTCTGTACACTTGAAGCTGGCTCCTTCTCAGACTGATAAAGCTGACTGTTGTCAAATCTACATTGGAAAAGAGAAAAAATTACAATTACCAACATAAAGTAGACCTGTGTATACCACTAGGTTTTTCAGCATGGTTAAATTAGATGCTAGCCTGACATCCAACTTCAGTCTCATTATCCTTGGAATGTCTTTTGATATTCTCTGCATTATATAAAAAATGGTAATTGACCTGTTCTTTCAGGGCAGACATATTTTGATTGGAAAGAGTTGGGAAAGATTCAGAACAAATGAAGAGCACTGTTTTGTTTATATAGTAAAACTTTTTGGTAAAAAGGATACATTCCAGGAACATCATTTTCTTAAATGCTATTGGATATGTATTAAGAAATTGAGTATAAATTCCATGAAATGACATCACACATTCAAATAAATAAGGACTGGCAAAACAATGCCATGGGTACAGAAGCAGATTGTATCAGATTTGTAGCTGGATCTCAATTTCAGGTGATTAGACAGGAACAGGGAGCAAGGCCAGGCCCTGAAAGCAACACACATTCAGATCAGGTAGCTCTAAGGATATCCTTCCCTCATCAGATTGTTCACTAGCTGTAACCATGTCCTATTCTTAGGCAAAGCTGTGAGTGTGGACATTGGGGCTGAAGTGTTAGAGCTGTATCTGGATAGGTAATAATCCAGGAAGGAGAAAAAGCCTCCAAACCCAGAAGGTAATCGATATGAAAGGAGGTCAGGCACAGTGGCTCACACCTGTTGTAATCCCAGTACTTTGGGAGGCTGGCGTGGGAGGATCAGTTGAGCCCAGAAGTTGGAGACTGGCCTGGACAACATAGTGAGACCTTGTCTCTACAGAGGGAAAAAAAAGGTAATGCCAGACTTTTGGTGAAAAGGCAAACTAATCGTTGGGTAGTCTGAGATAGAAGAAAAAGAAGCCTGAGTTTAAAGGAGAATGCCCCTACAGCCTATGTGCATTTATTTATGTCCACTTTTCAAGAAAAAAGAAAAAGGGATTTGTAGTGACTTAGAGCAAAATACAATACAATACATTAAAGACCATGGTTAAAGAAATCAGGGAGTGAATAAAGACATTATAATAAGGTAAATTTGGTGTATAGTGGCACATATTTTCAGCATGGTGTAATTGCAAAATATAAAAGCAGGATTGGTCATAAAGGGTGCATGGTTCTTGGCATTCAAGCATTTTGAACCCTTTTATCGAGCCTCCCAAATATATTCTGAGATAACCCAGCAGACCTGATTGTGTTAGTAGGAGTTACCAGATTAGGCCTTCAGCATATTCACCTAGCAACTAACATCTCCATAAATGATTTTCCAATGATGCCACACTCCCCTGAGAGTACCTTACAGCATCTTGTTTCTCTCCTTACCTTAAGGGAGGGACTACTTCCCTTCTTATCCCAGTAACATAATCCCATGGGCTGTCTACCTTTAAAATTATTTTCTCATATGTTTATTTCTTGAAAGTTTTAAAGAATGCCCCTACAGCCTATGTGCATTTATTTATGTCCACTTTTCAAGAAAAAAGAAAAAGGGATTTGTAGTGACTTAGAGCAAAATACAATACAATACATTAAAGACCATGGTTAAAGAAATCAGGGAGTGAATAAAGACATTATAATAAGGTAAATTTGGTGTATAGTGGCACATATTTTCAGCATGGTGGAAACTTTTTTTCCACAGTTATGGGTAAAAGATAGTAAAATAACGTTTAGTGACCTCTGTATTTATGTTCTCTTATAGTTTGCATATATTTTTTGTATGCTAAGCCAATTATTGCTCAGAGGAGCCTTATGAGACAGCTAATATATTTTTTCCATTTAAAACTTAAGATTAAAGAGCCCAGGGTAATGCAGCTAGCAAGTAGAAGAGTCAGAATTCTAATCCAGGTCATTGGCTCCAGAGTGTGTCTGTTTAACTATTTTATACTGCTTCTTAGTCATAGTTCATCATTACAAGTTGCAAATGCTTCTACACATTAAACATAGAAATTCATTACCATTCAAAAGGGGTTGGTAATAGAATGAATAATGGATTCAGTTTTTTTGTTGTTGTTGTTTTCAGTGGATGAATTGCAGAGTAGAGGCAGGTTGCCTGCTGATAGAAAAGGTAGATGCATATAACTGTAATGACGCGCTCTTCTCATTTGGCCTGGAAGGGGATTAATGAATGGAAGAGCACTATGAATGGGTCAGAGAATAGGTGCCAGACAAAAGGAGAAACTTGAAGAAAAGGGAACCATGAGAGTAATACAAGCATGCACTTCATATGTTACTGTATTGCCTAGAGTAGTGAGGAGCTCTATTGAAAGGGAGTGAATTTTAGATTTTGGGAAAGCCTAAGATTCAACTTTCAAATGAACCTTGTGAGTTTTATAAATCAAAGACATTAGAGGGAGAACCACTAGGGCAACAATATGAGCTGAGTCTTAAGTGCTTCCATTCAAACACATGCATGCATGTGTGCACACATACATTATAAGAACACAAAATAAGAGGATCAGCTAGGACCTTTGGGTTTTAGGAATTATCTGAGCAGAGATAGAAAATCCATTCTAGTGCCTTTGGGTATACTGGTTTGCTGCCAAGTCCAACCTATCTTTGAAAATAATCCCACAATTTGAATAAAGAGAGGCCCAAATTGGGAAAGAGTGTGTGACAGTTATTGATTTCTAGGCCTCCAACTAAGCACTGTGCCTGACAAAAAAATAAGATTTGCATTCAATGAAATTGGACCACATAGGACCTTAGTCGAGTGGGCTTTATTTTCTCTATATGTTAACAAACCAAAAAAGATTACTGTACCTTTCACGGTTTTAGAGGAGGCTAAAATAGATAACAAGTGATGATGAGCGAATGAAAAGCATGATGATGTTGCTTTTTAAATAATCTAGGATAATTTAGTATTAAAAGAATTGTTTTCTCAATAACATTGTTCTTACTGAGAAAGTGAAGTCACAGTAAATACTCAATCCTCCCTCTACAGAGTTGAGTAAACCCACTCCCACCCACACAATTAAAAAAGTTTTCTCATTACTGTCTTAAGACTCTCCTGTTTCTCTGATAGAAACTAAGAAAGTAACCTTTTTTTTTTTTTTTGAGAAGCTGACTTTCATCCTCTGATTATAATGAAAAGTTAAATGTTAATTGCAGAAAAATTAATAATTCTGTCTCCCAAAGATAATGCAAATAAAACTTGTCTTCTTCTTTAAATAAAGCATTATACCCTGTTTATGCATGCATGTATGTGTGTGTGTGTGTGTGTGTGTGTGTGTGTTTGTGGCTTTTGCTTTTTTCACTGACTATTATAGAGTAAGCATTTTTCCGTTGTAATCAAGTAATTTTAATCATCTTTGGAAGCTGTAAATATTACAAGGAATTAGCTTTGTATCCTTCAGTAGTCAGCAGGAATTTGTAAGAGGGCCAGTACTGAAGGTTTTTGTTTCTACCTTAATTATCAAGAAGTTTTAGACCCCAGATTATTAGTTAACTAGTTTGTTTTTGGTTTTCTTTTTTTGAGAGTTTCACTCTTGTTGCCTTGGCTGGAGTGCAATGGCGTGATCTCGGCTCATCGCAACCTCTGCCTCCTGAATTCAAGCAATTCTCCTGCCTGAGCCTCCCAAGTAGCTGAGATTACAGGCATGTACCACCATGCCTGGCTAATTTTGTATTTTTATTAGAGATGGAGTTTCTCCATGTTGGTCAGGCTGGTCTTGAACTCCTGACCTCAGGTGATTCACCCATCTTGGCCTCCCAAAGTGCTGGGATTACAGGCGTGAGCCACTGCATCCGGCCTATGAGAAGTAAACTAGTAATTTGAATTAGTGAAATATGAATTTGTATGTTAAGGAAAAATAAGATTTTAGACTTTTTAAAAAAACTTATTTTAGATTTACAAAAAAAAAGTCAATAACAAAGTTTCCATATGCTACCCCTGCACACTTTTTCCTGTTACTAATGTATTAGCACATTTGTTATAGTGAATGATGTTATTAATTAAAGTTCATAGTTACAGTTTGCTCTTTGTATTATACAGTTTTATGGATTTTGAAAAATGCATAACATTATGGGTCTGTGATTACAATATCCTACAGAATAGTTTCATCACTCTAAAAACTCTCTGAACTTCACTGGTACATTCTTCCAAATCCCAGGCAACCACTGATTTTTTTTTTTGTTCTCTTTAGTTTTGCCTTTCCCAGAATTTCATATGGTTGGAATTATATAACACATAGCCTTTTCAGATTCTTTCATGTCTTTTTGTTGCTTAATAGCTCATTTCTTTTTATCGCTGAGTAATAATATATGGATATATCATAGTTTTTCCATTTACCTATTAAAAGACATCTTGATTGCTTCCAGTTTAACAGTTATAAATAAAACTGCTCTAAACATTTGTGTTAGGTTTTTGTGTGGCTGTGAGTTTTCAGCTGAATTGGGTATATGCTTAGGAGAACAATTGCTGTAAACATGTTTAGTTTTATAAGAAACTGCCAAACTGCCTTTAAAGTGGCTGTACCATTTTACATTCCCACTGATGGTGAACGAGAGTTTCTATTGCCCTGCATTCTTATCATTTGGTTTTGTCAGTTTTTGGATTTTAACCATTTTACTAGGTGCGAAGTGGTATGTCACTATTGTAACTTGCCGTTCCTTGATGATATAAGATATTGATCACCTTTTCATTTGATTGACATTTATATGTCTTCTTTAGTGACGTGTCTGTTCAGATCTTTTGCCTGTTTCTTTATTGGATTGCTTGTTTTATTGTTGAGTTTTAAGTGTTCTTTATATATTTTAGATACAGGTCCTGTATAGATATATAACTAACCAAGTGATGGAAGTTTTTTTCTTTCTAGTTTTCATGCATTATGAAAATATAATTTTTAAATTTAAAAGTTAGGCTTGAAAAAGGATTTTTATTTTCTAAGTTTTAAAAATTAATATATGTATTCAATAAGTGACTTAAAATTTTTAATAATTTAATGTTTATGTTTATATATCCATGAGCATACCTTTTTTACCCAAATATATATTTGTTTATAGTAATAATCTCTATATATAATTTAAAAAACTAATAAGGAGCTTTATTTTTTGGAGCAACTTTAGGTTTACAGCAAAATTAAACAAAAATTAGAGTTCTGCCAGATGAGACGGTTCATGTATGTAATCCCAGCACAAGTTAGCTGGATGTGGTGTTGCGTGCCTGTGGTCCCAGCTATTTGGGAGGCCTCTGAGGTGGGAAGATCAGTTAAGCACAGGAGTTTGAGGCTGCAATGAGCTATGATCGTACCATTGCACTCCAGCCTGGACAACAGAGTGAGACCCTATCTCAAAAAATAAAAAGAGAGCTCCCATATACCTCCTGTATCCGTGCATGCGCACACATGCACGGGCACACACACACACAGACACAAAAAATCTCCGCCACTGACATTCCCCACTATGTGTTTTATTCAGTCTCTCTTTTTGTCTTAGCCTGGCTAGAGGCTTATTGATTTTATTGGTCTTTTTAAATAATCAGCTTTTGGTTTTATTGTTTTTTTCTGTCAATTTCCTGCTTTCAGTTTTATTGATTTCTCTTTTTTTCTTTTCAACTGCTTGCTTTGGATTTCATTTGCTCTTCTAGTTTCCTAAAATGGAAGCTTAGATGATCGATTTTAGATCTTCTTTCCCAATATATGCAGTCAGTCCTATACATTTTTCTCTAAGTACTACTTTCTCTGTCTCACAAATTTTGGTGTGATATTTTCATTTTCATTCAGTTCAGAATATTTTAAAATTTCTTTTGAGATTTCTTCTTTGACCCGTATGTTATTTTAAGTAACACATATTTCAAATACTTAGGATTCCAAGTATTTTGAGATTTTCCAGCTATATTTTTGTTACTTATTTCTATTTTAGTTCCATTGTGATCTTAGGACACATTTTGTATCATTTCTACTCTTATAAATTTATTATGGTGCTTTATGGCTCAGAATGTGGTCTTTCTGATGAATGTTTACATGTTAGTTTTATAAAATGTGCATTCTGCTCGTTTTGTATGCAGTATTTTATAAATATCAGTTCAATCAGTCGACTGATGGTGCTGTTCAATTCAAGTATGTCCTTACTAATGTTTTGCTTGCTATATCTGTTCATTTCTGATAGAAGCTATTAAAATCTTCAGCTACAATAGCGGATTCATCTGTTTTTCCTTGCAGTTTTATCAGTTTTTGCCTCACATAGTTTGTTGCTCTGTTGTTAGGCACATACACATTAAGGATTGTTATGTCTTCTTGGAGTATTACTTTTAGCATTATGTAATGTGCCTCTTCATCCTTCTTAACTTTCCTTGCTGTGAGGTCTGCTCTATCCGAAGTGGTTATAGCTACTCTGGCTTTGTTCTGATTGGTGTAAGCACAGTATATCTTTCTCTGTTCCTTTATATGTGTACATATTTAAAGTGAGTTTCTTGTAGATAACAATTTGTATCTTTTTTTAATTCCACTCTGATGATCTCTTTCAATTGGTATATTTAGACCATTGATATTAAAGGTGATTATTAATGTCCTTGGATTAATATCTACCATATCTGCTAATGTTTTCTATTTGTTGCCCTTGGTCTTTGTTTCTGGTTTTGTCTTCCATACTTTTTGTGCTTTTAATTAAGAATTTTATGCTTCTGTTTTCTCTCCTTTCTCAGTATATCTATTATACTGCTGAGTGTCTATGTATGTGTGTGTGTTTGCCCTAAAATTTACACTGTACATTTACAGTTAATCCAAGGCCACTTGTAAGTAGCACTATAATGCTTCACAGGTTGTACAAGTACTTTGCAATAAATTCCTAATTCCTCCTTTCTGTCCCTTGTATCATTGCTGTCATTCATTTGACACACACACACACACACACACACACACATATACACATACACACACACACAAACACAGAGACACACAAATGTGCCCATAACAATGTTTCGATCAGCAGTGGACCACATATGTAATTATAATGGAACTGAAAAATTCTTAACACTTAGTGATGTCATAGCCATTGAAATGTTGCAGAATAGTGCATTACTGTATGCATTTGTGGTGATGCTGGTGTAAACAAGTTTGCATTGCCAGTCATATAAAAGTATAGCACATACAGGCCAGGTGTGGTGGCTCACACCTGTAATCGCAGCACTTTGGGAGGCTGAGCCTGGAGGATTGCTTGAGACCAGGAGTTGGAGACCAGCCTGGGCAGAGACTCCATCTCTACAAAAAAATGAAAACAATAGGCAGGTGTGGTAATATATTCCTATAGTCCTAGCTTAACCAGTAGGCTGAGGCAGGAGGATTACTTGAGACGAGGAGTTTGTGGTTACAGTGAGCCATGATCACGCCACTGCACTTGAGCATGGGCAACTTTGTGAGATCCTGGGTTGATGGATGCAGCAAACCATCATGGTATATGTATACCTATGTAACAAACCTGCACGTTCTGCATATGTACCCCAGAACTTAAAGTATAATAAAAGAAAAAAAAAAGATCCCATCTCAAAAAGGGAAAAAAGGTGTAGCACACTGGCCAGGCGCCATGGTGGCTCACACCTGTAATCCTAGTAATTTGGGAGGTGTGAGGCAGGAGGGTCCCTTGAGCCCAGGAGCTTGAGACCAGCCTGGGCAGCATAGGGAGACCCTGTCTCAATAAATAAATAAATAGCAATTATACACAGTATTTATACTTGATAATGATAATAAATCTGTTACTGGCTTATATATTTACTATTCTATACTTTTTAATCGTTAGTTTAGAATGTGTTTCCTCTACTTATTAAAATAGAAGATGTAAAACAGCCTTAGGCAGGTTCTTCAGGAGATATTTCAGAAGACATTATTATAGGAGATAATACCTCCATGCAAGTTATTGCCCCTGAAGAGCTTCTAGTGGGACAAGATGTAGACATGGAAGACAGTGTTAATGATGATCCTGACTCAGTGTAGGCCTAGGCTAATGGGCATGTTTATGCCTTAGTTTTTGACACACACACAAAATTTACAAATAGGAAAAAGCTTACAGAATAAGAATTTAGAGAAAGAAAATAGTTTATACAGCTGTATACTGTTTTAAGCTGTGTTATTACGAAAGAGACAAAAAGTTTAAAAAGGTAAAAGTTTATGAAGTGAAAAAGTTACAGTAAGCTGCTTCTTATTAAAGAAAAAATGTTTGTTTTAGTGTAGCCTATGTGTAGTCTACAACAGTGTACAGTAATGTCCTAAGCCTTCACATTTAGTCACCCTTCAACTCACTCACCCAGACACCTTGCTGTCCTGTAAGCTTCTGTTTATGGTGTGCCCAATACAATATATACCATTTTTATCTTTTATACCATATTTCTACTATACCTTATCTATGTTTAGATTAGTGTTTAGATACACAGATACTTCCCATTGTTCCACAGTTACCTACGCTAGTAAGCTGAAACCTGTAGAGCTACAGGTTTGTAGCCTAGGAGCAATAAGGCTACAGCATATAGCCTAGATATGCAGTATGTTGTACCATTAGATTTGTGTAAGTACACTCTGTGATGTTCCCACAATGAGTGAAATCACCTAACAGATGCATTTGATGGATTTTCAGAATGTTTCATTTTTATTTCTTGATTTTAAGTTCAGGGGTACATGTACAGGATGTGCAAGTTTCTTACATAGTTAAACATGTGCCATGGTGATTAGTTTCACATATCATCCCATCATCTAGGTATTAAGCCCAGCATCCATTAGAGTTATTCCTGATGCTCCCTTCTCCCATCCCCCACCCTCTGACAGGCTCCAATATATTTTGTTCCCCCCACCCCCATGTGTCTGTGTGTTCTCATGATTCAGCTCACTTCTAAGTGAGAACATGCCATATTTGATTTTCTGTTCCTTTATTAGTTTGCTAAGGATAATGGCTTCCAGCTCCATTCATGTCCCTGCAGAGGACATGATCTCGTTCCTTTTTTTGGCCACATAATATTCTGTGGTGTATATGTACCACATTTGCTTTAGCCAGTCTATCATCGATGGGCATTTAGGTTGATTCCATGTCTTTGCTATTGTGGATAGTGTGGCAATGAACATATGCATGCATGTATCTTTATAATAGAATGATTTATATTCCTTTGGGTATATACCAAGTAATGGGATTGCTGAGTCACATGGTAATTTCTGCCTCTAGGTCTTTGAGGAATTGCCACACTGTCTTCTACAATGGTTGAACTAATTTACACTCCCACCAACAATGTAAAAGCGTTTGTTTTTCTCCACAACCTCTCCAGCATCTGTTGTTTTTGATTTTTTAATAATCGCCAGTCTGACTGATATGAGATAGTATTTCATTGTGGTTTTGATTTGCGTTTATCTAACTATCAGTGATGTTGAGCTGCTTTTATGTTTTTTGGCCACATGAATGTCTTCTTTGGGGAAGTGTCTGTACATGTCCTTTGACCACTTTTAATGGGGTTATTTTTTTTTTCTTGTAAATTTGTTTAAGTTGTTTGTAGATGCTGTATAGTAAATCTTCGCCAGATGGGTACATTGCAAAAGTTTTCTCTCATTCTGTAGGTTCTCTGTTTACTTTGATGATGGTTTCTTTTGCTGTGCAGAAGCTCTTTAGTTTAATTAGATTCCATTTGTCAAGTTTTGCTTTTGTTGCAATTGCTTTTGGCATCTTTGTCATGAAATCTTTGCCCATGCCTATGTCCTGAATGGTATCGCCTAGGTTTTCTTCTAGGTCTTCTTTTATAGTTTCCATTTAAGTCTTTAATCCATCTTGAGTTGATTTTTGTTTATGGTGTAAGGAAGGGGTCCAGTTTCTATTTTCTGCTTATGGCTAGCCAATTCTCCCAGCACCATTTAATAAATAGAGAATTCTTTCTCCATTGGTTGTTTTTGTCAGGTTTGTTGGAGGTCAGATGATTGTAGGTATATGGTCTTATTTCTGGGTTCTCTGTTCTGTTCCGTTGGTCTGTGTGTCTGCTCTTGTACCAGTATCATGCTGTTTTGGTTACTATAGCCTTGTAGCATAGATTGAAGTCAGGTAGTATGATGTCTTCAGCTTTGTCCTTTTTTGCTTGGGATTGTCTTGGCTACTCGAGCTCTTTTTTGGTTCCATATGAATTTTAAAATAGTTTCTTCTAGTTCTGTGAAGAATGTCAATGGTAGTTTAATGGGAATAGCATTGAATCTGTAAATTGCTTTGGTCAGTATGACCATTTTCATGATACTGATTCTTTTCACCCATGAAGATGGAATGTTTTTCCATTTGTTTGTGTCTTCTCTGACTTCTTTGAGCAGTGGTTTGTAGTTCTCATTGAAGAGGTCTGTCACTTCCCTTATTAGGTATATTTCTAGGTATTTTATTATTTTTGTGGCAATTGTGAATGTATGTTCATTCATGATTTGGCTTTACTTGCTTGTTGTTGGTGTATAGGAAGGCTAACAATTTTTGCACATTGATTTTGTATCATGAGACTTGGTGCAGTTGCTTATAAGCTTAGAAGCTTTTGGGCTGAGACAGTGGGGTTTTCTAGAAATAGGATCATATTATCTGCAAACAAAGACATTTTACTTCCTCTCTTTCTATTTGAATACACTTTATTTCTTTCCCTTGCCTGATTGCCCTGGCAAGAACTTCCAATACTATGCTGAATAGGAGTGGTAAGAAAGGGCATGCATATTTGTCTCGTGCTGGTTTTTTTCAAGGGGAATGCTTTCAGCTTTTGCCCATTCAGTATGTTATTGGCTGTGGGTTTGTCATATGTGGCTCTTACTATTTTGAGGTATGTTCCTTCAATACCTAGTTTATTGAGAGTTTTTAACATGAAGGGATGTTGAATTTTATTCAAGGCCTTTTCTCCATCTATTGAGATAATCATTTGGTTTTTGTCTTTAGTTCTGTTTATATGATGAATCATATTTATTAATTTGCCTATGTTGAACTAGCCTTGCATCCTGGGGATGAAGTCTGCTTGATTGTGGTGATAAGCTTTTTGATGTGCTTCTGGATTCAGTCTGCCAGTATTTTGTTGAGGAGTTTTGCATCGAGTTTCAGTCTGCCAGTATTTTGTTGAGGAGTTTTACATCGAAGTTCACCAAGGATGTTGGCCCAAAGTTTTCTTTTCTGTTGTACCTCTGCCAGGTTTTGGTATCATAATGATGCTAGCCTTATAGAATGAACATATTCATTTAGTTTAGTTAGCTCTTTTTGTTGAATTGAACCCTTTACCATTTTGTCCTGCCCTTCTGTCTTGTTTGATCTTTGTTTAAAGTCTGTTTTGTGAGAAACTGGGATTGCAACCCCTGCTTCTGTTTCCCATTTGCTTATTAAATTCATATAGAATGAAGAATTAGAAAGAAGTCCTTCCTTTTCAATTTTTTGAAATAGTTTTGGTAGGCATGGTACCAGCTCTTCTTTGTACCTCTGGTATAATTTAGCTGTGAATCCATCTGGTTCTGGCTTTTTTTGGTTAATAGAGTATTACTGCCTCAACTTTAGAACTCATTATTGGTCTATTCAGGGATGCAGTTTCTTCCTGGTTTAGTCTCTGGAGGGATGTATGTGTCCAGGAATTTATTCATTTCTTCAAGATTTTCTAGTTTATGTGCATAGAGGTGTTTATAGTATTCTCTGATGGTTGTTTGTATTTCTGTGGGGTCAATGGTGATAGCCCCCTTACCATTTCTGATTATATTTATTTGACTCTTCTCTCTTTTCTTCTTTATTAGTCTAGCTAGTGGTCTACCTTAGTAATTTCAAAAAAAAAAAAATGTATTCATTGATTCTTTAGAAGAGTTTTTCTTGTCTTTTATCGCCTTCAGTTCAGCTCTGAACTTGATTATTTCTTGTCTTCTGCTAGCTTTGGGGTCTGTTTGCCCTTGGTCCTCTAGTTCTTTTAGTTGTGGTGTTACGTTGCTAACTTGAGGTTTTTTTCTAGCTTTTAGTTATGGGCATTCAGTGTTATAGATTTCCTGCTTAACACTGCTTTAGCTGCATCTCAGAGATTCTGGTACATTGTATCTTTGTTCTCATTAGTTTCAAAGAACTTCTGGATTTCTGCATTAATTTCATTATTTACCCAAGAGTCATTCGGGAGCAAGTTGTTCAGTTTCCATGTAGTTAGTTGTATGGTTTTGAGTAAATTTCTTAATCTTGAGTTCTAATTTGGTTGCGCTATAATCTGAGAGACTGTTGTTATTTCAGTTCTTTTGCATTTGCTGAGGAGTGTTTTACTTCCAATTACATGATCAATTTTAGACTAAGTGCCATGCAGTGATGAGAAGAATGTATATTCTGTTGTTTTTGAGTGGAGAGTTCTGTAGATATTTGTCAGGTCCAGAGCTGAGTTCAGGTCCTGAATATCTTTTGTCTTTTCTATGATCTGTCTAATAATGTTAGTGGGGGGTGTTAAAGTCTCCCAGTATTATTGTGTGGGATTCTAAGTCTCGTTGAAGGTCTCTAAGAACTTGCTTTATGAATAATCTGCGTTCTCTAGTATTGGGCATCTATTTATTTAGGTTAGTTAGCTCTTCTTGTTGTATTGTACCCACCATTATGTCATGCCCGTCTTTGTCTTGTTTGATCTTTGTTGGTTTAAAGTCTGTGAGAAACTAGGATTACAACCCCTGCCTCTTTCTGTTTCCCATTTGTTTATTAGGTTTTCTTTGATCCCTTTCTTTTGAGCCCATGTGTGTCTTTGCATGTGAGATGGGTGCCTTGAAGATAGCACACCAACGGGTCTTGATTGTTTATCCAGCTTGCCATTCTGTATCTTTTAATTGGGGCAGTTAGCCCATTTACATTTAAGGATAGAATTGTTATGTGTGGATTTGATTCTGTCATCATACTAGCTGGTTATTTTGCAGACTTGTTTATGTGCTTGCTTCATAGGGACTAGTCTCTGTACTTCAGTATGTTTTTGCAGTGACTGGTAATGGTTTTTCCTTTGCATATTTAGTGCTTACTTCAGGAGCTCTTGCAAGGCAGGTCTGGTAGTGATGAATTCCCTCAGCCTTTGCTTGTCTGAAAAGGATCTTATTTCTCCTTTGCTTACGAAGCTTAGTTTGGCCTGATGTAACATTCTGGGATGGAAATTCTTTTCCTTAAGAATGTTGACTATTGACCCCCAGTATCTTCTGGTTTGTAAGATTTCCACTGAGAGAGAGGTCTGTTGTTAGTCTGATGGGCTTCCCTTTGTAGGTGACCTAACCCTTCTCTCTGGCTGCTCTTAACATTTTTTCTTTCATTTTGACCTTGGAGAATCTGATAATTATGTGTCTTAGGGATGATCTTTTCATGGAGTACCTTACTTGGGTTCTCTGCATTTCCTGAATTTGAGTGTTAGCCTGTTTTGCTAGGTTGGGAAAGTTCTCCTGAATGATATCCTGAAGTGTGTTTTTCAACTTGGTTCCAACTCTCCCCATCACTTTCAGGTACCCCAGTCAGTCTTAGATTCAGTCTCTTTACATAATCCCATATTTCTCAGAGGTTTTGTTCATTCGATTTCCTTCTTTTTTTCTCTATTCTTGTCTTCCTAATTCAGAAAGCCAGTCTTCCAACTCTGAGATTCTTTCCTCTGCTTGATCTATTCTGCTGTTAATACTTGTGATTTCATTGTGAAGTTCCCATGTTGTGTTTTTTAACTCCATCAGGTCATTTATCTTCCTCTCTAAACTGGCTGTTTTGGTTATCAGCTTCTGTATTGTTTTACCATGATTCTTAACTACTTTGCATTGGGTTAAAATGTGCTCCTTTAGCTTAGTGAAGTTCGTTATTACCCACCTTCTGAAGCCTACTTCTGTCATTCCAGCCATCTGTGTCAACCTAGTTCTGAGCCCTTACTTGAGAGGTGTTGTGGTCTTTTGGAGGAAAAAGACACTCTGGCTTTTTGAATTTTCTGGCTTTTTGTTTTTGCATTGATTCTTTCTCATCATAGTGGCCTTATCTATCTTTGAGGTTGCTGACCTTTGGGTGGGTATTTGTGGTTTTTCTTTGTTGTTGTTTTCTGTTTGTTTTTCTTTTAATAGTCTGATCACTCTTCTGTAGGGCATCTGCAGTTTGCTGGAGGTCCGCCCCAAACCCCAGTTGCTCTGGTTCTTCCCGTATCTGGAGTATCCCCTATCACCAGTGAAGTCTGCAAAACAGCAAAGATGGCAGCCTGCCCCTTCTTCTGGAAGCACCATCCCAAGGGCCTACTGACCTGTTGCCACCTGAACACACCTGTAGGAGGTGGTTGGAGACCCCAGTTGGGAAGTCTCACCCAGTTAGGAGGAATGGGATCAGGGACCTGCTTAAAGCAGCAGTTTGGCTGCTTTTTGGTAGAGCAGCTGTGCTGTGTTGGTGATCCCTTCAGCCACCGTTTGGTCTGGACTCTCCAAACCCTACAGGCTGAAGTGGCTGAGGATCCCAAACGGCCAAGGTGGCAGCCTGTCCTGCTTCTCAGGCACTCCATCCCTGGGAGAAATTGGAGTGGAGCTCTTTTGGCCTGTGAACATGGGTGGTGACTAGAAGCTCTGGTGGCGAGGACCTGCCCCACGAGGCGGAGTGGATTGGGGGTCCTGCTTAAAGAATCAGTCTGGCCATGTCTCGACAAAACAGCTGTGTCATGGTAGGGAACTGCCTCTGCCCAGGTAGCAGCCCTCCCCTCACCTGGACATTTTGTCCCAGGAGAGATGAGAGAGATAAGACCAGCCTGACCAACATGGTGAAATCCCGTTTTTATTAAAAAAAAAAAAGCTGTGTCAGGCTGTGGCTGTGAGGAGCTCCACTTAAAGAAGCAGTCTGACCACAATGGCAAAGCTGCTGTGTCGTGCTACTGGGGGGACCCTTTCTCTTCTGCACTGTTTGGACTCTCCAATGCCTACAGGCTGGAACAGCTGTGTTGGCCAAACAGCAGAGATGGTGCCTGCCTCTTCCCACAGCCTGTTGCTGGTGGCTGCTTGGAATTCCAAAACCAGTCGGTCTTCTCTTGTGTGAGGTATCATGGAAGTGGGCCCACAGAACAAGGCTGCTCAACTTTCTGGATTCCACCTCCTTTCTAGGTGTATATATGGACCTCCTGCCCTCTCTGAGTTGCAGACACATTTGTTGGACACTCCAGTCCCAGGACTGGAGTATGTAAAGCTCCTGGGTCTTTGTGTGTGCCTGAGCAGCTGCCCTGCTGATACTCTACACAGCTTGATGTGTTGGACCCAAAGCCCTGGTGGCATGGACTCATAAAGGGATCCCCTGATCTCCAGGTTGGAAAGATCCCCGGGAGAAGCATGGTTTTCTGGGGTTGCATAATCACTCATTACTTCCCTTGGCTGGGGAGGGGGATTCCCTTGGCTCATGTTACTTCCAGGTGGGCCATCGCCCCACCCTGCTTTTCCTCATTCCCTGTGGGTTGAGTTGTTTCCCTGATTAGTCCCAGTGCGACTACCTGCATATTTCAGTTGAAGATGCAGTATTCACTCATCTCCTTCGTTCCTCCACATGAGTGCCACAGACTGCAGCTGCTTCTAATCGGCTGTCTTGGCCCTCTTGCCAGAATGTTTCAACTTCGTTAAGCAATGCATAATTATATCTCTCTGTATGCTATGTGTAAGTAAAATGCTTATATATATAAGCACACATAACTGAATATATTGTTTCTATTATTGTTTTGAACAAACTGTTGTCTGTTAGATAATTAAAACAAAAATTAAAGTTTTTATTTTACCCTCTTACTCCCCAGTACTCTTCCTTTATTTATGTATTTCTGAGTTTCTAACCAATATTATTTTCCTTCCTTTTAAAGAACTACTTTATAAAAATTTCTTATAAGGCAGGTCTACTAGCAACAAAGTCCCTCAATTTTTGTTTGAGAAAGTTTTTATTTCTCCTTCACTTTTGAAGGGTAATTTCACAGAGTACAGAATTTTAGGTTTGTAGTTGTTTTTTTTTTTAACTCAACACTTGAAATATTTCACTCCATGCTATTCTTACTTCCATGATTTCTGAGGACTATCTGATATGATACTTTATCTTTGCTCCTTTGTAGCTAAGGTGTTTTTTCCCTTTGGCTTCTTTCAAGGTTTTTTCTTTATCTTTGATTTTCTGATGTTTGAATATGATATGCCTAGGTATAGGGTTGTTTTGTTTGTTTTTGTTTTGGCTTTTATCCTGTTTGGCGTTGTTTGAACTTCCTGAATCTGTGGTTTGATGCCTGACATTAATTTGGAAAAATTCTCAGTCGTTGTTGCTCCACGAATTGCTTCTGTTCCTTTCTCCGCATTTCCATTATGCATATTTATGCCTTTAGTAGTAGTCTGTTCTGTTTAATTCTGCTTTTTTTTTTTCCTTTGCTTTTCAGTCTTGGAAGTTCCTGTTGTGATGTCCCCAGGCTCCAGGATTCTTCTGTCAGCTGTGTCCAGTCTACTAATGAGCCCTTCAGATGCTTTTCTATTATATTGAATAGTGATTTTTATCTGTTGTTTCTTTTTTTGATTTTTTTTTTTTAAGAATTCTTTCTCATCTATCTTCTTATATTATTCATCTGTTTTTGCATGTTGTCTGTTTTTTCTGTTAAAGGCTTAAGTATATCATAGTTTTCTAAAATTCTTGGTTGAAAAAGTATAGTATTCTTGTCATATCTGACTTTGGTTCTGATGCTTGCTTAGCTGCTTAGTATGTCGTATGATTTTTCTTGAAAGGTGGACATGATGTAACTGGGTAAAGGGAACTGCACAAATAGGACTTTAATGATGCAGTTTTATGTGTGTTTTGTGGGGTGAGATTTTATAGTCCCACGATGAGCTATGTCTTTTGGTAAGCCTCTGTCTCTGGGCTGTGAACTTCACCGGTGCTTCTCAGTTTTTTCCCCCCTCAGGGTGGGACAGGCTAACTAGAAGGGGCTGGAGTTGGGTATTTCTCTTCTCTTGCGTGGAAGCCTAGAGGCAGCTGAACTCGTCTTTTTTCTTCCCCCAGGTCTGATAGGCTTTGATAAAACCCAAGCAGAAAACATAAATGCAGCTAACAAGCATATGAAAAAATGCTTCACATCAGTAATCATTAGAGAAATGGAAATCAAAACCACAATGAGGTACTATCTCACACCAGTCAGAATGGCTGTTATTAAAAAGTCAAAAAATAACATGCTGGCTAGATTGCAGAGAAAAGGGAATGCTTATGCACTGTGGGTGGGAATGTAAATTAGTTCAGCCATTGTGGAAAGCAGTGTGGCGATTTCTCAAAGAACTCAAAGCAGAATTACCATTCAACCCAGCAGTCCCATTATTGGATATATACCCAAAGAAATATAAGTCATTCTACCATATAAAGACACATCCACATGTATGTTCGTCACAGCACTATTCACAACAGCAAAAACACAGAATCAGCCTAAATGCCTATCAACAGTAGACTGGATAAAGAAAATGTGGTACATATACACCATGGAATACTACATAGACATAAAAAAGAACATGTCCTTTGCAGCAACATGAATGGAGCTAGAGGCTATCATCCTGAGTAAACTAAGGAAGGAGCAGAAAACCGAATATTGCATGTTCTCACTTATAAGTGGGACCTAAGCATTGAGAACACATGGATACAAAGAAGGGAACAACAGACACTGGGGCCTCCTTGAGTGTGGAAGATGGAAGGAGGGAGAGGATCAAAAAACTACCTATTGAGTACTATGCTTATTACCTGGAGGATAAAATAGACTGTATACCAAACCCCCATAAGATGCAATTTACCTAATAACTTACACATTGTACCCCTGAACCTAAAATAAAAGCTTAAAAAAAAGCAGATTATACTCTGTTAAAATTGTTGCTCTTGAGTGCAGGCTTTATTAAAAACAATGCTCTGGCACATTTCAAAATGCTTACCTTTCTGGAAGCATAAAGATATTTTTTTTGCAAAGTATTCACTGTGAGAACATGGTCAAGCCCATGAAAGGTGATACTCAGAAAAGTGTAAGGGCTTCCCAGTGACTGGGATGCCTGGAGTTTTAATCTCTCAGACTTAGCCATACTGAGTCAATTACAATTTAGGTTTTCCAGGCTTCCTTCCTCTCCCCCACTGGTTTTCAGGAAGGTTTCTGCTAGTGGGTTTCTATTCCCATAAGTTGTGATTCTATGTATTCCCGTAAGTTGTGATTCTCTGTATTCACCTGTTTCCAGTTTTGGGTGCAGTGCTTTGCCCTGTGACCTTACAGACGTAAGTGTTGTTTATTTTCAGTTTGTTCAGCCTTTTACATGCTATTAAGATGGGGTGGCAACTTCTAAGTTTCTTACATGCCTACCTGGAAACCAGAAGTGTTACTTACAATTTTTTTCATCTTTTTTTCACTTAATGTTTAGACTTTTTTTCCATATGGTTGTCTTTGTAATTTTTTATTGGTTGCATAATTTTTGAGGTTGTTATACAGTAACTTAAATTTCTTCTGATTGAAACAATTGGATTTATAACTTTTTAGAGGGTTTGTCATTGATAATACTGCTTGCATTTGCAGCTTTGTCTTTTTAATTCTTAGGGATTTATAAAAAGAAAACTTTAGAATAATCTCTTGTGGAATTTTAGTGTTTTAAAAATGTCTTCAGTAGTAATAAATATTTATCTTTTGACAGAATGGACTTTAATTTCAGAAAACCCATTCAGAGCCAAATGTGGTCAATGACTTAGATATTATTTTGGTTTTAAAGAAGTTTTTGACTGTAAAATGTTGGCCTCTTTTATACAATTTATAATCTTATTCTGAAGACAATTTCAGAGAAGAGTTCCTCAAATACTTTCTTTATTTTTATTGGAATACGTATGCTCCTTAAGGATTAAAATAATAAGTTATTTATTTAAAAATTTTTTTTCTCAATTTTTTTGTTTTATAATTTTTAATTTTTATAACTTTTAATAGATATAATGTACATATTTATGGGCTACACTGTGATCTAATACATATAATGTTAGTGATCAGATCAGGATAATAGCATGTCCATCATATCAAACATCGTTTCTTTGTGGGGAACATTCAATATCCTTCTTCTAGCTATTTGAAACAATGTAATACATTATTGTTAATTATAGTTATCCGTCAGTGCTGTAGAACACTAAGATTTAAGCCACCTATCTAGCTGTAACTTTGTATCCATTAACAAATTAATTTTTCTTTTTTGAAAAAAGTCTTGTTTTATCTTCACCTCAGTGAGAGCAAAATGATCTAAGTTTTATATTCCGTTCTGAAATATAAACAATGTAAAGCAATAGTTTAAAAAATTGGAGAATATTTATTGCAGCTTATTCATTCGCCAGTGTTAGTTGACCCACTATGTATAAGCTCAGTTTTCATGATATAAAGAAAGTCATTTTTTATTTCCAACCTCAGTCAAGAATTTTATTTTTTTTAATATAGTAATTGACAGTATTTGGCCACTCTTTTGGGAGACGTTTCTAGTGAATTTTTAGTCATTCATGATGCTGAAGCAGGAAATGTTGGTCAAGATGTCGTATTGGGAATTTAGGAATTTTAGTCCACTGACTATTGGAACCATTGATGAAGGATCTAGAATTATAATGTCAGATAGGTTGTTTTGAAGTGAACCTGGATGGCACCGGAG
This sequence comes from Aotus nancymaae, assembly GCF_030222135.1. Classification (NCBI taxonomy): domain Eukaryota; kingdom Metazoa; phylum Chordata; class Mammalia; order Primates; family Aotidae; genus Aotus; species Aotus nancymaae. Next base: position 63,286,363 of record NW_026988442.1, on the reverse strand, counting down.
GAATAAGGTTATGGTTAAGGAGTGAGACCCTAGCTGCAAATTCACCTCTTTAATTAAATTTTTAAAATTTGGCCTAATTTTCAGTTTATAGAGAAATTTCAAGAATAATATAATGAATTCTGTCTACTGTTCTCCATGATTCATTAAATATTAACACTTAACAATATTTGCTTTCTGGTTTTTTTTTTCTTTCACTATCTTTCATCTCTCTGTCAGCCTCTCTTTTTCTCCTTGCCCTGTCTCTTTCTCCTCACCCTCATTATTTTCATTCTGAACCCTTTTAGAGTAAGTTTTAAATGTTACGATTCCGTACTTCTGAGTACTTGAATGTAAGGTTTTTAAAAACACAGACACTCTTTTATATAGCCACAGCACTGTTATCAAAGTCAGTCAATTATCATTGATATAATACAGTAATCTGTTGACCTCATACATAATTTAATACTTGTCCCAATGAAGGAAAATCCCAAATAATTCATTGCCTTTACTTGTCATGTCTCTTCAGTCTGCTGCTGAGTCTTTTTGTCCTTCATGCCACTGACATTTTTAGAATACAGGCCAATTATTTTGTCGAAAGTTCCTCAATTTGAGTATACCTATTTCCTCATGACATGATTCAGTTTCATATGTGGGTTTTTAAAAATGTTTTATTGTGGTAAAACATACATAACATAAATTTAGCCTCTTAACAATTTTTAAGTGTACATTACATATATATGGTTTATGTCACATTGTTGTACAACAGGTCTCTAAAGCTTTTACATATTGTAAAACTTAAACTGTGTATACCCATTGAACAACCTCCTGTTACCCTACAGTGCCTGACAACCACCATTCTCCTTTTTGTTTTTAAGATTTTGAATGCTTTAGATGCATCATATATGTGGAATCATGCCGTATTTGTCTTTTTGTGGCTGGCTTATTTCATTTAGCATAACATCCTCAAGATTCATGTGTGTTGTAAACAAAATTTCCTTTAAGACTGATAATATTCTATTGTGTGTATGTACCATCCTTTCTTTTTTTTTTTTTTTTTAAGACGGAGTTTCGCTCTTGTTACCCAGGCTGGAGTGCAATGGCGCGATCTCGGCTCACTGCAACCTCCGCCTCCTGGGTTCAGGCAATTCTTCCTGCCTCAGCCTCCTGAGTAGCTGGGATTACAGGCACGCGCCACCGTGCCCAGCTAATTTTTTGTATTTTTTAGTAGAGACGGGGTTTCACCATGCTGACCAGATGGTCTTGATCTCTTGACCTCGTGATCCACCCGCCTCGGCCTCCCAAAGTGCTGGGATTACAGGCGTGAGCCACCGCGCCCGGCCTACCATCCTTTCTTTATCAATTAGTTGGTCCATTTGGGTTGCTTCCACTTCTTAGCCACTGTAATGCTGTAATGAACATGGATGTGCACATGTCTCTTCAAGGTCTTGTTTTCAGTTCTTTTGGATATTTACCCAAAAGTGAGATTACTGGATCACATGGTAGTTCTATTTTAAATTTTTTCAGAAACTGCTCTCCTGTTTTTCATAAGGGCTGTACCATGGACAGTAGTACAGTGGTTACATTCCTACAAACAGTGCACAATAGTTCCACTTTCTCCATATCCTCGCCAACATGTGTAATTTTCTGTGAGTTTGATACTGACCATCCTAACAGGTGGGAGTTGATATCTCTTTGTGGTTTTGATTTGCATTTCCCTGATGATTACTGATGTTGAGCATCTTTTTGTATGCTGGCCATTTGTCTTTTTTTTTTTCAATACTTAAAATTTTTTTTCATACCTCAAAGGAGTTGAGCATGTATATCTTCTTTGAAGACATGTCTCTTTAGATCCTTTGCCCATTTAAAAAATCAGATTATTTGGGTTTTTGTTCTTGGCATTTTGTTTTTGAGTTTTAGGAGTTTTTAATATATTTGGATATTAATTGTTTATTCACTACATGGTTTGCAAATATTTTTCCCATTCCATAAGGTTGCCTTTTCAGTTTGTTGATTGTTTCCTTTGCCCTGAAGAAGTTTTTTAGTTTGATGTAATGCCATTTGTCTGTTTTTTCTTTGTTACTAGTGCTTTAATGTCTAATAAGTCACTTTCAAATTCAGTGTCATGAAGTCTTCCTGTATTTTCTTCTAGGAGTTTTATGATTTTTTTGTCTAGGAAATCTGGAAGATTCCAAGTGAAGAGCCCTAGGTATCAGCATTCAGGACCTCTTAGTACATATTTAAGCTAAGGTTGGAAGCTAAGTCAGAACTTTGGAGAGCTCCAAGCAGAGGCGATTACAGTGCTTGGGTTGCTTCTAAATTTTGAGATACATTTGCTTTTCATTAGCTATCTTTTTTTTTTTTTGCATTTTAGGTTTTGGGATACATGTGAAGAACATGCAAGATTGCTGCATAGGTACACATGTGGCAGTGTGATTTGCTGCCTTCCTCCTCTTCACCTATATTTGGCATTTCTCCCCATGCTATCCCTCCCCAACTCCCCACCCATTGCTGTCCCTCCCCTATTTCCCCCCAAACAGACCCCAGTGTGTAGTGCTCTCCTCCCTGTGTCCTTGTGTTCTCATTGTTCAACACCTGCCTATGAGTGAGAACATGCAGTGTTTGGTTTTGTGTTCTTGTGTCAGTTTGCTGAGAATGATGATTTCCAGGTTCATCCATGTCCCTACAGAGGATGCGAACTCATCGTTTTTGATGGCTGCATAATATTCCATTCCATGGTGTATATGTGCCACATTTTCCCTGTCCAGTCTGTCATTGATGGACATTTGGGTTGGTTCCAGGTCTTTCCTATTGTAAACTGTGCTGCAATGAACATTTGTGTGCATGTGTCCTTATAGTAGAACGATTTATAATCCTTTGGATATATACCCAGTATTGGGATTACTGGGTCAAATGGAATTTCTGTTTCTTGGTCCTTGAGGAATCGCCACACTGTCTTCCACAATTGTTGAACTAATTTACACTCCTACCAACAGTGTAAAAGTGTTCCTATTTCTCCACATCCTCTCCAGCATCTGTTGTCTCCAGATTTTTTAATGATCGCCATTCTAACTGGTGTGAGATGGTATTTCAATGTAGTTTTGATTTGCATTTCTCTAATGACCAGCGATGGTGAGCATTTTTTCATATGTTTGTTGGCCTCATGTATGTCTTCTTTTGTAAAGTGTCTGTTCATATCCTTTGCCCACTTTTGAATGGGCTTGTTTGTTTTTTTCTTGTAAATCTGTTTTGGCCGCATTGGTGGTATAGTGGTGAGCATAGCTGCCTTTCATTAGCTATCTTTAAGGCTACTGAAGCCTGGGAACCTTAAACGTTTACAGATTTTAAAAATTCAGGGTATTTCACAGATAGCACAAATAAAGTTTATAATGTTTTAGAGCAAAGACTGTGGGTTTAGAGCAGTATTTCTCTAAACATGGTCCAGCATCACTTCGGTGGGAACATGTTAGAAATGCACATTCACAAGCCCCACCTCAAACCTAATGGATCAGAAAGTGATGATCAGGTCTAGTACCCCCTGACCCTTTTTTTTTTTTTGAGACAGAGTCTTGCTCTGTCACCCAGGCTGGAGTGCAGTGGTACAATCTTGGCTCACTGCAACCTCCGTCTCTCAGGGTTCAAGCGATTCTCCTGCCTTAGCCTCACGAGTAGCTGCGACTGCAGGTGCCTGCCACCGTACCCAGGTAATTTTTGTATTTTTAGTAGAGATGGGTTTTCACCATATTGGGCAGGCTGGTCTCAAACTCCTGACATTGTAATCCACCCGCCTCAGCCTCCCAAAGTGCTAGGATTACAGGTGTGAGTGACTGCACCTGGCCCAGTACCCTATGTTTTAACAAACCCTTCAGATTATTCTGGTGAGTGCTAGAGTTTGAGAAACACTGATTTTTAGACTTTGATGATACTCGTGTCAAGGAGGGGTGTCTGGGTCTTTGTCAGATCCCATGATCTCCTTACGGTTGAGAAGTATATAGGCTCTAAGGAAATTATGGTTTATTTAAAATACTTGCTAGTTCATATGTCTACCTACTGAGAGCCCATTTTAGTATATAGTAGGATCTATTTAACTGAAAGTTAGATATGCAGCAGCACTATTGCTAGACTTGTAAACTATTCAATTCTGCATTTTTTAAATCTTCATTTTATATATGTGCATACAACTTCATTGAACATATGGTCCTGAATATTTGTTCTGCTTGAAAATGGATTTGTATCATACAGCCTTTTATACAGTCTCATTTTGATAATTTATATCTCTTGCAGTTAAGAATATCCTCTCTGCTTTCCTGTGTTTGTTCCTGCTGCTCTGTTTAGAATGCCCTTACATCTTCTTTCTCTAGTACCTAACCTAATTTAGAAGGGATACTATTATACATGTTGTACTTGAGGTACAGTCAGTGTTGGTTGTTATTGGATTCATTGGAGTAGTAAAAATAGTTTGGAAAAGTTATATAAGAAAGGAAATACAGAGTTGGAAGAGGAAGTAGACCAATGAGATTTTAAGTGAATGACACTTTTGCAGAGTGCAATTGTTAATATTCAAAAAATAGCCTTTAGAAACAAGATGTGCTTGTGTTTCTGTCTTATTTAGTTGCCTGCTATCAAGAGGTTTAGATATTGATAAATAATTTCTGGAAGTAAATATTTAGGAGATATATATATATGTATATATATATATATATATATTTTTTTTTTTTTTTTTTTTTGGGGAGACAGAGTTTCACTCTTGTCACCCAGGCTGGAGTGCAGTGGAGCCATCTCGGCTCACTGCAACCTCTGCTTCCCAGGTTCAAGCGATTTTCCTGCCTCAGGCTCCCAAGTAGCTGGGATTAACAGCTATGCACCACCACGCCCGGCTAATTTTTGTATTTTTAGTAGAGACAGGGTTTCATCATATTGATGAGACTGGTCTCAAACTCCTTACCTCAGGTGTTCCACCCACCTCGGCCTCCCAAAGTGCTGAGATTACAGGCATGAGCCATTGTGCCTGGCCAGAAATTTAAAGATGCATGAAAGTAGGGACTTTTGTATAAAGATGGATATTGCTTCTCTTTACATTTAAAAAGCCCACCATTGATAATTCATAGATAAATGTTGGAAAGCTTAAATATATAAGTGTAACAAAAAGAATATTTTGATTTATCTATATCTTTGCTCCTTTTGACAGCCCAAAGAATTTTTCCTTATGGCTGTTATGATTAGAAAGGTTTAATTTAGCTTCTGTGTGGTGTAGTGGGAAAAGTACTGAGCTTATGAGTCAAGACCCGAAACCTGTGCTCAGCTTGCTAAGGTTCTTAACCTCTCCATTTTCTGATCTGTAAGATAAGATGTTTCCACCTCTAAGTTATGTAACTTTTGATTATTTATGTTAACATGTAAATTAACTAGTATGTCTGATCTTCACTTTAACTTGCTTTTGTTTAAAGAGTTTAGTTTTTTAATAAGACCCCAGTTGTAATATTCTAGCAAAACTTTACTTCTGTTGTCTTAGGATCTCTGCCTGTACCCAAGAATTAAATTGACATAAGGCACATTAACAGAAGAAAAACATACAGATTTTTACATATGTATGGAAACCTTATAGGAAAATGAAGACCCAAAAAGTGGATGGGCCCAAGTGCTGATAGACTAGGTTGAACAAAGAATAACAGTTGTCAAAAAGTAACTAAAATGTATGGGGAGACTAAAGGAAGATAAGAGTTATTTTAACAAATTCTGTTTGTACTGCTTTCTTTTGGCCTGACTTCCCCATCTCTGATGATAAAAATGTATCTTCTGGTATGGAGTGGGCATCTTGCACATGGAAGTTTTATCTACTGCTTTCAAGAAAAGGGGAAATCAGAGTGCCCTTCTTGCACCTACTGTTTTTCAGATGTCTTTAGCTCAGAATAATTTTTATGCCAAAGTGACATATTCTGTTATGCTTCAGTCTACTAGAAAGAGAAAAAGGCAGGAGGGAGGAAGAGAGAGGGAGAATTGAAAAGAAGGAAACTCAAAGTAGATTCCAGGAATAAGAGAAAACACTCTAAAAATGAGAATTGTGCAAAGTTTATTTTATGACATTAAGATTTTTGCTTTAGTAAGTACTGCATAAGTAATATTTAGTTATATAATTTTCCTCCATACCTGGTGTTTTTCTGCCAAGATGAGGAAAAGGAATTATAGGATTAATTGAATATCTAGGCTCTGGTCTGTGACTACTCTTAGAAACTACTAATTTTTAAGATTTTTACACCCTGTTTACTAGAGAAGAGTAACTATTACCTAATTTGGGTAAAGCTAATTGGAGTCTAGATCTCCCAGTATATCATTGTTCCTTCTAGTTTTCCACTTGATGAGTTATACATAGATTTAAAAGAAAGCATATTCTGGGCATTGCCTTATTTCTTTTTATTGCTATACTGGCCCTCAATAATTTTCTTTAGAGAAATATCAGCTCATAAGGAAGTATACTGAAAGTATAGTAGTAAATATTGTCTTCATTCTTCCTGCCATGGCCTCTTTATTTTCTTTGATTCCTGTCTAGAAGACAAGCAACTGTATGTAAAAACTGTTCTCTAAAAAAATTGAGTAATTTGGATGTTTTTTTTTTTTTAATTTAAGATCAGGAATTGCTATTCTATTGTTCATATCACTTTATTCAGTTATTAAGAAATATGAAAGAAGAAAGTGTATTTGGCAGATTTTGACTCAGTGTAAGAAACAGCTGTCAAACAGTACATCTGTCGCCTTCCATCACTAGAAGTATTCAAGCTGGATTTGCCAGCATTTCCCTACCTTGTCTAATAACTTAATTATGATTTTAAACAGTTTTTTAATCATGTTGACTCTCAGTTGGGTTTTCATTTGTTTTTACAAGTTTATTACATGAATTTGTAAAGTCTACCTCTCTGGGCCTTAGTCTTCTGTAGGCTGAACTCCAACTTCTTGCTCTCTAGCACATAGCTATCTGCTTGGCCACTTGTTCACCTTGTTCACACTGGCCAGACCTTGAAGCAGTGTTTTCAAGAAGCTTTCCCTGGTCAGGATGAGGAACTTCTCCAAAAATATTTATCCTTAATTATATTTTGTTTGAATTTTTGACTACTTTTGTTTAAAATCTCTTCTTCCTCAGGAGTTGGCTTTTGCCCTTGTGCTTCAGGGACAGTGCATAGTGGGACTTGTGCCATTGCTGGATATTGTGTGGTGTTGATGAACACAGTGCAATTTAGAGTCTTACTGCAGACCAGCTTATTGCTATACTAGATGTATTGTAGACCCCAATCATGACCCTAGTTTTTGTTTGGAAAGATGCCCATCACTCTATACTGGGTAAAATGAAGAAACTCAAAGCCCTATCCTTGGTATTGGTATTTGTAAACTGCTATCCTGTCCGTTTGCAAGTTTTCAGAGGTGCGGATACGTGAACAGTATATAGAGCTTCTTTGGAAAACCTTCATATTATGTTTTCAGAACAGACATACCCAGATAGCTGTTCCTTTAGTTCAGATAGCTTTGTTGTTGGCTTTTTTTGTGTGTGTGTGTGTGTGTGTGTGACAGGGTCTCACTCTGTCACCCTGACTGAAGTGCAGTGGTATAATCTTGGCTCACTGCAACTTGCACGTTGCAGGTTCAAGCTATTCTCCTGCCTCAGCCTCATGAGTAGCTGGAATCATAGGTGCCCACCACTACACCCAGCTAATTTTTGTATTTTTAATAGAGACAGGGTTTCATCATGTTGGCCAGGCTGGTCTCAAACTTCTGACCTCAAGTGATTTCCCTGCCTCAGCCTCCCAAAGTGCTAGGATTGCAGGCGTGAGACACCACACACAGCCCAGACAGTTTGTTGAACCTGTCAGTGTACACATCTGGTGTTTCCATCTCTTTCATGGTGAATTTTTCAAATCTCTTGATGTGTGAGGTACATGCTGCATGAATGTGTTTGTGAATATTGACAGTGTATTTTCTAGTCACTATCTTTGCGGTGGCAAAATGGGCTGCCTTTCTTTTTTTCTTTCCTTGCTGAATTCATTCTGCCTGGGACCTGGTAGGAAAGGAAGAACGTGACAGATCATTGCCAGACATATTTTGGAAGGGAAATTGAATTGTGCTCATCGATAGCACACAATATCCAGCAGTGATGCAAGGCCCTTGCAAAGAACTAAAATTCAAAAATATGTACCCAAGTTAACATCTTTACTATAAATAACTAAAAAGAGGGTGACATACAAACAGGCTTTTTCCTGTAAATCAGAGGACAGAGAAATCTAAACTGGATATGGTCAAATAATTCAAAGGATACAATGTAACATTTTGTTGGCAAATGAGCCAATGATATTCTAGGCCTAATAATAACAAAGTGTATGTGTTACTTTGATGAACACAAAGTTCATTTCTTATCCAGGTGTGTTTAAAAGTAAAAGTCAATATTGTCATCCTCAAAATGAGAGACCGTGAGGCTACCAGGACATGGATTTGTCTTTTCATCTACTGTTTTTAATAAATTAGCACTAAACCAGTCATTTAGTGTGTTTTATAAACATTTTTTGATTCACTCTGTAAACTGTTCCTGTGGTGCATGTAGGAGATAGATATTATTTCTAGACAGTACTGAGTATCTTCATTTTTTTGCAGCATAACAAAAAATTGTAGTAGGAGATTATGTAATTAAACCCTTAGGTGCTTCTGGAGTTGGATGATGGTAGTGCTTGCACAACAGTGTGCATGTACTTAGTACTACTAAACTGAACAGTTACAAATGGTGAAGACGTTGTATGTTGTGTTTATTTTACCACAATACAAAATATAACCTTTCTTGACACTTCGCACCCCTCCAAAAAACAAAACCATGTTAGAGGCAAATTGGCTATGAATAGTAATATAGATGCACACAATTATATATATGATTGCCTGATAAATACTTTTATATTCATTTCCTTCATTGTTCATTTACTGATTTTTGTAAGATTTATAAACAGTATCTCATTTATTTACAAAAAGCTACAATAGAGAATTTGCACAGTCTTTTTTAACAATTGATAAAAAAATTAATGTCAATACTACATGGAAGTTGTCCTGGCTCTTTTATGGTTTTTCCTTACCAAGAGGAGCTAGAATCATGAGAAATAAATTAAAATCTTCAGTGGGAAGAGGCAAATAGCTCTTTCAATTCTATTAAGAAAATTAAAAATGACTGCCTATACCTAAGGTTCCCTTCCCAGAAAGGTGCACCCTCAGTCTTACACAGCTCTTAGCTAATGACTGGTTGCATTTTCTCTGGAAGCCCTCAAACAATGCTTTATTGCAGTCTGCTTGTCTCATTACCCACAAGTCAGTGATTCCATTCTGTTATTTTTGTCTGTCTTTTTTTGAGACGTACTCTTGCTCTGTTGCCCAGGCCGGAATGCAGTGGCACAATCTCTGCTCACTGCAACCTCTACCTCCCGAGTTCAAGTGATTCTCCTGCCTCAGCCTCCTAAGTAGCTGGGACTATAGGTGCATGCTACCACGTCTGGCTAATTTTTGTATTTTTAGTAGAGATGGGATTTCACCATGTTAGCCAGGCTGGTCTTGAACGCCTGGTTTCAGGTGATCCACCTGCCTCAGCTTCCCAAAGTGATGGAATTACAGGCATGAGCCACCGTGCCTGGCCATTTTTATCTATTTTTAATATCCCTTGAGGTAGTAGCCAACCACTCTGAGTGGCTTATGTGGTCATCTAAAATAACATTTATAGTTTGTTTAGACTAACATTTAGTCTAAACTATCGTTTAGACTCTGATAACAAAATGATAAGTTTTTTAAGCCTGTATTTTTGTATACAGTTTTGTGTATAAAGGATTTTTCTTAGGAATACCTATCATTTTATGCAGACATATCTGTATTTTTCATCTTAATGTAAATCAGATTATAGTGGTCAATTCTAAATATAAGTGGAAAAACTTTTGGTTTTTTTTCGGTTAATAAAAAACAAGATGCTAACTTCAGAGATCCAGAAATAAATTACTGGCCAAATTCAGACTTGAACTTTTTAGGAGCTAGACAATCCTTAAGGATGATTTTATTTTTTAAAGAATGATAGATTTCTTGCTGTTAGCTCCCATCCCTAAGAGTATTTCAAACAGTGGCTCTTGATAATATCACATAAGATTGTTTTCTCTGTAAATGGCTGATGAAGCTGGAGAGAGGGCCTAGAGAAGAAACCATACCACAAAGAGTGAAATTTTTAAAATTGTACTTCCTTAGCAGCCTTTGCTTATCTTTCACATTCCCAGTTTTTCAGAAATGCTTTATTTTTCCTTACTAACCTAAACTAGGGATTAGCAAACCTTTTTTGTATAAAGTACTATTAAGTAAATATTTTGGGTTCTGGGAGGCCACAATCGATCTCTATCACATATTCTCTTTTTTCTTCTTTCTTTTTATTTATTTATTTATTTTTTTGAGACGGAGTTTCGCTCTTGTTACCCAGGCTGGAGTGCAATGGCGCAATCTCTGCTCACCGCAACCTCCGCCTCCTGGGTTCAGGCAATTCTCCTGCCTCAGCCTCCCGAGTAGCTGGGATTACAGGCACGCGCCACCATGCCCAGCTAATTTTTTGTATTTTTAGTAGAGACGGGGTTTCACCATGTTGACCAGGATGGTCTCGATCTCTTGACCTTGTGATCCACCCGCCTCGGCCTCCCAAAGTGCTGGGATTACAGGCGTGAGCCACCGCGCCCAGCCTTCCTTTTTATTAATGCCTTTCTCTTTCTCGCTCTTTTTTTTTTTTTTTTTTGGATACAGGGTCTTACTCTGTCACCCAGGTGGGAGTACAGTGGCACCATCATGGCTCAGCCTGGAGTTCCTGGCCTCCAGCAATTCTCCCACCACTGCCCCCAGCTGTTTTTTTTGTTTTGTTTTGTTTTTTTGTATTTTTTGTAGAGATGGAGTTTCACCATGTTGCCTAGGCTGGTCTTGAATTCCTGGGCTCTAGTGATCTTCCACCACAACCTCCCAAATTCCTGGGATTATAGGCCTGAGCCACTGTGCCTGACCCTTTTTATTATTACTTTAAAAATTATCCATTAAAAATATAAAAAATGGTTTATTTGTTTGTTTTACATTTTCACAGCCTTACTAAAAACAAGCTGCAGGCCAGACTTGTCTCACAGGCCATAGTTTGCCATTTCTTGGTCTAGACTATTTTAACCAAAGAAATAATTAGAATCCACTGGAAAGTGGCTTGGAATCTCTTTACTTTTCCACAAAAATGGAAAACATATAGGAAAATAAATCATTTGTGACATCACTTGTGTTAACAAGTCCCTATCCCTGGTTGTTTATTACTTCTATTTTGCTTTAAATTAGAATTTTATACATATGGACTCACAGAATAATAGAAAAAATTGTTCCTACATGTAACCATGATTGGATACATTGTTATCCCCCCTTCTTTTTTTTTTTTTTACTATGATTTAATTTGAAATGTTTCCCCATCGAAGCCCTAGTGACTTTAAGTTTTATAAATCAAAAGCACATTGGATATAAATTAATCTTTAAAAAAAATAAGCCCATATGTACCCTAAAACATAAAATGCAATAATAAAAAAAAAAAGCCAGAGAATTAGATGTAGCAGCTCTTTCGTAGAAAGTGTTAATCTTCAGAGAGGCAGAAAGAAGTACTTTTTTTGCAATACACTATTATGGTTTCCAGTTATTCATAGTTGAGGCTTTAAATTACTTAAACTAAAAACCGTGATTTCTGTGTATACCAGTTATTAAGAGCATTGATATTAAAAATTACCTATAAACGTGTATAGTACTTGACTTTACTTCTGCTAAATTAGAGGATAGTCTTGATCTACTAATAGGGTGTAGTAGTGTAGTTTAGTAATAATAATTGCTTGCCTTTATTAAACACATACTCTGTAGGGGGCAGTATGATATGCACAAATTATTTTATTTAGTTTCTGCAAGAATTCTATGAGCTAGGTGCATTTATTGGCCTTGTTTTACAGCGTCTAATCTGTTATCCATCTCTATTATTTTGTCATTTCAAGGAATGTTATATAAGTGAAATCTACAGTAGGTATGTGACCTTTTGGAATTGATTTTTTTTTAGCCTAATTCCATTAAGATTATCCAAGTTGTTGCATGTGTCAGTAATTTGATGTTATTTATTGCTGAGTATAATTTCATCAGTTTAATTTTTTGCCATTGAAAGACATTTGAATTGTTTCTAATTTGGGGCCATTATGAATAAGGTTGCTATGTACATTTGTGTGCATATTTTTATGTAAACATAGTTTTCATTTCATAAATATTTTGTGTAAATATATCTCAGTTTTTCTGTTCCTATTGGTGGACATTTTTTTTTTTTTTGCTTATATGAATATGATGTAATGAATGGCCTTCTGTATGTCATCTTGTCCATATCTATGATAGTTTTTCTAGGGTAGGATGTGGGCCTAGAGGTAACATTGCTGGGTCTTATAAAAAGTACATGTTTAACTTTAGATACTGCAGGTTTGTTCTTCAAACTGATTATATCAATCTATATTTTCACCCGTAGTTTTTGAGAGTTCTTGTTTTTTCATATTTTTATCAACACTTGTTACTATCAAACTTTACAGTTTTCGTCAATTTGATGGGTATGAATTGGTATTTGTTGATTTAAATTTGCCTCTTATCAATCACAAATGAGGTTAAACATTTTTATATACATTACCTACCTCTTCATATCTTCAGGTCCATTTTTCTCTGGGTCATTTTCTTACTGAATTTTTAAAGAGACTCTGTATATTCTACATATTTATCTTTTTAAAAACTTATTATGGGAAAATTTTAACATTCAAAAGTAGAAATAATAATGAACCGTCATATAGTACTAGCCAATATTGTTTCTCTATACTTATATCTTTTTTTCCACCTCCATGATTTTATACCCATCCCAACATTATTTGATCTGGGAATATTTGAAGCATACTTACAATATTATTATCTAAAAGTATTATAGTAATATTATTAATGTGTAATAATACTATTAGAATAATATCATATCACTCCTTAAACAAAAAAGTCATTTTCTTAATATCATCAAATATTTAACCAGTATACATATTTCTTGACTGTTTTATAAGTGTGATCTTATTTATCTTATTTTTTTTTTAAACAGTTGATACTTTTGAATTGGGATCCAGAAAATTTCCATAGTTATAGATGGTTAATCAGTCTCTTAAGATTCTTTTAATCAGGAATCAAGTAATTATCCTTTCTTTTCTGTGAACGGTATTTCAGGATTTCTGAATAATTGAGAATGAGGAAGTTTCTCTTTATAGGAGTATTCCAGCTAATGTAAGTCAAGTTGAAATGATTAAAAAAAAAGATCTTGACCTGCATGTCAAATAAAAAGAAAAATTAAAAAATAAATAAAAATCACTGTTTTACAACCCCTAATGAATTAGTACATCAAGATAATTGTCATTAATGGTTGCTGACATCACAAAAAAAGAGAAACAATGAAAAATTATATAATTCCTGATGGAGGTTGATTTCCTGTTACTCTCCAGAAATGATTGTGAGGATGTTTATTTTGTTTTAAAATTGTTATGGATTATTGATTTATACATTTGTATTATATTTCAATCCATTGAATTTATTTTCCTTATTGATACTCATATTCACCCGTTTTTGGCCAGTAGGAACCTATTCAGTTTCATTCTTGAGGTTTTTTTGACATGATAGTATTATACCAGAAAGCAAGAAAGCTAAAATGTGGTAGGGTTACTTTACATGTTTTCCTGGCCCAGATTTGAAATCAGTCATTTCCACAGGGTGTTCTTGTTCCTTTTAGTGGCAAATTGTATTTGGAGACTGTAAGTTGGGTCCTAGGGATATTCATTACTACTGGGTTGGCCATGTCTCTAAGAATGATTAGTGGATCTGACCTATGAGATATGCATCTAAAAAATTGTTAAGATAAAATACATCATGAATTTATATTAATACTTCTTCCTCTAATTCAAGGCTAAAGGTTTTAGCCTTCCACACTTACTTTTTTCTACATATCAGTTCTCAAGGACATCTGCATAATCTCCATGTTTTGTCACAGTAGTCTCAGAATAATAATGCCAACTTTTTCACTAATAATATAGTTTTACTTAAAACAATTTCAGAGTTGTGCACGATGACTTATGCCTGTAGTTTCAGCACTTTGGGAGGCCAAGGCAGGCAGATCACTTCAGCCTAGGAGTTCAAAAGCAGCGTGGGCAACATGGTGAAACCCCATCTCTACCCCCCCAAAAAAAAGAAAAGAAAAAAAGAAAGTTAGCTGCTCCTCGTGGCATGCATCTGTAGTCCCTGCTACTTAGGAAGCTGAAGTGGGATAATGACTTGCGCCCAGATCAAGGCTGCAGCCGAGATCCAGCCTTGGCAGCAGAGCAAGACCCTGTCTCAAGAAAGAAGGAAAACGAATTTTAGGTTTTTTTGCTTGTTGATTGATTGATTTTTTGCTTTTATTTCTTAGGGTATTCCCACCAGAAATGTACAGTCACTTTACTGTATCTTAAAGAAACTTGCAGTGGAACCCTTGATTTTTGCTTTTATTTCTTAGGGTATTCCCACCAGAAATGTACAGTCACTTTACTGTATCTTAAAGACACTTGCAGTGGAACCCAAGTGACAATTGGGTTTACTTGTTCCATTTACTTTTTAATTTTATGGATTTTTTTTAACACTTTATTTTGTTTTGTAGTTATGTAAAATATTTACATGGTACTAAAAGTCCTATCTGTAAAATTAAGTATATTCAAAGAGCTCTAGTTGTTACCTCTATCCCTGCCTCCCCACACAGTCTTATTCCTGGGTGACTGACGATATTTTTGTGTTTATGGCTGAGTGGGTGCTGGAGATGGAGCAGTGGGATGGCAGTAGTGGGAGATTCCATCCATGGTTTCATTTATAGAGTTCCACTTAATCTCTTTCTCCTTTGGCATGGAGCCTTATACCTGCCCTCAGTGTGCCTAGTGCTTCAGAGTCACAGGCTTTCTGATGCAACCTTTGTAGATCAAACCTTCAGTCTGATACAATTTGGAAGGAAAAGCCTAGCCGCACTAAATGAGGGAAAGACTAACTGTTGATTTCAACTCTCTCAGGGATATCCAATCGTTTGGCTTCCCTGGGCCACATTGGAAGAAGAAGAATTGTCTTAGGTTACACATAAAATACACTAACAGTAATGATAGCTGACGAGCTTAAAAAAAGAAAAAGTGCAAAAAAAAAAATCTCATAATGTTTTAAGAAAGTTTATGAATCTGTGTTGGGCCATGTTCAAAGCCATCCTGGGCTGCCTGCGGCCTGTGGGCCATGGGTTGGAGAAGCCTGATCTAAGTCTTTAGATGGGGTGGGGGCAGTGGTTGGGAGTGGTTCCTGGTTCCTATTGTCTGTCCCCGCAGCCATTTTATATTTTCACATTCTCTTGTCTGCTAATACATGCCATTTATAACTCTGAAAAGTTGATTGATGATTCTCACTTTGTTTCTACTACCTCTAAAGATTTATGCCATTTGAAAAAAAAAAGTTCTTTGCTTTTTTTAAAATGGGATTTTGAGGTAAGTATGTGTTCATTTTGCTTTATTTAACCAGGAGCCATCTCTGTGCTCACGTTTCTGTTAGAGGAAATTTGGCCCAGGTATGCTTTAAACCCTGGCTGTTTGAGAGCCAATTGCTCATCTGTGATTCCCACAGATATCCTGTGTATTCGAGTGTCATATGGTCTCAAACATGGCTGAGGGAGAGTCTAGAGACAGGCACACACAGTGATTAACATCTATAAATACAGAGATGGGTTTACATAAAGAATTCTAAATTCACAAAATTAAGGCAGAACCAAAATTTTAGTGTGGTTTTGTTGTTATAAAGCCTTGAATTTAAAGTACTTTTGATTGGCTTACATTCAGTGTGTTAGAGGGTACTTATGCTATATGTGCAATTGCATCCTAGTTGTGTAAATAACCAGAGAAAAGAGGGTAAGTGACATGAACTCTGGATGTTGAGTATTTATTATCAAAAGGCAGAATGATGGAGACTGAGTATAGAAAATAGAATGTTTTGGAATCAGAGTTACCTGTAGCCATTTATAAAAATAAATTAGTTTAGTCTATAATTTGGGGGCTTTAGGAAGCCAGAAATAACATTTCTTTCCCTTTTCTACTTTGAAACTAATTGATAAGTAGACATGGACAAAAAAATTTCAGCTTTATTACTAATAAAACTGGTGTGGAAGGTGAGATATTTGGCCTCAATAGACATTCTATTATTTAGCCTCTGAATTAGACAAACATACTCTAACACTGGTTGGTCACTGATAGAGCAGGTCTCCCCCTAATAGGAGCAGAGTCAGCCCCTGTGCTTACCAGGTAGTGGAGGGCTGACTAGAATGCTGCCTCTATGAAGGAAGGAAGAACCACTGGAGAACATGCACCTAGAAGTTGTTAGGGTGATAGGTCCTTCTCCAGGTTCACAAATCAGTTTGTCACTCCTTCCTTGGCTGAGGGGAGAATGAATGAGTGAAAAGAAGCTGAAAGTATGCTTTCTAAACTTTTCCCTCCTGGAGATTTGAATGGAAATACAGAGAAGAAATGTTTCCCCTAAATATGTAATATGTAACAGGTATAATATGTAGCAATCATATTCATATTCAAAGAGTATTATGAAGTAACAGGCAGTAACTGGCCCATCATTATGTGTCACACTGAATTGCATGCTACTCATTTTATATCATGCTTGGTAAGCCCTCTTTAATCTGAAAACATCTTGCCGTTTTTTGGCCCTGGATGATTTTCTTGTACCATTTCTTTTCTTGGGTTCTCTGTATTTTCATTCCATTAAATAGCTGTGCTTATTAGACACTTACATATGAATATGGCCAAGTATTAAGGGACTTTGAAAGGTACTTTTAATACTTTTAATTAGAAATAATATTTGCTTTTCCAACTAATTTTAGACTATCTATATTTTGTAAGCTATAACCAGTCAGTGTGTGAATGCTTTATATATTCAAACAGCAGGTTATACCCACTTCCTTACCTACGCAGAAGCTGTTGCTCTTTCTGCCAGAGAGCAACCAAATTTTCCTGAGCAGTGGTAGCTACCTGATGGCTACTGTAAGGAACTTCTGATCTACTTTCCTCCCTAGTTCCTTTCTTATTCTAATAGTGGTCATGAACCCTCTTAAATTCCCTTATTTTTATTTTCTTTCTTTATTTGACTTAACTGTTTGGTTAATTTCACTACAGGAAGTCTTTCATGCACACACAGGCACATGCCCTTAGCTTTGTCAGTATCTTAATTCTATTGCTCTACTACATCAAGAAGTTTTCAACTGTCCTGTCTGCCCCCGCACCTTCTTTATGTTGAGGGAGGAGTTATTAAAGTTTTATCTGTTTTGTTTGGTAGACTGACCTATGAAAACTAACCTACTATTTGTAAGAGTGGACAAAAAATTTCAGCTTTATTCAGTTTTTTTTTTAGCAGGAGAAAGCTATCTGGTTTTCAAAAAGTGAGGTATCAACTTATAGAAAATATTCTGCTTGTAGTTTAAAATAATTTCTTCTTGTATTTATATATTATAGAAATGCTATTTTTATTAAGTAACTTTTAGTACCTCCTCTTTTTTTTTCCCCTCTAAGTGCCGTATAAGGAGTATACAAGTATGACTAAAGTAATCACTGCTTTTAAAGAATTTATCTTTCTATCTGGTAGAAGAGATACTATAACAAGGTAAAGAGAGGTACAGGCAAACACCTGTACCTGGTTTAAAAGCAACAAAATTCCCAAAATCTATGATTCTTGTATGAGTTTTGAGTGAAAGAGAAATGGTAGTATAGAATACTTAGCGTGCTAGTACAAGTCTTTGCCCTGGTTCTGATTTAACACATTGTCAGATCTCCTATCAATTCTCACTATTAATTTTTCTAAACTATTTCCCAGCTTTTCTTGTTCCTTCCCCTGCCTCACAAGCTGGGGTGCTGGCTTTTGTAAGAATAGAATAAGAAGATAGAGCAGATAGGAGGTGGAGGAACAAGAGGTGAGTAAGATTAGGTAGGTGTATAAAAGATGGTCATGCAAAATTTGTACATACAGCCTTGCCCTTGAACTTTTGAAAACTTCTGTTTAACTTACAGATTTGGTATATTGTGTTAACTCTGCTCTACACTTTCCTAAATCTTTCTCTAAAATGTCTTCTAGCTGTATCAACTACCTTATTTTATTGACTATTTGTTGTTAGTATGTGGATTAAGGCACATCATTGGACTGTCATGTGCATTTACAAATACAACATCCCTTTGTGAAAGGAAGAGTAATTTTTAGTAATCTGTGTAGTTTATGAGCTCTGTTTCATCTGTCATTGACTTTGATGCAGATTAGATTGACTTTTTAAAGGCATGCTTTTGAATTATGTAACAAAGACAAAGTTTTACATAAAAGATAAGGGGACAATGCATTTTATTCTCAAGAATATTTTAAATGAATCATACTTAGAAAATAATATGTGTCATTAGTTCACCAATAGCTATAACTCCTCTGAATTAACTTTAGATTATCACATACATACAGTAACATTTATAAATTTTAGAATGTGAGACTCATTGAGAGATAAAATACTGCCTATTACATAGGGTGGTTGTGACAGTTAATTTAGTATGTTTAAAGCCACTTTGAGTACTACCTGGCCCATAGTAAGTGCTACATGAGTTTATAAGTGTTCGCTAACATTTATTTTGTTTTTATTATTGTTATACAGTGGTAAAAATTTCTTAAGCAATGAACTGAAGTCTAGATTTTTGAGATGTAGTCATTTACTGATTATAAAGCAAATGCCTTTAGATATTTTAACTTCATTTGTACTCTCTGTAATAGGAGGCTGATTTTACTAAAATTATATAATTATATACATCTGTTTCTGTCTCTTTGTTAGTACCTTTAAGAATGTCATGCTGAATCTTAGAATGCCAGGACATTTCATGTGGTGTGAATGTAGGATATTCATTTACACATCACTGCACAGACAGCCTCTATATAATCAACCTATTGGTTATTGAGATCTCTTTTATTGCCTTGCTGTAAATCTTATCTTGTAATTTCAACACATAATTTGTGGCACTTTAGTTTTTTTCCCCTTTATAGTTTAATAACTTAGGTTTGTACATGCTTAAAATGTCAAACAGTAAAACTGGGAACAAAGAGAATTCCTTCACCATCCTTGAACCCCTCCTTATCCAGAAATAGAGATGACTAGTTTTAAGTATTCTTTCAAAAATATCCTGTGCATTTACAAACACATGCATGTATATCCATCCTCTTTTTAAAACACATATATTACTCCACTCCTTACCTTTCTTCATTTAATATTCATGAAGATCAGTTTCATTCTGTGTCAATTTACATGGGTCAGTCTTTCTTGGAGCTTCAGTCTATATATTCCATGTATGTGTAACTATCATTTATCTAATCCTACATACATTGTTTTGTATTTTTTACTTCTTGCAATGTCATAACTAAGGACTTGTGTATATATCTTTCTGTGTACGTTTATTTGTAAGATGAATCCTATAAATAGAATTGCGAAGTTCAAGAGGATATATTTTTAATGGAACTAAATAATAGTTTATAATTTCCTACATACATGGTTTGAGAGGGCTTTCTTCCCCTACTCATTCTAAAATAGCATATTACCAAGTTTTAGATCTTTGATGAGTGAAACCTATTATCTTGTTATTGTATATTTATCTATCACTGAAGTTAAACTTTTTTTATGTTTAAAAGTTACTGACATTTATTCTTGGCTGGGTGTGGTGGCTCATGCCTGTAATCCCAGTACTTTGGAAGGCCGAGGCAGACAGATCACTTGAGCCCAGGAGTTCCAGACAAGCCTGGACGACGTGGGGAAACTCCATCCCTACAAAAAGTACAAAATTAGCTGGGTGTGGTGGTATGTACCTGTAGTCCCAACTACTCAGGAGGCTGAGGTGGGATTATTGCTTGAGCCCAGGAGACAGAGGTTGCAGTGAGCAAGATCATGCCATTGCACTACAGCCTGGGCCACAGACAGAATGAGACCTTGCCTCAAACAAACAACAAGAAAAAAGTCATTAATATTTATTCTCCACTAAAATACCAGTTCACATGCTTTGCCAATATTTGTTGAGTTACTAGTTTTTTTTTCTAATTAAGTTTTTAAAGTAGAAATTTAAAAATGTTGTAGTAAGATCAATCTATTTTTAATCAGTGTTATGATTAAAACATAACACTTATTCTGAGTTGCTGCCCATGCTACATTTCCTCCCTGTATTTTCTTCTAGTATTTTTATGTGTTTTACTTTTTACCATAAAATTTTGTTGGATATGTCACTTACTGGTATGAGAAGTAGGGTAGGAATTCAGCTTAATTTTTTTTAAGATAACTAGTCTGTTATGCCAACACCTTTTTTTCCATTAGATATATGTTTTATCCTCAGTAATTTGAAACACTATATTCATTATACTCTTTGTTCTTGAGTTTTTTTCTCGATTCTTAATTTGGCATAGTTTCTCATTATGCTACCACAACTCCCATGTCAACATAGTTGCTATTTTATATTTTGTTATACATTATTTTCAAAATAAGGTATTTCTTAATGTTTTTACTGTTCAAACCTTAAATCCTACATAAAGCAAAATTTTGTTTTTTCTTCTGCTGTGCAGTTAGTCTCTGAAATTAATTTTTAGATATCTGCTCCTGAGCTCCCCTTTGGTCAGTGTACTCTAATTTAGAAGTAGTCTCTAGTCAAATATGATGAACACTGTATAATTTCATAATTTCTCCTGAGTTTGAAGAATTTTTCTTTCTTTTCTAGCTTTTAATCTAGACAACGAACAACCAGATTATGATATGGATTCAGAAGATGAGACTTTATTAAATAGACTTAACAGAAAGATGGAAATTAAGCCTTTGCAATTTGAAATTATGATTGACAGACTTGAAAAAGCCAGTTCTAATCAGGTACTGTACCATGTAAAGATGTCTCTTATCTTCTAGTTAACCCAATTTGCACGTTTATTTTGCATTTTCTTAAGACCTGAATGTGTTGCATTTTACTATCTCTTGGATTTCTTTCCCTGGCATCCCAGAATTTCTATTTACAATATTCCTTGAATGGAATACTTAAGCACAATTTCTTTGAATATGAATATGAAGAGTACTATTCTATTTTCCTGTTTGGATAAAAATGATACTAGTTACAGTGTTACAGTATTTTCTTGATCCTTTCCATATGACTATTATTGGTGCTTCCATAACTAAATTTGCTTGCTTGAGTCTCTAAGGCGGTCAGCTTATGTCAGATCTTGCTCAGATATTAAGGTACTCATCATTTTAAATGGATTTTAATTTTAATTACTTATGTATTATTTTAATTTTTCAGTGAGGGAAAAATTATTTACAAAAGAATATTCTTTAGTGAGCTATTTCATATATGGCACAGTTAATTTAAAATGGTCCTGTCTTTCTGGAAGCAGTTAAGCAGTGTAAGTCAGGAGCCTAAAAATGTTTATACACTTTGATTTAATAATCTCATCTCTCGAGATTGTTCACAAGAAAAATAATTAGAAAAAATGTCAGTGATGTTTGAGTAAGAATGTTCAGAATAAATAAGATGTCTCTGGTGGACTGTAACACAGCCATTAAAAAATCATGATTTTGTAGGATATCTAGTGCCATAGGAAATTGTACATTATATAATATCAGATTTCAAAACAGGATACAGAACTCTTTATGTGGAAAACTCTGAGGTTAGTTTAAAGCGTTTATGTTTATACATGTGCATAGAAAACAAAAGAATGAGGAAGTTTACAGCAAAATGCTAATAATGGTTATATTTGGGTCCTGGAATTATTGGTGATTTTTATGTTCTTTATTCTATTTTTCTATGTTTTCCAAACTTACTATAATAAGCATGTGTTGATACTGTAATTAGATTTTTAAAATAAACTATTTAAAAAAATAATTCTTGGTGTACCTGTGTGGTATATTAATGTGCTAATTGTTATTAATATACTAAGAAGTTAGAGATACAATAGAGTTGCAAATAAACTTTTTACAGAAGATTGTTAAAACTTTTCACTAGTTTACCCATACAAATTTATTATTTTATTTTATCCTACAACTTTTATTTTATCCTACAAATCTCTAAAGCATTATGAGCTCTTCACAGCATTTTCTTTTGAAAAGTGACTTTACTGCATATTTAACCTTTCTATCAATCTTCCCCCTCCCCCCATTTTGATGGAAAGTAGTCTCCACTGTACTATTCAAAGAAGTACATTTTTAAAATTGAATTTTGTGAAATTCACTTTACTGGTTTTTGAGAGCTTGTCTTACTTGGTTTTTTGTTGAGAGTTCTAAAAAAGTATCAAATTGATGTTCATTATAATTAGTGGCTTACAGTTTTCCTGGGATTTTAGTCACAGACATCAAATAGAGTTTCAATTTTTCTTTAGATGTAAAATTTCCTAGCAATCCTAGGCTGGATCTGCCTTTTGGTATTTTTATGATTTTCTGTGATTGCTCAGAAACTGCTCATGGTGGCTGAGATTATATCATCAGAAGCCTTCAGCTCTGTTCTGTAATTTGCTTTCTTTCAGTTAGTAAGTAAGATTTATTTAGTGTGCAGGTGAACAAGGCAGGGGATAGCACTGAATAAGACAGATGACAAAAATTCTGCCCTTATTCAGCATATTATCCAAGTGGAGACAGGATAAAAAAGCATGTAAGCAGTACAGTTAACTGTGCACATACAATCAGCCCCATCCTATTTTAGGTCTCTTTGCTCAGGGACAAGCTTCTAGGCCATGAAACAACTAGCTAGGCACAGGGCATCTGCTTTCAGCAGTGGAGGTAAAAGTGGAGGTTTTGTCATTGGAACAAAATAATGGTCCTGTATTAGAATCAAGGATTGAAGATAACAAAGGGCTGTCTTCATTCCATTGCTTGATTTGTTAATGCATGGATCTCTTTACTTTTCCTTTATGGGGGCTGGCATAGTACTAGGTCTCACGACAAGGACTCAAGTTTGTAGTTAAACTTCTTATTAGGTTGACAGAAAAAGATCAAAGACTTAGGCAAACCTGCCTCTGTTATTCTGGGAGACTATTTCGGTGAAGTCATGATTGAAAACTCCTGTTGCCAAATGCTGTTATTTTCAGTCCCAGTCTGTCTCCTTATATCTTGGAACTGTCTTCACCTTTAAAAATAAAAATAAAAATACAGTTTATTCCCTCTGATTTTATTGTTTCTCATGACCATTCTTTCTTTTGCTTGATCCTTTTCATTCAACTCCTGTAAACATCAGAGTTTCTTGAAATTCTGTTCTTATCCTACATATTTTTGTGTAATA
This sequence comes from Aotus nancymaae, assembly GCF_030222135.1. Lineage (NCBI taxonomy): Eukaryota > Metazoa > Chordata > Mammalia > Primates > Aotidae > Aotus > Aotus nancymaae. The sequence goes on along the minus strand of NW_026988442.1, from coordinate 63,262,973 downwards.
GCTCAATAAGCATTTTTGTGGATGTAATAATGTATTACCTTTGGCCTTGACCTCTTTCTCAAGCTCCAGGATTTTTTCTGCCCCTTTTGATTTTGCCTATTGATATCTTCACCTAGATGGCCCACAGTCCTCTCAAGTGTATCCTTTTAAAAACTGAACTTACTGTCTTACCCTAGATAATCTTGTAATCCTTATCTCTTCAGTAACTCCCAGAACTCAGTTTCATCCACTTTTTTTTAAATCCCTTTCCTTCACTGATAATTAACTCAGTTCAGGGTTTATCAGGTTTTATCAAAACCCTGAATTGAATTAGTTCCCAGTGAAGGAAAGAGATTTGACAAACCCCTGAACTGAATTAGTTATCAAATTATTTGATTTAATGTCTTCTTTCCAACATGACAACTAATTGCAATACCTAACCTGAGACTGAATCTTGTACTGGAGGGGAGTGGGGGGATGCTATGAAGATTATTTTTGAGTTAGTTGACAATATTGGGATATAAATAGTAGATTACATAATACTTTCAATGTTAAATTTACTAAAATTGAATACTATGATTATGAAAGGAAATATCCCTATTCTTAAGAAGTATACACTTAAGTATTTAGGAGTAAAGAGCCATGACATGTGTAACTTACCACCCTCAAATGGAGCAGAAAAAAATTTGTACACGTGTGCACACACACACTTAGAGCTCGAATGCACACAAATGTTAAAGCAAATGAATATAAAAGCTAACAATACACGAGTCTTGGTCTAAAGGGGTATACAGTGTTCTTTGAAATGTTTTATTCTTGCTAGTTTTCTAAATATTGAGATTAAAGTTAATTTTTTAAAATCACAAGCCATCTTAAATGGCATTCTCTTTCATAGAATTTTCTCTAAAATAAATAATAGAACACTTTCTAAGAAACATTTTCTTAATTTTTTTTTCAAAAACCCTCAATGTTTTAATTTATAAACCCTTACCTTCTTCTTAAACTATTGAGCACCCTATTTTTAGTTACTGATTAACCTTCTGTAACCTATTGACCTTACACTGCTGCTCTCAACTTATCACACATTCCCATAGAAAGACCATGCCTGCTGAAAACAGAATGCTCCTAACACTGTGGATAATCATTTTCCATCATTTTGCTTCCCTTCTACCTCCATGCTGCCTTTACCATCTTGTAGAAGCATCCTAAACCCTTTCTAACTCTTCCTTGTATACCTGTACCTTGAATATTTTATTTTCAATTATCTTTTCCCTCATTTCTTCAATCTTTCTCTGCCCAAAAGGTGCCCAAGTTCCCATTTCCAGGAGAACCCTTTCATTTGACCCCATCCTTCTCAGCTAACTACCACCCAATATCTTCTGTTTTTTTAATCATAGTTAAAATTTCAGAAGATTAGCTATATTTGGTGCTTCCTATGTTTACCTTTTACTCACATCACAATCCATTTCAGTTAACTGAAATTGCAGTGTTTAAGATTACCAGTGGCCTCCTAATTGTCACCAAGAGCCTCTTTTCAACTTGTATCCTATTTAATATCCCTGTAGTATTGAATGATGTTGACCAGGACATTTTCCTGATTCTTTTCTTCTTTCTTCATCTCTTTATCTTCAGTGTTGATATTTGCTTTGTTATCTGTCCTCTGCATGTTTTTCATTTATCTTAAGCTGCTAACGGTTTGTTGCTGGTTCCCAAATCCATACCTGTACCTACTAAGCTCCAGAGCTGGATTTCTAGTGGAACCTTACCACCTGAGCAAGTATTTTAAATTTAACATTTCCAGACCTCCTTTGACTCCCTTAGTTTTGCTCTCTGATATGGTTTGGATTTGTGTCCCTGCTGAAATATCATGTCAAATTGTGATCTCCAGTGTTTGAGGAGGGCCTGGTGGGAGGTGATTGGATCATGGGAGTGGATTTTCCCTTTGCTCTTGTCATGACAGTGAGTTCTCACAAGATGTCACAAGATTGTTTCACAAGATTGGCTCACAAGATTGTTTTACAGACTTGTTCTCACAAGATTGTTTAAGTGTGTAGCACCTCCCCTTTCTCTGTCTTTCTTCTCCCACCACGTAAGATGTGCGTGCTCCCCCTTTGCCTTCCACCATGACTGAGTTTATTGAGACTTCCCCAGCCATGCTACCTGTACAGCCTGCAGCACCGTGAGCCAATTAAACCTCTTTTCATTATAAATTACCCAGTCTCAGGTAGTTCTTCATAGCAACACAAGAGCAGACTAATATGCTCTTTCTTAATTAATGATATATATCATTTTCATCTTCCACCTAGTTGGCCAGTTTGTACTTGAGTGCTGACATCTTTAAAATCATCCCAAACATCACTAAATCAAACCAGTTTTGTGTTTCACAGTGTCACATAGGTTGAGTATACCTTATCCAAAATGTTTGGAACCAGAAGTGTTTTGGGTTTTAGATTATTTCACATTTTGGTTTATTTACAGATACATAATGAGATTATTTGGGGATGGAACCCAACTCTAAACATGAAATTCACTTATTTTTCATATGCATTTTATGTACACAGTCTGAAGGTAATTTTTTTTTAGAATATTTTAAATATGTGCATGAAACTTTTCACTGCATTTTGATTGCGACCTGTCAAATAAGATCAGGTGTGTAATTTTACACTTGTAGAATTATGTCGGCACTCAAAAAAAAATGGATTTTGGAGATTTATAGATTAGAGCTGCTCAACCTGTGTTTGTTGGCTGTATCCTCTTCCCTTATTTTCATTATTTTTCACCTGGACCACTGCTATTCTGCCACCAGCTATTTTATTAAAAGTTCATCTTCTTAAAAAAAAAAAAACTTCAATGGCTTCCACTGTCTATAAAGTGAAATCCATACCACCTTACTCCAAACATGCTGAACTTCCTTCTGGTCCTCTAATGTACCATGCCTTTTATGGCTCTACATTGTTCCTTCTGCCTGTAATGCCAGGTCCTACATTTTTAATAGTTTTTAGTAATACTATCACCTTGGCATATAGATACATGTTTTCTAAGACCATAGTCTAAGACTAAGTATTTGCTGTCCCAGCTATAGTCCTCATGCCTCATGCCAGTGGTGGTTATAGTACCACTGTTTATGGTACCAGTGGTGTTTATAGTACTGGTTTCCCTACTGGATCAGTTCTGTGGCCTGATTTTAGGCATTGTGGATTCCAAGCCCGATGCACCAATACTTCTGAAGATGTGGAACTGTCCAGTATCTTGTTATAAGTTCTGTCTATTGCTTACAAATAGAAACTTTGATACATGCACTCAACCTTCATTGTACTTATAAAATACAAATTAGAAGTGCCTAAAACACAATATAATAATCACATCATCAGTTTCTTTCATCATGCAGCACTTTAAGTGTTTACTTGATACTGCGTTATTGATTATGCTTTGGCTAGGGCAGACCCCAAACAAATGCACCAAGTCAGTGAGGCAGTTAGGAAAATGTGGTTTTCATGTGCACTAGGAACAAGTACATTTTTACATGGGAGAGGATGGGACGGGGTGTCTCCTGTATTTTTTATTTTTTTGAGATGGAGTTTTGCTCTTATTGCCCAAGCTGGAGTGCAGTGTCGAAATTGTGGGTCACTGCAACCTCCGCCTCCTGGGTTCAAGCTCTTCTCCTGCCTCAGCCTCTTAAGTAGCTGGGATTGCAGGCATGTGCCACCACACCTGGCTAATTTTGTGTTTTTAGTAGAGACGGGGTTTCTCCATGTTGGTCAGGCTGGTCTCAAACTCTCGACATCAAGTGGTCCGCCCACCTCGGCCTCCCAGTAGCACCTGCCCTCCTGTTTTTTTTAATTTAGTATGTAGCATGTTGAAATGGATATGTTCTTTACTATGATGCTGAAGTATTTGTATATTAAAAATAAAATTTGGTCTAGATCTTTTGAAGCAGTCCTAGTGAAACCCATCACACAATACAGTTTTAAAACCACTACACCATGCTGTAATGTGTGTGTACATGCATTGTTTAATTATGTTATAAAAAGTTAATGAAAGCAGTCAGATTATAAAAGTAATTTGAATTTACATCTTCCATTTCATCTTAAAGTGTTGTCTTATCCAGATTGGGGCCATTCCTATTATTATTATTATTATTATTTTGAGACAGAGTCTTGCTTTGTCACCCAGACTGGAGTGCAGAGGTGCCATCTTGGCTAACTGCAACCTCCGCCTCCCGGGTTCAAGTGATTCTCCTGCCTCAGCCTCTTGAGTAGCCAGGGTTACAGACGCAGGCCACCGTGCCCAGCTAATTTTTATATTTTTAGTAGGGACGGGGTTTCACCATGTTGGCCCGGCTGGTCTTGAACTCATGATCCACCCGCCTTGGCCTCCCAAAGTGCTGAGATTACAGGTGTGAGCCACTGCACCCTGCCGGTCATTCCTATTGCAGAGAAGATTAGTTTCAGCATCAGCAATCTGTCAATATGTAGTTAGAATTATCTCCTAAATGGCAGATTAATAGAATTCTTGACAGTTTTTAAGACCTTAGAAGATTATTCATGGAATTAAAGAGACCTTTTTTTCTAATCATTTTATTCTGATTTCCTTATTTTATTTGTTGTTCATCATGGGTTGGCACTGTTGAGAATGAGAAAACTATAGTAGAAGATTCGGAGGAAGAAATGAATTGATAAATCCTTCTAAAGGAGTCATCTCAAGCATGAAGATCATAAGAGTTTTAATGGATTAGTATTACCTTTCTATGAGATAGAAAGTATTTTAACTAGCACATGGTTTACGTTTGGGCACTTACCCAAAGACAGGAGAACTTTATAACTCTATCAGTCATTGTTGTTGTAGTCTGAAGACTTTTTCCATTTTCTGGGTCTTTGGAGAAAATAATGGTTTCTCCTTAATTTAATTTATGCACAATACTCAAAATGTGTAATAATGTGTATTTTGATTTCATTGAGTGCTGATGTTTTCTTTTTAGATTGGCTTGCCATAATTTTGTGGCATTGTGTAAACTAGGGGTCATTTGATAAGCAAGATGTTTCCGGTGCTGTCTGTTTAGAATCATATTACAATTTTACTATGTTGGTTTTGAGCAGTGGTCATTCATTCTTGAAGAGGGTAAGGTATGATCATTTAACTCTTTTTGAATTTAATGTAAATGCTTGTTATTTGCAAGCCTCTGCCTTTGGTAGTATTTAGGCTGTTACACAAATAATAAACCATAGATTTGAGAGAAGTAAAATGAAAAAAGAAGTTGTGTAGCAGAGAGGTGTTGACTTATCAACACTGAACACAATATAGGCAGTCCCAGATGGAAATTTGTCCTTCTCTACCCTGAATCTTACTGCAGTGATGCTTAGTTCCGAAGTTCTCACATTGTTCTCTTATTAATTAATTTGTATTTGTCTAACCTTTATTGCCATGTTATGAGTTTCTTTAGGTAGCAAATTTATCTTAAAGTTTTTTCCCTTATCTTCCCCACATTCCATAACCCATTATTGGACTGATGGTAGTTAGTTTTTAATAACTTCTTAGTGGACTGTTTTATAAATTAAATAAATTAACTTACTGTTTTTAACTCAATGTTTTATAAATTAAAAGATTAATTTTTACATATAATTTATTCATTTATGTATTCAAAATAATTTATTGAAATTGCTCTATGAGGACAAGGACCACTTAGTTTGTTAATCAACAGACTTTCTTGATTAACAAACTAAGTGGTCCTTGTCCTCATAGAAGCTAGTAGCAGTCTAGAAGAAAAGCCTATATGGTAGGATAATTTTTTTAATTTTCCCATCCCTATAATAAGTAAGTAATGTAAATCAGATAACTCAGAGCTATCTTGGAAATAATAAATTTGCCACAGACTCTTTTGCCAGTTAACTAACTGGTTTCTACTGCTTTTTAGTGAGTGAAGTACATGCTAAATGATAGAACATTTTTATTTTTAGGGGAGTCTCAGTATGCTGCCCAGACTGGACTTGAACTCCTGAGCTTAAGTGACCCTCCCAAGTAGCAAGAACTACAGTTGCATGCCACTGCCCCTGCCCACTAAATGACAGAATTTTTTTTTTTGTAGTGTAAAAATAGTAAGGTTCTGATTTTGTGTATTTTTAATCATGTGACATAATAATTTGTGACTGATTTGTCTACAAATCATTCTTCCCCACTCAAACTGATGCTATCCTCACAATAGAGATGCAGTGATACTAATTGCCTCAGAGTAGCTAAAGATCATTTTTAGAGAATGATTAAAATCAAGATTACTTATAGAAAGTCGCTGTATAACAACATACAGCAGTGAACTGAAAAAAATAGTTAACACTAGAAAGAAATATCAGAATGTTTAACTATAAAATGTGTGTTGAATTCTTATTTCTTGTGTTATAAAGAGCACTTTAAACATGGGAAAACACATTGTAAGCTGGAGCAAGAAGCACCAGAGAAAGAAATCTGAGCGGGTATTTTAATCTCAACATACCATGCAGGAGCATAGGAAGCGGTGTTAACTTGATAGTATTGTTATATAAGAAACTCATTACTGTTCTGCTGATTGGTGGAAAGAGCTCTTATCCTTCACCCCATTCTGAGGTTAGATTAAGCTCTTGATTTAATTAGTGAAGATAACAAAATTTTATCAGAAGTGAAGTGATCAAGCAGCTGAAGCACATGTAACACATCACAGAATTGTTTCCTTTGGCCTCCAGAACACATAAGAACTGCCTGTGATGCTGTCAGCACAAGGTGGAATTTTATTAAATCTAGAAAGCTCAGTTCTTATTCTACCACTATTGTCGTAGACTGGGTTGACATCACCATTCCAGAGAACTCCGGCTAACAGTAGAAAGGTATTCACTTAACAGTGATATTTGGAAATACTGGTTCTTATGGTGTGGTCTTATTTTCCAGACTCTGGCCATCCACTTTAAGGACCAAATGCAGCCTCTAAAATGCAGTTAAGCTGCCTCTACTAAGAGATTGGGTTACCAAAGAATGGCCACTTACTGTTTTAATGCACTAAGTGTAATTGTGACATGGACTAGAATACCTGAGTTGACATTGTCAGTGTATTCTCTTCCTGTGGTTCAACTAGGCTGAGAAACTGTAAGAAACCAACTAATTAATTCTAGAAATCATTCATCTAGGACTTGAAGTCCAGTGATCAGTGCATTTATTCCATGAAATTATACCAACATAAGAAATAATGAGAAACTTATTTGGTGAATTTTGCCTTCTTCAATAGACTTCATACAACATACAGGTCAATTTGTATATAGATCTTACAAATTCAATGAGAAAAAATTTCTCTTCATTTCCAAGTACTAGGGAAACATTTCTTGGGAAATATCTCAAGTTCTGAAAGTGAGCCTTCATCTCTAAAATAATACAAGTAAAAAGATTGGGATAGCATCACTTCAGCGAGGCTTCCCAGCCCTAAAATGGCATGATCTTTTTCTAATGTTTGCTGTCAATGGATATGTGTAACCCCCATTCCATCCTACTAAAGCCTATTGGCTTATTTGATCTCAAGGTGCTAGGCAACAAATGTGACCAAGCAGATGTTTGCAGCCTTAATTTGAGATGTGTCAGCATTATGCTGGCTACATTGAAAAAGAGGTAGGTCCCTGAAATACCAGCATTAGAACTCCTAAGGGAACCATCCTAGGGCCACTGTCTCAGGATATGACATTGTTATTAGCAGAATGAGTGTTAAGAATAAGGATTCTCTAGTATTTAACATTTGGATAGAGGAATTCTTTTGTATGTCACTGGTTCAAAGAATTCAAAATTGCATAATGTTGAAACTTCTGGAAACATGCTAAGTTTGTTTTCATAATTTCAAAAGAGGCATAGTAAGTTGCACTATATTAGAGAATATTCATCTTTTATTTTGGATGCACATAAAAAGAAACCCCTATACCTTCTAGTTTCTATAGGAAAACAAACAGAAGCTAATAGACTTGAAAACTGATAGATCTTCAAATGTGTATAATACCAGAATTTTGAAGGACCTTGGATGTCTTCTAGTCTAAGACTTGCCTGAAGCATGAATTTATTACAGTCTTCCCAAGTGTCATTCATCTAGCCTTCTTAAATATTTTCAGTTATACAACTCACTGTGTCTGAGGGAAAAATACTGATTTTTAGATGTCTCCTAATTAATGATTCCTTCGTTAGGTTGAATTGTATTGTATCTTAACCTACCATAATAATATCTGTTCATGGTTACTAGAACTGATCACATATTTTTTATGGCCATAATCTAACTTTTATTTATTTTTGCCAACATTGTAGCTGATGACATTTTGTATTTCTCATTTAGCTTGTAACACTTCAAGAAGCAAAACTGCTGCTAAATGAAGATGATTACCTTATTAAAGCTGTATACGACTATTGGGTGAGAAAACGTAAAAACTGCAGGGGGCCATCCCTCATTCCTCAGATAAAACAAGAGAAAAGAGACGGCTCTACCAACAATGATCCTTATGTTGCCTTTCGGAGAAGAACAGAGAAAATGCAAACTCGAAAGGTAATGTGCAAATTAGGTTTCATTGAAGGTAGCTTAATAGTATTTAAGATCAATAGTTTTTTTCTAATAACTTGAATAATTTTGAATAATTTGAACATAATGGAAGCTAATGGCATTGATGACTTTCTATAAGAAATCCTACTTTTCTTCTGATCTGTGGCCAGACATGTTATCCATTGTGCCACTGGCCCACCACAAGAAATCCTGCTTTTCAGTAGCTTCTGTTGGCCAATTGTTTATACTGTTTATCTACTACCTGGGCCCTTAATGAATCTACTGATCATACCATTTTATGCTTGCAGTTGAAGTGATATGAGGAATTTTGTGTCCTTATGCACCTTGGAAGTTTTGAGCTCTTCAGTAAGCTAAATATTCTATCACAGATCTCCTGTGTTTTGGAAGCTGAGAATTTGAAATAATATTACTATTCCTTGTTGCTCACTTGAGACCTTATAATTCCTTGGAAGCCATATTTTAGTTATTGTAGTTCTTGCAAGTCAAAATGCACTTTGCTGTGTCTAGCTACTATAGGGTTATGGAAAGTAGGGAAAGGTTCATTTTCAAGCCTGTTCCGCAAAGAGTCAAAAGTAACAGTGGAATCTTTCTCCTTTTCTGAGTTGTCAGTTGTGTCAGATTTCAAATTGATGAGCTTGTTCCCATCTGGCTTTCAGAAGCAGTATGAAGCAGAATTTTAACTAAGAGAAACAAGATCTCATACTGTGGAATGATATCGTATAGAGGAGAGCACTGTTCTAGAGGAGTATTCACTGCCTTACATTTCTCATAATTAACAGTAACACACATAGTAATTCGTTCTCTAATATTGCAAAGTATCAGGAACGTATAAATATAAAATAAGGAATTAATTGGAGGGAAAGCATTTTTGTGGCTTCTCCTAACATTGAAAGCTTCTCTTTGTCAGCTGTTAATACAACAGCTGTGGGACATAACAGCTGCCAAGGATAGTATATTTTAGGAGAAACTCTCCTCCTGGTTAATAACCAGAATTTCTATAATTCTTGAGGATGTAACTTTTTTAAACATTAGAGGATGGATTTCCCAAGTGTAGATGACATTCCCTAACCCAGACTTGAATTTTTAATTTAGCATGCTGGTTCTTAGCTAAGGGAATCTGCAGTATTTTATGAAGATTTGGCACTTTTCTAAGACTGAAACAAGATAAGTTCATAAGTATAGTAAGACTTTATAAATGTGGACTATTGGACATGAGGAAGGAGAGATTTATCTAAATCATTAAAAAACCTGAACTATCAATTGCTTTTTAAAAGCAATATACAGTCATGTGTTGCATAACATTTCGGACACTGACGGACTGCATATATCATGGTGATCCCCTAAGATTATACTGTATTTTTACTGTACCTTTTCTATGTTTAGATATGTTAGATACGCAGGTACTTACTATTTATGTTAGAGTTGCCTACAGTATTCAGTACAGTAACATGCTGTACAAGTTTGTAGCCTAGGAGCAATAGGCTATACCTTCTAGGTTCATGTAAGTACACTCTGCCATTTGTACAACAAAGAAATTGCCTGACAACACATTTCTCCCAATCTTTGTTTGTTCGCTTATTTGTTTAAGAGATTGGGTCTTACTGTATTGCCCAGACTGGTCTTGAACTACTGTGCTCAAGCTGTCCTCCCACCTTGGCCTCCCAAAGTGCTGGGATTACAGGCATGAGCCCCACCACACCTAGCCCCTCAGATCTGATCCGTGTCATTAAGCAATGCATGACTGTAATTAATTACAGATATATTGCAAAACATAGACTGTTAGCAATGCCTTTTGAAGGAAAGCTATTATTGGACTTCCTTTAGTGAATGGGTAGGAAATACTTAAGATTAGCAGTATTTATTGGCATATTGACTATTTTCTGAATGTTAAAATATGTTTTATTCTTCTTTTGTTCTATTAGAAAATTGCTAGTAACTGGTTCTTGTGTTTAGACATTTCTTCATTTTGTGATCACTAATGTAGGTTTTCCTGACACTCTGATTCTTACCCTTTCTCTTGGTTATTTTTCCATTTTCCTCTGTAAAGAGGTACATTTTCTTTTCTGATGCTTTTTACTTTTTATTCCTTTCGGTTTTCAGTCATAGGACCAAAGACTGTTCAACTGTCATTCTTGCTGTTGCTAGTTAGAAATGTTGATGTGTTTTGAAATGAGAAAAATGGGAAAGCACTCAAATAATGAATACTCCTTAGGAGGTGGCAAGCATTGGGGTATGCAAAAGTGAATACAACTAAAAAAGGCTCTGTTTTCTATTTCCACAAACTTAAAAACACTTGTGTAGTTGATGCAAAGGCTAAAAGGTCTTCTGAAATATTTGTTTGGCTGTTTAGAATTTAATTTTAAGTTGCTGAACTAATACTTAATTAGGATCATGTGAATACTTTGGAGCATTCTTAAATGAGATAGTCTTAAGGCATCGGCATGTCTGAATACACTGATTGGAAAGTCCTGGATCAGCATATATTTAACCACATAGATAAAACTCTTAGTGTCTGTGCCCTCTTTTCTCCTTCTGTGAGGCCCAGAAGAAGTAAGATAGTTAAGAGAGGAAATTCCCAGGGTAGTGGTTGTCAGTTCTATCTACTGTACAGCCTTGGTCATGAAAAGATGTACAGTTTATTCTAAAGTGTAGCAATTTGAGAACCACTTCCCTAGAGATTTGGCAGTAAGTACAGAACTGTAATATGTAACTGTATTAGGAAGAAAGGAATTGGCCCTGAGTGGAGACGATTATGAGAAAAGGAGTAAAGGGGGCAAGTGGATTTGAATACAGGAAATAGGGCCATCTCAGAGGAATAGAAAAAAATGTCAATATGAGCTAGTGGTTTTTAATCTTGGTGTAGTTAGGAATAGATATAGATCTATGCGTATATGTACATACATATATTATATACATATTTCCTAGCTCTGTTCACTGAGAGTCTCTAGAAGCAGTGACACCCAATAGAAATGGGCATGTCTAGGATGTAGATCTTGATTTTAAATACTGTTTTTCAGCCAGGCATGATGGCTCACGCCTGTAATCCCAGCACTTTGGGAGGCCAAGGTGGGTGGATCACCTGAAGTCAGGAGTTTGAGACCAGCCTGACCAACATGGAGAAACCCCATCTCTACTAAAAATACAAAATTAGCCAGGTGTGGTGGCATATGCCTGTAATCCCAGCTACTTGGGAGGCTGAGGCAGGAGAATCTCTTGAACCTGGGAGGTGGAAGTTGCCTTGCGCCGAAATCGCACCATTGCACTCCAGCCTTGGCGACAAGAATGAAACTCCATCTTAAAAAATATATATACCGTTTTTCATTAAAAGGAACCAGAGCTCCTTAGGAAAACTATTTCACGTCTAGGGCTGGAAAAAACAAAGATAAGCCTGAAACAAGCATTTTGTTATGCCAGAAAATAAGAAAATGGTTGGAGCCATGTCAGAAGGATGCAGGAGCCAGCTTTAAGGGGGACTCCACTGATAAGAACTGGGAAAGTTTGAGCATCAAAACAGATTATGAAAGTAATGAATTCTACCCCATAGAGTAACCCATGAGTCCATACTGATGTGGGTGGGCTGGTGGGCAAGTAGATGGGTAGACAGTATTTCCTTACAGTAGATTTCCAAACCTGTAAATATTGGCAGAATGATGGAATTAGAACATCATTATTTGGCAACCACTATAATAATACAGATGATTGTTTGAGGCAAAAGTTGGAACTAATAGATTTTAAACTTAAGGGGGAAGTTTGATGATAAACAAGATACTGCTTATGTAGTCCTACAACATACTTGTTAATTAATTAATTTATTTTTTTGAGATGAAGTCTCGCTCTGTCGACCAGGCTGGAGTGCAGTAGCATGATCTCATCCCACTACAGGCTCTCGTCACCACATCAGGGTAATTTTTGTATTTTTAGTAGGGACAGGGTTTCTCTACGTTGGCCAGGCTGGTATAAAACTCCCGACCTCAAGTTATCCGCCTGCCTCGGCCTCCCAAAGTGCTGGGATTACAGGCATAAGCCACTGTGCCTGAACTAATCTACTTGTTATTTTAAAAGGGAAAAATAATATTTAACTAGGGCAACCTGAGAGGTGCCATCTTAAGCAATCAAAGTTAATAACGGTAATGGGACAAATAGTATCTTTTAACTACTAATGTGAGAGGGATACAATATTTCTTTTGTGGTAGTTGTACCAAAAATACATAACCTGAATTTAATCATGGAAAAACATTAATGAAACCCAAATTGAGTAATATTCTACAACATAGTCTCTATTCTCTGAAAATGTTAAGATCATAATCACTAAAAGATAGAGAAAACAATTATAGGAGATTAAACAAATTATAGAAGATTAAAGAAACATGACAACCAAACATGGTTTTTAATATGGAGTCAGATCCTAGACCAGGAAAAAAAATGTATTTTTATTTTATTTATTTATTTATTTATTTATTTATTTATTTATTTATTTATTTAGATGGAGTCTCGCTCTTGTTGCCCAGGCTGGAGTGCAGGGGCACGATCTCGGCTCACTGCAACCTCTGCCTCCCGGGTTCAAGCGATTCTCCTGCCTCAGCCTCCCGAGTAGCTGGGACTACAGGCGCGTACCACCATGCCTGGCTAATTTTTGTATTTTTAGTAGAGACGGGGTTTCACCATGTTGGTCAGGCTGGTTTTGAACTCCTGAACTCAGGTAATTCACCCATCTCAGCCTCCCAAAGTGCTGGGATTACAAGCATGAGCCACTACACCCAGCTGAGAAAATGTATTATAATAAAAATTATTATCTTACTGATGTCCTTTATAGCAGTAACTGTATTTTTTGGACATTAGTGGTGCAATTGTTGAAATATGAATAAAGTTTACATGTATAAAGAAATTAAGTAATAGGATTATGTTAATGTTAATTTCCAGATTTTAATAATTATACTGTGGTTATATGTGAATAGCATTGTTTTTTGAAAAAATATATTAAAGTATATAGAGATAAAGGAACATTTTATATTTTCAACTTCTCGAAATTTTTCAAAAATAGTACTGCTGATAATTTATAGATATATGTGTTTATAGTCATACATCTTTCTGTATGCACATACAGAGAGAGAAAGCAAATGTAAAATATTAACCTTTAGGGAATCTGGATGAAGATATATGAGAATTCTTCATGCTCTTTTTGTAACATTTTGTAAGTCTGAAACTATTTCAAAACAAAAAGTTTCTTTGTAAAAAAAGAGGACCAAGACTGGGGAAAGGAAAGTTAAGGGTAATTATTTGGGCATGAAGAGAACAGGGGCGGGGGGCAGTGACTCACACCTGAATCCCTGCACTTCGGGAGGCCTAGGCGGGCAGCTCACTTGAGATCAGGAGTTTGAGACCAGCCTGGCCAACATGAGGAAACCCCATCTCTACTAAAAATACAAAACTTAGCTGGGTGTAGTGGCAGGTGCTTGTAATCCCAGCTACTCGGGAGGCCGAGGCAGGAGAATCACTTGAACCTGGGAGGCAGAGGTCACAGTAAGCTGAGATCATGCCACTGCACTCCAGCCTGGGCAACAGAGTGAGACTCTGTCTCAAAAACAAACAAAACAGTAACAACAACAACAACAGGATATGAATAAGACAGGGTAGAAGAGGAGTCCAAGAGGAACACTTAACTGAAGAAGAGAGCTATCTAGAAGGTTCTGGTGCACTTTTGAATATTACTCAGCTGCCACCTGGCATGTAACCTTGTATTATTATCTGCCTTATGATTCTGTGTTATCTGTTTTCTGTCTGTCATCCTTACTAGCTTCTAAACCTTTTGAGGGTAAGGGACATGTGCAATACCCTGCACAGAGTAGGCACTTTAATAGTTGCTGTTGATAATATCAACTTTTTTAATTGAAAGGTATTATTGCTGCCTGCTTACCAAAAAGAAAAATTGTTTAAACATACGCTTTAGATTTTACCTTTTGTCACATAATAATAAAGAAGAAAAAGATGAATTTTTAAAAATTAGACAAAAGGATGACTTATTTTTAATATTCTATGGAGTACCATAATGGGACTTTGATTAGGTTATTTTTAATATATTACTGTTATTTTTAATCTATTACTATTATTTTTCAAATGCAGGAAACTATACACAAAAAGAGTATAACTTTGAATTTTTGTCAATTGTTATTTTCTTTTTTATAATCTTCCCATGTGAAACCTCTGGTATTCTTTAGGTTCTTTCTAATGTCATTTTGAATTATTAACTCAAGGAATGAATGATTGCTTAAGTGTACAGTTCACTCTGGATGCATAGATTGGAGGGGTGGTAGCGGTCTGTTTTTAAACAAATAGTTCCATGCCTAATACTAAAGTAAGGAATCTGTGGATGTTTGATTTAACCAAATAATTTGTATTAGTAATAATTTTTGTGCAAATAGATGCTGTTAATTATGACTGAGCCTTTTCTAGTTATGTAGCAGGGCTTTCACTTTGTATAATTAGTTGAAAAGCTAATAAACAGTGTTCTGAAATTCAGTATTTTTACTAAATCTCTTTTCTACTCAGCAATGGGGTGTTACATTACATTGAAAAATGATAATTTGATTTCTTGAAATACTTGTTATCCTACTCTCAGTTTTCTGAGTTTCTGAAGTGAAGCTTTACTGGTCATTGTTCATGTTCACATTATAGTACAGTGTACCAAACCATCCAGCCCCCAGTTAAAGAGCTGGATGGATGGATGAATGGTTGGGGACTCATTTTGACTGTTACCTTGATCTGGACAAAACTGTTCCTCTCTTGTTATTGGAAAAATACCTTCCTATAAGTGAATGTACTACATTTTCCAATACCAGGTTTTGTTTCAGGTGGGCATTTTAAAAATTTGTTTACATTGAAATTATCTCTTTATGCCATTCCACCTTTTCAACAGCTGTCAACATTTTTTTTCTGAGTATTTATTGGGAGATACTTGCTTATACTTGTATTTTCAGAGTTAAATAGATACAGATTCTCTTATGTAGGTGCTGTTCAGATTTTTTTTAACATTTTACTTTTATAGGATAAATTCAGGTCTGATAAGAGTTTGTTGAATAAAACCAGAAATGTAGATAACTGGGTTGTTTATTCTTCTAAAATTATCATTATTTTTAATAGAATCGTAAGAATGATGAAGCCTCTTATGAAAAGATGTTGAAACTGAGACGAGAATTTAGTAGAGCCATAACAATTTTGGAAATGATTAAGAGAAGAGAGAAAACAAAACGAGAATTATTGCACTTAACCTTAGAAGTTGTGGAGAAAAGGTAACATTGCTCCTGTTACAGCAATAAAGTGGCAACTTTACCAAGTGATGGGCAAAATGAACCAGAAGATTTTTGGGTTGGGGGCAGGTTAAGCTTTATGACAGTTGATATTGATTCTGTAAGAATTTATATTTTTTAAAGATTTGTGGTCACTAGTTTTTTTTTTTTCTTTTTATAGATTAAGTTATTCAATTTAAATTGCAGACTTTGGGAGAGTTTTTTATATACTATAGATCCTACACTTAATTTTGTTTTGGCAGAATCACTGAATTTTATTTAGAAAAGAACTCTGGTGATCATTTTGTTTACCTCTCTGTATTAAAGTTTCTGTTAATTAAAATCTGAGGGAAATGAGTATTGATTTTACTTTCTGAGTAGGTAGACTTTTTTATTCCTTTTAGAAATGTGTTCTCTAATATAGTATATTTTCCTACAAAATTAAAAAGACTAAACTAAAACAGAATTTTTTGTGATTCCTGAAGTAAGCATTCCAAACATTTCTCAGTGCTTGATTATATAATGTATGTAAGAAATTTGTTTTCTGTGTACCTTAGTTTTTTTTTTTAGTTTTTTGGTTTTGTTTTTATTGAATCTCTGGTTGTTTATTCCTGTAAATTTTGTCTTTTAGAAATAATTTGATTGTTAGCTCTTTTTAACTAGGTGCCTTCCAACTAAGGGAGGTATCATTTATTTTCCTTCTTTATTATTAAACTATGCAATGTTTTCTTATATTTTGTTATTTTTTTCAAGATATCATTTGGGAGACTATGGGGGTGAAATCCTTAATGAAGTGAAAATCAATAGATCAGAGAAAGAGTTATATGCCACTCCAGCAACTCTTCATAATGGAAATCATCACAAAGCTCAAGAATGTAAAACTAAGGTGAATATTGTCTGGGAAGAAGTATGTATGGTAATGTTGATCAGATAATTATTGATTTCTGCAGTTGTCTTAATACGGTTTGAGTAAGGAAAAAGTTAACATGAATTTAGTTCTTACCATTTGCCAAGTACTTCGCTAGGAGTATTTGTACACATATTGATCCATTAATCCTCATAACAACCCTTAGAGGTAGTTGTGTCTTTGTGACTTCTAGATATGGCTAGTAAGTGGCAGATTCAAGGTTTCAGTTCAGGTCTAACAGTTCATCACTTTCAGTATGCTATCTGCCTCCCTAGAGAATAAGGGTAATTAAAGTCTAGTTATTATCACTAACCTTAGCAAACCTTGCATTGTAATGGAAGGAATCAGCACCTCAAATTAAAGCTTTATGCATTGAGACTATTGAAAACTGTTCTTGTTGTCATCATCATTTCCAGAGCCAGCATTTATCAATTGTTACTACCTTGAGTGACTTTGAGAAAGTCCTCTAATTTCTGGGTCACAGTTTCTTCCTAATAAAAGAGCCAGACTCAGTGGTTATTTTAGTCACTTGGACTAGATAACTGTATTTATTCAGTCCTCACTTGGTACATTAATTAAAGTATTTAATTGGGAAATAGAAAAACTAATAAAGCCTTCAACTTTAAGGAGCGTAGATTTAAATAAGAAACAAGTATTGACTGAAGCCTCTAGACAATAGAGCCTTACTCTGTAGCAAGATTTTTTAAATGACCTAGGGTGTTTGTGGAAAATTCATCTTTTGAAAATGTTCACAGTTCTCATTTTTCATGGGTTGATTCTTAAAGGTCAAGAAAGAGTGTGGAGCAAGAAGACTCCTTCATTCAGTTCATGTCAATTCAAACACCAGAGTTCTTTCTTATTAATCACAGGCATCTAGACCACCATCCTTATTCTCTCCAAATCTCACTTGCCTCTATAGCCAAAAAAGTTAATGCAAATGTCATTTTGTAAATTATTTTTTAAAATCCATATTATGTCAATCAATGCTTTTCCTAGGTATGTGATTGTTAAGCATTGCAATATGAAAATCTTAACCCATAATTACTGACTGAATCAGCCTTTATTATATATTGATTCTTATTTTAGATCTCCTCTGTGAATAAACACTCAGCCTACCTAAATACTAACTTTAGGGATTTGGTTGCATCCATTGTTGTCCTACTCCATCACACGTGTTTAATAACTATATTTACTTTGTCACATATCCCACTTTAAAATATGGGAAGTTTCTGAAAGTTGGGACTGTCTTTTTGATGTAATAGTTATACTCATTGTATGAAAAATTTTATATCTCACTATAATTTGCCTTACAAGCAATATTTTTATTGTGTGTACTGTTTTTGACCCTAAAGTAGTTAACATCTGGACTACATGTGGAAATGTATAAATTTTGTAGTTTGTACCTTGGTGCTTAGAACAGTCTTTTCCAACTTTTAAAGTGGCAGATCCGTTTTTATTAAAAGGAATGCCAGTATGTTAAAACAGTAACAGAGTTGCTCTGTTGAGGGGAGGTGGGGGCTGGAAACCTACCCCTTCAGTCAGTGTCTTTGCCAGATGGCCTCTCAGGAACCTCCACAGAAGCCTGGGAGACTTCAGAACAGTTATTGTTCAGTTGCTGCAGTAATTATACATTTTAAAAAGTGAGGGCTTTTTTCCTAGTTAAGCTTGTTTTTCTCAAAAGATTGCCATCCATAGAACAGACACTTTAAAAAATTGGAACTGAGTGTAAAAATAACTTAATAAAGTCATGGTCCAATTGAAGATTTTTAAAAATAAAAATAGTTGTTAATTTTGTCAATATAGTAGATTTAAATAAGAATTGAATTTAAATACCTTTTAAATACTGGATTACATAATAGAGCAATCCAAAAAAGCACTCACATCTTTTAAATAGTAATAACAATATTAAAAGCAAATTTAAATACATAATTACTTTTCATCATAAGTTGCAGAAAGTAAAACATGTTTCAGTTTATGAACACAGAATAATTTTTGCTTACTAAAAACAAATAAAATCACCTCCTGGGTAAAAATGTATGTTTTTCAAAGAGCTGTATAGTTTTTCGTAATTTCTAAAATTATTTTTATTTCTTCCTTTTGGGGGAAAAATCGTCATGTAAACAGCACCCTCATCATTTGTCTATGAAAGAAGAGGCTTCTGATGTGGTTCGTCAAAAGAAGAAGTATCCAAAGAAGCCTAAAGCAGAGGCTTTGATAACATCTCAGCAACCCACTCCTGAGACATTGCCTGTGATCAATAAGAGTGACATTAAGCAATATGACTTTCACAGCTCAGATGAAGATGAATTTCCACAGGTGCTTGTTTTAAAACTATTTTAAAGACATTTCCTCCTAGTCTTTTATATTGCTATATTTTTAAAACAAATTCCATCTTAGAGTTTTTATTCTTGCTTCAATGTTCCCCTAATATATATAGCACAAACATTTCCACATTATTTATGTAGCAACTGAAATGGTATTTCTTTGTATTATTTTTCATCGGTTGTATAGAATTTACTCTCTTGTGAGCACATGGTTTTCAGTTTTTCCTTTTATTAAAATGAATGTAGATCTTGTCCCTCTGTATTTAAAATAGATTTTTGGAAATGGAATTACTAGTTACTAACTGAAAATTATCAATATTTTAAAGCAGTTAATATATAATTGTAAATATTGAAAATATTCATCAGTAATACTTTCCTTTTTACCATATTCCACCAGCATTGTGTTTTATAACTTTTAATGTAAGTTTTGCTAATTTGTTAGGTAATGGCTATTTGATTCTAAAAAGGATTTAAAGGAACTGATTCAAGTTTTAACTCTTCGATAAATATTGAAAGTTTTATAGAAAAATGTGTGCAATTAAAAAAATATTTTTATAAGTCTTGTTTTAAAATAAGACTTTTACTTTAAAAGATCCATTTTTTCAAAAAATATTATTTATCATCTGTTCTAGAGATATACCCTCTTTTTAAAAATACAGTGTAGGAAACTTACAGAAGATACTGTAACAAAGACCTTGAACCTACCACCAACTTTATCATATTTTAACTTTTTGACTTGTTTGCTTTAAGGAAACTTTCTTTTAAAAAACCAATATTACAGATATCTTTGGAAAGCCAGACTGTTTATAAAACTCTTCATTGCTATACCATTTCAGATCTGGAGTTTGCATAAAATATGTCCCTTTGGGCTAGATTATACTATTTTTACTCTTTTTTTTTTCTGATTTAGTTTTTCTATTCAGATAATATTCTGATAGTCATATGCATAGTATTAAATGTGCAAAGATACATTTAATTTTATATTAAGCTCTTGAGGAACACTTAATGAACCCATACATTACTTTTGTCAGAGGATCATCTAGTTTGACTCAGGCAAAGCTTTGAATAGCCATGGGACATTCATCAGATGACCATATGACCATTTTGAAGGAATGAGGGATATAGTGCTCTAGAAAATAGTAATTTTCCAGATAGCAAGTATAGGGTAGGGTTCTAGGCACAGCATATTAGAGGGAACTGCTAGCAGTTTAGCATTGCTGGAGCACAGAATATAGGAGAGGAAAAGGGGATGAAAGGCTTGATGCCTGCAGTAATAGCCAGATGGCAGATAGCCTCTATCTACATTATACATACTGGGAAATTATAATGTTAACTAAGAAAATGACATAGATAAATATATGTAGAATAGGCTTATATTGGTGGTACTAATGAGAGGCTAGAAAGTTTTGCTATATATTCCCATCCCTTTAAGAATGTTGCTGTTGGCCAGACATTGTGGCTCACGCCTGTAATCCCAGCGCTTTGGGAAGCTGAAGCAGGCGGATTGCTTGCGCCCAGGAGCTGGAGACCAAGCCTAGGCAACATGGTGAAACCCCATCTCTACGAAAAAAAACAAAAGTACAAAAATTTAGCCAGGTGTGGTGATGCATGTTTGTAGTTCCAGCTACTCGGGAGGCTGAGGCAGGAAGATCGCTTGAGCCAGCGAGATGAAGGTTGCAGTGAACGAAGGTTGCACCACCATACTCCAGCCTGGGCAGCAGAGCAAGACGCTGCCTCAAAAAAAAAAAGATACTGTAGGGTGCTGTGACCTATAGAAACTTTTCTCTTATTGGTGGAATTAGTACATCCAACCTGAAAGTAGAGCAGCATAACTAGTCATATGTTTCTGGTTCATTAAAGGATTTTCATTTCTGCTCCAAATTCTTGCGTTGATTTATATAGTTCCCAGTTCCCATCCCCACATGAAAATTGCACTTTGAAACATTTAGGTTCTTTGAGTCTTTATATTAGGTCTTAGATAACCCTCATTAATTTTATGGTATTTGCATATTGCTAAAGAGTAAATATTTACCTATATTTGGGCTTCATTCAGTGAGGCCCCTATTCAGAGTGTAACTCTTACAAAATCAGAATTTTATTGCTGACAAGATCATGAAAATAATCATACTTTTTCTTTGTCTAATAAACACAAACAAAGGAAGAGGAAGCCTTAAGAGAACACACATTTTAACCAGACTTATGCTGCTGAATTGCAGCTGAATAGAACTAAAACCCTGTCTCTTGATCGTGCTTCTGATTTTCCTAACATTAGCTTTGTCTTCCTATGACTCAGCCTTCATTTGTCCCCTGGAATCTATCCCTGGGGAATGGTAGGAGAAAAGGGCGATAGATTTTATACACAGAATTTCTGAGACTTTGTGACACTTCCTGTGTATATCTTAGAATAGGGACATGATTTGCAAAGGAACCAAAGTGTAAAATTCACATTTGGGATTTCCTTTCAAATTTCAGGTTTGGGGCTTCATTCCCCATGAAGAAGAATCAGCCCCAGCTCACTGTTTCTGTGTCTCCCCCTAGGGTTGGTGGAGGTATATTGGAACCTCAAACAAATACCTTTCTCCCCTGGATGACCCTGCTCAGTGGTAATTACCACAGTTTGGAAATAATATGGAGAAAACATTTTTCCTCTCAAAATAGGAAGAGAGGGATTTGTGAGGTTCAGAAATTTGCGAGTAAATATGGTTGAGCCAGCGTTTGTCAGAAAGAGATGTACTACAAAGCAAAAGTGCAAGACAACTAAAATTTAAGTACCAAAACTTCTTTAAAAATTTTAATCGTTGTGAGTGGAAACTTACCTAAAACATATTATTTCCCTGCCATTGGTATGTCTGTATATTATTTAATTTGTTTTTATGACATTTATAATAAAGTGTGCTCTAATGGGTCTAGAAGTCCACTCAATTACATAGGGATATTTGGCCTGATATGACATGGTCTAGGCACAGTGCTTTCTAATAATGTGACAGCTTTCTGAAAGTCTTTATTCTTTTGCTTTAGGGTAGTCAGCTTATCACTTCTTTGTAACCAATCTACTTACTTTAGCAAGTCTTCTTTTCTCTTCTGATTTTCTGCTCCTGATCTGTTAAGTTTACAAAGTAATTTTTAAAAAATGAGTGGGGAGATAAAAGACTTTCCTTTGAATAAAATCTGACCTTTATGACCTTTGGTTTTTGTGTTGTGGTGGTGGTGGTTTCTTTGGGCTATTTATAAACTGTTTTTACATCCTAGTTTTTGGCTTTATTACAGAGAGATAAAGTTATTGGATAAAAATACACTTACCTATAGGTGAAGTATAACTGTCATCATTAAATATTTATAGCCACATACATTATTTATAAAATATGGTGGGATGTATACAAACTATTAATTCTAAGTCAGTAGCATTTCATATTTAGAAGCAATTAAGCAATGCCAGGTACAGTTAACCTGTAAGAACTAATCCATTAAAATAAGGATTTTTAACCATAGAACATTTTTACTAGTCATTGAATGTTTTGGGGAATTCAGCACCTACTGTATATAATATAGAAGTGATTTACTATTTGTGATCAGATTTAAATTTTAGAGCATTACAAACATTGATCTATTGACTTTTGATAACTCCTAAATAGAATGCCTTTTTTGTCTAGGTATTGTCCCCAGTATCAGAACCGGAAGAAGAAAATGATCCTGATGGTCCCTGTGCTTTCAGAAGGCGGGCAGGATGCCAGTATTATGCTGTAAGAACTTTTTTGTGTGTGTGGTGTTTTTGTGAACTGGAATTAACAGGTAACCCATGTCAAGATGACTTAGTCTTGATCTAAAAATGGGAAATGCATCAGTACTTTTTATTTAACATCCTTTAGGTGGATACTGGGAAAAGATGCTTAAAAGGTACTGAGTCCTTTCAAAGGGTATTGAAATACTCTTAGAAATTGATAGTTCCTCACATTTTAGAAATTTAGTTTCATTTTGGGCTCTAATTATAGCTTCAGCAGTTGTGAAAATTACTTGGTATGTCATTACTAGGATTAGGAAAACCCAGAATTTGTAAGTTGGGTCTAGAACATTTGATGGCTGCTAGGTGATTATTGAAATTTATTGTTATATAAGCCCATCTTGTGCATACATACCAGTAAGTATCAAAGTAATAATTTTTAAACTTCCCTAATGGTGATGTTTTGTCTAAAAATTGTGGTGGTGGCCTTTTTGGGCTATTTACAAGCTGTTTTAACACACCTAGAAGTTGCTTTATGCTATGAAGTCAAATTATGCCACTCTCCAAGGTTCTCAGATGAAGTGTAATGTAGCCTTGTAAGGATGGCTTTGGCTTTCTTATATGGCTTGTAGAGATCCTTTATCTTGTAACATAATGGTAAACATATACACTGACAACTTTTTTAGGGTGTGTAAGTTTAGGAGAGCATATTGGTTATGCTGATGAGAGAAAGGAAAATTCTTAAGAAAAGGGACAGACGTAGCATGACAATGATGGAGGGAATGGGAAGGCAGGGAACAGGCTGTTTGTATGTATGTATTTATTTATTTATGAGACAGGAGTCTTGCTCTGTCACCCAAGTTGGAGTGTAGTGATGCAATCATACAGTTCACTGTAACTTTAAACTCCTGGGTTCGAGCAATCCTCCCACCTCAGCCTCTTGGGATTACAGGCACACACCACCACATGCTGTTAATTTTTGTATTTTTTGTAGAGACAGGGTCTTGCTACATTTCCCAGGCTGGTCTTGAACTCCTGATCTCTAGTGATCCTCTTATCTTGGCCTCCTAAAGTGCTCGTATTACAGGCATGAACCACTGTGTCCCGCTTGGTTGTGTGTTTCTTAAAGGGGAAGCTTCAGTGCGATTTTTAGTCCAAAAAATATTCTTTCTGGTTTCTCAGTAGGAAGCCTAAAAATTACTATGTAATTTCACCATTTCTACTTTGTACACAAATGTTAAAAGCTGTATTATTTTAAAGATATATTCCTTTTTAAGTATAGTAGACCCTAAATGAATTTATATTTATAAACTAAATTTGGGTAATCTTGGTTAGTGAACTTTTGATTCGATTTTATAAAATTTAACCTGATTAATAGTCCGTTAGTTTCATGTCAAAATTTTAATTGTTCTGCTAATGTTGCAGTTGCTTCATTTTTATCATGATCTAACCTGTCTTCATTTCAGATTTATTCCATGAGTTTTTCTTTCTTTCTTTCTTTGCAGCCTCGTTTGGACCAAGCTAACCATTCATGTGAAAATTCAGAATTGGCAGATTTGGATAAGTTGAGGTATAGGCATTGCCTTACAACACTTACAGTCCCAAGAAGATGTATAGGATTTGCAAGGAGGCGAATTGGCAGAGGTGGAAGGTGAAGTATTTGTTTTCACCTGGTTTTTGTTTACTATATGGAACAGAAGACCAGGAGAAAATGTCAAGCTCTGTCAGTTAATACTTGGTTTTATTTTGCTTTTCAGGGTCATAATGGACCGAATATCCACAGAACATGACCCAGTCCTGAAACAGATAGACCCTGAAATGCTGAATAGCTTTTCAAGCTCTTCCCAAACTATAGACTTTTCTTCTAATTTCTCTCGGACCAATGCTTCTAGTAAACATTGTGAAAATAGACTGTCCCTTTCTGAAATATTAAGCAATATCAGATCATGTCGACTACAGTGTTTCCAGCCAAGGCTACTAAATTTACAGGACAGTGATAGTGAAGAGTGTACCTCAAGAAAACCAGGGCAGACTGTGAACAATAAAAGAGTTTCTGCGGCATCTCTAGCTTTATTGAACACCAGCAAGAATGGCATATCAGGTAAGCTGTAGCTGTGTTAAAAGTATATCCTGCTATTCTTTTCTACTAAATTTTATTATCTACTAAATAAATTCTCAGGGTAAAATTTGAAGGTTTATTTTCCCACTTAGGAAAGGAATTTTATCTTAATCTACTACATTTTTTTCCCAACCTAAGAAACCAAATTGTACTGTTGTGCCTCACATTTTAACCAAATTGCCCTAACCAGTACTGTAAAACCACTGACATCTATTTTGAGTGTGTGCCTGGTATGATCAATGCAGGCAGAATGCATACAGAGTTCCCTATGGGCACACTGCTTATAAGCTGCCACTAGATCATCACAGCACAGTACTATCTGTTGCTTATGTTAAATGTAATTTTCATTTTGGTGTGTTGAACTTGGATTAAATGTAACCATTGCTCCTTGAGAGTACCTTTGAAAACACTTTCTGAAAAATGATTTTTAGAAGACTCTCTATGAGTAATTTTTTTTAAGACGGATTCTCACTCTGTTGCTCAGTCTGGAGTGCAGTGGCATGATCTCAGCTCACTGCAACCTCCACCTCCTGGGTTCAAGCGATTCTCCTGCATCGGCCTCACCAATAGCTGGGACTATAAGTGCGCACCACCACGCCCAGCTAATTTTTATATTTTTAGTAGAGACAGGGTTTTGCCATGTTGGCCAAACTGATCTCGAACCTGACCTCAGGTGATCCACCTGCCTCAGCCTCCCAAAGTGCTAAGATTACAGGCATGAGCCACTGTGCCCGGCCCCTGTGAGTAATAATTTTTGTCTGATAGCTTACCTCTAGTTAGATCAGGAAGTTTTTTCATTTTTAAGAGATATATTCAAATTAATTTAATATTTTTATGATATGTACATTGTAAATGTATAAATACCTAGAGAATCTAAGGTACAATTTTGATTTGTTTTCTTCTGTGGTCTCTTTATCACATGTATGGAAATATGTATAATTTATAAATATCTTTATAGTGTATACATTGCATATATGCATTGTATCCCAAGACTAAAATAGATAGGGCTTGACTTACACTGTTGATACCATTTCTTTCTGTATGTATTTCTAAATTATTTCCTGTATGATGCATTTTAGGATGTGAAATTATATTAACTTCTTTAAAGTTATCGTAAATCACTTTAACTTGAAATTTGATCTCAGTAATGTTCAGTCTTTTTTAGCTACTGAACTGCCTATTTTCCAACTTGACTTGTACATTGATTTGTTTAAAGGTTATAATGGAAAATTGGATTTGTTTGAATGACTGGAAGTTGGCATATCATTTATCCAAATTGGTTGGTTAGTTTTCTCCTAAACAAACTTAAGTAAGGAAAATGGCATCCCATTATATAAAGTTCATGAGTCTGTGAAGTTGAATGAGTACTTGAAACTGAAATGAATAAATACCTAATACGATTTGAGGCCACAGAATTATTAGAAATCTGAAGATAGAAAGTTGACAAACATTAACTATTTTTTCAGCCAGCTCTAAGACAAAGTTCGATTTATTTAACTAAATGGGAATTCCTGTACCAAACATTCTCAAAATAATTTTTGCCAAAAAGGGAGTTTAAAACATATCATATAGAGGGATTTATAATTACATTTGGCCGTAGGCTGATTGTCTTCTCTGCTGATGTATACCACATAAAAAAATGATTTTAATATCTTCCTTCTCAACTTGAACATTGTCAGGTATTTGCAGCTTTCTACTCTACGTTCCAGATAAACTCTAAATTTAACTTGACTTTTTTTCCAGAAAGTGTATATATGTTGTATGTATATTGTTATAGCATCAAAACAACATATGTATTGGTCCAAAATATAACTTCATATGACTTAAATAATTCCATTATAATTACCTCTGTGATCCTATGACACTACTATACAACGTAAAATAACATTTAAACTGTTATTTTAGGTCTACATGTATTTCTCAGAGAATTTAAATCACAGATAAACAATGTTAACATCATAGACAACAAGGTATTTTTTGTATTTTTATCTTTCCCTTACCATTAGAAAAAAAAAATATTTTTTTGTGTGTGTTTTTTTCCTATCTGAAGATTTTTAATACCCTCAACATAGTCCATTTCTTTCTTCCCGTAAAAAATTATAAGACTTAAGCAACAACCAAGGTACATTAGAATTCAGTGTTTTGAAGTCAGATCTGTCTTATTTAATTATTTATTCCTAAAGTAAAAGATTTTGTTTGAACTCATTCTTCCCAACTGACTGTGACCCCTCTAGTCACTGGGACCACAAGGGTTTTGGTTTTCAACAGGTGTCTTTTGTTTTAAAATAATAGGCATGGCAACATAAATACATAATGAAAAAGTTTTTTAATAGCATTTTTTAAAATAATTGAAAACTGTGATAATTTAATGATTTGCATCAGTTATATTCATTATATAGATTTCTTAGTTCTGGTTAGATAATTTTAAGTGAATTCAGTTACAGTTCTGTGAATATGGATAGGAATTTCCTCATCTACCTAAATAGAAGGATGTGGGAATTTTAGAAAGCTATATTTTTACTTTTGATGGATGTATATAAAAGAATGGGATCCTCATGTGTTTGGTTTTTTTTAAATCTATGTGTCTTGAACACTTTTTCCTTCTGCTTGTTCTTAGTGGGCTTGGTCATGAGAGCACGTTTATTTTTAAGAGTAACAAGACAAAAAATAAAGTAACAAGACTAACACAGGATTATATTTTGACCTGGCAGAGAATAACACTGAAACTAAACAGATTGTTACTACTGAATTGTCCATTTCACTGCTGGGAAATCCCAGCAAATGAAGAGTTTAATCAGAAATAGAAACATAATGTACTTTGTTTATATCACAAGTTCCTTAGTTCTTAAACAAAAATTAAAAAGAGGGCTGTATCTTATGTGGAATTGAGAGCTAGTGGCAAGTAATTTTCTCTTATGTTGTTAATAGCCCTGATTAATGTTTTCCCAAGTCATAACCCATGTGTCCAAAATATATTCTAGGCTGGGGTGCAGTGGTTCACACCTGTAATCCCAGCATTTTGGGAGACTGAGGCAGGTGGAACACTTGAGGCCAGGAGTTCGAGACCAGCCTCGGCAACATGATGAAACCTGGTCTCTACTAAAAATACAAAAATTAGCCAGATGTGGTGGCACATGCCTACTCACGTGTGTAGTCCCCGCTGAGTGGGAAGGATCCCTTGAGCCCAGCAAGTAGCAGCTGCAGTGAGCCAAGATCCTGCCACTGCACTCCAGCCTGGGTGACAAAGTGAGACCCTGACTCAAAAAAAAAAGTGTGTGTGTGTACTTATATGGTTTTTAAGTATATTATATACTTTATATAAAAAATTGTGTGTGTGTATATACACACACACTATGTGTGTATATATATATACACACACACAATTTATTTTTTATATACTTAAAGGAAAATTGAAAAGTGTATACTGGATGTTAAAACTAAAACTAAAGACTTCATTTGAAAGCAGAGATATGTTTTGTTAACTTTTAAGTAAAATAAAAGTATATTATCTTAATTGAAAAACGCTTCTCAAAGAATAAAAGCAGGATAAAGAATTGATTGTGGTGAACATAACAATTGAATAACCAAGAGAAATTAATTTATACATCATTATTTAGGATCTAATGCAAAACACTGTGTTAAATGTTTAAAAGTTGCAAACTTTTACAAGACAATAATCCTTACCTTCAAGGAACTTAGCAGCACATGCAGATATTACCTTCTTCATACAAACGGGGGATAATACTTTGAAACTACAGTATTATTTAACTATTCTTTGAGATGATGTTCTTAAATCCAGAACTCAAGAAAATATATTTCATATCTAAAAGTGCTTTGCTTTTTCAGATTTGAAGGGACAGATTAATTTACATTTAGTTTTAGTTTTCACTAATGCATGGTTGCAAATTAACATAATACCTTTTTTTCTTACCTGTCTTAATATACAGAATAGATGCCAGCAGCCTTTTTGATCAGCTTTAAATATCTTAATATTAACAGTTTCTAAAATCATTGTTTGTACAATTTTCCAAGAAAAGTTCCTGATTTTTAATTTCTTCAGTTTCTCTTCCCATTCATTCTTTTTTTTTCTTTTTTTCTTTTTTTTTTCATTTTTATTTGTTTTCTTCCCATTCATTCTTAAATTGTCGTAAGCGTTTGCAACCACGATAGTTTTTAGATTGGTAATACTGTGATTTAACATCTAGCTAAGAGTTAGGGTTGCTTCCAGAGGTCTGCTTTCAGACCTAAAGGGTTAAAATATCTTAGTTTGCCTATGAAAGGAAATAATGAAGTTTCAATTGTAAATATTTGGCTTGGGTTTTAGAAGTTTAAATGGATCGTTAGTCTTTTTTCATTATCCTCACATGTGTTTGTTCTTCATTCCCCAACCCCCCTCACCTTTCCATTCCCCACCCTCAAAAACTCAGACTATTGGTTAGTTCGCCTTTCAGTGTAAGTTACCTTTATAAGATGTATATAGTCCTGGAAAGGGAATGTCAACTCTCCTGGATATGTTTGCCAGCAGAGCTCCATTGGTTTATATGAACTTTCATCTGACTTCCCACTGTAACCCAGATTTGAAATAAGATCCTTCCTCTCTCTACCCTCTAATTGTGCCCCAGATCTGTCCTTTAAAACAAACAAAAATTGCATATAGCTAGCATCTCTTTGATAAAGCATGTACTAAAACTCTTGTAACACTGGATATTGTGGCTCACACCTATAATCCCAGCGCTTTGGGAGGACAAAGTGGGAGGATAGGTTGAGGCCAGTTCAAGACCAGCCTGGGCAACATAGCAAGACCCCGTCTTTTTTGTTTTTTGTTTTTTTGAGACAGAGTCTTGTTCTGTTGCCCACACTGAAGTACAATGGTATAATTCCAGTTCACTGCAGTCTCTGCCTCTCAGGTTCAAGCAATTCTCGTGCCTCAGCCTCCCGAGTAGCTGGGAGGATAGGCATGTGCCATCATGCCCAGCTAATTTTTGTATTTGTAGTACAGACAGGGTTTCACCATGTTGCTCAGGCTGGTCTTGAATGCCTGACCTCAGGTGATCCACCCGCCTCAGCCTCCCAAATTGCTGGGATTACAGGCCTGAGCTACCACACCCAGCTGAAGATCCTGTCTTTTAAAAAATTTTTTAAAAAGTACTCTTGTAACAAAGACTGACCTGATAGATGAAGAAATGCTAGATAATGTGTCCTTTTTGACTTTTAAATAAGCTTTACTACCAAATTAGGTATTCCTCTTTTTTAAGCTATGAAAATTTGGTCTAGGCTAGTATTTGAAAAATTCTTGGCTTCCCAAGAATAAATCTTAGCTCATTTGGGAAACACTGCATTAGAAGTTAAGAGATGATGAAAAAACAAAGGCACAAGCACAAAAATCCTGTATTCCTACTCTGTTGTGGGATGATCATCCAGAAGATCCAGAGTGTATTTCTGTTTAGATTGTTCTTTTTAGTTTGTCAACAGAAACAATACAAAGTTAACAAAGATTTCCCATATCCTCAAGAATACCTCTGGGCACAAGCTTAAGCACTGACCTAAAACTTTCTAATCGTTATATTAGGGTAAAATCTGTGGAGGTACCCAGAGTATGTTTTTAGTTGATCATTAAGAAGTCACCCTAGGCAGAGCACCATACAGGAACCACACACCTAAAAGGCAAAGGATGAAAATGAGGGATGGCTGGGACCTTTGAAAACAAAGTCTGCTTTCCAAGGATGGTGACAGATACCTAAGAAAAGGTATATGGGTTTATCTGAGGGATAAAAGTAGACTGGTAATTACAAGATAGATAATGAGTCAGATTTGTAGAAGATAGCCAGAAAGATGAAGGGCTTTCGTGAAAAACAGACCATTCTGTATACAACATATCTAGAAATCCAAGTATGTTACTAATGTCCTGAATGACATATTTGGGTATATAAAAGGGAAACTCATGTAATGAGTATACCGAATGTGTTATATAGAATGTGTTACTCAGGAAGTTTTGCAAAACATTTTACTTAGGGAAAGGAATACTTCCCATCTATCTGGAGTAGTGAAATACTCCTACCTTTATAAAACAATCAGATTTATGGTTACTTTTAAATTGATAAAACTTGTGGGCATGTGGTGGGATAGATTTATGACTAGCATGAACTTCACTTTTAAGCTAGCAACTTAAGATCAACTAGTGAAAAGAACTTGGTTTGGCCCTAAGCAAGAGAAGCAGAGAATCTTGGTTTCTCTTTTGTACATTCCCACTTGCCCTTTGTGCCAACATCACCTCACCAAAAGCTGGGTTCCTATCCTGTATCTCATTCTGAAACAGATTTGTTCACTCTATAACTATTACCTCTTCCTGATATACTTCAATGTGTCCATTTTAGTAATCCAAAGCAATGTAAGAAATCTCTTATGGATGTATTTCCGTAACTTGTGAAAGAAAAAATAGTAGAGAAAATGCTTTGAATCAAATCTCTACTGTTCCCTTCATTTCACCTACTAGTAAGTCAACCCTAAGAACCCTGAGAATTGCAATTCGGTATTGTGTCCATCCTGTTAAAAGCATGCATTTCATACCATTTTTCCTTCACGCTGAAATAATGAAGGAGTTAGAAAGGATGTTTTGTTTGTGTTCCAATTTTGTGCCATTGATTACTATTGGCTATTTTTGTCTAAAGGCTTGAAGTAATAATGAACAGTGCTCTAGAAAACTCTGAATGAGGAAAATCAGCTTGCTTCAAGCACAAAATACCTTACTTAATACTAAAGAAAGAGCTAGATGCCAAGAATGGCTATAACATACTGAGACTGAGGTGAGAGGGGAAAGAAAAAAATTGAATGTAATTTTTTAAAGCATATACATGTTATAGAATTAAGTTTGTGTCAGTGATTCTCAACCAGAAATGGGATCATAAATGAGGATTTTAATACCAAAGTCCACCTAGGTTTACAAAGGTTAAGAAACACTGACCATTAATCTGAATAATTTGGATTGAGACTAGGTTGGGATTTTCTGAGTTTTCTGAGGAGAAAAGAATAAGGTTCCTGAGCAAATTAACGGTCTCAAGAAGACAGAACAGTAAAAGCAGATACCCAAAATAACAGCTAGTTTTATCTGTATCCCTTTTTAATATGTACGTACACAAATGATCATGTGTTCATAAAAGCAAGTAGAACACAGCTAATTGGCAATATTTTGTTACCTATGGCCTACCAATCCAAAAATACTTTTTTTGTTGTTAAAAAGTAGCAATTTGGGCTGGGCACCGTGGCTCATGCCTGTAATTCCAGCACTTTTGGGAGACTGAGGCCATGAATTAGATGCCAGCCCA
Source organism: Aotus nancymaae (assembly GCF_030222135.1). NCBI lineage: Eukaryota > Metazoa > Chordata > Mammalia > Primates > Aotidae > Aotus > Aotus nancymaae. The sequence continues at coordinate 63,230,773 of NW_026988442.1, read as the reverse complement.
GGCTACATAATGAGACCCTGGGTATACAAAAATTTTAAAAATTAGTCAGGTGTGATGGCATGCACCTATAGTTCCAACAACTCACTACTCAGGAGGCAAGGGCAGGAGGATTGCTTGAACCCAGGAGTTCAAGGCTGCAGTGAGCTATGATTGCACCACTGCACTCCAGCCTTGGCAATAGAGCAAAACTCTGTCTCTGAAAAACAGGAATTTGTTCTTTCTGCAAATTTAGATATATACTTTATTCTGAATTAGTAAGATTTTATCAACTGACTTAAAAGATTTTAGAAAGGAAAAAATTCTCATTCTCATTTCTCTCTCAATTTTGAAATAGTCACTGAAAATATATGTGCTATTTGGTTTATTTCTCACTGAATGTTAATCACTGTGCCTCTTCCTTTTCATCAGAATGTACAGCTTAACTCTGGATACACTTGACACTGGACTTAAGGACTGTTGTAATAATACCAGATTCCAAGTCCATTTCTTTTGAATTGGTATACTGTACACATAGGACTTAAACAAATTTATTTGGGTTTAATTTAAGATTTTTCTTTCTGTCTTTATATCTAATAAACTATTTTTCATCTCTTTCCCCAAGGTTTTCAAACAGCTGGAAATTCATGAATACTTCACGTTTTCATTTGAGTTTGAAGATTGTAAATTTAGAATTTAAAAAAAGTTTTTCATTTAAAAATAGAACACTTGCAGTGAATTTAACATGTGCAAAGAAAGACATTTGATTTTGTTGGTAATTCAGTAAGATAACTAATATGTACTTCAAAAATACAGGTAATATTAAAATTTTAGAGTGAGCACTGTAATAGCCCCAAGGTGTTGAATCTTAATAAAATTGCTATCTAAGAACTGTTTTCCTCTTATCATCCAATACAAATTTTAATGATAATGTTGTGGAACAGAAATGAGAGTATATCTAAAGCTTTGTTCATCTCTGGGGCGTAACTCCTTTTTCATAGAAAATAGGCTATACTAGGCATAACTTGTTATGTGTCTAGTTTACCATAAAAATTTTTTTTAAATTATTCATTTGTGATTCTACTCAGCAGAAAACTTGGGAGAGTTAAGTAAGCTAGATTGAGGCTGTAGATGCCAATCTAAACTCCTTTAGGATGATACTGATTAGGTCACTCAATTGCAGGTAAAGGTTGATTCATTAATTGGTATTTCTTGTGTCTGTCGTTTTTTCCCAACTACATTCCAAGACTTTGTAACAGACATCCTCTTCTTCATTTGTTTTCCTCTATATTTACTATAACTCTTAGTGCAGCATTGTGCATTATAGTAGATAGTAAATATTTGTTGATTGAAATAATTGGGAGAAAAGAAGGCAAGCAATAAAGAAAATAGAACAAAATTACTCTGAAGTACATGTATTCTCATGTCATTTAATTTTTCTTGACTCTAATATTAACGTACCGACTTCCATGGAAATGGCTTTGTGTTTTCTAAATCAGTTTATCAGTGATCTACTTAAATATCAATGAATGAAATTTTGTTTACATTTCTTTGAGAAAAATGGTTTTTGTAACTTAGCTGATCTTTTCAACAGAAGTTGTAGATTCCTTGTTTTCATTTGAAACACACTTTTAACACAGTTGGTCATAATAGAATTTATTACATCTGAGGATATATAGTATCTTCAGTTTTCTGAATACTTGTCTGATTTCTAGCCCATAATTTTATAGATGGATTTATTTTAAGCATTGAATCTATTAACTGAAACTATGGTTTATGGTTATGTTAGATGAATGTTGTTCCTTACTCTGATTTGTAATCAGAGAATAAAGTATTTTCACTTCAATGTTATATGAAACCAGCAGTAAAAATCATTTACAGTCTTGGAGATGCTCCTGCTTTCTTATTAAGGCTATAACTTAGTCATTATTATTACTATTATTAACATGAATAAATCAAAGTTTTTCTCATTACGTGCTCATCATAATATGAAAAATTAAGAGTGGTATCAAAGATATGAAGTCTGAATAAATGGTAAAATATTTATGTTAGAACTATATTATTCAACAAAAACTATGTTTAGGCACTTTTGTTAGCATGTGATGGAGATCATAGATACAAGCGTTACACCACACTTGCTGAATACTTGCCATTTTCATTAGATTATTTTCTGATAAACCATATTGTGATTTTTAATTGCTCTCATCTTAATTGTGGAATGTTTATATTGTATTCTGCTTGTGTTATTAAGAATTCTTTAAAACGTACTCATTTCCGAAATTCATATTCTTTACCAGTAACAGGGGGTATCACGGAAGAGCAGTTTCAGACACATCAGCAGCAGTTGGTTCAGATGCAAAGGCAGCAGCTTGCCCAACTTCAGCAGAAACAGCAATCTCAGCATTCCTCGCAACAGACACATCCAAAAGCACAGGTAAACTTGTCATTTCATCATAGTTATGTCTGTTTCTTTCATCATTACGTAGCTTTGTTCCGTTTTAGTCAAGTTCACAGAAGATAATCTTGGTTTTGCCACTCTTGATTTGAGGGATCTAACCTGAATTTCTTTTTTTCTTTTTTCTTTTTTTTTGAGGCAGAACCTCACTCTGTCACCCAGGCTGGAGTGCAGTGGTGCAATCTCAGCTCACTGCCACCTCTGCTGCCTGGGTTCAAGCAATTCTCCTGCTTCAGCCTCCCGAGTCTGGGATTATAGGCGCCTGCCACCACACCCGGCTAATTTTTGTATTTTTAGTAGAGATGTGGTTTCACCATCTTGGCCAGGCTGGTCTTGAACTCCTGACCTCGTGATCCTCAGCCTTCCAAAGTGCTGGGATTACAGGTGTGAGCCACTGCACCGGACCTAACCTGAATTTCTTTTCAGTTAATATACGTAATTTCAAGTGGCTAGCTTATAAACTAGTCTCTTAATATTTTGAGAAGACTGCTAGAGCCAGATATGATATTTTTAATTTTTTGAAGCATTGTTGAGAATTTGTAGAACTAGTTATTTATTTAGTTGTAAGAATCATTCTCCACTGCCACTCCCCCAAAGAAGATTTTTTTTTTTAAAAGATACAGCTTTCCTAACCATTTTCTAAACTATGTGTTTAAGTGCCATATGGCTGTGCTCCATGAGCTGGGTGGTAATTCACTTGAATTGTGAAATGCATTTAACAGCATAACCCCTTGCTGTTGTGAATCACATTTCCCTATAGAAGAAAATTGCAGCCAGGCATGGTGGATCACTTGCGGTCAGGAGTTCAAGACCAGCCTGACCAACATGGCAAAACTCTGTCTGTACTAAAAATGCAAAAATAAGCTGGGCATGGTGGTATACGCCTGTAATCCCAGCTACTTGGGAGGCTGAGGCATGAGGATCACTAAAACCCGGGAGGTAGAGGTTTCAGTGAGCTGAGATTGCACCACTGCACTCCAGCCTGGATGATGGAGTCAGACTCTGTCTCAAAATAAAATAAAATAAAAATAAAAGTTTTAAAAATGAAGAGGAAAATTGCCACTGGGGAAGTTGTTAGTAGACACTACTAAATAAAGATGCTAGAGATCAGAATAAAAATACTTAATAAAACTATAATTGCCAGAAGAAACCAGCCCTGCCATCACCTTGATTTTAACCCTGTAAGATTCATTGTGAACTTCTGGCCTACAGAACTATATGATAATCAGTTTCTGTTTTAAGCCACTAAAAACAAAATTAAGAAATATATTTCAAATTTGAACCACCTGAAAAAAATAAAGCTTGCATTTTAGATCTTAAGTTTTATTGCTCTGTAATTCTAAAACAATAATCTATAACCATATCTATAATTCTGATAACTGAGGTTTACTCAATCTTGGTTGTATTTTGTGAGCTCTCAGTCTACAATCTGCCCATTGTGGTTCAGCCCCTTCTGAATGGGTCAGTACGCTGACTTTAAAGATCCTGACTCCAATAACATGAAAATCTCGGTGACCGTGGAACCCAACACTTTGTGACATCCAGGTGGATCTGGGACTTGCTCGGGGACTAGGGCTGTAGGATTTAGTAACCAGTTTTATACAGAATGAGGGAGGAATGGCCATTTAATTTGCCTTTGCTTTTCCGAGTCTCTTGGTTAACCAGCCCAAAGTATTTTCGGCCTGCTTCAGGGTTAGGCCAAGATAGGTGTATACATTGTGACAAAAATGACTGTTCATCATCACTATGATTTTATTTTACCCACATAACTAGCTTGTCAAGCATTTTTAAAAGCATTCATTAATATTTATTGAAAAATTAATAGAACATTAAAGGTTTGGGTTATTTAGTCCCTAGTTCTTTCTCAGAAATAACTTCTTCCCGGTTTTTTGGTCACTTCCCTGCTTCACATGCCAAAAATGGTCTGTGGAATCGTAGATCTCTTAATCTAAACAGTTGTAATTGTTCAAGGTTAGAAAGGCAACAGCCTCTTGGGTTTGCCTCATTCCTTAATGTGTTCATAAAATCACATCTAAAAATTAGAGAGTTTAACTTGGTTCTTTTTATAGGGCTCAAGCACCTCTGACTGTATGTCTAAAACACTTGACTCAGCCAGCGCCCACTTTGCTGCATCTGCAGTGGTCAGTGCACCTGTTCCAAGTCGCAGTGAGGTAGCCAAGGAACAGAACACTGGCCACAACAACATAAATGGTGTTGTCCAGCCTTCAGGTACAGCTGGGGTTTCCCATGGTACTTACTTTTTTGAAGTTGTAATTCAGTGATTGGGAGTACGGTCTTTTTTTTCTATCCAAGGGGAAAATGTGCATAAGAAGTCAGTCAAGACTCTTTAGGATTTCTTTGGAAAGATAGGGGGGAACAAGATGCTCCTTGTTTTCTCCCTTATCCATTGCATACATACCTGTGTAACACTCTATCCTTTCTGGTTTCATTCACATACTGTCAGTTGTCTCACATCTTAGGAAGTCTGTTGAGCTAACCATCCCCATTGAATCATCATGCATTGATAAAAAGCTGAAATATAATCCAGGACAGTAATAAATTGGATGTCAGGTTTGCCCTTCCCACTCTTACATACCACTCATAGGCATACTTCCTCTGACTCCCCGTCTTTAGATAGAGTATTACTGTGAAACCATGTCTGCTTCTTAGTACCCTAAGTCCTCAAAGACTTGCTATTCCTGTCATCCTTCAGCAACCTCTCAGATCTTAGGATTTTGCAGTTGTTTTTATATATACCCATGACTCTGATTGTCCATTCCTACTAATATTCATGCATTGCAAATTCTTAGGGAAACCTAACTGTCATTTCCATCTGTCCTATTATACGTAACTCAACAGTTGCCAGTTGTAGGCAGCAGGATACTTTGCAAAAAGCCTTTTATGTAGACCAGTAGAAAGAGGGTGTTTTGGGAGTTGTAGCAGATTAGTACATTCTACTTAGTGATCAGGAGCTCCCTTGGAGAGACCAGTATGTGAAAAGTTAACTTGGGATTCAGTTCAAATACAAATGTTTGTATTTATTTTTATTATACTCCTAAAGATAGTTTTATTGGTCTCATGATACTAATTGAATGACTTCTTTTCCAGGAACCTCTAAAACATTATATTCCACCAATATGGCTTTATCATCCAGCCCAGGGATTTCAGCTGTACAACTTGTAAGGACAGTTGGCCACACCACTACAAACCACTTAATCCCAGCATTGTGCACAAGCAGTCCTCAGACACTTCCCATGAACAATTCCTGCCTGACAAATGCAGTGCACCTCAATAATGTCAGTGTTGTTTCTCCAGTCAATGTGCATATCAATACACGGACTTCAGCACCATCGCCAACAGCCTTAAAACTTGCCACAGTTGCTGCCAGTATGGACAGAGTGCCAAAGGTTACTCCCAGCAGTGCCATCAGCAGCATAGCAAGGTGTGTGTGTGTTTCAGTGATTATTCTCCCTTTGTGCTGGCTGTCCTGTGGGAAGGAAAAGAATTTGCTTCAAGCAATGGGTGTTTATTGACAGACTTGATTTTCAGCAGTTACTGAAGATCTGTTTAAAGCTGACTTAGGTATTTGTTTGAGGTGCCTAGTAGGATGCTTAAATGCCAACCTAGTAGGATTGTTAGAGAAAGAGAGAGTAGTGTAGAAAGAGAGAGAGAGAGAGAGAACGTCAAAGAAAAGGACATCAGGTTGTCAAATACATCAGAGTCTATGTTAGAAGCTTCAGTTACTCTTGTGCTAATGTTTTATAGTTTAGGCAGTCTGGAAGATGAGAATTGTTATGATTAACTCCAGGCCAGAGTTTAGGTTTCACATCCAAATTTGTATGTTCTTTTGCATCATACACAAAGGGAAAGTAAATTACTTTATGTATATTAAAAATGAGAATATTCTAGGATTAACTTAAATTTACAATATATTTTAGAATGTTTTTATATTTCATTCTATGACACTAATACAAGGAGAACAATGAATCAGAAAAATATTGATTTGCATAGGTTAATAAGTACATGATCTTAAGCTTATATAATTAAACTCTAGTGGACAGTAATTTCAGTAATATTGTGCTCCTAATGATTATTCTTTCTGACTGTCATATGCTTCATCCCTTAAAAAAAAAAAAAGAAAAAACTTGGTTCGACCTGTGTTACATATTTCCTAAGTAATTTCCCATTGGCTTCTATTGAAATGCGATGTTAAATGATTATCTTTCCTAAGTAAATAACTATAATCAAAAAATTAGGAATTGATGGAATTTCTAAACTGAAGAAATGTTTTTTTCATTCCTATCTAGAAATGGTAAAAATGGGAATTGTTCTTGTGAAGTCATGTTTAGTTGTAGTTACACAACAATGTTTTTGTAAATACTAACTGGTAGCATCATATTCTAGAGAGTATTAATGTTTATTTTATTCTTTGCCTTATCGTAGAGAGAACCACGAACCAGAAAGATTGGGCCTAAATGGAATAGCAGAGACAACAGTAGCTATGGAAGTGACATAACCTAAAACATGTGGCTCTGACCTGTGCTGATGGTGTGCAGTCATTCATATTCCAGCTGAATGCAAAAGGCAACACTCTGTGGATCACAGAGCATAACAGTGGACCTAAATGGACTATAGTATATTGGATGTTAAATCCATATATGATGTATATTTTGTAAAATTGGGAAAATCACTACCTTGTAAAATAGTTTATTTGTATCATCAATATTATTTCTGTTACTTGAATAGTAGATATTCATCATCATGCTTTTGCACTTGAATTTGCAACTGAATGGATTTTAAAAAATAATTCTTTAATGGGATCATGAGCATGAAATGGGATCCTGCATCACTTGTTTTAACTATTTATTTTGCCATGTTTACATTTTGTATCTTGTAAAAATAAATCCAACTTTGTGTCTAAAAAGTTAAAGATTCATAGCTAGGAAATGAAATTCTTGTGATTTTTTTCTAAAGGAACTGTAAAGTTTTCACTTGGTTCATTTTGTTTCACAATTTGACTAGATGGACTTTTTGGTAAATACTTTAGTGGCATTTCACTGTCAAATATGAAGTTCAAGGCAAAATAGTATTTTCTATTACTGTGCAGGGGAAGGGATGGATCGATACATGCAAATTTAATGTAGTAACTCACTTTTCCATATATTTTGAATGTATATTTCTATTTATAATACCAGTTTATAAAAAATAATTACACAGAAAAAAATGGAATGGGAAAAATTATGCATCTAGCACATTTAAACTGTGCAGATATGAAAATTTTTCGAGGATTACATTTTATCTGAAGGCTGCATATTTAACTGGCTTTAAAACTGTAACACACCACATAAAAGATACTTTACCAGGTATGTATTGCATTATATCATTGCAATAATTATTGGAAGTCTAGATATCGAGCCATCCCAGGTGTTGGGAGGGGGGGAGGGTTGTGGCAAGATTGTCTTTTCAATTTTGGAGAGTTTTCCTGTGGCTACAAGGCAAGTAACGGGTTGGAAAAAGTCTGACTGTAAGTGTTGGACACCTTCATAGTGTAGTGTTTTAGTGACTTTTTTTATACGGTTCTTGTAAATTAGATACGTGTAGTGGTGTTTCAGAATGTTTGTTTATGCACTAGTTCAGACAACTTTCCCTGTTACTTGTTCTTGATAAGTGAAAACTGCAGGGAAATAAAAAATACATATCAAAACATGGACATGCTGCATATGTGTTTATTTCACAATGTGCACACAGTATAAGTGAAAATTTAAGGGAGATGATAGCACTTAACAGCACTTTTCATGTTCACATGCTTTCCAAGCATTAATGAAAAGAACTATAGGAAGCTCATCTATGGGCTCTATTGGGTTTCAGATAATCCAATATAAACTACCTTTGATATGAAAGTTCTTAAGATATTTTACAGAATGTAAGTAATTTGCAGTATCGCAGTCATTGAAATGTCATAAGTGAGCCTCATTTTATAAATAAAAGTTTAGAGTAGAATTATATTGCAAGGGGGTTTTGTCAAGTAAGTACTGGGAAATGTAAATATTTTTAATGAATACAATTAAAACCATTTCAAACTTACATAATTTTATACTTTACATTTTTTATATCTGCAGTCCTGAAAGTTGTAAATTGATGTGTCAGTTGAATTAATGGGCCAAGATTTCTGCTGAAAGTGGTTTTTATTCAGGTCCTAAATGTGTAAAGCAATTTATGGTCAAAACCATAGAAAAAAAATTAATTTTGTCTTGGTTGTGACCTGATAGGATCCATGCTCGTTTCTGCCATACTACCTCTGGAGTTACTCATTGCTGATTATATAAAGGAAATAATTTGATTTGATATGTATTATGACTGTGTTCATTCTGCTTATAGTTGGATGTATGTCCTTGCTATTAAGAACTTAAAACAACTTTAGTGCCAATTGCAGAGAAAGCTTTTTTCCCCATTTTACCGAAGTAAAGCATGAAGTGAATTTGCCTTATGTGATACATATGTTATAAATAAGTAAAACAAAAGAACTATCCATGTGTACAGTTTCTGGAGGTGGTGGCAAATCCAGAACTTATCAAAGACTGATGACCAATTGATTTGTTCCTTTTGAAGTAAAATAGAAACATAAGCCTTCCTTATTTTGTTGGTTGTAACTGTTTCATGGATGGCATTTCAGTTATGTACATACACATTTTTCTTTGCTTTTCAAAAACTTACGTGACAAATACTTGTTTTCACTTTATTAAATTGAAGAATAATCTGCACTGGACAGCACTGCTCTCTTAGTTTTCTCAGGAAATTAGCGTTAGTACTCAGAGCTTTCAGAATCCTTGGATAATGTTTTCCTTGGAGTGGATGAAGGTGATTAATTTAAAAAAAAATTAACACAGCGGGTAACTCTCAGGTGATAGAATATTCTTAATTCAGTATAGATAGCATTTTTAATTGTATTTTTCTTATTTCTCTGTCTTCTTAAAGAGTACCACCCCTTTTTTTCCCAATAATTCAAGATCATTTTTATGATATGACTCTTGAGGATTTGTTTTCATTTGCAAAAGACCAAGGAAAAAACTAAAATATTTGTAGGGCATAGTTTTAAACTAGATGCATAACACATATGTATATTCTGACTTTTTAAAAAATAGGAATGTATTTTCAACTGTGCTTGGTGTTTTATTATTAAGGTTGTTTCAGGGGTGAAGTAGTGGGAAAACAATAAGGAGGACTAACATTTCAGAAACTTCCCTAGTATGTACTGCTGTATTTGAGTATGATGCTATATTTTCAACAAATGTCATTCATCAATAATATACTTGTGACTGAAGTGTTTTGTTGTCTCTTAACTGACGTGGCAAACTTGTAAATTTTAAAAGGTAAGGATATCTCAAGGGATTCTGTATATTATATCCTGGAAGATAAGAGATGTTTTTCCTCACTGACCGCAGCATCGTAATAGCTAACATCATGGAGCATGTAGAGTTCTCTCTCAATGACTTTTTTATCTAGTCCTAACAACAATTCTGTTTAGTAATATCATTTATCCTGTTTTAAAGATCAGGAAAATGAAGTTTAGAGAAGTTTAGGTAACTTACTTCATGTCACATAGCTGTTAAGTTACTGAGGAATTAAACTTGGTAGTCACCACACTAGTAACCACTGCCTTCTACATTTAACGTGAAAGAAGCCCTCCTCAAGTAAGTGTTTATTCAATTTCTCAGTCCACTTGTTAGCAGCATCCATAGCAGTTTAGACTTTGATTTAGAAGGCAGCCTCCCAACTCTTACACCACGAGGCTGAGTGAATTATATCCAACTGTGACTTCTAACTATCTGCCGAGCAAACCCAAAGCAATCAGTTTATTTTCTGTCTGCTGGACCTAGCCAATAAGTACTAAAGCTTTCAAGACAGCAATGAGAGCGAGATCTGGTCCAGGTCTTGGCTGATTTCGCACTTTACAGATCTCTCTACTCATCTATAAGATGAGCAAGTTTTTGAAATTCCATCACGGAGGCCACACTGAGAAGCTTGGGGGAGGTGTGCACGTGGCCCATGTGTCATTGGTTGCCTATCAAGGAAGTTAATTACGTGAGCTCTAAGGCAGAGCGTACAGTTTAGAGCTCTTTATTTTATATATATATACACTTTGAAGTTCTGGGGTACATGTGCAGAGTGTGCAGGTTTGTTACATAGGTATACGTGTGCTGTGGTAGTTTGCTGCACCCATCAGCTCGTCATCTACATTACGTATTTCTCCTAATGCTATCCTTCCCCTAGCTCCCCATCCCCTGACAGGCCCTGGTGTGTAATGTTCTCCTTGTGTCCATGTGTTCTCATTGTTCAACTCCCACTTATAAGTGAGAGTGATAACGTGCGGTGTTTGGTGTTCCGTTCCTGTGTTAATTTGCTGAAAATGATGGTTTCCAGCTTCAACCATGTCCCTGCAAAGGACATGAACTTTTCCTTTTTTATGGCTGCATAGTATTCTATAGTGTATATGTGCCACATTTTCTTTATCCAGTCTATCATTGATGGGCATTTGGGTTGGTTCCAAGTCTTTGCTATTGTGAATAGTGCTGCAATAAACATGTATGTGCACGTGTCTCTATAGCAAAATTATTTATATTCCTTTGGGTGTATACCCAATAATGAGATTGCTGGGTCAAATGGTATTTCTGGTTCTAGATCCTTGAGGAATCGCCACACCGTCTTCCACAATGGTTGGACTAATTTATTCCCACAAACAGTGTAAAAGAGTTCATATTTGTCCACATTGTCTCCGGCATCTGTTGTTTTCTAACTTTTTAGTGATCACCATTCTAACTAGTGTCAGATGATATCTCATTGTGATTTTTAATTGCATTTATCTAATGACCAGTGATGATGAGCTTCTTTTCATATATTTGTTGGCTGCGTAAGTGTCTTCTTTTGAGAAGTGTCTGTTCATATCCTTTTCCCACTTTTTGATGAGGTTGTTTGGATTTTTTCTTGTAAATCTGTTTAATTTCCTTGTAGATTCTGGTTATTAACCCTTTGTTAGCTGGATAGATTGCAAAAACTTTCTCCCATTCTGTAGGTTGCCTTTTCACTCTGATGATAGTTTCTTTTACTGTGCAGAACCTCTTTAATTAGCTCTCATTTGTCAATTTTGGCTTTTGGTGTTTTAGTCATGAAGTTTTTGCCCATGCCTGTGTCTTGAATGGTATTGCCTAAGTTTTCTTCTAGGGTTTTTATAGTTTTAGGTTTTGTGTTTAAGTCTTTAATCCATCGTGAGTTAATTTTTGTATAAGATATGAGGAAGGGGTCCAGTTTCTGTTTTCTGCATGTGGCTAGCCAGTTTTCCCAACACCATTTATTAAATAGCGAATACTTTCCCCATTGCTTGCTTTTGTCAGGTTTGTCAAAGATAAGATAGTTGTAGATGTGTGGCGTTATTTCTGAGGCCTTTGTTCTTTTCCATTGGTTTATATATATGTTTTAGTACTAGTACCATGCTGTTTTGGTTACAGTAGCCTTGTAATGTAGTTCAAAATCACATAGTGTGATGCCTCCAGCTCTGTTCTTTTTGTTTAGGATTGTCTTGGCTGTACAGGCTCTTCTTTGGTTCCGTATGAAATTTCAAGTAGTTTTTTAAAATTCTGTGAAGAAAGTGGTAGCTTGATGGGGATAGCATTGAATCTATAAATTACTTTAGGAAGTATGGCCATTTTCACGATACTGATTCTTCCTATCCATGAGCATGGAATGTTTTTCAATTTGTGTCCTCTTTTATTTCCTTGAGAAACACCCTTTCATGTTAAAAACTTTCAATAAACTAGGTATTGATGGAACATATCTCAAAATAATAAGAGCTATTTATGACAAACCCACAGCCAGTATTATACTGAATGGGTAAAAGCTGGAAGCATTCCCTTTGAAAACCAGCACAAGACAAGGATGCCCTCTCTCACCACTCCTATTCAAAATAATATTGGAAGTTCTGGCCAGGTCATCAGGCAAGAGAAAGAAAGAAAGGGTTTTCAAATAGGAAGAGATGAAGTCAGATTGTCTCTATTTGTGGATGACATGATTGTATGTTTAGAAAACCCCATCGTCTCAGCCCAAAATCTCCTTAAGCTGATAACCAGCAAAATCTCAGGATACAAAATCAATGTGCCAAAATCACAAGCATTCCTATACACCAATAATAGAGTCAAATCATGAGCTCCTATTCACAACTGCTACAGAGAGAAATACCTAGGAATACAACTTACAAGGGATGTGAAGGACCTCTTCAAGGAGAGCTACAGAGCTCTTTTTAATCATTAATATCATCAAGGCTGACTATGAACAATTGTATCAGATCATGTAATGTATCTGAGCTTGTGCAGAACTAACCAGTTTCAATGACTACAAGTCTCAAAAGGGCATAAGAATTGTATATTTTTTAGGGGGAGGACAGTGGAGAGAACAATTAAGATAGAATGTGAGTATTCTATCGGAATTTGTTAAGCTGGATTTTAATCCCTACTCTGCCATTTAATTGGCTGGTGATTTTCTCGTCTTCATATCTCTGAGCTTGAATCATGTGATGAATGATTGGAATTGGATAACCTCGAACATCTCTGCCAGCTCTGATGCTAAAGGAGTCTCATCTCCTCACCCCCAACCCCCTAGGTGGCTATCTTGCTTTCCAGAAAAATCATCTTTGCTTTTGTCAGTATTCATGGACTTAATAGCACCTTTCAAAAGTATTAGTAACCAATCACATCCTACACACCCTCCTACTACTCCTTTTCCTCTTCCTGTTGTCCAAAGGAAAAACTGCTAATTTCAAACATAAGGGCTTTGTTGCTGTTACTTACAGAGTGCATTATATCCAACTGTGGTTGAAATTTTAGCATAGGGAAGACAGGTAACACTAAGCCACATACTTCTCTAGCAGTAATTTTAGGCTTGAAGTTTATGTCCTATCAAAATTAGAGTCCTGTGTGTACTTCAAGATATTGTGTTGTTCTCATGAAATCTCCCTTATAGTATCATTGCATATTTCAACAAAACCCTTATTATACTAGCTGGTTCAGTAACATCGCAGAACAAGATGATAAAATGTTTTCTGAACACAGATTCTCCCTCCGTGAACACCTGTTATCCTCAGGAGAGCCTAGGATTCTGCAGTTACTTTTCAGTGCTAAAGCAAAAAAGGTCGACTACAGTCACAACAGGAAACTTATTTCCCCTTCAGTATACAAATTTGATTTGGTGAACAGCACATTCGAAAGCAATGGCCTTTTCCTTTTACCAATGTTGAACACCTTTAACAATTATTATTTAGAAGAACACTGTGTTCTTCCTCTCTTTTAGTTTCAGGACGAGCAGGAGTCATGTACAAACACAACTCCTATCTTACGAATATCTATCTTGTGTGCCCTTCTCAATACCATAAGGAGATTTTGGTCAGTGACCAAGTGAACCTGGATCAGGGATTGCCAAGATGTAAGAGTTCAGCTTTTGACATAGGACATCTATAGTATCTACTGCTGAGTAAAAATTATTACAAATTTAAAACAATAGCACATTATTATGTGGGTTAGGAATCTAGCACAAGGCTGAAATCAGAGTGATGCCAGGACTACATTCTCATCCTGTGGCCCAAGTAGTGAAGGATCCACATCCAGTCTCCTCAGATTGTGACAAAATTCTTTCTCTGTTGTTGTAGAATTCATAACAATTTAAGACCAGCAATGGAGCGTTTTCACTGCTTGGAGTCTCTTACTTCAGTGAAGATATTGACTCTTGGAAAGGGCTCACCTGATTAGATCATGCCCACACAACACAGTCTTTGATTAGTTCAGTCAACTTATTAGGGACTTCAGTTATATCTGCAAAATCTCTTCACTTTTGCTATATTTTATTGGTTAGAAGCAGGTCACTGGCCTTCCTCACACTCAAGGGGAGGGAATTACATGAAGGGCATAGACACTAAGAGACAGGAATCATAAGGCCACCCAAGGGTGTGTCTGCCACAACATCTACATAATTGGATTACCCATCTCACCACCACACCCTCCAGTCTTCTCTTATCTCAGGACCTGCCTCAGTAGATTAACTCATGTTTATGAAGTAATTTAAAGTCCTCTTTAAATTCTTTATTTTTTAAATCACAAATGCCACAGTCCTGGATACTGGGCAGGAAGTCATGTCAAGACAAGAGATAAGACTGGCATCAGTAACACCAAAGGCTTTGTGGAAACTGGAATGGATGAGATCAGCTAGAAAAGAACAGACTGGGGAAAGGGAAGTGTGATCAGCAGAACCTCAGTATCTATGTGGCCAGAGCAGGGGTGGGGGCAGAGGAAGAGACTGAGTAGCAATGGAGACGGGGACCTGGTCATCCGGGGCATTCTAATTTCCTTTAGAAGAGCCATGCAGAGGTGAAGGGCAAGTGGTAGACGTCAGTGGTTGCTAAGGAAATAGAGATGATGAGAGTTTAGCAGTGACAAAGTAAAAAGTGAAGTTTCGGGGACAGATGATACTCAGGTTAGAAAGCCTGAGTACAAGTCCTGTCTGGTGCTTCTGGCTGTCAGAACCACTTGGTTGAGCTTTTATTTTTTTTTAATTTTATTTGTTCTTTATTAACAACCTCTGAAAGAAATAGGTGAACTTTGAAAAATACAGATGTGTGGATCTCACTCATCCCAGGCTGGATGAATCAGGATCTCCAAAAGTGAGTCGAGATGCTGGTATTTTGTGTTTGTTTCAGTTTGTTTTTGTGGTTGGTTTTTGGGTTTTGGTTCATAAACTTACCAGATGATGACTGCAGCTAAGCTTGGGAATGACTTGTAGTTGTGAATGGACAAGTAACTTTACTGTAAACCTCAGAATTACTTCTTCAACTGTCAAATAAGGGCGATGAAGTTATTTCCCAGTTTCATTCACTCCAAGACAGAGAATGCCTCTCACTGAACAAGCTCCATGGCCACTAGAAATTGTGCTATGAACAATTTCCCTGTAACAAATGCCTTCCTTTCCTGCCCCTTTAAGATTTTGAGAGCATATGCTTTAAACAAATAATTCTAGCCTGGGCAACATGATGTGACCTCGTCGCTACAAAAATTTAAAAATTAGACGTATGGTGGTACACATAGGTAGTCTCAGTTACTTGAGAAGCCAAAGTGGAAGAATTGCCTGAACCTGGGAGGTCAAGGCTGCAGTGAGCTATGATCACATCACTGTGCTCCAGCCTGGGTGACAGAGTGAGACCCTGTCTCAAAAATAATAATTCTTTCTTGGCAGTTCATTACAGATTAAAGGTGGAGTTACTTAAATTCCCTATAGCAATTCTTAAATATCCCCCACACTTTCCCATCTCAAGCCATCTAAGTTCCCAAATCACCCCCAGAACATCATACTCAGAGAATTGTTCCTCCGTGGCAGTCTAATCACTTTTCAAGTGCTCATTCATTCCCAGTGCTAGAGGTCTCCAGACCACGGTTGTCAGCATTACCCTTTCCAGTCATACGACTGTAGTATTTGACTGCAGGGGCAGAGTAGCTGTCCTTAAGCTGTGTTTGGAGAATTTTGCTTGCCTAACATTTACATGGCATGTTGGAGTTTCTCAGGAGTTTTTCCTAGGACTTCTGTGCTTCTCTGTACCATCTTTATCCTGGTGACATCAAAATGTTATCTTTAGCCCAGAACTCTGTTCTGAATTCCATTCTCCTACATCCAGTGCTTTGTTGACACCTCCACTTGTGAGTTTCACAGACATGCCCAAACTTACCATGTGCAAAATGGAACCGTTTTTTTCCTGCATTCTCTCTAACCTGTTCCTACCATCTCTGCATCCTACCACCTCTGGCTCTAGTCCTTCCCATCTCAGGATATGGCACCACCACCCCAACCCGACTACAATCCATCAACACATCTTTTGATACGCACTGAAAAATATATACTGAATCCATCCGTTTTTCTCCTTGTTCAGACTACCACTACCTTCTCCAGACCACTGCCCATCTCTTGCACTGCAGCAGGCTCATGACACTTCTCCTTACCCCTATTCTTATCTATTTCTAATCAAGTCATGTGGTAGCCAATATGGATCCTTTAAGTATCAGATTCAATCAATTTCCTCCTAAAAAACTTCCCCTTCCATTGCTTCCCACTGCACTTAAAATCCAAACTCCTACCATGGTGGTAAGTCATTCCATGGTCTTGTCCTGCCTTTCTCTCCAAACTCATCCATATTACTTCATCTCACCCACCACACTCAAGTCCCACTGATGTAGCCGGTCCTCAACTTTAACAAACTATTTCCTACCGCACTGCCTTTCTATGTGGACATTCCTTTTGCTGAGAACACTTCTCTGTGCCATCTTATCTTTTAGGGCTTAACCCTCTTCGGAGAGTTGCTCTCTGGTCCTCCTATCTAAAGAAGTTGCTCTCTGATCCTCCTCTGGATGAATGGAACAGTGACTTTCTGTGCCAGCCCCTTACCTGTGGGTGCCATGAAGGAAATAATCATACTGATGTGATTTCTCTGTTTACTTCTCCTTTCATCTGTCTCGTGAGCCTCGTAACGGTGAGGACGTGTTCTCTGTGGTATCTCCTGCCCTTGGCACAGTCTAGCACATGGTAAGTGTTCAAACGTTTGTGGAATAAGTAAGTGAAGAAATAACAATCAGTGCAATGAAAGAATCAAGAGATTTCTTTTTATTTTTTATCCTTTTTATTGTTATTTTAAACCAAAACATAATGATTGTTAAACATAGTTTAAATTCTCTTGAACTTATTAGCCAAACAGGTTTGAAATCTAAAATAGGTTATGTTATGTCTCAAAGGCTGACCTCTTGCTTCAGAAGCTGCTTTTCCTGTGAAGCTTCCTTGTGAGGTTGCTGTCATCTTCTGCAGCTTCCATCGAGAGTCTAACAGATGGTTGTGGGTGGAGAGTGGCAGAAAATAGGCTTTGTTTGAAGAGTCCCAAGAGCTATTTTTCTGCTTATATTTATACGGAATTAGCAGTTGTACGCAAGTGTAGGAAAATCTGGGAGCAGGTTGGGTAGCTGCTGGTTTTGTCACTGTGTTTGTAAGCTAGAAAGATGTTCTCATTAATGATTTCTGTAAGATTCACATCTAGGGTCTGTGGATAACCAGCATTTCTTTTCCTTCCCAAAGCATTGTCCGGTGTATTTTTGTCAAGGATCAGATTTCAACACACTTATCAGGAATTTACGGAATTATCAAAGCTTTCAGTTTCAACTATTTTGGAGAGAGGATGCTTGCTCACAACAAAAGCCACATCAGAGGTTTGTTCAAAAAAGTGCAAACGCTGTGTGTAGTCAGCTGTTGATGTTTGACACCAGTTCTCTTCTAGATGTGGCTTGACTTGGGGTTAATTTTTCATCTGCATACTATTCTGTCCTGACTGATTTGAAGGCTGCTGTTCACCACCACCCCCATCACTGGAGGTGAAATTTGTTTCAGTGTTTTTGAATGAGAACCCTTTTCTTTTTTTTTTTTTTTGAGACGGAGTTTTGCTCTTGTTACCCAGGCTGGAGTGCAATGGCTCGATCTCGGCTCACCGCAACCTCCGGCTCTTGGGTTCAAGTAATTCTCCTGCCTCAGCCTCCCAAGTAGCTAGGACTACAGGCGTGCGCCACCATGCCCAGCTAATTTTTGTATTTTTTAGTAGAGACGAGGTTTCACCTTGTTGACCAGGATGGTCTCGATCTCTTGACCTCGTGATCCACCCACCTCAGCCTCCCAAAGTGCTGGGATTATAGGCGTGAGCCGCTGTGCCCGGCGAATGAGAACCCTTTTCTCAAAGGCTTTTGCCTTTCCCCATTCTCTCTTGGGGGAATAGATGGCATAGAATTTTTGTAACTAAAAAGCCCTACTGATGATCTAGTCCATCTCTCGCCTAGGACCCAGAGAGAGGAAGGAGCTTGTCCAAATCCCAGAGCTAGATGGTGGCAGATGTGGGACTGATCCTAGAAGGATGTCAATTCCCATGTGCTTTCCTCCACATAACGTTCGTCCAACAAATGGTCACTTAAGTGGTTTTCAGCTCTTAGTCATGGTTCTAATTTTGAAAATGTCAGCCATGTTACAAACATTTAGATGGTTTATTTTATGCATTGTATAGGTTAGGGGCCCTTCTTAAGTACTACATGCCTTGAAATTAGTATTTTAAATGTTCATTTGCATTTAGGGTAATATTTAAGATGATTACATCTAAGAAGTACATAAAACTACACAAATTTTTACAAACTGAAAGCCATCTGTTTAGAAATTTTTCATATATTCACTAATTCAGCCTAATTTCATTGGATTAAAGATACATATTTGCATGTATTTAAATTAGATCTATCTTTCCGATGAGTAATTTCACTGGAAAGTGGTAAATTACTAGAAGGAGGCCTTCCCCAAGCCAGTTAAACTCCCTATCACGTCACCCTGCCTTATCATCATTGGGTGTGTGAAATGATCTTCTGTATTGGTCCTTTTACTTCCCTATTGCCCATTTCTTCTCCCTCAGACTGCCAGTCTCATTAGAGCTGGGACCTTGCCTGGCTTAGTCCTGGCTCTGTCCTCATCACCTCATGTAGCAGCCTGGCATGTAGTAGGTGCTCTATAGATAGTTCCTGGATAAATAAGTGAATAAATGGTGCTAGGCTGATTACATCTGGATTTCTTGAGAAGCTTAAAAAAAAAAAACAAAAACAAAAACCCAGGCATCTGGGATATACCCTCAGAGATTCTGATTCACTACAGAATAAGTTCTAGAAATCTGGTTTTAAATCTCACACCTAAAAAAGAAAAGAATTTCACCAAATTTTTATTGGTGAAATTTTAAATTTATATATGAATGCCGAGATTTAAATTTTATATATTTTTCATGTGAGAACATACTATTCTTATTTGAATTTTATCCAACTATTTAAAATGTAAATATCCTTAGCTTACAGCCTGTATGAAAACAAACTGCAGGCTAGATGTAGCCAGCAGGCCATTGTTTGCCTACGCCAGCTTAATGAAGCAGCTCTATCTGGGAAGTAGATTCCCCAAATGGGATTAATGAGTTAGACGATAAATGCATTTGCAATTCTGCATAACAGAATGGAGGTGTATGTGTACACTTCACAAATATTTGAGTAATATTTGAGTGTGCATTCCTGCCCACCCTCCCAACAGAGTGTGGTTTTAAACACTGGGATTTTGTCAGTCTGAAAGGTAAAAATTGTATCAGTGTAGGTTTAATTTCTCTAAAATGAAAGCAGTTGAGCATCTTTCACATATTTAATAATGGCCACTTTTATTTCCTTCCATCAATTTTTCTATTAAATTATCGGTTCTCTTCTCAATTTCTGGAAATGCTTTATAAAATAGAAAAATCAGCACTTTTTGTGGGACAGGGCTTACAAATATATGTCTTCAGACTTTGCTTATTGTGTTTTTATGATGCAAATTTTGTTTTTTTAATATTTATATAGTCAAATGTACCAAGTTTTCAGTGGCTTTGGTTATTGAGTAATGGTTAGAAAGGCTTTTCCCACTCAAAAGTTATAAATAATTTGTCCCTTGCTAACTTCCAGGGCTTGTATCATTTCACTTTTATTTAAATATCAATCCATTTGCAGTTTATCCTGGCATTGAATAAAAGGTGTAGATTCAACGTTTTCTTTATCCAAAGTTGTGGCAAACCTTTGTTAATCAGTCCATATTTTTCTTCATTGACTTGAGACACTGCCTTTATCACATTCTAAATTCTTTTAATTTGAATCTATTTCGGGATTTTTTTTCCCTGTTCCATTGGTGTTATCTATTAATGTGCCAGTATCACATTGCTTTAATACTTGGGCTTTATGGTATTTTAATATCGAATGGAGACAGTATTACATCATTGTTACATTATTCTACTTTCTTCCATTTTGTTTTTGTCTTTGTTTGGGCTGCTATAACTAACTATCATAGGCCAAGTAGCTTACAGACAACAGAAATGTGTTTTTCACACATCTAAAGGCTGGAATTTACTTTTCATAGGTCTAGTGGCTGGAAACTCCAAGATCAAAGTGCTCACAGATATGGTGTCTGGTGAGGGCCCACTTCCTAGTTCATAGACAACTGTCTTCTCTCTGTGTTCTCATATGGTGGAAAGAACCATGAAGCTCCTGGGGGTTCTCATTAGGGCACTAAACCATTCATGAGGGGTCCACCCTCATGACCCAACCATCTCCTGAAGGCCCCACCTCCTAACACCATCACATTGGGGATTAGGTTTCAACATACAGATTTTGAGAGAACACAAATATTCCGTCTATAGCAATCTTTCAATATTAACTTTAGGTCATCTTGTTTCAATCATCTTTCTTTGTCTTGTTTAATGAATTTTGTCTAAATTCTACCATATGTGATATTAGGGCAGGGACTTCTCTATGTTTGAATTTTCTTGATATACTTTTATTTTATGGAGGTGACATTAACATCACATAAAATTAACCATCTTAAACTGAACAATTCAGTGGTATTTAGTACACAATTCACAGGGTTGTGCAACCACAACCTTAATCTAGCTTTAAAACACTTTCAACACCCTAGAAGGAAATACAGCAGTTACTCACGATTTCCCTTTCCCATCAGCCCTGGCAACAATCAATCTGGTTTCTGTCTCTGAGGATATTTTGTGTACATGAACTCATATGTGATCTTTCCTGTCTGCCTTCTTTCACTTAGCATAATGTCTTCAAGGTTTATGCACGTTGTAGTGTGTGGGTACTTCATTCCTTTTTATGGCTGTGTAATATTATGTCCTATGGATATATTACAATTTGTTTATCCATTCATTTGTTGATGGATGTTTTGTGTTGTTTCTGTCTTTATTGTGAACAATGCTGCTATGAACATGTTTGTACATATATTTAAGTACCTATTTTTCAGTGCTTTGGGATATATAACTAGGACTGGAATTTCTAGGTCAATGTTTCACTCTTTTTTTTTTTTTTTTTTTTTGAGACGGAGTCTCACTCTGTTGCCAGGCTGGAGTGCAGTAGCATGATCTTGGCTCACTGCAACCTCCACCTCCTGGGTTCAAGCGATTCTCCTGCCTCGGCCTCCCAAGTAGCTGGGACTACAGGCGCATGCCACCGTGCCCGCCTAATTTTTGTATTTTTAGTAGAGATGGGGTTTCACCATGTTGGCCAAGATGGTCTCAATATCTTGACCTTGTGATCTGCCCTCCTCAGCCTCCCAAAGTGCTGAGATTACAGGTGTGAGTCACTGCACCCGGCTAATGTTTAACATTTTGAGGAAGGACTAAACTGTTTAACCACAGTGGCCAGACTATTTTACATTTCACCATCAATATATTTGAGTTCCGATTTCTCCACATTCTCATCAATACTTATTTTCCTTTTTTAAAAAATTATAGCCATGTAATTTGAATTTGCATTTTCCTAATGACTAAAGAAATTCATTATCTTTTAATGTGCTCATTTAGCTATATGTACATCTTCTCTGGAGAAATGTCCATTCAAGTCCTTTGCCCATTTTTCAGTTGGGTTATTAGCCCTTTTCTGTTGAAGTTCCTCATATATTCTGGATACTAGATCCTTATAATTTGTAATTTGCAAAGTCTTTCTCCCATTCTGTAGCTTGCCTTTCCACTTTCCTGATAATGCTTTTTGATTTTTAATTTTGATAAACTTCAATTATTTTTTTTGCTCATGCTTTTGGTGTCATATCTAAGAATCCATGAATATTTAATTCTATATTTTTACAAGACTTTTATTTCTTTCTTTATTTATTTTGAGACAGAGTTTCACTCTGTTGTCAAGGCTGGAGTGCAGTGGCACGATCTCGGGCCACTACAACCTCCACTTCCCAGATTCAAGCGATTCTCCTGCCTCAGCCTCCTGAGTAGCTGGGATTGTAGGTGCCCAACACCATGCCCAGCTAATTTTTGTACTTTTTAGTAAAGACGGAGTTTCACCATGTTGGCTAGGCTGGTCTTGAACTCCTGACTTCTGGTGATCCCCCCACCTCAGCTTCCCAGAGTGCTGGGATTACAGGCATGAACCACCATGCCCGGCCAAGAGTTTTATGATTTTTAGCTCTTATTTATCCATTTCGAATTCATTTTTGTGTAAGGTGTGAGTTAGGGGCACAAATCCTTTCTTTTGCATGTGCTATCCAATTGTCCCAGCCCTATTTGTTGAAGGATTATTCTTCCCATTTTGAGTGGTTTTAGCATTTTTGCACAAAATCAATTGGCTATAGATATAGGGGTTTATTTCTGGGCTCTGAATTCTATTCTATTGATCTATATGTCTATTCCTATGCCAGTAACACACAGTCTTAATTACCATTGCTTTGTAATAAATTTCAAAATTAGGAAGTACGGGTCCTCCAACTTTGATCTTTTTCAAGATTGTTTTGGCAATCTGGGGCCTTTGCAATTTCGTATGAATTTGGGATCAGCTTTTCCAAATCTGCAAAAAGGCAAATAGAATGTTATAAGTATTGCATTGATTTATTTGGGTTGTATTGCAATCGCAGCAATATTAAGTTTTCCAACTCATGAACACAGGTTGTCTTTCCATTGATTTAGATCTTCTTTAATTTCTTTCAGCAATGTTTTATAGTTTTCAGTATACAAGTCTTCTGCTTCCTTGGCTAAGTTTATTCATAGGTGTTTATTCTTTTGGCTGCTGTTGTAAATGGAATTGTTTTCTTAAAGTTTTTAACTTTACCGAATTTTTATTTATTAGCTGTAGTAGTTATTTTTGTGGATTCTTTGGGACTTTCTATGCAGAGGATTATGTTTATAGAGATAGTTTTCCTCTTTCCTTTCCAAAGGAGATAATTTTTCTTTTATTTTCTAACTGCTCTGACTAGAACTTCCAGTATAATGTTGAATGGCAGTGATGAAAGCTGGCATTTCATTGCCAATCCCAGGGGTTTCTAACTGATCTTAGGAGGAAAGCTTTCAGTCTTCCACCATTGAGTCTGATGTTAGTTGTGAGTTTTTCATAGATGTCCTTATGTTGAGGAAGTCCTTTCTACTCCTCTTCTCTGAGCGCTTTATCATGAAAGGGTGTTGGATTTTGTCAAACGTGTTTTTGGCGTCACTTGAGATAATCATGTGTGGTTTTGCTTCTGTATTTCTATTAATGTAGCGTATAGCATTGATTGTTTTTCTTATGTTGGGCCACGCTTGCATTCTTAGAATGAATCCACTTGGTTATAGTGTATAATCCTTATAATGTGCTGATGGACTTAGTTTGATGATTTTTATATCTATATTCACAAGTTTTCTTATGGTATCTTTGTCTACCTTTGGTATCAGGGTAATACTGGTCTCATGAAATGAATTGGGATGCTTTTTCTTCTCTTCTACTTCTTGAAATATTTTGAGAAAGATTTGTGTTAATTTTTCAAGTGTTTGGTATCGTTCACAATGATACTATGGGAGGATTCATTTTTATTTTTTATTTTATTATTATCATTATTTTTCGAGATGGAGTCTTGCTCTGTCACCCAGGCTGGAATGCAGTGGCACAATCTCAGCCTACTGCAACCTCTGTCCCCTGTGTTCAAGAGATTTTCCTGCTTCAACCTCCCGAGTGGCTGGGACTATAGGTGTGCACTACCACGCTCAGTTAGTTTTTTTGTATTTTTAGTAGAGATGGGGTTTCACTGTGTTGGCCAGGTTGGTCTCAAACTCTTGACCTCAAGTGATCCACCTGCCTCAGCTTCCCAAAATGCCACCATGCCCAGCCTATGGGAAGATTTAAACCATTATTTCTTCAAATGTTTTCTTACTCTTCTTCTTCTTTCTCCTCCTCCTTTTCCTCCTCCTCTTACTTCTTCTCTTCTTTCTCCCCTCCTCCTCTTCTTTCTCCCCTCCTCCTCTTCCTCTGATCCTCCTCCCCCTCCCCCTCCCCTCCTCCTCCTCCTTCTTCTTCCTCTTCTTTTCTCCTTCTTCTTCTCCTTCCTCCTTCCACTTCCAACACTATTACCTCTTCTTTCTTCCACTTCTTTTTTTTTTTTTTTGGTGAGACAGAGTCTTGCTCTGTCCCCCAGGCTGGAGTGCAATAGTGTGATCTTGGCTCACTGCAACCTCTGCTTCCTGGGAGTAGCTGGGATTCAAGCGATTCTCCTGCCTCAGCCTCCTGAGTAGCTGAGACTTACAGGCATGTGCCACCATGCCCAGCTAATTTTTGTATTTTTGGTAGAGATGGAGTTTCACCATGTTGGCCAGGATGGTCTCGAACTCTTGACTTTGTGATCCACCTGCCTCGGCCTCCCAAATTATTACAGGCATGAGCCACCATGCCCAGCCAACTTTCACTTCTTCTGCTGCTTCTTCTGCTTCCTCCTCTCCTCTCCTCTCCTTTCCTCACCTCTCCTCTCTTTCTGGGATTCTCATTGTACATATGTTGCTACACTTGATGTCCCACAGTCCCTTAGGCTCTGTGTTAAACTGTTCTTGAATTGCTTTAAAGAAATATCTGAGATTGGGTAATTTATAAAGCAAAATAAATTTAATTGGCTCATAGTTTTGCAGGCCGTACAGGTAGCACAGCTTCAGCATCAGCTTCTGGGAAGGCCTCAAGAAGCTTACAATCATGAGGGAAGGCAAAGTGGAAGCAAATACCTCACATGGTGAAAACAGGAGCAAGAGAGAGGGAGGTGGCACATGTCTTTAAACAGCCAGATCTCATGAGAATTCACTCACTGTCATGAAGACAGCATCAACAGGATGATGCTAAACCATTCATCAGAAATTCATCCACATGATCCAGTCACCTCCCACCAGGTCCCAACTCCAATGCTCGGGATTATAATTCAATATGAGATTTGGGTAAGGAAACATGTACAAACTATTATCAAGCTATGTTTATTTTTCTTCATTCTTCTTTCTGCTCCTTAGACTCAATTATTTCAATTGATCCATCTTTTGTTTGCTGATTCTTTCTTTTCCTTACTCAGATCTGCTATTAAAGCCCCCTTGTTGGGGGCCAAACAAGGTGGCTCATGCCTGTAATCCCAGCACTTTGGGAGGCTGAGATGGGCAGATCTCTTGAGCCCAAGAGTTTGAGACCAGTCTGGGCAATATGATGAAATTCTGTCTCTACAAAAAGGGCATGGTGGCATGTACCTGTAATCCCAGTTATTCAGGAGGCTGAGGCAGGAGGATCACCTGAGCCCAGGAGGTCAAGGCTAACAGTGAGCCGTGATCATGTCACTGCACTACAGCCTGGGTGACACAGCCCCTGTCTCAGGGGAAAAAAAGCCCTCTAGTGAGTTTTTTATTTCAGTTATTGTATTCTTCATCTTCAGAAATTCTATTTGGTTTCTTTTATAATTTCTATCTCTTGATAGTCCCTATTTGTTCATACTTTGTTCTAGTTTCCTTTAGCTCTTTGTCCATGATTTCTTTTACTTCTTTTTTTTTGTTTGAGTTTTTTTTTTTGTTTTTTTTGCTCTTTTGGTTTTTTTTTTTTTTTTTTTTGAGACAGAGTTTCGCTCTTGTTACCCAGGCTGGAGTGCAATGGCGCGATCTCGGCTCACCGCAACCTCCGCCTCCTGGCTTCAGGCAATTCTCCTGCCTCAGCCTCCTGAGTAGCTGGGATTACAGGCACGTGCCACCATGCCCAGCTAATTTTTTTTTTGTATTAGTAGAGACAGGGTTTCACCATGTTGACCAGGATGGTCTCGATCTCTTGACCTCGTGATCCATCTACCTCGGCCTCCCAAAGTGCTGGGATTACAGGCTTGAGCCACCGCGCCCGGCCGCTCTTTTGGTTTTTGAGATAGAGTCTCATTTTGTCGCCTAGGCTGAAGTGCAGTGTCACAATCTTGGCTCACTGCAACCTCTGCCTCCCAGGTTCAAGCAATTCTTCCGCCTAAGCCTCCTAAGTAGCTGAGACTACAGATGCATGTCACCATGCCAGGCTAATTTTTGTATTTTTGTAGAGATGTTGGCCAGGCTGATCTCAAACTCCTGACCTCAGATGATCCGCCCGCCTCGGCCTCCCAAAGTGCTGGGATTACAAGTGTGAACCACCATGCCTGGCCTCCTTTACTTCTCTGAGTATATTTAAGACAGTTAATTTAAAGTATTTGTCCAATAAATTCAATATCCATGCTTCTTCAGGGGGAGTTTCTGTTAATTTCTTCAATGAATGGGCCATATTTTCCTCTTGCATGCTTCATCATTTTTTGTTAAAAACTAGGTATTTTGAATATTGGAATATGGGAATCATATTTTTCTCTGTCCTCAGGGTTTCTGTCTTGCTGTAAGTTGTAGCTGTTTGTTTAGTAACTTTTCTAACTATTTTTTTAGTCTGTATTCTTTGTGATGTCTCTGAAGTTTCTATTTCTTTATCTTGCTAGTGTTTTGAAAGAGATCTCCTTGGTGCCAGGATTCCCCCCACTGTCCACCCACAAATAAAACAAGGAGAAAGGGAAATAGGGGGAAAAAAAGGGATGAGAGGAGAGAAATCCAACTTTTCCTCACTCTTTGCAGATTGCAGATTGGCTCTGTGTTAGAGCATGTCTTCAACATTTGGCCAGTCCATTTACAACTCTGCCTTAGCCTTCACTTCCTTCTTGCACTGAGCCTAGAGTTCATTCAGAAGTAAAAATATAGCATCTTCTCAGGTCATTTTTTTACTATGCATCCTGCTCTGGGCATGCATCTGGCTTTCTAAATTCCTAAGTATGGAAGGGCCCTTTTGAGTGCCCCAATTTCCCAAAGAAACTCTCTTCCTAGATTTTTCACTCAGGCTTTTGACTTTCCTCAACCATAATCTTTTGCCCCAGGTAGCTGCAAGTAAGTTTGCCTTACAGAGAATGTAAGTAGTTTGCCTTACAGAGTTGCCTTTTAGAGAATGTCAGCCACTTTTCTGCCCTGAGTTGGTTCCAAGTTAGGTAAAACAAAAACAAGCATTGTGTGTCAGTCCTTTGGTTAACTCCCAGACAGGTTAGAATAGAAAAACACAAATCTCAGTGGTGCACACCTGTAATCCAGCACTTTGAAAGGCCAAGACAGATAGATCACTTGAGGTCAGGAGTTCAAGACCAGCCTGGGCAACATGGAGAAACCCCATCTCTACAAAAAAAAAAAAAAAATAGCTGGACATAGTAGCATGTGCCTCCAGCTACTCAGAAGGCATAGGTGGGAGAATCACTTGATCCTGGGGGGTGGGATCAAGTCTACAGAGAGCCATGATCAGGCCACTACACTCCAGCCTGGGTAACAGAGTGAGACCTTGTCAAAAAAAAAAAAAAAAAAAGAAAGAAAGAAAAAGAAAGAAAGAAGAAAGAAAGAAGACAGAAAGAAATAAAAAGAAAAACAATTCTTTACAAATAAGGTCTGCTCTACTCCCTCAAGAACCAGACAGTAAAGTCCCACTCTTGGAACATGAACCACCACCTTCAAGACCATTGAGGAGTCCTGGAGGTGAATGAGAGAAGAGCAAATAAAAACACCACAAAACTTTCCTATCATTTCTGGGTAGCCTTTTTCTTGATAGAGGATTTGTTTGTTATTATAAGCCTTTGACTGTTCTAGAGTTCTGACAAAGTTGATTCTAAAAGTTTTTGCTTGATTTTTGAATGTTTCTATGGAGGGATGGACTTGGAGCTGCCAACCGCCCCCCTTTTTTTTTGACATCAAGTAGAGATACTTTTGCCCATATTTTTGTTTTATTTG
The DNA here is from genome assembly GCF_030222135.1 of Aotus nancymaae. Lineage (NCBI taxonomy): Eukaryota > Metazoa > Chordata > Mammalia > Primates > Aotidae > Aotus > Aotus nancymaae. The sequence goes on along the minus strand of NW_026988442.1, from coordinate 63,202,652 downwards.
TAATCTTTCCAAGTCACATTGTTTTGGGTATGTCTCTGAATATGACATAGAGTGGTATACTGCTTTTAATAAGTCATTTAAAGCCATTTTCATTTTTTGATATGAGAGATACGTTTTGTCTCGGTGCTTTCATATTATTTTATTTAATGATTATATTAGTGTTTATGTGTGTGTATACTATTTGTGCATATGTTTGTTGTACTGTGTGGTCTGTTTTCTTTGTTCACTGTTGTGGCTGTTGTAGTCATCTCTGTGTTTAGGAAGGTTTGTATTTGCTTTAGTGGTTTCTTTCACATTTCTGTCTATGTATAATACCCTTACTTTCTCCTTTCTTTGAACAACATTTTTTTTTTTTGAGACAGAGTTTTGCTCTTGTCACCCAGGCTGGAGTGCAATGGCGTGATCTTGGCTCACTGCAACCTCCACCTCCCAGGTTCAAGCGATTCTCCTGCCTCAGCCTCCTGAGTAGCTGGGACTACAGGTGTGCGTCATCATGCCCAGCTTATTTTTGTATTTTCAGTAGAGATGGGGTTTCACCATGTTGGCCAGGATGGTCTTGATCTCTTGACCTTGTGATCTGCCCGCCTCGGCCTCCCAAAGTGCTGGGATTACAGGCGTGAGCCACCATGTCTGACCTCTCTTTGAACATTTATTGGTTCTCTACTATGAGTAGCAATTTAATCAGCTTTTGTCTTCCTTGATCTAGTGCTCCTCTCTTATCACCCAGTTTTAGTCATAATAACTTTTTTGTTTTCACATTTGTGTGGTAACAATCCTCAAGTTTATGTTACTATAAGTGGCATTTTTTGAGTCCCGGCAATTTTACATGAGATTATCACTAAGCTTATTTTACTTCCCATTTTCTCTCCCATTATTGTTAGCTTTACTATTTCTACATTGTCAGAATACATAACATTAACCCCTTATTCTTGCCTTTGCTTTAATTAGCATAATTTTAATAGTTCTGAATATCTAGTATATTAAATATAACATTTTCTAAATAATCTTGCTTATTCTTGTAACTTGTCTTTCCATATAAATTTTAAAATTAATTTCTTAGGGCCGGGCGCGGTGGCTCAAGCCTGTAATCCCAGCACTTTGGGAGGCCGAGGCGGGTGGATCACGAGGTCAACAGATCGAGACCATCCTGGTCAACATGGTGAAACCCCGTCTCTACTAATACAAAAAATTAGCTGGGCACAGTGGCGCGTGCCTGTAATCCCAGCTACTCAGGAGGCTGAGGCAGGAGAATTGCCTGAACCCAGGAAGCGGAGATTGCGGTGAGCCGAGATCACGCCATTGCGCTCCAGCCTGGGTATCAAGAGCGAAACTCCGTCTCAAAAAAAAAAAAAAAAAAAAAAAAAAAAAAAAAAAAAAAAAAAAAAAAAATTAATTTCTTAGGTGCTAAGGAAAGCTCTGTAGGCAATTTGCTTGGAATTGTATTAAATCTTGGATAAATTGGAGGGGAGTTACCCATAAACAATATTTGTTGTTAGACTTACTGCTAGGCCTGATTTTTGTTGTTGTCATAAATTACTTGGAAACTATGGTTTCTTCATGAACCTATTGCTTGTCTTTTCCGTAATGTGAACACTTACCTCCCCTCATTCCTCTCTGCACTGACGGCCAAGCACTTGCCTGTCTCCTATTCCTTCAGTACACCTCAATACAGCTAAAAGAGGACAGACGTCATTGTCTCATTACACTGACTATCCAGACAGTCAGTGCTGGCCAGAGATCACACTAGCCAAACCCTCCTCAGGGCCCAGCTTCCAATTTTCCATCTTTTTTGATTCTTGTGTTTTAATAAGCACACTGCTTTTTTGTTGTTGTCTGTCTGTTTTGAGATGGAGTCTCTCACTGCCATCCAGGATAGAGTGCAATGGTGCGATCTCAGCTCACCGCAAATTCTGCCTCCCTAGTTCAAGCGATTCTCCTGCCTCAGCTTCCCGAGTAGCTGGGATTATAGGCACCTGCCACCATGCCTTGCTAATTTTTTAATGAGGGGACTGTTGTTTTAGTTTAGGTGAGAACTGATGTGACCCTGAGCAGGCAGAGGGAGTGGAGAGATGGTCAAGACACCAGCCAGCCAGGTGTGGTGGCTCACACCTATAATCCTAGCACTTTGGGAGGCCAAGGTGGGCAGATTGCCTGAGCTCAGGATTGAGAGCAGGCTGGGCAACATGATGAAACGCCGTCTTTACTAAAATACAAAAAATAGCTGGGCGGGGCAGTGTCGCCTGTAGTCCCAGCTACTAGGGAGGCTGAGGCAGGAGAATCACTTGAACCTGGGAGGTGGAGGTTGCGGTGAGCCGAGATCGTGCCACTGCACTCCAGCCTGGGCAGTAGAGCAAGACTCCACCTCAAAAAAAAAAAAAAAAAAAAAAAAAAAAATGACACGAGACAGTATGAGGTAGAGCTTCCAGTGTGTGGCAAGTGGAAAAATGTGGGAAGCCCAGAAGAAAGAGGTGCCATGATTTTCCTCTTCCTTCCGGCTCCTAGGGTTGTATGCCATGGACCTTCATGCTCTCAGGGAAAGCATGCCACAAACTTGGGAGTGAATGCCATCTCCCTCAATTTCTTGTCTTTTTTGCAGCTGTTTCATGGTGGGCAGGCCTAGGCAAACCTACCCCAAAGTCTGAGGAAATTGAGAGGTGGAAAAAAAGAGGCTGGCAAATCCAGTTTCTTAGAAAAATATTTAATAGGGACTTACAAACAGAAGCCATGTCTTGGGCCGCAATAAGACAAGAGGCTGGACCCATGCGTTCTCCGTCAGACCTGGGGCTTCTTTGCCACAGGATAGGGCTGCCTCAGAAGGGATGTGTAGGACAAGGACAGCTGAAGTACAGTGACCTCAAAATTGTTTGACCTAAGAGCAGGATTTATGGTAAGTACCTGCCCTTACACAAGGAACAATAGATAAACTGGAAATCTCAGAGGCTTCCTGGACCTGCGGTTAATCAGAATCCAACATGGCAGATTAGCTTCCAAGACGGAGCAGCTTTGGCCCTCCAGCATCTCTCTCCCTCCTCTCCCGAATTCTGCAACTCCAGGCCTGCCATCCTCTGGGTTCCCTGGCTGTTTGCTGCCCTCTGACAATGAACTCCTGTGCCTGATACACTTTTGATGTCCCAGGAATGCTATGTGAATAAATAAGGGAGCGCTATTGCATATAATATTGCGTTTATCTCTGGAGCAGGTCAGGGTGGTAAAATCATCCCCAAAAGCATTTGGCACTGGTGTGGCTAATAAATCCACACATTACTACTGAATGTGCTAACCCGTAGTGGCACAGCCCTGTCTTGCCTCTGAGCCTTTTTTGTGTGCAAATCCCTCAGTTGGAGACACTGTCCTCTGCCCTCAGCCTCCCCTAGAGTGCTAAAATATATCTGCATGTTCTTGTATGTAGAGGCCTTCAAGAGGCCTTCCCGGACCTTCAGCTGAGGGTACCTTCTCCTTACTTCCCTTTCTCAACACTTGTACTTTTTTTTTTTTTTGAGATGGAGTTTCGTTTTTGTTGCCCAGGCTGGAGTGCAATGGTGCTGTCTCAGCTCACTGCAACCTCTGCCTCCTGGGTTGATTCTCCTGCCTCAGGTGCCCGCCACCATGCCCAGTTAAGTTTTTTTTTTTCTGTATTTTTAGTAGAGGCAGGGTTTCTCCACGTTGGTCAGGCTGGTCTCAAACTCCTGACCTCAGGTGATCCACCCACCTTGGCCTCCCAAAGTGCTGGGATTACAGGCGTGAGCCACTGTGCCCCTGCCTGTACTTTAATTTATTACACAATGACCTCTTCCTCCGTGAAGCTCCCTGAGGGGCAGGGAGGGACCACGAGTGCCTTGGACTCCAGTGCCTGGCACATAGTAGGCCTAAAAGAAAGTCTGTCAACTGAATGAACTGGACTGCCTCTATCAGTGGGAAGAACATTTTTTCCTTCTTCAAGATAGTTGCTCTTCTGTGTGTAGATGACTGTTTCCCAACTTAAGAGAGCCCCTCTGCCAAGGGGTCTCACTCCAAGTTCACTACAGAATGTAAGCTAGGACTTCAGGTCCTGTTTGCACAGATATCAGTGCTCCTCACACCCATGACTAAAGTGTGCAGGTGCAGCTGGCCCCCTGCTGTAGCACCCCATCCTCTGGTGCTCTGTGAGGTCACTCTTCCAGCCTTGATGCCCCCACCCCTGCCCTGCCCAGCCCCAGGGTTTTCATGGGTGAGCCTGGTGACAGCTTTGCCTCTGTCCTTGGTACAGAGCCTTGGCCCCTTCTGCCCCCATCCCCCACCCACCAGCACCCCAATTAGCTGAGAAGCTTTCCTGCAGCTGACACAGGGCCAGGGCTCCTGGATCCCGTGCCAAGAAACCTCTCGTACCAATTTATAACAACAATGCCTCCAAAAGTCTAACCTTGAGGACGTCTGTGAATCACACACACTTCCCAGGGCTGGCAGCCACACAAGAGCATGCGGGAAAGAGAGCTCAAGGCTGCTGGAGGTGCTTGCTCTGGGCCTGCCCCTTGGCCCTCTTCGCTGTTCCTTGTCTCTGCCAGGGAGCAGTCAGTCTGGGGCAGGAGTGTGGAGCAGGGGTCTGCAGCAGCCAGAAATGGGACACATTGCTTCTGGACCTCATGGCTATGGCTGGGTTGCAGGAACTGAGGTAGATTTCTCTCTCAGGAAATTGCTTGAGCATGACTTTTTTTTTCAGCCTCATCAGCATCTCCTGCCTACCCCAGAGTCTCCCAGATCCTGATGGGCGGGTGCCAATCCCCAGCAGGATGTCATCCTCCAGCAGGAGGAAGGCGTGGACTGGGCTCTGCTTTGTGAGCACCCAAATCTCAGAGCAGATTTTAAAGAGTTCCTTAATTTAAAGAAGCCACCTTTTTATGTTTGTTTTAGGATTTTACTTCCAATCACTGTTCAGTATATAGGCCAGCACTGTCCAGTGAAAAATACAAGCAGACATGTCATTTTATGTTTTCTAGAAGTCACATTTTGCAAAGTAAGGAGACACAAATGAAATTAATTTTAATAGTACATTTATGTACAATATATTCAAAATATTATAATTTAAACATGTCCTCAATATAAAAATGAGATATTTTAGACTCTTATGAAGTCTATTTAACAGAAGACTGGAATAAAAATGTAAAATTCAGTTCCTCAGTCACACTGGCCCTGTTTTAAGCATCCAAAAGCCCCAGGTAGCTAGGGGCTCCTGTGCTGGCCAGCACAGGTGTGACCAGGTGGTAACAAAGTGGTCAGGCCAATTAAGTCAGCAAGCTTGAAGAATCTGACTTCATTATCCCTGTAGATTAACCATGTCTTTTGTTTTCTGTAGAGAAGCAAAATCCTGGAGGAGGTGTCCCTGCCAGGATTAGGCAATTTCTAGATACAGTAAACAACTCATGAGGCAGCCTGCCTCTCAAATGCAAACCCAGCAATTCAGAGCCTAAACCCTAGCCACCTCTGCTATTGAGCTGTCATACTCCTGGTACCAGACTGCTGGTACCCGACCACGACCACAGCTGCGGAAATGATTCAAACTAGACCAGCCCGCCCACCTTTCCTCACCCACTCATCCCATGGAAACCACGGTAAAGGCTGTTGCTCTCGTTTTCTCCTGGCCTCCTCTGCCACCTGTCCACCTCGAGGCTTCCTCTTGTGTCCCCCAGTGCGGAGAGCCATGTCTCCTGTTTCTAGAGAATCTGTGAGTATTATAAACTTCTTCCTTCAGCCGGGTGCGGTGGCTCACGTCTGTAATCCCAGCACTTTGGGAAGCCAAGATGGGAGGATCACTTGAACTTGGGAGTTCCAAGACCAGCCTAGTGGTCTTGAACCTGGTTTCAATATGGTGAACCCCATCTCTACTAAACATAAAAAAGAGTTAGCCTGGCGTGGTGGCACACGCCTGTAGTCCCAGCTACTTGGGGGGCAGAGGGGGGAGGATGACCTGAGCCAGGAAGTTCAAGGCTGCAGTGAGCCGAGATCACATCACTGCACTCTAGCCTGGGTGACAAAGCAAGACCTTGTCTCAAAAACAAACAAAAGCAACGACAAAAAAACACCTTTCATCTTTCATAATGAAATCGCCTTTGTAAAATTTATGACAATGAGAGAAATCTGACAGAGAAATTATCACAATGAGAAAAATCTGACCTAAATGGCTTCGTCTTGCTTCTAACCTCACAAGCTAATTGCCTTTGCTCCTTCCTGGGTGTAGGCCAAGCTAACTAGGAGAGGAAATTTAGTTTACAGTTTAACTTTAAAACAAAGATCACAACTACCCCTTCCTGAAACTTAACCCCCACCTTGCTCAGGGACCAAAATTGCCTTTGTAAAACTAATAAAAAATTAGCCAAGAGGATAGAATGGAGTTTAGTAGTCATGTGGCTGGAGGTCACTAGATTTGTAACCGCCCCAGACGCTTCTATTGAGAACACCACTGTGTAAAAACTAAAACTGGTATCTGAAGTACCTTTCAGATCTTGCATTCTGATAGATCAGCTGGCACAACCCAGACCAGTAACGCATACCATGAAACTGGCTCGACTGGTCTTATGACCCCCAGCCAGAAATGGACTCAGCACGAGAAGATAGCTTCGACCCCCATGATTTCAGCCCCCACCCTACTGGGTGCTTACAAAGGCCTCTGGAGATGCTTGCTCCCGGCCTGCCCCTTGGCCCTCTTTGCTGTTCCTTGTCTCTGCCAGGAGCAGTCAGTCTGGGGCAGGAGTGCAGAGCAGGGGTTTGCGCCCCACCAATCAGCACTCTCATCCCTTGGCCTCCCCGCCGTGCCCACCAAATGATTTCTGAAAAACTCTGGCCTCCAAATTATTGGGGAGATGGATTTAAGAGCTAACTCTCTTTCTTCCACTTGGCTGGCCTTGTGATTATTAAACTCTTCCTTTGCTGCAAAAAAAAAAAAACAACACCTCCTTGCTATTCTCAGTGCTTTGGCTTTGGCAATTACAGTGAGTCATTTCTGTGTCTGTGTGTCTTACCAGACCCGATCAAAACAAATCTCTTAAAACACCTTGTTCTGGAGCTCATCTTCTCTTTCATCTACCGCCCCCCTCAACCCTGGCATTCGCCTTCATATCTCTTCTTTGCTCTGAGGACGAAGCTTCTGTGTGTTTAAGCTCCTGTTTCCTGAGCAGGGCTGCCATGTACTGCTGTGGAGGTTGTACACAGCAGCCAGTTAGGGCTGATCTCGAGACTGATCCTGAGATGCTCCCTGTGGCCATCTCACCTCCCTAACTCTATCCCTCCATGTAACCCTTGCAGACACATCTGCAGACCCCGTGCCTCTGAAACAGAAGGCAGGATCCTACTCAGGCAGCTGCTTTGTCATTGCACTGGGTGGATCCTCCTTCCATAGGGAAGGCAAAAAGGATGTGCTCCTCTGCCTCCTCAGCCTCTCTGCCTCTGGTGTTCTCACCTTCACCCCCTCCACCCCCACTCCCATCCCCATTTACACTAGGGAGGAAATGACTGCAAATAGCTTAAAGCAAGGTCCTTCGCTGCCTCCCTCCTGCTCGTAATGCAGCAGGGCTCAAAATTTCCAAGATGATTTTCTGGAGTCCAGACTACATCGATGGTTCTCAAGCTTTAAGCTGAATTCGAATCACCTGGAGGGCTTGTTAAAATGCAGATTATTGCCCTCCCCTCCCTCCACCTCCACCGAGTTTCTGACTCAGAAGGGCTGAGACAGGGCCTGGGAATCTGCATTTTTACCACATCCCAGGTGATGCCATTGGCTCAGAGACTACACTTTGAAAATCACTGCTCTGGATGCAGCGCTTCAGGCCTTAGCTGCTACTCGAGGTGCCCCCGAATCCCGTCTTCATTCCTCTGCAGAGCGTGGCGCCTGAGCTTTTGGCAGAGAGATTCTGTTCTGTTGTGGATCATTCTGTTCCCCCTCAGCAATTCTTACATATTGCTCTATGAAAGCTTGTTGGCCAGGAACAAATATCCAATATTGCTCTACATACTCTGTGGTATTTTTTATTGTTTAATTTTTTTTAGAGACAGGTTCTCACTTTGTCGCCCACGCAGGAACACAGTGGCACAATCATAGCTCACTGTAGCTTCCAAATCCTGGGCTCAAATGATCCTCCCACCTCTGCTTCCCAAGTAGCTGAGACTACAGGTGTGTGCCATCTTGCCAGGTTGATTTTAAAAATTTTTCTGTAGAGACGGGATCTTGCTTTGTTGCCCGGGCTGCTCTCATACTACTACTGGCTTCGAGTGTCCTCCTGCCTCAGCCTCTGAAACGGCTGGGTTTACAGGCATGAGCCATCATACCTAGCCCTCTCTGTGTTTTTGCCACTCAAGTGATGATGGTAATTTTCAAAGCTCCACAGAAATACTCATTAAATTCCCCCTACCCTTAACTGAGACCAGGGTTCTGATTCTAGGACAAATAAGGATCTTTGAGGCTCATTGCTATGAGCTATAAATGTCCCAGGGAGAAAAATCAATAAGGGTCTTATTTTAGAGAAACCTATCTCTGCCTGGCTCTTCCACTTGATAAAGATACTGGCTTTTCAGAACTCCCAGCTCAGCTTCTGAAAGCCTCAGTGGTATGAGTGGAACACTGAAAAGAAAAGCAGGGACCCCTCCCCCACTTGGCACCGGCTTTCCTTGGAGAGCAGGGAAGCATCATTAAATGACAGCAAGTTGAAAACTGTCGGCAAGATAGGCCATTTGCATGCGACACTGAAACCTCGATGCAATCGTCATTTCCGAGTTGTGACTGCCTGTCTGCAAGGACACGTTGGATGCTTCCCAGATCACTGCAGCCTCCAAAATTGGACCTGGTTTCATGAGCTGACGTCTGGATATGATGTCTCCTGGGAGAGTGGGGGTGGAGGAGAGAGCAGATTTTAAAGAGCTCCTTAAATTAAAACCCAAAGCATCTCCAGTCTGCACAGTGATAACTGCATCGGCCAGGCATGCTTTGTCTTTGCACAGCCTGTAAATGATGCTGAGAGATGGTCTCCCGGACTGCCTGTCATTTAACACTTTCTACACTGTGGGATGGAGCAATCTTCAGGAACCAAAACCTGAGCAATAGAGCAGGGAGCTCAGAGCACATTTGAATCAGAGTTTCTGATCCCCAGAATCACTCAATGACCTTTTAATTTTTATCTATCTATCTATCTATCTGTCTGTCTGTCTGTTTTATATCCAAATTTTGTGATTCCAATGAACTTTAAAAAGTTATCCATGACCGGGTCTCCTCAGACCAATTAAATCAAAATTTCTGAGATTGGGGCCTAGACATTAGTAATTTTTACCTTGTCTGCATTTTAGGTAACTCAAATGTGCAGCCAGTATTGAACACCATTGCTTAAACTCTTTCTGTCACTTACTGGCTGGGTGATATTGGAAGGTTGTTTAGCTTAACTTTCCCCATTGACTCAATATGGTGACTGTTATTTGCCTCCCAGAATTGTGGTGAGTAGCAGAGGAGGTCAATAGGTATAGAAAGCTTAGCACAGTAGATGGCTCATAATAAGTGCCCAATACATGGTGTATTCTGTTTGAGCTTAGGTTAGCAATTGAGGGAAGACTGGGAGTCTAGAAATATAGTGAAAAATAAAATTGAAAACAAAGTCTAAGGAAATGTAATGGCAAGCCATGGATTAGGAGAAAATATTTATAATACATATATTTGATAAAGAACTGGTACCCAGAATATAGAAAGCATCCCTATAAATCAGCAATAAAAGGATAAAAAACATAAGAGTCAAAAGATTTAGGCACCTCACAAAAGATATGAGATTATCTAATAAGTGCATGCAAAGATGTTCAACATCACTAGTTGTAAGGGAAATGCAAATTAACATCACAATGAGAGATCACACACACACGATAACAGCTAAAATTCAAAAGACTGACAATATCAAGTATTGGTTACAACATGAGTGTAACTCAACTCAGTCATTCATTGTGGGTAGAAGTGTAAAACAGTACAATCACTTTGTAAATCTGTTCAGTAGCTTCTCATAAAGCACATACAAAGTCTTTGAGAGGTTCATGAAAAATGCATATTATGAAAAAATTATGCATAGATTTCAAAAAAATTTTGCCCCCATATACAGTCATATTAATTTGCTGTGACGTGTCTGTACAGGATCTAATTTGAGGCACTTAGAAGGATAAGACATCAGTTTAGAAAGAGCCCCTATCAGAGCAACATTAATTCTGTTAAAATTGAGGCAAGAACAAACATCAAATTGATGTGAGTCTTAGGTGGAAGAATGGTGAAATCATTGATGTTTCATGAAAAGTTTATGGGGACAAGATCCTCAAATAAATCAGTTTACAAATAGATAACTAAGAAGGGACAAGATGATGTTGAAGATGGAGCTTGCAACAGCAGACCATCCTCATCAATTTGTGAAGGAAAAATTATCTTGTTTGTGTCCTGATTGCAGAGGATTGCTGATTAACAGTACAAACAATAGCCAAGACCACTGACAACTCTATTGGCTCAATGCACACAATTCTGACTGAAATTAAAGTTGACCAAACTTTCCATTTGATGAGTGCCAAAACCATTGTTCCCAGATCAGCTGCAGACAAGAGCAAAACATTCAGTGGGAATTTAAAACAAGCAGGATCAAGGTCCTAAAGCATTTTTTCAAAGAATTGTAACAAGAGATGAAACGTGGCTCTACCAGTACAATCCTTAAAACAAAGCACAATCAAAGCAATGGCTACTAAGGGTGGAAGTGGTCCAGTCAAAGCAAAGTGCTCTTGACAGGTCAAGAATGAAAGATATGGCCAGAGTTTTTTGGGCAGCTCAAATACTTTGCCTGTTGACTTCCTGGAGGGCCAAAGAATGACAATTTCTGCTTTTTGTAATAGTATTTTGAGAAAGTTACCCAAAGCTTTAGCAGAAAAACACCTGGAAAATCTTCCCTAGAGTCCTTCTCCACTACAACAATGCTCCTGCTCATTCCTCTTATCAAACAAGGACAATTTTGTAAGAGTTTCAATGGGATATCATTGGGCATCCACTTTACAGTCCTGATTTGGTTCTTTTGACTTCTTTTTCTTTTCTAATCAAAACATCCTTAAAGGTACCCATTTTTCTTCAGTTAATAATGTCAAAAAGACTGCATTGACATGGTTAAATTCCCAGGACCTTCAGTTCTTTGGGATGGACTAAATGACTGGTATCATCACTTACAAAAGTGTCTTGAATTTGATGAAGTTTATGTTGAGAAATAAAGTTTATTATTTTAAAAATCTTTTAATTACCATTTTTCTGCAGACTTTTTGAAGTCCTTTTGTATTTAAAATATAACTCAATCCCAACCCAAGAGAAATGAAAACATATGTCTATAAAACAACTTGTACTTGAATGTTTATAGCTGCTTTATTTATTACAGGCAAAAACTGAAAACAACTCAAATGTTTATCAGTTGGTGAAAGAATTAAATTGTGATGTGCTGCTACTCAGCATTAAAAATGAATGAACTATTAATATAACAACATGGATAAATCTTAAACACATTATGCTATGAGAAAAAGGCAGATACTGAAGAGTTTATTCTGTATGATTTTATTTATGTGATGTCCAAAGTAAACAAATCTTATCTATGTGATAGAAAACAAATCAATGGTTGTCTGAAGAGATGGGTGGGATTAACCAGAAAGAGGCATATGAAATGTTCTTGTGAATTGAAATGCTCTGTTTCTTGTTGTTGGTGATAGATACATAGGTTGTGAACTTGTCAAAATCCATCAGCCTATACAATTACACCTGTTCATTTATAAATTGTACATCAATAAGAAAGAGTATTTAGGGAAAATAAATACAATCTCGTACCAGAGATTTTCAGTGGTTGGGTACAAAGAATGGATATGGGAAGGTACTTGGCTGTCAAGTTCACTGCCAGCTGCTTCTGTCTGAATAATTGGAAGTGTCTGTGCCTGAAAGAAGGCGTGAAGTATATTTATATACTTCATATAAATATAAAATATAATTATATAACTTTATATATAGTGTAATGTTAATCAAGGATGCCCTCCTCAGAGGAGTATGATCTACTTTTTACTCATGTAGTCTTCTTGCCAGGTTAAAAAGCTTTCCATTCTCCAAGGTTTGTGCAAATAAAGTCTTTTGACAGGGTAAAACAATTCCATGTGGATTTTCAGCTTGTATTTTTACCAGACTAACCTCAAAACATGACATTATGATGTCTTGTCTTAACCTAGCCAGTACTCAGGAGCAAACCAAAAGGTTCCAGCTGTGTAAAGACTGGACAATCTGAGCATTGCTGAGGATGATGACTATAGTAGATTGAAGCTGTCAATAATGTTTAAATGCATAAGTGTATAATAATATTAAAATAGCAAGGACAACAAAAATAATTATAATTAGTTACCACTGGAGGACACTGGGGGAACTAAGCCATTCTTTTGAAAACTGATAAATAACAGGAAAGAGACCGGGTGTGGTGGCTCATGCCTGTAATCCCAGCACTTTGGGAGGCCAAGGTAGGCGTATCATGAGGTCAGGAGATCGAGACCATCCTGGCTAACATGGTGAAACTCCATTTTAAAAATACAAAAAATTAGCCAGGCATGGTGGCATGCACCTATAGTCCCAGCTACTCAGGAGGCTGAGGCAGGAGAATTGCTTGAACCTGGGAGGTGGAGGTTGCAGTGAGCCAAGATCGTGCCATTGCACTCCAGCCTGGGCAACAGACCAAGACTCTGTCTCAAAAAAGGAAACAAAAAAACAGGAAATAATTAAGTATTTATCCTGTCTTGCCTTTAACTGTATTGCTAGGTAAAACAATAGAAGTTAAGGAGTTTACACGTATTGAAGAATTCCAGCTATTTACATGAAGAAACAGTGGATTTTGAATATCACAATTTTAGATCTAGGCATTGAGCATGATAGGCCATTAGTATCATAAAAGGAAAGAGGCAAACATCATGTGCCTCCTAATGGAGGCACCTGCTAGCATCTATCAAGTATTCTTGCCAAAAATATCTAGCCTGAATCTGATCAAGCTTATAAATCTGACTACCAATACAGAGGACAGAGGCACTTATCAAATGACACCCATGGGATGCAATCAGCAAAATCTAGATTTTATAACTATAAGCAAATATGTGAAGTTTATGATGACCTTGTATTCATTAAATTAAGCTGTACAAGCTCCAAGTTTTAGCATATGGACATCATCTAGTACAATAGCACCATACAATCATTTATCATACATGGCACATGTAGGTCAAATCATTTCTCATCAACATTCTTTATTTTTTTATTTTTATTTTCTGAGACAGAGTTTCACTCTTGTTGCCCAGGATGGAGTGCAATGGCACTATCTCAGCTCACAGCAACCTCCGCCTCCTGGGTTCAAGCAATTCTCCTGCATCAGCCTTCTAAGTACCTGGGATTACAGGCATGGACCACCACACCCAGGTAATTTTGTATTTTCAGTAGAGATGGGGTTTCATCATATTGATCAAGCTGGTCTTGAACTCCTGACCTCAGGTGATCCACCCACCTCAGCCTCCCAAAATGCTGGGATTACAGGCATGAGCCACTGTGCCTGGCTTCTCATCAACATTCTTATCACCTCCAAATAAATTCCTTGACTACTAACCTTCAAGAAACCAACAACTGACTTGGAAAGTATCCCCTTCCTCACTCTAGTCTTATAAAACTTCCGGGTTTCTAGACTGAAATTATACCTAGCATCTGGCTCTTACTTCAGGGCTGTATTAATAACACAAATATCACCAACTTGTTCTCCTTAAATAAGACATCTTGATGGACTAGTGACTAGCTGCTTCATAATCACTCATGGATGATCTATATAACTGTAGAACAAACAATTTGTGTTTTATAACAAATGAATTATAAGAAAAAAAGACACGGATGGGAAATCTATGCATTAAGAGATGTTAAAGACATATTAACCAATTGCAATATGTAGACTTTATTTGAATCCTAATTCAAACAAGCTATAGGAAAAAAAATGATAATGACATGTATGACATAATTGGAATTCTGAGTATTTACTAGTTATTATTAATTGATTCTTAGGTGTGATACTGTATTTATATATGTAACAGGAGCCCTTCTATCTTTTTGAGATAGATATTAAAGGATTTATAGATGAAACGATATGATATCTGGGCTATGCTTCAAAATAATGTGGGAGGAGCAAATAGATGGGGATATAAATTTGGCCATGAGTTGGTACACATTCCTCATTTTTAAGCTGGTGAGGAGTACAGAAGGATTCATTATAATCATTGATCTACTCTTCTCTGTATTGGAAGCCTCCATAATTAGATATTTTAAAGAGAAGGAATGGGACAAAATTTAATAACAATATTACCCTGTTGGAGTATGAATGTTATGAATGCTGATTAATTCTCAACATTGATAGGAAAAAATGCTTCAATATCATTGTCAACATTTAAGTGTAACATCAGATAAATAAAAATAAAATATATAATTTTCAAGTAATTAGGAGAGGAAAAGATCTAAGATCTTTGAAATTCATTAAAAGGCAGAAGGGAAATACAGAAACAACACAATGGGAAAGTTTTCTTGTGCTTAGTTAATTCCAAGTGATTCCACTTGTGTAAAGGAGACCCTATTTGTTTATAAATGCATAGAAGAAAAAATGGAAGCTCAGACCCTTAGCTCCAAGGAGGTTGTTGGGATTTCAGTGGGAATAAAGGCAGACTCTCATCCTATTTTACCTACTTATATGATAGATAACTTTAGGTGTCAACTTGATTGAATTAAGGAATATCTAGATAGCTGGTAAAGCATTATTTTCCAGAGGAGACTGGTGTATTAGCTGGTGAGGGTGTTTCCAGAGGAGACTGGTGTATTAGTTGGTGAGGGTGTTTCCAGAGGAGACCGGTGTATTAGCTGGTGAGGGTGTTTCCAGAGGAGACCGGTGTATTAGCTGGTGAGGGTGTTTCCAGAGGAGACCGGTGTATTAGCTGGTGAGGGTGTTTCCAGAGGAGACCGGTGTATTAGCTGGTGAGGGTGTTTCCAGAGGAGACCGGTGTATTAGCTGGTGAGGGTGTTTCCAGAGGAGACCGGTGTATTAGCTGGTGAGGGTGTTTCCAGAGGAGACCGGTGTATTATCTGGTGAGGGTGTTTCCAGAGGAGACTGGTGTATTAGCTGGTGAGGGTGTTTCCAGAGGAGATTGGTGCATTAGTGGGTGGACTGAGTGGTGAAGATCCCTCTTAATGTGGGTTGGCACAATCCAGTTGAATAGGGTAATGGATACACCAAAAAGTCAAAAGAAAGGCAGATTTACTCTTCCTCCTGGAGCTGGGATACCCCTCTTCTCTTGGCCTCAGACATCAGAACTCCAGGTACTCCAGTCTTTGGACTCTGGAACTTGTACCAGCAGTCCTCCCCCTTCAGGTCCTTAGGCCTTTGGCCTCAGACTAAGAGTTATACCATCAACTTCCCTGGTTCCGAGTCCTTTGGACTTGGTCTGAGCCACACTACTGGCATCCCTGGGTTTCCAGCTTGCAGACAGCCTGTTGCAGGATTTCTCAGCCACCATAATCATATAAGCCAATTACCCTAATAAATGCCCCTTCATCTATGTAGGTATGTATTTATCAATCAATCCTCTATTCATCCATCCATTCTATTGTTTCTGTCTCTCTGGAGAACCATGAAGAATACAACTTGATATCACTTAAAATTTTTATATAAATGTATTAGCTTTGAAAACTTTATTAAAATACCACAAAAAGAGATTACAAATTTCAGTCATATGTAGGGACTGGTTGGCCTTGAATTTCAAAGTCAATTTTATGGAGAAGGGTCCATGTACCACTTTTTACCTCTACTCCAGTGATTCTATGGAAGTAAACCAGGAATCACACTGAAAGAAACCAAGTCGAGGAGTCACAGAAGTTGGCAAGGCTGATAAGAAGGGTTAGTGGAAATGAGAGAGCAGCAAAGCTGACTGCATGGTTATTGTGATAGGTGGAGAGAAGAATCTTAAGACTGTCTTTTCTGTCCCTCACCGTCTCCTATCTCAGACTGAAACTCTGTATAAGTGTTCAACAGATATTTATTGCAGACAAGGATAAATGAGCAACTGAGTAAATGTACACATGGGTGGGAATTGGAGAAACTGTAAGAGATCACATGTCCCAGAATAAGAATAGGAAAGGCATTGTTGAAATGTAGTAGAGGTGAGGATATTAGAGCACAACAGACTGACATGATTTTAAAATCACTGATAGAACACAACAGGTGTCAGCATAATGGCAGGAAGCTTCCATTTCGCCATCTGTAAAATGAAGACAATAATAGTATCTATGTCATGGGCCTTTATATATGATACAATAACATGTATATATATGATCATATATACTACTTAACAGTGTGGTTGGTACTCAATACCTGTATCATTTACATTGTTATTATTATACTTGGCATTATTATTTTTATTATTAGTAAAATGTTATACTGAATTTCCGGGCCCTCAGTAAATGTGCAGAAAGTCTGTAGATAGTGACAGTTGAGGCAAGAAGAAATCATATAGCTGGATGACAGCAGCTAAGGGTAAGGGTTTTTAAATAAAGCCTTTAGATAGTGAGAATCTGGGAGTCACAGGCAGAGCCAACAAAAGGCCAACTGCCAATGATCTCCCAACCCTAAGAAACTTGTCATGGAGAAATGACCCTTCAGAACATTCAGGGCAAAGCCAGACACTGGTTAGGGTATTGACATGGAGTCAGTGCTTTGAAAAAACACAGACATGGTTTTCTTCATCCTGTCCTTCCTTATCACCAAGTCTTGATTCTCAGTGACACAAGCAATAAAAATTCTTCTAACTTTGGATCATTCTTCCAATGATTGAACTTATTAAGACTATGGCAGATTTGTGCATGCCTATGATTTGGAGTTTGAGGCTCAGCCCCTTAACTGGCGGATTTGATGTCCTCTTGAGAAAGATTCATGAAATGTTGTGATGGTTACTTTTGTGTGTCAATTTGATTGTGTCATGGGGTGCACAGATATTTAGTCAAACATTATTCTAGGTTTTTCTGTGAGGGTATTTTTTGGATGAGATTGACATTGATTGATTGATTGATTGATTGAGACATCACCCAGGCTGGAGTGCAGTGGTGTGATCTTGGCTCACTGCAATCTCTGCCTCTGGGTTTCAAGTAATTCTCCTGCCTCATCCTCCCGAGTAGCTGGAATTACAGGTATTTGCCACCACATCCGGCTAATTGTTTTAAAAATTTTTAGTAGAGATGGGGTTTCATCATGTTGGCCAAGCTGATCTCAAACTCCTGAATTCAGGTGATCCGCCCACCTTGGCCTCCCAAAATGCTGGGATCACCACGCATGAGCCAGTGTACCTGGCCCGGGATTAATTTTTAAATCGGTAGACTGAGTAAAACAGACTGCCCTCTTTAATGTGGATGGGACTCATCCAATCAGTTGGTGGCCTGAATAGAATGAAAAGACTGACCCTTCCCTTTGTGAGAGGGAGTTTTTCCTGTCTTCAGATTCAAACTGAAACATTGGCTCTTCTTGGATTTTGAGCCTTGCTGCCCTTCGGGAACTATACCATCAGCTCTCCTGGTTCTCAGGTCTTTGAACTCAGGCTGGGCCTACATCATCAGCCCTTCTGGGTCTCTAGCTTGTTGACTCACCCTGCAGATCTTGGGACTTTCTAGCCTCTATAGTTATGTAAGCCAATTCTTTTTTTAATTCCTTGAAGGAGGAGGAAGTTGCATCATTCCTGGAGGTACTGCAATACCAAGTCAATGGACGGAGTGGAGAGAACAAGCTCCCTGCTCCAAAAATTTATTTAATATATTGTCTTCGAATAGAGGACACATCAGATATTAAACTGATAAGAATAGTGATATGGTTTGGCTGTGTCCCCGTCCAAATCTTATCTTGAATTATAGCTTCCATAATTTCCACATGTTGTGAGAGGGACCTGGTGGGAGGTAATTGAATCATGGAGGGCAGGTCTTTCTCATGCTGTTCTCATGATAGTGGGTAAGTCTCATGAGATCTGATGGTTTTATAAAGGGACATTCGTACACAAGCTTGCTTGCCTGCGACCATGTAAGACGTGACTTTGTTCCTCCTTTGCCTTCCACCATGATTGTGACGCCTCTCCAGCCCATGTGGAACTGTGAGTCAATTAAACCTCTTGCCTTTATAAATTACCCACTCTCAGGTATGTCTTTATTAGCAGCATGAGAACAGACCAATACAAATAAATACTCAATCCCAGGCGAAAGGCCAAGAAGTGATGCTAAGACTTTATAATAAATCACTCCCCACCCCAATTCTGTTGGGGCTTATTTTTCTGGAGAACTCTGACTAATACAGATTTTGGTACCAAGAAGTAAGATGCTGCTGTGACAAGTACCTAAATATGTACATTGGCTTTGGAACTGGGTGATAGGTGATGGGCAGAAGTTGGAAGAGATTTGAGGTGCATGCTATAAAAAGCCTAGATTGCCTTGAAGGAACTGTTGGTAGAAATATGAATGTTAGTGGTGATTCTAGTGAGGTCTGAGAGGCAAAGAAGGAGCGCATTATTGGAAACTAGCTGAAAGGTCATCTTTGTTAAAAAGTGGCAAAAAAATCTTTGCTGAATTGTGTTCTAGAAGGTACCACTTGTGAGTAACAATATTGAATATTTAGCTGAGGAGATTTCTAAACAAATTATTGAAGGTGCATTCGGGATTCTGTGTACTATTTATAGTAACATAGGAGAGAAATTAATTGAAGAAAGTGTTAAGTAAAAAGCAACTAGAACTGGAAGATTTGGAAAATTCTCAGCCTATCCATATTGCAAAAAATGAGAAACCATGTTCTGGAGTGAACACCAAGGATGTGGCTGGACAATCACTCCATCAGGAGATTACCCATGGAGTCAATCAGCCATCTCAGCAGAAACCAGAAATAGAGATGGGCATATACAAGAAGAGACACTGTCAGTTTGGACCAAGGAGATTGGAGATGGGACAAAACAAAGGAAGGCTTTCAGACCTCTGGGATTCTACAGTATGGGGCAATGAGCAATTTGTCTTTATCCTTCATGAAAAGAGCAGAATGACCCTGAAGCAGATTCAGAGATCATCAGTCTGCCACTCCTACCATAGGCTGAGGAGGCAAGGCTGGTTTCCCCTTAGTTTCACAGAGTGGGACCCCTTCTTTGTTTTTGTAGGCCAGGCTGCATGCACCCAGAGCCTCAAGGACAGGACCTTTGTAAAGAGTTGTGGGGGCAACATGTCAGTAATGCTGCTGCCCCAGTGGGCCAGAAGGCAGTTTCCAATCATAATCTAGTGGAATTTGGCTTGCTAGGCTTTGGACTTGCTTGGGAACCTGTCACCCCTTTCTCCTTCCCACCTTCTCTCTTTTGGAAAGAAGTGTCTATTCTGTGCTTGTCCCACCACTGTATTTTGGAAACACATGACTTGTCTAGTTTCTCAGGTTTAAAACTAGAGAGGAATTTTGCCTCAGGATGCATCATACCTCAAGTCTGACCCATACCTGATTTAGGTAATATTTAGATGAGATTTTGGCCTTAGAGTTGATACTAGATTGGGTTCAGACTCTTGGGACTGTCAAGATTGGGTGAACATATTTTGCATGTGGGGAGGACATGGATGGGGGTGGGCAGGGAATGAATGTTATGGACTGAATTGGGTCTTCCTCAAATTCCTATGTTGAAGACCTAATCACCAATGTGACTATTTTTGGAGATAGGGCATTTAAGGAGGCAATTTAGGCTAAGTGAGGTCATGAGCATGGAGCCCTACTCCAGTCGGTCTGGTCTCCTTATTGGAAGAAGAGAAGGCAGGGATCTTTCCTCCATGTGCACATAGATGAAAGGTCACATGGGGACCGAGAGAAGGTGGTTGACTACAAGGCAGGAAGGGCAGCCTCACCAGGAAACAAATTTGCAGACACTTTGATGATAGACTTCTAGCCTCCAGAACTCTGAGAAAATTAATTTCTGTTGTTCAGTTCACTCATTCTGCAGTATTTTTATGGCAGCCCTAGCTGACTCATACAAATTTTAAGGTTTTTGTTTTATTTTCCTTTAAATAAAAAGTCTGAGGTTAAAGTCTTTTCATAAGCAACTGAGTTTGGGCCCTCCTGTGTACTTGCTCTGGCATCAAAATTTAGAGTGTTTCTTTTTTTTTTTTTTTTTTTAGCTTTACTGAGATGTAATAAACAAATAATAAACTACGTATGTTTAAGGTACATAATTTGATACATTTTGACATTATGTACACCCATAAAACCATCACTATAGCCTGGCTGACCTAAAAACAAATCGAAGTACAGTAATTGGCCCTTTCAACACACGTGCACACACACACATTCACCTGCAGTACACACACACTCCAAAGCTATATCGCTATACACATAGTAGGGCAGACTAAGCTGATCAGAATTTGCCTTCAGGAAAATAGCACATAGGACACACAGTACTCAAAGGTTTGCTAGTTTGTCTGCTTCATTATAATAAACTTTGTTTTCTTTTTGAGACTGGGCCTTACTCTGTCACCCACGCTGGAGTGCAGTGGTGTGGTCTCAGCTCACCACACCCTCCACCTCCCAGGCTCAAGTGATCCTCCTGCCTTAGCCTCCCAGGTAGCTGGTACTATGGGTGTGTGCCACCACACCTGGATAATTTTTGTATTTTTTGTAGAGACAGGGTTTCATCATGTTGCCTAGGCTGTTCTCAAACTCCTGGCCTCAGTGATTCACCTGCCTCAGCCTCCCAAAGTGCTGGGATTACAGGTGTGAGCCAAATAAACTTTTAATTTTATTATAGCTTTAGATGTACAGAAAAGTTGCAAAGATAGTGTAGAGAGTTCCTGTTTCCTGTATATGCAACACGAAGTTTCCCTTATTGTTAGCATTTTACATTACTTTGGTAGATTCGTCATAATTAATGATCCAATACTGATGCATTATTATTAACTAAAGCTCCCATTTTATTCCAGTTTCCTTTTAACCTAATGTGCGTTTTCTGTCCCAGGATCCCATTTGGGATACTGCATGACATTTAGTCATCACGTCTCCTTAGACTCTTCTTGGCAGTGACTTTCCTTCTTTTTCATGACCTTGACAGCTTTTAGTAATATTGACAAAGTATTTTCTAAAATACGCCTCAATTTAGGTTTGTTTGGTGCTTCCTTTATAGTTTGACTTGCATTATGGGTTTTTGAGAGGAAGACCACATAAGGGAAATGCCATTCTTGCCACGTTGCATCAAGGGTATAAACTATCGACGTGACATCACTGATAATGTTAAGCTTGATAGTCAGAGATGTTTTATACCACATAAGATTACCCAGAATATATTTCTAGGACATATTTATTAGCAGTGTGTAGTGCCTTTTTTTTTTTTTAACAAAGCAAACGTAAATTCAAATATTTCATTAAGTCTCATGGAGCTGCAAACACTCTGTGACTTTGCAGAGCCTGGTAAAAAGATACAACAGCAACAGCCAAGGGTTCAGGGCAGGAACTCAAACTGACCTGAGCTGTTTCCTGTAAGTGTATGTTCTCTTCCCTGATTAGATTGTAAATCCCTCCAAGATGGGTATCCTGCCTTTGGATTGGTTTGTCTGCACCTCAGCTTTAACCCCAAGCTGCTCAGCACCCTACACACAGTAGGTGGCTGATGTATGCTTGCTAAATAGCTGAGCAGGTGCTTAACTAATGGTCTGGGATGAGAGAGTCCTGTCTTCTCACCTGGCTTCCTCCTGGTGACTGCTCCCTGTGCTGTCCAGCACATCTCTGCCAGCAGGGCTCTCAGAGGGAGGGTGAGAAAAAACCCACAACAGGATGGAGGTTTCGGTTGGGTAATTCAAGGGAGGGTCAAGGTTATGGGGCTTTGCTGTGGCTTGAATGTTATCAGGAAGTGGGGCAATTCTATAATAAATCTTATCTTTAGAAAGGACAGATTGAAGTGAAGCTAAAGATGTAATTGGTAAAGAAACAGAAGTCACTCATCTTAGCCAAGAGAGGAGAGAAAGAGATATGTATTTTGTGGTTTGCACAGTGATATTGTTTGGATGTTTGTCCCCTCCCAATCTCGTTGAACTGTTGGAGGTGGGGCTGGTGGGAGGTGTGTGGGTTACAGGGGTGGATCCCTCATGAATGTCTTGGTGCTGGCCTCCCAATAATGAGTGATTCTCACTCTCAGTACACGCGAGATCTGGTTGTTTAAAAATGTGTGGCATCTCCTTTTGCTCGCACTCTCCAAGAGATGCACTGGCTCCCTCTTTACCTCTTACCATGATTGTAAACTTCCAGAGCTTTCTTTACAGGCTGGCATCTGCTTCTGGTAAGGGCTTCAGGAAGTTTACAATCATGGTAAAAGGTACAAGCACACTTTCTGTACAGGCTGTGGAACCATGAGCCAAAATAAAGCCTCTTTTCTTGATAAATTACCCAGTCTCAGATATTCCTTTATAGCAATGCAAGAACGGCCTGACACACAGTGACCTTGTTTTTGTCCTACTGTGTCATGGCATCAGAGTGACCTTGTCTGATATTGGTGTTCTGTGAGGTTCTTTATGTCCAACAGGAGAACAGTGTGGCCTGGGTGTGAGTGTCAGAGAAGCTTCTAACAACCCGGAGGCCATCTGTGAGCATCAGACCAGAGGATGGGTGCCAGGCTGCTTTTGTTTCTTGGTCACTTGGGCACTCTTTTTCTTTTCCAAAAGCTTCACATGATCTATCTCCATGAATCCTTACAACCGCCTCAGAACGTAGGCATTTGTCTTAGTGTGGGCTTTCTGGAACACAGAACCTGAGACCAGGATGTAACTGGAGCTTGTCTATGGGAAAGTGACCCCAGGAAGCAGGAGGGAGGAAGCAGAGAGTGAGATAGAGAAGGAGGGGAGTCACTCCAGAGCCTGCTATGAAGGTTGCGGCTGTAAACAAGAGAGGCTGGACTCCCGGGACTCTAAGGAGCACTCAGAGAGCCCACAGAGTCTGTGACAAAGAAGAACTCACAACGTCCTTCACCCATGTTGGGTTGTTCAGGAAACTCCCATGACCTCTCTTGCTGACAGCTTAGAGACCGGTTCCCATTGTCTTCCACCCCACACACCCACTGATCATCCGTGGTGTCAGACCTCACTGGCTACTTGGCCTTGGGTTAGTGGTTTTTATCCCACTGGACTTTATTTACCTTTCTATTTTAGGTCCCAAATGCCCAGATGTCATAGGCCGTGTCTGTGCATCTGTCATAAGCATCACAGGAAAAGAAGCTCAATGTATGACACTGCAGCTGAGTCAAGTTTCCTGGGTTAGGTCAAAAAATGAGTGGACAGAGATCTAGACCAGGAGAGCTATTTTCCATGCAACAGAGCTGACTACGTATCAGTTTGTACACATGGCTGTATCTTGTTATGTTTTTCGAGGTGTGTCTAATTAGCAGCTTAAGGTGAATGACCGCATATTTTTTCTTTCCTCTCTATCTCCCCAAATGTGACTGATAGTGAGACATGGGTATGTGTGGGTGAGGAGAGAGGTGGCAGCCCCCTGTATCATGGCCATTGGCCAAGAAGTTGAACAGGGATGGATTACGTCATCCACTGGGCTTGGACTTGGGCAGCCAGTTGATAAGGGCGAAGACTGATGGACTGAGCAAAGAGGCTTGCTGAAGGAAAGCCTAGAAACTTAGAGGATGATGTCCAAGGGGCTGAGCTCAGAATCTGAGATCGAGAAGGAGGTAATAGAAAAATGTCAAGGGTTCCAGCTGGCAGCTGGACTCTGAATCCAGAAGCACCCCAAAGACAGCCAACCATGAGCAGCATAAAGGAATGGGGGCCCGTGCATAGGCCCAGGGCAGAGGGCCCCCTCATTCATGCTCCCTCCTTTTCAGGGGTAGAGACAGGCTGTCAGCCATGTGCCTATAACCAGAGGCAGAATTCTGGGCTCATTCTTGACTGTCAAAGAGGAGGCAGGGATAGGCCTGAGGCTTTATAGGGCTTTGATCTTGGCTTCTCCATCTCTTGGTCACCTTAGTCTGGCTGTCACTCCACAGAGACCTCACCAGGGTAGAAGCTTGTCCTGGGTAGTTCACTGCTGGATGATGAATGGAATTCACAAGAAGGCAGCTGGTAGGAACACACAGCAGGTAGAAGCAGAGTGTGGGTCAGGGGATGTGGAAATCTGAACGCTGGTGCCCAGTTGTGCTCCAGAAACCATTTTTGCTGATCTTCTGAGGCTCAGCTGCCCAATGTCCATTAGAACTCAGAGCCAAAGAGCCTTGGCAGTTTCAGCAGTAATAATGGTATTGAAGAGATGAAGTCAATGCGAGAAAGTAAAGTGCTGGCACACTTGCTAACACTCCTGTTAAAGAATTTGGAAAAGCACCAGAGCTGCTGAAGCAGGTTAATACTTTGTAATAAATTTTAAAGAAAAGGGAATCCGAGATTGAAGACTGGTGGGGCTGCCCCAGGCAAATGTGCAGGTTTTGTCTTCAGTTTAGCCCTTCTTGCTGAGACCTCATTCCTTGTGCAGATCTCCCCCATCCACTATCGTCAGCAATGTTAGCAAAGGTGAATTGAGCACCTACTGTGTATGAGGCAGGCATGCAGGCACTGAAGATGCAAACAAAGAAGTGAGAACATCCCAGCCTGGGTGGCAGGACATCACAGGCGAGGTGATGTTAGAGAATGCTATGAAATGGGTAGCATAAGGTTCACATGTAGCAAATACTCAATGATGGACAAACTCTGCCTGTTCCTACTTTCCAGAAATCCCTTGGTGCCTAAGCCCCTGCCCCTACCACCAAAAAAAGACCACCTAGTCTCTCAGGCCTCCCGGGGGAAAATTTCTGGGGCTGGGTGCGTGGGAGGTTGGCATTACATCATTGGGGCTGCTGCAGAGACGCAAGATCTGCCTGATATGCCTTTAGATTAAATGTCCCCATTGCGGCCAGGGGCTACCTTCTCTTGTGTAAAATGAGACACAGTTGCCATGGTGCTCATGCAAGTGACCCTCACTGTCTATAACCCTGGAACCCTCAGGAGGTCTCTCACACACAGGGGTGGGGACAATGACCATACCTGTGCTCACACTCTGACCACTGCTTTCCAGTGTGATTCCCAAATGTTGTCATTACTTGTAGGTAAGCCTCATGCAGTGATGTGCCTGTGGCCAATTTGTCAATTTGTTTTAAATATATTGCAACAGGACCAATTTCTTTTTCTTTTTCTTTCTTTCTTTCTTTCTTTTTTTTTTTTTTTGAGATGGAGTTTTGCTCTTGTCATCCAGGCTGGAGTGCAGTGGTGCAGTCCTGGCTCACTGCAACCTCCACCTCCCATGTTCAAGCGATTCTCCTGCCTCGGTCTCCCAAGTAGCTGGCATTATAAGTGTGCACCACCATGCCCAGCTAATTTTTGTGTTTTTAGTAGAGACAGGGTTTCACCATGTTGGCCAGGCTGGTCTCAAACTCCTGACTTCAGGTGATCCACCCTCCTCAGCCTCCCTAAGTGTCGTGATTTACAGGCACGAGCCACCGAGCCTGACCAGGACCAATTTCTTAATGCTGTCCTGCAGAAACAGAGGCAAGTACTTGTGGCCTCCGTTACTCAGGTCTTATTCTCGGGTACATCTCCCAATTCTCCAGAACCTAAAGAGATCCCACTGGTTGATCTCTTTCCTTTGACATTCAGAATTCAGACTTCTGACTGGTCTTGAAGTTTCTTGCAAAGTGTTCCTCAAGCAGGTTCCTGGCAATGAATTCCTATTTTGTACCTGCCTCTCAAACCCAAGGTATCTGCAGTTCCTGGCAGCCTCTGCTTTCAAAATTCATCAGGCCTCCGACAGCGTCGTGCTGCCCCCCTGAGACCTGATTGTCTGGTGTGGGCACCTGCGCTGGTTTCCCTGAGCCTTGCTTTCCTAGGGCTGCCCTCACAGAGCGTCACAAACTGGGCGGCTCCAGCAACGTAGATTCATTCTCTCCCAGTTCTGGAGGCCAGAAGTTCAAAATCAGGGTGCCAGCAGAGCCATGCTCCCCCTGAAAGCTGTCGGGCAGGATGCTTTCTTGCCTCTTTCAGCTTCAGGCAGAGCAGGCTTTCCTTGCATTGCAGCAATGTAACTCTAACCTCTGCCCCTATCTTCATGTGCCCATTTTCCCTCTGTGTCCATGTGTCTCCATACTGTCACGTGACATTCTCCCTGTGTGTGTGTACACATTTCCCTCTGTTTATAAGGACAGTAGTCACATTGGATTAAGGCCCACCCTAATGACCTCATTTTAACTTGATTACATCTGAAGACCCTGTTTTCAACTAAGGTCACACCCATAGTTACTGGGAGCTAAGGCTTTAGCATGTCATTACTGGGGTACACAATTTGACCCATAACACCCGCTTCCCCATTTACCTAACATGCCCTCCTTTTCCACTCATCTTTCAAAAACCAATATGTAATAATTGTTCATGTTTATGGGGTATATATTTTGATACATGCAACAATGTGTATGGATCAAATCAGGGTATGAGGATATCCATCATCTCACACATTTATTATTTCTTTGTGTTGGAAACATTTCAAATATTCTCTTCTAGCTATTTTTAAATAGACAATAAATTATTGCTAACTATAGTCACTCTACTGTGCTATCGAACACTGGAACTTTTTCTTTCTATCTAAGGGCTTTTTGGTCCCATTACCCGACCAACCTTTGTCCTCCCCATCCAGGTTTCACTCCTCTTTTTATAATGCAAATCAGATTATGTCACTCCTTGTTTAAAACCTTCCTATCACATTTGATATATACTTGACATTCTTACTTACTATACTGTTTTACCATGGCCTAAGACCCTCATGGGCGATCTGGCCCTGCCGACCTCCTTGTCTTGTTGCTCTCTGCCTGGCTTCCTGTGCTCCACTGGCCTTCTCGCTGATCTCCTTGCTCTTCCTCACCCTCTCAACTCCGTTCATTGCTCCAGCAGCCCCTCTGCCTGAGATGCTTCCCCAACACATAGTCACCAGGCTCATATCTTCTTGTTCAAGTCTCAGCTCTTCCCGTGCTGCGCCTTCACAGCCGTCTGCTTCACGTGTCTGATCACTAATTTATTTCTTAACCAGATTCATTTTTCTCTCCGGCGATCATCACTGGACCATGCCATATATACAGGCTTGTGCACCAGTTCATAATCTGTCTTACCCTACTGAACTAGAAGCTCCACGAAGGCAGTTCTTAAGCACTGCTGTATCCAGGATGTGGATCATGATAGATGCTCAATCAATATTTGGTGAATGAATTAATAGATTAGTGAAGACGCTGCTCATTTGATGACTTTTTCTGTTTTTCTCACCAGGACCATCTTTTTCTTTCTTCATAATGGACCCTGCCCTCCTTTCCCAGTACCCTCCCAGTGTTGACAGCCATTTAGTGAATTATTTTAAATGCATGACTTTTTTGTGTGTGTATATGTGTAGATACTTAAGAGGCATTTTCTTGTACTTTGAACAAAACTTTTTTTTGGAAACAATCTCCAAGCTACTTGTAATTAATTGACCTTTAAAATTCTGCAAGAGTTGGATTTCTTAATCTGCGATCACTATTATTTAGCAGTTCATCTTCTATACCCTCCCCAGCAAAACCAGCCTCTGTTTCCTCATCTTGATTTCCATTCTTATTCATCTCTCCAGTTCAAGCCTTCAGTCTCTCATAGGGACCATTGCAACAGCCTCCACACCTTCAGATGCTATCCACCCAAGTCATTTTTGAAAAAACAGCTTTATTGAGAAAGTCACATGCCATACACTCTATTTAAATATATATAATTTAATGGCTTTTAGAATATTCACAACATTGTACAGTCATCATGACAGTCAATTTTAAAATATTTTAATTAGCCCCAAAAGAAACTTCATACCTATTAGCCTTCCCTCCCCAAGTCTCCCATTGCCTCACTTGCAGCCCTGGGCAATCAATAATCTACTTTTCCTTCCTTCCTTCCTTCCTTCCTTCCTTCCTTCCTTCCTTCCTTCCTTCCTTCCTTCCTTCCCTCCCTCCCTTCCTCCCTCTCTCCCTCTCTCCCTCTCTCCCTCTCTCCCTCTCTCCCTCTCTCCCCTCCCTCTCTCCCTCTCCCTCTCCCTCTCCCTCTCCCTCTCTCTCTCTCTCTCCCCCCCACCCCCCACTCTCTCTCTCTCTTTCTTTGGAGTTTCACTTTTGTTGCCCAAGCTGCAGTGCGATGGCATGATATTGACTCACCACAACCTCCACCTCCCAGGTTCAAGCGATTCTCCTGCCTCAGCCTCCTGAGTAGCTGGGATTACAGGCGCCCACCACCACGCCCGGCTAATTTTTGTATTCTTAGTGGAGATAGGTTTTCCCCATGTTGGCCAGGCTGGTCTCGAACTCCTGACCTCAGGTGATCCACCCACTTCGGCCTCCCAAAGTGCTGGGATTACAGGTGTGAGCCACCAGGCCTGGCCCCTACTTTGTGTTTCTATAGATTTGCCTATTCTGCACGTTTTCTATACACAAAATCATACTAGATGTGGTCCTTGTTACTGGCTTCTTTTATGTTGCATAACATTTTCAAGGTTAATCCACATTGTAGCATTTAACAATACTTCCTTTCTTTTTATTGCTGAATAGTATTCCATTATGCGGCTCTACTGCAGATTTAACCAAATTTCTTCTTAGGTCACTTTAAGTAGTTTCTATTTTTATAGGTTGTTCATTTCATTTAAGTTAACTAATCAGACGGCTTATAATTGTCTGTAATATTTTTTTAAATTTTCTTTTTATTTCTGTAAGATCAGTAGTAATGTCCCTTCTTTCATTTCTGATTTTAGTGATTTTTATTTTTCCTTGTCAATCTAGTTAAAGGTTTGTCAATTTTGTTGATCTTTTTGAAGAACCAACTTTTGGTTTCATTGCTTTTCTCTGTTGCTGTTCTGTTCTCTCATTTATCTCGGCTGTAATCCCTAGGCATCACCGTATACATGTTATCAGAATTTACTTGAGATTTATTCCAACTTAATTCCAGTGAGATGTAGAAGTGTTACTTCTAGATACTTTTATTCCTTCTTCCCTGTTTTTGTGCTATTATTGTTATACATATTATATCTATGTATGTTACAAACCCAACAATACATTGTTAAAACTATTACTTTATATAATTTTATGTTACTTAAAAGGACTGACAAAAGAGAGGAAAAGCAAGCATATTTTTATAGAGGTTGCTTCATTTATCTTCTTATTTATTATTTCCTGTTCTCTTTGTTCCTATGGGTTTGAGTTATCATCTGGTATAATTCTCTTTTTTTAATTTTTTTAACTTTAGAGACAGGGTCTTGCACTTTCACTCAGGCTGGAGTACAGTGGTGCTATCATAGCTCACTATAACCTTGAACTTCTAAGCTCAAGTGATCCTCCCACCTCAGCCTCCTGAGAAGCTAGAACTACAGGTGTGCACCATCATGCCTGGCCAATTTTTAAAATATTTTATAGAGACAGAGTTTCACTATGTTGCTCAGGTTAGTCTCCAACTCCTGGCCTCAAGTGGTCAACCCGCCTTGGCCTCTCAAAGCACTGGGATTACAGGCATAATGGCATAACTTCTTGCTCCAGTACAGCTCTGTTCCCACCCACCTCCTTTGTGTGGTTACTGTCATTTCTATATGTTATAGGTACAATAACACAGTTATATACATATTATCTTATACAATGACTTTTTAAATCAGTTTAAAAAAAGATGCATTTATACTATCTTTTATAATTACATAATTACGTTTACTACTGCATTTTGCTCTTTCGTGTGGATTTAAAATTTCATCTCAGTTCAGTTGCTTTCAGCCCTAGGAACCTCATTTATTTCTTGTAAGGCAGGTCTGCTGGCAATAAAGTCTCTCATTATTTGTTTATCAGAAATTTCTTTATTTCACCTCGATTTTTGAAATATAGCTTTGCTGATGTAATATTTGTGGCTGGCAGTTTTTTCTTTATGTTAAATATGTCATTATTTTGCCTTCTAACCTTCATCGTTTCTACTGATAAGTCAGATGCTCATCTTTCTGGGCTTTTCTTGCCTGTGATGAACAGCTTTTCTCTTGCTACTTACAAGCTTTTCTCTTTAGCTTTGACTTCAGCATTTTTACTATGATGTGTCTGGGAGTGCATCTCTGCATTTGTCCTACTTAAGGTTCGTTGAACTTCTTGGATGTGCAAATTATTTTTCAGCACACTTGGGGAGTTATCATTTTTTCTTTGAACACTTTTTCTGCTCCTTCCTCTTTCTTTTCTTCTTCTAGTACTTCCACTACACATATGTTAGTGTACTTACAAATGTCCTATATTTCTCTGAGTCTCGCTTACTTTTCTTTATTGTATTTTCTTTCTGTTCCTTGGATTGTATAATCTCTATTAATCTATCATGAAATTTGCCCTTTCTTTATTCTGCTAGTCCAAATATTCTGTTGTGTGCCTCTAACAAACTTTTCATTTTGGTTATTGTACTTTTCTTTCTTTCTTTTTTTTTTTTTAAATTGTACTTTAGGCTCTGGGGTACATGTGCAGATCATGCAGGATTGTTGCATAGGTACACACATGACAATGTGGTTTGCTGCTTCCATCCCCCCGTCACCTACATCTGGCATTTCTCCCCATGTTATCCCTACCTGACCTCCCCATCCCCCTGCTGTCCCTCCCTTGCCCCCTGCAACCAACCCCAGTGTGTAGTGCTCCCCTCCCTGTGTCCATGTGTTCTCATTGTTCAACACCCACCTATGAGTGAGAACATGCGGTGTTTGATTTTCTGTTTTTGTGTCAGTTTGCTGAGAATGATGGTTTCCAGGTTCATCCATGTCCCTACAAAGGACGCGAACTCATCATTTTTGATGGCTGCATAATATTCCATGGTGTATATGTGCCACATTTTCCCTGTCCAGTCTATCATCGATGGGCATTTGGGTTGGTTCCAGGTCTTTGCTATTGTAAACTGTGCTGCAATGAACATTCGTGTGCATGTGTCCTTATGGTAGAACGATTTATAATCCTTTGGATATATACCCAGTAATGGGATTGCTGGGTCAAATGGAATTTCTATTTCTAGGTCCTTGAGGAATCGCCACACTGTCTTCCACAATGGTTGAACTAATTTACACTCCCACCAACAGTGTAAAAGTGTTCCTATTTCTCCACATCCTCTCCAGCATCTGTTGTCTCCAGATTTTTTAATGATCACCACTCTAACTGGCATGAAGTGGTATCTCAGTGTGGTTTTGATTTGCATTTCTCTAATAATCAGTGACGATGAGCATTTTTTCATATGTTTGTTGGCCTCATATAGGTCTTCTTTTGAAAAGTGTCTGTTCACATCCTTCTCCCACTTTTGGATGGGTTTGTTTTTTTCTCGTACTTTTCAACTCCAGAATTTTTATTTTAAAAATAGGCTGGGTGCAGTGGCTCACGCCTGTAATCCTAGCACTTTGGGAGGCCAAGGTGGGCAGATCACCTGAGGTCAGGTGTTTCAGACCAGCCTGGCCTACATGGCAAAACCCCATCTCTACTAAAATTACAAATAAAAATTAGCCAGGTTTGGTGGCACACACCTGTAATCCCAGCTACTCAGGAGACTGAGGGCTTGACCCTGGGAAGTGGAGGTTGTAGTGAGCTGAGATTGCACCACTGCTCTCCAGCCTGGGTGACAGAGCAAGACTCTGTCTCAAAAATCAAACAATAATTTCTATCTTTTTAATGATGGTATTTATTTGATGAGACATTGTTTTCCTATCTTTCTTTACCTCTTTAAGCATGGTTTTCTTTAGTTCTTTGAACTATAATGGCTACTTTAAAGCCTTTGTTAAATCTGATATCTGGTCTATCTCACAAACAATTTCTCTTGCCTGTTTTTTCCTCCTGTGCACAGGTCATACTTTACTGTTCCTTTGCATGTCTCATATTTTTTTGGTGTTGTTGAAAAGTAGAATTTCAGGGCCAGGTGCAGTGGCTCATGCCTGTAATCCCAGCACTTTGGGACGCCAAGGTGGGTGGATCACGAGGTCAGGAGTTCAAGACCAGCCTGGCCAACATGGTGAAACCCCCATCTCAACTAAGAATACACGAATTAACCAGGCATGGTGACACACACCTGTAGTCCCTGCTACTCAGGGGGCTGATGCAGGAGAATTACTTGAACCTGGGAGGCGGAGGTTGCAGTGAGCTGAGATCACGCCACTGCACTCCAGTTTGAGTGACAGAGCGAGACTCCATCTCAGAAAAAAAAAGAAAAATAGAATTTCAGGTAATATACTACAGCAACTCTGGATATTAATTACCTTCTCTCTTCTACTGGACTTGATTTGGTTGTGGTTTGCTTGTTTCATTATTCTGTAACTTGGCTAAGCTGTTTTAGTAAAGCGTATTAACTCTGCCATGTGAAGCCTTTGGTGTTGTTCCTCAGAGGGTATGGCCTCCAGCATGCACAT
This sequence comes from Aotus nancymaae, assembly GCF_030222135.1. NCBI lineage: Eukaryota > Metazoa > Chordata > Mammalia > Primates > Aotidae > Aotus > Aotus nancymaae. The sequence continues at coordinate 63,170,166 of NW_026988442.1, read as the reverse complement.
AGCTAACCTGGGATGAGAATGGTTTTTGTTTTTTTCTTGAGACAGAGTTTTGTTCTTGTCACTTAGGCTGGAGTGCAATGGTGAGGTCTTGGCTCACTACAACCTCCACCTCCTGGGTTCAAGAGATTCTCCTGCCTCAGCCTCCCAAGTAGGTGTGATTACAGGTGCCCACCACCACGTCCAGCTAATTTTTTTGTATTTTTAATAGAGGTGGGTTTTCCCCATGTTGGCCAGGCTGGTCTTGAACTCCTGACCTCAGGTGATCCACCCACCTTGGCCTCCCAAAGTGCTCGGATTTCAGGCATGAGCCACTGTGCCTGGCTGAGAGTAGTTTTATCAGAGCTCTGTCTACTGTCTCTTTTCCTGATCTCTCTTTTGAACTGTCTCATTTGGTATTACATTCAGCCCATTAGACTCCATTAATTACTGGCTAACTGCTTTATTGTTTTTGCTATAAATTGCTTAACAGTCTGACCCAATTGAATTCTGGCAGGTTGACCTTTGTTTTTCTTTCAAGTGTATAGTCCTTTTTATTTGAGATCATATGATCAAATTTATCATGTAATCTCTGTGTTACATTTGCAAAGTCACCCCTTACAGTGACTATTCTTAACAAAGAAAATGATTGCCTCATAATTAATAACCCCATCTACTCTACCCCAATTTTTTATTGTCATAAAGTACACATAACATAAAATTTACTATCTTAACCATTGTAAGTGTACAGTTCAGAGGTGTTAAGTACATTCATATTTTTGTGCAACCATTACTGCCATCCATCTCCAGAGCTCTCTTCACTTTGCAAAGGTGAAACTCTGCCCACTAAAAATAACATCTCATTCCTCACTCCTCCCAGTACCTGGCAACCACAATTCTATTTTCTGTTTCTATGATTTTGACTATTCTAACTACCCACTGTAAGTTTCACTTATAGTGAAATCATACAATATTTATCTTTTTTGTGAGTGTTTTTTTTCACTTAGCCTAGTGTCTTCAAGGTTCATCCATGTTGTAGCATATGTCAGAATTTCTTTCCTTTTTAAGGCTGAATATTATTTCATTATCTGTATATGCTACATTTTGCTTCTTTTTAAATTTATTGTTGGACACTTAAATTGCTTCCATATTTTGCTATTGTGAATAATGCTGCTATAAACATGGGTGTACCAATTTCTATTTAAGACCCTGCTTTCAATTCTTTGGGGTACATACCTAGAAGTGAAATTACTGAATTATATGGTAATTCTATTTTTAATTTTTTGTGAAACTGCCATACTGTTTTCCACAGCAGCTACCTCATTTTACATTCCCACCAACAATGCACAAAGGTTCCAATTTTCCCACATCTTTGCCAACACTTGTTATTTTATTTATTTTTTGTTTGTTTGTTTTTCATAGTGACCATCCTAGTGGGTGTGAGGCAATATCTCTTCGTAATTTTGATTCGCATTTCCCTAATGATTACTGATTTGGGGCATCTTATCATGTGCTTACTGGCCATTTGCATACCTTTTTTGAAGAAATGTCTACTCAAGTCCTTGGCCCATTTTGAAATTGGGTTGCTTGCTTTTTCATCACTAAGTTTTAGGGGTTCTCTACATATTCAGATACCTTTATCAGATATATAATTTGCAAATATTTTCTTTTTAAGTTTATTCACTTATTTATCATTTCAACTTGTATTTTAGATTCACAATCCCAGGGATGTGTGTGTGTGTGTATACATATACTTGTTACATGTGTATATTGTATGATGCTGAGGTTTGGGACATAAATGGTCCTGTCATCCAGGTAGTGAGCATAGTACCCAATAGGCAGTTTTCCCGCCCCTGCCCCCAGCCTCTATTCCCCTCTAATTGTCCCCAGTATCTATTGTTCCCATCTTTATGTCCATGTGTACCCAATGTGTCACTCCCTCTTATAAGTGAGAACATGCAGTATTTGGTTTTCTATTCCTGGATTAATTTGCTTAGGATAATGACCTTCAGCTGCATCATGTTGCTGCAAAAGACAGATTTTGTTCTTTTTATGGAGGCACAGTATTCCATGGTGTATATGTACCACATTTTCTTTATACAGTCCGCCACTGTTGGGCACTGAGGTTGATTCCATGCCTTTGCTATTGTGAATAGTGCTGTGATGAACATATGAGTGCATGTGTCTCTTTGGTAGAGCAATTTATTTTCCTTTGTGTATATAAAGAAAAACAGTAATGAGAATGCTGGGTTGAATAGTAGTTCCATTTTAAGTTCTTTGAGGAATCTCCAAACTGTTTTCCACAGTGGCTGAACTAATTTACATTCCCACCAACAGTGTGTAAGTGTTCCTTTTCTCCACAACTTTGCCAGCATCCATTTTTTTTTTACTTTTTAATAATAGCTATTATGACTGGTGTGAGATGATAGATGATATCTCTATGTTGAATAAGAGTGGTGAGAGTGTCATCCTTGTCTTGTTCCTGTTCTTAAGGGAAATGCTTCCAGCTTTTGCCCAATCAGTATGATTTTGGCTGTGGGTTTGTCATAGATGGCTCTTAATATTTTGAAGTATGTTCCTTCAATACCTCATTTATTGAAGGTTTTTTTTTTTTTATCATGAAAGGATATTAGATTTTATCAAATGCTTTTTTCCATTTATATTGAGATGATCATATAGTTTTTGTTTTTAATTCTATGTGGTGAATCACATTTATTGATTTGCATATGTTGAGGCAACCTTGTATCCAGGTATGAAGCCTACTTGATCATGAATTAACTTTTTTATGTGCTTCTGGATTCGGTTTCCTAGCACTTTGTTGAGAATATTTGCATCTATGTTCATCAGGGATCTTGGTCTGTAGTTTTCCTTTTTCATTGTTTCTTTGCCACGTTTTGGTATCAGAGTGATGCTGATTTCATAGGATGAGTTAGGGAGGAGTCCCTCCTCCTTGGTTTTTTGTTTTGTTTTGTTTTGTTTTTTTGGACAGTTTCAGTAGAGTTAGTACTAGCTCTTCTTTGTACATCTGGTAGAATTTGTCTGTGAATTTGTCTGGTCCAGGGCTTTTTTTGGTTAGTAGGCTTTTTTTGACTGATTCGATTTTGGACCTTGATATTGGTCTCTTCAGGATTCCAACTTCTTCCTGATTCAGTGGGAGGTTGTGTATTTCCAGGAATTTATTCATTTCCTCTAGCTTTTCTAGTTTGTATATGTGGAAGTGTTCGTAATAGTCTCTGAGGATCTTTATTTGTATTTCAGTGTGATTTGTTGTAATATTACTTTTGTTATTTCTGATTGCTGACTTGCAAATATTTCCTCTCACTCTGTGGGTTGCCTTTTTACTCTGTTGCTAATGTTTTTAATGTATATATATATTTTAATTTTGTGTAGGAAAATTTTATAAAGTCTATTTTTTCGTTTGTTACCTGAGTCTCTGGTGTCATATCCAGATAATCATTGCCAAATCCAATGTTGTGAAGCTTTTCTCTTCTGTTTTCTTCTAAGAGTATTTTAGTTTTAGGTCTTACATTTAGTGCATAGATCCATTTTGAATTAATTTTTGCACATGATATTAGGAAAGGATCCCACTTCATTCTTTTGCATATTGATATCCAATTTTCTCAACCCCATTTGTTGATAAGAGAAATAGGAACAATTTTACACTGTTGGTGGGAGTGTAAATTAGTTCAACCATTGTGGAAGACAGTGTGGCGATTCCTCAAGGACCTAGAAATAGAAATTCCATTTGACCCAGCAATCCCATTACTGGGTGTATATCCAAAGGATTATAAATCATTCTATTATAAGGACATGTGCACATGAATGTTCATTGCAGTGCTGTTTACAATAGCAAAGACTTGGAACCAACCCAAATGCCCATTGATGATAGACTGGACAGGGAAATTGTGGCATATATATGTATATTTTTTGTTTGTTTTTCCTTAATGCTTATTCCATTTTTAAACCATTATTTTCCAAGTTGACACCGTTTTAAGGAAAAAAATCTTTTGTGGCATTAAAGCCGTATACAAGGTCGATATCAGAAAAATATATTTTTTCTAATATAGTCCTGCAGCACAGGACTGAGGAAGCTGTAGATGCTTAAAAGGCAACAGGGCCTGGTTTTCAGTGGTGATGGTGATTCTCTATAACAGTCAGGGAAATGTGGCCTCTGAGAGTGACAAGCAAAGGAAGGATTGGGGCCAGAGTGCCTCACATGGTGTCCAGGCCGAGTCCTGGTCAGACGGTCAGAAGAATGGGTCCACCCTGCCAGGAGAGGGCATGTTTGCACAATGGGCAGATGGAGTTTGGAGCACATGAATGGCTCATCACATGCCAAACCTGAGTGGGGCAGGAGGCAGGAAGGGTGGGCTGCTGCCTCTGGTTGGCATTCTCAGAGAAGCGCAGTCCATCAGCTTGTTCCAAGAATACTATGCAGCTGCCATAGTCCCAAGAATACCATGGAATACTATGCAGCCATAAAGAACGATGAGTTTATGTCCTTTGTAGGGACATGGATGAACCTGGAAACCATCATTCTCAGCAAACTGACACAAGAACAGAAAATCAAACACCGCATGTTCTCACTCATAGGCAGGTGTTGAACAATGAGAACACATGGACACAGGGAGGGGAGCATCACACTCTGGGATCTGTTGGGGGGAACTAGGGGAGGGACAGTGGGGGGTGGGGAGTTGGGGAGGGATAACATGGGGAGAAATGCCAGATATAGGTGATGGGGAGGAAGGCAGCAAACCACACTCCCATGTATGTACCTATGCAACAATCTTGCATGTTCTTCACATGTACTCTGAAACCTAAAATGCAATTTTATATATATATATATATGAAAGAAAAGACTGTCTTTTCCACATTGGATGACCTTGGCAGCCTGTTGACAATCATTTGACCATAAATGCAGGGCTGTATTCAATCATTTGACCATATATGCAAGGCTGTATTTCTGGCCTCTCTATTCTAGTCCATTGGTCTATATGTGCCTTTATGCCAGTACTACACTGTTTTGGTTACTGTAGCTTTATGGTAAGTTTTAAAATCAGTAAGTGTGAGCCCTCCAGCATTTTCCCCCTCCAGCATGTCTTCTTTAATTTCTTTCAGCAATATTTTGTCATTTTCAGTGTACAAGTCTATCTCCTTGATTAATTATTTTAACTTTTTAAGTATTTTATTTTATTATTTTTGATGCTGTTGGAAATGAAATGTTCTTAATTTCCTTTTCAGATTGCTCATTGTTAGTGTATAGGAATGCAAATAATTTTGTTTGTTTGATTATTTTGGCTATTCACATTCTTTTGAGATTCCTGAATTCCTGAACCTGTGTCTTTTAGGATAAGTTTTCTATTTCTGCAAAAAATGACATTGGGATTTTAATAGTGATTGCATTAAAACTATAGATTGGTTTGGGTAGTATTAACATCTTAACAATGTTGAATCTTTCAATCCATGGACATGAGATGCCTTTCCATTTATGTCTTCTTTAATTTCTTTCAGCAATATTTTGTCATTTTCAGTGTACAAGTCTATCTCCTTGATTAATTATTTTAACTTTTTAAGTATTTTATTTTATTATTTTTGATGCTGTTGGAAATGAAATGTTCTTAATTTCCTTTTCAGATTGCTCATTGTTAGTGTATAGGAATGCAAATAATTTTGTTTGTTTGAACTTGTATCCTGCTACTTTGCTGATTCTACTTATTGGTTCTAACAGTTTTTGTGTGGAATATTTAGGATTTTTGCTCACATAAAGTTATATTATCTGTGAACAGAGATAATTCTACTTCTTCCTTTATAATTAGGATGATATTTATATTTACTAAGTTTTCTTGCCTAAGTATTCTGCCTAGGACTTCCAGTACTATGTTGACTAGAAGTGGCAAAATCAGACATCTTTGTTTTTTCCTGATTTTAGAGGAAAACCTCTTAGTCTTTTACCATTTAGTATGATGTTTGCTCAAGGACGATATATTAATATAAGTTTTTCACATATGGCTTTTGTAATATCAAGATAATAATCTTGTATTGCTAATTTGTTGAATGTTTTTATCATGAAAGTGTGTTGAATTTTGTCAAATTCTTTTTCCTCCATCAATTGAAATGGTTATGTGATTTTTGTCTTTCCTTCTGTTTTTCTGGTGTGTTACATTAATCAATTGTCATATGTTGAACTATCCTTGAATTTCACACATAAAGCCCGCTTGGTCATGGTGTCTTATACTTTTAATATGCTACTGAATTCAGCTTACTGTATTTAGTTGAGTATTTTGTTGAGGATTTTTGCGTCTATAATTATAAAACATATTGATCTGTGATCTCCTTATGGTATCTTTGTCTAGCTTTGGTATCAGGGTAACACTGGCCTGAAAGAATGAGTTAGAAGGTATTTTCTCTTCAACTTTTTTTTACAAAAATTTGAACATTACTATTAGCTCTTTAAATGTTTGGTAGAATTCAAGTGTAAAGCTATTAGGTCAAAGTCTTTTCTTTGTCAGATTATTGATTACTGATTCAACCTCCTTATTAGTTATAGGTCTATTCAGCTTTTCTGTTTCTTTGTGGTTTAGTCTGATAAGTTTTATGTTTCTAAGAATTGGTCCATTTGATCTAGGTTATTCAGTTTGTTGACATTCAATCACTCATAGTACTCTCTTAAAATCTTTTTTATTTATGTGGAATTGGTAGTGATGTTTCACCCTCATTTTTAATTTTAGTAATTTGTTAATTATTTTATTTATTTTGATTCTAATCTTTATCATTTTATTCCTTCTGCTAGCTTTGGTTTAGTTTAGGTATCTTTTTCTAGTTCTTTAAGTTGTAAAGTTAGGTTTTTGATCGGCCATCTTTCCTGATTTTTTTAATGTAAGTGCCTACAGCTAGAAATGTCCCCCTTAGCACTGCTTTTGCTGTGTCCTAGTTTTCATGTGTTACATTTTTGTTTTCATTCACCTCTAACAATTTCTTAATTTCCCTTGTGATTTATTCTTTGATTTATTGGTTAAGAGTTCATTGTTAGGCCAGACATGGTGGCTTACACCTGTAATCCCAGCACTTTGGGAGGCCGAGGCTGGTGGTTCATTTGAGGTCAGGAGTTCGAGACCAGCCTGGTCAACGTGGTGAAACCCCATCTCTACTAAAAATACAAAAATTAGCCAGGTGTGGTGGTGCATGCCTGTAATCCCAGCTACTCTGGAGGCTGAGGCAAGAGAATCGCTTGAACTGGGGAGGCAGAGATTGCAGTGAGCCAAGATTGGGTCACTGCACTTTAGCCTGGGTGACAGAGCAAGACTTGGTCTCAAAAAAAAAAGTTAATTGTTTAATTTGTACAAATTTGTGAATGTTTTAGTTTTTATGTTATTGATTTCTGACTTCATCTCATTGTCAGAGAAGATACTTTGTATAATATCTGTCTTTTAAAATCTACTGAGAGTTACTTTGTGGCTTAACATATGGTTTGTCCTGGAAAACAACCCATGTGCACTTGAGAATAATGTGTCTTCTGTTGTTTGGTAGGGTGTTCTGTATATGTCTGTTAGATTTAGTTTGTTGTACTGTTCAAATCTTCTATGTTTTTATTTACCTTCTGTCTGGTTGTTCTATCCATTATTTAGAGTGGGGTATTGAAGTCTCCAACTATTATTGTAGAACTATCTATTTTTCCCTTCAGTTCTGTCACTTCTGCTTCAATTTTGGTGGTCTGTTATTAAGTACATGAATGTTTATAATTGTCATTACTTTTTGCCATGTTGAAATTTTAACATATAATGTCTATCTTTACCTTTTTTGACTTATAGTCTATTTTGTTTGATATTAGTATAGCCACCCTTGCTCCTTTTTGGTGACTATTTTCATGCAATGTCATTCCATCCTTTATTCTTTCAGCCTATCCATGTCTTTGGATCTGAACTGCATTTCTTGTAGATGTCATATACATATACTTAGTTAAATTATGTTTTTTAGATCCATTCTACCAATCTTTGTCTTTTGATTGGAGAGTTTACATTACATTTGCATTTAAAGTACATAAAAGTATCAGTTAGAAGTACTCCTGTCATTTTGCTGTTTGTATTCTATGCATGTTATTGCTTTTCTGTCCCTTATTCCCTATATTACTGTCTAGTGTTTAATTGATTTTTTGGTAGTGAAATATTTAAATTCTTATCTTACAGATGTGTATTCTTTAGCTGTTTTCTTTGTAGTTATCATTGGGGATTACACTGAATATCCTAAAGTTATATACTCTATTTTGATTTTATACCAGCGTGACTTCAATAACATACAAAACTCTGCTCCTTTCATAGATCTACCTCTATCTCTTTCAGTTGTTCATGTCACACATCTTTACATATTATGTGTCCAAAAACATAACTAATAATTTTTAATACATTAGTCTCTTAGATTATATAGAAAACAAACTGGAGTTACAAACCAAATTACAATAATACTAGCTTTTAGACTAATTGTTTCTTTAAGTGCCTTAATACCTAATGTCACCTAGAAAGCCAAAAGTGGGGTTATATATCATTGGTACAATACTACTAATTTTTTTTTTTAGCTTTTAGGATAATTTTTACTTCCTTGAAAAAAAATTGACATTAATATTCAATATATATGTACATGTTAAAACTTCACCCAGGCTACTCTGGGTATACTGTCCATGGGTTAGTCCTGCTCTGCAAGGAGCAGTAAAAAACAAAAACAAGCCAGGCATGGTGGCTCAAGCCTGTAATGCCAGCACTTTGGGAGGCCGAGGTAGGTGGATCACGAGGTCAAGAGATCAAGACCATCCTGGTCAACATGGTGAAACCCCGTCTCTACTAATACAAAAAAAAAAAAAAAAAAAAAAATTAGCTGGGCATGGTGGCGCGTGCCTGTAATCCCAGCTACTCAGGAGGCTGAGGCAGGAGAATTGCCTGAACCCAGGAGGCGGAGGTTGCGGTGAGCCGAGATCGCGCCATTGCACTCCAGCCTGGGTAACAAGAGCGAAACTCCGTCTCAAAAAAAAACAAAAACAAAAAACAAAACCTCCCAACTTAGTGAAAACAAGGCATTCAATAACAGATGAGCAGCAGAAGATACTGCTTATTACCGACTAATCATTTTATGAAGAAATACCTACATAAAAACAAACACTAAAGAGAGCAGATTTAACTAAAGGGACAAGCATAATTATAAACAAATACCAGATAACCAGATTTTAAACAATAATCTGTAAAAAATTTTTTACTACCTAAGGATTTTCACTCAAAGAAGAAAAATGCATAGTAACACCCAAGCTTGCAGGATGGTGAGTTAACAGACACATTTTCTATTAATGGAAACTTAACCAGCTTTGGTAATATTTCTGGATGAAGCATCAAGTTACTGTTGCACATTTTTAAGATTGGTTCAGCAGTGTTTCCCCTAATTTTAATTCCTCCTCTACATTTAAAGTATTAGTATGATTACATGAATCGTCTAGAATGTCTTCTTTTAATCCATTTGACTCCTCCTTTTGATCCTCATCCGTATTAAGCTCTTCAACTGTCTGTGCCCTGGGTGTGTTCATTGACGTATCATTTGCTAGGGACTGACTATTACTCAGCAGCTTTGCCTGCCTTCTTTCCAAGGCCAGTTGTTTATTTCTCTCAATTCTTTGTTGTTGCTCTTCTGTTAGGCTTTTACTTGATTCAGAAGCAAACATCTCACTTTCAGATGAGTTCGTCAAAAAGGGATCTAATTCAGTAGCAGTTACATCATATTCATTATTTTCCATAACTTCATCATTATTGCTAACAAAATCTTCATGTAAAATAGGAAGATCAAGTCAAATTCATTTTAAACAGGTCTGAACTTGCTTTTTACTTCCCAGGTATTCAACTCTGTCAATAAAATCCTCAAACTGCAGTTTAGGGAATAGTCTATATGCCCAGTGCTCCATGTGTCTGACTAGCATCTTCAAGTCTTCAGCCTCATGACCTTTACCTTTGAATTTTGCCTTATCAAATGCATGCCTTAAGGCTGGAAGTCCTCTCTCTGTAATTAATCTCTGAGCATCCAACTTGGGTATATTTCTTTTAACTGTTCTCTTTGGAGATACAGGAACAGGTGCTCCACTTCCTGACTCTTCATCAGGCTCAGCTCCTTCACCATCTTGTCTCTCTGGAGAGGCTGGAGGTGGGGAAGGAGGAAAAATTTCATCTTCTACATGCCCATAATCTGGTACGTCAATCATGCTATTCTCCTCTGGTTCTAGCATCTTTTCCTCTGGCTTCCCTCCCTTTCTGGAGACTCCTCCTGGATTTTCTTTGTAGGTTTATCTTCTAACCTGGCTATTAAGTATCTAAGACTCCATCCTAGGGCTTCTTCATTCATTTATGTACATAGCTTTAATAATCACTTATTCATAGATGACTCCCTGATTTTTTTTTTTGAGACGGAGTTTCGCTCTTGATACCCAGGCTGGAGCGCAATGGCGCGATCTCGGCTCACCGCAATCTCCGCCTCCTGGGTTCAGGCAATTCTCCTGCCTCAGCCTCCTGAGTAGCTGGGATTACAGACACGCGCCACCGTGCCCAGCTAATTTTTTGTATTAGTAGAGACGGGGTTTCACCATGTTGACCAGGATGGTCTCGATCTCTTGACCTCGTGATCCACCCGCCTCGGCCTCCCAAAGTGCTGGGATTACAGGCTTGAGCCACCGCGCCCGGCCTACTCCCTGATTTTTATCTCTACCCTAGGTCTTGACTTTGCCATCCAGATCACTATGTCCCATTTTACACCTCCTAAATGCCTCAAAGGCACCTATAACTCATCATGTACAAAACCAAACTTCTAAATTTTCCTAATTCAGTGAATGACATCCATTCAGCCATGCAATTCAGAAACCTACAAGTCATCTTTGGCTATTCCTTCCCCCTACCCCACAAATCCTACCCATTTTATTTCCTAAATATCCTTTGAATCTATTTATGTCTCCCTATCTCCATAAACACTTCCCAGCATTTCTTACTTCCATTACTGCATTACTCTCAACCACTCTTGTGTCGTCCTTCAATTGTCCATATTACATCTAAACTGAATCTGCAAATGTAAAGCTGATCATCTGACGTGGCTTAAGTATTTCAATAGTTTCTGATGGCTCTTAAAATAAAGATAAAACTCCAAGGACCTGTGTGATCTGGCCTCTTACTACCTCACCAGCCTCACTTCATTCACACTACTTTGTTTTTTCTTTCCCTGAAAGAGATACATCCCACAGGCCACCGGCTCTGATTCATTCTTCTTCCTGCTCAGTCTGCTGTGAATTCCTGTAGTGAATTTTTCATTTTAGCTATTGTATTTTTCAGGTCCAGAATTCCTTTTTGGGTTTTTAATTTCTTTACTGATATTTCAATTTTGTTCATACATTGTTTCTTGACTTTCTCCATGTCTTCTTTTAGTTCTTTGAGCATCTTTAAGATAATTGTTTTAAAGTATTTTTCAGGTAGATCCACCATCAGTTATTTTTTCAGATTCAGTTTCTATTGGTTTATTTTTTTTCCTTTGAAAGGCCCATAGTTTCCTGTGTCTTTGTATACTCTGTAATACTATTGTTGAAAACTGGACATTTGGATTTTATAATGTAGTGACTCTGGAAATCAGATTCTGATTCTCCCTTCTCCCCAGGGTTTGCTGGATTTTATCTTATTTAATTAATTTATTTATTTTTATGGTTGTAGGCTGTCTCTGTGCCAAAGCTCAGCTGAAAGTGTCAACATAAAGCCTTCTCAGCTGTTTTCCAAGCCTATGCTTTCTCCTGTCATGGTGACTTTCTAATTTCTTCTATATGTGTGGTTACTCTGGAATGTCTCAGTCTTCAGTGTCTGCCTCTTAAAAAGGGAAAAAGAGAAAAATAAAGTGAAGGAAGCACTGACCTTTAAATCTGTAAGTCACTTTACCTGGAAGGGGAGGGGCCTGTAACACTGGGGTGGTGCATCCACAGCCAGTGCTCCTTTGTCTGCATCTCTGTAATCAAATGCAACAACCAGTGATCAGAGCACAGATCCTGAGAGTTGGAGAACAGTGTCCTTTTGCCCACCTTGGATCCCATTAGCTGCGTGAAAGCTGCTGCAGGAACCTGTGCAGGACTCTCTGACATGGGGCTGAGGGTGGGTGATGAGTGGTTGCTAACAGCTACTGTGCTCACAGCTGAAATTGACCAAAATTCACCATGATTGATGTTCCAAGCCATCGATCCAGAGTTCCAAAATAGTTACATCAGACAGATTCTGTCAGTGTAATTGCTGTCTAGGTGGGGAGACAGATTTCTAGTGGTTTACAATCAATCATCTTCCCAGAATTCTCCCAGGGCTAGCTTTTGAGGCCAGTTTTGGAGGTTTGTTCTGACCCCAGGAGGGTTCTTCTTCACCTCTCTCTTCCTAATTTTGTTTAGCGAACTAGCTAGTACATGGTTTTGCTTATTGCTCTTAATTAAAAGAAGCTGTTGTTTTTTAGAATACTCATAGGCTTACCCTATCCCACACAGTGTTTTAAATAAAGTCAGTTCTTTTGGCCAGACCTTTGAAGTTCCCCTTTTTTATGGACTGTCTTTGGGCAAAATCTCTGAACTACTGCTCTAAGCTCTGGGTAGGTGGTGTTATAGCTTCTAGTCTTGGCTTGCCTCTGTCCTACAGGTGAGCAAATGGGTGAGGGTGATCTACAGTCTGGTATTCTTGGTTTTCTTTACCTGGCACAGGTTCTCCATCCTACGGATTAAGTCTGGGTGGAAGAAAAGAAGAGAGCTCATCAGGAATTTAGCTTCTTCAACTTGCAGTTGGAAGGGATGAGAAATGCTGGTGACCTGCCTTTTCCAGTGAGATATGATAACCATTGAGTGGAAAGTGAGGGAAGAGGGAGCCCTGTCTTCTTGACCCCGTCTATTTGCAGTGGAGTTCCCATGGAGCTGAAATGCGGTAGAGAGAGGAAGGGAGACAGGAGACAGTAAGGCTCAAATGCTACAGATTCTTACTGTTCTTATTGAGATTAACACATTTCTTTCAATAAATATTCCTTTATTTGCTCTATGCCCTTAGGACAATTTTCAGAGACTTTAAATGGTTGTTTCTTGAGAATAGTTTTCACCAGCTTTGCTTGTTTTGCTAGAGAATGGGCCTGCAGAGCTCTGCATGCTACCAAACTGGAAGTGGAATTTCTGTCCAATCCTCCCTTTTATCCTCCACTGATGAGGTGATTTTCTTTGGGTCATTTGGATTGATATTGTTACTTTGTTTAGACACGTTCAGAATTCCTGTGCCAGGAACCTCTAGTTGAGATTTAATACCCATTTTCTCCTTCCTCCTTAAGCACAGAATCTCAATGTTATTAGGGACAACAATGTACCCAACTAGAAGACTACAGCAGTGAGGTGTGGTTGTGTGAGTGAGTTCTGGTCTATGAGTTGTAAGTGGAAATATGCCTGCCTTTTGGAGGGGGCTGCTGAAAGGGAGCTGATCAGACAGGAATGTGACCCTTTGCCTTTCTTGTTGCCTAGCACGTGGCCTTGAAGGCTGGTATGCTAGCAGTCATCTTGCATAATGAGGCAACCTTGAAGATAGAGGTTGGACAATGAGGCAGCCTTGAAGATAGAGGCAACCTTGAAGATGGAGGCAGGGCAAAAATATAATCTTTTTGCACTGATTATTAGATTCTTTGTGGATGCCTGGAGTTGCCATATCAGTTCTGGATCATGTTCTTATAAAGAGTATAAATCCTGTGTGTTTAAGCCACTGTTTTTTCTCAAATATTATCTCTCCTATGAAGTAATGCCTTATCTCTCGACAGTTAGAAATGGTTCCTTTGGCTTTTGAATTGTCATAACAGTTACCTCTAATTCCCCATGGTACTGATACATAGCATAACATTCTCTTTTGTATTAATGCTATTTGGGTTTGTGCTGTAAGGGAACCAGATGGCTAGCCTAGTAAAATCTAGTGCAGATTCTCCAAGGCTGGCTATGGGCGAGGAATCACCAAGTAGGGAGTGCTGGCTGGACCTCAAAGCCCTGACTCACTCCCAGTAAGTGCTCCTACCACCTACAGGCCGGCCTCAGGGACCCTGCTTTACTGTTGAGGATTCAGACCAAGTATCATGATATATAACTCTTTGCTTAATTCCACTTGATGCAACTGAGAATAAGCTAGGAGATTACTGAAAGCTCAGGATACCAGAGGGGGAAATTAACAAAGACAGTAAAATAACACTAGGTAACCAGTCTTACTAGTCATCTTTAGTTTGGGGTCCCTGCTGCACCCTTTCCTGCTTCCACATAGCAGATACCTTCTGTGCCTTGTTATCCCTAGATTCAGTGGCAAAACTGTTCAGACGCAGCCACTAACATTATCTTAAGGCCTTTGGAATACAAAGACAGTGGGTATCTGCATCTGGCATGTCCAGGCTGAACCTGGATCCTAACACTTTTGGAAACTTGATAATTAAGATGATAAAAACAAGCAAACAACTCCTGTCATCTAAAATCTCCATTCTAGAGTAATTCATTTGGTCCTGGGATTCCATTCAGTGGGAAATTTTAGTTACGCAATATAAAGCTAAAATCCTCTTCTAAATGAAGGTGTTTGAGACTAGTTCCAAGGAGCTAAACTTTCCTAGAATTTAAGATAGTAATGTTGTCTTTGCAGAATGCTGAGTTGTGTCTTTGCAGACTTTCATTGCTTTTGGAGAAAATACACTGAACTAAGGAGGGGATCAGTAATGAAAAGTTAGCACAGTGCCCGGGCCTTGGGCTTACACAGAACCCCCATATTAATCAAAGGAATGGGAATTAGAAGATAATAGAACTGTTTTTATAGGAGAATTTGTGACATCAAGGTTTAAGACACATTTTTAGGGCAGATGACAAAGAGAGAGTTAATAATAGCAAATAATAATAATAGTATGATGGTTAATACTGAGTGTAAACTTAATTGGATTGAAGGATGTAAAGTATTGATCCTGGGTGTGTCTGTGTGTGTTGCAAAGGAGATTAACATTTGAGTCAGTGGACTGGGAAGGCAGACCCACCCTTAATCTGAGTGGGCACCATCTAATCAGCTGCCAGCAAGGCCAGAATATAAGGCAGGCAGAAAAATGTGAAAAGGCCAGACTAGCTTAGCCTCCCAGCCTACATCTTGCTCCCGTGCTGGTTGCTTCTTGCCCTTGAACATCAGACACTAAGTTCTTCAGCTTTGGGACTCAGACTGGCTTCCTTGCTCCTTAGCTTGCAGATAGCCTACTGTGGGACCTTGTGATCATGTGAGTTAATACTACTTAATAAACTCCCATATATATATCTACATATATATATATATACATACACACACATAATAAACTCTCATATATACATACACACACACACACACACACACACACATATACGTATATATGTATATATCTGTCCCTCTAGAGAACCCTGCCTAATACACATAGCGAACACTTCTATAGTGCTGATTCCTTGCCAGGCATACGCTAACACTTTAGGTATATTAGCTCATTAATCCTCATAGTAACTTTGAGGCAGTACAAAGATTATTATCTCTATTTTACAGATGAGGAAACTGAGGCACAGAGAGGTTAGATAGATTGCCTAAAGTTGCTCAGCCATGAAGAAGTGAATCTGGGATTGAAACCCATGCAGCCTAACTACAGAGACTGGGCCTTTATTCCTCTGTTCACTTAAGAGAAGTATCCCTTTCTCTCCACCCCTATGTGAAACCTTGCGTGTCTTAGTGTGTTTGGGCTGTTATAACAAAACACCATAAACTGGGTAGCTCATAAACAACAGAAATTGATTTCTCACCACCCTAGAGGCCAGAACATTCAAGATCAAAGGCACCAACAGATTTGGTGTCTGGTGAGGTCTTGCTTCCTCAAACACCGCACCTTCTCTCTGTGTTCTCGAATGATAGAAGGTGCAAACAAGTTCTCTTGTGCTTATTTTACAGGCACACTAATCCCATTCATAAGTACTCCACTTCCATGACCTAATCACCTCCTTAAAGGCCCCAGCCCTAACGGTATCACCTGTGGATTAGGTTTCCAATATGAATTTTAGGGGGATGGAGACATGGACATCATAGCACTGAGGATTGACAGCTGTTGTCAATGGTGTTCCGACTCCCTTATAAATATTCCTGATAATCAGAAAGGCAGGTGGTTTTCATCTATTTATTTTTCATCTGGTCACCTTATTGAGCTCTCACATTAATTCTATTTGCCTTTCAGCTAACTCTCTGTGATTTGGAGTGGTGATGGAGGTAATCATCTTTCCTGGAATTATGCATTATCTGGCTTCTACTTTTTCTATAGCTGTGCCTCCCATTTCTGTTTGCTACCTTGCCACATCAGCTATAATTTGTGAAATAATGCAAATGGAATTGAGTTTCCCAGTGGTTTTCAACAGGATAAATATGACATCAGAGAATATGGGAGCAGAGTAAGCAGTGAAGAAGAAATTACAGTAATTTAGGTGTGATGTCATGATGGCTTAGTCTAGTATGATGGCTAAGGACATAAAAAGGGGGGATATATGGGAAATATGCCTTAGATAAAGAAATTACTGAACTTGTGATGTGAGTGAGCAATAAAATAAATATATCTTTCCCAAAACCTAGTGCTGTACTGATGGTGACAATTTGTAACAGATGTTAGTATCCATTGAAAACATATGGCTGGTTATCAACAGGAGGTAAGAGGAAGTAAAGGAATCACACGTCTCAGTTTATGAGAGTATTAGCACATATATATATATATATATATATATATATATATATATACACACACACATATATATAAAATCTCCATGGTATGTGTGTGTGTGTGTGTATGTATTTTATATAATAAAATCTCCATGGTTCATTCTTCAATTCTTGAGCTATTCAATCCCATTCCTCTCTGCCTGCTCCAGACTCAAAATCTTCTCTTTTTTCCTCAAAACCCACTTTGTGTATTCTGTTACCTGTTCTTCCATGCATCTTGGTTTAATGGACCTAGTTCAGGGAGTTCTTCCAGATTTCTCCAGCTCTTGGACCATACCAGTGGTGTCTCTTAGCATAGCATCCTGCACTCTTCTTCCCAAAGTACTCACTACAGTTGCGATTTAGTAGATATTTGTGTGATTGTGTAACATCTGTTTCTCTCACTGGACCCATCAGCTCCAGAAGGGCATGGAGCAAAACTGTATTTGTTTCTGCCACATCCCTCATGCCTAGAACAAAATCTGGCATATAGTACATAATCCATAAATGATTGTTGAATGTACTCATGACTATAAAATAATAGTATCTTAAATAATTAGCACTTACATAGTGATTTTCTAGCTTATACAATAATATCTTTTAACTGCTGTGTCTCACCTGGTCCTATGTATCAACCCTGTGAAAAATACAGATATGGGACATTTAGCTGATGTCTTATCAGGGTATGGTATTTTCGCCTGTGTCATCTCACTTGGTGCTCACTGAGACCCTTGCAATTTATACTCCAGAAGAACTGAGCTCTGAATATGACATACTCCTTATATATGGGTTCTTCTCTCTGCTGAGATGCCCCACCATTGTGGATGTCATTGTGGCTCACCCAGACTGCACCTCTCCACTAGCTGCTGGGAGCATTGGCTACTAACAGCTCCTAGCCACTCCCTTCTCTAGAGAATTGTCCCCCTCCCAAGAGCCTAGAATGAAGTAATCCACCTGGGAGGGGGCAGCACATAGTTCATGACTGACTGACACAGGGTACAGAAAGCCATCACTTGACCTCAAGGAGGTTGCTATAGTTTGAGTTTGTCCCCTCCAAAATACATGTGTTGAAACTTAATCCCCATCGTGGTAGTATTAAGTGATGGGGCCTTTTGGGACGTGATGAAGTCATAAGGGTTCTGCCCTCGTAAATGGATTAGTGCCTTGTGAAAGAGCTCAGGGTTGAAGGGATCACTCTCTTGCACTTCTGCCATATGAGGACACAGTATTCATCCCCCTTTCTTTGCCCTTCCATCCTTTCTGCCATGTGGGGACACAGCAGGAAGGCCCTAACCAGACATGAAACCTGCCAGCGCCTTGATCTTGGACTTCCTAGCCTCCGCAACTACAAGAAATGAATTTCTGTTTCTTATGAATTACCCAGCCTGTGATATTGTGTTACAGCGGCACAGATGAACTAAGACAGTGGGGAACTTCCTCATGGGCCTCCTGCAGAGCCCATACCCTCCCTGCCCTCTCCCACACTCCTGCTTCCTTGACTATCCAATAGATGTCTCTGCGGGAATCTCCAACTCAGTCTCTGCTGTTAGGGAGCCCAACCTAAGACACATTGCCTTGTCCACTTTATGCTCCTCTAGCCTTCCTATAAAACTTTCCCTGGACATGTAAGACTGGTGAGTACAGACAACATGGTTCTCAAAGTGGAAGCACCTGGGATCAGGTGGGTCTCTGCAGCCTGGCAGGTATGGAGGGGAGTGCCACAGAATGGGCATATACTGAAGCCACTCTACCAGTGCCGAGAGTGGAGGATACCAGTGCGTGGCCTTCCCTGGGGCACTCAGGCACACACCACCACGCCTTGGTGAGCTGGCTCTCCTGATGGCAATATTCACTCCTTAACCTGCCTTCCTCACTTCTAATGCCTGAAGAAAAAGTAGAGGGAGCCTTTGGGCTTTGGGTTCTATAGGGGTTTGCAACAGCAGGGCTTCACTGTCTAAAGTCCCACTGCCACTGGACCCTTGAAGTTTGGGCTTCTAGAGAGGCCCAGGGAGAAGCTGGAACTTTCTCCCACCTGCCTAAGGCCCACCTCACTCTTCCAGAGTGCTGACAGTAGACATGTGTGCTTGCCCACCACCACTCCCAGGGGGCATCCTGCAAGTTTCCTACAAGGACATGGCTTTACCCTGTGACTGCCACAGGTCCACTCCTCCAGATGTACATAGGAAAGCCCAAAATTCATCTCAGAGATGAACACATACACTTTTTCCCATCTTTGTTCCTGCAGTAGATGGTAAACTCCAGAAAAGCAGGAATCATGTCTTGCGACCTTAGTAGCTCCCAGGGTAACAAGAATATAATTTATTTTTCTGAATTGAAAGAGTTCTTAGAGAAATGTTATACAATTTCCTAGGATAGAGTCTTGTGCTCAATCTTATTAAATGAGTGAAGGCACATTTTCTTTTGAGTAGAATCTTGCAATAACTTAAGTCAAAGAATATTAAAATGGCTTTTTAGAGTCTATTTATATTTGTATGTATATTTTAGGGCAGGGAGGCCTATAGATATCCTCAAACTCTATTAAATGCGAAGACACCTTTGGATGCTCTCTTTTATCACTCCTATTCAATACAGTATTAGAAGTCCTGGCCAGAGCAATCAGGCAAGGGAAAGAAATATAGGCATCCAAATAGGAAGAGAGGAAGTCAAATTACCCCTGTTTGCAGATGACATAATCCTATATATAAAAAATTCCATCGTCTTGGCCCAAAAACTCCTTAAGCTGATAAACAAATTCAGCAAAGTCTCAGAATTTAAAAAAACAAAACAAAACAAAACCAATGCACAAAAATCACTGCCATTCCTATACACCCACAGTAGTCAAGCCAAAAGCCAAATTAGGAACACAATTCCATTCATAATTTCCACAAAAAGAATAAAAAACCTAGGAATACAGCTAATCAGGGAGGTGAAACATTTCTTAACGAGAACTACAAAATACTGCTCAAAGGAATCAAAGAGGACTCAAACAAAAGGAAAAACATTCCATGGTCATAGATAGGAAGAATCAATATTATTACAATAGCCATACTGCCCAAAGGAATTTATAGATTTAATGCTATTCTTTTTAAAACACCATTGAGATTCTTTTCAGAACTAGAAAAAAAAAACTATTTAAAAATTTGTATGCAATCAAAAAGGAGCTTAAATAGCCACAGCAGTCCTAAGCAAAAGACCAAAGCTAAAGACATCATGTTACCTGACTTCAAACTGTACTACAGGGCTATAGTAACGCAAACAGCATGGTACTGGTATGAAAACAGACACATAAACTAATAGAACATAATAGAGAGCCCAGAACTAAGGCCACACACCTACAACTATCTGATATTTGACAAACCTGACAAAAACAAGCAATGGGAAAAGCACTCCTTATTCAATAAATGGTGCTGGGATAGCTGGCTAGCCATATGTGGAAGATTGAAATTGGATCCATTCCTTACACCATATACAAAAATTAACTCAAGATGGATTAAAGACTGAAATGTAAAACCCAAATCATAAAAATCCTGGAAGACAACCTAGGCAATACCATTCTGGACACAGAAACAGGCAAAGATTTCATAATAAAGACATAATAAAGCAATTGCAACAAAAGCAAAAATTGGGATCTAACTTTCTCCAAAATTTTGTCTAAAAATTAGACAAATGGGATCTAATTAAGCTGGAGAGCTTCTGCATAGCAAAAGAAACTATCAACAGAGTAAACAGAAAACTTACAGAATGGGAGAAAATTTTTGCACACTATGCATCTGACAAAGGTCTAATATCCAGTATCTATAGAGAACTTAAACAAATGTACAAGGAGAAAACAACTCTATTGAAAAGTGGGCAAAGAACATGAACTGACACTTCGCAAAAGAAGATACAGGCAACCAACAAGCATATGAAAAAAAGCTCAATATCACCTATCATTCGAGAAATGCAAGTCAAATCCATAATGTGATACCATCTCATGCCAGTCAGAATGGCTTCATTAAATAGTAAAAAACAAAAAACACAAAAAAAAACAACAATAAAACCCAGGTTCTGGTGAGACTGTGGAGAAAAAAGAAATGCTTATAGACTGTTGGTGGGAATGTAAATTAGTTCAACCATTGTGGAAAGCAGTGTGGTGATTCCTCAAATACCTAAAAACAGAAATTCCATATGACCCAGCAATCCCATTACTGGGTATGTACCCAAAGGAATATCAATCATTCTTTCATAAAGACACATGTACACATCATGTATGTTCATCCCAGCACTATTCACAATAGCAAAGACTCAAGTCAACCTAAATGCTCATCAGTGGTAGACTGAATAGAGAAAATGTGGCACATATACACCATGGAATACTATGCAGCCATACAAAAGAATGAGATCATGTCCTTTGCAGGAACATGGATGGAGCTGGAGGCCATTATCCTTAGCAAACTAATGCAGGAACAGAAAACCAAATACTACATATTCTCACTTATAAATTGGAGCTAAATGATGAGAACACATCAACATATAGAGGAGAACAATACACATTGGGGTGGAGTGTGGGAGGAGGGAGAGGATCAGGAAAAATAGCTCATGGGTACGAGGCTTAACACCTGGATGACAAAAATAATCTGTACAACAAACCTCCATGGCACAAGTTTACTTATGTATCAAACCTGCACATGTACCCCCGAACTTAAAAGTTAAATAAAAAAAGACATGCTTTAAAAAATCCTATTACTAGGGCTTGCCTGAAATTTTGAGATAGGAAGAGAATAGGCTATGAAGAGAGTACTGCAGGCAGAACCAGAACCATTCACACAACCACCTCCCCACTACTCCTTCCGTTTTCCTTCCTTTCTTTTTCCTTTCTTCCTTCCTTCCTGAGGTACAAAGTAGCATGGATGCCTCCCATAAATGGTGTCCATGAGTCCACACCTGTCTTAGTCTGTTCAAATTGCCATAACAAAATATCTTGGACTGGGTGGCTTAAACCAAAGCAAGTTATTTTTTCACAGTTTAGGAGGCTGGAAGTCCAAGGTCAAGGTGCCAGCAGGGTTAGTTTCTGGGGAGGGCCCTCTTCTTGGCTTGCAGATGGTGCCAGCTCACTGTGTCCTCACATGGCATGGAGAGAGAGAGAGAGGGATTTTTCTCTCTTCTTATAAAGCCACAGTCTGATTACATTAGGGCCTTACTGTTAACTCATTTAACCTCAATTACTTCCCATGACTTGAAGATTAGGACTTCAACATATGAATTTTATGGTTGGGGGGAGGGACATAATTTAGTCCTTTGCTCTAAAACTTTATGGCTTGATTTGGCCAATGCGAACAAATGCAAAGCAGAGGTGTGAATCATACATACACATTTCCACTTGATCTCTTGCACAATTGGGCTTGCTCACTCTTGCACCTCTACATTGCCATAACACACCTGGCCAGCATCATTGAATGATGCAAGAGACACGTGGAGAAGAGCCAAGGCCATCTTAGAACAAGCTGATGGACCAGCTGATCCCCTAAAGTGTGAGTGAACCTATCCAAGGTCACTTGAGCCCGGGCTTCTTCAGTAGAACTGCCCAGCTGACCCATGGATTGGTGAGAAATGAAAAATGGTTGTTTTCAGGACACCAAATTTTGGAGTGATTTGTTACACAGCAGTAGCTAACTAATTATCCTTTCTCTGTTCCTTCTTTTTCAAATAATTTTTTATATGTATGTGTGCTTTTTTCCTACATTTCTTCTGTTAGAGTTTAAGGATTAATCATATCTCCAAATTTCTTTTAATTCCTGATCACCTGAAGTAGAATTCTCCCCTCCATCGTCTCTAGCCTTTCATCTTTGTTTATGTTTTTTCACTGCATTTATTGCTGCTCAACGTATTATGTCATATGCTTATTTGTTCATTCTCCTCCAGTAGAATGAAAGCCACCTGAGGGTTTGGACCATGTCTGTCTTGTCACTGTTGCATTCCCTGCATCTAGAACATGTCTGGCACTCAGTAAGCTCTTTATAGGTATCTGTGGAATGAATAAGCAAATGACTGAATACATTTTTGGAAACACTAAAACAATGACATTTATTTGAGATGTGTTTGTGTATGTATATGTTTATGTATATGTAAACTGAGTGCTTATGGCATAGATTAAATAGAATAAAACAGAAACTAGGATTTAAGTTTTGAGGCGGGTGCTAGCATTTTGCTGAGGTACCCAGGTGAATGCCAGTAAAAATGGACAAAGAAACAGCACAAACAGTTGGTTTTCACTAACAAGAATGAAGAAGCTGAATGTTGCCAATTTGTGCATTGTAGGAATAATAAGTCCTTCAAACAGGGCGGGGGAATTGTTTGCCAAGTGTGTTCAAGCTGTGGCCCTGCCCACAGTTATGTGCTTATATTAGCAGAGCCTGGAAGCTTCACTATTTATGAAAGGATTGGGCTTTTTGAGTATTACGCCAATTCATCTCTTTTCTGAGTTAGAATGTCTTATCCAATTAATTCATTGGTAATTCAATTACTCCCTCTCCTCTGAAAAGGGAATGAGGCTGGGCACAGAGGCTCATGCCTGTAATCCCAGCATGTTGGGTGGCTGAGGTAGGAAGATCAGTTGAGGCCAGGAGTTCAAGACCAGCTTGTCCAACATGGCAAAACCCCATCTCTACTAAAGATATAAAAAATTAGCCGGACATGGTGGCACACAGCTATAATCTCAGCTACCTGGGAGGCTGAGGTGGGAGGATGAGCTGTGATTGTGCCACTGCACTCCAGCCTGGGTGATGAGACCCTGTCCCAAAAAATCAATCAATTGATCAATAAATCAAATGAGAGAATGGATCATTTAAGGAAAAATAAAGTCATGCTCAGAGTTCTAAGCCATCTGCAGTGCAGTGGGGCCAAGTGGTCAGCTGGCTTCCAAAGCAGAGGCTGCTGGTGGCAGGCTGGCTAATAGCCATATCAAGGTTCTATGAGATCTGGATGTTACTGGCAGTCAGTAAGCAATTTGTATGTGTGTTTGGGAGGTGGGAGTTGGCAGGGAGGAGTAGAAAGTAGGGGCATTTGACTCTGGTAGAATAGAATCTGAAATAAGTATTATTATGGACACACAATATTGAATGTTGCTGCATCAGCATCTGTTTCAGGAAGAATTCCACAGGGGAAAGGATGAGGTCTCTCTCATGCCTCCATTAATCCCCAAGTTTCATTCATAGCAACATCATGGCTATTTTCCCTTTTTGGGACCTGCCTGCCCACCCTCCCCCAGGCCAATTCACTTGGTTAAGGGAGTACTTATGACAACCATGATTGTTGAACATGATTTTGCCCTTGATCAGAGTTCATTTGTCCAGCAGAGGCACCTGACCTGGGCTGAGACCATCACAGTCCAGAAGTGAAACTGAAACTGAGAGAGAGAAAGAGAGAGTGCTTGCGCCCTTTCGTAATTCTCCAAGGGGATAGTTACCAGCTTTTTTTTTTTTTCTTTCTTGAGCTGAGTTGCAGTCCAACTTATTTCTTCAAGAATTATAGTTAACTCCCTCTCTGTTTTTTTTTTCTTTAGCTAGCCTAAGTAGATTTCTGTTGTTTATAATGCAACATACCTGGATTATGCCCCTCCCTTGCTGCCATTCATGGTATACCAGTTCCATGCCCTGTGGGAGGGGCTATCTGTGTCTGGCTTGAAAGCCAATGGGCCTCAAATGTCAAAGATCAAAGAAGCCCAAAAGGCTGGAGCTATTCACCCAAGTCTCCAATCAGTAAGAAGGGCTACCTGTTTGGCTTTGCTGGATGGTGAGTCAAAGGGGGAGGGTCAGAGATCCCATGGAAAGAGTGATGAGTCCAATTCTGTCCGTGAATTTCCAATCTCATTGGTGTTTCTAAGTATGCTTAGAAATCTTCATTTGCCTGAGTCCTCTTCTATTTACAAACTTTTAGTGACTTACTGCTGGCTGAAGGCCACCCAGACACTGTGACTTGCTGTTTAAGGCTCTCAGTGATTTGACATTTTTCAATTTTACTCCCCAGATGTCTCCACACAACTTTGTACTTCTTTTCCCCTGAGAGAACAAGTGCTTACATACCTGGTCCCTCTGCCATTTTGGGCAAGAAGTCTGTACCTGTATATTTTTCAGGATTTTGATTTATGTTGCCCTTTCAGAAAAATTGTACAAACATACCCCGCTAGTAGTAGGATAGGAGAAGGCTGCCTTCCTGACATACTTTAGAACATCAAAAATTATTCTTTGTAATCTTTGCCAGTGGAATAGGTATTCCTTTGGTTACTAATAAGGCTGAATAGTTATTCATGTATTTCAGGATTATTCTTTTATGTATTGTGTTTTAATGGTCTTGGCTACTTTTTCTACTGTGCGTTTGCAACTGCGGTTTTTCTTGTGAGCATTCTTTATTAAAGATCAACTCTTTGTCTCATATGTTGCAGAAGCCTTCCTTAACTGATTGTCTTAATTTATTATTGTGTTTGGTTTTGGGTGTATAGAACTTTATATTTTTAGGAGGTGTAATATATTGATTTTTTCCTTTGATGGTTGCTGTCTTGGGTTTTTGCTTAGAATGGCTGTTATTTCTCTTTTAATTTTGCTATAGCTTATCTTCCAGCTAGAACGAGCCTTTTTGAGGGAAGTGTTTATTTTGTTTCCCATGTTGTCTCCCTTAGCTCTACTCTCTGCTCTATTTCAGTGTAAGTGATCCATAAGAAACACCTAATTCACTTACTGGCTGCTGTGGCAGGCAGCTTTTTAAGATGCCCCTGATGATACATGACTCTTATTATTCACACCTTTGTGTAACCCCTTCCCTCTGAATGTGTGCTAGACCAGTGACTTGCTTCTAATCAATGCAATATGGCAAAAATGATGGATGAGGTTAAGCTATGAAGAACTGTGGTTTCTTTTCTTTTTTTTTTTTGAGACAGAGTCTCGCTCTGTTACCAGTCGCCAGGCTGGAGTGCAGTGGCACAATCTAGGCTCACTGCAACCTCTGCCTCCCAGGTTCAAGCAATTCTCCTGCCTCAGCCTCCTGAGTAGCTGGGACTACAGGCGTGCGCCACCATGCCCAGCTAATTTTTGTATTTTTTAGTAGAGACGGGGTTTCACCATGTTAGCCAGGATGGTCTCGATCTCTTGACCTCATGATCCACCCGCCTTGGCTTCCCAAAGTGCTGGGATTATAGGCGTGAGCCACCACACCCGGCCTGTGGTTTCTGTCTTATTCCCTCTTTTTTTAAAACCATGTGATGAAACCTTTATTAATATTTTGAACAGGTTCAGCTATTACTGAAACCGGTAATTTATAAACTGAAATTGGGGCAAATGGCTATAGTGCAGAGTAGCGCCATCACTGGGCACTGTGAATGCAAGACTGAAGAATTACTCACCACCGCTCAGATGGGGGACCAGGTGCAGGGTTGACTCTTTCTGAATGTTGTAGTCAGAAAGAGTGCAGCCATCCGTTAGCTGCTTGGCTACAAAGATGAGACTCTGCTGGTCAGGGGGGATGCATTATTTATCCTGGATCTTGGTCCACATTTTGGAGGGCGTCACTGGGCTCCACCTCCACGGTGATGGTCTTGTGGATCAGAGTCTTCAGGAAGATTTGCATTTTGACCTCTTGGAGGATGTGAGGATGCTACACATAGCCAATCACTTTCAGCCACTGGAATGCCTCCAGACACTTGCTCAACAAGGCCAGTCACCACTCTCTTCCCTCTTTCTTACTTGTTCCTGATGATGCCCACATCTGTGTGAGGCCCACATGATGAGGAATGGAGGGCAGCTTCTGGCCAAACCCCAGTGAGAAACTGAAGCCTGCCAGCAACCACATGAGTGACCTTGAAAGCAGATCCTTCCCCTGCTGAGCCTTGAGATGACAGCAGCCCTGGTGGCATGAGAGACAGCCTGAGCCACAGGACCCAGAAACATGGTGCCCAGATTCCTGACCTGATATGAAATAACAAATGTTTTAAGCTGCGAAGTATTGGAGTAATTTGTTATACAGCAATTCATAACTAATACAAGTGTTTAGTTCTTCTAGTCTTTGGGTATTTTTCTTTCCCTTCTGTTGAAGAAAACCCGATTCCATTTACTGCTTCAAAAAGTAAAGGGGAATCTCTATAGGGAACCCCATCAACTTTGGAAGTCTCAAGTGTCTTTATTGAACATACAAGGAACTGATTTGCTGAGGATGCTGCTGTGTATGGCCATTGTGGGAAATGGAAAACATATTTCCATTCATTCTTCCTTCCCACAACCTCTGAGGAGGATGGATCTGGTGATTAGAGGAGATCCTTTAGTTTTGCTGAGCACAGTGATAAGTTTGGGGCTGCAACTTGGGACAGAGCTGGGATACATGGACTGGCTCTGTCTGCATCTGGGAGGAAGAGTCCAGGGGAAGTCAGGACCTGGGAGAGAAGAGCTGTGTGGGATGTCAGGAGAGAAAGGGAACTTCTGTGGCTGCATGATGGGGATAGGACTCTGGAGACAGCAGGGTGTGCAATAGAAATTCCTCCTCTGTGTTTCCTGGTGCATTGTTAGCAACATTTACTTGACTTCTTAATACATCCCTGCAAGTGGATGTTCAGAAGAGCTACAAATGTTAAATTCTGTATCCAAATGGGGCATGGATGAATTAGACACAGTTTCTGTAAGATGAGGGAATAGCTGACAAATGCAGGTCATTCAGGGTCAGCCCTGAGGCAGGCAGGGGGCTTCGAAGCTTCTTGCCTCTTGCATCTTAGCTCCTCACCAGACCCAATGCCTGATGCCTGCATGCTGCCCTGAGATTGCCAATGCTCATTCACAGGTCCCCTCACCCTACCACCAGGACACAGAGCTTGGCTTTTCTCTTTCCTTTCTTCTCCCTCCTTAGACTCAATAGTTCA
Source organism: Aotus nancymaae (assembly GCF_030222135.1). NCBI lineage: Eukaryota > Metazoa > Chordata > Mammalia > Primates > Aotidae > Aotus > Aotus nancymaae. Next base: position 63,142,551 of record NW_026988442.1, on the reverse strand, counting down.
TCATCTTATTCTTCCAGATCCCTGACTTTTTTTTTCAGTGAGAATTAATACTAAACTGGAGGTTTAACCTAGTAACATGAATCTCAGTCAATGTGTCAGCTCTCCTGGAAGACAAAGGGCTTTTTCTTTCTGATCAGCTAACATCATGCTAAAGGGATGTAATAATCTTTCTTTCTTTCCCACTGAGGCTGAATTATCTGGCCATCTTGAACTGAGGCGACAACTTTTGAAAGACATCCAGATTTTCTATACCATGGCAACAGATTATTTCTGCAAGTTTTGAAGGGATTTTTAAAACATCTTTAAAAACATTTTTTATCTCCTCATTTGGTTTTCAATCTTGACTAGGGTCAGATTTTTTTTTGTACTTATAGGAATGGTACTGGGCCCAGGCAATCAGAAATGATTAGACCCACATGGTAACCTGCAGACCCCAGGGTTTGAGTTAAATGGCTATCCCAGAGGCTGCGAAGATGGGGAGTTGATGTGAAAATTGAAGCAATTACCCAGATCACTCAGGCAGAAGAATGTCTGAGGCTTTTTTCTCCTTGAACAATCCAGATAATTGCTTCAATTTACACTTCTTACTGGCAGTAGAGACGGGTACAGAGACGGCTCTCCAGGAATGGGCTGAATAGAGGGAAACAGTGCTTGGAAAATGAGTCTGATAACTCAGGGGAGAAAAAGGTGGAAAAAATTCACATGCTTTGGCCTTGATTTCTTCTAGGCTCAAGCAAGTCAAAGTGATACTGTTCATTGTTGCCTGAGTGATCTAGGTAATTCTCCATTTTGTGTTTTATCTTCACAATGAAGCTTTTAGGGCCGTGCAAGTGTTGCTGGTAGAGATGACTGAATAAATCATGGCTGGGAATTTCAGGTCTGTTTGAGCCCCTTGTCCTGTGCTAGCTGTTGAGTTTCCCAGTTCATTAACTGCTCTCAAAGGACCTGCAAATCCTTGCAGTGGGGAGGACTTGCTGGTTCAGGGAGGAGAGGGGCAGGTAGGTGCTCTCCTGATAGAGCTTACTATACCTTTTAATTTAGCTATGAGCAAAAATCAAGGTAGCAAGACTTTATCATTCCCTGAAGCAGATGGTTCATTTACTGAGATCCTCAGGGATTCATTTCTGCGACTGAAAATCCACATTTGTTAAAACAATGGAATGATGAATGTATTGAAGATATTTATTGAGTTGCTACTTTGTGCCTGGCATTATGCCAGACCTTGGAATAATAATCTAATTTTATATTAATAGAGGATTTTTGTTTTCTTTTCTCGTGTTTTCTTGGTGGGGGTAGGGGAATGATTCTTCCAATCTCTTTACAGCCTCTTCCAGACTTTATTTCCAATGCATTTTCTCAAATATTTCTCTTTTCATTCTCACTTATACAGAGTAGATAATATTTTTAGCACCATTTCAACAGATGGGGTAAAAAAAATTATTCATAGAAGTTGAGTACATTTTCCAAAGTCACAAAATTTGTTAGCAGCTGACCTGGAATAAAAAATAAAGGATCCTGAACCAGAGGCTCCAACTGCGATGCAACATCATTTATCTTGGGTTCGTTACTGATTCATGTCTTTGCCATTATCATGATTGTGATGGATATGGATTGATCATTCAGAAAATATTTACCATGTATTTAAATAAGAAATGATCCCTACAACATAAAGAAGCAAGACACACACACACACACACACACACACACACACACACAGCATAAAGAAGAATACTGTGAAGTGAAAAGAACTAGAGAACAGTATCGGGCAAAATGAAAGTGATTGCAAGGCAGCCAGAAATCAGGTGCTGAGTCAGAGGGACCGAGGACCTGAGAAGAAAGAGAACCCTGTGGGCCAGAGCTGTTCAGAAAGCTTCCTTTAAATTCTATTATTTAAAATTGTGGTAAAATACACATAACATAAAATTTACTGTTTCATCATCTTAAGGTGCACAATTCACTGGCATCAAGTACACTCCCAACATCATCCAACCGTCACCTCTATCTAGTTCCAGCACTTTCTCATCACCCCAGACAGAATCCTGTGTAATTGCGAAGATTTTGTAGAAAGTTTGGTAGAATCTTGAGGGATAGCAAATATTTAGAGAGGCAGACAGGCAGGAGGAAATCCACAGGGCATGTTAGAGTGTGAGCTGATAGCACGTGTATGGTGTCTGAAGCACGGCGAGGACTGCAGGGCTTGTGGAGGAGAGTGCTGAGCAGTAGGGTTGGGTGACCTCCATGGACTTTATATAACAGCAGGTTTGCCTTTTCCTTTCCCTTTCAGGATCACCTTCCTCTAACATGTTTGGGGGAAGAAGCATTGGTCTCACATCCTCCTAAGGGAAACCCACCTCTCCTCTGTGGTTGCATTCTAAACCCTCTTTCAGCTTTGCTGTGGTTGGGCTACTCTGTCTAGTCTTATCACTGCTGCATCTCTGGGATTCTGGTCCTTCTGCAACATGATGCTGCTGATACTGCTCTTGCTGCCGCTGCCACCATGTCCATCTCAGCCAGTAGCTGGTGGGGCAGGAGACTGTTTTTGTCCTTGCCTTGGGCTGTAATTCCTTCAAGCACCACTGACGGACTGAGGGGTGCAGAGACTTCACTGAAGAAAATTTTATCATGGGGGAAAATCCTCAAAACTAGATTCCATTTTTTATTATCCCCAGAGTCTAAGGGTCCATGATCATTCATAGGACACAATAATCCTCCCCAGTACATTTTCTGGATTTTATTTATGGACCAATAAATATTGAATTAACACTGGTATCTAGATCAGTGCTGTTCAATAAAAATATCTCATGAGCTACATACGTAATTCAAAAATTTCTAGAAGCCAATTAAAAAAGAAAAAAGAAACACAGGTGACAATTATTTAATATATTTTATTTAACCTAATATATCCAAAGGGTTTCCATTTCAATATGTAACCAATAAAAATAATCATTAATGAAATATTTTACAGTCATTTTCTTTTCTTTCTTTCTTTTTTTTTTTTTTCGAGACCAAGTCTCACTCTGTTGCCCAGGCTGGAATGCGGTGGTGCAATCTTGGTTCACTGCAACTTCTGCCTCCTGGGGTCAAGCAATTCTCCTGCCTCAGCCTCTTGAGTTGCTGGGATTACAGGTGCATGCCACCATACACAGCTAATTTTTGTATTTTTGGTAGAGACGGAGTTTCACCATGTTGGTCAGGCTGGTCTTGAACTCCCAACTTCACATGTTCCGCCCACCTCGGCCTCCCAAAGTGTTGAGATTACAGGCTACAGTCATTTTCACACTGTCTTTAAAGTCCTGTTTGTATTTTACACTGACAGCCCATTTTGTTTTGGACATTACATTTTTATCAGAGATACTTGGTGTGTGTTTAGATTTTATAAAATTTACCAAGTTGTTTCAAACACACTTAAAAGTTTCCAATAACTGAACCAGATATCAGCTCCTAAATTTAAATTTTAATTAATTAAAATGAAATAAAATGAAGGAAATTAAGTTCCTCAGTCATACTGGTCCCATTTCAAGTGCTCAGTAGCTACTTGTGGCTAGTGGTTATTGTCTTGGACCACTCAGACCCAGAAAGTCTAAGACCAACAGCACTAACTGCTAATTGCCACAATTATTTGATTTGCTGTGTGTCCAAAGATGATTCCAGGTTAGCCCAATGATGAAAGTCTTTGTCTTGACCATCAGGTTTTTTACATGATTGGATCCCAAATTGCCTTTTGACTCAATGACTTATTAATTTCACTCTGGTCACTCAGGTTTCCTCACTGTTCCTGGGCACATAAGCTTAACCTGACCCCTCTACTGTGACTTGCTGTTTTCAAGATTTAAAGAACAGGCAAGTTTATTGGCTCATGAACAAGAAGTCTAGAGCACAGTGGGCTCTGGTTTTGGTGGATCCCAGTGGCTTGATCATGTCATCAAGGACCCAGGTTTTTTGGCCTTGTGGTTTTGTCATCCACAGCTTTGGTTTCGTCTCTGGTCTAGTTTTCTAAGAAGTCAGAGAATATTTCCAATAGCAGTTGGAGCTGGATGTTATCCTCCAGCTGGAGATGGAAAGGTGGAGTAACACAATTTCTCACCAAAAATTTGGCAAACGTTTTCTTTTGTCTCCTTGACATTTATCTTGCTCATTTCTGAACCAATCACTGTGAAAAAGAATGGGCTGGTCACATTTGACTGAGGCTAATCAAGACACATTCTTGGATTTGGGAACAACTCTCTAAACCATGTTCTTTCTACATCATAAAAGAAGGGAGGAATGCTTCATCTCAATGACCAAAACACCTCTTTTTGGCTTTTTATTTCTTCTTTTATCTTTTTTTATTGTGGCAAGATAGATATAACATAAAATGTACCATTTTAACCATTTTAAAGTGTACAGTTCAGTGGCATTAACTATGATCACATTGTTATTCAGTCATCACCATCATCTATCTCTAGAACATTTTCCATCTTCTTGAACTGAAATTCCATACCCACTAAATAATAACTCCCATTCCCCCTCCCCTCCATATCCTGGCAACCACCATTCTGCTTCCTGTCCCTATGAACCTGACTACTCTAGCTACCTCATTCCTCATAAGTGGAATCGTATAGCATTTGCCCATTTGTGACTGGCTTATTTCACTTACCATAATGTCTTCAAGGTTCATCTATGTTCATCTATGTTGTAGCATATATTAGAACTTCTTTTTAGGACTGAATAATATTCCACTGCATTTATATACCACATTTTGTTTACCTATTCATCAGTTGATGGACATTTAGGTTGTTTTCATCTTTTGGCTACTGTGAATATTGCTACTATGAACACAAGTGTACCAATATCTGTTTAAGTACCTGATTTCAATATTTTTGGGAGTATATACCTAGAAGTAGAATTGCTAAATCATATGGAAATTCTATTTTTAATTCTTTGAGGAACCACCATACTGTTTTCCATAACAGCTGCGCCATTTTACATTCCCATTTATCATGCACAAGAGTTTTGATTTCTTCATGTCTTGGTTAATACTTCTATTCTTTTTCTTTTTTTGATAGTAGCCATTCTAATGGGTATGTGGTGGTATCTCATGTGATTTTGATTTGTATTTTCCTGATGATTAGTGATAATGCATACCTTTTTATGTGCTTATTGGCTATTTGTATATCTTTTTTGGAAAAATGTCTTTTCAAGTCCCTTGCCCCCTTTTTAATATATTTTTTTGGTTGTGAGGTATAGGTATTCTCTCTCTATATTCTATATATATTCTGTATATTAACTTCTTATCAGATATATTATTTGCAAATATGTTCTCCCACTTCATGGGTTGCCTTCTCACTCTGTTAATAGTGTCCTTTGATGTGCATAAGCTGTAGTTTTGATGTAGTTAAATTTACCTGTTTTTTCTTCTGTTGCCTATCTTTTGCTTTTTCTTCCTGGGATGGAGACTCACTCTCTCACTCAGGCTGGAGTGCAGAGGTGTGTTCCTGGCTCACTGCAATCTCTGCCTCCTGGGTTCAAGCAATTCTTCTGTCTCAGTCTCCAGAGTAGCTGAAATTACAGGCATGTGCCACCATGCCTGGCTAATTTTTGTATTTTTAGTAGAAACCAGGTTTCACCATGTTGGCCAGGCTAGTCTCAAACTCCTGACCTCAAGTGTTCCATGCACCTCACCCTCTTAAAGTGCTGGGATTAACAGGCATGAGCCACCGAACCCAGCCTGTTACTTATTATTATTTTTTTTTTGGTGTCCCTTTTCAATTGTTTGGAATCCTACTTAGTGCATTTCCTATATTAAGCCTTCACAGGCATCATTGAGAACTCATCCTCTGTACTCCCACTAGTTTCTAAGCTGACTTAGCAATGACCTCCCATTTGAAGGGAGGTTGCAATGACTTATTTTGCAACCTCCCTTCAAATGGGAGGCCCTATGGTATCTCCCTTGAAAAGAGCTCACTTAATAAATCTAAATTTACAGAGTGACAGCAAATGCCATTTGCTCAGTTAATAGCTGATGAATGAACAGATGAATGAAGGAATGATTACTGAACACAGTGACACACAGACACATCCTTGTCCACTTGAGATAATCCTGACCTCCTCAGATAAGCCAATGTATGCAAGGTTCTGGGCATCTTCTGGTGGGCACAAGGAAACTGAGGACTGGATTGTCCTCTCCAGTATATTATGAAGTTGAACATTAAAGATGATGGGTCTCTGGGCCTGAGAATTACTTAATTTAAAAACAGATGAGAAGGTGGCACTTTTTTTTGAGATGGAGTCTTGCTCTGTCATCTGGGCTGTAGTCCAGTGGCATGATCTCGGTTCAAGCGATTCCCTTGCCTCGGTTCAAGTGATTTGCTTGCCTCAGCCTACTGAGTAGCTGGGACTACAGGCATGTGCCACCATGCCCAGCTAATTTTTTTGTTTTGTATTATAGTAGAGATGGGGTTTCACCATGTTGGCCAGGATGGTCTCAATATCCTCACCTTGTGATCCACCCTACCCCCGGCCTTTCAAAGTTCTGGGATTACAGGTGTGAGCCACCATGCCCTGCTGGGTCTTTTTAATCTACTTTCACTGCATGTGAGGAGAGAAAATAAAACTGGTACTACTTACAAAGGTTCATAAAAGTTGATTTTAGTAGGTCTGTCCTCTCAGCTAGGCAGAGAACACAAGTATTCTCAGGTATACCAGAATTTAAGCAACAGGTGTGTTCCTAAAATTAACTAACTCATTTGTTTTATAATCATTTGCTTAGGACCCGATAATAATAATATCTAACTTTCAAGAGCTTATACTGTGTACATGTCAGGCACCATGCTAGGTGCTTTAAAAGCATTATTTCTTTTCATTCCCTCAGAAATCACAAGATGATGTTATCCCAACGACAATGACGAGGAAACTGAGTCTTAAGGAAATGAAATACCTTGCCGTGGGTCATACATCTAGTAAGTGGCAGAGGTGGGATTCACACTCAGGCACTGCTTCTTCCTAGGGTGGATTCCTTATCCAGTATGCTGCCTACTACATGATAGATGCTACAGACACAAAGGTATGAAGCAGATATCACTGCCCAAGTGGAGTGCTAGAGACAGGCACAGGAGATTGGGAGCACATCAAGGAGGATCACCAACTCTTTGTAGGTGTTTAGTGAGCTGGGAAAGTCTTCTTGAGGAAGGAGATGTAAGATACAGTAAATTCCTCTTCAAAGTTTAACCTGTTAACTTCCTTTAAAATTCAAGGGGAAAAAACTTGTTAAGTACAACGAGTTCTGAGTTCCTCTTCAATGAACCAATATGTCAGTATGTTCAGCTTCCCTGTTCTTTGTTCTCCATTTTAAAGTTTAACTTCCTCATTCTTTACCTTCCTTGCCCCTAATTTCAGTAAACAATCCCCTCCTAGCCTCTGTCCTTAGGTATCCTTAGTCACCTGTTCTGTCCTTAGACACCCTTAGTCACCTGCTCTGTAACCATCTCTCCCGCCAAAACTACTCACCCGCCACTCCGGCTGTACCCTTGCTCTCCTTAAAATAGCCAAGGCACCAGTGACTCACGCCTGTAATCCCAGCACCTTGGGATTACAGGTCGAGAGATTGAGAACATCTTGGCCAACATAGTGAAATCCCATCTCTACTAAAAATACAAAAATTAGCTGGCCGTGATGGCACGTGCCTGTAGTCCCAGCTACTCGGGAGGCTGAGGCAGGAGAATCGCTTGAACCCGGGAGGCGGAGGTTGCAGCGAGCTGAGATCGCGCCATTGCATTCCAGCCTGGCGACAAACCAAGACTCTGTTTAAAAATAAAATAAAATAAAAATAGCCAATCGAAATTAGGTTAGACTATGCAGTCCAACCCTAGCCAAGAGGGGAAAGACAGCAGTAGGGGCTAGCCGTGTTAGGAATAAGACCCCCTTCCCCTTCAGTGTGCTCTTGCCATTGCTCCATCTGCCAGATGCATCCTTCTACACAAGTAAATTGCCCTGCGGAGAAAACTTTTGCCTAAGTGCTATTTTCACTTTGCAGAACCGGGCATTTGCTTCCAACAGAGGGTGAGCTGGGTCTTAGAGGAAAAGGAAGTTCTGGAAAAATAGAGTGGACACCCAGTTATTCTGCCAGCCCAGCACCATGTCCGGGGAATATCATCCTTCTTCTTTTGGGAACCTTTCCACCACGAGATTCCTCCAGAATCTTACAGAATCCCTGATTCTGGTTGATTGGTTTAGGACCAGTCGCCAACCTAAACCAAGGCCAATCAAACCCAAACTCTGAACAAACATCCATCCTTACCTAGTGGTAGAAGTTGAAGAATGAAACCCAGGGGCTATTGGGAGCTGTTTCCCAAGTGATTTTCTTTTGGGATCAGGAAAAGATGTAAAGAGATGATACAGATCTAGTTATCTATAGAGATTTTAACCGGGAATATTGGATATGACTTTCGTCCTGTTCCTGGCTTGGGCAGCCAGACGGGACTTGCAGGCTCTTGGAGGTCGCATCCTGTCCTTCCCCCTCCCCCCACGCAGGTAGAGTGACTACAAGTCCCGGGATGCGCAGCGCTTGGAGCCGGGCGGGGTCGGGGCGGACCTCGGCGGTGACGTCACCGCCCCGGGGCGGGGTGGGGGAGGGCGGGGGAGGGCGGGGCGGCGGGCGCGGAGGGGCGGGCCGGGAGGCTGCAGAGCGCGCTGGTGCTGATGCAGGATGGCTGAGCGCGCAGGAGCCCGGGAGGTCTGAGCTGGGCGAGGCTTGTTCCCTGCGCATCGCCTCGTCCGCCCGCCGCGTGGTCGCGGGCAGGTGGGCCGGGGGGCGCTGGGCAGGGCCGGGGCGGGGCCAGGGCAGGCTGGTCTGCAGGCGTAGGGGCTGGAGCCGAGAGGCTGCCCACCTTCCCGGGCTCGGAGCGGCCGGGGCTGCCCAGCCGGCTGGGCTCGCGATGACCTGCTGAGAAGCGTCGTCGGAGGCTGCAGGAGGCGGCCTAGCTGTGGGCGGTGAGGCTCGCAGCCTCCTCCCCGTCGTTCCCGGCCCCGGCCCCCCACCCATCCCCGCGCCCCCTCCCTACCGCCGGCCGAGATGGCGGATCCAGCCGAATGCAGCATCAAAGTGATGTGCCGGTTCCGGCCCCTCAACGAAGCAGAGATCCTCCGCGGGGACAAATTCATCCCCAAATTTAAAGGCGATGAGACCGTGGTGATCGGGGTAAGTGGCCGGGGCGCCTGCCTCCCCTACTGCTCCACGCTGCCGCCCGGCGCCCCGACGCCCCAGACGCAGCGGAGATGTTCAGGCCGCCCCCTCGGACATCCCCTCGGGACTGGCCTCTCGTGTGGACCTGGCCAGAGACCCCTAGCCCCCCGCCCTATGGTTCCCTCCTGGGTGGGTGGAGAGGCGGCCGGGGGCGGCGGGCCGGGCCGGGCGGCCGGGGTGGGGGTGGGGGGCGAGGACGGGCTCGGCGCCGCCATTGTTCGCGGGGTGGGGGCCCGGGTGGGCCCATTGTTCCCCACGCTCGCCTCGCCGCGTGGGTAGTGTGTTCGGGTGACCCTGAAGCCGGGTGCCCAGGCCCCCTTTAAAGTGTGAGCTCTGCAACCAGCAAATGCTTCCGGGCATCAATCAATTCGATTTACCAAAGAGATTTGCCTATTCTACTCACGACCTTAGCAAAAAAGAGAAAAAAAGAGTACAGGAAGAATTCTAGCCGCGTCTCGGAGCTCCCCGCGGCGTTTCACCTTGCTCCGCGCGCGGAAGGCGGAGGGTGGGGGGAGTACTGGTGGCCTCGGTGTCCCCGGGAGGCTTGGTGTGTCTCCCGCCTCGTCTCACGCCTGGCTGCCCTGGATGTGGAGTCGGGCTTGAACCCTCCCCTCTGGGATGACCTTCCTCCCACGTCTGCAGACCCTCGGATGCGCCTCACGCTGGGTGGAGAGGAGGCTGTGTCCACATCTGTGGGGCAAGGAGGCTCACAGAGCAGCGAGATAACCCCTCTGTGCCAAGAGCAGAAGTTACTTCGTGCGGCTCGGACCCCCCTCCCTCTTGATCTCCCTTCCCCACCTTTTCTCCCCGACCCCCTCCCCGACTTAGTTCCCTGTGTACAGCAGGGGCTGCTGGTGAGGGGAGGGAGAACCAATGGTTTTTAGTTCTTAAAGGAATCTGTCAAATGAAATACACCAGCCGGGTCCTCCGCCCCTTCCCTGCCCGCTGTCCGCAGCGTGTGTGGCTGATGATGGTTCCCCCTTTGTATGCGAGCCGAGTGGGGAAGGACCGAGTTAATGGGAGCCTCCCAGTCCCCACTGACACGTTCCTGGCAGCCTGCTCCAGGCTGCTGATGCAGCCTTCCTGTCCCCAGCATTGATTAAGTGATGTCATCCCGATCACTGAGCATGCTCAGACTAACCCCCTCCTCCCCTTCCCCCAGTGGCTGGTGTATTTAGGTCAAGTGATTGACAGGTGACAATTTACCGAGGGTACTGCCGGAGTCCGGCTGGCCTTTCTTAAGCGCCAGAGGCCGACGTTTTCCAGCCCGGGCGGTCCCCAGCATCTTTGCCAAGGTTGCCTGCCGCAGTCCCCGAGAAGGGCCCTGGGGACCAGCAGGTGCCAGCTGTACCGTAAGGCGGGCTCTGTCAACGCTAGAGGAGCTTGGGCAAGGCTCTGGTCTCAGGGCTTTTGACCTGTACCTCACTTTAAAAGGCAGCTCCCTTTGAGGACCCTTTCTCCCTTCCCCATTTTCACAGTCATCAGGAAAGTCTGACCTCCAAACGCTATGTGGATGGGCAGTCATTCTGTGAGCTGACCTTTAAGGGCAGGAAAGCATGGTTTTCTCTCTGCTTAGTGTTAAACTTGCAGAGAAGATATAAGCTACCGTTGATGAGGAAGAAAATTCTGCAGTTAATGGCAGATAAGTGTTAGTGACATATACATGGACAGTACCTGGGGCAGATAGTGACTTGTTTGGTTTACAGCTCTCAGCCAGGATCTGCCTACAGCCTGATATGCTACTTCATGAGCCAGGTTGTGGTTTGGATGGAGTGGGAGTTACTGGGGACATCTAGTCCCTGCCCCTTGGCTTGTAACAATTTTCAAACAAATAATTGTGCAGTACTGGAACATGTTCTGGTGACCCTATTTTTTTCCCAGAGGTTTAGAAGATCCTGAAAAAGTTTTTCTTCTCCCATCCTCTCTCCTCACCCATCCCCTCTCCCCTCCCCCCCTCTCCCTTCTCCTCCCCTTCCTCCTCTCCTAGAACCAAGGAAGTAATAAATAATCTGCTTTGACCTGTATGCAAAGCAGAGACCCTTAATTTTAGAATTATTCTTCTTTAATATTATGACATTGCTCTGAGTATATATTTAATTCCTTATCTAAATATTATTGGCTAAATAAATTAAAACCAAGTCACCATATTAAATAAGAAACTTAAATAAAAATTGTGGATGTGAATATACACATTGCTTTTCAACTGTAAAGTGATTTTTGCTCATCCTACTATAATCCTTTAATACGACAGTTTTCAATTTTTTTTAAGGTAAACTTTTTATTGAAATGAAGCATTCATATAGAAAAGTGTTACCATAAGTATACAGCTTGATGGCTTTTCACAAAGTAAATGCTCCCTATAACCATCTCACAGACTAAGAAACAGACATTTCAGGACCCCAGAAATCCCCCTGTGACCCTTCCAGTCCCTAACTCTCCCTGCCTCAGGGTAACCACAATTCTGACTTCTGATGCTATAGATTAATTTTGCTTGTTGCTTTTTAACTTTATATACATAAAACCATAGAGTATGTTCTCTTTTGTGTGTGGTTTCTTGCGATTAAGTGTTATGCTTGTCAAATTCATCCTCATTGTTTTGTAGTATTCCGTGATACGAATATACTACAGTTTGTCTACTGACTGTTGTTGGATATTTGGATAGTTTCCAGTTTGGGGCTAATATGGATAGTGCTGGTATGAACGTTTGTTTACACATCTTTTAGTGAGTGTATGTACAGAAAAGAAGACTGCCAGACACTAAAGCGTATTGGGGTTGGGTTGCATGTGCCAGGACCCTTCCTGTTCCTAATTGATACTGTGGCACTAAAGGAAATGAGGGTTCTGGCAGTCTGTATCATGCCATATACACTGAGTAGAATGGCCCCAAGTCAATTCAATTGGAACCGGTTCACATGCTTCAGTTGCCGGTGAAGACTGCCTGAGATGTGCACAACCTTCCTTAATTCTAGGGGCACGGACTGGAGATGACTGAAGAAGCCCAGACTGTCCAGAAATATGTCACTCTCAGACAAATAAACAATGAATTTTGGTGGAGTTATCTGTTAGTCCAAATTCAGATGCCAGAAATTCTTCATGTTTTTGAAACTGGGGTCATATTTTCCCTTAAAATTCTGTTTGTTATGGAGATATATTCCAAGAAAGATATTTTACAGGTAGAGGTTCTAGATTTCTCTTTTATAAAAATGTCCTGTCTGGGAGAAATGATCTCTATCACCCTTGCAGTTTTTCAGCTTTGTGCAAAGCTCTCTTTCACTGACCACCCCAGCCACAATCTCTCACCACTTTGAACTCTGATAGCATTTGTTTTGTATATGATCTGCTCAATTTTTTGCCTTGGATTATTATTAGCTTTGGTCATATATCTAATGACATTGTAAGCCATATATAGAGACAAGGACCATGCATGTTTTGCTCCTTTATACGTCCTAGGGCTTTATGCATAGAACGTACTTAATAAATATTTATCAATCTCTTTGTGAATTCTGGAAATCTTTACTTTGTATATTTAACATAGTTTATAGACTTTTTATTGGCTGTAGGCTGCAGGGAGTAGTTGAAAACTAATTTTAAAGAGAAGTGCTGTTTCTCTGAATGGGCCTGGTAAGCTAGCATATATAATGCTTAAAGTGATATGAGAAAATTGGGAAAGAACGACATTGAGCTTTGGCAAAAGTTAGAAGAGCTAAAGACATTGATAGTGAGCTAGAAGTGGAGAGTGGGAGTGGGTAAGTGATTAGAAAAGAGGCTCCCTTCCACATCACATTAATTTTTCAGCAAAAGTATTGGATTTACAGCATTTCTCAGAGTACTCCATTAACTGCTAAAAATCCTGGTGAGTCATCCATTACTTTGGGCTCTGCCTATTGTTTTGAAGCAACTGTATTTTTTTTTTTTTTTTTTTTTTTTGAGACAGAGTTTTGCTCTTGTTGCCCAGACTGGAGTGCAATGGTGCAATCTCGGCTCACTGCAACCTCCTGCAACCTCCGCCTCCTGGGTTCAAGTAATTCTCCTGCCTCAGCCTCCTGAGTAGTTGGGACTACAGGTGCCCACCACCACGCCTGGCTAATTTTTGTCTTTTTAGTAGAGACAGCGTTTCACCACGTTGGCCAGGTTGGTCTTGAACTTCTAACCTCAGGTGATCCACCTGCCTTGGCCTCCCAAAGTGCTGGTATTACAGGAGTGAGCCACGGTGCCTGGCTGAAGCAACTGAATTGATGGAAGCTCTCTGACTTGGTGAGTTCTCAGTAAGGAACTTTGAAATGGACTTTACACTTTACTTTCCTCTTATTGGGCTTTTCTGTTTGCAGCCTTGAGAAAACAGTTCTTATTAAAGATGAGTGCTTCCTCCTGAGGCAACGTAAGTTATGGCCTAAGAGCCAGAGCAAAACATCAGCCACAAACCTAAGCTGGAAAGCGGCCTCAATCTTCAGAAGCTTAGATTCTTTCTTGGCAGTGGATGGATGGGGGAGGGGCTTGGACGGAGACCAAATTCAAGCCTGAGTTAGGATTTTCGAGATCAAATGAAGAAATACGGCTACATCTTAAAACTTTTCTTTTTTCCACAGTAATGGCCTTCCAAAGCAATAACATTAAAACATTCTGTTTTTTCAAATTTACACACAGTAATATCACTTTTTTTTTTTTTTTTTTTGAGATGGAGTCTCAATCTGTCACCTAGGCTGAAGTGCAGTGGTGTCATCCTGGCTCATTGCAACCTCTGCCTCCTGGGTTCAAGCAATTCTCCTGTCTCAATCTCCCAAGTAGCTGGGATTACAGGCACTTGCCACCACACTTGGCTAATTTTTGTATTTTTAGTAGAGACGGGGTTTCACCGTATTGGCCAGGCTGGTCTCGAACTCCTGACCTCATGTGATCCAACTGCCTTGGCCTCCCAAAGTGGTGGGATTACAGGCATGAGCTACTATGCCCAGCCAGTAATACCACTTTTTTGGTGTATAGTAGTTCTATGCTTTGGGCAAATACATAGAGATTTGTGACTATCTTGTATTAATTAGTTTTCTATTGCTGCCATAACAAGTTACTACAAACATAAGAGGCTTGAAACAACACATTTATTTTATTTCACAGTTTTTATAGGCTAGAAATCCAGTAGGTGGGCTGATGTCTCTGACTGTTTAGAGTCACATAAAGCCACAATCAAGATATTGGCAGGGCCATGCTCTTTTCTGGAGGGTCTAGGGAAGGATTTATTTCTTTGCTCACCAGATGGGCAGCACATTTCAGTTTCTTATGGTTGTAGGACTGAGGGACCCATTTCCTTGCTGACTATACCTGGGGTGTGTTCTCAGCTTCTAGAGGCTACTTTTGGGTCGTAGCTACTTGCCCCCCTTCCTCCATCTTCAAAGCCAACAGCAGTGGGTCTAGGCCCCCTCTTCCAGGCCTGCATGTCTCTGACTCTTCTTCCTCCTTCCACTTTTGGAGGCCCATATGGTTACATTGAGCTCCCCATCCTAATAATCTGAGATAATCTTCCTCCTTTAAGGTCATCTGATGAGCAACCTTAATTGTATCTGAAATTACATTTGTAAAGTTCCATTTACCATGTAACATTAATTTATTCACAAATTCCAGGGATTAAGGTACGGATGTCTTTTTGGGGCTGTTATTCTGTCTACCACACACCACCATTATCAAGATTAAAAACAGTTTTAGCACTCCAAAAAATTAATAAATAAAATAAGAGCCCTTATGCTTCTCTGGCAAGCACTTATCTGTCTTCCTGTCTATAATTTTGCCTTTTACAGATTGTCATAAAATAGAATTATACATTATCTTTTTGAGTCTTGGTTTTTACAGTTAAAAATTCTTTGAGATTTATTTATGTGTACGTATCACTAATTCATCTCTTTGTTTGCTTAGCAGTATATTGTACGGATATACCATAGTTTATTTATCTATTCAGCTGTTGAAGGACATTTGGATTGTTTCCAGTTTGGTATGATTATGAATAAAGCTGTTGTGAACCTTTGCATATAGGCTCTGTGTATGAATTTTTATTTCTCTTGGGTAAATATCTAGGAATGGGATTACTGGGTTGTAAAATAACTATATATTTAACTCTATAAGAAACTGCCAAACTGTTTTCCAAAGCGGTTGTACCATTTTTCATTTCCATCTAAAAGCAGAATTTTAAACCAAAATAAGTTTATTTAGTCACTTTGTCTAAGTGCATTCTAGTCTAGTAGTGTCAGGGTGTGTCAGTGCTTCTTCATTCCTCTGTGCTCTAAATTCAGCGATGTTGATATCACCTGAAATGGATTAGTGATTTCATTCACATGTACCCTGTGAAACCATAAACTGAGTGAACACTGCAGAGAGCTGTAATCTGGCGTATGTAACCGAGGCCACTCACTGTTCACAGTGGGCACACAGTCCGTGAATGGGCTGGGGAGAGGGAGCAGGAAAAGTGAGACAAAACCGAGCGTAGATTCACTAGCTAGCTGTTTTTTTTTTTTTTTCTTTCCAAGTTGCTTAGCTTTCCAGGGCATGAATTTTCTCATATTGAAAGTGCAGATAATAATTACTTATCTCACGGGGTCATTTGGACGAAAAGAAATGAAGTGGTTAGACAGTGTCTGGCGCAGAGAAAATGCTCAAAAGATGCTAATTGCCTTCTATTCCCTTGGTGACTTTCCTCATATCAACATTAGCTTTTGTCCCTAAAATTACTGCCCTATTCTGGTTATTCCTGGAAAACCTTTCTTGTATTACCATTTCTTAGGCATTTGTACACCCCATTCTCCTGGTTGGATTAGCCACTGTTTTCATCTTATTTTTGGTATTTCTAAACATCCTTGAAGGCAAAGCGCATGTTCATTTAGTTCTAGACTATGTTAGCCATTCCTTTGTGATCATGCATAAGATGTATGTGTGTGTGTATATATATCCTTCCCATGTAGCTTTTTCTTTTTTTTAATTTAAATTTTCATCTCCTTTACTGTAGTTGTATAGTTACTTAGTAAATGTATCTTGACTGAAGGTTTCTTTTTTCCCCTTTCCCTGCCTGAAATCAAGACTCCATAAATGCCAATTTCTGCGTTTCCGTAAATTACTTGCGTAGCACTGGAGACTTCCTTCTGCTCCCACTTGAGCTTGTCTGGCCCGGCTCCCCTATTTAATAATGTTTTCCATTCTCAGCTCTTCCCATTCACAGTTGGAAACCTGCCCCCACCTTTGATTTCCCTCCCCCGACCTTTGATTTCCCTTTAGTCCTTCCTTACCTCAGGTTTCCCACCTGTGTCTACTTATTAAAAAAGCAAAAACAAATTGGCTACTCCCTAATGGTTTCTCTTGAGTTGAAAAAAATTAAGCCCCTTGACAGATCCAGTCCCATGTTACTTTTTCCCAGGTTTTTTTCATAAAGTTCTAATTTTGTGGCTGAGAAAGTTCTCCCTGTAATCCATTTGCTGCACGTCAACCAAGCTCCTTTTAGTAGGAATTGAGTCGTTGAGTTTGAGGTTGTTTGTAAATATCATAGAGAACTCACGAGAAAACAATTTTAGATTCATCATAGTGTCTTCCTGGCATGGAACATGGGCATGAGTCAGATAGCCTAGATGAACTCTGAGCTCTGCCACTTCTTAGCTGTGAGAACTTGGGCAAATTCCTAAACCACACTGAGTTCCAGTTTCCTCTCCTGTAAAATAGAGATAACAACACTCTCCACTGTCCAGGGCTGTTGTGTGCTAAGCCCAGTGGCTAGTCCACGTCAGGCATCCAGTTAAGGCCCAGTAGTGGTTCATTCTCTGCATTGTTGTCAGATTGACTAATCTTGGGAAGGTGCAGACCCTTCAGAGTTTCCTCTGTGCCCTCAGGTTGGAAACCAGATGCTTCAGTGGGGCATTCCAGGGCCTCCATACTGCGGGCCTGCCTACTCCCTAGCCTTACCCTCACCACATATTTGATCTGTGCTTCTGTTCCCCCTCAAAAAGACTAGGCTGCTCAATCCCCATTCCTTTCCCTTCAGCTGCTCACATCAACCCACATACCAGGGGTGACCATCCTTACCTGCATGGCCTGTGAGCTTTGGAAAAACATCCACTCACCTTTAACCTCTCAGCCCACAATCCTTCCACTGACACTTTTTCTGATCAGCCTCTCTCTCCCCATCCTTCCTGCCAGGTGGAATTAGCCTCTTCCCCTTAAGCATCGCTGTACTTTGCTCTTCCCTGGTAGTGCATTTCATTTATTTAGTAAATCTGTCCTTTCCTCCAATTAGGTTGAAAACTTTGAGGGCAGGAAATTGTGTCCCATTACTTCCATCTCCAAGGCCTGGAACAGAGTAGTTGCTCAGTATAAGACATCTTTTGAAAGAAAGGAAAGGGTGCTGACCCTCCTTGGCTTGTCAGAGTTAAAGGTTATTTGCTTAGATTGTCACTTTGACCTCTGTCCAGCTCTGACAATTTGTCTTTTCTCCTTTAGACATCTTTATGGTTTTGTTATTATTGTCTTAAAATAAATAGTTTCTTTTTGTGTATATGGGGGCCCCAATATGTTGCCTGCACAGTGAAAAAATTTAGACCATGGAAAAAATCATAAAGACGGTAAAAATTACATTTAATTTTCCTAACCAGAAAATACCACAATTAACATTTTATTGTGTATTCCAGTTCTTTTCTATTCTTACAACACACTTTGTTTTAAAACAAAGATATTTTATAAAATCTATTTTAAAACTCTGTATTACTTAATAATATAGTATACTTACTAAACTAAATGCTGATGTCTGAAGTCTAGTGTACTATACATTCTCAGCGTTTTAAAAGTTGCATATAATTTCATTATATGCCTAATCAATACTTTAGTTCCTACTAATGGACCTTTAGGTTTTCTGGGGTTTTTTTCCCTATTATAAACAAGGCTTGATATAAACATTAGTCCATACACCTCCTCATGGACTTGCCCAGTTATTTTGTTAGAATGCATTCCTAGAATTGAGATTACTGGGTAAAAGGATATACGAGATGATTTTAAGACATCCACTACAGTTTGTGAAGGGAGCAACTTAGAAACTGCAAATTGTCTTCTGTTTTATAGTCCCACTTCTCTGCTCACCCTGTGGAACCGCTGCCAGTTTGTCTCATAAGGTATCCCTTCATATTCGAGCTAAATTAACTTCTTACCGAGGGTATGTGCTTCGTCATGCACTGTTAACCCCCAGATCCGGAACGTGGCAATGCCTTCAGACTTTTAATGTAAACCGTAGGATTTTGTAGGCTGTCTCTTGTCAGTTTCAATATTCTAAAGGATGTTGTTTGTTGGAGGTGATCAAAAGCTAAATCTCTCTCTGGAGGCAGACAGAGATAGAAGCCAAGATTGTAGTCTTAGGGAAAAATCGGATGGATGGATGTATCCTTTCTTCTTGGTGCTCACATTGAATGGCCTGTGATATCTTCTGGGCAATGGTAAGCTGAGAAAGGAAAAAAATAACCCCCTCAGAAAAGCCCTAGGCAGAGACTTGCTTTTTCTCTCCCCGCTTGATTCGTAGGTACTCTTTTAGAAAACTTATTATGTAAAATTTCAAACATACAGCAAAGTAGAAAGAATAACAAAATGTACTCATCAACCAGTTTTAACCATGATCATCAGCAAATGGCCAATCTTATTTTTTACACACTCTCCTCACCTTTCTCCCCAACCTCACTAGACTATTTTAAAGCGAAATCTTAACATCTCATATCTTTTGAGCCACAGACTTCAATATGTATCTCTTTATTTTTAACATAACTACAAGAACACTATTACATGTAAAATATTAACAATAATTCCTTACTATCAAATGCCCAGGCAGATTCCCCCCATTGCCTTCTACCTTTCTTTTTGCAGCTGGTTTCTTCAAATCAGAAGGCTAGGTACTGTTGATTTCCAGTGAGGAGAAAGAAATGCTCATACACGTCGACCTTGAAGCAAGAGGAGCCTTTTGCCGTGATAGACTTGTCTAGTGTAGAGTCAGGTGTGGCGGTAGAAGCACGCACGGTGCCATCAGGGCTAACAGATTCCCAGCCTGTCTCCCTTCACAATGCTCATGTCCATGTCCCAGTTATCCTTTTTAATCCACCAGTGCCAGTGTGGCAGGGCCACCTGGAAAGCTATTTAAAGAGCTTTCCGCTCTGTGGCCTTCTTCCTGCTGCTGCTTCACCTTGTCTTTGCTCGTTAAGCATCAGGGAAACAGGCAAATGCATCTCATTTGTCTTCAGTACCCTCTTATTAGATTGCCATCAACTATATTTGGAGCAGTCCTCTTAAGTGTGTCCAGGTGTATTGCATATGACCTTTTCCGTCAGTGCATACCCATCCTTGATGTGAATCGAACGCTGGAAAATACGTCCGCAGAGCTGAAGGGAAAGCATATATATGAGATCAGAATTCAGCACAACACAGTACTTAAAGGAAAAAGGTTTGTAATTCTCTTTTTATGTTTCATATTCCTCTTCTTATTAAAGGAAAACTTTTGAAGGGAGATGGAGTTGGAGGAAAGGTGCAAATAAAAAAACAAACCCCAGTAATTTATACCTTTAACATCTAGCTGCAGAGTATTTTTTTTTTTAATGGAGTTTCGCTCTGTCGCCCAGGCTGGAATGCAGTGTCGTGATCTGGGCTCACTGCAACCTCTGCCTCCTGGGTTCAAGCAATTCTCTTGCCTCAGCCTCCTGAGTAGCTGGGATTACAGGCATGTGCCACCATACCCAGCTAATTTTTGTATTTTTAGTAGAGACAGGGTTTCACCATGTTAGCCAGGCTGGTCTCAAACTCCTGACCTTGTGATCTGCCCGCCTCAGCCTCCCAAAGTGCTGGGATTACAGCCACTGTGCCCGGCTGGCTGCAGGTTATGTTCTTAGGAGCTGCAGATCACTAATATTATTTTAGAAGCATTTATTTGAAGATCTTGGTTACACAGTTCTGTATGGATGCATGGCGGGGACTCTTCCTTTGTTGGGCTTACTCTCTTAGTAGTCTCTCCCATTTCCAGGTCTCATTTTGCCTTATAAGGAAAGGCCGAGCAGTCGGCTTCAATTCTCTGAGGAGGTTATATCATAGTTTTTCTTGGAACGACCTGTCTGGCACCTCACTCCTAAGAGATTATTGATTTTCACCTGGGAATCTGGGCACAAAACAACTCCATCAATATTAGAAACTTTGGATAGTTATGGGGGAAGGGACTTCTGTTCCCCTTTCACAGCCATCTCTTGCCCCATAGACAGGGACAAATGCCAATCTGGTCAGTATTCCTTCCTGCATCTGCCCTCTGCGACAGGCTGACCACTGTAGGGTCTGGCTTCCTGGGATGGCTTCCAGGGCCGATTTTTCTCTCCCCTCTCTGAATGCTGCTGAGGGGTAAGTTCAGCTTACTCCACAGATTCAGGCCCAACTGGGCTGGTCTTAAGGTTTAGAATAGGTAAGGCTGCAGAATGTTAGGTGGGAAGTAAGGGAATGGGAAGACCCCACGTAACCCTCCTCACCTGGGACTTTGGCCAGGTTCCGTATTGGGATGACGGGTGTGGGTGCCCTACCTAGGTGGTGCTTGGATACCTGGAGTGTCACTATTCTTGTGTAGATCAGACTCGCCCACCCAGCGGGAAAGATGGGGCTGTTAGGGGAGGCTTCTGGCACTCCTGGGTCCCTGATACTAATGTTATCATGATAGCATCAAATCCTTCTAACTACTCATTATTTGTATCATACTTGTTGTAAAGTCGACTTTAGAAGGGAAGGAACTGTTTAGCTCTTCCAGGATAATTAATTACTTCACTAAAAAACACAACCTGCTAATTATCTGTCCAAACAAGCAGGAGAAATAACACCCAGACTACCCTAGGATATATCCTAGAATAATAGCCTTGCTTGCTCATGTGTTTGTTAAAATTTTCTTCATAACTATGGCTCCTGGTAAAGATCGGCTTGAGGATCTGTTTGAAACAATATTTTCTGTTCTAGACATTTATCCAAAAGAGTTTGAAAGGGGGAAAATACACATCTGTTTGATAGCTACTTCCTTAGTAATATTGTGCTGTCAAAATGGTAGCTGTGCGTGACTACTGGGCACCTGTAATGTAGGTAGTCAAATTGGGATGAGCAGAAGATATAAAATATTCATCAAATTTCAAAGACTTAGTACACAAAAAGTAAAATATTTTACTAATATTTAAAAATATTCATGACATGTTGAAATGATAATATTTTGGATGTGTGAGGTTAAATAATAAAACGAATTTCACTTCTTTTTACTTCTTTTAATGTGGCTACTAGAAAGTTTGAAGTTACATGTGTGGCTCACATTTGTGCCTGGCATGTATTTCTCTTGGACAGCACGGCTCTAACATTTAGAGGTGACATTCTGATTTTTTTTTTTGCCTTTATTAATTTCAGTTTCACTTTGATACATGGAGGATCTAGTATGTGCTGAGCTCAGTACTAAGCATCATGGATTTACTATGATAAGTAAGACCAGATCCCTGCCATCAATAACCTAAGTCCAATGTGGGGAAAGCAAGTTAAAAAAATCACTTGGCCTGTAGTCCCAGCTACTCGGGAGGCTGAGGCAGGAGAATCAATTGAACCCGGAAGGCAGAGGTCACAGTAAGCCAAGATCGCGCCACTGCACTCCAGCCTGGTGACAGAGCGAGACTCCGTCTCACCAAAAAAAAAAAAAAAAAAAAAAAAAAGAAAGAAAGAAAGGAAAAACTGGCTTGGTATCAGTGCCCAGAGACAAGAGCAAAGAAGACATGAGTGGAGCCAAAATAGAGAAACACATTCCATTCTGTTCAGGGAAACCTCAGACAGAGGGACAATTTGATTCTTACTTTGAAGCTGGGGTAGGAATCTGTTTAGAAAATGTAAAATTTGCTTTTTTTTTTTTTTTTTAAATTCAACTTCCGTTTTCTACGCAGGGGGTACACGTGCAGGTTTGTTACTTGGGTATCTTGCACCCAAGCAGGAGCATAGTACCCAGTAGGCAGTTTTTTACCCCACGCCCCCTTCCCGCCCTTCCCGCGCTAGTAATCCGCTTTGGTTACTTTGCAGTTCTCTATAGCTCTTTACATGTTTGCGTTTTGAATGTTGTTGAGGAAAGATGCGAGAAAGAATGCGTGCTGGAGGCTGCCCCCTCCCCGCCCCCATGACTACCCCTTCCCCCGCAGCAAGGGCTGCGACCCCGCGGTGCCCGCGGAGCACTGTAGCAATTTAAGTTTGTGCAAGCTGTTTGGGCAGCGGGTCTGAGTTGCGTTGGGAGTGGGTGACATTGAGAATGCCCAGAGGCGACGGGGCGCCCGGTCTCTGAGGGATGGCACGCTGCCTACCTCCCTGGTGCCTGGCTCCCCCGGAAGGGGCCCCCAGCTGCCGGTCCCGGGAAGGCACTGCAGGCCCGCGGCTCCTCGGGGGTCGCCTCCGCGGGCGGCCTGTTTCCAATTTCCAGGCAAGGAGCGACGCGGTGATGCAAATCTGCCACTTACCTTCTGTCACCATTCTGTCGCTAGCGCTAGGAATGATGAAACCTCCTGTTCTGGAAATGCATTTCTCTTTAGCACCAGCGCCTTCTAATGAGGTCCCTCCGCCCCGCGGGATAAAAGCGCCCATTAGGAGGCCTGGTGGTGGGAGGTGGCCACTCCGTTTGGCGCCGCGAGGGAAACCGCCTTTGTCGCTCACAGGTGCCTCTTTTTGTCCTGGCCTCTGCTTGTGGAAGAGGTCGCCTTGCAGGTGAAGGCCACACAGCTCTTCGGAGAAGGAGTCTGATTCTGTGCTGAAAAATCTCTCTTCCCAACTCCCACTCAGGTTTCTGTAGTCTGGGTTGGCATAGAATTGATTTTTCCTCCTTTGTAAATGACAAAAACGCTATGATGGTAACATGAAAGCAAGCAACAAACGCAGCCCTAATCTCCCCACCTGACAGCTTTCATTTTATTTTTTTTCTATCCTCCTTTCTTCTCTTGGTTGGTGCTTAATATTAAAAAAAACAACAACAACAAAACCAACCGTAGATATACAGTTCTGCCTTTTGACCTAAATATATTACTCCATAAACAGTTTCCGTGTTGTATAGTATCTTCATGTTTCTGCTTGTCAGTGACTGCTTAAATGTCCTGTGGGCTGATAGATCACAGGTTGCTAACCCATCTCATCATAATGCATTGGGATCTCCATTTTCCCTTTCTCTAGGTGATGGGTTAATGAGCATCTGCATGCACAGAGCTGTGTTCTTTTGTTGAATTATTTCTGGAGGATAAATTCTCTAGAAGCAGATTTCCTAGGCCCAATGCTGTGAACATTTTAATTTGATTCTATGAAATATTATCCTATTGCTTTCCATACAGGGTCTACTAATTCCCATGACCACCAGGGATGGATGAGTGTCCCATCTGGTGGTTAATTCATTTTTGAAATAAAGGAGATTTTGAAATCTTTTCATTTTTGAAAAGATTTGGAGAGCAATGGTCTGGGATTCATGTATCTTAGAGATTTTTTTTTAATCCTGTTTTTCCTCTGATATATATGAATTGTAAACTAATTGTATAACTATTTAGCAAACTATTTTAACTTGGAATATTGTTGCCAGTCAGCACTCCAGGGGTCAGGCTGGTGGGCAGGGGAGTCTCTTGGGCTATATAGAGGGAGGAAGAACTTGGAGGGGTTAATGTACTCCACTCCTCAACATCCATCAACTAGTTGGCAGAGGAGTTGGTTGGAGATGGTGATTTACATTTGGGACTAATTCAGGGCTCTTCTCATATTCTCACAGATGTAATTATTTCTGCTATTGCACTGGATGAGCTTCAGACCTTTGGTATACTAATAGCAGCACCCATGGGGATCCATTTCACTAGATGATCTGGCAGTATGTTTGACTGCTTCTGGTAGGAATTCATCCTTCTTCTGGGAGGTGTGGTGACACCACTCACAAGACATTACTTCATGCTTTGATGGTTATGTGTACTCAGGGATCCGCACGTCTTTAGTTCTAGAAGAGCTCAGCCACCAGACACATCATCCCGTGGGCTCACTGGCAAGCCTGGGGCTGGGAAAGGAGAATCTGAGTAAGGTAAACAAAAGGAAAGGCAATATGAGATGGAAATTGGGGTAGAAAAAGAGAAGAAAGGAATGCTGTGGGCCCCCTTTCTGGGTATATGTGTTCTCTTATCTTACTATAGAAGACATGACATGTTTCCTTTTCTACAAAATTTACTTTGAGTACAAAATGCTGCTCTTTAATGCACAGGTTTAGTCACTCAAACACAGAGGTCCTTTTTGGTGCCTTAACTAACATGCTGAGTATCATTTACTTAAGAAACTAACTGGTTTGTGAAAATTTTACCTATAATGCTGTTATACTACTTATAAGCTAAAATAATAGTTTTAAAAATGTTTAAATAAAGACACTTTTTTGTATACAACTTAAAGAACACGCAAGGCGTAAAGAGAAAAGGAAAGGTGGAATAAGAGTTTCTACAGGGGAGAGAAGGTTTTCAAGATGATTACTGTGCCAGCCTGGGAAACATAGCAAGGTCCTGCCTCTACAAAATAGTTTTTAAAAATTAGCCAGCTATGGTCATGTATACCTGTAGTCCCAGCTACTTGGGAGGCTGAAGCAGGAGGATCGCTTGAGCCTAGGAGTTGGAGGCTGCAGTTAGCTATGATTGCACTACTGCACTTCAGCCTGGGCAACAGAGCAAGAGCCTGACTCTAAAATAAAGGAGCTATGATCACTATGTGTGAAAGGACAAGGAAGCATGTGAGCCATTTTTGAGAGACCTGAATATAGAGAAGCAAGTAAGGTGGCTGGAAAGGAGGGGATTGGATGTGGAGGGACTTGAAAGAGGGCTAGAGGAATTGAAACTTGATTTAGTTGACTTGGTATTCTGCTCTATCCTACAGCTGAATGAGAAATACTCCCATGTGACATTTCTTCTTAAATGTTGTGTCTTCTGACCTCAAATAACCCTTTTGAGGTTTCCATGAGGACTGGGTACTGTTGAAGTTTGCTTTTCACAGTTTTATGGCTGGTAGCCCAAATGAGTTTCAACTGTTATGGGTTCTTGACTTAGCATCCAAAAAGACAACTATGCTAATATCTTATTTAATTAATTAATAGTTGGAGGATGACATTGTTCTGGCTACTGGTTATCATATATATTATAGATCAGCAGATTTCAAGGAATTGACATACAATGAAGTATGCATAAATTAAGCTATATTTTAAAAGTAAAGTATAATAATTTGAGGCATTTTTCTGTTGCAGTATGTTTTCTGGAACAATTTTGCATTCTGGGTAAGAACTGTCCCATTTGGGATATTTCACATTTCAAAGGCTCCTCCATGTACAGCAGTAGTTTCATGTCTGTTGAACTTGCTTATTGTTTTGAAGAAAGAGGTGGTAGAAATTCACCCTAAAAATGGCTTAGAATACTGGCAGAATTTCTTTAGCACTAAATTTCCTTCCAGAAGATGTATTTTATTCAGGAAAGTGAAAACAGAAGGTTGGAGAAAAGGTGCTTTTCAACCTGGATACTTCGGAGGACCATATTTAGAGAAAATTCTCCAACCTTTCTAAAGCTAAGGATTGCTTTTTTTTTTTTTTTTCCTAGTCACCCCACCTCAAACCAAATGCAAATCTAGGTGTTAATGTGTTCAGTATAAATATCAATTAACCAAATGTCTTGATTAGCAGAACTGCAGACAGTGTAGGTATTACTGCTCTTCTCATAGACCTTTACGGACCTATTTCATGAAGAGCAATTTTCCTTTTACACCAACAAAGTCATATTCTTCCTCACTTGCAAAATATTGTAATTCTAACAGTGTAGTGACAACACTTAAATAAGAGGTTTACATATATGAAATCATTCATTTTATTTTTATTATTTATTTATTTATTATTATTTTGAGACAGAGTCTCACTCTTGTTGCCCAGGCTGGAGTGCAATGGTGTGATCTCTGCTCACTGCAACCTCCACTTCCCGGGTTCAAGCGATTCTCCAGCCTCAGCCTCCCAAGCAGCTGGGATTACAGGCATGCACCACCATGTCTGGGTAATTTTGTATTTTTAGTAGAGATGGGGTTTCATTATGTTGGTCAGGCTGGTCTCAAGCTGCTGACCTCAGGTGATCCATCCTCCTTGGCCTCCAAAAGTGCTGGGATTATAGGCGTGAGCCATTGCATCATTCATTTTAATCTTTAATATAACCCTATGAAGTAACTGCTCTTGTCATATCCCCTCTTGCCATTCTGCAAATGAGGAAACTTGGGCATAGAGAGGTTAAGTAAGTTGCTGAAGGTCACAGAAGAGTAAGTTGTGGATCTGGGATTCAAACCAACACAGTGGGCTCCAGCATCCTTCCTTTTAGCTATTTGTTATATTGCACCTAAATTTTGGTTTATACCAGGAATTGAGAATGTTTGAGCGCACAGCATTTTCTAAACTAGAGTTTCTCTGAGGCACTAGTTCTTTGAGATGTTACCTGATAAAAGTATTTGATGTCAATCAAGTGTGATAAGCGTTGCTCTCATTCTCTGCCTCTTGGAGCCTTCCTCTTTGAATCAGCAATCCTGCAGTAAATGGAATAAGCATACCTAGCTTTGTTGTTCCCATTAGCAACCTATTAGACTGAGACAGAAGTTTGGGAACTACTATAGGAGAAGACAGCTTTAAACCTGGGCTAGACTTAACAGTGGAAGAATTTTTTCTGCCTCTGTTGCTTGCCCTTGCATTGATCTTGAATTATGTATGAAGGCAGAATTGGCTTCTCTGTTATGCTGTGATGTCCATCTCAGAGGCTGTTTAGGACCTTCGGTAGAACACAGTGCCATTCCTCTCAGGGTTGGATGCATATGCTTGGAAACCTCTTAGGCTACACTTCTGAATGTTTAGATGTACTATTAATCTACATGCACCTGTCCACAGAGAAAGGATTATGATGCTTTTCTCATAAAAACCTTTATTTAATCTGTGTTCTTCTCTGCCTTAAAAGTGGAGAGATTTATGTCTGCTTCTTGGATTTCTAATTCCATCTGCTCATTCAGCCACACTGCTAAACTGTTTTCTAAAAATTTTTCGGTAGCTTTTGAAAGATGCATCATGAAGATAATTTTATCTTCTTCAAATAATGACAGTTTTGTTTCCTTCTTTCCAGACATAGACTTTTAATTTCTTTTTTCTTGTCTTGCTGCATTGGATTGGACCTGCAGGACAGTCTAAAATAAAGTCATTGATACTCAGCATCCTTGTCTTGTTCTTGATCTTAAAACAAGGTGTGCTGTACAGTTTTAGTAAATATTTATTGTTGAGGTAAGAAAGTACAGTCTATACCTGGTTTGTTTTGTTTTTAATCATGAATGGGTCCTGAAGCCCTCGACTGGCTCTTACTTGAATTGCAATAGTTTTGGAATACAATTCCCTGTTTCCTTTCTACCCTTTGGTCTCTTTCGAACACTGTTGCTAAACTGTTCCTTCCAAAGTGCCACTCAGATTATGCCAGTTCTCTGCTCAAAAACATTTAAGTCTTCTCCTTTGCTCACTAAAATAAGTTTGAACTCTTCAACTTGTTTTCTGTCATTCAGCAAACCCCTCCACACTACGTTCCCTTTAGCCTTTTGCCTTGATCACTCTACTTTGCGTCAGGACTCTGCCTTTCTCAAATCTAACTATCCACTGTATCCTAAACTCAGTTTGCATGTTCACTTGTCCAGGCCTTTGTGGATGAGGTTCCCTCTTCTTGGAGTGCCGTTCCCATCTATCTGTGCCTCTAGATTTGTTCTCACCCTGGAAAGTCACAGTGAGGTATTTTCATTTCTCTCTAGTCCCTTCCACCTTGGAATTATCCCACTTGGATTGTGAACTCCTCTCAGGTCAGGGTTTGCTTGATTTATTTTCATATTCTCAGCGCACGATTCTGAATGGGTATGCATAATACATGATGGAATGAATGAATGAATATTTCTTGTGGCACTTACATTCTCATTTTCATGATTATTTTTAGTCTCATTACCTCCCTACCTCCCATTATCGGTTCCACCTGAGGACTAAAGAAGCTGCCCACATATTGCTTTTGTGCAATTCACTGTATTTGGACCAAACTGCAAATGTAGGCATTTCTTAGGAGAGCACAATTCATTTATCTTACCTTCAAGCAACTCACTGTTTAGTAGAGGAGACAGATGGATAGAAACTCACACACACACACACACACACACACACACACACACACACACGGAAAACAGTACCACTGACAAGTGATTGAATAGTACTCAAGGGTTATGGAGCCTGAAACACCTTAAGGGTAGGGCGAAGTGATTTTGAAGTGGTTTCATAGTAGTTTGCAAAGTGGTTTCATTTTCCACAGAATAAAAATAGTTCTGTATTGAGTATCCAAACTCCATTATCTTCTATTTAGTTATCCAGTTGGCAGTGCCAAAAGGAAAGAAATTATAGATTCACTAAGTAAAGAAAATGATTGCCTTGAAATGATTTCTTCTTCTACCAAAATGTAGAAGCCACACATACAAAACACCTTTCTCTTTTTGCAACTTGCTAGTCATAAAATTATTTTAATGTGAACTGAAAGCTGGCATCATAAAGAAAGAAAGGTCCAAGAAGTTAAAACTGAAGACATTAATATAAATGAACCACACTTAAAATTCTATTGATAGTCCTCAGCTCTGAAAGGGAAATGTCTGTAATTTACCTAAATTGACTTGAAATGAAAAGAAATAAGAGACTTCCTTCCTTGGATGTCTGTTTCCTGGCGTTTTTCTTATAACCAGGCTATAGAGTGATTGAATTATTATTATGATCCTGTAGTGATTATTTTCATTTCAAGAGTGTGGGTTAATTTCAGCCAAATATTTCAAATAAGTTAATGCAATATATATAATAAATCAATGCTGCGACATAGATTCTGAGGATCAAAATTATTTTAGATCAACCAACGTATTTTTCTTAAGGATGGTCAGTTGTTCATCCTAACTTCTTATTCAGGAAAATGGAAGTGGGAGGTAGGAGGGAAGATAAAAGGGAGTATGAAAGTAATCACAAGTGTTCAGTAGTTTCTTTTTACTTTTTTTCTTTAATTTTCTTTAATTTTTTCCAAATATATATACATTTTAGGTTGATTTAAAAAATTCAGGAAGTTAAGATTTGGAAAGTAGAAATGCTCCTTATTCCCTCTCCCTCTCCCCAAGAATAAGTATGAACCGATGGGTGTTAGTTATATCATTCTGATACTTTACTTTTATAAATTCTATTCTAAAATACTTAATACATATAAAATAATATATATATATAACAAAAACAAATGATAAGATGTTCTAATAAAATTAATACCCATGAGGCCACCATCCACTTAACATCACTTTACCAATATGCAAGGCTCCCTTCCTCTCAGCTGTTATCCTCCTCACTCCAAAGCAAGCACTCCCTGGAAATTCACTGTTTTTGAGAGGAGTCTCTGCCCAGGCTGAAGTGCAATGGAGCAATCTCGGCTCACTGCATCCTCCACCTCCCAGGTTCAAGTGATTCTCATGCCTCAGCCTCCCTAGTAGCTGGGATTACAGGTATGCATCACCACGCCCAGCTAATTTTTGTATTTTTAGTAGAAACAGGATTTCACCATGTTGGCCAGGCTGGTCTCAAACTTGTGACCTCAAGTGATCTGCCTGCCTCTGCCTCCCAAAGTGCTGGGATTACAGGCATAAGCCTCTGTACCTGGACCTACTTTCATCATTCTTTATGATTTTACTGCAAACATTTTTTGGTGCTGAATGATACATTGCTTACTTTTTTTGATCTTGAATGTCCGAAATATTTATAAAAATACTGTATATATTTTTCTGTGCCTTACTCTTTTCTCTTAACATTTATGTTTCAAATGGATGGTCAAAAAACATAGCCTATGCAAATTCTATTCAGTATAACTAGTGTATTAGTTTGCTTGAATGACCAAAACAAAATACTACAGACTGAGTGACTTAAGCAACAGAAATTCATTTTCTCACAGTTTCAGAAGTTGAAAGCCCAAGATCAAGGTGCCAAGGTTGGTTTCTGGTGAGGGCTGTCTTCTTGGCATGTAGGTGGCCACCTTCTCACCGTGCATGTCCTCACATGCACACATGCGCACCCACCCACACACACACACACAGAGAGAGAGAGAGAGAGAGAGAGAGAGAGAGAGAGAGAGAGAGATCTGGTGTCTCTTCCTCTTCTTATAAGGACATATAAATCTATTGAGTTAGAACCCCACCCATATCACCTCATTTTACCTTAATTACCCTCCAAAGACCCTGTCCCCAAATATGGTCACACAGGGTGTTAGGCATTATGCAAACCCCAATGTGGGGCTTCAATAGTTAAATTTTGGGGTGGACCCAGTTCTGTTCAAAACGAGTAGTATACACTAAAGCCATTATATGCTGCAGGGGGTTCAGAGATGTGAAAACTCAGACCCATCCTCTGAAGTCAGGAAACCCATCCTCAGCCCATGAAGGGTTTCCTGGCTTTTTCTAAATAACCAAATTTAGATTCCCCAGAGGAGAGCTCTTGGTGAGCCCTCCTAGAGTGGCTTGTGTGCACAGTGAACAACACATACCTGAGCTGAGCCTGCAAACAAAGGAGTAGAGGGACCATGTCAGCGGCATGCCAGCTTTTCCCGGGGAGGGGTGGACATTATTGAACCTTGAAGCCTGAGTATTGAAAGATGCTTGGATACCCAGCTGTTTCTTTCACAATGGGGTGGATGGCTACATAAAAAGAATTCTACAGCAATCGGACCATTTCATGGACTGCCTCCCCTTTGGACCATCACGATGCTGATATGTCTCCTGTTTTATTCAGTGAGAAAAGAGAATCCCAGGCGAATGTTTCGGTAAGGCATTGAGAGTGTGCTGGAACAGAGAACAATAGGGAGGTAATCCTTTTAGCATCATTATGCCTTGCTGGAACTGTCTGGGATAAAAGATAATAGAAACCTAAGAAGTTAAAAATTAGCCATTTGGAACTGAGTTTTTGGTAACTGTCATCCTGCAAAAGGCTAGCCTATTCCAGAATTCTGTGATGAGAACATTTTTAGTAGAGCAGCAGTTTTCCATTTTTTTTGACTATGAGATCATGATTCATTTTTTTCTTTCTTTTTTTCTTTTCTTCTTCTTCTTTTTTTTTTTTAAAGAGGGAGTCTCACTGTCACTCTGTTGCCCAGGCTGAAGTACAGGGCTGCAATCTTGGGGCTCACTGCAGCCTCTGCCTCCCAGGTTCAAGCAATTCTCCTGCCTCAGCCTCCTGAATAGCTGGGATTATAGAAACACACAACTACACCCAGCTAATTTTTGTGTCTTTAGTAGAGATGGGGTTTCACCATGTTGGCCAGGCTGTTCTTGAACCTCAGACCTCAGGTGATCCACCCGTCTCAGCCTTCCAAAGTGCTAGGATTACAGGTATAAGCCACTGTGCCGAGCCGAGATCATGATTCATTTTAACAAGAAATAGAAATACATTGCAACTTAACACACAGACACACATCTGAAATAATAGTTTTATGAAATGACACTGTTAATATGTGTGATATCCTCTAATATTTTCTATTCTACTCTGTCTTGTTTTAGTTTTTAAACTGCTGCTTATGATCTAATATGTTTAATTTATGAACCAGCACATAGTAGACTAGGGTTTTTTGAACTTTTGGGGAGTTATTATAACTTCTTTTCAAAAATTCAATTTTCCCTAGCATATTTGAAGGGCTAAAGGACATCAAAATCTTATTTTTCACCATTCTCTAGTCCTGTTTAGCTCAATGCTCCACCTCACAGATGTTATAAAAGTATGTGATATTTATTAATGCAACAAATACTTTAAAGTCCCAGCTCTGGGCTATGTTAGGCACTAGTGAAATAAATTTTCCAGATTAGTGGCTTGTTTGTTAAGTGTATATAGAATGTATTTAAAAATCATCCTGTGGGCCAGGTGTGAGGGCTCACACTTGTAACCCCAGTACTTTGGGAGGCTGAGACAGGCAGATCACTTGCAGTCAGGAGTTCAAGACCAGCCTGGCCAACATGATGAAACCTTGTCTCTGCTAAAAATACAAAAATTAGCTGGGTGTGGTGCTGTGCACCTGTGGTCCCAGCTACTCAGGAGGCTGAGGCAAGAGAATCACTTGAACCTGGGAGGCGGAGGTTATAGTAAGCCAAGATTGCACCACTGCATTCCAGCCTGGGTGACAGAGTAAGACTCAGTCTCAAAAAAAAAAAAAAAAAAAAAAAAAAAAAAAAAAAAAAAAAAATCATCGAGTGTACTCCAGGGAGAAGTGGTGCTGGCTAGCACAGAAAGCACAGGGTTTGAGTGAGTAAAGAGAAATTGAGCCCTGATTTGTATCCTGTACCTTCCTCCCATCCAAGACTGGCTCTGAGGCCTTCTGCATGTGGACCACTGTGGGAAGTCCTGTCTCTTTCCTAGCCCTCCCTTCCTGCCAAATGTCCTGTCTAGTTCACGTAGGAATGGAAACCTTCAGGCACATAGGGAGTGGCAAGTCCTAGATTGAGAGGCTCTCTCCAGTCTGAAAAAGCCAGAGTTGCCAATTCCCTGTAGTAGAATAGGCAGGCTCATGTTGAATGTTACCACCAAACCAATCGTTAAATGCAAAAGGCCACTGAGCCCTGAACTGAGTACCTCATGAGACAACTCTTATTTCCTCTGTGGTAGGCAGAATAATGGCCCCAAAAGATGTTCACTTCCTAATCCTGGAATCTGAATATGTCATGTTTCATGACCGGTGGGAATTAAGGTTGCAGGTGGAGTTATGGTTGTTACATCATTTGACCTTCAAATAAAGATTGTCCAATGCAATCAGAGGGATTCTTAAATGGGGAAGAAGGAAGCAGATAGTCTCATGAGACTTGATGGCCATTTCTGCTTTGAGGGCTCATCCCTCGTTACCCTACCCTTGTTTGTCCCTTTACAAGCCAAGGAATACAGGTGGCCTCTAGAAGCTGCAAAGACAGGAAAATGGCATCTGCCTGGAGCCCCCAGGAAGAAAGCAGCTCTGCAGCTCATTGACATCAGCCCAGTGAGACTCAAGTTGGACCTCTGACACCCAGAACTGCAAGATAATAAATTTTTGTTGTCTTAAGCCACTAAATTTCTGTTAATTTGTTATAGCAGCAAAAGGAAACTAATACGCTACCCTACTACATAGTATTGTTTAATTTTTTACAAAGCAAACACATGTTTTTACCAGAAGTAAAGATGAGAAAAACAGTAATATTTTGAAGGGCTCATGTTCACATTAATAACCAAACATCTAGCATTCAGAGAAAATTTTATATGAAATGGAGACATGATGTATACAATCTCTGTGAAAATAAAAATTGTATTAGGTGCTTGCTATGTAGAATATTAATTAAATAGATTTTTTTTTTCAGAATTCCAATTTATTAACCTATATAGTTCTTTGGGCATAGAACACCTTTTAATCTTTTTTTTTTTTTTATAAGATTCAGTGACAAAGCATATAAAGCCATATCTTACTGTTTTCTTTTAATGTTATTTTTGTTTCAAGGCTACTTGCTGCTTTATTGTTAAATACCATTGGCAGTGTCAGCTTTTGAATTAACAAAAATGGAACAGATGAAGTAAAGCAAATTAAAGAAATTTATTTTATTCTCTTAAGAAAGAACAACTATATGTGCTTATGCTTAGCATAAGAAAACAATTGAGGCTGGACGCGGTGGCTCAGGCTTGTAATCTGAGTATTTTGGGGGCTGAGGCAGGCAGATCACCTGAGATCAGGAGTTTGAGACCAGCCCGGCCAACGTGGAGAAACACTGTCTCTACTAAAAATAAAAAATTAGCCGGGTGTGGTGGCAGGCACCTGTAATCCCAGCTACTTGGGAGGCTGAGCAGGAGAATCGCTTGAACCCAGAAGGCAGAGATGGCAGTGAGCTGAGGTCGCACCACTGCACTCCAGCCAGGGCAACAAAAGTGGGACTCTCTCTCAAAAAAAACAAAAAAGAAAAAGAAAAAAGAAAACAATTGGATAATTAACACTCCCCACTTACCTACAGACTCCTTAAAAATAGTTGCAATAGATTTCCTCAGCCAGGTCATGAATATTTCTTCTTCCTGAATTCATGGGGTTGGACTTTTCCTTCTCATATTTCTGTGTACATCTCCTTCATTCACAGCAGAATGTAGGGAATGCCTGGACATTAAGGCAGCAGGATGATTTCAGATCCCATAGAAAACAAGTGGGATAACAGCCACTTCATTCTGCCCAACTTTATGCTCGGCCCAAACCGATGTAGAGACAATTAAGTTTGGTAGCTGCCCCAGAATCAGGCTGCTTTGGTCAGCTTTATCGAACCATTTTTCTACTCTTCAGGTACCTTGTTTGATTGTTCCTTGGAAAGCTATTCTGCTGATTTTGTGATTTTTTTTTTTCACATTTGCTTTCTATGCAGCTCAGTTTTCAGTATTCCCAAAGATGTCTCCATTTTGCCAGTGCTTTCTACTTCTCAGACCTTGAAGCAGATGGTTTTCATGATAATTTATCTCCCTCTTCATTCTTTTTTTTCTCCTTTTTTTCTTTCCTTTTTTTTTTTTAACCAAAAACTCCTGAGGTTATAGCAAGTAATCCCCCTTCATTCTTAAATGCATATCATTGTGGACACTCTGTCCAATAACCCACCTGGCCTCACCATTTTCTATTTAAAGCTTACAGTCCAGTGATCTAGTCATGTAGGGAATGCCTATCTGTGATGGTTTTGTGCCAAGCCCAAGAAAGGCCTCTGATTTGTTTTCAGAACCTTGGAAAGCAAGTCTTAAAATGTTCCTCATTTTTCCCTTCCGTGAGCGCAGACAGTCAGCTGACACAGGGACCTCTCCCTGTCTGCCAACAGAACCCTGGGATGGCTCTTTCTCATCCCTCGTTACCTTACCCTCGTTTGTCCCTTTACAAGCTTCCAGCCTCCTCTCTGGCAGTTACTTTAATTGTAAAATGAAGTTTGCATTTAGTCACTCCTATAGCAACATTGGTCAGAGATTGACACCTTTACTCTTTGATTACAAACTGCCTTTGGGAAAGGGTTTAGCAAGTATTTAATTGGTGCTAAGTACTGGAGATGTACTGGGGACAAAGAAATGGAGCTTGGGCTTACAGACCAGAGGGAGAAAGAGAAAATTTCGGAAGCAATTATGGTTCAGTGTTGGAGGGCAAGTGTAGGGGTGAGGCCACAAGGTGGGCACCTGTTCTACAAGGGGGCAGGTGGGGCAGGGACCTGTGTTGGAGGGTTCCTTGTAGAGAATAGCTCATGAACATTCTTTGCTGCTCTCTAACAGAAACAGATATCTTAATATCATTATAAAATGCAAAAAACCCCAACAAACCCACATTGCATTACAGTGGCAGAAATAAAAAAGGTGGTTGCTGAGATGGGGTTGACCAGAAAGGGAAATGATACAAATGCCTAATTAGTCTTAGGTGGTTGTTGTGTGAGGATATCTAATTGTCAAAATTATGTACTGGAATAATTCACATCTATTATTGTATGTAAATTAAAAAATAAAGCGATATGAGAAAGCTTTCCGTGTACTGATATATGGAAAACTCTTCAAGATACATTAAATGGGAGAAGCAAGGTGGAGGCAGTTATATATAAGCTGCCGCCTTTTATGGCATAAAGAGGAACAATTAGTGGTCTATGGTTGACTGCTTCTGTGTGCACAAAGAAAGAACTCTGAGAGAGTGGTGAGGCACCAGCAGCAGTGTTGGGGCTGGGAGGTGGTGAGCAGCTGGCAGCTGCAGGAATAGTAGGCAGGGGTGGAAGGGAGACGTTTCACTTTTATACCTTATACCTTCAAAAATCCTTTATACTTTTTGGTGTTTGAACTATTTCTCATTCAAAAAAGAAAAAAGAAAGCAACATGGAAACCAAACTAAGGAGGTTTTAAACTGAGATATAAAATGCTTTCAATTATTCCCTATGACAGGCTATTTATCAGTTTAATATTTTTAAGAACTTCCTCCCATCAGTGCTCTGAGAACCAGCTGAGCAGATGTGTCATGCCCATGTCAGATACCTCAATGGCTCCTGTCACCATAGCACTAGGTCCCTCTGTCCCTCCCAGCCTTCCTAGCTCCTTGCTCCTGGAAACCCTCCTCATCAATCTCTGACATTTCAGCGGAAATACTGTTTGTCACCTCCTAAGGAATCTGGAGGATGACCTATGTGAGATAGATCGTCAGTTACAGGCTCTTCTTAAAGAGTCAATATCCCTTGCAGAGGCCAGAACGCTGGAACAAATGTAAGGAAGGTTTAGTTTTTAAAGACAATTTTTGACTTGAATTAAATAGGATTGGCTACTTCTTGCTCTTCCCGAGGATGGATTGTGCATGGAAGAGACCTCTTCACTGGGTTTGCTGCTCTTTCTCGCTCTGTGAGTTGGGGTCTAACAGTCAGATTTGGTCCGTGACAAAATGGAAATCCTTTCTTTCCCCTCACATTAGTGCCTCCTTTCTATGCAGCAGCTGTGGAAACCACCTTTTGTGGTCGAATATGCCATCAGAAGTGCCACTCATGTTCCTGGATTCTCTCTCTTCTGTGGTTCTGCCCCTGAATGACTCAAGAAGGGGAAAGACAGGAAGATGGCTTCTTTGTGCCAGGAACCATTTTTTTTTTTTTTTTTTTTGAGATGGTGTCTTACTCTGTTGCCCAAGCTGGAGTGCAGTGGTGCAATCTCAGCTCACTGCAGTGTCTGCCTCCCAGGTTCAAGTGATTCTCCTACCTCACCCTCCCAAGTAGCTGGGATTACAGGCACATGCCACCATACCCAACTAATTTTTGTATTTTTAGAAGAGACGGACTTTTACCATGTTGGCCAGGCTGGTCTTGAACTCCTGACCTCAAGTGATCCACCCGCCTTGGCCTCCCAAAGTGCTGAGATTGCAGGTGTGAGCCGTGCTCAGCTGTGGAACATCTTTAATAAGTACTTTGCCATTTCTGTTCCTTCACATCCCTTCTTTCAAATGCGGATGCTGCTAGTTTTTCTTATGGAACCCCTGAGGAAAATGAGAATATTTTATAGTGCTTGTGTATTCTGGCAAAGAGCATTTCATATTGGTTATATTTTATAGCTTGGGCCCTTTAAACGTTTTCCCTGCAACACACACAAGATGTATTATATTCTTAGCTGTTTTAAATTCCAACGCCTAATCAAGAGAAGCTAAGTAAAATAATTCTTGGCCCCTGCTGAGTTTTAGTCCTGTGCCTTATTCTCTGCTTGGCTGCTTATTCCTCTAATTCCTAAATTCAGGAATGGCTAAAGGCAGTGACTTCATGGAGCATTGGGTTGAGAGAGATTGTAAGGCTGCCCTTGAGCTGCACTTGGACTCTGCGGACAAGTGTGCTGTGGCTGATGAGTGATGTCTGCTTGGAGCTCAAGAAAGAAGGGAAGCCTCGGTCTAGGTATTTGCCGAGGCTGCTTTGATGGTCCTACCCTAGATTTCATTGTATTTCATACACCTAGTGCTTTATACTAAGTGTATGCTCAATAAATAATTGCTCATGTTGCTTTTAAAAACTTTGTCCTTCTGGAAGTATGATTGTCCGTCATGTTAAATAAACAGGTCTGCCCACAAGAGCATGGCTACTGGCACCGGAGCTCATTCCAGCAGAATTTAAGTCTCATGAGGCAAGGCACTAACGTTTCTTTCCCTTGCCCTTCTCCCTCCTTGAAATAATCTCAGCTAAATGCTTTTGCTTTATAGTTTTAGCTCCGTGCGGTAGACATTGGAGACACCCTTTAACTGCTCCTTAGCAGAAGTGAACACATTCTCACTGCTGTTTTCAGCAGCCCTGATGAGAACCTGGAAGTATTTCCAAGGCCTGTCATGCAGGTGGGGCTCACTGTCTGAAGCAGTAGTATCACTGGCTAGATGTAGTGATCGAATGCCAGGTGTCCAGGTACTGTTCCAAGTGTTTTACATTTATTGTTATTTCGTCCTCACAGAACCTTATGAGAGTGGCTGCAGTATGATCATCCTGACCTGAGCTCAGAGAGGTTAGATAACTTGCCCAAGGTCACATAGCTACTAAATTGTGAAGGCAGGGTTTTAGCTTAGGTGTTCTGAATTTAACCTGTTTAACCAGTGAAGTGCCTTGAGCACTTAACTGGAATGCAGAGTCCTGTATGTTCTTGGGAAGTTAAATTTATTTTCCCTGTTTTCCCATCTATAAAATGAAGAATTGGGCAGGATGTTTTAGATTCCTCTGAGCCCTATCTTATTTGATCCTAAGTTACATATTAAAGATATCTTTGAGCCACTCTAGTGCTACTTGTTATGAAATTTGATGAATAATGTATGTATGTGCTAGAGGTATACAGATCGAAGTGAAGACTTGAAACTTCTTAGCACACACCAGAATTATAGCTTGTCAAGGGCAAGAGATTTATTTTCCTAAACAATTAGAGGACACCAGTAATTATGTTTGATTACATGTTGAATGGTTTTCCTGTTGTGTCAACCCATTGTCTTAATTGTACTTAAAAGCAGCAGGCTATTATTTTGAGGTTTGTGAGGTTTAAAATTGCTGTGTCTCAGCGTCGCAGGGAGCAGGAGAGCTAAGAGCATGGGCTCTGGAATCAGACGACTCTGGTGCAAATCCTGGACCTGCCACTTACAAGAGATACTTGGCAAGTTCCGTAACTTCTCGAATGGTTCCTCACACTGGGAATAACAACGGCATCGATCTCACGAGGGTATTGTGAAGATTGAAGGGCACATATATGAGGTGTTTGGTGCTGCATTTGGCATGTAAACCTTTCAGATGTTGGCTATCGTATTATTATTATTATTGATTAGGTGTTGATGGTGGGCAGTTTCTGACACGCTCCAGGCTCCAGCCCTGATGGATAGAGCTATCTGGGGTAGATCAGGGCTCAGGCTTGGATGGATTGCTGCTGTGTCACACTAGTTTTGACATTTAGAGTGTTTGTTGTCTATCATGTTTCTATTTTATGTCTGTAATCTCATTTTCTAAAAGCATGCGGAATGGAGCTAAGAAATATGGCAACCATTGAAGAA
Organism: Aotus nancymaae; assembly: GCF_030222135.1. Classification (NCBI taxonomy): domain Eukaryota; kingdom Metazoa; phylum Chordata; class Mammalia; order Primates; family Aotidae; genus Aotus; species Aotus nancymaae. Next base: position 63,103,236 of record NW_026988442.1, on the reverse strand, counting down.
GTTACAATCGTGAAATCCCCTGAAGAGAGCCACAGAGGAAGGATAACTAACTCTAGTATTTAGTAGGAAAATTATCTTGATAGTGGATAATTTTAGGCAGTACACAGCAGACATGGCCTCAGATAACATTGTATCAGGTAGTGGAAAGTTATTTTCATTTTATTCCTCTTTCAGCCCTTCTGAATCTATCAAAGAGAAGGGCTCAGTTTGAAGCTAGTGTTTAATCTCTAATACTTTGGAATTTCCCTCTTAATAAAAGGAAAGAACAGGTCCTAGGCTTGGAGTCCTTAACAGGCAGTGTTCCTAGCTAGAGCTCATTATCATTGCTTTGTTTTCATTCTATCATCTCTTTTTTATTGCCTTCTGTTTATAGCATGTAATACTGATTTTTCACTTACAATAGTAAAATAAAAGTTTCATTGAAAGTATGTCTAAAGAAATATAAGTTAAAGAAAAATCTTAAAGGCACAGTGGATGGTACATGGTTATGACAAAAATTGTGATGGTGACACCCAAATCCCTGAGTTAGGACACACTGGTTTAGAGACAAAAAAAGGACAAAAACTTAATGCCAGGGAAGGCTGATGTTTAAAAAGAAGAGAAATTAAAGAAGTTGGAGGAACACCAAAAAAATGCAGAGTTGGGAGAGAAATTATTGCAGGGATGAGAGGGGCAGATGCTTGGAGAGGGTGATAAAGGGATGGTAGAGGAGAGGCATTGGTTTGCTGAGGGGACAGCTGTGGAGGCCTTTGCTGCTTCCCATTTAGCAAAAAGACTGGCATAATGAGGAATGAAAGGAAGGATGCTGGGAACATGTGCTCCTTGGTAAAGCTTAGTGTGCAGTGATGGCACAGTGAGTTGAGGTAGAAGCAAGGTGGATGGCAAGATTTTTGTTTTTAAGGATAGCACACATGTAATCGTGCTTTTAGCTAATGGAGGAGGCATGTGAGAAGGGAGAGATGGAGCCAGGGTCAAGGAGTGGGAGGATGGTATATTAGTCTGTTTTCACCCTGCTGAAAAAGACGTACCCAAGACTGAGTAATTTAAGAAAAAGAGGTTTAATGGACTCACAATTCACGTGGCTAGGGAGGCCATGCAGTCATGGTGGAAGGTGAAATGCACATCTTACATGGTGGCAGTCCAAAAAAGCGAGCTTGTACAGGAAAACTCCTCTTTATAAACCCATCAGATCTCGTGAGACTTATTCACTGTCATGAGAACAGCAAGGGAAAGACACACCCCATGATTCAGTTACCTCACACAGGGTCCCCCATGACATGTAGGAATTATGGGAGCTACAATTCAAGATGAGATTTGGGTGGGAACACAGCCAAACCATATCAGAAGGGTTTACCTAGGAGGGAAGGGAGGGAGAGTGAGACTTTCTTGGGGCCAGAGGGAAAGAAGGGAGGTAGAGGAAAGGGAAGGGAAGCTGCCTCTTCTCTTGCCAGTAAATTCAGCAAGTACATTGTAGCCAGTTCTTGATGTCTAAATAATTCAAAAGTAAAAGAGGGTGAAGCCCAAGTATGAGTTCCTGGAGGGAACCAGGCTGTGAAAGTGGAGACCGAGGAATCTCAGGAAATACTGACTCATTGATCACATGGAAGCCCTGTGGGAGGGAGATGCCACAGTTCAGTTGGCATCTAGGTAACTGACATGCTTTACTGGAGGATGGGCTTGGAGCTTAGGGCCTAACAGTGCTGGAAAACTGAGAAGGAGGATATGGTGGCTCACACCTGTAATCGCAATTAAGGTGGGAGTATTGCTGGAGCCCAAGGGTTTAAGACCAGCCCGGGCAACGTAGTGAGAACCCCATCTCTAAAAATGAAATAAAATAAAATAAAAATAATTAGGTTAGACATGGTGGTACACATCTGTAATCCCAGCACTTTGGGAGGCTGAGGTGGGAGGATTGCTTGAGCTCAGGAGTTCGAGACCAGCCTGGGAAACATGATGAAACCCCATCTCTACAAAAAATACAAAAATGACCTTGGTGTGGTTGTGCATGCCTGTAGTCCCAGCTCCTTGCTGGGACTGAAGTGGGAGGCTCGCTTGAACCCAGGGGACTGAGGCTGCAGTAAGCCGAGATCACAACACTGCACTCCAGCCTGGGTGACAGAATGAGACCCTGCCTCAAAAAAAAATTAATTAAATTAAATTTAAATTAAAATAACTAGCTGGGTGTGGAGGTATGTGTCTGTAGCTCTAGCTACTTAGGATGCTGAAGCAGAAGGATCACTTGAGTCCAGAAGTTTGAGACTGCAGTGAACTGTGATCATTCCAATGCACTCCAGCCTGGGCGACATTTATCCCATCTCTAAAAAAAGAAAGAAAAAGAAAAACTGAAAAGGACAATGAAGGTGGCAGCTGCTTTTCAGACCCATATGGAAGGATTGGTCCAATGTCCCATTTTGTTCCCTCTGCTGCTGTCTTGTGAAGCTTCTTTAATTAAAGAAGCACTGTAGATAGAGCTGTCCCGACAGTGGCTGACTGGCCATGTGGGGAGAAGTGGAGTCACCTCCATCTGTGTCACAAGGACCACCTCCTCGAGGATATGGCCCGTGAAGGACAGCCTGCAGTTGCTTCACCTCTTCATTGTGAAGGATGTGGGCTCCAGACGCAGTGGCATTAATGTGTGGATTTATGGCCATGGAAAGGGCCCAGCTCACTGCATGACCGGCAGCAAGCTTTGCGCATTAACCTAGGAGGCTGAGATCTCTTCCGATCTAGCTCCCTGTATCCGTATGTCCCTTAGGTTTTATTCCGGGGTATATTGGATCATGGCACATATGGGAGCAGAGCCATTTGCGACAAATCTAATCTAGGGAGAAAAGGGAAGTCATTTTCAGTGTATGGCTCCAGGCCCAGTGCTTCCTGACCTCAAATCCAGCCTGTGGGCGTCAGGGGAAGAGTGGGAAGGAGGAGGTGAGGAGATAGCATGTCTGAGCAGCTGACTGATGTGGAGCCAGCCTTTGTGGCCAAGGTGGCCCTGAAGGAGGAAGGTGAGGGGCAGGGAAGATCGAGTACCTACGTGTCCCTGACTCCTGCCTGACTGTGGCTCAGGGGCAAAGTGATTAGCAACCTGGGACATACATCCACTGGGGCCGCCCAGCAAGCTGTCCAGAGTAAAAGCAATTCCCAGTCATTGGGGTCATCTGGATATCTATGTTAGAGACTGCAGTCTGGGCATCCCCTCTTGGAGTCCTCTGGCTGTTCCTGTCTCAAATCTGTCCAGCCACTCAGTGGCTTTTGCTGCTATTTATGTGAAAAGTTTTGGCTAGCCTGGATTTTCTTTTGTTTCAGCATTGCTCAGAATCACTAATGTGGAATTAATCTGGAAAAGGCATCCTAATCTTTACCAGAGTTGAAAGTAGACCTTTCTAGGCAGCTCGTATGATTACTGTTAGAATCATGGTCAACATGCATTTTCCAAAGAAATGTATCAGAGACAGACTAGGTAGGGAAGTCCTGCCTCCTTCCCAGCAAGATCCCACTGTCTGCACATTCTTTATCTCTGTCTTCACCAGCCAGGCTGAAGATGGAAGCCTTTTCGTCTACCATCTGGGAAGATGGAGAACAGCTGTCTCCATTTATTTAAAAAATATCCCGATTATGCTTTAATTAATCACTCTCAAAGATTCCTCTCCTCCAGACAAAATTAAGCTAGGTTCATCCACTCTGTTGTTCATTTCTAACCCTTTGGTCACCTTAAGGCCCACCCTGACCTTACTGTAATAGGAGAGGGGTTATGAACATGGGCTCTTGTTCTATCCCACACTTACTGGGTGGCCTTGTACAAGTCATGTAGCCACTCTAGCCTCAGTTTCTCCGGTATTACCTACACCACAGGGTCATCTGAGGATTCATGAGACAATTTCTCTAGCATGCTCCCCATCATACCCGCTTTTAGCAGCCAGTAAATACTCTCTGTTACTCTCATTCCCCACTTTGCACTTGGAATCAGTCATAACTGTTTCGTGAGGTACTGATTAGCACTGCTAATAGTCTGAATGCTTGCTTAAAATAGAAAAGAGTTACTTTGTATGAGACTTCGCATTTTTTAAAGCTGATTCTTTTTATTTTTAAATTAGACATCATTCTTATAGAATAATAAGATGGAATGATTCTGTGATGTTATCTACATGGTGAAGCCACTATGACAAGAAAGCAGTGAAGTCCCTGAAAATATCAGCCAAATTTCACCTGAACATAATTATAGAGCTTTAAAGTACCCAGAAGAGAAAAACCACTTCCTTCCCTGCTTCCTTGCCTCTCCCATTAGACCCTGAGCCCTTGGGCCTTGGGCAGTGCGTCCTTTCCACTATTGGCTTCCTAGAATCTCAGAGATTGCCTGACACAGGGAGCATTAATAATTATATGTTACATAAATAAAGGTATTTTTATGTACAGAATTTTTTTTTTTAAGTGGCAGAGCTTGAAGTCAAGGGTAGAACTCAGAAAAATTTTAGCAGTGGGTGTGATCAACTCATGGTCATTCAGCACGAGCTGCTGTGAAGCTTGCTTTTGACACCGTGACGTCTCTTTAGATTTCATAGGTGGTGTGGTTGAAGGAGCTCGGGTATTGGAGTGAGGCAGACTGGGGCTTGACTATGGATCTGCCACTTGCCAGTTGAGTGACACTGGAGAATTGACATGTTCTCCCTGTCATATGGGTGGAGAATTGGATAGCACCAGTGGCATGGGATTTTTGTGGGGATGAAACGTTGTTGACATGAGGTGCCCCTGGGTTCTCTCTCTGCCTTGATTTCTGGATTATGTGGATGACTCCACAGTTGGCATGCTCAGACTTGGAGGTTGAAGGAAGACAGGCAATCTCTGAAGAGTGTTTTGAGAATAAGAGTGAATGGTCCTTCCTGGTCTGCTCAGCATTGATGTTGGGCTGGCTTCAGTAAGTGATGGGTGGTCTGTGACTCAACATGGAGGCCAGTGCATCAGACTCATGGACATTTGCAAGAGCTTATTATGTGGATCTTTGTCATTCATGTTTGTTCCTTGGACCCACCTCCCAACTCTACTCCAAATCCACCTTATACTTTCCATCTTCATTGCCCACTCCTTCTTCCAGGCTGTCCTGTGTCTTTCTGGGCTTTACAACAGCCTCCTCACTGGTGTTCATGTTCGTTCTACCTCATGTTGCCTCCCAAGCACCACATCTTCACAGAGCAGCCAAAACAGAAACTAGATCAGGCCATTCCTTTGCTTCAAGGTATGTGACAGATGTACATGCTACAGGGCTTTCCAGCTCTGGGCTCTGCCTGGCTCTTCTCCCATCACCTCATCGTACCATTCTGTTCCTTGTTCTCTTCAAATATGTCAGCCCATTTTCCAACAGACCACATGCTTTTCAGCTCAAGGGTTCACACTTTTGATCACCTCTATCTGCAGCATCCTACCCCTGCTCTCCCATGGCCGGCAAGCCTCCAGGCTTCTGCTCTGAGGTGCCATCCTTGGAGCCATCCTCTCCGACCCGCATATCACCACATTCAGAGGAGTCATCTTTGTTTTGATCTGTTGTTTATTGCTTGTCTCGCTCCACTCCCTCAGAATGAAAGCTTCATGAAGACAAGGAAACTTGTGTCTCATCCCTGCTGGGTTCCCAATGTTTTAGAACGGTACCCGGCATGTGGAAGATTCTCAGTCAATATCTGTTGAATAAAAAAGCAAGAAGAGAAACCCCAAATCTGTAAGACTGTAAGGAAGATGTTTAGTTGTGTGGGGCAGAGGGCTGATTATGCCAGTGCTCATGAGGATGTGGTAATTAATGCTGAGCAGAATCTGAAAGAGAGCTCTCAGCACTCCGGTGGCTATAAGAAGGAAAATAATGTTTCTCTGCTCGCAGGAGATGGGAATCACCTCTGTTGCAGAAATGTTAGATTTTGGTTGATCTAGGAGAATTGGATCTCTGCAGTTAAGAATCTGTAATGGTGGGAAATGATGAGCCCTGAAATCATACCCTCCTGCCGCTCCTGCTCACAGGTGTGCGACTGTTACGTATTGTCTCTGAACTGATTTCTCCATCTGTAAAATGGGTGTAATAATGCTAACCTTGAGTTCTGCTGTGGCGATTCATGGGAGTCTATGCCTGGCACATGGACCTGTTCAATAAATGGCAGCTTTAATTTTGGAGTAAAATTAAAAAAATTCTATTAGTTCAAAATATGATATCAAAAATCCAATTTAATTGAACAGCTATTAATTTAAGCACTTTTAATAATTATCACAAATGCTGCAGGGAATCCAAAGATGGGTAAGATAGAAAACATGTCCTTAAATAACTAAAAATCTATAAAAGGGTAAGATAAGTTATAATGTTAATAACATACGTGCAATTTGTAATTTGCAATCTGTAAAGTGATTTTTTATGCCTTTTATTATTTGGTTCTCACAACTACCATGTGAAGCCAATGTAGTACGGGCTTTGTGACCCTGTGCAAGCCTTGGACATCTCATGGAACCTGATCTTGTCACTTGTACAATGAAGAGTGGTAATTACATTAAAGAATAGTTGTCAGCTACCTATATTATACCCCAGGTAAAACGTAGAGTCTAGCATACGAGAGTCAGTTGAATATATTAGTCCTTGCTCACCCCAGTCTCTAACTCTGGATCCTGCTTTCTTTCCATGACATGGTGCTTTCAGATGAATGGGTAGTGTTTTGACAGATAACATGGTCAAATCATTGAGATGGCATTCCAGTTAGAGGGAATCGTCAGAACAGTGAGGTCCAGTAGGGAAGGACATTCCTGTGCGGATTGGTAGGTCCCCTGTTTTGGAAGGCGTCTCACTAGGGGGATAATATACCATAGGGTATCCTAGCAAGCTCTTTTAGTTGCTGGGCCAAAGGCATATGGATTTGGCAAAGGATGTAGAACACATTGGAGAAAAGAAAGACAAGTGGATCACGTAAAGGGCCTTTGCACAAGTCTAGGCAAAAAGTGGTAAGAATAGTTGAGATGCAAAATGAGATAGATCAAAGAAATGAATGACCACTCTGTGGCAACTGATTGGGTGACGGTGGTGAGGGGCAACTGTGGGAGAGAGGGCTCTGAGCTCTTTATCCTGGATGACTGGGGCTAGTGAAAGAAAGAGGTAGAGGAGAAGGAGGAGGAGAAGAAAGGCAGTAAGCTCTCCTTTCAGTATATATTGTTTAAGGTACTTGGGACATCTAGTTGGAAGTTTTAATTAGACAGTTAACAAAATGGGTTTGGGGCTCAGAGTTCAGGATGGACTTTGTTCGTCTTCTGCATACAGCATGTGGCTAAAACTACAGGAGTGTTTGTGCCCTTCCATGCGACAAAGTAGGGAAGCGGAGGGTGCAAAAGAGAAGAGAAGAGGCCCAGTGAGAGATCTGGAGACAGTCTTACATTTGGAATTAGAGGGAAGGAGAAAAAGAAACATTGGCAGTGACAGAAAAAGAAGTGGTCAAAGAGGAAGGAAGCTGAGCCAGAGCATGCAGCATCCAGGGAGACAGCAGAGCAGAGTGTTCACAAGGCTGGGCTAGTGCACATTCTACACTTGTGAATATTGAGGATATTGCATACCATCAGAGTGTCTTAGAATTGAAGATTAAGAGGCTATGGAGCCCTTTAAGAAGGCAGATGAATGAGAGCAAAAATTAAGTGGCAGGATGTGATGGGAGGGGTAAGAAAGCAGAGGAATGAGAAGAACAACCTTCCAAGTAGTTTGATGGAGAAAGAGGCCAGAACTGGGGCAGTAGTTTGAGGGAAGACAAAGACAAAAATTAAGAGAATAAGAAAACATAAGCACGCTTTAAGTTACAAGTAAGGAGCCTGTGAGGAGGGAGACATTGGAAGGAAAACTTGGATGAACACAGGGCTCCCTTCTTAAGGGAGAGGGTGCCAGTAAGTGGCCCTTCAGTACCTGAGCCTGGGTATATATTACACAATTATTACCCTAGATTGCTGAGCAAAAGCTGCTTGGGATACTGGGCTTAAACTGTTATCTGCTGGCGCATCCTAGGCTGGTTGTGGAGGAGATGACATTTGCCTCTGGTGCCATCTCCCTCGTCACACTGATTTTCCCTGCTTGGCTCCTTCCTCCTGCCCCTCCCTCTTTTCTCCCTATCCCCACTTCACTGCTTAGAAATGAACAATTGGTTTATCTTGGTTCTATTAACTAATGAATCTGATAAGCTAATTGCTGCTCCTGGCAGAAGACTAGAGGGCTAATTTATCAAAATTAGCCTTCTGGAACCATAGTCTTCTTTTAAAAGATATCGAATCCATTAATAGTTCAAATGGTGGAATTTCACATCAGGAAGCAGGGGCAGAGGTTGGTAGAAGGAAGTGTTGGGAGAGTTTGCTCTTCAAATTCCACTTGTGTGTGGCCACCTGTCTCTTCCAATACCTAAGTGTTGAAAAATATGGTTCCCCATCCTCTAACTAAAATTAGAAATCTTTTAAAAGATGCAATGCTTGTATGTCAACTACACTTAAAACTACTTTTTAAAGATTTTTGGCTTATAAAATTGTGGCTGAATTCAGCAACAAAAAAATTTTAAAGAGAAAATTGTATGTGTGTATATATGTTGGGAGTCAGGGTCTTGCTCTGTGGCCCAGGCTGGGGTGCAGTGGTATGATCATAGCTCTCTGAAGCCTCAAATTGTTGGGCTCACATGATCCTCTCACCACGGCCTCCTGACTAGCTGGGACTGACAAGTGTGTGCCACCACAACTGGCTAAGTTTTAAAAAATTTTTATAGAGATGGGGTCTTGCCATGTTGCCTAGGCTGATCTCAAATTCCTGGTCTCAAGTGATCATCCCACCACAGGCTCCCGAAGTGCTGGGATTACAAGTGTGAGCTACTGCGCCTGGCCTGTATATATGTTTTAGTGCCTCAAGTACTTCATCTGCCAATTGGACAATCCACCATTGCTACTGTGGGTCTAATGTCCCTTTTCCTATGTGACAACTGAGATGAGGCACCCTGGGATGCATGAGCCTTGTGTAGCCCAAGTTCAGATGCTACATCTAGGTATAGTTGACTATTAAAGACCTATTTGGAGTTTGCATCCAGCAGCTCTCATTTATAGTGCTAGTGCACTGTGATTGAATGGGAGTGGCTTGTTAAATACCCATTGTGACATAGACATCCTGAACTTAACGACTATTGCTGGTTTTGGTTAATGTAATTATTCTCTTTTGTGGGCCATTTTCCTTGTAATTTATGGGAGTTATTTTATCCATAATACGTAGAAGCAAGCCATTGCACTCTAGGTTGTATTGCGTTATGTTCCAAACCCAAATGTGTGGAATTCTTAGAAAATCTATAGTTGAGGGAAGAGTTACAAGATGCAATATGGTGTTATGGGTAGAAGGCTTGGCTGGGAACCAGAAATTCTGGATCCCAGTCTCAGCTCAAAGTTTTGCCTTCCACATGGCCATGGGAAGTTATTCTCCATTCCCAGAAAGTGAAGTTGATATTCTTGTCTCACTCCCAAAATCATGAGGAACAATGTAACTGAGGGACCTTAACTTATTATAAAAGTAAAATTGCTGTTCAGTACGTGGGATAATTATAATTACTTAAGCTGTTTCTGAGGAGTGAAAAAAAGTTAATAAATGTTAATTCTATTGGCAATAAATATTTGCAGTGTTTTTCAGAAGCCTGTGTATGCACCATACTTCACTAAGTGACGGTCTGGGAAAAAAATTTTGTTATTGATTTTCTAACTAAAGGGAAGAGAACTTTACATGTGTTACCACGTGTCCCTGTGTTGGCAGCACCATCGTGAGACTCAGTGTAACTGGAAGAGGTTTGTCGAGTGGCAGTTTGACCGGATGGCGATGGTACAGTGCTGTGCCAGGAAGCCCCACCAGGGCAATGTGCCCCAGAGAGAGAAGGCTCAGTGCTATCCTTGTCATCTTCCACCTGGCACAGGAGATCCTCCATTCTACCTTCTGTGAAATGGCTTTTTCACCTCCCATCAGAGAGGTTTGATTTTTTTTTTCAGACTTGGCTTGGCAGAAAACTAGCTCTGCTGAAATAACCATGGCAGCAATTTCTGCTCCTTTCTCTGAGTGCAGAGAACATGGAGCTCTCTCCTGTTTACAGTTTACCTTCTCTCGGGCTGTAGGTCAAGGCAGAGCCATTCTGATGGGAAAATCACAGCATTCCTGTATTGCTCATTATCGTGATAGCTTGTTAGAGATAGAACGATCCGATCTTTCGCTTTACAGAGAGGAAGAGGCTTAGAAAATATAGGTAAATTGATGAAGGTTTCAAAGCAGGTGAGGGGCCAGTTTCTGGACTGGAACCAGTTGCCTGATGTTTCCTTCTGCCCCCTGCAGGTGAGGGCACACAGCACTCAAAGGCGGAAGAGCGCGGGGGTGGGAGAGAAAGGAGTTCATTGTATTTTGATCTGAAATGAAAAACACATACACATAAGAGCCTTATTTTTGAGGATCAGGTTCCATTATTCTCTTTAACAGAAGTAACAGTTCTGTCTTCATTACGCCTGTTAGCCAGGCAGTGATTCTGAGTTTCTTCATTATCGCTTGGGCAGTTTGCCTTCTCAGAATGTTCTTTTGTAGCTGTCTGCGATCTTGACAGTGCCTGTGTGTCCACACAGTGGGAATTTTGGCAGAAAGGAAAGAATTCTAGCCTGGTTTCCTGCAGAAAGGCTTATAAGATTCATTCTTGTGTGTTGCCTTTGTTCATTCTTGATACGTGAAGTGGTTGGCATTGCCTTGGCAACTCCATTAGAAGCCAGTGACCGCTTTGTGGACATTTGTTTCATTGCAGATTCTCCTGGAAGCAGCCTTGGCTTTGGCCAGAACTGGCACCAGCTGCTTTCCTTGGGGCACAGAGCCAGTGTGGGGAGAGGGAGGGGAATGTCCAGGCCAGGTCTGGCTTAGCGTTTATACCCCCAGTGACGGCATCATCCCACTGTAGACGGAGCAGGCAGTGGAGTGGAGAGGAGAATGGGGAGCTGGAGTAGAGGCTTCTGCTGACTGGAGAAATCAGCATGGCCTTAGGGTCTCCCTGTGAGGCTGCCAATGCAAATGAGTAGACCCTGGAGAGGGTATAACCGTGATGGGGAAGAGCTGGTGGTCACTGCCAGGTATGGGAAGTTTTGCCCCAATGTGCAAAGTGGGGACTTCCTGCCTTGGCAATTTGCAGGCCCGCTTCAGATAAATGGGAAGGTAGGAAATGGGGTAAAGAGGTACAGTGGTTTAGAAAGACAGACTGACTTCAGGACTGCTAAAATCTTGGTGGGGAGTAAGAATGGTGGGAAATATGTGAAGTTTCTGACACACTGGAGAAATACAGCTTGCACCTCCTGTATCACACACCATTTGAGGGTGGCAGTCTCCTCTGTCCTCCCTGGGGCCCATCTGGCAGGTATTAGTCATCATTATGACCAACAGACATCTACTGAGCGCCTTCCCTGCACCATTATCTATGAGGTGCTCTGCTAGGCTAGGCCCTTCAAGAGCCTTTGATGCTTCTAGAATTGTGTCAGTTAGAAACTGGCAATTCCCTGGGTGAATGTGGCCCTGCGGGACCATTGCTTGGCAAGTGACCAGCAAGCATCCTTTTATGAAGGAAAAGGTATATCCCCCTTCCGGGATAGTGTCCCAAAGCCCCAGCTTGTTGACTTTTAGCAAGAATTTCAATTCCACTCAATCCGTTGGCTGAGCACCAACCAAATGTGATGGCTTTAGATTTCACAAGTCCAGATCTCTTAGGACCTACTGAATGAAAGACCCTTTGGGAACAAAATGTCTTGAATTTTGCCTTACTTGGGGCTACCCCAAAAGTAGACCCTGAGGCAAGGATGGAAGTATAGGTTTCTTTGGGAGATGATCTAGGAAAGGCTGATGAAGAGTGAAGTGAGGCAGGGAAGTGAAGGACCCATATACAGTGCGCCATCACGTGAGTTCCCACTGGGGGTAACGGGAGCCTCAGCCCACTGGGAAAGGCTGGGCGCCAGTTTGGAATACATGCTGCAGAGTCACCTCTGTAGTACCACCCCAGGACATGGGAGTTAAAGCATTGACCCCCACCAACTCCTAATAGCCATTGCCTAAGAACTGCTGGGGTTAGTACCCACACAGTTCCTTTGGCCTGTTGTAGGTGACTAAGAGGGCTCCAGCAGCAAGAAGAGCCTTTAGGCAGAGGGATGCAGGAGCTGACCATGGGAGGTTAGACTGGCCTGCATGGAAGTGGTGGAGATTGAGAGGACAGTCAGGCCCCTGACAGCATCTGCTGCACGTCTGCCATTGATATTTTCACAGAAGTTTCCAGAGTCTTCAAAGCTGTAACCAGTAAAACTAGAGAGTGTAAAAGTGCCTGTACTAGACATGGCTCCTCACCTTTCCTGAATAGACTTTATGATTGAACGTTGACATTTTGTTTATTTAATTTAATTTAATTTTTTTTTTTTTTGAGACAGAGTCTTGCTCTGTCACCCAGGCTGGAGTGCAGTGGTGCGATCTTGGCTCACTGCAACCTCCACCTACCAGGTTCAAGCAATTCCCTGCCTCAGCCTCCCGAGTAGCTGGAACTACAGGTGCGTGCCACCATGCCCAGCTAATTTTTGTATTTTTAGTAGAGACGGGGTTTCACCATCTTGACCACGCTGGTCTTGAACTTCTGACCTTATGATCCACCTGCCTTGGCCTCTCAAAGTGCTGGGATTACAGGTGTGAGCCACCACCCTTGACCTGAAATTTTGTTTATTTTTAAAGAGTGCCAAGGATGGCCTTAAAACAGGGTAAATTTTGCTGGGGCTCTTAGAAATTAAATGGCCCCTGTGTACTGTGGAGCTGAGCTCGGAAGTCATAGGCTTGGGGGTCTGGAGGGGCCCAAGATGTGATTTGGCACTTAGGTATCATGAGGGTAGCAGGATGCCAAGTTCCTGAGTTGGTACATTGTGAATGATTGTCACTTTTTTATTTCACTTCATTTAGGGATAACTGCTTGGTAAGTTTAGCATAATGCAAATGCCTGATGTAAATTGGTCACCAACCTTTTTTTTTTTTTTTAACAGAAATACACTGACCACATCTTGAGCAACAACTCTATTCATTGAATTAGTTAATTTTGTATTTGAAAATAATTTGAAATTGATAGGGAGGAAAGCCGGGGGAGAAAGGACCAGAAATTCAGGCTTATTTTTTCCTTGGTGTTTGGAGAGAGCAAGTGATTTTAAAGTGGAACTTCTAGAGCACTGGATAGGGAGCCAGGAGGTCTGGATGTGAGGCATACATCTGCTGCCTACCTAGCTGGCTGCATGCACACCATCTACCCTCTCCTGATCTCACTTTATTTGTAAGACATGATGTTGGGTTGAAATGACCTGGAAGGACCTTTTGGCTCTGAAAAATTCTAGAATTTTAAAAATAATTTCAACTTTCCATAGCAAGCCTTGCATCTGTCTTTCCCTAGCTTCTGATTGGCCTTTGTCTGTTTTTAATTCCTTCTGTTGAAAAGAATGCTTGCCATTGCATGCCCTCTGCTTCCTCCCCACCCCTGTCTCCAGTCAGGCCTTCTTCCCAGATCATCAGTTTTTCTTTCCTCAGTGGTTTCATGTCAGCACTAGTTTCATGATAAATACTTTCTTGACTGCTGCAGGCTACTGTGGGGGGTCTCTGTCTTTTGTTACCTCATAATCACTTTGCTTCTGTCTTTCATATTAGTCTTAGCACGTGCTATTTTGGATATCTCCTGCTTTTCTGGCAAATCATAAGCTTTTCAGGAAAACAGCACTTCGTAAAGGAAGAACACTTGAAGTAAGGGCCTGGCAGTTATTTCCCCAAAGTAATAGAGCAGATAATACTGCTTGACCTTAGTTTTCCAGTTTGTGAAATGGGGATAATAATATCATACATAGCTCATAGAGTTCTTATGAGAATTAAATGTGCTAGAGTGTTAAAGGGTGTTGGTCATCATAGTTGGTGATGGTATTGGTGACAGTGTTAAGGTGGCAGCACAGGCTGAAAGAATTTGTCATTTCTGTACTTTCAGGAATGAAGTCATGTAAGCACCTTGAACACGGAGTTAATTATCGTTCTCCGTAATCAGTTCCTCTTCTGAATATAGTACTCCTCAGTGTCAGAAGGTAATTCCACAAAATGAGTTTAAATCTCTCTGGGAAATTTTAGCCTTTTTTTGTTTCTTTCTTTTTTGATAAAGAGAGAAGAAAAATGATTCAAATCATTGGCAACCTTATGCCACAACTGGTGATCAGTCTTAGAGCTTGTTATTGGATTACTTCTTAATGATCTCTTCTTGGGGATAATTAATTTCACTTTCCTTAACATCCCTCCTGGTGCCCATCTTTGAAAAGTTAATATGAGTCTTTTGCTTTCTGTTGTCTCCCAGAATAATATTCATTTCAGGCTGGGAAACAGTTGTTGGGTAATGGGTCAAATGTATTAATAGGCAGGCCATATGGTTCCCAGACACCTTGCATTCAACAACTTGATAGAGTTCTGGTGGTATGATTTTGTAAAGTTTTAACTATAAAAGTGTCAGAACCATCTGCTGTTATTTTTCGTATGTGATCCTGGTAAGTTATTAATTTTAGTTATACTGCTCCTATGTAATTAGCACTGTTCTCTACATGCAGGGTTCATGGCAAAGCTTGTATACTTTATTTTCAGTAGTAATGTATGTGAAATGTGTGTGTCTCATCCACATTTCCTTCATAAATTGAAGCAGGTTTGCCTATATGGGTTAGGACTTGAAATTTATATGGCTTCTGTTTTAGCTGGTAAAATGCTGTAATTGTAGTGGATAATTAGATTGGTTGATAATTAGTCAGATATTAATTACTATGAAGCAAATTACATAGGATAATGTAATAGAGAGTGATGCCTGGGTGGGGGTGGGGCTCCTAGAATCATGAAAGCCTTCAGGGAAGGAGAAATTTGAGTTGAGTTCTAAAGAGTAGTGATAAAAAGATAGGAAAATGAAGATCTGCCATGAGATAATTCTAAGGGAAAGGAAGAGTTAAGAGCAAAGGCTCTGAACTGGGGAATAAACATGGTACAGAGAAAAGTCCATGGGGCCACACTGTAGTGAGAGGGAGGATGATGCAGGCAGCTGAGGCAAAGAGGGTCTAATCTGAGAATAATAGGAGCCTTTGGAAGGTTTTAGGCAAGGAATTGATACCTGATTTACAGTTTTAGGAAGCTCACTTTAGCTTCTAAGTGGAAACTGGATTGTTAGGAGCAAGAATTAAGGACGGGAGACCAGTCAGGTGGTGACAGCTGTTGTGTAGAAGAGACTGATGGAGAAATGATGGACTAAATTTGTGTGGTATAGGTGGTGAGAAGTGATAGGATTTGGGATATACTTTGGATATGGAATCTATGGGACATATTGAACGGTTCTTAGGTTTTCAGTCTGAGTAACTAGGTGATTGGTGGTACAATTCTTACTCAGATACGAAGGGCTTGATGGCTCTTTTTTAGCTGGTTAAGTTTGAGATGGCTCATGGACACCTAAATGAAAATGTCTAGAGGACATGTGAATCTGGATGTTAGAAGAGAGATGAAGGCTGAAATACTCATTTAAATTACATGAAACTCAAGAGTGTAGACAGAAAGGAGGCAGAAGTCTGGGTCTTGAATACACCACCATTTAGAAGTTTGAAAGAAACACCAGCAAAGGACACTGATGGAGGTAGCCAGAGAGGTTGGAGAGAACCATGTACTGCATAGACACTTGGAAAGGAATAGTGCCTCCAGAAAGAGTGACTGGTGACCTCATCATTAGGTTTCACGTCTTAGTACCCAGAATCTGCATTAAATGTCTTTTGAAAAGTATATTCTGTAGCTGTAAACTCAGCGATGACTAGAGCAAGTTGGGCCCAGTTCATGCCTGCAGAAACCTTTAGCCATGGTGGAATCAAAAATGGAGAATCTTGCCTCCTTGGGGGATATGGAGGAAGGGTCTTTGTTCAAGTCTCAATCAGGATTTGTGAGATTTTCATACCACTACTAAAGCAGCAAAGAGTAATTAGTGGTTTTTTAAAATGACAATTATATATACAGCTGGTACAGCTATGCCACAAGTCAGTCCTTTGAAAATATTCAGTAATTAAATTCTGATCAATCTCTTTCAAGACTTTAAGGTTGACCTAAATAAAAGCCTATAACTAACTTAGTGCAAGACAGGACACATAAAAATATTTACATTTTTAACTACATAACGTGTTAATCAAAACAAGATATCTCATAGCAAATCATTTTCTAAATTTTATCTTTTCTTGGTATCAATCATAATGACTTGAAGGCAACTTCTGTTTGGGAGTTAACTTTAGATTATGAAGAATCACTGTATTATTTGTCATTTGATAAATTGTATTATTTAAATGAGGAATGGAGATTTCTTGCTCGCTACTTCTCTTAAAGTGAAAGCATAATGCATTCTAATAAACGTTTTAAACAGAAGGGCAAAACTGAGGAGTCCTTTTTTTTTGTACCATGTGCCATAATTTAATAGGTCATTTTGTCTGCTGTATTAAGTATATTTTCTCTAAAACCCAAAGCAGGATCAAGCTGTAAACAAGATGCTTTATTTTGGTGATTCTCATTGTTTGGATAAATGGTGGATTTGTTTTAAATTAAGCAAAGCTACATTTTTATTCCAGAAAGTTCAACGGATGACAAATACTTGATGCAAACTCTGCAAATATTTATTCATACCTTTTACCTTTGAGCATCACACACATTTGAGCATCAAATCAAATCCCAAGACCCCACACCTGGGGAAATCTCTTGATTTACTGCACAGAGGGCTCCCTTTGTCTTGGAAGCCTCAACCCAGTTAAAGCATCACTTATGCGTGAGAAAGAAAACACAGAATTCTTTTGGGCACAAAGCAATAATATCTTTCTAATATCTTTTACCTTACTGACATTTAGTTGAATTTTACAAATAGATAAAGCTTAGTAAGAATGTACTAAGCTGATAGTTGGCAATAGACTATGGTGAGGAACAGTCTATTGGTTATTCAACCGAATCTTTGATTCACTGACTGAAGGAAACTTACTGCGAACAAAACATCAGAAAACAAATTCTTTCTATAATTTTAGCAGAATGACTGGTTCTGCAGCTTTACATCAAAACAAAGTTTTATAGTACCTGAAAATTCTCCGTTTCTCTAAGATCTAAGTGGAAGTAACTTACTTACCTGGTTGGTGCTATCCAGTTTTCAAAGACTAAAGCTTAAGGCATAGGATTTTACCTCCAGTCCAGCTCTACTCAAGTAATAAATGAGTAGAACATTAAACCATTCTGACAGCTGTGTACTTGCTTTGTGTGAAGGTTATAGGATGTAACAAGCCTTGCTCTTGGATCCCTCATGAGCAATTATCTCTTCAAGGAGTCCCACTGTCCTCGGGTGCTTCCTAGTGTCCAGAGCCACACATAGGAGGTGCAGAGGGGGAGAAAAGGAGGCTCTCGGCTCTCTTCTTTCCTCCCTTTTCATCTCCTGCCCTCCCCTCTGCCATGTGGGGGACATGAAAATGAAGGGCCTCCTGAGTGAGTCCAGTTGTGGAAGAGGGTGAGCATGGTTGCTCCTTGCCTAGGTGGTGGTGGTAGAGAAGAGGTGCCCTCAGGATGGGTTCCCCCAGGGAAGAGGCTGTGTCTGTCCCACCTGCCACCTCCCCAGTGCTCAGTACTGTGCCTGGCACCTTAATGCCGGGTAACTCCTTATTGAGCATAGAGTGATAGGGTGTCAGGGCTCATATAGTGTGCAGTACAGTTTCTTCCCTTCCCCTCTACTAGTTATTTCATTGAAACACACATTTGAGCATCAGATCAAATCCCAAGACCCCACACCTGGGAAAATCTCTTGATTTACTGTACAGAGGGCTCCCTCTGTCTGGGAAGCCTCAACTCAATTAAAGCATCACTTATGTATGAGAAAGAAAACACAAGAATGTTTTTGGACACAAAGCAATAATATCTTCCTAATAAGAGCAGCTACTTATATCTGTTTGTACCATCTTCCCATTGACTAATATTTAAGCACATCACCTTGGCTACCTGTGCCCTGCATGAACTGGCTCCTGATTTTTTTGCCCTCTAGTTCCTTGAACACACTAGGCCCTTTGCTGTCTGCTGGGCTCCTGCCTGGGATGTGCTTTTATAGCTCTTCAGGAGCCTCCATCTTCCTGATCCTGTAAAGATCTGCTTTAGTGGTCCTTCTTCAGCAGGCTTTCCAAATTGCCCTCTCTAGCATTCCCTCTCTCCCACTGTTTTATGCCTAGGCGTTTTGCATTTTCCTATGTGTTTGCTTTCTTGCTTATGAGCTATCTGCCTAACTTAATTGAATGATTCACAAGAGCAGGACCATTTTGTGATTTTTTTTTTTCAGCATCTAACCCAGTGCCAGGCTCTGTGTAAGTGCTTAATAAATATTCGTTTGAATGAATCAATGAGTCTCAGCCTACCCTTCATTTAAAACATAGTTAAATTTTGGCTGGGTGCGGTGGCTCACGCCTGTATCCCAGCACTTTGGGAGGCCAAGGTGGATGGATCACCTGAGGTCAGGAGTTCGAGACCAGCCTGACCAACATGGAGAAACCCCGTCTCTACTAAAAAAACAAAAAAATTAGCCAGGCCTGGTGGTGCATGCCTATAATCCCAGCTTCTTGGGAGGCTGAGGCAGGAGAATTGCTTGAACCCAGGAGCCGAGATTGCACCATTGCACTCCAGCCTGGGCAACAAGAGCAAAACTCTGTCTAAAAAAAATAAAAGTAGTTAAATTTTAACTTTTTAAAAATCTCAGATTCTAAACATACAGTGTACATACACACAATGTATGTGTCGTTTAAACTATAAAAATTCCCTACCCTTGGTAATGAACTGCCTTGAAGAATAGGGTTGGTGATTTAGTGCCTATAGCCTAAACTACTAGTGTTTGCGCTTTTTTATTCCTACACTTCTAATGTGTTTTTTCCACCCTGTCTTTCCTTTGTCTTTCTTTTTTAGCAAGGGAAGCCATATGTCTTCGACAGAGTGCTACCTCCCAACACGACCCAAGAGCAGGTTTACAATGCATGTGCGAAGCAAATTGTCAAAGGTAAGTGCTATTTCTTTATTTCCTCCTGGGTCATTCAGAGTAATTGAAAACATTAAGCGATATTTGAAGCCTAAGAATAAATGTGCCTTGACTGTAAGCAGAGGCCTGCTAATTGGAAACACTGAATTCTATAGCCTCGGTTCTAGCCCTGATTTGTTACGATGTCAGGCAAATTAGTTAATCTCTCTATTCCCCCTTTTCAAGGATTTTTAAAAAATTTCTTTTGCCACCTTTTAAATTTTGTCACCCAAAAGCTTAAAAGCAAGGTAAGCTGTGTTCACACTATTTCTGTAATAATTTTAAAATACTGCTGCAGGTATGGAACTCCTTTTTCCTTTGAAGGCGAAAATATATATTCCTGATGCTCCAGTTGTACATCTTTGCTTGATTTATTCTGTACATCTGTCTCCCTTTTACTAATATCTCTCAGCAAGAAGCCTTAAATATGGAAAATTTTTGCCGTTTAGAAATTTTCTAGTGTCATAAAATCACATTACTGTGTTGGTTATTGAGCTGGTCTTGCTACTCAGCATTCCTTAATTACGCTTTCTCCTAACCCACTTTCTTTCCTTTTTTTTTTTTTTTTTTTACTTTGTTTTATTTCTCCTAACCCACTTTCAACCAGCCCACCCAGATCCTGACATTTGTTCCTCCAAACAGGTAGCCTCAAGCCTACATTTACGTCTTAGAGATCAGTCATTTTCTCTAGGACTGGCGTTGGCCCTGGAGGATTTGTGTCAAAATAGCAGCAGGGAGATGAAGCAATTTACACATTGCTCTACCTTGCCCTTTCAAATCAGGGGCAGGTTGGAGCTTGCATTGGCAGGCTTGCCATCTGGACAGAGCTGGGGGGCATCTCCTGCTACTTTGCTTTTCATCATCAAATCCTTGCCTTCAAATGGAAATGCTACAATTGTGCTTTCAAATGTCTTGATGCTGCCCCCTGTATAGGCAGCTCTGGATTTAAAAAGCAAGAAGTAAAAACAAAACCAAAAAAAACCCATCATGACTCTTTGGATCTACTTGTTTTTAGAAGCTGACTAACCTAAGTATTTGAAATTCATGAAAATCAGCTCTGGGTGCATCTGTTCGATTAATTCTGACCCTGGACACCTGTGTGGGAGACGCATGTCAGCATGTAATGTTCCTTGCTGAGGTAGATAGTTATTCACGTTCTTGCTGCAGACATCAATTAATTTTGAAGGTCTTCACAGTGAGATTATTATAGAAACCCAATGAGAAAAAAAAAAATGCCTGAATTTGAGCTCTTTCTGAATAGTATGAACCTATATCGGGTGGTAATTTTTATCTTCTCTCTACTTTTACTCTTCTGCTTCTCTTTCTATATAAACATGTTTCCTCTGTTTTTGCAGCATATCTTTCTTGGTTTTCTCCTACTCAGCCCTGCTTTCTCTCTATTATTGGACTCATTCATATATTTTTTTATTAAAGTAAGATTAATCGCATCTGTGCCAGAATTTCTTTCTTTTTCTCTCCCCTTTCATTATCACAAACAAACAGTATTTGCCACACGCTGTGCTAAACATGAGGGGCATATAAATACATCCTGTCCTCTTTAAGCTGACATAATTGGAAATGGATGCACTCTGTTAAAAAAAAATCCTGTGATTAACAAACTATAATAATACTCTTTGAGTCTTTATTCACTAAAGAAGCTTGGTTCTCTTTCAATGTTTGGATTTCTCTACAGTATGAAATGTCAGAAATGGGCAGGTCTTGTGATGATACAGCCTAACTCTGGATAACTTGAGACCAAATATATGGTCTCAAGCTACAAAGAAAACCATCTAGTAGAATAAAATTAGACCCTAACATGATATGATAAACAGACATTTCTAGACTACCATAAATATGTATGATCATATTTATTTGGTAGCAATAATGAGTGCCTTATTCTCCCTTAAAAAGGAATTATTAGGGAATGATGAACGTCTGATTGAACTTTTAAAAATATCCTCTGAGGCTAGTGTGAGAATTGGCCATGTATTTATTTCATAATCAGTAAGCTAAAACACAGAGATGTAAGAAAGAACTCCTTGGAATAGATGACCAAGTACAGCTGAGGTATCTCTTGCCACGAGAAACCCTATTTAAATCAAGATTGGGAGGTGGTGCTGTGGAGCCCTTTTTTTCTAGAGGCCAATAATTAAATCAGATGACTTCTGAAGGTGCCATAGTCCCATGATTCCTGATAATGGGTAGACTAAGAAGCTTTCCTTTCAAGCGCATCTAAACTTTTAATGATTTGGCGCATCTGGGAGGCTCCATTTAACTCGATGGCTTTATTCTCTCTCTGGTTTTTCATTCCCTACCACTTTACTGGGTTAAAAAAATTTTTAAATGTTTGTTTGTAGAGTCCTGGCATTGCTCATGCTCCCATCTTTGTCTGGTGTGTGTTTTTCAAAATGTTGCTTAAAAAAGCCTGTAGAATTCTTCATTTCTTCTAGAAGAGCTTGTAGGCTTTGTGACTACCAGCACAATAAATGAGAAGCCTAGGAATAAAAAACCATGGTAACTGGATGCTATTATCGAAGTACTGTAACTATGTTCCAGCCTACAGAAGCCACGCCAATCATTTGCCTTCCAAATTAACTAGATATGGATGATCCAGATGCTAGAGAAGGGGATTTCTTGTTTTCCAGTTCTGATTCCTTTAAACTTCATTTACTTGTTTCTTTTCATCATTCATTTATGTAAGTAGTATTAAGTACTTACCATGGGGTAAGCACTGCTGGGACTGGAGTCACCATGCTATGTAAGACTGTCTGCAAGGAGCTTTGAGTACAGGAAGAGACAAATGTGTCCAAAATCATCACACACATAGGCATTATGTGCTTAAGAAAGGGTGTATGCAAAATACCAGAGAAACACAGGAGAATTCACTTGTATTGATTTTGGTTAGGAGAGGGAATGGAGAATTAAAGGTTTCTCTGAAAGGTTGGGTCCTGAGGACTACAGAATATAGCAGGCTTGTACAAGCAGAGGGGATCACAAAAGCATAAAGATACAAATTCTGCTTGGGCAACTTGGAGCGGCACAGGGTGCAGAATGGCATTATGGGAGATGAGGCTGGGAAAGTTAGGCTGGAGTGATTTGATGGAAATGGATGGACTTTATCCTGCAGACAATGTGGACCCAATGAAGAGTTTTAAGCTTAGGATGATATCAGATCTGTTTTGTTATTATACATGACTCTGAAGAAGAAAAATATTTTTAGCTGTGATTTATCAGGAACTCTCTATGTACTTAACATATGTTGTTGCATTTTAAATCATAACAACTTTCTGAAGGGTGAGCATTATTTTCCTCATTGTACAGAAGAGGAATTTGAGGCTCAGAGAAGTGAAGTAGCTTGGCCAGTTGGTTTGGGGGCCATGGACTGGGACTCAAGCCTGGGTTTGTTGGACTGACTGATATTCTTCTGCACTCCCCTGTCCCCCTTTCCTGGTGGGCACAGAGCAAGCATTTGATGACAATTATGTTATGAGTGGTTCCTGTTCTGTCAGGCCATATGGGCTATTAACTAAGCTTTGCAAAAGACAGGGCTACGAATGGTGTGGGAGGAGGGTAGAGAATAGGGGACAGGGATGGTGGCTTCTGCACCTTGTGGTGGACCTGGTGGCCTGCCAATGATGAGGTGCGTTTCCATTCTGAAGATGCAGCGTGTCCTTGCCTGGGCACAGTGACTGCCTTTCAGGCTGGCTGGCCAGCATGGGGGCTGGCCTCGAGTGGTCTGCAGAACCGCCTTTGTATCCTCTGGTCATGACCTACTTGAGTGGTTTGGTGACTGGTGAAGATGGCCTGTCAGCCACCATCCCCAGAAACCCTAGTGTCCCCGACAGCCCCCCATGCCTCCTTAGGACTACTGATGCGTAGGTGTGATCACATCTTCCCCAAATTCTAATCTGATAATGGCATTAACTCTTTTGCTTTAGCAAGACCTGGATTCAGAACTGAGCAAATGGGAGGCAAGGAGCATTTTAAGTATCTACTGCTATCCTTCCTCCTCCCCTGGGAGAGGAGAAGGCTCTGGGCATCTGCGGTGGAAACTGCTTCTGGGGTTCATGTGGCTGCGGGATGGACAAGCGCTGTGGCCTGGGGTGCTGCGGGCTATGCGGTGCCAGTGGAAGTCACATCACACCAGGCACCAACACAAAGAAACATTCTGTCTGCGGAGCGCGGCCGGCATGTGGAAACAGTCATTGTTCCTGCAGAGACTCTAAAACAAATGCATTCCGTGGGCCCAGGAGCGGGCACTGGACGTGATGAAAGTGGCTTTTGTGGGCGCTTCTGTAGGAGTCGGGTGGGGGGCGGCGTGGGCCCCGCAGTGCTGAGCGCGGGCCTGGCCTTTCCCGTGACGGCTCCCCCGCTGCCTGTGGTCGCGATGGCCACCGAAACGCGCTGGGCTCCTGCTCCACATCCCCCGCCGCCTCCCTTCACCACCAAATCAAAACATAGACTGAACAAACAAACAACAAATAGAAAACAAGCCCCCAAAACCCAGTTTCGAAGAAACTAGAGAACGCTGGCTTCAAAGAGCCTTTTCGTTTAAACGACCTTCTAGTGCAGCAGGCAGCCGATAGAGGGCGACGTCGGCTCCCTTCAACCTGCGGGAGGTTCTCCAGCAGCCATGAGCTGTAACGTGACTGTAAATACTTCAGGGCCGAGGGGACTTTGTTCTAGTGGGGTTTTATATGTTATCCTTTTCTTACAAAAAAAAAGAAGGTGAAAAAATGTGCTCAGTGACGAAATGGCAGCAAGAAACAGATTCTCCAAGTATAGTCTCGCGCGCTCCTCACTCAGCTCCTTAGTCCAAAACGATGAGCTCTCGTTTTCAGGTGCTTGGCCCAGTCCCTACTGGCAGGAGTTACGTGAGCAGTGATGGACTAAGAGTGAGTGGGATTGTGCCTTCTGTTTAGTGATGGACTCAGAGGGGTGGATGAGATCTGGAAGGCCTCAGGTGTGGCCCAATTCAGGAGGAAGAAGCTGAGCTCTGAGCTGAGTTTCCTTGGCTGTGGCGGGTTGCTCACAGCCGCCTCCCTGGGGCCTCTTGCGTGGGAACAATAGCACTTGCAGGGCAGCTGGCAGCGGTCAGGATGGCTGGACCCTGGCCCTGGCAACCTCAGTGCTGTTCTAACACCTGGGCCAGTGGGTTCCAGAGTGTATCATACACAGAGGCTTAAGACAAAGTGTTTTCTTTTTCTTTCTTTCTTTTTTTTTGTAGAGGGGATGCTTAATTTCTAATAAATGGTAATTTTGAATAAAAGCAAACTTTAATATTGTGATGTAGCCAGCCTTCCAATAGGCTGGAGTTGCTTGTGTTATGAATATGGCATTTTAAAGTTTGACCTAAGGGTAGGACCTTGTTCCTTTGGGTCCCTCCAAGCATATCATATTCATGTTAGTGTAAATGTGCTCTGTCTGCTCTGGCCTGAGGAATCTTTTCTTTGAGTAAGTTGGCATTTTTGTGAAAAATGAAGCTTGAACCTTCAAACCTTACACTGACTGCTTCAAGTTGTGCTTCCTACTGTTAGCAGGGGAACCATTAGCCGAAGTCTGATACTTGTGAACGTTCTCTCTCTCACCCTCCTCTCCCCTAACCCCCAATATATCTTGATACAAACTCTTGAGGGCTGCTAGAATTAAAAAAAAAATCCTGCCACTTAATTTTTCTTTTCTTAGCTTCCTCAAAGAAAATATTGCTTTCTGTTCTTATCCCAGTTCAACAACCTCAGATCAGTCAAATGTATATTTAAATTTTTTTAAAAAAATGTAACAAATCAGGCCGGGCACGGTGGCTCATACCTGTAATCCCAGCACTTTGGGAGGCCGAGGCAGGAGAATCACTATGTCAGGAGTTCGAGACCAGCCTGACCAACATGGTGAAACCCCATCTCAACTAAAAATACAAAAGTTAACCAGACAAGGTGGTACGTGTCTGTAATCCCAGCTACTTAGGAGGCTGAGCAGGAGAATCGCTAGAAGCCGGGAGGCAGAGGTTGCAGTGATCCTGCCACTGAACTCCGACAGAGCAAGACTTGTCTCAAAAAAAAAAAAACAAAAAACAAAAAGGAACAAATCAGAATTGATATTAGACTAAGAAAAAAATTCAAAAAAGCAAACCCAACAAAGCAAAACAAAAACAAACCAGCATGATAACATTCAGAGCGTCCCCCCGAACCATATCCCCAAAAGAAAAAATCTATTTAGAGCCTGAAGTAGATGGAGCTGATTTTCTGGCTTGGTTTTTCACATGATCCTGAATAGGTCACCTCAGTGTGGGGCCCTTCTCCCTGCCTCCATACCTTGTGCAAATAGACTTCCTCCCCTTATACGGAATGGAGGATCAAGGATATTAATGATGCATTGTTCCTTTTTCAGTGATATTTGTGAGGATGAAGGAGGAAAGCAGGAGGGAAATGAGTGCTAAATATATTTTAATCACCTCTGCTGCTTTGAACGAATTCCCACAGATAATCTTCAGCTCTTCAGCAAAAAGCAGCCTCCACCCTCAAGCCTCCCCTTGTCCCTGTGTGATGTGGCACCGACCTGCAGTGTGGAGGGGTTTGCACAGTGCTCTCATTGTGTAATTAAAAGAAATTCCTGATGCTGATGGGCCTGGGCTGGCTTGTTAGCACTGTCGGTGCAAACACAGAGACATTAAATAAGTGAGGGCCCAGCTAGTTTCTGGGCTGATTGGATTCTCACTGTGAGGCTCCGTTTATAGAGGGCCCTTTTCCTCCCTCACCTCTGGACTGAAGGAGCTCTGGTGGGGCTTTCAGAAGAAACCTCCCCAAAGAACTAGTCTGGGCCAGCATTTAAACTGACCCACATTAAATCTTCAGGAAAGAAATTCTATTCTTCATCTCACTCAGAAACTTAGGGCATAAGAATAATGTTTTTTTTTTCCCCCAACTAATCTCAAGGGATCAACTTACAGAAGAAAACTCAAATATCCTTCTACTAAAAAAGCTTTCTGCTCTATGTCTCTGTCTTCATTTTGATGCCATTGAGAGAAAGTGTGTCTGCCTCCTCCTTCATTAATATATTCTGTGAAATGTGAGTCTATTTCTTTCTATTTGTAGAACAACGGAGGCCTGCATTTCTGCTCTTATCTCGTAATTCTACTTAAAATGCACATGGAGTTGAAATATATCATTTGTATGAAAAATGAGATGGGCCATTTAGAAAATGTAATTTTAAAATATGCAACCTACACCAGCATATGATCAAAGTAATGTGTTAATTTTCATTTCTTTTTCTTGTTCACAGATGTCCTTGAAGGTTATAACGGGACGATTTTTGCATATGGGCAGACTTCATCAGGAAAAACACACACCATGGAGGTAAGATTACAATGTGCTCTAATGGAGATGACTGAATGGAACCGATGCTTCCAGCAAAACTTGAGGTGCACGTGACTTCCTTTACTGGGAAATAGAGATGGGTTATGTTTGGCCAATTAATTATATCTTGGAGAAGTTTTAAAATAGCAGTAAGAAATAAAGTCTTAGGAATTCAGTATTTTATAAAGGCCTTTATTGATAACTTTGTCACAGTAATAATACATTCTATTCAGAAACAATCATTGATAAGCTAAGTGGTAGAGTGCTCATCCTTCTGGACCTCAGCCTCAATCTAACTGGGAAAGCCTGTTGGGAAAATCATTTACCCTGGTGAAGGCCCCCGGGAGGTAGGTCTCTTAGAATAAATAAAAAACTGTAGGTCAGAGATTTTTAAAAGTTGGCTTGTGGACCACATTCAGCCCACAGACATATTTTTGTTTGACTTGCACAGTATTTTTTCAAAAAATAGTAGGTGATGTTAAAAATGGGGTGATTTCACACAATTCGAATTTTCCATTTTAGGTTGAATATTCTGAAGATCTGGCAGCACTGGTTGAATTTCACCATAATATAAAATTCAAGCTTCACTGTTCACTTCATTGTAATGTTCACCTTTTTGTTAACATTTCTAGTGCAGGGAACAGCTGCTGTCACCTAGGAGAGGCTCGGTAAAATATTCATTAGATATTTGTTAGTATTTGTGATCAGGTACCTGTGGTGCTGGCCCTCGCTACCCCATGTATATGGGGCTGGGCTCTCCATTGCACTCACACCCAGCCCACTTCATGCACACTGGGGTGAAGATGAACTTATATTCAGCATCCTTCCTCGTTAACGTACATACCTGCTCCCTGAAGGCACTTCAGGGTATGACCCCAGCTCCAATTGTTGCCTGTGGAGCTTTGTGACTTCAGTCTGTCTTCCAAACAAGGCAGGTCTGCAGATAAAATTGAACTCCTTTGCCTCCTTTTTCCACATATTTATATGTGTGTGGAATATGTGTATATATATGTATATTCCACACATACGTATATATGTACATATATGTATACATATATATATACACATATTCCACACACACACATAAATATATGTGTGTGTGTATATAGATATCACTGAATCCTATAGGGCCTTCAGGGTCTGATAATTCTTCTAAAGGTGAGGCCCACCTGACAGGTGAGGAGAGGTGGTGAGTGTGGTTATATAAGAAACTGCACAGAGGAAGTTTGGGGAATTCAGCAGCAGGGTAAGATGAATCCTTAATCCTTCCAGCTTAGGTTTTTCATTTACGCTGCCCTCCTGGGAACAGCATTGAGACGGCTGCTGCAGAATCAGTTTAGCTTATGAATCATTCCTATTGAAGAGGAGATTTCAAAGGCACGAGGCTAAAATCCTCAGGGCTCTGATGTTCTGCTCATACTGATTTCGACTGTGGGGTACAGTGCTGGGGGATCTCATTTCTGCAGTGCTGACTCTTTCACCCATTTTGCTGAAGACAAAGTGGTTCAGAGACTGCACAGATTAAAGGACACATAAGGTTTATTTGTCACTTCTTTCTGACTGAGCAGGCCTTTCCCCTGATACCTGAGTGGCGTCAGCCCATCTCCTCCTCTCACACCCTATGGCAGAACGTCTTGGAAACGCCAGCCTTGCCATCCCCATGCTCCAGCCCCAGCCCCTTGCCTTTCCCTCTCTTACTGGGCCCCACACTCTTGACCTTGAGGTTATAGAAAAGTTCCAGTTCTACATTTCCTGGGTCCCACCTACTCCAGTAGCTGTGGACAAAAACTCCCTCGTAGGCTGGACAGCACTTGAAAGAGAGATACGGTGTCTAGTGAGGAATTCAGTCAGTCTGGAGGGTTTGTTTTGTTTTAATTATCAAACTATATACAATACCAAACCAAAAACCAAAAGGCAACCCTCATTATTTAAAATCCCCCAGACCTTAAAAGGTAACTTGACCTTTTAAGCTTTGGGATTAGGAAATATAAGGTATTTACTAAATGCCAGAAATTTAAACTGTAAGACATTGAGAGAGAGAATGCTCCCCAGTGTAAAATCTTATGTCGGGAGAAGAAATGGATGTAGGGTGATGGCAAAAAGCTATGCCAGCTTACAGGCACGGTGGCTCATGCCTGTAATTCCAGCACTTTAGGAGGCCAAGGTGGGCAGATCACTTGCAGTCAGGAGTTCAAGACTAGCCTGGCCAACATGACGAAACCACATCTCTACTAAAAATCCAAAAAAATTAGTCAGGTGCAGTGGCCCATGCTTGTAGTCTCAGATACTCAGGAGGCTCAGGCGGGAGAATCTTTTGAACCGGGGAGACGAAGATTGCCGTGAGCCAAGATTACAGCACTGCACTCCAGCCTGGGCAACAGAGCAAGACTCCATCTCAAAAAAGAAAAAAACCTAATATTGGAGATATTTTGCTAAACTAGAGGCTCTCAAGCCCTCTGTGTCTTACAGTGTAAACTCCACAATGCCTGCCCAGCGAGGACTCATAGGGGACCTGAAAGGAACTGGGTTCTGGACAGGTTTCACCTCTGGTTGTCTAAATTCTGTCACCTCTTCATCTTTGTCTGTTTTAAAAGGTCGATTGTAATGAGCTGCTTTTCTTTATTGTGACTTTTTCAGATCACATGCTTGTGTTGGAAAGAGTTGATGTGGATGGGAGTTTTTTCCTAGTGCCACACACCCCCTCACTTAATCGAGTTCTTTCTGTAGGGTAGTTATAGATTGGAGAAAAGGTAGGGGATATTTTCAGAGGAAGACAGAGGGAGGGAGGAGCCCCAAGCCAAATTCATAGATACTGCAGGAGACCAAGAAATCCAGGACCCTGGAATGCAATTAAATCAAAAAAGCCCTACAGGGTCTGCATTCTCTGAAAGGAGGATTTTATGTATTCAAATTATACATGTGATTTTCCAAAGTCTTTTAGAAGGGGATGTTAACTCCCTGAGTGCCCCTGAGTGGACAGAGCGGTCACACTTTAAAGCTGTTTTTCACTTTAATCCCCCTATTTTTGGTCTGACATCCAGTGGTGATTCCATTACCTTGTATTGAGAGGAACAAACATGTAGATAAGCCTACATAAAACTGGAAAGGCTAGCTTCTCAAGATGGAGCATTTAAGGTAAATTTTCAGTAAATACATGACTTGCTGGACAGTGTTAATGCCAAGCCTGGTGGACACCAACACGCAGAATGCCCTGGGCTTGTGCAGCCCACATCCAGGGTGGGCGCTGGAGAGGGCATGTGGGTTCCAGCTCCAGCTGTGGAAGAGGGGACTGTTCTTTTGTTCAGTGTGTGATGCTGGGAAGGGCCTCTCTTGGCCCCGTGCCCTAATTTGTGATCCTCTTCTGCACACTGATATATGGATGGAGACACCTTGTGCTTTTCTTTCTGCCCAAAGGGATGCCTGGAGGTTATCTGAATGGTGCAGGCTTCCCAGCCGCCCCACCAAGCCTGTCTGAGCACACAGTGCTCATGTACTGACGGGCTGACGGCTTTCCCATCTTAAGTGTTTCAGGAAACTCTGCCCTGCTTGGGAGGTTGAGGAGGCAACTGGGGCTGGAACAAAGAGAGTCTTGTTCAATGGCTGGTGGCCTGGGTCTTGTTTCTTCTTTCATATGTGCTCCTAAAAGATCACATTCCATGGATCTTTTGTGGATAGAATTTGTGGATAGAATTATACAGGATGCAGTTATAAAGATCTTTCTCCTGTTTGCTTTCCGGGAGAAACAAGGTGATGAAGCAATACATTTCTTTGCTCCTCAAGTTCATCTTTTTTTTGCTTTGCTTTTTTTTCTTTTACTGCCCACCTGCAACTGTCTTGATCAAGTTATATCAAGTTCATCTTTGATCCTTCAGCTAAAATGCACTTACACTGTTCTTCCTCAGTTCCTGTACTTTGTTCTCCCACTCGCCTTCTCTGCCCACATCCTCTCTGCCCATCCCTAAACTTACTCATTCTTCAAGATTTGGTGTCCCGCAAGGAAGCCATCCCATATTACCCATTTTGTTACTGGAACTCTGGGGTGTTTCTGGACTCTAAATTTCTATAGCTCTCAGCTGTTTTCCCACTTCTTACTGCCCACGGCAACTGTGCATTGTGTGTCTGGGCTGTCCATCTCATCTGCAAGGGTCAGTGTAGAAGCAGCAAAGACCTCTAAGGAACACCTCTCTCTCATACACAAATACACACACAGACATACCACACACCACACACTGCCCCCCACATACATCGTACACATACACACAGATGTATACACACCACCACATATACACACAGACATATCACATACCACATACCATACACCCTCACATACATTGTACATGAAGGCAGACATATGCGCACCACACACATATACACACACAGACACACCACACACCACATACTACCCCCCACATACATCATATACATACACACAGACATATGCACACCACACGCATATACACACACAGAGACACCACACACCACATACTACCCCCACATACATCATACATACACACTGAAACATGCATACCACATACATGTACACCACACACAGACATCACACACAGAAGCACCACATACCACACTCCCCACATACATCACACACACACACACACCATATACCATATACCCCCACATACATCATACACACACAGACATATGTACACCATACACATATACACATATAGAGACACCACACACAATATACACATAGACACATAACACACCATATACCACACCCCCAAATACATCATACACACACAGAAACATATACACATCACACATATATGCACACAGACATACCATACACAGACACACCACATACCACACACCCTCCCACATATATCATATACTTACAGACATATACACACCACATACAGCTCACACCACACACTATAAACCATATATGGCCGTCACATACATCATAAACACACAGACATACACATCACACACATATACACACACAGACATACCACACACCACATACCACCCCTCCATATACATCATACACATATACACAGATATGTGCACACCACAAACACACCACACATCATACACTATATACCACACATGACCCCTACATACATCATAAACATACAGAGATGTACACATCACACACATATATATGGACACACCACACACCACACACTATATAGCTCACTCCCACATACATTATACACACAGAGACATACACACACACAGACACACCATACAAAATATATGCATTGTATAGCAAACCCCCTACATACACACAGACAGACCACACACCATACACACAGAGACACCCCCCACATATACATGCACACATACAGACACACCCCACATAAATCACACACACACATACTCCCATATACACACAACCCATATGCATCACACACAGATACCACATATCACGCATATACAATATACACACACCACAAAATACCACACAACCACACACACCACAAGCACCCACCCACTTGCCACACTTCCTGCATTCATGCTATAGCACATAACTGCACACATACCCCACATCCATCTTACAAACATATATGCCCTACATCACACACACGTTAATACTCCACATCCATCACATGCCCCCACCCATGCAGACATACCTCTCACACCCCACACATATATCACACACAGACATATACACACATGCACATCACACATCTATATGCTCCTCTAACACCACACACACACACACGTTCCACATGCTCCTATATCCTCTTCTGCATACACATGCCTGCAGATTGTTTCAGCAGGCCCAGTTCACTGCACATAAAGCCCTTAATACTCTTGGGCATCTGAGTTAGGTCAAGCAGCACAGCTCCTAGGCCTGCAGTAGATTTGGGTATCGCTTCTGTTCCTGTGGGGATGGGAGGCATTATTATGAGAACAATCACTTTTCTCACATTGATTTTAGGGTGAGGACTTCAGAAAGACACAAAGTAGAGCGTGTCCTAGATTCATCTCTGATTCTGCCTTGGTTCTTGCCCTGACAAAGAAAAACAAAGGGACATCGCACTTGTATAAGCCAGGAATCAATGGGGAGATAAATCCATTGAAAGGGAAAGCATCTAGGAAAATAGATTTGAGTCAATTATAAATGATTTTTGGATTATCAATCCTTTTCTGGCTGTGGGCTACTGAGGAGAAACTAAAGGATTATCACAAATTATTAAAAAGCTCTGGAGGGCTGGGGTAGGACGTCTTTTGATTGGCTGAGTGGAGTCATGACATTTGACCAGATGGAAGTGATGTTCTCACCATAGGTATTGTTTCTGCCAATGATCTCCACAGTTCAGAGCATGTGGCGTCCATTGTCTAATTCGTTACATGTTTATGATGGAATATACAGTTTAAAAGTTATCAAGATTTGAGATTGTCAGTCATTTGACACTGTCTTCTCTCCTAAGGTATATATTAATCGTCAGGGATAGAAATGTGTTTCAGACTCTTCAGGTGAAATAAACTCCAACAACTTCTTCGTGAGAACCTGCTACGAGCTGAGTGATATAATATTAACATGAATTTGAGCCCTTCCTGTGTCACTAAGCACTTCATATATCCTATTTAATTTAAATCCTATAATAATTCTATGTAATAAATGCTAAATCTTGTAAGCAATGGAGAGAAATATACATGCACTGGCCATCTCTATCTTTAGGAAGTATGCAGTCAAACTAAAAAGCAATATCAATACATCAAACTATTTAGACTCTTAATAGATAAGGGCATTCCAGAAGAGTATCCATTTTCCCAGATGAGGGAGCTTTGCTGGAAGCCAGACTGCTAGATGTGGTGGCTCATGCCTGTAATCCCAGCACTTTGGGAGGCCAAGGGGGCAGATCACTTTGAGCTCAGGAGTTGGAGACCTGCATTGGCAACATGGCAAAACCTCATCTTTACAAAAAATACAAAAAATTAGCCAGGCATGGTGGTGCATGCCTGTAGTTCTAATTACTAGGGAGGTGAGGTTGGAGGATCACTTAAGCCTGGGAAGTGGAGGTTGCAGTCAGCCAAGATTGCACCACTGCACTCCAGCCTGGGCAACAGAGTGAGACCTTGTCTCAAAAAAATAAAAATAAAAATAAATAAATAAACACCTTGAAAATTCTCTGGGTGTACTGTTGGCACTGATCACTTTAAACCTTCATACTGTGTCTTTGTTCACTGATGGGTTATTTAACACATATGAGAACTTAGGTGCTTATTTGATGGTGGGCTTATGCAGAGACTCTCTGGAGCTTGTGTGTTGCTTTAAATACTTCTGGAAGTCTTCATTAGGAGTTGCTGTCAGATCCTTCTGGCATCTTTTCTAAAGTCTTCAGAGGTGGCAAATTCTAGACTTTAAAAATGGATTTAGTATTATCCAAATAGCAGAATAATTTATCTATCCCCACCCCCTTAGGTAAAATGAGTAAAGTAGAAAAGAGGGAAAGAAGAATATGAGACTATCTTAAAAGTAGATTTAGGTGTTAGAAACAGCTAAAAATTATGTGGAACAATTCAGACTGGGAAATACAGATTTTTAAAAGAAATTGATAAAATGTATTTTCTTGATTGATCTGTTAAATGATACTGAAAGTATCGCCAGAATAAGGTTCCTAGAAATTTTGGAGCAATGGTGACATTAATGAGATGATGTCTATCAGTTCTGAAGGTGATTTCATTAAAGGAGATTACCTTGCTTGGACCTGCAGGCCCAGATCAGTTTGTAAATACTCAAAACCCAAACCCATATATTTTCATTCCTTCTCCTGCTCCCTTTCCCTCCTCCTCCTCACACCACACTAACCACATAGACTCTGATTTGCTGCTTTGAGTGGCAGCTGGAGGCAATACTGTGGGACCTCAGAACTTGGCAGAACAGGTGTTTCCCTGCTGGATAAACAGACAAACACATTGAGTTATTCCACCAACTTCTGGTCTGTTGGCAAGTCAGGTAGATGCCCAAGGGAGCTGGCAGACACACATGGGTGCTTCCTGCTCCACCAGATTCTGTCTAAGGAACCCAGAGATGGTTCCTCCTCTCTCTCACATGTCTCTCAGCACCCTTTAACTGTCTGTGCTTGTATTTTCACCCACTAGGGGAAGCTGCATGACCCCCAGCTCATGGGGATCATCCCAAGAATTGCCCATGATATCTTTGACCATATCTACTCCATGGATGAGAACCTGGAGTTTCACATAAAGGTACGTATTACTGATTGGTCCCCCAGAGAAGACACTGGGTCCCAGTAACGTTTCTTATCCCTCCTCCTTTCAAGTAGATATAAAAGATGATCTTATAATTTAAATGGCATTCTTGTGGTAAGCAGAGCCCTCTTTATTAGTGGCCTAGGCTAACAGTTATCTGGTGGGTTTGCTTGAAATATCCAGATAATGAAAGTGAAAGACTTCTTTAGGATGAAATCTTCTTGATAGTTGCCTGAATTCTACCCTTTATCCTCTGGATTTCTGTGGATACGACTGAAAGCATTTGTGTTCGGGTTTGGGCAGCATTTCCCAAAATGTGTTCTGTGGAACGCGGTCCCTCGTATTAATGGTGGGCTAGCAGGGAAAAGGGTTATAAGGCCGAATAAGCTGGGAAAATGCTTTCTTGCACAATGTTAAGTTTATCACAAGTTTTAATGTGCTCTGTAAAGGGGACATGTACTAGATTACATTTCCCTGCTTATTTGAATATAGACACATGTTCCCCCTTAGAGTGTCACAGACATGTTTGGAGCAGAGTGTCATAGAGAACTCTGAGAAATGCTGGGAAGAGGAATTCTCCTCCTTTTTATCTTCCTCCTTGTATTTTGTTTTTGTTTTAAACCAGAACCTCTGATATGATTTAAATTTGCATTAAAAAAGGTATTTCTACTCTTACTGTAGCTGTTCAATAATAAAATTTGGTATTAGGGTATGTTCATTGGAACATCTCTTTTGCAAGTGACTGAAAGGCACTTGTTTAAGCAAATAGAAGATGTTATAAGGTAAGAATCTGACAGTGGACATTTTGTGGGGGATGAAGTGTGGAGGGCAGGAAATCTAAGCCCTGATTTTCTTTTTAAACAATTGAGATATTGTTCACATAACACAAAATTCATCCTTTTAAAGTGTGTAGTTTGATGGTTTTTAATGTATTCCCAAAAGTGTACAATGATGAACCTTATCTAATTCTTGAGCATGTCATCACCTCCAAAAGAAACCCCACACCCGTTAGTCCCTGCTTTTCTGCCCTCTTGCTTACCTTCTTTCTCTTGTTCTGGAGCATCTTTCTCTCTTTTTGGTGGGAGAAGGTGTTGGCAACATGGCAGCCGCTGCTCCACCATTCCCTTGTTTCCAACTCCAAATTCCCTTGGGAAGGGGCTCATTGGCCCAGCCCACAGCAGATGCCCCCGCTTGCCCAATGAGCTGTGTCCAGGATGCACAGGCAGTCTGGGGGCCCCCACTGTGGAGGGTGAAGGGGCAGTTCTAAGAAGACTCAGCTGAGCAGAACTGCTAAGAGAGTCCCCTTCAGGCTGGGATCTTAGCACACCAGGCCCATCTGTTCAGAGATGAGGAAAGGGAAGTTTAAAGATGCAGGGTGAGGCTGATCGTGGTGGCTCACACCTGTAATCCCATCACTTTGGGAAGCTGAAGTGGGTGGTTCACCTGAGACCAGGAGTTTGAGACCAGCCTGCCCAACATGGTGAAACCTTGTCTCAACTAAAAAAAAATACAAAAAGAATACCAAAAAAATTAGCCAGGTATGGTGATGTGTGCCTATAATCCCAGCTACGTTGGAGGGTGAAGCATGAGCATCACTTGAACCCAGGAGGCAGAGGTTGCAGTGAGCCAAGATTACACCACTGCACTCTAGCTTGGGTGACAGAGTGGAAAAAAAAAGAAGACACAGAGTTAGAAGGCCCAACTGAAACACCAAGTTATTGACAAAGCTAAGAATAGACCCTAGGTCTGACCAACTGCACATGCAATCCCTTTTCAATTCTATTAAACTTCTCCCCTTACTAACCACTGCATACCTTTTGTAAATGACATAAAAGGAAGGCAACAACTGTTTGTCCAATTATAAATTACATCTAGCAAATCACTTTTCCTTAGGATTCCTTTTGTTGGCTAAAGCCTGCTTCTCCTTCTTGCCAAAGTTCTTTATATCTAAGGATACAGAAGCTTGTTGCTTTGAAGGGATCAAGATTTAGAAGCTTAGTGCTTCTTTAGGGCTGTTTGCATTTAAATAGCTTAAACTACTGCAGGGTTCTTATGTGATAATCCTGGAATAAGATGTTAAACCAATTACTGCCCTCAAAATAGGGTCTTGTGTTAGAATCTTATTAAGATAAAAACAGCC
The DNA here is from genome assembly GCF_030222135.1 of Aotus nancymaae. Taxonomy (NCBI): domain Eukaryota; kingdom Metazoa; phylum Chordata; class Mammalia; order Primates; family Aotidae; genus Aotus; species Aotus nancymaae. The sequence continues at coordinate 63,066,463 of NW_026988442.1, read as the reverse complement.
CTAGCATGAGGTTGGGGGAGGAGAGGAACAACACTCTAAGTCTCTAGGGCTGAATTTTACAGTCCAGATTTCTGTGTTGCATTTGTAGTTATGCTTCCTTGTTTTATAAATAATAATTATAAATGGGCAAATTAGTTGCTGACTACTTTGTATTTTGAACTGACTAGTGAGAGACTAAATCAAGAAAAAGAGGTCTGATCAAGGCAATACTGAAAATCTGCTCCTTAAAATGAGTCCCACAGAGGTTTTAAACTTTATTTCTGAACATCCTGTTTCTTAATGCCAAACAAGGCCTATTTATTTTTCTTCTGCCTGGTCTCACAAAGTATTTGAAATGACAAAACAACAAAATCACCACCTTCACACACACACACACCAAAAGCAGAATTAATAAAATCAGAATCCTGTTTCTGTTTACATTAAATGTGAATATGATTCTAATTGCCAGATTTGCCAGTATTTATTTTGCAACTTTTTGTTTTAGATGTAATTAATTTTCTCTGTAGTCAATCTGTGGAAATAAGGCCACTTGTTTAAAATCTCAAAAATACTAGAAAAGTCTTAATGAAAATCGGACAATTCTGAAATAAATAGAATGGGCAGAACCAGGGTTGAGTTGGCTGCAGGAAGGGCTGGGTTAGAGATGTCCCGGACTGGAGGCTAAACGGACCTATAAGGATTCAGGGAGTGTGGCAGCATGAGAGATTAAAGAAAGCTGTAGGTATGAGTCTTTCAAATGTCACATAGGTGTGTCCATGAGAGATGGGCCTAAGGAACAGGGGAGTCTGACAGGTGTTCACGCAGGCAGATGTTGCTAGGGATACAGGCAACCAGGAGAGATGCCCAGCTGCAGATTCCAGGGCTCAAGCTAGGACCCCACATCTCAGAGTAGCTGGGATAATTCCAAGCTGGGATGGTTCCAGATAGGTAGTTCCAGACTGAGGTACATTAAAGATAATGGACGAGGGCTGAGTCGGAGCTGGGATTAGTGCTGGGTTACAGTCTTTGCTTCCCCATGACTGGTCCAGAGCCGGGATGTAGGGATGCGGTTTCACTGAGTAGTCACATTCCAGTTTTACAGCTTTACAACTGTTTCCCTTTCTGCCCATTCCCTTGTTTAGATTTCAAAAGCATTTATGAACATAGGTCAGATAAAAGTTTATTGGGTAGGCAGAAAGCAGATGTAAACAGAGTACAGAATCCTAGAGGGAGATTTTTTACATCGTAAAGCCCTATGGCTTCATGTGACAGATGGGACAATTGAGGCCTAGGGTCTTGGTTAGGTGTGAATTGGGTCCCTAAGACCACATATTTAGTTAAAGCAGGTCTCAGACATCAGCCAGCATAAGAATCACCTGGGGAATTGAGAACCAGATTCCTAGGTCCTGTTCTCTAGGCTTCAGATTCAGCAGGACTGCAGTGGGGGTCTGGGCTCTGCAGTTCAGACAGGTTCTTAGGTGATGCTGATGAAGGTGGTGCTGCAGCTGAGCCTTGAGACTGATGGGAAGGCCTCCCTTTCCTCTCATGGTCTACCCATCTTTTATCAAGTCACATTTTGTTTAGATCTTTCCTGAATGCACCAGAGCTGGCCACCATCACCGGCTCTCACCCACTTACCTTTCTGAACTCTTGTAGTTCTAAACGCACTGGCCCTGCCCTCTCCGGGCTTCTTGCATGTGAACATTTGGATTAAGTCCCTCCTCCTTCATGGTGCTGTCAGTATCATACGATAAAGTGAGGCCTACTGATGGTTTTCTTAGTGTGCTTGGTGCTCATCTAGGGTAAAGCCTAGAGTCCTCCTGTACATGGCTGTCTGGCATACAATGTTAAGAACACCTGAATGACAACCAAAGGGAGCTGTGATGTGTGGGGGTGGAGAGTGGTCCACAATTAGGGAAGCGTGGAGCAAGCAGGAAGCAGGAGAATCCCAGTACAGCTGGCCAGATTCAGAGTCTTCACTTTGAACATCTCTTTTAACTCTTCTTAGCCATGCATGGGAAAAGCTTTCATAAGTACTAATAATGATATTTTTGAAATATACTGTGGCATGTCTATTCCAAACTCAATTTGTTTTTAACTAGGTTTCCTATTTTGAGATCTACTTGGACAAAATAAGGGACTTACTTGATGGTAAGTAACCTCAGTGCTTGTCCTTTATCTGTTCTGTAACCAATAAAAGTCCAGGGAGGTTGAAATGATTTATCACACTTCTGCTTAAGGATTTAATGAAAATTTATAGAAATACTCTATTGCCTTCAGGGTATATGTTCATTCTCAGCCAAGGCTTAAACTTGCATATTGCAAAGAGATTAGATTTACCTGTCCTTTGTAACAAACTTCCATTTTTCCTCCAATATAGAGTCTTTAACTTGTCCTTTCTTCTTTGCATGCTGTCATTCTCATCTCCTACAGTATCCAAGACCAACTTGGCTGTTCATGAAGATAAAAACAGAGTCCCGTATGTAAAGGTATGAGGAAGACTTGATTGGTGATACAATTAATTTCTCTCCAGTCTCTGTCATAATAATTATTATATAAGATGCTCAGAATATTATCTGTAAAGAGTATATAGGTATTTAATCAGGCTCCTTAAGTTTACTATTCATCTGGTTTTAAAAATTGACATTTACCATCTTCAATTTTACCTTTCCTTTATGACATTATTATTTAAACATTATTATTTAATATTATTCCCATTTAAAGGGGCTTTGGTATTGAGTGCAATTATTTTGCAGTTGGAAACGCCTATTACAGCATTATTTGTGAAGCTTCTAAGTGTCTATTATCGATGGCCATAATGGTAAATAAATAAAGATAGAAGGCAAAGCAAAACTTCATCCAATTCTTCTTCTCTCATTGATTTTCTTCTTTGATTTTCTGTCTTCTTAAAGTGTTGCTGTTGAGTATGACTATGTACTCAAAAACCTTGGAAAATTTGACAATTTATTTTTTGGTTTACTTCTAGATTTCCTAGGGCTTGCTCAGACTTCTCTTTAATGTAGAATTCAAGCACTGGGCAAAGAGGAAAAGTTGTTGGATCGATATTTCAGCCTTTCTATTTGTCTGCACCTCTAGAAGATAAACTGGAAAATGTTCCAGTCTTTCAAAACACTGTTGCTTTTCAGCTCTTTTAATGGTGAACCTGAACTGATTCTCTTCCAGGGGTGCACCGAGCGGTTTGTGTCGAGCCCCGAGGAAGTCATGGATGTGATAGATGAAGGCAAAGCAAACCGACACGTGGCTGTGACAAGTAAGCAGAGTGGTGCTGTTTCCTCCCCTGTAGCTTGGGAGACAGATGTCTGCCCACCGACCGGGTGGGGTGGGGGATGAGGTCGAAATGAAAGAATGCATGGAAAGGTGGTTAGAGGGCAGTGCCAGGACACAGATGCCAGGGTATGTGCGCTATGCGTGTGTCTAGGCAGTCATGGGAAAGGGTGCCTTCTGCTGTCCACAGGGCTCTGAGGTCTTGGAGATGTTGGGTGAGACTTACTGGACCCCCATAACGGCCTAAGCCTGCACATTAGGAAAGATAAACAACCAGCCAACCAAAGGGAGGGAAAGAGTAAGCTCCTCAGTTTATTTATTTTAATCATGTTATTGTTCAGGTTAATTAAAAAAAGTTCCAAACCAACAAATCCCTTAATATGTCGCAGTCACACACGTGGAAAGAAGCCATGTTAGATTTCTGCCCTCCTTAAAAAAGAAAAAGAAAGGCAAGAAGGAAGTCAGAGAGCAGAGCCAGGAGCCTTAGGGAAAGCCTTCCGACGTGTTACCAGCAGACACATTCAGATTGGCTCATTGGCTCTGCAGTTTCTTCCTCAGTATGTTCATTGCCATCTCAGGGAAGCAGTGCATATGGGATTCGGGCAGCAGAGGGTCCGTGAAAAGATGAGCTATCTATCTTCTAAGAGGGATATGGACGAGTGAGAGTGAGTTCATATGAACAGAAGCTGATGGAACTAAGGGTTTATAGCTTGCGTGAGGAAAAAAATCTGGAGAAGGGTGTGTGGACAATGTAATATATCATACCGGGTTGAAGGTGCTGACACTAAGAAAGAGGGTCAGCTTGTTCAGTTCCATCTCAATGCTTAGAACATCCAGGATTGTTGGAGCTCTAGGGAGGCAGATTTCGACTCCTGTGAGAATTCTCCAACCCTTATAGCTGCCCCAAGTGCAGCCTGCTGCCTAGAGAAGTAGTGAGTTCACTGTTATGTTGTAAAAGAGATTCAGACATTGGTTGACTGACTGGTCTAGGCTCTGTAAGTCTCTTCTACCCAACGCTCTCTGATTCTGTGGTCCAGAACTGTAATTCTCAACATTTTCTCTATCCGAGCACAATGTATCAGATGATATTCATATATATAGCAACTTTCACAGGTGAGCCTAGACTTGGGTAGTGTTGGGCAAACTCCACTTCTTTTTCTCATGCTTAAAACACACACATACATGAAGGAATGCAAGGCAGATGTTCTTATAGTAGTAGCATCTCTCATTTACAGAGAAGTTATTCACTCTGTTTCTGAAGCTATTTTTAGTCACAAGTTCTTTATGGCGTACCTGATAACCCATTTTGGTGCCTTGGTTTGGAACTTCTAGTCTAAAAAAATTGCTATTATTCTTATCATTCCAGTAAGGTTTTTCTTTTATTACAGTAACAAAATACACATAACATGGAATTTACCATAACCATTTTAAAGTATGCATTTACATTACATCATTAAGTACCTTCACACTGTGTGCAACGTCACCACCTTCCATCTCTACAACTTTATCTTCTCCAGCCAAAGCTCTGTACCCATTAAACACTAACTATTCTCCTCTTGCCTTACCTACTTTGTCTCTGTGAATTTGACTGCTCTAGTACCTCATGTAAGTGGAATCATAAAGTGTTTATCCTTTTGTGACTTGTTTATTTCACTTAGCATAATGTCCTCAGGTTTCATCCATGTTATAGCAAGTGTCCTTCCTTTTTAAGGCTGAATAATATTCCATTGTATGTATATACAACATTTAAAAAATTCATTTAACTATCAGTGGGCGCTTGGGTGGCTTCCACATTTTGGCGATTGTGAATAATGCTATTATGAACATAGGTGTGCAAACATTTGGGTTTGATTTGATTTCAATTCCTTTGGGCATATATGCAGAAGTGGAGTTTCTGGATCTTATGGTAATTCTACTTTCAATTTTTTGAGGAACCCCTACTATTTGCTATTGTTACTAGTTTTCATAGCAGTGATATCATTTTCTGTTCCTAACAGCAGTACACCAGAGTTTCCATTTATCCACATCCTTGCCATCCTTGTTATTATTATTATTTTTTTTATAATAGCCATCCAAATGGTGTGAAGTACTGCTTCGTTGTGGCTTTGATTTTCATTTCCCTAATGATTAGTGATGTTGAGCATCTTTTCATGTGCTTATAGGCCATTTGTATATCTTCTTTGAGGAATGTCTATTCAAGGTCTTTATTTTTTAGTCAGGTTAGTTTGTTGTTGTTGACTTGTAGGAGTTCTCTATGTATGCTGGACATCAATTCCTTATTAGATATATGATTTATAACATTTCTTCTATTCCTTGGATTGCCTTTTGATCCTATTGTGAGTGTCTTTTGATATATAAAAGTTTTTAATTTTGATGGAGTATCTATTTTTACTTTGTAGCTTGTGTTTTGGGTGTCATAGCCAAGAAATTATTGCCAAGTCCAATGTCATGAAGCTTTTCTCCTATGTTTTTTTTCTAAGAGTTCTATAGTTTTAGTTTTTACGTGCAGGTATTTGATCCTTTTGGAGTTAATTTTTGCATGTACCCTAAGGTAAGAGCTGAATGTTAATATACCTTTTTCATGTAGATATCCAGTTTTTCGAACACTATTTGTTGAAAAGACTGTTCTTACCCCATTAAATGGTCTTGACACTCTCGTTGAAAATTATTTGACCATTTATGTGAGGGTTTATTTCTGGGCCCTTTATTCTGTTCCATTAGTTTGTATGTCTGTCTTTATGTCAATACCACACTGTTTTGATTACTGTAGCTTTGTAGTAATTGTTATTTTTCATTTTTCCATAGGTTATTGGTGTGCAGGTGGTATTTGGTTTTTCAGTGGTGATTTGTGAGATTCTGGTGCACCTATCACCCGAGCAGTATGCACTGCACACTATTTGTAGTCTTTTATCCAGCACCCCACTTCCACCCTTCTCCTCAAGTCCCCCAAATCCATTATATTGTTGAAGTGTGAGACCTTCAACACTGTTCTTATTTTTCAAGATTGTTTTGGCTATTTGGGGTCCCTTGAGATTTCATATGAATTTTAGGATGGATTTTTCTACTTCTGCAAAAAATGTCATTGAAATTTTGATAGAACTTGCACTGAATCTGTAGATTGCTTTGGGTAATACTGCCAGCTTAATGATATTAAGTCTTCTAATCTATTTATTTGTGTCTTCTTTCATATCTTTCAGTGACATTTTGTAGTTTTCAGTGCATAAGTCTTTCTTTTCTTTGGTTAAGTTTATCCCTAAGTATTTTATTCTTTTTTTTGTTATTACAAATAAGGTTGTTTTCTTATTTCTTTTTGGGGTTGTTCATTGTTAATATGTAGAAATGCAACTGATTTTTTACATGTTGATTTTGTATCCTACACCTTTGCTGAATTCATTTATTAGTTCTAACAGTTTTTTTTTTTTTTTTTTTTTTAATGAATCTTCAGGGCTTTTTACATATAATCTGGTAAGATGGTTTGAGAAATGATTGCTGGTGAAGGCTGAATGGGACGGTTGCTGGGGTCTCTGCTTGGCAGAAAAAGATGAGGATTTGCAAGGATTTTTATTTCCAGGACCTCATCCTAATGAAGTGTATTTAATATTTGAGACCTTCTATGCAGTTAGCATAGGGTTATGGAAGTGTATATTTTAATCCTTCCTTAGGAAAGTCTTAATCCTTCCTTAAGAAAGCTTATGATATTATTGATAAGGCAAGGCTTATACACGTGACTAAGATAGAATACATCATGTATTAATCATGATAAAGTCTGAGGGATTTAAAATGAGGCAGGGGAAGAAGTAGTGAATTCTTCAAGGGGAAAGTCATGCTGGAGTAGGAACTTAGAGGATGGGGCTTCAGGTAGAGCTAGAAAATCTGATACCTTCAACTGTCAACTAAGATTTTTAGATTAATTTCTTTGCTCCTTGAAGATATTTAATTTTTTTTTTTTTGTTTCTAGAATGAGCATTGTTTTACAGAAGAAACAGGGTCTCAGATAAATTTTTAAATTGGCTGGACTTAGCTTCAATGAAATGGAACTATTAGGCATGACTTGTTATGTTTTTTAGATGAGGTTTGCTACCTAAACGTACATGTTCTTTGTAGAGCAGTAAACTATTTTCCTTTTCAGACATGAATGAACACAGCTCTAGAAGTCACAGTATCTTCCTGATAAATATTAAGCAAGAGAATGTAGAGACTGAAAAAAAACTCAGTGGGAAACTTTATTTGGTTGATTTGGCCGGGAGTGAAAAGGTAATTGGTTCTTTATTTGTATTATCTCTAATCTTCCCCTTTTATTTGCTTCAGTGTGCAATGGTATAATTTTTATGCCCTTCTATTTTCCTGCTTTAAAGAGCATTTAAAGTTTCTGAGGCTCTGCCAAGGTGTTATTACATGTAACCCTTTTCTGTCCTGAGGTCTCCTGTTGGTGACAGGGGCAGGTGCTTTGCCTGCCAACTCTGATTTATCCCTGATGGGCCCTGATGATGATGTTAGGCAAGTGTTGGTTCGACTTAGCCTGTGGCAGAGGCAGCTGCACACATGTGGGAGGGATATGAACTTCTGAGAAAAGAGAAAATCCCGTGTTGTACCTGACTCTAATAGGCCAGGAAAGAGCTTTGCCATGGGAATGTGGCAGTCCTGCGAGGCAGGTTTGTTTTGCTGATGGAAGATCTGGAACCTGGGGCTCTCCCTGCATTCCCTGGTTCTCCCAGCAGTAGGCCAGGGCTGTCCATGTCTCATGTGGGAGGCCTTGGTTCTCTCAGGCAGTGCAGCCTGTAATCAGCCTTAGCCACAAGCCATTACTGTTCTCTGGTTTTGTCCGGACTCTCTTTTGTTGTCGATACCCTGACTCATGCCCTCCCAGGCCCTGGCCAGGGCTGTACTCCAGAGCAGTAGGCTTCCCAGAGTCTCCAGTCTCACTCCCATTGCACCAGTGGAGGCTTCTGCTGCCACAGCTTGGCTGGAGGCACTGACCTCCCTTGAGCAACATCACAGAGCAAGCCCATGTGCACAATGCCCTCTGGCCTCCATCATCACTGACATCATGCTGATTGTCCCCATCAGGGCCAGCCTTGGAGCTTGGTCAGTCTCCCTAACTATGATTGATCCCCACTTAACTGCACTACATACACTACTGAGTTTCCGTATGCCAAGTTATGGCTACTAACATTTACGTAAGTCATGGTTTCTTGGATTGTCCTCTAGTATGCATTTGTAAAACTGTGAGCAGAAAGTCATCTGGGTATTCCTAGTTGGAAATCTAAAATTTTACTAGTATGGACGTGTAACTTTAGTTAAACAGACACACAACAGAATGGAAATAATGGAACATTGTTGTTTATTTACAGCCCAAATACACCTGAACATTGCTTAATACTCACAGACCAGAGTGGAGGCCTGCCTCTGCACAGTGTCAGTGGTTATTGCTAATGATATTTATGGGGCGTTTTTAAATCATGCCTTTCACGTAGTTTCTTTTGCTCACACGCACCTGTTTTTCTTTGCCCTAGATGTGTCCCTATGAATGTGTCAGTGTGATCTTGTAGAAGAGAACTCTGGGCTTTAGTTCCCATCTCCCCTGAATGGTGTTCTTCCCTTAGGCTGGCAGTTTGACATTTCTGGGGCTCAGTTTCCCGTCTGTCAAAGGAGGGTGATAGATGGCACCTGCCTTGTCTATTTCATGGAGTTAACATGCTCCAATGTGAAGGCATCTTAAAATAACACCGTGTGAATAGACTGCTACTATTTGTGACCCATCAGCTACATGATTCCTCTATGTGTAAGCTGAGGTGCCACACAAACAATTCCAAGGGAGTTGAGAATCAATTCTGTTTGGAAAGAAACCTCCCCCTGGACCTGAATTCATCTCTGTCGTCAGGAGTTTCTCCTTTATATGTGATTGAAATTTGCGTAGTTGAATATTGCTTCCCCCCTTCCTTTCTTGAGAGAGCAGCTGCTCCCCGTGCATCGTTTGTACAGTCAGCAGAGACATGAATCATGTTGAGTTCCCCTTTTTTCTAGCATCTGTAAACTGCCCTCTTCCTAGAGCAAATGCTGTCAAGATGAAATTACCAGCGATAACACAGCAGAGGAGGAACTGTGTATGGTCCCTTTGGGTGCAGAGGAAAAAAGACAAATTTACAATGCAATATGCATTAGACTTTTCATGTCTATCCCAAGTTTTTTGTTTTTTGGATATTTTTCATTTTTTCCTTGCTGTGGGAATAAGTAGGGAAGGAACAGAGTCTGGATAACCAACCCTACCACCTCTAGTCATCTGCCTGGATTTGGAGCTTGTAACTTACATTTTTTGCAGTATGCCCATTCATTGTGGCTCAGGACAACATTTTCTCTTCATGCTTCCCTCCGGGCTCCCTTCGGCATGGGGACTGCGGCTCGGTCTTCCAGGGCCCGAGCTACCCATGGTGACAGCACTTCTGGAGCCTGGTTTCCCTGGATGGATGTCCCCTGGGGAAGCATCTGCAGCTCCGCCACTTGAGGTATTTCAGCTATTCCACTAAAACCTAATTGAGAGGAAAATGACGGCAGTAGAGACCAAATCCCCAGCCTCATATGAGCAGGATGGTTTTTTATCACTGTAGGTCTTCTCTACATTTTTCTCCCTTGCTTTCCAGGAGGCTGTCCCCCTTTGCCCTTGTGTGAATTGGAAATTTCTACTTTGTGCTTCCACTGTCCTGTGCTGCTCACTGCTTTCTTTTCTCTCTGGTAGGTCAGCAAAACTGGTGCCGAGGGAGCTGTTCTCGACGAAGCTAAAAATATCAATAAGTCTTTGTCTGCTCTTGGAAATGTGATCTCTGCTTTGGCAGAAGGGACAGTAAGTGATCCTGCCCCCATCTATTAAATAATATTATGAGAAACCACCTTTTGGGTCCTCGTAGTCCCTTTGCCACACACCCCAGAGGCTGGTTTGTTTTACTGTTTGGAAAAGGACAGTGGAATCCTGGCTGTGGATGCCTGCTCGCTGGGAGTTCCCGTCCACTAAGAAGTATGAATGGTGATGCTAATTTCCTATGACCTGGATCAAAGAATGGGCATTCTAAACTTTGGCAAGATCCAAAGACTTGGCCACAAATTCTTGTTTTACTTGGTTCCTAAGCTCAGTGTCTTCATCCCTGACTTGCTTGCTTCTGTGTTTTTCTTAGAATGGGCTGCCAAAACCGATATGTTTTCTTTTCCTAAATAGAAAACACACGTGCCATACCGGGACAGCAAGATGACTCGGATTCTCCAGGACTCTTTGGGTGGGAACTGCAGAACCACCATTGTCATTTGCTGTTCTCCTTCTGTTTTCAATGAGGCTGAGACCAAGTCCACGCTGATGTTTGGACAGAGGTACGTGTGGTCTCTTAGGACCCGTCCTCTGTGCTAGGTCTTAGGTCTTAAGAGTGAGTGGCAAGGCGGGGCACAGTGGCTTATGCCTGTAATCCTAGCACTTTAGGAAGCCAAGGCAGGTGGATTGCCTGAGGTCAGGAGTTCAAGACTAGCCTGGCCAACATGGTGAAACCCTGTCTCTACTAAAAATACAAAAATTAGCTGGGTATGGTGGCATGTGCCTATAGTCCCAGCTACTCAGGAGGCTGAGGCAAGATAATTGCCTGAACCCGGGAGGCAGAGGTTGCAGTGAGCCAAGATTGTACCACTTCAATCTATCCTGGGCGACTGAGAGAGACTCTGTCTCAAAAACAAAGCAAAACAAAACAAACAAACACACAAAAAAAACGTGAGTGGCAAGGGGCTATTGGCAGAGAATCATAAAGTAAGGGACAAGCAGTCTTTTACTAAATTACATCTAGCAGGTGATTTGTAAACTTGAGGTATCACTTACTGAGGCCAAAGCAATAATGATGTTTTAAAATAATATAACAAGAACATGCCAGCTTTTCAAAGGTATGGTGTAAAAAACAAAACAAAACAACCAAACTTATTGTAGATGTGACTTGGAAATGCGCTGGGTGTTACTTTTGTTCTTCATGGCACTGGAGTCTACCTTTTAGGTTCATAATTATTTCAAGTGTATAAATCTCAAGATTGGTAATTGCCTTTAACTCCGATATTTGGGATCCTTTGCACAGTTGCCGATAAAACACCCAGAAGCTTCGGTGAATACAGAATAGAGGTATAAATAGAAAAGAAGGGGAAGGAATCTTTGTCAGCACTGGAGGTAGGAGGTCTGGACTATTTGCTGAAGAGAGACATAGAAGACATCTTCCTACCTTTGAAAATAGCCACACGAGACGTCCTAGATCCCCGGGAGGTGTCCATAGGTGGGCGGCAAGTACAACTCCGTAATCACGAAGCAACAGTTACATGTGTGGTTTGGTCCACATCTTCCTTTATTTTCTTGTCACTTTCTTTTTCACCTACCCCCTCCCACTGTCCAAGGCTTGACCTCCTTTACACATGTTTCCTCCGTTCCAGTGTTTAGGTTCTATCCTTCAGCCCTCCTGCCTCAGTGTTCATTTCTAGAGTGTTTGAGGTGCTGTGGATTGGGCGATCTGAACATCTTCAGTGCTCAGCAAGCTGAGCTCAGGTCTAAGGTTGGAAAATGCGGATTCTGCTGCCATCAGTCCATTCAATTCCGAAGAATCACGTGATCTTTAGACAAGTCATCAGTGCTCCATGCACTTTAACTAGCTCATTTGTAAATGGAGGCACAGAGCACTTCCCTGCCTTCTCCCTGGGAGTGTGTGTTGTGTGGTTATGCCTAAGGAATAGTTTAAGATGAGAGAAAGGACAGATGGGAGTGGGCATTCTGTCTGGGAAATTGTTATGGCTTGTTTAAACTGAATTAAGCCCCAGTCATTTCCTGAGCCCTCAACAGAACATAGAATTACATAGTCGTGGCACCTGTGGGATGTCTAAATAAATAATAATTATATTGAAATGTTGTAGAGCTAATATATCTTTTAAACTGGATTTGGGTCCTTCACTTCCTCCCAAATCACTTCCTTGATTAGTTAAATGCTTAGGCCAAGGGGGTTGCAGTAGGATAACACCTACTTTCCTCAAGGGTCTCAGGAACCCACAAACCAGCATCTGCTTATGGAAAACGAGATCACATCCCGTCCAGTGTCTTAAACTTGAGCATTAACAATTTCCTCTGAAGACATGTTTGAGCAAACCAGCTGTAAGTGTATTTATAAAGGAAACATCTCTTCAAAAAAAATCCTTACCAGCAAAGCAAAAAATATTCTGGCCCTTTTCAAGCCAGAATCACTGTGGGGCACTGGCTATCTTTGCAAGGCTCAGCCACCTTAGGGCACTGCTGTCATCAGGAGGCATTTGCAGCTGTCTACGGGAAGGATTTTGAATATCAGTTAGTGTCTAATATATGTCAGGTGTGCCAAAATTATCATAGCAATTCTGACAGCAATTATCTCACCCTTGTATAGAGTATGAAATCAAGGCTTAGGGGTAAAGCCCTTGGATACCATACCTGAGACCACACAGCCGGTAACTGACTACGCATCTAGGATGTCCTAGGATGCGGTGTCTGAGCACAACCTTCTGGGTCAGTAAACCCAGCATTGAAGCTAATTCTGTGATTGACCCATTCTCTTGTTTACTTCTCCTCTCTGAGCCTCAGTCTTCTCTTCCATAGAGAGAGAGATATAATAATGCCTACTTTCAAGAATATTGGGAGGATTATATGAGTTGCTTCAGTTTTTACCTAGCTCAAGGGCTGGCATGTAGCAGGCTATCAGTGATTGCAAGTTCCACTTTTCTTTCATCTTAAATAATCTCACACCATTGAGGCTTGAAAAGGCCATAGTAGTGGATGGGACTAGACTGAATGTAATGCACTGTAAGGGACAGCACTGTCATATAAGGGGGAGGATTAAATAAAGTAGAATTGGAATTACATTTTGGGAATGAACAAATAAAAAAATACTGCAGATAATTTGGGCTTCCAGGAAATAAAAAGTAATGCAAATTATATTTTCAAATGAAATAAGTTGGTCTACATTCTTTTATCAGAGTCATTTAGACTCTGCTCTCTGTGACAGCAGGGACCGAGTTTGTCACAGGCATTAGTTTCTCATCAACCACTCTGCATAACTAGTTCACAGTAGATGGTCAATAAATAAATGCTTATCAAATGAATGAACAGATGAATCTAAAGCTTATTGCATAAAATTTCTTGGAAAATTAAGGCAGTTGCTGAACTTTGACGCCGTTACATCCAGAAGTTTGGCTGGGTTTGGATCTGGTTTGCTTTCCAATCTATTATTGGAAATGTGTGAGGTTTTGTTTCTTTCCCTTTATCCCCGAGTTAGTTAATGGATTATTTAAGGATGCTGAACTATTCTACAGGGCCAATACCTGTTGTATTGTTAAATATACTCATTGAACCCAATTATACAGCAGACACAAGACTGAACATCGGATTAGACATGGTATGTGATAGCTAATGAGATTAAGCACTTTGAACTCAGAAAAGACTGCTGGGCACATCGCAAATTCATTGTAATGAGTGTTCATTATATTCTTATTACAGGGGTGGCCAAACCTTAGGGCAGCATGAGGTTCCTTAGTTATTCCTTTGTGGTTCTTTCAAGGGCGTGAAGAGAGTACATGTTTGTTGTTCTGCTTGACTGAACTGAATAATACAATGCGTAGCATGTTGGTTTTTCTTGTTGTTGTTGTTGAGACAGAGTCTCCCTCTATCAGACAGGCTGGAGTGCAATGGCACAATCTTGGCTCACTGCAACCTCCTTTTCCGGGGTTCAAGCAATTCTCCTGCCTCAGCATCCTGAGTAGCTGAGATTACAGGTGTGTGCCACCATGCCTAGCTAATTTTTGTATTTTTAGTAGAGATGGGGTTTCACCATGTTGGCGAGGCTGGTCTGGAACTCCTGACCTTGTGAGCCGTCCGCCTTGGCCTCCCAAAGTGCTGGGATTACAGGCGTGAGCCACCACACCTGGCCTGTAGTATGTGTTTTGAAGCAGTTAAATCTGCAGATCCCTGAAGGCATCTACCAAGAGTCCTGTTAGCATTCTTCAGGACTCAAGGTTAGATACTGGAATTTAAAGGGAAAAATTTACCGTGTTTATTTCTTGGATTGATATATTCTAGCTCTTCCATTCAGTTGGGCTAGTTTTCTTTAGTCCCCTGAATGCCCAGCATCGTGCCATTAAAGAAGTAAGAGCCATCTCCCATGCTCTCAAAGAGCTTTTAATCTAGTTGAGGAGGCAGCACTTGAATTCCCAGGCAATAGAAAGTCAAAAAGCCAGAGTCAAATTAGAGCACTTTTATTTTTTTTCCTCTGGCTTCCAGAGTTCTATTTTGTAGTCTTTAATTACCCTCCCAAACTACTTTTACAGCACTATATGAAAAAGATATTTATGTTTTAGAAGTGTGAACTCAAATCATCCAGTTGTGTTGGAAGCCTATTTAATGTACCGTGATTTAGGGCCATAATAAAGGGAAAGAGGCCCTCTGAGGGGCAGACCAATCGGTTAGGAAGGTCTGAATCAGCACATCTTTGGCACCAGGAGTTTGATTGATCCGGCATGAATGATTCAAGGCTTTATTTGTATGTTGAATGTGGAAGGAGAATTGATATCTTAGGGAAAGTAATATTCTTTCTTCTTTTCCTGATGTGCACTTAACAATGTCATGTCACCATTTTAATTGTGTCGTCTGCCAGCTTAGTGGCAGCTAGATTAGGCAGACCCTGAATAGTGTGCGTATGAAATTTATGTCACCAGAACATGAGAACACGTTACCTATGAGAGTAGATTGAGCATTTTGGCCAAGGCAGACACTTGGCTACAGTCTGACATAAAACAAAAAGAGGCTTAAATCATTCCTGTTGCGGGGTCTGTTGCTGAAACATCACCAGGGTTAATTTTTGCTCTTGGAAAGAAGAAATACTGTGGGTGACATACATTTATCTAGATGCCAAGTCCTCATCTGTGTCATTTCTGAATGGTTCTCAGGGGACCAGAACTTAAAATTAAAGACAAAAAATTTTAATTTCTCCTTCCTGTCCTCTTTCCTTCCCTCACAAGCAGGGAAATGGCCTCACCAGGAGCTGGGAAGGTGCTTTGGAGCAGTGGTCCTTCCAGAAGAAGGTTTGGGTGTTTTAGATGGGAACTAGGACTCAGAGCAGATTATAAGATTAGCTTCTGATTAACTTTATGTGTCAAGTTGGCTAGGCCATAGTGCCCAGTTACAAATCAAATGGAAATTGAGACATTGCTGTGAAGGTACTTTTTAGATGTGCTTAGCACTTATAATAAGTTGACTTTAAGTAAAGCAGATTACCCTCGATAATGAGGGCAAGCATCATCCTCTCAGTTAAAGGCCGTAAGAGCTAAAATGGAGGTTTCTCAGAGAAGACAAAATTCTACTTCAAGATGGTACCATCAACTGCAGCCTCAGTTTCCAGCCTGCCCTATGGCTTTCAAACTTGCCAGCCCCCATAGTCATGTAAACCAATTTCTTAAGTAAATAAAAGAGTAAGGTATATCATATATACGTATATATGTATATATAATAGGATCTTATATATACAATAGGGTATATAATATGTTTTCTGTCTATATTTATCTATCATCTGTCTCTATCTCCTATTGGTTCTGTTTCTCTGGAGAGCTCTCACTGATAGTGAAGAATGCTATACTCTCTATCCTCTCCTGCTCCCACAGAGGGGTAATCTCAGTTTCTCTCTCTCACACACCATTCACAGTGCAGAATCACACATTACAGATTTATTCTATGTGCTGAAGGTGTGAGGTTGTGTAGAGCTCCTTACTCAAATGTCAGCATTATCCTGAATACCCGGTGAGAGAAGGAGGATGCTGAAACAAAAGGTATGAAGGTACCAGGGACAAATATCTTTGTGGTTCTTCCAGGGAAGCCAAAGTAATTAGAAGAAACCCCAATGGTAGGCACTCCTCATGTCATTTAGAACTGACCGTGGCCAGGAAATATGAGTATAGGAAACCACTGGGGAAGCAGGTGGGGATGAGATTCATCAGAATGCAGCGGTTCGAGGTCTTCTCCCCATTCAAGGAGGGCTTTGTTCAAGTGCCAGCTAAGAGGATACCTTCAGTGTCCTCACATATGAGTGCTTAACCTCGGTAGTGGAGATGGGTACCATCAGCAGTCTTGGAAGCTGGCCATGTGCTTCTGTACGTGTAAACAGCAAATTGAGTGACAGAAAGATTGAATGGTGCTGGGAAGGAGATAGTAGAACGCTCAAGAATGGGGAAGAGTGTTTCCTTTTCCATTCTTTAGTAGAATCTTTTCTGACTTAACTCTCTCTGTAGCAGTACCTAGATGGAAGATGTACCGTGGCCTCTGCTCTTTGTCCCCTGGGCTTGGGCTGCCTTTTCTAAGGGTGGTTAACATGCATTAGCTTTGAGGTCTTTAAAAAACTTGGTCCTAGTTCCACTCCCTGTGGGGAGAAGGTGCCTGGGGCACCTAGATCATATATTATTGAAGTAGTGCTTGACTTGCTGAATCAAGCCAAAACAAGGAAAAGATGCAAAGCAGACACCCTGATAATGGCATCCTCACAATTTGACTCAGTTTTAAAAGCATGTCTTGCTGGTAGGGTATACATTTAGGACTGAATTGAAGTTCTTTCCCGCAGTAGCCTTTGGTTAGGATTTTGTTCAGTGCCTGCTGTGGTAATAACTTGTGGAATAGACATTGATAGCTGTATACACATTGGGGGCTCTGATTGAAAAACATGAGAGTTTTTAGAAATGAAGAGCCCACTTTTATATTTCTCTGTGAATGATCAGGCCACTTTGGATTAATCAAATAGTATCATAGTCAGTTTGACCTTTAAAGAGGATGAGTGAACAGTCAGTAAGTGGCTAGAATAAGGCTTCTTTGGGTCATTGGCTTGTTTCTCTATTTCAAAGAGATAATGTCCCAGAACTATAAGGCTGGTTGGTATCACAATTGCTATATAGCTTCTGCTAGACAAAATTACAAAACCTGCCTTAAGAGCACTTCTTAATTTCTGCTGTCTTCTTGATTTTGTGTCTCCCTGTAAGCTACCTGAAATTCTTTTGAGAACAAGGCTGAGCAGTAAATGGACACGTGTGAGCCTGTACTCAAGCTCCGGTCATGTCCACTGGCAGCCTCGCACCCCAGATCCAAACCTAAACAAGGCAGCAGACCACTGTGAAACAGGCATTGATGGCAACTAGCTAAATATTAACAAAGGAGGAAACTGATTTTTTTCTTTTTTGTCCTCTGAAATCAGTTAGAGCTAATTAAGGGAAAGTTAAGTTTGAATGTCCAAATAGAAAGAAGCTAGTGATCATTAGACTCCTTCATTCTCTAAATTTGCCAAAGTTAATGGTAAAAAGAAAAAGAAATTGTAGATATTCTACATCCTTTTACCCTTAGTCTCTTGGGGGAATGAGGGACTGAGACCCTCTTTATTCCACTTTGCAAGATTGTTCTTGACATCCTAGATAGAAGAATATTTGTTCTATTAAAAGAAAAACAATAAACCTTAGAGCACAAAGATTCAATATCTCTCTTAGTAACTCTAGTTTATTCTGCATCTGGAAATTCTTGTATCTGGTTTCTTTCTGCATCAATTTATTTTTCTTAACTCAATTTTTATTGAATATAATATAGTAAAATGCATAAACTTAAGTGTCTTGTATTTTTTTACAAATATATATATATACACACACACATATATATATACACGTATATATGTACACACACACACACACACACACACACACACACGTGACCACCACCCAGCATCTTGGGAGCCTCTCTCTGGGACCTTCTCAGTCAACACCGAACTATCAAGGGTAATTGTCACCCTAACTTCCATCAACATAGATTAGTATTGCCTGTCTGTGAACTATACAAAAATGAAATCACACAGTACTGTATGGTATCTAGCTTCTTTCATGCAGCATTTTATCTGTGAACTTCACCTAGGTTGTTAGGTATAGTGGTAGTTTATTTTTCACAGTTATATAGTATTCTGTTGTATGAATATGGCTTATAGGTATCCATTCTATTGATGGATATTTAGATTATTTTCATTTGCGGAAGATTATAAATACAATTACTACTACATTGGTTGTCATGCCTTTGGATGAATATTTGTCCTCATTTCTGTTGGGTGGGAGCAGGTCATAAGCTGTGAAATATTCTGCTTTAGTAGATACTTCTAAAGATTCTTCCAAAATGACAGTAATAATTCACACTCTTTTCAGTAGCAGTTGACTGTTATAGTCATTGCTCATTCTCAACAACAGTTGGCATTATCAGTTTTAAATTTGTTAGCCATTCTATTGGGTACGTTAAGGTTTCTCATTGTAGTTTTAATTTGCATTTTCCTGAAGGCCAATGACGTTGAACACCTTTTCAGGAGGTGTTTTATTGGCACTTCTTTTATGAAGTGCCTGTTCCAAGTCTTTGCCCAGTTTTTTCTTACTGATTTAAAGGAGTTATTCTGGGTAAACCCTTTGTCAGGTATATGTATTTGATATATCTTCTCCCACTTTGTAACTTGCCTTTTAACTCTTTTAATGGTTACTTTTAATGAAGAGAGGTTTTTAATTTTAATGAAGTCAAATTTATTTTTTCTTTCATGTTCTCTTTTAAAAAACCTTTGGCCAGGCGCAGTGGCTCATGCCTGTAATCCCAGCACTTTGGGAGGCCATGGCGGGCAGATAACCTGAGGTCAGGAGTTTGAGACCAGCCTGGCCAACATGGTGAAACCCCATCTCTACTAAAAATACAAAAATTAGCTGGGTGTGGTGGCATGCACCTGTAATCTCAGCTACTTGGGAGGCTGAGGCAGGAGAATCGCTTGAACCTGAGAGGCGGAGGTTGCAATGAGCCGAGATCATGCTACTGCACACCAGCCTGGGCAAGAGAGTGAGACTGTCTCAAAAAAAAATCTTTGCCTACCCTAAGGTCTTGAAGATACTGTCCTATATTTTCTCTAGAAGCTTTATTGTCTTAGTTTTCACATTTATGTCTGGGATCTCTCTGGAGTAGAATTTTTTATATGGCATCGGGGCTGGGGGATAAAGTTCCCCTTCCCCTCACTACCATATATTGAGAAGACTGCCCTTCCCACTCTTCTCTATGGGTACTTTGTCATATGGTCGGATGGCTATCATCTGAATGCCTGTTTCTGGACAATTTATTCTGTTTTATTTCAAAGTTTGTGACAATTTGATCAGGTATAATTTATAAGTGGCTTTATAAGTAAGTGTTGATACTCAGTCCTCTAACTTTGATCTTCAGAACTGTCCTTGCTATTCTTCGTCTTTTTCATTTCTATTGTAAATTTCAGAATCAGCTTGCCAATTTCTATACACATACACAAACCTCAGGGTTTTTTTTTTGGTGGGGGGAGGATTACTTTAATTCTCTAGAACAATTTTAGGAGAATTAACATCTTTCTCTATCAGTGCAAGCTGATTTCTTCATATTCTACCTTTAGTGGATGTAAAGGCCCCGCTTGTCACATTTGGACTGAATGAAGTTTTGGGGCTCTAGGGTGGGACATGGATTCCCACTTTATTTGAATTCTAAATGGAAGTTGGGTTGTGCATCTGTAGCTGCTCCTCTGGATCTTTTCTGTACCGTCTCTGCCCTGCTCTGTGCCTTAGGAGGGTGACTGGTTTGGACTCCTGCAATGGGTTCCTTTTCCTCTGGCTTCCAGTTATGTTCAACCAGTGGGGAAGGAACACAGGCAGGCGATCAGGAGGAGAGAAGTGCCTGAGGTGCAGGTATTTATTTCCTGGCTTCCTTCCTGCCAGATCGTTTTGGGTTGGCTATGTCCCTAACACTGCTGTTATAATTCATACCTACCAGGCAATCTTTTCCTTCTACCCTTTCCTCTCTGGGTCCCCTTCAGCCTAAGGGTAGTAACGGCTTCCCCATCACTAATGTGGGTACCACATTATCCCTCGTTATTTCCTAACACCTTTCCATACTTTGTTAAGCAGTCTCCAAATCGTGCAGTTTGAACAGGTCATCTGTTTCCTGCCAGGACCATAATTACTATAGAAGTGGGGATTTTCTAGGGAATTTTAGAAAGTACTTTGAGAATGAGGACCAGTTCAAACAATGGTGATAACCTTGCTGAATCTGCTCACAAATGTGCCTCTGGCTAAACCTGCCTGAGTACAGCATAAAGGCTGCAGTTTTCTCTTTCTGGTATCATGTGAAATTATCAAGGGACTCTTTATGATTTAAAAAGTAAGATTAGTAGCCTTGAAGTGTGCCCTTAAGTATCCATAAGCATTTTAGCCATGAGTTATTTTTCACTTTTTGTCTTACTAAGTTGATAATAGATGCTTGGGGTGTTTGTGCTTGCATCTGAGAGGTGAGAGTGTCAAACTCAAACAGACTTTAAAGTAGTAATAAAATTGCTGCTATTTGAAAAATTAGACTCAAAGCACTTCTAGGGACAGCAGCCTCGAGCTACAGTAAACAAGAGAGAATTACCCTAATTCTTAAATGGAGTCTTACATTGAAGTTGTTTAACTCCTCTTTTGACAGTTGGGTTATTTAGTTGTCTGCTCTAGGAATGAATTTTTGGAATGACATCTGTAGCGCTGGTGAGGACTGCTAAATTTCTTGCACTGAAATAGAAATCATGTCATTTGCTGACAATGGTAATTAACCTGAATCACAAATCAGATTGTGCTGGCAAATATGATGGTGTAAGAATTGTTTGAAGTTCAAAATGAAAAAGTCAATAGCAAATAAAACAGCATATCACATATTTCTTAATGAAGCTTTACCTTCTTAAAAAGTGAGCCTAAGTGGAGTTTCTTTTTTAATTGGACGAGGCTGCTTAGGTGTTTGTTTCTGCGCATGCTGAGGAGGGCTGTGCCTTTGGTTCTTGGTATTGCCTGGTGCAGCTGCTGATTGGTGCCTTTGGGTTACTCTCCAGCTACCATCCCTGTGGCATCACCACCGCCCAGGCCATGTGCCTGAGGAGAACGCATCATCTCCTATACTGGAAGTGGCAAGATGGTGGCCATTAGGCATGTTTGTTTATCCCACATGTTATTTTTATAAATAGTTTAAAACTGAGAGACATAAATTAAAAAAAACAGTTTCTGACTTTCAGGGAAAATCTGAATACTGTGGGGCCTCCTCACCACATGGTAATTGATGATGGGCTCTGATGCGGGGGCGTTTACTCAGCAGGGAGCCATGGTGTCACCTGGCCAGTTTCACTTGGCTGTGGGACCCACCTGAC
The DNA here is from genome assembly GCF_030222135.1 of Aotus nancymaae. Lineage (NCBI taxonomy): Eukaryota > Metazoa > Chordata > Mammalia > Primates > Aotidae > Aotus > Aotus nancymaae. The sequence goes on along the minus strand of NW_026988442.1, from coordinate 63,044,951 downwards.
CTGTAAGGCAAGTGTTGATATGTTAAATACATCAGGGGTGGTTCTGGATACCAGAGGTGAGGAAGAGAAATAATTGATTCTGTTATTTCTGTCTGTGTATCATGGTATAAGAAACTCCAAGCTCCAAGAGGCCAGAGACCTTGTCCATCTGTCATGCCGTACCCCAAATTCATAAATGTTAATTGAACTGAAAAGACCATCAACTTAGGAAGGTAAATCTGGTGATGGCATGCAGGGGGCTTTAAGGAGTATACTGAACATTTGGAAAATGCTATAAACATAAGGAGGGCTGTGAACATAGACTGAGACAGTGGCAGAGGAAAAAGAGACAGAAGAAACCCTGAGACAATTCAAATCAGCCTCCATTAGATTTAGAGACCAGTGGGATATGAAGGAGAAAAGAAAAGGATGAGCTTGGAGCCTCAAGGGGTAGTGGTGACATTAGACCAGTTAGGAGGATGGTTGGGGAAAGTCACAGGATCCCTTCTGCTTCCCTATTTCCAGTCTTTTGATATGAGAAATCTAAGGCTTAATCATATTGATTTAGCTAATGCTAATAATTAGCTGAATTGTCCTTTATGGTTTTAATCCCAGAGCTAAGACCATCAAGAATACAGTCTCTGTGAACCTAGAACTGACAGCAGAAGAATGGAAGAAGAAATATGAAAAAGAGAAAGAGAAAAACAAGACTTTGAAGAATGTTATCCAGCATCTGGAGATGGAGCTGAACAGGTGGAGGAATGGTAAGGAGAAGTGGAGAGGAAGAGTGAGGCATGAGGGTGTGATTTTTTCCTTTTTTTAAGACAGAGTCTCACTCTGTTACCCAGGCTGGAGTGCAGTGGCGTGACCTCAGCTCACCGCAACCTCTGCCTTCCGGGTTCAAGCCATTCTCCTGTCTCAGCCTCTGAGTAGTTGGGATTACAGGCACGTACCACTATACTGGGCCAATTTTTGTATTTTTTTTCTTTTAAGTAGAGACGGGGTTTTACCATGTTGGGTAGGCTGGTCTTGAACTCCTGACCTCAAGTGATCCACCCACCTCGGCCTCTCAGAGTGTTGGGATTACAGGCATGAGCCACTGTGCCTGGCCAAGTATGTGCTTTCTTTTTCTTGTGACTGTTGGCATCCTGGGAGACACTTGGGAAAGTTGGGACAATGTGCAGCTTGGTTCCTCCTGCTAACAACCTGTGTGAACAGGAAGATGCTCTCAGTCCCTAACACAGGCACCATCCCCATCCCATCATTTGGCTAGCATGCATTGTTAGTGTGGACCAGTGACTATTTGCAAGGCTGCCTTAATCTGCTTCCAATGAGATGCCCTCTATCTATTATTGTAATAACTCTAGTACTCCTATTTGTAGGTTAGAGGAAAGTGCCTGAGACTTGGTGGCTCAGATTGCTTTTGACTTAAATGAAAAATGTCATTCTCTCCTATGTGAGTTTTATCACTGGTTTGGGGTTAAAAGTCTACCTCTGGAGGACACTTGCATTTTTTGGCCGAACTCATCTTCATGCTCTGCTTCTTCAGAGCCAGAAATAAAGGGCTCTCGGAGGAGCCCTGTGCTAAAATGGAGTCTTAAAGGCTTGGTTCGTGACTCGTTTTCCTTCTTCCCCAAAACATTCTCTTCGGTTTGTTCTACTGGGAGAAAATATCTCAGAGAGCTGACATGCAGTGGGTGGGTGGGTTGTGGGTGAGGTGTTAAGAGGGGTTTCCAGATCTAAGTGCAGACAGATTATTTTAGTGATTTTAGCATTGTGACGTAGGTTAGAAGGTAGAAGGCTTTTTTTTCTTTTTGACTAAAATAAGGCAGGTTGGTGTGTGTGTAGGGAAATGGCGGATAGTTGGAAGCTGTTCTTCAGGTCCTCTGCTGCTGTGTTCAGTATTTTAGGTGCTGCAGCAGGACCTTGGCTTTGGGTAGGGGTAGGAACTTGGGGGTTGTTGTGCAGGATCGGGAGGTAACGCTGACTGTTTGTAACTGCAGCAGATTGTCTTGTGATTACATGTTTGCCACTGCTTTTTGCTGGTAAGGGTGGGGTGTCAATGAGCTATCGTTTAATAGAAAAACGATTGCGTGGCAAACAAGACTTCAAGACAGGTTCCAAAAATGACCTAGTAGCCTAAATAACATGATTCTTTTCTTTTTGAAAGATTTTCTAGCTGCACACGTGTTTGGAAAGCTGCTAGAATAATTGAATAATTCATCACCTGGGGCTGGAGGATGATTCCTTACAATTTGGCAGGAGTGGGAGAGAAGGGAGCAGTAGCTGGCAAGGTGGGGAGCGGCTATATGAAGTTTTATTTCTGGAATCCTCTAGGTCAGTTCTCTGTTCGGTGACCAGGACTTTCAGTAAAGCCTTTTGGTAAAGGATTGGCAGGGGCTGGCTTTAGAAACATTACAGGGTGGGCAATTAACCTTTTCTTTCTCCCATCCTTTTCCATCTCTTGCCAGACTTTAACCTTGCAGTTCTTCATCCCTCATCGAATGCCGTTCTCTGGGATCTGCCCATTGCCCTGTTTGCCTGACTAACTGTCATGCCTAGCCTCTTTTGGGCACTCAGTCCTATTCTTAGCCTCTTTACTTGGGCATCATTTTAACTGTTTGTCTGTCTTTGAACACCTTGCAAGTCTCCTTAGAAATGTACTGTTTTCTGTGCCCTATTGGGTAAGATCCTACATGAACAACTTTAAGTTGCATAATTTGGGAAAATTAATGGATGATAATGTACTCTAGCACAGAGTAGACCTCCAATAAATGTATGTGGAGCAAACATATGCTTAATGCAGGTGCTGGAGATTAAAGGGTGGGCAGTCAGATGTGGTCTCTGCCCTTCAGGACGGTCTGAGCGGGGAGGGAGGTAAATGCCAGTCCTCACCAATAAGTGTATGATGATAGTCCACGCTGCATACCAAGAAGGGGAAGCACAAGTGCCAAGAGTTATACAACAGAGGGCCCTGACCTTGACTGAGAAGCCAGTGAGGGTTCCTTGAATATGCAACATAGAGATGAGTATCTGAGAGAAGCAGCAGTTAGCCGGGCAAAATAGGAGGCATGAGGTGGTGTGGGGGCTCCGAGAGTGGAGGACACAGGCCAGCCGGGAGCACCGGCTGAGATGGGCTGGAGGAATGGGCGGGGCTCTCCCATGTAGGTCTACACAGTCCTTGTTCAGGATTTTGGTCAAGGGTGTTAAGCTGGTCATACATTTGCATTTTTGAAGATCCATCGGCTGCATTGGAGAGTGGACGGCAAGTCGGAGGAGAACTGGGAGCTGGGGGGGATCTTCCAGGGATGAGATTATAGTATTGAAGTAAGAGACAGGGCAGTAGGAAGGGAGAGAAATGGATGAACCTGAGAGGTATTAAGGAGGAGAAATTAGCTGGGTGTGGTGAGGAGTTGGCTATGTGAGAGGGAGGTTTCAGTGACAGCTGTGAGTTTACCGCTTGCTGAGTTGGATGGGGATGCTGGAGGAGAACCAGACTTGGGGTGAGGGAGGAGGGAGTTTGGGGGTCCCTGTGGAACATCCAGGGAAACATTATTCAGATAAGAAATTAGGACTGAGAGTCTGGAACTCAGAGGATTTGCTTGAGTTGGAGTCATCGATCTTTAGGTAATAACTGAAGGCATAGGTAGGCGTGAGGGCCCTTTGGACTACAAAGAAGAGAAGACAGAGTCTGAGAGGCTCCCAGGACCTCCACTGCCACATCACCACTGGTTGTGATGGGAGAAGGAGATGGGAGGGATTCTGCACAGCTCTTCTTTCCTCCCCAGCTAACATTTGTTTTTCAAGGTGAGGAGGAGACTAACTGGGAGTGGTGAGGAGTTGGCTATGGGAGAGGGAGGTTTCAATGACAGCTGCATGTTTTTTGGCTTGCTGAGTTGGATGGAAGGTGAGACCATTCCCTAAGACTGGGGATACTGGAGAAGAACATCCTCCTGTATTGGCGATGGTGAAAATTGGTGAAATACTGCACTATTGCCTGCCTAGAGGCTGGTCTCACCCTCCCCCACACCTCCACCTGTACCAATTTTTAACCCTTTGTAACTTGATGGGTGCTATAGATTGAATGTTTTGTGTCCACCCAAATTTATTTCTGGGGGCAAAGTTCTTAAATGTAGAGAACTGACTCTAGTGATGTAAGTTTCAGGAGAGAAGGAGAGTAGTAAGGGGCAGTGAGGAGGCAGGGAGAGGTCCTTTTTCCCGTGAAGGGGGCAGAGCTACCTCAAGGGGTAACTCTGCATCTCATGCGATGTATCAGTGGGTGTCACAGGGACAACAGACTGGGCCAGGCTTCTTGTTACATTCCAGGGCTGGGCATTTAATCCTCAGGTGGCCCTGTGACCATGAGTGACAGGCCAGAAAATGTCCCAAAGTGGATCGGTCTCTGGTAAAGCTGTGATCTGACCTGAGTGGGCCTGGCTCTAAAGTTGATTCTCTTTGTCTTGTCTGCACGACCTGTTCATAGAGCTAGCAGAGTGATTTGTGTGCAGGGCCAGTTAGATGAGTGTAATAAATATCACACCAGAAAAGGGGGCACTGGAAGCCCTTCCGTGGTGTCTCCAGGTGTCAGTCCTAAGTCTTTAGAGAAGATAATGAGGGCATGGCTGGTGTGTGTAAACGTGAGAGCTGGGCTTTTAAGATGCGGAGTAGGAAAGAAGCAGTGCCCTTCACTAAAATCAGGGTAGCAGGGTTGTCAATTTTCCTTTGAAACTTGACCACACATTGGTTCTAAACTTGTAGGAGGGAGCTACTTAGTTCCCCTCAACATCTCCTAGGTATGATAGTTCCACATTGCGGTCTCAACGAATTGAAGAGGCCTTGTCAATTGTGTGCACTCTCCCTGGGAAAGAGATTTCTTTCTTTGCATGGTATTTATAATTTAAGAGTTTGGCTGCTATACTTCAGCAGCTGGACAGCAAGGAAGGAGTGTGTGTAGCAAAGAGTGTGTGTGTGTGTGTGTGCATGCGCATGCACACGCTTGTACTTTTTCCTACTTGCCGTTACATAGAATGAAATAGCAATACAAAGGAGTAGGAAATCAACTCCAGATCAGGTGCAGGCAGATAATGGAGATAAGTGAAAAGAGGTAAGTTTGATCCAGCTGGCAGTGATGGGGCTGTGCCACAGGACGGGGCGTGCCCTGCCCTACATCATTTGAAACTGGTGAAATACTGCATCGTCTATTACATGCTTACAGGTTGGTCTCACCCTCCCTGACACCTCCACCTGTACCAATTTTCAACCCTTTGTAGCTTGATGGGTGCTATAGATTGGATGTTTTGTGTCCACCCAAATTCATATGTTGAAATCTTAACCCCTAAAGTGATGGTAATAGGAGGTGGGGCCTTTGGGAGGTGACTGGGGCCTGAGGATGGACCCTCACGAATGGGATTAGTGTCCTATGGGTTCTGAGAGAGCTTGCTTCTCTCTGCTCTCCACTATGTAAGACTAGAATGAGATACTATCTGCAAATCCAGAAGAGGGCCCTCACCTCGAGGGCCCAACCATGCTGGCTCTCTGATCTTGAACTTCCAGCTTCCAGAACTATAAGAAATAAATTCCTGTCATTTATAAGCCACCCAGTCTATGGCACTTTCTTATAGCAGCTGCAGCTGACTAAGACGGGGTCCACTTCAGGATGTAGGTCTAGCAGTTTTCTTCTTTGGGCTCTGTTGAACCTTGATTCTCAGAATAAGGCCTGTGACTCATAGCACATACACTACACTAAGCTTTAATTCCTTTGTGACATTGCCTTGAGGGCAGGATAACTCTGGGCATGTCCATGTGGCTAAGGAGAGCCGTGCACTGGCCTGGTTTCATTCCCCAGGGTGCTAGTTAGGATCCTTGGTTTGCAAGAGACAGGAATTGACACTGCCTGGCTAAAGCAAAAAGAGAATGCATTAGAAGGATATGAATGATTAGCAGACTCCAAAGCATAGCAGAGGCACCAGGATCCAACAGGTGTAGGCTGGGGCTGCTCCAGGGATACAGGCAGCAGAAAGAGGCAGGTCTCTTAAGTGGCCACACCTGGAAGTAATGCTTTTTCCCTTCTCTGTGTGATTATGTTGGCGAAGCAGAGGCCCAGGATAGAAGGGAGAATACTGTACTTACTGGTGTGCCTTGGCTGGGGAGAGGCAGGGCACTTTGATAAATTGTCTGATGAAGACTGAACGTAGTTGAGGGGGCCAATTCCTTAAAAGGAAGTTGAGGTGCTATTTTATAAGAATGGGTGTCAAGTGGCTGAAAAGCAACAGATGTTCACCATAATCTACTAGTGACATCTTGTGGGCCGTAATCGATGGCTGGTCTTTCTTCGAATCTGGAGGCTCTGTTGGCTCCTTAGCCTCACGGAGATTTGTTCAGCCTGCTTGCTTAAGGAACAGATAGATGGAGTGGGGCAGTTGCCAGAAAATGGAATTTTTTAAAAAGCGCTATTGCTTTGTTGCTCATATGTGCGGAAAAGACTCGAACAATCCTATATATGGAGATAGATTTAGATAGTTGGATTCAGAGTGAATTACGGCTCCAGCTCATGCTAACCTCCTCCCAATCCATCAAGAAAACTCTTGACAGGAGGACGGGGAGGGAGGGGTGAAGGCTGGGTGCACAGTTCCCTGTTGCTGTCAGGTCAGTCTTCACACGTTCTCTCTTCTGATACTTTGAATTTTGCACTTAAAAAATAACTTTGTACAGGGATTTAAGTCATAAAAAGGAGGACCTAAAAATCCAGGTGTCAGGAGAGCAGGGAAATGATCTGACAATCTGGCGTATCTGCAGATTCTTTTCTCTTGAATAATTGCCCGTAAGATTGAAAAACAATGGATGTAGGTTTACCTTATCTGCTAAAGTCATACAAAGAAATGATTTCATCACAGGCTGAGACAGTGTGGAACAATCGGCAGTCTTTAAAGCAGATTTGTTCTCCCAGTTCAAAACCTGTGAGGCCAGCAGGCATGGCTCAGTAACTAGCTAAATCTGTAGCCTCTAGTCTGATTTGGGGCTTTGTGGAACTTGGGGACCGCCGCAATTGGAACACAATTTGCTCTTTTGGCATTAAACCTTCGAAGATGCTGGCTCCCTTCTCGAATTCATGATTATAATGGGCTCTCAGAAATTAGCATTTCATTGGAGATATCTAATTTACTAGGCCCTCTGCTTGCTTTTGAGAGCACAACCAAACTCTGTAATAGAAATACCGTCTGTCCACTAAGAGAATGTTGTGGCCTGTTGAGGAGGTCATGAATGGAAGGAGGATGCAGAGTCCCAGGTGACCAGTTTATTAGAAAATCGCTCTAGAAGGGATTAGAGGATGTTTTAAGCTGCTTATAGTATTTTTAGGAATGAGGGTGAAAGATGCTATTTGCATGCAAAATAATCTCATAAGGGAATGAATTTTTTTTTTACACATCCCATTTATATAATGACATCTTGTAGCCAGCTGCTGTCACCCATCTGGCAACTTAAAGATTTCCTTTTAGTTTCTTTGATATAGAAATTACCTACCATTAGGTCTGCCACTGGGCCTATTTAATTGGTATTAAAAGAAAGCACCTCGTTTGCCAGATTTGCTGTGGTTTCTGGCGGAAGCTGTGAGTGACCAGCAAATCTCTGCTCCGGAGTTACTGAGAGAATGCAATTACCTTTCTGCGTTCTCCTGAGGCTTTAGGAACTCAACTTATGAAAAGGATAACTAGCTTGTTGCTACTTCATGTGTGAAATTTTAATGAATTACTGGCAGTCTAATGGTTTTCTTTCTTTAAAAAAACCCCAAAAACCTATTTTAGAAATTTTAATAGCCCTAATGAGAATTTTTGATTAGTCTGTCATTCTCATCTATTGCAGTTGATGGATTTCTATTTTTTGTAGAAATGTTATTTACACCCTCTGGGAGTTTTTATTTTATAATTAGAATGCTCTGTAAGCCTTACAGGTATGCTTCAGTGAATGCTTCTATGTAAACACAAATCTTTTTAGTCCTTAAAGGTAATTACATCTGACAATAGTAAATGCCAGGATGCTTATTTAAACAAGGGGAAGGTTTCCAGTGTGTGTGTGGGGATGGGGAGGGGGTGGGGAAGCCTTTCAGATGTTTTACAATATTATGAGTTCTTTTCCTATAGATGGCAGGTATAAGCCTCAGGGGCTAAACTAAGAGAAATCTGCTTTTAATGCAAAGAGGGACACTAAAAATAGATGCTAACCTTCCTTTGGTGGTCTTTTTCTCCTTCTCCCACCATGAGCGTTCAGGGTGTTATTTCTCCAGGTTCTGTTTGCAGCTGTCTTCCTTGTTACAACCAGTTATTTCGTAATCACCTGGTGGGGGCTTCTCCAGAGACTCGGTCCACTGCAGTGCAGGGAATATTCTCGATTAGCGTGGTGAGATTGCCATGGAGACAGATAGCCTGGTGTCAGGTCTTGCCTAGTGTTGGGAATTTACAATCCCCAGACGTGTTTGTGAGCTGGACAGTGCAGTTACCAGGCACACTTCTGGAAGTCATTTTCTCGGTCCTTTGAAGGGCAGTGGTGGTGGAAAACCAGCTCTTGGTTCCTCTACGGGCAGGAGCTGTGCTGCTTTAGTTCCTGAGTGTTGCGGCTTTGTTCTTCTCCGTTGAAATGGCTGTTGTAAAAAATAATCCTGACTGCCTGACCTTTAGAATGTAAACTGGAAAGAGCTGGTTGTTTAGATGTAGCTTTGTAGGAGACATGTTAATGCTTTGATTGAGAGAATCGTTCAAGAGAAACCACAAAATCTGCTATAGGTTTCAAATATTGTTTTAATAATAATAAAAATAAACCTGAAAGGGACTTGCCTGGCTATATACCATGTTTTATTTTTGGAACTGAGCTCCAACCACAAAGTTATTATAAAGATCCTAGAAACACAAATTTCAGAATAAGTAAAAATAATAATTTATCTGCCAAGCCTACAAAGTTGCAAATTTGCCAGGGAGAGAAGGGGATGAGAGATGGACTTCAAACAATATTGCCTTTTGTGCTTTTTATATATATTCTCTTCCTTTATCTTTAGAACAACCCTGTGATAAAGGCATTGTTATTTCCTCTCCTTTATAAAAAGCAAACCAAGAGGGTAAGCAGGAGATGAGCTTGTGATTAATGAGACCTGTTAAAAGATACAATGTGACTTTAGCATCCTGCCATAGCACTGGAGATGAGAGAGTCCCTTGACTACTTTACGGTGCCTTGTAGAGCATTGGCTAGCTTGTTAGGTCTCCGCAATCTGTGACAACCCTTCTACTTGGTGATGCTGTAATTCCTTAATGGGAGAAGAGGGAAGCTTTAGGGAAAGTCAGGCCTGTGACTTTTGGTTAGAACAGGTCACTATCTGCTAAGGTTATAGGAGTCTATTCCTGGCCCCTGCCCACCCAGCTGAATCAAAACACACAGTGGGCAGCTCCTTAGCTCACCCTAGCCCCATGGTACCATTGCCTCTTTGGCCATCTGAGACCAAAGAACACGGAATATGTCTCTTCCAGGTGTTTTTGTACCTTGCCTCTACTTGGAGTGAGTCGGCCTGATAATATGACCATCTTCTGGTTGGTGTCTGGTCTAGTACACCTAAGAATTTCATCTTTATTATGCTTAAGCTGGAAGATTAAATTCATACTGTACTGGATTGCCCTGTACAATTCCCAAATTTCAGAGGCTAGAGCTCATAAATTAGACATGCAGTCACAATCTAAGAAGAGGAAGGACATTTACCAAGCGTTAGTGGTGAATTTCTCTGGGGAAGGAACAGAATTAAAAGGGAGGGGTAAAGGAGGACTTTCAAGTTATAGTCGCATACCCCACATTGTTTGAGTTGTTTATGTTGAGAATGTATCCTGAATTATTTCTGTGGTTAGAAAATCTCTCTAATATGTTTAAGAAAAAGAAGAAAGGAACACGGTACTGCTTTTACAGCCCATGGATTTAGCAGACTGTAGAGAAAATAGATCCTTTAATTGGATGAAATCCAGTCTGCACATTAAGGTTGTTGATGGATATTTTAAGCCAGGAATTGGAACTGAATGAAATATTGATTTGGTTCAGGTTCAGTTCAAAGGCTACTCTGATATTCTGGTTTTGTTTCAGGTCAATTATTTTAGAAAAAAGGCTTAAGTATAGCACAGTCTTGTTGGAAAAGGAAAAAGGGTTGGCTCAATTTTGTATTCAGCAAGTAATAGTTTATTATACATTTTGCTTCAAGTCGCTGCTTCAAACGGAACTGTGATACAGAGTAAAAGCACTGGGTGTTAACTTTACTTGACACGGAGGCCCTGTCAACTATTTTGTGATTATTCAGTGAGATAATGGAGTCATAAGCAGCAGAATTAAACCATCAGTGTTTTCTTTCTACTGAGATAAATGTATACAGTGTCCAGGTGGGTTCCTTGAGGCATGATATATATTGTTAATGAAGCCACAGGTTGAGATCGCAGTTATTGTATTTATTTTTATTTTTTGAGACAACGTCTCACTCTCGTCACCCAGGCTGAAGTGCAGTGGCGCGATCTTGGCTCACAGCAACCTCTGCCTCTCGGGTTCAAGTGATTCTTGTTCCTCAGCCTCTCAAATAGCTGGGATTACAGGTTGCGCCACCACACCTGGCTAATTTTTGTATTTTTGTACAAATACTAAATTTTGTATTTTTAGTAGAGACGGAGTTTCGCCACGTTGGCCAGGCTGATCTCGAATTCCTGGCCTCAAGTGATCTGCTCGTCTTGGCCTGAGCCACTGTGCCTGGCCTTCTATCATATATTTTTGAAAAATTCTCTCTGACTCAATGCCGTTTTCCTGGGGAATTTTTACAAAATGGATTTTGTGGGGTGAGAACTGGGGTGAGGCTGGGAATACTGCAGACACTCTTACCACTGTCTGTAGCAAGAGGAGTGTGGTGTTGATGGTAAAGACTGTGATGGAAAAGTATGTTGGGTTTGGTTTTGCTTTCCAGGAAGATACTGGGGAGACTCAATGGGGCCAGTAGTTTTCTTAGAATCTTTTTCATGCACGTTATGTCTTTGATGTTCTTGTTGGAGACAGCCATTGGCCAGCTTACGAGCTGTACCTTTTCCCTCAGTTGTCAAATTTGGCAATTCTTCCTGTGAAGGCCCCAGCAAACGCTACTCTGCAGACTGAGAAGTTGTAGGGTAGGATCTCTGCAAGATGATTGAGATTGGCTGCTTTTCTTTCTTAAGGCTACTTGATATCACAGTAGATTATTCTATTTGAACTTTCCAGCAGAGCCAATTAATTCTGGCTTCCTGGGGGAGACAGGGGTATTGAAATGTGAGCTTTTACAGCACTGGTCTTGGATTCAGGGCTACCCTCTCTTCTGGCCTCAGATTCCGAGATTCTCGAATTCAGAGGATTTGAGCCTTACGGTATTCTATCAAACAATGCCAGTGTGTTTCTTTATTTGGCTGTTTCTATTAATGAAACAGTGACATAATTAATTCATAATTAGGATGCCTTAGAGATCTGTTTCCCTCTTAATCAATCACTAGAGAGAAGATGACTCTAGTAAAGCCCCAGGATATTCCTCAATTAAAGCAAAATGACTGTAAAGAATTCAGGCATCTCTGCACATTGGATTATCTTGGAACCGGTTTACTTCAGGGATGCATCTTGAGAGAGGAGGTTTTACATAGTTCTCTTTTTTCTTAGACTAGTTTCGGTCAGTTAACTAAGACCTTTCTTATCAAATAGAAAGAACACAAACTCTAACCACAAAACAGCCCTTTATTGTGTCCTCTGTGTATTTTTCACCAGGACTGATTATTTTTAGAACACTTCCTGGAGGGTTGCATGCTCAGTTTCTTTAATCCCCAACTCCTCTCGGCTGTGTTTTGCAGGAGAAGCTGTGCCTGAGGATGAGCAGATCAGTGCCAAGGACCAGAAGAACCTGGAGCCTTGTGATAACACCCCCATCATTGACAATATTGCTCCTGTTGTTGCTGGCATCTCTACAGAGGATAAAGACAAGTACGATGAGGAGATCTCCAGTCTCTACAGACAACTGGATGACAAGGTCCGTGGCCAGAGATTTACAGTTCTCACTCTGCCTCACAGATGAAAGATGGCAGGTCCCAGCTCCCTGTGGAGCTGATTTAGGGCTAGCTCGATCTTTATGTCTGGTTTCCTAATACCTACCCTAGTGCTTTGTTGGTGCAGACTCTGGGAGCTTGATTCATGTGGAATGGACATGTTAAGGGGAACTTGATTGAAAGAGCAGTGTTGGCTTAGATAGACAGGCAGGTGCTATTTAGAGTCTTGTCTTCTAGACATGGGACTGGGCTGATTACTGCATGAATGACGGGGTGTGTGTGTCCGTGATTTTTAAGTTTCCCTTCCTTTCTTCTCTGGGCCTGATCTTCACCTCTTGGAAACTCCAGCAGTAGCCTCAACTAGGGGCAAGAGTGTGACTCCCAAAATTCAAGCAGGTACTTTAATTACATAGCCATAAGGCCCTGGGATGAGAAACCGATAGTCGTGTGGTCTGGTGGCTTCACCTAATTGGTGAAGCTCTTTTTACGGGTATATTTCTTGAATGAAGTAGTTTGAACATGCTAATTGGAGATGTCCAATTTTATGACAAGCTTTTGGGACTCAAATAGTCATGTAAATGCACAAGTTGGCATAGAGAAAAAGAGGCCTTGGAGAACACTGGGAGAACCAATTAAAGGTCGGGTTAGAAATCCCAGAGGCATGGGAATTGAATTGATGTTTTATATGATGTTGGCATGTTGCCCTTGGAATATTCTAACTCCTTTCAGTTCATTTCATCAAGGTTGCTGATAATTTTAGTCTGATTTAATCTTTTCTGCTGTGGTTCAGCTCAGAGTGCTTAGGGACACCTCTGGCTCGTATGAAACAGGTTTGTTATGTTAACGTTGCCATTAATCTTACAGGCCTCTCTCTTTGGGGTAAAGCTCAGAGTCTGGTATAACCTTTGCAAGCTGAATGTGACTGGTCGCCTTAAGGAAGCTAGTTCTGCTTGTTTGTGATTCCAAGAGCTTGCACTATAACCACAGCATTAATCTGGGGTCATCTCACCCTTCTGAAAACACATTTAATAAAATGTTCACACCCACGAGATGGGTTACTTGCCCTTTAGGCCCCAAGCATACCATTATCTTCCATTTCTACCCATGTATTTTATGCAAAACCTCAAAGAAAGAGAAAGAGGAGATCAATAGTTAATAGTATATGCAATTTCTTGATTTCCCCAAGGAATTGCTATTGCTTAAATGGTAAAGAAGATTAGACCATATGCATTGTTTTTCTCATTTTAGAACTGATGGGCTCATTTTTAGTAATCACAGAGAATCCTGGGTGAGGGGGTGAGAAGCTGATTCTGTGTTCAGTTCTCTATGAGTAGATGCCTGCATGGTGGAATCAGGATCATTTACCTTGGCAGCACAAGGAACTTTCATTGATACAAGAGAGAGACTTTAAAGTCTCAAATCTGACTTACAAAATGTAGTGATTAGGACAGAGAGAGAAAAATGCATGTCCAAGGCATTCAGTTGGTAGCTGAAGAGCTGGCTTGAGTGTCTGTCTCCTGATGGCCAGCCTAGGCCATTTTGTTATGTCATTTTCCTACAGCATGTGCTTTGAAGACTCTGTAAGGCCCACAGTTCAAGGCCAGCATTTGTGGTCCATCACATGATGATGCTGAGAGATGTGGGAGAGGACTGAGCTTAGAAGCCTCAGCCTTAGGGGGGACCAGAGCTAATGGTTTGCCCTCAGTGACCCCATAGACTGCCTATGTCTTGCCAGCTGTCATTCTTAGGGGTTCTCCTCTCAAATGTTCTAGGAGGCTCTTCCATGTTTCTGTTGATATAGGTGGTTTGACGCTTGAAGAATACATGAGGTGGGATATGGCACCTTTGTATTTTGCTGAAATGGAACAGGTGGTATTTAGGTTTGGGTGAGGCACTAGCTCAGGGTGGCTATATGACTTACCCAAGTGTATATCACACAGAGGCAGCAGAGCTAGGATGAGGTTACCTGTCTTCTGACTCCCACTCCAGTGCTCATCCTATTTTGTCCTCAGCCCTTTAAATGAGGACCTGGTCAACCTCGGTGGATCTATTTTGGATGTAGAGGGAGAAAGACCACATGGTTTCCTCCCAGCTGCCCCTTCTGTCCCTTCTGTCCCTTCTGTCCCTCTGTGCTTCCCCGCTGGGGCTCCAAGGACAAGTAGTCTCCCAAGGCCAAGCTGTGTGATGGGCAAGTATGCACTGTGGAGTCAGACCTGTGACAGTGACACTGAGACCTGGGCAGACCTGGGACAATAATGCTGAGTCCTGGGCTGGTGCCTGGCCCTGCTGAAGGTGCTCTTCTCCTCTGTATCATGAGGGTCCTATCTGTTACTTCAAAAGGTTGCGGTGAGGATTAAAAGTTTCTAGTGCATTGCAGATGCCCAATAAATATTAGTTCCTTTCTTTCTTCTGGTCTCCTGCTGGGCTCTGCTAACTTCCGCATGTGGTGTGGAAGGGGTGTGGTACCAAGGGGGCCGCCAGCAGAGACACAAGGTGAACAAGTTGGCACTGGCACTCCCTCTTAGTCCTTGTCCCTCTACAGTATTGCTCTGCTGTTGGAGATCCTGAGATGAACCAAGCTTAAATAGAAATAAAAGTTGATTATTTTTATGCCAATTACCTTTGCAACAAAAGCATCTTTATATTTAAAGGTGACCAGTGACCTGTGGACAACTAGGGTTGACTAGTTTCACATTTATAAGGGTGTGCATGTTATTTACATTATTATTATTTTTTTGAGACAGAGTCTTGCTCTGTTGCTCAGGCTGGAGTGCAGGGGCACAATCTTGGCTCACTGCAACCTCCGCCTCCTAGGTTCAAGCAATTCTCCTGCCTCAGCTTCCTGAGTAGCTTGGATTACAGATGCATGCCACCAGGCCCGACTAATTTTTGTATTTTTAGTAGAGACGGGGTTTAACCACATTAGCCAGGATGGTCTCAATTTCCTGAACTCATGATGCACCTACCCCGGCCTCCCAAAGTGCTGGGATTACAGGCATGATCCACCACGCCTGGCCACATGTTTTTTTTTTTTTTTTTTTTTAATTAAAAAAAAAAAAAATTTCGAGACAGAGTCTCGTTCTATTGCCCAGGCTGGAGTGCAGTGGTGAAATCACAGCTCACTGCAGCTTCAGCCTTCGTGGCTCAAGCCATCCACCTGCCTCAGCCTCCTGAGTAGCTGGGACTACAGGCACAAACCACCACACTCAGCTAATTTTTTTGGTACGTTTTATAGAGATAGAGTTTTGCCATGTTGCTCAGGCTGGCCTTGAACTCCTGGACTCCAGTGATCCAGCTGCCTTGACCTCCCAAAGTGCTGGAAATATAGACATGAGCCACTGTACCTGGCCTCATGCTATTTCATGTATAAGAAAATTCAAGTATAAAAATATTTTCTGAAAAGTGCTTTAAAATTTGTTATCCATGGACAAGATCTTTAGTGCTGGCATCAGAGTGAGCGTGCTTACGCATGTTCTAAGAGATGCAGTTGAATGTGTAGATATAAGCACACCTTATTATTCTGGAAGTTTTGAAAGACTTTAAAAAAAAATCACAATAGATCTCATTAATCCCTTAGAGAAGTTTCCTTAATGAAGGGTAAATGGAGTTTGGGAAATGTCTCTGGTACAAGTGATCCATGTCTTTTGTAATATCATCCTTGTTCTTCATCTTTCGGGTGGGGCCAGGGGCCCTTGGTTTCTTACTGTACCTTAAAAATCACTGCATCCCGGCTTGCCACCTGTCGGGAGGAAGCCTGCATCTTTAGGCTTTGAAATAAACACAGCATAAGAACAGAGTTCACTCCACCATTTCTCTCCTCTCATGATGTATATCACTTGTAGTGCTTGTCCATTTGTCCCAGGGAAAGAGGTGGTAGCTCTTGATGGTAAACTCCTTGAGTCCTTTATGCTAAGTTGTTTAATATTTAAGTGCTTAGGAACATAAACACAAAATCGTTCCTGGTAACCGACATGCTAAGTTTATAAAGTAGAAGAGAAAATATATCTACAAAATCGTCTTCTAGTTGTAGAAGTGCCAGTTTTTGGATGTTTCATTCTGGTATAATTTCCCTAATTTGCCTGCCAGAAATATGATTTGTGCAAGAAAATAGAACCATTAAAGAAACATTGGTGTAAAGAGTTCAGTAGAAACAGGATCTCTTTGAGCAGAGAAGCGAAGCCAAATGATGTTCCACATAAAGGACAAGGAGATTCAGATCCCATACGGCTCATTTTAGAATTCTCTTAATCTGTGGAAAGCATTAGTTTGTGACATTGAATTAACCTGATTCAAATGTATGCATAGATGCCACCACACAGACCGGGGAATATCTCGTGGAACATGGAGGTTCTGTGACCCAGGCCCTTAAGTCTGGGTTGGATCTCACCTCTGGAAAAGGCAAAAAGCATAGTACAGGGTCTGTTTTTCTGGGCTGCTGATGAAATCACCTAGGTAGGACCTGGCGCGAAGGAGGGCCCAAGGAGGCTCAATTGAATCTGGCTGTTTGGTGTTTAGACCCTGGAAGCCAGGTTGTCATCTTCACAGGTTATGTTTTACATTTTATTTGAAGTCGTGAAAATAATGTAGCGAAGATTGTGTTTTTTATGTAGTTAGGCGTCATCTGCCTGCTGCTTCGCCTGCACTGGGGGTGGATCGAGTCTAAGGGGAGGCGGGGAGAGGTGGCCAGCGAATTCCCTTGCTTTTGTGGCAGCAACACCTAGTGGCAGAAAGTGAGAGTGAGAAGAGAGAATTTGCCTTCCCACTTCAACAGCCCAGAAAGTAAGCATGAATGTGTCTGCCCCTCAGCTGCCCGAAAATTTTTATTTTTTTTTAAACTGGTAAGAAAATTAACTTCCAATCAAGAGGGAGGTCTTCCAATGGCAAATCTCCAGTTCATGTTTTTCTGGTCTCTCAGAGATTTGAAGTGGAAATGTTGACTCTCCCTACCAATCTGGTGGCAGCACTCCTGTTTACTGACGTGCTCGACAGGATTTGAGACAATAACAGTACGTTGCAGATAGTTAGAAATTCACTCTTTTATTTTTTGAATTAGGAATTTCACTGTTAACATCTTTGAATTAGGAGGGTTATCTCCAAAGTCCCTTCCAGTTCCCAAACCCCTGATCTCTCACTTCTCAACGAGCAGGAATTGGGTTGAACGTGCGGGATGTTATATTTCCAGAATATTCAGATGTTTCACCTGCTGAGAAAGGTGGGTGAAGAGGTATTTTAACTGAGTGAGATCTCAGAACAAGCCTGTTTCCTCTGCAGCAGCACCACACCATTCCTTCCTCTTTATCAGCAAGTGTATGGTAGCCGGCTGTCATTGGGAGATCGGGATATCAAAAATGGCATAACTAACCAAAAAAAAACATGATGTTTTGTTTCAGGATGACGAAATTAACCAGCAGAGCCAACTGGCTGAAAAGCTGAAGCAACAGATGTTGGATCAGGATGAGGTAAAGAATGCAATATTTTTTTTCACAAATTTCTTCTATTACTCTTTGTTGTTGATGTTTGTTCTAGAAATTTAATTTGTAAAGAAGCTTTTCATAATCACAGAATCATGTGGAAATTTCTTGGTAGATCTCCCTTCACTGCCTGTTACAAGCTGATTATCACTGAATTTAGAAAACAAACGTCTGACTTTCAAGAACCCCTGGTGTTTTGAGATTGAGTAGCCAGTGGCTACACTTAGTCCTGGAAGAGCGGAGACCTTTGGTTGGGTAATCAGGCAAGGATGATCCTTTTTTATTTTTATTTTTTGAGATGAGATCTCTTTCTGTTGTCCAGGCTGGAGTGCAGTGGTACAATCATGGCTCACTGCAACCTCCAGGGTTCAAGTGATCTTCCTGCCTAAGACTCCCAAGTAGCCAAGACTACAAGAGTGTACCATCATACGTAGCTATTGTTTTAATATTCTGAGACAGAGTTTTGCCATGTTGCTCAGGGTGATCTTGAACTCCTAGCCTCAAGCTTGCCTGCTGCCTTGGTTCCCAAAGCATTGGGATTATAGGTGTGAGCCACCTCCTCTGGCCTTGGAAAAGGATGATTCTGCCTCCTAATACCCAGCACTACTGTGTCCTGCTGTTTGAGTCCTATTTCAGTTTTGCAGTCAGCTGGCTCAGGTCTTTGACATACCATGTTCTCCTGCTGTCCTGTGGGGAAACACAAACAAAAACAAAACTAGAAGGTAGAAGAGGGGGAGGCAAAGAGAACGGGGCCTGAGTACCGTATCAGCACATATTTGATACACTGAAAACGAGGCAAATTTGTTTTCAGTCTCTCCCAAAAGGGGTTCAGTTCTTCAGTAAGTGTTCTTATTACATTGTGTTTTGCCAAGTATTTTACAAACAAGAACCTAAGCAAAGGATAGCCAGCCAACCTATCAAACGTGCACCATTAGTAATTCCCTCTCTGAGGACCGTTTAAGTGTTGTTCTCTTTTGTGCTTTAAGCTGCTTTCTGCTTCGTTGCTTAAATGCTATGGATTGGATCCCACCATGCAATGACAGCAGGTGCCTGGAGTCCTGTCCTCAGTCCCAGGCCTCTGTAACCATTTCCTTCATCTCTTTAGGACAATGATTACCTCCCCTTCCCAAACACCTCCCTTTGTGGGGAGATCATCTACACTTTTGTAATCAGGTAAACTATATTTCATTGATCTCGCTCAGCTATAGTCGAGGCCTTGCATTTGCTTGACTTTTCTGCCCTCTACCTCCCATTCTACTCCAGTTTCCCCCACATTGGCACAGCTGCCTGGGATAAACTTTCCTTCTTGTTACTGTTAAAATTCATTAACATTTTTCTTTTTCTATACCATCAAGGCAATATCTGTTCAATATAGGAAAATCAACATAGGAACAAAGATAATGAGAGCATCGGCAAGCCCAGACATTCGCTTTTAACTAATGATAATGTTTGGGGTACATCCTTTCGTACATTCATGATGGATGTTAAGAAAGGGTGACTGATCACCCTTTTATAGAGTTTTAGTTGATTGTGAAGTCAACCAGTGTACAATGTGAAATCCTGATAACATTTAAAAACGATGTAAGTGTTATTTTCTTGCATCCTTTGTTTGTTTGTTTATTTAGATGAAGTCTCGCCCTGCTGCCCAGGCTATAGTGCAGTGGCGTGATCTTGGCTCACTACGACCTCCGCCTCCCGGGTTCAAGTGATTCTCCTGCCTCAGCCTCCCAAGTAGCTGGGATTATAGGTGTGCGCCACCACACCCAGCTAATTTTTTTTCTGTATTTTTAGTAGAGATGGGGTTTTGCCACGTTGGCCACTCCTGACCTCAAGTGATCCACTCGCCTCGGCCTCTCAAAGTGCTGGAATTATAGGCATGAGCCACTGCGCCTGGCCCCAATCCTTTGTTTAAAGTATGGAATAGCCAACTAGCTATAAAATACAGTGATTTTTGATGTGTAATTCATTCTTTGAGTTAAGGCTATACAGCTTTAACAACAAAAAACAACATATAAAACAAAACACATATGCACACAAAACAGATTTTTGCGATAAGAACATATCTGTCTTTTTATTTATTTATTTTTAATGTCTGGACCATACCGTGAGATTTTCCATCATCCTGAAGTTTTCCAACTTGTTTACTTGTATCTGGTTTTTAAATTACTTAATTTTGGATACAGCATAGAACATAAACATTTGAACATTAGATTCACAAGTTCCATGCCATCCTATTTCCCCAGCTTTTAGCTTCCACAAGAAGAGACTATGAGAAGATACAAGAGGAGCTGACACGTCTCCAGATTGAAAACGAGGCAGCCAAGGATGAGGTGAAAGAAGTTCTCCAGGCCCTGGAGGAGCTGGCTGTCAATTACGACCAGAAATCACAGGAAGTGGAGGATAAGACCCGGGCCAATGAGCAGCTGACAGACGAGCTGGCCCAGAAAACGGTTGGAGTATTTGTGTCTAGGGGGTGGGACTTCCTTGGCTCCCATTCCTATACTCATATTGTTATTCATTGACAGACATGGTATAAGGAGGTGGTGGCTGAATAGTTATTCAGTGTTAGATGTATTCTCTGAGGTCCCACCAACAATTGAAATACTTCATGCAAGTGACTTTTGTCCACTCATCTTGAATTGCATATCACGACTGCTTTATATCCAGAGAATTTATAACATTAGTGGGGATGCTTTGTGGGAATAGTCAAAGGAGTGCAGACTTTGGAGCCAGAAAATCTTAGTTACAAGTCTGACTTCATAACTCTTAGACCTTAGCTGGGACAGTTAAGCTTTGTGAGTATTCATTCCCTTATCTGTAAAAATGGCAACGATAACTCGCTGCTTGCATGGTGTGAGGATTAGTGACAGTTTATGTAAAACACTCAGCACAGATCTGTGCATATGCTACAATATCAATACATACATCTCCAAGCATTGCTACTGGCAAGAGTGGGTTCCCACGGAAGGTATGGACTTCACTCTTCTTGCTTATACCCTCCTGAATGAATTCCATTCCTTTCTGTGAGCTTCCTGTCCTAGCTGTTATCTTCAGGAGCCTGGAATTAAGCTGCCCTTGTTTGTTTGTTTGCTGTTCTGTTTTAGCCAGTACTTCAGCCTGCACATTCCCTTATTTCCAGATTCTTCGAATGAAGGATGCCGTAGGTTCTACAGTGAGCTAGCGGTAGCAGGGCCAGTGAGTGTTTGGTATGATGGGATGGGATGTGTCCTTTTCTACCTGGAAAATGAGTGGTAGAGAAGCTGAGTGACTCTAACCTGCTTTCCTTAGCACCTCTGCACAATGGCCTGGTGTCCTGGGCTTGTGACCAGCCTGCTTTATGGAAAGCATCCAGTTTAAAAAGAAGTGGCAGATGGCACAGGAGAGTGCTGATCTGCCGACTGTGAGGCTGACAGGAAGTGCTCCTTGCGGCATACATTCAGCTGCATGGAGGAAGACTTTTCTAGCAGCTTCCTAAGATGGGGACTACTGCCTCTGCGGATTTTAAAAACAAGATGACATAAGCAGTTGGCAATGCCAAACAAAATAAAACAAACTCATTCAGAAGTCACTTAGGAAAGGGAGAGACTTAGATTTCCTTTGCTTAGTGTTTTCTATGGGATTCTTTTAATTCATCCTTTATATTATTTGCTTCTTAAAACAATTTCATTGTTTTAAGAATTTTTCGTAATACAGTTCTTACTTGCCATGAAACCAAAGTATTACTAGATTGGTTTAGAAGACTATTATTAGATTGTTTAAGAATGCTCTAGCTACATATGGGAGGATTTTATAAATAGATAGCTGTTTTACTGATGTTGAACATTAGTTAAGAATACCTACCTTTTGGCAAGATACAGGAAGGATGAAAAAGAGATGGGTTTATTAAAATTTGACAAGAAAATAGAGCTTCTGCTATATAGTAAGAAACCACAACTATTGAACTTAACCTAATTTTGAAAAAAGATGAAGAGTGTTTCATTCAGCTTCACTCTGAAAATTAGAAGACTTTTTTGAAGTTGTTTTCTAAACTTGTTGATGTTCCTCTGGGCCATCTGTTTTAGACCCATCTGTCTTTGTCAATTTAGGTGGAAATATGGAGGTGGCCAGGGAGCAGGTTTGTTTAGGAGTGGAGGTGGGGACACTTGCAGGTGACTTTAGACCATGAAATGAAACAGGGAGGGCTGAAATAGAACATCTGGTAAGTAGGAAGATGCGATTACATGTTATAAACTTAAGGACTTCTTTTTTGGCTTTACTTATTTTTAATAACTTATTTCCCTGACTTGGAAATTGTCATCTGATATATAGACATATAACGTATCAGGCCATGTGATATAACTTGTGGATATAGAGTTCCTCTTCTTATCCAAGAATCAGTGCTATGCAACCATTTGCCTTAAAAGGATTCTTAGGTTGAAGTCATGTAAAAGAAATCCATTCTACATGATGGTGTTATTCTTTGTAATGTGGAGTATACGAAATTGATGGACAACTCTTTGAATCTGTTGTTGAAATTTGTTTTTCAGACTACATTGACAACCACGCAGAGAGAGCTGAGCCAGCTACAAGAGCTTAGCAACCACCAGAAGAAAAGGGCAACTGAGATCCTGAATTTGCTGTTGAAAGATTTGGGGGAGATAGGTGGAATTATTGGCACCAATGATGTGAAAACTGTAAGCCAGCCTTTTTATCCTCTCTGCCTGTTCTTACCAAATTAGCAGGGTCTGTGCTTTATTCTTTTGAGCATCAATGCTTAGTACTGTGCTTTGCATCTGCCATATGCTGGGTAGTGTTTGAATGAATGAAAAAAGGACTGATTGAATGACTGAGTGAATGGTTGTTGGGGTGAGGAGGAAAAACAAATTTACCTTTGAAACCTAGGCAGTGTCTTCAAATCTTGGTTGGCTTTGTGTAAACTGGTTTATTCCTCAAACTTATTTTGTTGCAGAAGTTTGGAATTAAATAGCTTAAGCAACAGTTCAAATCTCAGAATTGCATTTTTCCATTTCTAAAAGAGCCCAGTGGAGTGAAAATTCTCCAACAAGTCAGTGTGAAAGTAATAGGATTCTATGGCTTAAGAAATAAAACCACATTTAATTATTCACAATATGAGAAGCCTAAAATCTTGCTATTCAGGGTGTGATCTGCCTCACCAGGGAGATTATTGGAACTATAGCCTCTCAGTCCCCACCTCAGACCTATTGAATCAAAATCTGTACTTTAACAAGATCCTCCAGGTGATTCTTCATGTTTATTATAGTTTGAGAAGCAAATTTTGGTTTGGTGCCATGGCTCAATAATATCAAATTCCCAGACTTTTTCTCTATTTCCTTTCTCCTGTCCTCAGCCTGTTTCCTTTTCATATCCAGAGGATTGTGCCTCATGGTAGCAAGATAGCGGCTGCAGTACAAATCATCACATCCTCACTCAACCACATGCAAGGCAGGATGGGCTGAAAAGGCCAATTGCTTTCGTCTAGGAGGGAAACATATCCCAGAAGTCCCCAGGAGACATTTCCTTACACTTCATTAGCCAGGATTGGATCACATAACCACTCCACGTTTCTGGGAAAGCAAGGGGATGAATAGGATTACTATAATTGGCGTAAACCAATTGTGATGAATCCCCTGGGGCTGTATGCTTTGGTGCTCTTGGTTTTTTTGTTTGTTTTTTGAGACAGAGTTTTGCTCTATCACCCAGACTGGAGTGCAATGGTGCAATCTCGGCTCACTGCAACCTCTGCCTCCCAGGTTCAAGTGATTCTTGTGCCTCAGTCTCCCAAGTAGCTGGGATTACAGGCATGTGCCACCATGTTCTGCTAATTTTTGTATTTTGTATTTTATTTTTTAGTAGAGATGGGATTTCTCCATGTTGGCCAGGCTGATCTCAAACTCCTGGCCTCAAGTGATTTGCCCACCTTGGCCTCCCAAAATGCTGGGAATACAGACATGAGCCACTGCGCCTGGCCATTGGTGCTCTTGACGGCAAGAAAGTAAGATGTGGGGAGAATAGGGGTGGTATAAAGTTGTTTAGGAGCTAGGAATAGAGGGAAGAGAGACAATTAAAAATGGTGTCAGCCAAGAACAGTTAACAGTTTGCTGGAATATAGAAAGGCCATTGTTGTCATTAACCAGAAAAACAGGGTAGAGACACTTTTAAAACAAAACTTTATTGAGGTATAATTTACATAAAGCTGTACATATTTAAAGTATACAGTCTGAGAAATTTCGACATGTGTACACTCATGAAACCATCAGCACCGTTAAGATAATGAGTGTCTCCATCTCCCCGAAAAGTATGTGGGGCTCTTTCTGGTCTCTCTATTTTGTTTCATGGATCAAGTCTTTCTGCCAATACCACAATGTTTTGATTACCATAGCTTTATAATAATATAGCATGTTATACAGAGGAGTCACTGATGAATATATGCTGATTTTGTTCAGCTGGGGAATGCTATTACATTGCTTATCTTACATCTCACAATTCGCTGAAACCAAAATCTTTGAATTTAGCCATTTTATCTTTAAAAGGCTGAATGCTACATCAGTCTGCTTAGTGGGAACACTGAGGTTGTGAGTTGAGATTGTTAAATACAGGAAAAGCTCCCAAGATTAGGCTTCCTTTTGTAGACTGTTTCCGGGAAATGATGAAAGCTCTTTTTGGATGGCGTAACAGGTCTCTGCTTAGAGTACATGGCTGCTTGTTAACCATTCTTTCATGGAACTGTATGGTAACTGAATATGTCATAAATCCTTGTGAGTGAATCTAATTCTAGCACAGACTTCTCAGATACTACAGAGTTAACCTTATTAAGCTTCAGTTTGGTGATTTTATACTTGAAGATTTAATTTTTGGAACCATACATTTGTGTTGAGCAATAAAATTATGATGTGAAGTGATTAAATGGCCTCACAATATGAAGGTGGAGTTGATTTATGGGAAGCTGATGCTTGCTGCTGATAACGATAAAGGAAGAACGTATTTTTATGGTACGTTCTAAAATAGAGCTGATGAAAATGCTAATGAAATCAGGAGTGTCTAGGTGCTTCAGTATTAAAAAAAGAGTCTTTACCTTTGGGAATCTGAAGTATGATTGAGATTGAGATTATTTTTAAATACTCAATTGGATGTTTTTGAGATTATTTTTGGATTCCAGACATTGGATGCCCTAGTTAATTTCATTGATAGCTCTCATTTATATCATTCTGGGTTTTTTTCTTATAAGTGTGAGTTAATCATTAGGGCGAAAAGAGCTAATGGAGTCGTTGTATGACTTTGGGTGAGTCACTGTACTTCTCTGAGCTTCATTTCTCTAATTGATAAAACAACAAGATAAGCTCAGACAATATCAAAGTTGTCAACTCAGAAATTACATGATTTCTGCACGTTTGTTTTAGATTTATCCTTATAGGTACACGTACTTTTTGTATTGGTTATGACTATGAATTGATATGGTAATTCTTTTAAAATAGGAAAATGAACAGATCAGGGAAATTTGTTTCAGCGATTTTGTATTTTTGTTCCTAAATGCCATTTAATTTTCACAAGGTCCCTCCTGGTAGGACTCTGGGATGGGGAGAAAGATGGCTGTTGGAGCCTTCTCTAGTCCACAGTTCCAGAATATGACAGCTCCGAACAGCCAGAAAACAGAAAAGCCCATATACTCAGCTCAGTCATGTCTTGAAACATTTCCAGAGTCCAGGCATTTTGTTTCATTAACAAAACAAGATGACCCCAGCATATAACAAGATGAGCCCAGTGTTATCTTTATCCAAGTTTATGAGTGAGCCTTCTCTTCTTTTTGTGTACTGGTGGCACTGGACTGTCAGCAGAAATATGGTGAGATCCATACATTTGGAAAGGAGAGCTTTATTTCTCATAAAGGGTTGCAGTCTGCAGGGTGGCCATTCTTACAGGCTGGGAAGTGTGGCCTCTGTCCAGAAGCCAGAAATAAGCACTTCGAGAATGGGAAGAAAAGACAGGGATTAATACTGAATTGGGGGCGGTGGGGCAAATATACATATGCAACAGGTTACAGTTGGAGCTGTGAAGATTCATGAAGGAGTGGTATGTGCATGCGAAGCAGGATAAACATGTATGCAACATGGGTCCCATGTTCACTTTGGTTTGGAGACTTAACATTTAAATGTATTACAATTAGGCCCTATACATCAAAGGGTGAAGCAGAGGACATGAAGGCTCTCTGTGTGCAGCCTTAGTAGCCTGGCCAGAACCAGAACCACTTCGTGGTTGGTGGTCTCTTGTTGGGGAAGGAATGCTGGTTGGTGGTTGTGTTGAAATTGCAAAAAAGAGGGGCAGGGGCGGGCCATGGTTGATATCAGCAGTGAAGCAGTGGAGCGAATATTTCAAAAGGGCTGGCTTCTGTTTAACTCTGGGGGAATAAAGCCTGATGGTGATTAGCGAAGGAGGGGGTATGACCAGGCATTTCCAACTTCCCCATCTGTCACGGCCTGGAACTCGGTATTTAACATTTCTCTGGGGTCCCCTTGGCCAAGAGGGGGTCTGTTCAGTCATTTGAGGTTTAGGATTTTATTTTTATTTCTTGATGCTTACCTTACCTTGCCACTTTCAAAGGAATCTAGCCAGAAACTGAATAGAAAGTTGAGGCAGAGTAAATGAACTGAATCGGACTGGCTGCCTAAGTTTCTTTTGGCCCACACTGACTTCTCTTTGTCCCATTCTAACTTTTAGGCTTTTAAATGTGAACAAGCACCTTACTTACCTTGGGCGTGGCCTAGAAATGGCAGTAGTTCGTCATCTTGCACAGCCACTCTATGCTTGAGAGATGGGGTAGGGAGGTAGGGAGGTGGGGGCGACTCCCTGTCTAGGCAGGTAGAAGCAGCAGGCCACACCTTCCATAAGATTTCATGATGGTACAGTCTTTTCTCCTGGGTTAGTCATTGATACTGGATCCCATGATCTAATATGTACTGCTGGGGGCATTATCAGACTCTGGGACAGTTATAAATAACATTTCAGCTGCAAACTGATTATTTTTTTGAAATAGCAGTGTCCTGAAATTACTGGAAACTTTAGAACATGAAACTGCTAAATATATGAACTCTGCAGTGGTAAGAAACCTCACAGTTGAAAACCATTTGTTTTTATCCATCAGGCACAAACTCAAAATCTCCTTTTAGATCTCCGAGGACAAGAATTGGCTTCAGAAGTTATAGCTCTGGTTTGGGAGGAGAAATGTCTAGCTCTCGTTTTGGAGAAAGCCCATCTTTATACATATCTATATTTTTACTCTTCCTCAATTTACATGGGATCTGGGCATAAAAGACAAAGTGTCCTACTTTGACAGACCTGTAAAAGAAGGAGGATTCATTCTCTTCCCAGGATGCCGGCGCTGCTGGCTCAGCAGCGTTTTCCTACCAGGAGTTGGTATAGGCTGTGAATTGGAAGAGACGGGTGTTCCTTTATCTTTCTGCAGAAGCTAGACAAGGTGTGAGATATACCTGGTCAGGCTCAGGAAACTCAGGAGCATTTCTCTTCCCTCTCCTACACTGGACTAAAGACCCCGGCAGAACAAACGGAACTGAAGATTGCATGCTTTTCTCACCCAGTGTGAGAGATAGAATGCCACTGGAATAGAAAAGGAGCGTAGTGAAGAGTGGTGTTGGGAGGCAGATCTTTGACAGTCGAAAGTAAAATGGGTTTAGCAAGGACCTCCATGAAGGCAGAATCAGAAATAGATACTTGTCGATTTTCTTGCTGTTGACATATATTCTGCAGTATTATTGACATTGGAGTCACTTGACATGTACTATTGTTGAATTCTTTTTTTTTTTTTTAATTTTTATTTCAGTAGCCTTTTGGAGGACAGGTGGTGTTTGGTTACATGGATAAATTCTTTAGTGGTGATTTCTGAGGCTTTGTGCACCCATCACCTGAGCAGTGTACACTGTACCCAATGTGTAGACTTTTATCTCTCACCACCCTGATGCCATTCTTTCCTCCAAGTCCCCAAAGTCCATTATATCATTCTTAGGCCTTTATGTTCCCATAGCTTAGCTCCCACTTGTGAGTGAGAACATATGATGTTTGGTTTTCCATTCTTCACTTAGAATAATAGTCTCCTATTCCACCCAGGATGCTGCAAATGCCACTATTTTGTTCCTTTTTATGGCTGAGTAGGATTCCATGAATGTGTGTGTGCGTGTGTGTAATTTTTAAAATCTACTTGTTGACTGATGGGCATTTGGGCTGATTCCATATTTTTGGAATTGCAAGTTGTGCTGCTATAAACATGCTTGTGCAAGTGTCTTTTTCGTATAATGACTTCTTTTCCTCTGGGTAGATACCCAGTAGTGGGATTGCTGGATCGAGTGGTAGCTCTACTTTTAGTTCTTTAAAGAATCTCCACACTGTTTTCCACAGTGGTTGTACTAGTTTACATTCCCACCAGCAGTGTAGAAGCGTTCCCTTTTCACCACATCTATGCCAACATCTATTAATTTTTTGATTTTTTTTATTATGGCCATTCTTGCAGAAGCAAGGTGGTTTTGCATTGTGGTTTTGATTTGCATTCGCTGATAATTAATGATGTTGAGCATTTTCCATATGTCTGTTGGCCATTTGTATTGTTGTTGAATTCTTATGGTAAGGTTGATGCCAAGTTACAGGCACTCAGCAGCGTCCAATGTACTCCATGTTTGCTACCAAATTTCAGGGCCGATACCTGATTCCAGTTTTTTAGCCCTCAAATGTTTACTGAACAGATAGTTATATGATGAGTTAATGACAGCAATAACGACATAAGTGGGCACTCAGCGTGTACTGTGGAACATCAAAAAAAAAACCATGGTTGGAGTCATTGTCTTTCGACCAATGGAAGCCTGTGTTTCTGTGCTGGATTCTGGATAGAGCTCTTTGTTTTCTCTTGAGGTGCTAGGCTGCCCTCTGGTGGCTAAACCAAATATGCACACAGTTACTTGCTCATTCGGTCAATTGCTCTTCAAGACCATGTTTACATTTCATCAGATGGGTTTCTATCCCAAATACCTTGCTTCAACTTTTGTTTCCGGTAGAGCTTTGAAACTTTAACCAAACATAGATCATGCAGGAATGCTGGCTGTCAGAATCTTCTCTTCTAAGGTGGATTTAGACTGTTGTTCTCAGATGATCTTAAATAATGAGCTAGATTACTGTCTGTTTGGAAGGAGCAAGTGTGAAAAGGCAAAGGAAAATAGACTGGTAGTAGTAATGAAAACTTAGGCTGAGAAACCTGTATCAAGAAGCCCTTTGGTAATTAATGGTACATTCTTATTCATTTGATTTTCTATTTAATTGAGGATTACATAGAAACACCTTTTTATTTCAATCCTTGTTTATAGAAACATATGCAAGGCATTATACTACTTCTCTACCTGAATAAACATACTATAGAGAACATTAATGAAGTTTGGATTTGAATTTTTATAGGAATTCAGCATCACCTTTAGGAACATTGGGTCTCACTGCTGTTACAGAGATGTAAGGTGTAAGACATTGAATGGAATACCTTTTTGAAGTTATCTCCTTTTAAAAATCTTCAGTGTTTCTTCTTATGCTGTCATCTCTCTTTCTAAAAATCGATGGCAATGAAAAACTTAGTTAATTGAGGATTATATTTAGTAGGGGGTTTCAATTGAAAGTTTCACCTGAGGTCTAGGAGAACTTGGGTTGAATGTTTAGTAGTTTCAGCTTGTCCTTTAATTAGGATTCTGAACCAGAAATCCACAGACATCTTGGGGATCCAGAGGCAGGTTTCAGGGGAATCCATGAACCTACAGAAATTGTGGGCAGCATTTGAGCTTGTCCCCTTCTGTGCTCAGTTGGCAGATGTGAATGGAGTCATTGAGGAGGAGTTTACCATGGCCCGCCTGTACATCAGCAAGATGAAGTCAGAGGTCAAGTCCTTGGTGAACCGCAGCAAACAGCTTGAGAGTGCCCAGATTGACTCCAACAGGAAGATGAACGCCAGTGAGCGGGAGCTGGCAGCTTGCCAGCTGCTCATCTCACAGGTGCGTCCTTCTCTTCCCCCTCCTTGCACACTCTTGTCCTCTTGCGATCTGCTCCCTCCATGCCCTTGCTGGTACTGATGGCGCGCCGTAGCCTTGGTTGATGGACTTTGCTTTGCGTAAGCTTGGCATCCCCAGGGGATGGCATCCCAAGTCTGTGCCTAGGACTACATTTTGTCTTGAGAATTACATGAATTCCATTGAGTCCTTTCCCTTTTTAGAGCATATATCTATCTACCTATCCATAGATGGATGGCTAGCTGGCTAATGAACGTAAAAGATTGCGTGGAATCTCTAAAACTCCTATAAGTAAGGCAATATTCCTTCATCTTTTAATCTCTACCATAGGTCCACTTTAATATGAAAAAACAGAAACTGCTAGTAATAGTAGCAGGTGGCATTTTATTGAGCGTTTACTGTGTACCATTCACTGTGCTAACTACTTCACATGCCTTTTCTCACTTAATCTTTAAAAAATCCTGGTAGGTAAGTTTTATTACTATTCCTCTGTTTCAGATAGGCAGCTGAGATTTAGATTAAATATATTGTCCAAACAGTGAATGACAGAGCTGGGACTCAAACGAAAATGTGTGTGAACCCAAAGCCCATGTCTTCAAGGGTTTTTCAAGCCTGAGGGCACATTTCACTCGCTTATTGCCTGAGGCTGCTCTTCTTCCTATTGGAGTGGCATTTTCAGTGTAGTAAGGTAGCTTCAGAAAACAGCCACCCAGTTTCTGGACTACTACTGTTATCTGAGCTTGGTATTTGGGTCTGATGTTTCCAGGAGGGGTCTAGTTTTATGCTACTTAACTGCCTTATGCCAGGCATTAAAATAGTCATTTTGAGGAAGCAGGAAACAGTTACCAACATGGATTGGTGTGTTAAATAATACGGAGGCAGACAGAAGCGTACTTTATTCTGGTATGCTTTTAACCATAATGATGTGTAATCATAGAAACATCTCCAACCTCCCTGTCTAAAATGGATCCACAAGGTTCCATTTTATAACCAACATAATAAGCAAAAATGTATTGAAAAGATTATTCAGTGCTAATGTGATAGTAAAATCAATATATTCATACATTGTTGATAAAAGTATAATTTGGTCAGTCCTTTGGAAAAGCACCGTGGAAATCAGAAACCATAAAAATGTAAGTATAATTTAGTCCAGCAATTTCACTGACAGTATTTTTCATTGTTAATGAAAATGAAAAAGATTTATTTCATATGGTATTCTCATTTCCTGATTAAAAATATTAAAAGCTTATACGCAAGGTATTGAAGACAGTGTTATTTTGCATTATAATAAAATAAATTGCCCAAATATCCATTGACAGACTAATAAGAGAAAGTTACACGGAATAATATTATGCAGCTCTTATAAAAAATTTATAAAACCTAGCCATTGGGAAAGTCTAATTATATAAAGTTAAGTGAAAATGAAAGTGCTGAGTTGGATTGATGTTGTGCTTTGAATTCCTGCAGATAAGATCAGGAATATCCAGGGGAAATAGTTGATACATTGGTTTATGGTTTACAACAGTTTTTCTGGATTTGCTTTAGAACTTTATTTTTTATAATCATATAGTTATTTATAGAAAATGAAAATAAAAATGACATACATCAGGGAGCAGTGCACCTCGTATGTGATTCTAGGTCATTCATGATACCAACAGAATGCGCTTTGGCCAGCCTGCCTCTGACATTTGGGGGCCAAGGCAAGGGTACTAATAGAGACCCCATGGCCTGTGGCCCACCCTCTTCTCTTTCAAGCTGGACATACCAGTTCCATGTCCAAGTCCCTTTTGCACCCACTATGAACTGGTGAAACTGTTAGATGTCAGCTGCCATTTGTACAAATGGGTGAGGAAGAGGTAGTGCCAGCTCTGGCCTTCAGACGTGGAGTAGGAAGTTTCTAGGTCTCCAGTACTCTGAGTGTGGCCTACAGGAACATAGATTCAGGTGGACATGCTCCCCTGGCCTGTGAACTCTGTGCTTAGTGGAGTGGGGTGCAACCAGAGGGGGGCCCAGTGGGGTGCTCCGAATTGTCCAGGTCTCAGAGTGACACTGAGTTTGCTGTATGAGATCAGAGTCAAGAATGTTAGGATGAGTTGAGTGTAAAGAGTGCCTGTTACAAAGTTCTCTTTCTACATCAACAACAAACACAGCTTCCATTACGTGCTGGTGGGGACTTTGCTACAATCCATACATAGCAAAGATTCCATTATTCCCTGAGGTTCAAAAGTAACAGAAAGTAACAGAAACTATGGCTCTTTATTTTCTGATGTGATCTAAAGAATCTGACACAGTTTTTCCAGCTGAAATGCTATCTTTGTTTACATTCATCATAAGGGTGAGCTCCCTAGATCTGGAGAGGGGAGTGTTCTGTATACATTTTCCATCTGCCTGGAAGTTAGGCCAGCCTGGGTGACCACTTGCTAGTCATTCACTCTTCCTTTTTGCTTGTTTAAAGCACGAAGCCAAGATCAAGTCTCTGACAGACTACATGCAGAACATGGAACAGAAGAGGAGGCAGTTAGAAGAGTCCCAGGATTCGCTCAGCGAAGAGCTGGCCAAGCTCCGAGCCCAAGGTAAATATTTGTCTACCACGTAAACACCTGGCCTAAGTCAGACAGCCTCTGGTTGGCTGGAATCATGATATTTAGTTTTGTTCAGTTAAAGCATTTCTAGGTCTTTTGCAAACAATAGCATAACTAGAAAAAAAGGAGAGATTTCTAAGTGACCATACCCCTACTGAATCTGCTCATCTTCCCATTTCCCTACAGTCCACCCAGCTACCCAAATCAGAATTCCCCACTCCCCACCTCCTGACTCTCCTTGGTCACCAGCGCCTGTCCATTCCACCTGCCAGAGGTGCCTCTGGTTCAGTGTCCAGGCTAACCAAGGACTGTGGCTACATCCGTCTATCCGGGCCCCACCCCCAGCCTGCTCTGGGCCAGCCACCGTGTGGCATCCCAAGGGAGGATTCTAAAATTCACATTCTCTCTTGCTCCAACTCTATGCTTCTAACCCCTCTATGGGATGCCGTTGCTCTTAATATGAAGTTTGACCTGCTGTGGCTTTCCTGGCGCCCCCTTGAACAAGCTCTTCCCTTTGCCAGTCAGCCTCGTGACCTCCTGAGCTTAGAGAGGTCCTCACACATAGGAAGCGCTTCATGAATATGAATGAATAGAAGCAGACATTTAAGAGAAGGGACTAGAAATGCAGAAACTAGAACAGGATTAAGAATGTATGTGCTATGCAATGTGAAACTAGAGCATACATATTATGGGTTGCAATGAAAATTGTTAGAATTCTTTCAGAAAGCCACTTGAAAATATATATTAATAATTGTAACATTTTTCATACCTTTTGATTATCATATCTCATACTCATTACAGAATTTTAGATCAGCAAAAAAGGAAGCCATCTAAATGTCTAATAGTTAACACACTGTGGTGTTATTTAATAGAATGTTTTATTTTTCACATGATATACATGAAGGTGTGCAGCAATGTTTATGATGCATTGTTAGGTGAAAATTACAATATATCATTGTATCTTTACTATGGTTATAACTCATAAAAATGAATGGATGTGGCCGAGTGCGGTGGCTCACGCCTGTAATCCCAGCACTTTGGGAGGCTGAGATGGGTGGATCACAAGGTCAGGAGTTCAAGAGCAGCCTGGCCAATATGGTGAATAACTGTCTCTACTAAAAATACAAAAATTAGCTGGGCGTGGTGACGCACGTCTGTAATCCCAGCTACTTGGGAGGCTGAGGCAGGAGAGTCGCTTGAACCCGGGAGGCAGAGGTTGTAGTGAGTCAAGATCTCGCCACTGCACTCCAGCCTGGGCAGCAGAGCAGGACTTCGTCTTGGTGGGGGAGGGGCGGGAGGAATAGATGTTTGTGTTCCTAGCAATGAATATTGAAAATCAAAGTGGTTGTGATAAGGTAGTTGGAATTGGTGATGCCGTTACCAGTTTTTTTATCCTGTATTGTTGTTGCACAGTTTGCTCAGTAAATACATTTTGTGTCTGATGTGAACATGCCCACTCTGTGCTCTAACCTTGTCACATGTTCTTTGTGTGGTTAGGAATAGGCGCACCATCAAAAACTGCACGTGGGAAATAATGTTTCTCTCTTGTATCCAGTGGTTTCTGCACTGGGGCCACTGAGTTGAAATAGAATAGAGACGAGGAAACCTGAAGTAGAATAGACTATGGAGAAATAATGAGTTAAATGTCACCGTTGTAACCACTCTGCTCCCTGGCACGCCAGCTCCCCAGCTGGGGCTGCTCATTGCACCTGGCATTCAGGGAGCGCCATCGACCAAGCATATGCCGAGACAGGAGTGCCACACTGCAGCCCTGCCCCAAACGTGGGGCCTTCTGGTTTAATCTCAAAAGTGTTGTGCTATACTTCTATTTCCTTGTTCCCATCCTTAGAGTATGTTTTTCTGCCCCAGATTCTTAGAGAATAAACAACCTACCCATGGGAGGTAAATTAGGTCTTCCTGGAACTCCCTTCTTGGCCTGGGTCCACAGGCCACCTAACAGTCACAGAGGGCTTTCTCATCTCCAAGGCCCGTTTATGCACGTGACCTTGGACTGCTCACAGAGACCAGGTGGGAGACAAGCCCTCCCAGGTGTGCGGTGACATGAAGCTGAAGTGCAGTCCTAGGAGGGCCGTCCCCAGTGAGCATTTTCCCCTATAGTTGCTGCACTCCCCCATGGAAGGAATGCCGTGCGGGGGGTCTGCCTTGGCTTTGGCCAGAAGTCCTTGCCTGTCCCTTTACGCCACAGTTGTAACTGCTGACAGAAGCTGATGTTTCACTCTGTTGCCATTTTTCTTGTTTCTTTGTGTTTTAATTTTTGCTTTTGGGTGTGAGTCCTGCCAGTTAAATCTTAAATAATCATTTAAAATTCAAAACAGAAAAAATGCACGAAGTCAGCTTCCAGGATAAGGAGAAGGAACATCTGACGCGGTTGCAGGATGCGGAGGAAATGAAGGTGTGTGTGGCCGCCCTTCCATCAAGCCCAGTGTGCATGTGATGCATTTGGACTGGAAATGCTTATTTCAGGAAAATCTGTCACCTTTAGATCTGTGTACGGCAGTGTAGAGGGGAGGGGAGAGGGTCCACTGTTGGGTGTTCAGAGTTGATCTCAGAGTGTGGCCTGGCTTAGAAATGAACAGGTCCAGAGACCCCAAGATGTCTGTAGAGGATGGTTAAGTTGTGTTAATACCTTTGTCTTCCTCATTCCTGATGAAGAGGGAAAGGGTAGCACCCCAATCACTGCGTGGGCTCTTTCGTTAGAGTTAACATCTAAGAATTTCTTCCTCCAACCTTTATAAAGAACACACGAAATTTGAGTTTCTATCTTAAACGTAGAGATTTTTATTTTGGCCCCATTTTAAAGGGTAAAGGAAAATTGATTGGGAAGTAAGACTTTCAGGTGAGTAAAATGAGACAGGAGAAGATGTAGGATTTTGATTACTTGTAGGCAAACTATGAGCCTCACTGAGTCAAAGCCCACAGTTAAAGTGATGCCCACGGCATATCCCTGCTCCAGCCAGCAGAATAAAGTCATGCCTCGTGTGAGTCCCTCTCCTGTTTTCAGAGTGCTTTGGCAGAAAAGTCTCCTTTGGACATCATCATAAATCTGTGCAGCGGGAAGGGCAGGGGCTCTTATCTCAATTCATAGGTGAGGGGGTGCAGCTCACACAGGTTACAGGCTTGTCTGAGGTTACTTGGATAGGGAGAGGTTGGTGGCCTCTGACTGTCCTGGCTGGAGAAGCTCAGGGTGGGCTGGAGAAGGTCAAGGGAATGCTTTTTGTTGTTAGTGGACTAATTGGCTCCTAGGACCCACTTGGTTTTATAACTGATCTTGGGTTTTGTTGTCCCAATAAAGCAAGGCTGGGTCCTGGGGGCACAAGAGCCAGGAATGCCCCCAGTTTTGGGATCTGACATCCGCGGGACACAGGGTAGGAGGTAGATGTGGATCCAGGGCTTGTCACAGAGTGGGCTGAGTGCCAGCGAGTGGATGACATGTTCTCTTGGCCTGGGCTGCAGAAGGCACTGGAGCAGCAGATGGAGAGCCACCGGGAAGCGCACCAGAAGCAGCTGTCCAGACTCCGAGACGAAATTGAGGAGAAGCAGAAAATCATTGATGAAATTCGGGAGTGAGTTGGCCCAGGGCTCTAGGGGCGTGGGGTGGTCATGCCTTGGTCCTCTTAGGGCATCCTGGAAGGACGTGGCTCTTAGCCAAGGGCCCTGCTCACCTTGCCCCATGACACTGCCCTGGTGACACAGCAGGCTGGGCGTGCTGCTTCCAAGGTCTGTTCTCCCATCTGGAGCCGAGCCTGGCATGGCAGGTGGAAGGCGGGCCCAGCTGCCTTTCCTAGTCCCCGCGGGCCAGGGTCACATAGGTAACTCCACTGGATGGATGCATGCCCCAGTAGATGTGAGGAGTGTCTGTAATGAAAGCACCAAAAAACAAACAAACAAAAAAAAAAAAACTGGTCCTGACTCCAGGGTTCTGGCAGGTTAATAAACACTCCTGAGAAGGCGGTCAAGCACCACTGCCTCCCCTTCTCCCCTACACATATACGCTCACTGCGCCACTCCAGCCACCTGGTTCCATGTGCCCACTTCTTAGGGCCCCATGCTGTCAGGTGTCTGTGCAGGCAGAGGTGCCAGCGACCTGTGGCACTGCCACCAGGATGGCATCATTGCAGTTTGTCTCTAGTGACGTAGTGACACCCCCTCATGCTGTGCTCCTGCCTTGTCTGGCAGCCTCTGACATGCCCTCTGCTCCTTCAGAATAATGTTTTCGAGTGCTCTGAATAAAAGACCCGGGATTACAAAGAAAACCAATTATATTGAAATGCTGACCTCCCCACCGCCACCCCACCCAGGGTCTGCACTGTTCCCTCCCCTCTTATTTTCTGTAGATGAAGAAACATTTCTATATGGGAAGCAAGGTGAAATGATTTACGTTAAGGTCACATTGCTAAATAGGAAATCAGATTGGAGTTAGACTTTAATTCTCCAGGCTACTGATCCAAGTCCCTTTTCAATGTGTGTGAGCCGCTGGAAAGGAGCATTTGCATTTTAAAAGAGGAGATTGGTAACCCAAGCAAAAGTCTAAATGGTGTGACCCAGGCTGGGTGCCCAGTCCCAGAAGGAAGGCGCTTAGCCTCCTCCCTCCATTTCTCCTCCCAGGCCACCCACCTGCTGTTGCCAAGTTATGCTTTCCCATTCAGGGATGTCTCATGTTCATTATTCTGATTAATCACCCTCACGTATTCACCTGGAAGGGAGGGGGACGATGGGTTGGTGAGTGAGTTAGGAGGTAGGGGAGCTTCCTAGGCCTGTGCCTTTCAAATGGACTCTGGTATTTCCTTCTGGTAGTGCATAACTGTTCCTTTACAGGTGCTTAGTTGTGGCTCTAGGAAAGGTTTTATGAGTCCTGGGCTGATGTAAATGTTGACCAAACACCCTCAACTAGATGGAAAGTTTCTGTCTGCAGCAGAGCCCAGGCTGTCTTCTCTTCATACTTCCTCTCTCCGTACCCACTCCTCGAGGGCAGGAACTGTGCCTGTATCAGTGAGGCATTTGGACTTGGGAGATATTTTTAGAACATCAGACCAGAAAGGAAGGAAGGTGGAAATGGCCAAATGAGGTTCCCCGAGTGAGTGCATGCCGTCGGAGGGGCCGAGGAAGCAGAGTTCTTCTGACATGGGTTCTCTGTTTTAAAATATCAGCCCTTCACCCATCTCATATTTTTCCCCTGAAGCTCTTGCACAAGCAAACTATAAATACATCCTCAAAGTCTTATGTTTCATGCCTCTTAGATGTACCCCAAAAATTAGTTTTCACTTGGGCAGGGAGGAAGCTGTGTGGCTGTTCTCTGATCCCTCCAAATCCTGCAGAATTACTGCTTTTATTGTACAGACCTAATGAGGTTGGAACAGAACCATGGTTTTAGCCGGATGACTCAGAATTTCAGACTGATGTGGAATATATTGCGTTTTCCTCTCAATTTCAGTTTGAATCAGAAACTGCAACTGGAACAGGAGAAGCTCAGTTCTGATTATAACAAGCTGAAAATAGAGGACCAAGAGAGAGAAATGAAACTGGAAAAGCTCTTGTGAGTGCACTCTAAATATTTCCTCTATTTTCTCTCATCCCCGTGATATTCTGGTTAGATTGGGCTAATTTAAAAACAGACAATGGCTATTTGTGTGCTTGTTGGTTGGTTTTGTTGATTTATCTGTGGATGCAAATAGTATCTGCTGAAACCTCTGAGTCCCCTCTGGTGATCTATGGTTGTTTTTTTTCAGATTGCTGAATGATAAAAGGGAACAAGCCAGAGAAGACCTCAAAGGACTGGAGGAGACAGTGGTATGTCAAGATGTTTCCCAAGTTATTTTTATCTCCAAGACCAGATTCGTTTGTGATTTGTCGGATTGTTTATTCTAAAATTGTATCCATGCACACCTTTCTGTGTAATATTTTAGATAAGGCATTCTGTGGAAAAGTAGGATTTGTAGAATTTATTCCTCAACTCTTCACAGAATCAACCAATCCATTCATCCTTAGAGCAGTAACCTGGAGCCCCAGAGTGAGAATTAAGCTGAACTGCAACTCAGTAATTTTACAGCCCTGCACTTTGTGACATACTTCCACTCAACATTCAACAGATATTTATTGAGCATCTCCTAAGGGCTGGTATTCTCCAAGCTGCTTGAATATACCCATAAACAACAGCGATAAGATCCCTGCCCTCGTGAAGCTTACCTTTAGCTGAGAGAGATGATAAACAATAAGGAAGCAAATCTTGCACTTTAACAGAACATGCACAGGGTGGTGACTAGGGGAGGCTCCCTGAGCATGTGACCTTTTAGCAGGGACTCGAAGCAGAAGTGAGCCATAGAGATGTGTTGGGGAGAGCATTCCAGGCAGAGGCAACAGCTTATGCCAAGGCCTGGAGATAAGCCCAGCACTGTCAGGACTGTCATGTTGGGGGCCAGCAGGGAGGTCTGTATGGTTGCAGCTGAGGGAGGGACATGGATACAAGGTGAGAAAGGTAAAGCCCACAGTGATGCATGCCAGGTAAAACCTTGAGGCCGGCAGGGCTTTGGGTGGAGGAGTGACAGGCCCGCCTTACCTTTGGAAGGGCTGGTTATTTGAAACGTTGGCTGTTTTTCTCTGTCCTGTGTCTGGGTTCATTGGCGTCATCTCCTCTGTTCGGCTTCCATTTCATCTGCTCTGTGGGATAGCTGCCTGGCTCCGTGCCCCACAGCCTGCGTTTTGAGACAGACCATTCCAACATAGCCTCTCCATTTGGTGAAAACACATTCAGACATTTCACATGATTCAACGACAGAGAGAAACTGTTGTTTAGATACGGTCATCCATTTCGGCTCCGTTCATGTGTCATGTGGATCTGTGAGAGACTGAGCCGTCTCCAAGGACCTGGTGACCCCACACCGGTGGCAGTCGGTTGCTTGAGTCTGGCCCTGAGACTATGCCCTGGCCCCTGGACTAGTAGTATTTGTTGCACCTCGAAGCCAGGGAGAGGAAATGCGGGCATCAGCCATCGGAGACAGAAGATGCCTGTGTCCAAAGGGAGCTGGGTCTTTCTAGTACGGAGGAGGAGCTTGTGGAGGGAGAGGGAAGGGAACCTGAAACGAAGCCACAAAATTGCTTTATCTACATCTGTTTTACCAGAGAAGTGATAATCATCATTATAGATAATTATAGAAATTCAGAAAAATATTGAACATTACAATTTCACTGTATTTCCACCAGCCAGAGATCCCTGATATCAGTGAAATATTTTTGGATGTTTTCTTCCTTCATACCTGTGAGTTCTCAGGCACTCTCACCCCACTGTCCCTACCCATCCACGCCCTCTTTCAGTCTCACTCACACCTACAACTCAAGGCACATGAGCACATCACACACTCACACAGGAACTCAAAGGCCCTTGCCCACACGCACAGTCAGCTGCTCACCCTCATGCCCTCATGCCTCTGCTCAGTCTCACTCACTCCTGCATGCGTCTCTACACACGAGCACTTACAACACACAGGACATGCACACTTGCAGGCACACACACAACTTGCATGCACACTAGCGATCGTCCACACTTCCTCACTGGCACATTCACACACACAACACTCTGGTGCAGTTGCTCACCCTCACTCCCCTTGCTGGCCTTCACTCACACCCACACCCATATTCACACTCCCTTGTACATCTTGCACAGATGCTCTCTCGGGACACTCCCCCTCACACGCATGCAGGCATGTTTGCACACGCCACCCTCGTGCACTCGTTCACCATCACACCCACCTCTACTCACACGCACACACATTTCCATGCTCACAGACTCACATGCTTTCTGCTCTCATACTCTCAGGAGCGTGATATTTAAAGAACGTTTTATCAGCTCTTTTGCCGTTTTTGAAGTTCGAGTGGTCTTTTGCGTCTTTTGAATGACGTATTTTCCTCACTAGCTCCTCTCATCTCCCCGCCCGTCCGCTGTCCATCCCACGCTGGGCACAGTTCCACGGGCACGCTCGCCCCGCCGTGCACGTGGACAGACCCACTGGCTTCGTGGCACTCACATTCTCTCCCTCACTCTCACTTGCCACCCACACGCGTCGCATGCACACTTTTAAAACCCAAGATTGGAGCCCTGCACTGTATGCCGTTTTAGACTCGGATGTTTTCACTCAGCCTTGGAATCCTCCCCGAGCCGTAAATGTTCTTCAGAAATAGACGAGCTGTCCTTGGCTGACTGTTCTGCCGCCCTCCTCGGCGCAGGGACTGTTCTGCCTCCGGGAGTGTTTGGGTGGGGTGGGCGGGGCATGGAACCTGCTGGCCAGGGGGTGAATGCCTGGGAAGCCCATTCCAGGGGACGGTGATGGAAAAGGCCCACTGGCCGTCTGGGCAACCCTGGGCCCCGGGCAGTGGACTCGCTGGAACAGGACACTGTCTGGGCTTTGGGGCAGGAGCCCTCCTCTGGCTGCATTGATGGGACTTGTATTCCCTCCTTGCTAGTCCCGCCCTTGCTGTCCACTGTGACAGGAAGCTGAGCCTTGAGCTTTGGCATGGAGGGTGGCAACCTGTGACGTGAACAGGAAGCCCATAGGGAGCCAGAGGGATGATCGTGAGTGTGATGGAGGAAAAAAATAATCATTGCCACAGGAGGCCAAATGATAGTTGCCTAAGCACAGTGTGCATAAATAAAAAAAGACAAGTGATTTTTAAATGTTTTGTACTACCCTTCCCAAACTGTTTATCATTGAATCCACCTAAAAACAGACAACAATGAGAGACAGTTGCCAAACTCAGGACTCTATATTTGGTACTTATTCGCCAGGAAATGCCTGGCCCTTGGACAGAGCACTGTTCTCATTCTGTCTTCTGTTCTCATTCCCCTTTGGTGTGGTAGTGTTTTCACGCAAAATGTAAACTGTGATTACAGTTCAATCAGTAATAAAACCACGACGAGAGAGCGAGAGCGAGAGAGAGCGCGTGAGAGAGCATGCAGGGTGGGCGCAGGTGTTAAGAAACAGGGTATCCGGGCTGAGCTCCCTCCGGCAGGGCCTGGGACATGTCTGCAACATAGTGAGTGCTGCATCCCTGCCCCTGGGCTGGAAGGCGGCACAGCCTCAGACACGTCCTATGTGCACATTATTCATAATCACAGATCCATTTGGTTTCCTGCAGAAAGTAATTTACCTCATCAGAAGACACAATTGACTTCAAGTCCTTCTTATTTCAACACAGAATTGGACCCAGTAATAAGACCTTAAATAAACAGAGAACCTTTATTGCAAGAAACTTAGTGTTTCCATAGCTTTATACTCTGTTTCTTCCTTTTAGATGTGGGCATGTGTGAGTTGCATCCCTTGGAATTCTGTGTTAAAGTAGGTCATTTTAGACAAATGGAGAAGTTTGCATGCAGAATTTAGCTCTCTCCTCTTCCTTTATGGGAAAATACGTTGCAAGAAACTCATCATAGCTCCTATAGTAAATACATGGAGACTTGAACCGAAGGAAATATTTGATCTTCTGATCTTAACAAAGATCACCAGATTTGGCTCAGGCTCTTGTCTCAGTAATCTAATTCCTAAAGGTTCATTTGTAGAAAATAATCCAAAATGAAGAAGAAAAATGCCCCCAAGAAGTTAAATACAGTGAAAGTTTTAACAACAACAATAAGAGGAAGCACTACAAGCCTAATGGAGAAATGGCTTTTACGATACGAAATACGCATCAATAAATTCACACCAGTCATGTTTACTGAGCACTTAATATGTGCCAGAAAATGTTCTAAGAGCATGATGAGGTTCATCTCATTTAATCTCGACAGCAATGATGAGGTAACCACTGTTTTTGTTCTCATGTTACCAATAAGAAAACTGAGGCACAGAAAGGTGAGCTAGCTTGCCCAGGGCCACCCAGGAAGAAAGTCCAGGAAATGCTTCATCGGTAAGCTCAGTCCTGTAAAGCAAACAAGCGTATGGACTTGCACCTGAAGCCTGTGAGGAAACATGAAAAATGCCAGTCCATTAGGGTGAGATATTGTGGCTAACTTTTCATTTAAGCTTATTGGTATTACATTGTAACATTTATGTA
Source organism: Aotus nancymaae (assembly GCF_030222135.1). Classification (NCBI taxonomy): domain Eukaryota; kingdom Metazoa; phylum Chordata; class Mammalia; order Primates; family Aotidae; genus Aotus; species Aotus nancymaae. The sequence continues at coordinate 63,002,754 of NW_026988442.1, read as the reverse complement.
ATAAAGAGAAAAGGAATCTATTCTGATACAACATGGTCCAGCGGGAATTTTTTAGAGGAAACCTTTGGATTTTTGTGGGTGAGGCAATGTATTGTTCCCTTGTGAGTACAGCAGATCAGCAGAGTTTCTTACTAGTTTACAATTTGCTGTCTGGGTTCTCAGGCTCTGCATTTCACGGTGCTCCAGTAACAACACTGGGTCCAGGGGTGGGCATGGTAGGGGGGCATCACAGGAAAGGGGGTGCGCCAGCAGCGTCCGTGGCGGGCTTGGGAAGTGTCCATGCGGGAGTCTGGGGAAATGATCTGGTGCCTGGTGTGCTGTCAGTTCTGTGAATTTCTACACTGAAGCGGCCTTTAAAAATCTTCTCTTCCAGTCTCGAGAATTGCAGACGCTTCACAACCTTCGGAAACTCTTTGTCCAAGATCTGACCACCCGAGTTAAAAAAGTGAGTTCTCTTTTGTCTGAATGGGACTGAGAAGAAAATCAAAGATGGCCGGAAAGAATTATTTTCAGCAGAAATATCACTTGCTTAAGTCAGGGCTGGTTATGCTTAAAAATTAATTACTTCAGAACCAGAGAATGTTATTAAAAGAATGTGCTGGAGGCAAAACATACTTGGGAACATTTTCCCGTCTGATTTTTCCTTCTTAGTAAAAGGAAGTCAGAATGCTTTCCCTGGCCTTCATTTCAAATGAACACATATTTTATTTTTTCTGGCCCCCAGTGTGTGAGGGCAACTGCTCTTGATGCAGAAACATTTAGAGCAGTCTTTTCAGAAAGCATTGCCCGGAAGCCTGGAGAAGTTGGACCGAGAGATCCTCTTACTTGTTTGTTAAGAGGCCATTGGGGGCTAGGTCAGAGTTTATGAAGCACTTCAACATCCAGTATTTTATTTACTTTTCCTAGCAATTATGTAAGTGGTGCTTAGTGTTCCTGTTTTTGCAGATGTGGAGATAGGCTCAGATGTTGAATAACTTACCCAATATTGCACTGGTGGGAAGAGCCAGAGATGGGTCTGGAAACCAGGATCTCTGGATCTGAGCTTTTTCGGTCCTCATGCTACACCAGCAATCTGGAGACACTCTATAACGGTGACTCCCCCAGGCAGCTTGCAGAGGTTTAAGGAAGGAGTTAGGAGGTGAAGGCAGCAAGAGGACTACTCTTTCAAAGTGTTTAAAAGTGATGGATGCAACACACTGGGCCATGTGTAGTGTAGAGGGACAGTAGGATTGAAGGAAGGTCTGTTTAAGAAAGGTGTGGTGCACATGTGTGCAAATGTGTCTGCTTGTTTGTGTGTGCACATGTGTGTGAATGTATCAGTGTGAACGAGCCAAGGGAAAGAAGTCAAATGTCTTAGGAAGATGGAGTCGGGTCTAAGAGGGAGAGGGTTAGTAGTGTAGATGTTTGGATTAGGTAGGCTTGGTAAGGAGAAGGGACACAAATTCCTAGAGGGGAGGAGGGGAGAAGTCAAGTTGGAAGGATAGGTGGGGAAATACATGAGGGTGGAAAGAAGTCACATTTGATGACTTGGGTCTTCTTGGTTTATATGGAAGCTCAGTCCTTGGTGGGAAAGTAAGGAAGAGAATGGGAAGCCCAAGAAGACTAGAACATAGTTCAGGCAGCGGAGGAGGGGACGTGCTATGGAAGAGTAGAAGGGTTGCTGAGCAGTGGTGTTGGTGCTGAGTCAGAAGCATGGGTTTGGCGTGGCCCCTGACAGCATGGTTCAAGCGAGTTTAGAATTCTGGAAATGAAAATAAAGAAGGCAGAGAATGCTGGGCAATTTCAAGGCCTGCATGGCAACTGCTAGGCAAGTACATGGTGAGCACAATGCAAAATACAGTTGACCATGGGGGCCTGGACCAGACGGGAGAGTGAAGCCAGAGCAAAAGTGATGGACAGGGAGACTAGATGGGGAGGGCACCTGGCCAGAGGTTATGACGTGGACTGAAAAGGTTCCGTCTGAGGAAGGAGGTGGAAGCCATGACCATACTTAGGAGGCTCTGGTCTCAGGGAGGGTTAGGAGCTTGAGATCAGACTTCCAGATTTCGTGATAAAAAATCTCTCTAGGAAAGCCCTGCTTTTAGACCAGTAGTTTTCTGCGGGTGGTTCTCTGGCCATCAGCCTCAGCATCACCTAGGAAACTGTTTACATATGCAAATTCTCGTACTCTACCCTAGATCCACTGAATCAGAAACTAGGGCTGGGGCGTGGCAATCTAAGTCTCAATAAACCCTCCCCTGGGGAGCCTGGTGCTAAGGCTTCAGTTTGGGGAACTCAGTTTTAGACTGCAGAGCTGCAGGTTTGAGATGCTCGTGTAACAATTACCTTTCAGAAAAAGGATGATGATCTCTTTTGTAATCAGAGCAAACCTGCTTTGCCACCTTGGAACACCGGGATGTATTTGCACCTGTACTTTCCAATTTATCTGTGCCACTTGGCTTGCCAGGAGTGCAGTGTTTTGCCAATTTCAAGATCTGATAAATTTCAAGAATTTACCGAGCACAAGGATGCTGTGATTAATTTGAGGCTGACTCACTAATGAATTTTATAGATTTGGAAGCTGAAGGGACAAGCAGAGGCCATTAAGACTGCTCAGTGGGATCCCAGACACTTGCTTACAAGCTTGGTGACTTGTTAGCCCATCATGATGGCTGAAGTCAAATTTAGGTCTTGGGTTTATGTTTTCTCGGTGGTTGTTTCTTAATGAGTTTTGGAATGCTTTCTTTTGAAAAGAAGTCTCTATTTACTACATGCAAGGGAGAGGTATATTTTACTGAAGATAAATCATCTGTAACTTTCTTTTCGAGACAGAGTTTTGCTCTTGTTGCCCAACCTGGAGTACAGTGGTGCGACCTCGCCTCACTGCAACCTCCACCTCCTGGGTTCAAGCGATTCTCCTGCCTCAGCCTCCCAAGTAGCTGGGGGATTACAGGCATGCGCCACGACACCCGGCTAATTTTGTATGTTTTTTTTTTTTTCCTAATAGAGATGGGGTTTCTCCATGTTAGTCAGGCTGGTCTCGAACTCCTTACCTCAGGTCATCTGCCCGCCTCGGCCTCCCAAAGTGCTGGGATTACAGGCGTGAGCCACTTCACCTGGCCTCATCTGTAACTTTCAAAAGCAGATTTGAAGTTTTTTTTTCTAGTTGTCAAAAAATAGCTCCTCCTTAAATCATTTTTTGTATTAATAAGGGAAATTAATTGGGGGGTTTGTTGAATCTAAACTTTTAGAACTTCTCTATTTTTGCTTTCAGAATACCCTTTGGTGGGAATGGGGATTTTTTTTTTCATCCACATTATCCTGGGGTGGAGGGTGGGCGGGAGACAGCCTGTCCTTCTGACCTCTTGGTGTTGATGCAGAGTGTGGAGTTGGACAGCGATGATGGAGGGGGCAGTGCCGCCCAGAAGCAGAAAATTTCCTTTTTGGAGAATAACCTGGAGCAGCTCACCAAGGTTCACAAACAGGTAGGAGAGTTCCGCCTGCTCCCCTCTGCTTACCCCCTCTCTCCTGGAAACAAGCCCCACCAGGTTTGGCCACGGGGTGCAGAGATGGTGCTGAGATTGAAGGTGAAAGAACTGTACGCCATCAGAGGACATAAGGGCTGCAAAGGTTCCCTACAAATCCTTTAGTTCTCAGTGACTTCTCTTATATATAAAGGACTTTCTTTTATCAAAGCCAAATATAAAGTATTGGGTTTGAGCTCTCTGGGGTTGGAGAGGGAAGTGTTCAGAGGCCTGTCCTTTCATCCTGCCTCCACCCCTGACTTTGGACACCAACTAGCCTCTGTATCTTGCTCTGAGGTACCTCTGTGGACCTGAAGCAGAATGCAAAGTGGACACCACTGAGCTGGTTCAAGTCCTTTATTTTTATAGAAGGGGAAGCAGACTGGTGCCTTGCTTCATCGCACGGTGGTAGGACTGGGACTGGAACCAGCACCCTTTCTGCGCAGCTGCCCATTCCTAGTGCTCTCAGACGCTCTCTCGGATGCCTGCGATGCACTGGCATTTGTCTAGAGTGACAGAGAGTGATAACTGTGTCTAAACCCATCAGTGATTTTGGCAGGTCATTTGTCTCGGATACTTTCCGTTTAAATGTTGGTGTGTGCATGGCTGTTTTCCCTCTTTAGGACTTGGGATGTGACGGAAACGGCCCAAGGTTTTGAACCACATGACTGAGGAGATGTCATTTCTCTTTGACTTGTTAAGTCTTCATCAATATTACTGATGATGGCGTTTTGTTTTACCCAGAGGGAGGATAATAGCATCAAGATGGTTGAAGCCATTCAAACAAATTGTTGATGAGAAATACAAAAGCAGAAACTACCAGAGAGCTTGAAATAGGGCTCTGAGATGCATGGTTTTTTTTTTTTTTTTTTTTTTTTTTGAGACAGTCTTGCTCTGTCACCCAGGCTGGAGTGCAATGGTGTGATCTACACTTACCACATTCTCTGCCTCCTGGGTTCAGGTGATTCTTCTGCCTCAGCCTTCTGAGTAGCTGAGATTACAGGCATGTGACACTACTCCCAGCTAATTTTTCGTATTTTTAGTAGAGACTAGGTTTCCCCATGTTGATCAGGCTGGTCTCCACCTCCTGACCTCGTGATTCGCCCGCCTCTGCCTCCCAAAGTGCTGGGAGTACAGGCCTGAGCCATCGTGCCTGGCCAAGATGCATTATTTTATTCATGGATTGAATGAACTTAAGAATCTACTCTCTGCCAGGCACTGGAGCTGGTGCTGGGAGAACAAAGCAGGAGACCCAGCAGAAGCTCACTTTGCTGTAGCACTTTCTGATTCTCAAAACTTTCTCCATCCACTTGGATCCCCTATTATATAGTACACTTGTGTTATAGATGAGAAACTTGAGGTTTGTGGTCAAATGACTTACACCAAGTCAGATGGCCAGGACATAAAGAGCTGGCCCTTGAGCCCACTCCTACCTAGGGCTGGCCTGTGTCTTCAGTCAGCAAAAAGGCGTCGTCTCCTCCTCTTACCCCTTGGCCTCTGGATATGTTGCGAAGCTGGGTCCAAACCCCACGCCACTGTAAGCAGCAGGTCCTGCATGGAAGGAAGCCCTCTGAGAGCTCAGGAACATGCTTGTTTTTCACTGAGTCCTTTTGAACCAGCTTTAAGGGTCTCAGCTTTCTCATGCTAATTTACTGTTCTCATACATGGTCAATTTTCTCACACAATTCCCCTTTCCCCTCCATACACCCAAACAAAAGAGGAGGAAAATCTTGCCTCAGATCGAAGGTTTCCTGTGGTGGGAAATAGCTTTTAATTGTATCCCCACCACCCCCATTCCTTGCGCCCGTGAATCACGTGTTCAGCAACCCAGAGTCCCACAGTCTGAGTTTTCCTTTCCTTTCTATGGTTGTATGGAGTGTCAAAGACGACCTAGCGGGGGCCGCCTGTTCAGCCGCAGGGGCTGCTTCTGGCTGCTCCGGTTTGCACAGCGCAGCCTGCCTGGTAACTCTCTGCCTTTCCCCTCCTGCTGCCCCAGCTGGTCCGGGACAACGCAGACCTGCGCTGTGAACTGCCCAAGCTGGAGAAGCGGCTGCGCGCCACGGCCGAGCGTGTCAAGGCGCTGGAGAGCGCGCTGAAGGAGGCCAAGGAGAACGCCATGCGGGACCGCAAGCGCTACCAGCAGGAGGTGGATCGCATCAAGGAGGCTGTGCGGGCCAAGAACATGGCCAGGAGGGCCCATTCAGCCCAGATCGGTAAGTGCGTGCGCCGTGGCACCTGGGGTTTGAGAAGCTACGCGGCCTCCCAGCTAAGATTTGCTAAAAGATGAAGAGAACGCAGCCCTGCAGGACGCAGCCCTCACCACACCCTGTTCCCCTCCCCAGCCCCCTCCCCACCCCCAGGGGAATGGGATTGTCAGACACCCCCATTATTCTACTCTGAGATATTCCAGCATACATTGTGGTCTCAAAACTTCTGAGCTGGGCAGAGAGAAGGCAGCCAAGGCTATAGGCCTAGGTCTTGGGCTATGAATATGTACATTTACATTCTTAGATAAAATACTGGAATAGGAGGATATTTCTCTGCAAGGTGTGAAGGGCCCTTGTGTTCTGCACCTGGTGGGACCATGAAGGAGCCTGTATGTAGCCAGAGCCCCAGGAAAAGCCTCCAAGTGCAGATCTGGAAATACCCCAGGAAGAGCCAGGCTGGCATCGGTGACGGGGCGTGGCTACAGGCTGGCACAGAACTTGGGGAGGTCTAGAGTCTCAGGTCCTTCAAGACCTGTATGGATTTGGGCATTTTGCCCATGTAGGAAATGAGGTGTAGCCAGAGTCGTAGTTCCCAGGATAGAGCCATGGGGATAAAAACAATTTTGGGATATTCTCTAAACAGCCTCTTTTTCTTCTTTAATTGAAACATCTCCAATAACGTGTAATTTATTTCCCATCAAGTATTGCTGTGCAGATATATTGTAAACCAGCAGCTTCATGTCTCTAGTTTTAAATCATACCTTAGATTAGTGGTTCATCGCATTTGTAGGATTTCATACCCTTTGTGAATCTATTAAAAGCTATGGACCCTCTCCCCAGAAAATAGCATCACAGGCAGAATTCTGCATCCAATTTCAAGGGCGACACAGATGCCCTTGACAGTCATGGGAACCGATGATCTGTTTCAGATAAAACTGAAAATCTTTTTTCTTAACTTTTCTTGGCCCAAATTAGAAATGAGCTAATTGATGTATAATTTTTCTGTCCCTTAAATATTTGGATGCCTTGGATTTGCTAACTATACTGCTAGTTTTCCCATCTTCAGAAAGATCTGGTGGTTGATAAGAATTGTACTGTTGATAAGACTTGTGAATTTTATTTGTCGCAGGTGACCTGTAGGTATCTGGGCTGCTGTAAGCCTTTCTAAATGTCTGTTCTCTCTTCTTTCCACTGGTTGGATACAGCCAAGCCCATCCGGCCCGGACACTACCCAGCCTCATCTCCAACGGCTGTCCATGCCATTCGAGGGGGAGGAGGCAGCTCTTCAAACTCCACACACTACCAGAAATAAATACAAAGTGAGTCCCATGTCAAGGGTGGTTTCTCTATATAGAGGCAGAGCCTTCTTGCATTTCCAAAGCCCCTGCCTGACAGTGGACCTTCAGTAGAGAGCACTTCAGCTCTACTCCAGCACAGGCCCTGAGGGTTCCAGGTAAACAGAGACCTGGACTTACCCTCACTCAGTTGAGAGCCCTGGGGTCTGCTAGCTGAGGCTGCCTGGGGCCCATGGGACCTGGACCCAGGCCTGGCCCAGTCCCCTCCAGCGGTAGGTGTGGTGAGTGATTCAGCTGAGCTTTGTTTTGCCGGTGGAACTCCCCTCTATAGTTGGCATCCCAAAGGGCATTACCTGTTGGTCAACTGCTTTAACCCAGAGCGGACAGAAGTTGCGGGTCGCTTTAAGTCTCAGCAACAGAATATAAAGAAAGAGCCAGATAATAGAAAGTGATGTTTTTATGTTTACTATCTGAACTCAATAAGTGGGGGTTTAAGGAATGTATCTAGGTGGGTCCGGAGCGCTTTTTTCTTTGAGATGGTGGTCTGCCAGCTTCTCTGCCCACAACCCACATGCCTGACATATGCTCTCCCAGCAAAAAGAAAAGGAACAAGTGATATGCTTTACAAAAGAGAAGAAAGAGAGAGTGAAAACCGTCCTTTATGATGGAAATGGAGAAAAGAGGCTACTAGTTGGGCAGGCAGACAGATGACTAGGTGACCAGAAAACTTTGTTTAGAAAAACTCTGACTTTGAACATGCAGAGGGGAAGAGGTGTCTCTGGACATTGTCCTTGGACTGTAAGCCCTTGCTAGGGCAGCTGGCTCCCAAGGCAGGCAAGCATGCCCGGTGTGAAGCCTGGACTTTTCCTTATCCATTCCTTTTTGCCTCAAGGCAAGAAGGCCAGCAGGAGAGGCTGGAGCTGTCACTCCGGGTCTGGGCAGGGCTCAGGCTTAGGCTAAAACATCCAAATGCTTTGGTGACTGTTGCCACACAACTTTCACCTGTGCTGCCCCAGGCAGTGCCAAGGAGCAGGGCAGGGGCTGGTCAGAGTAGTGGGAACGGGAGGGAAGGTGGAGGCAGCCCACGGGCAGGGAGTGTGCCTGCCAGCATCTGCCGTCTTCTAGACAGGAAGATGGGAAATGGTCTTGGCAGTGGGCCACCCCATTCATATCTAATCTCTGCTTCCAATCAGAAGTAGAATGAAACTGGAAGTTAGAAAGTTGCTTTTGACTACATGTTGTCAGTATCGAGGCTGATACCTGAAGGGAACTCTAAGATCCAGCTGGGCAGCTTAGAACAGAAAAGCCTGAAGCAGTGGTCCTCGAACTTTGGTGGATGTAAGCATCCTCGAGCACCCAGAGTCCCAGGCTCCTTAGAGTAGGAAGGGCCTGGCTTTGTTTGTCGTTTGAACCAGGTATTCCAGTTGATTCTGATATTCATCAAAGTTTGAAAACTCTCCATGGTTTATACAGGATGGTAGTTTACTTCTGTCTTATGTCCAGTAGCTGAGCATCTCCACAGTGATAACAGAAACCTGGCTTCTTAACTAGGTTAAGCAAGTGCCTGCCTCCTGAGCTCAAGGCCAGCCAAGGTCACCAAATGACTTCAGTTTCAGCCATCATGCCTATATTCCAAGTTTAGCAACCAGAGAAGGAGCAGAGGAGAGGCGAAAGCAGCCATCCTGAATGAATCCCTTTAAGTAGCTTTCCTGAAGCCCCATGCAATGCTGATGCCTGCCTTTCCCTGGGCAGCCCTGAGCTACATGACCACATCTAGCTGAAAAGGTAGTCTTTTAGCTGGGCACTTCACTACCCCAAAGAAGGGTAATGCTTTTTGAGCGAGGACAGGGAGAGTGGAGGTTGGGTGGGCAGCTGGCACGCTGTGCATTATAGATCACCTAATATGCCGCAGCACTGGGCTAGATATAATACAGGCCTTACCTCATCTGATGAAAGCACACAGAGAGATGTGTAGGTATGGTTCCCAACAAGACCTTACTAAATATACTGGTCCAGGGATTCTGGGCTCCAGAGATTATGCAATGGGACAGTCACCTTCTTCAAGGATTCCAACAAAGGTCTGCCAGTCCCACATTTTGTGTAGGCTCTAAACAACCAAATCCTGGCCATTCATTACCAGTGTAGCCTCTTCTCATGCTGAAGCATGAAAATCAGTAGGTCTGGTGGACTTTCAAGACCTTTGAAGTGGCAGAACCACCCTCACCCATTATGGCAGCTATTTTTTTTTAAATTTTACTTTAAGTTCTGGGATATATGTGCTGCATGTGCAGGTTTGTTACATAGATACGTGTGCCATGATGGTTTACTGCACCTTTCAACCCATCATCTTTTTGAGATGGAGTTTTGCTCTTGTCACCCAGGCTGGAGTGCAATGGCATGATCTTGGCTTACTGCAACCTCTGTCTCCTGGGTTCAAATGATTCTCCTGCCTCAGCCTCCCGAGTAGCTGGGATTACAGGCATGCACCACCACACCCAGCTAATTTTTGCATTTTTACTAGAGACGGAGTTTTACCATGTTGTCCAGGTTGGTCTTGAACTCCTGACCTCAAGTGATCCGCCCACCTCAGCTTCCCAAAGTGCTGGGATTACTGGCGTGAGCCACTGCACCTGGCCGGCAATTTGTTTCTTTACTCAAAGTGTTCCAGGTGGTTTTGATGGTTTTATCTGAATTCGAAGCCTCCTTGACACACTTTCTCCATACAGCTTCTGTAACTAGGTGCTTCTCTCATCAGCTCACAAAATAAACAGGCCGCCTCTTACAGCTCTCAGGATGGCAATGTGGCTGAGGGGACTGGCATTGGACATCAGGTGTCAGGTTTTCTGCTTTCTTCAAGTTACTTAACCTCAGAGTCTGTTTCCTCATCTATGAAATGGGGAAAATCTTTTATCATGGTCATTGGCATTGACAGAAGGCTTAAATGAGGTCATGATTCTAATCACGTAACAATTGCTCAATAAAAATGTTAGCTGTTAGTATAGATAAGCACTGTAGAACATGGTAGTTGATAAAGGTTGGTTTACAGTGTCCTTTAATTCACATAGTTGTTACCAAATGATTTTTAGTCCCTCTATAGCAATAAATCCTAGCCACTGAGTGGGGAAGGCCCATGTCTAACTGAGTATCCTGTTTGTTGCTATGAGCTGATATAAGGACTTTTAAAGACAGTATTGGCTGGGCAGAGTGGCTCACACCTGTAATCTCAGCACTTTGGGAAGCTGAGGCAGGTGGATCACTTGAGGTCAGAAGTTCAAGACCAGCCTGACCAACACAGTAAAACCCCTTCCCTACTGAAAATAGAAAAATTAGCTGGGTGTGTAGGTACACACCTATAACCCTAGCTACTTGGGAGGCTAAGGTGGAGAATCGCTTGAACCCAGGAGGTGGAGGTTGCAGTGAGCTGCGATTGTGCCACTGCACTCCAGCCTGGGTGACAGTGAGAGCCTGTTGAGCCTGTCTCAAATATATATATATATAATATATATATATAATATATATTATATATATATATTATATATATATATAATATATATTATATATATATATTATATATATATATAATATATATTATATATATATATTATATATATATAATATATATTATATATATATATTATATATATATAATATATATTATATATATATATTATATATATATATAATATATATTATATATATATATATATAAAATATATATGGAGAGAGAGAGTTTATCTACCAGCTACAACTATTTTAAAGAAATGACTGGGCATTTGTTAGTGGAGATTAAAAATAGGTAGTAATCCACAGATTCAGGAATTACAATTGAAAAGTAAAGAAATATTAAATCATTTTTTGAAAATTAATTGGAACTGCAGAACTCATTGCTTAGATGAGATCAAAGCCTTTTTGAGACAGTCTTTCCTGACCTTTGGAATTTTCATTCTGAAGTGTCTCTTCCCTAGGTGGAAATGATCTCAGTTGACTCTTCCCAGCCCTCCTGTTGGAGTCAGAGCACATATTCTTACAGCTGGATATCTTTGGAATTTCCTCCTGCTTCATTTCAGGGTTCAAGAATTATAGCCATAATGAGTATTTTGGTTTATCCTCAAGGTTTCAAAGCCACTGAAGGTGCCAATGTACAAAAATCAAAAGAACCCAGGATAATGCTGGCTTTGATCTTATCTAGTTCAAATCCACAGGGGCTGCCTCAGGAGAAGGAGATGATCTTTTTGAAACCTCAGACCTACATATGGGTCAGTGTAGTGCAACCACGTGACATTGGGCAAGTTGCTTGATTTCTTTCAGCTTCAGTTTTTCTCACCTGCCAAGTGGGATCTGGCATCGAGGGCCTGGCTCCGTACTTGGTTTCACAGTGAATGAGACAAGCAGGCTCTGTTCTTGTGCAGTGACATGCTCGTTAGGGGAAGACGGACAGAAAATAAACAAGGTAACTTCAAGTAGTCGTAAGTGCTCAGAAGAAAACAAAAACAGGCTAATGGAGTAGGAACACTGTTTTAGAAGAGGGGGTGACATTTACGTTGAGAACTTAGTGATGAAAAATGCCAGGCACACAGAAACTTGGGAGAGAGTGTTTCGATGCTCACTCAAGGGGAGGAATGAATGAGGGTTATCTGAGGAATGTTAGCAAGGCTGATAAGGTGGTAGCTCATGACCCGGGACAGCCCATCTTCATTAGAGTAGATGGGGAGGGAGTTGGACCCAAGTAAGTGAAGGTGTTGAGGCTGTGGGCAAGTTAGATTGTAACCTAGTGTGAGGGGCCAGTGGGGCTGTGGGCATGGGAGCAGTGGGACCTGGTTCATGATGAGACAAGGTCACTCTGGGCTGGACCCTGGAGAAGAAGGGGTAGGGATGGGGCAACAACAAGAAGTGGGGGTTACCTAGGGGTCACTGTAGGTGGCCACGGGGGAGGGTCCAGTACTGGACCGGGGTGGTGGCAGCAGGGGAGAAGTGTCCAAGTCAGTGCCTGCTTAGAGCTGATTCAGCTGTCAGGCTTACTGATAAGGGTTTGAGAGCAAGAGGAGGAGGAAGGAAGGGAATCAAGGTAGTTCCGAGATTTGGGTGGGCTCTAGCAGTTAGGGAAAGCTTGGTTCCTTTTTAACCATGCCAGAGAAAATCGGGGGATGAGCAGGTTTTGTGGGAAAGCTTGGTTTCCATCACGTTGCTTCTGCGCTGCCTCTCAGGCATCCAGCTGAGCCTGCTACCCAAGTGGGTGCGTGGAATAGGTGACTGGATCTCTGGGTCTGGAGCACAGGAGAGAGGCCGGGATGAGGCCATGCTGGAGAGTTGTGACCTGTAGATTGCGTTTATGGCCACGGGTCTGGAGGAGACAACCTAGAGAAAAGCGGGGCACAGCAGAGAGGAGAGCTGGGGGGCGAGTTGGAGCAGGACCAGGCCCAGGCACTGGCAAGTGGGAAGGTCAGAGAAAGGAGGTGGCACCAGCTGAGGGGCCCAAGGAGCATGTGGGGGCACAGAGGTCACGTGAAGACCGTGACCCTAGAAGGAAGGTGGTCAGCTCAGAGCCTGAGTAAGATGACGACAGAGACTGGATAGTTGAAGAAGACCAGATGGCGTGACCTTGGCATGGACTAGAGAGAGTGGCTGAGGAAGTAGAGCCGGCAGCTGAACTCACTTTGCGAGTTTTATTTGAAGGAGATGAGAGGAATGGAGCCATGTGGGGTTAAGACAGGGTTGTGTTGCTTTTCTGTTGTAAGATGGGAGATACTACAGCGTAGCTGTGTGCGATGGTGATGGTCTAGCCCAGTGGGGCAGAGGAGGAAGCACAGATGCGGGTGGGCTGTAGATGGGGTGCGCTGGGAGGCAAGATCCGGCTCACCTTAGATCAGCTCACCTTAGAGCTTTTCTCATGCTGGCAAGAAGCCAGGTGATCAGCTGAGAGGGACGGAGGGGAAGCAGCAGCTCAGGCTTGAGAACGGAGACGGTGTAAAATCGACCTCTCAGGCAGTGCTGAGTGCTTCTTTGCGGCTCCACACTTAACACAGACACTGGATTAAACATCTGCCCAGCTCCCTGGTTCTGAGGGCCCTGGAAATCCACTTCCTTTCCAGGTAGTGCTTTGGCGAGCCAGGGGACTTGTTCAAATGTCTCCACCAGATGGCGCCAGTGGGGCATTGCTGAAACCTTAGATGTTCCTCAAAGACTGAAAGCAGAATGGTCTTTTTCTTGGTTTTCTTGTATTTATACCATTTTCTCAAACTTGAGTAGTAAATACAGTACTTTTAAAGGGATAAAATTCTCACAGATCCCCAGAGTTTATTTAAATTATTTTGTTATAATACTTAAGTATTTGCACATTTTAAACAGTATACATTCCCTACTTACAGATCTTATACAACTATCAAGACAAATTCAGAAATTAAATTGAAATAAAACCACAAATAAAAAGTCCAAAGCACCAAACTTCACATAATTTAATGAAAAATGGGCTTTTTCTAAATATAAAGAGCTAGGTGCAGTGCGACTCCGGAGTTCGTTGCTTCTTGCAGAGTTTGGGATGCCTGTTCTTTGTGTGTTGTGGCATAACTCAATTCTTTCACTCCTGTACTCCCAGCACTTTGAGAGGCTGAGGTGGGAGGATGGCTTGAGCTCTGGAGTTTGAGACCAGCCTGGGCAACACAGCAAGACCTTGTCACTACTAAAAATAAAAAAAAATTAGCCAGGTGTGTTGGTGCATGCCTGTAGTTCCAGTGACTTGGGAGGCTGAGCTGGGAGGATCACTTCAGTTGGGGAGTTTGAGGCTGCAGTGAGCTGTGATGGTGCCACCACACTCTAGCCTGGGTGACAGAGTGAGATCATGCCTCAAAAATAAATAAACGAATAAAAACAAATAAATGATTAGCCTAGTGCCTGGCGCCGAACAAGCACTCAGTGCCCACCTGTGTGGTCCTCATCACCTGATCCTGTCTCCTCATTCTACATCCCAAAGAGGCAGATGAGCTGTCAAGATACCACAACTGTGAGTGGTAGATCCTGGGCTAAGAGCGATGATCTTCTCAGCAACAGTTCTCAAAGTTCTTGGCCTTAGGACCCTTTCTTCTCTTAAACAAGATCGATGGACTGGGCATGGTGGCTCACACCTGTAATCCTAGCACTTTGGGAGGTCAAGGCAGGAGGATCACTCAAAGCCAGGAGTTTGGAACCAAAGTGGTCAGCATAGTGAGACTCTGTCTCTACAAAAAAAAAAAAAAAAAAAAAATTTAAAAATTAGAAATTAGTTGTGTATGGTGGCATACACCTATAGTCCCAACTACTTGGGTGGCTGAAGTGGGAGGATTGCTTGAGCTCAGGAGTTTGAGGCTGTGGTTTGTGATGTTTGTGCCACTGCACTCCAGTCTGGGTGACAGAATGGCAATCTTTCTCAAAAAAAAAAAGAGATCAATGAGTTTTTATATATATGGGTTATACTTATTGATACGGATCATATTAGAAATTAAAGCAAAAAATTTAGAATACTGCCAGATTCATTTACAAATAGTAATAAGCTCACACATGTTACTGTAAATACTATTCATAATGAAAATAACTATTTTCAAAACAAAAAAATAGCCACATGGCATTGTTTTACATTTTTGCAAATGTCTTTGACGTCTGGCTATTTAAGAGATGGCAGCTGGACTCCCCCGGCTGCTTCTGCGTTCTGTCTGTTGCGGTGTGTTGTTGTAGTCAAAGTATATGAAGAGAATCTCCCCTTGTCACACCAGACAAGATTCTTGGCCACTGGACAGCTAAGAAAACTGGCATGGGGAAGTTGGGATCATAGTGCGCACATCACAGGCTTATCTGGGATTGAATGAGAGAATGTGAAAGTAGACAGGAAAACGTCTTAGAAGAGCACCTGGCAAAATTAGGCCCCCATGCAGGTTAGCTACTGTTAAAGTGGTCAGGGGACAGACCTGACGAGGACAGAGGAGGTGGGACTGCAGGGAGAGAGGACAGAAATAACTGTAGGTGGGTACTGCTGAGGCGGAGGGACTTTGAAACTCGCATTCTTAACCCAAAGGGAGGAATTGGGGATCACTCAGAGGCAAGAGTTCCTGATTCTGTCTACAGCACAGTAGCCTCCTCTGCTTTAATACTCCTCAGCTTCACGGTTCTCAAAGTCAGAAGTTCACAGCGACTGAAATGGTTCCTCCACAGCAATTGTGCCAAAGCTCCAATGAGATAAATCCACTTCTATTCAGCAGTGATAAGTAAAGTACAATTGGTAATTCTTATAATGTAGGGATTGAATTATAAAAAGGCAAAAGAAAAGATAAAACTATGTACTGTTTGGATTAAGCTTAAATCCACTGCAAGCAATTGCAAAAGCCAAAATTGGGGGTGAAAACGGTCTCTAAATACGTCTTGCAAAACCCTTGTATAATTAACTTCTTTCTTCAGCCTTCCCCACCCTTTCTAAAGAAAGGTGATTTTATTTCCTCCTAAACCTGGTCATACGTTGCCACTTTGAATTACCGTCTCCAGTTTGGCAGAGCTCCAGGGACAGTCCTGTAGCGGGTCAGTTGGTCCAGTCCCCTGCCTCTGAGTGAGTGAGTGACTGCTTGGAACCCTCAAAGAGAGAGTCAACAGGACTGGGTTTTAACGACTCTGCAGACTCCCCAGTACTCTGGGATTAGAGCAGTCAGAAATGCTTTATCTCAGGGCTGAACCATTTACCTTTAAAATGTATGTCTATTTTCTCCCATGAATTTATCTAAGGAGATGAAGATCCAGATAGTGGGGAGGATGGATGGGAACATCCTGCTGGAATTCATGTTTCTTGGGCCTGCTGGGAAGACTTCTCAGCAGACAGGCCTATAGAGATCCTTAACTGGGGATGAAGAGGAACGCCGCATGGTAGTAAAGAAAGGAAGCTTTCCTGGCAGAGCTCCTGTGCTTTTCCTTTCAGCAACCTGTCACAATCTCGGTTCTCCTCTCTCACGCTCCTTGAGGTGACTAAACTAAGCAGGTGGGGCCTCCTTTGTAGTCCTGTGTTTCTTCCAAACTGAGCCAAAACCTGCTGCATCTTGCCCAGCGGGGATGGGGGGCTTTGGCTGAAAGGCCTTCCAGGGGAAATTGTGTCACTTCATGGTCTGCTGGAGTTACGGAGGCCGCCCTGTTGCATTTGTGTGTCTAGTGCTTGCTGTGTCAACACGGTTTGGCTGCAAACATTGTGTCAGGCCATAATCCCACAATCCAAGGTATGTGTCGGCACCTCCCTGCCTCTGGGCATGCAGGACAGCCGTCTAATCTGACCAGGGGGATCTCATCTGACCAGGGGGACAGTGTGCTTGGAGAAATGAACCTGTGAGAGAGTGAAATGGTGATGTCAATGGTGGCATTTAGGCAGCAATCCAATGGTTTTCAGCTCACAATGGATATTCAATAACAACTGTGGCCATGCTTTTAGGTTTTTCACTTCTAATATTGACAAAAAGCCCAAAATTTCACTAGAAAGGCCATATTCTTCCCAAAGATACCTCTTACTCTCTGTGACTTCTAAAAATGACAAGAATATCACCATCTAGGGTTGTTTAAGCCCTTCTTAGTTGAGTAGCTTTGCCGTTGTGGGAGATTATACCAAATGAGTTCTCTGAATATTTTTTCTTTTTTTCTTTTCTTTTCTTTTTTTTTTTTTTGAGACCGAGTCTCACTCTGTCACCCAGGCTGGAGTGCAGTGGCATGATCTCAGCTCACTGCAGCCTCTGCCTCCCAGGTTCAAGTGATTCTCCTGCCTCAGTCTCCCAAGTAGTTGAGACTACAGGCACATGCCACCATGCTTGGCTAATTTTTGTATTTTTAGTAGAGTTGGGGTTTCACCATGTTGGCCAGGCTGGTCTCCAATTCTTGACCTCAAGTGATCCACCTGCTTTGGCCTCCCAAACCAAAGTGGTGGGATTACAGGCATGAGCCACTGTGCCTGGCCAAGAGGTGGTATTTTTAAAAAGAATGTGTTGTTATGTTTTTTTATTTTCTACTCAGTTTCTGTTCTGTATTTCTTCTCCTTTTTCACCCACTTTGCTTTTATCTACTTTTATAACCCCTTTCTAGACTGTGAATTTTTCCATTTATATGTAACTTACATCCTGCCGATTGATACAAAATATGTGAGGTTGCTTACAATATTATAGCAATAAATCAGGAGAGTGAAGGGAAAAAAAGAGCATGGTAGCAGGAATCTGAGACATTTACCACAGTTGAGCACCAAATTTTGATATAAGCCTTCTAGAGGCAAAACAGAAAGCATAATGTGTCAGGTTATGGAGGCTTGTTTTTTTTTAAGTCAGAAGAGAAGTTGGGCTTTTCTTAGTGGCTGTCATATTTCCAGTACTAGGTAATTCCATGTATTTTTCAAGAATGAGGTTCTGCCTCCCTCTTTTGTCATCCCTGTCCCCATCCCCTAGAATACCATGAGCTCTGCACAAAACCTATAGCAAGATCTCAGAGCTAGGGCCTCCAACTGGTGATGGGAAGCAGAGCCTTTCAGTGTCTTCTGAAAGCTGAGCTTACTGGCATTGGGTACAGGCTGACAGAGGCCACTCAGGCTGGTCTAGACATTCATCCTGGGGATGTGCCCAGCACCAGCCGAACCTCTGGTGAGAAGTGGAATGAAATGGAAGGGGGTGCTTTTTTGGAGAATCTCATTATCCACTGGAGATGGAGCATACTTTTCGGAACTGGGAACCTCTTTCTACAGAGAGCCTGGGTTAGGGGCCCTGTTGCACCTGCTTGCTATCCTAAGTGCAGGAAAATGAGAAATTCCCCCTTAGGAATGAGAAAATGCATTATGTTACTGTGAATATATATAGCCTCAACAGATACTTATGGAAGAGCTGTTGAGACTGTCAGGACTAAATACTTAAAATCAGGAAGTAGGAGGCTGTGCTGTTCACGTGCTACTAGCCACATGTGCCTTTTGAGCTCTCAAAATGTGGCTAAGTCCAAATTGAGATGTGCTGAAAGTGGAAAATATACACCAGATTGCAAACACTATCGTGTGAAAAAAAACTCAGTAGTAATTTTGTAATGTAAACGATCTCAACATGTAATACCAATTACATGTTGAAATGATACTATTTTGAATATATTAGGCTATGTAAAATCTATTACAATTAATCTTACCTATTTCTTTTTACTTTTTAATGTAGCCACTAGAAAATTTGAAGTTAAATATGTGGCTAGACCAGGCATGGTGGCTCACACCTGTAATCCCAGCACTTTGGGAGGCCGAGGCGGGCGGATCACCTGAGGTCAGGAGTTCAAGACCAGCCTGGCCAACATGGGAAAACCCTGTCTTTACTAAAAATACAAAAATTAGCCGGGCATGATGGCACGCCCCTGTAATCCCAGCTACTTGGGAGGCTGAGGCAGAAGAATTGCTTGAACCCGAGAGGCAGAGGTTGCAGTGAGCTGAGATCACACCCGCTGCACTCCAGCCTGGGCAACAAGAGCAAAACTCTGTCTCAAAAACAAACAAATAAAAACAAACAAATATGTGATTCATGTTATATTTGTATCTGAAAGCTCTGGTCTAAACATCTAGAATTAAATTTTTTTTGATGAGTAAATTTCTACTGTGTTCTCTAATTCCTATGTTCTCTCTTTGGTTCTCTTTCAACAGATACGACTCCATGTAGCATGTCAAGGACTACAGTAATCACCAATTCCTTTATTTTTTTCCCTCTTACAGTTTCCATTTTTTTTTATACTTGCTTACCCCAGCCATCTGCAGTACACCAGTTTCAGGTCTTTGAGCTGTGTAGAGTTTCTGTGTGTACAGATGTGTGCTCGGACTTTTCTCTTTCTGAGAAATCTGAAGGAGATGGTTGCAGAAGATCCACTTACTAAGCAGAAACCATTACCGCTGACTCGGCCTCCAGGGTGCTGGGTGGTTTCTGGGTGGTCCCTGGAGCCTCCTCTGGGCAGTGCACTGTCCCATCTGTACGCCCTAATGTGCCATTCCCTGGAGGAGAACAACCAAGTGCCGTGGAGGCAGGTGATCATGCTCGCCTCAACTGTCTGGTTTCCTGTAAAATAAACACATTACTTTATATTTTTAAGGAACAAAAAGTGCTGCTATAGGGTTCACAGTTTTCATTCTGAACACTTTTCCGAAACAAATTACCCCAAGGACACTTTTGAATATCCTGGTCACATCTTTGGATCTGTAAAATATACCTTTTAGTATGGCACCTGTTAAAATGCAAAGCAAATTTCTTTGGGGCAGAAAAACAGTCTGACAGTGGCAATGTAGAATTTGTTCATTCAAATACATCTACGTAAATGCAAAAAGTCATAAAATTCACCTCCGAGCTGCTTGCTTTTGAACCTGCAGCAACTAGTCTTGACCGGCCTGGTTTGAACATCATTCTTTCAGAAGTGCTGAAAATGCTGCAGAGTTGGATAAATGGAAATGTGACTGCCCCTCTCCTCACTTCTTCCTCCCTGATCCTCTGGAGCTTGCATCAGGAATGGCCTCTTTCTCTAACCATTTTCAGTTTGAGGGGGTATTGCTGAAGAAATCCAGCATCATTCCAGCAGTTGAAAAAGGAAGCCTTGGGGAGAAAGTACTTGAGAAGATTTTGTTCTTTGTGCTTGTCTATGAATAAGTTGCCATGAATAAGTTATTATTTTAACCCGTTATTGCAGACTGTTTAATTTGAATTCTTTGACACCAAATAGGTTTCATCTTCTTAGGCACAATTAGAAAAAATCCATATAGTTGGATATTTTACATTTAGTTATTACTTTATTCAAATACATAAATCTAAAGCTGAATCAACCCTTACTTCCAGTTGTGCATATTAAGAAGATCAATTTCCAAGTAGTAAAGTTTTCAGAGAAACTGACAAAGATTCAGTTAAGTTGGTCTTGTGTGCTGCTATTTTTTTTGACAAATTTGGGGGTAAGTCAATGACAATGAAACCAATCTCGGTGAAAGCTCCTATCCTCTCATGATGTGGGCCCAAGATGGGTGAGCTGGCACTGTACCCTGAAGCTTTCACCACTGTAATGAAGTATATGCCAGGGGAGACTGGGCTTTTCTCATGGCTGTGTGGGTCGAAGGTAGTTCAAGTGTGTGTGTGTGTGTGTGTGTGTGTGTGTGTGTAAAGTGCTAAGAACTGTGCATTGACATCCAAACATTTCTTGTATAAAATTTCCCTAGCAAAACAAACCCACTTTGACTTAATTTATTTGGTAAAAGTTGCACTTTGTTTATGTGTGTTTTGTTTTGGGTGGGGGGAAAAGGGGAGAGAGGAGGACAAATTCTATCGAAGTATTTATTTCGTGAAGATGGCAATTTTGCATTTGTTTAATTTTTTTCCTTCTTCGATTTTGTTATCAGTGCCAGCCCAATATACCTGCTCCATCATTATTTACAGTCTGATAGGAGGGTCCTTGTGGGGCAGCTTTTGCAAAGCTTATCAGGCAATAACATTCGCCACATAACCTTGTTAATATGTTTCCCTCTGATTTGGGAAGGTAAAACATTGGTGTTTGAGAAGATTGCCATTTAATAATTGTCATATTACTACTATCCATTATGCAATTGTATTACTTTTTGTTCGGAAATTGAAGAAAGGTCAGTAATGATTTTTGGTTCTTGCTAATACCCATCATAAAATAGATTGTTTTAGATTCTTTCCAGAGTGATTTTTCCCTGGGTAACCCCTTTCTACTTCTGAAGAATTGCTTAACACTTTCATGTTTCAAAGGGAAACATTCACTTGTAGTTCCCTATTACTTGATCTTTACAAGGGACTGACAAAATTTGCTTTACTTTATTCACAGAGAAAGTTGGCTTTGATGTCTCTTAAAGATAATTCTGCTAGTTGCTGATCAGCCAGTCAGTTCACCTAGCTTCAATCTTTATAGGACTTCTAATCTAATTTTCCTATACTGTGACTAAAAGGGAGGCAAATTATTGGAATGGATTATTCAAATGGATCCTTAAATATTGCTATGTATCATAAGCCAGTTATTATATCAGGACCATGTTCTCTGTAGGCCACTTTTTTAAAAAGCCACAATGGTGCAATTTTCAGGTTTTTAGACTGTCGCTCCCTGTACTTTAAATGTAAAAACCACACTTCTGAACAACTAAGCTCATGATTATGTTTTTGGTTATATGCAGCTTTTGACTAGCGTGTATGTGTGTCTTTTTCTCCTCTATGAATAATTTTACATTTCATGCTACTTCTTGAAAGTTTATTCTTTGATGCTCTAAGAGAACAGCCAGATGGTTTATACAAGTAATCTTTATCTGCAGGATGGTGGATTGGTAAATTAGGAGAATGTTTGAGATATCAAGATTTATGGTTGGGAACTAAAATATATAATGCCAAATATGTTTTTGTCAATTACTAGAGAATTCTGTGCAAACATATCATCTCTTCAAATGCTGCACACTTTTCTTTTGTTAAACAGGCAATAGACAGAACCGTAAGAGTTTCAGATTAAGACTTTTAGAGGAAATAGAATCATGTGATTAAGAAAATCAGAATTTATAGATATATTGGGATAAATGAAGAAATAAAAATGTTTGTTTAGAATGTAGCATCTAGTGACTTTTTAAAGCCCTAAAGTTTACATAAAGAAGCGCTAGTTCCTATAGAAATAACTGAAAGCAAATAAAGTTTTTAACAATCCCCTCTTTCGAAGTGCATTCTTTTTTTTTTTTTAAGTAGGGCAGGAGACATTTGGACTCTAGCTATATGACATATTGGGAAAGTTTCTCATTGGCAGAGGGTGGGGGGAAGATTTCACTTCATTGACTCACCCAGAATCTTGAGCAAACTAAAGAAACCATCATAGTCTAAAATTGCTTCACTTAACACTAACAATTTAGCCTTTTTACACCAAGCGTTGAATAATAGCTGGATAACTGCCGAAGGAAGCGCCACTCCATGAAGTCTGCTTACTTATTTAAAAATTGTGTATCAATTTTAAATACTGTTGATTGTGTGCAGATATAAGGGGAATAGGGCATTCTGTAGAATTATACATGTCTAGTTTGTAAAGTGTGTCCTGTGTACTGCAGATGTGTGTTTTCTGGGCTTTATGTATTTGTACAGTAGCTTTCACATTAAAAAAATTGTGGACAAACTTGTTTGAGGGGTTTGAGGGGAGAATCGTGGTTTATATCAATAACGATGTGTACTATAGTCCATGGAACAAAAGATGTGGAGGTCACCCTCCCCTGGCCCTTGGAAAATTTTGGTAATCTTCTAGGTTCTAAAATGAAGATGTATGGGTACTCTGGCAGACTGCATGTTGTATAATTTGAAAAATACTAAAAGTGGAAAATAAAATTGAATTAAACTTTGGCTGGTCTGTTTCTCCTTATTTGAGTCATCCTGAAGGTACAGTCATTGAAGATGTCAGTGCCCGTGAGGGGATGAGCCATGTTCTGGCCTCAAAAGAGTTCACTTCAAGTGAGCAGGTGCTCCAGTACGCAGCATAAACAAAGTCAACCTTGACCATTCTTTCTTTCACTTTGCTTAAATACTTGCTCTAAAAAAAGTTTTTTTTTTTTTCATTTCAGAACTAAGAAAACTTGACATTTGGATTACTTCCATTCTGAAAAGATAGCAACTGATGTAAAAAAGTGTCTTATTCGCTTTTTAAAAAGTAGGATTGACTTTAAAGCTCAGTAGAGCAGTGTATTTGCTGAATATCTGAATTTCTTCTTGCCTGAGAAGGGTGTTAATTCTCCACCTAATGAATTGGAGCCCTGTTTGCATATGTTGAAAGAGTATCGGGATCTTTTGAGGACTGGATTATTTATATTTCTGTTTAACCTACGGATTCTTAGTGTTAATGTACAGGTCTGAGATCTCTTGAGAGGACACCAGAGCATGAATCCTTTGGAGGATAACCAGTGCCAGGACACAGGATTATTTTTTATCTGCTCTCATAACAAGGAGACGTCCCTACCTCGGGTCACTAGAACCATGTGACCATGCATGACATTGTGTATGTAAAGCATCCTCATTCTTGTGCTTGGTTTGATTAATGGTGCATGAGAGCCAGACAGTAAACCTCATTCCCTTAATTGATTAAAAATGGAAGGGATAGATGCCAAGTGAACGTGTAATTGAGGGCACTGCAAATGGTGTGCTTTTATGCCGTCTTACCCATCTTTTTTGAAATTGTTATTCTCTCAAGAACTCTTAAGAGGAAGTTTCCAGATATCAGATTGTTAAAGGTGACTTATGTAGTAAATTTCAAACGTGGTAATTGAATATTCAGCTGATGCCTGTGTGTTTTAGATGGGAAAGCAGTTCTCTGAAAGAACCAGATTACAAAGCAAATTTAAATATCAATGGGAAATGACCCCCACAGATCCCAGAACACAGCAGCTTTGCGATGCGGTTGGACTGCATTGATGCCAGTGTTCTCTTGGTTCCTGCAAGCCTTTCTTGAGGTTTCTTGTTTCACCAAGCTCTGAACTGGGCTCTGGCTTTGCCTCAGAAGCACAGAGCTGGAGCATGTGTGGGAGAAAGTGGAACTGGAGCAATAATCTGCAAAGGCAATTGCTGGTGATGTGTGTATTGGCAAGTTTCATTCTAGCATTTGCGACAGGTCGTGTCTTGTTATTTGTCTTGTGTACATAATACCTGAACAGAAATAGGAGGCACCGCTTGGGTGACACATTAGTTGAAAATGTGGTCTTACTTGACAAAGGCATCCTGAGCCATGGGGTTTTCACTTTCCTTTTGGTGTTTGGTGGTTCATCGTCCAATTGGCAAAGAAAACACCAATCTCTCTGTGTGGTTAGTTGGGTTCAAAATAATAATAAAAAGATCCTGTAGGTAACCACTGTTGGTGGTCTGTCTTCCTGCAGTACCCTGGATGGCAAAGGCTGGGATTCTCTATCTGCTTTGAATCCCCAGTGCAAGAGCAGTTTGCTCTGGACTTCCAGGATGCCCTCTTTCTCACCGAACACCTTTCAAACCTTCACCCTTCCCCATGCCCAGATTGCAAATGATTCTCATAGTATAGCTGTTCAAGATTTGCCTACAACAATATTTTATTCCTTCAGAATGTAAATGAAATTAGAGAAATTGACAAACTTGTTCTGGATGACATGAAACAGCATCAGAATCTTGTAATGCTCAGAAAGCTACAATAAGCAGTCAATTAATTCCAGGGCACTATTCTGGCTGTGTGCCAGACACTGTTTTAAGTGCTTTACATGTATTAATCCATCTAATCTTCCTAATAACCCCATGAGGAATGCACCATTATCTCTTCTTTACAGGTGAGGAAACAGGCGCAGAGAGGTTAAGTAACCTGCCCAAGGTCTCACAGCTGGCAAGAGGAGGTGCCAGGATTGAAATCCACACAGTCTGGTTCCAAGGCTCATGCTCGCAGCAGCAAGTAATACTGCCTTTCTGAATAGTGATTGGGATATATATATATATATATATATATATATATATATAGTGTGTGTGTGTGTGTATACATGTGTATATACACACGTGTACCTCTCTCTATAATAGTGATAAGCAGCAGCCAACCTCAAAAGCCCTTTTGTAAAGACTTTATACAAAGCTGTATGCCTTTGCAACTTTTCTAGTCTTTCCTTTCATTGGAATCTGAAACCTCATTGTGATTTGAATTACTTTAAGCAATCGAATGTGTCTAGAAAAGAAGATAGTAATGAAGGAGGATGCCTCACAGCAAGGGTGCCGATGACACTGAACTCTACAGGAAGGCTGCATTTCAGTAGCGCCCTTGTCAGAATCTTTTTCACACATAACATACTTAGAAGCTAAGTGTAGCCATTACCTCTGTCAGTTTTCAAATTGTGGGTCATAAGAATTAAACTTATTATCCATGTGGATTTTTTTTCTTTAAGACACTAATTCTCTCTGTCTGCATTAAAACATGTATAACCTATATTCTGTTTCAGTAAAAAGCTCTCAGTACTCTCTTGCCCCACCTGAAATGGCTCTCAGGGAAGGACTGAGGGGCGCACTGGATGGGTTTCCTTTCATTGCCAGGGATGGGTGAAGCCTCAGAGGAGGCTGTCCTCTACCTCACCTCCGGCCCCAACATAATGATTAATAGGATTTCATTTTAGAGCTTTAGGTTTTAGAAAAAATAAACATGCCAATCATACCACACAATCACGTGTGAGTTCAACCACAGAAGGCTGAAACAGTGGGGTTCCCTTACGAGCTCCTCCGTTTATCTGTGCCTCTCCTGTCTGAGGGTGTTCTGATCGGCTACCTAGGAGCACAGGCTGGTGGCAGATGTGTCTAGGTGACCAGATGCTGACTCCTTCAGCCAGCGCCCAGCTGCCTGCCTACAGACCTCAACCTCCAGCCCAGCATTCTTGCTGCCCTGTAGCCCCTTTCTGGGACCTATATGCAATAGCAAAATACCTCTGGAGTACTGGCTGGTAGGCAGTGGTACTACTGAGTAATTCCACATGGAAAGAATGATGCATGCGGAACCTGGTCCTGACTTAGCTTCACATCCACTCGCTAGGGGATTGTGGACCAGTGGTTTAACTATGCAGAATCTCAGTGAGTTCATCTCCATACCTGAATTTAGCCCATGATGCTCCATTCTTCACAGTGCCTTTCAGGGATCGGATGAGAAACTGTAGGAAGACATTTTATAACAGCGCACTTGAATATAAGGTATTGTTTTTGTTAAAAACTTCCTAGGAGAAAGTATGTTTATCTTGGACCCCAGCTATTGTCTTCTACCTAGCATCACCAATACTTAGAGTAGAGGAAAGAACATGCGGAGACATTGGGAATTGTCTGATTCTACTTGGTGACATCAGATCTCTTTGTAGCTCTCCATGTAGGGTTCTTTCTTTATGCACTGTCTTCATCAGTTGGGGCTGCTGTAACAAAGTGCCATGGACTGGGAGGCTTATGAACATCACACATCTAGTTTTCACAGTTTTGGAGGCTGGAAGTCCAAGCCGAGGGTGCCAGCCAGCACCGCTCTGGTGAAGACTTCTTCCTGGTTGCAGACTCCCGACTTCTTGCTGTGTCCACACATGGTGGAAGGGAGGAGAGAGCTCTCTGGGGTCCCTCTTATAAGGTACTGAACTCATTCGTGATGACTAATAAACTCACCCTGATGAGCTAATCACCCCAAAAAGGCTCTACCTGCTAATATCGTCACATTGGATTAGGATTCCAGCACATAAATTTTGGTGAGACACAAACATCCAGTTCATTGTACCCACTTCTCCACCCTCTTTCCTCTTGGGGGAACCCTACTCTTAGGCTATTTCATGGGTAGAGAGTATGACACACCCTCTGCAGTGTGGTGCAGGGAGTAGGGTTCCAGGCTAGTTTCCATGCTCTGTGCCTTGTGGCTTTTCACACCAGAGGGCGCAGGTAAGTGCCCTTCACTCAACGTCCTGACGCTCGATCATGAATCAAGTCCACTCAGTTTCCCATACATGGAGCCAAAAGCCCAGTAATCACAGTTAATGCTGAGAGACTAAATCCTGGCAGGATCTTTGTAGGAGCTTAACAAGTTCCCCAAAGGGAGATTAGAGATGCTCAAGGAGTCACTTAGCCAAACCAGCACACAAAAGCACACTCGGCTTCTGCCAGCATCTGGAAACAAGTTGTCTGCTTCCCTTCCATAACCCAGGTATTGGAACGTTCCTGTCCCAGAACACATAGCAGAGGCAGGAACCCACTGTTGAGTGCAAGCCTGCTCTGTCCGCATGCTGGCCCGCCGCTCCTAAACACTAGATGACTATGATCAGGGCCTCTACTTTAAATGCTTTGTCTCTCTTTAGACTGTCAGAAACCCATGAGAACATCAAAATCGAGTTGAAGTCACGTGTCCAAGGTCACTTTGTTAGTTTTGACTGTAGAGCCCAGGTTCCGTCTCTTACAGTCCCCTGCTTGTCCATCTCAGAGGTACGGGCTGGAAGCTGCTATAGAATGTCGCTCCCAATCTTCCCTATGAGTCATTGTCAACAAATAGTGCTTTCCAAATAGCTTTCCCTTTCCTATGCTGAACAAATAAATTGGGGAGTTCTTAAAGAAATAAGGAGTACGTCACCAGGACTTAGGAGACTATGAGGGCCTTGGGAATGATCTGGTTCCACCCGGTGAAGTCAAATGACTCACTTTGCTCCATGCACACCAGCAGGAAAGAGTCCAAACCCAGCACGCCACCCTTCTCCTCACTCTGCTGAGGGCTCACTCTGCTGCACCAACCCTCAGCAGGCAAAGACCAAAGCTAATCACAAGAATATACTGGCAATACGCCGTCCTGACTTGATTAGCCCGAGTATTGGCATTACTTGTGTGGAAATGTTTTGCCGCAGTCATCTGTTGAGTGAGTACCGTGTGGCAGGTGCCCTGTGATCAAGAGTGAACTTCAGCAGTGTAGACTGGAGTCCCAGTAGTTCCACCTTTCCTTATCAACCAAGTGCCTCAAACAAATTACCTAATCTCTCTTAGTGTCGCACTTGGCTCACAATGCATTCTAAAATAGCTAGTCCTTCACATGCATTCTGGAAATCTCCTACAAGGAATGAGTGAGGGTGGTACTGTTATTCACCCCATATGAAAAAACAGAGGTGTGGAGATGTTAAGTGAGTCACCCAACATCACAAAGCAAGGTAGTGGTGGAGCTGGCTCCAGAGTCCACGTTCTTAACCAAGAGGCTGAGCTCTCCTGGGAGGAGTGCAGAGGGACTGGGTTCACATCCTGCCTCACTTCCTGATCTGAGTTTACTCCCAGATCTAAGCTGTCTCATATGGGAGCAGCTGAAATCTCCATGTGATGAACTGAAAAAGCCTCTGTAAAAACATTAGTGTTTATTTATTTCAATAAATATTGGAGCACCTACCTTATACTAAGCATTGTTTCCAGAGCTGGAGAGAGATGTGAATAAAACAAGACACAGTCTTCATTTCCTTAGAGGCAAATTATAAACAAGTGAACAACACCTTCTAAAATGACTTAGTATATTCAAGTGCTATGAAAAGAAGAAACCAGTTACTTGCTGTGATGGCAAGTAACTCCAGTCTAGTTTTGGCTGGATAGTCAGGGAAGGCCTTAGTGAATGAGGGAGCCAGCCATGCAGAGACTAGGAGGTAGGTGCAAACGATGGAACAGCAGCTGCAGAGTTCCTCAGGAAGGGTTATGCTTGGTGTGTTAGTGCTAATAGAACTCTGATTTTACACGAATAACTTTCTCCACACTGGTATTTCTTTCCCTCATTTACCTATCGCATTAAAAGGACCATAAGGGCTGGGCACAGTGGCTCACGCCTGTAATCCCAGCACTTTGGGAGGTCAAGGCAGGTGGATCACTTGAGGTCAGGAGTTCGAGACCAACCTGGCCAACATGGTGAAACCTTGTATCTGCTAAAAATACAAAAATACTAGCTAGGTGTGGTGGCACATGCCTGTAATCCCAGCTACTCGGGAGGCTGAGGCATGAGAATTGCTTGAACCCGGGAGGTGGAGGTTGCAGTGAGCTGAAACTGCACTCCAGCTTGGGCAACAGAGTGAGACTTTTTCTCAAACAAAAACAAAAACAAAAACAAAAAATGAGTTTGTTTGTGTTGACTTCAGAAGAAGCAAATTGGAATAATCAACAACTTCTTTGCTGGATTTAGAAATACAACGCCAGAGGCATTTGTGCATTTTTGTAGTCAGCAATGTTGTGAGCAGACCCATACATCTGTAGCCCATGCTTCAGCGTCTGCCCTGAAACCCAGATAAAAGAGGACTAGTACATCCCGGCTGATGTGTTTTAAACAGTCAAGCAAATTCAAGTGAATCCACAGGCCCTGAGAGTGTAAAAAGTAATACTGAGGGATAAATATGGAGAAGCTGATTTGCTGCCCAACCTCAGGGTCAAGCACAGGTCTGAGCAGGCCACTGCCTCTTCTTAGAGTCATCTCAGCGAAATGGAGCTGCTGCAGCCTGCCTCTTTGGAAAAGCTGCTTGCTGGCCTCGTACGTGAGAGGTATGCCCAACTCACTTCGGGAAAGTTATTTCAACTTTTAGCTACATCAGGACTCTGCGACTGGTGAGCATCAAAAACCCAAAGAAACACACATCCTTGACTGCCCTTGGTAAGCCTGGAGAGAATTTCACTGGTTGATAAGAGGTGATTCTGAATTTTGTCTGATTATTCTGGAGCTGACTTTTTTTGAGTGTCACAGGTAGCACAGACATTTTTGAAGCATAACTTTGATAACCACTCTTGCTGTGGCTGCTACCTGCCTTGTTCTTGCTTCAGACTCAGTTTCTGCTGAGATCTGCATGGAAAGAAGTATTTCCCACTATTGGGCTCACACAACTAAATGGCACCACTGAAGTTCCCCTGTCAAGTCCCTTGGTTAGAGTCTTATTAGTGTGTGGCTTTAGGAAGCGGGACAACACGTTTATATTTTTGCAGGCTATTACCTGAACGTGATCGCTGAATAGCCTCAGCTGTTCAAACAGTAATGCTGCATACAACGAGGAGTGTGTGTATGTGTTTAGGAGAACACACCCTTGCCTGCTGGCTGGAGTGATGTATTAGCAATCCTGTGTCAAGAGGGGTCTAGGCTTGCTTAAGATTTAACACAGAGGCTGCACTGTTTTTTTCTGGGCAGGGGGCTGGGGTGGCGGGGAACATTCTTCCTCTGTCGCCCAGGCTGGAGTGCAGTGGTGTGATCTCAGCTCACTGCCACCTCTGCCTCCGGGTTCAAGTGCTTCTCCTGCCTCGGTCTCCTGAGTAGCTGGGATTACAGGCACCCGCCACCATGTCTCGCTAATATTTGTAGTTTTAGTAGAGATGGGGTTTCACCATGTTGCCCAGGCTGGTCTCAAACCCTTGACCTCAAGTGATCCACCCATCTCACCTCCCAAAGTGCTGGGATTATAGGCGTGAACGACTGTGCCTGGCCAACTGCACAATTTATTATCCACTTAAGAGAAGCCTGATTTTATTTTCAGAGTGCTCCTTGTGTGAACTGGGGTTGTGGGAAGGAGTGACGTTTCTCCTCCTTTGTTCAGGTGGGGCGAAGACTTGACTTAGAGTTAAGGGAGGCTCCTTGGCCAACATGGGGTGGGAGCTGTTTTGAGCTGTCCTTATCTCTGGCCTGTTTCCTGACCTGTAAAATGAGAAGGTTGGGTGGTTGGGTAGGATCAGCTTCCCAGGCTTGCCTGTAGGTGAGTAGCCCCTGGAGTGCTCATTCAAAAGCCGCTCTGCTCTGCTAAATAAGAATGTTTAGGTATGAACTCTGTCATGAGCAGGCACCCAAGTGATCCTCCCCTTCAATGCAGAATGGTGGTCTGCGCAATCTCTAACACATCTTCCAACTCCAAAACTCCTGTCCTGGCTACGTCTGGAAGGCAGTGACTCCTAACTATTCCTGAGACCCAAATGTCTTTGCAAGTCTGACAACAGCTGTGGATGCTCAGTTTAGTAAAAATGTATGCAGACACAGAATATCAAATTCAGTTGCAGGGTCTGTGGCCCTTGATTAAGAATTCCTACTCTAAGGTCAACCCTTGAAAGAGAATACAAGCATTCATCTGAGCCAGACATGAAGCAGCTGCTCACTAAAGGTCAGTTATTATGCTATTTCTGTCTCTCAACTTTTCTACGAAATTCTAATATTATCTCATTGTATAGATGAGGACACTGAGGCATAGAGAGATTAACATGCATTGTAGGTTGTGGCTGAATTTGAACTCAAACAGTCTGATTTCAGAGCCAGTGTGAATTTAAATTCTGGGCTGCCTGAAAAAGTGGTTATCAGTTTTGCCTACCTGAATTCATAGCACTCTCCGCTCCTAATATTTCTGGCCACTTCCCTATACCTCCTTATATTAGTCATAATTAACTGAGCAGCTACTATGTGCCAGGGATGCTACACACATTGTCTCATTGAAAAATGTCCTCAGAAACTGATATACAGTATTTTTTTGTTTTGTTTTTTTGAGACAGAGTTTCACTCTTGCTGTCCAGGTTGGAGTGCAACGTGCCATCTTGGCTCACCACAACCTCTACCTCCTGGGTTCAAGTGGTTCTCCTGCCTCAGCCTCCAGAGTAGCTGGGATTACAGGTGCCCATCCCCGCCATGCCTAGCTAGATACACAGTACTAATATACATGTTGAGTCCTAAGTAAAGACAGAAAAAATTAGGAAGGCAAATATATCCTAAGGCTCAGAAGTTTTTTGGGTTGTTGCTTCTTTGGATAATATATATTTCATTATACTATCAGAAAACTAGAGATTAAGTAGAAGCTGAAGATTTTCTAGTTCAATATCATTCTCCTAGGGACCAGTAGAGAATAACAATAAACACAGTTATTTGCAAGGATTAATTCATTCATTCTAGAATCTTACAAAGCCTATCTCAATGGTTTTGTCCCTATTTCTAGCATTTTAACATTGATTAGATGTGGGCTGGCTCTCTTTGCACTGCTAGGCAGAGCTACTGTTTACTGAGCAGGCGCTTTGTGCTGGCGCTGTGCTCAAGCACTTTACATGGATTATTTCACTTAGCCTCACAACAGTATCAAAACTTCTTATTTCAGATACCCCTTTTAAACAAAAAACTTCGAGTGGAGACCTGGTCTGATTTCATGGCTGCACATTTTCCAAGTGGGAGAAATGCACAATTGAGGAACACACCCAAGGCTGCTCAGCAAGCCCGGGAGACAGAGTGGGGTAGGGAGGGAGGGATCATGTGCAAGCAAGCACCGGGGCAGAACCTGTACCTTCCTGATGATTCTCAGGCCTGTCTGTGTGGCATCACTTAGCAGGCTGGCCCAGCCAAGATCACACACACAGCAGGAGGATCCTAAATCACAGGGAATCACGTGCTCTACTGACTGAAACCAACACATAAAAAGATCTAGGCTCATTTCATGTGAGTGAGACCCAGAGGGGCTCCTTTGCTCAGCCATACCTGCTGGTGCAAGTGGCTGTCCAAAAGGGCAGGCCCTGCCACATTCCCACCCTGGGACACCAGACTCCTTGCCACCATAGAGGGATTAGTAATTGAGGTAGGGCACACCTAGGTGGGGCATCCCATGTAACCTTTTTTAGGTTGGCCTTGCCCAGTGTGACGTGGCCAGCCAGGAAACACCAGATCTGAAATACCCATCTGTGCAGAACCCACTGAAGGGGTGGGGTGTCTAGACCTTAGGAGTGTTGGGCTTGTTGTCAGGCGAGGGGTGGAGCAGGCTGCTTGGCCCTGACCTCACCTTAATAGAGATCCTCCCATTTTGGCCTCAGAGGTTTAATATACAGTCACAGAAGTGACTGAAATAGTCATAAGAAGGAATGTTCTCCATACAACTTTAAAGTTGTACAGTGTTTCCTGCAGTGAAATGAATTTTTTCATGGAATAGATTTTTTTAATGAGTCTTGAAATTAACATGTGAGTAGCAAGCAGCATGACATATTACCTCGTGTGAGAGTGTGTGTGTGTGTGTGTGTGAAAGCCATTTGTTAAATGGAACACCTAAAAATACCAATGCTTTTGTTTTTGCAGTTGTCAGGGGCCTCAATAAATGCAAGTGGCTCAGGTGATGCTTGACCTGAGAGGTCTGGAAAGACAGATTAGAAATCTCAGCAGAGGACCAAACTCAGACCCCATTTCTGCAGAAGTTCTGTCCCCAGGTTTCCCCACTGCAGGCATAACCAGCAGCCCTTCAAAGGTTCCAGACCAGCCCAGCATTATCTTTAGAAATGCAGACCCAGGATTAGCTCTGCTACCAGCTGTGGGATCTTGGGTCAGTGGCTCATACTCTGAGCTGTTTCCACAGTGCAAGCCTGACCAGACAGTGTTATATTTCAGAGTTCTCCTGCCTGTGGCATCCTCAGAAGTTAAAGTTTTGCTTGATGGCTTATAAGGTGCCCTGGGAGTGTAGACCTCCCACAAGCCAGCTGCCTGGCTGGCAGTGGGTGTGGGGTAAGTAGTAGAGAGAGAACAGGTGGCCTGGAAGCTGACAGCTTGGCTCCAGATTCTCCCTAGTAAGCTTGGAATGATGCTGGAGCAGCTCTGGGCCGAGGGGACCAGCTTAAGGCTGGACGCAAAAGACTGGGCGGCACCGAGTCTGTTCATCAGGTATTAAATGCCCTGAGTTTCCAAAGCTCTGGTGATTCAGTAGTGGACAGGTAAGTTTTCTGCCCCTCCTGGGGCTCCGTCCAGGGGTGGGGAGGACATCACTATATGAAATTATCTCATTTATAGCTTAATGTCATTATTTAAAAAGGGAGGTAATCATTTGAGGGGTGAACAAGATTGGATGGAACGGTCAAAAAAGGTCTTTGAGTTCTTCCAGTTCTGAACTAACTCACACACACCCTTGGCCCAGTCATTTTCACTCCCGAGGGTCTGCACTCCGCGCTGCTACATCCCAGAAAGAAAGGGGGTGGACTCCCCTCTCTAAGCTCGGTCGGGTCCGATTCGCGTGCTGTGTTCCACTTCCCGAGCGGGGCTGGCTGGGTGGGAACGAGCTCCTCGCCTCCTCCCGAGCGCTAGCTGCTAACACACGGCCGCCCGCCCGGGCCTCCCTTCAGTCCCGTGGCGGAGCCCTGCGTTTTCCCAGCGGAGCCGGGCCCGGGGCTGCTCCCTCGCGGGCGGGGCTCATCTGTCCCGGCCCGGCCCCCTCCCGTGCCCCAGGTGGCTCAGGGCGGGGAGGAGCCGCGCCCCGCCCCGCGCGGCCGCAGCCAACGCCAGCCCCGGGCGGGCGCGCGGAGAGCCGGGGCTGGGAGCCGGGCGAGGGCGCCGAGAGGCCCGGCGGGCGTGGGCGGCGAGGTGAGCTGGGCCGGCGCAGAGGGTGAGGGCGGTGGTGGGTTCCGGGACGGCTCACCCCGCGCCGGAGCGAGTGCGGGGCCGCGCAACTGCGGCGGGAGATGCGCTGCGCCCCTGCCCGGCGCGCCGGGGCAGCCAGGAGCTCGCGGGGCGGCGCCGCAGTGGCGGGTCGGGGTTCGGTCGCCGCCTTGGGGAGAACAGCTGCCAACAGCTGGACGGGGCGGGAGCCCGGGCTGGAGCTGCCTGGGTCTCTAATCGCCCCGGGCGCTGTGGGGCCAGTGACTTCGGTGGAGCCGAGGGGAGAGGAGAGACTGGGGGCCAAACAGGCGCGGAGCTGGGGCGGGGGTTCAAGGCGGATCGTGGGGCCAAGAGCGAGAGAGCGAACTCCGGTGTTTCCCTCTGCGGCGCTTCACGCGGGGCCCACGCGGGTGCCGCCGCTCCCCCTGCCCCGGCTCTTTACTTTTGTTGTTGAATAACCGACCTTACACATTGGTTACCTGGGGTTTCCCGAAAGCTGGGTCTGGAGGCTATGCTGACTCCAAGGGTTTAGGTTGTCAAGGCTGCAGCTCTGTACGCCCTGCGGCGTTTGGGGGGAGCCGGTGGGTGGAGGGGTGCTGTCCACCTCCCAAGGCCAGGGGATCAGAGAGTGGGAAAGTGAGAAAAGTCTAGAATGCCATTAAAATTCCAGTAACTAGCTATGTGACCTTGAGCAAGTTACTTAACTGCTCTGAGCCTCAGTTCCCTTAAAGTAAAATAGGTATTATTAATATTATAATCATCACAACAGCCTTAGGTTATCTGATGTTCATGGAGTACAGAGCACACACTGCTTTTTTCCCTTTTTGTGTTGATGTAACACTGTGTGCCTCCCAGAGGTCTCCACGCGATTCTGAACAGAAGGAAGATCCAGGAGGCTCGGGTTATCGTCCTTTAAGAGGGAACCCTGGCGGTGGTGATGTGTGTGTTGTGGGGTGGCGGCATTCTTTCTCATCTTGACTTTGTCATGATTAGGCTTCCTCCAGGATGCCTTGCTTGCTGACACCATCCCAGAGCCCAAGGTTAGGGCTGCCGGTGCACAGGCCTTGCAGTTGGAGGGGTCGTTGTCAGACCGCTCTCATCATTACCCATTGGATTTGTCAGAATTACTTTCTTCGGGTTGGGTTTTGGTCACTTGAAAATTGCCTTATACTATGTAGAAATTGATTGGGTCACATAAATGAAAAGGTTGAGGCTTTTGGCTTAAAGCTCTAGCGAGTTCCAGAGGCTCATATGAGGTTCCAGGGCCAGTTCTCTCTCATGTATATCTTAGCTGCTTTTCTCTCTGTGTTGACTGGTGCTTAGTGTGGAGCAGTAAATAGCAGTTGCACCTTCAGGATTATCTGCTCTTTCAGAGAGAGAGAGACAGAGACAGAGAGGGAGAGAGAGAATCCCATCTTCTTCATCCTTATAGCAATCTTTTTTTTTTTTTCTTTTGAGATGGAGTATCACTCCGTCGCCCAGGCTGGAGTGCAGTGGCACGATTTCAGCATGCAACCTGTACCTCCCAGGTCCAGGCGATTCTCCTGCCTCAGCCTCCCAAGTAGTTGTAACCACCACACCCTGCTAATTTTTGTATTTTTAGTAGAGATGGGGTTTTGCCATGTTGTCCAGGCTGGTCTGGCCTCAAGTGATCTGCTGCTTTGGCCCCCCAAAGTGCTGGGATTACAGGTGTGAGCCACTGCACCCGGTCCCTTATAGTAATCTTATAGACATCCTGGATCAAAGCAGAGCCAAGCCATCTCAGCAGATAGGTAGTGGGTTTCCACAACAGGAGTGGGCACATGACCCACTGTAACAGACTGGCCCGCCTCAGCTGCAGGGGATGCCGGTGGGAGGGTGCAATTCCCAATGAGAAGTCTGACAAAACAGGACATGTCCATTGTGCTATCTCTGTCTTTGCTTGCCAGCACCTAAAGGAAGTCTGCAGTAGACTCTAGACAGCCTGGGAGCCATATTCTGTCAGTCAAGTCTTTACCTAATGCATGGAAGGCATCCTGTGTGTCCATCCTTTCCTTCGTTGTTTTTTGTTTATTCATTCATTCGACATTTAATAAATGCTCAACATATGCCAGGGCCTCTGCCAAGGGTGAAAATGCTTGCTTTTGAGAAGCTCACAGTCTAGTTGGAAAGACAGATGTATAGATAGCATAGATGTATGGACAATGCTGTCTGTACCTCTGTCTCTCCAACTAGACTGTGATAGCATTATCTGTCTGGGGACATAGTGTAGACTCCCCAAAGAAATTATAGTTGAACTTAGAACCGGAGATGAGAAGGGCTGCTCTTGGGGAAAAAGCTGAGAGATTTTCCAGGCCGTGTGGTAAGATTCTTTTTGTTGTCACATTATTTAGGTTACTGTACTGCTTGCTTAGAACATCTGAAGGTAGGTTGTTCAAATTGGCCACAGCTCTTGGGTGGCTTCTAGAAAATTATCTTGGTTTTCCAGGGTGACTAGAGCTCCATCATACCTTCATGTGACAACATTCAAAGTAGAAAAAAGAAAGTCAGGGCTTGCTGCTGGGGCTTTCTCTAGATAGCGAAGGACAAAATTTCCCCCAAGTTCTCTGTGTCACCGGCCAGAGTGGTTTCATGCTTACCCTGAAACCAGTCACTGGCAAAGGAGAAGAGGGGCCTATGATTGTTTTGCCCAAGCTATTTTCTAGAGCTGCAGGAGAGCTCACCTGCCCC
This sequence comes from Aotus nancymaae, assembly GCF_030222135.1. NCBI lineage: Eukaryota > Metazoa > Chordata > Mammalia > Primates > Aotidae > Aotus > Aotus nancymaae. The sequence goes on along the minus strand of NW_026988442.1, from coordinate 62,966,232 downwards.
GAGCACATCCATGCCCTGTGTCTGAACACAATCAGAATTCTGTTAGCAAGGAGGAAAGTGAGACTGCCTGTCGGGCTATTAGGTAGACAACCAATCCTGTCTCCCACAGGTGGGGACAGGTGATGCAAGGTCTGGCATAGACTGGTAATCAGAAGTCCAATACCATGGGAGACGCCTAGGGTGTGGCTGAGGGGAGAAAAGGAGCTGAGGTTGGAAAAGTAAGTAATACAGGATTACCCTGTATTAGATTCCGTGGATGTCACTAAGAAGCATAGTACATCTTGGTCCCATTCCTCAACAAGCTTACGCTTGAAATCTGGAAAAGCTTTTCTGAGTTTTCCATACTCCCAATGGTAGTAGCAATAGTGGCTCACTCTTTGGTGGTAATTCTCAAGGGGTGGTTTGGGGTGGGAGAGTTTCAGAGCAGTTTTGAACCTTATGTAGATTGAAAAACCTCACAGATGATTTTGCTGGGTTACCCACTGCTGATCTTCCCTGGTAACTCTCCCTGTCCTCTCTTGAGAACCCTTACTTGCTCTAAATCATGTCTTTGTTTCAGTATTGTTAACTGTCTTCAAACTAGCAGGCTGGGACTTGGTGAAGATGTAATTAGTGGTAGATTTTGGACTAGAAAACAATTCTCCTGATGCTAAGTCCAATGAGTGATGGCTTTGGTTGTTGGATTTAGTAGGAAATTGGATTTAGCAGCCTCTACCATGAACTGCTTTGAAATCGTGTATCCTATTTTCATCTGAAATATGAAGTGAGTGCTGTACTTTGTTTCTGTTTTATATGGTAGACATTGGTGGACATTGGTGTTGGACTTTTGGAATTAGATTGGGCAATCAAGGATGCTGTTTCTCGTGATCCTCTATCCTCAATATCTAGTTAGCAAAAAGAAATTGGCAAAAAGATATGGTCACTAATCCTGGAAGAAAGCGAAGTGGAGGGCAGCATATTTTCCTGTTTTCACCAGCAATGCTGCCATGGGCTGGCCAGGATCACTGGAAGAATGTGAGGGAATGAGGTACAAAGAAATTCCTTGAGCAGTCTTTCATTCCATAAATATTTATTGAGCATCTACTGTGTGCCAGACGCTGTTCTAGGTGCTGGAGATTGGAGCTTACAGTCTACTGGAAGGAGGGATTTAGTTGCGTTTTGTCTAGTAAGTCAGGCAGTGAGAGGTACTGTAATAAAAAATAAAATAGATCCAGACAAGAGTGCAGTCATTAGAAACAAACTGGATACAATGCTGGAAATCATGGCTTATTCTCTCCTGTTTCCAGCAGAGATATATGATCTAAGCAGGTAAGGTTTTGGGCAAAAAGGAGAGGTGTTCACTTGGAAAAAGAGGGTTAAATATTAAATAACTCAACTTTATAGGATTTCTTTCATACAGAATTTCTTTGCATGTTTGTTATACCTCACATTGTTCCTAATTATGATTTGTAATGACTTACAAAAACATGGTACCAGATGATGAGAAATAAATGAAGAAATATGAGCAGCAAAGGGAAAACAACGGTAATTTCTTTCATCATCATGTTCCAGAGTTGTTTAGTTTTGGTAGCAGGGAAAGGAGGAAACATGATGATTACAAATGTGGTGATTGATGCTCAGGGTTTGCTGTTTAAAAGATGAGAAAATAAATTTTGATGCCTCAGGAACTTGTAATTTTTGTGTATGTGTGTGTTTAAAGAACCAATTTTATTTGACAGAAAAAGTGGTCTCTTTACTAAGGACTTATATGAAATTTATCCCCTGAATTTAAAGAAAACTAACTTTTTTGGGGGGTCAACATAAAGCGTACCAAAGGTTAACAGATCAAAAGTCTTAATTCCAAAGTTAAATAATATGCTATAAATACAAATTGATGAGAGGTTATGTTTGGACCCATCACTGCCTGGAAAAAACATAGAAATACAAATAAAATTTTAAAGTGTTGAAGTGTTTGCAGAGGTAATTTTAACTACCTATTTTTATTGGATTTTCTTGTTGTTTGGTACAATAATCTGGATATAAGTCTTGTGTCAGAAATGTAATTTGTAAATTACTCCTCCCAACAGCTACCTTGTCATTTTTATTCCCTTAACGGTGTCTTCGCAGAGCAAAAGCTTTAATTTTGATAAACCAGTTTATCAGTTTTTTAATGAATCCAACTTTTGTTGTTGAATTGAGGAATTCTCCAACTAACCAAAAAGTCTTGAACATTTTCTATTTTCTTCTAGAAGTTTCATGTTTTATGTTTCAATTTTATGTTTTATACTTAGGTGTAATGATCCATTTTGCTTTAATTTTTGTATAAAGGATAAACTATGAGTCAAAGGTCTTTTCTTTTTGGTATGTGGAAGTCCAAATGTTCCAGCACCATTTGTTGAAATAAATGACTGTCTTTTCTTCCCTTGAATTGTCTTAGAACTTTTGTCACTCATCAATTAGCCAAAATGTAAGGGTTTATTACTAGACTCTCAATTCAATTCTATTGATCTATCTGCTTATTTCATGCCGACACTACAGTATCTTGATTACTGTGACTTTAAAATAAGTTTTGGAAGCACGTAGTGTAAGCCCTCCAACTTTATTCTTTTTCAAAATTGTATGACTCTTTTAGTTCTTTTGCCTCTCCATATGAATTCTAGAGTTTTTTGGTTAATATCTACAAGAAATCCTCTTGGGATTTTGAATGGGATTGCATTGAATCTACAGATTAATTTAGGAAGAATTGACATCTTTACATTATTGAGTCTTCTAGTGCATCCATTTATTTAAGTCTTTGATTTCTTCCATCAGCACTCTGTAGTTTTCAGGATATAGATCTTACACATATTTTGTTATATTTATACTTAAGTATTTCATTTTGGGGGTTACTGTTGTTGCTGGTTTATAGAAATACAACTGATTTTTGTATGTTGTTATTGTATCCTGTGACTTTGCTAAAGTTACTCACCTGTTTTAGGTGGATTGCTGTAGATTCTTTGGAATTTTCTACATAGACAATCATGTTATCTGTGAATAAAAGTTTAATTTTTCTTTCTAACCTGAATGCTTGTCTTACTTTCTTTCCTCCCTTCGTCCTTCTTTTTCTCCACCTTATTGCACTGGCTAAGAATTGCAGTACAATGTTGAATAGCAGAGATGAGAGAGAACATCCTTGCTTTGTTTCTTATCATGGAGCAGGCAGCAACAAATCTCTCTGTTAAGTATGATGTTAGTTGAGGTTTCTTGTAGATACGATATGATGTTAAAGAATTTCCCTTGTATTCCTAGTTTATTGAGATTTTTTTTTAAATTATGGGTGGATTTTGAATTTTATTGAATGCTTTTTCATCATCAACTGACAGAATCATATGACTTTTCTTAATATTTAACATGGTGAATTGTACTGATTGATTTTCAGATGTTGAACCAGCCTTACATTCTCTGGATAAATTCCACTTGGTTGTAATGTATTTTTGGAGGGGACTATGTAAGATTGATATTATTTAGTCCTTCAGTGTTTGGTAGAATTCTCTGGAGAAACCATTTGGTCCTAGAGTTTTCTTTGCTGGAAGGTTTTTAACACAAATTTAGTTTTATAAATAGATATAGGACTATTCAGGTTGTCTATTTCTTCTTGATCACTTTTGTTAGTTTGTATTTTTCAAAGACTCAGTCCACTTCACCTAGGTTGTCAAATTCACTGATACAGAATTGTTTGTGGTGTTCCTTTATCAGCCATTTATGTCTGAATGGTCAGTAATAATACTCCCTCTTTTATTCTTGATATTATTAATTTATGTCTTCAGTCTTTTTCTTGCTCTGTCTAGAGGTTTATCAATTTTATTAATCTCTTCAAAGATCCAGATTTTGGTTTACTTTTGTCTATTATTTTTCTGTTTAAATTTCATTGGTTGCTGCTCGTATCATTGCCTTCCTTCTGTTTGATTGGGTTTAACATACTCTTATATTTTTTAAAAGATAAGCTTATATTACTTATTTTTGTTTTAATAGAATTATTTCATGCTATACATTTCCCTCTAAGCACTGCTTTAGCTGCATTATACAATTTTAAAATGTGTATTTTAATTTTCATTTAGTTTAAATATTTTAACATTTTTTTGAGACTACCTATTGACCCATATGTTATGTTAAAGTATATCATTTAATTTTAAGATATTTGGGGATTTTCTAGAAGTTTTTCTGTTATTGTTTCCTAGTTTAATTCTTCCGTTATCCTAGAATATGACGCGGATGATTTGTTCTTTAAAATTTATTCATGTTTGTTTTATGACCCACAATGTGGTTTATCTTGGTGAATTTCAATGCACACTTGAAAAAATGTGTATTCTGCTATTGCTGGGTGGAATGTTCCAGAAATATCAATTAGGTCAAGTTTCTTGATAGGGTTGTTCAGGTCTTCTGTGTTCATATTAATTTTCTACTTGTTTTCTCTATACCTAAGAGAGGAATGGTAGAGTTTCCAGTTACAGTTATGGACATTTCAATTTTTCTTTTTAGTCCTATCACTTTTTACTTCATGTATTCTGACTATTTGTTGTTAAATGCATACACATTTAGGGTTGTGATGTCCTCTTGGAGAACGTCTTGATTCCTTTCTAATTATGTAATATCTCTCTTTATTTCAATTAATATTTCTTGTTCTGGAGTCTACTTTCGGTGTTAATAATACAGATATTTTAGCTTTCTTTTGATTAATGTTTGCATTGAATATCTTTTTCTGTTCTTTTACTTTTAACCTATATTTAAGTTATAAAATAACCTATATATTTAAGATGGCTTTCTTGTGGCAACATATATTTGAATCTTACTTTTTCAACTAATCCGACAATATCTGTCCATTAACTGGTATGTCAGACCATTCACATTTACTATGTTATTGATATGACTTAATTATAATCTATCATCTTGCTACTTTTTTTTATTTGTTTTTTTTTTTTTTCTTGTTTCCTGAGCTTTTCTTCTTATTTTTTTTTTTTTGAGACAGGGTCTCGTTCTGTCATACAGGCCAGAGTGCAGTGATGCAATCTTGACTTACCATAGCCTCAACCTCCTGGTCTTGAGCGTTTTGTTATATTCTCCTTATCTCCACTATAGACTTCTTATCTATGCCTCTTTAAATTATTTTAGTGATTACTCTAGAGTTAATATATGTCTTTAATTATTAGAGTCTACTTTCAAGTAATATTATACTGTTTCATTTGTAGTCTTATAGCAGTGTATTCACAGTTCTTCTCTTTATTTTTTGTGCTATTGTTATCCTCATTTTTAAATATAAGCTATAAACAAAAGACATTTTGCTTTAGACCAGGGGTCAACAAACTTTTTCTGTAAAGAGCCAGAAGTAATTATTTTAGGCTTTGAGGCCATAGATGGTCTCTGTTGCATATACTTTTGTTCTTAAACAACTCTTTAAAAATGTATCTCAAAAAACATTCTTAGCTTATTGGTTATGCTAAAACAGACCATGGGCTAGGTTTGACTTACAGGTTATAGTTTGCTTACTCCTGCTTTAGATATTCAGTTATCTTTTATAGAAATTAAAATTAAGGGAAAAAATAATTTTGTTTGATTTTCATTTCCATCATTTCCATCATACATTTCCTTTTGTAGATCCAAGTTTCTGTCTGGAAATCTATTCCTGTTGCCTGGATAACTTAATTTAACATTTATTGTAGTGTAGGATTCCTGGCAATGAATTCCAAGTTTTTGTTTGTCTTAGATGTCCATTTTTCCCTACATTTTTGGGAGATATTTTACTTGGTATAAAATTCTGGGTTGACAATTTTTACACTTGATCTTAGCCAAAAGGCTAAGAAGCAGTGGGTTGACAATTTTTTAAAAAATTTCAAGGCTTTAAAAATGTTGCTTCATTCTCTTCTTGCATGCCTCCGACAAGAAGTCTTCTGTAATTCTTATCTTTGTTCCTTTTTCTTTGATGTTTCATCTTTCTTTTGCTGCATTCAAACTTCATTTTTGTCTTTGGTTTTCAGCTCTTTGAATATGACATGCCTAGGAGTGTGTGTGTGTGTGTGCATGCACATGTATGCATGCATGGACACTCTTGATATTTATCATACCTGATATTCTTGAGTTCCTTGGATCTGTGATTTGGTATCTGTCATTAACTTCGGAAAATTCTCAGCAATTATTTTTTTCCAATATTTCTTCTGACCCATTTTCTTTCTTTTCTCTAGAAATTTCAGTTACACCTAGGTTTGAATTTATGGTGTGTTCCTACAGCTCTTGAGCACTCCATTCTTTTTTGCTTGTTTTATTCATGTTTTTTTTTTCTCTTCTTATTTTAGTTTGGGTAATTTCTGTTGATCTATTTTCAAGTTCACTGATTTTTTCCTTTGCTGTATCAAGTCCGCTGAAGAATGCCTGTTGACTCTTTTATTTGTTACTTTGTTTAGCCTTTCAAATATTTCCATTTGATTCTTTCCTGAAGTTTCTCTCTCTGATAAAATTTCCCATTTAATTTTTCAGGTTGTCTACCCTTTCCACTAAGGACATTTATAATTAACTTTAGTTATTTAAAATTCTTTGTCTGTTAGCTTCAACATCTGGGTCTGGTTCTATTCATTGCAACGTCTCTTGGCAGTGTGGTCTTTTCTTGCTTTTCTCATGTCCTGGAATTTTTGTTGTTGTTGATAACTAGACATCTTATATAGGACATTAGATATGGAAATAGGCTTTATGTGTGGAAATGGACACATTGTTCTCTTCTACCAGGCCTTTAGTGTGAAGATTGATCAATCTAGTCAGAAAATGAACTAGGTTTGAGGGTTCTCATTCCTCTGGTTATTCTCAGTGTACTCCCAGACTTCAAATTCTTCTAGTGATGCCTTGTGTTTAGAGTTGGAGCTGGCTTGCCAAGGCCTTTGCCATTCCCATCCTTTGATCTTCTTATGGTACTGGGCCCAGATGGTCTGTCTCCACGCTCTTTCAACTCTCCTAGTGGTGGTCCATTTTTATTTGTGACCTGATGCTTGTTAGTCAGCGTCCAGGTACATCTGCTTCAAGTAGACAAGTGCTCATGTCTCGTCTTCTCCTGCAAGTGCCTCTCTAGATTTTGGACTAGTGTGTTCTCCTTTGCCTCAGTTTTCTCATGGATTTGAGAAGGTTATGCTCTTGTGCTTTACCTGGCTTTTTATTTTTTGTAAGCATGGTAATAATGTTCTTTTCAGCTCTCTACATCTTGAGCAGAAATCAAAAGTTCTGATTTCATGTTTTTAAGCTCTTTCTTTTGGTGATCTTCTTGTAAAATACTGGTGTTCTTCTTGTAAAATACTGGTGTTATTTCCCTTCCACTTATGATTTATCAAATATCATTTACACATTTCATACATATAAATCAGTGATTCTTAGCCCTTACTTGGGAAGCATGAAAAGAAAACACAGATTTTGGACCCCAGCATTTCAATTGATATATATCAGGATTAGGTATGGCTATCATTTATAAGCTCCCTAGTGAGTATGGTATTCATTTGCATTGAAAACTCCTGGTCTAAACATCACTTTCAACCTTGCCTTTCACAGAGGTGCTATTCCAATATAAATGGCCAAATGAAATCTCTGCCTGTATACATCCATCCTATAGAATCAGTTCTCCCCCACTTGTGCCTTCAGTGGTACACAGTGCCTGTAATCTTAACTGGCAGTCTCATAGAATGGGGAGAAAACTTGAGTTTTTCTCATTTAACTTTCAATTACTCTTCATTATTGAAATGTACCCTTCTCTAATCTACCAGTTTGTGTAACTCATTGCCTTGCAAACTGTTTTATTTTATTTCAAGTTATAAGTTCAAAGATTTCCTGTCTTAATTAATAGGATTTTACCTTTTTAAAAACAATAACTTTTTTCTTATTACAAAGATGATATATATTCATTATAGATGTGAAAAATAACATGTTCCCACCCCAACCAGATATTTTCCTACCACACAGAAATAGTCACTGTTTACAATTTAATCTTAATAATTCTAATTTCTTCTAAACATATGCATGTATATGTATGCATATATATTACAAAAATAAAATACCTTTCACATTACATTACAACTCACATTTAAAACATTTTCTATGTCATCAAATATTCTTGCACAGCATTTTTTTAATGGCTTTTATATTTAATCATGAGGGTATATCTGTTGTACTTTCAGCTCGAATCCAGCTTTTTGCTATTACAAACAGCTCTGTTATATACATTCTTGTAGTTGAATCTCTGAGCACATCCATGATTATTTTAATAGAATAAGTTTCTAGAAGTGACATAATTGAGTAAAGGGCATTATTATTATTATTATTATTTTTGAGACAGAATCTCATTCTGTCACCCAGGCTGGAGTGCAGTGTTGTGATCTTGGCTCACTGCAACCACTGCCTCCTGGGTTTAATAGGTTCTCTTGCCTCAGACTCCCATGTAGCTGGGATTTCAAGCATGTGCCACCATATCCTGCTAATTTTTGTATTTTTGGTAGAGACAGGGTTTCACCATGTTGGCCAGGCTGGTCTGGAACACCTGACCTCAAGTGATCTGCCTTCCTAATCCCAGCACTTTGGGCTATATTATTTTTAAGGCTTTGGGTGTATACTTTCCATGTTGTCCTCCAGAAAGCATGAGCTGATCTATTTTATCACCTGGGAGTTTGAGAGTGCCTCTTCTCCCAAGCCTCATACAATACTAGGATTATTTTATTATTATTTTTTGAGACAGAGTCTCACTCTGTTGCCAGGCTGGAGTGCAGTGGCATGATCTCGGTTCACTGCAACCTCTGCCTCCTGGGTTCAAGCAATTCTCCTGCTTCAGCCTCCCGAGTAGCTGGGACTACTGGCGTGTGCCACCACGCCCAGCTAGTTTTTATATTTTTAGTAGAGACAAGGGTTCACCATGTTGGCCAGGATGATCTCGATCATCTGACCTCCTGATCCGCCCACCTTGGCCTCCCAAAGTGCTGGGATTACAGGCGTTAGCCACCATGCCCAGCCAGGATTATTATTTTTTAGATCTATGTTAGGAGGCAGGACTTCTGGCTATGGCCAAATGAAAAGCTACTATAAATCTGGACAAAATGAACGGAAGCAGTCATTCAATCACTCTAGTAATCTATCAAAGGCATGCAACAATCTGAGAATTTATTTGTGAAAAATTGCTGACCTTCAGGTAAGGAAAGTGGGTGTCTGTGATCTTGTCTGGGGTTGCTCCCTATTCCCCACTACCCACAGCTTGGTAGGTGCAGAGGTGTTGCCTGGGCAAAGGAGATAATGAACACCAGCCCCACTGCTGTCCAGATCAAAGGGACTTGCTCAATTTGCAGCATACCACATGGGTGACATCTATGCCTATTAGTGTTTTGTTGAGTCCCCTTCTTCCCTGTTTTAGTTTACCTTGACTCTTTAAAAAAATAAGATAACAATGTTCTTTTATTATAAACATTTATGTTTGTTATAGAAAAAGTGTAAAATAAACATAAAGAGAAGAAAATGAAAGCCCCAGTAAGCCCATTTAGTGTCCATTCTTCTCTATTGGCTTGTTTCAATGGAGGCCTCCACCATAATGGAAATGCTGTCTGCCACCCAATACAGTAGCCAGAGTTCTTGGTTGGTTATCGAGCACCTGACATATGGAAAGGGCAACTCAGGAGTTGAATTTTTTAGTTTCAATGAATTCGAATTAATTTATATTTAAATATTCACATGTGGCTATCAGCTACAGTGTTGGACAGAATAGCTCTATTATTTCTATAATATGGAGGTAGGATAGATACATACATAGTTTAAAAAACCAAAAATAGGATCATGTTGCACATTGCATTTTTATATTCCTTTGTCTTGTTAACAGTATATCATAAACATAATTTTAATGGCTGAATTGTATTCTGTTGAATGAATGTACCATAAGCACCTTAACAAAGTCTTCATTGCAGCTTTAGGATATTTCCAGTATTTTGATACTATAAACAACATTGCAGAGAACATGTTTACAGTTAAAGTTGTAACATTCCTATTATTTACTGAGGTTAAATTCTTAAATTTGAACTGTTGGGTCAAATATAATACCTATTTTCAAACCTCTCTTCCAAGAAGTTCTACCAGTGAACATTTTCACCAGCAGTATATGAAAGTATCTCACTATTATTATTTAATTGAGATACAATACGCATATCATAAAATTTACCCATTTAAAGTATACGATTCAGTGGTTTCTGATATTCGTATATCTTCTTTGGAGAAATATCTGTTTAAATACTTTGCCATTTTAAGATATTTTTTGTCTTTTTATTGTAGAGTTATAATCCTTTTTTATTTATTCTGGATAGTAGACCCTTATTGGATGTAAGATTTGCAAATATTTTCTTGCATTCTGTAAGATGTCTTTTCATTCTCTTAGAAGTATCTTTTGAAACAGGAAACGCAAAAGGTTTTAATTTTGACCGGTACAGTGGCTCACATCAGTAATCCTAGCACTTTGGGAAGCCGAGGCAGGAGGATCACTTGAGATTAGAAATTCAAGACCAGACTGGGCAACGCAGGAAGATTCTGTCTCTACCAAAAAGAAAAAATTAACTGGGCATTGTGGCGTACACCTGCAATTCTAGCTACTCAGAAGGCTAAGGCTGGAGAATCTCTTGAGCCCAGAAGTTTGAGACAGCAGTGAGCCATGATTGCACCACTGCACTCCAGCCTGACTGACAGAGTGACACCCTGTTAAAAAAAAAGGTTTTAGTTTTGATGAAGTCCTATTTATCTACTTTTTTTCTTTTTTTTGCTTGTGCTTTTGGTGTCACATCTAAGAAACCATTGATTAATCCAAGGTCATGTAGGTTTCTTCTAAGAATTTTATAATTTTAGCTGTTCCATGTAGATATTTGATCTATTTTTAGTCAATTCTGTATGCAGTATGAGTTAGGGGTCTACATTTATTCTGTTACATGTGGCTTCCCAGTTGTCCCAGAACCGTTTGTTGCAAAGAGTATTCTTTCTACCATCGAATTGTCTTGACAATCTTGTTAAAGTCAATTGACCATTAATACATGGCTTTATTTCTAGATTCCCAATTCCATTTCATTGATCTGTGTATCTATCCTTATTGGTAGTACTATAAACTATTGATTATTGTTGCTTTGTGAGAGTTTTGAAATTGAGAAGTGTAAGTCTTCCAACTTTTTTGTTCTTATTCAGGATTATTTTGGCTATTCTGGGTCCCTTACATTTCCATGGGTTTAGCTTGTTAATTTCTACCAAAAAGGCCATCTGGAATTTTGGTAGGGTTTGCACTGAATTTGTAAATCAATGTGAAGAGCATTGCCATCTTAACAATATAAGTCTTCCAATCATGAAAATGAGATGCTTTTCTGGTTCTTCTTTGATTCCTTTCAATGATGTTTTATAATTTTCTGTGTACAAGTCATGCACTTCTCTTGTTAAATTGATTCTTGAGTGCTTTATCTTTTCTGATGTGTTGTAAAGACATTGTCAGTTCATTTTTGGGGTTGTTAGCTGGTAGTGCATAGGAATACAGTTAATTCTGTTTCGATCTTGTATCCTGAAATCTTGCTGAACTTGTTGATTAACTCCGAGAGTTTGCTGGTGAATTTTTAGGGTTTTCTACATACAAGATCATGTCATCTCCAGATGGAGGTAGTATTACTTCTTTCTTCCAATCTGAAGGCATTTTATTTCTTTTTCTTGCTTAATTGCTTTTGCTAGAAAAGACAGCACAATGTTAAATAGTGGTGAGAGTGACATCCTTGTCTTGTTCCGTCTGACGTTCCTGATCAGTGAGATGGCCAGTGTGATTTATGCTGTTTTTCTATGACCATTTTTATCCTCTAAGAATCTGAGTGATAGAGCAGGAGGTACTAGCTGATTTCTCCTAGGGAATATTTCCTTTGTCCTGTGCATTGGGAGGCTTGGCATAATGGCTACTAGAAGAGAAGTATTTTAATGGAAGAACCTATTCATGTAATATATAGGCACCAAGGAATTTGACTAACATTATCTCATATGTAAGCATTCAATATTTTAAAATAAAATTTAAGTACTAGATTTCCATCCTGCCTTTCCACAACTTTGGGTGCTCACTGTATGCTTCAGGTACAGTTCTGGGATCCCAAAGATGAGTGAAATACAGGCCATGTCCCCAGGGCATTCACGGAGGAGTCTTTTTGCGGAGACACACAGGGATTAGGAAGTTACATATTCTGGCAAGTGGTTTCCATTAAAGAGTAGCCACTGTCAGAAGGAAACAGGTGACCGATGTGGGCTTCACCATTGGGATTTCGAGGTCTCAATTTGCTGTTTGAAGATTCACTTTCTATCTCATAGAATCAAAGAATTTTCTTTTTTCCAATAAGTCCACATTTTCCAAGAGGAGGAACTGCTTACCTTATTTAACAATTCTTGTTCTCTCTCATCAGTAACTCTTATGTCTCTAAAATGTCTTATCTTACACACACACAGGCACACACACGCATGCACACACATACGTATGACATCCTCTGTAGGGAGGCAATCTGTGAACAGCCCACTCCTGGCTCCATTTGTTGTGTCTGGTTTGGGTAATCTAACACCAGCCCCGCGTTCATCTTCAACATGACTCGTCTAGGATTCCTGCTTCTCCTCGCCAGCGAAGACTACTCAGCATTGTCCTTCCCTTAGATGCTTATGACGGGGAACTGACAAGGAGGGGGATGTTATCCGACTCCAAATCTGAGTTACTCAGAAATTTCGAGGAGAGTTCCTGTTCTTATTAATTGTATATTCAACTTTCTTTGTAAAGAGTATACCCCATCTATTTTAAATTTGTTAATTCAGAGGATTAACTAGGATGCCTATAAAGGCAAACCTGTGAGCTTATTGCAAAGTTGTCTTTCCAGAGAAGTGTAAAAGTAAAGCAATTACATAGGTCATCCCTTAAAATCGTTTACTTAGTTTTTTGATAAGTCAGTTCAGACTTGTGTGCTACATGTGCTTTCATTTTCACTTCTCTATTTAGAAAGAAACCCTTTATTCTAGTTTTATTATATATTATTATTAGGATGAAAATAACATCAGGTTACTTTTTATCATTCTATTGGTAAAATGGAATGCAAACTTTATGGTCTCAGGCTACAAAAGAAAATGAATTATCTCCACAAACCTTTAAAGTTTAATTAACTTTAAACTAAATACAGAGTTCTAGTCTCCCGCCCCTGACCCTACCCCACACCTTTTTTTTTATTATTATTATTATACATTTTTTTCTTTTGGTTATATGAGAGGATGAGATAAGGATGTAAAAATGCTTTAGAGTTCACAGTGTTTACTGCATATGATACGGCAGCCAATTCAATCAGAAGGGAAATAGGAAAATAACTACTCTATTTGTGCCTTGTAAGCGGATTGTAAAGTTCCCTCCAGTCCCTACGATTAAATGTTGGCTTCTCTCCTTGCACTTATTAATTTCTAAAAGGAAATTAAAAGTGAGGCAAACAGCATTTTAAAACCAAACACAAATACTATGTAGGGATGAACACAGCAAATTGAAGAATTACAGCATTGCAGGCAGTCCTTTAATTCAGTGCTGTAAGACATGCAGCAGAAGAGGAAAGGGAGTAGGAAGGGGATTCTGAGAAAGTTGCAGGTCATTGAAAGCCTCTGATGATAGGACTGTGTCAGGGGTGAGCTGGGGTGGGGATTGGTGGTCATAGCAGGGTTTTCCCTATTACATGTGATGAATGCATCCATAAGACGTATTGTTACTCTTACTGTTTACCATAGCCTAAGCCCTAGAGTGGCTTGGGACTTGCTAATGGGGACAGAGTCACGGAAAGAGTGGAGGTTGATTTCTAGGAAAGGGAGTGGCCTCCAACATGTAGAAGAAAAGGCATGTGGACTGGCAGCCAGGAACCTGAGTTCTGTTCTTTTTCCTTCTGCCCTCTGACCATGTGACCTTGCATGAGTCGCCTTGGCTCTCTGAGCCTTAGTTTTCATATCTGCAAAATGCAGGTTCGGACTAAATGCACGATTTTCCAACCAAATTCCCAAGCCTCCATCAAGCCATCTCAGAGGTTGTGCCTGTACCAACAACTGGGATTCCTGGCCCCTGTACCCCAATGGGGGCAGTTGCAGTTTCCTCTCCTATATTTGTATTTCTGTAAGCTTTTGTTTGAACAAAGTGTTTGGAAATTACTAGGTGGCCTGATCTCAAAGATCTCTTCTGATTCTTACATTTGGTTGTCTATAATTCTACATTTTGGTTGAAGCTTAATGTAAAAGAGACCAAGGAGCATCCATTTTCTGGGGCTCCCCATCTTTCGAAGGTAACACAAAGAATGTGTGTTTTCAGCAACAGAAACACTGCTCATTAGTGATTATGAGGCTGTCAGTGGGGACAGGAATTTGTGTGTTACACAGCCCCTGACTCCAGAAACAGTCCATTTCACTCTATCATTTTATTTTATTTTGAGATGGAGTTTCACTCTTGTTGCGCAGGCTGGAGTGCAGTGGTGTGATCTTGGCTCACTGTAACCTCTGCCTCTCGGGTTCCAGAGATTCTCCTGCTTCAGCCTCCCTAGTAGCTGCGATTGCAAGTGCCTACTACCATGCCCAGCTAATTTTTGTATTTTTAGTAGACATGGGGTTTCACCATGTTGGCCAGGCTGGTCTTGGACTCCTAACCTCAGGTGATCCGCCTGCCTCGGCCTCCCAAAGTTCTGGGTTTACAGGTGTGAGCTACCTCGCCTGGCCAGTTCATTTCACTGTTCTTGGATATAGTTCTCTTTTTGCTCCGTGACTGTGACCTGTCTCTTGTAAGATTTTGAGGGCAGCTGCAGTCTCCATCTTGCGTCCTGTCAGCTGTCTGTAGGTTTTGCCAAGCTACTGAGCCCTGACTCTTTGAAGGGAGTCTGAGTCTGAGAGCAGGACAGTAATAACCACTTGTCAGCTGCACAGGGATTCTGAGAGTTGGGCCTCCCCATGAGTCACTTGCTAGCTCCTGTTAATAAGTCAACTCCCTATCAAGTCCCTACCTATCTGTTCCCTGTCATGGGAATCTTTTCCTTTCACTCCTTGATAATGTGCCTTCCTCTGCAACACACTTTCCTCCGTTTCCTTTGGAAACACAGTACAGGGACTTTTGTGTTGCCAGGAATGAATGTTTAGTAAGCAGGCCTTCAATTCCTCCCACGGTTC
This sequence comes from Aotus nancymaae, assembly GCF_030222135.1. Lineage (NCBI taxonomy): Eukaryota > Metazoa > Chordata > Mammalia > Primates > Aotidae > Aotus > Aotus nancymaae. The sequence goes on along the minus strand of NW_026988442.1, from coordinate 62,951,058 downwards.
CAAGCCAATATAGTGCCTTTTGTCACTTGTCCCAAGACACCCTGTTGAAATACATCAGCCGACAAGGGAAGTCTTGGCAGAGGAAACCGTCATGAAAGAACGATTCCAATTGAAGAATATATAGCTGGAGACCCAGGGGTGTTGAGAGTTTAATTAACGTTATTAGAAATGAAGAATTGGTTATTTTAAAATGAAATTTCAAATCTCCTGTCTCTATATCCATTTCTTCATTACATCATTGTTCCTTTTACCTGCCTTTTAATGTAGCCAGTTTTTGCTGTGCTCTCACTATGTGAGCAGGCACCCTGCTGACCCCTGGGCTGAAAGATGAACAGGTCTTAGGCCATGCTCTCAAGGGGCTTTCATCCTGCTCAGACAAGAGCTAAGCAGACAGCCACAGCTTGGAGTCCTTAGTGCTCCATATAGAAGTTTCTGGAGTCTGGGAGAACACTCAGCATAAAGCAGCCTGTGTACTTGGCTAGGGACAGGAAATGGTTCCTTCAAAATCATTCCTTCGAAGCTTTCCCTGGGCCTGTGTCCCAGAAGGTGACCTAAAGGTGGTCCAGGCAGAAGGAGTGGCTGGGGCGAAGGTGGGAGGGAGTTGATGGATTTGGTAAATTGTAGGCTCAGCATGGTTGGGGCAGGCCTTGAGGGAGGGGTAGGGAGGGAGAAGGAGGAGGAGGAGCGGGCAGGCGTCTGGATAGGATAATCAGGCACTGAGCTATGCAGGGCCTTGACTACTGCACTAATTACTAGTGCTGGTCTGGTCAAAGGTTATCCAGAGGGCCTGGGAACCTGCAGCAAAGGGTTAGGCAAGGTGGGTCAGGCACTTTGAAGGTCATTTAGCACAGAAGTTATGAGCAAGGGCTCTGGTCCAGGTGACTGGGGTTCGAATTCAGCCTTGATCACTTTCCAACTGTGGGCAAGTTACTTAACTGTCATTGCTGCCATATCTTTAAAATAGAGATAACAATCCTATCTGTCTTATAGGGTTGTTGTGAGCAATAACTAAGTAAATTCGCCTAAACCTCTCATAACAACAGCACATACAAAAATCTAGTTATCCTTTTTCTGAGAAGGGGGCATATCATATTTTCCATGAGCAGTCTCTTACACTGTGTATTAGTTAACTGCTGGCGTAATAATACCGTGTAAAAATACTCTAAAACACAGTGGCTTAAAACAACAATTATGTATTATTACTCCTGCACTTGTGAGTTTCCTGGGGTTTGGCTGAGACCTGGCTGGGCCTTCAGTTTGGGATCCAAGCTGAGGGCAGCAGCATCCTGGGGCAGCTTCCCAAGGCGATGGCACAGCTGTCAGGGGTAAGAGGAAACTTGCAATACTCTTAAGGCCTAGGCTCCCACCGACGAAAGCCCAGAATCAGTGGGCAGGACTTTGTACTGCTCTCCTATAGTGGAAGGAGCTATGGAGTCATTTGTAAAAAGATAGGAGCACAGGGAGAGGTGAAGGATTGGGCTCAACAATATGGGGCACAGGCTGCATCTAATGTCTCCTGCTCTGCATCTTTGTAGCTTCCCAGAGGGAGTTTCCATGAGGGGTAGTCGACACCCACATTGGGCATGCTTGGCACCCCAAGAATCTGGTTTCAATTAGTGACCTTCCTACAGTCCTTTAACACTAACCTTTGGGCCTAGCTAATGTGTTCTTTCTCTTGCTTCTCTTTGGGAGAGAAGGGGAAATATGCTAGTGTGGATTTGGATCTAGATTCTGTGGAATGAGATGGGGGTGGTGGTATCTCCAGTAATACTTAATGGAAAGCTTAGAGATGAGCAGAGGTGTTTCTGCAGGCATGCTCTATAGCCGTTCTCAGACTTATCAGGCTGCAGTGCGTTCCTTTTTTTTTTTTGAGACAGGGTCTTGCTCTGTCACACAGGATGGAATGTAGTGGAGCCATCATAGCTCACTGCAGCCTTGACCTCCTGGGCTCCAGCCATCCTTGCAGTGCCTCCTTGAACATGGTTTGTAGTGAACGTGAACTGCTATGATAAGACTTAATGTTTAGATTTAGTAATAAGATATGTGTTTGTTTATATGTGTTTTTAGGCGACTCTATCCCAATATAATTGAAGGAATTGCATTTTTGGCGGACTCCTTGGAATTTTCTCTCTACTCCCTGGGAGTCCCCTGTGAGGCAAGCCTCACTCTCTAGTTGACACCCTAGGCAAATGCTGGAATTGAGGACAGAGGGAGGCAGCCCAATTAGTATTTACTGGTGGTGTAACTCTACCTCTCAGTTCTCCTGGATTCCTTGGGGCTTGGGAAGATGGGGGCATGGAAGGAGTCAAATACCATTCCTTTGCCAGCATGTAAAATAATCTCCCTCCTTTTCCCTGGTCTCCTTATGCTGTGTGACAAACATATCCACTCTTCCCAGACAGAAAAGAGAGAAGTGGGGATAGACAAGACATTTTTATAGGATATACTTTTAAGTACATTATAAAAGTAAGCATCAAATTTCTTATAATGATAGTTATTTATTAGGTTAAAAAGTTAAACAGTATCTCTAAAATTATACTTAAGTGTAAGATTAAACAGCATTTTTTTCAGGGATAGGAAGAAGAAACATCATAGAATCTTTTTGATAACAAAAACAGCAAGCACTAAAAATAATGTGTAAATGATGTAGCAGTGTGACTGGCATCTAGAAGATGCTCAGTAAATTGTAGCCTTGATGATGATCATGATGCTAGTGCTTTCTCTAGTCCATTTATCGGAGAAAGGGATTAAAAGCAGAGATTATGCCAGGTGTGGTGGCTCACACTGGTAATCCCACCACTTTGGGAGGCTGAGGTGTGTGGATCACCTGAGGTCAGGAGTTCAAGACCAGCCTGGCTAACATGGTGAACCCCGTCTCTATTAAAAATGCAAAAAAATTAGCCAAGCGTGGTGGCAGCTGCCTGTAATCCCAGCTACTCGGGAGGCTAAGGCAGGAGAATCGCTTGAACTCGGTTCAAGTGAGCCAAGATTGCACCATTGCACTCCACCCTGGGCAACAAGAGCAAAGCTCCATCTCAAAAAAAAAAAAAAAAAAAGAGGAGGGATTAAAAACTTGAGGACTTCATCAACTCTGTTGCTCCAAAGGAACATCTCTAAGGCATTCTTCCCCTACATGGAAAAGCAACAGGAAAATGAAAGCTTAAGTTATAAAACCAAGCCAAATGTATACCTTAGATGTTATGGTTTCTTTTTTCTTGGAGTAGTTGCTTCTAAAAGGCAACATTCAAAATAACCACTGCAAGAATAGACATGCCGAAATCTTAATGGTGCAATGCTATTTTGTTGAATAAAAAATAGGGCTGAATAATGACGAATCGTAGCTATGCAAATGAAGAAAAAGATCATCATGTCTTGTGCTTCAGGGTGTGAATTAATGGCAAAAATCTGTCTGTAGTCAGTAGGGAAGATGAATTCAAATGAAAACTTACAGTGATCTGTGTTCTTTTTTTTGTTAAGCATCATTTGCGGCTGGAGTCCTGAAATAGTTTGTCTAATGGTAACCTTTCCTGAGTGTCCACTGTAAGCAAGACTCAGTAAAGAAGGAGCTGCAAAGTTCACCAAGTCCCTCCTTCCCTCTCTTCCTCTCTCTCTCTTCCTTCCTTCCCTATTAAGCACAGCCTTTCCAGTTCAGGAACTTATATCTTAATGGGAATGGCAAGATGCAGACATTAGAAACCTAACAACAAGTGCAAATTTATATGGTACATATTGTGTATGTCAGGTTTCTAATATATCTGGAGGAAAATCATTAGAGTGAAAACGATGGTGCTAAATCTTGACCAAATTAAACAATGAATTTTACTTCTTTGCCTGTATTTTTTTCAGGTCAAGGGGTGTTAGTTTCAGTTGTTTCAGGGTCAGAATAACATTGCCACCCAAGAAGTAGCCCCTCCCCATAACACTGTTGAATTCAAACAGTAGTTGATGACTCAGCTACCATATACTTGTATACCCTGCAATTACATTGTCAAAATCTTCTCCTGAATAGGGAGGATTGATTTTAACAGGAATTCTTAGCTGACTGATGCTCCACTGAGGTTGAAATGGCTTGATAATGATTTGATTTATTGATAATGTCTTACTGATATTTCTTAAAAAGCTGCCATGTATATTTGGGTTTTTACTTTGAGGTGTTTATGTCTTATATTTTAAAAGTGAATTAGAATAATTTGCCAAATACATGTAGCTCAAATGTGATAAAGTTTTCAAAATAATGAGAAAGGATTATTCAATACAGGGGTTGAACATAATAAAGTATCAATGTAGAACCCACCAAACAAGCCATATCCCAGAAATAAACTCCAAAGGGTTGAATATTGCAAATCAAATGATAGGAAAAGTAGCAGAAAATATAATATGTATTAGGTTTGTGCAGGAATGACATTTTCTATGGCTTTAAAGCAAAAGAAGCAACTATCAGGGAAAAAGCCAACAAGTTTGAATATTTTAATTCAAAACTTATTTTTTAAAATATATATTTTATTGCGTTTTAGGTTTGGGGTACATGTGAAGAACATGAATTAAAAACTTCTATATAAAAGACTGGGACAATTCACAGTAAATTTGGGACACATCAATGATTAACAGTATGTTATAAGTGGAATATATCACTAAGTCAAATGCAGAAGAAAAGGGCCGGGGCCATAACAGATGTGGAATATAATAGCTACCATTTATTGAATATTTTTTTATGCCCATATAGACTTACAAAACCTGATTATACTGATTGCTTTTCATACAAAATGTTTTGTAACCAGCTTTTCTGATATAGCAGCACAGATTGTGTCACTATCTAGTCATCTAAAACATAGTTTTAGAAGTGAAGCCCTATTTTGCCTGTGTTTTCAATGCTGTATGTTAAGGTTATGGAAAACTAACTTAGGGTGACTTTTCTAGCATCTTTTCTATTTATGAAGTCATGGTTAGAGTTATAGTTATGGACACCCCCTTGAATGAAACAGTGATTTACAAAGAAGCACATTTGATAACTGCTTTTATCAACAGTTTTATAGGTAGTATTTGCCACTAAAACCTGTTTTAGCAAAAGAGAAAATATCATTTGAGATCCCACACTTTTGACAACATGTCATCAGTTATCTTTAAAGGCTTCAGTAAAAGAGACATGTTAATTACAATTCCTGTGAGCATCTTGAGGATAGCAATGACTATAGTATTATATTAAGGCACTTTGTCAAGCATGTCATTCCCTTATCTTGCTTTTATAGCAGAGGAAATAAAGGCACTAGAGACCTATCTTTGAGGTCACACAACAAGTTAACAGCAGATAAACGTTAGAACCGGCAGCTCCAGAATTCCCACTGCGTGTGATTAGCTCACCGCAGGCAGGAAATGACAGCACTGGGAATAAATGGCAGATGTGGAGTTTGGGGACTTGGGGGCTGGTGGGAATTCTCTGTGCTCATCTGAATGGTTAATTAAGTTAGTTCCTCTCAGGGGCTGTTACTGCCTGGAACATGGAGGCCTCTCAGCCAGTTACCTTCTTCGTTTAGGGTGCAGGGAAACATGATGGTCACCCTCTGGTGCTTTCATGGGCTGGCTTGGTGGAGGAGTTTGAGTGGGGCCTGAGTAATTTCTTAGGCACTGTAGTCTCTTACTGAGGTTTTGTGTAGTTTCCGAGTATGATTTTGGCATTGGCTTCCAGAGGACTTCGATGTGTCTGAGGAGTGCATGGTTGGGAGTAAAAGGGCAGAGACTGCCTGGACTATTTTTAAGTTCACCATCCCTCCCTCTTGGGCAGCTCATGGAGTGTATGTCTGCCTTCTTTGTCTCCTTATAAGTGATAGTACTGAATTCATGGACTACCTCCTGTTCTTAGACACCCAAAATCATTGTAGGAAACAATGTGGTATTTGAAGGCTGTCAAAAGACTGGCTAAGTGTATAGAGAATTCTAGAGAGGGTAGAGGCAGTCTGCCAAGTTGGATCCAAAGGCTGGTTCCATCAGATGCTCTAACAAGCTTGTTAGTCCTGGAATCATGATTATCTTAATTTCACTGACCCCCTAGTAAGGACATGACTAAGCATTCAATCACCAAGGATTGATTAGAGAGAAATGAGTCTGTGCTCCTGCTTTAGAACTCCGAAAGAAGGTGGAATCTTGAGTTCACTTCCTCTTCTGCTCAGTCTAGAATGAGCGTGGCATGCTTCCTAGGAGAGAACTCAAGCTAGACTGCAGTCACTTCCTGTTGCATCAAATCTGGTTACTCAAAGTGAGCCGATTGATTGGCAGCATCAATACCGCTTGAGAGCTTGTTAAAATGCAGATTATCAGGTTCTGTCACCTGTGGGGTTCTTGTGTGTGTGTGTGTGTGTGTGTGTATGTGTGTGTGTGTTCCAACACAACTTATTTAATTGGTTATTTATTTTTGAGGCAAGGTTTTGCTTTGTTGCCCAAGTTGGAGTGCAGCGGTTCTATCTCTGCTTACTGCAATCTCCACCTCCCAGGCTCAAGCAATCCTCTTGCCTCAGCCTTCCAAGTAGCTAGGACTACAGGTGCGTGCCTCTGTGCCTGGCCATATTTTTTGTAGACACTGGGTTTCGTCTTGTTACTCAGGCTTGTTTCTAACTCCTGAGCTCAAGAGATCTGCCCACCTTGGCCTCCCAAAGTGTTGGGATTACAGGCCTGAGCCTGTAACAAAATAAATTTTATTTATAGAAAAAAGCTGCTAGTTCTTGGGCTATAGTTCACTGGCCCATGGTACAGATTGGGCAGTACCATTTTTGGCTACACATTTGTGTCTTGTGTCTAGAGACGTTATGTTCTATTTATCATTATGTGTTTCCTTTTAAAAATAATTTCAACTTTTATTTCAGATTTGGGGGTGTATATGCAAGTTTGTTACATGGGTGTATTGCATGATGCTGAGGTTTGGGGTACAACTGATCTTAACACCCAGATAGTGAGGATAGTATCTAATAGTTAGGTTTCAACCTTTGCACCCCTTCTTTCCTCTCCCCTTCAGTAGTACCATATCTATTGTAGCTATCTTTATTTCCATATGTATCTTTATTCCCAATATGTAGATCTCACTTCTAAGAGAGAACATGCAGTATTTGGTTTTCTATTCCATGTTAATTTGCTTAGGATAATGGCCTCCAGCTGCATCCAGGTTCCTGCAGAGGACATAATTTCTTTCCTTTTAATGGCTGCCTACTATTCCTATCACCTGTATTTTAACACACTCTCCAGGTGGTTCTTATGCCTTCTCCAGTTTGAGAAGCACTGGTATGTAGTGTGTAAATGATTTATCTGGGAGAGGTTGCATGATTAGTGATGATAATATTTTATCATCATGTTTTCCTGAGCATATTTTATATTTATACTTTATGACCCTTAATAAACATTTTAATCTTTGAATGTTTTAATAATTTAAACATCTTTTGAAAAGTTGTTTTTGGCTGGGTGTGGTGGCTCATACCTGTAATCCTAGCACTTTGGGAGGCCGAGGCAGGTGGTTCACGAGGTCAAGAGATGGAGACCATCCTGGCCAACATGGTGAAACCCCATCTCTACTAAAAATACAAAAATTAGCTGGGCGTAGCGGTGTGAACCTGTAGTTCCAGCTACTGGGGAGGATGAGGCAGCAAAATCGCTTGAACCCAGGAGGTGGAGGTTGCAGTGAGCCAAGATCAGGCCACTGCACTCCAGGCTGGTGACAGAGTGAGACTCCATCTCAAAAAATAAAAAAGTTGTTTTACATTATCAATGAGTACATGCTATGAGAGCGGCAGAAAATACAGAAAAGTAAAAAGCAATTTATACCTCTAGAATATTTACTGATAACATTTTAAAAGTATATAATTTTTCTTACCTTTTCTATGTATAGCTTTTTAAAACTTCATTTTTTTCCGATTGTAGGCATCATATGTTATCCTTGTAGGGCAATAAAGTGCTACTATATAGTCTTCGCTTCTTTCCTTTGGTTTAAGAGAATTCTCTTGGATAATCTTTGTTTTAAAAGATTTTTTTTCCTCTAATTTTTATTTATATTTTATACAATTTAGGAGGATTCCTGGTATAATTATTAATGTCTCAAATAGTTATTTTGCCATCAGAATGGAGAATTTATTCTCTTCTTTTTTGCAACAGAAAAATTTAATTGACTACTCTCTGGTAGCATTTATTCTGTATTATATATGAATCTTCTTTGACCAAAATTTTCTGGAGGGTAGAAAAGCTTTTGCTTTGGAAGGATGCAAACTGGCCTGATAGGAGGAGAGAGGGAGGGAATGGTCTCAACAGAAAGTCCTGTTTTTCCAAGGTGAGTGGGGAATACCTCACCACTGTGAGGATGGAGGTTTTGGTTTTTTGGGCTTCTTTGCTGAGACTGGAAAAATGCAAGCTAGAATGGATCTTTGCCCAAATCCCTGCTTTGTAAGGGAGTTTGAGAAGAAATCAGCATGTAATTTTTAACCTCTGTAGAATAGCTGGCTTGTGTTTGAGGCAGGGCAGGAGAAATCTGTTCGTGAATTTTCCTGCAGCCTTTTTACCATGCTTTGTTTTGGAATATGTCATTGCCCTCAATAATGCAGAATGTATTATGTCAAGTAAAAAATTTGGTGCATTTCTTATGTCCACAGGTTAGACTCTTTCTCTAAGTCTAGTTATTCCAAGAGTAATTGATACAACTTACCATTGAGAGGAACACAGTTCAGAAACTAAAGTGACAAACAAATATTTCCGAATTTTCAAGCTTCATTTACATCTTTCGGAGAACATTAGTAACACTGTTTTTGAGTTAACATTTTATTATCATCCAGATGCAGTTGGGTATATAGTCTCCATACGTTATACTTTTTGTAAATAAAAAAATTACAAATTTTAAATAGCCAATGGTTGGTTATGCTTTCAAGAAGACATAATTAGACTGATTCATTAATGGTGGCTTCAAGATTTTTCTTATTATTACAGCTCCAGAAAATTCACCTACCTTTTGTCCCTTCTTATAAAACTAGGTTGGCATGCATTTGACTTCACGCTCTAAAGCAACATCCTGACAGTCACCTACATGTACTTCAAGGAATACCATGTTGGAATACTTTTCAGAGAGGGAATGAATGAGAGGCTTGATCATTTTGCAAGGCCCACACCATGGAGCTGAGAAGTCACCTACTCCAAGTTTATCGCCTGCAGCCTCCAAGGCTTTCTGAAATGCAAACTTACGCTCAGTTTGTTCTACCATTTTGGCTGTTGGGGTCTTCTAAGTAACATTTCTAAAAAGTATCTCCTCTGTCTCTTGTTCCACAGTGTTCCAGATGCTTCTTCTTCAAACTAATTTTTACTTCCCTCTCCATACCTTTCTGAAGTTTCAGCCACATCCCCACCCTGAAGTTCTTTATTATGTATACTTTTTTTTTTTAAAGTTTTGGTATAACTTCCAAACAGGGAGAGCCAGAAAAGTGACTCAGCCACAGGAATGTGTCCGTTTTGTGGGTGAGCTGGTGGGAGTGGCCTTGGGAGAATCTGACGGAGACAGAATTATGGCTAGTCATTAATAATCATAACTTTTTTTTTTTTACATTTTAAGTTTTTCTTACCATTACACAAAACATCCATGTAACATAATAACTAATTTTTGTTACACAGGACATGCCTTGTAGTCCAGCTTTTTGCCTTGGTGACATAGACTGTGTATACCTAAGAAAAGTGAAGTCACTGCAGTAGAATTGCTTAGAAATGTTTTGTAATGGAAAACTGTTTATGTGATAAACTAGGTTGATTAGGATTGAATAGAATTGGAAGATAGCAGGTCTTAAGGTACCACCCCAAAGCCTGCTGCTGTGTTACAGATCTTGGCTGATAGTATCTTATTCATGTTGAGAAGCTGGTTGGACAGGAAGGATGTGTGGTCTGGATATTGCATGAGCCAGCTTGGCATTTAAATTTGCCAAAGACTTTGAAGCATTGCCACATTTAAAAAAGTCCCTATGATAAATGTCAACATTCCCATCTCCTATAATTCTGCATATTATTATTGTTAGCCCACATGATGTCTTTCCACAGCATCGCCGAGCGCCCAGTGGTCCATGGTGCTGAGCAGTGTCCATCACTGTAAGCCCTGGTTCCAGTCCTGCAGAAGCTTACACTCAAAGCCATGAACAGTTTTCATTTTTATTAATAGAAGCTTAAGAGCTTTCCCCAGGCAAATACGTTGGCTAGCTGTAAAACTTTCTTTTTTTTTTAAATTGCAAGGGTGGGTGGTGTGTGTGTGTATGTACGTGTGTGTATGTGAATTGTTTTTCATGAAGTATATAAATTCTTGGAAGAAGAACAGCTGGAGAGTTGTGAGTAAATGAAAATTTGGTAAACAGGTGGCTTTTCTGAGATTAGTAAAAATGTGTATGTTTTGGAAGCAAAACGCTGTAGAGTCTTGCTCCCTACTTCTATTCCTTCTCTGTCTCCCAGTGAGCACCAGGCTCCACCACACTGGCCTCCTGAATGTTCCTCAACATGCCAGCCGTGCTCTGCCACAGGACCTGGGCATTTCACTCTCAAGACTCTTCCCCACTTCCCTGCAAGGCTGGCTTTTCCACTTTCTTCAAATAGTGGCTTCTTTCTGAGGATATTTTTGGCTACCCATCTACAGGTTTATTCCTTCTGCTGGGACTTTGGGATTTCATACCCTGCTTCTTAATGTGTCTTCTCTTTAGCACTTATTAATATCTAACACACTATAAATTTTTAACCTCTTTATTTTATTGATCTCCTTCCCCCCTCATAAACGTTCCTGAGAGTATGGTAATTGTATTTCCCATGATATTCCCAGTGCCTGGAATAGTGCCTGGATCATCATAAGTGCTCAATAAATGATGGCTGAATGGAAGGAGGGAAGGAAGAATGGTTGTGAATGACTCTTGTTGGCTTCTGTTCATTATAACTGACCTCCATATTTAGACAACCCATTGTAAGCTAGCAATCAGCTTATTCACTATACAGAACATCCTGTGATTTTGAGGTGTTCTCACAGGCTTCTTGGTTGGTAACCATAGGAAGTAGACTTTCATTAGTATCAGGTGTATAGAGGCATGTTCTGTGAAACCAGTAAACACCTCTCTCTCTACATGATTGTATTATTTCATACATTTCCAAGATGTCAACAGGTAGTAACAGATGCAGCCTGATTGATTTCTGGGAGGGTAATGACAGAGCATATTTGCTGTGGGATAGGTAAATGGAATCTTTGGCACTGAGATTCCATTATCTTTTGTCTACGGATAAAAGGTGTATGACTTACTTATCATTTAATTCCACACCCGGCATTAGGAGGACTGATAGGTGAGGGGCTAGGAGGAGAGGACCTTGTGCGTGGCTTTGTAAATAGCGATAAAGCAGTGGGAATGTAAAACTCGGCTTGGCAGGGTCTGCCTGGGATTTTGCTGAGTCCATAGCAATACTTAATTAACTGTGCAAACATTCATTCAAGATAAGACTATAACAGTTGCCTTGGGGAAAATTCTTTGAGTCAATATTTGTTTGATCTTTTGTATAGTATTTTGACTTTGCTGTTCATGCTATAGCAAAGCTCCTGTTATAAATGCTGTTTTCAGGGATTTGCTGTATTTGCATACCGGGTCAGTCCTGGGAGAGGTAAAGGATTGGAATCACTGTTTAAATAGAAGTTCTAAGGGTTTTCAAATGAATCTTTAAAAGTTGAAATACTTTGTTTCAATCAGTTGTCAAATAATCATTAAAAATCTGGAGTAAGCACTCTGGGAAATCCCACAATGTAGGATAAGCTCTTTGTCTTCAGTTTGCTTATGCTCTAGCTATAGAAATAAGACTTGAATCAGTAGATGTGATAGAAGGTACGTATACTAAATAGTAACAATGGCTGTGATTTCCTGGACACTTAGTAATGACTGAGCACTGTCCTAGTACTTTTCTAAGCATTCAATGAACTAATTCATTTAATTCTCCCAGTAGCCCAAGGAGGCAGGTGCTTTTGGTTAGTGTGACGTTTTGCACAAAATAAACGATGTTGTTTGGGGAAAGAGAAGACCAGGGAATCAAAGAGCCACGAGGGAAAACTTCAAGGACAACGTCTCTCAGTCCAGATGTTAAAGACTGGGAGGCAAATGGCTTGCAATGGGAAGAAGAAAAGGGGCATAATGGCATTGGTCGTTTTGCTGGTAACATCCCCTTTCTGAGTTCTTTTGAGTGTTGTTTTACCATTTCTTTTTTTTTTTTTCTCTTTCTTGTTTTGTCGCCCAGGCTGGAGTACAGTGGCGTGATTTCAGTTCACTACAACCTTTGCCTCCCAGGTTTAAGTGATCATCCTGCCTCAGCCTCCTGAGTAGCTGGGATTACAGGCACAGGCCACTACACCTGGCTAATTTTTGTATTTTTGGTAGAGACAGAGTTTTGCTGTGTTGGCCAGGCTGGTCTTGAACTCCTGATCTCAAGTGATCTACCCTCGTCAGTCTCCTAATGTTTTACTGTTTTACCCTTTCTTGACTTTCAGCACATTGCCTCTGGTGAAGAGGACAATAAACAAACACATAAGTAAACATACAGGATGTCAGTGTAATAAATGCTGTGAAGGATAAGACAGGAAAGGGAGAATGCTGGGGTGGTGAAGGAGGGGATTTGTAATTTATTTTTATTTATTTATTTTTTGAGACAGTTTCACTCTGTTGCCCAGGCTGGAGTACAGTGGCGTGATCTCAGCTTGCTGCAGCCTCTACCTCCCAGGTTTAAGTGATTCTCGTGCCTCAGCCTCCTGAGTGGTTGGAATTACAGGTGCGTACCGCTGTGGCTGGCTAATTTTTGTGCTTTTAGTAGAGATGGGGTTTCACCATGTTGGCCAGGCTGGTCTCAAATTCCTGACCTCCAGTGATCTACCTGCCTTCACCTCCCAAAGTGCTGGGATTACAGGTTTGAGCCACTGTGCCCAGCCTGGATTTGCAATGTTAAATAGGGTGATTAGGAAAGTCTGAGACATTTCAGTGAAGATGGAAGGAGGAGAGAAAAAATGCTGTGAAGGTACTTATGGGACGAGCCTTATGGGCAGAGGCAACAGCAAGTGCAAAGGCCCTGGGGTGGGAACTTAATCTCGTTTATTCAAGGAACACCAAGGAGACCAGAGTGGCTGGAGAATAGGGAGCAAGGAGAAAGGTAAGAGGTGATGTCTTCATAGATAATGCATGCCCAGTCACTGCTGGGTTTAATGATGATCTTAATGATGGGGAGAAGGAGCTGCAGAGAGTTTTTGAGTGAGTAGAAGGGCAGGCTGGCAGCTGTCACTGCTTTCTGCAACCCCGTGCAGTTGTAGCTTCTCTTGCTTTTCAGTAGCAGGCCCCACCCAGTATATCTCTTGGTCTCTGACCCATTGCTGATGTGGGCAGAGGCACCCTGACAGCTTCACACCCATTAATTAGCTGGAGGTGGAAAACCAGCAGAAGCCCTGAGTGAGAGAAGGCACGTGCCCTCCACCCTCATGGTGTTTTCTCGGCCCGTGTTTCTGAGTTTCTTCTTTGATCTCCTGCTGTTACTGATATGCCGGCTGGGTCTTGGGATCTGCCTTGTTCTTGCCATCTCCTGTCCAACCCCACTGCTGTGATGCTGGGAGGCAGTGTGGGTTCTGGGCCGTGTCCTGCAGCTGTGTGACACTCTGTGCTGAGTAGAGCATTAGGAGGATCTGCTGTGCTGCTGAGGCCTCCTTTTCTTCCACTCAGTGTTTTCTTTTGCTTATGGTCCTACCACTGCTGCATCTCCTTGGATGACAGACTTGGGGACCCAAGTGGGCGCAGGTGCCCGCACTTCTACAGGTATCTGCTGGACCATCACCAAAACTCTGGAGGCAGGGTGATGCACTCAGGTTCCCTCCAGCCTGGATTTGCCTGTCTCTGATCCTTTCCCTTTAGCCCATGTTGCTGATCCTCTGAGTTACAAGCAGAAGCGAAATGAAAGAGAGAGAGGATGTCAACCTTGAGTGAGGGTGTGGAGACCCAGACCAGGGTGACGACCGTACTAAGGGAGAAGGAGGGCAGAAGTGAGGGGTCCGGGGAAGAAAGCCTCAACAGACCGTGGTCCATTGGCTTATGGAGACTCAATAGAAAATTAGAGCCCATACAAGCATCTAAGGATCAATATTAATCCAGAAGTTGCAAATGCAATGAGTGTTTTCAGAGGGTCTTATAGCTAAGACATGAGCAAGTTACATAAAGATGTGTCTGCTGTGGAGGCCTGTGAATGTCCAGGTGGGGCAGATCAATGTGGGTTCATGTCAGAGGCTCAAGTGAATGTTCACTCACATGGTCGACCACAGAGCCACTTTTGTGATGGCACACGTGCACACACACACACACGCATGCATGCACACATGCACATGCATATGCACACACACGGTGCTTTCTCTTATTCTCTCCTTTGATTTCTGATTTTAGTTGCAGTTACTTCTATATAGATCTAAAACCTCACCTTTAATGCCCTTAAATAGGAGTAATTATAGCACATATAGGCCTGATTCTCCAATGTACAGAGCACAAGTTGAGGTGATAGGAAGTTCTCTGAGGTTTTCTCCATGCTTCTAGCAACAAGAACTTGACTTCTAAGGGCACACACAGAGGCTTTTGGCAATCAACTTCAACTGTGAATCAAGGTGTGCTGATGGGCCCTTCCAGCCTCAGAGAAGAGTAATTGGGCTGAAAAAATGTTATTATAATAAAAATATAATATTGCCATGATTTTAGAAGGTGGCTAAATGAAGGTATGTTCCCTCTTTGAAGAAAAATGTTAACTAAGTGGTCTCTCCAGGCATACCACTTACTTTCCTGGGAAATGGATTAATTTGAGTTAACATTTATTGAGCTTCCAGAATATCCTATGAAATGCTTTAAATTTTAAAAATACAATTTATTTTCTGAATGGGTAATTTACTCCTATGGTTCAATATTTAAAAGTGACAAAAGAATGTACAGTGAGAATCCCCCACCCCATGTCTCCTCCAGGCAGCTAGTTTTTTGCCACAAGGCAACCCATATTAGCAGTTTCTTATATATTTTGTTAATATACTATATCGGGTGCTCAATCAGTGTTAATAATCTTAAGGAAAGCAGAGTGCCTTTTCTGTTTTTAAAGACTTTGTATTTCACAAAACACAGTGAGTCAATCATTCATATAGACCTGTATTTTAGAAAGTTTTATTATAAATCCAATGAGTACATAATTCCTAGATGCCCCATAAACTTTATGCTTTTGATTTTCAAATTCAGAAATCTTCCTTCCCCTCTCGTTCCCTCCCTTTTTATAAATTGTTCTCAAATCTTTGGCACTCGCGGTTGCTTCCTTGTGAGCAGTGCCAGTGGTGATTGGATAAGTGGTAAACAAATATCATAGTAACAGAAAAATATAGACACAGCCAATCCAATTTAGATCGACTGTTTCTATTTAGATGGGTCTATATTTTATGGCTGTGGTTTCACGTTGTGGTTTGCAATGTGTACATTTTACTGAACACATTTCTGACCAATGTAGACTTAATGTGTATGTTTGCGTTAAATCTTTTCACGTGATGAAGTTAAGTAGTTCATAGGACACTGGAAAAAAACAATAATCAATGAACCATGCTTTTAAACTCTTTAAAAGTTGTCGAACTTCTCGTGGAGAAAAGAAAAAAGAAAACTTATTTATTTTTTGTAAGTGAAGGAATAGAGGATAGAAGTTTAAAAAAACCCGTAGCTAATGTGCATAGTTTGAAAATGACCTGGGTTTGACTCCAGATTTGTGGAAAATCTTAATGAAAAAGAAAGTAGAAAGTTGGTCATGTGACCATCCTAGTTTTGTTTTTCTGCAGTAGATACCTAATAAATGCTTCTGATCACTAAATGTCATATATTCTGAAAAGCAGGCAAGATAAACAGATATGTAATCCATATAATTTTAAAAACAGTGTTAGCAGAATACCTTTCTGAGTGTGCTCGGCAGTGTTAGTGGTTGAGTGAAAACACGCAGAGACAAAAGCAAAGACAAAAAGCCTTAGAAACTATGGCCAGTGCTATAGCTATAGCTGATGAGGCAGGAGGCTGATGGAGTTTGAGGCCAATCTAGGAGAGAAGGAGATCCTGGAGAAAAATCCAGAGGAGCGGGAGGTTAGGTTTTGAATATAGGAAAGTGAAATGTCAGGATTTAACACTGGAGAAACTTATTAGCTACCAGAGTAGCACTAGAGTAACTTACTAGCATTCCTGCAGCCTGGGGAGGTGAGGGCTTTCTTTCCTGGCATGCCTTAAATAGCAGCCTGGATAAAATAGATTGGCTGCAAATATGATCCTTTGTATTTGGAAACCTTATTTTTATATGTTTTGATTTTTTCTTAAAAAGAATGTTGCATATAATAAGACGTGATAACTATAGTTTAGACAGATATTTTCAGGACTCTGAGAGAACAGCTCTTGGAAGTATTAGTTTTCAGCCTAACTCTAGAAATCTATTTCCAAGGGAATGCTTGACACACAGAAAAAGATTTGTCATAAAGATAGTTCTTTTAAGTATAATTTATAATAAAGAAAAATGGAAAGTGAGTTATTTGTCTAACAAGAAAAGAATGGATAAGGAAATGGTAGTACTATGTACATTTTGAGGGTAAAATAATATTTAAGGTATGTTTTAAGTTAGGTATGAGGCAGAATAAAATTCTATGAAAAAAAGAAAAGAAGGGAGTATTAATGGTGGTTGCATGTGATGAAATTTTAAAAAACTGTTCTGGATCTAATATATGGGCTATAATGTGGATATATTACTTTAAAATGTAGAGAAAAAAGTCCTCACTAAAAAAGACCAAGAGTTGAAGTGGCTGGAAAACTTGGTTGCTTTCATTTAGTGGAGGTTGTTATCATGAATGTTTTAAACCTCAGATGTTCCGGCATTTTTGTAAATTCCTTGGCTGTATACTGCCAAGGTTAAGATGTGCTGGAGTTGGAGCTGGTTCTGTGGGGAGGAGGAAGGAAACTCTTAGTAGGGAGAAGTGAAAACATTCCTAACCAGGTAGGTGCAGGGTTTGTAGCCCCGCAGCCCTACATGCACTCCGGTATTTGTAATTTGCAGTGATGACAAAGTGTGCCTCCCGCCGTAGCCAAACTGCTAGCTGCTAGAATGCATGGCCACGGACGACTTGGTGACCAGTGGCCTGTAAAATGCCACAGAACACCCTGGCAGCTCATTTTTAATTCCCAGGAAGTTGCTTGCAACTTTGCAAAGATAAGGCAAAGGATCAGACTGGGGGCATGCCCAGAGCACAGGCAACCCCCAGTCATGTCTTTGTAGCAAGCTCTGGAGAGCAGTGAAACTTACTTGCTTTCCTGCAGCCTGGGGAGGTGAGTGCTTTGTTTTCTGTCGTGCCTTAAATAGCTGCCTGGACATGATTGATTAACTCTGCAAATATGATCCTTTTGTATTTTGAAACCTTATTTTTATACATTTTGATTTTTTTCTTAAAGACAATGTGGCATGTAATAAGAAGTGATAACTATAACTATAGTTTAATTTCTTTTTAAAATTTCCCCAGGACTCTGCTGGAGCAGAACTTCAAAGTGTTTGTTTTCAGCCTGCTTTTAAAGTGATTTGAAGAGAGTGGCTTTGAAGGTTTTCATCCTTACTTTTTCATGTATGGTATCTTGTTCTTTAAAGTTGGTGAGCTGAGCATATCCACATGAACACATACAATTATAATTGCCCCAATTTTAAGCTTACTTGTGCCACAGTGAAAACTCAACACCGTTAGAACAGTGTGCCAGCTCTGATTCTCTGAAGTGCCGGGCGTCTTTTTAATGGACAAATTGCAAATTTAATAATGTAAAAACTGAAGTTAATCACACTGGCATCTATTCTTCCAATTTGTCATTTGGCTGAAAGTGATCTGATGTCATTCAGAAAGAAGGCGGGTTGGAATGGCATCAAGTCCTAATGGTATAGCTTTTGGCTGAAGCTGAGCTGCCTCCTCGAAGCAGCTGCTGCTGTTTCCTGGAGGGCAGACTTTGTTAAAGTGGCTGTTTCTGAATTACTCAGAATCTTAGGATTCACTTGAGGAATGTGACAGTCAACACTGTTAATTCGCCTGGTAGGCTGAGGATGTCAGGTCACAGTGCCACATTGTCAGGCCGGCGGAGGGTTCCTAAATGACTGAGGGAATCCCATATGTAGTAGCACCCCTGCCTCCCTTTGGAAGGTGCCATGACCTCCTGCTATGATGGGGTCTTTATTTGTGTTTGCTTTTGCTTCCCTTGCCATTCATGAACTGTTCTGCACATGGAACATCTGAGATTTCTGGAGAGCATAGTCTCTTCCTGTAAACCAGTGGCTTAAAACCTGGAGTTGCCAGCCAGGATAATGAGTATAGTCTCCTAAGTTACCTGGTCCTTTGAGGGTTAAAGCAGTGACCTTGGTTTTCTCAAGCTACACCTTGGTCTGCTTCCATGGTTGCCACACAGCACAAGGGGGAACACTCTTCCCATACGGAGTATCTGAGAGGAACTCCTTCCAAAGGTAGTTATGGAGGGCTGGATCATTTTAAAATTTGAACGAACAAATAGAACTTTCTAAGACTGTTATCACTGAATTTTTACTTTTATGAGACTGACCTTCTACCTACTGTGCTAATGAGGTACCTAATTTCCACCTTTAAAGACCAACCGATATAGCCAGCATGGTGGCTCATGCCTGTACTTCCAGCAGCTTTGGAAGCTGAGGTGGAAGGATCACTTGAGCCCCGGAGTTCAAGGCCAGCCTAGGCAACATAGCAAGACCCCCATCTCTAAAATGTTTATAAAAATTGGCTGGGTGTGGTAGCTTGTGCCTTGTAGTCCCAGCTACTCAGGAAGCTGAGGCAGAGGACTGCTTGAGCCCAGGGGTTTGAGGATGCAGTGAGCTATGATCATGCCACTGCACTCCAGCCTGGAGCAACAGAGTGACCCTGTCTTAAAAAAAAAAAAAGACCAGCAAATATCACCATGGTGTGAGTTACCTCTGAAGTCCAGTTTGTGAGCTCATCTCTAAGCTCTGTGCAGGTGAGGCTGGTTTCTGTTTTGTTCTCCATGGGTCTAACTTCAGTGCTTGGTACTTAGACTGGTATCCAGATATGGCAGCTATTTCTCTCAAATGAGAGCATTTATGTTTCATAAAATTTAACTCTAGTTGTACTGTTATGGCTAATACTAAATTGAATCTAGATATTACTGATGTTTAATGTAATTTGGGCTTTTGCCATAGCTGATCCATAATAACCAGATTAATTCGTAAAACCCATTCTAACATCAATCACTTTTAGAGGTTCCTTTTTATTTTCTGTGGCTGCGTTTGAAGTGGACACGGTCTTGCAAGGTTTTTGCTGGACTGCTGTTTTTGGAAGACAGTGTAGATTAATTCTATATTAAAGTTCAGAAGTGATTCCGAACTACCAGCCTGCCTTGAAGTCTCATTACTTATTAAAATGCCATTTCTATTCATATTCTCTTTTTTTTCTTGCCTCATTTTCAGTAACTACATTCTTTTTAGCAGATTCAGGTGTTTGAAGAGTAATTCATTCTCGCAATGGGAATTACAAGGCTATGGGGGAAGGTGTCCTGGTGTTGGCTTAGATTTGTAGGCGTAGGAGGGCACCTTCTGGGATGTGCTTTAGCCCCCAGAGTTCCCTTTAGACAGGAGCATCTTAAACCAACCCACATAGAGGGGTTCGCAGGCCTCCAGGGAAGGTGAGTTTGTCATTTCTTTCCTGCTTTCCTGCTCACAACCTTTTGCAGCAGAGTTTGTCTCATTCCTGAATTCTAAACTGGTTGGCTTTGTGATCTAAGGCAATCTGCTTTATCTCTCCGCACTTCTTTCCTGATCTCTGAGACAAGGATAGCGCCAGTTTGTTTACCAGCATCGCCAAAGGGGGCTATGTAGGTGTATTTTTGTTAGAGCTGCCCTAACAGAGCAACAAACTGGTGGCTTAAGCAACAGAAATTGATCATCTCACTGTTCTGGATGCTAGACTGAAATCAAGGTGATGGCACGGCTGGGCTCCCTTGAAGGCACTAAGGAAGGAACTGTTCCAGGCCTCTCTCCTGGCTTCTGGTACTTCCTGTGCTTGTGGGCACATCACTTCATAACCTGTGGCGTTCTCCCTGTGCGTGTCTGTGTCTGAATTGACCCTTCTGGAAGGACACCAGTTGTGTTGGATCAGTGCCCATCCTACTCCAGTGTGACCCCATTTTAACTAATTATGTCTGCAATGGACCTGTTTCCAAATTCTGATGAGGTACTGGGGGTTAGAACTATAACATGTACATTTTGTGTGGTGAGGGGGGACACAATTCAATCTATAACAGTAGGCAAGAAGGTCAGATAAAATCGGGAGGTCTTATGTAGCAGGCTGTTCTATTTCTCTCAAGTTCTCTATTCTTTCTAACTTTTAAGAATCCAGGCCAGGCGCGGTGGCTCACGCCTGTAAACCCAGCACTTTGGGAGGCCAAGGCGGGTGGATCACGAGGTCAAGAGATCGAGACCATCCTGGTCAACATGGTGAAACCCCGTCTCTACTAAAAATACAAAAAATTAGCTGGGCATGGTGGTGCATGCCTGTAATCCCAGCTACTCAGGAGGCTGAGGCAGGAGAATTGCCTGAACCCAGGAGGCGGAGGTTGCGGTGAGCCGAGATGGCGCCATTGCACTCCAGCCTGGGTAACGAGAGCAAAACTCCATCTCAAAAAAAAAAAAAAAAAAAAAAAAAAAGAATCCAGTATATTAGCTGGGCACAGTGGCTCATGGCTGTAATCCCAGCACTTTGAGAGGCCAAGCCAGGCGAATCACCTGAGGTCGGGGTTTGAGACCAGCCTGGCCAACATGGTGAAACCCTGTCTCTACTAAAAATACAAAAATTAATCAGGCATGGTGGTACACATCTGTAGTACCAACTCTTAGGGAGGCTGAGGGAGGAGAATTGCTTGAACCTGGGAGATGGAGGTTGCAGTGAGCCAAGATCATGCCACTGCACTCTAGCTTTGAGACAAAGCAAGACTCTGTCTCAAAAAAAAAAAAAAGAATCCGGTGTATTAGGCAGTGCCAACATAGGACATGCAGATTTGCTCTCTGACTGGGATGCTGTTTATGAAGAGTAGACGAGAGTTAACTAATATAAGTCTTGTTTAAGTCATGATGTTCTTATACGAGGACCTTAGTCACCTTTAGGTCCTTTCCTGAATTTAGTTGCTACCATGGAAAGGTGACTGGATCTGGACCTGGTGCTGTAAACAGATGCAGACAGGTGGCTGTGTCAGAGGACTGCTGGGCCTTGTTTGTTTACTGGCTTCTTGAAATCCCAGATGGAAGACATAATAGAGATCAAAGGCCTTTGTAATTACTTCCTCCAGAAATTGTTGCTAATGCCTGTAGAGTTATTTGTAAGGCTGTGGCAGAGACTGTGTCTAATTTCACTCTACATACAGACTAGATGTTGGCTCCCAATTGCCTTAAGCTCTTCACTTTCTTTGAGTTGATGATTTTAGGTAATACCACAATTTCTGAGGTTGTTTCAGAAGTAGAAGTCAGAGATCTCTTGGTGTAGGGATACTAAATTGTTTTCATATTGTGAATTAAACTTTTTACTGAAGTATAACATACATACGGAAATTCAATTTAGATATTACTGATGTTTAATGTAAAGCTTGTCAAAATTCAGGCCTCCCTTTACCACCCCATTGCCTGTAGGAAACAGGGAACTCAGTGTGTGGAATAGCTTTCTGTGTACAGATAGAGGCGTACAGTTTAATGAATTCTCACATGGAACATACCTGGGTAACTAGTATCTGGATTAAGAAACAGAACCTGACCAGCAAGCCTCTCTGTCGTGTCCTTCCTAATCCCTACATCCTCCTGGCTATTCTGAGGTCTATCAGCATCAAGTATTTTTTGCTTGAGTTGGATTTTATGTACATATTTTAAAACACATTTAATTTTTTTTAGTTAAAAAATTAAATAAATATCATATAGCCCTAGAGTATGCACTTTTTAGTGTCTGACTTCTTTAGGTCAACGTTATGTGAGGCTTCATCCATCTTGTTGCCTATAGTGAGAGTTCATTTATTCCAATGGTTGAATGATATCCCAAGGAAGACGTCCGGTTTGAGTAATGCGAAATCCTGTCTTCTATGTAGTTACTGTATAGTTAAGTACTGCAGTCACTTTCCACATGGTTTCCCGCACTTCTTTTCTACACATGTTCATGTTGCTGCTCTCACAGATTCAAATGCCTAACTTCCTCGATGTTTGAAGGTTTCCCCACCCTACTTTATTCTCTCTCCATGGGATATTTGAAGCTTATTTTCTCCCCCTTAATAACTGTCTACAGTAACTCTGAGCAGCGAAACATCTGGTTAAGTCTTTTGAACTTTCTGACATTAATATGAAAAGACAGATGTGAGCACTGGCAAAATGGCCGATTAGGGAGGCCTTGGAGGAACAGCTGGATGAGGTCATAGATCTTCACCTCTCTTGCTTTGACCGCCATGGTAGATGAAACCCATGTCAGGAAGCAAGCTGTGGTTTTGACTGTGATATATTCTTTCTCATGATAAATGATTATGGATGCCTAGACATGCAAGAATTTGAGGGGGGCTTACATGAATGGTTTTTAGGAGAGAAATAGTGAAGTTCTTCCCACCCCCGGTACAAATTCCTGCCTTTTCTAGCAAAGATGACTTAGCATTCTGAATGTAAATTATATTGCAATTTTTTTTTTTTTTTGCCTTTGCCAACAGTGAGCGTTTTCCATTCAGGACTTGATAGTAGTACTTAATGATATTACGGTGAAGATTAACCTCATCTAGAAATCCATGAATTATGGCAAATGTGAGTCACTTAGAGTGGTGTCTGGTATGTAATGAGTACTGAAGAGCTGTGGTTGGAACTGCTGTTACTGGAAATCATCTGGGACTCCTCTTGTGGCAGTGGAGGGCGCAGGCTGGGTGGACTTCCATTACGTGGTTAATCATCACCATGTAGTAGGGCAGCTGGAAAAGCCTGTCAGCGGAACCTGCCTGGGTACAGCCATAATTCAGGCTTCTCTTTCTACCCCATTGCCTGTAGGAAATAAGGAATTCAGGGTGTGGAACAGCTTTGTCACGGACTCCCTGGCTGCACCTGGGTGTGCCTCTGGACAGGAAACCTGATGCCAGCACGTAGAGCAGATGTTCCTGCTGTCAGATAATGAAGCCAACACAAAAATCCATGTCTCTGGGCTAAAGTCTGGAGAGGCTGAATAAAGTACCCTTGAATGGGAATAAAATGGCACAGGGGGGTATGCCTGCAGAGCAGTTACTAAAAAAGGAAAGTACTTCATGCATACCATGCCTGTGTGCTGCACCAGCATACAGTTAGCATTTTGCTGTGTCTGCTCTTCTGTCTCTCTCTCTCAAGTTTCAGACATCATAGCATTTCGCCTCTAAATACTTGAGATGCATCTCCTGAGAATAGACATTCTCCCTACATTACCATAATATTGTACCTAAGAAAGTTAACAATGATTCTGCTTTATTATCTAATAATATCTAGCACATTTTCAAATTTCCCTGCTTATTTGAAAACATCGTAGCTTTTTCCAACACTAGGATAAAATCAAGATTCACGCGTTACATTTGACTATTCTTCTTTAAGCAGTAACAGTTTCTACACCTTCTTTTTGAACGTTTTGAAGAGTCTAGCCTAGTTGTCTTGGAGAATGCCCCACATTATGGATTTCTTGATGGTTTCTTTATGTGTCATTTACTTGTTCCTCTAGCCTGGAAGCTAGGTTTACAGGCGTGAGTAGATTCAGGTTAAACATTTTTGCCATAGTTACTTCATATGTGATGCTGTGAAATTTGTATGGCATGAAGCCCAGTTCAATATTACTGATGTTGAGCTGATGACTACTGGATCTTTCCACTGTAAAAATACTCTTGGCCATGTGCAGTGGATCACACCTGTAATCCCAGCACTTTGAGAGGCCAAGGTATGTAGATCACAAGGTCAGGAGATCGAGACCATCCTGGCTAACATGGTGAAACCCATCTCTACTAAAAATATGAAAAAAAGAAAAGAACTGGGCATGGTGGCGGACACCTGTAGTCCTAGCTACTTGGGAGGCTGAGGCAGGAGAATCACCTGAACCCAGGAGGCAGAGGTTGCAGTGAGCCAAGATTGCGCCACTGCACTCCATTCTGTGTGACAGAGTGAGATTCTGTCTAAAAATAAAAATAAAAATAAAAAACACTTTTAATTGCAATTAGTAACAGTTTGTGGGGTGATATTTTGCAAAGTGCAAATATGCTGTTTCCCAACAACTTTCCAATCCAGTTTTTAAGTTTCCTTTGAATCAAGTAGCCTGAATTAGCTACTCCACTGGAGTTGCAAAATTAAGATTTTGTAATTCTTTCACTCCTTCTACCTTGAGTTACTGGCATTCTTCTGTAAAGAAGTGTTTCCTTCACTCATGCTTTTTCTGAGTATCATTATGCATTTATTTTTATTCATTTAATATTGATGATCGGTTACAGGAATTATTATTTTTGACACTCTACTTATCCTTCAAACTGAGCCCCTGTGACGGATAGTGCCTTGTTTTCTGGCACCACCACATGTCCCGGGATATCTTACACGTTTCCATCCCAGACCTGAAATCAGTTGTTACTCCAGGAATCCCTGGGCACATTGTGTGGAGAATGCATTAAGAAACCGAGATGTGGATACCAGGTGGGCTTGTTGCTAGCAGGGGTCATTACAAGTCTGTTCAATGGACAGAGCTAGGAAATATATTTTAAAAAAAAACATGAGTTCATTCATATTTTAAAACCTAAGATTATACGGAGGAATGTTCAGATTAATGAGGACGTTCTGCTGACCTGTAGTGTTATGTGAGCTGTTCTCCCTGCATCTTCTCCCCTCCTAGTTGATCTTTCCCGTAGGCTCTTAGCTTTGTCTGCCCTTGAGTGTCTTCTGTTTATCCATTTTGTCTCAAAGTTAGTTGTGGAATTCTTGGTTCTCAAAGTCAGCCTAACTGTGATTTAGTGTTAGTAACTGGGAAAGAGTAGCCATAGACAGACAAGGATACCAACTCCAGATGAAGAGTAGACAAGATTTCAAGACGGGGAGGCAACAACAGCAAAAACTGCTTCCCAGTTAGTACGTGCCAGCCAGCATCTCAAGCTCTTTTAGCTGTTCATGCATTGATTCTCTTGGCCACCCTCTGACACAGGTGCTGATGTGTTATACTCCCCATACTGATGAGAAAGCTGAGCCACAATGAGGTTGTCCATTGCCCACTTATATATCTCAGACTTACCAGAGCTAGGCTTGCAAACAGGCCATCTGGCTCTGCAATCCGTGAGCCTAAACCTCACACGTTAGTGTCCCTCAGTATCCTCAGAAAGTGTGCCTTTGTGTGGCCTTTTGTTCATCTCCTTATCTGCCAGGTCTGTCTGCTATGTGTCCTTTTCACCCCGAGTTAGTGGCTAAGCCCATTCAGTGGGAACTGAAACCCAAAACTCCAGAGAAATGAAGGGAAGACTTTGGTCCTCTGCCTCATCTGGAGTTGGAAGGGTGACTCAATAAAATTGTTTATTTTTTTCCGGTTTTGACTTTTCTTTGGGATTTCTTTTGCCTTTGAGGAAGTTGTTAGGTAATTGACAAGTTCTGCTTGCATGAGAGTGGAGTCCTTTAAAGTAGTTTATTAACTGTTGGCAACAAGCTTAAAAACTGGAATGTCCCAGCAATGGCTGTGAAGGTGGGGAGTTAGTTCTCTTTAAGAATCAACATTCTTTGAGCCAGTTAGAACATTGTAGAATTTAAGAAAGAATTTGGTGATAAATAAATATTGCTAAAATGAAGAGAAGATTGAAGAATTCTTCTAATAAGTTGTATGTTTTAAGGTAACTTTTCTTAAGACGTTTTTGTGTGATTTGAAGCGTTATCCTTTCTCCAAATTTTCTAGCACTGATATGGAAGAAGAATGATCAGACTAGCGGGAGAGGATGGGAAGGCAGTCATCTGCTCAGAAGGCTGATCAGTGAGGACTGGGATTACCTGCAAGAGGAAGTTAGGCTATCAATGCCTCAATTAATGCACGTAGCAGGAGAAGTTCCATTAAGAACAACTCCACCAAAATCCAGAGCGTTGGCAGGTAGAAGGCTCGGGCTTTTCAATGCATGGATGCACCTTTGATGAAATGTTTTGACCAGGATGGAATACAGCCCATTTTCTTCTTCCAAAATCAAATGTTTCCAGAATGTGCTCCCCCACTGCTATTCACATAAACACTTCCCCAATGGGAACTCGTCCCAGTGTAAAATAGCCTACCAGCATTTGAAACCATTTCATAATAATAAAACCAAAGGAGGCTACATCTGGAGAATGAAAAGCAGCCATCCATTCTTCCCCTAATCAGAAAGGCAAGGAGAGGAGTGGGCTGGTCTTTGGACTTGTGGATGTTGGGTCTGGTTTCATAGTAGCCCTCACCTCCCCAGTTCTCATCCTGCTCTTCCAGACTGAAGAAGGGAGAAGGAGCTGCAGGAAGTTGAGCAGCTGCAGTTCCATGAGCTTCAAAGTATCACAAAGAGATAATTTTAAACCTGGTGCTACTCTCTCCTTCATTTTGCTGAATCTTACTTCAGGGGGTCAATTCTGAGCAAGGCTGGCCTCCCATCAGAGCCAAGACAAGGGGTAAGGGGTGATGCGCTGTCCTAGGGAAGGTACTGGATGAACAAAGACAGCTTTCCTTTTTCTGTGGGGTGGAGTATTAGTTTGCTAGAGCTGTCATGGCAAAATATCACAGACCTGGTGCCCTAAACAACGAAACTTATTTTCTCACAACTCTGAGGCTGGGAGTCCAAGATTAAGGTGATGGCAGGGTTAGTTTCCTCTGAGGGCTGTGAGGGAAGGATCTGTTTCAGGCCTCTCTCCCAGGCTTCCAGATGGCTGTCTTTTCTCTGTGTCTTCACATCAACTTCTTTCTGAAACCATCTGTGTCTAAATTTCCTTTTTGTTAGATAAGGATAACCACCATATTGCATTAAAGCCTACTCTAATGACTTTGTTTTAATGTAATTATCCCTTTAAAGACCCTATCTCCTCTCAATGAAGTAAGAAGGTATTTTTTAAAAAAAGACTCTATCTCCAAATACAGTTATATTCTGAAGCACTTGGGTATTAGGACTTCAACATGTGAATTTTGGGGGCACACAGTCAGCCCATAACAGGAGCTAAAGAAACATATCCTATTCTTTTTTCCGAATATTAAAAATCATGAATATACTTGTAATGAACGTACACTGTTAAAAGCAAGCTTCCTAAACTGTGCTCTGGTGTGCCACTTTCCCTTCTCCCTTCCCCTGGCAAAACAGTATCAGAAATAAGAACAATCTTAAAGTTAAGGAGTGATCTATAATAATGGAGATTATTGAGAAAAAAATACTTATATCATGCTCTCCTTTTCTTCTGCAAGTTTTTAGATTTTTAGTATGTAAAGGAAGCAGTCATTAAGTATTCTTTAGTAGTTGAAATATGGCCGAGTGTGATGGCTCATGCCTGTAATCCCAGTGCTTTGAGAGGCTGAGGCAGGAGGATTGGTTGAGCCCAGAAGTTCAAGGCTCCAGTGAGCTGTAATCGTGTCACTGCACCCTAGCCTGGGCAACAAAGCGAGACTCTGTCTCTAAAAAACAAACAAACAAAAATTATACTTCTCCAACAGGCAGATTGTATATTTGTTGTGCAAATTCTTCATATCTGAGGCACTTTGCCAGAATTTTTCTTACTAACAGGTACTCACAGTTACCTGGTGCAGCTAGCAGAATTGGGACCTAGTGCCCAAAGGAAATTCTATAGCCTCTCAGCCTAGTCCACCTGTATCAGAATCACATACAATGCTGTAAAAAATGTTTATCCCTGAGCCCTAGACTGTGCATCTACTGAATCAGAGGCTATGTAAACAGAGCCCAGGAATTTGCATTTTAAACATGTGCCTCAGGAGATTTTAGGCAAATGGAATTTGAAAATGACTGCTTTATTGGCAGGGTTTGTAATTCTGGGCCACTACCAGGAGGTAAAGCTCATCTCACTTCTCTCTTTGCAGGTAAAGAATTTAGTGCTTTAGTTTCTGGTCCCTTTCAACTCCCATCCACATTTGGCCTTCATAAGCACAGGATTCATATCTCCTTGCTCCCTCCCCTCTAGTAACCCCCTTCTGTTGTCCCCCTCCCTGACTCTCTGTCCCCTACTGTTCACCTTTGGAATGGTTATGTTCTCTGTGGGTGTCAAGTATGTCCTAAGCTTCTCCTCTGTGATGGTGAGTGACTTCTAGAACCTTCTAAGACATCTAGAAAACAGACTAACCTATAACTCTTTCAGAGGTTTTCTTTGAAATGTTTGGGATTTGGGGATGTTTTCCTAATTGCTTATGGTCTGTGTTTTCAGTGTAGGCTAGGGTACAATAATCCAGAATACGGTTATGCTGGCCAGGGGAGGAAAATCCCGATGATACATTCATATCATACATGTTATTTTGTCCAAGTGTTTTGATTTTCTAGTTTCAAAATTCAGTTGTGTGAGCGTACTGTTGTCTTCTTGGTTTGGTTGCTTCTTTCTTCTTTAGACCAAGGGTTACATGGAAAGTGCTGCTCTCCAGGAGCAAATCTCAGCCACACTGTCTCTCCTCCTGCCCCTTGCTGGTGGCGCCCATTCCACTTTTAATGGTGTAGGGACATGGTCATTTCTGCACAGCTCTACCACATGACAGCCCTCCTAAAAGTTTATCATGAAGGAATTCTAAGCATATATAATAATATTCAATGAAATTTAAATACAATATTAAGAGATTTAGTGGTAGGACCATGTGCAACGACTAAACAAAATGTTGTGGCATTGACAACTTAGGGGATTTTTCCAGTAGTATTTAACTTTGTTAGGGCCAAGAGGCACAGGCAAATAAAGCTTGTGGAATTCTCCTGTTAAAGGTTTCATAAAATAGTTTGAGCCTTTGAGAAGGAAAGGGGAGACAGTACTCAGTGTGGTGTCTAAAAGCCAATTTTTGGAATGAAGACTGGACAGAACTACCATATACTTCCTTTTGAAGAGTTCTCAAAGACTCAGTTTCCTCTCCCTTAAAATGCTGATAATACTAGTACTCAGTGTAATGAGGATGAAAAGATACAATGCATGTAAAGTGTGTAGTATAGTGCCTGGCTAAACATAAATTTGTGTGTGAATTTAGGTTTCTGTGAATGTTATTTTTAAATATTGAAAGAGTCATTTGGCATGTAGTGGAACATAAAAGAGTCTTTCAAACATGGATGAACATTCCAGGAGATTAGTTCATCTTCTCTCTTGTATAGAAATCTATGGTGTATCAAACTTGGGGTTAACTAACATTTGATTTCACATTGGAAGGGGTCAGTTGGAATGCTGGGTTGAGGATAGGGAGGCTGCCTCTGGATATAGTGGGAAGTGCTAGGATTAGCTGTGTCTGCAGGTTGTGGATGGATGATTGGTAACATGCATTCCATGCGTTTGCCAGCTGTCTAACTCATAGCTAAGCTCTTTAATCTAGTAATGTTTTCTTCCATTCCTTTTTATGCTTAATGTGGACAAAAGAATCTATAAAATAATTAAAATACTCAAATCTGATGTTGATATATTTTCAGGGATGATCAATTCATACTCTATGTATTTATTGTTTGAAAATACTATGCTTCAATGGATGTGGTAGAAAATTTAAGGAAGGCATTCATTTTGAATAAATAGAGGAAGTAAATTTCTGACAGCTCCTTTTGTCTATTAAGAACTGGTTTTCTGTTTGCTGGTTGGTTTTAATTGTTGCTGTGCAGTCTTGTTCATCCTGTAGCTATAAGCCTTTTTAAAGTATTTAGTTCAAAATATTTCAGTGGCTCAATAAAAAAGCATTAAAAAAGTAAATCTGTTTAAAAAATCAAATTGCTTAATTGTGCAGAAGCTGGATGGGTGTGTTTGGAACGTTGTTATTGCAGCCAAATGTTTATTTTTCACAGCTGTGGTAGAAATCTAGCCCTTTGTACTCAGATCTTACCTCATGTTCTTCCTCTACTAAATGCATCTAATATTGTGTTATAGGGATGGAGACAACCTATTCTGGGAACCCAAAATGTATGGCTTTGCATTGATTTCTGTATTGGAAAGGTCAGTAAATTTTGTAGTTCTCTCTATGTATTTTACTATTACTTGAGTGCGGTGAGGATTTTGTGTCATCATAAGATGTTGAACTAATGATAACAGGTGACATACTTAAAAAAGACTTTGTAGTTCAGAAATATGTGAATTCACCTTTTGAAGGGCATAAATCCAGCTTAACCATTAACATATCAGACTTACATACGATTATATTCCCTTTTGGCAAGTGGACTGATTTTCCAATAATGGCTCTGATATAGTTTTCAACTGAACAGAGGATCATAATGACTTACATGGCAGAATGAAATCAATGTGCATGTGAATAATACAATTGAATCAGCTTTTCTGGATCACTCCATTGCATTTTAGAATTCTTTTCTTTGGGCTCAAGTGAGAGAGGTCAGAGGTATTCATAGAATGTTAGGAAATGATCTTAATTAATATTGTCAATACTCTTAGTCTCTTCCTGAAGGATTGTTCATGTTAAACGAGACTTATCCAAATTCTGCTTGTAAGAATTACATAAATGGAGATATATAATATTTTTGTTTTTTTGAAAAAATATCCCTTTTTTTCTTAAGCAATCTCAGACTCTTAGGGGTGATAACTCAGGCAGAGGACTCAAAGATATTGGTTACATTAAGCAAATTGAAGGGTCTTAAATCTTTAAAAACTTGATGTAAGAGCTATAAGCATTTGTCTTTATTCATTTAATTATTTAACAGATTTCTACTAAGTGGCAGGCATTGATCATTTTGAAATCACAAGGGTGTAAAACCACAGCATTTGGCAATGTCAGTGCGTTAAGCATAGCAACAGCTACAACAGTGATTTCACATGCACACTTTCCCTGAGTTTTGTGTGGTTACTTTCCCTTGAATTTGTTCTGGTTCATTTAAATTATTCTGAAAATATGTGAGTGCTCTGCATTAAAGACAGTGTTTAAAGGGTGATTATACACAGTCTAAAGTAGGTCTCACTTTTTTTTTTTTTTTAATTGCATTTTAGGTTTTGGGGTACATGTGAATAACATGCAAGGTTGTTGCATAGGTGCACACGTGGCAGTATGATTTGCTGCCTCCCTCCCCTTCACCTATATCTGGCATTTCTCCCCATGCTATCCCTCCCCAACTCCCCACCCCCCCACTATCCCCCCTCCCCCCCAACAGACCCCCGTGTATAGTGCTCCCCTCCCTGTCTCCATGTGTTCTCCTTGTTCAACACCCGCCTATGAGTGAGAACATGTGGTGTTTGATTTTGTGTTCTTGTGTCAGTTTGCTGAGAATGATGTTTTCCAGGTTCATCCATGGAAGTTCACATACGAAGGATGTGAACTCCTCCTTTTTAATGGCTGCATAATATTCCATGGTGTATATGTGCCACATTTTTCCTGTCCAGTCTATCATCGATGGGCATTTGGGCTGGTTCCAGGTCTTTGCTATTGTAAACTGTGCTGCAATGAACATTCGTGTGCATGTGTCCTTATAGTAGAACGATTTATAATCCTTTGGATATATGCCCAGTAATGGGATTGCTGGGTCAAATGGAATTTCTATTTCTAGGTCCTTGAGGAATCGCCACACTGTTTTCCACAGTGGTTGAACTAATTTACACTCCCACCAACAGTGTAAAAGTGTTCCTATTTCTCCACATCCTCTCCAGCATCTGTTTTCTCCAGATTTTTTAATGATCACCATTCTAAGTGGTGTGAGATGGTATCTCAATGTAGTTTTGATTTGCATTTCTCTAATGACCAGTGATGATGAGCATTTTTTCATATGTTTGTTGGCCTCATGTATGTCTTCTTTTGTAAAGCATCTGTTCATATCCTTCGCCCATTTTTGAATGGGCTTGTTTGTTTTTTTCTTGTAAATCATTTTTAGTTCATTGTAAATTCTGGATATCAGCCCTTTGTCAGACGGGTAGGCTGCAAAAATTTTTTCCCGTTCTGTTGGTTGCCGATTCACTCTATTGACTGTTTCTTTTGCCGTGCAAAAGCTGTGGAGTTTGATTAGGTCCCATTTGTCTATTTTGGCTTTTGTTGCCAATGCTTTTGGTGTTTTGGTCATAAAGTCCTTGCCTACGCCTATGTCCTGAATGGTTTTGCCTAGGTTTCCTTCTAGTGTTTTTATGGTGTTACGTCTTATGTTTAAGTCTTTAATCCATCTGGAGTCAATTTTAGTGTAAGGTGTCAGGAAGGGGTCCAGTTTCTGCTTTCTGCATATGGCTAGCCAGTTTTCCCAACACCACTTATTGAACAGGGAATCCTTTCCCCATTGCTTGTTTTTATCAGGTTTGTCAAAGATCAGGTGGTTGTAGATATGTTGTGTCGCCTCCGACGCCTCTGTTCTGTTCCATTGGTCTATATCTCTGTTTTGGTACCAGTACCATGCTGTTTTGATTACTGTAGCCTTGTAGTAGAGTTTGATGTTCGGTAGTGTGATGCCTCCTGCTTTGTTCTTTTTGCTTAGAATTGACTTGGCTATGCGGGCTCTCTTTTGGTTCCATATGAAGTTTAAGGTGGTTTTTTCCAGTTCTGTGAGGAAGGTCATTGGTAGCTTGATGGGGATAGCGTTGAATTTGTAAATTACTTTGGGCAGTATGGCCATTTTCACGATACTAATTCTTCCTAACCATGAACATGGAATGTTTCTCCATCTCTTTGTGTCCTCTCTTATTTCGTTGAGCAGTGATTTGTAGTTCTCCTTGAAGAGGTCCTTTACGTTCCTTGTTAGTTGTATTCCTAGGTATTTTATTCTCTTTGTAGCAATTGTGAATGGCAGTTCGTTCTTGATTTGGCTCTCTTTAAGTCTGTTATTGGTGTATAGGAATGCTTGTGATTTTTGCACATTGATTTTGTATCCTGAGACTTTGCTGAAGTTGCTTATCAGTTTCAGGAGATTTTGGGCTGAGGTGATAGGGTCTTCTAGATATACAATCATGTCGTCTGCAAATAGAGACAATTTGACTTCCTCCTTTCCTAATTGAATACCCTTTATTTCTTTTTCTTGCCTGATTGCTCTGGCTAGAACTTCCAGTACTATATTGAATAGGAGTGGTGAGAGAGGGCATCCTTGTCTAGTGCCAGATTTCAAAGGGAATGCTTCCAGTTTTTGCCCATTCAGTATGATATTGGCTGTCGGTTTGTCATAAATAGCTTTTATTATTTTGAGATACGTTCCGTCGATACCTAGTTTATTGAGAGTTTTTAGCATAAAGGGCTGTTGAATTTTGTCGAAGGCCTTCTCTGCATCAATTGAGATAATCATGTGGTTTTTGTGTTTGGTTCTGTTTATGTGGTGAATTACATTTATAGACTTGCGTATATTGAACCAGCCTTGCATCCCCGGGATGAATCCTACTTGATCATGGTGGATAAGCTTTTTGATGTGCTGTTGTAGTCGGCTTGCCAGTATTTTATTGAAGATTTTTGCATCTATGTTCATCATGGATATTGGCCTGTAGTTTTCTTTTCTTGTTGAGTCTCTGCCGGGTTTTGGTATTAGGATGATGTTGGTCTCATAAAATGATTTGGGAAGGATTCCCTCTTTTTGGATTATTTGGAATAGTTTCAGTAGGAATGGTACCAGTTCCTCTTTGTATGTCTGGTAGAATTCGGCTGTGAAACCATCTGGGCCTGGGCTTTTTTTGGGTGGTAGGCTCTTAATTGCTGCCTCGACTTCAGACCTTGTTATTGGTCTATTCAGGGTTTCGACTTCTTCCTGGTTTAGGCATGGGAGGAGGCTACTATCCAGGAATTTATCCATTTCTTCCAGGTTTTCTAATTTATGTGCATAGAGTTGTTTGTAATAATCTCTGATGATGGTTTGAATTTCTGTGGCATCTGTGGTGATATCCCCTTTATCATTTTTTATTGCATCTATTTGGTTATTCTCTCTTTTCTTTTTTATTAGTTTGACTAGTGGTCTGTCTATTTTGTTGATCTTTTCAAAAAACCAGCTTCTGGATTTATTGATTTTTTTGTAGGGTTTTTCGTGTCTCTATCTCCTTCATTTCTGCTTTGATCTTAGTTATTTCTTGTCTTCTGCTAGGTTTTGAGTTTTTTTGATCTTGCTCCTCTAGCTCTTTCAATTTTGATGATAGAGTGTCAATTTTAGTTCTCTCCTTTCTTCTCATGTGGGCACTTATTGCTATATATTTTCCTCTAGAGACTGCTTTAAATGTGTCCCAGAGATTCTGGTATGTGGTGTCTTCGTTCTCGTTGGTTTCGAAGAACATCTTTATTTCTGCCTTCATTTCAGTGTTTATCCAGTCAACATTCAGGAGAAAGTTGTTCAATTTCCATGAGGATGTGCAGTTCTGGGTTGGCTTCTGAATTCTGAGTTCTAACTTGATTGCACTGTGGTCTGAGAGACTGTTTGTTATGGTCTCCGTTCTTTTGCATTTGCTGAGGAGTGATTTACTTCCAATTATGTGGTCAATTTTAGAGTAGGTGTGATGTGGTGCTGAGAAGAATGTATATTCTGTGGATTTGGGCTGGAGAGTTCTGTAAATGTCTATTAGGTTTGCTTGTTCCAGGTCTGAGTTCAAGTCCTGGATATCCTTATTAATTTTCTGTCTCGTTGATCTGTCTAATATTGACAATGGTGTGTTGAAGTCTCCCACTATTAATGTGTGGGAGTCTATGTCTCTTTGTAAGTCTTTAAGAACTTGCCTTATGTATCTGGGTGCTCCTGTATTAGGTGCATATATATTTAGGATCGTTAGCTCTTCTTGTTGTATTGATCCTTTTACCATTATGTAATGTCCTTCTTTGTCTCTTTTGATCTTTGTTGCTTTAAAGTCTATTTTATCAGAGATGAGAATTGCAACTCCTGCTTTTTTTTGTTCTCCATTTGCTTGGTAAATCTTCCTCCATCCCTTTATTTTGAGCCTTTGTGTATCCTTGCATGTGAGGTGAGTTTCCTGGATACAGCACACTGATGGGTTTTGGCTTTTTATCCAATTTGCCAGTCTGTGTCTTTTGATTGGGGCATTTAGTCCATTTACATTTAGGGTTAATATTGTTATGTGTGAGTTTGGTCCTGTCATTTTGATGCTAGCTGGCTGTTTTGCCCATTGGTTGATGCAGATTCTTCATTGTGTTGCTGCTCTTTACCATTTCGTGCGTTTTTGGAGTGGCTGGTGCTGGTTGTTTTTTTCTATGTGTAGTGTCTCCTTCAGGAGCTCTTGTAAAGCTGGTCTGGTGGTGATGAAATCTGTGAGTACTTGCTTGTTCACAAAGGATTTTATTTTTCCTTCACTTATGAAGCTTAGTTTGGCTGGATATGACATTCTGGGTTGAAAGTTCTTTTCTTTAAGGATGTTGAATATCGGCCCCCACTCTCTTCTGGCCTGTAGGGTTTCTGCTGAGAGATCTGCTGTGAGTCTGATGGGTTTCCCTTTGTGGGTAACCCGACCTTTCTCTCTGGCTGCCCTTAGTATTTTCTCCTTCATTTCGACCCTGGTGAATCTGATGATTATGTGCCTTGGGGTTGCTCTTCTAGAGGAATATCTTTGTGGTGTTCTCTGTATTTCCTGGACTTGATTATTGGCCTGCCTTGCTAGGTTGGGGAAGTTTTCCTGGATAATATCCTGAAGAGTATTTTCCAGCTTGGATACATTCTCTTCGTCACATTCAGGTACACCTATCAAACGTAGATTAGGTCTTTTCACGTAGTCCCATATTTCTTGTTGACTCTGTTCATTCCTTTTTACCTTGTTTTCTCTAATCTTCCCTTCTCGTTTTATTTCATTGAGTTGATCTTCAACTTCTGATATCCTTTCTTCTGCTTGGTCAATTCTGCTGTTGAAACTTGTACATGCTTCGCGAAGTTCTCGTGTTGTGTTTTTCAGCTCCATCAATTCACTCATATTCCTCTCTAAGTTGTCCATTCTCGTTAGCATTTCATCAAGTCTTTTTTCAAGGTTCTTAGTTTCTTTGCATTGGGTTAGAACACGTTCTTTTAGCTCACAGAAGTTTCTTATTATCCATTTTCTGAAAGCTGATTCTGTCATTTCATCACACTCATTCTCCGTCCAGTCTTGTTCCCGTGCTGGTGAGGAGTTATGCTGCCTTGTAGGGGGAGAGGTGTTCTGTTTTTGGGTGTTTTCATCCTTTTTGCGCTGGTTTCTTCCCATCTTTGTGGATTTATCCGCCTATTGATTTTGTAGTTGCTGTCTTTCTGCTTTTGGTAATTTTAAGTCTGCAGCAGCTGAACTCATAAACCCCCTTTTCTTCTCCCCAGGTGTTCTGGCCCAGGGGGTTAGCACTTTATGCTTTTCGGCTGTGTTGCTACCGTTTTCCCTGCCCACAAGGTGGCAGTCTAGTCACACTCAGCCTGCAGAGGCTTCGCTGAGCTGCTGTGGGCTCCGCCCAGCTTCCGTGTGAGCTTCCCTGCAGTCCTGTGGGTGTAGCTAGAACTGCTTCCGCTATGCTGGCCCACCCCTGTAGTGAAGGAGTCTCTGTAGTGGCGGGTTGTCTTGGTTACGGAAAATTTCCCCGGGAACTGCAGGGTGTTTCCCGATGGAGGACGCCCCTCCCCCACAGAGCTGGACCGTCCCGGGTTCAGCCGTGTTTCCAGAGGGGCCCTCTTTGTCCGGTAATCTCTTGGCTTGACTCCCTGCCACAGCTCCCCTTGCTGGCCCAGAGGGGGCACAGTCTCGTTCACTTTGTTCAAGGAGCCGCTGCTCCCCGCCCCCGGTGCAGGCCGAGCGGCTGCTCCAGTCCAACCAGCGGCGCTGGGAACCCATGGAGCTTCTCCACCTGTGAATCTCCTGGTCTGTGGGCAGTTAAAATCCGCTGCCCTGTGTGCCGCTGCATCAGCCGAAGCAGCGGCTCTGAGATTCGTGGCGCTCCCTTGCCCCGGGGGTCTCCTGGCTTGGCTCCCTGCTTCAGCTCCCCTTTCTGGCTCAGAGGGAACTCTGTCTCTCTTGCTCTGCATAAGAAGCCACTGCCCCCCGCCCCAGGGCATAGGCTGAGCGGCCACTCCGCTCAAACCAGCGGTGCTGGCGACCCGTGGGGCTTTTCCTCCTGTGTATCTCCTGGTCTGTGGGCAGTAAAAGTCCGTCTGGAAATGCGGCGTCCACTCACCCCCTGCACCTTCTCTCGGAGCTGCAATCCCGACTTCCTCCTAAGCAGCCATCTTGGATCCTCCAGGTCTCACTTCTTGATGTTTTATGTCTATTAAGATAGAATGAAGTAGCATTAGCTTTTGGGGAACTATTGATTTATACTGAACTTTGCAATAAAGTGAAACCTTGTAGGATATATTTTCATGTGTATGATTCTGTTTATTCCATTTGGTTGCTGCCTCTGTGAAGTTGGGATTTTGGATCTAAGTAAAGGACCTAAATGAAATGAAGGACTTTACTTTTGTCCTTATTTTAATATATACAAATTTATATATAAAGATGATATAAAAGAATAAAAAGATTATGTATAAATATTGAAAGAGATTATATATAAAGATTATTTTTCTAGAATACATATGTATTTACATATACAAAAAGTAAAGATTTCGACCATTATTCTAGCCTATTGAGAACCTTCAGACCTTGCTCTGGAATACCACATTTATTTTACTCTCTTAGTGGCAGGTCTTTGGTATTTTTAATGATCATGCCAACAACGTCCTCATTCATATTTCTGAGTAGGACAAATCCAAGGATAAAGTAATGAACAATACCTCTCATTACTTCCCTTGGGTTTATATTCATCATGATTGGCATTCTTTTTTTTTTTTTTAAGTAGGTACAAATCTACAAATCTACCTAAGTATGCTATAGTCCAGTTTATATTCTTCTTGTCATCAATTTATTTATCTATCCATCATTCTACCCATAAACCAATCAACATTTATTAGATGTCTCCTGTGAATCACATACTGTGACCCTTTTGCAAATAAAATATAGAGAAATTGCAGGCTTTAGTAGAAGAAAAAGTGGCATAAAAGCATGATTTTAAGATAATGTGACAAATTTAAGCCAGTTTTGAGGGCTACTGCTTTAGAAACAATTAATTTAAGATGGAGGTTTGCTGGCAAGGTGGGATGTGATTCTATGGGAATCTGTGCTGATGGTGATAGTTCTTGTGAACAACTATCAGATTGGGCTGCAAGTGGAAGGGTGGGTAGGGGGTGTGGGAAGGAAGGAGAGGGAGAATGAGAGAGGTAGAGAGTACAAGCCTAATGGATTGGGAGAAATGTAACTATCAGAGGAGTAGAGGTCTTGATGTGTGTCAGGGTAGAGAGTGAGAAAGCTGGAAGGATAGAAAATTGGAATTGGTGGTTGTGATTGTGGTGATGGAGGGTGAATTTAAGATGTCAAAAGTGATGACAGGGTTTAATGTGTGGATAGGGAAGGTGATGGCAGAACAGGAAGGAAAGTGGAAGTCTCATCATTGAGTAAGTAGAGTAATTGTGTTGCAAGGGTGCTGAGTATGCTCTGTGCATGTAGTGAGAGTTGCCTTAGACTTGGGATGTCAGGGAGACCACAGACCAGGTATTAATGAGAATGTGGAAGAGATGAGGCAGTCTTTATAAACCAAGACAGGCATATAATCTGGAAGTAGCCCAAGGAGTAAGATATTCACATCTGAGACAGAGATTGTGAGTTGACTTTCCATATCTTCTCTTCCTTGAAAATATAAACATAATTGTTAGCTGAGCACCTGGCTACCCAGAACAAGATTACATTTCCCAGACCACCTTGCAACTAGTGTGGTCATGTGACTAAATTCTGACCAATAGGGTGTAAGCAGATGTGGTACGTGCAACTGACACAAAGCCTCCTTAAAGAGAGAAAAAACAAGCCCTCTGTCTTCTTGCTAACTTCAATACATTTGTCCTCTCTTGTGAAGTGACAGCCTTCTTGTACCATGAGGCAGAATACTCTGCTGCAGATGGTGGGCCAGCAAGATAATAGTAAACCTGGGTTCTTCCTGAGTTTGTGAAGCCCACCTCAAGGTATTTTTTACTTTTATGTGTGAGAGAAATACATTGTTTTATCTTCTAAAGCCATTGCTATCTTGGGGATTCTGTCACTCACAGACAAAGTAATCGACATGTCTTGGATTGGGAGGAGGGAATAGTTGGCATCAGCAGGGGAATGAGCAATATCTCTAAGATTTCAATTTAAGTCAGGAGTTGGAAACAGTATTCTGAGAAGAGCTATAGATGCTTAAGGGCTGTTTGACTTGGAACAAGGCTGTCAGAAGGTACAGTGGAAAGGTTTGGAGGGCAGGGAGCAGAGAAATATGGTTGCCAGGGAGAACAGGCATGAGGAAGAGAGTTTGGGAATGCACAGGTAGGGGTTTACATTTTTGGCAGGGATCAAGGTGGAGAATGTGAAGCATTGATGGTGGAGGCCGGTTTCCAAGATTCAAGCAGATGTTTGATGTAGTCCGTATGGTCCAGATGCACATGTGGAAGAAAGGCCTGTTGGTGCTGCAGCCAGGGCAGGAATAGGCCCTGGTCTAAAGGGATCACACGATCAACTGTCAGATGTCTTGCCAGTGTTTCCATTCATAAGACTGGACACGCTATTCAAAAAGGAAGTAAGGGTAGTCTGCTGTCCATCATTCTGAGACAATCCATGGTGGTTTCCAGTGATCTTTACTTTTTATCTAAGTGCCCATGGGTCATCTCTTTAAAGATCAAATTCAGGAATTTTCCTTTGAATTTGACATTTTGAGCTGTACCTGTTCACTATCTGGACAGAACTGAGTCTCTTTATTACCTGTTTCTACATGTATGTTCCAATATCACATTGTCTTCATTACCTATGCTCATTACGAACAATTTGTGATTTTCTGTTCCCCCTAGAATTTCCTTCTACATTTCTTTCATATATTAAGAATTTGCATTTTATTTTGCTTATTCAGCTCTTGTCTTTGAATAATCTGATTTTTCTCCAATTGATGATGGTCACTTTAAATCATTTTCTTACCTTTATTCCCAGCTCTTCTACCAGCTTGGTGATGCATTTACTTCTTCATCTGTAATTCTTATTAACACTTTGAAACTCTTTTACATCAATTTTATCATTCTAATTATAATGGAACAAGAGTTTTCTTGACTTTTCTTTTTTGGTGCCTGATGTATTCAAATAGAATATTACTTTGATATTATGGAGTGGATAGAAAGTGGTGGAACAAGAAATATATAAAATAAACATAATATAATAAATGAGAAGAGTTTCTCCAGCAAATAAGACAATAATTATCTTCTTAATTTTTGGTACTGGTTTAATTATTTTTGGTCCTTGTATATGAATGAATAGACATAGTAGATAGTTCATAGAGTAAAACTGCTTTTTTTCCCCTTTCTAAATGTTTAAGCAAGGATTTGACTATTGATATGCAATTTTGACATAGGAATGATTGGACTCTGGAAAAAATTTGAAAAATTGAATAAAGCCTTGTAACTTAGCTTCTGGAATGCCAGGGACATGGTATAATCTTGAGGAAAACATTGTGTGCATTAAGATCATAATTAGATTTGTTAAACCAAGTATCCAAAGGATTGTCTGAAAAATCCTCCTGAACCCCAGGCTGGTGGAAATGAACAGGTTGTCCAGAGACTGCTGCCCTATGGTTAACAATTTAGGGATTAGGTTCTGGATGTGGTGCCTGTTAGAGCAGTAGAGTAATTACGCATTTTCTGTAAGACTGGTATTCAGAGCATTCATTAGCTCTTAGATTCTTCTTTGTGAAGAAGAATAAACAAAAATAGATTTTACTTTAAAAATATTTAAAACTAAATATAGAAAATATGATTCTTTGTGAAGAAGAAAAAACAAAAATAGATTTTAATTTTAAAATACTTAAAACTAAATATTTATAGAAAATATGAATATAAGCACCATTAGCATTCCCGAATTTCATTTCTCATTCTTGTCAACAGATAGACCTGACTTGTTACTCAAAGCCCCTATCATATTGTGGCTGCATTTGTTTGCTTGGCATTGCTTTGCCTCTTATCGAAGGAATTTTAAGGAGGATGAGGCATGTATCAAGTAGCAACTTCAACAATTGCTATCAAAACAATAAGAAATTATTATTATTATATTATTATTCTGGTTTGTTGTGGGATCTTTAATGTTTAAGAATTTTTGTTTTTGAAGATTATGGCATGGAAACCATAGCTAATATATTAAAAGAAAGGCAGCCGGGCGCCAGGGCTCATGCCTGTAATCCCAGCACTTTGGGAGGCCGAGGTGGGCGGATCACCTGAGGTCAGGAGTTTATGACCAGCCTGACCAACATGGTGAAACCGCATCTCTACTAAAAATATAAAAACTAGCTGGG
Source organism: Aotus nancymaae (assembly GCF_030222135.1). Classification (NCBI taxonomy): domain Eukaryota; kingdom Metazoa; phylum Chordata; class Mammalia; order Primates; family Aotidae; genus Aotus; species Aotus nancymaae. Next base: position 62,909,564 of record NW_026988442.1, on the reverse strand, counting down.
CATGGTGGCAGGCGCCTGTAATCCCAATTACTCAGGAGACTAAGGTAAGAGAATCACTTGAACCCAGGAGGCGGAGGTTACAGTGAGCCAAGATCACGCCATTGCACTCCAGCCTGGGCAACAAGAGCAAAACTCCATCTCTAAATAAATAAATTAAATAAAACAAAGGCAAAAGTTGGAAGGACATTACCCTTTTTAAAAAGGGTAGTATGCAGTCCATTCATTGTGAGTCTGTACTCTCCAATAAATACAGGTGAAGACATCTAATTCTTACAGTGAAAATTAATAAGAGTATAGCTGTTTTTTTTCCCCACACGGGACTTTGGTTAAGCACAGCAATGCTTAGAGATTTGTATGCATTTGAATCGAACAATAAAAATTATTTACTCTTAGCTAATCTAGTTAATTATTGCTTTATGTTTGGTGCTGAAGTTGTTGGATTCTGTGGGGGAAAGAGAGGGAGTGAGAGCAAAACAACGAACTGGGCCATGTGAGAGAGCACAGGATGGAGCAAAAGATCTCAAGTAAGTGAAAGGGAGAGGGTGCAGGTGATGCAAGGAGGGTGTTGGAAAGAGGGAGAAAAAGGCAAGAGGCAGAGAGTGGGAGACAGGAGACAGAGAAAGAGATGGGAGACAGAGAGCGATAGAAGACAAGAGAGACAGGAGGCAGACAGATGGAGAGACCAGAGATAGACAGATGGACAGAGAGATGGGAGACAGACACAGAGAAGAACACACACATACAGACACAGACACAGAGAGGGACAGAAAGAGACAGACACACACACAGAGAAGAACAGTGAGAGAGAGAGAGAGAGAGATGGGAGACATAGACAAACACAGAAGGACACACGTAGAGAGGCAGAGGGAAGCACGGAGAGACATACACAGAGATACACAGAAAGAGTGTCGAGAGACACAACCAGAAGACAGAGAGAAGAGGAGAGAATGGCTCACATAGAGAAACAAAGACAGATATAGAAATACAGAAAGAGACATGGAGAGACTGAGACACAGAGAGAAAAAGAGAGAAATAGAGATGCTACAAAAACAAGCATTAGAACCAGCGAGGAGGGACAGGGAGAGAGAAATGGATCAGGTCTGTGGAGGTCATGTGCTCGTGATGCTGTGAGGTGACTGCCTGAACTCCCTCTCTGTGAGTTATCACGGCATAAATGTAAGTTTGTTGAATGCTGGTTATTGAATGGAAAATCATTTGAGAGACAAGTAGCAAATTTATCCCTATGGGTTAAATTTCTTCAGTTTCCACTTAGTCCATGTTTTCAGAACCTGAATTGGGTCCTGAGACACATTAATCATGACTTAATATTAATATGGAAATGAGTTTACTCTGTTGCAAGTCCCAGTTTCAATCAGTAAGTAATTATGAAAATCAGTCTTAAAGATGCTGTGAAACGCTGTTGCTTTCCAGGCAATAATTAAACCTCTGAATATCCCTGGGTGGTTGATTTTTTTTTTTTTTTTCTCTTCTTAGTTGTCTTTTTCCTAAACTTACTTTCTGCAGGTGGGAAAAGAGTCATTAGTTGTGGGTGGGTAAAAGTCTCATCAGGAGCAGAAGGGAACAAAGAAAATGTTTTAAGCTCAAGATGAAGAAAAAGAAAGATCAGCTGCTTTTTCCCAGCCCAAAGGGAATAATTTTTTAAAAGTGTGAATAGTACCTTTAAAACTCCACTTGTTTTTATTGGAGTAGTTTTGAGCTGGTCTCAAAATGTGGAGCTAAATCTCCATTCTCAATGGGAGGCATGCAAACACATTTGCCAATTTTAGCTTCTGACCAATAGTAAACAGGTGCTCAAAAGTAGCAACACGTTATTATTATTCATAAAATGCTCTAGGAGCTGTGCATTATGAGAGGAGAGGATTCTGAAAGACTTGTAGGCACGCTGCTCCCATGGCACCATGTGCCGCTGTCTTCTGCTCCCGCCCTGCGCCACCACCCCTGCCAAAAGAGCCTCTCCTACTGGAAGTGCAGGACGAAGCCGCTTTGGAAGTCCTTAAAGTATGAGGCTTTCAAGAATGAGGTGCGGACAATGGCAATGTTCTTCAACTTTATATCTGCTTACATTGCAGTCTTCCTGACAGGATGTTAGGAAGGAATATCTTTTTGTATACACCATACATAGAAACACGTTGTGGAGGGAAGTAGGGTTGCCAGATAAATGCCAGGATGCTCAGTTAAACCTGAATTATAGTAAATAACAACTAAAAAATTATTTGTTGTTTATCTGAAATTCAGATTTGACTGAGCATCTTGTATTTTTATTTGCTAAACTAGCAACTCAGGGAAAGTCACCTCCGCTGGGGACTGCTGGGCCCTTACAATCTCAGCTGGGTAGGAGTTAAACATGTCATCCTCAGCCTGTGACACGTTCCTCTGGCCTAGGATCCTTGTACTTTCTTTCGGAAGATAGAGTAGCTGTAACCAGGAATAATTGTAAAAGAGAAGGCAGAGTTTTTGGATTCAATATTATCAGAGATTTATACAAAGTTATAGCATAGGCAATAAAAAAAAACTTAAATAAATTCAATTGCTTTACTAACTTTGGGAAAATTCAATGGCTGTTGATCCATCAGTGAGAAATGTGAGTGTGCCTAAATCTAAACATCAAGTTTTGGGGGCTATTTTTGTCATTCCATCATGTACTCAAATGATTTTTAATGCATAGACATACAGTGTATTTAGTGAGGAAATACAAGTTAATATAATTGAAAAATAATCATCGAGTTGAAATATTATACTTTTTTATTACTTTGGGCAGTATCTTTTAAAGATCCTGCAAATAAAAATTTTGAATAATTACTTACTTGTTATAACTTTGTCTTTTGTTCACTTTTTGAGGTAGAAAATCCTAGGAGATAATAGACCCAGCCCTCCTGTGCTCCCTGAATGATTTCAGCACATCTTTTTGAGTAAGTGCCTGTGTTTATACATTCTGAGTTCAATTTTGAATCTCTAAGACTTAAATTTTCTTACATTTCTCTAACTTTTACATTCTTAGACTGACTTTGATCCATGTTGTTGACCTCTGCTTTCCCTGTGTGAGTCGTATAGGATATGACCAAGGAGATTTTTAAAAATGGCTTTGGGCCAAGTGTGGTAGCTCACGCCTGTAATCCCAGCACTTTGGGAGGCTGAGGTGGGCATATCACCTGAGGCCAAGAGTTTGAGACCAGCCTGGCCAACATGGCGAAACCCTGTCTTTACTAAAAATACAACAAAATTAGCCAGGTATGGTGGCGGGTGCCTGTAATCCCAGATACTCGGGAGACTGAGGCAGGAGAATCGCTTGAACCTGGGAGGCAGAGTTTACAGTGAGCTGAGATCACGCCATTGCACTCCAGCGTGGGCAACAAGAGTGAAACTCTGTCTCAAGAAAAAAAAAAAGAAAAAAAGAAAAAAAATGGCTTTGATTTCTTGCATTGCTTCTGTAAGTTAAGCTTATCTATTGTATGTATGAGTACATTGAAACTTTGTTTTATATATCTATGTATGTATATACACATGTGCTGTTTCTTTCTTTTTTTTTTTAATCATACTCCCTTACAGGGGAGAGTTTAAGACAAATGCATGATGACGGGGCTTTGATGTGCTACCACATCCTGCACTTTTACAAGGCTCCCAAATGCCTTTCCCACATATTGAGCTGTCACAGTAATGATCAGTGGCTTAGAATGCTTCCTGAATTCCTGACCAGCTGCCAAAACAATTGCTTAAGTAAATGTTTCCTGATGTCCAATGACCATTAACACCCTCCAAATACAACTGTTGATGAGCTCAGCTTTTGAAGGTCTACTGTCCATTTTTCATGAAATCTGCAAAAAACCAAGCTTGGCTGTTGTGGCCAATTGAACTAGGGAGAGTAAGTAAATCCCTTCAGGGAAAGACAGAGGCACTTGTCTTACATCTGTTTCTTCACAGACCAGTGTAGGTCTCTGAACTGCCAGATAAATGCCAGGCCACCAACTAAACCCGAATTACAGTAAATAACCACCAAAAATTATTTGTTGTTTATCTGAAATTCAGATTTGGCTGAGCTTCCTATATTTTTACTTGCTAAACTAGCAACTCAGAGTCACCTTCATTGGAGTGCTGGACCTTTACAAGCTCAGCTGGGCAGGAGTTAAATGTGTCATATCCAGACTGTGACAACTTCCTTGTACCGAGGATCCTTGGTCCCCTCATGGGAGGGTTATAGCAGGGCCAGCAGGAGGCAATCCGTGTTCTGAGATGCTCATGCCTGGAACCCAGTGGAACTCTGAGACTGTCAAATACCACATTCTCTGTATAATGAAGTGAGTCCTAATAACCACCAGGTAGTTAGGCCTGTCTCAGGCCTCCAAGAGTTCCCAAAAACTTTGTCTATGGCACCAGGGCAATGCCTCGTCTAGGGTTGAATGTCTCCTTTTCTTTTCTTTTCTTTTTTTTTTTTTTTTTTGAGACGGAGTTTGGCTCTTGTTACCCAGGCTGGAGTGCAATGGCGCGATCTCGGCTCACCGCAACCTCCGCCTCCTGGGTTCAGGCAATTCTCCTGCCTCAGCCTCCTGAGTAGCTGGGATTACAGGCACGCGCCACCGTGCCCAGCTAATTTTTTGTATTTTTAGTAGAGACGGGGTTTCACCATGTTGACTGGGATGATCTCGATCTCTTGACCTCGTGATCCACCCGCCTCGGCCTCCCAAAGTGCTGGGTTTACAGGCTTGAGCCACTGCGCCCGGCCCAAATGTCTCCTTTTCTAGTGGGCTGATATTCATGAATACGAGTTGTAAACCCAGAGACCTTTAAGACCTTGTTTGTCCCAAAAGTGAAAAGAGAACTAGCACTTAAGACAAAACTACACCAGACTGTCTATGATTAGAGTTAGACCACTTGTCAGCTTGTTGACATAGCAGTGTGATATTTAAAAACTAGGCAGCCAGGGGCTTTGGTTCGGAAGTGTTTTCTGGGGTCACACGGGCCTCACAGAGCTGTTCTGGGCAGCCTGGGGGTGTCTCATCGTTGCTTCATTGATGCTCTTCTGAATGAGCAGTTTGTCCTCACGTTCAGTTTCATCTTTTTGTTCTAAAGAGAACATTTATACCAACTTATTTCCTCTTAGGAAAAGATTGATTTTTGATGCTGGCCAAAGGCTGCTGGGGAGGGATGGGTTGTGGTGGAACATGATGGTCTAAACTGGGTCATCCTGTATTTTCAAGTTATCATCAAACATAACCCCTTGTCTTTTGGTCCCAGGTGTAATCCCAGAATCCTTCTTAACTCAGTGTTCAAAGCAGTCATTGCTCATCAGTTGACATTGGCTTATGAATTGGTGCTGCTTTGACACATTTGGTTTAGATGGATTATTTTTTTCTCTTTCCTTCTTTCAAAATTATATTCAAAAGCAGTTCCTTTCGGATCTTTGTTAGGTGTCTATCCTTTGGCTTTGGCAGGAAAAAAGTCTGGACTGGAGACAGAAGGGGTCGTTTGCCTCTGGGTGTGGGGCATTGTTTTAGTAGGAGTTGGCACAGATGACCTTTGCTTTTACCTTCTAGATCCCCTTGCCCTGTCACCAATGGGCATGGGCCCTAAGACTGAGCTAGAGGACCTTTTAGATTTACTTTCAAAGAGAGCTAACCAGTCAATGCTCCTGTGCTTGGACAAGTGTAGCTCCTTCTCATCAATCCCTCTAACTCCCACTGGTCTTTATGAACCAAGTCTGACTTATTTATGTGGACTTGTTAAGTTGGTGGCTTTACGTAAGCTATTGTAAGAGGCTAAACAAATTCACTTTTGAACTTATGTTTTAGAATCCTCTTTTAAAAATTATCATGCAGACTGAGCTGTGAGTGACCTAGAATTCAAAGTGTAAGAAGCAAAACAAATTAAAAAAAATCTGCTTCCTGTCTGTGCTAATACTAACTCAGCCCCTCCTGCCTTCAGCTCTCTGCGGCATTTTTAATCCACCTCTTGTTGCTTGAGCCACCCCTTGTCAGTGTTCTAATCTTGCAGGTCAGAGCTGTGTCTTCAGACAGTCAGAATGCATTTACTTAAACAACAGACCCTCTTGTTGTCAGTTCTGCTGCTTTCAATAATTTACCTTGACTTGATGTTCCTCAGTGTGTGCCGTTGGCAAAAGAGGCATACCTCCAAATTGGGCTAATTACTCAGCTATTCAATATCAGCACGACTGAAAGAAACCTGGCTGTCTCCATGAAGGGATGCTTCTCCAGAGCCAGCCTTGAATGTAGCAGGTGACAAGGTGAGCAGGGATGAGCCCAAACCAGGGAACATCTGGAACGCTCAAGGGAACTGTGAATGTTTTCTTTTTCTCCAATAGAGTCCCCTTCTGCATCCCTGTATTGAGGAACTGCACCCACCAAAGGCAGAAAATAGGAATTTGGGTGCAGTAGGAGGAACATCACGGGTAGCCCTAAAAGCCACTGAATTATGCATTTATAGTAACTAGTGAAAATGCTGAGGCTTAAATAATGCTTGGCAAACCATCATATATAGTTGAGCCTATTGATCACTGCACAAGGGCACGCAGCCAAGGGCTGAAGGAGGGCCAAGATCCACCTCATGTGCTGCCTAGCAGAAGGCTAAGTTGGCCTGGAGCAAGGGAGGTCCTTTCAAATACTCCCACAGGCACCTCTCTTCAAACCTTGAACACAGCAGGGCTCATCTGCCCAGAGCTGGCACTTTTTTTCATTTGGACAAAGGTGCATGTGGGCTAGTGGGGCCCTGATGCTCACTTACACCCAGGTCCTCAGAGTAGGTCAGACTTTTATGTGAACTCTGAATACATCTTGGCCGTAAGGCTCAGAGAGACAGGCTCTCAATGAGTTCTCAGAGGCGGGAACTCTGATGGCTTGAGATGATTTCAGGTGGCACACACTCAACACATGTAACCAGTTACTCTATTTTTAAAACTCTGTCAGTCCTATTTATTAGTTAAGAAGGAAGTAAAGTAGCCCTTTGTTAAAAAGGAGTATGAGCAAGTGCTAGAGATGCCTTAGTTAGACATACCAGCCGCAAGGAAAGAGCTGCATGTAGACCTGGAGGCTTCTGGGAAATTCCGTAGGCATTTACTCACAGCTTGAATATTCATTGTATTTCTTTATAGAATTACCTTCTACCTTTACCAAGGGATAATGGCTTCCTATTTAAAGAACTAAAGGCACATTGAAAAAATAAATACATGAAATAAATCACTTTTAAAAAGTAGTCGATAAACAATAATGATGGGCCACCTTCATTGTTCTAATCAAATCCAAGTTACTACTGGCACAGCTGAATTTAGGAAACGGTGAGTTAGTGTAAAGAGACACAGAGTGAAATGGACCATTGAGAGTGAGGAAAAGAGGTCTTCACAGTAATACAGGTTTCTGACAACTTCTGCTAAGAAGCAAATGAAAGGAAACGTTTGCACTGTTTTCGGAGGGATTTGGGCTTCGGATGCACGAGTATGCATGTGTGTCTGTTGTTTGTATACTTGTTCCATAAGCAAAAGTGAGGAATCGATTTGTGGATTTTGAATTCCTGAGGGTGGGACCAGAAGATTTAGGAGGGAGGGCAGCTATTTAGAAGTCAAGTGATTGGCCCCATATTTTTTCTGCAAGGAAGATTTTTTTTTTTGAGATGGAGTCTCACTTTGTCGCCCAGGCTGGGTATAGTGTTGCAATCTCGGCTCACTGCAACCTCTGCCTCCTGGGTTGAAGCGATTCTCCTGCCTCAGCCTCCCGAGTCACTGGGATTCCAGGTGCCCACCACCATACCTGGCTAATTTTTGTATTTTTTTGTAGAGACGGAGTTTTGCCATGTTGACCAGGCTGGTCTTGAACTCCTGACCTCAAGTGATCCATCTGCCTTGGCCTCCAAAATCCACCATGCCCAGCCAAGGAAGAAATTCCCAGAAGGGGAACATATCTATTAATTCATACTTGACTCAGAGTCCTTTTATATGTCCCTCTGTGTCCGTGTCCTTCACTGTCTCTCAGCCTTCCCGCACATGAATGTACTCTGCATACACATACACCACCCAGTCCACCTGTGCTTCAGATCTGCTGTCTCCCTTGAACTGTTGCCTGCAGAAGTCACACTGTATCATGACAGGCATGACAAGGGGAATTCCAGGCATTGTTTTTGGTCCTCTTTAGGTAAAATAACACATTCAGCAGTTGGCACAAACATGGTGGGGATGAATGCAGTGAAAGCATTGCACGGTATCTAGTGGCAATGCTAACTTATGTTTACATAAAGAAGAAAAGTGTCCTCTGATATAATCTCAGAAAACTGCTGCCACAGGCTTTTGAAACAATTAGTTTAGACTATTTCACAGAGCATTAAGCTTAACAATGTCAGTCTGTTCCTAAATGCTGTTCAAGAAGATTTTTGCAATGAGGCCAAAATTTAGGTTGGCAAAAGGGTACCCTCAAATAGGCAACCTCGTCTTATTATTTTTAAACAGCTTTTTTGAGATATAATTGACCTCCAATAAACTGCACATATTTAAAGTGTACAATTTGCTAAGTTTGGACATATGTAGTATAGATCTGTGAAATTATCACCTCAGTCAAGATAATGAACACATTAATCGCCCCCAAATGTTTTCTTGTGCCCCTTGGAAATCTACCTCCCACCCATCTCTTCCTGCCCTGTCGCCCAGGCAGGGAAGTACTTTCTGCCACTATAATTTGCATTTTCTAGAATTTTATATTAAGAATATGGTGTACTCTCATTTTTATCTGGCTTCTTTCACTCAGCATCATTTTTGTGAGATTCATACATGTTGTGTATACATACATATATATATAATAATATATATAATTATATATATATATATATATATATTATATATATATTGAGGTGGAGTCTTGCTCTGTTGCCCAGGCTGGAGTGCAGTGGCAAGATCTCACCTCACCACAACTTCTGCCTGCCAGGTTCAAGTGATTCTTCTGCCTCAGTCTCCTAAGTATCTGGGATTACAGGTGCATGCTGCCACACCCAGCTATTTTTTAGTATTTTTGATAGAGACAGGGTTTCACCATGTTGGCCAGGCTGGCCTCAAACTCCTGACCTCAAGTGATCTGCCTGCTTCGACCTCCCAAAGTGCTGGGATTACAGGTGTGAGCCTCTATGCCTGGCCATGCATATCATAATTTTTTACTGAAGTTTTATAATTTCAAGTTTTTACTTTTGTGTCTATGATCCATTTTGAGTTTCTGAGTTACTGTTTGTCTTTTAACAATCCATTTTATCTTTATGCCACAATCTGTTTATCCATTTGCCTGTTGATGGACATTTGGGTTGGCTTCAGCTTTGAGCTATTACAAATAAAGCTAGTATGAACATTTGTGTACAGAGGAAAATGGCTAACTTACTGTGTGTTGGTGAGGATGCATCTTCCAACTGAGTAGTGATGTCGAGCATTCTTTATGTGCTATTTACCATTTGTATACCATTTTCTCTGATAAGATGTCTGTGCATTTAAAAATTTGTGTTGTTTTCTCATTGTTTGTTTTGAGCATTCTTATATATTCTATTTGCAAGTCCTCTATCAGATATATACTTTGCAAATCTTTTATTATAATCTGTGATTTGTCTTTTTATTCCCTAAACAATGTCTTTCAAAGAACTGAAGGATTAAACACTGATGAAATTTAATTTATCAGAATTTTTACTGAATCTTGCTTTTAGTGTTATATGTAAGAAATCTTTGTCTAACCCAAAGTCATAAAGATTTTCTCCTGTGTTTTCTTCCAGAAGTTTTATAATTTAAAGTTTTACTTTTTTGTCTATGATCCATTTTGCGTTATCGAGTTACGTTTTTCTTTTAAAATGTAATTTTAAAATGTATAATTGACACATAATTGTACATATTTTTGGGGTACAGTGTGATGTTTCAATACATGTATATATAGTGTAAAGCTCAAATTGGGATAATTATCATATCCATAATTTTCAACAATTATTATCCCTCTGAACGGTTCAACTTTTTGCAAACATATATTCAGTTGCTCCAGTACCACTGCTGAAAAATCTATCCTTTTCTGCTTTGAATGGCCATTGCACATTGGTCAAGAATCAGTCATTCATATATTTGTCAATATATGTCTATTTCTGGATCCTATTCTGTTCCATGAATCAATGTGCCGCCCTTGTCTTGATTACTGAACCTCTGTGGTAAGTCTTGAAATCAAGTAGTTGATTTGACTATTCTGGGTCCTTTTGCATTTTGATATGGATTTTGGAATAAGAATCAGCCTATTACTTTCTACAAAGAAAGCTTGCTGGGAATTAGATTGTATGGTGTATATAATAATGAAGGGGGGATTGCAGTTTTAATATAATAATATGTGTCTTCCAATCCATGAACAATGTAGTAACTCAGAATTTATTTAAGTTGTCTTTACTGTTTCAGCAGTGTTGTGTAGTGAATAATTCTTTCACATTATTGTCAGATTTACCCCTCCGTGTTTCTATTTTTGGTGTTTTGTTAAACTTGTTTTTCATTCATTTATTTATTTTAAAATAATAATGAGATAATATTTTTGATAAATAGTGATATTGTGGCAGGCCAATTCTTTTTTTTTTTTTGAGGCATAGTCTCACTCTGTTGCTCAGGCTGGAGTGCAGTGATGTGATCTCAGCTCACTGCAACCTCTGCCACGTGAGTTCAAGCAATTCTCCTACCTTAGCCTCCCAAGTAGCTGAGATTACAGGTGCCTGCCGCTGCGCTCAGCTAATTTTTGGCATTTTTAGTACAGAGGAGGTTTCACAATCTTGGCTAGGCTGGTCTTGACCCTGACCTCGTGATCTACCCGCCTCGGCCTTCCAAAGTGCTGGGATTACAGGTGTGAGCCACTGTGCCTGGCCTATTTTTGGAGGTATTTATAAATAATAATGACTTTTAAAATTTTAATTCCAGATTGTTGCTGGTATGTAGAAATACTGTTGATTTTTGTGTATTTATCTTACTGTACCCTATAGACTTACTAAAGCCACTTAGTGGTACTAGTAGACTTTTTGAGGATTCTATCAGGTTTTCTACATAGATTATCACAGCATGCTCCAATAAAGATAGTTTTACTTCTGTCTGGATGCCTTTTGTTTCTTTGTCTAGACTTACTGCACTGGCTAGATCCTCCTGTGCAATACTGAACTGGGTGGTGAGAGCAGACATCCTTGTTTCTCCTCATAAGGAAAAGCATTTAATCTTTTACTATTAAATAATGTATTAACTGTAGGTTTTTCATAGATACTCTATTAGGTCCAAAAATCCCATTCTATTTGTAGTTTGCTGAGAGTTTTATTGGGAATGGATGTTGAATTTTGCCAAATTATTTTTCTGTGTCTCTTGAAATAATCAGATGGATTTCCTTTTTAAGTTTGTTAACATGGTAAATTACATTGATTTTTTTTTTCATGAATTTTAAACCAACCTTGCATTCCTGCAATAAAACTTACGTGGTCATGATATATTATTTTATGTATTGTTAGATTCAATTGGCAAATATTTTGTTTTGAATTTTTGCATCTATATTTGTGAGGACTATTGGTTTGCAATTTTCTTATTATAGTGTATTTTTCTGCTTTTGGTATTAGAGTAGTGCTGATTTCATGGAATAAGTTGGAAAGTATTTCTCCATTTTAATTTTCTGAAAGTTTGTATACAGTTGGTATTATTTCTTCCTTACATTTGATAGAATTCGCCAGTGAAGACATCTGGTCTGGTATTTTCTTCATGGGAAGATTTTTAACTACAAATACAATTGCTTTAATACATATAGGGCTATTCAAAGGTTGCCGGTTTCTTCTTGAGTAACGTTTGGTAGTTTGTATCTTTTAAGTACTTTTATATTTAATCTATGTTTTTGAAGTTATTGGTATAAAGTTGTTTATACTATTCCCTTACTGCATTTCCAGTATCTGTAGACTATATTGTGTTCTTAACTCTTTCCTTCCTCCTTTTTGATATTGAAAATTTGTGATTTTTTCCCCCTTATTTTTCTAATCAATCTGTATAGAAGGTTATAAAATGATTGATCTCAAAGAACCAGTGTTTGGTTTTGTTTATTTTCTCTAGTGTTTTTCTGCTATTTTCTTTATTTGTTCTGCTTTGTCCCTTTAAATTTTATTTCTTTCGCTTATTTTGGGGGTTAATTCTCCCTGCTCCCTGAATGGTTTTTTTTTTTTTTTTAACGTTTTTAAGTTAGAAGCTGAGGTCATTGATTTGAGACCTTTTTTTCTATTTCATTACAGCAATCCCCCCTTATCTGCAGAGGATATGTTCCAAGGCCCCCAGTGGATTCTTGAAACCATGGATAGTGCAGAATTCTATATACACTATGTTTTTTCTTAAACATACAAATTTATGATAAAGTTTAGTTTATAATTAGGCACAGTAAGAGATTAATAACAATAACTAATAGTAGAACAATTACAGCAATATACTGTAATAAAAATTATATAAATATGTTCTTTCTTTCTTAAAATATCTTATTGTACTGTGCTCATCCTTTTTCTTCTTGTGATGATGTGAGGTGAAAAAAATGCCTATATGATAAGATACCACAGTAATCAATCTGATAACTGAGAAAGACACTAAGTGACTAATGGACAGGTAGTGTACACAGTGTGAATATGTGGGACAAAGGGATGTTTTACCTCCCTGGTGGGATGAAGATGGACAGTGTGGTATTTCATCACTCTACTCAGAACAGCATGCAATTAAAAAACTTATGAATTGTTTATCCCTGGAATTTTTCATTTAATATTTTTAGATCACAGTTGACCATGAGTAACTGAAACTGCAGAAAGTGAACCTGCAGATAAGGGGGGGACGACTGCATAGACGTTTAGTACTATAACATCCTTCCTAAGTGCTGCTTTAGCAATATCCCAAGAACTCTGATATGACATGTTTTAATTTTTATTTAATTCATAATAATATTACATTTTTTTTAAACTTGTTCTTTGATGCCTGGTTTATGTAGATTTGTTGCTTCGTTCCCAAATATTTGGGGGTTTCCTAGCTATCTTTCTGTAACTGATTTCTAGTGTAACTCTGTTATATTCAAAGAGCATATTTTCTATGACTTGAATATTTTAAATCTATTTAGACCTGGTGTTTTGGGAGAGAATATATTCTATCTTGGTCATTGTTCCACATGCATGTAAAAAGAATGTGCATTCTGCTTTGGAAGGGTGGAGGGATCTATAACTGCCAGTTAAGTCAAGTTAGTTGATAGTATATCCTTATTGTTTTTCTACTTGTTCTATCAATTATTGAAAGAGGGGTACTTAAATTTCTACTTATAATGGTGGATTTGCTTCTGTCCTCTTTGATATGGTTTGGCTGTGTCCCCGCTCAGATCTCACCTTGAATTCCCACGTGTTGTGGGAGGGACCTGGTGGGAGGAAATTGAATCATGGGGGCAAGTCTTTCCCGTGCTGTTCTTGTGATAGTAACTCTCATGAGATCTGATGGTTTTACAAAGAAGAGTTCCTCTGCACAAGCTCTATCTCTTTGCCTGCTGCCATCGATGTAAGATGTGACTTGCTCCTGCTTGCATTTCACAATGATCGTAAAGCTTCCCCAGCCACGTGGAACTGTAAGTCCATTAAACGTCTTTCTTTTGTAAGTTGCCCAGTCTCAGGTATGTCTTTATCAGCAGCATGAAAACGGATGAATACACTCTTACAGTTCAATGAGTTTTTGTTTCACATATTTTAGAGCTCTGTTTTTAGGTTTATAAATGTTTAGGATTGTCATATCTCTTTATCTTTATGAAGTGGCTATTTTCATCCCTGAAAATCTTTGTTGTCCTCAGATATATACTGCCTAATGTTCACGTTGTCACTCCAGTTTGTTTGTTGACTAGTGATAGAATCATGTATCTTTTACCATCATTCTATTTTTAACCTATTTATGTTTATATTTAAAGTGTGTTTCCTATAAGCAGCATATGATTGGGTCTTTCTTTTTTAGTTAGCTGACAACTTTTGACTTTCAGTGGGGGTGTTAGAACACATATTGAATGTTGTTTTTGATGTATTTAAGTTTTTCATTTTATTTATTTGCTATTTATTTTGTAATCACCTCTTTTGTTCTTTGTTCCCCTTTTCTTATTTTTCTGGTTTTTTTTGGATTGAGTTTTTAAAAAATAATTCCATTTTAGCCTGTTTATTGACTGATTAGTTATACGTGTTTGTTTTATTTTAATGGTTGTTTTAGAGTTTATAGCATACATCTTTAACTTACCATTGTCTACCTTAAAGTGATATTATTTCACTTCACTTAGTATAAATTCCTTCTCCCTGCCCCTAGCTTTTATATTATTTTTGTCATCATATATTTTACTTATACATATGTAAGGATCCCCAAAATACATTATTATTTTTGTTTAAACAGTCAGGTATTTATTAAAAAGAGTTAAATAATAAGAAAAAATATTATGCATTTATCTATGTGGTTACAACTTCTGGTACTTTTCATTCCTTTATGTAGATTCATATTTCCACCTGGTTTCAGTTTATTTTAATTTGAAAGACTTCTTTTGATAGTCTTTGTAGTGCAGATCTTTAAGCTTCTGTATGTCTGAAAGTCTTTATTTCACTTTGGCTTTTGAAATATGTGTTAGGTTGATAGTTTTTTTTTTTCTTTCAGCACTTTAAAGATGTTGTTCTACCATCTTCTTGCTTGCATTGTTCCTGATAAAAAATCTGTTGTCCTCTTGATCTTTGTTTCTATGTGCATAATGTCCTCTTTTTCTCTGAGTACTTTAAAATTCTTTTTTTAATCACTGGCTTCGAGCAGTTTTATTATTATGTGCCTTGCTGTAGTTTTATTCATGTTTCTTGTGCACAAGGTTCATTTACTATCTCAAATCTTAAGTTTATAATATTTGTCAAATTGGAAACATTTTAACCTAGGTATCTTCAAGTATTTTTTCAGTTCCCCATTCTCAGTTATTAAGATAATTCCAATTTGTTTATTTATTTATTGAGATGGAGTCTAGTTTGTCACCCAGGCTAGAGTGCAATGGCACGATCTTGGCTCACTGCAACTTCCACCTCCAAGATTCAAGTGATTCTCCTGCCTCAGCCTCCCAAGTAGATGAGATTACAGGTACCTGCTACCATGCCCAGATAATTTTTATATTTTTAGTAGACATGGCATTTCACCATATTGGTTAGGCTGGTCTCAAACTCCTGATCTCAAATAATCTACCCACCTCAGCTTCCCAAAATTCTGAGATTACAGATGTGAGCCACCATACCTAGCCATGTTCTCCTCTTTTAAGAAGATTATTTTCCTTTTCTGTTTTATTTTTGATAATTTCTATTACTGTATTACCAGGTCACCTAATCTTTTGTTCTGCAATGTCTAATTAACCATTAATCCCATCCAATGTATTTTTCATCTCAGACATTGCAGGGGTTTTTTATTTGCAAATGTTTGATTTGGGGCTTTAAATGTTTTTGTATATTTCTACTTTTCAAAATATATGGAGTACAGTTATAATAGTTTCATTGTCTTTGTCTGATCATTCTAACATCTGTGTCTGTTCTGGGCAGTTTTGATTCATTTTCCCTTTTCATTATGGTTCTGCTTTTCTGCTTGTTATCATGCCTACTAATTTTTGTTGGGATGCCAGATATCGTAGATTTTACCTTGTTGGGTGCTGGGTATTTTTGCATTTTTGTAAATATTCTTGAACTTTGTTTTAGGATGCAGTTAAATTTGTTGGAAATTTTGACATTCTTTTGATGTTTGCTAGGCAGGATTATAGCAGCATTTAGTTTAGGGCTATGTACTCCCCAGTATTGAGGGAAGTCCCTTCTGAGTACTGTATCATAAGACACATGAGTTATGAGGTTTTTCAGTCTGACTACTGAAGGTGGCAATTTGTAGAACCTTATGTATTATGTAATTCCATTTTAATGTAAACATATATATAGATTATAGATATGTTTCTCTCATTTATTCAATGACTGTTTTTTGAATACAGACAATGTGATGGACATCAAATACGGAATAGCAAATAAAACAAAATCTTTCCTCTCAAAGCGTTTATATTCTATGGCTGAAGACAGACAATAGTTATATAATATGTCAGGTAGTAATATGTACTTTGAAGAAAAATAAGGCAGAGTAAAGGAAGAGAACAGTGGGGAGTGGAATAGGATACAGTATTCTGTGTCTAGGAAGAACTCTCGAAAAGGTGATATTCGGGCAGAGACTAGAATGAAATGAAGTAGGGTGGCTGGCAGCTATCTGGTAGAAGGGCATTACAGGTAAATGGAGTATGAAGTGCTGAGGTGGAATTAAAGGAGGAGGGCATGGTCTTAGCATTCATGAGGATGGGCAAGGAGGCTAGTGTGCTGGGGTGTGGTGAGAAAATAAGGGAGAGAATAGTAGGAGGTGATGTCGGAGGGACCACCAGGAGGATGAGGGATCATGTAAGGCTTTTCTGAAGGTGGTGAGAACTGTGGGTTTTATTAAAAGGGGGATAGAAACCATTTAGTGGTTTTGAGAAAGGTAATGGCATGACCTGACTTACCTTTTAAAGGGTACCTTTGTTGCTTTGTGGAGAATTGACTGCAGGTAAAGGGTAGAGCAGGGAGATCAGGTTGGAAGCTATTAAAATCATCCAGGCCAAAGGAGTTGGTAATGGCGAAGGTGATGAGAAATCAGTCTGATTTGGGATATATTTAGAAGTTAGAGCTAGCAAGATTTGCTGATGAATTAGATGGTGGGATCAGGGGTGGGGAGAGATAACTTAATCATTTCAAGGTTTTGCTATTGTTTTGTGTCTGTTTATCTGACATTTACTGGGATGGAGAAGATTGGGAGGGAGAATTAGATGTTCAGTTTTGACATGGTGAATTTGAAATTTTCTATAAAGTGTCAAGGAGGCAATTGAACACACACGTCTGAAGTTCAGGGGATAAGTCTGCCCTAAAAATATAAATTTGAGCATCATCAGCATATAGAAGGCATTTAAAGGTTAGGCCTGGATGAGACCACATAGAAAGTAAGCATAGACAGAGAATAAGAGATGACTAAAGATTGGGGTGGTCCAACATTTAAAGGTCAGGAAGATGAGGAAGAGCCATTTAAGGGGATCAAGAAAAATGGCCAAAGAGGTGTGACGAGATCCAAGATAGTGATATCCTAGGATCTGAGAGAAGAAAGTGTTTCAAGAAAGAGGATGTGATATACTATGTCAGTTGCTGCTCAAAGTTGAGGAAAATAAGGTTTTAGAACTTTGGGATTTGGCAATGTGGAAGACATTGGGACCTTGACAAGGATATAAAGTTCTAAAACACAGAAATGGGTTGTAAGCAGATGCACGTCTGACTTACTTAGGTGTCTTAGAGGAGATGTGAAAAAAAGTTCCCTGTAGTTACCTCTGAAAGACAGAGTGGACCTTGGTATGGAGAAGATAGAGGAAAATTGTACTTTGCCTTTTATGACTTTATATAGTGTTTGGTTTTTTCTTCCCAATCAAGTTGCAGTGCTCTTGTTGAGATGCAATCTTCACAAGGTTGAATATGTGAAAGTACATATGAAGATAGAATGTGATATACATAGCACGTTAGGTTAAACAAACAAAAAACTATGCAGAGAATAGACAGGATGAAATGCATAAAGCCTTAAAAATAATATTGTATGATAGAAATAGAATGAGCTTTTGAATCTGGAAGTACTTGGGACTAAAATCTGTCTCCCGTACATATCACTTAATTTCTCTTACCCTTGGTTTCCTTTTTTGTAATAGGTATATAAAAATACTACCGCCATTAATGGTTAGTACGAGGTTTAAATGGAATGACTTAATGTTAAGTGCCTGGAAATTAATAGGTTCTTGGGCCATTATATTATTATTTCTTCAAACTTTCTATATTTTCCAATGTTTTATAAAGGACAAAAATATTCATATATTACTAGTGTAATTAATTACTGTAAACAAGCGGGAACAACTGTTGCTGAAATGTTAGCAGTGTTTGGTTCTAGGTGATGGGAATATAACTGACGGTTATTTTCCATTCAGTATAGTATCTATGTTTATACAACCAGCAAGCCAAAATAAACAAAGAGTTCTTTTAAATAGAAACACCAGGTGATATGTATTTGTTCTGCCCCATTTACTGACTTGTTGAACAGGAGAAGGCAGTTAGAAGGTATAGTAGGAGAGGAATGAAAGTTTACATGATACCCACCATCAGAAAAATCAGGTGGAGAAAATGGAACACATCAAAAAAATAAATTAATGAAAATGTGATTTTATTTATAAATCTCCTTTAAGGTTTTATCTGCTCCCTAAGTTGTACCTCAGCAAAGACCTAAAGATTTATAAGGAGGTTGGCTTGTAAAGATAGTCTTAGTTTCTCTATTGTCTTGTGTCATTACGCATAGAGTTCCCTTTCACTTTCAGAAGTGTCCTAGTTCGGGTGTTGAAGTATATGATCCCCCTACCTAAGGGATGTGGAACCCTTAAAAATTTTCACAGGACACAATAATGCTCTTGGATGGTTTTGCTCAAAGATTTGTGTGTTATGGTGGGGAGTAGGATGGAGGGCCAATGAGATTAAAGGATATCAAGGTCAACTTTTAGATGTAAAAGAAAGATAAATAGCATTTGGGATGGGAAGAGACTCTACTACAAAGCTTTCTGTCCTGGCTAACTGTCCAGTATAAGGGCGGGCTCTCCGTATAGACCAGGGATAATAATACTAAGTGAAATATGTTGCAATCTGTAAGGCACTATTCAAATGTAAAGTGCTTTCATGTGTATATGCAATTCTATTTGAGTCTCACTAGTGGGTTTCAAAGAACAAATATAGAAATTGCTGGTAATTGATTGATCTAGGAGTAAAACCCAGATTTCATGCTGTTTCCATTGGAACACTCATCTGGTACCTTCTCCACACTCTCTGGATAGGGCTTTTTCTGACTACCAGAAAAACTGAGTTCAGTTGGCTTCCTGGAGTGAGCGCCATGCTTACTTTTTAGGAGATGAAATTATCTTCACTACATAAAGTGCCTTGTAAGGTATATACAAGAAGGTGTAGAGTTTGGGACTGAAAACGCTTATCTGTTTCTAAGGCAGAATAGTAGGTGGTTGACAACTGTTAGATTTGGGTATGTGCCATTTATCTTGTCATTGGACATTGAGTTTCTTCCTCTTTCCGCTTGAAAGCTCAATAAAGCAAAGGGAAGGGAAGCTGTGGATAGAACTTCAAGGGCTTGACCTGATACCAGTTAAGGCTCTTGTTTAGTACTTTATTCACATACCTGCCTCTAAAATAAGGATTAAGGTATGGAATTTAAGGATTGAAAAAAAAATAACAGCTTATAGCTAATCACTCTTCCAACTCTTTTTCTAAGAACACAACCTTTGGAGAAAAGTCTTATCATTATAAGCAATGCTTTTATCTCAATGCCAAGTGATACTTCATTTTGATCTAGGAATTCAGGATATACATTTCTTTTAGAAAAGTGTTAGCATTTTGTGCTGCTGAATTAAATCACTCATGATAAAGGAAACCCCAGTGCAATTCTTCCCTGCTGTCCTAAAACCATATCAAGACCCCCCATGTCTGAGAGAAGGAAATTGTACCTTAAGGCTTAACACAGAAGTCATAAAGACTGGTTTCCATTAGAGCTGGGCTGTCAGCAGCCTCCAAATTAAAACTGTAGGGAATGTTGAAATTTAAAGTTCATTTCTAACATGAAGGTGGTTCACACACTACTGTTCTAGGGGCTAATCTTTAGTGATAGATGCAGAGACAGGAGGTTCAAGTGTTCTTAGGAAAACCCAAGCGTTCTTCCATGCTAAGCCTTTTTGGCTTTAATTTTAACGTCAGCCGGTCATTGCCAAGACTATGTTTGAAAGGACTAATTCCAGCTATTTCAAAGAGTCTTCTTTTGTATAATGTTCTCAGAGAATCATGTAGTATTCTATTCTGTAATATATTTTAGATATACCAAAATGACTACAGATATCAGTGATCCTAATTTTTCCCCTAGTTAATGTTAACATGGACTTGTGGAAAGAAAGCTCATAAAGGTGGGAGGCAATCTTCACATAGTGATTTAAATTATTATTATTATTATTATTATTTTAGGAGTCTCTCTCTGTTGCCCAGGCTGGAGTGCAGTGGCAAGATCTCAGCTCACTGCAAACTCTGCTTCTGTGTTCAATTAATTCTCCTGCCTCAGCCTCCCAAGCAGCTGGGATTATAGGTGCTCACTACCACACCTGGCTAATTTTTGTATTTTTAGTAGAGACCTGGTTTCACTATGTTGGCCAGGCTGGTCTTGAACTTCTGACCTCAAGTGATCCTCTCACTTGGCCTCCCAAAGTGCTGGGATTATAGGTGTGAGCCACTATGCCCAGCCTATAGTGCTTTAAATTAAATATTACCATTAATTAGATAAGTTGTTTAAACTTTTGATGTTTCAGTTTCCACATCTGGAAATTCTAAGAAGTTCTTTATCTTATTGGGATGTCTTTGTGGTCAAATAGATGATTAGATGTCAGATCCTTTGAAAAACTAGAATTGTGATTGTAGTAGAGACTTAGAATGCTCACCCACATCTAGTTTATCTTCATGAGAAGATTCCTCTTCCTGACTTCTTTTGCAATTGGACAGGTCATGTGACTCTTGCTGGCCATTGAGTTGTGGTTGAACATGAGCCACTTTTGAGCCAGATCACTTAATTGCTTATATGATACCTGTTAGGACTCTCTTCCTCTGCTGTGGTGACTGTGGAAATGTTTAGAGTTGGAAGTGTTTCACAGTTTAGAGCTATCTGGAAGCTAAGACAACACATGAAAGGTATTTATCTAGGAGAGATGACTACACCCACTGTAGGTTTTGAGGAAGCAAGAAATAGACCAATATATCAGTCTCCTCTTAGCCATGGTTTCACTTTCCAAGGTTTCCATTACCTGTGGTCAGCCTCAGTCTGACAATATTAAATGGAAAATCCCAGAAATAAACAATTTATAAATTTTAAATTTTAGGCAGTTCTGAGTAGTGTGACAAAATCTCTCAATGTCACATGAGTCATTTCTTTGTCCAGCGTATCCATGCTTTATATGCTACCTGCCCGTAGGCATCTTGGTTGTCAGACCTACTGAGGCAGTATTGCAGTGCTTGTGTTCAAGTTAATAGTAGCCTAGCATTACGTCACAATGCCTGTGTCATTTACCTCATTCCATTTCATCACATAGGCATTTTATCATCTCACATCATCACAAGAAGGATGAGAATAGTACGATCAGATATTTTGAGAGAGAGAGAGAGACTATATTCACATAACTTTTATTATAGCATATTGTTATACTTGTTCTATTTAATTGTTTTAAATATTTTATTGTGCCTAATTTCTAAATTAAACTTTATCATAGGTGTGTATGTATAGGCCAAAACATCGAATATGTAGGGTTTGGCACTATCTGCAGTTCGAGGCGTCCAGTGGAGGTCTTGGAATGTCTCCAACAAAGATAGGGGAGAACTACTGTACTGTGTCAGATCACTGAGATTGAGGGGTTGTTTGTTATGGCAGCAGAACCTAGCCTAACTATATGCTTTAGTATAAAGAGTTCTTAAAGTTGCTAATTGTGATTATTAGTGAGGTATCTCCTAACCTTCTGCTAATATTATTTACTACTAATTTGCTGTTATGCCATTTTCTGACACCTAGTAGATTTGAATCTGACCACCTTGACTCTTTTCTCATACCCCCCAGACCCAAGAATCTCTCATGTCCTGGAAGGAACCTGAAGGAACAAACTATATTAGTAGTCATGGCATATTGGCAGTTACAGCATAAAAGGATGGGAGCTAAATTCAAGAAGTACTGTGTCTGACGTATAATAGGCACTTAACAAACATTTATTGACAATTGGAAGAGAAATTGGATGATGTGGCTGTTACCAGCGATTTCATGTGGCAAAATCTAGTAAATGTTTAGTTCTCATCTTCCTTGACCTCGTAAACAGGGTTTGGAGCTTTTCATCACTCTCTCTTTCTCAGAACTCTTTGATCCTTGGCTTCCTGGACATCAGAAGCTTCTAGTTTCCCCTCTATCCTAGTAGCCACTGCTTGGTCTCCTTTGCAGAGTCTCCCTCTTCCTAACATCTAAATACTCTAGTGCCCCAGAGCTCAGGCTTAGGGCCTCTTCTTGTTTACTTGGATCTCTCAGTCATGTCTGCTGTTTTACTATTGAGTTATTTCTTTTTATTGATTTATACATTTTCTTTTAGTAACCCTCAGTCTATCCTACATTGCTAATAATTTTCCTCATTTGTTATTAGATTTTTACTTTATAGTTTTTATATTTACTACATATTTACTATATTTATGGTTTTTCATAGATGTTTTACATTTTTATATAATCATGTATGTCTTTTTTTTTTTTTTTTTGGGACTCTTTGAGTCTCCCTCTGTCCCTCTGTCACTCAGGCAGGAGTGAAGTGGCCCGATCTTGGCTCACTGAAATCTCTGCCTCCCTCCCAGGTTCAAGGGATTCTAGTGCCTCAGCCTCCTGAGTAGCTGGGGCTACAGGCAAGTGTCACCACACCTGGCTAATTTTTTTTTTTTTTTTTTGAGACGGAGTTTCGCTCTTGTTACCCAGGCTGGAGTGCAATGGCACGATCTCGGCTCACTGCAACCTCCGCCTCCTGGGTTCAGGCAATTCTCCCGCCTCGGCCTCCCAAAGTGCTGGGATTACAGGTGTGAGCCACCGCGCCCGGCCCGCTAATTTTTATATTTTTTTAGTAGAGATGGGGTTTTGCCATGTCAGCCAGGCTGATCTCAAACTTTAGACCTCAAGTGATCAGCCCACCTCGGCCTCCAAAAGTGCTGGGATTACAGGTGTGATTTATGATGCCTGGCCTCGTTCCTTATTTTAAAGGCTTTTGGAATTAGTGTGGCATTTTGGGGGTTATGTTTAATATATGAGCCTGGTCTGTATATTAAAGCCACTTTCCTTTGTACAGCAGGACCTTGTTGCTCATCTGTCATTTTTGTCCATGTTCTTTGGGTTATGTAGCTATATGGTGAAGGGTTAAGTTGTTCCAATTTAATCTTGCCAAATTATCCTTGTTATTGTAATAATCATCAATTGCTATGTAACAAAGTACTCCAAAATTTAGTGTTATAAAGCACCAATAATCATTTATTATCTTTCATGGTTTCTCTGAATTCAGGAATTCAGAAGTGGCTTCACTGAGCAATTCTGGATTAGAGTCTCTCATGAGGTTGTAATCACCTGTTGGCTAGGGCTGTGGTCACCCAAAGGCTGGAGGATTTATTTCTAAGCTAGCAGTTGGGGTTAGCAAATTGGTGCTTCTCCATGTGGATCTCTTTACAGAGATGTTTGAGTGTCCTCAAGATCTAGTGCCTGTCTTTCCCCAGAGCAAGTAATCCAAGAGACCAAGGTAGAAACTCCAATGTCTTTTATGACAGCCTCAGAAATTATGCATCATTATTTCCACCTAATTCTATTGGCTGTGTAACAGACCATTCGGGCTTCAGCGTGTGTGCTGGCGCTGGGGTGGTTACATAGCTGTGAGTACCCGGGGTGCAGTCACTGGGGACCGCTACCAAGGCTGGCTACCCACGGTAACCAAAGAACACTTTTTCTTTGAGATGTTTTCTTGGGTTTGAGATATACTTTTAAACTGAGAACACAGGAATGCCAATCGATAAATACTGGATTTACACAAAGCACTATTAACTTTACACTCTGTTAAGCAGAAAGAAAATGGATGAATTTTTGCAGACTGTTTGCTCAAGTAAGGCCCTCAGGGCAGAGGACACCCTGAGATTGTCCTGATATAGTTCCTTCTGGTATGCTTTTTGGGACTAATATTATTCATGATTTTCTGCTTCCTCCATATCTCTCTGAATCCAAATATTTTGAAGAAAACAAGTCAGAGAGAGGCAAGAAAATGTTTAAGACAGATTAGAAATAACTGCTAATAACAGCAACAGCCACTTTATTTCTTGAGTCTTGCTATGTGCCAGATATGTCCCAGACCTTTTGCATAAGTGATATCTTATTTAGCTCTTCCACTGACCCCATTTTACTATGAAAAAACTGATACTCAGAATAATTTATTCAAGGTCATGTAGTGAATGATTGGGCTGAGATTTGAACCCAGGTCTGTCTGTTTCTAAAGGCTGTGGTTAATCTACTGCCTCTCACTGTATCCCATTGATATAAACACACAAACGCAATGTTTGGGCATCAGAAAGTTGAAAAGCAGTAGAGTTGTGTATTATCTGAAAGGATCTATCAAAGGTAAAAAATTCAGGAAATGTAATCCCAGATACGAAAATACTCTGAAACTGAAAAGTGCTTTATAACTCTAAGGTGGCAGTGTTATTAATATTATTTAGCTCAGAACCATGTATAATTCCTCTATTTCTTTTCATTCAGATTAATCTTGACCCTGTTAAAACAATAACTGCCTATCCAGGTAATACATTGGAGTTAATGTGTAATTAAAGAAAATTATTATCACTTGACTATGAAATGGGAATAGCAATATTTCAAGTTAATATGTATTTTAGACCAATAAATGTTTTAGTTTAAAAAACTCTGCTAAAATGTACAGTTTAGGAAGATACCAAACCATCAGTCTAAAATTAAGGCATAGGAAGCTTTATGTCTGTAAAAGCATTTTGTCGTAATGTTGTTATGATATAATATTTGTCTTCCACACGAAGACATTGTCTTTCTGACAACCACTGTTTAAAGAAAATAGGCCTTGGGAATGGGGAAAGTACATTTCTCTTGGATTTTCCCGTCTTTTGACGTGTACCTTGGTGGCGTGAACACATTAATGATGAACTCAGTTGACGGTCTTGAGGGTGAGGGATGATATGTAGCCTTCATTATATTGCCTTGGCGCCGGGCCCGTAGACACCAGCAGCAAGAGCTTTGATTTCATTTTAAAAGGAGTTAGAAGAGTATGAAGAAGGTCATGGTCATCAATCTGTTATCACTATGCTAGATAGGATCTCTTTAAGGAGGAGCATGAAACATATTTTAAAACCTCCAATGAAGGCCCCCAAATGGTAATGTTCATCCTACCACTTCCTAATGAAAGTGTGCAATGTCTGAAACAGAGATCACAAGCACTGCACAACAAAACTTGTCTAAGGAAATGCTTTCATTTTAAATGGTCCCAGCTAGAGTCAGCATACATAGACTGTAGGTATAGTGAGGCATGTGGATGAAAGCAAAAAATATTTTGCAGTCCTGTTAGGCTTTATTAAATTCACATTATTGTGAGTGGGTCAGTAGTCATCCTATGCAGAGAAAAGGAATGGAGACTGAAGCTAAATGTTCTGCTTAAGGCTGCTTATTGATTGGAAGGCAGGGTATAGTTTTGGGAGGCCCTGAGCTCCCAGAATGCACCTCTGCTGTCATGAGCTATAGCCATGAGGTCTCGATTATGTCCTTTGTTTTATTCCCTTTGTTTTATTCTTAAGGATATTTTAGAAAAGACATGCATAGTACTTAGAATTTTGAGTTCTCCAACATAGGATTTAGTTTTGTGAAATGTCATCTAAGTTTTAGGGACATGCATATATATTTTTATGTAATTTAAAATTCTGATGCATGTCCAAATATCTGTTCTACTTATTAATATAAACATTTTTTGCTGCTATACTACAAAGTCTTTTTTTTTTTTTTTTGAGACAGGGTTTTGCTCTGTCACTCAGGCTGGAGCGGGCAGTGGCGTAATCTCGGCTCACTGCAACCTCCACCTCCCGAGATCAGGTGATCCTCCTGCCTCAGCTCCCCAAGTACCTGGGACTACAGGTGTGTGCCACCACACCCAGCTAATGTTTGTATTTTTAGAAAAGACAGGGTTTCACCATGTTGGCCAGGCTACTCTCAAACTCCTAACCTCAAGTGATACACCTGCTTTAGCCTCCCAAAGTGCTGGGATTACAGGCGTGAGCCACCCCGCCTGGCAAAGTCTTCATAATAATTCAAGGTAGCGTCATAGTCCATTAAGTTGATATGTCATAATTTAACAATTCCCTCCCAGGACATATAGTTTGTTTCTAAAATTGCCTTCTCTGCTGTAGATGACACTATACTAGTTTTCTTCATGAAGATAGCTTTTTAATTTCCTAAGGTATTGTTTTCTGAAGCTAATTTTTTTCAAGAGTGGATTTGGAGGGTCCGGTTCACTTTTGTTGTTTATCTTTATGGGTTTGCTTCCCTGAGAGATGGTGAGTGCTTTTTCTACATTTTTTATGTGGTTATTTTTCAAAACTCGAATCTGCATTTAGGAGTTTGCACAGTGCCAATTTGACTGACCAGATTTGATGATTGTAACAGTCCTAGCAGAATACAGAATTCACCCCGTTGTTTCCAATGAAGAGGATGTCATGAAGGGCTATACTCACAGAAGTGCGTTCAGGGTTAAAGAGCAAACAAGGGACTCCAACAGTGGAAAGTCAGGTCCAGCTCTGGGCTGAAGGGATGAGAGAGGGACATAGTGTTTAATGAGGGCTCATGGCCAGCCCTGGGTTGAAGGGGCAGTGGAAGGAAGTAATGTTCCATGAGCACTTAGAGCTGCAGCCATGGAGAAGCAGGGCCTGCTGGGGCCGGGGCTGTAGAAGGACAAAGCTTTCACTAGAGATACTGCACTGAAGCCCCCAGCAAGTGGGAGGGAACACCTCAGCCTCCCCGTCCAGTCTCATGCTAGTGCCTCCCATTGGCAGAACCCAACCAAAATTCACCTGGCACAGGACCCTGGATAGTGCTCCCTTCAGGAGTCACCCTCCTGGAACACAGAGCAGGGCCAGTAATGGATCCAGTGCTGGTGGAGGTAAAGGGGCAAATGGAAAAACCCCAAACGAGAAACAAACAGACCCAAAGAGATTACCACCATAATGGTGGAAGTTTGTTTCAATAGCAGCGTGGGGGACCCATTTAGTGGAATCTCAAGCATGGTTCATATTTCACACCCCTCTGGACTGCAATCTTCCAGAAAGGCCTTAAATATTGCATCCATTTTACTATGAAAACTGGGTCACAATGGGAGAGCTGGGGGCTCAGCACTTGAGATCGCGTCACAAGTCTGTGGGTGCTGTGCTCGCTCTGTGGCTGTCTTTCTAGTCATCTTGTGTTAGCTCTGATTTTATTCTTTATAATAGAGTTTCACTGCTCCAGCTCCTAACCCCACCCCACCCCCAAGTTTTGATGGAAGCATGTTTCTCATTTCAGTGTGCACTTACGGCAGCTTGTCTGTATAACCACATGGTCACCAGACAGCATTCCACAGGGTGGTTTCTCACTTCGGGGGCTGAGGGCCTCTGAACATTTATGGACTTTGGGGATTTGTGAATCCTCTATGCAGATTTTCACATGTTGCTTTTATTTGGATGGCAATAAAAATTTAAGATAGGCATATTCTGGATCATTCGGATGACTGCCTTGTAACTGAGTACTGTGACATGGTTTCAGTACCTGCACCTACATTAGGTTTGTGTTCAAATTAGTGGCAAGCAGGACCACTTTCAATGTGGAGCGTTCTTAAGAAAAGATCAGGGTAGATTTAATTTGATCCCAAAGCCCTGTTTACATTCAAAGACCAAATGCCCACACAACAGGCTGGTGAAGAAAGGTTTCTTAGTAGTTCCAGAAGGGAAGGTGGCAGGAGAATTCAGTCATCACGTGGAACATGGAATCATGCTTGCTGAGCTCCAGAGAATCTATACCACAGTGATCAGTACCATACATCTCATCTGGGCAGCAGTGTGGTTTCAGCAGAAGCATGTTAAATTCATGCTGTTAACTTGAATGCTATTGGCTTTATGGTTTTGGTTGTATTTCTTTATGCCTGTTCTGTGGTTTGGGTAGATTAAGGGTAGTATGTCTAAGGATTTTGGACCTGGTTTCATGTTGGTTGTTTTCTAAGTAACATTCTAATAATGATAATTAGAGTTAACATTATGGAAATTCAAGGGAAGATTTTGCTTTAAAAAAAGATCTGTACATAACTATAGTTGGACAATTACTATGTGGAGGAAAGGGCACCAAACTGGTAATGTTGGCCTTTGTGTCCTCTTTGTGAGAAAAGGAAAGAAAAGAGAAGGGAGGGAGGAAGAGAAGAACTGTCGTAAAATGCTGTAAAATAACTATCTTAAAACGCTGTAAAAGACCTTGATTCTTCACCCCAAGAATTCATGAAGGTTTGGATGATTTAGTGGCACACATTTAGGAAATGTAATACTCACCTGACGTTATCCAAGAAGACCCCACAGCCTCCTTTGCTCTATGCTTTTCTAGTTAAGGACCAAACTCCTGTGGAATCCAGGGGCCATTCTTCCTATTTCTACCATAACCAAGCAGCATAATAAACTCTCACAAATATTTACTCACTAATTTTCTGAAGTACTGATTCCATTTGCTGAAAATAAACAAATGGAATTAATCTTGTCCTTATAATTCCTCACTGCACTACCCCTCCAAGAATATGGCTTACGAATACAACACTTCTTGAGAGATGCCAATATATAGTCCTTTCTGGGGCCGAGACCAACTACCTTGTAATTATCAATGATAGTTTTTCCACTGGGCAGAGAACATCGTCTTCTCTTTGCATATATTAGATAATTGTTATCCATGCTCAGGACAATTATGTGCATGTGGGAAACCCAGGTAATGGTGTATTTGGTGGTAAGTGCATGGTCTGTTTTTTTGGCAGGGGTTCTAAAACCCATGATATTAAGTAGGCATCACATGATACCATGAACAGGTGTGCATGCTGGAGTAGCTCAGCATTGTCAACTAGGGTTGTCCTTAGCAACCCACGAGAGTAGCATCACTTCTAACAGTTCTGAAGTTGTGTTAGCTGCGCAGCTATTAACCGTTATTGCCACTGCTCACTAATTCCTTTAATGGAGTTTGTTGGAAATAGAGCCCATGCAACTATTTGCATAAATAATTTAGAACTGGCACTTAAATGTGTTACACAGTTTCTCCCTGGCCAACTGACCTTTCTCCTTGCTTGCTTTAGGATTATGTAAAAAGGAGCCCGAATTCCACAAGTTAGAGTTCCAATTGCAATGTTGTTCAGCCCCAACTCTTTTCCCACCTCCCCCTCCCTGTACCAAGCCCACTGTCCAAGTTGTCAGGGAACGTGATGAAGAAATGGCCACAAGACGCTTCTGTGGGTCATTTTCCTAGAGCCCAACACTCAGGTAGACCCAGGCTCAGCAACTAGGTTACAAAGAAGCCTTTGAAGGATGGTCTTTCTGTGATTTATTATTTTCTAAGAAGAAAGTTGGTGTGGGTCGATGTGGTCAGACTTCATCTAGCAGAAAAATTCCAGGAGGAAATTGGGTTCTCTCAAACAGAAACTTCTCCTGTTGCCTCATTTCCACCACCCCAAACCTCTAGATTGGTAAAACCTAGGAACTCAAACACATCCTACCTACCAGTCAGTGCTGTAACTTCACAAATCACTAATCTCCAAGCCTGTTTGCCAAAGTCAAATACCGCCTAGCCCCGACAAAACCCCTTGACAAACAAAGCCACACCTGGCCTGCAAGTTATGATAAGAAGATTACTCTCTAGACACAGCTGAAAGTTAAGCTGCCAAAACACAATTTCCTCCCCCTGGAGGCTTTTTTTTTTTTTGCTCTGAGTCCTTCATGTACCCAGAGAAGCCACCCTGCCTCCAGGGGCCATGGGATTCCTCCTCCGGAGAATTTAATTCTGTCAAGAAACAAATCAATCTCTCCCCGACCACAACTGCGGAAGGCAGGCTTGGCTGGGATAGATTAGGCTTGGAGGGAAAGTGGTGAGGAAGTCCTGGTGCGAGGTCTTGGTGAATTAGGGTCATGATACCATTTTCTCCCACTGTGAATAAAGTTGGTATCCTAACGCCATTTCCAAACAACTCTGCATCTTGGAGTACTTTAACTCCAATCACTCTCTCTCTTGAATTATATGATATTGTTGCCTGATATTTTAGTTATGACTTCTTTTGCCACCACAATGTAAATATTAGTTTTGTTTTGCAGGCACAATTTAAAAATACTCATTTAAAATTACCTATCTGTATATGAACTTTTCTGCTCTTTGACATTCCTTCTGGGCTTATCTTCTCCTTCCTAAAGTATGGTCTTTAGAAATTCCTGTGAAGTTTTGTTGATAGTAAACTCCGTGTTTATAAGAAAATATATTTATTTCTCATCCTTAAAACATTTCTTCATTGGGTGTTCTAGTTAAGACTTAGATTTTCTCCTACCACTTTGAAGATAACTACATCAGTTTACAGGTAAATCAGTATAACTGACCCTCGAACTTGTGAAGAGTTGCTCAAACTCTTCATAATTAAAGAAATGCAAGTGAAAATGAAAAGAAGATAACTGCTATCTATCATCTGACTGCAGTTATGGCTGTTGAGAAATTAGCTGCCAGTCTACTGCTGATCTCTTTTTCTGGCTGCCTTCACAATACTGTGGTTGCTTTTGGTATTCTGTAGTATCATTTCAATGTATCTAAATGTGGAATATAGTTGACTCTTGGACAATGCAGGGGTTAGTGGTGCTGACCCCTCTGCATGGTCAAAAATCCATATATAATTTCTGACTCCCCCAAAACTTAACTACTAATAGCCTACTATTGGCCAGAAGCCTTACTAATAAAATAGTCAATTCACACTTATTTTGTATGCTCTATGTATTATATGCTGTATTCTTAGAATAGAGTAAGCCTGAGAAAAGAAAATGCTATTACGAAAATCATAAGGAAGAGAAAGTCTATTTACCATTGATTTAGTGGAATATGTGGATAAAGGTCCTCATCCCTGTCATCTTTACATTGAGTCGGCTGAGGAGAAGAAAGAGGAAGGGTCGGTCTTGCATCTCAAGGGCGGCAGAGGCAGAATAAAGTTCATGAATAAGTGCACCCATGCAGTTCAAACCTGTGTCGTTCTAGGGTCAACTGTACTGTTAGTTTCTTCTGCTTGGGATATAGTGTGTTTCTGCATCTTTTGATTGGTGTCTTTCATTAGTTCTAGAAAAACTCTGGCCATTATGTCTCAAAATTGCCTCTCCTCCATTCTCTATTCTCTCCTTCTAGGATGTCCATTTGACTTGTGTTCAACCTTCTTCTTCTGTGTTTCATGCCTCTTAATAGCCTTTGAATAATTTCCATCTCTTTATCTTTCTCTCTATACTGCATTCTGATCATTTTTTTTCATAAGTCTTGTCAGGTCAGTAATTCTCTATTCAGCTATATAAATCTGTGGATTAATCTGTCCATTGAGTTTTCAGTTTTAATGATTTTATACTGCTGTTGTTTTGTAATTCTCTTTGGCTAGTTTGTAAATCTTGCTGGTCATTTTCTTAAAGTCTCTTTTTGTTTTTTCATTTTGATAGTTCATATTTTATTATTTGAAATATTTTACATGTAGTAGTATTCTATGTCTAAGAATATTAGATATTTGGTAATCGAGGGTGTAATTCTGTTATCATTTATGCCAACTCTCACATTGTTTTGTTGTGTTTTGAGAAAATTTTTGTGTGAGCTTATATTTGATACAATTTAATTTACAACAATATCGAGGGCTCAAACTGAGAGCTTTCCTTCAGAGAAGATTTGTATTTCTTGTGTCCCGGAGCTTGGGATCAGGACTGACCTGGGACTGCTTTAGCAGTCTTTAAGGATCTTGACTTATGACACAAGTCTCAGGTTCAGCTGCTCCACCATGCGAGGGCCCTGGTGCTCAGTCTCTGGTTCTAGAGCTCTGCTCTAGAACCTGCTCCCAGGGCAACCCTGACTTGTGTATGTGCTTGCCACTTACTATTTTGATTTTATATTTCCTTTCTTTTTTCCTTCCTTCCCTTCCTCCTTGTATATATGTATGTATGTATGTGTATCTATGTACTTTCTTGGGATATTTTCTTTAAATTTTTGGTGGTAATAAATACATTGTAAGGCTGTTGTATTTACCCAGGATCTTGTTATATTGTAGCAAGAAGATCTTGCAGAATATGTGCTATGAGCAGAAAAATGGATCTCTGTAGAGAATGCCCCCAGTTCCTTGTCTCCTTTCAGTTACAGCTAACTTGGGCTTAAGTGTAAAATGAGACCTGGGACTACTCTACTCTTGGGGTTACAGGTGTACAATGGTGCTGTAATACCCAGCACCCTTTCGCATTCTACCTAATGATCTTTTTTTTTTGGACCGATCACCCTAAGGTCATTGGCCAGAGGTATATCTTCAAAATATAGTACTGCATAGGTAAATGATGATTTTTTTTTTTAAAAGAAACAGATGGGACCCAACATTTGGATATTCAACTCCTTTAAAAGATATGTTTTTCAGCTAACATACATCATTTACAAGATTTCTTAAAAGAAAAAAACATAACCTATTGCTTCTAAAATCTTTTTGTTCTTTTTTCTTGGATATGATGTTGCCATCATTTGCTTCTTGAAAATCAAGCTTGAGTCTAATATTTATTTTTGTACCTAGTCACATCTAGCATGTAATAAGCTTTCCTGGAATTGAATCGCATTTTCTAGATGGTTTGATAGAGATCTGGGTATGGCATTTAGGGATGTTCCATCAAATAGCATTTTCAATCTCCTGACAGGTCAGTCTTTAATTAGCAGAGTAGTTATTTGGTTCAAATTATAGATCCAAATCATGGACTTTAGGGATACTTTCTGAAAAATGCTTTCTTGTCCTGGTTCTAATCATTGGCACTGCATCTTTTCCACATTACTGTTGAGCAGTTACTGTAATTACATGGGAGAGTCTCACAAGGATGGAAAGTGGAGATAGAAGTGGGTTTTATTTGGTGTTAATCAAGACAGTCTTTAGTGTTTTTGTCTCACTGGATAGAGACTATTGAAAGAAATGTGTGAGGCGCTAAGCATTTCCCAATGAATAGTGGTAAGAGGGTCTTTCAATGTGAACATTTCCTAAATTTTATCTCTCAAAAAATAACCTTACAAAACAAGTCAAAATGTCTTAGGGAAATGACAGAGCCTTTATATCAAGAAAATAGCAACAGGATGCATTGTAGAAGGTTATATGTCGTTCATTGCTCAGGTGCACAAGGAATGGCAGGAAAGAATGTCATCACCTGCTTTTTCTTTGCTTTTAAGAGACTGCTCTGTTTTTTACAAATCTTGCCCAGTGCTCTGATCCTCTTGGTTATAACCATAAGAAAATCTGATGAGAATTACGTAGGCCGTCTGCCCTAACTTCACAAATGAGGGAAAAGGCGAATTTACCTGGAGAACCTCTTCTTTTTTTCTGATGAAAAATGATGAGTAATCTGTGACTGGTTGAAATGTAATGTTGAGTGGGTGAATAGCAAAGGGCACGTGAGATTTGGGGAGTTGATTGCATGCTTCCTAAAACTCAGCATGTACAGCACATTGTTTAAACACAAAACGGTCCTCTGCTGGTTATCTGCCAGGGACATGCAAGGTAAGAATAACCAAAATTTATATGTTTAGGACAGTTCTTGAGAAAGCCATCTCCTATAGACTTTTAAGATGCTAATGCAAACGAATAAATGTAAGAGCTATAGCGGGTGAAATTACTTAGGATATAAATGATTTCAACAAGCTGGGGAATTTACAAAATATAGGAAGCAGGATGTTTCTTGAGAATGTGGCCTAAAACACTTCAGACAAGGGCCAGGCTTGGGCTACCCTCTGGATATGTGTCCTAATCCATACTTCTTTAGGGAACTTCTCCTTAAACTCTCTATCTGAAAATCTCTTTTTTGGGAAGGATGCAGTGACCTTCTTCCTGCTGAAGTACAAGTGACTAATAAGCATCATGGGTTTCCTCCTCTTGGTTTATAACTGGAGATAATCTTTAAGTCAACGGAAGGCAGCCACAGTTGTGTAATAGCCAGGTGTCTCCTTTGAGGAGGTAATGAGGAGTTCTAAGTGCTGTTTAGAGTTGTAAAGCTTTTCCTGTGGTGTATGTATGTAATGCAGCATCCCCAGCTGCTGGTGCTATGATGAGGTAAGTGAGACTGATGATGGACTTTATGCGGCCTTCTTGATGGGGCTTTGTAGGCAGAGCAGAGAGCCTGTGTAATTCATCTTTGTATTGTTCATTCTAATTCATTGCCTGGTGCAAGGTAGAAGCTCTGTAAGTATTGGCTGTTGAATGGAAGTCAGCCTGGGACCTACCAGCAGGGCCGTGGTATCTGGGAATGAAGAAGGAGGAAGTATACACACAGGTGCCTGGACGTCTGCTTCCACTTCATCCCAGGTCCTCACCTTTGGTCCAGGAGCCTGGGTACTGCAGGCTTTGTGCTCCAATTAAGTGGGCTCATGCCCCTCTTTCCTGTAGGTCCCTAAGAGGCCAAGTGGACCAGAACTCCAAATGACAGCTTTTTTTCCCTCCAGTTCTTAAGTCTGTGGCTTTCTGAGCCTTTTATTGATCAGGACACAGAGGAAGCTTTGTTCCCCCAGGAGGCTGTTGCTGACGATAGTTTGTGCCAATCTACTGATCTTTCCCCTAGCCTTCACTCTCAATATGGCAAATTTCCAGATGTGTGACATTTTTATTATTCTAGGGGAAAAAACCCTTTAAATGCCTTTTGAAGCAGAGGAGAAGAGGACAGAGTGGTTTGGCTTGGTTCCTGTAGCCATATCATAATGAGTCTTTATTTAGGCATGTATCCATGGAGCAATTAATCCAGGAGGGACAAAAGTTAGTTATTTCTCTTAGGTACCTGACAAGTTCTGTTTTATACCTGGAGGTAAAGTTCAAGATGCATGTTCATAACCAAAAACTTCTGCATCTAAAAGAGGGTATTAGGCCTAGCCCACTAACTAATAATGGAGCTGGATTAAGTGACTTTCTGTGACTGAGGGAAGGAGTATTGACTGCTTTCACCTTCCTAATTCCTGCAGACACTAAAAATGTGTTATCAGCTCCATCTATGTCCTGCCAAATCTTTCTACCCAAGCACAAGAGGACACTGTACAAAATCTGTCTTTCTTGTACCTGGTTTGTGGTTATGAAAGGTTATTAAGCATAAGGACCTCTTTACAATGTGTCCCCAGACTAAAACCCCCTACTTACTTAAAATCTCTTTATCCCAAATGTCTACAATATCAGTCTTAATGATACCTTTTCATGTTCATTTGTTTAGATATGCCACACTTCTGCAGGCCGTTGGCAACCCTCCTGGACTAGGCTGCTCTTGTTAATCACATGGATGTTGTGAGTATTATGTTCACAAGTGGATGTAGAGAAGATATTTTTATTTAACTATAAATCTTCACCACATGAGCTGCTCATGCTTAGCAAAAATATATTAAGCATTTGTGATCTGGAGTTTCATTAATCTCAGGGATTATGCTGCTTGTTCATTGGTTAAATAATGTGGTTTCAGTATCTTCCTCTAATCATATTGACTTTTTATGAAATAACTTTTGACACAAAGCTGTGTCTCAGAATGTTTTGGCATAGAGGTAGCTGCTGATCTCAATTTGCGATTGTGGATTCATTTCATCTTGTATGCTTTTACGTTATAGGTTTCTTAATGCCATCAACGTGAAAGTGCTTCAGATGGCTTTGAGCCCTAATTTTGTGGTTCTGTTCACTGAAGAGAAGCAGCAATTTTTCTTTGATTTTATTTTCCTATGGATCACCAATAGGCCTAAATAACCTCCTTCGTTGTACTGGCAGGACTGAGTAAAAAGACAAGGGATAAGGAGGAGGGAAGGAAAAAAGAAAAGAAAGAAAGAGTGAGCAAGTATGAGAAAGAAAGAGAGGAGGGAAAGAGGAGAGAAATGTCTTGGGAAGGTGATATAGACCACTAATTACTTTAGAGCTGCAAACTTCCTGCACAATAATTTATTTGTAAGCCCAGAGTTAGAAAGGGACCGTCTTCAGAATCCCAAAAGCAAGTATATAGTGGGCCTGTGTGGCTAGTCAGCACCACTTCTCTCCTCCCTAACTTTAATGATCAAAGGATGAGAAAGTTGTCAGATCCCTTTTCTGGATCTTAAGTCAGTCTCCTGTGTGACTGATTTGAAGAGTCATAGTGAAAATTTCCCAACATAAAGCAAAGGACATCTCACCAGCAAAGTCTTTGGGAGTTAAAACAGAATGAGAGGCTAGAAAGAATTGATGATGAAAATACTTCTTTCAAAGAGAAAAGCATCTCAGGAAAATCCACAGAACCACAGAATCTTAGACAGCACTCTCAGGTGATCATTTTAGTCGTGTTATTTGCGCTTATTTTTTATGGAGAAAGTGAGACTGGGAGAGGGGAGGAGATGTGCCAAAGCCACTCGGTATAGGGCTGAGCAAAGCCATGCATCCTGGGTCCTTTTTATACTGTCATGCTCACTTTTTTTTTTTTTAAACAATCATAGGCAAGTCAGGGCTGGTTGCATATCATCAAATGAAATGGGGCAGACAGAATTTATTTCATTGAATGCTTAAAGAAGAGCTGGGCCTAGCATGAAGTTTAGCTTTTGGGGGTTTTGAAAATGTAAATTTTCCAGGGCTATGCCAGATTCCCTGTGTGCAGGAAACAGAAGCAGCATTTCAGATGGAATGCAGGGAGCCTGGGACAAATTTTCCTTCCTTTCTGCCCTTTGACTTTAGGTGCTGGAAAGGGAGTCAGTGAAGCCACAGTAAATCTGTTTCACTTCAAAATCATAACTAGGCATTGCTATTGATTTCTCCTCCCTTTGGGATACTCTTAGAGAATATTTCTGGGAACCATGCAGAGTGGGCGTCTCAAGAGTATCAGAACCACTAAGTAGAAATACATTCACACGTTGGTCTGTAAGGTATAGTCCTAGATGTATTACTGCAGGATTAGCAGAACTTCTTGGGGCACTTGCTTCAGTTGACATTGACTTTTTGTAGAGTCCTTTTCTTTGCTAGAATCAAGGAGAAGAGGAGGTCAGAGAATGTTCTTTCTACCTTCATTGTGCTTTGGTGTCAGTATAGAGAAGCACAGGGAGAATGTATTTGAGCTAAAAGAGTGAAACGAAGAAAATCCATTTAGCAAATATTTTTTACGTGCCTGCTTGGACTCACCTTTCATGTACCATGATTTGGTTTCGGGTTGGGCAAAAGGAAAGGGACATAGAAAGGTACCTAGGTTAACGACAAGTGGAACATGATTGCTTCAGTCCTTTCTCCAGGCAAGGGGTTAGAGGCAGCTTGATTTCTCAATCCCTGGCAGCTCGAGTGGGTGCAGGACCAAAGCCCCACATTTTGCCTCCCTCTCCTTTTCCACAGATGGAAATGAAATGAACTCATTGGCAGCTACACACCAAAAAGGAGAAAGGCTTTGAAGCACTTTTAGAGCTACTTAGCAAGGAGAGTTACTGCTAAAGACTGGGGACAGCGTATTTCCATCTTACAGATGT
This sequence comes from Aotus nancymaae, assembly GCF_030222135.1. Lineage (NCBI taxonomy): Eukaryota > Metazoa > Chordata > Mammalia > Primates > Aotidae > Aotus > Aotus nancymaae. Next base: position 62,872,129 of record NW_026988442.1, on the reverse strand, counting down.
GCAGTTTGTTAACTGCGCTTGGCCCTGCACCATTAAATTAGCCTTCCGTTTGTGGTAGCTTGTTGAATGAATTGCTAGGGCTCTGCTTCATTCCCGCTTGGCAGGCAGTTTAGTAGGACACTTTGGTAGCAAGCACCAAAACAGAATACTTAGACTTAGAATGTCTCAAAGTCTGCCCAAAGCCCTCAGCTTCTGGGGACTGATGCCATTATTTATTTAAAATTTTTTTCTATGGTGCATTCCATTGTAGTAACAGACCAAGAACAATTGTGGATCAGGAACTGTACTGCTTATTTAATTATATTTCAGAGTTTTCTTTTTACTAGGTTCTAGATCTCCAGTGAATTAAGTGGCCCACAGCCTCTCATTTCTATGTACATCTGGGTTGCTTTCTCTTGAGCTAGACTTAAGATTTAAAGGGTCCCATAGACTCTTATTCAGGATAGTGAATGTCTTTGGCTACAGAGATTCTGAACTGCAAAGTAACCTTGGGAAACTGGGGCTCTGTGGTCAGTTTAATGAGGTACTAAGACCCAGGAAAGGTACTAACAATATATTCATTCATATCATTTTATTGATAATCACTGGGTCTTAGTACCTTTCCTCCTTTCTGCCCTTTGACTTTAGGTGCTGGAAAGGGAGTCAGTAAAGCCAGAGTAAATCTGTTTCACTTCAAAATCATAACTAGGCATTGCTATTGATTTCTCCTCCCTTTGGGATACTCTTAGAGAATATTTCTGGGAACCATGCAGAGTGGGCGCCTCAAGAGTATCAGAACCACTAAGTTGAAATACATTCACATGTTGGTCTGTAAGGTATAGTCCTAGATGTATTACTGCAGGATTAGCAGAACTTCTTGGGGCACTTGCTTCAGTTGACATTGACTTTTTGTAGAGTCCTTTTCTTTGCTAGAATCAAGGAGAAGAGGAGGTCAGAGAATGTTCTTTCTACCTTCATTGTGCTTTGGTGTCAGTATGGAGCTGCACAGGGAGAATGTATGTGACCTACAAGAGTGAAATAAAGAAAATCCATTTAGCGGGTATTTATTGAATGCCTACTTGGTGCCAGATGCTGTAGGTATGGTAGTGAACAAATCACAGTTCCTGTTCTCTGGGGATATGTTATATTGAGGGGAGAGGAAAGACCAACAAGCAATATGTTTCTCAAGGTGGCAAGTGCTATACAAAAACAAATAAATGAAGGAAGGAAGGTGAGGAAGAAGGAAGAGTAAGCAAAGCAAGCCAGCAGGGAAGCGGGGTGGGGAATGCTGGGGGTATTATTTTGTGAAGTGTGTTTCCGAGAAGAGGACGTTGAGCAGACACCTGAAGAAAGGAGAGGAGCCCTGTGTACTTGAGCTGGAGAAGGATCGGGCAGAGGGCTCAGTGGGATGGAGTCAGCTTCTCCCTGCGGCTCTTCTCTGCAGTCACATCTTATTACCTTGGCTGCTTCTGATTTGTAAGTTGGCTATTCTCATTTTAACCATAGTTTTATGAGGTGGCCACTATTAAATGAAAATTATGCCTAGATTGTACTTTATTAAAGTAGTTCTTGTTGTTTTTGTTGTTAAACTCCAAATTCATCATATCTCAATTACATGGAATTCTGATTTTTTAGAAGTCCGCAAAAAAGACTCTAGCTTACCAAACTCTTTATTGCTTCTAATGTATCTATAGGCCTGGAAAACTATTCCTTGGGGGATGGGAATGCTTACATAAATGTAGAGTTGTTTTACTGCCCCTGCAATTCAGATCACTAGAGAGTATTCATCTGAAATAAAAGTAGGTTTGCTTGGGGATAGATTTGAATCAATGATATAACTTGAAGTTATGCCAACAACCCCATTCTCTCACAGTATATGATGTGGCACAGGGAAAAGTTGGTATAGGAGGAGGCAAAGGAATGCAAGAGCTTTGCATTAGTCAAATCTGGAAGCAAGCCAGGATCCATCCTGAGACCATGTAGTCAATCTGGGTTGTCAATCACTGTCTACCAGCCCAGGGCTACTTGATCAAGGTCTTTGGAATTGTTGTGCTGGAGTGAAGAATAGTGAGGCATGCAAGGTTAAGAATATGCTATATTCATAAAATATTTTTAAAACAAAGTTATTTTAGAATCATGGAAGATATTTACAGCCACCATCAACTCTTTGAAGATTACTTGTAGGGCCAGGTGCAGTGGCTCACGCCTGTAATCCCAGCACTTTGGGAGGCTGAGGTAGGCAGATCACTTGAGGTCAGGAGTTCAAGACCAGCCCGGCCAATGTGGTGAAACCCCGTCTCTACTAAAAATACAAAAATTAGCCAGGCATGGTGGCGCACACCTGTAATCCCAGCTACCTGGGAGGCTGAGACATGAGAATTGCTTGAACCTGGGAGGCAGAGATTGTAGTGAGTCAAGATTGTGCCACTGCCATCCAGCCTGGATGAGAGAGCAAGGCTCTGTCTCAAAAAAAAAAAAAAAAAAAATTACTTGTAGTTATGACTGATTTCCCCAGGGTCCCTTTGTAATGTCAATTGTAAACTATTTTTTTGTAAGTTTTGAGAATTCCTTTAGGTTAAAAGGATATTGTTTAGTGAACTTTGTGTGTATATTTAAATATGGGTATGTATGAATAAAGAAATGTATATTTTTGACTGGGCACAGTGGCTCACACTTGTTATTCCAGCACTTTGAGAGCCCAAGGTGAGTGGATCACCTGAGGTCAGGAGTTCAAGACCAGCCTGGCCAACATGGTGAAACCCTGTCTCTACTAAAATACAAAGATTAGCCAGGGGTGGTGGCAGTCGCCTGTAATCTCAGCTACTCTGGAGGTTGAGGCAGAAGAATCACTTGAACCCAGGAGGTGGAGGCTGCAGCAAACCGAGATCATGCCACTGCACTCCAGCCTGGGCAACAGAGTGAGACAGTATCTTTCTATGACATTCTAGAGGGCTAACACTGTGTCCTTGAGCTTAAAATTACCAGCAGTTTGCATGGTGGCTGACACGTCATAGGGGCTTCAAGTGTGTTCACTGACTACATAGAAGAATGAATGAGTTACTAAGATTTATATCTTATTTGGAACTTTCTGGCAACCAAAGCAAAAAAATGTGTATTGGTTTCACAGTTTCATATGCATATAAGTCTAAACAGAGCATTATTTCAGAAGTTACATTTTTCTCCCCTTGGTGCTAAGTTTCTGAAAGTATCTGATGAAACATGGTGTAAAGGCAGTGAGTTTCATAAGAAACATCATTTTCAATATTTCATAAGCTACCAGTGCCCTGGACTAAATGAAAGAATTACCATGGATTTTGATAGTACCTTACAGCCAGAGGCCAACTCCAGCATCCAGAGGTTTCGAGTCTTCGTTAGCTTCTTTGCAGATTCACCATTAGAACATCTCATTCCCAGATGGCAATGGGTCCACGAGCCATCTTATTTTATGTTGCTGGATTTTGTTTTCATGATTGCAACTATCTAATAGATACTCTACTGAAAGATTTTACTGTGCTCCTCGGCTGAAGCATTAGGCGAAGTGTACGAATTAAGGAAAAATGTCCAATAGAAAACGAATTGTGAGGGTGCCGCAGTTCAGAAGGGTGTGGTTCCTCCAGATTCTGCAGAGGCATTTGCCCTCGCTGAATTAAAAGCTTTGTGTGAAAATAATTATTTTGTAAAAACAAATGTGAATACTGGTGAAAGTAGGCTAATGAATATTGGCCTAATTAAAAAATATTTTTAGGCGCTTCTTCTATGAAGAAGGAACAGTGCTAGGAAGTACAAAGATGTAGTTGCTGAAGGAAAGACGATTGATTGATTTTTGCTGTGTGTATATGGGCTAAGATAGAGAAAGAAGGCAGAGAGGAAAATTAAAAATCCTTTGATCCAGCAACAATAATTCTTCATTTAAATGTTTTGGATGGATGCATTTCCTTTTAAGTTGGATAATAAATTAGTAGAGAAAGGCAGTGAGTAGTTGTGTTCTGAATTCCAAGGCAGTCTAAGGAGAGAGTGAAGACAGCAGACATTTATTGAGCATCTGCTGTTTTCTAGGCAATGTGTAAAGGGTTTTAGTTATTTTTTTTCTTTGAACTTTATAGTAATCCTATGAGTCAAAGAGGGGGAACTGGATGTGTGAGGTTAATTAAATAGTTAAGCTCATGCAGTTAGTGTATATGTCAAAGCCATGATTGAATCCACTTAAGTGTGTTCCAAAGTTCAGGCTGCTATTATTTTATTTTTAAGATACTCCAGTGGTTTTCTATCTGCAAATAAGGGACCTACAGGGGCTTCAGAGAGATTGCAAAGGGCTCATTTAAGGGTACGTCTGGCTTAACTATATATAAGAAAATATGTATCTCTAAAATATATGTATGTCTCTATTTAAAAAATATGTAGGCATTTCAAATTTTACTAATTAAAATTTTAAAAACATTTTGTCTAGAATATAAATTCAACAAGAGCAGAGATTTTTGTATATTTTATGTGATATAATTCATGTGCTTAGAACCATGTGCAGCATAGCAGATGCTCAATAAATATTTATGCATACAAGAGTGAAACAATCCTTATAGTTCTTTAAATACACTAGAGTTTATTTAATCAAATTTTTATTTGTAGATATTTAGATTGTTTTTATTTTTTCTTTCATAAATAACACATCTGTACTATAAGTAAGTTCCTATACATATATCTTTGCACCTTACAAAGAAATATTCTATTCTTTCATTATAAAAGATTACTGGAAGTAAACTTGCTGGGTCAAAGGAATATACATTTTAAATTTTAATGCAATCTTTCTGGGGCAATTTGGTACGATATATCAATGCCATTACCTTTCATACCATGTAAAATTATGTTTCACTTCAACCTGGCTGACACTAGGAGTTAGTCTTTTCACTCTTTATAAAGTATCATTAAATTCCAAAATTCAGAAGGCTTATTGCTTCCTCTGAGCCTCTATTTATCCTGCTTAGAAGCTAGAATAATATACTGTGGCTTCTTTCCTCCTGAGTTGAGTTTGTGTGATGGCATTATTCAATGAAATTACTTTTTTAAAAAACAAATTACATTCTCTTTTCTATTCTCTGAACTCTCGTTTGAATATACGGATTCAGACTTTTGTCATTGGTAAATATGAGCCTAGGGAGGGAAAGGAAGTCTAGAATTAGTTGCACATTATTAGCAAGGGGAATCTGACCACTTGCTGAGAAACAATTTATGTATTGCTGAACAGTACTCCATGTGATTTCTTGTTCTAGGCCCAATCAGGCCCAACCAGTTTGAATGAAGGTGACTCCATAGTATGTTCATGTTGGCTGTTAAAGATATAGAGAAGAAGCTACTGACTTTGATGTTTGCCACAAAAGCAGGTGCAGATGTTGATGGGAAAATCCATGTGTGGCCAACAGATCTTTCCACCCAGCAAATAAAGAAAAGAGCGCTGGCCTTTTGCATGGGTTTTCAGCAGAGGAGGTTTTCTTTTTTTAAGTAACACGGGGTCTTGCTCTGTCACCCAGGCTAGAGTGCAGTGGTATGATTGTAGCTTACTGTATCATCAACCTCCTGGGCTCAAGCGATCCTGTCACCTCAGGCTCCCAAGTAAGTGGCTAGGACTACAGGTATGTGTACCACACTTGGCTCATTTTTGATTGTTTTTTGTAGAGATGGAGCCTTGCTATATTACCCAGGCTAGTCTTGAACTCCTGAACTTCCTGGCCTCAAGCAGTCCTTCTACCTTCACCTCCCAAAGTGCTGGCACTACACAGGTATGAGCCACCGCACATGGCCATTAGCAGAGAACTTTAAGAACACACAGAAGAATGTGTTCAACATTCTCCAAAACTATCTTGGCAGTTTTCTAAAGCAATATTCTCTTCTGTCTTATGCACATGAAGACTATATAAACTATATTCCTCTTGCTGTTTACTAGGAAGTTCAGAACCAAATGTAAATCTTAACAGCTCATTCATTCATTTATTCAATCAGGATACATGGAAGCCCTATGACATGTAGCACCGTGAAGTGCTGGCAGTCCTGAACTCAAGGTCAGCCTTCCAGAAAAGTGGTTTGGGTTCCAGCTCGGGAAGGAATGGTTTATTGCCTCCTGGAGTCCATATTCTTTGGATGCTTGCCCTGAAAGGGGAGAGCACAGCTTTTCCCATGAAACATAACCCATTCTCCGCTAAGCTTATTAGCACTAGAAAGGGGGCAGCTCATTTTCCTCTCAGGTGTACTCAAAGGCTGCTGTTGTCCAAGGGTGAAGGGCCCTTGGTGGCTTGATTAGCACACAGCCTGGCCTGTGCTGATTTTCAGATGGAGACCATCAGATATAATCTGCCGCTTCATTAGGCTGGCACTCTTCCTGCCCCATCTTGTAATAATGCCACTGGAGCACTTAATAATTTTAGGTAAATGCTGTAAGCATACGCTTCAGAGGCAACCCAGGGTCAGTGGTGACAGCTAGCAAGGCAAATCTTTTCTCATTCCCTGCACTGTTTAAAATATAACAAGCCAAAGAGGTATCATAATGGGGAAAGTGTAAGTATTAGAGGAGCAGAACTTACAGCAATGTAACAACTTTAAAAATAACTCACTCAAATTTGCAGTGTTTCAACATCAAGGGGGCCATGAAATAAATTGGATGATGATTATGGACTTAAAAAAGAGAGCCTGTTTGTCTTAGAGAGGAGAAGACAGAGAGAGGACTTAAGTATTTGAAGATACGTGATATGGATCATAGTTATGAACTCCTCTCCATTTCCTGTGAAAATGGGAGACATATAAGTCTTACATTGGTTCAAGAAGGAATTAGGTTAGACTGTAAGAAGAACTTCCTAGGGACTGGAAAAGCCCATGGGTGGGAAGAAAAGACTAACCTCTTTTTACAATTTCTTGCTTCTTTCCTTTTTTTATGTTGAGTGGGGTGAATTTTTTTTTCTTTACTGGAACTGAATTCCAGAAGTAGTTTATTGGGCTGACACCAGGCTCTGTATAAATTCATGAATGTATATAACCTGCTTCCAGAGGACCATGTACATGTCGGGGGGATTGGACAGGTCGTTCTATATTTCCTGGGTGCCAGGCTGTGGTGGGAAAGGGCTGGGGACCCTGAGTGTTTGGCTTGTAGCCCACACCTAACACCACCTTTTCTCGGTCAGTGCTGGTGATGCCAAGGTGATGAGCGAGCTTTTGGCTCAGTGCTTTGCACGACATGGGGCCCCCTTAAAGAACCAGTGTGGGGAGTGGCTTCAGGGCAGGGCTGCTGGGAAGTGGCAGGGTGAGGAGGCTTCCTTCTGTCCCTGTGATTCCCTCACATAGGTTAGTGCTAAGTGAGGTCCAAAGAAGGTAAATGGGAGAAGTCTCATAGAGAGTTGAACTTCTAGGAATCGGGGGTGGCCGTTCAGGGCATGGCAGCTGAATCCTTGATCCTCGGGGACTTAGGTAGATCTGACTCACACCTGCTGGACCTTGAGGGCCAACGTCCCTCCCACACTCTTAGATTCAAATAATTTCTTTAAGCTCATCCTTGTATTTAGAATGCTAGTACTTTTGTAGCATTGGTGTTATATTTCCCACACTGGCTGAAAGAAGGTTTTTTTCTCACTTTTATGATTGGGTCACCAAGAAAATAAAGGCCTGGTGAATTTTCACAAAATCCAGCATCATGGCACAAGTTCTTTCTCTCCATCCTTGAGTTTTCTGTCTCCAGAGAAAACTTTTCTCCATTTGTTCTGTCTTTGATCATTAGTTAGGTATAAAAGATGAGAGGAAGCTGCAGTTTGCAAAAATAAACAAACACTTTAGAAGGAGTTTGGCCAAAACATAAAGAAAAAACAATGTTTAGATTTCCCATCTGCAAATTTTATGATAGAGACACATATTTATTTTGTGCCTACTGTGTGTTACTAGGTACTGGTAGATAACAGTAACAAAGTATCTGTCCTCATGGAGCTTACCTTCTAATGTGAAAGGCCAACAAAAATCATCAGGTGGTGGTGAGTGATGAAGAAGACACTAAAACCAGGTAAAAGATTGACAGGGTAGAATTTTTTTTAGATAAGCTGGTCTGGACAGGCCTTTCTGACAAGTGACATTTGGGCAGAGAGCTGAGTGAATTCAGGAAGTAAGCCATGTGACTGTCTGGGGCAGAGCATTCGAGGAAATGGGAACCATGTGTGCAAAGGTCCTGAGGCAGGGCCCCAATATACTTGATGCATCCACATGGAGTACAGAGGGGAGAGAAATCAGGGAGATAGCCAGGGTTCATCACATTGATTTGCTAGTAAAGGAAGCAGTCTTACCTTTGTCTGCAGTGTTCTTGCCCTGCAGTTTTTTCTGAGTACCTTTGCATGTGCCAATCAGGTAATGACCTCCTTGAAAGCCTTGTTGAATGTGTTTGCTGGTTTCAGTGCACAGGCAAGTTAACCCTGACAGTTCATCCATAAAGAAATTTAAAAGGACTGTGCAAAGGAATTTGGAATATCTGTGGTAAGTTTATTAGGTTTATCACAAGAGACTTCATTTTATTTAGATGTTGCATTTTAAATAAATAAATAAAATGACTAGAGGCTTCTGCCTATTTATTATTTAAATAGTAATTCATAAACATGGTAAAGATGCAAGTATTACAAAAAGATATTTAGCGAAAGTAGGTCTCTCCTGTTTCCCTCTACTTCTTTCCAGAAGCACATTACTTTTTTAATAGTAAAAAGAAAAAAGTAAGAAAGATTTCATATAACAAATGCAAAATAACATGGCAGAAATAAATTCAACATATCAGTAATTCAGAGACTATGGACACATTACATTCACTTGGAATGCAAAATGTTGAATGACCTTACAAATCTAATTCATTGCTGTGTAATTCGTAATGACATTTCCAGAAAAACAGAACAAAATGATAGAAAATATATAAAACATATAGAAAATGAAAAAGACACACCAAACAATTAAAAAAAAAAAGCTGACATGGTAATACTTATATCAGAGACAAAGGGAACAATTCATAGTGAATTGCTAGCAGGTTCTTAGGTTATGTTCTTAGAATGTAAATGCTCCTTTTTTTTTATATATAACTATTAAGATTGTGACTATATATGTTGCTTTGCATCTTGCAGGTCTTGGAGCGCTTCCATATTAGTAAGCATTGGCGCTGCCTAATTCTTGTTAATATTTAACTATAGGAGAAGATTGTAGTGATTCCCACTTTGATGGACATTAAGGTTTTTGTATCTTTTGTTGAAACAATCAATATTATGATGAAAATCCTTATGCATTTGTTAAGCGTATCTATAAGAAAAATTCCTGGAAGTGGATTGGAAGCAAAGGGGAAATGTATATGGATAGCTACTTCCAAACTCTGTTCACATACATTCTGCCATGGCCAAGCGTCCCGTTTCTCACATCCTCGCCAACACAGGGTGTTACTGTTCTTTTGTATTTGCAATATCACTGAAAAATCCAATTTCATTGTAGTTTAACTCACATTTCTTTCCAAGTTAAGTTGAATTCAGAGATTAAAAAATATTGCATTTTGGTCAAGGAATGTTGTTTGTAGTAACCCTGATTCTTTGAAATTTATTGGGACTTCCTGGAAACCTAGTACATGGTTAATTTATGAATACTCCATGTACTTAAAAAAAAGAAAAGAATGTTAATTCTGTCCATAGGGAGTAAGGTTTCAAGCATATTTTTAGATTCATCCTGCTGGTCACGTTGTTCATATCATCTGTAGTCCTACCAACTTTCCACTGTGGGATTTTCCATTTCTCCTTATAGTTGTCAGTTTTTCCTCTAAATTTTTGCAGGCTGTGTTGTTTAGAGACATCTTCTTGGTGCATTGCCACTATGAATTGTTCCCTTTTGTCTCTGATATTGTATCTGATATTTTGTCTCTGATATTGTATCTGATACCAGTATTACCATATCAGTTTTTAAAAAAAAAAAAAAAAAAAATGTTTGGTGTGTCTTTTTCATTTTCTGTATCTTTTATATATTTTCTATCATTTTGTTCTGTTTTTCTGGAAATGTCATTAGGAATTACACAGCAATGAATCAGATTTGTAAAGTCATTCAACATCTTGCATTCCAAGTGAATGTAACGTGTCCATAGTTTCTGAATTACTGATATGTTGAATTTATTTCTGCCATGTTATTTCGCATTTGTTATATGAAATCTTTCTTACTTTTTTCTTTTGACTATTAAAAAAATTCCAACCTTCTGTTGGATTATCAAGTTTTCTCTTATTCTTCTTTTACCCCCCGTACCTAATTGGAAGCTGTATTAATTTCCTAGGGCAACTATAACAAAGTAAAACAAGCTGGGTGGCTCAGAACAGCAGAAGTTTATTTTCTCATTGTCCTGGAGGTTAGAAGCCTGAAATCAGGGTGTCAGCAAGGCCATGCTTCCTCTAAGATCTGTAGAGAAATCTTTCTCCTCTTTCCAGCTTCTGGTGGCTTGCTGGCAGTCTTTGGTGTTCCCTGGCTTGCAGCTGTGTAACTCCAGTCTTGTCTGCACAGTGAGTTAGTAGCTGCTGGAGAGAAAATAGTACTAATTTGGAACTCTCACACCTGTACTGTTACAATAATTAGCTGATAACGTTCAGACTTGGTCTGCTATCATTTACCTTATAGATTCCTGTATATGCAACCCTGCTGTGTATTGGAAACTTCTGCTCAGCTTTTAAAAAATACTGGTGTTCTGGCCAACTTAAGACCAGTTAAGTTGGAATCTTGGTTGGTGCGGCTCTGGACATTGGCATTTATTAAAAGCTCCCCGGGTGGTTTCATCATGCAGCCAGGGTGCAGACCCATCAGGGTAGACAATCTGGACAAATGTGTGTTGAACACCAGCTGGGTGCAGCTGGGTCTGCACTGGGCCTGGGAAGCGCATTTGAAGAAGGCTCATGGGCAGCCTCCTTGCTTTTTCCAGGAATGGGATCCTGTAGCATTTACTGAGGGTCTTACACCAGGGCTCAGTTAATATTTGTTAATTGGTTCACTGAATCCCAGATCACTGATAAGGGGCCTGGGATACGAGTGAAAGAAGTTATGAGTGAGAAGGGAATTGGAGGGTACCAGCTGAGTATTAAATTAGGGTAACAGGATAGGAGATACTGCATCCCTAAAATGCAAACCTTGTTTTTGCCAGTTTCTTTTGTGTTTGTTGTATATAATGCTTATCAACGTCTCCCCCCATAGACAACTCTTTCTTATTTCTTGTCTTTTTAAAAAAATATGTTAATTTTAGAAACAGGATCTCTCTATTTTGCCCAGGCCAGCCTTGAACCCCTGGGCTCAAACAATCCTCCCAACTTAGCCCCCCAAGTAGTTGGGACTACATTCTACTGTACCCAGCTTTCTGCCCCTTGAACTAAATATTTTTTTTTTAATCGACTTTTTCCTTCTTCACTTGATTACAAGCTACATATCTTAATTATATTCTTTAGGGAGTACTCTTATTTTTAAAACTTAATAAACGTTTTACTTTAGAGTAGTTATGGATGTGTGGAAAAGTTGAAAAGATAGTATGAAGAGTTCACATATACCTTACACTCAGTTTCTGCTATTAGTCACATCTTACGCCAGTATGGTACATTTTTCACAATTAATGAGCCAATAACGATACATTATTATTAGCTCACATTCGTATTTATTCAGATTTCCTTAGTTGTTTTCATTTTTTTCATTATCTCTCCCATGATCCCATCGAGGATATTATATTTATGGACTACACTTTAAAAAATATGCATGAATCCATTTATTTCCCAGCCAAGTTTAACTTAATTGGTAGCTTTCTGTTTCTATAAGATGAGACCATTAACACACTCTAATTGTCCCTTTGTTTTTCCAACTCAACTTCTTGGCTCACTGTAGGTAAACTTTTTTTTAGGACAATGAGTTTATAATCTGGGCAGGGAGCATCAGTGAGCAATGGTAGTTCTTCTTGGTCTTCTTATGCTGAAAACTACAAGTCTACACCATGTTTTGACTATACCATTTGAAAAGTTTAGAAATTTGTGTTCCATAATTGCAACATGTGATGCAAAAAAAAAAAAAAAAAAAAAAATCACACCACCATCACCCTAAAAGAATGACAAGGGATATTAGCTGTGGGCGACAATAACTTGTCTTATCAATCGCAGAAGTTCTAGACCCAGATCTCTCCTTCCAATTGTCTCTTCTGAGACGCATAAAGACAGAATCATCATGAGATGCAGTAAATAACCCCCACAGAGTTTAATTGTTTTTAAATTGCAATTATAAGTAATTAAATGCTAAGATGTGAACAGCTGCACAAGAATATTTAACAGATTTCTTGGCATCATCCCCACTTTTAACATTACTTTTAAAAGGCTAGCTATGGAAATACATAGTGAATGGTTATTTTATGCTTCTCACATCAGAAACTGAAAAAACAACCTGAAAATTGGCAAAGAAAGGATTCTCTTGTTTTTCTAAGTCTCTCATTTTAGGTCTCTCTAGCCAGTGAAGAGCCACAGAATTCAGCATAATTGAGTAAGTGTGGTCAGCAGGTCCTGAGAGATGAGATGAGAGGAGATCAGTTCAAGCTGCCTGATAAGGGAGGTCTTTGTGGCAGATTCTTTCATTTAACATACATATATTAAGCTCCGACTGTGTACTCATCACTGTGTTAGAACTGAGCCTCAGGGGCAAAATAGATGATGACTTCTGCCTCAGAGGAGGTTGTAGTATGGTGTGGGAGATAGATTGGTTCATCAGTGGCTTCAGCTTAATGCAGAGAATGGCAACTATGGCCTGTGGGCTGAAGCCAGCCTTCTGCTGGTTTCTGTATGGCCCATGAGTTCAGAATGATTTTTATGAAGAAGAAAGAAAACAATAATTGGGATGGGGTCTTTGGGCACTGCCTTTTTTTGGCATTTCTGTCCAAAGTGGAGCCTCTATCTGGCCCTTTAGATGAAAGACTGGTTTTTCTCTTTTTTTTTTTTGAGACAGAGTCTTCTCCTGTCACCAAGCCTAGAGTGCAGTGGTGTGACCTCAGCTCACTGCAATTTCCACCTCCCAGGTTCAAGCGATTATCCTGCCTTAGCCTCCCACGTAGTTGGGATTACAGGCACCCGCTACCATACTTGGCTAATTTTTGTATTTTTAGTGGAGACAAGGTTTCACCATGTTGGCCGTACTGGTTTTGAACTTCTGGGCTCAAGGGATCCGCCCACCTCCGCCTTACAAAGTGCTGGAATTACAAGTGTGAGCCACTGTGCCTGGCCAAGACTAGTAGTATTTTATAAGTAAGAATCACAGCATACTCATGAGGCTATAGGAACACAGAGGAGGGACAATAAAACCTTACTGGGGAAATTAGATAAGTCACCTCCAGAAGAGGAGATACTGTAGAAACAGACATTTATTGCCTTTTCCACTTGACATGCCTTCAAATACACCAGGTTTCGTATCTTCCATCCCCGATTTTTATTTAAGATTTGGTTGTTCTTTCTACTGTTCCCTCTGAAACCTGGTGTTAACTGCTCTACTTGTCACTGTCCATTGATTGTGTTCCTTAATATGAAATCTACAGATGGGGCTTCAGAGGTCCTGAGAACCCCCTAAACTGAGAGTGAATGGATGCATATGTGCATTTTTCTGGGAAGAGGGGTTCATAGCCTCCATCAGATGCTTTAAGTGGTTCATCATTTGGAAATGTTGAGAAACGCAGTTTTAAATTAGACTCCTCAGAATTAAACTTGGTACCACTGATGGTGGGTTCTGACTAGAGCAGAATCAAGCGGAGAGATTATGAGCTTCCTTCTTTTAATCCAGGCCAAGTTTCCAATAACTTCATCCATTTATAGGATATTTAGAAAGAAACTCTTCTCAAACTACTGTATTGTGTGCTGGGACTATATACACAGTTGCACTCTTAAGGGGACCTGGGATATCAGAGGATACCTGCCTGGACGCTCAAGAGAGCAGAGTCTGAGAAAAAGAGTAAGATGCTAACAATTTATTTGGAAGATACAAGTCCAGGGGGCGAGAGTGAGGGAAAAGAGAAGTGAGACAGGGAAAGATACAGTGAGCACACTGGGATGCTTTATTGCGCTGACTGATGACTTCCAGCAAGCCTGAAGAACCACATCTGTCTCTTCTGCAACTAATGTAGGAGGGTCACAAGGAGGGGCTACGTGTTGAAGCAGCCCATAGGAGAGAGAAAGAGGGGTGGATGTATCTGCCAGCCTCCCTCTCTTCTCCCTTTTAACATCAGCAACACTTTGTACCATGAGCAGCTAATGCTACGTCACTTGAAGTTGGCATCCCCTGCCCCTCAGAGACTTCTCAGGAAGCTCCGTGGTATTGTATGTTGTATTCTGGTCAATGCAAAACAGAGTAGTGACGCAGTGAGAGTGAGGGTGCCAGTCAAAAGAAAGAGAAATAAAGGCAGTGCTTTCAGGAATCTGGGAAGGTGCACAAGGGTTTTTCCCAGTAGTAGGGGAGGCAGACCTCTGAAGAAACAGGTGACAGCTGGGGGCAAGGACCTTCTGGACAGAGGAAACATGTGGCCAGAGGTGAAAACTCGAGAGGATAAGGTGTGCAAACTAGGTCAGGGAAGAAGAATACACCGTTCTGCTGAGATGGGGTATTCAAGCTTCCATCTACATGTCTATCTGATATTCTTAAGCCTCTATTCTGGGCCAATGACGATATCAGGGAACAAAACTAGACATGGTCCTACCCTCACACAGCTTAATATCCAATGCAAGGAACAGATATTAATCATGTAATTATACAAGCATGTGTAAAATTGCAGTGACATGGCGTGCTCATGGGAGAATGAAGAGTAGACTGTGCTGTGAACCTTTATTGGGCAGAGTTAACCACGGTGAGAGAGGCCAGGCCCTCCAGGCTAAGTGGTACATGCACTGAGATAGGAAGGAGACTAAGAGTTAAGAGCAAAATAAAGGGAGGAAGGGGCACTGTAGTGGGGGATACTGTATGCAGAGACTCTGCAGTAGGATGGAGCGTGGCAAATATGAACCACATGGCAGAAAGAAAGCCGTGTGGCCAGAGCCAACAGAGGATGAGGGAGAACAGCAGGATGGGAGGTGGGCAGCGGGGCCGCACCATGCCAGGCTGTGTGAAATGAGTTTGCAGTTGTCTGAGGAGCAGTGGGAGCCTTTGGAGGCATTTATGTAGATAAGTGTTATAATCAGGTTAGAGATCGTTTGGAAGGGCCAGTAAAGAGAACCCCTAGATATTAAAGACCCTCTCAGTTTAGACAGTCTTGGCTGAATTATGGCTGTTGGGGGCCACTCCTAGAAACCCCAAATAGTAACAACCCCAAGGACGTGTGAAGGAAAAGCAACTCCAGGAGAGCTCCCATATTAACAAACAGTAGGCTTTAGAGACTTCAGGGCTGGCAGCTGTGGGATTAGGAGACCCTGTGCTTACCTGCTGGAACGTATTTCAAACACTGCAGAATCTTCTATAAATTATTATTTCTATTATTTCTTCACAGCACAGGTAGGGCACAAGAAACTAGAGGTGTACACATGGAAAGTTCTAGAATTGAATCACGAATATGGGCCCCCTCCTGAGGCCTCATCCTCCAGTGGGATTGCTGGGGATGGTCAGGTGAAGGGCTCCCCACAGAGTCTGAGACTCCAGGGCGGAGAGGCACATCCCCAGCTTCTCAGTGGTTCCCAAGCATTGACTCAGATTCTCTTTGAGCCTCTAAGGCTTTGATGCCTACTCTGCTTCCAGGAGGTTTGGGGTTAATTGTGTGGCCCAAAATGTTACATATTCAAAAGAAAACAAAAACAAAACAAAACAAAGGAGAAACCCCATGGTGAAGCAATTTGAGGAGGAAGAGCTATTATCAATCCAACTGCTAAGTTACCTTTAACTTGTGATAAACAGAGTAATGCAAGTCATTAACCCAGGGGAAAGTATGTCTGAAGGACAGGCTTTTCTGCCTCTTGAAAAGCTTTGGAAGGAATTGAAATGAATTCTCATCTGATAGGAATTTATTTATGTATTGTGACTACCTCCAGTCAGATCATACTGTGTGATGCTTTGTTTGTGTGTGTGTGTGTGTGTGTGTGTGTGTGTGTTTGTTTATTTTTTTGTGACAGAGTCTTACTCTGTCACCCAGGCTAGAGTACAGTGGCACAGTCTCAGCTCACTGCAGCCTCCACCTCCCAGTTTCAAATGATTGTCCTGCCTCAGCTTCCCTAGTAGCTGGGATTACAGATGAGCGCCACCACACCCGGCTAATTTATATTTTTAGTAGAGACAGGGTTTCACCATGTTGCCCAGGCTGGTCTCGAACTCCTGACCTCTGATGATCCACTCACCTTGGCCTCCTAAAGTGCTGGGATTACAGGCATGAGCTGCCACGCCCAGCCTTGTGTGATGCTTTGGTGTGACTACAAGAAGCTTCAAGATTTGAGTAGGGCAGGCTTGGCTGATTGGCTGATTGCAAATTTATGCACATGGGCCTCTGTGTGTGTCTGTGTGTGTGGTGTGTGTTGTGTTTTAAGTGTGTGTGTATAGTCAGAGATGATTGCAGTCATGTGTTTGGAACTATGTGTAGTTTCCATTCTTCTTCTGTTTTGGGGATACTTTAAGATGGCTGGGAGAGCAAATCTCTCTTGACCCATTTGCCTGTCAATTCAGTACACAAGCAGGCAAAAGAAATATCTCTGTGCAAGATTCCAGTGCCTCCCGTTCTCTGGAGTGCCCTGCATTTTCCTTTCTGAATTGAGCAGCTGCATGTGAAAATTGATTTAACATGCCAAATATTGGATATTTCTTCTAAAAGCTTTTATGAGAACCCTTGCTTAGTAATTCCGAACTGTGCTACATCTTCCTGGGGAAAAGAAATGCAGGACTTCACAGTTGGATTTGGACAAATTGGAGGGTTTTAGGAAAGACTCATAAAAGTGATTAAGGGCTGCGGGGAGTGACTGAAAAGAGATTAAAGGAGTGGAATTAGGATCTTTGCCAAACTACAGACGTTGAGGGAGCAGAGGGCAAAACACTTTGAAGATGATAAAATGCTGGGGAAGGAAGAAGGGCTGTTTCAAGGCTCTTAACCTCTTTTTGGGTCACAGACCTTTTGCAAATTCATAATAGCTGTGAACATTGTCCTTAGAAAGATGTCTAGGCTCATACATTTTTGGCCAGTTTCTTTTCTCACTCTAGTCTCCAGACATGTGTTATCGTGTTAGTCAGAAACGGCCAGCCCTTTTGCTTTTTCAATAGAAGTTAGAAAGATAGACTTTAGTGTGAATTTTTCCATTTAAAAAACTGTTGGCCAAACTAACCCCCCTCTCTGGGCCGTTGTACCCTCTACATTGCCAGTTTGCCTCCTCTTGTTCCGAGCAGTGCTGAGGAAGGCCGGATGCAATGGCTCACAAGTGTGACAAGAGCGCCTGGCTGACCTGCAAAGACTAGGACTATGGGACAGTGGACGAACATGTGTCTCACAGACTTCCTGCAACCTGTAGTCTTATTGAGCAAACAGTAGCTGCTTCACCGAATCAAATTTATAATTGACAATAATACTAAGTGCTGTGTAGAGGTGGCGAGCGCTGTGTACGAGGGAGGGAACCCAGGGAACTGACCGAAGCAGAAGGGGGCATGGAAGGACCTCTAAGAAAGCAGCTAAACTGAAACCTGAAGGACACATTGACAAGGGTGGGGGGAGGAAGAACATTCCAGGCATTTGGAGTTATGCAGGAATGACCAGAGGTCTATTAGGTGAATGCAAAAGTAATTGCAGTTTTCACCATTAAAAGTAATGGCAAAACCACAGTTACTTTTGCACCAACCTAGTAGAAGGAACTTGAACATTTATGTGTCTTCACATGTTATTTTCTTCATTTGTAGATTAAAAAAAAAAGCCCAAACCAAGAAACTAAGCTCTCTAGAAAGATTTCCAAGAGTTTATTTTGTGTGTGATTTTTATATGCTATTTTTCTTTCATTCATAGTTTATTGAGCAAAGATTAGTCTCCTCCTGTACTCAAATCCTACACACACACACACACACACACACACACACTCACACACACAGACACACAGACACACACAGACACACCCTGTGTTCTGTCTGCATAGTAATTGCTAGCCCTATTCATCTTAGGTGATTTTTCAAACATTCAACTTACATTTTAAAAATAACTACTGAATGCAAATCCCTGTAGAAGGTACAAAGGAAGTACCCACCTTTGAGGAATTTATATTCTAAGTGGCCAGGGAAGACTTCCACACAAGAAACAAGAATGTATCACATGCATCATAATGTGGGTTCCTCGATTAAATTCTTTTCTCACCCTTCCCCACCCTGCTTCATTCCTTATGCATAACCTCCCCTACTTCTAACTGTAGAAGAACATCTTGAACTTGCCTTCATATTGTCCATCCTCAGAAAGTACCCATGAATCAATCCTTCCCCTTTCTTTTTCTCCATGCAACCTCTAAAGGGCGTGTAACAGAAGCCTTGTGATCCCCATCCCTTAGTCCTGCTCTGTAGAGACCACTTTCCTTTACTGTTGTAGCTGTTTCTTTTGATACTGATCTCTGCATTTCTAAATAACATGTATAGACCACTCTCTCTTGTCTCATCGGTTTTGGATGATATCTATTACTTTTTGTTATATCAAAAGGCTGTAGTTAAATTAGTGGTAACAATTGACATTATTATAATTCTGCAATTTTGTCACCGCTTACCCAACAATGTACTGTGATCACCTACTCCCTTTCTTGTTTATCTTCTCACTTTACCTGGAGGTTATTATTGGCTGAGCATATGTAAACATCATTGCTATAGAGCAGCTTGGAGTCCCGCGTCCTCTTGTGTTAATGTGGATGGCTTGCTGTGTATGCCTGGTGTGGAGCTGTGGTGGTTCTTTGTTCTGATATTCTTGTTTTCTGAATCCTCTATCATCCTCTTTGCTTACTCTTTTGTTTTGCTGGTGTACACACTCTGATTTCTTCCTTTGCATCTTTTAATAGGAAGTAAATTCTTGACCCTTTGCAGATCTAAAGGTATCTTTAATTCTGTATCAGAAAAATTCTCTCTCAAGTATAAAGGTTGAATAAAGAGTGAAATAGTTTTTATTTTATTTTGTTTTTTTTTTTTTAAGGATTTTGTAGTTACTTTCCATGCTTTTCTGTATTTGTGGCTATGGAGAAGACTGATGTCGTTTTGGTTTGTGACCTTTAATTTGTAATTTTTTCCCCTTCTCCAGAAACTTTTAGAATTTTATTTTTTTCTCTGGTTCCGAAATTTCACAGTAATGTACATGTATTTTTTCATTCATTTTGCTGGGCCTTCTCTGAGCCCTTTCAAACTGGAGACTCATGTACTTTAGTTGTAGAACATTAAAAATATATATTTATTTGATTATTTCTGTCCTTACATTTTTCTTCCTTTCGATTGTTTCTAGAACTCATCTGGCTCGTGCACTGATCTTCTGTGCCTCTTACCGTTTCTCTTCACAAATGTTTCTACTTTCTGAAAGATTTCTTCGACTTCATCTTTAACCCTTCTACTGATTTTTAAAAAAAATTTATAATAACTTCTTTTTACTTCTGAGTCCTACCCTATTTTCATTATTCCTTTTACAAAGAAATATTGCATCTATAAAACAATAACTAGATGACATTTTTATCTTTTGAGAAAAATATATATGCAGTTTTCATATTCCTTATCGTCTCTGAGTTCCATATATTGTTTGTTATTTTTGGCCCCACTTTTTCATGTGGGAGGTTTGCCTCCAATGTCTGGTGATCCTGGGCTGTCTTTAAGCTGAAAGTTCGGTATGAATGGGTGGGGCTCTCCTGTAGGCGCTGGATGGTGGATATACATGGTGTCCTCTGGGGCACTGTAGTTTCTCCAGAGAAGAATTCTCCAGTCTCCTGGAGGAGGGAGGCTGGGTGTGAAGGAGGATACAGGGAGAAGGCTTGTGTTTCTGCAGCTGGACGCTGCTATTATGGGAGCGGGGTGCTTCGGTGTTCAGACTGTGGTTGAATCTCCCAGGTCTCAGTCTCATACTTCAACCACTGCTTCATTTTGCCTGATGTTTTCAAGTCCAGAGAACCCTCTAGTTAATTTTTTTCCAAAGGAGGAAACCCTAGTCTTCTGTAGGATCAGTGCCATGCTATGTAGGGCTCAGGAGTTGCTCTGGGGGTCTAAGTTGCTTTGTCTACTGTTTAAAAATCACCTTGTTTTCAGCCTAAGATTCACCCCTGCCTTCTTGCCAATGCATGTTCTTAGGTGCCAAACTCCTCAGGGATTCTATAGAACAAGTTAGCTTGCTTCTTGGTGTCTTGTTAGCAAGCTGTTGGCAGGGCAAAGAATATAATAAGCCAAGTTAATAACCAATTGTCCTTCTACTCTCTATTTTCCAAAGTCCTCTGTAATTATTTCTTTCTTGTTCTCTTTATGTTAGTAAGGAAAAATTTAAGAGCATTAACCAGCATTGTTTTAACTGGGGATTTGGGATGGGAAAGGCGGAAGCATGTTACTGGTTTGCCAGTTTTAATAGGACCCTTCCTGCTTCCTGATCTGATCCCCTCTTAGTTCCTCAGGACCTTAATTCATCTGTTTTTACTTTCTCATCTTCTTACAGTTTCTCTGCCACTGGCTCCTTCCTTACATCCTAGAAACATATTCAAATCTCCTCTTCTAAACCCAAAAATAATTACCCTTTAACAAATTTTTTGGCCTCTCCTTTCTTTCAACACTGAAGAGTGGTTTAACATTGCTGTTTCCAGTGTTTCAAACCCCTGTCATGCTCTGACTCCTCCCCACATTATTGCTACTGCTGTTTGAAAGGTCACTGATTCTCCACATTTCCAATTTAATGATTGCTCTCAGTCGCCCTCTTCAGCCTCACACTGTGTCACTGTGGGTTCTTGACCTTGATCCTTCCTGTGGCTTCCTGATCCATCCCGGCTGCACTTCTGCTCAGGCCATAGTCAATTTCATAGGCTTGCTTCATCTGAGAGCTACTTCATGGGCTCTCTCCTAGACATACTCATCCCTTAAGGACCTGAGCTAGGCTTCTGTCTCTCTCTCTCTCTTCTGAAACAAACATGCCCATTTCCATGTGTACAGCTGTTACCTTTAAGTAGAGAATTCTGGATCTCCGTTGTGAGCCCAGTTCCTCTCTCTTGACCCAGCCTAGTTCTTATGAATGCCTGTTGGAGATATTGACACAAAAGTCCTGTGGAAACCTCAGATTTACACGTCTGAAACCTACTCAGTTCTGTCTCCCACAGCCTGTTCTTCCTGTTTTTTACATTTTTTTAATGGTGTCACTGTCATCTGATTCATTCAAGTTAAAATCCTTAGGGCCATTTCTTAGTTACAACTTTTTCTCACCCCAAAATCTAATTAGTCGTGAAGTCCTGTCACTTGTATCCTCACAGGGTCCTGGAACCTGTCCCTGCCTTTTGTCTCCATTACTGCCGTCTTTGCTTAGGACTTCTTCTCTCTTGCTTGCTTGATTTCAAAACATTTTGACTGTTCTTTTTACCTGTACTTTCCGTTCTCTCCAGTTCATTTTCTATATCACTGACTCCCAATTGCAAATCTAGTAGCATCAAATGAACTAGGATTTTTTTTTTTAAAATTGCAGAGTTCTGGACAACTCTGCCCAGTGATTGTGATTAATTAGATCTGGGTGGGATACAGGAATCTGAATTTTGAAAAGTGCTCCACAGTGAATAAAGCAAATTTTTGGACAATATTTACTGTATGAACCATTTATATAATTTTAGGACAAAAAGCAATGCTATCTAGATTGGGTATGGTGGCTCATGCCTGTGATCTCAGCACTTTGGGAGGTCAAAGGGGATGGATCATTTGACACCAGGAGTTTGAGACTAGCCTGGCCAATGTGGTGAAACACCGTTTCTACTAAAAATATAAAAAATTAGCCAGGTGTGGTGGTGCATGCCTCTAGTCTTAGCTACTGAGGAGGCTGAGGCAGGAGAGTCATTTGAACCTGGAAGGCAGAGGTTGGATATATACATCTATCTTTCTCTGTCTCTTCCTCTCTCTCTATACGCAGACTAGAATGATAATCACCAAATGAAAGTGTTTATTTCTGGGGAAAGAAAAAGGGAAACTCAAGTAGAGATATAGTTTACTTCTCTTAAAATTCTAAGCAAAAGTGGCAAAACATCAACATGATTTTGTTATGTATGGAGAAATGTTGTATTGTTATTTGTGCTTTTCTGTATATATTAAGCAATTTGGAAACTCTCCAGATAATTCTGATGCAATCCCAACTTGGTTTCTGCGACGTTATGTAAATGGTCATCTGAAAATGCAGATGTGGCTACATCACACCTCAGCTCCAAAGCCTTCCATGGCTCCCATCTCCTACAGACTCAATTTCAAATTCTTTATCGTGGCATTCCAGATGCTAGCCTCACTTTCTAGCCTTGCCTTACACTACTCACCATTCTGTGTCTTTTGCAGATGCTTTTGCTTCTGTATTTAATTCTTTTCCCTCACTCTCTGACATTTGCTCATCAAAATATTGTTACTCCTTCAAGATCTATCTTAAAATCTACCTCTTTCATAAAACTCCTCTATTTTCAGAAGCTTTCTTTTCTGTGCTCCCTACAGAATTTCATTTATATTTCTTTTATGATACTCAGAATATTATGGTATAGATCATAGTTATTATGATCTATATGCTTATCTCATTCTCCCCTGTCTCCAGATTCAAGCTCCTTAAAGGGAAGGACTGTATTATTCACTTATTCTGTATATATTATATTGATAAAAAATGTTTATGAGTGCATGTCATATGCAAGGCCCTGTGCTAGGTCACGGTGTATGTATATAAGTAAAGCAGAGTTCTGTTACCTGGGGTCCTGGTTACCCCAGAAAGGGGCTCTTTCCTGTTCATTGTCATGAAGCCAACACACAAAACCAAAAGTGAGTGTCAAGCACTGCAGGCTTTAGTCAATGGCCATGGAATTGGACAAGTGGAAGTGTAGCTCACAAATCAACTTCTTGGTTCCTAAGAAGTGGGAAGTTACAGATTATAGGGCATCCTTAATGAAGGGGCTGGGTGTGAAGAACAATGGGAGGCATCTTATGCTTTTTCTTGGAAAGGGATGGAGATTTTCTAGGAATCAAAGAGCCTCCTTCATTTTGTCCTTTTTTGGTCTCATCCAGTTGTTGTCATGGTGATTGTCAACTGTCTTGGCACTGGTGGGAGTATCAATCAGTATGGAAATTGGATTATAATTGAACTAGAGGTTCTTCAGAGGTTGAGTAAACTGCCTAAGATGGAACCTCTGACCACAGACATACTATTTCCTAAAAATAAGCAGCGTTCAAGCTCAGTAGGAGTTCAGCTATGTTGCATAAACATTGCATTGGGCAAGAAATATGAGGTAGGGGTCCAGCTAAGTCACCTAGGCATTGCAGTAGGTAACAGTTCCATCCATATTCTGCCATGAGGCTTATGGCAAGTGCTCTAAGGGAGAAGTAAGTCCCCTAATGGAGTGGTAAGTACCCTAAGGGAGGAGACAACAAGAATCCCTCATCTGTCTGGCATGCTGTTAAATTTTTAAAGGAGGAATCTGGTGTGGTTGATAAAAGCTGAACAGGGTCTTACAGATGAGTTGTCTTGAGCTGGGCTTTTCTGTGTAAGATATTAACAAGGAGCATGGGTTGAGACAGGGCCTTCTTGAATTAATGAATAAATCCTAGGCAGAGTCCTCCAAGACTTGGAGGCTCTATTTAAGGACAGTCAGTAATCTATTTTGACCAGGGCTTGGACCAAATGGAAGAGAGCAGTGGAAAATAAGCTTGGGAGAGGAGTTTGGGACCTGTCCTAGTAGACCTAGGTGCTTGGTTATAAATAGGTTGGGTTTTATTTGGTTTGATGCCACTGAAAGCTTGTGGACAGTGTCATGGCATGGGCAGGATCTGTTTAAGGCAGTAGTATGTGGTATAATCAGTAAAGGAACCTGGGAGAACAGTTAAGAAGAAGTCTTGACCTGGTCCAAAACAGGTGATCCAAGCTGGGGCTCGAGTGATTGTGACAGCAGGCATGGAAAAGAGAGGACAGGCATGATCACTTGTGCAGGGCACAGCTGATTCAGTTATCCTCCATTACTGAGGATTATGGAATTTATTAGCAATGAGGAGTAACAAGGTGAGAGCCCTTGAAGATGACTCAAGAATTCAGCCTGGCTCTTGACTAGGAGGATGGTAATTCTGATAATATGAAGAAAATGGGGAAGAAGATGGAGTTTTGTGGTGAAGACGACGTCATTTGGTTTAGAATATTTTAGTGGATTTGTATCTCCCCCCAAAAAAAATCCAAGTCTCAACCCCTGGTACCTTTGCAGATGTAATTAAGAATCTCAGGATGAGCTCATCTTGAATTGAGTATGGGCCCTAGGTCCAATGACTGGTGCCCTTATAAGAGAAAGGAGGGGACACACAGACACAAGGGGAAGGGTGTGTGAAGAAAAGGTAGAGATTGGCATTACATAGCCAAAGCATGGCAATGATTGCTAGAACCACCAGACACTAGGAGGAGAGAGGGCTGGAACACAGAGCCTCTAGAATGAAGCAACCCTGCCAGCACCTTTAACTATGGCCTTCCGGCCTTCAGAAATGTGAGAATCGATTTCCATTGTTTTAAACCACCAGTGTTTTGGTAATTTGTTATAGCAGACCTAGGAAACTAATTCAGATTATGTTCAGATTTAAACATAGAGGACAAGAATTTACCAACCAGCTCCATCCTAAACTCCTTATGATCCTTATATGATCCACTGAAAAGATGAATATTCATTGAGAAGATCCTGTTGCTGATATTAGCAACATTTGGTAATGGGGATGGGGTTGGGGGCAAGAGTGGTGGAGTGGTGTTATTTAAAAATGAGGCAGATTCAGTTGATTTGCTTCCCTACAGGAAAAACTATTTCAAAAGCAAGAAGCAATCAGTAATTGAGCATTTACTGAGTTTTTATTTTGTGTCCAATGCCATGCTAAGGACCAAAAGAGATACAAGATAACAGGATTCCATATGGACTCCTGAAATACTCACAATCCTATAATTGAAACAAAACCCTTTAGGAAAGCTAATACGTAACCAATTGGTAAGGGAAGTAAGGAATATTGAACTGCATATGGAAACTGTTTCTTTTTTATTAGCTACTTGAATTTTTTTTTTTTAAATTACCATTGAGTTTGAGATTCTGTGACAAAGTCACTCAGAATCAAGGGTGTGTTCCTTGATCCCTTAAAGTTAAATTACTTCTTGGCTTGAGGCATGATGCATGCTAAATTAACACAAGAGCCCTGGAGTTTTCAGGCTGAGAAATCATCCTTTCGCTTCTCGCTTCCTTGCTGGGAAAATGCTCTGCAGCCCGCAGAATCAGCAGCGGGTAGAAGCATAATCACCTTCCTCGTCATGTAAACTGAATGCGTTCATGAACTGTCTTATCTAAATGGTTTGACAAATTCTCTGTTCACCTGGCTAATTGCATCAGGCCCTCTCCTTTTCCCTCCACTGCTGGAACTTGACAGGTGCACGTGTCAGTATTGCCCAGCGGCTGAATGCGCCCTGGACAAGAACTCCCAGCGCATCACTGCAACCTGGAGAGAACCAAGGGCCTTGTTTGCTGCCCCAGGGAATGCTGCAGGGCATTACTTCTGATAAGAAAGGAAATTTCATATTCATTTCTAGATACCTCTTGGCAAAGCTGTGCCAAGCTTGTATTGGCTTTTTCCAGAGGCTGGTGAGCAAGAACAGGGAGTCGAATGGACCTGGGACATGAGGACAGGCTAAGTGATCCCTCATTCTAGCACTGTCACTATGACTTGCCTCCCGACAGTCCATTTTGTTTTGTTCCCCATCTGGATGCATTGCAATCCCCTTGGAACCATAGGATGGGGAGTCAGACCTAATGCCCACCTATGCTATAGGTCAAAAATTGTCTGTGGAGGCTGTAGAAATTAAACTATGGTGTTCATGGCTCCCAGCACTAACAAAGGACATCAGTCACCTCTCCTGTGTGAACTCTTCCAGTGAAGGAAAAAGTGATTACTTGTGAATCAAGCCTTGAGGCAACTGGGAATCTTCTTGTTGCTGATAATCTCTTACTCTGGACTTGTTTCTGTAATGTGCAAAGATTTTTGCCCCTACTTTTCCTTTCTTTTCAGAAAGAGGAAGCTGGTTGGTTAAGGCATCTGAGCCAGCCCTGGGTGTCAAGGTAAGAGAAATGAGGACACAATTTCTGGAAATAGCATCCCAAAGATGCTGTTTGCAGGGCAACCTCTCGTCAGCACAGACCATTTAAAAAGGGTGCAGAACGCTTCCATGCTGTGGAAAGCTGAGGGCATGGGGAAGGCAGTGGTCTCCTGTTTCAGATTTGGGATCTTTAGGATGTTTGTGAGGTGTTCCTGTTTGTCACTTTCTTTGAATTTAGAGATTACCCTGCTTGGGGATAAGGGAATGAATGACAATGAGGTTCTTAAGTAGGACACAGAGTGTCTCTGTGACCTTTCCAGACTCTTCCTTGGGAATCCTGGTAATTAGAGGGGAAAGATAAAGGGAAGGTATCTTAGCTCAGGCTTCCACAACAAAGCACCACAGACAGGGTGGCTTAAACAAAAGAAATTTATTTTCCCACAGTTCTGGAGGCTGAAAGTGCAAAATCAAGGTGTCAGCAAGTCTGGGTCTTTCTGAGGGCTGTCTCCATAGCCTGTGGATGGTCTTTTCCCTGTCTTCATATTTTCTTCCATCTGTACATCTGTGTCCTGATATCCTCTTATAAGGTCACAAGTCAACTACTGGATTGGATTGGGGCCCACCCATATGACCTCATTTTTAATTAATTACCTCTTAAGACTCTCCAAATATAGTCACATTCTGAGGTACTGGGGATTAGGACCTCAATGTATGAATTTGGTGTGGCGGGGTGGGGGCAGGGTGCACAATTCAGCCTAAAACAGAAGGGAATTATTCTACAAGTTCAAGTTCAGTTTCATAACCAATAAACCTTGATTGCCTTATCGGGGTTCTCACCTTTGAGAATTGGATTCAGGCCAATGGGACTTTTCTGGGGAGAGTTGTATATCAGAAAGGCCTGAATTAACTTAATTACACTTGAGGGGTAGGAATGGTATTCACAGCTAAAAGTTTAGTGCTCAAATTGTGCATCTCATCTCTCCAGAATGTGTATTACTGATGCCTTGAGATGGGGTAAGTAATTACTTGGGACAGAGAGCTGAGTGCCTTCTCATTCTGGGGGTCCCTGATTAGGCTAACTTGAGATCCTTTGTATTAGCATCCTCGTTTCAGTCTGTTAGGGTCTTGCTTCTGCACGCTGTGGGAATGTCTCCTGTTTTAGAGGCAAAGGACTGGTTACTTACATACTAAAAAGAACAATCTTAACAGTATTCATTTGGTCTTAAAAAAAAAACACCTTGTTGCTCTAGAAGTCAGTCTTTAAAAACACACAGGAGGAACCCAAGACTTAATTTTGTATAATTTTCTACAACATCTTTTGTTGTTTAAATGATATGTTCCCAACTAACCGAACACAGAAGTAGTGAATGAACTTCAACTCGGCCAAGTGCTAACAATCTGAGATGACAGCAGATCCTCCCAGCTGTGAAGTTTATGCTGAACAGAGTGGCCTGAATCCTTTATGGCTATTGATTTTGCTTGCAATTCCCTTGCCAGTGTACAAAAATGATTGTTTCTGGTCGGCTTCCTCTGGACATCTTTTGATGACTCACACTGTGCCAGTTTTGTGAACTCAGGTGTGCACTGACATTCCCGCTTCATGCCATCTGCTCTTCTATACAGAAGGTTGAAGGTTAAGACCAGGGAACAATGGAGCTTCTCTCCTTTTCTTTCAACTCTTAGGTTCTCTTGCTGAGAGCTGTGTTCTTCTGAGGACCCATGTTTGCACACAAAATGCTGGTTACCTTATTTATATGCCCTAGAAATGAAAAGCTTTTGGATGATATTTTACCTGCAGGGATAGTAGCCAATGCTTCAGGGTACCGCAGTGTCTGACTTCTTGACATCAGCTTTTTGATAAAAGCTCATTATCACTGGGTGGGAGGTCAGGAATGACACATTCTAAGCTTTAGGCACATGGTATGAAGAGTTACACATAGCAGGGGATATTGTAGCCCCGCTTCAGCATTAAATATGAAGAACATTAATTAAGATTGGAGTGGGGAGATTTACCAAACCCTTAGGGAAGAAAAACTGTTTAACAGACTTTTATTTTCTTGCTGTTGCTAGTGATCCTGAAACTAGGATTTGTGTAATTAACTGGTTCCTTGTGGAGTAGCTCTTCTACCTCTTACATACGGTTCTTAAAATATAGTTAATATTTTAAAAAAGAAGACTTTTCACACTGTAAGTACTCTATAATTACTTGGTGAATTAATTATGTAACAATTGATTCCAGGATAAACAAAATGTGGTGTATGCTTACAATGGAATATTATTGAACCGTAAAAAGGAATGATATTTTGATACATACTACCACATGGATGAAACTTGAAAACAATGTGTTAAGTAAAATAAGCCAGACACAAAAAGGAGAAATATTGTATGATTCCACTTATATGACATACCTGGAATAGACAAACTCAAAGATGCAGAAAGTAGAATAGTGGTTACCAGGGGCTGTGGGTAGGGGAAATGGGGAATTAGGTAAGAGTTTCTGTTTGGGATGACAAAAAAGTTATGGGAGTGGATAATGGTGATGGTTATACAACATTATGAATGTGCTTAGACACTCTAAAAATGGTTAAAATGATAAATTTTTATTTTGCTTGTTTTACCATAATAAAGTTTTAAAATGTTGATCCCAATGCAGAAAGGATATTTGAGACTTATACACATACAAATATATAAATTTAAATGTTTTATTACTTAGACATATATTACTTGAGCTTAAACACCTGCCTGAGGGCAGTTTTTCTGTGGATTTGCTACTAATCAGCAATAGAGAAAACTTCTACTCCAGGCTGTTACCAGGGCTGTAGTCTCAGACAGTTGAAGCCCAATTCCTACTCAACTTTTTATTGGAAGAAATAATAAAATTTATGGAAAATATCTCAAAGGATATGGAGTTCATTAGTTTTTCAAGAAATTGTAATTTTAGCCCTGGATCAAGCCAGATGTCCAGATTTTTATGTGTTTTTTTTTTTTCTTTGCTAGATCACTTTAGTGAATTGTACTTTGGTGTCATATGTGACAAGAAGACATTATAGGAGACTCCCTACTGTGTATACTTAGAGACATTGTTAACTAATTACTCTGCACTTCAAATGTGGATGATAAAGGATCCTTTAAGAATTTGCCTGAGGTAGGGAAGGTTAACAACTTGGAAGAAATTTCTCAATGACACGAAGCTAACACTCATGAGTTATATGGTATTTTATATCGTGTTCAGTGTGACCATAGTGTGTCTATTTTCTTCTTCGCTTTGGCTACTAGCATGCTCACAGCCTAATTTATGAACCATATCAGTAATAATTTAGCACCTTACAACATACATTTCTGTGGACTTTTTCTCATGTTCTTAGTAGCCTCTTTTTATGTTGTCTGCTTTACATAGTATATATGTTTTGTAAATTAACTCATTTGTTTTTGAAATTAGATGGCATACTAGTACTAGTTAGGGTTCTTCAGAGAACCCTGACCTAGACAGTGTGTGCATGTGTCTGTATGTGTGTAGAAAGAAAGAGAGTAGGGGGAAAGGATTTATTTTAAGAAATTTTCTCATACAACTCTGGGAGTTGGCAAGTCTGAGGTTAAAAGGGCAGGCTACCGGGTTGGAGATCCAAGGAAGAGTTATGTTGCAATCTTGAATTTAAAGGGAGGCTGGAGACAACATCTCTTCTTGGGGGACCTCAGTCTTTTCTCTTAAAGCCTCAACTGATCAAACAAGGCCTATTCACATTATGAAAGACAATCTGCTTTATTCAAAATCTACTGATTTAAATGCTAATCACATCTTAAAAATACCTTCTCAGCAGCATGGGCTGAGGTCTCACCAAACAGAGGGGCACCATAGCCTAGCCAAGTCGACACATAGAACTAACTACTACTAATCAGGCGTGGTGCTACGTGCCTGAAGTCCCATCTATCAAGAGGCTAAGAGGATTGCTTGAGCCCAGGACTTTAAGGCTATAGTGAGCTATGATCATACCATTGTATTCTAGCCTGGGCCAGAGTGAGATCTCTTACAAAGAAAGATATAAATATATAATAGAATTTTCTTAAAATTGGGCATAATTTTTGTCTTTTATATTTGCTCATGTGAATGCATATAGGGAAACATTCCAGTTCCCTCCCACCACCTCATCTGGGTTCAAGACTCATGTTGTCATTATTTCATCAGCTGGTAGGGCTGTCTTCCAAACCAGGTTAAATGGTACAGAGTCTTCATTGTGGATGTGTTGAATGCGTGAATGTGTGAATGCTGCGACCTGCCAAATACCCTGATATATGCCAGTGTTATAGAGAGTTCTGCCAGGTCTTTGGTAAACAGACATTTTTGTGGAGGGACGTGATGAAGTGTATGATTTCACCAGTTATTACCATTCTTAATTAGACGGGGCCCAGGTGTGTGTTAATAAAACGCTGGTTCACACTCTCTGTAATGTTAATGGCCCCACCTTGACTTGATTCCAGGGATTTCATGCATTTGAGATTGTTCAATTGACTGTATTGCTGTCCTGTTCTGAAATGTCTCCGAACATCCAGAAACCTGCCTTTTGTTAGAAAACATTCCAGTTGTTCAGGAACGTAACTCATTGTCAGCAGTGGCTCTTACCTTATCTTTATTATCTCTGGTAGGCTGATTACTCTGAGTGCAAACCTTTTCACTGTTCCAGAGAGGAGCCTGACAACCACATTCTGTTTCTCAAGGTAAGAATGGCAGCTGTTACAGCAGCCCTCAGCTTTTCATTTGGGAGCTCTGGTTAGGTAGTTTGGAGTGGACTTCTGAAAGTCCTGGGACTCTGTCTTTTTCCCATCTCCTCGGCAGTTTGCCAGGTTTCCCATCCTAAACCCTCACTGCTCACTGTGGTCCTGCGGTTTGGAAGTTTGGCTTGAGCTTAAGTTACATTTCTGGTGAACCAAACGGGGGGTCCCCATGCTCAGCGAATGGTTAGTAGATCAAAGACTTCTCTGCTTACCACAGAAGCTAATTTGGTCAATTGAAAGAGAACTTCCTCAGAGTAATCTTCTCAGTGGTAGATAGGGGCTATGTCGGGGGTATGGAGCAATGTTCAAAAGTGTCTGCAGTAAGTGACATTGCTGAATACACCTAGAATGTGTGTGCACTAATTACTGAGCATTTTTAATTACAGGACCTTTACATGTTAAGCCTTAGGAAATATTTACTGATCCAAAACAGGACTAGAGTCTTGCCCCAACAAAGAAGAGAGACAGCATAGATGGATGTGGGCACATTGAACGTTATGTGTTCAACTGATGATAGCTTTTTACTTGATGCATTTTGCCTTTTGGTTTTAGGCGTGGTGCTTATTGCACAGGTTGACCAGGTTAGTGTGTCAGGCCTGACTCCATTTTTCTAGGTGAAGACATTAAATCAGATATCTGATTTTTCTGAGGGCAGGCAGCAAATGCCAAGGAATACCTGTGTGAGACTTGGGGGACTGGCCCTGGTCGTCTGAGTAGTCTTTTTGGCTATCAAGACTATCAAGTACCAGCCCAGAGGCCTTCTGCCTTGCAGACAGACCTCCCACTTTGCATCTGATCGGTGGAAGAGAGGGAGGAAACATGCAAAGCAAATTATCTGAGATTATGAGCTGATCTGGCCAGGGCCATGTTTATGTTATGTTTCTCGCCTAAAGAGCAGATTGAATTATTAGCGTCTGTGTTTGTTAATGATAATTATATGTTTCAAGTACAAAGCAGAATTCTGTAAAGTATCTGCTAAGATGCCTTTCTAAATGGATAACATTTTATGACCCTGGTAAGGCCCAAGACAACAAGCAGGAATTTGTATATTATCATCACTCTTTTCCCCGGGGCATATCGGGTGGTGTGTGAGCTGTAACTTCAACTTGAGAGTCTGCTAGTAAGAAACCCAAAAGACATAAAAATCAGGGGAATGACAATCTAGTCTTAAGACAGATGGAGACATTGGGTCATTTTCCAAAATAAGGAAACGTAATTCTTTGTTAGTAACAGTGTTAAACAGTGTCAGGATCATCATCATCACCATGGTGATAAAATGTAACTCTAGCATTAACCGTCTCTGTCCCCACCATCACTACAGTTAACGTTTGTGCTTTCTTACTCTCTAACAGACACTAAGCATTTTGTATGGATTCTCTCTCTCACTCTGCACAGCATTCCTGTGAGGAAGGGTCTATTAATAGCCACCTTTTACAGTTCAAACTGACACTTACCTAAGAGATTAGATAAGTTGCCCAAAGTTAGACAATCAAGCCAAAAAGTGGCAGAACTGCGATGTAACCCATTGAACAGCACAGAATGGGGCCAATCCCACATGGCTGTGCTTTACTCAATGTCCACACTCACCCCTGCTTGCGTTGCCTTTTGCCCCTGACCACTACCTGCTGTTGACATTTTATCTCTTCTGCACGAAAGTAGTCAAAAAATTCAAGAGCATTTAAGTAGTTCAAGATCATTAAAGCATATTTGGCCTATGGAGAACAGCAGAAAGAATTAAGAGTAAAGATCACCCAATTTTAAAAGGTGCCAGTTGTCGTCACGAACACGTTAGTGTATTTTGCTGCTGTTTCCCCTTTCTATATAGTTTTTTCACATAGTCTCTATAGACTTAAGTTTTGAACTTTAAATATAAGTCATTTCTTGTGCTTTTGCCTATTTTAATGGCTGCTGAGTACTCTATTAAATGTGTGTGGTTAGAGAACTTTAATCTACTCAACAAGAAGTTATAATCTTGACTTGCTCCTACATGATAAGTGCAGAGTTTCTGCCGCCCCGCCCCCCACCATATTTGATAGCTAATTTCTGTTTTCTGAGCAACTGAGTTGTAATTATGGGGTGGCTGCATCCCCTCACATTGTAAATACCTTGTATCTTGAGAGGGGTCTCTGTGGGGTGGGTCAGGGGTCCCGCTGGCCTGGAGCCCAAATCCAGCTCTGTACCAAAGCTAGCTGCAATTTCTTGGGTTAGTTACTTTATTTTATGGCATCTTCATCTGTGAACATCTCATCAGCTCTGTAATTCCACACAGTCAGGAGTTTTCTGAACTCTCTTGATTCATAACCTGATCACTTTCAATAGATTCAGCAATTTTGGTTGGGCTCAGTGGGGTTAGTCTGAGATGATTTAAGCAGGGGATTTTGTTTTTCACGATGATCAGACCTGTAAACTCTTAGAAGAATTGTCTTATTTTTATATAATTCTTGCTATTTCTGCTTCTGCACCCTCAACAACTTTTTCCTCCATGCTGACATATCCACAAAATAGATACTACAAAGAATGAGCTCAACAAACAAGAAGAAACAGGTAATGCACAGACAAAGGCTACCGGGCTTGTGTAAGAACCTTTAGCACCGTGGCTGTTCAGCTTACCAAATAATTGAGTAAGATCGTTTTCATTTAAATGTGGTAGTTTTGTTTATAACAAACAGGGACTTAAGCTTCCAGAGCCTTTCATCACATATTTCAGAGCAATTTCCCTATAAAGTTGAGTATCAGTTCTTCCCTCATGTTACAGGGGTGGGAACACTGATTTATGGAGCTTGCTATTTTTTCCCCCTGTGTCCTAGAGTGAAATAACCT
Organism: Aotus nancymaae; assembly: GCF_030222135.1. Lineage (NCBI taxonomy): Eukaryota > Metazoa > Chordata > Mammalia > Primates > Aotidae > Aotus > Aotus nancymaae. Next base: position 62,838,336 of record NW_026988442.1, on the reverse strand, counting down.
TTGGTTTAGGTCACAGTAAAATCACAGCTTAGAGTGTAATCATTCTCTTGTGGTGGGAAGGGAAGACTTTCACTCTAACCTGTGGGGTCAACAACTGGGTCTGTGAAATAAACTGACAACAGGCAGATTAACAGGAGAAAAGGTATGCAAATTTATTACATGCATAAGGGCATAAGGAAAAAAGTGAATATCCAAAGACACAGTCAGATTTTGGAGCTCATATACTCTCTTCACAGGAGAGACGGGAGGAGGGATATAGGCAACTAAGGGAAGAGTAAATGATTTTTCGGGAAGATGAATGGGCCCTCAGAAGAACAAATGGGAGATACACAGTAGTTTGTGACAGGGTTTGTCTGGGTGGGGTGTGTGTTCTAGTGTCCTTACCTGTAATAAGAGTTAATCTCCCCTGGTTGATGAAGCTTCTATGGAGAGAACTGATGACAACCAAGTTCCTTTTGGAGCACCTGTCTGTCTTTAGGCAGAGAAGGGGAGCCCAGAGAAAGCCTCTCTCTGCGTTTGCTGTTTTTCAAATGACTTCAGCTCAAAATAGTCATTACTAATACAGTATGTTTTAGAGTGGCATATCCTGAAGTCCTTCACTTGCTTTGACCAGCAGAATAAAATGGAGGCATTTGGAGCTTCCTGCATTCTTGGAGCCACAGATCTGGACCATGGAAATGACATGATTGGTTCCGACTGGCTCCCTTGATTCTCCCCTAGTGATGCTGACCTTGAATTGGTTGGCTCGTTCCATGAAGGTGTCTACCCACACTGTTGTGCAATATTCAAGTGTTCTGGAATAACACTGCTTCCAAGGAAGCCAAATTCATGCATTTCTGGCTTTGTATTGTATTGTAGACCAAAAGGAACAAACAAAATCCTGCATTCCCATGATATCCCTCTACGAGAATCTAACTTGGCACTCTGCCTTGGTGCAGAAAGCTTGCCTCCATCTTCCCAAATCCGATCACTAATTTGTCTTAGCTTTTCCCAAGTGAATGTGCTGCCTCACTGGCCCTAGGTGGGTGAGATGAGAGCTTGGAAGCACCACGTGATGGTTGGTAAACCTGCTGGCAAATAACCAAGTGGCCTGGTTTTATGTATGTGTGTTTGAAATGCTATTGATAATAAAACATCATTTGTGTAGGGCCTTGTATCAGTTATCTATTGCATAACAAACCACCTCAAACATAGTGGCTTAAAACAACAACTGTTTTATTTGCTTATGATTCTGTGGGTCAGCAATTTGGGCACTCTTGCTAACATTGCCATTTGGCCTCAGCTGGGTGGTTCTTTTGTTAGTTTCACCTGGGGTCACTCATACCCTGCACTCAGCTGGTACCTGGGAGCTAGGTGATCTAGGGCATCTCAGCTGGGATGACTCATCTCTGCCATATGGTCTCCCCTTTCAATAGGCTAGCTCAACCTCCTTCACATGACAGAACTTTCTGACAAGAGGATGAGAGCAAAACCTCAGAAATTACATAGCCTCTCTTCTGCCATGTTCTGTTGGTCAAAGGAAGTTTTAGATCCAGCCCAGATTCAATGGGAGGGGATTGGAAATAGACTCCACCTCTAACTCAGAGTAGCTACAAAGAATTCATAGCCATTTTACATTTATTGCAGGCTCTTAACTTTGATATAAAAGCAATCTGAAATTATTTTAAAATTATTTTATTTTGTCTTTGAAAAATCCTGGAAAAGGGGATAGTCTTGTCAGCCCATCTGAGAGAAGTCTGGAAAGCAGAGGTCTTTGGCAATGTACATAAGAATATAATAAAGTTAATAACAACACAAGCAGACACTAATATTGTTTTTACTGTATGTCCAGCACTATTTTACTGTATGTCCAGCACTATTACATATCATAGCTCATTTGGTCATGACAAGATCTTATGATTAGGTATGATTTTTATCCCCAATTTATAGGTAAGAAAACTGAGACACAGAGAGGTTAAATAACTCCCCTCGAAGTCATATAGCAGCTAAGTGGGATTCCACCCCAGGAGGTCAGGCTTCATAGTCTACCTGTTAACCCTAATGCTTCTTGAGTCAATGGAAATTAAATCTTTGTGACTCTTAGCAGAGTTGTCTCTTGGACTGTGTGGTTTTTCTAGAGACAGGGGGATTGGCTATTTAGAGATGGTTGCTAGGCCTTCCTAGGTACACCCAGGTGACCAAACATGGTTCTGTCACATTGTAGGAAACCCTAATTAGATGTAATAAAGACACTCATGATCCCATGGAACACAGAGTAATTCTCCTGAGCCCACTGGTATTTCCTGGGGGTAGGGGCGGGGGCAGAGGGTTCTTATTCTTCTCTTTGATTGCAGGCATTTGAAGAATGAGGATATTTAATAATGCCTTCTGTAACTTTCAGATAGCCTCTTGTTTTTAGGCTTCAAGTAATCAGAAAGACAGCCCCAGAGAAAAGAATGTTGTGTTTATTTAGCTTTTTGTTTGAGGACTATCCCAAGCAAAGTGTGGGTTGATAGCCTTTTAAATCCAGTGTTTGTTGAACTTAATTCAGTCCAGTGTCCAGGTAGAACAGGTGGTTTATCTAAGAAAAATGACAAATTTTACTGACATTTTTGAGGTCACCCTTTCAGCCATGAATAAAGTAGCTCATAGTACCAATATGAGTTGCAGTAAGAAGTTACTTAATCTCTCTGTGCCTCAGTTTTCTCAGCTATAAATTAGGGACCCTTTCTGTTTGAGGGGCATGGACACATTTAGGAGACAGGACTAGACTTGTGTCTCAGGATCGTCCTACCTCATTCTCCATTTAGCTCTGGAGTGAGGGAGAGACTGCCAATCTAAGGCTTAAGGGAAGGCACTCTGGCTGCCTAGCATCTTCTCTCTCCCTTAAATCCCATCCTTGTCTCTTGACTCTACAACTGGCCCCCTGACATCCTCATCATCTTATGTGGGCTCAGGTTGGCATCGATGTCTATTCCATTGCTATTGAGAGTGTTTGCTACAACTCTGCACTCATGAGAACTTACATGTTCACCCTAATATGAACTCCAGCTAGACTCTGAGCTGGAAAAAGGGCAATCTGGACATGTACGGCCCCACCAGAGAGGAAATATCATGGGATGGGGACTAGGAAGACCCAGGCTGCAGATTGCCCAGCCCCTTCCATCATTCTCACCTTCCCACATCAAGAACTTCTCAGAAGGACAGCTTTCTTGCTTGTCAACCATGACATCCTAGGAATATTTTCCCGTACCAGTGGAAACTCTGTTAACTTCATAATCCTTTCCTTCAACTAATCTTGAAGAGTTTATAATCCTCTTCTGCATTAAATATTTTTTTTCTTGTGGATGCTCATTTTCCTCTTTTGTTATTCAAACCAGCTGGGACAGTTTATCCCCCTAGCATAGAAATGAAAACCTGACAGGCAGGTCTCTGCAGCCGAGATTGGGCTGGTTCTCTCTCCAAACAGTGTTTTACTCTTGGCTGCTGCCACTGAATAGCTCAGCCTGCCATTATGACAGAATGGCCCAGAACAGACTACAGGCAGGAAGCATCTTTTGTTTCAGAGGGCTTTGGAGCTGTTTTTTTCCCTGCCATAAACTTAATTGCTTTCTGTGATGTATCTGGCAAACATACCAGTATCTTTTCTGCTTCCTCCTGCTTGGTCAATCTGGACTACCAAAGCCTGCAGCTTTGCTTTTTAGGAGGTCTGGTTGATCAACATGAGTTTGGCTTTGCTAACATGGCCTATTTTGGGGGACTAGTGGTGCCCAGGAGAAGGATGTTGAGTGTGGTATGTGTGTGGTGGGGTATAGGGGAGAGACAGCTGGGTCTTCTGGGACAGTGGGGAAGCAGGCATGATTTAGTGGGCTCAGAAAATTGTGGTTCACCACAGGATCCTCGTGTGCATGAGTAAGTCATCCTACTTCCTGAAAGGGAGGTTTTATTCACCTTATCCCCATAGAGGATGTTTCAGATGTGGCAATTCCTTTAAATCACTGCAATTTTGACTCACCCTAGGATTCCTGGGTTTAATTGTTCCCCTTTCTTGTTGGTTTTATGACCACTGTTGCAGGAAAGACAATACTTGAAAGCTTGTGGAAGCCCCTCCTTTTGATTTTTTTCTGAAGATGATTGCTTAACAATAATAAACATATAAAGAGTTTTTTTTGTTGTTGTTTGTTTGTTCGTTTTTAAAGAACTTTGGGCCAGGTGTGGTGACTCATGCCTGTAAACTTTGGGAGACCTAGGTAGGTGGGTCACGTGAGGTCAGGAGTTCAAGACCAGTGTGGCAAATGTGGCAAAACCCCGTCTCTCCAAAAATACAAAAACCAACCAGGCACGGGGGCATTTGCCTGTAGTCTCAGCTACTCAGGAGGCTGAGGCAGGAGAGTCATTGAACTGAACCAGGGAGTCGGAGTTTGCAGTAAGCCAAAAGAAGAAAAAAAGAACCTTGCTCTAGGCTGGTTCTTGGCGAGGAAGACAAGCTAGGGATGGTGCTTTGAATGGTCAAAGGCATATTTACTCATTTGCACGTGCATCCGTCAGGTTCCAGTCCACAGTAGCAGCCACTTTAGCAACGTTCTCATTATCCTCAGTGGCACCTTCTTTTTTTTTTTTTTTTTTTAATTGCATTTTAGGTTTTGGGGTACATGTGAAAAACATGCAAGATTGTTGCATAGGAGCATACGTGGCAGTGTGATTTGCTGCCTTCCTCCCCTTCACCTATATCTGGCATTTCTCCCCATACTATCCCTCCCCAACTCCCCACCCCCCCGCTGTCACCCCCACTCCCCCCCAACAGACCCCTGTGTATAGTGCTCCCCTCCCTGTGTCCATATGTTCTCCTTGTTCAACACCCACCTATGAGTGAGAACATGTGGTGTTTGATTTTGTGTTCTTGTGTCAGTTTGCTGAGAATGATGGTTTCCAGGTTCATCCATGTCCCTACAAAGGATGCGAACTCCTCGTTTTTAATGGCTGCATAATATTCCATGGTGTATATGTGCCACATTTTTCCTGTCTAGTCTATCATCGATGGGCATTTGGGTTGGTTCCAGGTCTTTGCTATTGTAAATTGTGCTGAGTGGCACCTTCTTTAAAGCTTGTTATCAACAATCCAACCAAAGCCTTGCATTTCATATTTAACCTGAAGCTTCCCTTGAAATTTCATCCTCAGGAAGTCTTTCTAGAATGGAGATGAAAACCTCTTCTGTGTCTAAACATGACAAGCCCATGCACGATTTGCCGGTTCTCACCATGATCATTTCCATATTTAAACTGGGAATATTGAGTTCTGTCTGTTATCAGCTGTGTTTCCCCATGCCTGTTCTCTGAATGTAGGTCCTTGCTAGAACAAAAAGCGTAAAGATTGTTATTCCTGGATGGCAGATCGTGTAACCACCAGTGTGGTGCCACCAGACAGATGACGAATGACTGTGTTTGGACAATAATGGAACCTGCAGCACACACTCTGATCGTAGGGGTCCAGCTTCTCTTTTGCATTAAGTCTCAGGTATGCCTCGATCAAGTGTGTGTTCAAGCCTTTTTAAGTTTACTTTGGAGCCTTAGCAGTGTACCCAAACAGATTATTGCCCAAATCACACATGGTATGAACCTATTTAGGTATTATGTAACAGAACTCTAATGGGCAACAATTATATAGACAGTTACTTGTCCTCTATTAAATCAGTGTATTTTCTATAGGTTTGTTAATAGTACTTCATTTGTAATTAAACTATATTTTAACATATCCCCTCCAAAAGGGTAAATTAGAGTAATGCAATATGGAAATGGTAAGAAGATTCAGATTAATTAGGAAATGAGAATCCCTAATTCATTCATGGACCCACTCTTGGGGGTCTAGGTGAGAGACCCAGCTCTCTCTCACTTGTCCACTTTCAACACACACATCACACTCATGTCCTTCTCCTGGGCACCACTGATTCCCCAAAATTGGCAATGTTAGCAAAAGCCAAAGGCAAACTCATGTTAATCAACCAAACTTAATAAAAAGCAAAGCTGGCAGGCATTGGTAGTCCTGGTTGACCAAACAGGAAGTAGTGTTACTCTGGAAGTCTGATTGGAGCATGACTCTAAAGGGGAATAAGGTTCTCAATGGTCAAGTCTTTAAACTGGACTTCCACGTTAGAGGGTTTTACTGTTCCTTGTCAACATGTGCATCTGGCTTGCTTCAAAAAGACACTGCATTAGTTGTATAAAAGGGATTCCTAAAATAACCAAGTGTGTGACCTAAGAGAGACAACCAGCTAGTGTTCCTATAGGATTTCTCTCCTGAAACTAAAGTTACAAATATCTTCTCTTCCATTTTTCACCTATCTTCAGTCGATCCCTGTTATCACCAGAGGCCAAATGGATAGTTCTGGGGATTGCTTTCCTTGAGTTGTGAGCTGAAATGCAGACTTTAAATACAGGGTTTTAAGATGTTAGGGAGGAAAGCGACATTGATTTATTTGTTCTGTTCCCTGCCAGCCTGAGAAACCTGTCCCGTCAGGTAATGAACAACTGTTCTTATCCTAACTTCAAGAGAACGATTACTCATCCCATCATTACCACTCCCCCTGAGTCATCCAAGCTGGTGCATTTTGGTTTCCACTGAATAAGAATCTCCAGGCAATGGGAGTCTAGGGCCAAGGATTCTGATTAGTAATATGAATTATATGAATGTGCCTTGGCCACAGAAGTTGTGGCTCCTTCCCGAAAGATATTTCATAGGCCCAGGTCTTCAGCCATGTCTCTATTTGAGAAATTGTATTGGTCGGTATTGCCAAAAGTGGCCATCTTATTGGTCAGTACAGAACGATTATATGAGTGACCAGACTCTACAGCTAGTCTGGTTGATCACAAGGGCAAAGATACAGCTATGACAATGGATGGCGATTTGCCTGTACCTCTTGCCTGTAATTTCATAGTCATATTGCATGTTAACCACTCAGTATTTGGTGGGGATTTTAGTAAATCTTCTTTCAGGCCTTGTTCTTGTAACAGTGCTGAGAGGGCGTTCACACTTGACATGTGCCATCATAGATGAGGACTATTGAAAGGCAGCTGGAGTCATTTCCATTTTACAAATACCATCTGTCTTCTATCACTTCACTGTTCTCTGTGCTATTCTTGGGTCCTGTTGTGCCTGATTTGGGAGACAAATGTCTCCCAAATTGGATTGTCCTGGATTAATTTTGAATGTATGGGTAGTTATAGAAATCCACATTGATAGCCATGTGTGTTCAGTTCATTTCAAGGTTCAGTTTATTTCAGAAGTCTTAATATTTGTATTCATTACAGATCTAGAGACACATAGCTTTGAGTAGGAGCTGTATTTTGAAACATCGTGGTTCATGGGAGAACCTGGCATGTAGAAAATCAAAAGAAAATACTCAAGGCAAAATGCTGAATGTAAGTTTGTGGGTTAATAGAAAATCCTGCTTCTTTTCTACAAATTCTTAACCTAATCCTTCCTAGGTTTAAATAAAACCAACAATCACTATTATAGCAGCTATTCTGTCACCTTTCTCTGTCTTCAGGCACTTGAAATACATCATTAAACAACATCAGAATTAATCCAAGGCCCTTTAGACTTTAGACAGAGCTCCTTGGGGCAGGAACCTTGTCTTCTTCATCTTGAATCCTTAGAACTAAGAAAAATAAATGTTTTATAAGCAGGCATACATGAAATAATTAGTAGCTGTGAAAATAAAACAAATGGTGATCCTGAAGCCCCGGCAGTTTGACAGCATGTCCTGTAGGGTCAGTGTGAGATAGGACCTGGTTGCAGGCGGGAGCAGCCACTCTGGGACTCTCCGATAAGGCCTGAATGGAAAGGCAATAATGTGTGCCCGGGAGCGGGTTGACTTTACTGTTGCCTGCAATTCCTGTGTTGAAATGGGAAGGCTGAGCCGAGGCAAATGCTAAGGAAACAACACCAACTCTTTTATTACTCTCCACAACATTTATAGCCAAGTCCTATTCCATGCCCTTCTCCTTGAGGCATTCTGACAGTCATTTTAATGATTTATTTTCTTTTTCACAATCAAAAAACAAATAAAATATTTTATTACCTTTTGGGTAGACTTGATGTCTTTCTCTTTATTTCATCACTTTCTGGGTCTGTAAAATTCCCCTTCCCTTTCAGTTTTTATTACTCAAAGATAGGAATTCTGTTTTTCTCATTCCTTATGTGAGAGCTTTTTTTTTGAAGTCAGGTTTTTTTTTTTTTTTTTTTTTTATCATTTATCCCCAGCCTATTTTCTAGTTGTTAGTTTGTATCTGTGAATATCATGGTTGGAGAGGAAAGGGGTATATGGAAAGGAAGACTTGAGAAAGGCCACATGTTTACAATAACATATGGATTGCAGGGAAAGGTTTTGAATAAGAAAATTACTTTTCAATGCTCTTCTCCACTATTTAAAGATATAAGAACATTGGCAGTATGGTGTTGAAGATGTGGTTGTGTTGGTTTAGGGAAAAAACAATCTAGTACTGAAATTTGCTCTGTGGTTTCTTTCCCAGGATCTATAATAAAAACCAATGATCTGTGTGAGAGCCCATGGCATTGTGATTCCCCTCCATCCTGAATTGCATGTCTTCAATCTGAGCACCCTGCTTTATGGCTCCCAGGCTCCTGGTTTCTACCCTCTGCCTCATTTTACGTATCCCTCTGTATTAGCTTATTCTTACACTGCTAATAAAGATATATCGAGACTGGGTAATTTACTAAGGAAAGAAGTTTAATTGACTCACAGTTCAGCATGGTGGGAGAGGCCTCAGGAAACTTACGATCATGGTGGAAGGGGATGCAAACATGTCCTTCTTCACATGGCGGCAGGAAGGAGAAGAATGAGCAAAAGGGGGGAAAATCCCCTTATAAAATCATCAGACCTTGTGAGAATTAACTCACTGTCACAAAGATAGCAGCATGGGGGTAGCCACCCCCGTGATTCAATTACCTTCTACTGGGTCCCTCCCATGACATGTGAAGATTATAGGAACTACAATTAAAGATGAGATTTGGGTGGGGACACAGCCAAACCATATCAGCCTCCTTACATTAAGGTGTCAGTGGCAGGATCTCCTCCTTCAGACCAGTCATCATGGGCTTCAAAACCAACCTGACTACATGCATGGATTTGTAAAGACAAAGCCCTTCTTGGAGAGGTGATTTCAGGTCAGAGTTGATGCAGCATGTGCTTGTGCCTTGTTCAGTGGTACAACCAGGACATCTGTTCTGTGGATCTCCTAATCAGAACTGGATGTAATATTCCAAAGAAGATCACACTCATTGTGATGGTCTGGGATGCTTGGATAACTAGTAAAACATTATTTCTGGGTGTGTCTGTGAGAATGTTTCTAGACGAGATGAGCTAAACTTTAATTGGTAGATGGCCCTCTTCGTCTATGTGGGTGAGCGCTGTCCAATCCATTAAGGGCCTGAACAGAGTGAAAAGGCAGAGGAGGATTGAATTACCTCTCTCTGCCTGATTGCTTGAGCCAGTATCTTTTAATAGAATATATATATATTCTGTTGGTTCAATTTCTCTGGAAAACCCTGACTAATACAATTGTGAAGAATAATTTTGTTTGATTAGGATGAGGTTCAGTTGTGCATTAGTTTAAGCAGCAGCACTATTACTGTATTTTTTTAAAAAGACATGGTGTTTGTAATTACTTAAAATTCATATAGATGAATTGCTATCTAGCAAGGTCTTGGTTATTCTTTGCCTGTGTTGTTGATTATTTGAAACATAACTTTATATTTAGCATCTTGTTGATTTCAGCTGACGCTTTAGTCTGTCAAGCCTTTTTTTTTCATCTTTATTCTGCTTGAAACATAGTAGCTGCCATTCCTGGCTTTGTGCTATCAGTAAGTTTGATTAAAAAGTCATCTTCTCTTCATTCAAGTAATTGATAAAAATGTTAAATACAATAAATGACAGAGTTCTTCAGGATACTATTAGCACATTTGGGGTTGAGACTCATCTATTTAAAAAATATTATTTGGCAGCTCATAATTTGCTATCATTTCCCTAAGGATAGAATATTCTATGTATTGCTTTGCCAAAATCTAGGTTGTGTATGGAATTTTACTGAATTAATATCCTGTAACCATGTCACAAAAGAAGGGAGATTTGTTTGGCTGGACTTCATGTTATGATACACATCCTAAACCTAACTAATCACTTCCATTTTTTTTCTACTTGCTACAAACCAGCTACTTATCTGCATATTAATCTGCACCTTTATTTATTAATTCAGAGAATTGTTCATTTGTGAATGTTTAATGTTGTGTCTAGTACACAATTTACAAGATGTGGTTCCTGCTTTCAAAAAGTTTGTAGTCTAATTCTGTGAAGAATGTCAATGATAGTTTAATGGGAATAGCATTGAATCTACAAATTGCTTTGGGCAGTATGACCATTTTCACGATATTGATGCTTCCTATCCATGAGCATGGAATGTTTTTCCATTTGTTTGTGTCATTTCTGATTTCTTTGAGCAGTGGTTTGTAGTTCTCCTTGAAGAGGTCCTTTACTTCCCTTATTAGCTGTATTCCTAGGTATTTTATTCCTTTTGTGGCAATTGTGAATGGGAGTTCATTCATGATTTGGCTCTCAGCTTGGTGTAAAGGAATGCTTGTAATTTTTGCACATTGATTTTGCATTTTGAGACTTTGCTGAAGTTGCTTATCAGCTTAAGAAGCTTTTGGGCTGAGATGATGGTGTTTTCTAGAAAAAGGATCATGTCATCTGCCAACAAAGATAGTTTGACTTCCTCTCTTCCTATTTGAATACTCTTTATTTCTTTCTCTTGCCTGATTGCCCTGGCCAAAACTTCCAATATTATGTTGAATAAGAGTGGTGAGAGAGAACATCCTTGACTTGTGCTAGTTTTCAAGGAGAATGCTTCCAGCTTTTGCCCGTTCAGTATGATACTGGCTGTGGGTTTGTCATTTGTGGTCTTTATTATTTTGAGGAATGGTTCTTTAATACCTAGTTCATTGAGAGTTTTTAACATGAAGGATGTTAAATTTTATCAAAGGCCTTTTCTGCATCTATTGAGATAATCATGTGTTTTTTTTGTCTTTAGTTCTGTTTATGCGATGAATCACATTAATTGATTTGCATATGTCATACCAACCTCGCACCCTAGGGATGAAGCCTATTTGATTGTGGTGGATTAGCTTTTTGATGTGTTGCTGGACTCTTGTCTGAGGGTGGGGAGTGGGAGGAGGGAGAGAATCAGGAAGAATAGCTAATGGATATTGGGCTTAATACCTGAGTGATGGGACGATCTGTGTAGCAAACCACTGTGACACACGTTTACCTGTGTAACAAACCTGCACGTCCTGAACATGTCCACTGAACCTAAAATAAGATTTGGAAATAAAAGCATTAAGTTTATAGTCTAGTGAAAGTAAGAAATATATAATTATAATACTCTGTGCATAATCTCTTTCATCTCCCTCTCTGTGTGTATGTGTGTGTGTGTAGTCAGGTGTTACTTAATGACAAGGATATGTTCTGAGAAATGCATTGTTAAGGAATTTCATCATTGCGCAAACATCATAGAGTGCACTTACATAAACCTAAACGGTATAGCCTAGTATACACCATGCTATATGGTATAGCCTATTCCTCCTAGGCTACAAACCTATACAGCATATGACTCTACTGAATACTTCAGGGAGTTGTAACACAGTGGGAAGTATTTGGGCATCCAAATATATCTAAACATAAAATAAGTACAATAAAAATACTGTATAAGAGATAAGAAGTGGTCTGCATGTATTGGGCATTTACCATGAGTAGAATTTGCAGGACTGGAAGTTGCTCTGTAACTTCACTCACTGTGGGTGAGTGAGTGAGTGAGTGGTGAGTGAATGTGAAGGCCCGGGACGTTACTGTAGACTTTAAAAACACTATAATTAGGCTACACTAAATTTATTAAAAATATTTTTTCTTTTTGATAACAAATTAATTTTAGTTTACTGTAACTTTTACTGTATAAACTGAAATATTTTTAACTTTTTAACTCTTAAGTAATAACATTTACCTTAAAACACATTTTTCAGATATACAAAAATATTTTTTCTTTATACCCTTATTTTATCCACAATTTTTCTATTTTTAAAATTTTTATTTTTATTTTTTTACTTTTTAAACTTTTGTCTTAAAAACTAAGACACAAACACACATATTAGCTTAGGCCTACTCGGGGTCAGGATTATCAATATCACTGTCTTCCACCTCCGCATCAGGTCCCACTGGAAGGTCTTCAGGGGCAATAACAAGCATGGAGCTGACATCTCCTATGGTAGCAATGCCTTCTCCTGGATACCTCCTGAAGGTCCTGCCTGACGCTGTTTACAGTTACCTTTTTAAAACAAATAAATAAAAGTATACTCTAAAATAATAAAGTATATTAAACACATAAAAGTAAATAAATACATAAACCAGTAACATAATCATTTATTATTAAGTATTATGTAGTGCACATAATTGTGCTACAGTTTTATACGACAAGCGGCACAGTAAGTTTGTTTACACCAGCATCGCCACAAACAGGTGAGTAATGCGCTGTGCTATAAAGTTATGACTACAGAGCCAATAAGGGATAGGAATTTTTCAGTTCCATTATCATCTTATAGGACCACTTTGACTGAAACATCATTATGTGACATGTGACTGTATGTGTGTGTATGCACACAATTGTGTGTGTTTGTGTTACTTGTATAATAAAGATGGAGTTTTATAAACAATGTGTGGTTGTGTCACTTGTATAATAAAGATAGAGTTTTATAAACATAAGAGAATAAATAATACCTAGTACAGATATGTCCAAGAGAACAGATAACCACCTGCTGAGCTCAGGACAAAGGAAATAAAATTTGAGCTGGGCCTTACAGAATAAGGATCATTAGTTTCAGAAAGTGTGGCAGGGTATTGAAAGAAATGAATAAAGTCTCCATTGATAAGCTGCCTGGAGTTAGACTCCAGACCTCCCTGCACAGACCTCTCTGCCTGCCCCCATGACCTCCTAACCCCTGACCTGTGGTTTGCACTTGGTCATGTTATCTACTGACTTTCTTGCCCTTTCTTCAACCATTTGATTCACAGACTTCCAAACTATGTCTGCTGTTTTACTTTGGTGGGGTGTTCAGGCTAAACAGGTGACTAAAGGCAGTTGACAAGACCTGCCTGAGGGCCACCTACATGCTAGCATGGTAGCACCCCAAAGACTCTACAGAAGGCAGTGGACTTGATTCTAAAAGATGTCTTGTGCAGCCATATAGAATATATACCTGACAAACTTTAAAATTAGAGTAGCACCCATGCTTTAAACCGGTAATAACTCTACCAAAAAGTGCCTCTCCCTGTACACACACCCACCATCCAAACATCTCTTTGAAATGTCTTACCTGCTTTCATCCTCAGTTGAATTGTTTTTGAAGATTTAAATGGATCAATTCAGCTGTGTTTGCATCCTGCAGAGCATGAAAAATGGTGTTTCAGTTATTATCGTGACAAACTGAGTACCCAAATGCACAGCCTGGGTTTTTAGATTGCAGGTGGAATTGGCAGCATCTGTGGTTAGAGAAATGGCCCCCAAGCATGTGAACTGAGTAAATTTGATTAACATTGCATGGAGAGAGTCAGCCTGGAACACCCCAATGCCATTCTTCTCCAAATGCATTTTCAGCTACTCACTTGGTGGGGAAATGCTTTTATTTTCCCATTGTTGGATCTCTCTTTCCGTCAAATATGTAGCCATGTGGCTAAGGTGGTAACTCACAAAGCTGGCTGGGATTATGTTTTTAGTGTCTTGAATGTTTATTTGATTATCTTTGTTCTGCTCCCATTTGGCTATTTTCTCCTGTCTCTTACTCCCCTTCACCTTGTTTCTTTGGCAGCCATTAGCGATGCTTTTTGTAAAGAAAATGGATGTAAATTACCAGGGGTAATGAAACAACTCATATATTATTGATTTTTGGCTTAGAGGCCCAACATTTTGGGAGTCAACAGCAGGATGCTTTGCTATGGGATCTGCAAGGGATTGGAGTAGATGGCTAATGCTGTGTGAGCAAATCTCATTCCTGCCGAGTGCTTCATTATCCATTCCCTGCAACGAGCAGCTTTAGCAGGCAATGTGCAGAGCCCATTTATAGGACTAATGGTGGTTCAACTAAATCTGCCACCTGAACAGCAAGAAAGCTCAAACTGCATCTTCTCCTTATACAACCTGGCATTGTATCCTTTCTGCAGGAGTTGTTCTTTTTTTCTACTATTGAAAGTGAATAGAACTGGAAGCAAGGTAATGTTTATTGAGCACCTAGTATATGCTAGGCATTGTAAAACATACTCTATAGTTAATTAATTTAGTTTTCACTGTATTTTTTAAAATAATTTACTCTGTACTATATCCCTGAAATTTAAGTATTACTGTCCTGATTTATAGATGAGAAAATTGAGACTCCAAGAAGTATTTTTTTTCAAGTTAAACAGTTCCTAATAGTTCGTAAATTGAGAAAAATAACCTTGACTCCAATTAAGTCTAAAATACACTAAGCCTTAAGAATAACTTGTGTTCCATTAGGGGCCAGAGGTTTAAATACTCAGGCCAAGAAGCAATTAGGCTTCCAGCACAACTTTTCTATGTGGATTCAGCATAGATACAGTGGTCCATTGTTCTTTCCTCTGTCGCCATCCAATAATGTCGGGGCTTTAATATTTATTTTTCATCTTTTAGAAACCTATTTTAAAATCTTATAATGACAACATCCTGTCCACCACTGTGATCTAGAGGTCAGTGAAAAGTTAACTAAAAGTCAGTTTCCTATCACTTTACTCCCCCCACCCCATGAGACTCAATGGTGATACCCGAACATTCTGTCCTTTTAGCTGGCAACAAACAAAAAAATGACTGAGACTGTGCAGCATACTCCCTGTTCACAGAGCAGAGCCTGTCAAAGTCGAGGGGCTCTGAGTCTCCATCAACTTCAGACACTGGCAGCTAACTCACCTTACTTTTGAAATTTTGTTTTCCGTTAAAATTGAGAAATGCTTTTAATGCTTTCTTCCTGATACTAATACATTGTAGACATGATCTTCTACGCCTAACGGCTGTTTTATGAGCTCCTGGAAACCTGTCAGTGGTATATATTCTTCTCTTTCTCAACAAATGATGCATCCCTGTACTTACTGTAGCCAGTGGGTCTTGTCAATAAATCTGTCAGAGGCCAGGCCAGTCTGCACAAACATGCTCTCCACCTTCCCTGATGGAATGAAAAGCAGCCCTTTAGAGCTTGGTGGGATGGAGATTGCTTTTTAAAATCGAGCTTAAGAATAAAAGTATATATCTATCAGTTTTCATTTCTATCTACTACCGTAGTCAGGAGATTACTTATTTTTCCTTCATTAGCCAGTTTGTAGATTCCCAAGTTTGGGAGTGGGGAAAGAAAGTCCCAGCTGTACACATTGGCTTCAGAATCACCAACTAGCTGCAGGCAGGAGATGAGTCCATGTCGGCTGGCCTGCTCCCACCTCCCACGGTTATGCTTAAATGCTGGTCCTTCAGGAAGAACCCGAAGGGAGGCTTGTGTATTGAGTTATCAGGCTGGGGACCTGAAAGCCTCAATTTCTCCTGGCATAATGATGGCTCTTCAGTATGAATTAGAAAGCTCTGCAGTTCTGCAGATAATTTTCAGAGACAGCACACACAATGTTTTAACCCTCAAACCAAGTCTACCCATCTCAATAACTCTTAGCAGCTAGCTGACAGTGCCGATAATGATGATAAAATCTGGAGCTTTTATGTTGGTGAATTACTTATGATGTATAGAAAGCTGTGTGACTTATTTTAAGGAGGTTTTATATTCCTAACAGGGGTGATTAAAAAGACAGACTCTATTGCTCAGATCAGCATATATGCCACAAATGTGTTTTCCCACCCAGATTTCTAACTGGGATGTTTCTGTTAGCAGTGTTGGTGAGTGCCTGAAAGGTCATTTTGATTTGTTATTTTTTAAACCAGGCATTCAGAATATCCAGGAGTTAATCAGTGCACAGAGACCTGCTAAAGTATCTTGCCACTAATGTTACTGCAAGCAAAGTCACAGTCCCCTCAGCATTCTCCATCCTGAAAGGGTGACGTGCCGCCCTGCCAGTGGAATGCTCACCTGGCACTATCAGTTTGTGTATCATCTACATTCTCCCTGGTTTTTCTAAATTAGTAATAGGAAGCTTAGTTGGTTTAGGAATTCTTTTAGTTAGATTAGATAATTCAGAAAAGCAGTAGGAAATCATTCAACCTAGGTTAAAACATAAACAGCCATATCTTCAGGAGACATTTTCTACAAAATTTGATCACTTTTATCTGTTTTTCCTGACAATAAGAAAAGGAAAGGAACTATCAGAAATGGAAAGTCTGTCCCTTTGTAACCAGCAAGAAACTGGGTTTCGGTTTGCCTAACTTCTCCCGGAAGATTTAATCAGTATTTGCTGTCAAAGAAGAGAAATGCTCTAGCGTCTGCAAAGACACTTTGTCTGTCTCGATAAACATAGTTAAGGTGACGGTACGCCTTATGCGGAAAGGTGTGGGGAATACTTTTTTAGGATTGGAATACAAAAAGACAGATTTACTAGGGGCTCTGCTGGTTTTCTTTCTCCCTAAACTTCCTGATTCAGCGGGCAGTGCAGGAGCTGGTACAATGTTATATGCTGTTATACAAGTGAAACCAGCTGGATTTAACGATTCCCTGCTTCTCGGTCATAATTCTTTGATAACTGCGAGAATTCCAAACTTACAGCACTTCTTTATCTTCCCCAGGGCACAACAGCCCTTTTCTTAAGGTGGTTTTTGTGGGCGGCGGTGGAGGTGGACTTTTGTTTTGGCCTTAGTCTTAGCCCCCCAAAGGAAACTAAAGTGAGGAAAAAAAGGAATCAGCAAGTGTTGAACTATGAATGAGTCAGAGGAAGTGTTAACTAGACCCTCTTTCCTATTGGAAGCATCCTAAGCTTAATTTGTGGGCAGGAGGCTCAACCCCGAAACAGGTTCCTGGTCTCACTTCTCGCGATCTGAGGCCCAGCCTGGCTGCGTGTGGCTTGGAGCTGCATCCTGATCCTCGATCCTGGTTGTGTGTGCTACCTGTGTAGGGCATCTGGGAACCAGCTCTGCCACAGGCACCGAAAGGGCCTGGAAAGAATCCTGGCCCTGGGGCTTCAAAGTATACGAAATGACTTCTGTTCTTGGAGTCCTCAGTTGCCTAATTTAATATACTTTAAAAAGGCCCCTCAGTGGGCCTCACCTGCTCTGTGACCTTGGACCAGACCCTGCACCTCTCTGGTCCTGCTTACGAATCTGTCTATGGCTAGGGCTGGAAGGATTGTTGGCTTTTCAGATGTGTTAAGCTATGGAAGCCTTTACCCAAATAAAATTTTGTGAAAGATTCCTAAAAGAAGGAATTATATAAAATCAAATCTATTCTCATTTAAATGGGGGTGAGGGACCCAGAGTATCTACCCCCCACCCCACTCAACTCCTCTTCATCTGTTGGAACTCCAACAGGGCTGTGAGGCCCCCTCCATTCCTGCCTAATAACAGGCTGGCTGAGTTCAGGAAGTCACGTTAAACAGAGGCTGAAAATGCAGGTAATTTTACCTTTGTTAATCCTGAGTCCTGGAGACAGGGCATCTTACAAGTTTTAAGTGAACCAACCTAAAATGGCTTAATCCATGTTAAGTTTGTAAACACCAATCATCCCCTGTTCCTTGTAGCCAGAATTTTCAGCTTTGCTGTTGTTCAATGACATCAGATGACAAATGCATCTGTGATGAATTCTGCCAGGCATACCCACCTTGATATCTCAGAACTACATCAGGCCCCCAACCACTCCCTGCTGGATTCCAGAAACCCAGACTCTGCCTCCCACCTTCCATCCCTCGAACCCATCTAGCACAGAACACCATATCAACTTCCTTATACTCTGCATTGATCCTGGCAGTCTCCTTTGCGAAAGAGTCTCATTGCTTGAAAGATGCAAACTCAACTCCTGACTTTTTGAATCCTCCATGGGTAATTCCATTTTCCTATCACACCCTATTTTCCTTCTAATACACTTCCTTCAATACATATCCATTTCACGAAATCATTCTTCTCCTATTCTCTGCCTCTAAACCTGTGGTCATGCTCTTTGCCCATCTCACAATTTGCCTTTCCCCATGAAAATCTTATATCCTATTTGTTATTCAAAAATATCCTTTATAGTTCACCCTTCAAGTTATTCCCTCTTCTCTCTCCCATGACAAGCAAAAGGCAGCGTGATGTGGCAGCAAGATTACCGAGCCGGGAGAAAGCAGCATGGCTGCCGTCTGGAATTCTGCTGCGTATCTGCAAGGTGCCCTTGTCTAAGCACCTTGACCTCTTTAGTGATAGTTTCCTCATCTGTAAATGGGGTTAATAATATAATATCTAGGCTGGGTGCGATGGTTCATGCCTATAATCCCAGCACTTTGGGAGGCCGAGGCAGGTGGATCACCTGAGGTCAGGAGTTCGAGACCAGCCTGGCCAACATGGAGAAATGCTGTTTCTATTAAAAATAAAAAAATTAGCTGGGTGTGGTGGCAGGCACCTCAAGAGACAGGTAGGAGAATTGCTTGAACCTGGGAGGCAGAGATTGCAGTGAGCTGAGATCACACCATTACACTCTAGCCTGGGCAACAGAGTGAGACTCCATCTCAAAAAAAAAAAAATTAATAATAATATAATATCTCCTTCGCCTACCTCACCATGTGGTTGTAAGTGTCAAAAAGGTATTGTATGTGAATGCATCTTATTTAAGCACTTTATATTTTTTAATTTTTGTTCTTTAATAGTAAGGTATTTATGAAATACAATCATTATCATTCTCTGTGCCCTATAGCACTCATTTTAATTCTGCATCATGCCCTGCCCTGTGCTTACTCCAGTTATTTGATGTATCACCAGATTTTTGGGTCAAAGAGTTTTCATATAGTTTAAAACTCTGGCTGGGGCGGTGGCTCACGCCTGTAATCCCAGTACTTTGGAGGCTGAGGCGGGCGGATTACCTCAGGTCAGGAGTTCGAGACCAGTCTGGCCAACATGGTGAAACCCCATCTTTACTAAAAGTACAAAAAAAGTAGTCAGGACTGGTGGTGTGCACCTGTAATCCCAGCTACTCTGGAGGCTGAGGCAGGGGAATTGCTTGAATCAGGGAGGTGGAGGTTGCAGTGAGCTGAAATCACACCACTGCACTCCAACCTGGGTGACAGAGTGACACTCCGTCTCAAAAACAAATAAACAAACAAAAACTCCACGGTGGTTATCACAGCATTGACCACACAATGCATACTTCATATGGATCTATTTAATAGAACTTTGATTTCTGATATCCTCCAACACCTACTATTTTTGGTGTGCTGGCAGCAGCGGCCATTTAATCATCAGAGGAATATTTGAAGTTTTGGCAAAATCCTCCCAAAGCAAGATTGAAATTCTAAGGATTTAAAACAGACATGGAAGACCTTAAGAAGCAGCGTATATAAGTTGCTCGGGTGAGATATTCTCTTGAAAATTAGGAACTCAGTCCTAGGACTGGTTAGAAGGAGTCCAGCTATCAGTCCTTGAGTCAGCATTACCTCTCTAAAACTCTGTGGATGCTCACAACCAACAAGGAGAAAGTCCCCTTGAGTAAGAATGCATCTCAGACTATCAAGACGATGCCGTTATTCACTGAAGGGGCTGCTGCTTCAGAAATAGCAAAATAGCCCTTCGATAGGGTCAAGGGATTACGTATTGTAACAGCCCACATAACTTTGCATTCAACTTTTTCTTGTCAAATACTTTCCATGAGAAAATGTTACTGTATTAAGTTATGTCCATTATAAAAGTGAGTGCTCTTAGTGCTTCAGTAAGTGGGTGGCAAATACTTCTTCATGTAAGTGGAAATTATTCCATTTTGGATCCCAGGGAAATATATCATTTATTTTAGATAACTAGAATATCTTCAGGAAAATAAGATGAGCATGTTGCGATAAATTCCTATCAGTGAAATAGGCATTCTGGGTACCACTTAATACATTGAAGATTTAATTTGCAAAGATAAGTTGATGATCGGTAAAATTTAATTTTTTTCCCCTTTCAAGCTTGATGTATCTACTGTACCTTATGCTTCTGGAAGAAGTAAACTTTGTTGGAAGGATGAAATTTCTAAACCAAAAATGGAGATAGAGAGCTATGCAGTTTGCTGGAAATCCTCTACGTAGGAGATTGCCCAATTCCTAGTTTAGGGTGTATAGACTGAGCCTCAGCAAGATGCTGGGTCATGCTGCAAACCTAAGCACTTGTCTCTCCCCATCCATTTATTCTGATGACATCTGCAGAAAATCCCAACCAGTACATTTGCCTTCTTTTTTTTTTTTTTTTTTTTTAAGAAAATATATATGTATGTATTTTCCTGAGACATTTGTTCTGCTTGGCCAATCTACAATGTGTATAGATTTGTTTTCTGCAGATGTGCTTATTTCTGGGAATATCTCTGCATAGTTTCAGCATAAATAATATGCTTATCTACCTACTATAAGCTACAGAAATTGCTGGCATTTTAGGAGAATACATGTAATAGAGTTAGTAATGCTCCATAGCTCTTTGTCCCTATAGCAAACGCCACATGTTTAAAGTTTGTACATGGACTGCCTTCAACACTATATTCAAATCACTTCAGGGCATGGACCATGTCTTACTAAATTTTTATTTCTAGTTCCTCACATAGCGCACAGTAACTGCTCGAGAATGTTTATTCAATGAATGAAGGAGGAAGATACATATGTATACATATATGCATATGTGTATGTATACATATATATGTATATACCTGTATTTTCAGTTTTAAAAGTTTATTTGATTAATGCTTTCTCCACTAAGAGACATTCCAAAGGTAAATTTGGATTGATGATGCTGAAACATGGCTTTTCCAATCCAGTGTGCAACATAATTATCCACATGGAAGGAGGTCAGCGACATGGATTACATTCATCAATGTGTGGCCGTGGAGCAGCTGTGAACTTTGCCAAGTTATCTTAGATCTGTCCTTCTGCAGGGCCCAGGAACCAGCCTCTTCAAGGAACTCTTGAAACATCTCTCAGTTTTCTCTCATGAGCTACCATTGCCAAAATGTGTAGAAAGTTAAATAGAAGCATAAGAAGGTATAGATATATTTTAATATACCACCACCTAGGAGGCCTCATTAAGGTATTATAATCCTGAAATTCTCGAATTTTCCTTGAAGAATTTCATAGCCAAATCAAGCTTGTTAGAATGTTGATTGTTGCTTGGCTGTTGTTTTCCTGATGTAAACTTGTGGTTTGATATCAGCTTGGTACTTTTCTTCTGCACTCCACCTCTATGTCTTTCTCTTTCTTTCTCATACAGACTTGTCACCTCTGACTGTTTTAAGTTAATGATGAGAAACTAGATATGCATTGCTGTCAAGTGTGTATGGAGTGGTGGCCATGTGACTCTGAACACTCCTAAGTCTCTGTCTTCTCAGTGTTCTCATTTAAATGTAATATGCGATAGGCATGTTCCTTGTGCAAGAATTTTTTTCTTATTAAATCCTTTGTCCCATAAAGTGTCTCTTAAAAGAAAATACACCTTTGCTTTCTCTTCTTTCTTTATTCCAAAATATTCAGGAAGCATTTGGGCTTCTGCCACATGTCAGGCTCATTTCTAGGGATGAAAGGTGACTCCTGCCATCAGGGAGCTTGAATATGGTAAGAGAGGGAGACCGGCAGCTCCCATACACGTGTTCTTCCTGTTGAAGAATCTGGCACCATGCCCAACTCTTGCATGGGCTTCTAGGGCACTGGGGGACTAAAAGCAAGAGTTTTTTCAGTGGGCCAATTAAAGAAATTGAAGAATAATGAGGGTCTGAACCCCAAAATTGGAACAATCTCCCATTAAGCTGGTGAAATAGCAGCAGCGATTGCCATCTGCTGACACACCATCCACTAGTAGGAAGCAAGAGTTCTAGGCCAGTCAGGCCTCCTGTGAGCTGGGAACCTATCCCTGATTAGAGTAATTAGAGCAACTCCCTGAGCTGGCTTATAATTTGCTTAATCACACTCATTTCACTGAACTATGGTTTTGGCGTAGGTGGTTTTAGGGGGGGAATAATGCAAGGTTTGTAGAAAAAGGAAAGGAAGCAATTAAGGAGAGGGAATTCCAACTGATTCTCCTCCTAGTGAGTTTGAGGTTGGCAGAAAAGGAGGCAAATGACATCAGTGTAAGTAGAAGGAGGCTGATATGGAAAATACTGGCATATCTTGTTAGATGACATCTGGCTTTATTGCACTTTACAGAGATTGCATTTTCTACAAATTGAAGGTTTATGGAAAGGTTTAAGCAAATGTCAGTGCCATTTTTCCAACAGCATGTGCTCACTTTGTGTCTCTGCATCACATTTTGGCACTTCTCATAATATTTCAAACTTCTTCATTATTATTATACCTGTTATGGTAATCTGTGATTAGTGATCTTTGATGTTACTATTGTAATTGCTTTGGGGAACCGTGAATTATACCCATATAAGATGGTGAACTTGATCCATCAATGCTGTGGGTGTTCTGACTGTGCCAGTGATTGATCATTCCCTCATCCCTCTCCCTTTCCTTGGGGCTCCCTATTCCCTGAGACATACAATATTGAAATTAGTTCAGGTAATATCCCTATGGCCTCTAAGTGTTCAAGTAAAAGGAAGAGTTGCATATCTCTCACTTTAATTGAAAGCTAGACATAATTACTCTTATTGAGGAAGGCATGTCAAAAGCTGAGACAGGCTGAAAGCTCCGCCTCTTGTGCCAAACAGCCAAGTTGAGAATACAAGGGAAAAGTTCTTGAGGGAAATTAAAAGTGCTGCTCCACTGAACTCAAGAATGATAAGAAAACAAAACACCCTTATTGCTAATACAGAAAAAGTGTGAGTGGTCTGGTTGGAAGACCAAACTAACCACAACATTCCCTTAAACCAAAGCCTGATCCAGAGCAAAGTCCTAGCTCTCTTCAACCCTGTGAAGGCTGAGAGAGGTGAGGAAGCTGCAGAAGAAGACTTTGAAGCTAGCAGAAGTGGGTTCATGAGGATGAAAGAAAGAAGGCATGCCCGTAACGTGAAAGTGCAAAGTGAAGCAGCAAGTGCTGATGGAGAAGCTGCAGCCAGTGACCCAGAAGATCCAGCTGAGATCATTGATGAAGGTGGCTACACTAAACAACAGAGTTTTCATTTGTTTGTTTTTTAAGAAAAAAAAGCTCTCACTGTGTCACCCAGATTGGAGTGTAGTGGTGTGATCGTGGCTCACAGCAGACTCAACTTCCTGGACTCAAGTGATCCTCTCGCCTTAGCCTCCAGAGTAGCTAGGACTACAGGTGCACACCACCACATCCAGCTAATTTTTCAAAATTATTTTTTGTAGAGATAAGGTCTCACTATGTTTCCCAGGCTAGTGTTAAACTCCTGGGCTCAGGCAATTTTCTTGCCTTGGCCTCCCAAAATGGTGGGATTACAGGTGTGAGCCACTGCATTTGGCCAACAACAGGATTTCTATGTAGACCAAACAGCCTTCTGTTAGAAGAAGATGCCATCTAGGACTTTCATAGCTAGAGAGGAGAAGTCAGTGCCTGGCTTCAAAGCTTCAAAGGACAGACAGACTCTCTTGTTAGAGGTGAATGCAGCTGGTGACTTTTAGTTGAAGCCAGTGCTCACTCACTATTCGGAAAATCCTAGAGTCCATAAGAATTATGTTAAATCTTCTCTGACTGTGCTCTATAAATGGAACAACAAAGCCAGGATGACAGCACATCTGTTTACAGCATGGTTTACTGGATATTGTAAGCCCACTATTGAGACCTCATACTCAGAAAAAATACTCTTTTCCAAATATTACTGCTCATTGACAATGCACCTGGTCACGCAAGAGCTCTGATGGAGATATACAAGGAGATTAATATTGTTTTCATGCCTGCTGACACAACGCCAATTCTGTAGCCCATGGATCAAGGAGTCATTTCAGCTTTCAAGTCTTATTATTTAAGAAATACATTTTTCATAAGCTATAGTTGCCACAGATACTGATTCCTCTGATGGATCTGGGCAAAGTAAATAAAAAATCTTCTAGAAATGATCCACCATCTAGATGCCATTAAAAACATTTGTGATTCCTAGGAGGAGGTAAAATATCAACATTAATGGCGGTTTGGAAATAGTCGATTCCAACCCTCATAGATAACATTGACTTCAGTGGAGGAAGTAACTACAGATGTGGTGGACATAGCAAGAGAACTAGAATTAGAAGTGGAGCCTGAAGATGTGAGTTAATTGCTTCAATCTCATGATAACAGTTGAATGGATAAAGATTTGTATCTTATGACTGAGAAAAGAAAGTGGTTTCTTCACCAGGAATCTACTCGTGGTGAAGATGCTATGAACATTGTTGAAATAACAACAAAGGAGTTAGAATATTTCAGAAAGTTAGTTGGTAAAACAGTGGCAGGGTTTGAGAGGACTGGCTCCAATTTTGAAAAATGTTCTGTGGGTAAAATGCTATTAACCAGCATCACATGCTACAGAGAAATCTTTCATGAAGTGAAGACTCAATTGATGTACAAACTTCATTGTTGACTTATTTTAAGAAATTTCCACAGCCACCCCAACCTTCAGCAACCACCACTCTGATCAGTCAGAAGCCATCAACTCTAAGCCAGGACCTTCCATCACCAAAAAGATTATAGCTTGTTTAAGGCTAAGATGATTGGTAGCATTTTAAAGTATTTTAAAATTAAGGTAGGTACAACTTTAGATTCCAGTATGGTGTAAACATAACTTTTGTCTGCACCAGGAAACCAACACGTTTGTGTGACTTGTGGAATCAAACCCACGGTATCTCTGAGGTATTCTTCTAAGTCCTTTGAGTCTTGTTTTTTGAGAATTACTGAGATCACAAAAGGAAGCAGCTGGTAATTTCCGGAAACATTTTTGTATAAGCCCATAATTTGAATAATGCACCAAATGAAGTGTATTGCATATAGTTAAATATTTATGCTCATATGGCTATAATTTCTTAGCCTGCTCTGCCATGGTCCCATGACTTGATACAATTGTTTTAAAATGATCATTTTCTAGATGTTAGAAAGGCATTGTACAGAAGAAGATGAGAATCACTGTAAACCAAACAAAGGAAATGCAGAGGAGACATTTTCAGCAGAATATTGGAAAGTAAGATTTCCTGAGAGCAGGAACTCAAGCAGCATGAATGAACAAAATGATGCGTGACACAACACATCATAAATGCCCCATAAATATTGGTTAAGTAACTGAATAAATGTATTTAGTTTACTTAGAGCAGGGGCGTCCAATCTTTTGGCTTCTGTGGGCCACATTGGAAGAAGAACAATCTTGGGCCACACATAAAATACACTAACATTAATGATAGCTGATAGACTGAAAAAACAATTGCAAAAAAATCCCAAAATGTTTTAAGAAAGTTTACAAATGTGTGTTTGGCCGCATTCAAAGGTGGCCTGCGGGCCATGGGTTGGACAAGCTTGCCTTGGAGGGTATACATTGAATTATTTTATGAAATTAATTAAAGTGTGCCTTTTAAGTAAGGAAAATGTAAGGAAAGAAATAAATGGGTGAAGGTTCTGAATGTGGCAAAACATATTTTTCAAACTTTCATCTGGGAAAACGTTCGTTCCTCCTCTCATTTCCCATCAGGGACACAGTTTGGTTCCATTTTCTTCCCTAAGATTCAATGACGTGGGTGAGCATTTTTGTAAAATTGTCTTTTCCTGGGTACAGAATCCCTATTTTCTTTTGCTCGCCTGTTTGGACGGTGTGAAGAGACAGTATAGGAGAGAGACAAGTGCACATTTAAACTACTGATTATAAACAGTATTTTCTCTCAGTTACTTCTAGATCACGAATTTAATAATGGCGCCCCCCCAACCACGTGATGCAAAGTAGAGACTCAGAAGTGTCAGATTCTGAAGGCTAATTGGAGGCCTTGTTTTTTTACTTACAGATAGGCCCTACCTTGGATCTCTTCTAAACTCTCTTGTCAAGCCATGGACTGGTTGGTTCTGACTTTATCTGAATGTGGTGTCTTCCTCTGCTCCCATGTTCTAAGCCCTTGCACCCAGGGTGGGGAAAAGGATTGACATTTCCACCTAACCCCAGCCCAGAGTCATTACTCAGACAAGATATGATGAATAAATATTGCCTTTGGAGGAAGGCATACAAATTTGCCAAAGAAAGGAATGCAGTTCTGGGACCTCCTAGCTACAGGATTATGTAAATCACTCAACACCAGTAAAGCTGAAGTTGTGAAAGTCAATAATTTTCCATTTGTATTATAGCTAATTAGTCTAAGGAAAATGGTGACAGAGGATATATTCCATAATGTCTCAGGAGGTCACCTGGCCCAGAGAGGTAGTTTTAAACATACTCACCTCTAAGATGTTACATGTGGGTAGCTAGTATTTATGGAGTTGTTCCTATCTTCCAGGCGTTAGTCTGAGTGCCTTGAGACAAATTAACTCACTCACTTGAGGTCATTGTTTTCTATTATTTTGACATTTTTACAGTGAGGAAACTGTGGCACTGGGAGATTCAATGACTTGCTCAATATTATACTCTAACTTTTAAAACCTGATTCTACATGTAAGGAAACGGAAATGCTGAGAAATAGCCCAGCTTTTCTACTAAGCTAAATAACAGGAATTTCCCCCTTAACATATATGTACAAGGAACCATTGCTTCCTTTCCTATTGGAGTGGATGGTAGCCCCCTCTTCCTATGAAGACTTCATGCCAGGGGCTAAAGGGTAAGCGTTCTCAGGCCTCCTCCTCTTGCCCACTCAGCAGCCTGAAATCCGGGGTCCCAGAACCTCAAATGTAGTCACAGGAGATATGGAGCTATTTTTAATATTTCAAAAAGCGTAAAATAAATTGTCCATTCAGGGGCAATAAAACCATATGGGCTAATGAGTATATCAGAACACTTTTTTTGTATATATCTCATATATGTATATATCTCATATATATGTATATATCATGTTAAATAGTAATTTAGTTATCTTGTGGATCACTTTTTATGGCAATTATGTGTTTTTTCATCTTAAAAATGGGCAATGAATTATCTTCTACATAGAGTTTAGATTAATTCTTCTAAACATGGAATCTGAAGTTAGGAGTAGGGGCAAGATAGAAATAGACCTGGGGGATAAACAGTTGGTGCCTGTTGGTCTATAGCATAAGAGAGAAGTGCTGCTAATAGCCAGCAAATCACAACACCGTACAGGCGAATGGAAAAAAACTTGTTGGGGAAGCAAGGCAGTGCTTCCTGGCTGTTGATCTTCCTTACTTTCATTCTTAATCTGCTTTTATTTCAGACAACTGTGAATGTGTTCTTACTGGGATCTCAGGGGACTTTACCAGTGCAATTTGCAAAATGTAATTAGCATGGTGAATTGTCAGGTACCCCCCGCACCCATCTCCAAATGATGCATTTCAAAGCCAAACAATAATGCTATTTTGTACCATCTGCTGTTTGGATTTTCCAAGTCATTGGTCCATTAGGAGAACTATTGAGTTTTAACCATAAACTGTAGAGCCAATTGAATTGTTTTGTTTTAATTTAATTTTTGAGTAAGTCATGCATTCGCATGGATTATAAATGAAAACAATGAAATGAGTTATACTCTGAGAAGTCTCTTTCTCACTTCTGTTCCCTTGTGCTGTATTTTTTTTTTTATCCCTGCCTCTCTACCTGTAGGCCATCACTTTTATT
This sequence comes from Aotus nancymaae, assembly GCF_030222135.1. Lineage (NCBI taxonomy): Eukaryota > Metazoa > Chordata > Mammalia > Primates > Aotidae > Aotus > Aotus nancymaae. The sequence goes on along the minus strand of NW_026988442.1, from coordinate 62,810,486 downwards.
AGTTTCCTAGATAGTCTTACTGAGCATATTTATCCATTTATGAGTAAACACAGATAGTGTTTTTCACATTGGTCCCTCTCTAACACAATAGATAACATATGAGGTAACATAGATAACACAATAGGTAATGTGTGTGTGTGTTTGCATGTGTCTGTGTGTGTGTGTGTGTGTGTGCACACATCTATATTCCTTTTAATGAACACTTGGGTTGTTTTCAGACATTTACTATTATATACGGTGCTACAATGATATCATGCCAACATATTGTACATGTATGCAGGTCTGCCTGTAGAATAAAACCCCTAGAGTAGGATTTTTGGGGTCAAGGTTAGATATGTCTGAAATTTCAATAATGTTGTCAAATTGCTCCATAGGGATTTTATTCCCCTAAGCAATATATGAAAATGTGATTTCCTGTGGTCTCCTCAAAAGGAGAGTGTTAGGAAGCTTGGCCAAAATCTAGAAGTTATAAAGTATAATTTTAATTTGCATTTCACCTATTCAAAAAGATGCTCAACTGTTCTCATGATGTTTAAGGGCCATTTGATTGATTTTTCTATGAAATGTGTTTTACCTTTCTTTGCCATTTTTTCTATTGGATTTCTGATAATTTTCTTATTAATTTCTAGTAGCTATTTACATATTAGTGAGATTATCTATTGTTTTGTCTGTGTAGGAGTTGAAAATATTTTCTCCAAGTTGTTATTTGTTTTTTAACTTTGCTTATGATTTTTTTTGTTATACATACAGAAGTTTTCTAATATAGTTGACTTTACCAAACTTTAACTTTATAACTTCTGTGTTTTGAATCATGGTTAGAAAGATGTTTTCCCCACTCCAAGGAAATCACTCATATTTTCTTTTGGCCCTGAAAAAACACATTTCATCATGAACAATTTTAAGCATATACAAATAGAGAAAATGGTATAATAGACCCCAGCTACCCATCATTCAGCCTCAACAATTAGGAATATTTGCGAATCTTACTTTTTCTATTTTCTCACTTATTTTGAGAATGTTTAAAGCAAACTCCAAATATATTATTTTCTTCATAAGTACATCTATATATGTACCAAAAACATGTAAGGATGGACTTTTTACAATATACCCTCTAAACCATTAAGATACCAACAATTCCTTAAAAAAAAGTACAATTATTTAATGAAATTATTCTGTGTTCAAATGTTCTTCCTGAACTTTTTATGGCTTTGGTTTTGTGTGTACAGTATGAGGTATGTATCCAACTTTATTTTTTTTCCTGGCCACTCAGTTGTCCCAACTCAACTTCTTCAAGTCTATCCCTACTTTACTAGTTTATGTTTATGAAATAACAAATTCTTACACGTATTTGAGCTATGTCTGGACCTTCTATTCTGTTCCATTTGTCTGTCTGCTCATATGCGAGTCCTGTCTATACTGTTTTCATTATTGGCACATTATAGAGTTTCACTATTAGGACTAGTCATTGCCTGAATGAAATAGTAAATCACCTACTCTCACTCATACTATATAAAAGTTGAAGAAAATTATAATTTATAATGTAGCCTTTTCGGGTCAGGGAGAGGCCTGGTGATTTAGAAATTGGCAATAAAGAAATGGGAGTCGAATGTGTGGCAGTGAATGTGATCCCTGATGAAAGTATTAGTAATAACATCCTGCTATTATATAGTTTTATATTAGTTATATCCTAACATACCATGAGAAAGTAAACAGTAATAACATAAAAGCCTGAAGCTGGCAGGCGGGAGGAGGAAGAGGAGCCAGTAAAGGAAAAAGGACATGGTACTGGTGGTTGAAGCTTGCTCTTCCCTGGGAAATCACCAATCCTGGTTCTTCTTCAGCAAAGTGAGAAAGGTCTAGGGTAGAGATGGCTGAAATGTTTGCTTTATGCTGTTCTCTGGGGAGCTGCTGAGAGACATGCTGCAGAGAAGCAAGGCCCGCTAACATGTGTTAAGGAGGACTGTGCTATCATCCTGCTCCGGGCACATCACAGGTCTGGCCGGGCAGCAACCCTGAACCTCAAGGCTGCCAGTGCACTGACTTGTGCCTCTGAAGACATGAGAGTGACTGTGCACTTCCCAGAAAGACAGATGAAGACAGGTGACAGTATTTTTCTCAGACTTCTTTCCAGGAGACAGTATTAAAATTACCTAAAGACACATTTTTATTGAAAAAAAGAAAACTAAGAGAAGTGGCTTTTTCTTTTTCTTTTTCTTGGATACTTTGATATTAGCAAAGAAGTGGCTTCTAATACCAACTTATTGTAGGAAAGACCTCTCAAGTGTTTAGCAGGGGCAAGTCATAATACAGGTTTTCTTTTTCTTTTTTTTTTCTAAAGATCATATCTCCTGGACTCTGTCTACATCTTCACCAAAGCCCAGAGAATGATCAGATGGTCAAAGCATGGTGAAAGGTGGAGGAATGGCCCGGGGTTGGTGTATCATGACTTCATTCCCCTGCAGACACCCTTAATTACTCTTGGCATAGCTTCTAACCTCCTCATCCCCAATTTCCTGCTTACATCCTGGAGATGATCACACCACCCTTACCTCACAGGGATGTGGAAAGGATTAATTAGTTTCGGATGGGAAAGTTCTTTGAAGATGAATCATGTGGCATTTTGAGGCCTCTTAGACCTCAAGTTGGGATAACTGTGAATTGTGCTAATTTGAGGCCTCTCAGACCTCAAGTTGGGATAACCACCTACTGCCCAAACGCAGACATTAAATGGTAAATGGAAATTGATCCGCCTCAGTGCCAGGGGAGTGGGCTTTGCAAACTGAAGAGAATGGTGAAGTCAACCCCAATCAAGCATTTATTCAATGATTACGTTCCAAGTGTCCATCCTGTACAAATTGTAATGGGCAATCTTTGGGGGACTTTGAGGGAGTGTTAAGTGGAGGAGTGATGAGCCCTGAAGCGCAGGTGCTGTGCTCGCTGCTGGAGTGATTATTACCCACAGCAGAAGACAGGAAGACAGTGGCCAGACTTGGGAGTGTGTGGACTAGAAGTCGTCTTTGCCATCGGTGGATGTGAGCTGCACATCAGGTGCAGTGACCCACGTCCCGTACACTGTGAACAGTTCGGGTCATCGGTGCTTCTGCAGTCCTCTCACCTTCCAGATGGCCCCCTCACCAAGTCCTTTGGCCAGTCTCTTTTAGGCACTTTTAGTGAGAAGAATATCTGCATTCATTAAAAAAAAGGAATAAAAAAGAGAAGAATCCCTTTTTTTGGGGCCTCTTTCAGTTGTTGTTACATGCCACTACTTTCAAAGGTATATCCAAGGTGTGCTTTTTTCAAAACACAAGCTAAGAGGGGCTATTTTAGGCATTATCAAAGAACACGTTCTCTAGGAATTTTATGGTCTGGAAATCAGAATATGAATGAGATCTCAATGTTCATTTCCAGCTGACTTTTTTAAACATTTTTTTCTCTTTGAGATGGCCTTGAGTGAGGGTAGCAAGGAGTAAAAGAGGGGTAAGAGGAAAGAAAATGAAGAAAGGTGGGTACAAGTAAATTTGGAACATGCAGGAAAGGGCTTCCCTGGACGCACGAGGCTCCTGAGAACATTATCTCAGTGAGAAGGTCCTGGACTGTGGAAGATGAGACGCCACCAGAATAATAAGCAGATAGCAGTTCAAGAGTAGGTTCTTAATTTAAGTGAGAAGCCTAATTTCAAGTAGGAATCTAGTATTGTTTCTTGAAATACCAGATCTTAGAAAGGAAACTATAGGGCCAAACATCACCACACAAGTAGGGGATTCCAGTTTTCAGTGAATTTATTATATTCAAATAAACTTACATCTCTGTGTGGATATTGATAGGTACCATAATGTACAATAAAAGGGTACAGCGCAGAATATAGTATAGCCTCAGTGGGCTTCAGTGCTGTGTCCATACCAATATATGTCCATCTTTCTGAGCTCTTTTATTGAAGTTCGAGAATCTTGCCCATCTCTCTTTGCTTATTTAATGATGTGCTTTAGTGATGGTAGAAGCGGAAAAATCTAAATTTGGGGTAAGGTGGTGATATTTGTATGAGATTATAAAATATTCTTCAGCTAGATTTATCTTCTGGTATACTGCTCATTAATATTCTTATTTTCTTACTAATGTCTTCCTTCTTACCCTGATAGGTTTGTAGCATAAATCTGGTTGTTGGCCTCCTATAACTTAATAGATCATAACAATTGCCCTTACTCTTCATAGTAAAGAAGCTACTCTTTGTTCACTGCAGCATTGCCTGTAATACCTCTGCTAAAACAAACCATGATGCTTTGGTCCAGAGTGGCTCTTTTCCTAGTGTTTCTAGCCTCGATTCAAGGCTCAGTCGGGGTCATGCTAGAAACCACCTGGTATGAACAACCTGGTGTTATTTGAGAGAGTTATTAAAGGGACTGTTTACAATGATGTGGGCCAGATTTAGGGGTAGCAGGAGATTCCAGAGTTAGCATTAGAGAAAAGCTTTTCCACTGTATTGTATTATAGGCCTAGAAGACAAGAGGAGAAAACAGTTACCAGAATTCAGGAGATGGTTGCTGTGTTTCTGGAGAAGCAAAGGGGGAAGCCAAGCAGAGTTTGTTTCCCCTTCACTGACTGGGACAGCTTGGGAAGGTCGCGTGGTTGTAGTGTATTTCAGGCCCAACACAGTGTGTGCTGAATCACAGGTGAATGTACTAGGCCATCGTTGAACAGTCCTTCAGTTGCTGAAAATGGAGTTCTCATAATCGCCACATGGGTAACTTAAAAGAGTGTTAAAAGATTGTTACAAAACTTAAAAGATTGTTCATTTAAATGAACAATCAAAATGGAAATGGCAATTCTGTTGGTAAAAAAGATGAAAAGTCATTTTTTTAGTTGATTAAAAAATTTTATTTAATGTTGGTAACTAACAAAAGATTGATAAGTACTGTGACAGGGTGGGGACTGAACAAAAATGAACTGGAAGATACATAGCAACAGAAAAATCACCTTAGGAAATGCTTTCCCCAATAGAGAAAATATGAAATTTCATTAAGGTTTAATTAGATAAATATTAATACTTTGACTTTTAAATCATACTAGTGCGACATCTATATTTTTGCCAGTATAAATCTTCAGTGCATCAAATTACTTGTGGTAATCATGGAATCTCCCTGGCACCTTTTAGTTGAAAAACTATACAACAAATAGCATATAGCTGTTTTTCTTGGACACTTATTATTTGGGTATTATATACTTGGTAGGAGAGATTGTTCCTCTAATTATATTATTGGTTCTGTAGTGAAACTAAAATATTAAAAATTGTAGAAAAAATAGCTGGGTGTGGTGATATACATCTATAGTCCCAGCTGGAAAAGTCATTTTTAAAAAATTTGCAATGTCTGCAAGTGCATGAGGTCTGTATTAACTTAGAGACCTAGAGCCCATATCCAGACATGAACTGGGACTTCTCTGCCCCACACATTGCTAAGCAAGGAAGGACAGTCTGTGTCAACAAGAAAACTCCAAGCTTTTTTCAGGTTAGAGACTAACTTGTGGGCTGGAGTAGGCATAGAAAGATTTTGTGAATGAAAACTATTTGAACTGGGCTTTCAAAGCAGGATGGGAAGTGTGACACACGCTTGGAGCAATAACGCAATGATACGTGTGAAAGCGCAGAGCCTGTTGCTTTTTAAAACAAATGCTATGAGAACTACTGTGTGTTATTTACGAGTATAGGCAAATCATACAGATTTATCAGAAAGCCGATAAATGGAAATGCTCCAGTGAGGCCTAAATATTGCTCTCACATGTGTGCTGGAGTAGTTTTCTTAAAATTGGTCTTCAGAGGAATTTTACATTCTGCTCTCATATGTGCTCAGATAATCATAGAATTTGAGAGCTGAAAATATATATACTGAATTTCAGTCTTAAATCTTGTCTGCTCTTGTGTGGCCTTAATGATATTGACCTGTATGATCATCCATAGAGGAACAATAAATCTTTACATTGAGCTTTCTAATTGATTTAATAATTTGACAAAAATAGAAATAGGTAGGGGCTTATTTTTTATTCTCTTTTAATATCCACAAAACTCTCTGCAATATAGGTATCTGATATCTCTATTTTACTGATAGGGAAACAGTCCCAGAGCAATTCAGTGATCAGCTAGAGGCAGTAGATCAGGAGAGAGCTAGAGTTTGCCCCCAGGCCTGAGTGCCTCCAAAGGCCGGTTTCTTCCCATTATACTAGGCAGCATTTATACTTGACTTTACCCTTGTGAGACCATGAACCATATCGTGAACCATTTAATGTAGTTTTTCATGTTGCAATTAAAATACTATTTAATGTACATCATTTTTCAGTTTCCTCTGGGACTATGAAATTGTGCACATATATATCTTTATATGTGTACATTTCCTTCTGCTCCAAGTGGTAATAGTGGCAATTTATGGAGCAAGTGACATGCTGTAACTTTGTTATATATGCAGAATGCAGAAATTTTTTATTAGGATTGCTTTTATAAGCTTGTCATCTTCCAGAGAGTTCTTTGAATAATCTGTTCTGGATTTTGTGACTGTGCAAAAGTCAGCATGATACTCTTTTGCTATAGCATGCAGTTTATTGTTTGTTTTTAAATGCCCTCCTGTTTCAAAATGATAGATATCTATAAACATGTTCTTTACTTGGGTAATATATGTCTAGATGTAGCTTCAAGAATAAAGTTGAGCAAGTGGGGGCTTTATAAACAATGGTCAGTGACATAAAACCCTAGGACAGAATAAAAAAGACCAGACAGATGCATAGTAACAATTTTGCATTGTGCAGCTCTCCCAATGGAAAGCACCCACCATGTGGGTGCTGAAGGCAGCTGAGATGTAGGGAATACTGTCTCTTAAACAGAGTTCTAGGGACAGTTTTACAACCTGGCACATAGTATTTAAGCAATGAATTGATTCAATAAATGTATGTATGTGTGTATGCACATATATACATATCCATATCCATATACAGAGAAATTTTTTGTGAGAAACACATCTGTATGAGTACTTTATTTTTATGATCATTTTTCTATGTCAGCTGAGACAAAATGAAGTCAAAAAGTGCTAGCTGTCACCTTACACACTGAGTGACCCTGAATGCTAAATTTCCTCAATTGAGTGCTATGTATTAGAGAGCGCATTGGCATCATGATACACCCCTCCACTCAACCAATGTCAAGTAGTGGACCCTTAGCTAGCTGACGAACATTTCAGCCTTTATTTCTCTTAGGAGAGCCTTGATTGATTATTAAAAGAAATGACTTGAGTAAAGAGAGAAGCTCTCCTGCCAAACATCTGTCCAGCTCTATCTTTCTCTCAAGTATAAAAACACTCTTCTCCCATGGAAAAAACAACAACAACAAATCTTGCATTCACATTCCTGTTAGCAGAAGGATGTGTACAGAATTACCTTTCAATATTATGTCCTTGGCTTTTTTCAAAGAAATGGCCAAATGATAGATGCATTTCGAGGTCCTCAAAACAAATTTCAGGCATTATTCATATGTTGTTTGGTGCCCACTATATTGTAACTGGTATGATTCATTAATTTGAGAATTAAGTATCAGGAAGAGTTGTCTTTTGTCAAATAGAATCAATGTGTCCCATGTCTCCCCTGGCTTCTAGGAAGCGCAGAGCAAAGGGAAACACACGGCTGAGTGCTTTGTTGATGGAAGGGATTAGGATCTTTTCTATTCTATCATCCAATATGGCTTTTATTCAGTATTTTAAGAGCCTTAATGCATATATGACTTGGCATAAGCATCCCAAAAATCATTTATGGAAGCAAACAGGGTAAAAATTATTCCACCTGTGTGAAGGAAACTCTCCAGTGTGATCAACATGTTCTTATTAGGTTTCTACCATTTGTCCAAATAGTTGGATAAATCATGACAAACCAATCTTGATTTTTTTTAAAGGGAGTTTCTAATTCCTAAACATCTAAGCTTTTTTTTTTTTTTTTTTTTTTTTTTTTTGAGGTGGAGTCTTGCTCTGTCGCCCAGGCTAGAGTGCAGTGGTGCGATCTTGGCTTACTGCAACCTCCGTCTCTCAAGTTCAAGCGATTCTCCTGCCTCAGCCTCCTGAGTAGCTGGGATTATACGAATGTGCCACCACTCCTGGCTAATTTTTGTATTTTTTAGTAGAGATGGGGTTTCACCATGTTGGTCAGGCCGATCTTGAACACCTGACCTTGTGATCCATCTGCCTTGGCCTCTCAAAGTGCTGGGATTACAGGTGTGAGCCACTGCGCCTGGCAGCTTTTAAATTTTGGGTGTGGAGCTCTTACCATGTTACCTTTCTGGTATCATGAAAGCCCTCTCCAAAAAAGTGTAAAATTCTGTCTGACAGAAATGCAGCTGAAGAGCTGTTACCTTAGAAGAGTCTTTTAGCTTTTTCATAAAATTTGAATCACATTTAAAAAGATGTCTTTAAAATTGATTGGACTGTTTCTCCACCCAAATTATACACTTATGGGCCGTGCATTAATTCATAATTAGATTTAAAATTGATTTGCATAATGAAATTGTTTTAACTTCATTGCTGCTCTAGACATTCTTTTTGATCAGGTTGCCTGTAGCAGAAAGCAGAAAAACTTCTATCTTTGGCATTGCAAAATGTACAGCTTTACACTTCAAAATGGGTTACTTATTTCTATGAGTTCTTGATCCTGTGCTTGATGAGATTTTTTGTAAGTTTATACTATTTAAAGCAGTACAGCAGGAATCTGAAATGTGATGGGACTGCTGTATTACATTTTTGACTCTTTATGGAATAACTAGAATTCTTCATTAATCTCTTTCCATAAAAATCATAGAATATTAAAAGTGGAAGGGACTTTGGCAGTCATTCATTCCAACTTCCTCTTGGTTGCAATAGAGAGAATTTCTAAATCTTCATAAGAAATCAGAAGAAATTCCATTTGACCCAGCAATCCTGTTACTGGGTATATAGCCAAAGGATTATAAATCATTCTATTATAAAGACACATGCACATGTATGTTCATTGCAGCACTGTTTACAATAGCAAAGACTTGGAACCACCCCAAATGCCCATCGATGATAGACTGGACGGGGAAAATGTGGCATGTATACATCATGAAATACTATGCAGTCATAAAAAATGATGAGTTTGTGTCCTTTGTAGGCACATGGATGAACCGGGAAACCATCATTCTCAGCAAACTGACACAAGAACAGAAAATCAAACACCACATTTTCTCACTCATAGGCAGGGGTTGAACAATGAGAACACATGGACACAGGGAGGGGAGCATCACACACTGAGGTCTGTGGGGGAGTGACTAGGGGAGGGACAGTAGGGGGTAGGGAGTTGGGAGGGATAACATGGGGAGAAATGCCAGATATAGGTGATGGGGATGGAGGCAGCAAACCACATTGCCATGTATGTACCTATGCAACAATCCTGCATGTTCTTCACATGTATCCCAGAACCTAAAATGCAATAAAATATATTTATGAAAAAAAAATAATAATATTGCAAGTCACAAAATAACTTTACAGATATCTTGTAAATACAAGTAGGAGCATTTTGGTTTCATTTTGTATTCTGTTCACTGAAAAATTAAATAAATATTTTACTTGTTGAAAAAATAAATAAATGATTTTTTTGACACTTCAAAAAAAAAAAAGAAAAAGAAATCAGCACACACAACTCAATCCTGTTGACCACATTTTGTCCAGCCAATATGTAATGAAGTTGAATATTTATGCCCCTTGATCTGATCTCTATCCTGCTGCTAATAATGTCAAAAGCAAGGGTGAAGGAGGGAGAAATGGGAGAAGCAAGCACCTAAGATTTCTTGAACCCCATCTAAGTAAAATGTATTTTACTTACATAATTGCGCTCAATCCACACCACAACTCACAATTTAGTTTCCTGTGTGACTTTAAGACTCATTTTTCTTACTGGCAAATGGGCACAATATTTCTTAACTCTGTAGTCACCTGGTTTACATTTTACATTTAATAAATGTAAAACCGAATTTTCTTCTTGGACTTTGTGAACCTAAAGCTCATTGTTATTCCTCCTCTCAAAGATGATTGCATTAATTTTTGTCAGTCACCTCTTATCAGTGGCTCATATTGACTTTTTGGTCCCAGTAATTTATGAGAGCACAGGGACAGTGTGCTCAGTACAGTACCTGGTACAAATGCACAACTTATAATTATACTACTTTCAAGATTTGGACAAGCTGTAATGAAAGCTAAGGCTGAATCATGACTCTATTTTTCCCTGTTGAATGTTGTTATCCAAGAGTAAAGTCTGTTGTGCTCTATAGAGAGCTAATACCATCAGATCAAGATGATGGAGTTGATTGTAAGCTTGACTTCTCTCTCCTATTCTGCTTCCAGCGAATAGAATGCTAGATTAAATATATTTAAAATTAAAATAATTCATATTTAAATGTGTGGGGAAAATCAGCCCTCCATGTACCAGAAATAGAGAACCTATTAGCAAAGATAGAAATTGAAACCATAGGAACTGGGTTCCCAATGCCCAGGGAAGGTTAGGAACTGAATCCTCAGTTCCCCTACAAGGAAGGGAGTGAGCATTTGGTCTTGGCTAAGCCCCACCAGTGCTTTTCCTAAATGTAATGGGAACCAGAATATCTCCAGTTGCCAACCTGGTCCAACAGCCAGAAGCAAGTAGCACAACTTTTGTTGTAAATGGTAAACTTTTCTGGCTAATTTCCCTTTGGAAGAGGAGGCTTTTTGTCTATTCCATTCTTTCTGAGTAAAATTTCAGCCCTCATTTTGAATTTCCACTTTGCCTTCTATTCTTTTTACAAGGGAAGCCAGGACTGTTAAAGATTGTCATTAAAATGTCTTTCTGTGAGATAAGTGGTGCTTGCAGGAAGGTGTGAATGTAAGTGCTGATAGGCATGTTGGACTTAGTAGAACTGTTCCCCTTACATTATCTATTTCATTTGTTTTATTGGCAGCTGAAGTTGGCCTCGTGCTTGCTGACTCATTTTTTAGCAATTGTGCAAGAAATGCTAGTATTTGCCACCTTTGTTTAGTCTCTTCTTTTTCAATTCTCTTTTCATCATTTCTTTATCGTCTTTGGATACTCTGCCAACTCTTTACTGCCCACAACTTTTGTCTTGCTTACTAACTAAGGCACTCTCTATAGGTCATTGCTAATGAGGTTGGCTCTATTCCATAAAGAATTTACTGAGTATCTAGCATGCACTGAGCATGGCCTGGGGAATATGACAACAAAATAATGTGGATCATTTTCCTTCCTCAAAAGAGTTTATGATGTCAAAGATGTGCTGCTTCCTGAAGACCCCATTAACTTTGTCTTTTCCTTGGAGGCGTAAAATGCCACATGTTGGATGAGATGATTACCAGGGCTCAGACCTGGGAAATAGTCATGCTTCTGGATCAAGAGCCAGGTAAGTCCTTGATTCTGGTCAGTAGTAGGCCAAAGTCTCAGGTGGGGTTTCCTAAGTTTACAAACCTGGTTACCTGCTGTTCTCTGGAAGCCTGAGAATTCCCCATCCCTGTTGCATCCCTATAAATATGACTTGCAGAAATTCCTTCTTTCTGGCAAAGAAGCACTCTGCATTCTGAAGCAAGTATTAACATATCTTCCAACGGGAGAACTCATAAAATTCAGGAAAGATCAGTACCATGGGTGAGGGATTACTGACCAGGCCTAATATGTGGGAAAGATGGATGAAGGTAATAAACTCTGTGTCAGGAAAAATGTTTTGAGCTACCCTCGAGTTCATGAAGTAGACCAAATACCTAATATATATGTGGAACTTTTTCTTTTAGCATCAAAATATGAAAATGTCTAAGTCACGGGAAGCCAAATTATTATAGCCATATTCTGAAACAGCAAGCAGCCACTCTTAACCATTATGTGGATCTCCAGAATCGATTATGTGGATTCCCTTGAGATACTCCACCCAGAGGGAAAACATGTCTAGACACAGAATTTTGCAAATAACCTTGAAGATGCTCATAGGTCACCTCTCTTCCTGTATGAAGAAGTAACACTGCTCTATGTGGTAGCTTCAGAGAAAGTAACCTGAACGGTTTAATCTAATCCATATGAAAGATTTCTTCCCCTCCGGAGCAAAAGATAAGCTCTTTTGTAAACCTTGTTCTGCCACAAAGACTGCAATGAAAGCCTGCTCAGCAAAGTCTCAGCAGATAATTTTCAGTTCAGAGTCTCTGTGAAATGATTCTAAATGTAAAACAACTGTCAGCTACTCTGGTTAGTCATTTACTTTTTCATTATCCTAATGTGTTTGAGTTGTGAAAAATAAAAACAGTCATGTTAACACAAACCTACACACTGAAGAACAGATAGAGATAGATATAGGTGCTCAGGAAGAAGCAGTAGATGGTAATAGATTAGAAAGCATGCTTTGGAAATAGAAGACATTTTTATTTAGTACTTTCCTCACTTGACAGGCAAAACTTTGGCAGTTCTGCAGAATTTTGATAGAATAAGTCTATGCTGTTTTAGTTAAAAATGGAAATGAAAATACATTTTGTCTATATGGAAGCAATTTTTTTTGGTATAATTCTAATTAGTTTTCAAGTTTAGCAGGCTAGGCTGTGCTATGTGGAAGTTTTTTGAGAGGATGCTATGTTCTGGGCAGCGTGCTGGGATCTTTACATCTGTTGACACTAAACCACAGTTTACTCACTTGTACAATGACAGTGACACTAGGGTCCCTACAGTGCTATTTTGAAGGATGGAAGAACCAGAAAAGAAGTCTAATTCTTGTTGTTTTCAAACAGTTGTTTTTAAGTTGTCTATCATTTCTGCTTAGAGAGACCTTTGCGGTATATCTGAATTCTGTATTCCTCTATGTTCACTATCATTTGTATTCCTTTAATCCAGGAACTAGAAACAAGGCTAGGAATCTGGGACCAATTACTTGACAGAGAAAAAGCATTCTTGGCATTTTTCACAACTAGATGGTCTAAATTAAACAATTTCTTGATTTTGCTTGATTCAAAACTCTTGCCATGGCCTGTAAGCATCTGTGTGATCTGGCCCCCCTGACTCCCTGACTGTCCGATCCCCTATCTCTTCATGTTTCAGCCACACTGGCTGCTTTCTGAGTTCCCTCCAAGAGGCAAGCTTCTTCCCATCTTAGGACCTTGGTTACTTTTCCCTTGATTCTTTGCTTGGCCGATTCTTTCCCATCATTTAATTTACCTGTTCGAATGTCACCTATTCACAGAGACATACTGGGGCCACTGTCTGTGTAAAGTAGCACCTTCTATTCGGTAATGTCTCACCTTACTGTGTTTCCTTCATGAAACTTATGACTATCTGAAATTATGTTTTGTCCACATGTATTGCCTGTCTTCTCGCTCTAAAGTACAATTTGCATTAGAGTCAAGACCTCGTTGGGGAGCCAGTGATAACAATAACTTGTTGTTTACTAGGTATCAATAACAACATGTTGAATGAATGAACGGGGTTTTGTCTCACACTGAGATTACATGAGGAAAACCAAATTTTTGGCTTGTGATACCAAACTGGTGATTTGTTCATAATAGTAAGTGTTTACTTAGTAAAAATTGGTAAAATTCCACACACATAGCTAATGAGTTTAAGTGCTTTGTAGGTATTAATTTAATTCCTACAACCGTATGAAGTGGGAATTATTACTCCCATTTTATAAATGCAAAAATTGTGGTACAGGGAAGTTAAGTAACTTTCACCAAATAGCAGTTTTGGATGCAGGTATTTGAGCCAATACCCTTTACTAGTGAGGAGAAAGTGCTCAATAAATAGCGCTTTAACCACGTGCTCAGCATATGTGCTCAGCTCAGTGACTCAGTGCATGCAAACTATGTGCTTAGTGCCTATGCACTGGGTCGTTTTCAGTCCTCACTTCAAAACTATGAAGTAAGTACTATCCTATGCTTGTTTTAGAGATGAGGAAGCCAAGGCTTGGATTTCTTCAGCAACTTACCTAAGGACCCCTAGTTGCTTAGTGGGGAAAAAGAGATTTGAATATAGACAACACGACACTGAAATCTGTGTCTTAGGCCTTATCTCCATATCACAAGAACACCTGTGGATAGCTACTAGAACACAGTTATTATGAGATTGTGAAAAAGGGATTAGTCTCCCCCACTCAAAGGGTCTCCACAGGTATAAAGAAGGGTATAATAATGACTATGCAATAGACCAACTCAGATAAATGAATAGGAGAAGCAGAATCTGTATCAGTGTAACCACTTGACTGTAAGGGATAATATTGTTTGCTAACTGCCCATTTCTTCAGAAAGAGCATAAGAATAGAATTTAGAAATCCAATAACTGAAAAGTCAAACTTGGTTTCTAAAATGGATCAGGAAAGAATTATATTTATTTTTATATCTTACTAGGTATGATTATGTACATGAGCTATCATGCCATGTAGAAAGTTTAGCTATTGTTTTTTTGAAACCTACTCATGAAAGTTGTTGTTGTTTTATAACTTGAAGTACTTTCTTAGCAACTCAGTTCTATCAGTGGCAAACACCATCAATAGGGATGAGAGGATGTTGTGGCTACATATCGTCTAATAATTCAGTTCCATCCCCATAGGCAGGCATATTAGCAACACATGCAAAATCAGAATACCCACAATCAGAGAGGGAAGAAAATCCCTAGTATCTATGCATTATTGCTCTGGCTTCAAACAAAATGTGCATGTGAAGGATTATGCCTGTATATGCAGAGATCAAACCTTTTTCCTTTGGAAAAATCCCTAAACCCACTGAAACCAGCTGATTCAGCAAGAAAGAGTTCAGACAATATTATTGAACTCTAGTATTCCAATATTTTCACAGAACTTTTTTGATGAGTTCTTTTATGTACACAATCCGATGTGATCCTATCTTCACCTATATACTGATGCTCACATTTACCTAAATATGTGGGCACTGTAGGTATTAATAAGCCACTTTACAGATGGAGAAATTGAGGTTAATAGAGTTTAAAGAGCTTGCCCAAGGTCAGGCAGCTAATAAATAGCAGAGCCGGCACCTGAACCAAAGTCTTTGGGTTCCCAGTTACACACTTTTTCTGCTGCCCACACCCCCCGCTTGTCAATGGAAACCTGTCAGTGGTGACATTATAAATTTTCTTGCTACCAGGTCGGCTTCTGGGGGAGTAGAGCCAGGGGCGTAAGATGTCATATCTTTTCCTTAGTGCTAATGTGCATGCCTGTCATTTTGTTGGTTTTTTTCCCTGTCTACTTAAAAAAGTCTATATAAATGTAATGAGTAGTATTTGTGGACCAGGACTAATATTATATGGTTGTCAGCTTTTCAGATAACTTTTATTCTGTTTCCTCTAGAACCTCCTGGCAGCTTCTTATGCCCAAGGTGACAGAAACAGAAGGGGCTGGCAGTTCACAGCCTCTCTTGTTTCTCTTCTCAGTATCTGTGTGCTCTGGGATCTGGCGGAGATTTTATTTCTCAGACTCCTTGTCGTTTCCCCTGCTGTCCTTCTCACTGCTCCCACTTTTATTGTTTCTTCCAGGTTTTGAAAGAGTTGCTAATTTATCAAATGTAAATGTTTACTCAGGGAATGGAACTGACAGATAGGTCCAGTGACTTTGGCTTAACTTGCTTCAGAACCAGGGTTAATTTAAGAGACCGGTGATTCAGCAAGAGGAAACCAGCTAGCCTCAGGCACTGAGGGAATTGAGTGTTCTGCTAAAGCCCCCCTGGCTAGTGCAGAGACCTGACCAGTAGAAGGCGGTCATTACTTACTTTTCATCTGATCAAAAATAATGCAGTTTACTCACAGGTCCTGGCCCTACAAACAGGTAGATGGTTGGATATATTTGGATAATGGAGCTTTCCAAACAGAAGAAAAACACACACCCACTGATGTGTAAAATGTAAAGAAACTGACCCAGTGTGTCTTTTCACCGCAGATAGAAGAGGTTGGACCACCCAGCACACAAGGTCAGCATGCTGCTCCTCTGGCACACTCTGGCTATAGCTGTTGTCCAGATTGTTATCTTCTCAGAAAGCTGGGCATTTGCCAAGAATATCAACTTCTATAATGTGAGGCCTCCTCTCGATCGTAAGTAGTGGTGGTTGCCATCTTAGTTCATGGCTGTGAGGTCACAGTGTTCATATGAAGCCCCCTTTTCCAATTATTGTAACCTCGTCTTTCCCAGAATGTTTGGTTTATACCTAGAATAAAACAGAAAGTTTCCATAACTTTTGTGGTTAATCATATGGTAAGATAAATTTTCCCCATTTCTTTCTTTTTTTTTTTTTTTTTGAGACAGAGTCTTGCTCTGTCCCCTAGGCTGGAATGCAGTGGCGCGATCTCAGCTCACTGCAACCTCTGCCTCCTGGGTTCAAGTGATTCTCCTGCCTCAGCCTCCTGAGTAGCTGGGACTACAGGTGCATATCACCATGCCTGGCTAATTTTTTGTATTCTTAGTAGAGTTGGGGTTTTATCTTGTTAGCCAGGTTGGCCTCGATCTCTTGATCTCGTGATCCGTCTGCATCAGCCTCACAAAGTGCTGGAATTATAGGCGTGAGCCACTGCGCCTGGCTGAGAAATTTTCACCATTTCTTTAAAATGGTCTGTCTTCCTGCTGAAGTTTTAAAAGCATTCTTGTTTTTAAAAAAGCTTTTTGAGCACCTTTCCTAATCATGACACAGTAGAGGAAATTTATTGTTTTTTCTCTATGTCTTCACTGGAGAAGAAAATTGGCTGTTGAATGTTTCTGCATGATTTATTAATTCTTTCAAATGGCCATTAACAATTTTGAAAACAGGTTTGTATATTTGAAATTTGGAAGGAAATATCACCTGGATTTTCTTTCTTTCTTTCTTTTTATTATACTTTAAGTTCTGCGGTACATGTGCAGATTGTGCAGGATTGTTACATAGGCATACACATGCCATGGTGGTTTGCTACATCCATCCCCCCGTCATCTACATTAGGTATTTCTCTTAATGTTATCCTTCCCCAATCCCCCTGCCCTGCTATCCCTCCCCTAGCCCCTGCCTACCCACCAACAGGCCCCAGTGTATGATGTTCTCCTCCCTGTGTCCATGTGTTCTCATTGTTCAATACCCACTTATGGGTGAGAACATGCAGTGTTTGGTTTTCTGTTTTTGTGTCAATTTGCTGAGAATGATGGTTTCTTTTTTTTTTTTTTTTTTTTTTTTTTTTTTTTTTTATTGCATTTTAGGTTTTGGGGTACATGTGAAAAACATGCAAGGTTGTTGCTTAGGTGCATACGTGGCAGTGTGATTTGCTGCCTTCCTCCCCTTCACCCATATCTGGCATTTCTCCCCATGCTATCCCTCCCCAATTCCCCACCCCCCCGCTGTCCCCCCCACTCCCCCACAACAGACCCCCATGTATAGTGCTCCCCTCCCTGTGTCCATGTGTTCTCCTTGTTCAACACCCGCCTATGAGTGAGAACATGTGGTGTTTGATTTTGTGTTCTTGTGTCAGTTTGCTGAGAATGATGTTTTCCAGGTTCATCCATGTCCCTACAAAGGACGCGAACTCCTCGTTTTTAATGGCTGCATAATATTCCATGGTGTATATGTGCCACATTTTTCCTGTCCAGTCTATCATCGATGGGCATTTGGGTTGGTTCCAGGTCTTTGCTATTGTAAACTGTGCTGCAATGAACATTCGTGTGCATGTGTCCTTATAGTAGAACGATTTATAATCCTTTGGATATATGCCCAGTAATGGGATTGCTGGGTCAAATGGAATTTCTATTTCTAGGTCCTTGAGGAATCGCCACACTGTTTTCCACAATGGTTGAACTAATTTACACTCCCACCAACAGTGTAAAAGTGTTCCTATTTCTCCACATCCTCTCCAGCATCTGTTGTCTCCAGATTTTTTAATGATTGCCAGAGAATGATGGTTTCTAGCTTCATTCATGTCCCTGCAAAAAACATGAACTCATCCTTTTTTATGGCTGCATAGTATTCCATGGTGTATATGTGCCACATTTTCTTTATCCAGTCTATCATCGATGGGCATTTGGTTGGACATTATGCATTGCGGCACTGTTTACAATAGCAAAGACTTGGAACCAACCCAAATGCCATGTGTCTTTAGAAATGTCACCTGGATTTTCATTACTACCATGCATAATCCCATTAGCAAAGATTACATAAGACTCAACTTTTCTACTAATAGTTTAAAGATAGGCAAATATTAGTGTATATCATTGACAGGATATGTATGTTAATATATTTTATGTACATATGTATAGATATGTGTTTGTATATATATGTCATCACCCCTCCTTTCTTTTCAGACAAGTAAAACTTCTTCGTTATACTTTATTAGAGAGTGATTCTTACAAATAAAAAATTATTTGGTATACATGTGAATGCCTGTAGTTCCCACACCTGGAAGAGTATCAGAATCACGATGAAAGGCTTTCTAACTGCATAGCCCTAATCACTTCTCCAGAGATGTAATAGTCAAGAGGGTGATATGTAGAATATATTTAATCTTTTATCTTTTTTCCCTGCTTTTTTTTTTTAAGGAGCTCTCTGATACTGTTGATACATAGTCAGGTATAAAAACCTTCTCTCCTATACTACTCCTAAATGAGACCTATATAACTACTGTTCTTTACGTTGTGTTTTATTATTTGGGACGGTCATCTCTGTGTGCATACACATGTATACTACACACATGTACATATACATAAATATACGACACATACACACCTTGAACTACCATTATACATTTCTAAATTGGTAATAATTGTATACTGATAGCTGAAAGACATGGCACAGACATCATTTTCATAGACTAACTTATCTGCAAATTTTGAAATTTTTAAGCTTAGCACAATCTTATGATGAGAAAAAATCATTTTAAAAAAGAAAAAAAGTAATACATGTTCATTATAGAAAATTCCAAAGAGACAGAAAATGATAGAAGTAAAATATATTCATAACCTAAAGATTCAAAAGAGCTTTTCTTTACATTTTGAAATATTTCCTTCCAGCATTTTTTTCTATGTATGTGTAGTTAAATATGTGATATACTGAGATCGTTCAAATTTAGTTTTACACTACTTTTTCCCTCTTTACACATATTTTGAATATTTCCCAATGTCTTTGAAGATAGATTAATGCCTTCTGCATTAAAAAAATCATAAGGCTGGTCTGTAGCTTATTTCACTATTCCCCACACTTTATATCAGAAAGAAAAAAAGTCACAAGCAAATTAAATGTTAAATAATTCATCATTGAAGATCTTTTAAAATACACTTTTCTTTTCAATTGGCTAATGACCTTAGAATAGATTTCCTGGAATTGAAATTGGAATTACCAAATCAAAAAGGTTGCGCCAATTTATAATTTAACCATTTACCTACCAGCACTGACTATTAGTATTTTTTAACTGTACTGATTTATTTGGTGAAAATGGATGTCATTATTTATTTATTTATTTACCTGCTAATACACTTCTGAACATAGGCAAACTTAAATATATTCTTCATATTTAACTTCTTGTCCTCCAAACGTCAGCTTTTAATATTTTTTCTTATTTTATGCTACTATACATATCCTCCCCTTTATCTGGAATACCCACTGCTTTCTGATTTTTCACCCCAACTTCTAGTTATATTACTAGGATGGTTACCGTCTTTGTAATAGAACAAAGAGAATGAAACAGTGTCTTTGTCTGTTTCATTCTCTGAAAATGGGAGAATTGAAAAGTTTTACACAGCGTCCTATACCTGGTCTATACAGAAATGTCAAATTATTTGATTTTTTTTTCTTCTTGTCCACTAAAATTACAAGATACGAGGCAAAAAAAAAAAATCATAAAGACAAGAAGAACATACTAGTTGCTCTCAGTCCAGACTGCCAGCAACTCAGAAATACTTCTTTCTGTAACAATCTGTCCTAATTGTAAGGGCTTAAGAATTACTGTCATCCTCGTATTAAATGTTATATTCCTGCCAAGGTCTAACATTGTGATAATTGTCATATTTCAGCTGAGATTACTTGTTTGAGGTTAAAGGTAGCTGTATTGGAAGTGAATATGGACAGAAACCAGCATGATTTGATGTGCTAGAGATTCTACGAGGTATTTTTCTTGCAACCTCTCATTTAATCCTCATTATACCTCTGCAAGTCATGGGGGTCTTCATTGTTATTAATACAAATGTTATTATATCTTAGAATTTAAAAAAATCACACAACTATTCTGTAGGAAGAACAGAATTCAAACTCAGGTTAATCTGACTCCAGTTCTTTTCAGAGATGACACATGTGTTCCAATACCTCTGCCGCCCTGGATCACCTCCTCAACCCCTACTTATTCCCAAATTATAAATGATAATAGAACAATACTATGCATCTTTCAAAGCAGCTGTGGGATCACTTTCATTACTCTATAGTGGTAATTATTAGAAGAAATATTTAAACAAAAGGGAATAAAGAAAATTCCCCAAAAGCCTGATGGATAAATCTAGCTCCCTGGAAACAGAGATTGTAAGGATAAAAGCTTATAAGTTTTGTTTCATTTGTTAAAATTTGCTAATTTTGTGCCATATTCAATGTTTGGAATTTTTGTCTTCTATAACTTACTGTTTCACTTTGCTTTTTTCTTTAAAGCTACACCATTTCCAAATAGCTTCAAGTGCTTTACTTGTGAAAATGCAGGGGATAATTATAACTGCAATCGATGGGCAGAAGACAAATGGTGTCCACAAAGTAAGTGTGCTGAGTTTGGAAGACTTCTGTGATCTCATTTCATTTGGATCTTTCCTGACTTGACAATGTTCTTTAGGAATCAGATACATTTTTTTCTGAGACTATCCTGATATCAGACTATATTGAGAGTTCTTGGAAACTGGTATCAAAGCCTCAGTTTGAAGTTGAATGCCTTAAGGAAGAATTTCTTAAATGTTATTTACCAGGGAGAGCACATAGAACCGCAATATTGATTAAGGCATTCTCAGAATTTCAGAAATGCTTGATGATACCTCTAGAAAAGTAATACCATCTCAAAACAAAGGATAATTTCCGTAGTCTTGAGATACATTGGTATTTAGGAAACTCATTCATTCATTTAACAAACTTCCAAGTATCTTTTTAGTTTGTTTAGTTTACTGATATATCCCAGTGCCTAATCCAGTGCCTGGCCCATGTTTACTCAGTAAATATTTACTGACAGAATGAATGGAAACCTCTGATTAGATAGTCAGGATAGTCAGAGAAATCTTCTCTGAGGAGTGTACCTTAGAACTAAGACCTGAGTAAACACAGCAAGCTGCCATCTATAGGAAGAAGATGCCAAGAAGAGGGAGTCACAAATGCAGAGTTTTCAAGGGTGATAGTTGACTTGGCCTCTTCAATGAACAGGAAGGAGACTGACTGCCGAGGCTTAGTGGGAGATGGAGGAAGGATGTGAGAGGGAAGCAAGGGCCAGGACACGCAGGAGCTTATTTTCCTGATACTTCGGATTTTGTTGTAAAGGTGATGAGAAGGTGGTAGAGAGTTTTAAGCTAGGGAATACATAGCAGTTGTGTTCCAAAACATTACTCTGGCTGATGTGTGGAGAATGGAGGGTTGGGGACAAGAGTAAAAGGGAACAGCAAGTGAGGACTCTCATCTTCAGACAGAAGATGCGAATTTGGACTAGGTTGGTAGGAGCAGAGGAGGTGGAGAGACGAATAATTGAATGTATACAAACTGGAAGTACAGCAGACAGATTGTGAAGATGGATGATTTTAAATGTTAAAATCCTACTTATGAGGAGATCGGGTTGTTCAGATTTTAGGATGTACTGTTTTTAAGGTTTTTCAGATATAAAAGACCAAGAAAAATAAACTGTTACAGAATTAGAGATAACTAGTTTTGATCTACTGTTATCATGAATCTTTTGGAAATTCCAATAGCACATTATTTATAGCAGTGGCACAGCCTTACCTCTTCCAGTTAAAGGCAATGTGTGGAGCTAATAAATACTACACACTGGAGACCTCTACTATGCCTGAGAATCTTACGCCATAAATTAGCACAAATGGCTGTGACAGCCATAAGGACAGTGTTTTTTATTTATTTTCAAGAATAATTAATTACCAAAATATGTTTTCCTTGAGGTTCTTTTACCTTTCTATTGAGGGATCGTCCTTAAATTGTGAGTGCGCTTATGAGTATATGTGCATGTATGATTGTGTTTATTTGGGGATTTATTTCTACATTTTCAAGAGAAATTTATCTTTGTTATTTCAAGGTTTTCAAGGTTTGTTGATGTTTCTCTTTACTAATTTATTTCAGAGAGTATCATCCTTTAACAATTTGCTTTAAGTCGCCTTGAAAACTGGGTGGCAAGGGTGAGAACAGTAGTAAACTGAGGCACTGATGTCCAACTTGTTAGGCCTTATCTTCATGGATCATGCTATCGTTCTGAATTGTACCCAAATGCTGTTCCTACTAGGTTTATGCATAATGCTCCAGTTTGTCATTAGTTGACCAAAGCCATTTTAGCATGCAGGCAAAGAAGACGCATGGCTGTTTCTGGGTTTTAGGATTTCTTCTCTGTTGAAACATGGCTGAACCAAAGGAGAAGCTGCAGCTTTCCACCACCAAGAAAACATCAGAGATGGGAAAGGTGGAAGAGATTCAGCTTTGCCGCGTCTGCCTGAGAGGCTGACTCTTAATGGGCTCAATACTGAATGGCCCTGCATTCCAGCATGGCATGACATGACGTTCTTGACTATAGACAGGCAGGTCCCAAAGATACTAACCACCTGGAATTCTAATTGAGGGTGTAATTTCTTACTTTTCACTTTGTCATTTCGGGGAGTGATAGTCAACCATTTCTCGGGACAAATAGGCCTACGGCTATTGTTCTTTGTCATCTCAGGTTTCCTTTTCACTTCACAGCTTCACTTCTGTGGTCTGTCGGTCTTGTTAAAAGTTCTCTGTGTAACAGGATATGACAAGAATGACATTTCTTGTTTTATTTACCTTGGCTTTTATGCTGACATTTTAGGGCTGCCTTAGCATGTGTGCCATTCTGTATGAACACATGCAGCTACCAGTTTTTGATTCTTCTTTGTTTGGAGTAAAAATTGAAATGTCTTCTGAATTTTAGCGGCTCCCTTTCTTTCTGAATCTGGAAGTCACCTACTCTTGTAGGGCACTCTACATTATATCACTGTATTAGTCCGTTCTTGCATTGCTATAAAGAAACACCTGGGACTGAGTCATTTGTAAAGAAGAGAGATTTAATTGGCTTTCACTTCCATAGGCTGTACAGGAAGCATGATGCTGGCATCTTCTTGGCTTCTGGGGAGGGCTCAGGAAACTTAGAATTGTGGCGGAAGACAAAGCGGAATGAGGCACCTCACATGGTGGTTGCAGGAGCAAGAAAGAGAGGGAGGAGGTGCTACATAGTTTTAGACAAGCAGATCTCGTGAGATCTCACTATCACAAGAACAGCACTAAGAGGATGGTGCTAAACCATTCATGAAGGATCCACCCCCATGATTTAATCACCTCCCCTCTCCGACACTGGGGCTCACAATTTGATATGAGATTTGGGTGGGGACATAGATTCAAACTGTATCAATTGCTGCATGGTTTAATGTTAAGTGTACAGAGGGGTGGAATAATGTTCTGGTTAAGAGTGCAAGCCCTAGAAAACCTCCTGGGTTACAATCCTACTTTTCACTATTTTCTTCCTATGTGACCATGGGCAGGAAATTGTCCTCAGTTTACCTGTAAAATGAGGATTTTAATATAACTTACTTTAAGACATGATGAGGATTAAGACAAGAATGCTTGAATACGAGTTAGAAGAAAGAGTACCTGGCTAATGGTGCACACGCAATATGGGATTGCTGCTGTTCATATTATTTAAAGCACACCACAACCCTATTAAAGCATCAAGGCACTTATTATCTATCATCATTTTACTAAAAAAAAAAAAAATGAGCTCAGAAGATCTAACATGACTTTCTCACCTGTGACAAAGGCAGTTCCATAAACCCAGTCTTCTCAACTTTCATCCAATTTCTTCCCCGTTCTGTGACACTGCTGTTGTAATCTCCGATCAATAAACTAAGAAGCATTTCACTGGCCTCCAGTACCTATAAAAGAGACACAGAGCCAAAGAAGAATGTCCTAGAACATTGAATGAAACTTCTTGAAAGAACCCTAAGTAATAAAATGTGAGTGGTTAAAGCCTTAAGGATAACTCTGGGTAGAAATGGGGTAGGTGTGGTGGATGGGAAATAGAGAAAGGAAGAGCTAATTAAAGAGGAGGAAAAAAATGGAAATGCAGTGATGAGAAAAGTCTAACATGTTGGTAGAATTAAAACCAGAATAGGAATTATTAGGTTGGTGCAAAATTAATTGTGGGTTTTGCAATTTAATAGATGAGTGAGGAAGGTGTTCATGATGTGTAATTCGAAGCACCTGCTTTTCACTCCAGCTCACCACATGGCCTATTAGTATATAAGAGAAAAATGATGACTAATGCAACAAGTGCTCTGACCCCATTGCGTTTTACCTTCACAATTGTTTTATTTTAGATTCTGAGAACGTGCTTCAGGAGAAGAGAGAAAGAGAGAGCCAGAGACATAAATATTTTGATGTCAAATGAGCAGACCCATGTTTTGATAATGTGCTTGCAGTTTTTCCTCAGCTCTGACACCACAGGATGAGTGCCCATTTACATTCATTTTCAAAACACACATGTGCTTCAGAAGCTGGTGTCTTTTCAAAAATACCACCTAAGAACCTTCAGAGTTCACTGCTATGAAATGTCTCGCCCGGAAACCTCAGGACCGTCCTGAATTTGAGTCCTTTCTGTAGTAGTTGTTGAGAGGTCTCTTTTGTAATGTGGATAATGAGATGGCCTTTTTGGTTTTGTTTTTTGTTTGTTTCCTCTTGCCTAGATACACAGTACTGTTTGACAGTTCATCACTTCACCAGCCACGGAAGAAGCACATCCATCACCAAAAAGTGTGCCTCCAGAAGTGAATGTCATTTTGTTGGTTGCCACCACAGCCGAGATTCTGAACATACGGTAAGGATCGTGTGTGTGTGTGTGTGTGTGTGTGTGTGTGTGTGTTATTGTCTAAAGGCTCATGCTAGTAATGGTAAGTCATATATCACGGGAGAGGCAGGAAGGATAAGTAATATGTTGACCATGTTTACATTTTGAGGAAAGACTCCATAACAAAGATAAAATAGAGACAAAAGGACAGTTGAAGACTTTCTCTCCTTCAACAAAAAATAATGTTACTACAAACAAATGGCATTTCCCAGACTCCAGAGCTAGAGCCTAGACCTCAGACTGTGGGTGAACGGTGTAAAGCCAACTCTGGTGGCACAAGAGCAAACCATCCACAAGAAAATGGTGAACCCTACAGGGTCCAGCTCGCCTGCTCTGTTCATGGCCATGAGTCACCAAGAACACTGCAAGGGTACCCTGGAAGGTGGCGAGAGGACTATGGTGACAGCATCTATGAAGGGAGCCTTGTGTTATCCACTGTCTGTGCTTAGATGAGGAAGGGAGTCTGAAGGATTAGCCTCAGTTTAATACGATGAACTATAGGTGCCTTTTAGATCAATTGATTGCTTTAACATTCTCATTCTATCATTCTAAATGAGCATTTCACTCTGTTATATGCCTGGAATTCTGAAATGCTTGAGAAAAAATTACTTGAAAGTATGTTCATTTCATGAGGTTTTAGAATTTGATTTACCCTGTAAGTACAGAAAATGATTCTTTTATCAGTGGCTTTTAGCTCTAGCTACACGAAAATCACCTGGGTAGCTTTTACAAGCTGTATTTGTTATTGAGGGATGCAGGCTGGCAGGCTTTCCAGACCGGTTGAAATGGAACCTCAGGGTAGGGTCCTGGATGTCAAGATCTTTTTAAAAAGTTCCGTGAGGTGATTCTGATGTGCAGCCAGGGTTGAGAACCACTGATATGGATACCTAGAACTGATGCCTTTATCGTCCCTAGCCATCCTGGCAGCCTCTATGAATGGCTGGGTTTATCAGGTTGAGGCATTGTACTTGGCACACTTTGGTATTACCTGAAAATATTCCCTGAAAACACCTGTTAAGGACAAGCCTTTTTTTTTTTTTTTTTTTAACTTACACCACTCAGCAACCATAATTAGCAAACCACTGCTGCTGTAATGATAAGAATCAGGTGTCAGCATAGACAATAGAGAGTCATTATTATCCCCTAACAAGTAGCACTGAGAAAGAAAATCGATGACTAATCCAAAAGGTTCCTAGCTTTCAGTTTTGCCTCAATGTTTTCCCTCACAAACCTTTAGAAGATTTGTGGACTCAATCAAACAGACTTATTCAGTTTCTCTTCCTCTTTGCCTTGCTAATGCTTGGGCTTGATGCGGAGAAATCACAGGACAGAAGACTCTCAGCATGGTTTTTCCCTTCCACTCCATTGGCATTGGTGGGGGAAGGGTACCCAAGAGCCTAGATGATGCAAAATTGGATAATCAACTCCAATTGCCTGTCTTCAGATGGAGCTGAAGAAGCCTTTCTTTTATCTTCCTTTCTTTTGCCCCTTCCCTGTTCCTATTATTCACTGTCCGTTCCTCTCTCCTTTTTGTAACAGGAGTGTAGGTCTTGCTGTGAAGGAATGATCTGCAATGTAGAATTACCCACCAATCACACTAATGCAGTGTTTGCCGTAATGCACGCTCAGAGAACATCTGGCAGCAGTGCCCCCACACCCTACCTACCAGTGCTCGCCGGGGTCTTTGTGCTTCCATTGCTATGATACCACCATTCCTAGGAGAGGCAGAGACCAGCCTCTAATGCACAAGCCAAAAACTGTGTGAATGGTGAACTTTGGAGTGAAGATCAGTCTTGCACTTGGTGAAGAGTGCACATTGGACACCAAGGCAAAAGCCAGTGGTCTTCTTTGATAAAATGTTCCCACATGAGACCACAGGATTGAGGATGGGAATTTGGCGGGGCCTGAGAAGATGCTCTGACTTCCAGGCTTCCTGGTCAAAGGGAGCTAGAGGATCCTGGCAACTAGTCCCACCTGGCTAGGCCTTTAGCTGAAAGGATTTCTTGACCTCCTTGGCTCCCTCAGAGGCTGCCAGGTCAAACCCTCTTGTTTATGTGATGAGCTCAGAGCGTCTCTATGAAATCTAACCCTCCCCGTCACGAGCAAGCAATTTTCCCCACCAACAGCATAGTAATGAGAAAGGCAACTGTATGAAGAAAACTTTCAGTTGAATGAGTATGAAATCTATTTGCTAATTGTGGGGGGAAATAAAGCTTTTAAATTATACAATGTAAATGCATGCTTGTGTGTTTCTTGACCAATGTGAAGACCTCTGGTGAAACAGTTACCAGGGACATAAAGTAGGTCACTGAAGTTTGTATCCATGCACCATTGGTGATATGTGTTAAACTATAAAATACTATGCTAAAGCTACTTAGCTTAATTTCTTTTGGAGGAAGGATGCATTTTAAGATGCTAAAGCAAATTTAGTGAATTGAGAATGTCTGGAAAACCTCTAATAAAGGAAGATGACACCTTGTCATATGATGCACCCTGAGCAGTAGTAGTTTCAAAAGCTGTAGTCAGACCAAGTGGCAAGGTGGTGGGGGATGCCCCATTTCCTCCTTCAGTCATATTCTGTATGCATGCCATGTTTACCAAGAGAACTTCTGTAAACACATGCTAAAATGTTTGGTCCCATGCTCTTCTCTTTCCACCTATAATACAATCTCAGAATTTCAAAGAGCATCTTCCTCCTGTTTCTAGAATTCTGATTTCCTGCCTTCAGTCACACTTCAGGATGACCTTTAAACACTCTGCCCTTGTATTTATAGTGATGAGTTAATGGAATGGGGTTTTCTCCTAATTAAATATCCATTATTAGAATGTTAGGTGCCCTGTAGACTCTATTGATGAGGCTATCCTTGCCACATGGGCTCACCTGTGACATGAGTTGGCAAATTATGGCACACAGGCCAAATACATTCCACCACCCATTTTCGTGAATAAGTTTTTATTAAAACACAGCCATAGCCACTTGTTTATGTATTGTGTCTACTTTTGTGCTACAATGGCAGGGTTGCAGAGATGCAGCAGAGACTGTACAGTCTGCAAAGTCTAAAAGCTTTACTATCTTGCCCTTTTCAGGAAGTTTGCTGACCCCTAACCTGTGGGATGTCAAGACTGCTTAAGGAAAAAGCTGCTTTATTTGCAGGGACCATGGTGCTAATCGTGGTTACTCAGCCTGAGCAATGGTTTGCCAAATCACTTCCCTTGTTTTCTTTGTCTTCTGAGTCAGTGAATTTTTCTTCTGTTTTGATTGTTTCATGTAGTTGATTCCATCTTAGTAGTTATGTACTGATGTCAGGGGCTGAGCTGTATTTATGTTTATTCTCATCCTTGACGCACAGGGAGCATTTCATCTTAAGGCTCTTTAGCGTCCTATCAAACAGGGAGGGAGCAGACATCATTACCTCCCTGTCTGTGGCCCAAATTTGGACTCACCTGGAAGCATCAGTTTTGAAGCCTAATGTAGATTTATCCCATCTTTCACTCAGCACCTTGAAGTATTTGTGTTTTCATAGCTTATACTTGTTTGAAATTAATTATATATGGCTTCACTTGGAAATTTTAATAGCATCCTTTTATTCCCCAGGGTTTCTTTTGACTGTGTAATTGACAAATTGTCTGGTAGAAAACCATTAGCAGACAGCACTTTTTTTCCCTGATTTTGTTTCTGCTGTATAGATTAATGAGTTTCTTTTGTGTGTGTTTTTTTCTTTCCTGAGGAAATATCTTAATTTTCTCTTCTTCACCCTGAACATCAAGTTCATATGGGTTTCACGTCTCACCTCCACTCCCTTAAGCATTTAAAATTGAGGTATGTTGAGCAAAGGAGGGAGTGCAGAGGAAACAAACTTCTGGCAAAGGCAGCTGAGTGAACAGGGGGTTAGAAATAAAAATATAGGATGCTCCATCAAATTTGAATTTCAGATAATATCAAATAATTTTTTGTGTAAGTTATTCATGAAATCACAAGACTGGCTCATCTAAGGAAATGGTTTCAAATCCTTGTAATAAATCTGAATCTTCTGAGTAACTCCAAAACAAAACAGATTCCTAGGGCATTCTGGAGATATTGGTTCAGTAGCTCTGAGATGAAACTCAAGCCTACCCCCAATATCTGAAAGTTAAATTTAAACAAACAAAAGCTCTCAGGTGATTATAATGCTCCTCCAGGTGTTACCTCTGACGTGAGAGGATCATTCCTTCTTCTGAAGCCTGGTCCTTGGCCACATAATAGATATGCTAATGAGTAACAAACTCATGCACAAGCAACCTCAGTTATAGGCATGGCTCTAAAAGCGTGGCCCCACTGCAGCAACATCAGCATCACCTGGTAACTTGTTAGAAATGCAAATGTCAGACTCCACCTCAGACCTATTAAATCAGAAACTCTGCCGGTTCAACCTGTTACTTAACAAGGCCTCCAGGTGCTTCTGATGCATGTGCAAGTTTAAGAACCCCTGGACCAGAAAGGAGTGCTCCCTAAACGTCTTCAGTAAATGTGTCCCTGGTATCTGCATGATCGCTTGGGGGAGCTCGTAAAAAAATAAAAGAAAATCAGACTCCTGGGCCCCTACTTCACAAAGTCAGATTCTTTATGTCTGCATTGAGTCAAAAAAAATCTGTAGTTTTAAAAAGAATTCCTCAAGTGATTGAGGAATTCCGAAAGACAGCCACTTTGGGAGCCACCAAAGGAAAGAATAAAAGATGGAGGTGATGTTAATGATCAGAAGGCCCAGACTCCAACACCTGTCCTTTGAGTTCTAACCTGAAAGCCCTATGCACTTTAAGTTGAATCTGTAGTATCTTCAATGTAATTTAAAAGTTAGAATGCAAAAAATAAATTCAATCATTTAGAGTCCATTGCATAGATGTTTAAAGTCCGTTGCATAGGGACCTGGAATGGCCAAGCATCCTAGGTCAGATTAATTTAATTTGCCTCTAGTGAGTAAGAAAATGAGACATACTTTGGTGTCAAAATGTCAATGAGAATTGTAGTAGTGGAGTGAGGAAAGAAGGGGAACATGTAGATTTGTTAGTATAAAAGAGACAAGGGGATTAGCTATGAATATGAGGAGGGTCTGAGGGAATGACCTGTCAAAAGTCCACTTTGAGTAGATCTACATTCTACAATAAACTTTGAATTCCATCCATCAATCATTCCTTGGAAAAAAAAGAAGTTACCTAATACCTTTTCCCCACCCATGTGTAAACTCTCCCTAAATTCAATTCTGAGTGAAAGCAGTCAGAAATTATTGGCATTACTTTCCATACAATCTGCATTCTGTCATGTCAATCACTGGGTAAACTATATTTCATAAGAAAAAGGAAGAAGGTGAAGGTGGGTTGGTTTGCCTTTCTCACTGGGAAGGAACTTATAAAGCCGTGCAAAGGATGAAATGAGCAATGAGGGCATGCGTGGACTTGGAAGGTGAGATGTGGCACGGAATCGGGAAAATACGTTTTACATTTGTGAAATGATCCTCAGGCGAAGCTTTTGTGTCATGTAGATCACCAGCTACAAAGTTTGCTACGACCTTCGGATCTTGGACATTTTATTTTTTGCCTCATTCTGTGTTGTCAACTCTAGGATTTGTAGAGGGTTACATTGTGATGCTAGTTGTGTCTGGGTGCAAATCATGCCAGAAGACAAAGGCTCACAAGTGCACAAAGGTAAAAGTCCAAGAAACTGAAAAACAATTGTGATTTGAGTCCTCCTTTAGGCACAGTTCCCCTACAGTATATCTGAAACAGTCCAGTCTCTTTCTATTACTCTTCCCACTCTCCTTTCATCCTCACAATTCTATCTCCTGCCTTGCCTCCTTCAGTCCTTGCCTTGACTTCTATTTCATCAGATGCTGAGACTGGAAGCTGAGTTGTCTTTAGGGTGATCCAGAGTTGAGATCATCAAGGTTAGGGCCGTGAAAAATAGGGCTTCTGCAGCTCAATGCCAGCAATACTATTTAGCAGTTCTGGGAATCTTCGTTTTTAACAAGCATCTGATTCTGATATTGGTGATCCTCACCCTGGTAGTCTTAGGGTATCATTTTTTAGAAAAAATAACCCAGGCTCTCAGCATAAGGCCGTAGAGCTCTGCATGGAGAGCTCACAGTCTCCTAAACCACCATACAAGGACTTAGTTCTTGAAAATTGGTTCCAGCTAAGGGGCTGGGAACATGTGGAGGACACTGTGGGTTGACAGAACTGCCACACTGAGAGTGGCCCTGTGTTGCCTAGGACGAGTGGGCGCTCGGGGAAGGGATTCTGGGGTCCTTCCAGGCAAGCAGGATGTCAAGGGTTCTGAGCACTGACTGGAGTCCCTGGGTATCATAGCTGAGTGCAGCAGTAAGAACCCGTGCAAAGCAAAGGTCAAGGTGAGCCCATCCACAGGACCTAAGCACAGACCCAAAACCAGTTCCAATGCAAGTATTTTCCAAGAGGACATGCAACTTGGGGCACTTGGGTCTTAAAGATATACTCTGATTAGATTTTTGAGGATCCTCAGTTAGGGAGGGCATCTTTTATAGAATACTGTAGCCATCAGATAACTTCAACTACAAATAACGGAGAGTCCCAAATTGGCATAAATGAATTTCTTGGCTTACATTACTGGAGGTTCAGAGAGAGAGAGAGAGAGAGAGAGAGAGCTTCGAGGTGGACTTAGTCCAGTGGTTCTAGCCCCATCCTGTGCTGTTCTGTTGGTTCTCACTTCCCTCATATCCTTTGGTAACTAGATGGCTATAGCTGTGCCATACTGCCCACCCAGTGCCCAGAGAAACAGGCAGGGGCATGCTTCTGGAAGCTCTCCAAGAAGAGGTCTAAAGACCTTTACCCAGCTTTCCAGCAAATCACAAGCCAGAAAGCTGTGGTCACCCTTGGCCTAGTTCAGCTAAAGGAAGCTCAGTGTCCCTGCTGCATGTGTGGTTCACAGTGGAGGCTAGAGATCTGAACAAAGCAAGAATGAGAAAGGAGTCAGGGAGAAATGCATCTAGATAAGCAGCCAGAATTATATACTACAGATTCCCACAATGCGAGGCTGTATGGTGAGGCTAATGCTAAAGCGGCTGAGGCAATGCTATCAAGTCAGAGATAAGAGAGGGAGCCTTTGCCTCTGAGAGTTGTATGGACTTGCCCAAAGCACACAGCTAGCAAGAAACAGACACAGATGGAGAAGCTCCCATGCTTGCTGTAATTCCCACTGTGCTCTCTTTCTATTAATGTACATTGTAAATCTGCAGGGGTGGGGGAAGAGTATGCAGCGCTTCCCAAACTATTTCATGAGAGAAACATTGCTTCACTGAGCATCTGGTTTCCACAGAATACACTCTGTGCAGCCAGCACAACCTTACAAATATAGAGAGACATGAGGAGAAACCTGCAAAAACATGGGGGTGGGCAAGACATTGATTCCTAAAACACATGGTATATCCTAGGTACTTAATAAATGCATCCTGAATGAATCAACCTTAAACCTTCAGAAACACTGCTGCAAGATCATAGGCGCCTACCTATACAGACCTGTTGCCATCATCCTCAGGTGAGCAGAGGCAGAAAATGAAAAACTGCTTTAAAGAGAAGCTTCATATATTTTTCTTTGGTTTTGTCTTTATGTTTGTTCACTGTTCAGTATCTAGAATGGATATTAATCCAACTCATGCACACCACTCCTTAGGGCTCAACTGTAAACCAATCAAGAAGTCAGTGGTTCCTGAAGATTGTATGTTCTTGTTTCTTCTCTTTGCATATGTCTTCTGAAGAATTCTCTGAAGTAGTCAGTCATTTGTTATTTCTGTGTATTACTAGATGTACTATGAAATCTATCTTGAGTCAGAGATGAGTCCTGAATATTAAGATTTATCCTCATTTTAACTAATAAATTTAAACCAAAATTTATTTATGGACTGAGAAGATGCCTTTTTGTCAGAGATCTGGACAGATCCTCAAGGAAAGTCCTTTTATACCGTATCCAACGAAGGAAATGAATATATACTTAAGTGGAAATGTAAAATAAGGAATGATGCAGTATTTTGTCTAACATAGGTAAACCCACGGATGCGATTTGGTTTTGCTGTGTCCTCACCCAAGTCTCATCTCGAATTGCAGTCCACACCTGTGGAGAGAGGGCCCTGTAATCCCCAGGTGTCGAGGGAGGGAGGTGATTGGATTACGAGGGTGGTTTCCCCCAGGCTGTTCTCGTGATAGGGAGTGAGTTCTCACGAGATCTGAGGGCTTTATAAGCGGCAGTTTCCCCTGCTCTTTGTGCTCCTGCCGCCTTGAGAGGAAGGTGTCTGCTTCCTCTTCTATCACGATTGCAAGTTTTCTGAGGCCTCCCCAGCCATGCTGAACCGTGAGCGAATTAAACCTCTTTTCTTTATAAATTACCCAGCCTTGGGTATTTCTTTACAGCAGTGTGAAAACAGATGAATACACTCACATTTGTTTTGGTGGTATTTTTTTTCTTTTAATCAATCCTAAATTAAATGTCTAACATTGATTTTGGAGGATTTTTTTTTTCAGAGGTATTTAGAATCTGGCACTTTTCTACTTACTTGACTTGAATAATTCAGGAATTGAAGAAAGACAAGGGAAAGATTTTGATTATGGTTGTTATGGTTGTAACAATGTCTCGTTTTTAACTATGTAAGGGCAGGGAATTATTATTTGGCTGATATAATAGATTAGTGGAATAATTCTACATGACATCTGTATTTTTCTTTTTAATGCAAAGTTTCAAAGTGAAAAGTGAATTTAATTAAGTGGAAAGATAATCCATGATTAAATAAGATAATGAAGCAGATATTGCAAGCAAATGAACATGGTTAAAAACTTAGAGCTCATGACTAGAGAGAAAACAGTCAAATAGTTTAAGGGAAAGCTTTTTTGACTGATTAGTGAAGGAAAAGAAAATGCTAGATTTTATCTACTTTTTGAGCGAGGCAAAGGATAAGGCTGAATCTTCCCGTTTCATTATCAGCTGCTCTGGAAATGCAATTACCTGAAGTGGTTTGATGGCCCTTGTCAGAGGTGGGTAAGTGTTTGCGCTAACGATGCAAGGACAGCGCCATGGTATGTGGGATGCAGTTCCCAGGGCGCACGTGCAGAATCCTAATAAGCATTTAATTCTTTTACTCAGAGAAGCCCGCAGTGCCTGGAGGGGAAGTGATTTGCACAGATGAAAAAGAAAACCACACAGGTGGAGGGGCTTGGCAGTGCTTGCTCTCTTGAGATCTCTGCTAGTGTTCAGCAGTACCTTAAATCTGGGGGTCAAGCCTGGCCTAATAGTTTACCCTTAGGGAGTGAGCTTTGGTTCTTGCAGCTCTGTTCTGAGAGTTTATAAGTAGCTAGGGTTTGAATGACTTATGCCCTATCGCACTAGGTGTTTGGTTCACAGTAGGCGTTTGGGGTCAAGTAGTTGAATAAGAATAGCTTACTATTTGTGGTTTTCTTGAATGGAGGTAGGGTGGAGGATGTTGTGTAGGTCACTAGGTGTGAGGGCAAGTAATTTATAAGATGTGACTAGGAAATGGTTTTGCCTTCTCTTATTCTCCCATTTGAGAATCAGTTTCCTGGCTCCTGGTTTTGCCCCATGTAACTGAAGTTCTGCATTTTTATAAATTTCTAAGACTGTAATTTCAGCCAACTTGTGATATATTCATCCTTTGTAGTTAGCAATAGAAACCAAGCTCTGTGGAATCCTTAATAAAGATTAATGGCAGAAGAACAGGAAGAATGGAGAAAGAAGCCCAGAGTCTAACAGTCATCAAATCTTGTAACTTAGTCCTTGAAGAAGTGAACGTGGCGTGGGCATATGATGAGATATGATTATAAACAAAAAACTGGGCACAGAGGGTCTTTGACTCCCTGTTCCTACCGCCTCCCACCATGCCCAGCACTGATTCCTATACTAAGCCAACAGGCAAACCATGGCTTTGTCCAACAGTAAATACCTGTTTGAGTTGAATCTATGAAATATTTTTCACTAAGTACTTAACTCACCAGCATTTGATTTCCCATTTGTAGTTATTATTTTTTTTCCATCTCCCTCCTAGGCATTGCAGAAGAATCAAATAACAACCATTTTAAGTATTTGGTAGTCAGCAAGCGCTGCAAAACAACTACAAACCTAAGATTGTTTCCATTTCATTTTAAATTAGTTATATTTTATTCACTACCTTTTCTGTGATTTTGATGTCACTAAGATGCCCCTTCTACACTCCATTAAATTTACTTCTTCTTGACAATGCGATTCTCATTTAGTTTTCATCAACTGCTTAGATTTCCTCATCTTCAAATGCCTCATTTTCAAAAACAATAGGAAGTCTATGCTTCATACCACATAATGTGCAGGGTTTCATTTAATGAATTGTTTGGCTAATTTTTTTAGGCAAATAAATTAATTTGTACAAGCTATTAATAGCAATTATTAATGCTTTTCATCTTGTTGGTTTCAGCAATCTCTGCATGACACATACTGCAACAAAATGGAAATTGATTTCACCAAGTTTGGCAACTCTTCAGTGTTTTGTAACCTTTGCAATGAAGCTTATTTGAAAGGCTGGGTTTAATTATCCTTCTTTTGCTTGCTTCTCAAGATGTTGATGGGTAACAGTTCTATTGCCCTTGACAGTTAAAAGTAAATTCATCTGGAGTGTTCCTACGCTGTCCTTGATGCTTGTTACATAAGGAGACTTTAATATGCCCACCAGAAAAGCATTAGCCCAGCTTATCTGAGTCTTAGTTTCTATATGTGGGGGAAAAAGGAAAGCAAGTCTCTCAGCTACAAGGCAATGTAGAAACCAGGCCTCCTGGGTAGAACAGAATGTGGTTTATCCAGTTCTCTCCGAGACTGAAACTAAAGGCCCACTGGGATTCAAGACCCTTATAAGGCAGGAGAGTTTGGATCTTCTCTCTACTACAATACCTTTAATGTGGCTACTTTCCAATTATACTTCTTCTTGGTGTCTTCTCATTTTATCCCTCCTCCCAGGAACTGGCTCCCTGACCCTGTCTCTGCGATGTAGCTTTTGCTTATTCAGATGTTTAAATCCCTCATGACTCTGGCTGTTTTGGCCCTTGTCACTTTTTAATCTTACTCCTGTTCTGCATTTGCTCCTACTGCATAATTGGATTTGCTTAGTGCTTTCTTGTTTTGAAAGTCATTTCCACTTTAGGTTCCTACCAAGGCCCCTGTCCAGTCTAGAGGCTGGCTGCCTCTGCTCCAGGAAACTGGTCCGATAGTGGGCATGGCAGCATGGCTTCCAGGTGAGGGGGCATGGGTCCCTGGTGTTGCCCACAGCAGCTAGGTGGGCAGTTTCCTTTAACAGTGGCTGTGAGTGGGTTAGGTACTGTGATTGGTCAGCACTCCAATAATAAGTGGGGATACACCTTTGAGGGTCTTTTAAAAGCTAAATGTGGCAACGTAGGGACACTTTTCTCTCATGGTCTCTCTTCTCACTTCCATACTCAAACCTTTCCTATCTTCAAATTTATTCTATCAGCATTTGAATTTTAACTAATAAGACCATGACTTGCCAGCTACCACATTTTCAGTGACTTGAAACTTTGAAGATAAGTACTGGTGGGAAATGCTCTTTGTTCCATTGTTCTGGCCTGTAGGGGCTATGTTTATACAAGAGTAATATCCAGAGACACAAAGAAGGAGGTCAGAGAGTTAACAGCCCAGAATGCTTGCTTTTCCTTTGGGACCAGCCCCTTTTATTAGTTGCTCTTAGTTTTCAAATCAGCACCTACTCATGAAATGAAGCAAGAGGCTACAAGTCCAGGTTACTCTGCCCAGGATAGAGAATTAGAACATGTGAGATTACTTATATGTACGGTGACTAATTTACTCTTAAGGAAGTGCAGTCTGTCTTGAATGCATTTGAGTTGTAACTCACTGCATATTTGCTGGTGTTTCTGTATGCTGATGTAATATTCATCGGTCTTTCCAAGCCTTCATTGAACCAGCAAACAGATGTGGTTCCAGTTTTGGAGACTTATGATCTAAATATCCTAATGCAGCATTTCTAATTTCCTGCTGATTTTGCTGGAAGATCTGTCTCATGAAAAACAGGCTAGATTTCTTAAATTTGCTTTAAGAAAGAATATAAAAGGAATAAACAAGATAGCTTTTATGTGGTCAATATTCAATTAGATCTTTTGGTCTTTATCCTGAATTTTTTGATGGTAAGGTTGTATTTAATATTCAGGTAGAATTTATGTATCCTAGGGGCAAATTTCTGAGAAACGTTTGAGACTGCAAGATAACCACATTTTTTAAAAAACAGCCACAGGGGTAAAGGTATTTAGTAAAATGATAGAAATAATAAAAGCCAAAACCTGATTAAATATGCAAGTATGCTTTAGTGGAGCTTCAGGGCAAGGTTCCGAGGAACAGCTTGGATTCTGAAAGCCGAGTTTGCACTGGAAACGCTCTCATCAGCATTTCTCATTTCCGGAGGGCATGCTCTCTTTCCGCCCCCTACCATGATATTACAAGGTCTCCATGTTGTTAAACACTGGGCATGCCTGGCTGGGCTCCCTCATTCTCCCTGGCCCTGATCTCCCTTGTAATAGATGAAGGTCCTCCCTGCCCTTTGGATTTGCCAATGGGTATGGGGGAGCTGGCAGTTCAAGTGGAGGTCTCACATAATCCTGGTTTTCTGGATCATTTGATTTATTTAAGTACCTATGATGCCAAGGTCCCTGGGCATTCTTCCAACCGACTGCTTATGTTGCCATAAATAATGTCAGCTCTGGGACTCAACTGAATTAGGCCAAGGGCTGGCTACAGGGTTGTCGCTCATGTTTCTTGAAGGTCAAGATATTTGGACTATCAGTGTATAAGAGCTTCTTTAGAAAAGTGCTGTAATATGAAAATTTCAGAAACATAGTCTAATCCAATATTGAATTTTTAATGCGTTTCAATAATCTACATGTAGGTTTTGTTTTGGTTGGTATAGGGATAGGGGCTCTAGAAATTTATGTGGAGAAGAACTAGAATTTAATATCATGGATGTGAAATTTAACATGGATTAACCCTAATGGATTTACAGTAAAAGGCAAAGTCCAACAGGCTGATGTCCAAGTGGCAGAAAAGAATTCAGAGATTGATGAATTACATTTTGAAATGCCAAGATTGAGGAGAAATTCAAGGTGTTTAAAAATTCAAATTCCATAAAATTTGTTCCTGGACCCTATTGATTAATGTAAACACATCAGTCTAGTTAAAATGAACAAATAATTAACCTTGGTCATTGCAGTAAACTAGCACTGTAATCAATAAGTGATATTTATTCTTTCCTGGCAAATAGTTGGGAGATGAGAAATGTCTGGGCAATATTTACAATGGACTCTCAAGAGAGGGAGAGGTCACTTCTGGCTAGCCTGCTACCAAGGGAGTGTCCTGGGGAATCTGGTGTCATCATGATGCAGAAAAAATAGATTCCAGCAGCACATAACCGAAGACTTCCGTGAATGGTCAGCCATGACCACATTGAAAGGGCCTGGGGACTAACAATCACAATGTGATTCTTGTCATTTCTAAAAACTGCTCTGCAGTGCTGTTTTCTGTAGGAACTGGTTTCCTGGGTCTTTTTGTTCTGTTTTCCCCAGTATTTAAACACACTGTCTTCTGCTCTCCTGCTGTTTGCTCCTGTTAACACCACTCAGGACTTAGAGGGCAGGGCACAGCCTCCTCTACATTAATCCTCTCTCTTAATCCCCCCTAGCTAAGACTGCACTGCAAAGTTTGAGCACAACTTTACTGAAGCTTAGGTCATCTTGACGAGGAAGTAGAGCACAGAATAACTGACTACTGATTTGTAAGGTGGTTGCACAGGGTCGCTCTACAGAACCTTGACACCCCCTGGCCTGCCTCCCTATGCCAACAGCCAGCTACTGATTCCTATCCATTTGCCACTACCCCTCTCCTTTAGGCTAAATTAACTTTAGCCTAAAGCTGCCCCTTTACACATTGTAAAGGTTTCTTCATACATAGTGAACTGTAACCTAACTGGATATATAAACAGACTGTAACCTACTTTTGTGCCAATCACTGAGTTTCGGCCAATCACAGTGGCCAACTGTTCAAATCATGTTCAAGTAAGGCAAAGGCTGATTTGGCTAATCTGGCTGTTTCTGTACTTCACTTCCATTTTCTGTATCTTGCTTTCCTTTTCCTGTGCATACATCTTCTTTGGCCACGCAGCAGGGCAGGTCTTTCTGAACTTGGTTTGGGAGGCTGCGCAACTCACAGGTCCTTCTTGCTCAGTTAAACTCTGTTAAATTTGTCTAAGGTTTTTTAATTCTCCCCCCTCCCCCCCCCACACCCTTAACCACCTGGAATTTATCGAATATTTTAATGCTTTAATTATTTGAAGTTCCATCTGTATCTGACACAGAAAATAGAAGGAGTTTCTTCCTCTTTGGGTTTATAGCCTGTCTCCCAGGCCTCTGTTCCTGCTCCAGAAGCTGCCTCATCTCAGTAGGACTGCACTGGAATATCTACTACATTCGAGAGACCCGCCTTCCACCCTGATGGTGCATTATGGTGTCTTTACCTCAAAAATGATTATACAAAAAATACTGTATTAGCTAAAACTAAAAAACATGCTGATGTTGGACCACTCTTTGAC
Organism: Aotus nancymaae; assembly: GCF_030222135.1. Lineage (NCBI taxonomy): Eukaryota > Metazoa > Chordata > Mammalia > Primates > Aotidae > Aotus > Aotus nancymaae. The sequence goes on along the minus strand of NW_026988442.1, from coordinate 62,770,752 downwards.
CCATTAGAGATGTAGTTAATTTGGGGTAGTGGTAGAAAAAGAAAGATACAAAAGTTAGCAGGAGAAGTAAGGGATAGAAGTTATTGTCTTTCAATACTGGGTCTTGGATATTTTTCCATTCTGACAACAGCTAGTCAGTTCTCTAAGTTTGTTTCACCAGTTCAGATGGGCTCTGTCAAATGTTTTTGTGTGGAATGAAAAGGCATATTGCCTGAGCTGTGTTATTTCCCTTCCTGGCATGCATAGTCATTGTGTTGCCTTGCTGGGAGAAGTCATGTGCATGTATATATGGGTATGCAAGTGTGGTTGCATGTATGTGCATGTGTGTGAGTGTGTGTGCGCCCTTGTGTGTGTGGTAGAAATTCTTCAGTGAACTCTTGTCAGGCCTAGCAAAATGGACATCTTTCTTAGAAGTAGGTACCATTCGCTGGCTGTAATAGTTGTCACCAATTTGCTTTTACCCAATAAACTTAACACATTACTTGTAAGGTAGAAAATGTGACAGCTTACATGGACATTTTCAGGTAGCTCATTCATCTACTCAATAAATATTTAAAGGCCTAATAAAGCCTTTTTAATTTTTAAATATCAGGATAGGATAGATGCAAAGAATACTGAGTCCTCTTCTCCGAAGAGTTGAGTCTAGCAGGAAGCCAGGTATGTGAAGAGGTTAAAGAGAAGGATCCTTTTTCATAGTGTACGCTTGTTTCAGTTTTGTTTCTCCCAGAGCAATCCCTGAGACAAGAATTTGGGTACAAGTCAGTTTTTTTTTCCCCTTCTCTGTCTCTCTTTGTTTGAAGGGAAGAAAGTCCTAGGAAGGCCCATGAGAGAGTGAGGAAGCAAGATAAGGTAGGGAAGGAAGGAGACAGCAAATGAGTAGGTTACTGCCATGGACACCTGAGGCTCAATCCTCCTGGGACCTTTTGAGAAACTGTGGACCACACCTATGAACTGTCTCCTTGAGAAGAAAGAAAGTTGAGACATTTATTCACCAATTTTCAAAGAGTTGAGTGTTGCTCCTGGGGTGTTAACTCCCAGTTTTTCTGGGCTGCTGTTCACTGGCTGAACATGTCCCTATGACTCCTTCCAGAGAGAGAGGGGAGGGAGGGAGGGAGGGAGGGAGGGAGGGAGAGAGAGAGAGAGAGAAAGAAAGATAAAAGGGGTTGGGGGAAGAGAGAAAGAGCTGCTGGAACTTTAGTGTGTGCAGAAATTGACTGCATATGACCTGTGGGTTGGCTAGGGGCAACAATTGCTGAGGCATAGAACAGGAGCTCATTACTTTTAATACTCACATTAAATGTTCTGGAGTCCCATTCTGTCTATTACAAATAATATCACTCTTCCCTCCCTGATATTCTCCTCCTTGGAATTTTTCTAAGAACTCCAGCAGTGTCCACAGTGTCTTAGGATCTAGGCCTAATTCGATCTCATCTTTTACTGACAGAAATCCAGGAAACCTTCTCAGTCGCTAATAGTCCTCTTGCTTGTTGGTAGTTGCTGCCTTTATGCTGCTAAAACACTGATATTAGGCCGCCGGGTGCCATGCCAGGCCGTGGCTGAAAGCCCTGTAGTGATGTGACACTAAAATCCAGTAGCCTGGTGGCTTGGGGTGACATACACTCACTAAAGAAGAAAGTGTGGGTGATCTAGGGCCACTGACCATATCAGTGGTCCTGGGTTTGAGGTGAAAGTCTTTATCTTCAATTATTTTGCTCATTTAAAGTCATTCCAAGCTTTTCCAGAATTGGACTTCCAAAGTTACTAGCTCCTTTTAAGTCTTAAATACAAACATTTCTCCAGACATTTCTGTGATATCGTGAGAGATAGATGAGTCTGAGGGGTTTCTAATCTTGGCTACAAACTACATCTGGAAAGAGCCCTTCTCCTACCTCTTTGTCCAAGCCCTTGAGATCAGATGTGGTCCCTGGCTCTCTAGTCTCAAGACCTGACATTGTTTTCTTGCCCCAGGTAAATGGCATAACTTTCAAGGTAAACCATAATCTTCTCACAACTTTGTATCTCACAGAGATACACCAAAAAGGAAGTACGAAGATGTCAACTCCTACCTACCCTCCAAGACCACTTCTTAGTATTCCTTCTGCATGGAATATTTTCCCTTTTACCCAGAAAAGTTCCAAGACTATAAGAGAGCCTGGAAGTTAAGGGTGAGGGTGGGAATGGGACAGTAAATGAGGAGACATATAAAAAGAGACATATAAATTAACTCTTCAGAGACTAAAGAGAAAGTTAAAAAGAGAGCTGGAGAGGGAGAAAGAAAGGCAGAGACACAGAAGAAAAAGAAAAGCAAAGAGTATATTCTTTCATAAATCTTTAATGAGAAAAACAGAACTCATCTGTGAAAAATCTTAATGTCCACAAAAGAAATACATAAACCAGTGCAAAGTACTATGGCTGCACAGGCCATGCAGGGAATAGTTCAGGGTTTACAGGAATTTGGTAGGGCACAAGAGGTGTATTTCCATTGCTACTATTTAGGCAGACTTATTATATCATTTTTGGAGACAAAGTCTTAGGTTTTCTTTAAGAGGTCATGTGCAGAGGAACTCCCCTTTGTAAAACCATCAGATTTCATGAGACTTATTCATTATGAGGACAACACAGGAAAAACCTGCCCCCATGTTTAATTACCTCCCACCAGACCCTTCCCATGACATGTGGGAATTATGGGAGTTATAACTCAAGATGAGATTTGGGTGGGGACACAGTCAAACCATATCAGTGTATGAGATTATCATCTTACTGTGATACCTTTGTGTAATGAAGGGATTTTTCTTTAAAAATGATGCCACAGTTTGCTTGTTTAGCTTACAACCATGAAAGAGGCTGGGATAATTTTCTAAGGAGCTCTGCTGGACATGTTGAGTTCAAGTTCTAACATCAGTGTTCCTCTTCAATATTACTTCATTTGATCCAAAATCTGGAGAGTGCTTGAAATTTCTCCAGATTGCATTTGTAAACCACATTTGAGTGTAAAAATCCCATTGCAAAAAGGTCTCTGAGTACATGCTTCTGCTTTGTTCATGATCAAACTCAGATGCAGGCTGATTGATAAAAAATAGTTCTAAGATTAATTTCTTCTGTAAATTGAAAAATCATCTCCATCTATACATTTATACAAGTTATTATATTGACTTGGTTTAGGGGTAGTTGATGACTACCAACGCTATATAGAAATATGACATGAATTTTACAAAAAATATTTGGGCAGAGTAGATATTGCTATTGAGGTGTAGTTTATTATCAACCTATCCAAGCCTATTCTCTCTCTCCCTGCTCCAAAATTCTTCCTTTGGTATAAACCGATATCCAGTTTATCTTTAGGTTCATAGACCTTCTCACATTCCTGAGCTCTACTGATGCCCTACCATTTCAGTGCCTTGACTGTCTCAGCCACAAACTTCTCCCACAGTTCTAGCCAAAAGGAAAAATTGCCAAATTAAAGCTCTCAGTTTTGAACATCATACCCTTTGATAACTCCCAACTCTACACAAGGCTCACTGGAACTAAAAGGTACAATAACTGAAATTAAAAATTCACTGGGCAGACTAAAGAGCAGATTAGAGATAGCAGGATAGTCAATGAAATTGAAGACAGATTAATAAGAAGTATTCATTCTGGAGAACACAGAGAAAAAAGATTGAAGAAAAATGCATAGATCCTTGGGGGCCTATCAAATGATCTAATATATGTATAATTGGTATCTAAAGAGGAGAAGAGAATATGTGGCAGAAAAAAATTTGAAAATGTAAATGGTCTAAATTTCTCAAATTTGATGAAAAACCTTAAATTAAAGAAACTCAGTGATCTCCCAAGTAAAAAAATAAGAAGAAAATCATACCCAGGCATATGTGGTGAAACTGCTAAAATTCAAAGATAAGAGATAATTTCAAAAGCAAACAGAGAAAAATGTCACATTATATAGAGAATAAAGACACTCCATCAAAAGCAGTGGAGACAAAAAGCGTAGTAATGTTTTGGAAGTGTTGAGGCAGACCTTCTGAAGGGAGCAGACTGCTCCTGCAGGACTTACTCATGTAACCAAATACCACCTCTACCCCAATAACTTATGGGAAAAAATTTCATGATTAAGCAACAACAAAAAAAGTGCTGAGAGAGAGAGATTGAGAGAGAAACCAAAATTCTTTATTCAGTGTTCTATATCTAGTGGATGAAATAAAGACATTTTCATATAAGTTAAAGGTGAGAGAACTTGTAGCCAGCAGAATTGTACTGTAAGAAAAGCTAAAGCTTCAGGCTAACAGAAATGGAACTGTATGGAAATTTGAATCTATACAAAGGAATGAGAAGTACATAATGACAAATGTATAAAATGTATAAATATACAAGTATGGTAAAATGGGACCTAATTAAAAATCTTCTGCACAGCAAAAGAAATAATCAGCAGAGTCAACAGATAACCCACAGAATGGGAGAAAATATTCACAAACTTTGCATCCAACAAAGGACTAGTATTCAGAATCTACAAAAAACTCAAATCAGCCAGGTAATGCCATCCAAAGTGGGCAAAGGACATGACTGGACAATTCTCAAAAGATATATGAACAGCCAACAAACATATGAAAAATTGCTCAACATCATTAATCAGGGAAATGCAAATGAAAACCACAATGATATACCACCTTACTCCTGTAAGAATGGTCATAATTAAAAAGTCAAAAAACAGTAGATGTTGGCATGGATGTGGTGAAAGGGGAACATTTTTACACTGCTGGTGGGAATGTAAATTGGTACAACCACTATGGAAAACAGTATGGAGATTCCTTAAAGAACTAAAATTAGAATTACCATTTGATCTAGCAGTTCCACTACTGGGTATCTACCCAAAGGAACAAAAATTATATGAAAAAGACACATGCACATGCATGTTTATAACAGCACAATTCTCAGTTGCAAAGAAATGGAGCCAACCTAAGTGTCCATCAACCAAGTGGATAAAGAAAATATGATATATATACACATGGAATACTACTCAGCCATGAAAAGAAATGAAATAATGTCTTTTTCAGCAACTTGGATGGATCTGGAGGCCATTATTCTAAGTGAAGTAACTCACACATGAAATATCAAATAGTACATATTCTCACTTGTAAGTGGGAGCTAAGCTATGAGGACACAAACCATAAGAATGATACGCTGGAATTTGGGGACTTGACAGGGAAAGTTGGGGAGTTAAGAGATAAAAGACCATACATTGGGTACAGTGTACATTGACTCAATGATAGGTGCACCAAAATCTCAGAAATCACCACTAAAGAACTTTTCCTTGTAACCAAAAACCACTTGTATCCCCCAAAATTATTGAAATAAAAAATCTTGTGAGATTTTGATAGAAATTGCAATAAACCTGAATATCAAACCAGGGGAAAAGCAAAAAAATTAAACATTCTAGTGTTTCTGCATCAAAAACAGATGATGTTGAGGTTTTGAAGAATATGTTTCCTATACAATTTTCTAAATGTATGTGGATTCTGTAATAACTGAGATCACATCATAGATTTTATTCTGTAACCATTTCTCAATTACTATAATAGAAAAGGATTATATTCAATATCACTGACTTTATTTACACAATGGGGTTAGTGGCTATGTAGTATTTTCTATGAATATTGAACAATGTATGTAATCTATCACCTAAACAAAAGAATATGGTTTTTTCCCTTATAATTTTCTTAAAAGACATCTGACTATTTAAAAGCAAAAACAGGTCAGGTGCAGTGGCTCACGCCTATGATCCCAGCACTTTGAGAGGCTGAGATGAGTGGATCACTTGAGGTCAGGAGTTTGAGACTAGCCTGGCTAGCATGGTGAAACCCTATTTCTACTAAAAATACAAAATAAATTAGCCAAATGTGGTGGTGGGCACCTGTAATTCCAGCTACTAAAGAGGCTGAAGCAGGAGAATCACTTGAACCCAGGAGGTGGAGGTTGCAGTGAGCTTAGATCACCCCACTGCACTCCAACCCATGAGACAGAGCAAGACTCTGTCTCAAAAGTAAATAAATAAATAAATAAAAGCAGAAAAATAGCATTTTAAGGTGGAGTTTATAATGAATATAGAAGGAAAAGAGATGAAGACAATGGCACATAGTATAAATCGGAAGGCTAATAGAATTATACCATGGTAAACTTTTCCATTTGTGAATGGGAAACAGGAAGTGTGAAGTGAGGAGTGTGAGGAAGGAAATACCAGGTAAGGAGTGTGAAGTGTCAGAGGTGAAGCATAGAGGGATACAATATAAACTCTAATGAGCAGCCAGCGTTGAAAAGCAGCTCTCTCTCCTAGGTGGTTGGATCTACTTCCAAGGCTTTACAAGTTATCTTTATGTTGCTATGCTTTTATATACATCATTTAAAAAGTGAATGCACACTTTTAAAGTGAATTAATAAATAGGCTGAGCCCACACAGAATAATGTCATATCTTTCTCTTTCTTGGCATGGCATTTTCCTTCTGTTAAAATCTCCCTCTCTAGCCTCTGACAACATGAGAGCTTCTTAAAACAAATACTCTTGAAGTTTTCTCTAACAACAAAACAAGACAAGGGTGATGTGGAAACCAAACCCAAATACAGTAGTGGGGAAAGACAGGTGATGATCCTCTTAGGAATGCCTCAGATTTTTAGTTGCTCAGGATTTGTGAATTTGTAATTATTTCCATGATTGCACAAAGGCTTATAGTTACAACTGTGGAATCCAATTAACAGCTGAGATGATTTAGAATATTGCTTATATATTTTTTAAGTTTAACCATAAGAAACTCTTATTAAAATTTCAACATATAGAACCTGGCTTCTATGTTTTCCCTTTATGCTTCCAAGATAATAAATGTGGTAATGGTTTATTCATTCAATAAATATTTATTGAATGCTTACTATATTCCAGTCAGTGCTCTCAGGTGCTGAGCATACAGCAATGAAGAAGTCAAAGTCCTTGCTTTATGGGATTTATCTTCTAGTACAGGGAGACAGTAAGCAAGCAGACAATTCAGGAAGAAATATTGCCAGGAAGAAAAAGCAATATGCGGGGAATGAAGAGGAGGGAAGTATGTGTGAGTGATCGAGGGGACCTGTTTTAGAGAGGGGTTCAGCAAAGGCCTCTTTGAGGATGTGACATTTGATCAGAGGCCATTATTTTGCCTTGAAGTCTACTTTGTCTTCTATTTCCCAGCAGTCATAGATTGGATTTTCTGGAAGTCGAAACTGAAACAGCCTTTGAGATGCACAGTGTTAACTAGGGATCAAGTCTTGTGAGAGGAAGGGCTGGGGGAGCAGGACTGGGCCAGAGGAAGATGTCCAAGTGTCTTGCCTTGGCTAATCTGTGTCTGTTACACAGGTCTGATTTAAAAAACATTTTCCTGATCATAGCCTTATTCATCTAAAAGTTCAAATAATCAATTATACTGTTAAGTTTGAATATTTAATAAATATTAACTGTGTACTAAGCACTCTGATAAGGACTGAGCAGGAAGGAAAAGGAGAAATTCTGTCCTCATGGAGCCCTCATGACCAGAGTGATAGAGGTGTGTGCAAATAATTTCAATTCAATGAGGAAACTGTATTTAAAAGGGCTTGCTGTGCATCAGAGGGCACACTTAAAAGATTTAGCTGGAAGTACGTTTTATAGCTAACTGGCCTGGCAGGCTCATTGGTATGCAGTCTTCCTCAAAAATCAAGTATTCCACTGGCATACTCTTAAGGTTATACTTTGGAAGCGGCAGAAAGTTGATAGACCTTGCTCTCAGAATAGCCCAGGTCGAGGACATCTCTTCCACACTTTATCAGTCAGGACTCTGGGACTTCAGCTGATGGGTTTTGGGAACATTTGAATAGATAATGGATAAATAAAACTTTCTTTCAGGTAGGAGAATAGGCCTGTATTATTTTTCCACTTTAGCCTTCATAATTACAGCTGTACATGATGCACAGAAACATAATTTTCCTACCTTCAAGACATTTTTCTGTAAAGGAGCAATACATAGATACTTGGAAGATATTTATATGTTACAACACAGTATGTATAATTTATTCATATTCAACTAATGTCTAAATGTTCTGTTAAAGAGGATCAAAGAGAACCCTTTCCAATGTAAGATAAAAGAAACCTGGAAATTCTAATGAAATGAAAAAAGTGAAGATAAAAATTGAATAGGAAATAAACCTACTGAAGAGAACTGCATGAAATTTCCATTTAGAAAAATACAAATGCTTTATTTCAGAATGAGACTCTATCAACAATATAATTATTGTGACTATTAGTTTTTATGCATTTATTTTTTATGAAAATAACATACTTGTTGAAGAACCCTAGGAATAGTTGAAAAGGAGAAAGAAATATTAGTACTACCCACAGTACGAATATTCACATCTCAAGAATGACTACTATCACTGTATTTCTGTGTATCACATTTTTTTTTCCATTTAACTTAAAAAACTTAGCATTTTTTCATGTCACTATATAATACTGGGGTAAAAGGGGATCTCAAGTTCTAGGATGGAAGAGCCACATAGAAGCAGAGAAGGTTTATTTCAATAACTGAATGTGAAGGGTGACTTGGCTATGAAGTTCTTAAATTGTTAGTGTTGCTAGCTCAGAGCACCCCAGTTGGTGGGGTCTTTAATTCTAGAGGAGAGACTTATTTTATATCCAGAAGAGGATAGAGTGAACTTGTATACTGAGAACAATTTTACTTATGTAGGGAATTTATTTCTTGTTATTGGAGTTATTTTACTTTCCAACTCTTTCCCCCTTAAATGCTGGCTTAGGTGTGCCTTTCCTGAGAACCGCCATTGAGGCTCAGGAAGTGTGGAGCAAATCATCCATTGTCTGATGGAATTTGTCCTCTGACTAAAATTATCTGCCCATTTGCCAAGTAATACACAATTTTAGGCTACACAAATGAGGAATGTTAAAAGCAAACAAGCAAAACATGTTCCTGTGACTTTTTGAGACCATTGCTGAAGAAAAATTTTACCTGTGTCTGTTTGACTGTCAACTCTCTAATACACTTGGACAGGATCCTGACTGCATTTCACTTTGGTGCTTTCCCTGGGATGACATGTTTGATATGCGACCTCTGTGTGAGTAACTGCAAAGCAAAGAAATCAGCTAAGTCGTCCAAGGTGGAAGGTGGACTTTGTGATGCTCTTAGGGTTCAGCCTGAGATCTTAGTAGGAGACTGTAGCAAATTTACTTTGCAATGTACTGAATGAAAATTCTTTTGTCTGACAGGTGCGAAACAGCCCTTGCCCTTTTCTCACCATCATTGACAATAATTTAAATTCAGAAAGTTGCTGTTCCTGAAAAGTACTTCTCTATTTAATATCTTCTTCGTTACATCATTTCTTGTTGTTGCATGAAAAAAATGAGCCATGAAGGAGACCACTACTAAGGTAGCATTGCTCTTTTGTTTAATTCATGAGAAATATGTTTTTTTAATGTTTGAATTGATTTCTTTTTTGTTTTAACTAATCCAATGTGGCTAAAAATAATAGTGAAGTACTAGTGCTTGGGCAAAAAAAATTGAACTAGATTGATTGGGAGTGCATATACACAACCATTGGGAGGCATGTTCAAGAGAGTACCAATTTTCCTTGGTAAATGCCCACAGAAGCCAAAGTAGAGTTGGAGCTCTCTCTTTTCTTGGGCATGTTACACATTTATGGAAACAGAGGTGCTGGCCAGGTGTAGTGGCTCCTTCTGATATTCCCAGCACGTTGGGAGGCTGAGGTGGGAGGATTATATGGGCCAGAGGTTTGAGACCAGCCTGGGTAACATAATAAGACTCCATCTCTACAAAAAATACAACAATTAGCTGAATATGGTAGCATATGGCTGTAGCCCCAGCTGCCGGAGAGGCTGAGATGGGAGGATCCCGTCAGTCCAGGAGTTCAAGTTTGCAGTGATCGTGCCACTGTACTTCCAGTCTGGGTGACAGAGTGAGAATCTCAAAAAAATAAATAAAAAAAAAATGATTAAGAGTGGTGGCTCTTAATCCACACTAAAAACTAAGTAGAAGTCATCAGTTTAGAATGATGGGGTTGTAATTATTTTAAAAATGGAGAATCTTGTCCAGTTTCTATTGCCTTCTATTTAATTAGAAGTTTTCAGGCAGCAGACCACATTGCCATGTATGTACCTAGGCAACAATCTTGCATGTTCTTCACATGTACCCCAAAACCTAAAACGCAATAAAATATATATTAAAAAAAGTTTTCTATATTTCAGAAGCTGAGAGGATCAGTAGTTGACATATAGGTTAACTTCCTGTTTTCAGGGATCTTGGAACCGATGCTCTAGACGTGTGGTGATTGAGTCAGAGTTCTTCCTGAGTGACCAGCATCATCCCTGAACATGTACGCATGCAAGCACATGCATCCTACAGCATTCTCCTTATGACCATTTGCTCTAGTCAATGATTGTTGTAACCTCACCTTCCCTTCTATGTCAGGCATCAGATTTAAGCAAATGTAAAAACATTTCTCTTTCATTTCTACTCTTCAATGTCAATTATTCCAGATAGAAATGAAGATTTAATAATAGAAAAATAAGGGTTAATAGTAATTTTTTCATCCTGAATATAAAAGTCTTGGCTTTTGGACCTTAACCATCATACTGTATAAATGTGAAGGGAAGTCAAGATCTGACAGCAAGTATTTCTCCTTTGGTTGTGAACATAATGAACTGGTTCAATGCCCTCAGCATTTAGTTTTTAAGGCATCTTCTGTATGTGTTCACACCATCAGAAACAAAGTCTTAGACCAGAATGTTGATTTTTATGTTTTCAGATAGTTCAGATGCCATCAAAAAAGGACAACAAAGATGTTAATTGCATGTCTGTTTGACTGCTTCCAACCTTTTCAATAACTTTTCAGGACTTTGAGGCTTTTTGGTTTAAAGTTGCATCAAATGATTTTTTTTTGTAAATGGAATGGTTATTATGTAAGAGGCAATATTTTATTGTTACAACTTGGAGAATGAAACTAGAATAAAGTCTTAAAATATTTATTCTGGAATTCTCAACTTTGAGAACATAAACGCCATTCAACCTGACAGTGAGAGTTAAATGTGTCTCTGCTTGCCTGCATGGCATACATGGGCTTTGGGCTAAGGAATGGACGTCTGCTCACTGAAAAGCCAAGTGCAGGCATTACTAAGGATAGGGTACTCCTCTTCACACTCTGAGAATACAAACTCAAATGGAACAATAGAGGGTTTTGTATCTAACAATGAGATTTGTAAGGATTTAAGCCAGGGGGAGGTTACCATCATCAAAGATCTATCTCTTCCTCTTACAACTTTGTTCTCAGAAAAGCAGGCAATCTTTTTTATTTCTAGGACCTGATGAGCAAATAGAGTTTCATTATCATAGAGCTGGACTGATGGCTGGGATTATGGTGGATACACTTTGTTACCTGTTCAACAATAAACCCATCTTCTTCCTTGCTAACAGAAACCTATATAGGTTGCAAAGTGCTCAGAGAAGGGGAGCCCCCTTCAAACTCCCAGGGCTTCTGGGAAATGCTTTTGTGTCTAATAAGTAGGGTGAGCATATATCCCAGTTTTTCTGGGATAGCACTGGCTTATGTGTATTGTTCTGGTATAATTATGAGTAGTGCTTCATTCACTTTTAAATATATTCTAGTTTGTGCTGGTGTAAACGTGGTGAAAAGGGAACACTTTTACACTGCTGGTAAGAATGTAAATTAGTACAACCACTATGGAAAACAGTGTGGAGATTCCTTAAAGAACTAAAAGTAGAACTACCATTTGATCCAGTAATCCCACTACTGGTTATCTACCCAGAGGAAAAGAAGTCATTATTCTAAAAAGATCCTTGCACATGCATGTTTATAGCAGCACCATTCACAATAGAAAAATCATGAAACTAACTCAAATGCCCATCAATCAATGAGTGGATAAAGAAACTGGTTTATATATATGATGGAATACTATGCAGCTGTAAAAAGGAATGAATTAACAACATTTGCAGTGACCTGGTTGAGATTGGAGACTATTATTCTAAGTGAATTAACTCAGCAATGGAAAACCAAACATCATATATTCTCAGTGATATGTGAGAGCTCAGCTATGAGGATATAAGAATGCATAAGAATGATATAATGGACTTTGTGGACTCAGGGGAAAGGGAGTGGGGATAAAAGACTACATATTGGGTACAGTGTACACTGCCTGGGTGAGGGATGCATTAAAATCTCAGAAACCACCACTAAAGAATTTATCCAAGTAACCAAAACCCACCTGTACCCCAAAATACTATTGAAATGAAAAAATAAATAAAATGGATAAAATAAAAATAGTCTAGTTTGAATGATAAATCATGAGATTTTTCTGTCTCCAGTAATTTAAAGTGATTGTATGATGTTTGGAGCTCAATCATTGAACTATTTTATGACTATGAAAGTAAGTGCCAAAAAAGAATCAGATCTAGAGCCAACTGATTCTGGTAGTTCAGTGGCTCTGGATTTGATGGTGAAAGTGAAGACTTGTTTTTCTCATTTGCTTTCAGAAGAACATTCTGTTATTTATAGAAAGGATAGGAAGGAAAGGAGAAAGAGGAATAAGGCCTTTCCATAAACCTTTACTCAGCAGTAGACATGTTTCTTCTTTTTTATCCTTCCCATTCAACCAAATGTAATTTTCAGAATTCCTAAAGAGGAAGCATGGAGAAAATAATAAAAAATGTAACTCATAAACTTTACCCCAGATGATTCAAATCTACCATTACTCCTGCAGAATGATGAACCAGTATCACCCCTACCCCTGTTGCCACCAGCCAGGTCTGGGGACTCAACAGTTTGACTTTTACATCACTGAAAGTGCCTTGGTTCAGAATTCACATTTTCTTTATAGATACGACGTTCTTGGTGTGCTATTTCAGTGGAGGATATTTTGTTAAAAACTGAACATTGCTGTTGATTCTCTTTAAACTATATTGAAAGGAGAACACATTTCCATTTACTTACTTGAAATCACTTTAGAAAAAAGATGAGTGAAACAAAAAATATCCATATGGTTTTTATTGAAAAAATGACTCATTATCTAACCTACGTTCAGCCAAAGCAAATGAAAATCCATTTAAAATTGTTTAGTTTATTGATACCGAACACCAAATTGTTCATGTCTCTTCCAGCATATATATTGATAAACATCTATTATAACTTATGAAGGAGAGCTACTGTCTTTAAAGAAAGAAACATACACAGCTATACCTGGCACATCATTCAATAAGCACTTCCTTTTTTATTTTCTACATTACAATGTTATTAGATAAGGATGTGGTTCTATGAGATTTCGGTTTGATAGGATCTGGACACTTACAGGGTAGTTTTATTTCCATTGCTTTAGATAGTACATCTTTCTTGGCTTTGCCTCTTTAAAAAAACAATGTTCTTTTCCTTGCTCCTCCTCAGAAAGTCCATAGAAGGTGCTTTACTTATATCCAGTTGAAGAATGGTAGATCAGTCCTTGGGTCATTGATTCGTCTGAATAAGTTGAACATTGTTTTATATCTGGAGTAATCTGCATCAGGGAAAGAATTAGTCTTCCCAGCACAACTTCTTATCTTCCTTCTGGTGGATCCTATGACCATCGTGGGCTTACCTCTGTGGCAGAAACATGGACGTTGTAGTTGACAGCTCTACCAAGACTATGTGGTATGAAGAGAATACCTAACATTTGACACTCCTACTAGCAGCATATAAAAGTGCTCATCTCCCTGTACACTTGCAAGAGTGATTCTTGCTTTTTTGCATCCCAATGACAAAGTTTTTAAAAATTGATATCTCATTTCCATTTTAATTTTATTTCTTTAATGCAGAGGGTGTATTTTTTGCTATCTCTTCTTTCTAAAAATGGCCCATTCCTGTCTTTTACCTTTCTACCAGACTGTGTGTGTGTGTGTGTATATATATATATATATATATATATTTTTTTTTTTTAACCATGAATTTCTTTGCAACAAAAACTTGTGTATGTGTGTGGGTGTGCTTAAGAAAGTGGTCCTAAATTTGACTTGGGGTTGGAAACATAATGTCAGAATCATCTCACCTCTATTATCAATATGGCTGATGAGGGAAAGGAAGCCCAGATATTAATATTTTGAAGAAACAAGATGTTCTGGTACCATAGCTAATTAATTAACTCATCAATTCACTCATTTGTTCAGTCATTTCACATATATTTATTGAGTGCCTAGTGTTTTAGGCACTGTTCTAGGATCTGGAGTCACAGCAGCAGTGAGACAACATCCTTGCCTCTATGGAGCTTGCATTGCAGTGGAGAAAATATATGACAACCAGCACATGACAATGAACACTGTGAAAAAAATACAGCAGAGTAAAAGAATAAAATGTGGCGGTGGTGGAACATTTAAATGCCACACTCTTAGCCTCACTAAATATTAGGTAGCCTTTTGGACAAAGAAGGAAGAGTTATCTCTGGCAACCCTTTTCTCACTCCCTTCTTCTTTTCCTCCCTCCCTCCCTTTTTCCTTCCTTTCCTCCTCCTTCCCTTTGCAACTGCAGTGAGGACAAGTAAGGCAGACGCAGTGAAAAGATCTAAGGTTTTCTTTTTCTTTCTTCATGGAAAAGCCTATTCCTGGTGAATATTTTATCATCCCCTCCAAGAGACAGTTCAACCTTGGTGAAGTTGGCTTATACTTGAGATGAATAGATGTCTTTTAGGTCCCATCAGCTCTCTTTCTTCATTGCCCAATTCCCAAAGGTAACTGAGGTATGTGCAGAGTATTCCATGACCTCAGAACTTTCACATTAAAACACTTGGCTAACTAGCTTTTTCTTGGCCTGTGTGGGTTGGCTTATCTCCATTTTTGAATAGAGGAGTAATTAATTTTCAAGCGTTCTTCTTGATTCAGTCACAGAGCTAATAATGTTGAGCATGAAAATACTTCTTCTAAAATGAAATTTATGCCAGTTCACTTCTGTCCAGCAGTTCTTCACTATCAGGCTTCTTTTTGGAGCTTGCTTCAAATTAAGCCTTTTAAAATCTCCTTATCCTCATTTGAACCTGTTTTAGAGGAGCAGTCTTAGAGGAACATTGTCATAGAGACCCTCACTTACCTTACTGATTCAGTTCAAATCTTCTAATTTAGTGGACTCTGTCTATAAGTGTTTGTATACATTAGCATAATGTTCTTGGTGACTCCTTGGCCCTTAACTTTTCCTCTGAAAATTTAAGTTCCTCTTTCTTGAGATTTCTGTAGACCAGATTCTGGGCATTTATAATGGCCCTTTAAAATTAAAGTACAGGCCAGGTGTGATGGCTCACTCCTGTAATTCCAGCACTTTGGGAGGCCAAGGCAGGCAGATCATGAGATCAGGAGTTTGAGACCAGCCTGACCAACATGGTGAAACCCTGTCTCTACTAAAAATACAGAAATTAGCTGGGCATGCTGGTATGCGCCTGTAATCCTAGCTACTTGGGAGGCTGAGGCAGGAGACTTGCTTGAACCCGGGAGGCGGATGTTGTAGTGAGCCAAGATCATGCCACTACACTCCAGCCTGGGAGACAGAGCGAGACTCCATCTCAAAGATAAAATAAAATAATAAATAAAATTAAAGTACAATTTATATATTAACATTAAATAAGTGACTGGCATATTAGTCCCATTGTTTTCTTACTTGAGAAGAGAGGACAATAGTGAAAAAATAAAGTAATAAATATAATGACATCAAATATGCCTGCCTACGTATTTGCTTGCTAGCAATATCTTCAGTGTAATAGAATCACATTCGCATGCAGCAGGGAAGTGGGACAAGAGGGGGATTCCTTCTGTTCCTTTCTTTGAACAAAACTTTAGATCAAGTATATTTTTTCCAATCACTCTTTTAATTGTTACTATTTGCCTTCAAATGTTGATTACCAATACTAATGGTGGCAGATTATTTAAGAGTGTTCCTAATCTAAAAATGACTTCAATTTAGCTTTGAAATGTACTTTGGTGCTTTAATTTTAAGATGGGATCATGAATATTCATAATGTTTCATACAACTTGTATCTAGTTCAATTATTTAAGGAGTATATAAACTGAAAAGGGGGCAGTAATGTGTTCAGAGTGTGGACAGCATCCATCATACCAGAATTCTCATCAAGACTATGCCATTGGAGAAAAAGGTGACCTCAGGAATGGTGATAGTACTTATCTCATCAGTTATTTGAAAGGATTAAAAGAGATAAAAACCATGTAATCACTTAGCACGATGGCTCAGTACATAAGCTTCTGATGTGAATTATTATTTTGTCATTATTTGAATGTGTCAACTACTAGATATATGTATTGGATTTTTGAAAGGTCAGACAAGATTTCATGTCAAAATCTTTTAAAAATGTATTATTGTAGGCTTTGAAAAATATGCTATCAGGGATAAGAAACCAGACGAATGCCAGCAAATATAAACTAAGAATTACATAAGTACTTCTCTGGATCAGCAAGGCTAAATGTGAGGTCATGTAGTAGCTGGTGCTGGGCCTATACATTTTTATGTCTTTTATAATTATTTTGAAGGTAGGAGAACAGAAGTTGCCAACTTTGCAAAAATACTCAAACTCTAGGAATATCTAGTAGCGTTTTTTTTTTTTTTTTTTTTTAGAAAGCCAGCAGAAGGATCTGTTCTGGAGTGTTTCAGAATGAGGCAAAGGGGCTTCGATGTGGAAAATAAAAATAAAGCATTTTTAAAATAACATGTTTGAAAGGTGAGCTAACAGCTTTGGTCCAGGCCAACCAACTTGCTATCTTCCTTAAAGCTGCCAAAAAGGCCCAGGAAAGGCTTGGCAAGAGAGGGAGGCTCTTCAATGCAGAGCTCCCTCACCTCCTATGTAATCACTGCACACTGAGAACTTAGGAAAAACATAATGTGGACCCAGTCCAAAAAAGGCAACTAAAATGATCAGGAAGCCAGAAAGACATGTATAAAAAGAAACTCCAACACTGGTGTTTCATCAGCAGAGTCTGAAACATTAGAATTGTTGAAGCTGGGAATTTTCAGAGAGAATATATTAAACACATTAACACAATTATGAAATATGAAAATGAATGTTTTGATTAAATTTTGGCCCATTAAGATAGGTGGGATACTCCGCAAGACTTAAAAGACATTGTTAGTACATATGAAAAAAGGAAGTAGTTTCAGAGCAATAATGAATACATGAAACTTGACAAATCAAATGAATAAAAATAATGTAATTTAAAGATCGTAATAATGAATTATTAGATTAGAGGTTCAGATCAGGTTATTTGGACAAAAGAAGGAAGTTTAACTTAATGCCTCAGTTGGCAACTTCAGCACATGGTTTTATTTTCTTGGTTTCATTATAAGAAATAGGTTGAATTGTTCAGTTCTATATAGTAAGGCAAGGTCTCTGTTAAAAAACATTGTATTCTTTTATGAGATGGTCAGTCGGGTGTGTCCATAAGAAGAGATATAGGAGAGGTTCAGGAAAACAAAGTCTGGTACACTTGCAGATTCTAAAGACAAGAGGAATGTCATGCCACATCATGCAGGGCCACATGAAAAAGACAGCAGGTGGTGAGAAGGCAGAAGAGTTTAGGCCACTGCCTTCATTGTGGTTTCCTGGAAGAAGGCAAGGCAGAGCCAGGTAAATAATTTTGGACTGGCTAGCCTGAATAATTTCTGCAGGCTTTGGACTTAAGTGTGGTGCCTAGTTATCTGGCACCTGGCCTGGGGATGACTAAACAAAAGAATATTACCCCCTGGGGTGTATGGCCAGATAGAGGCGATGTGGCTCTGGATTGGTTAGTTTGCATATAGACATGACCCAGGCTGGACCTTTTGTTACCTCTAAGAATTAACCAGCCCCAAGAAGGGCAGCTTCTCTCTAACCAGAAAGATGTTTTAAGATTTCAAAACAGGGATTCCTCCTCTGGGGTCCCGTTCCACTCAGTGTGGAAGCTGCTTTCCTCTCCAGGATTCCATCTTTGTGTCCCCTTCCACAGTCTTCATGGAAGCTTTCTCTCTCTTATCTTTTTCTCTCTCCTTTTTCTCTTTCTCTGCATAAATAAATCACTTTAATTTCAAAACATAAAATACAGAAAATTTAAAAAAGATTGCAATAAAGTAAATATCTATTTTGATAAAAATTTTAATTGAAATATAATATGCATATAGAAAAATGCACAAATCAAAGTGTTTCATGAATGAGCACAAAGTTAACACTCATATGCTACCAACTAGATCAGGAAATTGAACCTTCCCAGCATCCCAAAACTTCACTGACACTTTCCCAAACCCTATCCCCTTCTTCCCTCTGCCCTTTCCCAAGCCAAAGGTGACCACTGTCATAACTTTCAATACCATAGATTAGGCTGCCCTATTTTTGAGCTTTTTACAAAAGCAATTATATGGTATATATTCTTTTTTGTCTGACTTCTTGATTCAAAATCATGTTAGGGAGATTCCTTTATATTGTATATTGTGGTAGTTTATTCATTTTTATTGCTGGCTATTGTTCCTTTATATAAATATGCCATAATTTATGTATCCATTCCAATCATGGACATTTAGGTTGTTTCCATCTTGGGGCTGTTAGGAATGAAGTTGGTATTACTATCTGGTGCATGTGTTCAGTGCACATTTGAAGCCTGTCTGTTGAGTATACACCTAGGAGTTAGATTCTGAGAGCAAAGGATATGCCTATAATGAATAAATTTTGGAAAAAATAGAAAAATTGTAAAAGTTCCCTTCCTTAAAGTTCTCTTCCTTACATCAACTTCTCAATGTTTTCTACATGTTGGAAACTATCTTTTCTGCCCAGTGAAGCAAGGAGCTGACTTTTAATCCTGGGTCAATATTAAAGGAAAAAACACATTCTGAAGCTGCTGGGTGTCATGGCTTGTTGGGCACTTTCAGATCCTTAGAATTCAGTAACTCTGTGAATCTCCTTGAAAGGTGCTGCTTTCCTGGCACCTGCCTTCCTCAGGCTGCAGAATTTGCTTTCACATGTGGATAAACCTTCTTTGCATTAACAACTCTGCAACATCTAGAAGTGGACTTTGATATTTTCATTTGCTAATAATGACTGCTATCTAATGAAGGATGAATTGCAGCCTGACATTTTGAGACTTGAGGTAGGGCTGGCTGGTACATTGCTTTATTAATGTTAGATGATTGGAATTTTTGGATCTGCACCTAGTAGACAGTCAAGAGTTTATAGTAGAAGATATGGGTGTTACCCTTTCACTGACTGAATGCAAACAAAGTGCTGCTTTTGTAAAACATTTAACATCCCTAAGAAGGGATTCCATTGGCACCCCTTCATTAAGTAGATCTGATTCCCACAAGATTGATAGGACTTGCACTTTCCACAGAGACCTCATTTAGCCTTTACATTGTGTGTGGTTGCATATAGAAATATAGTGCCAAACTTAATTTCATATCTGCAGTTTTTGAGCACGTGCTGAATGTTTTATGTGTATGACCTCATTTGATTTTCCAAACAACCCTATGACTAAGATGCTACTATTAAAGACTTACAGAGGTTAAGTACCAATGGTAAGTAAGTGGTCCCCATTGGAGGCAGAAGCAGAACTCAAACCCAAGTTTTCATGAACTCCACTACTGAAATTGTGGCCTACTTTGTATATAGTCTCCTTGCTCCCTACTGGACTGTTTTGGTCTTTGACTTGTGATAAATCTAGTCTTGCTTCTTGGTTAGTAAGTTGGCAGGCTTCAGGTCTCTGTCCTGTAGAAATATTTTCATCATTACTGTCTTCCTTCAGTTATTGCCTCAGAATTCTCTCAGACAAGGAGGTGGATACCGCCTCTGCTCCCAGCCCCATCATGTAGTCTAGTACTTTTGTACAAGGGTATATCCAGCACATAGGTTTTCCTATAAACAGATTTCTGTTTAATGGTTGATATTTGAAGACCAAGGCTCATTCAGAAACCATGTTGCAAACTATGGCATGTTGATGGTTTGCAGTGCTCTATAGTTATTTTACATGGCATGTTAATACCGGAGAATGGTGTATAATGTTAAGTGGAAAAGACAGAATATAAAGTGGCATGCAACAGGTAATTATAATTAGAGATGTGTGCCTGCATATTAATAAAGATTGGAAGATAGTTTTCATAAGGCTGGTATTAATGATTTACTATAGTCTTCATTGTGTGCTAAATTGCTTAAGTTAACAGAACTAATAAATAACAGATTGATTTAGAAAAGTGATGTAAAAATAATTGAAAGAGAACATAAACCAAGGATCGTAAGTTGAAACAATATTAATACCTTCTTTGAAATCACATTTACAGTTTATAAAGTATATGCATACACATTTTCTTATTGGAGGCTCCTAACAATGAAATAGGGGGACAGGATTTATCTGCCCTATTTTATAGAGGAAGAATCTGAGACTTAGAGAAGTTGTTTGACTTGCCCTGGGTCACAAGTGCTAGAATAAGGATTCAGGCCTTGATTGATTGCTTTCTTTCTTTCTCTCCCTTCCCTTTCCTTTTTCCCTTTCTTTCCTATTTTCTTTCCTCTTTTTGTTCCCCTTTTCCTTCCCCCTTTCCTTTTCCCTTTCCCTTTCCCTTGCCCTTTCTCTTTCCCTTCCCTTCCTTTCTCTTTTTTTGAGATAGAGTCTCACTCTATCCCCCAGGCTGGGGTGCAATGGTATGATCTCAGCTCACTGCAACCTCCGCCTCCCAGGTTCAAGTAATTCTCCTGCCTCAGTCTCCTGAGTAGCAGGGCATGTGCCACCATGCCTGGGTAATTTTTGTTTTTTTTTTTTTTTTTTTAGCAGAGATGGGGTTTCACCATGTTGGCCAGGCTGGTCTTGAACTCGTGACCTCAGGTGATCTACCCATCTTGGCCTCCCAAAATGCTAGGATTACAGGTATGAGCCATCATGCCCAGGTTGGCCCAGATTTGACTCCAGGATAAACTTATTTGGCATGTGTTATCCATTAAAATCTAAAACCGAATCAGCATTTGCAAACCACATCTTCAAAGCCATCTTCATCTAAGAAATTCTGGCCAGTTACACGCATCTAACCAAACCTCAATCCAATAAATCACTTAATCTCTGAAGAAGAAAAAATGTAATGTGACTGAAATCCAATCTTTCTTAATCCATTATTTTGGGCCCTAAAATAAATTCTCAAGTGTATGGTAGGTTTCACTTTCTTCCTTTAAAAAACTTTTTTAAATTTTTAAAAATTGTGGTAAAATCCAAGTAACAAAAATTTTCCTTCTTACCAATTTTTATGTGTAAATTTAGTGATACATTATGTGCATTCACATTGTTGTGCAGCCAATGCCTAGAACTCTCTTCATCTTGTAAAATGGGAAGTTGGTACTACTACCCATTTGTTATCCCTTCCCTGCAGGCCCTTGCAACTACCATTCTTTCTGTCTGTATGACCTTGACTACTCTAGGTGCCTCATATAATGCTGTTTGTCTTTTGTGACTAGCTTATGTCAGTCCTCATGTTTCATCCGTCGTATGCATATACCACATTTGGTTTATTATTCTTATACCACATTCATCTGTTGATGGACATTTGCATTGCTTCCACCTTTTGGGTATTGTGAATAATGGTGCTATGAACATGAGTATACAAATACCTTTTTGAGACCCTGCTTTCAATTCTTTTGGGTGGATATGCAGAAGTGAAATTTCCAGATCATATGGTCATTCTATTTTCAGTTTTTGGAGGAACTGCTATACATACAGTTTTTCATAGTACCTGCACTACAACATAGTGCCCACCAACAGGAAATAAGGCTTCCAATTTTTTCTTATCCTTGCTAACACTTGTTATTTTGTACATTTTTATAGTAAACATCCTATGGCTGTGAGCTGATATTTCATTTGGTTTTGATTTGCATTTTCCTAGTGATTAGCCATTTTTTTTCAAGTTGTAAAACTATTTGAACCCTTTATTTTTTTCCTCTCTCTTTTGTTTTATTATACTTTAAGTTCTGAGATACATGTGCAGAATGTGCAGGTTTGCTACATAGGTATACATGTGTTATGGTGGTTTGCTGCACCCATCAACCTGTCATCTACATTAGGTGTTTCTCCTAATGCTATTCCTTCCCTAGCCCTCCACCCCTTGACAGGTCCTGGTGTGTAAATGTTCCCTCCCTATGCCCATATGTTTTCATGGTTCAAGTCCCACTTATGAATGAGAACATGCAGTGTTTGATTTTCTGTTCCTGTGTTAATCTGCTGAGAATGATGATTTCCAGCTTCATCCATGTCCCTGCAAAGGACATGAACTCATTCTTTTTTATGGCTGCATGTTATTCCATGGTGTATACGTGCCACATTTTCTTTATCCAGTCTAACATTGATGGGCATTTGGGTTGGTTCCAAGTCTTTGCTATTGTGAACAGTGCTGTAATAAACATATGTGTGCATGTGTCATTATAGTAGAATAATTTATAATCCTTTGGATATATACTCAGCAATGAGATTGCTCGGTCAAATGGTATTTCTAGTTCTAGAGCCTTGAGAAATCTCAGTACTGTCTTCCAAAATGGTTGAACTAATTTATACCCCCAATAACAGTGTAAAAGCATTTCTATTTCTCCACATCCTCTCCAGCATCTGTTGTTTCCTGACTTTTAATGATGGCCACCCTAACTGGCATGAGATGCTATCTCATTGTGGGTTTTGATTTGCATTTCTCTAATGACCAGTGATGATGAGCTTTTTTTACATACGTTTGTTGGCCACGTAAATGTCTTCTTTTGAGAAGGGTCTGTTCATATTTTTCACCCACTTTTTGATGGGGTTGTTTTTTTCTTGTAAATTTGTTTAAGTTCTTTGTAGATTCTGGATATTACACCTTTGTCAGGTGGATAGATTGCAAAAATTTTCTCCCATTCTGTAGTTTGCCCTTTCACTCTGATGATGCTTTCTTTTGCTGTGCAGAAGCTCTTTAGTTTAATTAGATTCCCATTTGTCAATTTTGGCTTTTGTTGCAATTGCCTTTGGTGTTTTAGTTATGAAATCTTTGCCCATGCCTATGCCCTGAAAGGTATTGCCTATGCCCTGAAAGGTATTGCCTAGATTTTATTCTAGAGTTTTTATGGTTTTAGGTTTTACGTTTAAGTCTTTAATCCATCTTGAGGTAATTTTTATATAAGATGTAAGGAAGGGTTCCAGTTTCAGTTTTCTGCATATGGCTAGCCAGTTTTCCTAACACCATTTATTAAATAGGGAATCTTTTCCCCAATGCTTTTGTCAGGTTTGTCAAAGATCAGTTGGTTGTAGTTATATGACATTATTTCTGAGGCCTCTGTTCTGTTCCATTGGTTTATATAACTGTTTTGGTACCAGTATTGTGCTGTTTTGGTTACTGTAGCCTTGTAGTATAGTTTGAAGTCAAGTAGCGTGATGCCTCTAGCTTTGTTCTTTTTACTTTTTTCTTTGTCTTGGGCTATATGGGCTCTTTTTTGATTTTATATGAAATTCAAAGTATTTTTTTTCTAATTCTGTGAAGAAAGTCAATGGTAGCTTGATGGGGATAGCATTGAATCTATAAATTACTGTGGGTAGTATGGCCATTTTCACAATATTGATTCTTCCTATCCATGAGCATGGAATGTTTTTCTATTTGTCTGTGTCCTCTCTTATTTCCTCAAGTGGTGATATGTAGTTCACCTTGTAGAGGTCTTTCACATCCCTTGCAAGTTGTATTCCTAGGTATTTTATTCTCTTTGTAGCAATTCAGAATGGGAGTTAGCTCATGTTTTGGCTCTCTGTTTGCCTATTATTGTCATTGGTTTTGTTTATATTTTATTGAGGATTTTTGCATCAGTGCTCATCAGGGATATTGTCCTGAAATTTTCTTTTATTGTTGTGTCTCTGCCAGGTTTTGGTATCAGGATAATGCTGGCCTCATGAGTTAGAAAAACATCCCTCTTTAAAAAAAAAAAAAATTGTTTTTATTGTACTTTAAGTTCTGGGATACATGTACAGAATGTGCAGGTTTGTTACATAGGTATACACATGCCATAGTGGTTTGCTGCACCCACCAACCCATCATCTACATTACATACTTCTCCTAATGCTAGCCCTCTCCTAGCCTCCCGCCACCACCCCCCAACAGGCCCCAGTGTGTGTGATGTTCCCTCTCTGTGTCCATGTGTTCTCATTGTTCAACTCTCACTTATGAGTGAGAAAAAGCAGGGTTTGGTTTTCTGTTCCTGTGTTAGTTTGCTGAGAATGATGGTTTCCAGCTAAGGACATGAACTCATCATTTTTTATGGCTGCATAGTATTCTATGGTGTATATGTGCCACATTCTATTTATCCAGTCTATCATTGATGGCCATTTGGGTTGGATCCAAGTCTTTACTATTGTGAACAGTGCTGCAGTAAACATACGTGTGCATGTGTTGTTATACTAGAATGGTTTACAATCCTTTGGGTATATACTCAGTAATGGGATTGCTGAGTTAAATGGCATTTCTATTTCTAGATCATTGAGGAATTGCCACACTGTCTTCCACAATGGCTGCATCAACAGTGTAAAAGTGTTCATATTTCTCCACATCTTCTCCAGCATCTTTGTTTCCTGACTTTTTAATGATCGCCATTCCAACTGATGTGAGATGGTGTCTCATTGTGGTTTTGATTTTTATTTCTCTAATGACCAGTGATGATGAGCTTTTTTTTTCATGTGTTTGTTGGCTGCATAAATGCCTTCTTTTGAGAAATGTCTGTTCCTATCCTTCACCCACTTATGGGGTTGCTTTTTTTCTTGTAAAATTGTTTAAGTTCTTTGTAGATTCTAGATATTACACCTTTGTCAGGTGGATAGATTGCAAAAATTTTCTCCTATTCTGTAGATTGCCTTTTCACTCTGATGATGGTTTCTTTTGATGTGCAGAAGCTCTTTAGTTTAATTAGATCTCATTTGTCAATTTTGGCTTTTGTTGCAATTGCTTTTGGTGTTTTGGTCATGAAGTCTTTGCCCATGCCTATGCCCTGAATGGTATTGCCTAGGTTTTCTTCTAGAGTTTTTATGGTTTTAGGTTTTATGTTTAAGTCTTTAATCCATCTTGAGGTGATTTTTATATAAGATGTAAGGAAGGGTTCCAGTTTTAGTTTTCTGTGTATGGCTAGCCAGTTTTCCTAACACTATTTATTAAATAGAGAATCTTTTCCCCAGTGCTTGTTTTTGTCAGATTTGTCAAAGATCAGTTGGTCATAGTTACGCGGCATTATTTCTGAGGCCCCTGTTCTGTTCCATTGGTTTATACATCTGTTTTGGTACCAGTATTGTGATGTTTTGGTTACTGTAGCCTTGTAGTATAGTTTGAAGTCAGATAGCATGATCCCTCCAGCTTTGTTCTTTTTGCTTAGGATTGTCTTGGCTATATGGGCTCTTTTTTGATTTTGTATGAGATTTAAAATAGTTTTTTCTAATTCTGTGAAGAAAGTCAGTGGTAGCTTGATAAGGATAGCATTGAATCAATAATTACTTTGGGCAGTATAGCCATTTTTACAATATTGATTCTTTTTGTTAGTGTCCTCTCTTGTTTCCTCAAGCAGTGGTTTGTAGTTATTGTTGTTGAGGTCCTTTACATCCCTTGCAAATTGTATCCCTATGTATTTTCTTATCTTTGTAGCAGTTGTGAATGGGAGTTCACTCATGATTTGGCTAAATGTCTATTATTGGTGTATAGGAATGCTTGTGATTGTTGCACATTGATTTTGTATCCTGAGACTTTGCTGAAGTTGCTTATCAGCTTCAGGAGATTTTGGGCTGAGATGATGGGGTTTTCTAATTTTTTGTCATGTCATCTGCAAACAGAGACAACTTGACTGCCTCTCTTCCTATTTGAATACCCTTTATTTCGTTCTCTTGCCTGATTGCCCTGGCCAGAACTTCCAATACGATGTTGAATAAGAGTGGTGAGAGGGCATCTTTGCCTCGTGCCGGTTCAAAGGGATTGCTTCCATCTTTTGCGCATTCAGTATGATATTGGCTGTGGGTTTGTCATAAATAGCTCTTATTATTTTCAGAAATGTTCCACCAATACCTAGATTATTGAGAGTTTTTAGCATGAAGGACTGTTGTATTTTATGAAAGGCCTTTTCTGCATCTATTGAGATGCATGTGGGTTTTGCCATTGGCTCTCTTTATGTGATGGATTATGTTCATTGATTTGTGTATGTTGAACCAGTCTTGCATCCCAGGGATGAAGCTGACTTGATCATGGTGGATAAGCCTTTTGATGTGCTGCTGGATTTGGTTTGCCAGTATTTTATTGAGGATTTTTGCATCGGTGTTCATCACGTATATTGTCCTGAAATTTTCTTTTATTGTTGTGTCTCTGCCAGGTTTTGATATCAGAATGATGCTGGCCTCATAAAATGAGTATGAGAAATTCCTCTTTTTCTATTGTTTGGAATAGTTTCAGAAGAAACTGTACCAGATCCTTTTTGTACCTTTGGTAGAATTTGGCTCTGAATCTGTCTGGTCCTGGGCTTTTTTTGGTTGGTAGGCTATTAATTACTGCTTCAATTTCAGAAGTTGCTATTATTCTATTCAGGGATACAACTTCTTCCTGGCTTAGTCTTGGGAGGGTGTATGTGTCCAGGAATTTATCCATTTTCTCTAGATTTTCTAGTTTCTGTAGAGGTGTTTATAGTATTCTCTGATGGTAGTTTGTATTTCTGTGGAATCAGTGGTGATATTCCCTTTATTATTTTTTATTGTGTCTATCTGATTCTTCTCTCTTTTCTTCTGTATTTGTCTGGCTAGTGGTCTGTTTTGTTAATCTTTTCAAAAAAAAGCATCTCCTGGATTCACGGATTTTTTTTTTTTTTTTTGAAGGATTTTTCATGACTCTATCTCCTTCAGTTCTGCTTTGATCTTAGTTATTTTTTGTCTTCTGCTAGCTTTTGGATTTGTTTGCCCTTGCTTCTCTAGTTCTCTTAATTGCAATGTTGGGGGTCCATTTTAGATCTTTCCCACTATCTCCTGTGGGCATTTAGTGCTATAAATTTTCCTCTAAACACTGCTCTAGCTATGTCCCAGAGATTCTGGTATGTTGTGTCCTTATTCTCATTGATTTCAAAGAATTTATTTCTGCCTTAATTTTGTTAATTTACCAAGTAGTCATTCAGGTGCAGCTTGCTCAGTTTCCATGTAGTTGTGTGATTTTGAGTGAGTTTCTTAATCCTTAGTTCTAATTTGATTGCACTGTGGTCTCAGAGACTGTCATGATTTCTGTTCTTTTCCATTTGCTGAGGAGTGTTTTACTTCCAATTATTTGGTCAATTTTAGAATAAGTGTGATGTGGTGCTGAGAAGAATGTATATTCTGTTGATTTGGGGGTGGCGAGTTCTGTAGATGTCTATTAGTTCCACTTGCTTCAGATCTGAGTTCAAGTCCTGAATATCCTTGTTAATTTTCTGTCTCACTGATCTGTCTAATATTGACAGTGGGTGTTAGTCTTCCACCATTATTGTGTGGAAGTGTAAGTCTCTTTGTAGGTCTATAATGACTTGCTTTATGAATCTTGGTGCTCCTGTATTGGGTGAATATATATTTAGGATAGGATAATTAGCTTTTTTTTTTTTTTTTTTTTTTAAGACAAGTGTCACTCTGCTGCCCAGGCTGGAGTGCAGTGGCACAATCTGAGCTCACTGAAACCTCTGCCTCCCAGGTTCAAGTAATTCTCCTGCCTCAGCCTCCCAAGTAGCTGGGATTACAGGCACATGCCACCATATCTGGCTAATTTTTATGTTTTTAGTAGAGATGGAGTTTCACCATGTTGAACAGGCTGATCTTCAACTCGTAGCCTCAGGTAATCCACCTGCCTCGGCCTCTCAAAGTGTTGGGATTACAGTTGTGAGCCACTGCGTCCAGCCAGTTAGCTCTTCTTGTTGCATTGATCCCTTTACCATTATGTAATGTCCTTCTTTGTCCTTTTTGATCTTGGTTGGTTTAGAGTCTGGTTTATTGGAGACTAGGATTGCAACCCATGCTTTTTTTTTGCTTTCCATTTGCTTGGTAAATCTTCCTCCATCCCTTTATTTTGAGCCTGTATGTGTCTTTGCATGTGAGATGGGTCTCCTGAATACAGCACGCCAATGGGTCTTGATTCTTTATCCAATTTTCCAGTCTGTGCCTTTTAATTGGGGCATTTAGCCCATTTACATTTAAAGTTAATATTGTTATGTGTGAATTTGATCTTGTTATTATGATGCTAGCTGGTTATTTTGCCCATTAGTTGATGTAGTTTCTTCATAGTGTCAATGGTCTTTACATTTTGGTGGCTGATACTGGTTTTTCCTTTCCATTTTTGGTGCTTCTTTCAGGAGTTCTTGTAAGGTGTGCTTGGTGGTGACAAAATCCCTCAGCATTTGCTTGTCTGTAAAGGATTTTTTTCTCCGTCACTTATGAAGCTTAGTTTGGCTTGATATGAAATTTTGGGTTGAAATTTATTTTCTTTAAGAATATTGAATATTGGTCTCCACTCTCTTCTGTCTTGTAGGGTTTCTGCAGAGAGATCTGCTATGAGTCTGATGGGCTTCCCTTTCTCTCTGGCTGCCCTTAACATTTTTTCCTGCATTTCAGCCTTGGTGAATTTGTTGATTATGTGTTTTGGGGTTCTTCTTCTCGAGGAGTTTCTTTGTTGTGTTCTCTGTATTTCCTGAATTTGAATATTGGCCTGTCTTGCTAGGTTGGGGAAGTTCTCCTGGATAATATCCTAAAATGTGTTTTCCAACTTGGTTCCATTCTCCCTGTCACATTCAGGTACACCAATCAAACACAGATGTGGTCTTTTCACATAGTCCCATATTTCTTGGAGGCTTTGTTCATTCCTTTTCATTCATTTTTCTCTAATCTTGTCTTCACAGTTTATTTCATTAAGTTGATCTTCAATCTCTGATATTCTTTCTTGTGCTTGATCGATTCAACTATTGATACTTTTGTATGCTTTATGAAGTTCTTGTGTTTTTCAGCTCCATCAGAGCATTTATGTTCATCTCTAAACTGGTTATTCTAGTTAGCAATTCCTCTAACCTTTTTATCAAGGTTCTTAGTTTCCTTGCATTGGGTTAGAACATGCTACTTTAGCTCAGAAGTTAGTTATTACCCACCTTTTGAAGCCTACTTCTGCCAATTCATCAAACTCATTCTCTTTCCAGTTTTGTTCCCTTGCTGGTGAGAAGTTGTGATCCTTTGGAGGAGAAGA
The DNA here is from genome assembly GCF_030222135.1 of Aotus nancymaae. Classification (NCBI taxonomy): domain Eukaryota; kingdom Metazoa; phylum Chordata; class Mammalia; order Primates; family Aotidae; genus Aotus; species Aotus nancymaae. The sequence continues at coordinate 62,741,490 of NW_026988442.1, read as the reverse complement.
GGTATTCTGGTTTTTGGAATTTTCAGCATTTTTGTGCTGGATGTTCCTCATCTTCGTGGATTTATCTACCTTTAGTCTTTGCTTTTGGTGACCTTTGGATGGAGCTTTTGCATGGTCTTCCTTTTTGTTCATGTTGATACTATTGCTTTCTGTTTCTTAGTTTTCCTTCTAACAGTCAGGCCCCTCTGCTGCAGATCTGCTGGAGTTTGCTGGGGGTCCACTCCAGAACTTGTTTGCCTGGGTATCACCAGCAAAGCTGCAGAACAGCAAAGATTGCTGCCTGTTCCTTCTTTTTGAAGCTTTGTCCCAGAGTGGCACCTGCCAGATGCCAGCCAGAGCTCTCCTGTATGAGGTGTGGTATCTGTTGACACCTGCTGGGAGGTGTCAGGGACCCACTTGGGGAGGCAGTCTGTCTCTCAGCAGAGCTCGAGTGCTGCTTTGGGAATTCTACTGCTCTCTTCAGAGCTGGTAGGCAGGAACATTTAAGTCTGCTGAAACCGTCCCCCCAGCTGCCCTTTCCCCTACATGCTCTGTCCCAGGGAGATGGGAGTTTTATCTATAAGCCCCTGACTAGGACTGCTACCTTTTTTCCAGAGATGTCTTCCCCAGAGAGGTGGAATCTAGAGAGACCGTCTGGCTACAGTGGCTTTGAGGTAATGTGGTGGGCTTTACCTAGTTTGAACTTCCTTTGTTTACATTGTGAGGGGAAAACCACCTACTCAAGCTTCAGTAATGGCAAGCACCTCTACCCCCAGCAAGCTTGAGCATCCCAGGTGGACTTCACACTGCTGTGCTGGCAGCGAGAATTTCAAGCCAATGGATCTTAGCTTGCTTGGGTGGGTGTGGGTGGGATATGCTGAACAAGACCACTTGGCTCCCTGGCTTCAGCCCCCTTTTCAGGGCAGTGAACAACGACTCTGTCTCACTGGTGTTCTAGACGCCACTGAGATACAAAAAAAGACTCCTGCAGCTAGCTCAGTGTCTCCCAAAACAGCTGCCCAGTTTTGTGCTTAAAACCCAGGGCCTTTGTGGAATAGGCATCCAAGGGAATCTCCTACTGTATGGGTTGTGAAGACCATGGGAAAAGTATAATATCCAGGCTGGATAGCACCATTTCTCACGGCATGGTCCCTCATGGCTTCCCTTGGCTAGGGGAGGGAGTTCCCCAACTCCTTGCACTTCCTGGGTGAGGAGATGCTCCACCCTGCTTCTGCTCACCCTCTGTGGGCTGCACCTACTGTCTAACCAGTTGAATGAGATGAACCAGGTATCTCAGTTGGAAATGCAGAAATCACCTGCCTTCTGCGATGGTCTCACTGGGACCTGCAGACTGGAGGTGTTTTTATTCAGTCATCTTGCCCAGGAATGGTTACTGATGTTAAACATCTTTTCATGTGCTTTTTGGTCACTTGTATATCTTTTTGGAGAAACAGCTATTCAAATTCTTTGCTCAATTTTTAGTCTAGTTGGGTTTTTGTTATGGAGTTATAGGAGTTCTTTATATATTCTGGGTATGAATCCCTTATCAGAATACACAATTTGCAATTATTTTTTCCCATTTTATAAGTTGCCTTTTCACTCCATTGATTGTGCCCTTTGATGCTCTGAAGTTTTAAGTTTTGATGTGGTTACATTTTTCTTCACTAGTTTTTGGCTTACGTTCCCTTTCAGAAATCAATAAAATAAATAGACCATCTCCCACTGCAAAAATTAAAACGAACACATTCAAATGAAATATCACATGCTAGCTCATGAGGTTTTCTGATTATTTGGCATCTATTTGGGGGGCTATAGGGAAGTTTTTATTGTTTGGTGAGTTTGCAATGACTTGGCTGTGGTTAGGCACAGACGCTGAGTGCTGGAGAGATGGCTCCTATTCTGCTGTGCTCTGAATACAGCCCTGCTTGATTCCAGACCCTGGTCTTGTATTTCCCATAGTGGAGAAAAGGTAGGTCTGGAGTTCTTGTTATGACAGGAATTGAACTAGAATGCCAGAAAAGAAGGTGTAGATTTGTGTAGGTTGTGACTGAGTATATGTGCAAGTGTGGAGTGGGGGATGTTAGGGGAGTGAAGGTAGGCAGGAGTGGTGCTGCCTGTTAGGAAAGTGGCTGTTCCAAAGGAGAAGTATTAAGGTCAAAGTCAATCCAGAATAACGGAAACCATTGTGAGCACTTAAAACAGGGAATTTGATTCAGGGAATTGATTTCACAAAAGATGGAAAAGTCTGAAAAACCAACCAGGGAATGGATTGCCAAACCAGAGTTATGTCTAAAGCAGAAGGGTAGAGGAGAAAGAGTCCAAAATAGATAGGAAAGGGGAGAAACATACTAGCTTCTCTTTCCTCCAGGCAGTGTCTTCTATTGGCCAACCCAGCCAGAAGCCAACTGTCCTGGGAAGCAGGGAAACATAACAAAGTGGGGAAAGGGCAGGGAATCAGTCTAAAGCAAACAGAACCAGGATGGCAAGGTGTACTTGGTGCTGCTGTACTTTGGGAAACCAGCAATCCTCTTCTGCTCTATTTGGAGGATTCTGCCTCGTTTTGTGCATGCCATCTTCTGGCCTTGGCAGTATCTCTTGAAATTTGCTAAGTTTCATTACTTAGGCTGCTATCAGTTGGAAGGGATATGACTGTTATCCTTAGGTTCCACTGAGGCTGTGAAAATTTGGAACTAGAGTAGATGGTGCAGCTGGAAGATTAAGGAGGGGTAAGCATCCCAGTGGCCAAACATATGACCTTGGTTGAACAATGCAAGTAAGTGATTTATGGGAATAAGTCTGGCCAGTTGATTTTGGAAGGTTAAGAACAGGATGCCTTTCATAATGCACCCAAGGAGGCCAAAGTGGGAAATCTTAAAACCAGTAATTTTGAAATGACACCTTCCTCTTTTACACACAATGAAAACAAAGGCTTATTTTTCACTTTACTTTTTTTGTGCATATATTTTCTTAGATATAGCCCTTAAGTGGAGTGAGCCACAATGACTTACAAAAAACACTTCAAAAATAAAAGTACTTTTGTACATTTTAGAGAATGGAGAGAAGTGATAAGAGGGGAAGTAGAAGAGAAAGGGAAAACAGTGAAGAAAAGGAGCAAAGAAAGACAGCAATGTAAAAGTTGTTTTTATTTAAGGGAAGAGGTAATGGGAGAGTTAAAGTATTAAACGGAAGATAAATAATGGAGAAAAATGAGAGAGAGTTAAGAGAAAGGGGGAGATGGGTTGAAAAGAAGTAGAGGCATTTTGAAGGAAGCTTTAGTCGTGGTTAACTATCAGGTACATTAAACAAGGCATTTAAAGTTTTGATTCTATGGATATTCAAATTTCACAATTCTAGTTCTCTTCTGTAATCTGTGAGCCACTTGCTTCTTAGATTCATCCAGGATGAAGTGGTGTAGTTGTAGGGGCTGTTGAAATATTGAGTTAGCAGATGGTGTCAGCCCAGAGGTACACCCACCCACCCAGCCCTCTTTGCTCCTGGTGTCTCAGCTCCTTTTCAGGAACGAAACTCCTCACTGTCAATGACCAAAGGGTTAATCCCAGGACCAGCAGAGAGTCTTCAGATCCCTGCTTCAGGAATCCATGCTGATTGGTTGGCAAACATTTTGAATGTCACTCCTGTGTTAATGAGGTTGTCATTACACCCAGCACTGAAGGATTATTCTCTGGGTTTCAGGCTGTACTGTTAAAAATTTTATCATCTGGTAGGCTGGAAGAAATGAGAACAAAGATTAGATGTGGTTTGAAGGCCGGCCTTCCTGACTCTAGCTTAAGTGAAAGAGGAAAATTAAGTCAATGATATAGATATTTCCCAGATATCAGCATAACTTTGGGATTAGATTGCTATGCTTTTCTAAGGCACCCTGCCTAGTAAGGAGCTAATGTGGAGAATAATACTTCAGTTGAGCACAGAACTTTGGCAGTGTTATATCTAAACAACACCTTAACCCCAACTTGTCTGATGATTCGATCTCTTTAAAAGATTCAAGCTATTGATCAAACTTCTTAAACAGAAATTTGCTCACCAGAGTTTCAAATCTGAGATAAGCATACATTAAGAGTTTGATCACAGGTTGGCTGTATGCTTCGAAAACCCATACCAAATTCAGACATAGCTTAGTGTGGAAGGCGGGGCTGGGGGGAGGTTTGGCTACCAGTTACCTTTTCCTTCTGCTGCTAGCTGTGTATTGTGAGTAAAAACTTAACAGTTATTAGTATTTCGTAGACTCAAACCCCAGCAATTTCATATAGTCACATCCCCCCTAGCACTAGGATGTTTGGGATCTTAAATTTACACTGTTTTTTATTTATGTATTTTTTTCCCAGAAGTTATCACTCTTTTTACATGATGCCCCAAATTCACTTTAAATATAAGAGTTTAGTTGCTAGTTTTGCTAAGTTATTTTCTCCTTTCTCTGAGAAGCACCTGGGGTTATTTGTTTACTTACTGCCTCCTTTTTCTTCAATGAAATCTTTTTTCCCTAGTCAAGTAGTTCTGTTTTCTGTCCATGCTGTGATAATGGGAGAGAAATCTTGAACTATGCCCCCTTGAACAGAAGTGATTTACCTTCTAGGATGTGAGCTAAAGTTGGACTTTTCCCTGCAGCATGGGAGACAAGCCTTAGGACAGCTTTCTCTGGGTGTTCAACAACTTTTCTGGGGAGTACTGGCAGCAGCACCAACAGCAGTAGTTTGAGGCTATTTCTCACCCAGTGTTGAGTGCATTACATTAGCCCCAATAAAATGGAAATTCCAAGAGTGTAACTTGATCACGGTGACCATTTCTTTGTTATTTACTTGAGGGCCTTCTCTCTCAATCCTATTGGCCAATCTTCATGAACATTTGCCCAGCCTTCCCTTAGAGAATGAGCAGACTGAAAAGTCACCTTGTTCTGTTCTCCTGGAAGGGGATTTTTAGGAAGATAAAAATGAAGGACACTAAACTACAAATTTAGCCTCTCTACAACCTGAGCCTGACACCTGCCTCATGCACTGTTCTTTCTGGCAGGAAATTGGGAAGGCTCTGGTAGCTTGAAAACGACAAGACACTGAGAGGCACTGGGAGATCTTGCTGTGGAAATGGCTCTGACTGTGTGTTTAGCTGTGCAGGTCACAGATTAGCAGGTTTCAGTGGTTTCTAGGGGGCCTGGGCTTTCTGCAGAGGAGGCCCTGCTGAGAGAACAGCTGAAGTTTGCCCCCAAGATCAGAGAGCAAGCTTGTTTAGGTTAAGGCTTCAAAGTACCAGCTTTTATTACATTTTAATGATCAGAGTCATATTTTATTCATAGGGCTCAAGCTGAGCACCCTGGAGTTAGTAAAGCACAAGGTTTCTATTTCACACTCAGGCCAGTCAATGAAAAAGTTTGAAATAGAAGAAAGCTTGGGGATTGAGCCTCATTATTAAAAAATGAACTTGAAGGATTTGCTGAACACTGACAATAAAATATCTAGGGTAACAGACTTACTATGTAGCTTTCCATGGTTTATGTTGAAGATGCAAATAAGTTGCATCTTGTTTGCTAGAGAAGTAACCTCTCATTAACTTGTATTTTTAGACCTTCACAATACACCTCTAACAGAAATACAACTCTCCCTGGAATTCCTCTCCAACTAGGAAAATTTGAGAACATTCTCTGTGTTTTATCTTTTGCTTTCTGCAAAAAAGAAAAAAGAGAAACATTGGGTGTGCTCCATTTCTACATATAATGTGGAGAAGATTGAGTGAGGTTCTAATTCATTTTGTAGGAAGGAATGAAGAAGAATTTAATTTCCTTTTTACCCTGCTGCTAGATGCGAGTAATGATAGAGGGTGATTAACTTTTATGTTGCTGGAGCATTTTCACATGAAAGTCATTTTCAAAGAAACTGAGTAAGCCTAGTAATTGAGAGAGAGTTATTTAGGGCACTTTCAAAGTGACCTTTGTATTTTGGGGGATATTAGGATGACACCAATGGTGGGTGAGACTCAGAGGCATAATTAGAATCAGTTGTGAAAGATGAATTGGTAAATCCACCTTGAACCCTCTGACCAAAAGATAAAGCCCTAACTGTGGCCAATGTTGACTTTTCTCTTTCTTTTTCACTTTTTTAAAGCTGTGTTTGGAGATCGAAGGACACCTCTAGAGGTTAATCATGGTAACAGTTGTTCAACATCAGTTCAGCACCATCATTTTTCCATGATCTGTCTTAAGTCAGGGTCATATGTCTGCATATTTGGCAGGTTCCCTATAATTAGGGAATGAATATATAAATGAGTAAAGAGAAGAGAACATGAGCAAAATACTTCCTAATAGCAGATAGTCCAAAAGGCATTTTCTTGGATGTTGCAAAACATTACATGGTTTTCTTTTTTTCTGCTGTAGATTTACTTCCTTAATTATATTTTGTTTGGGTTAATACTAAAATTCATGTTTTTATTTTTGTACTTTTGCACTAATTATGTCAATTTACAAACCTAGAGGGTGTAGAATAGCAAGAAGACATCATGAGTAGACTAAAAATGTCCCAGTAATAATTCTTAAGGGGGGTAATCCAGTTAATTTTTCTAAATGACAACAGTATGTTATTTATGTGTTTTACTAACCCCCGATCCCCCTAAAAATTGGGACTTCAACAGTAAGAGCTATTTCATATGCATATTATGAATACTTTGCATAAAAAGAGATACATTTAATATAAATGTTTTCAAACTATTTTTCGTAGACTTCTTGATTCTTGAAACACTGCAATTTTTAAAAAATTATACTTTAAGTTCTGGGGTACATGTACAGATTGTGCATGTTTGTTACATAGGTATACATGTGTGTGGTGGTTTGCTGCATCTCTGCCCGCACCCCCACCCGTCATCTACATTAGGTATTTCTCCTAATGTTAATCCCTCCCCAATCTCCCTATTCCCTGCTATTCCTCCCCTACCTCCCCACCCAACGACAGGCCCCGGTGTGTGATGTTCCCTTCCCTGTGTCCATATGTTCTCATTGTTCAACACCCTCTTATGAGTGAGAACATGCGGTGTTTGGTTTGCTGTTCTTGTGTCAGTTTGCTAAGAATGGTTTCTAGATTCATCTGTGTCCCTACAAAGGACATGAACTCATCCTTTTTTATGGCTGCATAGTATCCCATGGTGTATATGGAAACACTGCAGTTTTATAGATTCATTTATTTAGATGCCAATAGGTCCCATTCTTAAGTTTGAGTCTTTTAAAATTATTTTTATGGGCATATAGAAGGTATATATATATTTTGGGGGTATGTGAGATATTTTGATACAGGCATACAATGTGTAATCACATCAAGGTAAATGGGGTATTCATCACGCAAGCATTCATCATTTCTTTGTGTTATGAACATTCCAGTTGTACTGCTAGTTTCAGTTTTCTTATTTGTGAAATGGAAATACTAAAGAGTTTGTTGTGAGGATTAAAAGAGATAATTTACACAAGATATTTAGATACTTGTGGGCTTGCTATAAATGGTCAACACTATTGGGTATCTTCATTCTTATTACTGCTACGTGCTCTGCATTGTAAATTAGCGTTGACTTCTGCTTTCTTATACAACTGTTAGTGGCTGGGATATCTTAATGCTAAGCACACAGGCTAGTGGTTCAAAACTTCACCACTAAAGAGCTCTCCATATCTCATAACACATTAAATGAACTCCTTTTATTAATTTTGAAACATTATTCAAAGATATTTAACTACTAATTGGAGCTTCTGATTGATGTGGCATAGTCAGTATTATAACAGATTGATATACTTCCTGATATTTGGCAAGCAACTACATACTTTCTTTTAGGCTTTAAATACTTCGACTTACAGTTCAAAGATCCTAATTGTTACTACTATAGATATAACCATATTTAAAGATCCTGATTCATCTGTTCTTTTGCATTTCTCTAGAGTGTAACATTGGACCAAGAAGGGTATATAGCAATAAGCAGTTCAACAACTTTAACAGATAGGAACACTGAGGCCCAAAATGAGATCATGTGGTTAGAGGCAGAGTTGAGACTAGAATGTGATCTCCTGATCCTAAGTACTGTACTTGTCCCAAGATGCCACATGAATGTCCACATAAAGGCAACCTAAATCATCCTGTGATATCTTAGCCATGTTTTTTCTATTCACAAGGTAGAGAATTAAGGTTCTTTTTCCATAACAAGCCAATAGTTGAGTAGTTTCTATATTATTAGACAATATGCTAAGCGCTTTATAAGCATGATCTCATTAAATGTTCATAATAAATTTAGAAGGTGGTTAATAATATTATCCCTATATTACCGTTGGGAAGGTAAGGCTCAGGGAGATTAAGAGCTCAGATTGCAAATTGTGAGCCAGGATTCAAAATGAGGTAGCTATGACTTAAGAATAGTGTAGGTCCTGCTGTTTGACCACTGCACTGAACTGCCTTCACACCCTTATCCCCAAACCAAAGACATCGAAGACAATATTTGATGTCTATGGCTGTTTGTCTTAGTGAGTTTGAGCAGCTATCACAAATTATAGACTGGGTGACTTAAATAGCAGACATTCATTTCTCATCATTCTGAAGGCTGGGAGTCTGAGATCAGGGTGCCAGCATAGCCAGGTTCTGGTGAGGGCTTGCTTCTTCGCTTGCAAATGGCCATCTTCTTGTGTACTTACAGAGTGGAAAGAAGACTAGAGAGCTCTCTGACATCCCTTTTAAAAGGATGCAAATTCCATCATGAAGGCTCCATCCTCATGACTTAATTACCTCCCAAGGGCCCTTATTCCTAATACCATAACATTGGGGGTCAGGATTTCAACATAAAAATTGTGTGTAAGCACATTCAGTCCATAGCACTGTTTATTTTAAGGAACTTAGGCCAACTGCATAAATGAGGACAAAGCTATGGATTCTAGGCTGTAAACACCAAGGAACTTTCATCTACTCCATGTTCATAGTCTGCATTCTTAGCCTAAGCTACTTGTCTTTTAAGTGTAGTCTTGGGTTAATGGAAACCCAGTGAAAATATTGCTTCGTCAATAAAAATCTTTCCCTTCTGCTATTCTTTTAACTGGCAAATTTATCCATTCAGGAGCCATGAAGGGGGCTGGGAAAAGCATAACATTACCCAGATGGTAGTCATAAATCCCATGTCCACATACCTCTTTAGGAGAGTCTCTCTAATACTTACCCTTGGCAAACATATTTCCTTCATGAATTGCCTTTGCATGTTCTTTGTCCATTTTTCACTTGGGTGATTTTTGTATTGAATTTTTAAACATACTAAACTCATTAATCCTTAGGGTACCATAAATGTATACCTATTTTTCTATCTGTCGATTGCCTTATAATTTTATTCATTCTACACAGATAAAATCGTTACAGTTTTATGTTGTAAATCAATTATCTTTTTTTATTTCTGCCTTAAGTATGATAGAAAGTACACCTCCATCCCAAGAATATATTAATAGTCACTTATATTTTTCTATTATTTTTATGGTGTCATTTTTGTACATTTAAAACTTTAATCAACTTGGAATTAATTTTGTTATAAATAGTAACATGTCTTTATTTATCCTAAATTATTAGTCTTTTAACCCTGCCTATGTAGTAAATAATCCACCCCTTTTTCATTTATTTAAAATATTTAAAATTCTTATATACGCATTTTCTTCTTCAATTTCTATGCTCTATTAATGAATACATTTCTGCATAAATATTATACTAGTTTCAATTATTGTTGAATATGCACTTAATTTACAATGCTTGACTGGATTTCTAGTTTTCCGGCCCTTAGCAAATTATAGGAAGTAACCTCAAGGATCTTGGAAACATGAATATACCAAGAAATGATTGTGTTGAATATTATACAGCCTTAGAGAAAAACAAGGAAATCCTGCCATTTGTGACAACATAGATGTACACAGAAGATATTATGCCAAATGAAACAAACCTGACACAGAAAGACAAATACCTCAAGATCTCACTTATGTGTGGAATTTAAAAATGTCAAACTCATAGAAGAGAGTAGAATGGTGGTTACCAGGGTCTTGGGGTGAAAGGAATAAGGAGATATTGGTCAAAGAGGACAAAGTTTCAGTTATGCAGATGATTAAGTTGTGGAGAGCCGATGTACAACATGGTGATTATAGTTAACAACACTGTACCATATGCTTGAAATTTGCTAAGAGGGTAGATCTTAAATGTTCTCTACATACACACAAAAGGTAACTATGTGAAGTGCTGATATGTTAATTAGCTTGATTGTGGTAATCATGTCAAAATGTATACATCTATTAAGACATGTTGTACATTCTAAATATATACAATTTTTATTTCCCAATTATATCTTGATGAAGCTGAAAAAATAGAAATAATTGTGATCAGCCAGACTACAAGGTGAGAGAGAGAAGACACTACAAAGTAGTCTTAGAAACTCAGTAAAAGTTATTTGGGATTACTTAATGTAAGTCAAACTTCTTTCAAGATCTCAAAAACCTCTGAGACTTTCACTAAATGATTGATACTCATAAAGAATTCAATCTATAAAAAAATCAGCATTCTCACACATTCTTAGAATCAGAGCCTGTCTCTCAGATTGAACAGGATTATTATGAAAAAATGGAGAAAACCCAGACCCTCTTCTACCAGCTGGATGTTGTGTAGTAAATTTCAGCCCTTATTTGTGATCGGTTCAAAATAGAGATGATCTAAAAAAGAATACAAATTTAAATTGGCTCACAAAATAAGTGAGCCAATTACTTAGCAAGTGTCTTCTCTTTGGAAAACAGCTTGTGGAACATGCACATTTTGTAAGCTTGCTCTGCATCATGTGTATCTACCTAAATCAAGTTATTTTTAACCTTAGGTACAACTGGGAAAGGTAAAATCCTGGAAGAAATAACTCGGCTCTGACAAATCTATAAACACTAATTCTGCCTTTTCTATAAATTCTTCCCTCTCAACTCCCGACATCTCAAGATCTAAGAACGGGTAACAGCACCTAAGAGGGCTTAGGAGGCTTACACTCTGCTTGTGGGTTCTCTTTGAGGAGAATCTCATGACAGCATGGGAGAACAGGGAGGTAAACTGCTTATGTGGAAGAGAGGGAAGCCAACTTTGTCTAGCTGTACAGATTAGATTTATTTTAAAGTCAAAGAGACAATTCAATTTCCTCTTTGCCTATCTCTATTTGCAGACAATTTGATTGTATATTTAGAAGACCCCATCGTCTCAGCCCAAAATCTCTTTAAGCTGATTAGCAACTTTAGCAAAGTATCAGGATACAAAATTAGTGTACAAAAATCGCAAGCATTCCTATATACCATTAACGGACAGAGAGCTAAATCATGAGTGAACCCTCATTCAAAATTGCTACAAAGAGAATAAAGTACCTGGGAATACAACTAACCAGGGACGTGAAGGACCTTTTCAAGGAGAACTACAAATAAAAGAGGACACAAACAGATGGAAAAACATTCCATGCTCATGGTTAGGAAGAATCAATATCATGAACATGGCCATACTGCCCAAAGTAATTTATAGATTCAATGCTATCCCCATCAAGCTACCATTGACTTTCTTCGCAGAATTGGGAAAAAAAAAGACACCTTAAACTTCATATGGAATCAAGAGAGCCACATAGCCAAGACAATCCTAGGCAAAAACAAACAAAAAAGAAAACAAAGCTGGAGGCATCAAGCTACCTGACTTCAAACTATACTACAAACTTCTGTAATCAAAACAGCATGGTACTGGTACAAGCAATGGGGAAAGGATTCCCTGTTTAATAAATAGTGTTGGGAAAAGTGGCTAGCCATATGCACAAAGCTGAAACTGGATCCCTTCCTTACACCTTATAAAAAAATTAACTACAGATGGATCAAAGATTTAAACATAAGACCTAACACCATAAAAACTCTAGAAGAAAATCTAGGCAGTACCATTCAGGACATAGGTATAGGCAAGGACTTTATGACTAAAACACCAAAAGCAATGGCAATAAAAGCCAAAATAGACAAATTAGATCTAATTAAACTTAAGAGCTTCTGCACAGCAAAAGAAACTATCATTAGAGTGAACTGGCAACAAACAGAATGAGAAAAAATTTTGCAATCTACCCATTTGAAAAAGGGCTAATAGCTAGAATCTACAAAGAACTTAAACAAATTTATAAGAAAAACCATCAAGAAGTGGGCAAAGGATTTGAAGTTTCATTTCTCAAAAGAACACATTTATGCAGCCAACAAACATGAAAAAAAAAGCTCATCATCATTGGTCGTTAGAGAAATGCAAGTCAAAACCACATTGAGATACCATCTCATGCCACTTAGAATGGCAATCATTAAAAAATCAGGAGACAATAGATGCTGGAGAGGATATGGAGAAATAGGAATGCTGTTAATTTTTGTTGGTGGGAGTGTAAATTAGTTCAACCATTGTGGAAGACAGTGTGGCAATTCCTCAAGGATATAGAACTAGAAATACTATTTGACCCAGCAATGCCATTACTGGGTATATATCCAAAGGATTATAAAAGGTTCAATTATAAAGACACATGTGCACATATGTTTATTGTGGCACTGTTTATAATAGCAAAGACTTCAACCCAAATGCCCATCAGTGATAGACTGGATAAAGAAAATGTGGCACATATACACCATGGAATACTATGCAGCCATAAAAAGGATGAGTTCATGTCCTTTGCAGGGACATGGATGAAGCTGGAAAGTGTCATTCTTAGCAAACTAACACAAAGACGGAAAACCAAACACCACATGTTCTCACTCATAAATGGGTGTTGAACAATGAGAACCCATGGACACAGGGAGGGGAAATCACACACCAGGGCCCTCCCAGCGGGGACTGGGGAGGGCTAACATTAGGAGAAATAACTAATGTAGGTGACAGGGGGATGGATGCAGCAAACCACCATGGCAAGTGTATACCTATATAACAAACCTGCATGATCTGCACATGTACCCCAGAACTTAAAGTATAATAAAAAAGTAAAATAAAATAAAATAAAAATTACTTTTTATTCAGTAAGACATACAGAACTTAAACAGCTTGATGAGTTTTAATAAGTATGTATACCCATATAAGTGACACTCAAACCAAGATAGAAAACATTTCTGTAACCTCAAATAATTCTCTTATGTTATTTCCAGTCAACACTATTTAACTAAAGAGGTAATAATCACACTTGTAATTTTCTAACATTATAAGTTAGTTTTCTCTATTTTTATAATTCATACAAACAATTTTATTATAGTATGTACTTTTTTTGGACTGACTTCTTTCAGTCAGCAAAATGTTTTTGATATGCGTCCATATTGTTACATGAGTCAATAATTTGTTCGTTTTTATTGGTGAGTATAACTTCATTGTATGAGTATTTCACACTTGTTTTATCCATGCACGTGTTCATGCACATTTGGTTTATTTCTAGACATTGGCATCTTTCCTAATATTTGGCATAAACAGCCAAAATTTAATTTTAGCTATACTGTGAAGGACAAAAACCATATGTTTATTTCAATTGATACTGAAAAAACTCTTGGTAAAATTCAACATCTTTTCATGATAAAATCCCTTAAATAACTGAGTATAAAAGGAACATACCTTAACACAATAAAAGCCATATGCAACTGACTCTCAGCTAGTATCATACTGAATGGGGAAAAACTGAAAGCCTTTTATCTAAGATGTGGAACAAGGCAAGGATGCCCACTATCACCACTATTATTTAACATAGTACTAGAATTCTTAGCTAGAGCAATCAGACAAGAGAAAGATATAAAGGGCATCCTAATTGGAAAGGAAAAAGTCAACTTATTTTTGTTTGCAGATGATATAATCTTATATTTGAATACTTTATATAATCTTATATATTGAATACTTAAATACTTTACTGAAAGATTATTAGAACAGATAAACAAATTCAGTGACATTTCAGGATAAAAAATCAATTTACAAAAATCAGTAGCATTTCTACATGCCAAAAGTGAACAATCTAAAAAAGAAATCAAGATGGCCAGGTGTGATAGCTCACGTCTATAATCCCAGCACTTTGGGAGGCTGAGGCAGGCAGATCACTTGAGGTCAGGAGTTCAAGACCAGCCTGGTCAGCATAGTGAAACCCCATCTCTACTAAAAATACAAAAATTAGCCAGTTGTGGTGGCATATGCCTGTGGTATCAGCTACTCAGGAGGCTGAAGCAGGAGAATCACCTGAACCTGGGAGGCAGAGGCTGCGGTGAGCCAAGATTGAGCTACTGCACTCCAACCTGTGCAACAGAGTGAGACTCCATCTCAAAAAAAAAAGAAAAAAAATCAAGAAAGTAATTCCACTTATGATAGCTACAAATAAAATACCAAGGAATAAACGTAACCAAATAAGTGAAAGAATTCTACAATGAAAACCATAAAACATTAATACAAGAAATTGAGGAAGATAGAAAAATGGAAAGATGTCCCGTGTTCATGGGTTAGAAGAATCACTCTTGTTAAAATGTCCATACTACTCAAAGAAGTCTACAGATTCAATGCAATCTCTATCAAAATAGAAGTGATATTCTTCACAAAAATAGAAAAAAATCTTGAAATTTATATGGAATTACAAGAGAACCAGAATAGCCAAAGCCATCCTGAGCAAGAAGAACAAAACTAGGGGAATTACATTATCTGACTTTATATTGCAGAGCTACAATAACCAAAACAGCATGGTAATGGGATAAAAGCAGACACATAGACCAATGGAACAGAAATATAAACCAAGAAATAAATCCATATACCTACAATAAACTGATTTTCAACAAAGTTACCAAGAATATACATTGGAGAAAGGACAGTCTCTTCAATAAATAGTGCTGAGAAAACTGGATATCCATACGCAGAAAAATAAAGTTAGATCTCTATCATACATAAAAATTAAATCACAATGTGTTAAAGATCTTAAATCTAAGACGTGAAACTATGAAACTACTAAAAGAAAACATTGGGGAAGCTCTCCAAGATGATGGTTTGAGCAAATTTTTTTTGAGTATTACCCCACAAGCACAGGCAACCAAAGCAAAAATTGACAGATAGGATTACAAGTTAAAAAGCCCTTCTGCACAGCAAAGGAAACAATCATCAAAGTGAAGAGACAACTCACAGAATGGGAAAAAATATTTGCTAATTATCCATCTGACAATGACTTAATAACCAGACCATATAAGGAGCTCAATCAACTCAATAGGAAAAAATCTAATAATCCAATTAAAAAATGGGCAAAAGATCTGAATAGATATTTCTCAAAAGAAGACACACAAATGGTGAACAACTATATGAAAAGATGCTGAACATCATTGCTCATCAGACAAATGTAAATCAAAACTACAATGAATACCATCTCACCCCAGCAAACATGGCTTTTATCTGAAAGATAGGCAATAACAAATACTGGTATGGATGTGGAGAAAATAGAACGCTCATACACTGTTGGTGGTAATGGCAATTAGTACAACTACTATGAAGAACAGAATGGAGGTTGTTCAAAAAACTGAAAATTGAACTACCATATTATCCAGCAACCCCACTGGATATATCCAAAAGAAAAGAAATCAGTGATATCTGCACTTCCACATTTGCTGCATCACTATTAGCAATAGCCAAGATTTAGAATCAACCTAAGTGTCCATCAACAGATGAATGGATAAAGAAAATGTGGTATATATATATACAATGGAGTATTATTCAGCCATAAAAAAGAATCAGACCTTGTCATTTGCAACAACATAGATGGAACTGGAGGAGATTATGTTAAGTGAGAGAAGCCAGGCACAGAAAGACAAACTTGGCATGCTCTAACTCATTTGTGGGAGCTCAAACTTAAAACAGTTGAACTCATGGAGAAAGAGAGTAAAATGATGATTACATGAATCTAGGAAGGGTGGTTGGGAGTGGGAGATGGGGTTGGTTAATGTGCACAAAAATATAGTCAGATACAATAAACAAGATGTATTTGATAACAGGGTGACTACAGTCAGCAAAAATTTGTGTACATTTTAGAATAACTGAGGGAATACAACCGGAATGTTTTTAACACAAACGATGAATGCTTGAGGTGATGGAGGCCCCATTTACCTTGATGTGATTATTTACACATTGTATGTCTATATCAAAATATCTTATATACATCATGTGCCCATGAATGTTAAACATTATTTTTTAAAATTTGATTTTAGCTATTCTAATGGGTTTGAAGTAGTAACTCATGGGTGTTATTATTGTACTTTCCTGATGACTAATGATGCTGAGCTCATTTTGGAGTGCTTATTGGTTATTTTCATATCTTTTTAAATCAAGTGACTATTCAAGAGTTCTGTCTAAAAATGTGTTTGTCATTTTATTACTGATTTTTAAGAGCTCTCTATTTTGGATGCGTGCTATTTATCAGACACACTGAAAATATTTTGTTATTCTGAGACTTATTTTTAATTTTTTTAGAAGAACATTAAAATTCTGATCAATTTGAGTTATAAATATTCCACACTACACTTGGTGTTTTTTTTTGTTTTTTTTTTTTTTTGATGTTCCATCTAATAAATCTGACTACTTCAAGGTGGTACAGATATTCTGCCATGTTTCTTCTAAAAGTTTTTAGTTTCAATTTTTTACAATTAGATGTATAATCTACCTCAGATTAATGTATAGGTATGGTGTTAGGTAGGAACCCAAGTTTACTTTTTGTCTATGTAAATGTCCACTTCCAGCAGAACCTATTTCCCTATTTAATTATTTTCATGATTTTGTTAAAAATATTGGTTATTAATGTGAGGAGCTGTTTTTGGATTTTTCTGTAGAACTCCAGACTCAGATATCCAAATGCCCTACTTGACACTGCCTTACTTGACATTGTTTATTATATCTAATAGACATCTCAAATTAAACATATTCCTGGACCATGCTCCTTCCTTCCCTTCAAATTTCTTCTACATGTAGTCTTCTCCATCTCAATTTATCACATTTCCATTCTTCCAATCATTCAGGCTAAAAATCTTGGTGTCATTGTGGATACTCTTTCTTGGATCCTACACCAGTTCCATCAGCAAGTCTACTTTCAAAATACATGGAGAATTTAATCACTTCCCTGGCCACACCATCTCCCACCTCCCACCTCCCACCTCCCACCTCCCACCTCCCACCTCCCACCTCCCACCTCCCACCTCCCACCTCCCCCGACCCAGATGACTATACTGATCTCTGTCCCTACCCTTTCCCCCAGAGTCTATTTTCAACAGCTGGAGTTTCAATACCTTTTGAAAACTTAAGTCAAATTATTCCTCTGTTCAAAACACTGGAGGGACTTTCTCTTGGTTCAGAGGAAAGGCCGGAGTCCTGAAAATAAACTTCATGTTCTAAAAATCTTTTCTGACCTCATTTTCTACCACTCCCTTCTGTCTTCCTCATCACAATCCCCTTCCCTGTTGCTGTTCCTTGATGACAGGTGAGGTCCTACCTTCCTCAGGGCCTTAATGGTGCTGTTTCCTCTGCCTAGAATGCTCTTTCTCCATTCTATACTCATCCTCCTGTATTTCCTTCATGTCTCTGATTGTTGTGATCTTTTCTAATTGGGTCTTGAGATCTCTCTCTTGAGAGTAGCCAAAGTCCAGATAGTCACTCCAGGAGAGACTGTTGGGGAGGGGACTAGGTTCTTGTGTGTGTCAGGTAAAATGCAATGAGGAGGTGAAATCAAAAGGCATAAAACAGAATAAATTTATTATGCACATGTCCCAGAGAGGTTAGGGGTGCTTATGGGAGGAATCCAATCGTGGCAGAAAGTGCAACTAGGGTGAGAAAGAGAGAACCTGTGGAACTATGCCTTTCCACATGGTGTATCCTCTAGGCTTTCCTTCTCAAGTTGTAGATTGTCTAGTTTAAGGAAAACATGCACATAGTGGGAACTTGTTTACATGACTTTGGCATTGGTCATGAGGTTTTTTTTTTTTTTTTAATCACCATCAGCGTCTGTGGGGAGTGTTGAGTTTTGGGTCATTGAGATGATGAATAAGTGGGCTATCTCAAAAACAACCACACAGGAAGGGGCAGTTTTAACCAGGGCAAAGGTGACAGGTACACCTGGGTTTCAATAACTTGTATCAGGCCAAAAATTGGATGCCCAGGCAACAACTATATTAAACAAATATATGACATTAATCAAATACCACTTTACCATGAGGGTTTGCCTGACTGCTCACTGAAAAGTATACCCCCCACCAGCCCACCCAGCACTTATTATCTTTTAATACCTTACATAAAGCATTTTGTTTATTTGTTTATCTGAATGTAAGCCTCTACTACAATATAAGCTTTATGAGAACAGGGATATTTTTCCTGTTTTATGTCCTGCTATTTACTCAGCATCTAGAACAATTCTTGGCACAAAGTAGACACCCAATAGATATTTGTTAAATAAACTAACTCCTTCCCTTCAGGGCTTGAGAGGTGTTTTGAGAAGATGAAAATAAAGACTAAGATTGAAACAAATTTGTTATTAGTCTTGAAATTCTTGTCCTTTTCCGCATCACCTTAGGGTCTATTTTTTTTAAAACGTACAACTGAAAATCCAGAAAGTACAATATTCTTTCATAAAGTCCCCTCTGCCCTTTTCCCAGAACAAACCTTATCTCATTTTATATAATTAAGAAGAATACCAATGTATGAAACACATTTTAGAAATAGTTTCAACTAAAAAAATTGGCAATTTAAAGTTTTAATACAGAATGAGGTTTTAGTTACTTATAAGATACATTGTATTTTCCAATAGTGAGCCAAAAAGGGGCTATTGTATGCATTATCAATAAAGTTACATAGCTTCTCATAATAAAACACTTGCCATGTGCCAGAAAATGTGCTCAGTTCTTTGCATGTATGATCTCATTTGATTCTCACAATATTATTAGACCATGGTACTGTAATTGTACACATTTTATTGTTGAGGAATCCGGGACTTAGAGTTTCAGTAATTTGACAGAGCTCATCAGCTATGCCTATATATTTCCTCAGGAGCATCACACTGGAAAATAAACCTTTTGCTGAATTCCCAGTGCTGACTGCATAATTAAGAGCTTGTTTAAAACTCCTGTCCCAAGTTAGAATACGGCCAGTCCTAGACTGGTTAAGGCTATTGTTAGAGATTTAGCATTTGCTGATAAACTTCTGGACCCCACTTTCCCCTACAGAGAAGTTGTTGGGTAATAATATGAATAGCAACTCTAGGATTATTTTGATGCCATCCAACTACTCCAAAACAAAATTCCTCTTGGCACTCTGAAGCTCCAGGAAGTTTAATTTCTACTCACAGATATCCAGATTCATATAAGTTGAATAAAAAGATACATGAGTTTCAAGAGAGAAAAAAATTTCCAAGACCTAGTTCTGGCCTAGCTCTGCCAGCTTTAGGATTTGTATTGAAGACCATCCCCCTGCAATCACACACTTTCATAAACAAAGACATCAGTTGTACCTAAGCCTGGAAACAGTTCTTTACAGGGAAGACATTGGGCATTGTGAGATTGAGCAAATGTCCCCTTCGTGAAAGGGGAAATCAGTCTTATGTGATGGTCCTCTTTAAAGCTGCTGAATCACCCCTGGGAATTTAAATACTGTAATGCTCTACTTGGTACCCCGATATTACCATTTTCTGACCTTTGCAACCTTGAGTCACCTTGCCCACAGGTATGGGTAAGTCTCTCTTGAGAATCTAAACTCTCTGCTTCTAAACAAGGAAAATAGAAACTTTTCCAGTTAGTTCATTGACATCTGATGATCTCCAGTTACTTCCTAAAGTCCAGAAATGAACTCATGCTTTACTTCTCTAAGACCCTTGTTCCAGTAAGGGTGACATTAGTTTAACAACTTTTCCGTAAGTTTCCTCTCTTCTTTCCCCTTATTTCTACTCCTTATCCCTCTCAGGATTACTGACACTCAGTTTCCCTGGCAGAACAGTTCCCTCTACCTTCTCCAGGCTACCTGGTGTCTTCGGTCTTTAGGCTCTGACTGTCTACCAGCAGTTCATTCCATCATATGCATATCCAGTTACACAACAGGAGTAGGATATGGTGAAGGCTTTAGATCAAGGCAGCCACATGGCATTGGCTCAGATCTGGGACTTAGGCTATACAGCAAAGACTCACATGGAACCCAAAGAGAGAACTGCCTAATCAAAGTGAAGGTTTTTTGCTGAGGAACAGTGAGAAATGAGTGTGATGGGAGCAGGGCATGATTTCTGAGAGCTCAGCAGTTAGAAGAATTTCATATTTGATGAAACAGGTAGAAATTGGAAATGCTTGTTCAAGGAGGTAAAAGGATGAAAGCAAAGCTTTAAAAAGATTACGATGGTTATTATGGTATGTCGGATGAATTAGAGGCAGAGAGAAGAAGGTTTTACAGCAATAAAAGAATAAAAATCCGTGGGCTAAGTTTGTGGGAATGGACTGAAGGAGGCAAAACAAAAAAATTCTATAAAGGAAGAAAAAATAAGAGATAATGATAAGCAGAATTTATATGCTTAAGAGCTGGGAGAAAATGAAGACATATAGTTGAAAATCCAGATGCTTTCAAATACATATTCAATTATTTAATGTTAGATGAATCATACAGATAAATTTTTAAAGTTTTTTTAAATTTTCTGATGGTTGATGCTTATTTTGTAGACACAAATATATATACTCAGAGTCAGCAATGTTTAAGAACAAGCTAATAGTTTTTGGTTAGGTTCAAGGGGCTAGATGTTGGTGATACTAAATTATAAGAATAGTATGAATAGAGATCTAAATAAACTTTAGAAATTAAAGATAACAAATGATTTTATAAGAAGTTTTTCTAGCATGAACACTTATGGAATGACTTGCTTGCCCTAGCTTGCCTGAGAATAACATATGGTGAGCCATTACTAAAAAATGTGAATTGTATTTATTTATTATTCTTACTTGGGGAGAAGGTTGGTTGATAGGTCTTGTTCTTTTGTTTCTTGAAAAGTAGAATTGGTTTAGAGACAGAATGATATATTATAGACAAAGCAGCTATTCTGAAGTCAGGCTGGCGCAGGCATTAATTCCATCTGCTATTTAGCAGCTACGTAATTTGTGCAAAGTTGCTTCACCTGTCAGGTGGTCGATTTCCTATTTGCAAAATAGGAATAATAGTACATAATTCATGAGTCCATTTGCAATAATTAAATGAATTAATGTGGTATAATGACAGATGCAGGGAAGGCACTCAGTAAATGCTAGTTCCCTTCATTGGAAAACATCAAGAAAAGTTCATTTGTTCAGCCAAGAACTAGAAAGGTTGTCTTGATTAAACCTTAGAGAACTAGTGTAGAATTTATTGGGTGTCAGAAAAATGTGTGTGTAACCAGTACTATCTGACTTTTGTCAAATTACTGTAGGGTGTTGACTCTAGTAGACAAGGACAAAGAGATGATGTGAAAAATTCACTTCTCTTAAAGAAAAGTGAGGAACTAATCAAGGAAGTCAACTGAAAGAATAAATTATAATTCCATCCCATGTTGGGCAGATTTATTTCCATTTTTGAAGAAAAGTAATTGTATCAGTTAATAGATGGAAGGGTCAACAGTACAAAGATGAGGAAGGGACCAAATCATAGTAATGGGGCAATAAATCCAGAGCTTCTGAGAAAGCCAGAAACAAAAAATATAAAAATCAACAGAAGTCATATGTCTGACTTTGTTTTTGGAAGCAGATGTTATTTTGGATAGATGGCAAATCCTCAGCACAGCGTGAATGAATGTGTCTTTTGCTGCATAGGAAATGCTGATTTAGTATTTGGGAGACTTTTATTAAGAAATTTAATCTAAGTTTGGTGGAAAACAAGGACAAGTGATTAATAATCAAACTGAAAGATGAAAAAAGGGACAAAGAAGGTTTAAATAAAAGAAGAAAAATGAGGCAGAAACTTATTTAAGGAAGCCAGGCTAAATTATGACCTTCAGGCCTGCATAAGTAGCTCCTAACAAGAATAGCAATTAGTGAGATAATGGCCTTGTATTTAGAAAACCAATAAATTTTCTTCTGTGTGTATTCTGGGGGTATACATACCAGCACAATGATATAAAATAATTAGTTGTTAAAACTGAATGCATTTTATCTTAAAGCAAGGTCAAAAATAAGCCAAACAGCTCACGCATGTATATATAGTTTGTGTCATTTAATTTGTACATGAATCCAGCTTGGGGAAAAAAAAAAGGAACAATACTAAATGACTAGGGGAAGATTGTAGAAAACTAGAGAAGCAGAACATAATAGGAATGGTGAAGATAAGAAGGAACAATTCCTGGAAGACATTTTAAGTCTCAGATGATCCCTGATGTTGTATACATCAAGGGAGGAAGTCAGTGTTACCCCCTGAGAAAGGCAGATGAGGGCTGAGGAATGGTAGAGAATGATTTGTGATTATTTTATGGAAAATAGTATAATTGAATGTTCTTTGAGGGCAAAGATCATGAGCAGTATGTGTTTGGTGTCTCATTTGGTACTTTTTGAATAATCCTAATTCTAGAAATTGAAACTGAAAGGAGATGGTATGGAGTAGTTCTCTATTATTTAAATAATTTTTTTTTTATGATGCCACCTGCATGTTTAAATCAAGTCTTGGGAACTCAACTCTCTAATATTCCAGATCCTTGCTTTATGCCATTGGTATGTTTCTTTTTCTATCTTATGTCCATATGAGACTGAAAAACTGATTAAGAGAACCACTGTTTAGACAAATCCTTGTGGAGTTGTTCACAAATGTGATGCCATACCTGTGACAAGGTTTGTTTTTAGAATTTAAGCACATAATTAGTAAGAGAAGAATATGGAAGGTACTGAGGAGTTAATCACAAATGGGCTTAGTGAACACCAAATGAGTGGCTGTCAATATCTGCCTTTGTCATGCCACGTGAAGGACATTGAGCTACAGGTACTTACACCAACTTCTGGTCCCTTCACATTGTCATTCCCCCACCATCTAGTCTTTTAATGTTTGATGCACTGACCCACCGGCAGGGTAGGAAGTCGGGGAGAGCCATAGGGAAACGCCTCTCAGGTAATGAAAAATTGACTTTAACAATCAGAGTCAATTTCTAGCTCACAAAGTTTATGGATATTAACCTAGTTCAAGACCAAATCCTCAAAAGAACTTAGCTGAAACCATCTCATACAACTTTTAAGAGAAGTTGGGAGGCCAAGTCTGAAGAGATTTCATGATGGATGACAAA
The DNA here is from genome assembly GCF_030222135.1 of Aotus nancymaae. NCBI lineage: Eukaryota > Metazoa > Chordata > Mammalia > Primates > Aotidae > Aotus > Aotus nancymaae. The sequence goes on along the minus strand of NW_026988442.1, from coordinate 62,718,255 downwards.
ACAGTGCCTTGTACGGCCCTAAGGAAAGCAAGTGAAAGATCTGGCATGAGAATCATCACTGTGTGAACTTAAAAGGGAGCAATGACAATCACCCCACAAACTCAAGGAGATGCAGTTGTGGTTTAATGACTTGTTTATGAAGTTACATGGTCAGTCACGTTGACTCTGCCCACAGTTATCGTCATTATACAGAAAAACTCAGCAAATGAATTCTTCCCAGTGGAGAAACAAACTTTTTTGCTATATAGGGTAGTAGTTTATCTGTCATCGAGTTGCTGAAACCAGTCATTATTTTTAGGACTGCTGAAATTATTTAGGAATTCCTTGTTCCTGGGTAGACAGACCTAAAGCTTTCAGTTGACCTTCACCGCTTCTACCATTAGAGCTGTAAATCTCCCCTGAAGGCAGACAGCAATTGGGTAATTTCAGAGAGGGTAAAGGAACAGAATTATAGGTTGTCTGGGAAGGGTTGAAAGATTAGACCTCTGGAGAAAAAAATAAAATGAATCATATTGAAGAGTAACTATTTCTTAGGGTCAAAGTTTAAATGTCTGTAATCAGTGTTTTAGTTTGACTTGCTGCTAAGAAATTAATGCTCTTAGGTCTTGGATTAATTGATGAAGCATTACATTTAGAATAGATGATATTTATTTCAAAAAACAAAGAGAACACCCATTAAAAAAAAAAAACCCTACCTATGAGTTATTTAAAAACATGAAGGCACAAATGATCCAATTTTACTTACCTGAAATGAGTAATTTTCCTTTTCTTTTATTAATTGTAAAGACATACAATAGATTTCTTTAAAATAAGAATGGTAGATTAATATTAGGGTAGCTCCTCAACTTTCCTGTAAATGCCTCTTTCTGATGTAACTTAATTTTTATACTGTCTAAAGCTTTCATTTAAAGAGCCACAGAAGATGTTGGAAGAAATTATAGGCTTCTGATCCTACTGTCTGGGGAGGTGGTGGTAGGCCCTGCACTTGAGGCAACCTTGAAGGAATGTGTCATGTGTGATCTTGTGTACACATGGCTTAATCAACCAAGTGGCATATTAAAATTGCTATTGTACTCAGCAGAAGTATGCTAGCATTGCATGTTTAACAATTCACTTAAATATTTGATTTTTAAAATATTAAACCAATGTAATAATTGGAGAGCAAGCATATATTTTATCAGAAATTCTTGTTATATACAGATGTTTCTGTAGTCTGCCCACAGTATGGGTATTTGAATCCTAGTTTTCTCTATTCATCCAATTGAATTATACTGGGAAGAAGATAGCATGAACATTAGTGCCTGGGAATGGGAAACTTTAAAAATTCAAATCTTCCAGATATCACATCTAGAATTCTGTAAGTACTTCTAAGCAATTTGATATTGCACATAAAAAGCGTATGAAGTGGAAATGAAGTAGAAATCCATGACAAAGGAAGATGCTGGTGAATCAGAAACTCAAAAACATTAGTATTTGCAGGTGCTTGCTGAGAGTCAGTTTCACTGAAGAACAGTGGGCATCTTTGTGGCTGGCTCATCCCAAACACTTCTACTGACAAGTAGGCTCCATTGCACCTGGGACAGTTGGCTCTGTTTCTCTGATAGAGGAAAAATTCTTCAACTGGCAAGTAATTCTTCAACTTTGACTCAGTTTCCTCGTTATTCAACTTCTCAGAGCACTTGTGCCTTGCAAATGTTATGTGAGAAAGTGCAGTGAAAATAAAGTCTCTTGTTCTTATTATGGCTCTCTAAAGGGCTGTTATCACTCCTTCTAAGCCAGAAAAGCTGAGGGAATAGTAGCCTTGATCAGAATCAAGTTAGCTGTTCTTGTATTAACCTTGGGTTTGTTTGTTTGTTTGTTTGTTTGTTTGTTTGTTTTGAGATGGAGAGTCTCGTCTATCATCCAGGCTGGAATGCAGTGGTGTGATCTTGGCTCACTGTAACCTCTGCCTCCCGGGTGCAAGAGATTCTCCTGCCTCAACCTCCATAGTGACTGGTATTACAGGCACAGGCCACCATGCCCCACTAGTTTTTGGTACTTTTAGTAGAGATGGGGTTTCACCATGTTGGCCAGGCTGGTCTTGAACGCCTGACCTCAGGTGATCTGCCTGTCTCAGCCTCCCAAAGTGCTGGGATTACAGGCATGAGCCACTGTGCCTGGTCCATGGATGCGTTTTGTATGTGGTGCCTGAAGCCTCATGCTAAGCATGGGATAATATTTAAATCCTTTGATAACATGATTACTGAAATTTAAAAGTAATTTAAAAAGACTGCCCATGACCATTAGTTCATCAACAACACTGAAGGAAGCTTGCTTTCTTAATGGCATAGAACTATGTGGCAAGAACTCGCAACTACTGATGTTTAGAGTTCTGATGGAGTGGGTAAACTGTCTCCCCTCCCAGAGCAGCGGGTAATGTCATTTGTCTGCCTGTGGGTCTTTAATTATGGCGAGGCTGCTCAATGCACCCCAATGGCCTCACTGCCTGCTCTTTCCCATTAATTTTGAAGTTGTAACCCAAGTCAAGGACTGTTTTAGTGTGACCCTGAGGTTACTTTAGTTTCCCATTTGTGTTTAAGTAAATAACTGTGATCAGTAATTTCCCTCTGGAACTGTTAGAGTATGGCAATTACATGAAATTTGCTTGGCTTTTTCATGCATGCCCAGAGTTAGAAGTGCATAAGGCACTTGGAAAGATAATTTTTAAGATATGCATGCGACCCTCAATAGTTCTGTATTCTCTCTCTAGCTCATCAACATTCCCATGGTCACTTTTAACTGCAAAAACTCAAGAAGATACTGTACATGGAGGGTATATTCTTTTAAGCCACAGAAAAGAAATGGTTTCCATTTTCTTCTACTAAGTTGAAACCATGTATTTTCTCTGTGTATAAAAGCTAACAGGCAATATTTTCTTGCTTGACTTTTTTTTTTTTTTGCTGAAGCAATATATTGATATTTCTAAAGTAAACTATGTTGTAGTTAGCCAGGAGACAGTCTGAATTTTGGAAATGAATTAAAGTGTTATGTCCGAGTAACCATTTAGAAAAGTGTTCACATTCTCAACAGCTCTTAAGGAAAGGCAGTACATAATCAATAATGATGTACTGTTTGGTTCTTCTGAAAACCAAACCATCTGTGTAGGGAATGCACTGTTTTATAAGAAATCAATGGACATTAATTTTATAGAAACTCAAGTCAAATTTATAAGAAGTAGAAAGAAATAAAGATCTTGATGCATCAACTTCCTAGAAATAGGATAAATGTTTGATTATGCAGCCTGTTTTGTTATCCCATAGAAATTCTAGAAGGTCCTGTGTTCTAGAATACAAATAGCACTACAGAGTTTTATGATGGCTAAATGATACACTGATGTTATAAGGTCTAAAAATGTAAGAAATGACCAAATGTGATAAAGTAGATAAAATAGGCAATAAAGTAGAAAGGCTCAACATTTGCTAATAAAAAAACTGTCAAATTTTCACTATGCAACTTAATAACTATTAGACATTGAGCAAGTCCCTTAATATTCCTGAACTTCAGTTTCTTCATTTATAAAATAGAGACCCCAATACTTACTTCGGTCACAAAGTTACTGGGAGGATGAATGAAATATTTGTGATAGTGTATTATAAATCATAACATGCAATGCAAATGCTTATATATTCTAACAACATTTAATATGTGGCAAAGGTTCTTTAAGGATTGTAACCTTTGCTATCACTTTAAAGAGTTCGCTGGAGTGCTGGTCTTGGAAGCTCACATTTTAAATTTTCTTCATAGATATTTATGCCTATAATTTGCATCAATGGTCAACAGAAGAATCATGGTGACAAATAATCTAAATAGCTTAACTTCTCATAAATGTGGATAATAGCTTCTCAGATGTGGAGAACAGCTAGTTCAATAAGCTTTTTTATACATATATTCTTTTTTAAGATAAATAGAAATGGGAAGGTATTAAATGAGCAAATGTAGCTAGATCTCCACTGGGGCAAATGGAAAGACCAGTGAGCAGAGTATAAAGAGACTGATGGTATCTTTCATGTCCTGGCATTACCTTGCTGTGTGACTTCTTCCAAATCCCTTCTGATTCCAGTTTCCTGTTGAGCCTGATGAAAACAGGAGACCACAACTATGGAAAGGCTATTTGGGAATAATTTATCAGAGAAAGAGTGAAGGGGAATGAATCAGCAAGGACGTGGCCAAGGACAAGTGGAGCCTTGGCCTGATTCACTGGCAACTTTGGCATAAAACACTCAACAGCACTTATCCCTTGAAAGAGGGGAGGGCAGAGTAGGCTGGAGAAGGGGTAGCTGCAAGCTCTTAGGAGGCAGTAGCAAGCGACATTCACAGCTAGGGTGACCTGCACAGGCCCAGTCAGGAGAATGGAGGTGGGGCACCAAACCATATCTATGACAAACAGGCCATACATTTTCTTGTGAAAAGCTTTCTTTCTAACAGAAAGTCATGTAAATGTGTATTATGGACAAATGACCCCAGAAAGTTGCTTTCTCATCTTTGTTGAACCCCTGTGGACTTTGCTTTAAAACCTGGTAGTAGGTTTACCTTCTTCATGCACATCCACCGTAATGGTAGTTTCAGTAACAATATTGTCTTGCCTTACAGGATGGACTCCAGTGAAAAATCTACACTGTCAGAAAAATACTAAGTTGATTTAAATGGCTTTGAAACTAAGATTCCCCTTTTTTGTGTTCTCCCTTTTTTGCTTCTCCTTTTTTTTGTGTTACCTTCCCATTCCCCATTTTCCATAAATACCAGATTTGTTCTTTGATTGACTGTCTGAGGCTGGCAGGGTGAAAAGCTGTCATCAAAAACTAGGTATCGAGCATTTAATCATGTAAATTCCAGACCAAAATATGTAACCAATAGTCGATAAAAACTTAGAGTGGTCTTTCTCAAAGAGAGTCTTTCAATCTCAAGGTTTCTGAAGCTAAATAATGTATGAGATATGCTGCTGCCCATTTCATTCCCATCGGGAGCTTCATCAGACACTTTGTAATTAGTTTTTGGTTTACTGTTTATTGTCTATCCTCCACTTGTTTGTGAGTACTGCAAGTGTGGGTGCCTGTCCTATTCATTGTATCACTAACAGCTGGCCCAGAACCTAGCTCATCATAACTCTCAATAATTATTTGTTTAAAAAATTATGTACATACTGTAGCTTTGAAAATTTCTTAAGAGTTCCGTTTAGTGCGCTGATCCAGAATTTAATGTGTTAATCCAGCGTTTCCCAAATGAATGTATGCACAAGAAATTCTCCTCCTCTCAAATCCCCCAACACAGAGCACCCATGTGGAATATATTTGGGGAAATACTATCTTAGAGCAAGAAAAGACAGCTCAATAGAGGGTGGCATTTTGCGTCAGTCTAGATGGTGATTGTGTTGGTCATTCATTTTTTGCTCTTCCCCAAATTCTTTCTCTACCCTCCTCTATCCTGACCTCCACAGGCTCCATCATCTGAGTTCCATTGCCCTCTGGTTTCTGGCTGAACTTGGCCAATGAGAAGCAATGCGAGAAGTGGAAGAGTAGGAGGAGAGAGGTCAGAGTATGTCTTCCCTGCTCCCTTTGCTTGGAACTGCAGCCCTAGCAGTAGCTGCATCACTCCCTCATGATCATGCCTCCCCAGCAACCCCCCTTACTCTCTTTCAGTTCTCCCAGGATTCAGTGACATGTATGTTCTCTCACTCTTTCAGGGCTCAGGTCTCAGGGTGGTAATGACTTGCCCTGGTACTATCCTTGGAATACTCAGGTTTGCTTGTAGGTTTCCTTGATCACACCCAAATCTCTGCAAAAATTTATTTCATTACAATCTCTTCAGAAACCCCATCATAGCATGCCTTCTATTTTCTGTGAGTCCCAACTAATACAGAAATAGCTTCTTCAGTCTGGAATGAAATATCAAGAGGAAACTTAACACCTTCCTGACAGAGTCAGAGCTTCACATAGTGGTCTTGTTATTTTGATTAAAGTTTTATGAATTCCCAAAATTTCATCCACACCTGTACAGGTTAGTACAGAAATAAACCCCAGAATCAGATATAGTACTCTTATGAGTTATCCATCTTGCTAGTTCACAGCTGGGAGGTAAACTATGTGAGAGATAGTTTTAATCTATTCCTCACGCAGATTTTGAGCTTCAAAGAAAATAGGAACTTATTCCACAGAGTCATCAATCATCATTTTTAATATAGTCCAGGACACTGTAAGCACTCATTGCACGTTAATTCAATTCATATATTCGTTTAGATGATGGTCACAGCTGCGGAGAGTAGATGAAGTGGAGGCACCATCCATTAGCTTCAGACAAAAGGATAACATTTGGCAGCACTCTGAACAAAGGCAAAGAGGGACACATTTGTGAAAAGAAGCAACCAATTCCCAAGTGTAATGTTTAGCAATTTTTTATGTGATATGAAGACTGGACTAACATGCTTACTTCTTATTATTATAAACATGGCAATGATAAAAATCTATCCAGTGGTGGTAGAATAATACCTAATAATACCTAAGAGCATATGCCCTATAGATAGGGGTGACTTTGTAACTGCACGAAGTGTCGGTTTTCTAATGAGCTTTAGTAGGTTTATTTCCCTTGGAAATCAATGGAGATGGGACACTGAAAATCAAATGATGTCATAAAACAAAACTCCCTAAGATGCATGGAGAGAAAACTCCCCATTCTGATGATGGGGTTGTAGAAATTCAATGCCTTGTATAGGCCCCTGATGGATCCCATGAGCAGTAGGTGGGGGTTATGAATAAAGGAGGTGCAAACATAGGCCTGTCCCTGCAAGCTAGTTCCCTGGGCTGGTCAGTAATAACCTACTATAACCTCAAAGAGCCTCCAGCAGCATCAGTATAAATACTTGACTGACCATTAGAGCTGACCTTTTCCATCAAAGATTTTGAGAGGAGTAAAGCCAATATAACCAATGCCTTTTTCTCTGAGCTCTTTTGCTCGTTCCTCTATTCTTGACCTTAGCCCATTTCTTCTTGCCATAGTTGCTGTCATCTTGAAAATTATTTTGCAGGATGAAACAGTTGCTTTTTAGTTTTGTGAGTCTTTGATTAGGGTTTTGTGTTTCCCTTCTGGGGAAGTGGTTCATAGGATTGCAGGCTTAACCTGCTTGGGCAGCTAAACTTGTGATGAAAATAATAACTCAGTTCTCCTGTTTTCTCTTATAATTATCTATTTTAATAATCACTGCTTATATGCCTATCTTCTTTTTTTTTGGCTATATATATATATATATATATATATTTTATTGTACTTTAGGTTCTGGGGTACATATGCAGATCATGCAGGATTGTTGCATAGGTACACATGTGGCAATGTGGTTTGCTGCCTCCATCTCCCCATCACCTACAGCTGGTATTTCTCCCCCTGTTATCCTTCCCCAACCTCTCCACCCCTACGCTGTTCCTCCCTTGGCCCCCTCAACAGACTCCACTGTGTGATGCTCCCCTCCCTGTGTCTCTGTGTTCTCATTGTTCAACACCTGCCTATGAGTGAGAACATGGAGTGTTTGATTTTCTGTTCTTGTGTCAGTTTGCTGAGAATGATGGTTTCTAGATTCATCCATGTCCCTACAAAGGACACTAACTCATCATTTTTATGGCTGCATAGTATTCCATGGTGTATATGTGCCACATTTTCCTTGTCCAGTCTATTGTTGATGGGCATTTGGGTTGGTTCCAGGTCTTTGCTATTGTAAATAGTGTGGCTATGAACATATGTGTGCATGTGTCTTTATAGTAGAATGATTTATAATCCTTTGGGTATATACCCAATAATGGGATTGCTGGGTCAAATGGAATTTCCATTTCTAGGTCCCTAAGGAAGCGCCACACTGTCTTCCACAATGGTTGAACTAGTGAACTCCCACCAACAGTGTAAAAGTGTTCCTATTTCTCCACATCCTCTCCAGGATCTGTTGTCTCCAGACTTTTTAATGATCGCCATTCTAACTGGCATGAGGTGGTATCTCAATGTGGTTTTGATTTGCATTTCTCTAATAATCAGTGATAGCATTTTTTCATATGTTTGTTGGCCTCATATATGTCTTCTTTTGAAAAGTGTTCATATCCTTTGCCCATTTTTGGATGGGTTTGTTTGTTTTTCTTCTTATAAATCTGTTTTAGTTCTTTGTAGATTCTGGATATTAGCCCTTTGTCAGATGGGTAGATTGCAAAAATTTTTTCCCATTCTGTTGGTTGCCAGTTCACTATAATGATTGTTTCTTTTGCTGTACAGAAGTTCTGGCATGTAATTAGGTCCCATTTGTCTATTTTGGCTTTTGTTGCCAATGCTTTTGGTGTTTTAGTCATGAAGTCCTTGCCTAAGCCTATGTCCTGAATGGTTTTGCCTAGGTTTTCTTCTAGGGTTTTTATGGTGTTAGGTCTTATGTTTAAGTCTTTAATCCATCTGGAGTTAATTTTAGTGTAAGGTGTCAGTAAGCAGTCCAGTTTCTGCTTTCTGCACATGGCTAGCCAGTTTTCCCAACACTGTTTATTAAACAGGGAATCCTTTCCCCATTGCTTGTTTTTGTCTGGTTTATCAAAGATCAGATGGTTGTAGATGTGTGGCATTGCCTCCGAGACCTCTGTTCTGTTCCATTGGTCTGTATCTCTTTTTTGATACCAGTACCATGCTGTTTTGATTACTGTAGTCTTGTAGTATGGTTTGAAGTCAGTTAGCATGATGCCTCTGGCTTTGTTCTTTTTGCTTAGGATTGTCTTGGCTATGCAGACTCTCAATTTGGTTCCATATGAAGTTTAATGTGTTTTTTCCAGTTCTGTGAAGAAGCTTATTGGTAGCTTGATGGGGATAGCATTGAAGCTATAAATTACTTTGGGCAGTATGGCCATTTTCATGATATTGATTCTTCCTAACCATGAGCATGGAATGTTTCTCCATCTGTTTGTGTCCTCTCTTATTTCCTTGAGCAGTGGTTTGTAGTTCTCCTAGAAGAGGTCCTTTACATTCTTTGTTAGTTGTATTCCTAGGTATTTTATTCTCTTTGCAGCAATTGTGGATGGGAATTTGCTCATGCTTTGGCTGTTAGTCTGTTACTGGTGTATAGAAATGCTTGTGATTTCTCCACATTGGTTTTGTATACTGAGACTTTGCTGAATTTGCTTATCAGTTTCAGGAGATTTTGGGCTGAGATGATAGGGTCTTCTAAATATACAATCATGTCATCTGCAAATAGAGACAATTTGACTTCCTCCTTTCCTATTTGAATACGCTTTTTTTTTCTTGCCTAATTTCTCTGGCTAGAACTTCAATAGTATATTGAATAGGAGTGGTGAGAGAGGGCATCCTTGCCTAGTGCCGGATTTCAAAGGGAATGCTTCCAGTTTTTGCCCATTTATATGATATTGGCTGTAGATTTGTCATAAATAGCTTTTATTATTTTGAGATACGTTCCTTAGACACCTAGTTTATTGAAAGTTTTTAGCATAAAGGGCTGTTGAATTTTCTCTGCATCTATTGAGATAATCATGAGCTTATCACGAGATGGATAAGCTTTTTGATGTGCTGTTGCAATTGGTTTGCCAGTATTTTATTGAAGATTTTTGCAGCTATATTCATCATGGATATTGGCCTAAAGTTTTCTTTTTTTGTTGAGTTTCTGCCAGGTTTTGGTATCAGGCTGATGTTGGTCTCATAAAATGATTTGGGAAGGATTCCCTCTTTTTGGATTGTTTGAATAGTTTCAGAAGGAATGGTACCAGCTCCTTTTTGTACATCTGGTAGAATTCAGCAGTGAACCCGTATGGACCTGGACCTTTTTTGGTTGATAGACTATTAATTGCTGCCTCCAACTTCAGTCCTTGTTATTGGTCTGTTCACGGTTTCAACTTCTTCCTGGTTTAGGCTTGGGAGGGTGCAAGTGTCCAGGAATTTATCTATTTCTTCCAGGTTTACTGGTTTATGTGCATAGAGTTGTTTGTAATAATCTCTGATGGTAGTTTGTATTTCTGTGGAATCAGTGATGATATCCCCTTTATCATTTTTTAATTGCATCTATTTGATATTTCTCCCTTTTCTTTTTTATTAATCTTGCTAGCGATCTATTTTGTTGATCTTTTCAAAAAACCAGCTCCTGGATTTATTGATTTTTTTTGAAGGGATTTTTGTGTCTCTATCTCCTTCAGTTCTGCTCTGATCTTAGTTATTTCTTGTCTTCTGCTAGCTTTTGAGTTTTTTTGATCTTGCTCCTCTAGCTCTTTCAATTTTGATGATAGGGTGTAAATTTTAGATCTTTCCTCACTTCTCATGTGGGCATTTATTGCTATAAATTTCCCTCTAGACACTGCTTTAAATGTGTCCCAGAGATTCTGGTATGTTGTGTCTTCGTTCTCATTGGTTTCAAAGAACATCTTTATTTCTGCCTTCATTTCATTTTTTTTTTCAGTCGACATTCAGGAGACAGTTGTTCAGTTTCCATGAAGTTGTGTGGTTCTGAGTTAGTTACTTAATTCCAAGCTCTAATTTGATTGCCCTGTGGTCTGAGAGACTGTTTGTTATGATTTCCATTCTTTTGCATTTGCTGAGGAGTGATTTACTTCCAATTATGTGGTCAATTTTAGAGTAGGTGCAATGCAGTGCTGAGAAGAATGTATATTCTGTGGATTTGGGGTGGAGATTTCTATAGATATCTATTAGGTCCAATTGGTCCAGATCTGAGTTCAAGTCCTGGATATCCTTGTTAATTTTCTGACTCATTGATCTGTCTAACATTGACAGTGGAGTGTTAAAGTCTCCCACTATTATTATGAGGGAGTCTAAGTCTCTTTGTAGGTCGTTAAGAACTTGCTTTATATACCTGGGTGCTCCTGTATTGGGTGTGTATATTTTTAGAATCATTAGCCCTTCTTGATGCATTGATCCTTTTACCATTATGTAATGCCCTTCTTTGTCTCTTTTGATCTTTGTTGGTTTAAAGTCCATTTTATCAGAGGCTAGGATTGCAACTCCTGCTTTTTTTTTGCTCTCCATTTGCTTGATAAATCTTCCTCCATCCCTTTACTTTTAGCCTGTATTTGTCCTTGCAGGTGAGATGGCTGAATACAGCACACTGATGGGTCTTGACTTTATCCAATTGTCCAGTCTGTGTCTTTTGATTGGGGCATTTAGCCCATTTACATTTAAGGTTAATATTGTTATGTGTGAATTTGATCCTGCCATTTTGATGCTAGCTGGATGTGTTGCCCATTAGTTGATACATTTTCTTCATTGTGTTGATGGTCTTTACCATTGGTAAGTTTTTGGAGTGGCTGGTACTGGTTGTCCCTTTTCTTGTTTAGTGCTTCTTTCAAGAGTTCTTGTAAGGCAGGCTTGGTGCTGACAAAATTTCCTAGCAATTCCTTGTTGGTAAAGGATTTTATTTCTTCTTTGCTTATGAAGCTTAATTTGGCTGGATATGAAATTCTAGGTTGAAAGTTCTTTTCTTTAAGGATGTTGAATATTGGACTCCACTCTCTTCTGGCTTGTAGGGTTTCTGCTGAGAGATCCACTGTGAGTCTGATGGGCTTCCCTTTGTGGGTAACCCGACCTTTCTCTCTGGCTGCTCTTAGCATTTTCTCCTTCATTTCAACCCTGGTGAATCTGACGATTATGTGCCTTGGGGTTGTTGCTCTTCTTAAGGAATATCTTTGTGGTGTTCTCTGTATTTCCTGGACTAGAATGGTGGCCTGCTTTGCTAGGTTGGGGAATTTCTCCTGGATAATATCCTGAAGAGTGTTTTCCAGCTTGGATTCATTCTCTGTCACATTCAGATTAATGTGACATTAATTACATTAATCTACATCAAATGTAGATTAGGTCTTTTCACATAATCCCATATTTCTTGGAGGCTTTGTTCATTTCTTTTCACTCTTTTTTCTCTAATCTTGCCTTCTCATTTTATTTCATTGAGTTCATCTTCAATTTCTGATATCCTTTCTTCTGCTTGGTCAATTTGGCTATTGAAATTTGTGTATGCTTCATGAAGTTCTCATGCTGTGTTTTTCAGCTCCGTCAAGTCGTTTATGTTCTTCTCTAAGTTGCTTATTCTAGTTAGCATTTCATCCAACTTTTCAAGGTTCTTAGTTTCTTTGCATTGGGTTAGCGCATGTTCTTTTACCTCTGAAAATTTTGTTATTATCCACCTTCTGAAGCCTGTTTCTGTCAATTCATCAGATTCATTCTCCATCCAGCTTTGATCCCTAGCTAGTGAGGAGTTGTGATCCCTTGGAGGAGGAGAGGCATTCTGGTTTTTGGTGTTTTCATCCTTTTTGTGCTGGTTTCTTCCCATCTTAGTGGCTTTATCAACCTGTGGTCTCTAGTTGGTGACTTTTGGATGGGGTCTCTAAGTGGATGTCCTTTTGTTGATGTTGAAGCTATTTATTTCTGTTTCTTAGTTTTCCTTCTATCAGTCAGGCCCCTCTGCTGCAGGACTGCTGGAGGTCGACTCCAGACCCTGCTAGCCTGGGGATCACCCACAGCAGCTGCAGAACAGTAAAGGTTGCTGCTGGTTTCTTCTTCTGTTATCTTCATCCCAGAAGGGTGTCTTCCAGGTGTCAGCCTGAGCTCTCCTTTATAAGGTGTCTCTTTTGGTACATGGGGGTCAGGGAGCTGCTTGAAGAGACAGTCTGTCCCTTATAGGAGCTCAAGTGCTGTGCTGGGAGCTCCATTGTTCCATGCAGAGCTGCTGGGCAGGTACCTTTAAGTCTGCTGCAGTGGAACTCACAACTGCCTCTTTTCCCAGATGCTCTGTCCTAGGAAGGGTGGCTTTATTTATAAGTTCTTGAGGTGCTTCTGCCTTTTTCATAGATGCCCTGCTCTGCACAGCAATAGTCTAGTCACAGTCTGCCAGCAGAGGTGTTGCTGAGCTGCTGCAGGCTCTGCCCAGCTGCTATGTGAACTGCCTCGGTAGTGGCGGACACCCTTTCCCCCACTGAGCTGGACCGTCCCAGGTCCAGCTGTGCTTGCTACAAAACTCTCAATCTATAGCATTTCAGATTGCTTGTTTTGTGGGGGTGGTACTTGCCGAGCCAGATCGCCTGGCTCTGTGTTTCTGCCCCCTCCTTTTCAGTTGAATGGGCGGCTCTGTCTCCCAAACATTCCAGGCGCCAATTGAAATGGCCACCCAGATTTGTGTGAGTTTCTGTGTGTCAACCTGCTGCACAGGCTGCAACAGCCATGCTGAAAACTCATGGTGCTTTTTGGCCTGGCAATCTCCTGGTCTGTGGACAGTGAAAACTTGTTTGGAAATGTGATGAACACTAACCCTCTGCGTTGTTCTTGCTGGGAACTGCACTCCAGAGCTGTTCCTATTCGGCCATCTTGGATCTCCATTTTGGTCTGAATTCTTAAGAGATAGAGATTAGTCTCTTAAGAGGCACTGTTCTCCATGCTGGGAATTTGGTAGTGCTATAGGCCAGGATTCTTAAGAGACAGAGATTAGTGTGCAAGAGATTGATTAGGAACCACTCTTGGCATGGACACTTGTGGAAGGGAGGTAACAGATGCAGGCTTGAACAGAGAGGGGAGCTGGGCTGCAATGAAGTCTCATTGAAGCCACAAGCCAACCTCATGTCAGGTCTGAAGATGGGATATGCCTTCAAAGGTATTCCAAGGTAGGTGAGGTGGTCTGGACCTTTATATTCTTAGTTTGCTCCATGACTGCATATAGGGGCTCCACGGAAGAGGGCATAGCCTTGGATGAGGCAACTCTCTTCAGCCCCATCAGTTCATGAGCAGGACTACTATCAGAGGGCTGCTGGGGCAGTGCTCCCCTAACGATGAGGAAACAAGTCATTCCTGATGGGAAATCTGGGTGGCACATGGCAATATCACTGCAAGTGATAAGCAAAGCGGACAGTGGTCCTGGCTCCATGGAACTTAGAGCTAAAAGGGGAGCCAGGCACTGATATTACAGACACAAACACCTCCCTCCCCAACACACCCAAAGACAAACTAAAAAGCACTGTGAAAGTTCAGGGTTCCATGAGAGTGGGAAACAAGGGGACTTGCACTAATCTGGGGATGTCAGGAAAGATGTTATTGAGTAAGTGATAATGAGCTGAGATACAGAGGGCATAAAGGGGGTCACCAGGTCAACGGAGAGAGGGTGAAGAGTATACCTGGCAGAGGAAAGAACACTGTGCAAAGAGCTGAGGCTGGAGGGAGCACAGTGTTCAAAAAAAGAGAGAAAAGTAAAGTAAAACAGAGACCAGGTGCAGTGGCTCATGTCTTTAATCCCACACTTTGGGAGGCCAAGTCGGGTGGATCACCTGAGATCAGGAGTTCAAGACCAGCCTGCTCAACATGGTGAAACCCTGTTTCTACTAAAAATATAAAAATTAGCCAGGCATGGTTGTGCATGCCTGTAATCCCAGCTACTTGGGAGGGTGAGACAGGAGAATTGCTTGAACCTGGGAGGCAGATGTTGCAGTGAGCCGTGATCATGCCATTGTACTCCAACCTGGGCAACAAAAGGGAAACTCCATCTCAAAAAAAAAGAAAAGCAGAGTGGCAGTGGCAGGTACATTTCAAGTCAAAGGGCATGTAACAGGCATGAGGCCATGGAGGAAGGCTGTGTGGCCAGTGCAGGGGGACTTGCTGGGCCATAGAGAGGGCATCATTTTCCATGCCATGAACAATGTGAAATCCTTGAATGGTATTAAGCAGATGGGTGATTTAATCAGGTTTGCATTTTAAAATATACTTCTGGCTATGAAAAATTGATTGACATATGGCCAGAAAGGATGGGTGAGATCAGTAAGGATGCTGGGAAAGATGTGATAATAGCTGGGACCAGAGGGGTGTATGTGGACATGGAAAGAAGTGGGTAGACTTGAAAGAGAAAAAATCGACAGGATTTGGCAGCAGATTAGACCTGGGGAGGGAAGTAGAGGGAAGTGTGAAGGAGAAACCCAGGTTTCCAGTCCACACAACTAGATGATGTCAATGCTGTTCACTGAGATGGGGACACTGAGCCTGGGAGTGGCTGATACATTTGGTTTTGATCAATCTTGCATTTGAGATACTTGAATCTGAGGAGTCGTACAAATGAAATGTTGAGTAGATAATTTGGGGAGAGCATTCTAAAATTCATAGAAGGAGTCTGAGGGAGAGAGATTGTTAGCCACTGACAAGTGGCTGGAAATTTAAATAACAGGCATGGAAGAGTCACCTAGGAAAGATTATAGAGTGGGAAGGAGGCTTAGCACCAAATTTTGAGGAGCTCTGACATAGAAATTTGTATAGAAGGCAGGTTTTCTAAGTGGGAAAGCTCCTAGGAGTGGGTGGTTCATGGAAGCCCATGGAAGTATTTCAGGTAAGAGGGACAAGGCCAAGTGTTGAACATGACTGTTGGGCTGAGCAGCTTGTCCTTTGTTAGTGAATTGGGTGAATTCACTGTGAGGCCAGAGAAGAGATTGGAGTGCTATAAAGAGTGGGTGGATTGTGAGGAAACGAGGTCAGTGAGCACAAAAGTATTTCAAAAGGTTTGGCTGTAGAAGTTCCTAAAGAGAGGGAGTAGCTGGAGGGAGAAGTAGGGTTTAGGTCAATTTTCCTTTGTTTTGCTTGTATGACGTGTGAATGTGGGTGGGACAGATCCAGTTCTTTCAACTTTATTATTCCCTCTGTGTAAGTACCAGGAGTAAAGTGCACCAGGTAGCAGGTGGAAAAATAAAGTAAAAGTATCCAGAGTTATGCTCAAAAGAGGCATTTCCTAACTGAATCACATGTTCATTTTCAGAGCCAAGTGCAGCACCTCAGCCTGTAATCCCAGCACTTTAGGAGGCCAAGGCTGGCAGATCACTTGAGCCCAGGAGTTTGTGACCAGTCTGAGCAATATAGCAAGACCTCATCTTTACAAAAAAGTAACATGTTAGTCAGGTGTGGTGGCACACACCTGTAGTCCTAGCTACTCAGGATGCTGAAGCAGGTGGATCATTTGAGCCCAGGAGTTGGAGGCTGCAGTGAGCCATGATTGTGCCATTGTGCTCCAACCTGGGCAACAGAGTGAGATCCTGTCTCTAAAACAAACAAAAAAAACAAAAAACATTTCTAAGTACCAAAGGGTTAATTCTCTGTTTTCTGAGAATTTGGGGCACTATTTGTCTACCCTATTATTTAGTGGATAGGACTACTGAAAAGGAGCTCTGAGGACCCTAGCAAAAATCATATTCCTAGTAGGTTGCCTTGGTGCTCCAGAATTATCCTCTATGAAAAGAAGCCTTCGCTGTCCCACCATCTTTAAAATTAAGGTGGTTATGAGCCCAGCTAATCAAATTGATCTGGAGTACTTTAAAACATTAGTTTTTCAAAGCTCTCCTACCCCAGGTGATTCTAATGGGCAGATATTAGCTAACAGACTGGAGGGGCTACAACCATCAAAGATGAACAGTAATAATTATAGAAGCAGCCTTAGTGAAGACCAACCTACAAAAATTAATTGTGGACGGATCTATTGGTACCCAACTTTCAAGTTATATTTACCTACAGCTAATTACTTTCTCTCAAGACTGACCTCACAGCTTTCCTAAAATTCAACATCCGTGATCTTTTGATGCCTGTCTGACAAGGGGACTCTTTTCACTAGCCTGATGCGTTCTCATTTTCCAAGTATTGGATTAAGTATTATTTTCCTGGAGGAGTCTTCTCTCACCTCTAATCTGAAGCTAGACATATACTCAGGTTGTTCTCAATATCTTCAGATCTAGCCTGGCTGAAACATACCACTATGCTTTTTTCCTAAATACTCCAAATAGGCCTTTCAAGGTTTGTTGTTGTTGTTGTTGCTGTTGTTGTTGTTTTGAGACAGAGTCTTGCTCTGTTGCCCAGGCTGGAGTGCAGTGGCACAATCTCGGCTCTCTGCAACCTCCGCCTCCCAGGTTCAAGTGATTCTCCTGCCTCAGCCTTCCGAGTAGCTGGGATTACAGGTGTGTGCCACCATGCCTGGCTATTTTTTGTTTGTTTGTTTGTTTTTAGTAGAGACAGTGTTTTGGCATGTTGGCCAGGCTGGTGTTGAAATCATGACCTCATGATCTGCCCTCCTCAGCCTCCGAAAGTGCTGGGATTCAGTTTTTTCAAGATGATCTGACTTTAAAGAAGGGCATTCAGGGGAGGTCTGATTGTATATCTCATGTGGTCTCAGGCTGTCTCGCGTCAAGGAGAATGTGACTTTACACAGCACACTTGGTATTTAGGTCTGTGGCAAAACATACACAAGGTTATTAAGTAATTAAACATTTAAAGTCAAGGATGGGCCCAACGTTTTGAGAGTTTAAAGCCTATAAAGGTAGGAGTAAGCCCAGTGCTGACATGTGCTAGGACTGAGCCAGGATGTGTCATGAGTGAGTCCAGAAGTGTTCTCTCTCATCATTGACATATACTCAGCCCCTTTCCACCCAAAGCACCTCAGTGCCAAACTTCTCGAGTGTGAGCCCTCTCCCCAAACAACTGGTCTTCACATGCCACTGTGTGGTGTGGGTGGCTCGTTGTTGACAGAGCTTCTTTATGGCTGGGAGAAGCTAGGGTCAGGGGAAAGCTTAGCCAGCAGGCAGCTGTGAAGCTGGACTAGTAACCATCGCCAGGTGCACACCAGTGGGGAGGTGGATGGCGTGTGCCTAGACTCTGGGTGCAGACTCCATGGGACCCAAACAGTCACACTCCTCTGTAGATGGAAGAGGAGCAAGACAGTAAGTTTATTTTGAATTCTTATCAAAGATGAATGGATGTATTGAGGGCATGACTTATTTTTAGCCCCTCTTTTTGCATCATGGCTACATCCTGGTGGCATTTTTTTCATTTTGCCTAAACTTAACAGAGTTGCTTTTCAAATACACTTTCCCCACTTGGACAACACAATTCCTGTCACATCCCCCAGGAGGACATCAATAGAGGCCTGAGCTCTGAGCACAGAGACAACACATGGTTTTGGGAGGCCAGTTTCTGACATGGGACATGCCATAAACCCTGAGAGAAACACTTCTGAATAACTGATAAAGTCTAATTTAGACACATCATTGTACCTTTTTAGGCCACAATTCTGGAAATTATTTTCCTAGAATATTTTTCTTCTCAAGTTAGAATGAACAATCTCTGTTTCCATCAGGCTAGCTTGTTGCCTTAGAAAACCTTGCCCTCTCTTTTATTCTCTGCCCTTCACTACCATGATGGGGGGTCCTCATGAGACTGCCAATCCCACAGCAAAGGGAGAGAAGGCCTCTAAATTGTTTTCCATCACCCATGTCTTAATTACTCTAAGCATCAAATAAGGGACATTTTGATGAGTTTTGTCTTGTAACACAAGCAATGTGGCATTCTCAGAGACAAATGATCTGGCTTCTCCAGGGTTCTTTTCTCTCCTGCATAAATCTAAGGGGATAGATTAGATGTTTTCTAAGGTTCCATTCACTCTTTGTGACCTGAGAAATGGCTTTCTAGTAAAAGTGCCAGAGAAGGATGGGACCATCACGCATGTCACCCTGGTGACATGTGTGTGTCGAACAGAGATCCCAGGATCAGGGATGAAAATCCTTGTAGTATAAACTACAAATAGGGCTTCCCCAAACCACTTTAAATCTTTAGCTATGAAAGCCATAAATAGAGTGATGCTGACCAACTGAAGCAAAGTATGTATATAAAAGTGCTTTGCAAACAAAGTCACATACAAAAGTTGTTCTATTATGATAACAGAAAAGAGGACACCAGATACATTTCTTAGGCTCTAGAGTTTAGGTCTCTACCCAGTTTAAAATAAAGCTATTTAGAGGTCCCCCATCCAATTCCAGCACTTGCAATGGAGTTACAATCTGTCAAAGATAATAAATAGGCAGACAATAGTAATTGCTAATGACAGAGGCCAAAAATTTAAAAAAATACCTAGAGAGTATTTTTATAATACAAAGCAACTGTGTCACTCACTGCTGAAAGTGAAGGCTTCATTTGAAAGACATTTTGGAAACTTGCATTGGTTTTGTAACACCACATTATGCCAGAAATGTTTATATTTTTTAAAAAAATCCTAGGCCTGTTTTCAGTAGACTCCAGTGAAGAGTGCCCCAAGGTAAAGTCATGATGCTTCATGTCCATGCCTTAGTCCTGCCCCAAGTTCCTGTGCAATCTTAGAAAAACATCTTAATGTTTAAGGTCAAGTTCCCCCAGTTACAATTAGAATTCATAACAGATTCTCCGTGTTTTCATGTATTTCTCTCCCAGTAGGTAAGTTAAAGGAAAGTTATAAAAACATTTGTAAGTGCTCTTTAAGTATTTCAGATAAAAGATAATGTAACACAACCAAGGCAGCCCCCTCTTTTTTTTTTTGAGACGGAGTCTCGCTCTGTCACCAGGCTGGAGTGCTATGGTACCATCTCGGCTCACTGCAACCTGTGCCTCCTTGGTTCAAGTGATTCTCCTGCCTCAGCCTCCTGAGTGGCTGGGACTACAGGCATGTATCACCACGCCCAGCTAATTTTTGTATTTTTAGTAGAGACAAGGTTTCACCATGTTGACCAGGATGGTCTCGATCTCCTGACCTTATCATCTGCCTGCCTTGGCTTCCCAAAGTGCTGGGATTATAGGTGTGAGCCACCGTGCCTGGCCCCTAACATTTACATAGCTGGCATGCCCTAAATTTTGTTTATAAATAAAATCTTATGTGTTAGGAAAGGGATATGAAATACATTTATAAAGTGAAGGATTTCTTTTAAAACCCCCACGTTAAGTAAACATGTAAGTCTATATCTTCGAAATCAATTTTTCTAAAAGCACAGTCCACCTGCAGTACCATTTACATTAAGCAGACAGAACTATTTATGGAGGTCAGCAATAAGAGCTATCTTCATGTAAGTACCACACTTTAAGGAACATCAGCGACCAGCTGTGTCACTGATTTACACCAACAGAAAACATCTAACTTTGTGGAAATAATTTCCTGGAAATTTCAAAACATAATTAAAGAATCACAGAATTTGGGCGCAGTGGCTCATACCTGTAATCCCAGAACTTTGGGAGGCTGAGGTGAGAGAATTGCTTGAGCCTCAGAGTTCAAGGCCAGCCTGCACAATATAGTAAGATCCTGTCTCTGCAAGAAATTTCATAAAATTTAGCCAGGCGTGGTTTGCCTATACTGTAGTCCCAGCTACTTGGGAGGCTGAGGCAGGAGAATATTACTTGAGCCCAGGAGTTTGAGGCTGCAGTGAGTCATGATGGTGACACTGCATTCCAGCCTGGGCAATAGAGCAAGACCCTGTCTCAAACAAAACAAGGAGGAGAATAACCAGGAATCACAAACAAGATGACATTTTTCAAGCTTGCTTTAAATGTCTATTACTTTACTAAGAAAAATATAAGAAATTCATTGTATAGATAAAAATGACATGTACACTATTCCAATATTTGTTCCCTGTTGCAGAAGAAACCATCAGGAGAAAATGTTTTCTGGTTTATCATCATTAACACAGCACCCCAAATAGAGTAAGATTTAAAAATAGTTAATGGGGTGGTATATTTACGCGCGTGTGCGCGCGCGCGCACACACACACACACACACACACACACAGTTTTTATATTTCCTGATTTAACAAAGACATGCTCTTGGGAAGCTGTAGACCTTATTGAAAAATCTGAGAATCTTTCCTTATTTTCTGCAGTACTTAAACTGCCTGTTTGAATCATTTGGCATGGGTGAATTGCCTTGTATCTTCTCATGCGTATATTCTTGTCTATATGACTAAAAAGCGAGCCTCTGGAAGGAAGTTCCCTGTGGCGCTAAGCCCAATGCCTTATACATAACCTGGGTACATTAATCATTGATTGACAGGTGCATTTGCAAGGAGGAGCCTGGTAAGATACACTCAAAACCTTTATTCATTAATTTACAAAATGTACAACATTTACAAAGTTTAGGCATTAATCCCATATTGACATGAATGCTGTGGAAAGTCTAAAAATAAATATGTGGCACATAGCTTAAAATACACATCATGGCTCTTTACACTTAAGCCATTACCAATGGTGAGATTTAGTGGAAAATTTAATGTGGTAGAAAAGTCAGATGGCTGACCAGTCCTGGACCTTCCACATGAATGACCCTTCCTTGGCTCCTTGAGGCTGGGGATAGTGAGCAAGTCACTTTCTTTCAAGAGAATTAAACACAAGCCATTCTGACAGGCACATGGGCTGCATGCAGCAACATCTATGCAGAGTCTGTAAGCACTCCCTGGGTGGTGGCTGAATCTGCACCATGGTGGACCTGATCCCTGTACACCAGCCAGGGAGGCTTTGGTGTGGTCACATTCTTGTTTCTTATTCAATCACATGCAGTACTTGGAAGATGTCAGTGGAGTGTAATCATGCACAAAAATGGTACTTGTAGATATGTACAACATCAAATTTTCATTGTCTTACAGCATCTTTAGATGCAACATCAACTATCTTCTCTTTTAGCAAGAGGGATGAATGAGGAAGCCAAACCCCCGACTCCTCAAAGAAAAAAAAAAAAAATCTGGGGACACATGCAAATGGCATCCTGCAACAGCAGGGTGAAATAAACTCCACATGACAAGATGGATGAATTCCCATGAAGTCAGGCCTGAAAGTTTTCCTAGGGGATAATTCTACCTTTCTTTCCTCTTCAATCCCACCTCATCCCACATAACCTAAACCTGAAAGGAAACGGCTTCATATCATTGCATTTCTTTGAGTTTTGGTACCTTCATGTGTAAAGTGTAAATACTAGTAACATTCCTTATAGGATTCTTGCAGAGATTAATCCTAACTTATGTAAAGTGCTTAGCATAGTGCCTGGCACATACGAGGTGCTTAATAAATGTCTTGCTTTCTCTCTCTCTCTACTTTCCTACCCCAATTAAAAGCAACATATTGATAAGCCTAACAAACTCTGAATTAAGGCCATTTGATGCAATTTAGATTATTTTGTATCAGAGTTACTGCTGTCAGGTTCATATTTAGTCCCTGAGGGAGTCTCATTTTATGAGCCAGAGACATTTTTCTATGGAGGGCAGATGGACCTTGACAACACTGTCCTCTTTCTTAGCCATGGTTCTACCAAGTTTCACACAAACACATCCCACAACACTACACAGAAACTTAGACCAGTGATGGTCACCACCTGAATAATTCCAGGACACCATCACTGAGGAAACCAGGGGAAAATCCTTGAGGCAAACATATTGCTCTTGCTCAAAACATGTTAACTTTTTTTCAACACCGGTGAAAGTAGTATAGATAACTTTCAATAAACATATATTAAAAGCTCTACCACTGTTGAAAAATATGTATTCTAATTTGATCACTTTGTTTAGAATAAAGAATTTTTTAGAATATATTTTAGTTTCTAGTTATGCCATACAAAAATAAATACTGTTTAAATTATTTACAAGGAAGAAGAAAAACTAACTTGGGGTACCAAAAATACAGGAAGGATGATAAAAATTTTCCCATCTACTTCAAAAACAATTTCTAAAAGAAATAAAAACTTCCCATTGAGTCTCCTTGGTAGTCCTGCAATCACCTCACTGGTCTACCTTCTCATCATTCACATATTATGCCTTCTTTCCCTATCACTCTAAAGACAATTTAATGCAGAATCTTCTCCCTAAAGTCACTGGGGATTTGGAAGTGGGGGCTCTTTGGCAGTATGAACTGCAGATGAAGAAGTTGGCTGAGCCATCTAATGGGCCCTCAGAATGTACTAGGACTAATCTCCACACATTGTCCTTTCATTCTGAAATCCTGTCTAGCTTATCTATGGCCAAATAGAATTCCATATCTGGGGAAAACAACTCCATCCTGCTTTGGGGCTCTGGACATAATTGACCCAGGTGGAGTCTAGGATCTCATGAAGCGTAATTAGGTGCCAAGTCAAGAAGAAGGCTGATCTCACCTATTCTATGAAGGGATAACACAGCCAGCTTATGGACATTGGCTCCATTAAGTTGGGGAAAATCCTCCTCCAGGCACACCCACAAATATAAAAAACTTTTAAGACAGACTGCCTTTTCGTCTTCTGCACAGAACAGAGGGAATGTGATTCCCTGTACTGGGAGAAGAATGTTGGGAAAATTAATTGAACAAATGGCTGGAATTGTTGGAATTACTATTCCAGGGACTCAGAATTTCCAAGGACACAGTCCATTCATTTTGGAGTCAATGTTTTAAAATTGTAAAGCTACAAGTGAATTCATGATTATGTTTAAACCAATGGTTCTTTACTTTTCTCCTGGAAAGCCCACATCTATACATGCTCCCATAACATACTCCTCATATCTTAGAAAGTCTCAGGACCTGCTGTATCTCATGCGTGCATTCTTCCAAATTAAGAACCCTAGATCTCGATAAATGCAGAGCTACTTCTTGGAATGAAAACAAAGTTTTGTGGTATATAACTCAGGCTGTATTGACAGAAGGCTGGCTTTGATGGGTCTTTGTTAGACTCAAAATGGCTACAATGAAGCAACATTTATTCCATGATCATGTTAAGTGGCAATGCTTGGCTGTGATGACCTCCAAGAGTGTTGCGTCTCACATGTGTAATTACCGTCAGGCCATTGACTCATGCAGGACTGTGGACCATCGAGATCCCCATGGATTGCTATTAACACATGGAGCCATTGAGCTGCTATAACATGAGCCCTAACCACAACCACAAACAGGACACAATCACTGACATACAGCGTGGGTGCCTGTTTGTCTGATTTATAGGTGATGTCGTGGCAAATGTGGCATCAGTTTCATTTCGGGGCAGTGGCAAATTACAGATATTTCCTTCACAACAAGAAGTGCAGACCTGAAAGAAAGGAAGAAGAAAAGATAATGAGAAGCCAGCATGTCTTGGAAGGAGGCAGGGGTTTTTGAAGGAACTGTCTCCCACACAGCAAGACTCAAGCAAAAATTACCTGATCTGCAAAGGGGATGCCAACTGTACTTTCAGGAAGGCTGCTGATAATATTTCATCTAGCAGCAGTCTGGTCAACATGAAAACTCCCCAGACCAAACTTCAAGACATCTAGATTTTGCTTTTGACACCCCTACCCCATATGATTCTTACAAAGGTGTGTATCCTTCCTGGGTTATTTCGCCCTTAAAATGGGAATAATGAAACTTGTCCTTCCTTTTCTATGAGGCTCGCTCTGACTACTTGAGGAAGACAGGGTAAGCCTTCATTTACCAAGTTTTCAAGTGAGAGTCAAGTGGCAACAATCGGGGTAATTTAAACTTGAGTATTGACTTTCGTTAGAACTATCTGCATAAGTGTCTCCATTTTCATTGGGTGAGTTAATGTTTGAAGGGTTTTCATTCATGTAGTTACTCCTGCTTTATACCACCTTACTTATGGATCATAAGACAGAAATAAACCCACAGGGTTAGTGACAAAAATTGTCTTGGGGGCATGGCCACACAAAGTACAGACCAGCAGCTCCAACATCAGCTGGGAGTCTGTTACAAGCGCAGAATCTCAAACCTTGCCCCAGAGAATGAGAACTACATTTTAACAAGATTTCCAAGTGATTCCTAGTCATGGGATGGTTATTAATAATATTCTATACAGTCATTATCCTGCAGGGACTTGAATCTTTAGTCACAGTTGACATGGGCCAGGAAGACAGTATAATGTTGAGGAGACTCTAAACTAGAGGTGAGTTGGAATTCTGTCCCTGTCACTTACCAGCTGTGTGAGCATATGACCCAACTTCTCTAATCCTTTAACTTTCTCCTTAGTAAAGAGGCTACAGTAACACCTCAGAATCAAGCCCAATTTGCTGGAGAGGTCAGGGAAAGCCTCTGGTTTTGCTCATTTTTGAACCAGGAGCAGAATAGGCAGATTTAAAATTTTAATTATTAGTGTATTCAAGAGGTTGCTTGAAAATTAGGTGTCTACCTTCTTAAAAGCCCTTACTGACAGTGCTGCTCCCAGGTATTGAGAGTGGGCATTGCCCAAACCACCAGGAAGGCTGCCTGCAGGAGAAGTGTTCAATGCTAAATAAAGGCCAAGGCCTGATGTGTTCAGGTCACAGGTACAGCAGGAGGGCAAGGCTACCTTTCTGTGATTCTTTATATGCCACTTCAAGGCTGCCTCCCAAGCTCACTTTACACTGAGTGTTTCTGTATACAGGCTTCTACAGGCACCAGGTGAAGCTTAACCAAACACACAAGATAGTTCTCTCATCACCTATCAAATGACTCCAGAGCCAATGGAGACCCTCCCCACACTGACATCGAGTCACAACATGTACCCCACTTCATAGAAAGTTATCAAAGCTGAATTGCCTAGGTCCTACGGTGATGAATGAACTGGGTACATCTGCAAAGCTTCACCGTGATGGACATAACTGGTCCCTTGCTCCTCTTTTTTCTGGTAGCTTTATTACTTTTCTCTGAGTGAAGAAAGGATTTATAATAACACTGAATACCCTCTTGATGTGTGTTTACACAATTTATATCAGTTGTCCTATGCTCTGGTATAAATGCATATTCTTTTAGAGCAAACAGGAAAGGAAGCATCTTTTCGTAGAGCATAAAGAAAGTCAAAAGGCAGCCATTATGGGGGAATAAGAATCTGCTCATGAGTACTGGCAGATGTCTGAAGAGGAGGCAGCTGGCTGTGCAGTACTGGTCACTTGTTCTGTTGCCCAGACCTTGTGGCCTTCATGCTCGGAGTCTCTGCAGCCCGTGTATAAGCACTCTTCTAGCGGGACGCAGCGTTTGGTGACTGAGATACTGTTTCCTGTGACTTCCATTGTGTGCTGAGTGTAGCAGTATCTGGTCTCTGTCAATAGATAAAATATATTTTATTTGAGATGCGAAGTGTTAGCCCAACCCACCTAAAAAGAAAACAGGAGTGTCAGCATTATCATTCCAGAAAAGACCTAATAGCACATAAGATGTGCACTGCTTTGAGTTTATGTACAATCCTGAAAACCTTGGAGAGCTTCACTTTGCCGTAGTGGGAAGACAGCCTTCAAAGAATATTGATTTCTTTGCCCAACATGATCCCCATAAACCAAGACACAGTTTTTCCTTGCCTTTCAACACGTTTTGCCACTGTACCGATTTTTATTTTTAGGGGATGAGTGGTTTGGGGGGCATGATTTAAGAGGTATAAGTCGTGGCAATTTTGAGGAAGATGAAAGGACAGAGAGGTTCAAAGAATTCAGGGTTAAAAGGAGTTAGGCAGGTAACGGTGGTCCTCAAGGAGATAAAACACTGCAGCAGTGGCTGATGTGTGTGTCTAGGGGGGAAGCAGCTATTCATAAGAGCAGAACAATTTAAAACTTTGTGCCAATGAGCATAGCTGGGTCCTAGGATCCATTACAGAGGAAGAGTGACTCAATAACGAACATTTTTCCAAAACTAAGGCGCTTCATTTCTCCCTAGCATGATTTCAGTGTCTTCCCAGGACCACAGATGAAGACCGTGATGTTGGGAGTTTCTAGAGGTCCCTCTATGTCTAATGAATCTGAAAGCTTGAGATTTCTTCCAAAATTCTTTGGGGAACTTTTTATGTGTAATTTAAAAACTAAAGAAAAATGGCGTTGTCAATGTAATTCTTTAAGGCCTCCAGGCAATGTTCAGCTCTCTCAGCCTGGGATTTAGGAGAATGTTCTTGCTCTACTTTCACATTAAAAAAGAAAATGAATAATTCTTAAGAAATGTCACTGAGCTGTTTTTCATCCATATCCTGGACCCAACTTTGCATGCTTTATACAGTTCAGATATTTAGTGGCTAATATGGACTTATGACCTCCTATGAGATTATTTATTAGGTAATAAAAATCCCCCCCTACAGATTCTGTCATGATTTTGGCAGCTTTTAACTGAAGAACTAATGTCCAAAGAAGAACATGTAGGAAAATTTTAAGCCCTGAGAATGAGCTAATACAGACCCATCAATGCATCCTGGAAGTCATAAAAACTCAGGAGTTTTAAGTCTTTCCTAGAGACCCTCACTTGACAGGAATCTCAAATGGCCTCAAATCAAATCGTACTAAGAGCTGCCACTTTCCCAGTAGTAATGCTACTGATGGGTGTGCCTGGGCAGAGTCTGTGTCAACACCCTCCCCTAAATGCTGTCCCATACTGCACCCCAGCTGGGATTGTTAGTTGGATTGGGTTGAGGCTTTTTCCAAGGTTGCTCAGGGTCCTGCAGAGCTCCTTGGGAGTAGGATAAGGTCATGTGGGGAACTCAGAATAGTTGAGAGTTTTATACTTGGCAATAATTCTCCTAAAGCCCTAAACTAGCTTAACACTGGAGTGATTGCTTTTCTGATGAAGAAGAGGCAGCAGCTCTCCTCTTTTTTGTTTTTAAGCATTTGGCAGCTTTTGACAAATGGAGGCCAGTGGCCTGGAAGATTTACCACATCGTCTAAGAGGACTGGTTTACTTCTTTGGTATCAGACTCGATAGATGTTTATGGTCACAATAGGTTCATCTCCCACCGCTCCCCCCACCCGCCTCCCGCAACTTCAGGTGTTCTAGAAAGCAGTAAAATCAGGAATGTTCTTATCTCCTGTCTCCTCTTCATGCAGACAGCTAAGAGCAGCTGCCAGAGGTTTTATTGCTCCAAATGTAAATCTGAGCAGATAAGATCATATAGACTATGGAATAAGTAAATCACTACATAGCTGCAGTTTTGGAAATTAGCCTTTTCCCCCCAAGTAGTGAATTATCCTGTGTTAAGTAAGCCTTAAAATAACAATTGGTGAACTTCATGTGACTTCTTTGTTCATACTTTTCTATCCTTAACAAAATATCTTATAACATTTATTAATGGAGAACTTATTCCATTGAATGAAAGTAGATACAACTGATGAAAATATTTTTTCAGGAAAACATGCAAAACCTTAGTACCTAATAGCTGATTTTTCATTCTAGGGGTATAAGGGAGATCAGTGAATTAAGAATTTTTTCTTGTGCTTCATCCAGTCCAATCCATGAAACAAAAATACATGGAGAACACTGCCATCACTTCCAGTACAGACCTCAGTGCTGAAGCATCGGTCTCTCAAAAGCATCCATTCCACTTATCTTACAAAATCCCTAGGTGAGTTATGAAATGTCAATGTGGAAAAAGGTTCTGTGGTTTAATGAGTTTTGGAAATGCTCAAAAAGTTAAACAGGTTTCTTCAGTGCACAGTTTATGAGAACCTTCTATATGTGTTATGATCTTGTGATTTCCAAAGGTATATTGGGGTGAGCAGGCAGAATTTCCCAAGTAGAACTAGGTGGGCCACAAGTGGCTTATCACTGGACTGGAGTAGTGATAAAAACCGAGTTTCAGCCACAGAGCATTGTTCTCCATGCATTTTGAATACTCCTTGGGTTAGTAATGAGGTTATATGAGAATCAAGCCTGCTGATAGCTTCACACTAAAAGGATTTCAAAGGCTTTTATCTAAAAGATAAAAGATGAATTTGAATTTCTACCAGGTTAGTTTCAGTCTCTATAATCTCATATTCTGCAACTACACAGTATTCCCAGAGGTTGTGAAACAAAAGTCTTTTACTGTTAGATTCACAGGCATTCAACTAAATCAGAAATGGAAAAGAGAACTTCATCAACAACTGGACAATAGAATTTTTATGAAATTCACACACATGTGCATGAATGTTCAGAGTTCATAATCAAGTTCTGAAATTTAAAAGTAATCCAAAGCTAAGTTGCAAACTTTCATATACCCACCAATATTGTTTTTAATAACAAACCATAAACAAAACATACATAAGATGATTTGAATTAAAATGAGACATTAAAAATGCCCAACTTTCTTATAAAAGGCTTTCTCATCACTCAATTATTCTTCATGGCTCTGCTAGTTTTAGTTTCTTCATAAACACACAGACTGACAAAAATGATGCTAGAGAATAATTCTCCAGGTGCAAGAAAATTAATGGGAGGAAAATATTTAATACTAATATTACAAATTATATTGAAAAATAAAAGGCCAGTCAGTCGCAGCTGCCTGCTTTCTCCCTGGCCCCATTCCTTACTGATCACGCAGCTCTTCACTTCTGCCACACTACTCCCCTGCAACAACTCCCTAACTGTCAAATTCCATGCCTTTTCCCATGTCTGATCTGGTAGGATCTCTTTGCGACTCTGGATAATCTCATCTGTGGGACTCTCCATCTTAGACTTCAGAGTTCTGTCTTCTAGATGTTCTCCTAATCTCGGGTCTCTCCACTTTCAACACTTTCCCTAATATGAAAGTCGATATTCTCCCATGTTCTGTCCTTGAACTTCTTCTCACTCAAGTGACTTCATCAAACTTCTGATGCTATGTCTTCAGTCTGACAGCTTCTCCTGAACTGTAGAACCAAATTATAACTATATCCTGGAGACTGCCAGCATCAGCTCACATCTAATGTGTCTTAACCCAACACATTGTCTCCTTCCCCCTTGCATCTTTTGATCTTCACGTGTGTCTCTATCTCAGGAAGGGACCTCCTAGGATATCATACCTCCATGTTCTCTAGTAGCATGGACTAGGAATCTGGAATCAACTCAGACTCCTCTCCTTAATCTGGGAGTCTCCAAGTCCTCTGAAATATCTCCATTATCCATCTGGTCTTTTCTGTTCTATTTTCCATTTCCTCAATTCAGGACCTAATTGTTTCTCATTTTGTCTCTGACATACAACTTACCAAACATGAAAGCATGAATGCCACCTAATTGTCAAAAAGTCCTGATTGCCAATTACTAGGCTTATTGGCCTACCTGAGTGTGGTAGGGATAGGCCATTTCTCTCTCTGCTCCTGAAGCTGTGTGTCAAGCACATTGGAGCAACTCCACTTCCCTGATAGAACCATCAATTAATTTCATTTCTAACTCAGAGCTTGGCATTTGAAACTCAGCCCTTTTACTCAAGGTTCTCCTTGATGGAGGCTCCAAATTTTCTCCTCATTGCCTCGTATATACCTTGAGATATAGTATGACAACTTTTGATTATTCATGATGAAAAATGTGCATTTGTAGCTTGTCTGCATATTTTTCCTATTTTCTACTCCTGGACACCTGACATTCTTCAAGGCTCAATCCAAATGTGACAAATTCTGTGAGAATTTCCTGATCTTCTTCCCAACTAGGTCAATATTAATCTTTTCTCTTCTCTGTGTTGCCCCTTCCTTAACTTTCTCATTTGGAGTATCTGCCTTTCCTTCTAGATCAAAGTTTCTGAAGTTTGAAACAATTGACTTTTTGTTTTTAAACTTTTTAAAAATTTTAATCTACTGTTTTGAGATAACTGTAGATTCCCATGCATTTGTAAGGAATATTAATAGCAAGATCCTCTACACCCTTTACTCAGTTTCTCCAAATGGTAACAACTGCAAAACTATGGTATAGTATCACAACTGTGATACTATATTATCCAGTATTATATTATATCACATTAATATATCACATAGATATATTAATGTGATATATTAATATATCTATGTGATATATTATACCATAAAACTATGGTATAATATCACAACTGTGATATTATCCAGTATTATATCACATTAATCCAGTCAAGATATAGAACATCTCCATAGCCATAAGGATCCCTCATGTTGACCTTTTCTAGTGACACCCTCATCCCTCCAGCTCCCACCCCTTCCTTCACCCTTGGCAACCACTATATGGTACTGCATTTCTATAATTTTTTTTTTTTTTTTTTTTTTTGAGAATGTTATATAAATGAGTCATACAACATGTAATATTTTGGATTTGGGCATTTTCACTCAGTCTCATTCACTGGGTTGTTGAGTACTAAGAGTTTGTTAATTTTTATTCCTGAGTAGTAGTCCATGGTATAGATGTACTAAAGCTGGTTTAACCATTCAACCATTGAAAAGACATCCAGGTTTTTTTCCAGGTTAGAGATACTATGAATAAAGCTACTACAAACATTTATGTAGAGGTTTCTATGTGAACATGTTTTCACTTCTCTGTATGAGCGACCAGAAGTAAAATTGTTGGGTCATATGGCAGTTGCATGTTTGGCAGTTTCTTAAACAGCTATACTGCTTTCCAGAGTGGCTGTAACATTTTACATTCCAACCAACAATATATGAGTGAGTGATCTATTTTCTCCTTCTCTTTACCAGCATGTGGCATTTTTTTCTTCTTATTTTAGGTATTCTGATAGAGGTATAGTCATATGTTTGAAATTTGCATTTTCCTTATGGCTAATGATGTTGACTGTGTTGTTATGTGTTTATTTGCCATCTGGTTTTATCTTCTTTGGCAAAATGTCTGTTCATATTTTTCCTATTTTTTTAATTGCATTTTAGGTTTTGTGGTACATGTGAAGAACATGCAAGATTGTTGCATAGGTACACACATGGCAGCATGATTTGCTGCCTTCCTCCCCTTCACCTATATCTGGCATTTCTCCCCATGCTATCTCTCCCCAGCTCCCCACCCCTCATTGTCCCTCCCCTATTTCCCCCCAACAGACCCCAGTGTGTGATGCTCCCCTCCCTGTGTCCATGTGTTCTCATTGTTCAACACCCACCTATGAGTGAGAACATGTGGTGTTTGATTTTCAAACTGTTCTTGTGTCAGTTTGCTGAGGATGATGGTTTCCAGGTTCATCCATGTCCCTACAAAGGACATGAACCCATCGTTTTTGATGGCTGCATAATATTCCATGGTGTATATGTGCCACATTTTCCCTGTCCAGTCTATCATCGATGGGCATTTGGGTTGGTTCCAGGTCTTTGCTATTGTAAACAGTGCTGCAATGAACATTTGTGTGCATGTGTCCTTATAGTAGAACGATTTATAATCCTTTGGATATATACCCAGTAATGGGATTGCTGGGTCAAATGGAATTTCTATGTCTAGGTCCTTGAGGAATTGCCACACTGTCTTCCACAATGGTTGAACTAATTTACACTCCCACCAACAGTGTAAAAGTGTTCCTATTTCTCCACATCCTCTCCAGCATCTGTTGTCTCCAGGTTTTTTAATGATCGCCATTCTAACTGGCGTGAGATGGTATCTCAATGTAGTTTTGATTTGCATTTCTCTAATGACCAGTGATGAGCATTTTTTCATATGTTTGTTGGCCTCATGTATGTCTTCTTTTGTAAAGTGTCTGTTCATATCCTTCACCCACTTTTGAATGGGCTTGTTTTTTTCTTGTAAATCTGTTTTAATTCTTTGTAAATTCTGGATATCAGCCCTTTGTCAGATGGGTAGACTGCAAACATTTTTTCCCATTCTGTTGGTTGCCGATTCACTCTAATGACTGTTTCTTTTGCCGTGCAGAAGCTGTGGAGTTTGATTAGGTCCCATTTGTCTATTTTGGCTTTTGTTGCCAATGCTTTTGGTGTTTTGGTCATGAAGTCCTTGCCTACGCCTATGTCCTAAATGGTTTTGCCTAGATTTTCTTCTAGGGTTTTTATGGTGTTAGGTCTTATATTAAAGTCTTTAATCAATCTGGAGTTAATTTTAGTGTAAGGTGTCAGGAAGGGGTCCAGTTTCTGCTTTCTGCATATGGCTAGCCAGTTTTCCCAACACCATTTATTAAACAGGGACTCCTTTCCCCATTGCTTGTTTTTGTCAGGTTTGTCAAAGATCGGATGGTTGTAGATACGTTGTGTTGCCTCCGAGGCCTCTGTTCTGTTCCATTGGTCTGTATCTCTGTTTTGGTACCAGTACCATGCTGTTTTGATTACTGTAGTCTTGTAGTATAGTTTGAAGTCTGGTAGTGTGATGCCTCTCACTTTGTTCTTTTTGCTTAGCATTGACTTGGCTATGCGGGCTCTCTTTTGGTTCCATATGAAGTTTAAGGTGTTTTTTTTCCAGTTCTGTGAAGGTCATTGTTAGCTTGATGGGGATAGCATTGAATATGTAAATTACTTTGGGCAGTTCTAATTATGTGTTTTGTTTACTGGTGTGTTTTGAAAATTATATGGTCTAGATAGCAGTTCCTTGTCAGATATGAGATTTGCAAATACTTTTTTCCATTTCATAGCTTGCATTTTCATTCTCTTAACAAGGTCTTGTGCAGGGCAAAAAAGTTTTAAATTTTGATGAAGTCCAATTTATTATTTTTTCTTTTATGTGTCATGCTTTTGGTATTAAGTCTAAGAACCTCACCTAGCCTTAGATTTATGAAGATTTTCCACTATTTCTTCCTAAATGCTAACATTTCACATTTAAGTCTATGATTCACTTTAACTTTTGTAAAAGGTGTGAGATGGGCTGAGATTCATTTTTTGCCTGTGAATGTCCAGTTTCTCCAGTACCCTTTGTTAAAAAGGCTATCTGTCTTTCCTCCACTGATTTGCCTTTACACCCTTGTTAAAAATTAGTTGGTCTATTTATTATGTTTAATTGATATATGTCTATTTCTCTGCCAATATCACAGTCTTGATTACTATAGCTGTATATTCAATCCTGAAATAGGGTACTTTGATTCCTCCCACTTCATTCTTTTTCAAAATTGTTTTAGCTATCCCAGTTTCTTACCTTTCCATATAAACTGTAGAACATATTTGTCTATATCTAAAAAAAACATCTTACTGGGATTTTGACAGAAATTGTATTAAACCTACATATTGATATATAGAGAATTGACATTTTACTATGCTGTGTTTCAATCTATGAACATAGTCTTTCAATTTATTTAAATTTTATTTTTTATTGCTGTTTGTAACTTTCAGCATACAAGTCCTATACATGTTTTGCTTATATTTACCTGTAAGTATTTAATTCTTCTGAGCAATTATAAATGGTATATTTTAAATTTAAGTGTCCACAAGTTAATTAATAGAATATATAGTACAATTGAGTTCTGAATTTATCTTATATCCTATGACTTCAATGAACTCATTTATGAGTTCCAGGAATTCTCTTTAGATTTGTTGGAATTTTCTACATAGAAATCATGTTATCTGTAAAAAAGGACAGTCATTTTTTTCCTTTCCAATCTTTATGTCTTTTATTTACTTTTCTTGTCTTATTGCACTGGTTAGAACCTACAAGACTACACTAAATAAAAGTAGTGAAAGCAGACATAATTACTTAGTTCTTGGTCTTAGCAGGAATGCACACAGTCTTTCACCATTAAGTATAATGTTAAATGTAGATTTTTAAAAAAATTGATGTTCTTTATCAAGGTGAAGAATTTTCTCTCCCTATTTTTTTCTGAGAGTTTTTAATCATAAATGATGTATAATTTTGCCAATTTTTTTACATTGATATTAACGTGATTTTTCATCGTTAGCCTATTAATATTATGGATTACATTGGTTAATTTTCAGAGATTAAACTAGCTTTGCATCTCTGGACTAAGCCCCACTTTGTCATGGTGCATAATTCTTTTTATATGTTGTTATATTCTATTTACCAATATTTTGTTAAGAACTTTGGTGTTTGTATTCATAAAAAAATAATTGGAATTTTGTATTTTGGTTTGTTTGTTGCTGCTGTCTTGGTATCAGGGTAACTCCAGCTTCATAAAATGAATTGAGAAGTATTCCCTCTTCTCTTCCATTTTCTGAAAGATTTTGTGTAGAATTGGTGTTAATTCCTCTATTAAAACTTGGTAAAATTCTCCAGTGAAATTATTTGGGCCTGGAGAGTTCTTTTATGGATATTTTAAAGTTATAAATTAAATTTTCTTAATTGTTATAAGACTAGTTCATTTTTTTTATTGCATTTTAGGTTTTGGGGTACATGTGAAGGACACGCAAGATTGTTGCATAGGTACACACATGGCAGTGTGATTTGCTGCCTTCTTCCCCATCACCTATATCTGGCATTTCCCCCCATGCAATCTCTCCCCAACTCCCCACCCCCCACTGTCCCTCCCCTATTTCCCCCCAACAGACCCCAGTGTGTGATGCTCCCCTCCCTGTGTCCATGTGTTCTCATTGTTCAACACCCACCTATGAGTGAGAACATACAGTGTTTGATTTTCTGTTCTTGTGTCAGTTTGCTGAGAATGATGGTTTCCAGGTTCATCCATGTCCCTACAAAGGACACGAACTCATCGTTTTTGATGGCTGCATAATATTCCATGGTGTATATGTGCCACATTTTCCCTGTCCAGTCTATCATCGATGGGCATTTGGGTTGGTTCCAGGTCTTTGCTATTGTAAACAGTGGCACAATGAACATTTGTGTGCATGTGTCCTTATAGTAGAATGATTTATAATCCTTTGGATGTATACCCAGTAATGGGATTGCCAGGTCAAATGGAATTTCTATGTCTAGGTCCTTGAGGAATTGCCACACTGTCTTCCACAATGGTTGAACTAATTTACATTGTGGTACTTTGTTTTTTTGAGTTATGGTCCATTTCACCTAAGTTGTCAAACTTATGCTTTTGAGTTGTTCATACTATCCCCTTATTTCTTAATGTTTTTCTCCACTGATTTTTTTAATTGACAAAAATTGTATATATTTATGGCACACAATGAAATGTTTTAGTATATATATTCTCACTGATTTTTATTCTTATCATTATTATTTCCTGATTTTTGCTTAGTCTTGTTTTATTTTACTTTTGGTTTTTGTTCTTCCTTTTCCATTTTCTTGTTTTCTAATCTGTCCATATAGTGCTATAAATTTCTGTCTCAGTGCTGTTTTTGCTGTGTCCTACAAATTTTCATGTTTTATTTTCATTAGGTTCACTGTCTTTTTAATTTTTCCTTAAGGCTTTATCTTTGATCTATGGATTATTTAGATGTGCATTGTTTAGTTTCCAAGTGTTTGGTGCTCTTCCTTTTATCTTTGTCATTGATCTCTAGTTTAATTCTACTGTGTCAGAAAACACTTTGTATGATTTCAATTTTTCAAAGTTTGTTGAGGTTTGCTTTATGGCCCAGGATATAGTTTATTTTGGTATGCTTTCCATGGGCATTTGAAAACAATGTATATTCTGGTGTTGGATAGAGTGTTCTGTAAATGTCAATTAGATTCTTAGTTAACAGGGCTGTTGAATTCTTCTGTATCTTTGCTGATTTTTTCTGCAGTCTATCAGTTTTTGAAAGAGTGGTGTTGAACTCTTCAACTATAATTGTAGATTTATCTATTCCTCCTTTCATTTATATTATTCTGTCACACATATTTTTCAGCTCTGTTACTTGATGCTTATATATTTAAGATTGCTATGTCTTCTAGTGGACTATTTTTTTTTTAATCATACTATAATATTCCTCTGCCTCTGGTAATTTTGTTTGCACTGATATTTCCATGTTATCTTTCTGCATTCTTTTAATTTGCTTATATAATTATTTTGAAGTAAACATTTATAGATGACATATATTTGGGTCATATTTTAACATTGTCATACATTTCATTTATTTCATATATTTATGCCATTTATATTTAAGGTAGTTATTGATACAGTAAGACTTAATTCTGTCATTTTGTTTGTTTTCTTTTTCTTATATTCCCATGGGTCACATGAACATTTTTTAGAATTCCATTGTGATTTATCCATAGTGCTTTTGAGTATATCTTTTTGAAACTATTGCTCTAGGTATTATATGTATAACTTATCATATTTACTGGCATTATCATTTTACCAATTAAAGTGAAGTGTAGAAACCCCACCTCTTTTTGTGTCCTATTACCCTCATTCACTTGTAATTTTTTTTTTTTTTGAGACAAAGTCTTGCTCTGTCACACAGGCTGGAGTGCAGTGGCACGATCTTGGCTTACTGCAACCTCCACCTCCCAGGTTCAAGTGATTCTCCTGCCTCAGCCTCCGAGTAGATGGGAGTACAGGTGCCCACCACCATGCCTAGCTAATTTTTATATTTTTAGTAGAGATGGAGTTTCACCAACCTGGCCAGGCTGGTCTTGAACTCCTGACTTCAGGTGATCTGCCCACCTTGGCCTCCCAAAGTGCTGGGATTACAGGCATGAGCCACCATGCCTGGCCAGAATATAATTGTCTTAAATAATCCTCCACAATATATTTAGAACCACATCACACAGTATTATAATTTTTGCTTCAACTGTAAAACATAATTCAGAAAACTCAAGAGGAGGAGGACATTCTGTTGTACTATACTGTAGTATACATTTTTTCTTCCTTTCTGATATTTCAAGTTTCCTTCTTAGAGCTTCCTTCAGCCATTCTTTAAGGTAGGTCTGCTAGTGACAAATTCTTTCAGTTTTCCTTCCTCTGAAAATGTCTTAATTTCTTTACATTCCTGAAGGATATTTTCTCTGAATATAGGATTCTGCATTGATGGTTAACAGTTGAAAAATATTGTACCATTGACTACTGGCCTGCATAGTTTCTGATGAAAACATTTTATTCAACTATTTTTTTTTATCTGATATGATAAACATCTGATATGATGTTCTTTTTTGCTATTTCAAGACTTTTCATTTTTAGAAGTTTGATTGTTATGTGTTTTTGTGTGGATTGCTTTAGTTTTGACCTCTTTGAGGTTTGCTCAGCTTCTTAGAAAAACTTTTTGCTGCTATTTCTTTGAGTACTTTTTTCAGCTACACCCTCTTTCTACTGTTCTCTTGGAACTCCAGTGACACAGTGTTAAAACATTTGTTACAGCTCCACAGATCTCTGAGGCTCTGTAGATCTCCCCTCAGCCTATTTTCTATCTATTGTTCAGATTGGATAATTTTTATTGCTGTATTTTCCAAATTCACTAATTCTTCCCTCCATTCTGCTGTTGAGCCCATCTATTGAGATTTTTATTTCAGGTACAGTATGTTTCAATTCTATGATTTCCCTTTGGTTATTTTTCATATTTTCTGTTTCTTTGATGAGATTTTAAAAATTTGTTTCAAGTGTGCTTGTAATGACTCACTGAAACATTTTTATTATGGCTGCTTTAAAATCCTTGCCAGATAATTCTAATGTCTCTATTTATCTTGGTGTTGGCATCTGTTGATTGCCATTTTTCAATCAGTTTGAGATCTTCCTGGTATGACAAGTGATTTTTTTTTTTTAAATTGAAGCCTGGACATATTGGTGTTGATCTTATACTCCCTGTTTGACAGTGCTAAGAGTGACTCATTAATGCTCCCATGTGGCTTCTACTGATGCCGTGGCATGGGAGATACGTTGTAGCCTCATTACCAATGGGTGGTGGTGAAAAGTGAAGTCTTGACTCTCCATTAAGCCTCCGTTGACACAGCCTTGATTGGGGAAAGTAGAGACATTGCATTATTGCTGGTGGAGGTGAAAGCCCCCTAACAAGGTCTCTACTGACTGTGGGAGAGATCTTGTTTCTGCCTGGGGGGAGGGATAAAAGTCCCCTTTACTTATCCTTCTCTGATACAATCCAAAGCAGAAAGGCTGAGACATCTCATTACAGCCTGTTGAGGATGAAGTCAAGATATTCCATTTAGCTTCTGCTGCTATGGGGTTGGAACTACAATTTTTTCCATGGTGTTTTGCTGGAATAGAGCAGCTATTGTCTAAAAGTTGTCTTTCTAGGCTTCCCCCTTCCTGGTCCTTTTACTAGAGAGCAAACTTTTGTTGGTAGTTTATTTTGCCAGTGCCTATGGCATTTTCAGGATGTTGACTTCTTCAGTTTCAAGTCCAAAATATATGAGATGGGAAGAAAACCTAATGAACTCAGCACTGTGTTGTTCCTTGATTCTTGAAGTCCCTAGGTAGTGTGTCATTTTCTTTATACCTTTCAGAGTCTTCTCATGTTTTTGGTTTGCATTTTAATAAACAATGTCCAAAATTTTTTGCTGTACTTAGCAGGAGGAATAGAAAAGTACATCTGCTCCATCTTTCCAGGAAAGTTCTCGGCTTTTGACATTTTGGGGTAGTTTTGTTTTGGGGGGACTGTTCTGTGAATTGTAGGACATTTAACAGCATCCAATAGCCTCTTTATACTAGATGCCAATGTCGCTCCCAACAGTAGCAACTAAAAATGTCTCCAGACATTGACAAATATCCTTTGGGCAGGGAAGAGGGAATTGCTCCCAGTTGAGATCTACTGTTGTATTATACATTATAATCTTGAGAATCAGGCCAATTTTTGGTGTCTGCATTTCCTCCAACATATAACACAGGGCCTTGCACAAAATGGCAGGCTTTTAATCTCTGATAATATCTATATTACCAGCAGAGATGGATGGGTGGTAAGAATACACATAGCTGAGCTCTCCCATTCAAAGGTGAACCAAATTAAAACATTTTAATTTAGTTCTATAACATTTTTCCATTACTGTATTTTGAATAATCTCATCAAATTTAAAAGAGAAATAATACTGCACTTCTACCAGTAGTGCAATTTTCATATACTATCACCACTTCTCAAAATTATTTGCCAGGACTACCAAAAGTAAATCTATGCATATTCTACAAAGTTAAAATTCCACCCTTCAATATATATCCAACAGGAATAAATCCTAGAATGCACACAGAAGAACTGTTCATACAAACACCCTGTAAAAATGTCAATTAGTGACAGAATGAATGAATAAATTATGGTATCTGTTCACATAACAATGAGAATGAATGGATTACAACTAAAGCTAATGAAATAAATTAATCTCACATAATATTGAGTGAAGTAAGTCAGTCACAAAAGAGTTATATTGTATGGTTCAATTTCCAGAAAGAACCCAGTAAGAGACAATGCTTAACCTACACTGGAAATTAGGAGAGTAACTGTATTAGTTTCCAGGGTTGCCATAAGAAACCACAGAATGAGTGCTTAAACAAAGGTCTTCTCACCTGGAAGCTAGAAATTTTAAATCAAAATGTTGTCCATGGCTGGTTTCCTCATCAGCTTCCCTCAGTTCATGTCTGGTCCCAATCTCTTCTTAGGACACTTGTCTCTTTAAGGATGCTTGTTAGACTGGATCAGGGCCCACCTGAATGACCTCACTTAATTACCTCTTTAAAGATCCTATTTCCAAATATGGTCCCATCCTGAGGTGTACTAGAGGTTAGGACTTCAACATATGAATGTGAGAGCAGATAGGGGGAAAATTGGGGAGGACAGGAGTCAGTCCATAACAGTGATCCTTGGTGGTAGGAAAAGTGACTGAAAACAGGCATTCAGAGAGCTTCTAAGATGCTGGTCAGTTTCCTAATCAGGGTGCTGCTTACATGGAGTGTTCAATTTGTGAAAGTCATCACGCTATTTACTATTCGTCATGTATATTATACTTCAAAGTTCAGTGAAATTGAAAGTGAAAGAAAAAAAAGCCTAAGATAAAAGAAAACAGACTCAATAAAAAGATGAACTACAAATTGAGTTGCAGATAAACTGAATTATTTAAAACTTACCCTAATTAGGAATAACTACAGTCTCTGCTTTTAGGCATCAGATTGTTTCTTGGCTTTTCTGCTTTTATCAGTTACTCTCCATAGGTCCCTTAAAAAGATGTGTTTTCTCCTCTTGTCCCAAGTAAAGAATTCCTCAAGGCAGAAATTAAAAACAAATAAATGCTCATCAACCTGACTGAATCGTAACTGGCTGGTCTCCTCCACCCTGAAGTCAGCACCTATTGAGGAAGCTGCTAAACAGAGACTTCCCTGTCACTTGAGGAACTTCTTTCAAAACTAATCACTGAAATTCAGGAGGCAATGTACTTATTACCAAGGCTAACTCCAAAAAGGCAGTTGGGAAGGTATGCAAAGGTAGTGAGAATAGACATGACTTTATGGTGGACAGTGGTGTGGTTACAATAAAAGCGATAAGGCAGACCACCAAATGGATGTGCCCCCGCTCTGGACTTATAAAAAATATTTGGACAAAAACATTGTGAATTGGAGGTTAGATGTTCTCAGTGTACGAAAAAAAAATCTTGTATAGGCTAATAGAATTAGTCTTAGAGCTTTTCCAGCAAGTTTTTAACCTTAAATTCTGAGAGTTATAATGCCAGCTGAAATGAACTGGCTTATATTTTCTTACCAAGGAACAGTAGTGTAAAATTAAAATAGCCAATTAAAATTTAAACAACAACAATCTGTGTGAAAGCACAGGACTACCAATGCAGACTGGATTTAAAGAGCAAGGTACCAGAGAAAAGACAAGCCGCTTGAGTGGTGCCTGACATTCTATACCTGTTCTCCCCTTGAGGCATTTGCTGATTCAAAAATTGCACAGGTGGAGAGGCTGAGAAACCAAGCGAAAAGCTCTGCTAAAGGGCAGAGAAGTAGGCAGCACCTTCATGGGTCTCAAGGGGACTGGGAGCACAAACAGGAGGTCAGAGCTAGTGGGTCAGCCGCAGGAAAAAGGAGGTTCAGAGAAGCGAGACTGATAGTCTCCACGCAGAGTTCCAGGATGGCAGCTATTTACTTTCAGCACTTTAAAAATGTCATCCCATTAACTTCTACCTTCTATTGTTTCTGTCAATACTAGGTGTTAGCAAGATTGTGCAGCAACTATCACTTGCATGCAGTGCTGGTGAGAGTTTAAGTGGTACAGTCATTTTGCAAAACAGTCGGGCAGTATCTAGTAAAGCCAATGCTTACATGCACCACACCTGGCAATCCCACTTCTGTGAAGGACCTAGCAGAAACGCATATGAACATGTACCAAAAGACACACAGAAGAATGTTCTTAGTATTAAGAAACTGGAAACAATCCAAATGTACTTCAATAATGGAATAGATGAATTTTGGCATATTCATATAATGATCTACTGTACATCTGAGTAAACATGGAGCAATTTCATATAATGTTTGAAAGCAAGGAGTACATTCTATACAACTCCACTTATATGATGCTCAATGATAGTAGTCTCAACATTGTTACCTTTGGGGATGGAGTATAATGACTGAGGCACCCCAGCAGTCTCTGGGGTTCTATTGCTTCATATGGGTGGAAACAGAGCATGTTCACTTCGTAAAAATTTACAAAGTGTGCACTTACGAGCTCTTCACTTTGCAGTATGTACATTAAACTTTAAAATTACTTTTAAAAAGGAAGTCTAAGACTTAGCAATATGACAGTAATATTATGAGAGATCATCTGAAAAACATCTTTTTATGTAGCAGCCAGAAGTGTTGGATAAAATATAACCAACACTTTTTGCAAATGTATAAATGAATTCTCCAAAACGTAAAGTGTCAAGGGCCAACACTGGATAAGGTACTGATTTCTCTATCCTAGGGAAAGAATGATAAAAGATAAGCCATAAGAAATTGCAAGGTGTTGGGTCCTCATGAGATTCAGAGAGAGAATAGACTCCTGTATAAATGAAAGAAATTGGAGGGCTATATTCTAAGTGTAAAATTACCTTAAAGGAAGAAAATGCCACCCTTAGGCTAAGTCAAACACAAAGGTTGTCTGTCTCAGCCTGGGCTATGTCTGAAAAAAGTCAACAATAAAGAAATCATTCCTGAAAATTTGTAACCATGGTCTTGTCTTCAGCTGAGAATCACATTTATATTTTCTGCTCATAGCAAGAACCATCAGGCAACTGATCTGGAAAAAGCCATCAGGGGATACGTCCACCTTTTTCTTTACTTTCCCAGAAAAGCAGTGAGTAGCAAAGAAGCTGGAGCCAAAAGAATGTGTGTCCTCCAACTCAAGAATTTTCTTTTTCTGATTTTATATCAGCAATATTTTCAAATAGAGATTTTGCCTTAGAGGGAGGCATCTGTACTTCATAATTAAGAAGGAACGTAATGTCTTTGACTTCACATTTAATTCCACAGACTCTTAGTAACCATTATACAGTTCACTCTCTCAAGGACCTTTTCATCTTGCAGCACAGAGCAAAGTCATGGGCAAACATTGATCCAAGCACATGACATTCAACTCCTGTTTTAGTTCATCAGTTCTTTCAACTGGTCCCTCGTGTAATATGATTTCAAGATCCTTTTCCATTCTGGTTCACAAAATCAAGAAAATTGAACAGATTTTTAATGAGTAGCTGGTGAAATTAAAGTTGTTGCAGAGGAAGTGCTCAGAGACCAAAGATGAAATGGAAGCCAAGCAATTGAAATAACCTGAGTCAGTTATGGAGAGCATCTGAAGTTTCCATTTCTAGGAAGGGAGTATGGTACTATGAATCTGGAAGCACCAGAGGCACAGAAAATGTAATGGAGGAGAACACACTTATATCACACACCTTCTGAAAATAAGAGGAGCACCTGAGTTAGCTGAGGTGTGTCCAGCCTTTGCCAAAAGAGCCCGATTCTAGTCAGGAGACAGCTTTCCTGACACTTACGTGACCAAACAATAACTCACAAGTTTGAATCCATGAATGTCAGTTGCTAAGATACATTATATTTCTATGCACATGCATGTGACTGAGTTTAGCTTTAGAAAATTCTTGACATGCAGTGAATCCCCTAAGCAATTTTGGGTGTGCACTTATTCCGTGTATATAAGATTGAATACTTAGGTGAGATGATTTTCACTTTCGACACATTATTTTCACATCATGTGACAATTTAAACCTAGTTAACTATATTACAAAACAAACCAAAAAAACCAGGAATGACTTAGAATTTCCATAGCAGTGTCTCAGTTGCCCTTCCTAAGCCCGTTGGTGTGCCTAGAGCTGCTTCAGACTACTAACAAACAGAAAAATTTAGAGTTAGCTAGTAGTGAAATACATTTTCTATCTTAATCTATTAACAAAATGGCATTATTTTCATTGTTAGAAAAATCTGAAGAAAACCTGGAGGAAAGAGCATAAGCTTCAAGGGAAATAGGGCTGGCCTCAGGTTACAGCTTTAATTTCCGACTCCTTACTGATGCTCAAGGCCCCACAAAAATCACCTGGCTCCACTATTTTACGTCCATAATTCTCTCATACAAACTAGTGGCTACTCCCAGGTCAGGTCTCTTCCTGTCCAGTGAGCACAAATGGGGAGCCTTGTCTCTACGCTTTTGCTCTGAGTGAGTTCCTGGAAGACGTGTTCTCTTCAACGGTTGAACCTCCCGTTCC
This sequence comes from Aotus nancymaae, assembly GCF_030222135.1. NCBI lineage: Eukaryota > Metazoa > Chordata > Mammalia > Primates > Aotidae > Aotus > Aotus nancymaae. The sequence goes on along the minus strand of NW_026988442.1, from coordinate 62,674,353 downwards.
CAGTTGTAGAGCTACTGCAATCTTCCTAGCACATAAATGCTTTCGGTGGCTACCTCAGTTCCCAATAACTCGTCTTCCTGTAAACTCCCACAACACTTAATGCCAGGTTCCACTTGGCACTTACCTTTGTCCTGCTATTTCTGACATCTGATATATTCAGATTCTATCGGCCCAACTAAACTGTCTGCTCCCTGAAAGAAGAAACCAGATTCCTATCTTTCACTTTATAATTCCCCAAGGGGCCTGGCATGGTTGTTCTGTGTTCTGAAACTCAGAGCATGACTTTCTATTTATCCCTTTAAATTGAAGGACAAAAAGATAAAAGTGGAGGGAAAAAAGAGAAAATGATAAATAGTGTAGAGACCACTCTGCAATACCTTTAGGTATCTGGACTTTGAAATGATAATGACCTCAAAAGAAAGCATCAAGTTGGAACTTCCTCTTTTCTCTGAGAGGCATTCAAACAGTGTTTCTGGTCACTTCCTTTTACTTTTTGACAAGGATATACTTGTATACCATCTAACATGGCCCAAAGCCTGCAGAAAATACCAGTTCACATTCCCTTTTCCTCTGCATTATCTCTGCTAAGGTACCTCAGAGCTCAGTCAGTACTAGGAGAAGCACAGTCACATTTTGCTGTGGAAAGTTCATATGTAGCTTAATTACCAATGTGAAGATATTAAGAGGTGGGGCATTTAAGGGGTGATTAAATCATGAGCATGGAGCCCTCATGGATGGGATTGGGACCCTTATAAAAGGGCTTGAGGGAATGGGTCTGTTCCCTTTCTTCCCCCTTTTGTCTTCTGCCATGTGAGGGCACAGCATTCCTTCCCTCCAGAGGCCGCAGCAATAAGGTGTCACCTTGAAAGCAGAGAGACAATGCCCTTACTAAAACCTGCTGGTACCTTGATCTTGGACTTCCCAGCCTTAAGAACTGGGGGAAATAAACTTCTATTGTTTATATCTTACCCAGTCTGAGGCATTTTATGATAGCAGCACAAGTGGACTAAAACACGCTTCCTATACACTAGCTCTGACCAGCAGAGCAACAGCTTCAAAAGCAAATCAGCCAGCTTTTTTGCCACAGGAACCAGCCCAAAGATGATGACTGGATATACAAAGTGTCTGGTAGGGGACTTTTGGCCCCGTTCCCCGGCCATGTGGAAAGGGACTAATTCCCGACAAAGGTAGCCCTTCCTCCCCTGCAGGGAGGGGCCCTTATCTCATTCCATCCAGGCCCGGCCCGAGACCAGCAACCTTCCCGCCCGGCCGGTCACTGAACCAATCACCATCCACCCCATCAGCTCTCCCGTAACCTCGCCTCCCACAAACTCCCGCCCAGCAGGTTTCCTGCCTAGTAACCAATCTGACCAATCACTACCCGCCAGGTCAACTCCCCCTAGCCTATCACTACCTGCCAGATCAGCTCTCCCGCTGCCCCAGGCCCTCTGCCCCTATAAAACAGATTGAACAAAGAAAGCGCACGCGATTCCTCCCTGCCCGCCGGAGTCGCCCGGAGATCCCAATAAAGTCGGTACTGGTCACCACGCTTCCTGCCTCGTGTCGGTCGAGCGCCTGCCTGCCTCCATGGGTCAGGGTCCCACAACCGGGGTCGCACATCTGGTGCCGAAACCCGGGAGGTTCGGGCTGCTGGGCTCCCCACAGCCCCCCTCCCCCGGCGACCCCTCTGGATCTGGCTGATCTACACTCTGAGTAAGGTAGGACCGATTTTATTACTCTTTCCCTGCCTTACCTTTCCTTCCCTGTGGGGTGCACGGCAGTCCCTCCCAACTCCAACTCCACGGATCTCTCACCAAGCGCCGGCCGGCCCAAGTACGATCCTCCAACCAGGCTCCAGGAGCCTTTTGGAAGCGCCGGACAGGGGACACCCTCTCTGACTCTTTCTCTCTCCAATTCTCCGGGTATTTGTAGTGTTCGGGGGACGCCTTGTCCTACATTTACTCTCTCCAATTCTCCGGGTATTTGTAGTGTTTGGGGGATGCCTCTTCCTACATTTACTCGGTAGTTGGCAGGGAACCACTGCCACGCCACCCATGGGGAACGCAGAGTCCAAAATACCCCTTAACACTCCTCTTGGGTGTTTGTTGCGAAATTTTTCGAAATTGGGATACTCGCAAACCTTGAGGCAAAAGAAACTTATTTTCTTGTCTCAAGTGGCATGGCCTCAGTACCAGCTCGATAACCAGTCACATTGGCCCCCGACTGGTACTTTCGATTTCAACATCCTTCGTGATCTTGATAATTTCTGCCGCCGCACCGGCAAAGAACGTGAGGTGCCTTATGTGCAGGCTTTTTGGGATCTCCGTACCCACCCGGACCTTTGTTCCACTTGCTCTACTCATCAGGTTATTTTAGCCCAGGTCCCTCGCAACACCTCCTCCACCATCTCCACTACCTCTCCCCCACCTTACTCAACACAGGAAGAGCTGCCTGAACATCTGTCTCCTCCCCCAGCACTTCCTGCCTCAGAGGCCTCGCCTCACCCTTCCCCAACTCCCTCTGCACTTCCTGCCTCAGAGGCCTCGCCTCACCTTTCCCCCACTCCCTCCATGCCTCCTCCTTTGGAGACCGCACCCTGCCTTACCTCCCCGGTAGCAGCCCACACTCGCTCACATCAGCCCACCCTCCTGGCTCCGCTTCGAGAGGTGGCCGGGGCGGAAGGTTTGGTTAGGGTACACGTCCCTTTCTCCCTTCAAGATCTAGCACAAATAGAAAAGTGCTTAGAATCCTTTTCCGCCGATCCATCTACATACATAAAAGAGTTTAAGTACCTCACTCAAGCTTATGACCTCACCTGGCATGACATTAGGGTCATCTGCACCTCTACCCTAACGGCCGAGGAACACGAGCGTATTCTGGCTGCCGCCCAACACCAGGCAGACAAAGATCATGCCATAGACAATCAAATTCCTTTAGGCCCTGAAGTTGTCCCCAATGAGGACCCGCGGTGGGATTATCAGGCAGGACGGGGCTCTGATATACCCAGGCGGGACCGCATGATACGGTACCTCCTTCGGGGAATGGAGGCTGTATTGAACAAGGTAGTCAATTATGATAAATTAAGAGAGGTCACCCAATTCCCAGATGAAAATCCCGCTCTTTTCCTAGGCCGCCTACAAGAAGCTCTAGTCCGATATACTCGACTAGACCCTATATCCCAAAATGGTGGCCGTACCACGCCCTTAAGATGGTGGCCGCCTTACACTTTTAATCCTATCCTGTGCCTCGCCCTTAAGATGGTGGCCGCCTTACACTTTAATCCTATCCTGTGCCTCGCCCTTAAGATGGTGGCTGCTTTATACTTTTAATCCTATCCTTCTTTCTTTCTGCCTAATTCCAATGCCATAGTCCTAGCTTCCCATTTCATTTCCCAGTCTGCCCCCAATATCAGGAAGAGACTAAAAAAGGTAGAGGAGGGCCCGGAAACCCCCATACAAGACCTGGTAAACATGGCCTTTAAAGTTTTTAATGCCAGGGAGGACACAGCTGAGGCAGCCCGCCAAGCCCGAATGAAGCAGAAGGTCACCTTGCTTGCTGCTGCCCTGAGGCCGACAGGAAACCCAAAGCCAGGGAACCCAAAGCTAAAAAGCAACTCCTGTCCTCCTCCTGGAGCATGCTTTAAGTGTGGCAAGGAGGGACACTGGTCCTCGACCTGCCCCCAGCCTCATCCGCCCACTAAGCCTTGCCCTATTTGCAGCTCATGGGACACTGGAAGTCGGACTGCCCCAACTTGCCCAGGGTCCCGGCCCCTCCAGGTCAGTGCACTGGACAGCAGGGGGCAGCCGCTGGGAGCCTGGAACCTGGTCACGCAACCCAAGACCCAGGCACCCAGAATTCCCCATTCCCGGAATTACTGGGGCTGTTGGACGAATAGTGGGGCCCTGGCTCCCCAACTCCGGTTACCCTTGCCGAGCCCAGGGTTATACTCAAGGTAGCGGGTACATGGGGGCTACCTATTCTGTGCTCCCCACTTTTTCTGGACAAATCATTCCTTCCCAGGTCTCTATTATGGGGATTGACGGAACTCCTAGCACCCCAGGCCAAACCTTGCCACTTACATGCTCATATGGCCCTACCCAGTTTACTCACTCCTTCTTGGTAATTCCATCTTGCCCAGTGCCTTTACTGGGCTGAGATATCCTCTCCAAACTAAATGCCAGCATTGCCTTCTCCCCAACCGTTCAGGGTGATTTCCTCTTACTGGCCTATGCTCCCGAACATCCACAATCCGTAGACAGTCTACGTGCCCTCCTCCCCGAGGTTAATCCCCAGATCTGGAATATAGACAGTCCCACGGTGGCAACACACCACCAACCCATTAAAATCCTCCTCCAAGAACACCCCCCTAGGTTCCTTTGCCATCCTCAATTCCTCATCTCTAAGGCTCACCACATTGGCCTCAGACCCATCATTGAGCGGCTTAAACGCCGTGGCCTCTTAATCCCTATAAACTCCCCCTGTAACACCCCTATCCTTCCTGTCCGCAAACCTTCAGGGCAGTATAGGTTAGTCCAGGACTTACGTCTTGTCAACGTGGCAGTTATTCCCATACACCCAGTTGTTCCCAACCCCTACACATTACTCTCACACATCCCCCCCGGACACTGCCTACTTCTCGGTGTTAGACCTTAAAGATGCATTCTTCACCATTCCTCTTGACCCAAGCTCATACTTCATCTTTGCCTTCACCTGGGAAGATCCCCTTACGGGAATCTCCCAGCAACTCGCGTGGACGGTCCTCCCTCAGGGGTTTCGGGACAGCCCCCACTTGTTTGGACAGGCACTAGCCCATGACCTACTCAATTGTGACCTTACACCCTCGTCAGTTCTCCAATATGTGGACGACCTGCTAGTTTGTTCCCCCAACCGCCCCGAGTGTATACAGGCCATCACTGCTCTCCTGAACTTTCTAGGGGGCAAGGGGTACCGGGTGTCCCCTAGTAAGGCCCAAATGGCCTCATCCTCAGTCACCTACTTGGGGTTACAGTTAATGCCCGGGAAAAAGTCCATCACGGTTCATCGGCTACAGGCTCTTAAAACTCTCCAGCCCCCACAGTCAGCCCAGGAAATACTCTCTTTTTTGGGCTTGGTTGGGTTTTTCTGCCACTGGGTACCTAATTATGCGGCCCTAGCCAAACCTCTGTATCAGGCTGCATCCGACACCCCCACGGGACCGCTCTCTTCCCAGGGCATGGTTACCCAGGCCTTCTGAACACTCCTCAAAGTTTTATATACATCCACCAGCCTAGCCTTGCCCAACCCCGGCCTGCCCTTTCACCTGTACACAGATGAAAAGTCTCACACCACAGTAGGAGTCCTAGCGCAGCCAGTGGGAAACACCCTCTTGCCAGTAGCCTACCTTTCCAAACAACTCGACCCCACTGAAAGGGGGTGGCAGCCATGTCTCCGCGCCTTGGCTGCGGTGGCTTCCCTTACCACTGAGGCTCTTAAAATCAACTTACAGCTTCCCCTTCAGGTGTTCTCCCCCCATAGGCTAACTGAACTTCAGAAACAGTTACCACCCATCTAATCCAGGACATCATACCTCGCTTCGGACTCCCAGCCACCATCCAGTCTCATAACGGTCCGGCCTTTGTCTCCAAAGTTACTAACACTGTCTCTACCGCCCTAGGAATCCAGTGGAAATTACACACCGCCTACCACCCACAGTCCTCCGGTAAGGTAGAGCGGGCCAATGGCCTCATCAAAGAGCAGCTAACGAAACTCATGCTAGAACTTCGCCAGTCTTGGGTAACCTTGCTTCCCATTGCCCTCGCCTGACTAAGAGCAGCCCCTCGGGGCCCCTCACAGCTCAGCCCGTTTGAGCTGTTGTACGGCCGTCCTTTCCTGCTCTCAACCCCTCCACCTCCCGACGCCGCTCCCTTAGGAGGGTACCTCCCCTATTTTACCCTTCTCCAGAGTCTCCTCCGTGAACACGCTAACGCCTCTCTTCCCCAGCCTACCCAGCCATCTGAACAATCCCAAAAGGTCTCCCCAGGGGACTCAGTCCTTGTTAAATCCTTGTCCCCAAAACCTCTCACTCCAAGGTGGGAAGGCCCGTACACGGTCATCCTCACCACCCCTTCTGCCATCAAAATAGCTGAAGTCCTGTCCTGGATTCACCTTTCTCGGGTAAAAAAGGCTCCCCATGGAACCCTCTCAAGTTGGAAGGCTGTTCCTATTGGCCCTCTATCTGTCAAACTTACCAGGGCATAGTGGTCGCACCCCTTACATATGGAGGTTCTACCTAACTGAAAACTATACCAAAACCTCCTTCATTTGTGACACTCCCCCATACAGCCACAATCGTCTTCAGCTGATGCCACAGCGTGGTGGTCTTCCTCTATGTATACCCTCTTATCCCCGTTAATCGGGCCCCTGGTAATCGTCTGTTTAATTTTACTCATTGCTCCTTGTTTCCTGCAGTACCTGCGGCAGCGCTTCCAGGAGCTTACACGTGTTACCATTCACCAGATGATGCTCCAGCCAATGCCTAACCTCCATCAGCCGGAATATCACCATACTCCTCTCCAGACAGCCTAAACTCCTACCCCCCACCCTTTCGCCGCCCCAAAGTCAGCAGGAAGTAGCCAGAAGGACAGCCGCCGCCCCTTTTCCCTCTTTAAGGAGTTGGGAATGTCTGGTAGGGGACTTTTGGCCCCGTTCCCCGGCCATGTGGAAAGGGCCTAATTCCCGACAAAGGTAGCCCTTCCTCCCCTGCAGGGAGGGGCCCTTATCTCATTTCATCCAGGCCCGGCCCGAGACCAGCAACCTTCCCGCCCGGCCGGTCACTGAACCAATCACCATCCACCCCGTCAGCTCTCCCGTAACCTCGCCTCCCACAAACTCCCGCCCAGCAGGTTTCCTGCCTAGCAACCAACCTGGCCAATCACTACCCACCAGGTCAACTCCCCCTAGCCTATCACTACCTGCCAGATCAGCTCTCCCGCCGCCCCAGGCCCTCTGCCCCTATAAAACAGATTGAACAAAGAAAGCGCGCGCGATTCCTCCCTGCCCGCCGGAGTCGCCCGGAGATCCCAATAAAGTCGGTACTGGTCACCACGCTTCCTGCCTCGTGTCGGTCGAGCGCCTGCCTGCCTCCGTGGGTCGGGGTCCCACAACCGGGGTCGCACACAAAGCAAATCATCTTGGTTTTGTCTGAAGTCACTGTTTATAATGGTTCTCAAATTTGGTTGCATATTAGAACCATCTGAGGGGCTTTTAAAAATCCTATACCTAGCTGCACCATTTAATATGAGTCTCTGCGAATGAATCTAGGTGTTAGCGTTTTCAAAAGTTTACCAGGTAATTTGAATAGACAGCCAAGTTTGAGAAGCAGTTGTTTAACCAGATCCATTAGCAATGTTCATTCCACAGTGGTAAGGTTGGAAAACACTGTCCCATTTGGAAATGAGCAGTCACTACAGATGGCAATAGAACTTATTTTTGATTACTCAGAATGCTGGACATCTAGTTTGCAGTTAAGCCAATTTTTAGTGCTTCCATGTTTTTCTCTGCCCTATAGACGCCATTATCATCTCTACCTAAAAGTAAACAAGAATCATCTAGAAATGACAACACTGTATTTACCTTTCTATTAGTGGGTAGAGGAGTTCCCTGTGGTTCTTGCCCCTGATTTTTCATTAGAATCAACTGCAATATTTAAAGTACCAATGTAGGGCCCTAATCTCAGAAATGCTGGTTCAATTTGTGTAGAGCTATGATTCTTAATTCATCACCTGAAAACTCTTTAGAAATGCATATACACCATGGAATACTATGCAGCCATAAAAAACAATGAGTTCATGTCCTTCATAGGGACATGGATGAATCTGGAACCATCATTCTCAGCAAACTGACACAGGAACAGAAAACCAAACACCACATGGTATCACTCATAGGCGGATGCTGAACAATGAGAACATGTGGACACAGGGAGGGGAGCATCACACACTGCAGTCAGTTGGGGGGGACTAGGGGAGGGACAGCGGGGGGTGGGGAGGGATAACGTGGGGAGAAATACCAGATATAGGTGATGGGGGGAGGAAGGCAGCAAACCACTTTGCCATGTATGTACATATGCAACAATCCTGCATGATCTGCACATGTACCCCAGAACCTAAATAAAAAAAAACAAAACAAAAGAAATGCAAATTCTCAGGCCCTATCTCAGATCTGCTGAATCAGAAATTTGGATAAAGAAGTGGATAGGAGCAGAAATCTATGTTTTAATAAGCCCTCTGGAGAATGCTGATGCTGCTGAAGGTTGAAAACCACTGGTCTACACAGGGCACAGCTTTCAGTGATTTCTTTGGAAAGTTCCACAGGTGTTTCTACTGCACACCCTAGGTGGAGACTCCTGGGTTAAAGAGTACTGGCTTGGATATTTGACATGTGTCCTTTAATTTTGATTTCCATGCTCTCCCAGTTTCCAATCCTCCATGAGAAGCAGAATGCGATTCACTGGGTTGAGTCTGAGAACTCATAGAATATTTGTGTTACATTGAAAAATAACAGACTTGATGTTGGTGTGTCCAAGCCTTTTTAACAACTGAATTAGATCAGCAGTGAAATCCATCTAACTATTCACTCGAACATTTGTCAATAAAATTCCCTGTACTCATCATCCCTCCCCCCACCAAACAGACTTTCCACCAAAGTAAAATAGCCAGTTAACAGTGACTCTGTAGCCAAATATAACCATCTATTTTTTGATAGGATAAAAGAGACATGAATATAATGAGTATTCTTTATTTTGAAAGGGGCCTTTAGGTCAAAATTCCATGCTTCAGTTCAGTGTCCCTCTCATCCTTCAAAAAAACTGTAATAGTTTAAAAATCTCAGGGATTTTATTTGTGCAATGATGATATTTAGAATTCTAAATTCCAGAGACTGCATGAAAGTCTCTGGCAAGATATATAATCAATGGAATCTTTATATGTATATCAATTCATACATTACATAAAAGAGGTTATTGTGCAATGACTAATGCCTCAAAGAGTGGCAGACAGACTGACTGTTCTCTTGTCCTACATTTGACTGGGCCTGGGGGTAGAGGGGAAGGTATCACCTCCTGTGGAGTGCTGAAAATACTTCATGAGAAAGGAAACGATCCTATTGCTCAGTTTATGTCTCTGAGAATCTTTGATAAGTTGTTGGTGTGGTACAAAAGATCTAACAGCCTTAGACAAGAGGAGCAGCTGAGATTGCAAGCATGCCTCTCTTTATACAGGTACCAAAGTCAAAAGAGCTGTTCACTCACAGAGAGCCAGGGGACGCAATCAGTTTACTGAAAGTTTACCTCGAGGACAGTAGATGTCTGGAGCCCATCGGTTGCACTCATAATTGTCTGCTGCCTTTTCACAGGTGAAACATTTAAATCCACCAGGATATGGTGTGGCTACAAAAAACAAGAGAAAAGATTAACTTTTAGACAAGGCACAGAATCCTGTGAAGTTAGACATTTTCATTAAAAATAAATTCTCAAGACAACTTAGCTGTTTCTTAAACATTCAACTACTATATGACCCAGCAGTTTCACTCCTGGGCATTTATCCCTGAGAAATGAACCTTGTATTCATGCAAGAATCTGTAAACGAATGTCAACAGCAACTTTATTTGTAATAGCCCAAAACTGGAAATATCCTTGATGTCTTTCAGTGGATGAATGGCTAAACAAACTGTTGGACATCCACACTATGGAATGTTAGTCAGCAATAACAAGGAATGAACTACTAGTACTTCTAACAACTTGCGTGAATTTTCAGGGAATTATTTGGAGTTAATAAAGCCCATCCCAAAACGCTATATGCTGCATGGTTCCATTTATATGACATTTTTGAAATGATTAGTGGTTGTTAGCGGCTAGGGATGGCAGAGGTAGGGGGAGGGGTGGGGAGAGAGGTAGGTTTGGGGCCAGGAGGAGGGACTCTTGTGCTACTGTGAAACTCCTGAGTCTCGACTGTGGTGGAGGATACACAAACCTACACATGATAAAATTAAGTAGAACTAAACACACATACATACACACAAAATAAAACTAGGGAAATCAGAATGACATTAGAATGACATTGGTAGATTGATTATATCAATATTAATATATCGGTAGTGATAGTATGCTATATATATATATATATATATATATACTTTTTTTTTTTTTTTTTTTTTTGAGTTTTGCTCTTGTTGCCCAGGCTGGGGTGTGGTGGTACAATCTTGGCTCACTGAAACCTCCACCTCCCAGGTTCAAGTGATTCTCCTGCCTCAGCCTCCCAAGTAGCTGGGATTATAGGCATGCGCCACCACACCTGGCTAATTTTGTATTTTTAATAGAGATGGGGTTTCACCACGTTGGCCAGGCTGGTCTTGAACTCCTGATTTCAGGTGATCCATCTGCCTTAGCTTCCCAAAGTGCTGGAATTACAGGCATGAGCCACCACACCCAGCCTGTGCTATAGTTTTTCAAAATGTCACCACTGGGATAAACTGGATAATGAATCTTACTGTATTTATTTCTTGAACTCCTGGCCTCAAGGAATTCTTGAGCGTTGGCCTCCCAAAGTGCTGGGATTATAGGCATGAACTATCACACTTAGCCTCACTGCACTATGTCCTAAAATTGCATATAACTTTAAAATTATCCCAATGAAATTTTTAATCAAAAAATGCATTCTCTGGATTTCTAGTAACTTATGTCAACTTACATACATATGTGAACATGCAAATAAAAATATTGGGTTGAGTCATCACAAAATTTCCTGATGTTTGACCATTTCAATCTACAAAAGTGGCAAATTCTCTGGTTCACTGTATCATTTTTATCTGTTCAGATCTGATGTTGTTATGAATCTCTGGAGATGCTTAGCATCAGCTAAGAGAAGAGTCTTCAGTGCTAAAATATGTGTTGCCCATGCAGAGGTGACCTTCTTCAGGTGCCTCTGGGACCCAGGTCCATAGGAGCTGGATACTGAGACATTAGGATGAGGCATCAGGGGCTAGGCACCAGCTCTAACCTGAGGACTAGGCCATTCCAGGAAGCCCCACTTATCTCTTCCCACAGCTCCCACTGGTGTGTTGCCTCTTCCTGCCTTCAGAAGGAACTCTCCTCCAAGTGCTTGTATTCTTCATCTATAAGCTCAGGTGTGGAGGGTCACATAAGAGTCATGCTCTGGAGATTGTCAGGGGCACCCAGGGCCTTCTCTCCACAAAAAAGATGAGGCTCACTGAGGAATGTCAGGCCCAGCTGTTCTTTGTCCTTATCACTGATGTGCATTTAATTGCTTCTTAGATCTAATCATTTGCTTGCTTCACTACTTAAAGTTTTGCCTTTCATAAACAAAACTTGTTTTTTTTTAATTTGTAAAATTACCTGGCCTATTTGAAAGTTGCAAACACTCAAACACTTCATCTGCAGGAGCCAACTGTTCTCCCTAGCAGATGGCTGAGCCTGCATATCCCACTGGTGGAAATAATCATCTCAGGGTAAATTGCTCTGCCCACATGGAACCAATTAGGTATGTTATCAAAAATAAATGAAGGAAAAGGCAGCAGCTTAAGGCCAGAATGAGGGACCAGATATCACTTTGATTTTCACCTTGCCAAGAATAGCTGCCCATCCATGTACTTGCTTGCAATGCTTTACAGAGCTGACTGTGACAATATCAAACAATGTATCATGATGAAAAGTCATAAAATGTCTAAAAAAGACAAGTAACCAGAACCTTTTTTATGTGCCCATTTGTCATCTAGATGATTAAGAATCTTTCTTAGTCTCTAAGTCTCTCCATGTAGTTGGTAACTAAAATTCATAAACAGAATGATAAATAAAGTGCATAGATCATTTTACAAAATAATGGAAAGCAGCTTAGACAACGCATCCAACCACTCCATTGTCATGAGGAAATTTTAAAAGGAAATGTCATATAATTGTGATAAAGAGAAGTAAAGTGTTTTGTAAACTATGAACAAATCCTTTTTATATCTTCACATTACCCACCTATAGAAAAATGGGTTACATTTGAATTGAAAGGTTCTATTTAGGCAAGTGCAGGTAAACCTTGTTGTATCACACTTCATTTTAGCACACTTTGCAGATACTGTATTTTTTACAAATTGAAGTTTTGTGGCAATCCTTCATTGAGAAAATCTATCAATGCCATTTACCCAATTGCACGTGCTCACTTCATGTCTGCGTCACATTTTGGAAATGCTTGTGATATGTCAAAATTTTTCATTGTTTTTTGTGTCTGGATGTTGACTTGTGATTAGTAATCTCTGAAATACGATTATAATTGTTTGAGGGTACCACAAACTGCACTCACATAAAATGGTGAACTGAAAAATGTGTATGTATTGACTGCTCATCAACCTGCCATTCCTCTCTCTCCCTCTCTCTCCCTCTCTCTGCCCCAGACCTCTATATTCCCTGAGATACAACAATACTGAAATTAGGCCAATTAATAACCCTACAGATTCCTCTAAGTGTTCAGGTGAAAGGAAGAATAACACAGCTTTTACTTTAAATCAAAGCCTAGAAATGCTTAAGATTGGTGAGAAATACATGTTGAAAGCAGAGACGGGCTGAAAGCTAGGCCTCTTGTGCCAGTTAGCCAACTTGTAAATGTAACAAAGGTTCTTTAAGGAAGTTAAAAGTGCTACTTCATTGAGTACATTAATGTTAAGAACGTAGAACAGTCTTTTTGCTGATATAGAGGATGTTTGAGTTGTCTGAATAGAAGATCAAATCAGCCGCAGCACTCCCTTAAGCCAAAACCTAATCCATGGCACAGTCCTAACTCTCATCAGTTCCATAAAGGTTGAGAGACAGGAGGAAGCAGCAGAAGAGAAGTCTGCAGCTAGCATAGAATAGTTCATAAAGTTTAAGAAAAAAATCCATTTCCATACCACAAAATCATAAGGTAAAACAGAAAGTGCTAATGAAGAAGTTACAGCAAGTTATCCAGAAAATCTACCTAAGATCACTGGAGATGACAACACTAAACAGATTTTCGGCGTAAACAAAACAGCCTTATATTGGAAGTAGATGACATCTAGGACTTTCATAGCTAGAGAGGAAAAGTCAATGCCTGGCTCCAAAGGACAGGCTGATTCTTTTGTTAGAGGCTAATGCAGCTGGTGACTTTTAAATTGAAGCCAATGCTGAGTTGCCATTCTTAACATCCTTGGGACTTTAAGAATTATGTTAAATCTACTCTGCCTGTGCTCTCTAAATGGAACAACAAAACCTGGATGACAGCACATTTATTTACAGAATGGTCTACTGAGTATTGTAAGCCCCTTGTTGAGATCTACCGCTCAAAAAGAAATTTCTTTCAAAATACTACTGCTTATTGGCAATACACCTGTTCACTCAAGATCTCTGATGGAGATCTACAAGGAAATTAATGTTGTGTTCATGCCTGTGAAACCAACATCCATTCTGTAGCTGATAGATCAAGAAGCCATTTTGACTTTCAAGTTTTATTATTTAAGAAATATGTTTGTAAGCCCATAGCTGCCATAGGTCATGAATCCAGTGACAAATCTGAGCAAAGTAAATTTAAAAACCTTCTAGAAAGGATTAATCATCTAGATGACATTAAGAACATTTGCGATTCATAGGAGGAGGTCAAAATATCAACATTAACAGCACTTGGAAATACTGATTCCAACCACCACAGATGACTTTGATTTCAGCAGAGAAAGTAACTGCAGATGTGGTGGACACAGCAAGAGAACTAGAATTAGAAGTGGACTCTGAAAAGGTGACTGAATTATTGCAATCTTGTGATAAAAGTTACATGAATGAGAAGTAGGCTTCTTACAAATAGCAAAGCAGTTTCTTGAGATGGAATCTACTCCTTGAGAAGATGCCGGAACACTGTTGAAATGATAAACGATTTGGAACATCATAGTACTGTTGATAAAGCAGTGGCAGGGTTTTAAGAGGATTAATTCCAATTTTGAAAAGTTCTGCTATGAGTAGAATGCTGTCAAACAGCATCACATGCTACCGATAAATCCTTCTGAAGGGCAGAATCAGGTGATGTGGTAAACTTCGTTGTTGTTTGTTGTTTATTTTTAAAAATTGCCACAGCTACCCGAGCCTTCAGGAACCACCACCTGATCATTCAACAGCCATCAACATCAAGGCAAGACCCTCCACCAGCAAAAAGATTGTAACTCACGAAAGACTCACATTATCCTTAGCATTTTTAGCAATAAAATCTTTTTAAATGAAGATATGTACATTGTTGGCTGAGCACGGTGGCCAACAATGTAATTTGATTGATTACAGGTCAATGCCTGTAATCTCAGCACTTTGGGAGGCCAAGTCAGGTAGATAGCTTGAGCTCATGAGTTCAAGACCAGCCTGAGCAACATGGAGAAATCCTGTCTCTACTAAAAATACAAAAATTAGCCAGGTGTGGTGGCACACACCTGTGGTCCCAGCTACTCAGGAGGCTGAGGTGGGAGGATCACTTGAGCCCAGGAGGCAGAGGTTGCAGTAAACGGAGATTGTGCCACTGCACTCCATCCTGGGCCACAGAGCCAGACCCTGCCTCAAAACAAACAAACAAAAAGAAACATACATTGTTTTTTAGACATAATGCTATTCCATACTTAATAGACTATGGTATAGTGTAAACACAACTTTTATATGCACAAGGAGACCAAAAAATTTGTGTAACTCTATTGTGATAATTGCTTTGTTGTGGTGGTCTGGAACTGACCCTGCAATAATCTCTAAGGTATTCCTGTACATGTCTGAAGAATTTAAAAAAAAAAAAAAAAAAAAGGTTCTCAAACTCCAAAGCCATGTGATACTCTTGCAGATATTATAATTAATCATATAAAATATTTTAGGAAATTGTCCTGAATGGATACATTTAAAAAGTTTCCCCATCAAGTTTAAAATATTATATAAACAACTTTCAAAGACTGCACTTTAAAATAGCTTGTAAAATTTGAAGTGGAATGATCAAAGTAGACATTTTGGAAAAAAAAGGATATAAAGCATTTGTCAAAGAATAGAATTTCTCAAAAGAATGATCACCATATTCCAAGGTTTATGGCTGCAAGCTACCCGGACCACTTCAGTTTGCATGACTGATTCACTGGGGCATCCAATTTTATCTGTCTGTCACTGCAGCCAGTAAAATTTTGGCTGGAATATTGAATTAGTTATTCCTGGAAACTTTCCCATCAAAGAGATAAATTAAGAACTCTGAATGAAAATTGGCAATCCAACTACTCCAAGAACAAACTTACTGAGACCCTAACACTAATAAGTTGTAGTGTTCTCAAATTTGAATTACTTAATAGACTTTTCAAAATGATCTTTTGTGAGACAAGTGACATACTAAATTAAACACTTATTTCTTATATAAGCAGGCCTGGATTCTGAAATTAACCCAAAGTATATTGAAATTTAAACAGGAATGGGAACTAAAATACTATGGCAGCAAAATGAATTTTTGGTTAAATTCATTTATCTCAGTTTGTCAGCACATATCATTGACAATTAACCAAATTATCTCATTTTTGGTGAGTTTGTTTTTAAAATCTACAGCTCCATATCTGTGCACATTCTCAATGGCTACTTTAATATTTGCTTATAGGAACTTTTATCGACATCTTGGCAGGTAATACTGATTTGTCATTAATCAGGGTGTGATTATTCACTAATCTCTGCAAACATACTGCTTTAAGTGGATAATTAAAGTATAATACCAAGTAAATGGTTAAATTCTTCCCTCTTGAGATATTTTGCCAAAAATAGGGTCTACAGATGAACAACTATCTCCAGTAACTTGCTAATTGATACTGCATCTGATAAAGAGGGTTTTTTTTTTTTTTAAAAAAGGACGGAAAGAGGTTCCTAAGAGATGTGCTATTTGCTTCTTTGTTACTTCAAAGCATTATAGAGCAAGCAGAGTTTCAAATTGTTGTGGCCCCAGCTGTGAATGAATCTAATTTGGCTCTTGATCACAGAGTTAATAAGCTCAGTACTCTGTATTTCAGGGCATAAGTCCTTGGTCCCTTAAGAGAGGTGATTGTAAAGAAAAAAAGAAACGCCAAAGTGCCCAGTTACTTCCTGTAAAATAATCTGTCCATTAACTCTTGTGGTCAGCCGTAGTTCAACCGACCATAATTCATTTGTACGGTATCAGAAAAGATTTAGTCTTTGTTTCCATCTCTTGCAACTTTTGCCTAGACAAAGGCCTTCAGTTACCAAAACCGTGATGAGAACAGGCTTGTTTTGAAAGGTACGCTGACGTGTAATGCATCCAAACATTTTTCTATTCTTACCAAATTAACTTCCATTGTTTTTGAAAACTGGACACAAATATAAAAATTCTAGAAATCTGATAAATGTATCTTTTCTCAGTCCACTTGGCAACAAAATATTGTAAGTATAGGTTTAATATGAACATAATTCTGATAGAAATAAATACATTATCTGGTCCCTTCCTAGAAAGTCCTCTTATTCTCTAAGACTTAAGTAGTATAGTCTGAACAAACTTATTTGGCTCTCTACATGGGCACAAACAAGCCCCCACAGGAATACAGCTCTTTGGTGCACACGATTAAGGAAAGATTCAAAACATGCAACCAGAGGAAAATTGGATATTCTTAAGAAAGGTTTCTTTCTATTCTAAGGAAAGAAATGGAGGCCAAGAATAGGTTGTAGCCACTTAGTATATTAATCTCTGCTATCTCTTATGATATCTAACTACCACATAAGCAGCTCCATTTCTTTAAATAGTAACTCTTGTTTTGAAAGTTTTTATTTGATTTGGTATTTTAATCATAGGCTGGGAAGAAATTCATTGTTCACATAAAAAAAGCAAAGAAAGGCCGGGCGCGGTGGCTCAAGCCTGTAATCCCAGCACTTTGGGAGGCCGAGGCGGGTGGATCACGAGGTCAAGAGATCAAGACCATCCTGGTCAACACGGTGAAACCCCGTCTCTACTAAAAATACAAAAATTAGCTGGGCATGGTGGCGCGTGCCTGTAATCCCAGCTACTCAGGAGGCTGAGGCAGGAGAATTGCCTGAACCCAGGAGGCGGAGGTTGCGGTGAGCCGAGATCGCGCCATTGCACTCCAGCCTGGGTAACAAGAGCGAAACTCCGTCTCAAAAAAAAAAAAAAAAAAAAAAAAAAAAAAAAAAAAAAAAAAAAGCAAAGAAAAACTCAACTCAACGACAGCAAATCACACCAGGATTATAGAAGAGAATGTTATTGAGGACAGTGTTTCAGATTTGAAAGCCATCAAGTTTCTCCCTTTTAAATGCTCAGAAACTTCAAAGATTAGGAAACCAGAGAGCAAAAAAGATTAGTCATGGGAGGCTGAATTTTCCCAACCTGGGTTCCAATCTCTCCCTAGTTAGTATCAGTGATGGCTGTTCTGGGCATCTGAATGATGAGAAATGAGCTTCTGTTCGTCTGGTATAGAAAATGTGTGTGTCTGCTCATACCTCCAGCATCACCACGTTTCTCCTTCAGCAGGTTCCGAGCTTCATGTTACATATTGTAACATTAATGAAATGTGGCTCACTCACTGACCCAAAGAACCCTGTTTGTGCCTTCATCTACAAAGTGAGGCGACTATGTAAATAATTCAAAATCAAACTAATCCCATACTTCCCTCATTTTTTATGGTCTATGTTCAACAGATATCTGTTTATTTGTAGAGACGACATCTTAATATGGTCTTATGCTCAAGGGCAGAGAACCATGCCATCTAAAAAATCAAAATGTGAAAACACACACCACAACTCCTAAAATAGTTCAAAGAAATGAGAAACTAATATTGATTTAAAAGTGGACAGAATAAAAGTTTTGGCCAAGTAGGAGCCATTCATAGTAACTTCACTCTAACCAGAATTTATACAGTACTCCCATCATAAGTTACGGAGGGAGACTCTAAAGAGAACTTGGACCCTGGTCTGCTGGTTAATCATCTACTTATAATCTCACTTAGGAACAACTTCTATCCTTCTCCATGTTTCAAAACCATATCAGAAAACCTCACCAATACTTTCTTTTACTTTTATTTGCATTTGTTTTATTTTGCATTTATTCCCATGCCATACGTTTTTGTTTATTCAGTTTCTTCTGGGATATTTTTTTCTTCTGTGCAACCTCCTATTCTGGTTTAGGAACAATTTGATTCTTTTTAGTAAGGGTCACCAGGGAGCTGGTTCAGCAGTGCATCTTGGATGCCCTGCTTACCTGGATAGGCTCAATGACCAGTGAATCTACATCTAAACCCTTAAGTAGCAGCATAACTCTCTGCATTTCAAAGCATGTGCAGCAAAAAATCAGCACTCTTTTCAGGCCATTGATCCTGTGTTCAGCCTCACTGTTTGGCCTGGGCACACCTACCAACTCCACCATTGTGGTGTTAGAAAGAGACATTATTTCTGTAAGTGACATCTTTCAGACAACTTAGTAGGTTTTTGTACATGCATACATTTGATGGCCTAGGCAGTTTCACAAGTGTTCATAAAGGGAACATGAAGATTTGAACCCTGATTTGCATGATTTGGTTTTCTGGGTCAAGTCAATAGTGAATTATTTTTACAGATCATCTCACGCCAGTGAGAGGAAGAGGAAGCCCCACTAATTCTTTACATATGGCAAGTTTCTTCTAATCAGGCCATGGCTTTATTTAACTAACAACTGTCATATGAGCAGAACTTTTCCATCAACTTCTCAAGAGCAGGAGTGATTTCCCTCTGGTTGCAACACTCAGTCTTCAAGACCTCCTTCTGAAATTGACTTTCCAAATAGGAGACCACCACGCTGGGCACTAACCTGCCACACTACTGAGGTAGGAGTGGTGTGTGTGTTGTTTGCTTAAATCTAATCACCTTAATTCTGCTTCCTACTCTGTGTGTACAATCAGAGCCTCTGTGTAGGTCTAGCATGGACCTATTTTGCAGCCCAGTAACTACTGAGTCTGTCACTGAAGTTGAGAAAGAACCATACAGAAGCTGATCTGGCAATCAACCCTAAGAGACACAAACCTAGGTTTTTGCTTCATCAAGTCTAATAAAGTAGCATGCCTGTTTGGAGAAAAGATCAAAATGCAATCTAAAAAACAGAACAAATATTAAACAACCTTTTTTCATGCATATTATTAAAATAAAAAGCCTCACAAAACAAGTGGCCAGATGAGTCTTCCATACAATTAATCAGTGGGCACCTGACTATATTGGTGAGAGGGTACAGAAACAATAGACATCTAAAGAAGTTATTTGCTGCCTATTAAAAGTATACTGGAGTTATACCATACTGGAGCAGTGTATTCTCAGCACTCCCAGTTTACTGTCTAAGCCAATGATAATAACAAGAATAATGTAAACAACCATTTGATTGCCAGGTGTGGTATAGGCCTAGTGTTTTACAGATATGATTTCTGCTCTACAAAATAATGCTTCAGAGTATGTATATTACTTTATCACTTTAGAAATGACAAAATTAACACAAAAAATTCTCCTAACATTGAGTATTTCCTATGTCTCAGTGCTAAGTGCTTCATATGCATTTTTAATTTAATCTTCACAATGATAGGGAATTTATTTCAAGTCGAAAGGCCACAAAGCAGCCGAGCTAGTTGCTGACCCAAGGTCAGGTGGACTCCAAGCCCCAAGGCAGTCTGCATACCACCTCTCAGCTAACCCAGAGCATGTAGACATTAAATATTCCAACCACGTGGACTGAAGGAGTCCGCATGGCTGCCTTCACTTTGTACACTATGCAATCCTCAATTTGATTTGCCTTTTTGTTTTCATGCCTATCACAATCCTTGACATACAGTGAACACTCAAACAATATTTGTTGAGTAGAGCATTTCAAAAGAGTAATGCACCTTGGGGCAAAAGCTGAAGGTCAGAATATACACAATACATCCAGCTCTCACCTCAACAGGGGCAATACAGAAGAGGATTCATACAAAGAGACACAATAAATACAAAGATAGAGACCGAAGGAGGAAGTCAAACTGCTGTGTTTCCTAAAGTGTGATCCTTAGAATATCTGTGACAGAAGTACTTGAAGTTCTTGCTCAAAGCAAAAATCCAACGGTACAGCCTGAGATATATGCAAATCAGAAATTCTGGGGCAGAGATCTGGGCATCTATGTTCTCATGCACTCCCTAGATAATTCTTAAACACAGGAAACCAAAAGGAGGCACAAAGCATCGGAAGCTGTGGGAGGAAATTATGCTGAAACTGAGAATTAGATGCACAAAGAGGAAGACCAGCTATTATCTTACCTATAAAGGATTGATCTTTTTCAAACAATCCTCCTTCTAGGATATGGTGGCTCACTTTAATAGCTGATTTAGGGCTGGCATGAGTACAAGGGAAGAGTGTTCAGAATCAGAGTGATTATGTAGAAAACAGAGAAAACAAGCCCAATAATTTGCCTTAAAATAACAACAGAAAAAACTTCCTGTGAAAACATGAGAGTAAAGCATAAAATTTCTTTTGTAAATTACAATGAAATCACTGGAGGTTTTCACTGCACTGAAGGATGCCTTCTCCTGGCTACTTTTTGAACCAGTTAGTTCTTATTGGAAATAAAGTGATAGTTCTGCAGCAAAGAGAACAGTCTTACTTGAAGGGTGGAGGTAGATAATGTCTTTCACTGTGAAGTCCCGTGACTGAGTAGCCTTCAGACAATCTGCCAGCAGGCTCAGGAGCAGGAGCCAGGCCAGAGCAGGGCCAGGTTCCATGGCAGACCGAAGCGTCACTCATACAGAGGGTCTGGGAGCGGGCACTCAGGACGACGGGAGAGAACGTGCACCTGAAAAATGAAGAAAGAATCATCTCAGGAGGTTTGGCAGAGCTTCCGTGCTCATGAAATGGGCTGAGGAGAAACAGGGAGCCGAGGACACAAGGAAGTGGGTAGACATGGTGAGAAACTTTATCAACAGTAATTTTAGAGCACTTAGAACATTTCGGCCCAGATCTAGTCTTAATCAGGTTGCTAAAGCTCCCCTGGTAGCCGTCCCCTCTGATATCTAGCAGAGATGGTATCAAGAGAGACTGAATTTTAATGAAATCCAGCTATTTTTTGCCAGGAGGCCAGGGGATGGCTGCCAGAGTACAATAAAGAAGTCAGGAGGAAAAGCTTAGAAGCATTTCCCTGAGAATGGTACAGGTCAGGCAGGGAGTGCAGGCAGCCGTACTGGGCCACAGTGTCCATGCAAACCTGTACAGGGTAGACTTTCAGATTTGGGAAAACAAATAAATACAGGAAGGCTGACCTCTCCAAAATTAAAAAGTGCCTCCATAACACAAAACCTCCTTAACGTAACTAATATTTGTTGACCAGGTACTACTGAAGTCCTTTATGTATATCCATTGATTCTCCCAGCAAACCCTATGAGGTAGGCGCTATTATTAACCCATTTTGAGTAAACTGGGGCTCAGCTAATAAGGAGCAGAGCTGACTCCAGCCCAGGCAGTGTGGCTTTGGAAGCTGCATTTTTAAACCCTAGGCAATTCTGTGTTCTTCTTAAGACTGACTTAAGGTGTATTTAAAAACTGATAATACCGTGTTATTGCTATAGCATTAAGTGATTATCTACTCTGTCCTTTATTCTGATTGTCCTTTTCACTCAAAATTGAGGAAAATACAAATCTGTAATAAGGCTGAATTGCTCTGTTTACTGGGAATGCAGAGATCTGTCTTAATTCTTATATAGGTACTAGTCTCTTGCCATCTTCATAGTTTCCTATAAAGTTTATTCCTTATGTTCTACTATTTTTCCAAGTACCATTATCTCTATTGCTCTGCAAGGAGTCAAGGTTAGATATTCATTTTATTTTAACCTAGCTGAAAGCCAACAATTTTGATATTTTGTTTAATATAAATATTCAACAAGATTTTTTAAATAGCATAACAAAAGAATTCCAAAATTGCTTTGTAAAAATACATGGGCAAGGAAATACATTATGCAACAGAAACTCAGTAGAGAAAATCAATATGACCCAATGAGATTTAGAATATACTACAAAGCAAAATTAATCAAAACACAATGATAAAAAGTATAAAAATGAATTTAGAAAACAGAACACTCTAAGGAGCCCAGAAATGGACCCAGCTGTTTATATGGTGCAAGCATTGTTCAAAATTATAGAACAGGACAATATTAAATGAATAGTATTATAACTTTCTTAAATATTTTTTTTAAATAACTGAAACCATAAAATACATAATATGCTAAATTGCTACCAGATATGATCATTCTTGGCAAATTGTTAGAAAACAAAGTAGAGCTCTCTTATCACTCGTAACAGCTTGATAATGCCAGCCTTGCTAATTTCACGCTCACTATGTCATCTTCTGTTTTCAATTTGATTCCCCAAGCAAACCTGGCATTCAGGAAGAGAATGGGCTGCTCAATCACTTAATAAATGTGACTGCCAGGCACTGTGCTGGGCACTTAGTTGAAAAATATGATGAAAAAACAAATATCCATGGTATCTCTCCCTTGCAAGTTAGCAGCCGAGTGACAGAGCAAACATCACTTCCTCCTGAATGAATGTAATAGTGCTTCTTTTCACATCCATTCTGGCTTTTCTCTGCCAACATGGTGAGGTTGGTAAGGTGAGGCTGCACATCAGGGACAGGTCTGCACAGCACCCCATAGAGACCTGGGGGCACCATGGCCAATACCCTCATCTCCCAATCTGTAGCAGGGTTCAGTTTGAGAGTCAGAGATCAAAATGGCATGAACATTATAACTGTAAACATAGATGTGTAAACATAATGCACACAGACAAAAGACTGGAGAGGAAAATACAAAATTAAAATAGTAAACACATGGTGTATGAGTTAGCCCAGGCTGCCATAATAAAATACCATAGACTGGAAGGCTTATACAACAGAGATTCCTCACAGTTCTGGAAGCTAGGAAGTCCAAGATCAAGGTATCAGCAGGGCTGGTGTCTCCTGAGGTCTCTCTTCTTGGAGTGCTGATGGCTTTGCCCTGCATGCACAGTCGTGGTGTCACTTCCTCTACTCATAAGAACCCAGTCTGATTGGATGAGGGTCTCAGCTTTATGGCCTCATTTAGCCTTAATTACCTCCTTAAAGGCTCTATCTCCAAATACAATCACATTCCAAGGTACCAGGGGTTGGGCTTCTACGTATGAATTTTGGGGGCACACATTTCAGTCCATTTCAGGTGAGACAGGGGACTGAAAACAGGCTCATAGTGTAAAACTAGGGACTGCAGTACAACACTCTGCTCATAGAATCTAAAAAGAAACCCAAATGGCCAAAAAACCCAAATGGCTACAATTGCTGCTTGAAGCTTTGATCATTTTCTCATGAGGCACCCAGCTCGAAACAAGCAGGGTGCCTCATGAGAAAATGATCAAAGTTCCTGCTTTGCAGCCAGGAACTAAATCAAGTCCCCCACAGCTTTCCTGACTGTATGGCAGTATCTCCATAGGAAAAAAAAAAAAAATTACTTGTATAAAAGATGCTGATGGAGGTCAGGAGCACATTGCCTTGCATCCCCTTCCAAGGCTATGTCCTGTGTGTGCACAGGGTGGTGATCATCATGGATAAAGTTAAAGGGACTATTTCATTGAGTACGAGAGATCCACCTCTACTCATTATAGGAAAGAGCCAGCTGAATTCTTTAGGACTGGTTTGTTTAGCACGAGTTTTCAAATTTGGGAGATTCAAATAATTTTTTTAACCATGAATTTCATGTGTTTAATGATAAATTTCCAAATTCTTAAAGTAGCTGAATCTTTATTCTCCCAACACATTTTACTTGTGAAATTATTTCTTTGGAAAAAAAAGAGTATGTCTTTTCTAGGTTTATGTATAATTAGAAAAAGGACTGAAAGGATAGACACCAAAATAATGTAGCATTTAGGGAGTGTTTTAATATTCATTTACATGTTCAAAACATTTAAATGAGCATGCATTATTTTATAAAGAAAAAAATTTTTAAATAACATTTTTCAAAGAATGAGTTTGAATTTTACTTTTTATTCACAAGTTAGCTTTTCCCCTAAAACCAATGAATATAACCCAAAAATAGTCATAGGTCTTCTAAAATAATAGATTCAATATGAAACAGAATGTTTTCTCTTCTCATCTCTTACCATGCCCTCCCTGGTGTCCTAACACTATTTGGAAGATGCAAGCCTAAGGCAATGAGGGAAAGGGGGAAAAGAGAGATGGAAGTGAAACTAGAAAACAGGAGGCAATGTGCTTGTAGGGTACTGCGCTGCTCACTGCCTCGAAGGATGCCACAAAGGTAGAAGGTTAAGAGGAAGGCCTGCACCTCGGTGTAGCCGGTGTAAGGAGAAAGGCAGAAGTCATTTGCCTGGTTCCTTCCTGCTTGGCTCTCATTGATCAAGTTTCACTCCACAAAGAACTCCCTCCTTCCCCTACACTTCAGCAGCCAGAGTGGAGGGCAAAAACCCAGTGTGGATGGACCTCTGATCAGGAAACAGAAAGAAAGCACCTGGCACAGAAATCTGAGGTTATTTTATTGTATGAACATACTATGCTTATCCATTATCAGATGATAGACATCGGATGATTTTCACTTTTTGGCTATTGTGAATACTGCTGCTGTTAACATTCATGTACATGCTTGTATGCGTTCATACATATTCTGTTTTTCTTGTGCATATGTGCAGGAATGGAACTGCTGGGTCTTATGGTCTTACGTCTTACTTTTGGAGGAACTGCCAAACAGTTTTCCACTGAAGCTGCACCATTTTACATTCCCATGAGTAATACATGTGTTCCAATTTCCCCACATCTGCACCAATACTTCTTTTCTTTTTTAAAAAATTATAGCCATCCTAGTTACTGTGAAGTGTATCTCCCTGTAGTTCTGACTTGTATTTCTCAAGCAACTAGTGATGTTGAACATCTTTTCATGTGCTTATTGGCCATTTGTATAT
Source organism: Aotus nancymaae (assembly GCF_030222135.1). Taxonomy (NCBI): domain Eukaryota; kingdom Metazoa; phylum Chordata; class Mammalia; order Primates; family Aotidae; genus Aotus; species Aotus nancymaae. Next base: position 62,649,379 of record NW_026988442.1, on the reverse strand, counting down.
CTTTTTTGGAGTGATGTCTATTCAAATCCTTTGCCCAATATTTTGCCCAAATATTGTCTAAATATTTTTGAATTGTAAGAGTTCTATATTCTGGATTCTAGACCCTTTCCAGATAAATGATTTGCAAATATCCTCTCCCATCCTGTTCTCTTTTACTTTCTTGATGGAGTCCTTTGATCCACAAAAGTTTTTAATTTTGATGAAGCTCACACATTGTTTTTTATAAACATGAATTTTGTTCCCTTATAAAAGTCAAGACCAACACAGGACTAAAAAAATGCTGACAATGCACAGCAAAAGAACCCGTCTTCTTTGTAGTAGACAAACTGTATTTTCCACCTCTCTTTTCCATGAGAAAAATAGGACGGGCAGGACTGTTTATTCATATCACCAACTGTTTACATTCCTGCAGTAAATCATGAAGCACCACTCACTCTATTAGTATTTTCTAGGAATTGAAAAATGAAAGATGAGTGACATGCATTCACAATTAGCCTAACAGCTACTGAAATACAAGCTCTGATGAGGGGATGTACCTTTTCCTCACAGATTCTCAGTAGCTGATGGAGCTTTAATCCACAAACCTCACAAATGTGATGCTGGACATGTTCAAGTGATATGAAGTCTTTCCTGGGACTTTGATGCTCTTCTACAGAATTTGCAGTGCCTTTGGACTGTTTTAGACGTTTAGAAAAGACATTCTGTTTCCATTTTATGATTTTGCTATTTGAATACGCACCGCAGATCCCATCCCTGAATACAGTTCTCTTTATGAAGAAGTACACTCTCATTTTCACAGCTCTGTGACCTTTCATTTGTTATTTATGAGCTTTTGCAAATCTAATACCACTCTGACAGATTTAATTTGTGCCCTAAATTACCTTTGCATGAGTTACTCAACTGCTGGTTTTATTCCAATGGATTACTTGCTACATTCCGAAACAGAAAAAAAATAATAATAATTCAAGATCTATTGGATTTCCTCCTCTTGGGAGAAAGTTGAGAAGAGTTCCATTCTGAACCTTTACTCTGTGGATGGTACTAGACAATATAAAGGGGGATTTCTACATCAGTCAGAGGCAAAGTGCTAGGACCATAACCCAGGTCAAGTTTTACAAGTCTACACCCTAATTACTATTTCATGTACAGTCTATAAAATGAGATACTTCCACTTAAACTGGTCACTAGAAGAAAATTAAGCATTTTGGAAGCTATCTTAAGAACCAAGTACTAAATTACCAAATCTGAGGACTAAGTCAATATATAAGCAATTGTAAAGTGGTGAACAAATACACATCTAAATATGTTTCAATGCTGCTCAAACTGAAATTTAAAAATTCCTAATACAAGACCAGAATGGAATTCTGAAGCCTAAAAGATCACAATCAATCTTGATTTAATTTTTAATATGGTGGTAACTTAGTTGCCTGAAAAAATTAATACAGTTTCCAAAAGTATAAACTAAAGATGGGTCTTTCTAAAGCTAAGTCTCCTTAAATACACCACTCTGACCACAGGCACCTTTCTTGCAATTTGGGAACTGCTCAAGATATGTCCTAATTTAAAAACTTGTCTGGGGACTGGGTGCTGCAGCTCATGCCTATAATCCCAGCAGTTTGGGAGGCCGAGGCAGGAGGATCACCTGAGGTCAGGAGTTCAAGACCAGTCTGGCCAACATGGTTAAACCCCATCTCTACTAAAAATACAAAAATTAGCCAGGCATGGTGGCAGATACCTGTAATCCCAACTACTCTGAAGGCTAAGGCAGGAGAATTGCTTGAACCCAGGAGGCAGAGGTTGCAGTGAGCCAAGATCGCACCAATGCACTCCAGCCTGGGTGACGGAGCGAGACTCCATCTCAAAAATACATAAATAAATAAAATTGTCTGCTAATTCTTTCACATGTCTCCATTGAGACGTGAAGTCTACATACTGTCATTTTGACTCTGATCCAACCTTACTAACTAGTTGAGCAGAGTGTGGTACAAATGATGCTAATTTCCAAAGCTAGGTCATAGAGGATGATGCAATTTACACCTGATACTCTGGAACAATTATGCTGAAGCTCTGAGCCACCATGTAAGCAGCCTAAGTGCCTTGAGGCTGCCATGCTACAAAGAGCTACTGAGACTTCATCTAAAAAAAGAGAGCTGCCCAGCCAATCCCTAAAGGCTCCAATCCCAGCTCCTCCCCTCTATTCCAGCTCCAGCCAGTTACCTTGCAACTGCATAGAAACTCCCAGAAAAGCCTAGCTTAGCCCTTCTCACATTCCTGACCCACAGAAATAATAAGAGAAAATAAAATGATTGTTACTGTCTTGCAGCTACTAAGGTCTGTGGTAATTTGCAAAGCAGCTATAGATACCTAAACACAAAGAAGTGGAGCAAAAGAGCCAACTAGAAATTACAGTTCAGCTCATGAAGATAATTGAAAATTTAAGGATACATTGACTGTAAAGTACAGAACTCCCAATCAGATAGGCTATAACTAAAACTGTGACTAGTAGGGAAGGGGAAGCATTTTACTGTCTCACCTGACCGTCCAGTTTAGGCATGGCTGGACTTTTAACCTTGTTTTCAGGAATTTTCATCCCTCAACGTTCCTCTGCCCCATTTTTTACTTTTATTCTCATCAGGTCCTCCCAAACTTTGGCCACCAGCAGTTCCAAAAGCATTCTCCAGAAGTCTCTTTTCAAAACGTTTCAAGAGAAGCTCTAAGAAAGGAGGGAGGTCCATTCTTGGACCGAGAATTGGTCCGAGGAATGTGCCATTCCACTTGCCCAGGGCTGCGTCACTAGCATGTAGCTGAAACAAGAGCTACAGTGTCGTCTTTGAAGTCACAAGGTTTGACAGTGCAGGAGGTATTGGTTTCCCACAGGAAATCCTAGGTGTTGCAAGCTGAAGCAGAAGGACTGGATGCTGGGAGAGCAAAACCACAGATGACCACAACAACAACAATACAGAGTTTGAACAACCTCATTAGCCTAGGCATGTAGAATGAAACTAAGGGTTTCTCTGGTGAATATTTCTGCAAATACCAGAAGATAGAAGTGTTCCCTATTGACGGGTTACCTATTGACAAGTAGGAACGTGACCTATTTTCTTCTCTAAAAATGGAATACCACTTCATTACAACTTTTCAAATCAAAATACAAGGTTGAAACAATAAAAACAAAGTTCTAGGGGGCATTTGTAATCCATTCTGCTCGATACTTCCCGCTTCTTATAAGAATGGGTCTTCTGCTAACACCCATCACCTGTTACTATTGAAGAATTTCATGTTTTTACATGGCCCATCCTACTGGCTACTGTTATTTAAGCCAGTGTTGGACATTTTCTCCCAGTCTGGCCATTTAGAAGTCTTCCTGAATATTTTTCAAGCTAGAATGGAGATACAAACCAGTCTTCTTTGGTACAGGAGCCCCCAAGGTGTGACACTCAGGAACATGTGTATGCCATGTTCCTCCCCTCATGGAGGAGGAAGAAGAGAATGAAACTTCTTGGCTAAGAGAAACAGTGATGAGAGAGTCAGAAAAGCCCCAACTGTGTTCAACCCTTGCATTTTTGGCCAATTTTTAACTCTTCCCTTAATTATTATAGAAGCCTTTGTATCCATTCAATAAATCTCCCTTTTGCTCAAGATAGTTTGAGCTGGCATTCTGTCCCTCGCAACCAGGAGCTCTGGCTCCAAGAGTCCTCCAATAGGATCCAGCCACCAGATTAAATTTGTTTTGTAAACAAATATGCTTTTTACATTAATTTTTTTTTTTTTTTTTTTTTTGAGATGGAGTTTCGCTGTTGTTACCCAGGCTGTAGTGCAATAGCGTGATCTTGGCTCACCACCACCTCTGCCTCCTGGGTTCAAACAATTCTCCTGCCTCAGCCTCTCGAGTAACTGGGACTACAGGCACACGCCACCATGCCCAGCTATTTGTATTTTTAGTAGAGACGGGGTTTCACCATGTTGACCAGGATGGTCTCAATCTCTTGACCTCATGATCCACTCGCCTCAGCCTTCCAAAGTGCTGGGATTATAGGCGTGAGCCACCGCGCCCGGTCTACATTAATGTTTCTTTAAGGCATATCAACTAAAGGTTAAAGCTGGTTTTTGAAGTATCAAAAACAGAGAACTAGCCAGAGATGATCTCTCTTGGATTTTATAGACACTGATGTTTCATTTCTACACCTAGAAGGAGAAAGTTATTCACACATACCCAATCTGAACTGAGAATTTACTTGCATAAAAATCAATGATTTTTTAAAAAAAGTTCATTTCTCTTTCTGGAGCTCCTTGACAAGGCTAGAGCTATAGGGAAAAGCTGTCTTTCTCCCTTGCCCCAATTTGATTTAAAGTTAAATTGCATCAAAATACTTCAATTCCTGAAGGGCAAATGATGTCTTGTTGTGTATGTCTGGTAATATATAATCATTTATCATTTAACAATGAGGATACGTTCTGAGAAATGCATTGTTAGGTGATTTTGGTGTTGTGTGAACATCACAGAGTGTACTTATACAAACCTAGATGGTATAGCCTACTACACACTTAGGCTATTGAGTATAGCCATTATAATCTTATGGGATTACTGTTGGATATGCAGTTCGTCGTTGACAAAAATGTCATTATGCGGTGCATGACTGTATCCACAATTCTAAAGGATGTATTTATTCTAGGAGCTATTCAGTTGCTGGTTGTATGCTTGTTTGCTTTCTCCATCAATCTGAAGGTTCTTGAGAACTGACAAGAAGGCATTTACAAGTGCAAATAGCCAGAAGGGAATGGAGTCAAGGAACTCCCAGGCAGGAATGGAACATTAGGTATATGTCAGTTACAGTTGGTCCTTTTTTATTTATTGGCAGGGGGTGGTGGTTTGAAGACATTTTTGCTCTTGTGTCTTTTATTAAAATCTTATGTTTCAGAATGCCATTTTTCATTTTATTTTTTCTAGAAATTTTTACCCTAAAGATATTCCAAAGATGTAGAAGTATAAAATGTACTCAGAAATAATATAATAATTCTAAGTGGACTAAATTGCAGCCAGGTCTATTTTATATGCAAAATAACCTGGTTCCAAATCTAACATTAGATTATTAGGCATATGCTTTATATCCTTTAATCAAAAAAAGAGTTATCTTGGCACTATACAGAGGTAATCATTTCTGTTTCCAAATCTTCAGAAACAAGAAGTGCTAGTAATCAATTATAAAACAGACACTGCCTGCCACGCACCTGTGGAGATATTCTGCACTATTTGGACTGAGTTTTATTGGCAGTGTCCACTGAAAGGTGTTTTGGGCCACTTTGTCATCATTTTAGAGAGCTGGCATGAAGATTCTGTTTGAGGCTTTGAGGTCGGTTCATTCTCCCACCCCACCCAATGTCTTTGGCACTGCCCTGTTCACCCACATTCTTCAGGGTTTTCTGCCCTTCCTGACACCCCTCACCACATTGTCTGAAAGCCAAATGTAAACAAGCCACCCTGAAATCTTTAACCTCTTGATGAAATGTTTCTTCCACTGCTTTGTGTTGACAGAAACCCAGCTCACAGCAAAAACTGTTGTTTCCTTTTGAGCTATTTCCAGTGGAGGGTACTCAGTCTTCCAAGTTCCAAGGATTCTGGGGACAGGAGGAGGCAAGAATTCTCCCTCCCACCATAGTTTACAAATCATGCCCTTTCTTTTTACACAAATTCTCCTCCCCACCTCAAAGCCTAAACCATCTGCCCTTGTAGCTAGCTGTCAAGAAGGGGTTAGGGAATGTGAAGAATATGGCTCACCTACAACTATTAACAAGCACTTAACCTCATCTTGATTCCCACTCAAGATTGGGAAGAACGAACTCATGCTGAATCTTATGTCTGACCTGGCATGGAGGAGGGTTTTCCCTGTGGTTCCAAGAATCTCGACCAAATATTTTTCAAAAATCCTTGAGAGTTGTTTCCATTTGGCCTTTGAAATAATTTAAGTTCAAGAAAGAGTTGTAATTATCAATTTTTTAGGTATGGAGAGTCTTTCCAGAATTTCTTACAGCAGAGAACAGCCAGCCTGTGCTCTTTTTTCTTGTAGGAAAAAGAACAAATATAAAATAGCCAACAACAAAACAATGGCTTATGTAAAAACTCTATGGTAAACCACTATTTGCAAACCACTGGGTTCATTAGCAGCCAACTTCTAAATCTTAACCAATATTTCTCACTTGATAGTGAATATGTTTTAAAAACAAATCTATGCATGTACTCACCCTCCAAATCCGATCAACCAATAAATACCTTGAGCTACACGCAGTATGTCTCCTGTCACCTCAAACATTGTCACAGTTTTATTTTTGTGAAAGGGTATAAGGTTGGCTGAATGAATCTAAACTATAATTTGACTTTTCAAACACATTTAACTTATTAGCACACTTATTTAGAGGAAAGAAGGATTTCCTCATCCTTCATTTGAAGGCAAAAGAATGTATCAAATAAACTCCCAACTCTATATCATTGAGGCAGGAATGCCTCCTTTATAATGCACCACCTTCATTTATAAATCTCTATCAATAATGATAATTAAAGAAGTATATTATTGTGGCAAAGCAAAATATAATAAGATTTTACACAGTCTTCATTCAGGCAGAAAAGGATGCAGGGTTATCAATAAAAGAATTGTCCTTGATAATAGAAAATTTTTGTTTTTGCATCTAAATTAATTTCTTTCTTAGAGAAAAAAAGTACTGAGTAGCCTCTTATGGATAAGAAAATTGTCCTCCTTGTTTTCTGTTTTACATGTTCACTCATTCACCCATTCATCATCCTCTACGAGGTAGGCATAGGTAACATTATCTGTTCTATATGTTGTTAATAGTTCTAACATAATACTCAAATTCTTGAACTCTCTTAGTAAAGTCATTAATGTTATTTTTAAAATAAAAGTCCCCACAAAGGCTGCTCAGAACATGGGAGGAAATGCTGGCTTCTGTTACTTAGTGAAGAGTGAGCATGGTGTGATGTTGTTGTGTCATCCTTAGAACCAAGGCCACATACATGTGAGATGCAGGAAGAGGAGCCAGGTGACATGACTGTACCAGCCCTACACAGGCATTATCCATGAAACCAATAAGACATCCATATTCCTTCCTTTCAACTAGGGCAGCTTTTCTGGAAGAAGTAAGAAAGGAAGAGATGGAGAGAGACAGGGATGACACACAACCTGAGGGGCAGGTGCAAGCTGTGGAATGCCCCAGACTCTCTGATTCAGTGTGATCCCATCGAAGCTTTCCAGTCTCTAACTGACTGGCACTTGGGGCCCAGTTCGGTCTTCAAAACAACCCTAAGATGAACCTTGGGGGAGGGGGTAAAGTGGGAGCTCCAGCGCCTGCCTACCACTTGCCCCTTGACATCTCAGCTTAACCAACAAAGCCACCGTTCACAGGTGTCTAGTGCACCACGCTGCTTCTCATTCAGTGCCTTGGCTTCTGCTGTCATCCTTGTTTTTTTTCCATTCTTTACGGAGGGCTCAGTTCATCTTGTTTAGAAAGGCTCCCATCCCCTCTCCTCACACCAGATCGATCAGGAACCATCTTCTCTGCTCCTGTTTTTGCCTCTACCTATCTAAGGTGGCTAGAGGCATTGTTTTGTAAGGAAAATGGGCTTTGTATTTTTGACAGATTTGGGCTCAAGTGCCAGCTTTGCCACTTATTAGGACTATGACCTTGGACAGGTTACTTTTCTTTCCTCATCTCTAAAATGAAACTGATAGCTTCTATGCTGAAGGGACAGAATATTAATTAATATATCATGTATAGCTTTCATTAGTTATTATTGCCAACATGTAGAACTGTTAAAATGACATCCTTTTACTAAGTTTTGAGCTCCTTAAGGGCATAAATTTCCTGGACATCACCTGATTTATCTTTAGGTTCGTAGCCCCTATGACATAGGAAGTCTCTGATACCAGATTTCTTGAAAACATGGATTTCATATCAAAGTAGTCATAATACAATAACTGCTCTTATACAGAGGGATGTCTGTGTGCGTTGTGTGCATATTGACATGTGTATGCATGCTACAGAAACTTGGAGGAAGAAAAAAATTGGGGGTGTTTCTGGTGAGGAAGGTAAAAAGATAAAAGTACCTTTAGAGGATGACATCTTTCAGGGAAATCTTCAAATCTGAGTAGGACTTTAACGGAGATGGATTGGACCAGCAAAGGGTTGTGACCCACATCTCCCAAATCAAGCTTACTCAGAGGTGTCCATGGGAAATACTGTGCATTAAGAGTCAAAATACACAGGAGCATATTAAAGGCTCTGAAAAGTACTGCAGTGAAGAAATCTCTTTGGTTTTGCTTATGCCAGCATTTCCCCCACATTCATTGGAACAGTGACACACCCCTCCCAGAGAGATTATTTTTTCATGAACATCTATTAACTAGTCTAGTTTTCTGAGGATTAGTTTGGGGAACCAATGTCCTATTCAAAGTGTGTTATTTTATACATGAAAGAATTGAGGCAAAGAGTATTTCAAGTATCTGTCCACAGTCAAAAGCTGGCAAACAATTAGAGCTTCAAGGGCAGCCTCATTTTCCTGCCATCCTGGCTAGGACACTTTTCGGCCCAGAGTGCCATGTCACAGTCAGCAGAAACATGGCAACTTGAAACCTGCTTAACTTCAACAGAGAAAGCAGGCAATCATCTCATTTTGCGATGTACAGGATGGTTAAAATCTACCCCAAATCTGCATCTCACCTATCACAATTTCCTCCCTTTATCATAAAGCCTGATATCATCACCAACTGGAAATTTATGTTCACAAATGTTTTCTTTTAAAATTCACATACCCCTGGAAGCTTACTTTAAGAGAACATTCCTTTATTAAAAGCTTCAGGCCAATCTGATTCCTTGACCTCCGCATCCCACCTGATATACAGCTGACCCCACAGTGCCGATGAGAGAGGAAGGCAGAGGCTGGGAGGTGGGCAGGGCAGTCCGGCTGATCCTCCAGCTGCCTATGAGGTCACCCTGTACCTCCTTGCCTTGTGGGGGCAGGTGGCTATCTGTCTTGGTGTTGCTTTTAACTGCCAACCCAGCTCAGGATCCATTACGTTTTATAAAGATCAGATATACCCACTGGTATATTTATTTGATTATTGGACACGAAATAAAAGGGCTTAGAGAAAAAGATGTTAAAATTCAATTGCAGCAACATGGATGAAACTGGAGGACATTATGCTAAGTGAAATAAGCCAGGCACAGAAAGAAACACACTGTATTCTATGATCTCACTAGATGCAGAGCCTAAAAACGTTGAAGTCACAGAGGAAGAGTAGAATGGTGGTTTTCAGGAGCTGACGGAGGAAGGGGAGTAGATGGGGAGATGTTGGTCAAAGTGTATAAAATGTCAGTGAGATAGGAGGAATAAGTTTTGGGGATCTGTTGTACAGCATGGTGACTAGAGTTAACAGTGTATCATATACTTGAAAATTGCTAAGAGAATAGTTCTTAAATGCTCTCATCACTAGAACATCTTAAGTATGTGAAGTGACGGATAAGTTAATTCGCTTGATTTAATCATTTCACAATGTACACATATTTCAAAACATCATGTTGTATACCATAAATATATACAATTTAGAAAACACTAATCCCAGCTACTCAAGAGGCTGAGGCAAGGAACACCTTTTGAGCCTAGGAGTTCAAGGATGCAATGAGCTATGATGGAGCCACTGCACTCCAGTCTGGGCAACAGAGTGACATCCCTAAAATATAAAATAAAATAAAAATAAATAGATACTACATAAATAAATAGTAGGAAAAACTTCATAGGCACCATTGCTAGAGGTGGATATATCGTGGAGTTTAAGCTTCAGGGTATTTGATTGCATGAACCCCTGATAAGACCCTGCTCCTAATTTTATGGTTGTAATTCCATGGTCTTTTCCTTGAGGGCCACACTCTCTAAAAACCTGGATCCATCACCCATGACCAGAATAATGCAAAAATATTTTTATGTTGTAATAATATTCTTGCTTTTCTCTGAGAAAAGATTAATAAGAATACATGCTGTCATGCTATTTTCATGGCAAGAAACAAAAAAAGAGGGAAAGATGCCACACCAACAAAGGAAGGACTTCTCAAAATTGGGGAAGTAGAGTTACATCTGAAGAAAACTGTTAATGCACTGAATAACCCCACTGACTCTGAGCACTGCCTGTGGGCAAATCACCCAGGAACACTCAAAGGGGAGAGGGTGCTAGGACCCCAAGGTAAGTACGATCAAGAGAAAGGCTCTAGCAGCAGATAGCATGTGTTTTAGCTACTTTAAGAAGGCTCTAAGAAACCACTTCATCTCATCACCCTAAGCAGGGCAGAGGCCTTGCCCTGGAGAGGAGGGCCTCTAAGGGCAAGAGGGCAGCCACACCCAAGGGCCACAGACAGGCTGACCAGGAATGGCTACAGCAAGGACATGAAGTGCTGGGCTCCAGAGCAGAGAGATCCCAGGCCCCATTACCCACTTGCTAGGATTACTGTGGGAGAGAATAGGTAATGCACCAAAAGCAGTGTGGTGCAACCCAGGAGCCAGCCAGCTCAGCCTAGCATGCTGACTGCTACTGGGAAGGTTGCTTAACCACTCTGTGCCTTAGTTTCCTCATCTGCAAAATAGGGAAATTAAAATCTCTAGTGTATAGGGCTCTTAGGAGGTTTAAAGGAGATGATACACTTTGAACAATGCTGGCACATGCTTGCTAGCTAATATAGTTCTCAAAATCAGCTCACAGCAGGTGAGGAAGGCACCCGGTTACTCACCTGGATCAACACACTGCCCACGAACGTCTGCTTTCCAGTCAGAAAGGACCTTTCAAAGGTCTTCCAAAAGGCACCATGGCATGCCAAGTTCCATTACAAGAAGTCAAAAGCCTGGGTCACCTGTCAGACTTTCTAGCTGATCCCAAGCTAAGATCAGCATGTTGTGGTGAGGATAAAAACACAGGCAGAAGTGAGGCGGATTAATTAGGGAAGATCTGGGGCAGGATTTGTCAAATTAGAAAAGTGTTTTCTCCTATAAGAGGAGAAAAAAGTTTCACAGATGGAACCTCTCCCACTCCATTAACTAATGAATGTTAATTATGATACTACTTATGAATACAGACAGAAAACTGGGATTAAGCTTTAAAACTAAATAAAAATTGCCAAATATAAAAATTATATTCAAATAAAATACATTAATTACATGGAAAATAACAGCAACAGTGAACATTTGAGCACTTACATAGAACTGAACAGTATAAAACTGCAACTATTCCATCATTTTTACCTACAAAAAGAGCAACTTCATATGGCTCAACCTAGTATGTGCAAGGTGCTTCCATAAGTGCTTTCTGTAATCCTCACAACACCCAATGTAGTAGGGGTAATTATTATTACTCCATTTTACAGGTATAGAAACTGGGACATCAAGAAATAAACGTGGATTTTTTTTTTTGAGATGGAATCTTGCTTTGTCATCCAGGCTGGAGTGCAGTGGTTGATCTCAGCTCACTGCAACCTCTGCCTCCCAAATTCAAGTGATTCTCTTGCCTCAGCCTCCCAAGTAGCTGGAATTACAGGCACACACCTCCATGCTAGGCTAACAGGGTTTTGCCATGTTGGCCAGGCTGGTCTCAAACTCCTGACCTCAAGTGATCTGCCCTCCTCGGCCTCCCAAAGTGCTGGGATTACAGGCATGAGCCACCACCTCCAGCCCCCAACACACATTTTTAAATCTAAAGAACTGGGAGGTGCCTAAGACCTGGGAGAAATTAAAGCATCCTGGGGATGAGGTGATGGAGAAATAGACCCAGATAAAAGTTTGGGGCAGTCCATGTGAACTAGAAGTCACGGAGACCTGAAAAGTGTCTTCTGCAGGAGGGGTGGGACCACTGAAGACCACCTTGCTTTGGTCTCCTGTTGGTTTTGCCAATTTTCCTGTTGTCTCAGGGTGGGGCAGAAACAGGTCTTCCCTAGTACTTCCCAGGAAGACAACTGCTGGCCCATAGTAGGGAACAACAGTTATAGGAGAACCTGGGAAGGGGAAGAGGATAGGGAAAGGATGATAAAAGGAAAGAGGGAGATGAAAGAGAGAAGAGTGTCAACAAAGCGCCAAGGTTTCCAAATGTGCTGCACATTGGAATCCCCTGGGGATCCTGATGATGGCTCTTACCCATTATCATTTCACTGCTATGGGGTGCGACCTTGATACTGGGATTTTAAGAATCCTCCAGGGGATTCTAATTTGCAGCAAAGTTTGGGAAACTTTATAATGCTTCTGCAAAGTTGCCAGCAGAAAGAAACAGCCTGAAATGTATTCTGTTCTTTCATAGGCTGTGGCAAACAGCACTGAGAAGTTCTTCACACTATTCAATTAAGGGACTCTTAGCAGTCCCGCGTATCAGAGCACAATATATTCCACCAGGTCTCCTCTCTCTATCCTGCCTGTGGCTCTTCTGAGTCTTTGGGGAAAGGAAGTAGGCAGGCCTGACCTGTGAAACTACCAAGGCATCTTTCCTGGTTTCTACAATGCTCAGCCCTAAACCTGACGGGATTCTCTTCACTTCTTTGGTAATAACTTCCCTAAAGTGTTTTTCACCCTCTTGATGAACTGGTTGTCCAGAGTTACCCTTGAAATACTCCAGGGTGAAGTATAATCTACCTTTCCAGTCAAGCACACCCAATTTTTATGACAACAAAAGAGAAAATGTCCTGAGGCCTCTCCAGGAAAAAAAACATATACTCACAACCATTACTGCAAAGGTAGCCAATGGGACGGGTCAGATTTTGAGAAATGAAACACGCAGACACCAACATTTTCAGAGGCAGCATGGAGCGACCAGGAAAGAACAGCTTTTGCAGACTGCAGGCTTGAACTTTGACTCCTGCCCTGCTACAAAGAGCAGGGTGAACTTGAGCAATAAAACTTCCCTGCAGTTCAATGTCCTCATTTGCAGTAGCACACCAAGATGCCTTCAGCTCATGGAGACCCCCCCGCCCTGACATCTGGACTGTGAGTAACTATCCTTGTGAGCACTAAGCCTTGATTAAGTGACCTTCTCTCTAAAGGTGGCACACTTCCTGCCTTTTCTTGACTTTCTAGTCACTTGTTCTGATGTCATTCATAGTGGAAAGCAGGCAGGCCTGGGAATAAGGCAAAAGGGAATAAATATAAGTAATGTAGTCAGGAATAAACAGGAAAGATACATTCATTCTGATTTCACTCTGTAACGTACTATAACATAGTTACAATATCAAAACTATACAATTTCTATAGTTACATTATATCCTGCAAGGTCTTTTTCCTTATGAGTGGAAAGAAAAAAGCGCGCGCACACAAACACACACACACACACACACATACACACACCCCTGAGTACATGCTGTAGAGAATTATCCTATAAGCGGCAAAGAAACGAGATCAAAAGTCTTTAAAGGATTGAGATTTGATATGAGATGATGGTTGTTCTAACTCCTGTTTTTATGCTTACAGGGATCTGAAGTTTTCTTCCAGCTTGTCTGTGCACAGAAGCATGCTGGTAGTGAGGATAAATGCTACAATGATTCTCTGTAACAAGGGCAGCGAAAGAAAGGGTCTAAGTCAGCACTGTCCAATAAGCCTTTCTTTAATGACAGAAATGTTCTATATCAGTGCTGTCCAATTTGGGAGCCACTAGCCACGTGTGGCGGTTGAGCAACTGAAATGTGTGACTGAGGAACTGAATTTAATTGTATTTAATTGAAATTTAAGTTAAATAGTCACATGCGGCCAGTGGCTACAGTACTGGATAGTAGGGTTCTTAATTAATGATAAATGAATAAAATCCAGTCACTTAAAGCTGTGACCTCAGAACCAATTAGGACTAGGGCGAAGAAGAATGAGTATTACCCAGCAAAATACCAACATGTCAATGTTAATTAAATCAGAAAATATAGCACAGTTGCTTCTATGGGAGATACTCTGGGCCTGATCTTTAGAGCCCAGTAAAAGGGGATAAAAAGGAAATGAAATAGACCAGGCATCGTACCTACAAAAGTACTACAAAGAAACACTCTACCCTTACCTTTCTTTTGTAGTTGATGGCTGAAAATGAGATTATTTGAAAAGAATCATTCCATGCTTTACATTTGACTCTGTCAATTACCTTCTGAAATAGGTTATTATCTTAATCCCCGTTTTTACAGATGAATAAGCTAAGGTAGATCCATTGTCACCCTGGTATTATAGAAAGTGGCGGACTCATAATTTGAATTGAAGCAGTCTGGTTTCACATGCCAGGCTTTAAAAGTCTTCAGTCATTTAGGAGATAGAGTGAACAAAAGAACTGCCTTTGAGAGGAGGCTGGCTTGCTCAGTGTATCCTGGACATGCTAAGAATGTGTCACTTTAGGGGAAAGTGGTCATTTCAGCTTTAAGAAGTACAAAGCAAGCATGTGAAGGCTGGGTGCTGAAGAAGGGTAAAGAGAAGGAAGCAAACACTGCAACCTGGGGCCCTGGGGGCCTCGCACTTTGCCAACTGGCCAATTGCTCTAGGCCTTCTCTGAGTCTGCTAGCTTCTCCTCAAGCTATTAAAGTCAAAGGGAAGATTGTGGACAGGCATCTGAGAAATAATGCAAGTCTTGAGAAAATTAGAGGAGGCCGGGCGCGGTGGCTCAAGCCTGTAATCCCAGCACTTTGGGAGGCCGAGGCGGGTGGATCACGAGGTCAAGAGATCGAGACCATCCTGGTCAACATGGTGAAACCCCGTCTCTACTAATACAAAAAATTAGCTGGGCACGGTGGCGCGTGCCTGTAATCCCAGCTACTCAGGAGGCTGAGGCAGGAGAATTGCCTGAACCCAGGAGGCGGAGATTGCGGTGAGCCGAGATCGCGCCATTGCGCTCCAGCCTGGGTATCAAGAGCGAAACTCCGTCTCAAAAAAAAAAAAAAAAAAAAAAAAAAAAAAAAAAAATTAGAGGAAAGAAGTGTTTCTATATGTAAGAAGTTGGTTTCTCTTTAACCCTGTTTGCTTTAACTATAAAATCTTATCAGTACAGATAAAAAATGTGGGTTATTTTAAAGGCCCATGTCCCCCATTTCAATCCCTTACTACTACTCAATTCAGGAGGCTCCAAATGTTTATGTTCTAGATAATGTGTGAGCAGTATCCTTGCTGCTACATCATATGGTCTATGCCCCATTATTTTCTTAGAATAAACTCCTAGACATGAGAAATAAAAGGAAATGATTGAATCCTAGCTTGCCCTGGTTGAACCAGTAAGAATGGAAGGGGGGGTTCCCCTTGCCCTAGAATTGTGTCACAAAGGGATTTCCGTATTGTCTGGAAATCTTTGTTCCCTTCCACTTATAATCAACAGGAGAAAAAAGAGGATCTCTCTTGGTCCCTTCCTGCTGTAAAGATTTGATGAGACCATAAAGATCGAGCCCTTGTAAAATCAGGAAACATCCAAGTTGTAATTTAATATAACCAGTCTCACTTACCACAAGATGACTGAACAAAGCATTTCTCCTCCAATATTTATTACACTGCAAGTTCAACATCTCCCAGTAGTAACTCAATGCTCATGGCAAAAATGAATCATCAATTTCAGATTATTGGTTTAGTTGGGAGAATTCATTCATTTAATATTTACTGTGTCTAATATGTATTAGGTACTGCTCTATGTTCTGGTGTTACAAAGAAAACACAACAGATGAAAACAGTATTTGATATTGTGGTTCATTATATTTCTGATTTCTCCCAGCTCAGTGACTTTTGGAAGAAAAATTAATTCAATATGAATTAATATTGGGATTCACTTAAAAATCCAGCTGATTAAATATAGCTCAACACAGTTCAAGTTTTTTTTTAGTGCTATAATCCTTGGGAACTCTTTTATTTTCTTTGAGATGGAGTCTCACTCTGTCACCCAGGTTGGAGTGTAGTGGCGTGATCTCGGCTCACTGCAACTTCCCCGGGTTCAAGCAATACTCCCGTCTCTGCCTCCCGAGTAGCTGGAATTACAGGCACATGCTACCACACCCAGCTAATTTTTGAATTTTTAGTAGAGATGAGGTTTCACCATGTGGGTCAGACTGGTCTCGAATTCCAGACCTCAGGTAATCTGCCTGCCTCAGCCTCCCAAAGTGCTGGGATTATAGAGGAACTCTTCATTCTAAAATGCAGCATCCAAAATTTAACATGAAATCCTTTCTGGTTACTTTGCAGATCCTCAAACCCCAGAATTGTTCTAGACAGTTTTTTCCTTCCAACATGCCGTTTCCCCATTTTACTGATCCTACTTTCTAAATACTCTTCAAATCACCGCCCGCCCCGCCCTTTCTTCATCATGCATATGGCCTAAATTTTAGTTCAGACTCTTAATTTTTGCTTAGACTATTATAGTAGCTTCTATGCTGGTCTTACTGTTTTTCTTTCCAAACAGTCTGTATTACGGTTTTCTTAAAGATCTAATAATGTAGTTCTAGAGTTAGAGACTGTCAGTTGTTCCCACTGCTCACAGAATATAATATAAATGCTTTATCAGTACATACAAGGCAGTATAGAGCTTATGGTGAGCCCCAGTGGGAGAATCATAAAATAGGCCCTGGGATTCTAGAGCAAGTCCATGCCATCTGCAGTAGAAGTGTGAACTCCTTTTAAAACACTGCTCTTGGCATGTTACTGAGCCCTGCTAACAATGGAGTATTGCCCATGTGATAATGAGTGATCATGAATCTGGAACGACCCATCACGAGCTGGGTTCTATTGGGCATGCCCAGTCATAAAGGCACACACACCCAGCAGAGCCCTAGACAGCACTGTTGCCTGGGGGCTTGTGGACTGCCTGGTCCATAGGTATGAGATCCTGGACAGCATAACATCTTCCCATGCTGTCACAGAAAAGAGAAGGAGGATTGGGCCGGAGACCACGGAATCCAGTGTTGTGTCACATACTGCCCCACCTATAAGCAGCAGACCTCACAGAACGCTAGTACTGCCTTCTAAACATGCAGCTGAAGCACCAGCTAGGAGGAAATCTTCTGAAAGGATGTGGAGCTGTCCTTCAAAATGCAGCATACGCACTGCATCAGAGTCCTCCACAGGGTGCTATGTCTCCAACAGGAAGAGGACATGGACCCAAAAACCAAAGGGTAGAGCAGGAGTAGCCCCAGTTATTAGCACTCCTGATGACTCACCAAGGGATTCTATGCTTCCCTTCACAAACCACCGAGCTCTACAAGGTAGGAGGTCCTGGTCCCCTTACCCTCTTGCCAAAGAGCTTAGCAAGGGTCCCAAAGAACTACAATTATAGCTGCCACAGGGCACCTTGGCCTCTTTGTGTCCAGGGACCAACAGAATATCATACTGGCAGAGATAACTGACCCTAACTGGCAGGAAGAGGCAGGGCTGTTTTTACCAAGCAAGGCAGAGAGGAATACACATGAAACTGAGGCAATCCATGTGGATGACTCCTGATACTCCCTTACCCCACTGTAACTGAACAGACACATGCAGCAATCCCAGCCTCTGAAGAGCATGACTACAAAGGTTTCATTCCCCTAGGAAAGAGGATTTGGGTAACATCATTAAGTAAGCCAGCAAGACCCACCAAGGTGATCATTAGGGATATGGAGAACTCAGAATGGGTAGATCAGGAAGGAGAAGATGAGTACCCACTGCATACCCCAAATTAACTGTGGTGAAGAAGGGATATTGTTTGTCACACTAGCTTTCCTCTTCTGAGTTCTCTCTTGGGTAAAGTGGCCCATGGAAACCATGGAGGTGCTGCTCTTCAAACTTGAAGAGAAAGAGATCTCTAAGGCATAACTGTGGGAGCCCACACTGCTGTCCTCCAAAATCCATTACCACATGCACATGGAGGCCAGCCTTCCTATGGCTGCTCCAAGCCAACTGAGGAAGCATGGCAGCAACACTAAAGTAGGTCCACATGGGAGAAATAGAGGGCTCCTCTGACAGGCAACTTTGATTTGAGATTGTTAGCTTTGTCAAGCTTTCCTAGAATTACAGGTTAGGATGGGCATGGTGACTCACGACTATAATCCCAGCACTTTTTGAGGCCAAGGTGGGCAGATTGCTTGAGCCCTGAGCCCAAGAGTTTGAGACCAGCCTGGGCAACATGGAGAGAAACCCTATCTCTACAAAAAATGCAAAAGAAAAAAAAAATTAGCCTGAGACAGTGGTGTGTGGCTATAGTCCCAGCTTCTCTCACGAGGCTGGGGTGGGAGGCTCACTTGAACCCAGGAGGTTGAGGCTGCAGTGAGCCATGATTGTGCCACTGCACCCCAGCCTGTGGGACAGAGTGAAACCCTGTCTCAAAGAAAAAAAAGAATTACAGTTTAGTGTAAGGCCCTTCTACCCAACCCTTCCTTTTTTAATTGTAATTTAGGTTCTGGGGTACATGTGCAGATCGTGCAGGACTGTTGCATAGGTACATACATGGCAAGGTGGTTTGCTGCCTTCATCTCCCCATCACCTATATCTGGTATTTCTCCCCTCATTATCCCTCCCCACCCCTGCTGTCCCTCCCCTAGTCCCCCACACTGACCACAGTGTGTGATGCTCCCCTCCCTGTGTCTACACATTCTAACAGTTCAACACCCACCTATGAGTGATAATATACGGTGTTTGGTTTTCTGTTCTTGTGTCAGTTTGCTGAGAATGATGGTTTCCAGACTCATCCATGTCCCTATGAAGGACACGAACTCATCGTTTTTTATGGCTGTCTAGTATTCCATGGTGTATATGTGCCACATTTTCTTTATCCAGTCTATCAGTGATGGACATTTGGGTTGGTTCCAAGTCTTTGCTATTGTAAACAGTGCTGCAATGAACATACATGTGCATGTGTCTTTATAATAGAACAATTTATAATTCCTTGGGTATATACCCAGTAATGGAATTGCTGAGTCAAATGGTGTTTCTATTTCTATGTCCTTGAGGAATCACCACACTGTCTTCCATAATGATTGAACTAATTTACACTCCCACCAACAGTGTAAAAGTGTTCCTATTTCTCCATATCCTCTCCAGCATCTGTTGTCTCCAGATTTTTTCATGATCGCCATTCTAACTGGTGTGAGATAGTATCTCAATGTGGTTTTGATTTGCATTTCTCTAATGACCAGTGATGATGAGAATTTTTTCATGTTTCTTGGCCTCATCAATGTCTTCTTTTGTAAAGTGTCTGTTCATATCCTTTGCCCACTATTGAATGGGTTTTTTTTTTCTTGTAAATCCGTTTTAGTTCTTTGTAGATTCTGGATATTAGCCGTTTGTCAGATGGGTAGATTGCAAAAATTTTTTCCCATTCTGTTGGTTGCCAGTTCACTCTAATGATTGTTTCTTTTGCTATACAGAAGCTCCAGAGTTTAATTAGGTCCCATTTGTCTATTTTGGCTTTTGTTGCCATTGCTTTTGGTGTTTTAGCCATGAAGTCCTTTGCCTATGCCTATGTCCTGAATGGTTTTGCCTAGGTTTTCTTCTAGGGTTTCTATGGTGTTAGGTCTTATGTTTAGATCTTTAATCCATCTGGAGTTAATTTTAGTGTAAGGTGTCAGGAAGGGGTCCAGTTTCTGCTTTCCACACATGGCTAGCCGGTTTTCCCAACACCATTTATTAAACAGAGAATCCTTTCCCCATTGCTTGTTTTACTCAGGTTTGTCAAAGATCAGATAATTGTAGATGTGTGCTGTTGCTTCTGAGGCCTCTGTTCTGTTCCACTGGTCTATTCTGTTTTGGTACCAGTACCATGCCCTCTCTTACCACTCCTATTCAATATAGTATTGGAAGTTCTAGCCAGGGCAATCAAGCAAGAGAAAGAAATAAAGCATATTCAAATAGGAAGAGAGGAAGTCAAATTGTCTCTATTCGCAGATGACATGATTATATATTTAGAAGACCCCATCGTCTCAGCCCAAAATCTCCTGAAACTGACAAGCAACTTCAGCAAAGTCTCAGGATACAAAATCAATGTGCAGAAATCACAAGCATTTCTATACACCAATAATAGATAACAGAGAGCCAAATCAAAAGTGAACTCCCATTCACAATTGCTACAAAGAGAATAAAATACCTAGGAATACAAATA
This sequence comes from Aotus nancymaae, assembly GCF_030222135.1. Taxonomy (NCBI): domain Eukaryota; kingdom Metazoa; phylum Chordata; class Mammalia; order Primates; family Aotidae; genus Aotus; species Aotus nancymaae. Next base: position 62,629,283 of record NW_026988442.1, on the reverse strand, counting down.
ACAAAGGATGTAAAGGACCTCTTCAAGGAGAACTACAAACCACTGCTCAATGAAATAAGAGAGGACACCAACAGATAGAAAAACATCTCATGCTCATGGTTGGGAAGAATCAATGTCATGAAAATGGCCATACTGCCCAAAGTAATTTATAGATTTAACACTATTCACCATCAAGCTCCCAATGACCTTCTTCACAGAACTGGAAAAACACCACTTCAAACTTCATATGGAACCAAAAGAGAGCCTGCATAGCCAAAACAATCCTAAACAAAAAGAACAAAACCAGAGGCATCATGCTGCTTGAATTCAAACTATACTGCAAGGCCACAGTAATCAAAACAGCCTGGTACTGGTACCTTCTTTATTTTCTTCTTTTCTTCCTCCCTTCCCTCTCTCCTTCATAAGGGTGAGATCTGCACTGCAGTCTCATAGTTCTCCATGCCTTCCCCAGCTCCAGTACCATTTCCCTTATAGATATTTCTCCTGGTCAGTTGCTCTCAGCATCCACTTCCATCCTTCCTAATCTGCCTGTACCATCTCTAGGCTGAACCCCTTTCTTTGCCCCTAGCAAGCCCCCTGCCTCCTGCCATGTGCTTCACAGACTCTACACTAAAGAGCCAGGCTAATTTCTCAGCCGGGCAGAGGGAAATACATTCTACTCCCTCTGCCTTCTCTCCAGGAACTGAGGTTTGGCAGCCAGTCTACGGATGAGAGTTGATTCTGGCCCTGCTTTCCCTATTTGTTTTTGCATGGCCAGTTCAAAAGGATCTGCGTGACTGTGGAGCACAGATTCCTCCATATTCTACACCACGTTGTAGGGTTCCATATATTTATACTACACAGAACTCATTCCACAAAATGTTTCTTTCCCACTGTACAGTGATAAAATCTGGAGTGTGTCCATCTGTAAGGGAGCACTCACTACCAGCTCTTGCTGAATGTTGCCACAAGGGCCAGTGAGGTTAGATCTGTTGAGTTTTTAAGAAACTTCAGAAGGCTGTATGTTTATTGTGAGATTACTGAATTTTAAATTTTATAAACTGATTCAAAATTAACAAAATATAACAGGAGGACAAATGCACCCAATGACTGTTTGGGTCCTGCCTACCAGCAGGTGTCCACCATTCTAAATGCTGCAACAGCCTCAACATGACCTCCACAGAATGCCTCTTAAGAAGCTGAACTGCTCCACAATTTTGAGAAACTAAGTCATTATATTTTGGATGTTGTCCTTTCAGTTCATGGGGTATTTCAAAACCCCATGCTACTACAGAATATGTTAACTTCACCAAAGAGGCAATTAATTTGTCTTATTCAACAAGTATTTACTGAGACTTCTCTATGGGCCAAGCCCTGTGCTAAGTTATGAAGGTTCAGATTTGAATAAGAGTTGATCCTTATCCTCCAGAAAATCACAATAAAAAAGACAGAAATGTTAAAAGTATAATTTTATATCATTTGAGGTGATTTTAATGCATATATTCTCAACTAAAGGCCAACGTTTTGACCTTTCAAAGAATAGTACCATCTTTCAAACAAACAAAAATATGATGCAAATTTAAAAACACTATTTTTAGAAACATCATTAAACCATAAGATATCTATTTCCAAAGAAATATTTTAATGGATGAGAAATCTTGTCATTACAAAATTGTCGAAAGTAAGAATTTGAGAAATATTAACAGTGAGTATTAAAAATACATTAGTGAACATTTAGTAAATGTTTTAACAAATGTTTTAATAAAATCACTTTAAAATTATATCTTATTCTAATACTCTGAAATTTCTTTTTCTGAGTAGTGGTATAAAACACAAATTAATCTGAGGAAAGAAAAAACGTACAAGTTTCTTAACTGAACATCTACCCTATCAAACCTCCATTGCTTAGAAGTCCTATTTCTAGTGATGTAAATTTGTAAAAATATACAAACACAACACCAACTAGTTCTAGAAAAAGGGCCCGTAGATTCTGGGATTGCTAAAAAACCACCTACACATTTTAAAGATGCAAGTGGCCACCCTTTGGCCATTATCCCTAACTTATGCACATCTATAACCTGTAAAGGTTATGAAGTACTTTCTTATGGATTGTGTTATATGGTGCAGAATGTGGATAGACCCCAGAATTAGAGTAGACTTGGCAATTGTTCCCAATACCTCTTCCCTTCTTCCCCCAAACCCATAGGCACATAGCAAATCAATTATCAAGTATTGTCCTGGTGCCACAAAGTAGATATGTGAACTTCACTTTTCTAACGACCCTGGCCAACACTTTAAAACACACAAATTGAAACTGCTCCATGTCAGTGAGTACTGGGAGAATTTTAACAACTAGATTAAAAGGCCAATCAATAGGTAAGTCCCAGGGGAAGTGCTAATGCCAGGGAATAGATTAACTGTTAACTGATTTCAACAATAAATGGAAAGTGCAAATCTCACAGAAATGAGGTGGAAAGGAGAATAAAATAAGTGGAAGATGAACAACTAAAAGAATTTTGGGCCAGATAAACTGTAGTGTGAAAGTCTGTAACACAGTAGAAAGATGAAATTCCCTTTTCTAATCTCTCCCTCTGTCTCTCTCTCTCATCATTTCATTTTTCTTTACACATGAGAAAATCTGGGCTGGTTTATTTATCCATGTTCCTGTATCATGTTGCAGTAAATCAGAAGGTAGAAAATGTAGCCGGTAACTCACAAACTCAGCCTCCTCTTTTCCCCATCTTAGTTTCTCCTGGGCAAGGAAAGGCTGCCTGGCAAGGATGTTGGCACCATGATTACTATGTAACAGAGGGTGTCTGGAGGACCCAGTTGAGGACTCTTAAATATCCTAAGTTTGCCTTGGGTGAGAAAAAGGCCAAGTACAGATGATACTTAAAGATGTGTTAATCCTTTATAAAGTCAAGAAGGGAAAACACAGCCCCAGGAGGGTTTGGGGGATGAGTGTAACATTCTCAAAAACAATACAAATTCAGAAAAAAAAATATAAATATCAGAAACCTAGCAAAACACAGTTGCTATGATTGGTCTTAAAATTCACCTCTGGGCTTCTTGGCTTAAAAGGTAGTATGGATACCATGATGAGTTAATGACTGAAAGGAAAACACTGAACTAACACGTCATTCACAAATGGAAATTCTCCTAGATATAATTATTCTCTCTCTTCCATTTTCATTTCTGCCACAAAAGACAGTTTGGATCCTAATATAAGATGACTTTTTACATAAAATTTTTTGGCTTATAAAAAGTTGACACAGTAGTTTGGCTTCCGATGATAATATTGCTCACAATGCAATACTGACAACTGTTTTCTAGTCAATTGGATACAGAGAGCAGAGACACTGCTGGTGTGAGAAAGCTCCCTTAGACGCTATGTTTTTCCTGCTCATGGACCACAGCCCACACCTGACTGACTATCAACAGAATCTTTAAAAGCAGGCTATTAGAATTGAGAAACAGACTCAAGAACTCTAGAGTAGAATCAGAAAATCTGTACTTAACAAACAAACAAACAAAAATAGATTCTCTAGTGGATTCTAAGAATTTCCAGATATAGAAACTTTAAGATTTTTAAGATCATGAGAAACATAGATAAATGTCATCTCTAAACACCAGTCCACAAAAAAAAGAATAAAATTAGGTAATCATTTTTAAATGCTCAACCTTATCAGAATTAAATAAATGTAAATCAAAACAATTAGATTCAATTTATACACCACAAAATTGGTAAAAAGGTTTTCATTTGATAACATCCTATGGGAAAAGAGAATCTCGTTTGAAAAGCAAATTAATTTATATTTTCTGGGAAGTAACTAAGCAGTACCTATTCATTCTCTAAATGTATATACTCTTTAATCCTGAAATTCCATTTCGAACAATTTTCCTAGCTGATAAATTTCAAAAGTGTGTCAAGATAATATAGGTGAGAATGCACAGATAATCTAAATATCTGATAGGAGGTAGGTTTATAAAGTACCATCATACAAAAGAATATTGTATAGACTTTAGTAAGAAGTTCATATGCTATATTATGAAAAAAAAATGCAAACAAGAATGTACACTATGTCCTTTTTGTGTTTTTTTAACAGGGAACTGCATAAATACATATATAGAGAGCCCATATATATAGAGAGAGCGAGCCCATAAATAAAGAGAGCCCATATATACATATACATATATATATAGAGAGAGCCCATACACACACACACACACACACACACATATATATAAAATATATATATAGGCTCTATATCTAATGATTGCTTTTTGGGAAAAGAAACATCACTAGGGGAGTGAGGGAGGTTTAACTTTCCTTTTTATATTTCTCTATACTGTTTGCATTTTCTTACCATGTACAAGTATTCAAGGGCATACAAGGTATTTTCTGCAAGATACGCTTAATTCCATGCTACCTTCCCCTACTATCATTTCTTGGTCAGATACTTCCACTGTCAATCACAAGGTGTGTGCGTCAATTTGTTTCAAATTATATCCCACCCCACACTGCCAACCCACTTACTAGGAAAATGGATTTGAGAAGGCCTATAATAAAAGATTCATAGAAAGGCTGTTAAATAAAACAAGCAAATAAAATTCATGGAAAGGAAGAGGAAATAAAGGGCCCAGGCAAACGGAATGCCTATGATTAAGCAATAAGCACAGCTCCAAGTTTCTGAAGGAAAAAGTGAACTGAAAGATGTTAAGTGATATCATTCTTATTGTCTGGAAAAGACTTCATACCTATTTATCAAAAAAAAAAAAAATTACCAAGTGCTGAATTCTGAGATATTATGCAAGGCACTTTGAAAATATCTTGATTTTATGGCTTAGCCAGTGGTTCCCAAACTTGACCCTGCATCAGAGGGCTTGTTAAAACAGATTGCTGGACCCCACTCTCATTTGAGTCATTAGGTCTGTGGAATGGAGCTTCAGACTACATTTCTCACCCTTTCCTAGGTGATGCTGATCTTGCTGGTCTGGGACCACATTTTGAGACACTGGGACCTTAGACCAACCATTCCATTGTACTGATCCTAATGGTCGATGACTTCATCAGTGGTTCTGCTGAAGATCTGGAGATACTCTTCACATACGCATTTCAGTAAAACATTGAAATGTAACATGGTGAAAGCATTTACAAACCTAATGAGGGCACATAACTTTTCTATGATCTAACCAGAAAACAAAGATTGAACTTGAGTACACCCATACATACAAATGTATTGCACTTGCCTGGGCCCTTCATAATGCAAATGTATTACATATCACCTGCCCCAATAGGGCTTAGACAAGAGCTGATGATGCAGATTTATTGAGTACTGACTCGCATGAACAATAGCCTTGTTTTATCCACATAGAAGGCTGGTTTCCTGCCAACATCCAAAATACATTATAATTCAATTCAAAATTAGAAATCAACAACCTTTTGACAATCTGCACTCCTCTTGTTTGTATTGACATAGGGAATAGAGTATTAACCATACCAGAAATTAGCATAGGACTTTTCTCTGGAGAAGCAAGGGTTACTTTTCAGGTAAACAATCTCATTTGTTTTTAACACCTCTGAGGGGTAGGCTGCACTGGATCCTTAGTCACAGCACTAGAATCCTATGTCTGGGACCACCATTTCTAACTTCTACTTAGTTCATAGTTGTCAAAAGCACTTGATGCCATAGAAAATAGCTCATGTATTTAACATCTGCACCTAGATACAAATCACATACACACACATACAAATATTCACGTATACTGGCACCAACGACCAGCATGTTTTACAATATTAAAAGCAACTAAAATGTATCCAATAGATATAAATGTATGCATTAATCAAAAAAAATTTTTTTACAAAAACTAGAAGTACTCTGAGATTCCCTAAATTTCAATAAGTTTTACTAGTTTTTGACACTTTAAGTTAACAAACTTTAACTGAGCACCTACTATATGCCAAGAGCTGGGAACTGGGGATTAAGAAGGCTGATAGGAGGCAGGACTACCTTGCAGCTCCTGCTCAGAGGGACAGAGCAGTGTGTAGAGATGGGTATCATGAGCTTTTGCTCCAAGAACTACCGCAGGAACACACCAGGAAAGCTAAGAGAATACCCAGACCCTTTGAAGGAACTGGATCATTGCTGCAGGCCCCCTGAGATGCCAAAAAACCGTAAGTCTGCTTGTCTGCTTGCTTTCTCAATGGCTCGTGATCTGGCACAAGTTCTCAGCCCTGGTCACTGGCTGCCTGGAAATAGACTAGATGCTACTGGGGGAAGGGGGTGGAATGGTAGGAGTGAGACCAGCTTGTTAGGACTGCCAGCTCTGTGGAAGCATGGCAAGGCCAGTGACTGCCAGCTTTCCCCCACTTCTCTGGAGACCTATATGACTCAGAAGAGGTAGCCATAATCCCCCCTGGGAATATAACTCCATTGGACTGGGAACCACACTCCTATCCCCCACAGCAGTTGCAACAAGCCCCACCCAAGGAGAGGCTGAGCTCAGACACATCTATCCCTGCCCCAACCTGGTGGTCTTTATCTATCTGCCCTGGTAGCCGAAGACAAAGGTCATAATTTCTTGGGAGCTCTATGGCCCTGCCCACTACCAAAGAAACTTGAATACTTTTTTTTATTTATTTTATTTTTTAAAATTTTACTTTAGGTTCTGGGGTACATGTGCAGGTCATGCAGGATTGTTGCATAGGTGCATACATAACCAGGTGGTTTGCTTCCTCTATTCCCCCTTTGACTATATCTGGCATTTCTACCCATGTTATCCCTCCTCACCCACCACTGTCCATCCCCTAACCCCGCCAACTGCACTCAGTGTGTGATGCTCCTCTCCCTGAGTCCGCATGTTCTCATTGTTCAACATTTGCCTATGAGTGAGAACACGTGGTGTTTGGTTTTCTGTTTTTGTGTCAGTTTGCTGAGAATGATGGTTTCAATACTTAACCAGGTGTCCCTAGGGCAAGTTTGCATCCTCCCTGTAGGACTGCAGCTGATGTGCTCTTGAAAGCGCCACCTCCTGGCTGGAGGCCAACCAACACAAAACCAGTGCACTAAACAAAAACACAACCAAGGACCCTCAGAGTCCACTGCACTCCCCTGCTACCTCCACCAGAGTAGGTGCTGGTATCCATGGCTGTAAGACCTAAAGATGAAGTACACCACAAGACTATTTGCAGACACTCCACAGTACCAGCCTGAAGCCTGGTAGCTCTGCTGGGTGGCTAGACCTAGAAGAGGAAAAAACACGGCAGTTTGGCTCTCAGGAAGCCCCTTTCCTAGGGCAAAGGGGAGAGCACCACCTCAAGGGAGCACTCCATGGGACAAAAGAATCTGAACAGCAGCCTTTGAATCCCACGTCTTCCCCATGACATCATCTACTCAAATAAGAAAGAACCAGAAAAACAATCCTGGTAATATGACATAACAAGATTCTTTATCACCACCAAAAGATCATACCAGCTCACCAGCAATGAATCCAAACCAAGACAAAGTCTCTGAATTGACAGAAAAAGAATTCAGAAAGTCAATTACTAAACTAATCAAGGAGGCATCAGAGAAAGGTGAAGTCTAACATAAATAAGGCAAAAACATGATATGGGATATAAAAAGAAAAAGATACTCCACGCAAATAGAAACCAAAAGTGAGCAGGAGTAGCTATTCTCATATTTGCCAAAACAAACTTTAAAGCAATAGCAATTAACAAAGATAAAGAGGGACATTATATAATGATAAAATAACTAGTCCAACAGGAAAATATCAGAATTCTAAATATATGTGACTCGAACACTGGAGCTCCCAAATTTAAAAAACAATTACCACTGGACCTAATAAATAAGATAGATGGTAACACAATAATATTGGGACACTTTAATACTCCACTGACAGCATTAGACAGGTCATCAAGACAGAAAGTCAACAAAGAAATAATAGACTTAAATTATACCCTAAAACAAATGGACTTAAAAGATATTTACAGAAACTCTATCCAACAACTGCAGAATATACATTATATTCATCAGCACATGTAACATTCTCCAAGATAGACCACGTGCTAGGTCACAAAACAAGTCTTAGTAAATTTAAGAAAATCAAAATGATATCAAGTGCTCTCTCAGACAACAGTAGAAGAAAACTGTAAATCAACTCCAAAAGAAACCTTCAAACCATGCAAATACATGAAAATAAATAAACTGCTCCTGAATGATTGGATCAATACTGAAATCAAGATGGAAATTAAAAAATTCTTTGAACTGAATGATAATAGTGACACAACCTATCAAAACCTCTGGGATACAGCAAAAGCAGTGCTAAGAGGAAAATGCATAGCATAAAATGCCTGCATCAAAAAGTCTGAAAGAGCACAAATAGACAATCTAAGGTCACACCACATGGCCTGGAGAAACAACAAAAATCCAAACCCAAACCTAGCAGAAGCAGAGAAATAACAAAGATCAGAGCAGAACTAAATGAAACTGAAACAAAAAAAAATACAAAAGACAAATGACACAAAAAACTGGTTATTTGAAAAGATAAGTAAAACTGACAGACCATTAGTGAGATTAACCAGGAAAAGAAGATACAAAATCCAAATAAGCTCAATTGGAAATGAAACAGGAGATATTACAACTGATACCATAAAAATACAAATGATTATTCAAGGCTACTATGAACACCTTTATGCACATAAATTAGAAAAACAAGAGGAGACGGATAAATTCCTGGAAACATACAACTCTTCTAGATTAAACCAGGAAGATATCTCTGAACAGACAAATAACAAGCAGTGAGATTGAAATGGTAATAAAAAAAAATTGCCTAAAAAAAAAGTCCAGGACCAGACAGACTCACAGCTGAATTCTATCAGACACTCAAAGAACTGGTACCAATTCTATTGACACTATTACAAAAGATAGAGATATCCACTCTAAATCATTCTATGAAGCCAGTATCACCCTAATACAAAACCAGGGAAGAATATAACAAAAAGAGAAAACTACAGATCAATATCCCTGATGAAGATAGATGCAAAAATCCTCAACAAAATACTAGCAGACCAAATCCAACAGTATATAAAAAAGGTAATTAACTATGATCAAGTGGGTTTCATGCCAGGAATGCAGGAATGTTCTCACATACACAAGTCAATAAATGTGATACAATACATAAACAGAATTAAAAACAGAAATTACATGATCATCTCAACAGATACAGAAAAAGCATTGGACAAAATCCAGCATCACTTTATGATTAAAACCCTCAGCAAAATTGACATAGAAGGGACATACCTTAAGGTAACAAAAGCCATCTACAATGAACCCACAGCCAACATTATACTGAATGGGGAAAAATTGAAGCTTTTTCCCTCAGAAAGCTGAGAACTGGAACAAGACAGGATGCCCACTTTCACCACTTCTATTCAACATAGTACTAGAAGTCCTAGCAAAAGCAATCAGACAAGAGAAAGAAAAGCCACCCAAATACAGTAAGAAGAAGTCAAACTGTTGCTGTTTGCTGATGACATGATTGTATACCTGGAAAACCCTAAAGACATCCATAAAGCTTCTAGAACTGGTAAATGAATTCAGCAAAGTTTCAGGATACAAAATAAATGTACACAAATCAGTAGCTCTGCTATACACCAACAGTGACCAAGTTGAGAATCAAATCAAGAACTCAACCCCTTTCACAATAACTGGAAAAAAAAAACTTAGTAATACATCTAACCAAGGACATAAATGACCTCTACAAGGAAAACAACAAAACACTGCTGAAAGAAATCATAAATGACACAAACAAATGGAAACATATCCCATGCTCATAGATGGGTAGAATCAATGTTGTCAGTCTACAAATTCAATGTAATTCCCACCAAAATACCACCATCATTCTTCACAGAACTAGAAAAAAAAATCCAAAAATTCATATGAAATCAAAAAAGAGCCCACACAGAAAAAGCAAGACTAAGCAAAACAACAACAACAACAACAACAACAACAACAACAAAACAAATTTGGAGGCACCACATTACCTGACTTCAAACTATACTATAAGTCCACAGTACCAAAACGGCATGGTACCAGTATAAAAATAGGCACATAGACCAATGGAATGGAATAGAGAACCCAGAAATAAAGTCAAATACTTACAGCCAACTAATCTTTGACAAAGCAAACAAAAACATAAAGTGGGAAAGGACACCCTTTTCAACAAATGGTGCTGGGATAATAGGCTAGCCACATGTAGGAGAATGAAGCTAGATCCTCATCTCTCACCTTATACAAAAATCAACTCAAGATGGATTAAGACTTAATCTAAGACCTGAAACCACAAAAATTCTAGAAGACAACTTGGGAAAAACCCTTCTAGATACTGGCTTAGGTAAAAACTTCATGACCAAAAACCCAAAAGCAAATGCAACAGAAACAAAGGTAAACAAACAAAGACACACACACACACACACACACACCCCACACACACACACAGACCATGGAATACTATTCAGCCATAAAAAGGAATGAAATAATGGCATTTGCAGCAAGCTGGATGGAATTGGAGACTATTCCTTTTTTTTTTTTTTTTAAGTTCTGGGATACATGTGCAGAATGTGCAGATTTGTTACATAGGCATACATGTGCCATGGTGGTTTGCTGCATCCATCAACCTGTCATCTAGATTTTAAGCTCCTCATGAATTAGGTATTTGGAGACTATTATTCTAAGTGAAGGAACTAAGAAATGGAAAACCAAACATCATATGTTCTCACTCACATGTGAGAGCTAAGCTATGAGGATGCAAAGGCATAAGAATGATACATTGAACTTTGGGGACTTGGGGAAAGGGGTGGGGGTGGTGAGGGATAAAAGACACACAGTGGGCACAGGGTACACTGCTCGGGTGATGAGTAAACCAAAATCTCAGAAATCACCACTGAAGAACTTATTCATGTAACCAAACACCACCTGTTCCCCCAAAATCTATTAAGATTTAAAAAATTAAAAATTAAATACAAAAATTAATAAAGAGCTGGGAATATATATTAGACACAAATTCTACTCTCATGGCACTTACAAATATAATGAGGTAACACTCCTAGAGATTTCCACCAGATATAGAAAAGTTAGATGCGGAAAACGATATAGAATATGAGATGCGTGGCTACAGAGTACTATCAATGCTCAAAGAATGACATTTAACCCCACCTTGGGCTTACAGGGGGTTTCCCAGAGGAGATGATACAGACAGACGCCTTTCAGATGAGCGGAAATCAGCTGGAACAAAGAGAAGAATGGTGAAGGCTCCTGTGCCTGGCACTGCTGCTTACATATCCCAAATCCAATCACTCCTTCTTCATTACGAACAGAACAATTTTGTTCAATGTGGTAACCGACCTGACCCAAAATACGCTTCCCAGAATTCCATAGAGGTGGTCACGTGGTGCATTCCTGACCAAGTGAAAGCCACTAGCTGGCCTTCTGAGAAAGCTTTGCACTGGACTTTTGCTTTTCCTTCATCTTCCAACCTTCTAGCTGCCTGAAATACAGACAAGAAGCCCAAAAGCATGGCTGTCATTTGGGGGAGCATGAGGTATGGAAAGATGAAATGAGACTGGTATCCCAGAGCTGTCACATCTGCTTTGGGCTACCAACTACCAATCTTCATTTTTTTGAGAAAAGTAAATCCCAAATTAGTTAAGTCCCTGGAGTGAAAATGCATCTAAATTTACACAAAGATCCATCTCTTACACATAGCGCATTTAAACATTACTACTTATTTATTTTTTTGCATATGCTGGAGAAGGCCCCAAATTTTAGGTAACTGAAACTAAACTTTCTGAATCTTTCAGTCTTAACAAAACATTTCTAATTGAGGATGCCCTGACACTTTTGTAAAATACTGTTATAATTAAGTAGCAAATGCTATTAAAATTGTGTTACCAGGAAGTTTAAATATGACATTTAGTCAAGAACCAACACAATTACAATGGCTAGCAACATTTGCAGTTTCTTCCAAAAAAAGTTCACATCGCTATGTAATCCCAGGGTTTAAACAACATTCATTTAAACAATACTTGTTCCTCTCTCATGCTCCAGAAAGAAACTGAACTATAAACACACCAACAATGCATTCACACACGCACCTTGCTCCCTTCCTTTTATTGTTTTCTTACATACAGTCACCAGTCTCAAGAACTGATGTTGCTCTCTGTTTGCTACATAAACAGCCATTTGCCACCTATCAATCAACAGGAAAGAAGTCAAGCATTCTCAAATCCATGTGTCTTCATTACCCTCCAGTAAGAATGTTAAGAGCCAGGTAACCCAGGAGGGTGGAGTAAGCTGCAAGAAGTGCTCAGTGGACACACTACTGCTGCTGCTGCCTGTGCAGGGCATGCATCACTAGCTGTTCTCACAGGTGTCAAAGCACCAGGCCTTTGTGCTGAGACTTCACACTGCAAGGGCACTCCCTCCAGCTGCAGCAAGCTGGGAAGGACCCAGCTGCTTTCCTCCGACAGTCACACAGGCTTCTCCACCCTGCATCTGTGGGTCGTCGGCTGGAGGGTTTTGTGGCCAGTAAAAGTGTGATCTAACAATGCTTTGCTAATGCTGTATTTTTCTTAAAATGAACATCCAAATAAAGCTACAACAAAGGACAAAAGCCTTATTAGACATAATGTTCCCAACCACCCTTTATTGGGAAGATTTATCCTTGTATTATGAAGAATTCTGTTCTTCTCATTTTGGGTGTGTTAGACTGTCCTCCAAATCACTTTATGTCCCTCTAATAATTTTATTTATTATGTACTTATTTTTATTCATCCATATACTTATTTAAAATGTATATATTTTATAATTTATATTTTTTGTTCTGTTTTTATTTTATATTTTTTATATGTTTTTGCTCTGTATTTAAACTTTTTTTTTTCCACTTGATCTTCTGGGCCAATAGTTTACTCCAATAGTCCCTATATTCCATAGGTTTCTTGACCTTTTTGGGGGCATGATCCCTTTGGCAGTCTAATGAAAGCTAGGGATCCTCTCCCAAAATTATATGTTTAAATGCATAAAGTGAAATCTGTAGGACTAGTAAGGAAACTAATTCTATTTAAATGTCAGTATCCAAATACTAAAATACACCAACTCAATGACATGTGCTTCTTTATTATGACATTAAATACCAAGCTCTAGTGGTGGTCCTATGAACAATTAGAATTTTAAGCTCTGATGAACATAAATGATATTCAAGATGTCTGCAACAACTGTAATATTATATGAAAATAATTTTGATTTCCACTGCTGACAAAGTTACAGATATTAATAACACTTGCAGTTTCATTAGAAGAAAATGAAAATAAAGATGTATATTTTTACTTCTAAATTAAATGTTATATTTTACTATAATTCATAAACAGGAAATTTCCACCCTGGCCTAACACCACTGCTTGATATTTTTTTAAACACCTTCCTCTTGGTCCTCCATTCAGCTGCATAACTGCATACATACGTGATATATCATTTTGGCATATTGTCAAATGTCAATGAATAAAGGAAGTCATCTCATCTTGGTCCCCAGCCATCCCTTTGCCTCCTCTCTGGAGGTAATCTCTTAGCAATTTCTTGGGTATCTTTTCCATATATTGAATGTTTCATTTTTTAACTACTTGTTTAAATTCTAGAAAACTTAATTTTTTTGCAATGGAATTATTTTATACCTTTTTGTTAGGATTAAACCTTCTCTTCTATCCATTCTGTTTGACTTGCACTATTTACTTTCTGCTTATTATCTTCTGGTGGCTGAGTCCCCTTATGTTGGTTTTCAGGCTTCTCATTGCTTCATTCACCCTCAGAGTTGAATTCAGGTCAAGCTATTTGGGCACTCTGAACAGCAACAACCCCATGAGAGGGGCTGGGGCTGGTGCAGGTCTAGTTGCCTATCCTTTTTTGAGGTCTCCAGGAAAGCTGCTCTGTTACCCTAACCCCTCCCCACTCCAGCCTCCTCAGTAGCAACAAATAAGAAAAGCATCATTCCTCTGAAAATCTGCTGGAAACACTTTCAGGACAGTCAGGAGACACACACACACACACACACACACACACAGCCATCTTTGCTATTCCTATCATATCACAAAGGACAATATTCTACAATAGGAAAAACAAAACTTCATAACAAAAGAACAGATCTTCCCATGAAAAGGCAATTGTCATATCACAGTCATGTAAATAAGAGAAAAATGAGTATATGGAAGAGAGACAATAACTGATGAAATGAAAGAGGAAAATTTCCCTACTTTTTTTTTTAAAGACTTCATTTGGCATAAGAAGCCTCATCCAACTGAACTGAGCTTGTCCACTTCCAGGTTAAGAATAGATTATAAAAGACATCTATCAATCCAAACTATGGTACTTGCCAGAATAGAAAAAAAAAAAGCTATTGTGTTTACATGTTTATCTCATAACTTCTCATCTTACCATGTTCCCTCTTTATTCTAGTTAGTTTTTTTCTTAATGGAGTCTCCTGGGCTTGCTAAAAATAGTCATCAGTGCAAAGAGGAAATTTTATTTTTTTCCAATATCTACTTCTTCCTTTTCTTGTTTTATATTTTTTAGAACCTCTAAAGGTCTGTGAATAAGTGGTGATAGCTATCTTATTTCTGCTTTTACTGAAAATCCAGGAAGCTCCTAGATAAAAATAACAAGTTGCCTGCAAAGGAAAAGTCATTAGACTAGTATCACACTTCATCTGCACACTACTTACAGAAAAGAACTACAGTCTTAGACTTCTATACTCACACAAGATATCATTCAACTCTCAGGGTAAAAGCAAATACTGAAGGTAATTGAACAATTGCAATAGTGTCATTGAGTTAATAATTCTATAGCACTTAGAATTCTTAGCATTCCATAGCACTTCAGTGCCAGATTCTAGTCTAAGCACTTCACGTATTGTGGTAGTTTGTCTGTAAATGTGGCTATTATTAATTCCTTCCCTCCCTCTCTACCTGTGCCACTCCTCCAACTCAAGATAGCATCTATTCTTCCACCTTATAGCATGTGGTTGAAGCACTGCTACACCAGTTCTGGGCCAAGACATTATGAAGACCAGCAGTTTTCTGCTTCTGGGAACCCTGAGTTAGCAGGTAAGAAATCCAGGCTACTATAATGGAGACAGGAGCCTCATGGAGGAACACGGAGACAATAAATAAAAATGCCATCTGGAACTCCCAGCCCAGCTGAACCTTCAGATGACTCCAGCCACTGCTGCCATCTGACTCCAACCATGAGAGCCCCCAAGCAAGAACTGCCCAGCTAAACCCAGCCAACTCATAGGCCCATGAGAGATAATAATACATTGTTGTTACACTTATGTTTTAACGTAGTTTATTATATACTGTTGGCCCTCCATATCTGCAGGTTTGGCACAGATGAAGTCAACCAACTATGGATGGAATATATTTTTTAAAACATTAAAAAATACAGTATAACAATTATTTGCATAGCATTTACATTGTATTAGGTATTATCATATACAAATAACTTAAAGTCTATAGGAGGGTTGCAAAGGTTATCTGTAAATACTAAGCCATTTTATATAAGGAACTTGAGTATCTATGGATTTTCGTATGGTGGTGGCAGCATGTGTCCTATAACCAGTCCCCCACAGCTACTGAGGGACAATGTAGCAATAGATAACCAGAATGCATGTGTTAACTCATTTCATCTTCAGTTCCTGTAAGGTCTCTGTTCTTAGTATTCCCATTTTACAGTTAAGGAGACTGAGGCCCAGAGAAGTTCAATAACATCTCAAGATTATACAGTTAGAAAGAAAAACTCTGGAATAATGCAGAGGTTCAATAGTAAATCAACCTCATGCTTCATCTGAGAAAAACATCAAGAAAGACTCTAAAGCAACAAAAATAAATCAGAGCAGAGATCCCTAGGGAAAGAAGGGAAAGGAGAAAAGAGTAGTAAGGAGGGTATCTTGCAGATACGTTATAAAATCTAAATGAATAATGATACCGTGACTGAACATGTAAATAAATATTAAAGATTTCTGAATTAAGGGGCAAACTGAAAGGGCATAGTAATACTCGGAAGAAAAGAAAACAGGGATTAGGGGCCAGGTGCAGTGGCTCACGCCTGCAATCCTAGCACTTTGGGATGCCGAGGTCAGCAGACCATGAGGTCAAGAGATGGAGACTGGGAGAGAGATCCAAGATGGCTGATCACTAGCAGCTCGGGCTCGTAGCTCCCAGTGAAGGCGCAGAGAATGAGAGGACGCCACACTTTCAGATGAATTTTTGTTGCTCACAGACTAAGAGATTCCCAGCAGAGGAGCCCCACGGGTCACCAGGGCGACTCTTGTGGCTGGCACGGCGGTTTTGCTGGCGCCTCAGCACGGCAGTTCTTGGTGCAGAGTCCGGAGATTCCCGGGCAGAAAAGCACCATCAATCTTAACACCACTGTTTTGGCCGGCGCAGTGGATTGCTCAGATTTCGGTGCTGGGAATCAACAAGTTGGACATCTGCTCAGAGACCTACTTAGAAAGTTGGTAATTACAAAGACGACAGAGGGATAAATATACAATGAAGGGAAGAAACCAGCCTAAAAAGGCAGAGAATACTCAAAATCAGAATGCCTCGCCCTCTACAGGGGATTGCAGTTCCTCATCAGCAATGGAACAAGGCTTAATGGAGAACGAGTGTGTTCCAATAACAGAAGCAGGTTTCAAAAGGTGGGTGATAAGAAACTTCTGTGAATTAAAAGAACTTGTTCTAACCCAATGCAAAGAAACTAAGAACCTTGAAAAAAGGTTTGACGAAAGGCTAACAAGAATGGACAATTTAGAGAGGAATATAAGTGAATTGATGGAGTTGAAAAACACAACACGAGAACTTCACAAAGTATGCACAAGTTTAAACAGTCGAATTGATCAAGCAGAAGAAAGGATATCAGATGTCGAGGAACAGCTTAGTGAAATGAAATGAGAAGACAAGACTGGAGAAAAAAGGATAAAAAGGAATGAGCAATGTCTCCAGGAAATATGGGACTATGTGAAAAGACCTAATTTACGTTTGATAGGTGTACCTGAATGTGATGAAGAGAATGAATCCAAGTTGGAAAATACTCTTCAGGAAATCATTCAGGAAAACTTTCCCAACCTGGCAAGGCAGGGTAATATTCAACTCCAGGTAATACAGAGAACACCACAAAGATATTCTTCAAGAAGACCAACCCCAAGGCACATAATTGCCAGATTTATTAGGGTTGAAATGAAGGAGAAAATACTAAGGGCAGCCAGAGAGAAAGATCAGGTTACCCACAAAGGGAAACCTATCAGACTTACAGCAGATCTCTCAGCAGAAACCCTGCAAGCCAGAAAAGAGTGGGAACCAATATTTAACATCCTTAAAGAAAAGAACTTTCAACCCAGAATTTCATATCCAGCCAAACTAAGCTTTACAAGCGAAGGAAAAATTAAATCTTTTGCGAACAAGCAAGTACTTAGAGACTTCACCACCACCAGGCCTGCTTTACAAGAGCTTCTGAAAGAAGCACTATACATATAAAGGAACAACCAATATCAGCCTTTCCAAAAATATATCAAAAAGCAAAGAGCATCAACACGATGAAAAATGTACACCAACTAATGGGCAAAACAGCCAGCTAGCATCAAATGGCAGTATTAAACTCATATATATTCAAATTGGACAAAAAGCCAAAACCCATCGGTATGCTGCATCCAGACCCATGTCACATGCAACGATACACAAAGACTCAAAACAAAGAGAAGGATGAAGATTTACCAACCAAACAGAGAGTAAAAATAAACAAATAAATAAAAAGCAGGAGATGCAATTCTCACCTCTGATAAAATAGACTTTAAAGCAACAAAGATCAAAAGAGGCAAAGAAGGACATTACATAATGGCAAAAGGATCAATGTAACAAGAAGAGCTAAAGATTCTATAGATCAACGAGACAGAAAATTAACAAGGACATCCAGGACTTGAACTCAGACCCAGAACAAGTAAACTTAATAAACATTTATAGAACTCTCAACTTCAAATACACAAAACATACACTACCACCTCACACCTATTCCAAAAGTGACTACATAATTGGAAGTAAATCACTCCTCAGTAATCGCATAGCATTTCATAGGTTTAAATGAAATATTGGTTGGCTGCTTGTTTGTTATTTTCTTCCCTTATTCCTTCCTGTCTACATCATTAAGTATAATTATTGGTATAAAAGAAGTTTTCAATACCCATTACTAAACTGCATTCTAGCCTGGGCAAGAAAGCAATATTCCCATTCTCTCTCTCTTTTTCTCTTCCGTTTTCTTCCTCTTCATTCTTTTTCTTTCTTTCTTTCTAAAAAATAAAAAAAAAAAAAAATGGATTCCGAGGTTAATATAAGACAAGAACTGCATTTTATTTTTTTTTTTTTTCCAAGACAGGGTTTTGCAAAAAAAAAAAAGAGATGGAGACCATCCTGGCCAACATAGTGAAATCCCATCTCTACTAAAAATACAAAAATTAGCCGGGTGTGGTGGCACATGCCTGTAATCCCAGCTACTTGGCAGGCTGAGGCAGGAGAATCACTTGAGCCCAGGAGGCGGAGGTTGCAGTAAGCCAAGATTGTGCCATTGCACTCCAGCCTGGCAACAGAGTAAGACCCGGTCTCAAAAAAAAAAAAAAAAAGAAAAGAAAAGAAAAGAAAACATAGTCACTAGGAAGACGCAGGGCTGCAGGAAGGAGGAGGAGAAAGACAAACGAGCATTCTGAAGTTCTTGGTGTGACTTTTCACAAAATATAAATGAACAACTGACTCAAGTAGAAAATTGAATAGACCAGTTGCCACAGGAGAGATAGGAGAAGTAATTTTCTACCACTAAGAGGAAAAAAAAAAAGCAGAGAGCAAAAACAGATGATTTCACAGAGAGTTGTATAAACTTGAAGGACAGAAATGTTATTTAAATTATTCAAGTCAACAGAAACATAGGGAAAACCCCCTAGGTCCATTTTATGAAACTGGTTTGGCCTTAAAACCAAAACTGGTAAAGGCAGCACAATAAAAGAAAACTACAGAGCAATCTCATTTGTAAATATCTGCTAAAACTCTCAATAAAATATTATGAAGTAAAACCCAAAACTATATCAAATGAATATTGTCAATGATCAAGCAAGGACGACTCCAGAAAGGCAGTTTCCACATCAGCAAATCCATTAGCATCACTCATGATAGCAACAAATGCATGGAGTCAAAGTGGTTGGTTACATCAATAGGTTCTAAAAAAGCATCTGGTAAAATTCAACAGCCGTTTCTAATAAAACTTCAAGAAAAATAGGAATAGAAAGAAACCTCTTGAATATGGATTCATCGAAAATCAATTGCAAACATCATTCCAAACAATCAAATGCCAGGAATAAGATGGGATACCTGCTGTTATCATTATAATTCAAATTGAGGGGAAAAAATAGTTACTATAAACAGAATAAATGAGAAGACAGAATTTTCCCTTCTTGCTAATAATATATTCATACACCTAGGAACACCAACTCTAAAAATAAAAACTACTTGAATCAATGAAGGAATTTAATCAGGTGGCTGGAAAAGTTTAGAGCTTTTTAAGGTATCTGTAATGTGAATTGAAAAAAAATTACAATAGCATTATAAAGTAATTAAAAAGGAAAAGAAAAATTAAAGTATATAAACTCAAAATTCATACATGCATTTAATTAGAATCCCAAAATTTTAAATGTGAATACATTTTTAGGTAATATAAAATATTCAAAAATTGGCAGAAAATTTTTGAGAAAGAATAATGAGAGGAGTATCATACCATACTTAAATCCATTAAAATGAAAACATGGCATGAGAATAAATAACAGAACTGACCGATGAACTCAGAAGTAAATTCCAGTATCAACAGAAGCTTCTGTGTGACAAGGTGAGTCTTGTGATCCATGGTGGAGAGAACAACTTATTGACAAATGGCTCGTGAACAACTGGCTACTCATATGAAAAAAAAAAAAATGGTTGGCTTCCCACCTCCTATTCCAAGGCCATTAAAGAGTGAGTCAGCCCTACACTACACCGTCGGGAAGGGCAGTCCGTGAAGCATTGTTGAGTAAGAAAAGTAACATGCAGAGAATATATGTTACAATAATCCCTTCTTCATTTTTTGGAATATCTTGTTCACCATTTTGAATTGTGAATAATGGATTCTGGGCACATGACAAATACTGCTTTGGAGGGTGACTTTTTGTAGAAAACAAAACATAAATACATACATTTATTGATGGTTACATAAACATGGATAGAAATGTGGACATCTACAAATTGGGCTGTTTAACAATGGTTGACAGTGGTGAGTGCGGGGTGAGTAACAAGGGAGGAAAGGAACAAAACGTAATTTTTAAAAGGCATGTACAGTAAGTATAAAATGTATAATGTGTGAAAATCTATGTACACCCATGCCACACACCAGTGCGTATGTAGAGAGGCAGAGAGAGAGAGAGAAATATATGAAAGAATGAGCACCAAAATGTTATTTGTGGTCATCACAGAGGCATGAAATGTCAAATAGTTTTACTTTATATTATTTTAAAAAACCAAATGTATCAAAAATATTAAAATTATAAAATATTAATTTACAGGTATAAATTTAGTTTTAAAATATATCCAAAATGGATGCCAAGCTGATGGGCTTTCCTATTATATTTGAGGAGTTTAAATACGGTTCAGATGAAAAGCCCATGGTACAGTGCCTGACACACAGAATAATGATTGCTACTTTTTCTACTATTTTCAGAGGTCTGGTGATCACCTGTTGATGACTCTGTCTACTTGTACCAAAGTATCCCCTCAGGACTTAGAGGAGAGAAAAGCTCCTAGAATCACTAACGGCTCTAAAATCATCTCCATCCAAAGGAAAAAAAGAATATGGGCTGATTTCCTCCATAGGACTGTGCAGCAACAGGGGATGACATCATTGTGAGTTGAGAGTTAAAGCAAAAACATTAGTTTCTGACTTTCCAAACAGAAGGTCTTAAGTCCTCTTGTCATCCTGTTAGAAATGTGACAGTGTAAGCTAATGACCGCATTTCATATTTGAGACTGTCGAGCTGCCCAATTTCTAAGCAGGCTTTGTGTAGTATCTCCCTGTCTCCATCAGCAGGTCTGGAGAGCCCTTCCAGTCTCCTCTGGCACCTTGGGATTCAAACCCCACCACAAAGGAGAGCAAATCGCCCTGTCACTGCCCTATCTTTGACAGTCAGTGTTTCAAAGCTAATAGATGGTAATGGATTCCAGAGAACTTAGAAAACCCTCTGGTTAAAATGCTTTTTAAAATGTCTCCAGTTTTTCTAGCTGGGGAAAGCTAATCTCATCTTCACTCACAGAGCAACCCAGATCCCTTAATCTTCCTCAGAATTGTGCATAATACCCTCTGATGTTCAAGTAATGCAGTCCAAAAGGGCAGTTCCTTAGTACACCATGAAGTCAGTAGCCTGTTGGCTGCCCGCATGGGGCCAGGAGGGCCACACTTGGCTCAAGCTCCATCCTGGTGAGGCTGCCCTGTCCACTCTGCTTTTATGCTCCCTAACTCAGTGGGCCTTAGTTCTTGATAAATTGGCTATTTAGTACCTGAAAGGACAATTAGGAGGCTATTTACCTTCAAAAGGTATGCTTCTATAGTTGTGAGCAGAAAATACCCTGTTATCTTCACGCAGTGAGAGCTTTTAATTCACACTCACCAGAAGCCATTTATGACCACACTGACTTCAGTTGCCTGGCTGCTGAAAATGATGGGAACACAAGAATAGGTTTTAAATGGACTCTCTTTGAGCTAAATCAGCCCTCAAAGTACTTCTGATGGCATCTATTTACGTGTAAAACTGAGAAGCAATAGATGCATAAATGTATTCAGATGTCTGATTATAATTACTATGAACAAAAAAAGGCATTTATAGCTGTCACTGAGTCATTCTAACTTTGGAAGCAAGGAAAGACTTGTGTGAGACTCTGCTCAGTCAGGTGAGTATCTCAAAAGAACACAAGACCATACACTTCACCATGTACCTGAGCCAAAGTACAAGGATTAGTCTTTCTATTAAGGTCACACATAAAGCAATATCCTCTCAAGTGAAAGGAAACTTCCCCAGGGGGTCACATCTGGACCTAATAGATTTCAAAAGAACAGATATTCCATATCTTTGTATAGCCTCAAAAATAAATAATTAACATAACACATTCTGTATTGCAGCACTCTGCTTATGACAATGAGGACAACACTCACTCCTATGCCATCACAGCCTCCCTGATCCTCAGGGGGACTGGGCACCCTGTGAGTTTCCAAGAGTTGAGAGAAGAGCTGAGGTGTGCCAAGCATTTACGAGTTCCACTTTCTTCTTACCTGCAGTCCAAACAGAACACAGAGACTGTTTTCCATAATCTTGTTGATTGTGCCTTTTATGCCCACACTTAAACACCCACACACTTACCCTGACCATCCTGGAGTGTGATCTTCCTCCACATGGTTTAACCTCTCCATCATTATGCTATGGACTGAACTGTATCCCCACAAAATTCATGGTGAAGCCCTAACCTCCAGTGTGATAGTATCTGGAGATGGGCCTTTGGGAGGCGAGTAGGTTTAGATGAGTTCAGGAGAGCAGGACCCTCATGGTGAGATTAGTGCCCTATAGGAAGAGGTACCACGGAACTTGGGCTGCCCTAACCAACCCCTCCCCATGGTAAGACACAGTGAGAAGGCAAAGGTCTGTAAGCCAGGGGGTGGGCCGTCACCAAGACCCAAATTGGCTGGCACCTTGAACTTGGCCTTCCTGGCCTCCAGAACAATGGGAAAATAAATGTCTGTTGTTTGAGCCACGCAGCCTGTGGTATTTCGTTATGGCAGCCCTAGGTGATTCAGGCATCCACTTCTGTGGCTTCCCCCTACTTTGTTTCTGGGCCCCAATCGGCCAAACCATTTGTTCTGCTGAGGTACATTGTTTATTTTCTATTTCCCCACCAATAGGGATGCACATAGCCACATTTCCTTCAAGTATACCTTCTATTCTTTCAGAAAGCTTCTGCCAGCAACACCTCTTCCTCTTGTTGAAAGGGAGGTATGTCACAGGCAGGGGAGTCACCTCCAGCCTATCACATACCCTTGAGTGATCCCTAAGTGTACCATTGTGAAACAGGGATCAAATATCTGCCCTTCTAGGAGCAAATCAAATAATGTATATGGAAGGCATTTTATAGATCATGAAGGGTCCTACAGATGTGAAACATCATTATACCATCTTAGCTCCTTTTGTGGAATTTGACCTCAAAGCAAAGATCACACAGCACCAGTAACAAAATAAGTTTAAAGGAGAAAAAAAAAAAAGCTCCTTCAAGCATATGAAGATCCGCAATAGTCTATGCCATCACTTAAGGTGCCTTTCTTTAGGGCAAGAAGTTTTCTCCATTATCAGAGGGGGAAAAAGGGAGTTGGAATAAGAAAAAGCTCAAAGGTAGTAGTTTGATCACCTTTCTACACCAGACTAAATCAGTGACAACAAACAAGTGGTTCCCTCCCTCAACTATGAAATGTTTGAGGTAAGAGCCAAGTCTTACTTACCTTTAAAACTTGAGACCATCTCAGAGCCTGGCACATAACAATAAAGGATCAATCAGTCAATGACCAAATATGGTATGCATTCAAGAGAATGCTAGTGTGGTGTCTTTTCCTGCTAATAGAACGTCACTAATTAGCACCTCTAGGATTCTTATTATGAATATATAGCCACACGGCCTAATGGAAAACTAACTTTGAAGTCAGATATATCTGCACAATAACACTAATTCCACCTTGGGCAAACATCTCACATCCTTCCTCTACAAAATGGGGATACTAATTCTCACCATACAGGTTGAAAGTGTTAGAGAGAATACTTAGAGCATTATGCAATCCAGCACATGTTCTCAATAAATAAAAGTTGTCTTTATTATTGATGAATCTAAGGAAGAACCCAATTATATCTACTACATGATGTCATAATCTGTTCATCTATAAAGTGCATCTAGTAATGTTTCCATTCAATTAACTGTCTAAACTATTCTCTTGCGTTAATGGATTCCAATATTTTCTGCTGAAGTCAAGAAGTCATAATACTAAGAAGATAGAATTGACTATCGTAAGACTTGAGGTCCTGATATTTAAAATATAAGCTAGGATATATACCCTGATGTTGTAGGACAAGCAGTACAGACAGGGCCTACATGATTGAGGGGTACACACTGCTGCAACAAGTTCCAAGGAATTTTCCAGAAAGCTAAAAAGTTAGCCGTCTTTAAGTAGGAAGGAAGGCTACTAAGCAAGATTGAAATGACCAACATACAAATGTACAATGAAATGGAACCATAGGAAGTACTGCATGAGTGGAAGATAGGGATCCAGGACAAACCAGGTCCCCCCAAATCCCTAAACCAGTAAGAACTAGTGAGCATTTAGCTTCACAGCTACAGCATGTAGGAGCATTTCCCATGAGGGACAAGGGCCACTTTCCAAAGAATGCTTTCCAAAGAATGAACAAGAGATCATTCAAAGTAGAGATAAAGTAAGAAGAGGCTGTAGGTAAGAGGCCAGAAAGCCAAACTGAAGGTGGGGCTGAAGGACTAACCATTACATGGCTAAAGATTTTCAAAACTGACTAAGGCTTCTTTCAAGGTCAATATATGGCACTGTGAAAATTAATCAGGATCCAAAATATGAATGAACTACCTATACAGAATATCTACCAACAAGGAACTGAATGCAAAATAATTATAGTCAATCACATCTGATTAGCAAACAGCATATAATGTGGTTCAATGTGCTTACACATATATTATTCCATTTGGGAAAATGCCAAGAGGCTGAATGCTAAAAGGTCAAGAACCAGGGATAGGGAAGGGGTCTGCTAACATAATCTCAAGAGAGCCAGCCACCATGCTAACCACACAAATAATAGTTCAGTACTAGAGTGGATCCCTGCACTGCAGCTCAAAGAGAGAGAGCGCTTGGGGGTTCTGTCCTAACAGGACATCCATCAGTAGTCAGGAACAGGGGGAGCGTCTGACTAATTAGAAACATGAAGCCAGTCTACTTCCACTCAAGGCCTGGCTCAGGGAGAGATCAACTTTGCCTTGAACAAAAGAGCTTACAGACCAAAAATAAAGATACCAAACCTAAACCCCATTGCAGTGACAGGTCAAAACTCTTAATCCCATGACCTTCCATGCTATTCAAATGCAGCCATTGTGATAAAAAACATCCCTGGATTCAGTTTGTAAGCCAAGACGCAGACAACCACAGATGTTCCCTCAGGCCATTCATTAATGCATGGGGTCATTTTAGCTTCTCTAATATTCATATATCTCTAATTTCGTTCGCATCCTCTAAATGCCTAACTTGGTCATTCTCCCTGAAGCCAATTCCTTGCCTAGCTGTGACTGTTTTTCTGCCACACAATTTTAATCTCTTCAGGTGTCTTGATTTCAGTAAATTCGAGGAAGCAGTATCAAATCAACTCAGAGAGACAGGAGCAGCTCCCTAAACCACGCCCCCACCCAACCCCGTATAACTGGCCCCAAGTTTCTTAGGCACCCACAGGACAGTATTTTTGCCATAAAAGAGCTTCCTAGGAAAAGGTTAGGAAGGTTGTCATCAGAATAGAAATTAAGAAAAGTGATTCATTAAATGTCACAAAGGGAATACAATTTCATAAGTCTTTAGAAGCCAAAACTTAGGTTTCTTTTTTTCCTTCTAGCCACTCTCCCTTCCCCCTGAAATCATGGCATAATTGACCTTTAAATTCTGTGCTGCAACCTGATCCGATAATGCCCATAGTAAAGCTGAACAAAGTGTGCATGCAATACAGTACTAACCTATTTTGTTGGGCAACTAACTTTCCAGAATTTTCCCAGTCCATCCAGGAAAGGAGATCTAATGTGCCTCGCATTAGGAAGGGTTAAGTATATCAAGCTGTTGATAATTTTTAATCTTTTAATCTAAGTCATAGTACTATAACTTTAATGTTATTGAAAACAAGTTGAGTTGTTCTGCTCATAAAATGCCAACCTAGAAAAGAGGAAAAGATATTCCAACTCCAGTAAAACTAAGAACGTGTAAAGAACGGGTTTTTAAATGTAGCTAAACATCTTGTAAAAAAGAAGCCAGGCCTTGAAACAAGAATTACACGACTCTCCCTCCCACCACACCCGCCACTTTCCCAGCGCCTCATCCCTGTAGTGGAGTTCTGAGAGTTCCATGGGCATTAACTAACACCCAGACATGTTCTCCTGATACACCATCTCTGCATAAGGACCTCCGTGGCTTTGCTCAACTACAGATCCCAGTGCTTCTCAGTCTTCTTGACAAACCTACTGCAGAGCAGAGCAGGCGCCCACCCAAGGGGGCTTGAGATTCAGCCCAAAGTAGAAATTTCCTCCATGCCCCATGTTCATTTGTTTTTAAAACATGTCAATTGCATTCTACTCCATAATATATACATTTGTTTTCATTTAACAGCAATGTTTCTGAATTCATGTGCATGAATCATCCCAGGTTAACCCTGTGCCCTTGTATATCCATGGCACATTGACAGTATCAAAGTACATACCCTCTGCTTCTAAAGAAATCCACTCAAATCATTCAGACACTGTAGACCAACTTAGACCAAAAAAAAAAAAAAAAAAAAAAAAAAAATGAGAGAAAGGTAGTTACACATATTTAATTATTTAAATGAAATTTAGGTTACTATTTAGAGGATATAGAGTATTTCAACTTAACTCAAAATTTCCTTATTGCATAAAGTGGTTTAAGTAAGCCTCGGTCATTTAGAACTGAGGGTCACAATACATTTTCCAAAATGAAAATATGAACATGTAAGTCTCAATTGCAAATCCCTCAGTGTTCCCTATTGAACACTTAGAAGAAGTCAAAACTTCTTGGTACAACACCAAGGTCATCTTTCATGATTGTTTTTATGCCAAAAAATTTTAATCTCTTCAGGTATCTTGATTTCAGCAAATTCAAGGAAGCAGTAAATTCAACGAAGCGGTATGGGCTCACTTTCGACAGGCCATGAGTGACTGATGGATGAGCCTTGATTTTGTGCACTACATGCAAAGACAATTGAGAAGATGCTCCAACTCTTGATAAAGTACACGTTCCCATTTTCTCCATTTATTGCATCATTTACACTCATGGCTCCTTCTATATTCTCTCACTCACCCATGTTTGTCTGACCTATTCCCCTTGCTGGGAGCGTCTGGTGCTCACTGTCTGCCCTATCTCAGCTCAAGCAGATTCCCCCTCTAGAACTCCACCCCAAGCCTTTCCTAGAGGTCCTTACTGCTTTGATACTTTCTTAATTCCACCCTAGGAGTCACTCCAGTGATTAAAGACACAACCTGTCTTTTTAATTTTTGTATCACTAACATCTAACACAGCGCTTCCCATGCAGTAAATCTTAGGTGCATGTTTATTAAATGAAACATGTATCAGTGAAATTAACATACCAGTCAGTGCTACCTCAAAAAAGGGCAAGGTAAGAAAGAATGAAGTTGAATGCCAGTTTGCTTCCTTCCACCTGGAACTTAGCCAAGGACCTCTGTTACTCAAAAATTGTTTGGCCTGAGAGAAAAGTATCAAGAGGACTAAATTCATGGAACTAGAAATACTAAAACATTTTCTTTCTCATTCTGCTATCCACGCTCAATACAATATTTCCCCTTGGCTCTATTCATTTGGAAAAAACTTTGTTCAGATGTTCACATTGAACTGAGAATTAATATTATACAAAAATAGAGGATCTCAAACTAAGGAAGATGTTGGCTTTCCTAAAGAGCACACTTTGATATTGCTGGAGGGAAGTGGCCTGCTGGGTGCACTGAGGTTTTTTTTCCTCCCACTTGGTCTCAGTGGCCACTGCAGTCCCCAGCCTTTCCAGGAGACACAGAGTCCTGTGGGTCACAGTGGGGGTGGGGACAGAGTGCTCTATTTCCATAACTGGGAAGCAAGATAGCTGGTGTGTGAGCCATGACTGTGCACTCCATGCAAGGGCAATTGGAAGATCTTCCAAGTCTTAATAAAACATCTTCCTAGGTTCTCAATTTTTTTCACTGTTTATACTCAAGAGGTGGTGAAGGTATATGAGGCCCACAGGCAGCCATCTGCTGCTTGGCTGCAGGCTGCCACACAGAAACTGGACATTCATTTTGGTCTACCAGAACTTCCCAGTTAGTGCTGACTACAATATACTTTATATCCATTCTCTCCCTTTTCCAAAATTGTTAGCATTCAGATTTGTTCTAAAATGTCTATTTTCTTAGTCTGTCTTTGTTAAATGAGAAGACATGGTTCTTCGCCACCAGCACTGCCCTGTGCTCACCACCTCCTTGTTTTCAGTAGCTGGGACTATGTCTACATGCGAGGCTCTCACGGTTTTCATCCGGAAAAGAACCCATTCCCACCCTCACTGCTGAAGGCTTTAGGCTGTAAACAGGCTTACTGTGGAGAGAACCATTTCTAGCAGCTGAGGTTAAGAGGATGAGATTGGTAAGAAGCGAAAAATCAGGACCTTCCATGTCCATAATATTATTCAAATTTAAAGCATATGGTGAATGAGAAGTCTAAAAATCATCTTACACATGGGAAGAAATGCTCAGGCAGCTGTGATGGAAACCAAAATCTCTAAATGTAAGTACAGCAGGATACAAAACCTAGCACGCTGCCATTGTTTTTCTAAAGGTTTTCCTTTCCTCATAATTATAACTGAGTTTGGGTTAATTGCCATTCTTCAAGAAGGGGTAACTTCCCCCACATGCTATCTATCTCTTTACAAAAGATTAAAATATGTGGATTTAAACGGTTAAAATATGTGGATTAAATTTTAAGGAAATTTTCATTTTGGAAAACATAGGCAATTGTAATGGTTAATTACAGGTCTGGGGGAAATTCTTTTGCCAACATTGATTTGATCATACCCGGGGAACAGTAGCAGTGTTCTAGACCCAGGTGCTGCCTTAATCGTCCAACTCCTGGAAAGGGAGTCCCAGCCCCACTCCACTCCCTAAAGCAGGTAGTTCCTGTTTTCTGCTTCTCTCCTTCTCTGCCCCTCTCCTTCTTTTTCCTTCTCTTTCTGTATACACAAAGACAAATGCGCATTTTTATTTCCAGTGCCAGAGAAAAGTCAACTCTTTTCCCCTCCCCCTTTGCCATAGCTATTCTGTTCCAGAATGAGCACAAACAAACAAGGCTTAATTACTCTGCTTGTTAATCATGGGAAAGGAAAATTTCAGTGTCTATACAGAGCCAGTCTAATTGCTTTCACTGCATCCACTGGTCATTTCACTCCCAGAAAATAAATCACTCCAACTGCCTGGCTGAGGAGACCAGCTAAGTCCCTGAATTCTTAGCAAAAAAGTCACCAAGGTAGCCCTATGAAGACATGACTGACACTAGGACTCTGTTGGTAGTTTTCCAAATTTCCAACGTCTTTGGCACATCATGGCTGGTCTCAGGCTAACACCATTAAACTCAGATAAATCCAACATGTCCTTGCTGGGTTTGTCCTCTTGGAGGCTTAGTGGAAGGTATATGCCTTTCAGATGCTTCTGCTCTGAATGCCGTAAGTTAAATAGAGGATCTCAGGCAAAGGTGGTCTGTGAGATGGGTAGCCTGGGTTTACACACAGTGAATACTTCAGGCACTGAAGAACACCCCATCTTTACCCATTTGCATTCTGCCATCTAGAACTTCATAACTTTCCTCCGGGGCAAAGGAGGAATCAGAAGGAAAAGAAAGGGAAGAGAGAGAAAATGAAAGGAGAAAGAGGAAATGAAAGGATGGTCCCACGAAGCTACTGAAGGTAGAGAAATGCTGTCTACATACACAGAGCCTGGTGAGGAGTAAGGGAGGTGACAGTGTCTAGTCACAGAGATGCATAGTGACACTTTGAATCAAGCTATTCCCTCTGTGCTATTACCACTGTGGTATTGTTAATACCTATAGTGCCAACACCAGCACACAACTGTAGTAGGTGCCATGCCAAATGGAATGCTCCCCCAACCAGTGCCCATGGCTGGGCCCAGTGCTGAGCCTTTGCCCAGGAACAAAGCAGGTGATAGAGATTTCACACACTAGCATAGACAACTTGGAGGAGACACATCCTCCTGTAGTGCCTTCTCAAACCCCACAACCAGCAAACACAGACGTCCAGGTATTTCTATTGCAGATGTCATTTGACTCTTCTACAGTCACTAACAAATGCCCAGGAATTTGTGATAAGAACACTTTGCCTTCAGCTTATGTCACTAATGGAAACATCTGCTGCCTCAATGCATACGATAGAAGCCTATATATATTTTGCCAATTGCCTTAGTAAATAAAATATGAACATCTTACAATAGAGATGCTGTTAAACAATGAAGACTACAGTATGAATGCTTACACTGATCTGTTCATCCATTCAAATAGTGAGTTAACGTATTTAATGGGATTCTACTGTGGGATATGAACTATACTGAGAATATAAGCAAAAAAAGGACGTAGCCTCTACCTTTGAGCAGCTTATAGTGTAGAAAAAAACAAATTTAATGTGATGTTTGCTGTAATATGTATTTCTTACAGCATATTATCATGCCAAAGGAAGATTCAATGACTGTCTAAGGGAGTTGGGGAAGATTTCACAAAACAAAGTATTTAATTCAGATCCTTAGGGATGAATATGTGTCTTATAGGTGGAGAAAGAGGAATAGGTTATAAAAAAACACACCATATGTAGGAAAACTCAGTTGTATTAGTATACATCATCAATTACTAGTAAATCATCCCCACTATTATCTAAAAGCAAATGGACTAATGCTTTAGATTGAAAAGTTTTAAATGTGTTCAAAATACACTCACTTCGTTGGAATTTACCAAACTGGTTCTTTCTATGGTTTTTACACAGTACATGGAAGGCTTTGACCCATAATGACTCAGTAAGATGAATATTTCTCTCACTCCCATTTCCATGTACTGTTTCCTTTAGTCAACTGTTTTTGGAGTCTCTTTAAACTGAACTGACTTTCATCTTTGGACTGTACATGTAGCAATGCACATGATCATCGAATCTCTTTGATGTTAAACAGATGTTGAGTTTAATTTTGTGGTACTCTGATAAAAAGGATTAAAAGAGGGCTCACAAAAGCAATCACCCTACCTAAAAAAAACCTGGATTTTAATAATAATCAAAGAGCCAAAAGATGCGGTGAAGTTTATCCTTGTAAGAAACAAAAATATTACAAAATGAACACTCAGTTTTAACCCAAAACATTTTTATGGACCTATTAAAGCTCCAGGCATTATTCAGGGTGTGTCAACTGGCATAAAAAAGTTTTAATATTTTTCTGTAATTTCAAAAGCAGTTATTAAGTTTGGGTAATGAAGAGGTTTTAGATATAGACAGTGGTAATAGTGCAAAACACTAAATTAATGCCACTGAATTATGCATGTTAAAATAATTAAAATTGTAAGTTTTATGCAATGTATTTTTACCACAATAAAAATACCCTATTGAAATATTTTATTTAAAAAGCACTTATTAGAATTTTTTAAACCAGATATTGACATTTGAAGTTTTTATTCTTACCATTTTCCTTGGAGAAAATAAGAGATCTTTTTAAGATCAAAGATTCTAGATATTTTGCCATATATTGCCTTTTATCCAGGCAAAACCATATGTGAAGTATTATAAGAACTTTTAATCTATCTTAAAGAATTCTAGAGAAGAGTCCACAATATTTTCAGAAATGTTTTACATTAATGAGCTAACAGAATTATAATAGGCTATCAATTTGATAGCAAACAGGCTATCAAATCTACTACTTTTCTACAGACATTCTAAAATGATCTCAATTCTTAAAGTTTTTATGTTTGACCAGAATTTGTGCACAGTTGAGTTGTTCTGACACTAACTAAATCTAATGCAAGGTTTGAATCAAGCTGATGAGACATTTAGAAACTCCAGTGATCTATAGGATACATAGTAATACTGAACTGAGATGCTGATTGATGTCAACATGAGCTTCACAAACATGATTTAGGGCCACAGAATCAAGTATGAAAAAAGGTGGAAAGAAATGGGCAAATATTCAGAGAGTGGAGTATGCCAAAGACTTCATTTTAAGAGTAGGCATTTTGAGGAGAAGATGTACCAGTTGAAACTGATTAAATGACTTCTAATACAATAGGGAAATAATTCCACCTAAAAATTCTAATCATCTCTAAGGGAACATGAGAGGTATTTTAACCCAATATTACTTATGTGTATGGCATAATTAGCATTGTAAGAGATGTGACTGCAAAGTAAGAAGAGCAATTCCACATAGCTCATCCTAATTTATAATAATACTTTGCACTTAAGGAAATAACTTCTTGTGTTAATTAATGTATTTCTAAAAATGTATTTATGGACTGGAAAGCAACCAAAACTTCCATTAACAAGGTTATGTTTTTCCTATTAAAAAGATTTCATTTTTAAGCTCCTCAAGGACTTTCTCCTCATTAAAATTTGCTATACACTGGACTATAACTGAAAAATGCTGAAACTCAACATTTAATAGTAATGAACAAAAAATACTTAATCTGATCTTTTCTCTCTAGGACTACTTAGAGCAATAAAACACATAAGGGGAAAAAGAGATCCTATGAGTACATTCAGACCTGGAAATCATCATGAATTAACAGTCATTTAAAAATGGAATATTAACAGAAGGAAAGAATTCTATACTGCAATTCGGATGACCTGGATTTGAGATCCACATTTCGACTTCAAGCTGTGTGATTTTAGAACAACCAACTCTCTGCCAACTTCACAGGGTTGTTGGGGCAACTAACATATGAGAAAGCACTTGGAAAATGGAAAAGCACTGACAAGCGTAGGTTAATAAAAATCTACCACTACCATTATAACTTAGTCTGCAGTATTAGACATTAGTCTACTCATGCTCATTCTCTTTGATAACAATGGTCTGTCTCCTTCTCTTTCTTCAAACTTCTATCATTTTCTACCCAAGCATCACTCTTTGTTGGTTACATGTTTTCTGACTTCACTAAAAAATCTGAAGAAATCACAAAAGAACTTCCACATGGTTTCACCACCACCTCTATCTACCTGTGAGAATCTTGCCCAGACACTCTGCCTCCCTCCTGTTACAGAGGATGAACTACATTCCTACAACAGGGCCACCTCATCCACAGACCCCATCTCTTCCTCCCTACTCAGCAACCCAATAGCAATTCTCACCTCCACATCGTTTTTGCTCTCCACTAGATGAGTACCACCAGCAAACCTTCAGACTGTTGTTTTGCCCCTCTAGAAGCAAAAACCAAATCAAACAAAACAAAATCCTCTTGACTAAAGTTCTCCTACATGGTGCCAGACTATTCTTTTCTTCTCTTCCTTTTGCAGAAGTCTTCAAGAGTCTTTACACTTCTCTCCAGTTCCTCTTCTTCCATTTTGTTTTCAACTCCTCCAGAAAGCATCTGCCCCACCACACCACCCAAACAATTCTCCTCAAGGCCACCAATGATGGATGTCCAGCGTGCTGAATCTACTGCTCGGTTCTCAGCTGTCGTCTTATTTACAGCATTTGACACAACAGATCACGTCTTCATATCCTCTTCTTCAGTTGGCTTCTGGGACTCCTCTCTGTGCTGGTTTCCTTCTTTTTTAATGGTTGCTTTTTCTCACCTTCCTTTGCTATTTCCTTGTGTCCCAGACTCAAAATGGAATACCCCAAAGGTCAGTCCTTAAACCCTTCATTCAATACCTTCTTTCTCACTCATACCTTGATGTGCTCATCCAGGCTGACGGCTTTAAATACCATCCGTATGCGTACGTCTCTCAAATATGTATTTTTATCCCAGGTGTCTTCCTTGAGTTGCATACTTCTGTATCAGCTGTCTACTCAACATTTCCTCCTGGAGGTCTCATGCTCTTAGAAAACTTAAAATGTCCAAAACGGAATAACTGATCAGTCTCCAAACATCTGTCATGGTCACAGGGTACCCTGCCTGAGTTAATGGCAACTCCCATATTTCTAGTTGTTCAGGCAAAAATGCTTGGACTATCCTTGACTCTACACTTTGTCCCAGACTCACAACTTACCATCTGCAAATCTTCCAAATGGATCACTACCTACATCAATGCTTATCTGGAATATTGCAATGGCCTCCCACCTGGGTGCCCTGCTTCGCCTTGATAGTCTCATCTTAGCATGCACATAGAGTGATTCTTTTAAAAGATAAGTTATATTGCATCTTCCCTCTGCTTAGAAGCCCCCTGTGGCTTTCTTCCTCAGAGTAAAACCTAGAAGTATAACAAAGGCCTTCAAGACACTACATAATCAAAAGCCTCCCCCCGCCCCACCCTCTTTCCGACCTTACCTCCTATTCAGGATCATTTCACTACTTGCTATTTATCACACTTGCCAACAAGCTCCTGCCTCTGGGCATTTGTATGTGCTCTTTCCTCTGTCAGGAAGATTTCCCAGAGATCCATGGCATTTGCTTCCTTACCTACATCCAGTTTTTATTAGGTCACCTTCTCAGTGAAGCCTTCCTTATTAAAAACTGCAAATCCTCCCCATCCCTCTGCTTTATTTCGAGGGAGTTCTCTATAGTACTTCCTTCTCACCTTCCAATGATATCTACTGCTGTTTACTGATTTATTTTGCTCACTGTCCGTCTCACCCATGCTGCAGATTGAAGTTTCTTAAGGGTAGGGATTCTGTGTGTTCACTACTGTAAACCAACATACAGGATGATGCCTGGCACTTAGTAGGTAATGCTCGATAAACATTTGTTGGATTAATGAACTAAATGATAGAACCACAGCTATTAGCTGTGAATGATTTCAGATGTCTAGTCCTTGCCTTATTCTGTGGTTCTGAAGGAACATGGCCGACACGAAACAGAGCTGAGCTCAGGGCTCCTTCCAGTCCACAGCCTTTCCTGACACAAAGACACAGAACTGAAGCACCCACCCAAGGTAAGTTCAATCACGATCATGAGAATAAATTCTTCCACTGCTGATTTTGATTGAATCTAATATGAACTAATACAGAATTTTTTCCAAATATCAATTGTAAAATGAAGGTCTATCCTACTCCAGGTATCGAGCATCCTTTAGTACACTTTTAAAATTTTTCTCTCAAAATTTAAGCATTTAACATTTAAGGTAAGTGGTTTGTAAACCTCAGGCTTCCCAAGTTTTAGCAGTTGTGCCCATAAAGACCCGAGGCAGGTGTTGATGCACAACAACACCTAGTGGTCTCTGAGCCATCTCTGCTTCAACTACCTTCCTCTGCCTCTTGGGCTCAAGTCTTCCAGTTCTCCTGACTCCCAATTTAAAGCTACTCATATGATACCAAAACCAGCTGCACCATAAATGCTGGTTTTCTCTCGCCTCTATTTGAGGGGGGCTCCCATACCACAGATGCACAGCCCTCCTGCCTGCTTGAACCAACACAAACTTAGGTTTATATAGTGCTGAAGAGTTATTTAGAGTGCAGGTTTCAGTCAATTTGGTGAATGCATAACTTCTTCAAATAGCCTGAGATGATCAGAAAAAATGTTTGTTAATTCTTGGCATCCTCAAATATAATCACTTTTTGTCAAATAATAACTTACACAATCAGTACTTTTTGTGATCTATATTCTGGTCAAGGACCTTGGCTAAACACTGTAGAGAAAACAAGGATATAGGCACAAGATTCCAGGATGGGGCAGTAAGGAGTACATTGCAAGATAACACCCCAGAAGTGGAGGAAAAGAGTACTTGAGGCCGGGCGCGGTGGCTCAAGCCTGTAATCCCAGCACTTTGGGAGGCCGAGGCGGGTGGATCACGAGGTCAAGAGATTGAGACCATCCTGGTCAACATGGTGAAACCCCGTCTCTACTAATACAAAAAATTAGCTGGGCATGGT
Source organism: Aotus nancymaae (assembly GCF_030222135.1). Classification (NCBI taxonomy): domain Eukaryota; kingdom Metazoa; phylum Chordata; class Mammalia; order Primates; family Aotidae; genus Aotus; species Aotus nancymaae. The sequence continues at coordinate 62,593,279 of NW_026988442.1, read as the reverse complement.
GGCACGTGGCTGTAATCCCAGCTACTCAGGAGGCTGAGGCAGGAGAATTGCCTGAACCCAGGAAGCAGAGGTTGCGGTGAGCCGAGATCGTGCCATTGCACTCCAGCCTGGGTAACAAGAGCGAAACTCCGTCTCAAAAAAAAAAAAAAAAAAAAAAAGAATACTTGAGAGATATTGACCTTGTGGGTTTCGTGAGAGAAGGTTTCATGTGGCAATTGTAGGGTGAGCTGAGGGGCTATGTTACAGGAGGGGAAGACACAAGGTGGCTGACTCATTAAATACAAGGCAAATTGCCGAGTGCAAGACTCCCCTTTCACCTTCTGCAAACTCTCACTTAAAAGCCCTGTGCAAATGAAAATAACCACTCATCAAAAACGTGAACCACATCGTGCCTTACAGATAAAAGACATCCAAAAATATTTGTCAATAAATTAATGACTATTAGAATAAGTTAAAATATTGCTGCCAAACTGACCACTTAAAAACAAGAGAATTAACATGAAATGATGGAACAAGTACACTTAAAAGTTTAATCAGGCTGAGCACAATGTCTCATGCCTGTAATCCTAGCACTTTGGGAGGCCAGGGCAGGTGGACGGCTTGAGCCAAGGAGTTCGAGACCAGCCTGGGCAACATGCTGAAACCCTGTCTCTACAAAAAAATGCAAAAAATTAGCTGGGCATGGTGGCAGGTGCCTGTAATCCCAGCTACTCAGGAGGCTGAGGTGGGAGGATCACCTAAGCCAGGGAAGGTTGAGGCTGCAGCGAGCCGTGATCATGCTACTGCATTCCAGCCTGGGTGACAGAGTGAAACTCTGTCTCAACTCTCTCTCCATATATATATGATCATAGATGCTCCCTTGATTCTTACTACTAGTTACAGATAGCTAGGAAAGTCTTTCCAAGAATGGGTAAAACAGCATCTCCAGCTTTAGGAGGTATATAGAAAAAGGAAGAGACAATATATAGATAGGAACTGTGTCTCATTATTGGATCCCCAGGGCCTGGCCTCATGCCTGGCACATTGGAGACAGTATATTTGCGATAAATACACGTGAAGCCTGCAGGAGGTTCCAGGGCAAGAGTAATGATAATGCCAGCAAACACAGATACAGACTGGAAGGATCAGAGGGGCCCTAACAGTTTCCTTTGCTTTGCTTTTTTATGCTCACATTATTACTGGGCCTGTGAGCCACTGTGCCTTCAAGGTTAGAGCCTACACCTTGGAGAAGTGCTCTTGCCTCTCACAGTATCCCTTAAAGTCTGATAAAGCAGCTCCTGTGCACAGTGCCCACGTCAACCTGGGACTTGCTTGGCAACTGTGTTTTTTTCCAGTGATTAAGCCAGGCAGATTCCTGCATAGTCTTCTTGCAACAAAACCTGCCCACAAATCTGAGACAACATCACTCAGCATGTTTCCAAAAACAAAAACAAAAAAAAAGAGTCATCCACTTCACCACAAAAAACCACTTGCCTATTCAAAGTAGTTTGTTGTTAGACAAAGTTCTAAACCAGGGGTCAATTTTCTTAGCAATAGTACAGACCTGGTTAAGACAGTAGAGTCCTATAGTGAGATGGCTCATATATGTATAACCATATAGAGCCACAGTCTGATTTTATGCTATCTCCTGGTCCCAGTAACAAAGGAGATGCAAAGGTTTGGTGACTGCACTGTGGACAGTTTATATGAAACCAGCAGAAAAGAACATGTGAGCTTTGGATTGCTCCATATTTAATTAAATGAATTTAATTAAATGCCAGATCCAAATTAGGGAACAGTAGCAATGGTTACATGTGAGCTTTGCCATCAGTTCTGAGGATTTCAACTCTTTCTACACTTTATAAGCTTTACGTGCGTCCCTGGATTGAGTTGCTTATCCCAAATGAGAAATTGCATATAAAGACAGTGAAAAGTGTCTGTTCATATCCTTTGCCCAGAAATGCAAATCAAAACCACAATGAGATACCATCTCACACCAGTTAGAATGGCGATCATTAAAAAATCAGGAGACAACAGATGCTGGAGAGGATGTGGAGAAATAGGAACATTTGTACACTGTTGGTGGGAATGTATATCAGTTCAACCATTGTGGAAGACAGTGTGGTGATTTCTCAAAGATCTAGAAATAGAAATTCCATTTGACCCAGCAACCCCATTACTGAGTATATACCCAAAGAATTATAAATCATTCTATTATAAAGACACATGAACACGTATGTTTATTGCAGTACTGTTCACAATAGCAAAGACTTGGAACCAACCCAAATGCCCATCAATGATAGACTGGATAAAGAAATGTGGCACATGGAATACTATGTAGCCATAAAAAACGATGAGTTCGTGTCCTTTGCAGGGACATGGATAAAGCTGGAAACCGTCATTCTCAGCAAACTGACATAAGAACAGAAAACCAAACACTGCATGTTCTCACTCATAAGTGGGTGTTGAACAATGAGAATACATGGACACAGGGAGGGGAACATCATACACTGGGGCCTGTTGGGGGGTAGGAGGCTAGGGGAGGCATAGCAGGGTGTGGGGGGATGGGGAGGGATAGCATTAGGGGAAATACCTAATGTAGATGATGGGGTGATGGATGCAGCCACCATGGCATGTGTATACCTATGTAACAACTCTGCACCTTCTGCTCATGTACCCTAGAACTCAAAGTTTAATAAAAAATACAAACAAAAACAAAACAAAAAGACAGTGAAATAGTGGGTAAAACCAAATGAATGCCCAGTAATATATTTGTATTAGATCTTCTATACATGTATGGCATCTAATAAGTTTTATATTAAATTGCAATATTATTAATTGCATTTAATTCTCACAACAACCCTATGAAGTGGGTATTATTAATAGCATTTTACAGATGGGAGATTAGGTTTATTTGACTTTGTTCTTTATCCCCTCCTCTAGAACATTCAAGCAGTAGTTTTTCCAAACTAGGAAGACTTCTCTACTGAGCAGAGTTCAGAAGGCAATGGAAAAAATATATATTCTGGGGTTGGAATGGGGTGGGTGAGGGACTTCTGTCCCCATTTATTTTAATAGTATTCAGATGAAATGCAGGGCATACAAATAGATATGCACAGTGCAAGTTAACCACCAGAAAGCTCTTCAATCTTGCCAAGTTAGACAGAACTGTTTCTTTTGTACCAGTTTTAGACTGCAAATCTGGGGAATTAATCTGTAGGGCTGTTTTCCCAAGGCCTCCAAAACAGACCCAGGGCAAACCGCACATCCTGGGCTGACACTGTTCAACTTCAGCTTCTGTTGTTTCAGCTCTGAGGCAGTTTCCATGCCAGCATGCAGCCCTTCTGTGTTTTTGCAGCTTCATTCCAGGCCACATTTGTTTAGGTGCGTTCACTATCTCCAATTCAGCTGCCTCCTCTCAGGCTAAAATAACACTTGGCTTATGTACTAAGAAAACGCCGCTATTGTAGTTTTGCAGGGGTAGCATTTTTGGAACCAGACTCCCAATTCTGTATGCTTTGCATATTGATGGCATTGTTCTCGTTAGTCACATCCTGTCTAGCTCTCTCAGTGTCCCAGTCCTGAAGCTTCCCATCATCCCAGACATACTCTCTTGTTGGAATTCCCCCTTCCACCTGGCAAGCCCAGTTTCTTGCCTCTCTGCAATCACAGCAATAACAAAAATAACAACAAACGGCAATAACAACAACACAGTCTCTTTGTAGCACTTGGGAGGGAATTTCAAATGTCATGGTAACAATTACAGCAATGGGCCCACAAGAAAGCATGGTAGAAGAAACAGAGAAACAAGAATATACAAACAGAAAAATGCTGGGAGGACCCCAAACATGTTTCTGATTCTCTTTAGGAAAGGCATTTTCTAAATCTTTTTTTTAGACCATTGGGATTGCAGGGTCAAAGAACGCATAAGAACTCTCCGAGTTTCATTTTCATCATGCCAAGACAGAGGGCAGGACCACAGATGTGTCCATTCAATAAACAGTAGGCGTCATTATCACCATCATTCCTTCAGAGGAAAAGAAAACTCTCAAGTGTTCCCCACTCACACCCCATCTACCTCTCACAGTTTCATGACTTCATCTCGCCAAGAACCATTACAATTAGTTTGATACCGACTGTATATCAAAAATCACAGTGCCACTCATGGGCACTTACATATTGGGTTCATTTGTGCTGATGAAAAATAAGAAATCAAGGTAAATCCTGGCTTGTCTACCTTCAAAATAAATCTACTCATACTTTCAACTCCATCTAAGAAAAATATATAAAGGCACTGTAATTGTAACCTGAAACAAACCCTGAGGTCTGTGAAACAGGTCTTCTGATCAATCATGGACAACCCCCAAGTCTATCTAGATTCTTGAAGACTGAACATCACCTGGACCAAACTGGACATCCCCTCTCCTCTGAAACCCTGACTTCCTGCCGGAAGCAGACGAGCTCTGCAAACAGTGGGAGTGAAGTTGCTTCCGTCACTGCTTTCTTTCCTGCTCATCCCAGCACATATTCCTGCATGCAAAACCAAACCAAACCAAACCACTATTTTTCTTATAATTATAATATCATATTGCATAAATATGGCTATGCTGTAAAATCAAATTTCATCCTGAAAATATTAACCATCTATAGTAAAAGCCTAACATGTGCTTCTTTCCTGTGAAGCAGGATGTTCACCCTCCCTCTTGATACCAGCATAGAGAAACTTATTATAGATTGGACCTTCCAATTTCAGCAGAATCTCAGTGCAGGAAGAAGAAGAAAATTAACACAGAACATTTCTCTTAAGAGCCTAAGACTCAGCAAAAAAAAAAGAAGGGAGATTTGTCATGGACAGATTTCCCTTTAAGGTAACATTATTCAATACAATATCACTCTGGCACCTACTACTTGCTAGGCTCTATCTAGAACCTACTCAAATTGCCGTTTTCGTTCCCAGTATCATGGAGCACCAGGATCCAGGGCTAGATGAAACTATGTCCCAGGATGTAAGAAAGTCACACATCAACTCTCCTTTTCTACCTTGACTAAACACTGAGTTAACATCAAACACAAAGCCATAAGATGCATCGTATTCACAAAACACTCCCCACACTCAAGACCTGAACATAATGGAGACTTGTTTCCTTTGTTTTTCTTTTTTCTCAGTCTATGTATTTTAGTCAACAAAACCATATGCTTGACTTTTGAAGTGATGTGAGCCCTCCCTGCCCTGGTATTGTTCCATTATTAGGATTTCCATAAGTTCAGGAAAAGATGCTGGCCATTTAGCCTCCTGGGATACTTAGCCTCAGTATCAGCTAGAGAAATTATAAATTTCCCAAGAAGTTCCCTCAATATTTTACCCTTTAAAGCAATATGAATCAAGCATCATGCAGTTCATTCCTGTATGGGGGCAGGAATGAACCATAAAATGACCTCTTTAAAAATCCAACTGAGTAAATACAAAGCCTCAAAAGTAGTTTCCCACAGGAATTTTCTATATTCAATTTCTTTTACTAAAACAGCTAAAGAAACTGGATTTCAATTAATCCCTGTACATTACAACAGACTTAAGCTTACACAATTAAATGTTACACAAAGGATTGGTATTTTGTATATATGACTAAAGCACAAATAACCTGCAAGAAAAAAATCTACAGCTTTGTTTCACTGCAGTATGACTTCTACCAGCACACCTCCACATAAGCCATTCTTGCTGAGATGACCAATGGCCTCCATTCTATGAAATCCAACTGAGGATTTCAGTCCTCCACTTACTTGACTGCTCAGCAGCATTCACAACAGTAGACCACTCTCTACTTCTTGAAGCACTCTTCCCATGGACACCAGGACAGCTCAGTCTCTTTGCTGTCCTTGGACTCCCCTTTCACTCCTTTTCAGCCTCCTATTCTGATCCTCCTCTACCTGACCTCTAAATGTGGCAATTTCTCAGGATACAGTCCTGGAACCCCTTTCTTTCCTACTCTGTGCTCTCTCCCAAAGTGATTTCATGCATTGCCATTGCTTTAAATACCATGCCAGCAACTTCCAAATTTATAACTTCATCCCAGACCGATTTTCTGACTCCAGACTCATCTACTTAATTACCTACTTGTCATCTTCAAGGGTGGCTCACTGGCATTAGAAACTAAACATGTCTGCAGCTGAATTCTTGATCTCCAGGCAATGGCCATTCCCTCCACACAACTGCTCCTGTAGGACTCCTGGGAGTCACCCTCAACACCTTCTCCTGCACCTGACAAAGCCCCTTGCCTGCACTCTAATCAAGGGCCTGCTCTCTCTTGCTGACCACAGCATGAGCCTCCCAGCCACGGCCACGGCTCTCACTCAGTCCCCTCCAAACCTTTCTCTAGCAACAACCAGAGAGAGCTCCTCAAAGCAAAAATCTGATCCTGTAACTCTTTACAGGATCTTAAAACCCCACAAAAGTTTACACTGAGGACATATAATGAAGCCTGCAAACTTAAGGAATGATGGGATCAACCCCTAGATGAAAATTTTTGTTTTCTTTTTCACTGATGTAAATAAAGCTCTGTGAATTTTTACATTTGTATGCTGCTGTGTAACCCACATCTGGAGCAAGTTATAACACTTCTAGGATTCTAGAAAGCTCATGCCCCTGTCCCATCCCCACCCTCTTCAGAGGAAACTACTATTCTGGCCTTTCTTACAATGAATTAGTATTGTCTTTTCTTGATCATCATATACATTGGCTCATAGAGATCAATTTTTAAAAAATAAACCAAATTCTTCTAATGTTCCTGCAAGTTGATTAGACCAGCTTTAAGAATGTGAAATCCTAGCGTCATCTAAAGTCAAATGTCTCAATTCCGAAAAATAGCTTGCTAATTAAAAAGTGAGTATGAAAAACACCCAACACTCCAGATGAAGGTGCTCCTCAGTATTTAAGACAACACAGGAACTACTGCCTCTACTCACGGGCTTTGAACCAATCTGGATATTCTGCTAGGGAAATTTAGTCAAAGAGAGCACTGTTTAAATTCAAACAGAGACTTCAAAGTGACAAAAATACAACAGCATGAGCAAAGCATATGGTTACAGTCTTAAGAGAGGAACAGGACTTTATCAGGTGTAAGGTCTTACTGAAAGAGTTGTATTGCAAGTATTAGGAATTAATGAGGATGGGCTGTGTGAGGTGGTGGAGGGGTGGGGGCGGGGCGCAGCTCAAAGTCTGATAAATCCTCACTTGCACCCACTGAACATTCTATTCACCCAGGAAGGCTGACAAATCTCTATTTTCAAGGCGCTTCCTTAATTTCGTCCTTCTGTCCAGAATAAGGGGCTATTCAAAAAAATATCTCAGGGAAGCAAATCTCTGGAATGCCTCAGCTCTCCTATGAGTTATTCTGTCACCTGAAGCTCAAAGAGCCATCTTCCCTGGGTTTGGAATTTCTGGCGCCTCTGTGGAGGGGCAGGTGGAGGGGTCTAAGAACTTGTTTTTGCTCTCTCAATGATCTAATACCCCTCACTCAGATCAAGCAGAGAATTTTTAGGCCTAAAATCAGGATTAACCAGGAGTACTATGGACACTCCAGCAAAGCCTGGCAGATTTGATGAAGCTACTCTCACAGAGCCTTCCTGGTACTAGAAAGTCTACCTTCTGCATCCTCTGGTAGCACATTAAACACTAGTTAAGTGCATTAGCAGACCCGTGCCTCCTGATGCCTGCTAAGTGCTAGGCACAGGTTCTAATGACACGATTCCAGACACATGTGAGGCACTCAAAAAAAAAAACGCTGGTGACTATTATCATGAAAGCATTCCTACAAATCATGGTTTTTGCTCCTAAATACAAAAATAAAAAATAAACTTCTCACCTCTTCCATTTGAAATATTGGGAGGATAGGAGAAAACTGAAATAATAAATTAACTTGGATAAAATCACCATCATCACCTCCTCTTTTTGATAAACTAAACCCAAAGATTTCTTAGAGGAAAAATATCGATTTAGAATATTTAATGATATATAAGTCCTCTTTCTCTTTGTTACTAAACCTAAATTTCTCTTGAATCCTATGCTAGTAATTCTCACTTAGCTGGGCTAAAGATGCATAGAAGAAAAGCTTACAGGTCTTCTAGTAAATGAAGCGGTGGGTGGGAGGATGAGTCCAGTTAGGGCCAGACATCCTCAGATATGTGCTTTGCCAATGACAGTTGACAAACCTGGGAGCAAGGCCATCTCACACAGGATCCCAGCCCTGTACTGTTGATGCAACCAAGACTCAGCCTCAATCACCTGGGACTGAGAGGTCAGGGCTGCAGTGAGCCATAGTCTCTCCCCCTGCTCTCCAGCCTGGGCAAGAGTGGGGTCCTGGGGATCCTGTCTCTTTAAAAAGTCAGCCTTAGTGAGGAGAGGAAAGCCATGGCGAGAACAGAGGAGAAAGACAAAGTCTACATTTTCTAATTCTTGTACAGTTGTCATTAGCTACATTCATTATTTTTAAGAGACAGGGTCTCACTCTGTTGCCTAGGCCGGAGTGCAGTGCTGTAATCATAGCTCACTTATGTAACTTCCAACTCCTAGGCTCATGCAATTCTCCTGCTTTAGCCCCCTGAGTAGCTGGGACTACAGGTTCACACCACCATGCCCAGCTATTTCTTTTTTTTTTTGTAGGGACAGGGTCTCACTGTTGCCCAGGCTGGAGTGATACATTCATATTTTATGTTTGCTTCTCATAGGATGCTCTTGGACACTTAGAAATTGTCTCAGTCTGTTTGTTCTGCTATAAAAACATACCACAGACTGGGCAATTTATTAATAAGAAACAGAAATGTACTGCTCACAGTTCTAGATGGTGGGAATTCCAAGAAGAAGGCGCCAGCAGATTCCGTGTCTGTTGAGGGCTGTTCTCTGCTTCCAACACGGTGCCTCGTTGCTGCATCCTCACAGGGTAAAAGAGATGGTGGGGGATAGGGATGAACAGCAGCCTCAGGCTTCTTATATAAGGTCATTAATCCCAGGCTCCACCCTCATGGCTAAATCACCTCCTAAAGACTCTACGTCTTCATACTATCACACTGGAAATTAAGTTTCAACATGTGGATTTTGGGGGAACACAGACCACAGCAGGAACACAGGGTCATTTACTTCAGACAGGGCCACTGGGCCCAACTGGGGGCTCCTATAAGGAGTCCTGGCCTGGCCTAAGCTCTCTATGTCAATTCACCAGTATGCGAAATACCAGATTCTTTTGTTGGCAAAGACCTTTAAATTGCTCTTCTCAGCATTTATTCAATACATTTAAGGAGCAAGAGAAGAACTTAGGGTTTTGTAAAGCGTAAGTAATTCCTGTCACCAGAATCTGGACTTTTCTTATCAGCCCACCCTCCAAATTATCTACATCTGCACCCCCAACTTTCCTGCCTGCCCCAGCGAGAGCTGTGGCCCGTTCTTATCTGCTGCTAATCCCTCCACCTGTGTTCCTTCCTGCTTCCTCGGGAATCTCATCCATCAGTTATGCCCTCCAGCTGTATTGCCTACTCTCCCAATTTAATGCCTGTTCCTCTTCTTCCCCCACAAAGAAGCATACTTACGCCTTACCCATCTAAATAAAAATCAATAATTTCCCACTTCCTTTCACAGACTTAGCCACTCAAAGTCGTGGACTCACAGTCTTCCTCTTCTTCCTAAATTCAATCCTTCTGTTAGGTCAGCAGCATCTAGCACAGTGGACCACTTCCCCCCTCCTCTTTGAATCTCTCCCTTGGTCTGGCTTTCTTGACCCCTCTTCCCATCATTGTCTTCCCACCATTTCGGCTGCCCATGGTAGATACGATTCTAACTACATCTTTCTCTAAGGGCTGACTACAGCCAGGGTGGGCCCTCATTAGCCACGTTTGTACTGCATGACACCATGGGCACCTTTCCGAGACAAAACACTCGACTAACTCTCCCAGAAAACTGGAGTAGAGGTCAAAAGGCAGTCCATTGGATGGGTGACCTCATTATCTGGGGAGGCTTCCACTCAGGAGCTGTGGGTTTGTCACCTGCACAGAGCAGTGGAGGAAGATGGTGTTTAGACTGAAAAAGGAAACAGCTTTGCTGTCATATGAGGACCTTAGTGTGACAGAGTGCAAGCTGTGCTCCTGGAGACTTTCTGGGTCCTAGTTCCAGAACATTTAGTGCCTTTGATATCCTAAATTCTTAAAAGTGTGTTTTTGCTTGAGCCAGCTTGTGTTGGCTTCTGTGGCCTGTAACCCTGGGAACTTTGATTATCACGCTACTCATTTCTCCTCCTCTCTTACGGTGTCCTCGTCCCCCTAACTGCAGATATCACAGGCACTCACCCTTTGTTCTTTTTCTCCTCTGAGTCTGCATACTCTCCCTTGGTGGTCTCCTCCACATTCACCCGAGCTCCAGATCTGGATGCCCTGAAACACTGCTCATCTCTGCTCAGATTCCTATAAACTCATATAATGAATAATTCCAAAACTGAACTCAAACATATCACTTTCCCAATGTTTTATAAACCGGCAAGTCACCCCACCATCTACCCAGTAGTCACTGCAGTTAGAAATCTGAGTCAAGCTTTCCTTCTTCCTCTGCTTCCCCCTCCACAACCAATGCCATCACCCTGTCTTGATGATTCTGCATCCTTAGGATCTCAAATTCACCATTTCCTCTCCCTCTGACTTCATTGCATTTCAGACCCCCTCTCCCTTCACCTGCATCCTACTTGGTCTTCTTGTTTCCTAATACCCCTTCAATCCTTCTCTACTTCTAAAGCACAATCTGATGGATTATCCCCTAATTCTTTTAAGGTAAAGTCCAAAATCCTTGGAAGAACATCCAAAAACTCTGATGATCATTTTATTTCTGCCTACCTTGCCAGCCTCATCTTTTGATTTGTAGAGACAGGGCCTCACTCTGTCACCCAGACTGGAGTGCAGTGGGGTAGTCATAGCTCACTGAAGCCTCTGACTCCTGGGCTCAAGCGATCCTCCTGCCTCAGCCTTCTGAATAGCTGGGATTTCAGGCATTACCACACCCAACTCCAGCCTCATTTTTTTACCACTTCCCAAGAAGGTCCCTAAACTCCATCCATACAGAACAACTTGCAGTTTCATGAGGTCCCAAATGCTCTCCTGCTTCTGAGCCTTTATACATAATACTTCAACCCTCCCAGCACAGCCTGCCTTCATTTTTTCAAAGGCTAGGTCCAACTAATTCAACTCTGTGTCACCTCTTCCAGAAAGCCTTCCTCGAATGTTGTCCAATGCCCACCCATCTGCAACTTGGGATTAGGTTTACAGCCTCTGTGCACACACAGTAGCTTTTGCATAACTTTTTCTCAGGCCTTTTGATGACATTTGGTAATTGTCCATTTCCATCTGTCTCTTCCATAAGACTGAAAGTTCCTTAAGGAAAATGATAGTGTATTTTTTCTATTTATATTCACAGTACCTGCCATTCAAAAAAGGCTTTTTGGATATCTTGTCCTGGAGTACCCACCAGGGAATTAATGAGATAAAAAGAAAACTGAAAATCTCCAGAACCAGAATATATTCCTTTCCCTCTAACACAGCTTTGAAAATGAGACGGAAAAGATAAGGATGTGTTTTCTGCCATTGTTTTGCTGGAGCTCTGAGGCCTCTTCTTTCTCTTGCTGGAGAATGCTCAAGGCAGTTGCTCTCTGTGTGCATTTACTCACAGCGTGGTTGATCTCTCGTGCCCTGCCCAGTGCTATCCCAGGGCTGCACAATCCAGTTCAGCACAAAGTGCTAGCTACCACCTCACAAAGGTTTTGCAAATATTTTAAGTAAAAAAAAGGTTTCTTCCCTCAAAGAACCTACGATCACATATCTCCTTGGCCTAGGATCCTAAGGTGCTCCTCAATCTGGTGTTAATGTGTTTGTGTAATCTCCTGCCCTTTAGCATGGGCTGGCCTAGTGACTCCCTAACCAATCAGATATGGCAAAGGTGGTGGATGTCTTTCCAGCAGACTGTATCTCTTGCTGGCTTTGAGGAAGCAAGTTCCCACGTTGAGAAGGTCCATATAACCAAGGACTGAGGGTGGCCTCCAGAGTAGTTAGGAACTGAGGCCCTCAGTCCAAAAGCCTTCAACAAACTGGATTATGCAACAACCATGGGAGCACGGAAGTGGATCTTTCCCAGTCGAGCCTTCAGATAAAATCCCCGCCCTGGCTAACAACTGATTGCAGCCTTGTAAGAGACCCTGAAGCAGAGGACCCACCCAAGCCATACAAAATTTAAGATAATAAATATTTGTTGTTTTACTTGTGGCAGTTTGTTATGCAACAACAGATCATTCATACAATCTCCTTTATCCTCATTGAAAGTCTAGCACTTGCAAAAAAAACTTTTTTTTTTTTCAGCAGGTAACATTGGAAGCCATCACAATGTAAATGTTTAACTAAAAATGAAATATCCTCTAAAAGCAGGCTTTTAAATCATTTCAGTATTCTGCAAGCTAAAGTTAAAAGAATCCACACAAGACAGTGTATAAAATGAAGTGGGGGGAAAGGGAACAAAGTTAAAACTTGCAAAGGGGCCCTGGAGAAAATGTGCAGGCTCCATTGGTTTATTCAACTTTTAAATCTTATTAAATTTGCTAGATGCGTGTTAGCATTCATGGTTCATTTACTTTTATTCTGACTTCTATAAATAGGTACTCTATGAGCCCTGATAAATGACTTAAAATCTTGCTTGACTTCAGTAAAGAAATTAGCAAGTTAATCTTAAAAATTCTATGCACAGAAATGAATGAAAACCTTCCTCTGGGCCAGACTCCACTCCCTGCAAGCGCACCTCCCACAGTCCCTGGCCTCTTCTTGCCATCCTTGTTCTTTTTCTCTGGTTCTGTGTTTATAATATCTGGCATTCTCCCAAATCACCTAGATCTGGCTCTCTTGTAAAAACAAACAGAAGCTACCTGGGGCTCTTTATTCTCGCTCATTTACATTCTTTCCCTGCCAAGGGGTCAGAGATGTCAGAGTTGGTGGCAAACAGTCAAGCCCAGCATGGAATGGCCCTTATCTACCAATGCAATGTTTTCCTGCCTGTGAACATGCCAGCATTTCTTTATCTAAAATTATAAGTAAAAATGTAGGTAACTGCCACAAATCAGAAACTAATCAATCTAAAATTTCAGCCCAGGGCTGTGACCACCAGGAGACAAAAACCTTATTCAAAGCTTACATTTAATAAAAAGGCAGGCAGTGGGTAAAAGGTAGAGATATAATCTATATGACCCATAAAATATATGGAAAACAAAAGCAAATGTGAAATTCCATGTGGTTTAATCACACAGAATGCACGTTTAAATAATTAGTAATTCACACTGAATCACAGCTTCCTTGTAAGGAATTAGTTGGTGTGAGCTGAGAGTAATGTAGGTGTCATGTGTTCCATGAGTTACAAACATATGGTGTGTTATATGATCCATCAGTATGTTAAACAGCTCTCCTCTCTGCCTTGATAACCACGGTTAGTCATCTAAATTGGTAAGTCCATTAACAGCATTTCTGAACTCCCAAGAAGATTAAAATTGATTGTTGAAGAACAAAAATATCAGACATTACCATCCAAAGCTCAACCCTACCTGTCACAATTTTATTCGTTAATATTTAATTTTTCTATACTTCTCAGCCTTTTGGCTAAGATCAAGTGTAGTATCTGTTCTTATTGGTTTAATATTTAATTTCTCTCATTAGGAAGAATTTAAATTAAATTAGATTTTCCTCCTGGGAAAGGAGGACCAATAATGAAAAAAAAAAAGTTGAGAAACACTGCTGTAAATATGTAAAATCCCAGATGAGCATATAGAGAAGAAAATGAGCACGAGAAAGGCAGGCACTAAATGAAATAACCTGAATAACAATCCAGTAGCCAGATCCATTTGTGTATTTAAAAAGCAGCAGAACTAGAGAAAGCCAAAGACAGGTTCTAACACAACATTGGAAACTGAACTTAAAGTCAGAAGACCTACACTGAGTCAGCTCCTAACATGTGATTATGAGTTGGACAACCTTAGAGAAAAGCTACTTGAGTTCCTTTTCCTTTTTATGTAAAAATAGAATGAAAATGTCCAATTCCAAGGTCTCTACAATAGTTAAATGAGATAGTATTGGTGAAGTGCTTTGCCAAGAAGAGATTCTGTTCAGTTGAAAGGTAACATCATCCAGCAGAATTATTTGCACATTGGAAAGCTTTGCATGGACAAAAGATTATATTAATAAGCCTAGAGGCATTACTGTGAATTAGTGGTTCAAGAGAGTGTTAGACTGACAAAGGGGCTGTTCATTAGGAACAGCACGTCCTGTGTAGCAAAACACATCAATGACCTAGAAAGCGATCTATTTTAAGGGTATAGTAGGAAAGGTTCAGACCACTAAGAGGTAGTAAGAGAATACTTTTCTCCTATTTAGTAAACCAGTAGTTCTCAGCTGTCTACAATTCAAATCACCTGGCATGCTTTTGAAAAATGTCTGAACCTGGAAGATCATAAATACTCCAGAGATATTTATGGAGTAAGTGAACACTGATAAAGTTGCAGTAAGCTATACATTCTCATATACTACTGGTGGGAGTGTTAATCAGTATAGTCTTTAGAAAATACAATCTATTCGGCCCAGTGTGGTGGCTCACGCCTGTAATCCCAGCACTTTGGGAGGCCGAGGCAGGTGGATCACAAGGTCAAGAGATTGAGACCATCCTGGCCAACATGATGAAACCTCGTGCCTACTAAAAATACAAAAAATTAGCCGGGTGTGGTAGTGTGTGCCTATAGTCCCAGGTACTTGGGAGGCTGAGGCAGGAGAATTGCTTGATACTGGAAGATGGAAGTTGCAGTGAGAGGTAATCATGCCACTGCACTCCAGCCTGGTGATAGAGCGAGACTCCGTCTCAATAATAGAAAAAAAAGAAAAGAAAATACAATTTATTCATATATATCTTTTTTTTTTTTCCTTTTTTTGGTTTGGTGATTTTAAATGTTTTAAGTTGGTACCCTTTGTGGAGTAATTCTATGTCTAAGAATTCATCCCAGGGAAACAATCAGAGAGGAACCAAAATGTATCCATAAGGATACCCGTTACAGTATCATTTTGTATCTATATGTTGCACCATTCAGGATAGCTTGACTTGCTTTGAACATGCAAAAAACACTTGTACTCTGTAAATCTATGTTGTGGGCGGGAATATCTGACAAGTAAACAAAAGAAACAATAAATCAAAACAAGATGCTGCAAAAAGTCAGGTGTCATCTCAGCCAAAACTCATGAATTTTTCAAAAAGTTGAGAATTTGCCAATGAATTCAGATCTGGTCAGGTCAGGCCTTCCATCATCCTGGTGAGCTCAACTAACCTCACAATCAAACAGCAGACAATTAGCAATTAAAGCATCTTAAAGGAACAAGTAACATTGCAGGCTAAGGCAGGACAGGGAGAAGGAGAATCAGGTGTATTTCACTGGCTTTCTTTTATAAAGTCCTCTTAAGTAAGGACTTTCCAGGATTTGCAACTCAACACTAGGTTAAGATTCTCCACCACAAATGACTTTGCATTCTCAAGAGATTAATATTCACTCAAAGCCCTTCTGAAAAGCTGCTGAAATCATTGCAAGTTTTTTGTAAGTCCTACCTTCCTATGGGCTACAAGATAAAAATATTAGCTCAGGAGTGAGATAAGAAAGGCTCTTAAAAAAAAAAAAGGAAAGAGAATAAAGTTTTATGAAGGAGACTAAATTCTGAGCTCTCAAATTTTTAATGTCAACAACCCAAAATATAAGAATGAGAACTAAGAGGTCAAATAGCATTTTTATCAAATGTATATACCAAATACTATTAAGCCCCTACTCACCAAAGGAGTCAGACCTGGCAGGTAATCCTGGTATGAGGAAATCTGCAGAAGATATACAGCAACCAAATATATACTGATAAACAGCATATGTGTAGTACCTGATGTTTCTCAAAGCATGTGAAAGTGCTTTGAGATGCAGCAGGCACTATACATATGCTATTGAGAAACACACATGCTTTGAGAAACATCAATCCTCATATTAATCCCATAAGGTAAGCAGAAAAACAATGATTTAACAAAGACAGGCACACAGATCTAGGCTGGCTGACTTGCCCACATTTACAGAGCCAACTGATTACTGAAGGCACCAATATTCAAATCTAGCTCTTCCAATTTTCTTCACAACATATCACACTAGGACAGCATATAGAATTTATGTGTGACATGAGAACGTGACTAAGCAGGATAGAGTGCTGTGGCCACAGACCTGAGAGCCACATTGCTCATTTCCAAGTCCCAGTGCCATCACCTATTCAGTAGTGTGATTGGAAGAAAATGATTAAAACACTCTGTGCATCAGTTTTCTCATCTGCCAAATTGGGATAATAATGGGGCCTTAGGGTGACTATGAGGATCATATATAAATGTCGACCACAGTGACTAGCACACAGCAAAAGGTTCAATAAATGTTAGCTTTGACCATGATGAGCATCAAGAACAATTCTCTGATTAGTCAAGGTTAGATGCAAATACACTGAGTCCAGCTGCATGTTACATGTGTGTAGGTGCTGTTGAGTGGCTCAGAATATACTAACCTAAAATATGGCACCTTGGCATACTGAAACTTTTAGGCTGAAGAAACGTAAGAAAAATCCCTTCAGTAGGAAGGTCTCTCTGACCTGCCCCCATACTTCTGCCCTGAAGCTGGTCAAAAAACTGAAGGAGGACTTTCTGACCTTCCTTTGAAGCAGATCATTGACCCTCATCTAAGAGGTGCTTCTCTATACCAGGAGAAAAGGAACATCCTTATTTCTGAAGATGAAGGGTCACTGTTTTGAGTTGAATGTGTCCCCCAAATTTCCTGTGTTGAAAACTTAATCTCCCATGCAACACTGTTGAGAGGTGGAATCTTTAAGAGGTGACTAGGAATGAATTAATGCCATTATTTTGGGAGTGGGTTATTTATTGTAAGGATGCATTCCTAAGAAAATGATGAGTTCTAGCCCCTTTCACTTCTCACTCTCTCACACGCACCCTCCTTCCCTTCTACCTTATTCCATGGGATGATGCAACAACAAGGGCCCCACCAGATGCCAGATCCTTGATATTTAACTTCTCAGCCTCCAGAATCAAGAATCAAGTAAACTTACATTGTTTATAAGTTGCCCAGTCTCAAATATTCTGTTGTAGCAGCACAAAATGGACTAAGATAGTCATGGAGCAGAATCTGAACCAAGAGACCTTTCTAAGTTCTCCCCAGTTTATTCCCATCACATTATACTCTTTTTATCCTATCACATTTCTCCACAACTATTCGCTCTTTATCAAACCTAGCCTAAAAATACTCAGGTTTACCCATTTCTGAGGGTCTCAATTTCCTTATGAAGGCTCCCATGTCACATAAAATTTATTAAATAAATTTGTATGCTTTTCTCTTGTTAATCTGTTTTTTTGTTATAGAGCCTTCATCCAAAACCTACAACGGGTAGAGGAAAAAAATATTTTTCCTCTCCTCCACTGTATTAGTTTCCTATTGCTGCTGTAACAGATTACCACTAAATTAGTAGCCCAAAAGTTACACAAATGAGTTATCTCAAAGTTCTGAAGGTCAGAATTCCAATATGGGTCTTACTGGGCTAAAATCAAGCATCCACAGAACTTCATTCCTTATGGAGGCTCTAAGGCAGAATCTGCTTTCTTGCCTTTTCTAACTTCCAGATGCTACATGCACTCCTTGGGTCATGGTGCCTGCCTTTATCTTCAAAGCACATCATTGCAACCACTGCTTCTTCTGACTATCCCCTCTCTTCCCCTGCTTCTCTCATCACATCATCTTCTCGGCCCCAACTCCTACCTTTCTCCACCATGATAATAAGATAATAGCCTCATCTCAGGGTCCTCAACTTAATCACATCTAAGAAATTCCTTTTACCCTGTAAGATAACATACTGACAGGTTCCAGAGATTAGAACATGAAAATCTATACGGGACTATTATTCAGTCTACCACAGGTACCAAGGATATAAAAATGAATTTGATACAACTGCTGAGCTCAAGGACTTTACAAACTATTGAATAAAACAGACGTATTAAAAAAGAAAATTAATTCTCACACACATCAGACTACAGCACTCAGTACGGTTAGAGAAGAAACAAAGTGTTCTGTGAGTAGCAGAGGACCCATCTGTTAGTCTCCACCAAGAAAGGAAAGGAGGCCTCATAAAGAAAGGATTGTGTGTTTAAGAGACCAGAATATGCCATCCCAAGTATGCCTCTTTGGCATAAAGATTATTTCAAGCTGATTATTTTGAACACTGAAAATACGGGAAAAGCTCTAAAAGCAGAGTAGAAGTTACCTTTTTGTAGGAAAATTTACATCTATAAAGGAAATCTCTATTTGTAACTGTGTCACCCTCTCTTCACCAGGAAAGATGACTCTAAATCACTAGAGACTCGTACTAATAGAGAAGGCACCAACTTAAATCTATAGAAGAAATCTTACCCTTGTGTCTCATGCTTTTCCTGGTTAGCTCCCATAATTGTACCCCCCTGCCCACCGCCAACAGCTTTCTTTGTTTTAGCTGAAGATGGTATTTAAGCCTGAATTCAAATCTACCTTTTTGAGATTTACTCATTTATCTGGTTATCTCCCATGTATATTTGAAATACACATGTGAATAAACTTGTATTTGTTTTTCTCATCTTTATCTGTCTTTTGTTACAGGGGTCTACCCCAACTAAGAAGTATGGAGAACAGAGGAAAACAACTTTTCTTCTACACATGCATAGAAGTGCGCACTGATGTGTGCTTAAATTGAGGTGATATAGGGCATCCCAGGAAATTACATGGAAAAGTTAAGAACATTTAATGGGCTGGTGTGATCAGAATCTGGAAGAGAAAGCGGGGAGAAAACGGTCAGAAGAACGTGTTAAAGAGGGACATCAAAGCTATTTTGTGAAGGGTTACGGCTAGAGAAAGGGACTTTTCAACAGAATGAAAGGCCATTGAAGGCTGGTGAACCCACCATTCAGATTTATGTTTCAAGAAGAAAACTCCAGAGGCAGTGGTGAGAGTGGATTGAAGAAGGCAGACCCCAATTTAAAAGCTGCTTTAGTAGTCTAATGGAGGAGGTGGAAGAACAAAAAAACACTAAATTAAGGAAGTAATGTAGGAAATAAAAGCAAAGAT
Source organism: Aotus nancymaae (assembly GCF_030222135.1). Lineage (NCBI taxonomy): Eukaryota > Metazoa > Chordata > Mammalia > Primates > Aotidae > Aotus > Aotus nancymaae. The sequence continues at coordinate 62,574,089 of NW_026988442.1, read as the reverse complement.
AGATGTGAGAGACATTTCCAAAGTGATACCAACAGGATTCCATGACTAGCTGAATACTGTATAAGATGGAGACAAAATTGATGCTGAAATGACTGGCTCAGATGCATGGTGGATGTTGATGCCACTTAGGTGTCAGAGGCATTTGAACCACAGCAACTCCATCTTCAATAGGGCTGGGTAGAATAAGGCTGAGACCTACTGGGCTGTATTCCCAGCAGGTTAAGGCATTCTTAGTCAGAGGATGAGAGAGGTACAAAATACAAAATAAGGCTGGTACAAAATACAGGTCACAAAGACTCTGCTGATAGAACAAGTTGTGGTAAAGAAGCCGGCCAAAACCCACCAAAGCCAAGATGGTGACGAAAGTGACCGCTGGTCATCCTCATTGCCCATTATACACTAAATATAATGTATTAGCATGCTAAAAGACACTTCCAACAGCACCATGACAGTTTACAAATGCCATAGCAACGTCAGGAAGTTACCCTATATGGTCTAAAAAGGGGAGGAACTCTCAGTTCCAGGAATTGCCCACCTCTTTTCCAGAAAACTCATGAATAATCTACCCCTTGCTTAGCATATAATCAAGAAGTAACTATAAGTATACTCAGTTGAGCAGCCCATGCCGCTGCTCTGCCTATGGAATAGCCATTCTTTTGTTTTCTTAATACTTTTACTTTCTTAATAAGCTGTCACTTTACAATATGGACTTGCCACAAATTCTTTCTTGCATGAGGTCCAAGAACCCTCTCTTGGGGTCTGGATTGAGACCCCTTTCTGGTAATAGAGGGATACAAAAAGCAGAGAAAGAGGGAGAAGTTTATGAAGGGCTATGTTTTAGATATGCTGATTAGAACCTTCCATGGAGTTAAAGCTAAGAAAAGGAAAAAACAGGAAGAGATGCCATCTACATGTCTGAGAGACATGAAGGAGTTAAAGGACCTGGCTTATCATCCTTTTCGGACATCTAATAGCCTTGTGATGTCAAGTCACTCAACCTCTCAGGACCTTGGTTTCACCACTGTGAAGCTGGAGTTTGGGATATGAGATAATCATTAAATTCTCTTCTAATGTATATATGTGTCTAACATCTGAGTCATTATTTTCTCCTCAGTTTTAAACACTTCTTTTAGTCCCTCTTGACATCAGCCCCTAACAGAAAATCAAGTGGCTCCTAATTTTCAACTAAATAACTAAAGTTAAAAAGGAGAACATAAAGACACTAGCAATCGTTATGTGCTTACTGTGTGCCAGGCACTCGGCCTGCCATACTCTTCTCCAGTTGCTTCTCCCATTAGCCTGGACAACCCCATAGGAATCTCAGAAAAGCTGAGTCATGAAAATCAAAGACATGCATGGAAATCAAAGATGTGCAGTCATGGAAATCAACGATACACACATATAATGCTAATTTTTTTTCCATTTCTGTTTTATATTCCATTCTAGAATACTCCTTTAAAATATGTTTGTGCCAACAGCACAACAAATGAGTTTTTAAATTTGATACTGAAAAATTACATAGGGTATCATGGGAACATAGAGATGAAGGAGGTAAGTATATTTTTCAATTGTTTTATTTAAAGAATAATAAATTGAGATAGTACTATAACACTGAGGACTCCATTTAAAAGTTAGTGGTTTCCACTGCCAATAGCAGTAATTCCCAATGGGGTGGAAGCAAGAACTTATCACAGTCACCTTGTGGGTTTTTAAAGTTATTAATGTACCCCTTTCCTCCACCCAGAAATATTCTGATACTTCTCCAAGTTGACAATCACAGGAGTATTTATCCTCCTCTTAAATATTATAAACCAAAAACATTGGAAAAATACTAATATCTAGAATAAAATTCAAATTCTAGTCAAATATATACATATATTTAGAAAATATATATATTTGCATATTCATCTCTGATTAGGCTCTATCCTACCTTTTTTGTGTCCTGCTTCTAGATAATCACTCCCTTACACACTTGACTCTAAACTTACTCAGACAAACAACTTCCCCCAATTGCCCATGCTGCTTTATGCTCTAGGACTTGATACACATTCTTTTTCCTTCTTTCTGGCCCTCTGTGGGCACACCCAGTTAGCATAAATGGCTTACTTCAAATGTCATCTTCTAGTTAAAGCCATCCCTGAATGGAACCAGCCAGTCCCTATCTTTGTGTCCCCACTGTACTTTATGTCATTATATCTCTAACTCTTTATTGTAGATTTGTTACTTGTTTATATGTCCCTAGTATGTTTTAGGTTCCCAGAGGTAGAGTAATTGATGTTTGTTGATTGAGTGAATGAACAGAACATAATAGGAAGAAACAGCAAGTGTATTATTTGGTCTCTTTAAGGAAAAGATATGTTCAAAATCAATTTATAGGTCGAGAAAACATTATTTTGTTTGCTTACTATTAACAATTAGAGGTAAACACTTCTAAAGGTAGTTCTATTTTTGAAATATAATGTATTTCAGCCAGGTGTGGTGGCTCGCTCCTGTACTACCAGCACTTTGGGAGGTCAAGGTGGGCAGATCACAAGGTCAGGAGTTCAAGACAAGCCTGGCCAATATGGTGAAACCCCTTCTCTACTAAAAATACAAAAATTAGACAGGCATGGTGGTGCATGCCTGTAGTCCCAGCTACTCAGGGGGCTGAGGCAGAAGAATCACTTAAACCCAGGAGGCGGAGATTACAGTGAGCTGAGATCGTGCCACTACACTCCAGCCTGGGCAACACATCGAGACTCCATCTAAAAAAAAAAGAAATACAATGTATTTCATGATTTAGAGGGCACAGACTCAACCAGACACACAAAATGGTCACTAAAATTAACTGAATATAATGTTTTTAAATTGTATTTATTCTACCATCATGTCAAAAACAAAGAGTAGAAACTGAACTATCATCAGTGTAAGGTTCATGCTGTAGTAAGATTATAATTTGTAATACTAAAGCAGTGGGACATTTATTTTTGTTTCATCTGTGCTAAAACAGGTACAGTTTTAGCCTTTGGGGATATATTTATGGCCATGCCAGTCAACAAACCCAGAGAAACAGCTCTCAGGGAATATGATCATTACTGATGGCAAAAATAAAGCAAACATGTGAACCTCTGCCAGGCCAGATTGTTATTGATGTGCCCAACTATTAAATGGAACCCTGGAAAAAGGTGTCAGAAGACTATGTGTCCAAATCTTCCCTCAATCCTAAAAGACGATGCCTTTTCCTGCAAAAAAGTGCTTATTCAGTGTCAATTATAATCCAAACAAATCACACTGTGACATAGGCACTTGAAGTTAAAGCTCATAAAGCTCTCTTCAGTAGGAGAAAAATCTAATTCAATGGTTAAATGCCAATCAGGGTAGATAACTAAGCAGGAGCTGAAAACACAAGGCTTAAAAATCTACTGCAACTCCTTTGGAAATGCATTACTACTGAATGGCTGTCAGAATCAAATATAAGTGACTTAGCACCATTAACTCGGGGAAAAAAACAGAATGGCTCCTTTGTAAACAAACACAAAGATTCCCAGTAAATTTTTGAAGAGTCGTATGTTAAAATGGTTTGGCAAACTTTCTCAGCCTGAAAGTACATACAAGTGAATTTGGATACTGAAAACAAATTAGTAAACAAAGAAAAATCAAAAGATTGCCTTATCTACAACTATTACACATATGTTACACATACATAAAGAATCAAATATCTCCTACAATAGTCAAGAATATTTGGACTCGACTGATCTGCTCATCCTGAGAAAACATTTAGCCTTTAAGAAAAGGGCATTATTTCCTTGGCCCAAGCAGACTGTGAGCTTCACCATTTGACCTTTCCATCTGCCTTCTCCTGAGTTGCCACTTACACCTGCATGACGAAAAGGAAGATGACGGTCATTGGGCTCAGGGGGAAGGATCAGAAGAGATCTGCTGCAAACCACCAATTCAGAAATTCTCCTCCTGTCTACAATATGTCTTGCCACAAGTTCTTTACCAAACCATGAAGAGAAATGGCACTCAGGCTAGAAGTAATGGGGAAAAAAGATATCTGAAAGAGGCCAGTAGTCATGCTTGGGAAGACAGAGGTGATGTATCCATGTAGGGAAGGAAAACATCTCGTGTGTTTGAAGCTTCTCAAGCCCACAGTGATTTTTCTTTTACTAATACATAGAAAAGGGGTCACCACTGACAAGTTTGTACAATGTGGTCCTACCTCCAGCCACAATTTTTTGGTCCATGTTGATGTCTGTCTCAAGATAGGCCAATGAGCTCTCTTCCCTAGAATTGTTGAGTCTGGTACTAGAGAAGGCATGAGTCAATCGTAAATGGTGGCATAAACTATGAGATGTATACATTTCAGGAGCATTTAAGGACATCATTCCCACCTTGTTTGCATACTTGTTTTGCATTAAGAGTGAAACCAGTAAGCTAATAGGAAAAAAAGAAAAAAATGATGGTGTTAAAGAGTATTAAATGCTCTCAAGTCCCTGCTATTGCCCTGTTCTTCCAGCATTTTTACTATCTAACTCTTCTTTCAATTTATCTTACACTTGATAACCTAAGAGAGGGGTGGCACAGTTCATCACCATAAAACTTTATTCTTAGCTAAGCACACAGACCCAGAGTGCAAAGGCCAATCCTCATAGAGTCCACAGAAATTAAGTCAAGTGCAAAAAAAAAAAAAATTCTGGCCCATATATGAGATGATCCTTTTAAATAAGTTTTCCTAATTTGAGCCAGGTATTTGCTGCTTCCAAACTAGATTCCAAATACTTGGTAAGAAAAATAAAAATATTTTATTCCTGGGTACCTTTGAACATAATAGGAGACCTAAGGGGAGGACTAGTTTGAGAAGGAAAGACTCTATGACATTTGGCCATCTGAGTATACACAAGTCCCTTGTCTTGCTGACTGCTGGGTTCCTTGGGAACTGATTACTCATATATGTGGATATATGTGCATATGTAGGTATGTGGGTTTATGACTATCGGGTCTTAGCACCAGAGGCTAAAGCCAACATCCCCTCTCTCTGATTCACTGCTACCTCAAGATAATGTAAGATTATTTTGGAAGGGTAACAGAAATGATTTTAAAGTCCTCAAAGAAGTTTTGAAAGTTTCCAGTTCTCTAAAACTGTATGCAAGACTTCGATAAAACATACAAAATGTTAATGTTTGTGAGATAAGATTAATTGAAGACCAGGTCTCATAAAGCTGATTACAACTGACACTTGAAGCAGATTTAATCCCTATCATATCAATGTAAACTATCCATTTTAGCAAAAGGTGATGTTACAAAAAAAAATGTATGCTTCCACTGACACTAGCAAGTTTTGCTATTTAGGAATACAACGCTGAAACTGATGGTAGTTTTCTTGGGCACATCTTGGTACACAATTCTATGAGCCTGCGATATTAAAAACACTCTGGATTAACATTTAATGTAACTTTGAAAAGATTAAACCATTTACCAGGAACAGTTTTATACCACAGGAAAAAAAATGTAATTAATTTAACAACTTTTAATTAAATAAATTCTAATCTTCTTCATCTGAGTGTCTAGTGGCTATTTCATACCACCACAAGTGCTCTATGCTTATAAGTCTATGGTTCCTCAAACCTCTTAAATGACCCAATTCTCAGGGCTCAAGATGTTTCAAGGCAAACAAATCTGCACATTGTGAGTGAGTACAGGAGGCACAATTTTTGGTTAGCTCTACCATTATATAAACCAAGATTATCAAGGTTAGCTGCTTCTCCAAATTTTGCAGGTTATTAATATTCCTGAACTTTTATTCAAGCTTGAAGCACATCGGCTTTTTAACAACGTATAAGGTCAACTGCATCCCAAGCCCCCTTATGCTGTACAGTGAAAAGAAAAGGTGGTTGAGGGACTTGCCTCATAGTTTTCCAACAACGTAGGTGCATTCCTTAATACAAATTAAATAATGGGGCCATAAAAAGCTGCTGTAGCTCACTTTAATCTCTCACTCCTTCATGTGTTGATGCTCTGTGCCTTTTGCCTTTTAAAAGGCTGTAGAAGGCTGCGCACAGTGGCTCATGCCTGTAATCCCAGCACTTTGGGAGGCCAAGGCGGGCAGATCATGAGGTCAGGAGTTTGAGACCAGCCTGGCCAATATGGTGAAATGCTGTCTCTACTAAAATTAGCCAGGTGTGGTGGTGTGTGCCTGTAATCCCAGCTACTCAGGAGGCTGAGTCAGGAGAATTGCTTGAACTCGGGAGGCAGAAGTTGCAGTGAGCCAAGATCGTGCCACTGGACTCCAGCTTGGGTGACAGAGCGAGACTCCATTTTATGCTATCTTTCTATAGCATAATGCTATAGGAAAGTAGCCACCAGAATGGCCTGAATTAACAGGGGCAGCCTCTACAGTCACCATCATCACTGCTCCCACCTTCATGCCTTATCCACCAGTATAACTCAATGTGGGGGAAGGACGGGTGAATTTGGGAGGAGGCAAATACAGGATCCTCTGTTTGCATCTTCTGACACCAGACCCTATCCCTAGTTATATTTTCTCATGCCAGACTTCACACACTGCTAAATTCACACTCAGTTTTCTGAGTGAAGTTTCAGCCCCTGCATGGAAGGGAGAACCACCCTTTTGTGGCTCCTCATTAAGAAGTGATCTTTGTTACAGGCCCACTGTTTCCACCATCATCTGTCTGGTGCCAGAAAGATCTCATTTAATTTACAAGCTGGAGAGTCAGAGAAAAGAGCCTTAAAAAGGTTTCAAGGTAGATTTTGGTGTTTTTTTTTTTAATGAGCACATTTAAGTTGTTATGAGCCAAGTTCAAAATGCAAGTCACATATGAACAATATTTATATGGGGAGGAGTAACCTGATGTTCAAATTCATTTGCCTCCCATTTTGAAGTAATTCATCTTTAAAATTTCTGTGAAAATTCTAGAGTTGCCCAGAAAATGGCACCGACCATCTGTAAGTAAAAACAAAAGCTCTCCATAGTATATATCACAGGTTCAAAGCACTTTGGCATCGGCAGATTGAACACGTTATTAAAAGAATTTAACTGCAAGAAGAACTACCATAATTACAAAGCAGCTGGTCTAATGTTGACAAAACAACTTTTAAAGGCTTGCAGAAGCCTTAAAGGCTAATCAATTAAAAAGGCATGAATAGTAATGTGCATCATCCTATCCTTAACACTCCAAGTTGCATCTCCTGCAAATACAGTGAGGTTTTCATTTCGGAACCATCATTTCTTACATCCTACAATTAAGCAGAATACGTAAATAAATTCTAAGTTGTGTCTAGGTGAGACAATTATACTTAAAATAACTCCATAAAACTCAATTTTATAAACATTGAACTTCATGAACATTTTCATTCTAGCAAAGTTAGTATCAAAATGTCAACAGCTCATGCCAGAATTTGTGCTTACTTTACCAAGAGCAAGCAAAGTCTTTGTAGATGACTACATTGGCCAGCAACATGCTGGAGGCACAATGAATGAATGAATGAATGCATGAATGTTGGAACAAGTCTGTACACTGCATTCAAGGACCAGAGATGCAGTCCTCTTGAGATCTGCCTAAGTGGTCCCTGTGGGCAGGCCTCCTCTGCCAGGACCAGCAAGTACTTTATTTTAAGGTCTGACCGAAAGTTTACTTCTTACAAGAAACCTTCTTTAGACTTCCCACAAGGCTTTTGTCTTGTTTCTTTTCTGAATCTCTTACAACCAGAAAATTTGAAAAAGATTTTACATATCTCTGAATCCAATTCTATGTAGGGCCCAGCAAACTTTTTCTATAAAGGACCAGAAAACAAATATTTTAGGCTTTGTGGGACAAATGATCTCTGTCCCAATTACACACCACCAGCATTGTAGTGCAAAAACAACCATTCAGGATATTTACGCAAATGGGCAATGGCTGAGTTGTAATAAAACTTCGTTTACAAAAGGAGGTAGCCAGCCGGATTTGGCTGACCCCTGCTCTACCAGTATGAATCCCCGTTCCCAGCCAGTAGTCAGAGTCTCTTTATGAACACTTCCTTATGGCAGCCTGTTCTGTTTTCTGAAACTTTCCCTTCTATTCACTAGAATGAACTTCCCTGTAACTTGTAGCCACTGTCACATCTTCATATCCTGAACATTCTATCCTCTCCTAAATCATTCTCTCCCCCCAGAGTACTCTACATATATAGGCCTTCAAAAATCATTTCTTTAATTAAAGAGAAATACCACCAGTTTTGCCTTCCGGAGCCCCAGAGAGTAAGTCTAACACCTCTTCCACCTGACAGCCCTTTATGCATTTGAAGACAACTTTCGGATAAGGCAGTTACTGTCTGCACCACTCACTGGGGATCTATCCTGTAGCGTTTATCGTTAGTTTTCTTCTTCCATGTGTACATTTTTCTCCTCCTCATTTAGATAGTAAGTGAAGCATAGTCCCTGGCACATAAGCTCCATTTAGTTTTATGAATGAGAGTGGCAGAATGGCCACAGAAATATCAACCAACAAATCTTTTTAAACACCTTTCTCAGCATATTCAACTGGGACAGCTTCTGATACTGAGGGGGATGGTGGGGGCAGCTCACCACAGCAGCGGTAAGAATGTGACCAACTTCTTTATTGTAAAGACTGACCACCGAGAGGCAAAACACCTCCTTTATCCTGCGCCACCGACCTTGCTCCTGGAGTGTGATTTTAACTGGCACCTCCATAACAGCAAGGCCCTTCTGGAGAATCCTGGGGCTGGGACAATTGCCTGTTCTTGTCACACACCTAACCCTTCCTTGGCTTCCAGTGACCTAATCTCTGTCATTTTAATGTCCTGTGCTATCTATGCCTTTCTTTAGTAACCCCCTTCCTGGAGCAATAAATACATATTTTGTATTTATGTGAAGGTGCATGGTAGGCCTTCAATCATCCACTTTTAAATTTTTAAAATAATAATCTAGAGAGTATTCCTTACGAACATGCAGTCTTCCTCCAGCTATGAAATTGAGTTCTTCACAGAATTCTCACTTTCAAGACACCAGTAAAATGAGTATGTACCAACGTTGCCTCTAACATCTATGGTCCAGGATAATTCTCTTTCTCAATCCATAATAAAATATTCAAATAGGCTTTTTTTTTTTGAGATGGAGTCTTACTCTGTCATCCAGGCTGGAGCAGTGGCATGATGTCAGCTCAGTGCAACTTTCGCCTCCTGGGTTAAAGCAATTCCTGTACCTCAGCCTCCCGAGTAGCTGGGATTACAGGCATGCACCACCACACCCATCTAATTTTTGTGTTTTTAGTAGACATGGGGTTTCACCATGTTGACCAAGCTGATCTCAAACTCCTGGCCTCAAGTGACCAGCCTGCAAGACCTCTCAAAGTTCTGGGATTACAGGAGTGAGCCACCACACCCAGCCTAGTCTATTTTTTAAAAAAATATCTCTGTGAGAAAAAGGTCTTGAAGACCATAACAATGACTTCATCTCATCTAATGTCATTCTGCCTTTCCTTATTCCTCCTCCCCACTTCTGCAAAGGACAAGAGGGAGGCATTTCACAAAGTCCTGTATATTGTCCAGTTCCTGGAAATAATCGGGGTTGTCATGTCCCTGTGTGAAAAATCTTCCTGTGGACACTCACCAGGGTGGCAGAATGGCAGAAAGCTGCAGCAAGGGCAGTGTGGGCATCTGGTCACTCTGTGCTCCTTCTAGATGAGCTGTCAGCTTTGGCAGTGCAGTCACTATTTTATTTACAGAATAAAAGCAAGTGCACAGGAGACACTAGCTACATGTGGCTACTCACATTTAAATTAATTAAAATGAAATCAACTTAAAATTCAGATCCTCAACTGCACTACTCACATTTAAAGTACTCAGTAGCCAAGTGTGGGTAGTGTCTACCATATTGGAAAGTGCATACATAGAACATTCCTGTCACCAAGACCAGGATAGAAAATTCTACTGGCCAGCACCAGAGGGTCCACAGGTTCTTTATAAACCCCTCTGCCACTAACTGATTGCTACTCTCTAGCCAACACCTGTAGGATTCAAGGGATACAGATCAACTGTCAAGTCCTGCAGCTGTTGTACTCTGCAGAAGTACAACTCCTTGAAACCCAAAGAACAAATGGGGATATGGAATGCAACACCTGGTTATGCCAAACAATTAATGGCACATTATTTTAAAGGCATTCTTTAAGGAAAATGACAAAGAAATGCATAATTTGCTCTTACTTCAGGGAGTTCTGCCAAAGTCCTTAGCTTTTGCAACTCCATGAAAAACTTTCACACAGAATGAAAACAACACTTGATTCTCATCTTGATTCTAGAAAAAAGTAGGGAGGGGAAGAAGAAGCAAAATGTCTCTAGCCATTTGTTCCAAAGCTGGAATCCTTTGTATTCTTTTATGTGGTTCATTTTTGCTTTGTTACTTTGCATCAAAAAAGACTGCAGGGTTGTTGATTTTTTCCCTTTTTAAAAATATAACCCCAATGTTGCTGGGAAAGCATTAAAATACTTATGCACCTTAGATTTATCACCAGGCACGTAATGTTATTCAATAATCTGCCTCTAGGTAAGATAGCATATATATAGTTTTTCAGGTTTATTGAAATTGCCATCTCTCTAAAATCTAAGAACAAGAGAAAGTTGCTAATAAATTTTCAATTTCTCATATAGTTACTTTGGAGCATGAAGTTATAAGAGGAACTAAATTCGAATTCCAGGCTGCTTTTTGAAAGACAAGATGACCTCCTGATAGTCTATAAAGTCTGTGAAACATCTGTTTTGATAACATATGTACTTAAAATTCCCCACATGTCAGTTTCAAGTTACTACAAAATATAAGACAGCACCAGCTGGAAGGGTAAGGAGGAAAAGCTGTTAGCAAAGTATTGGGAAATGTTTAACAATTTAATGGGACCCAAGTCTCTTTACCATTTGCATATCATGATCTTTGGAAACAGACTGAACTAAATCCTCAAGTATTACCCCTTCCACACATGAGAAAATCCCACCATGACCTCGGTATGTTTTCCCTTACCTCATACTGCAGTGTGTTTAATTCTGGTAACTTTTCATCAAAATGCCCTCTCCTCATTTTGTCTACCCCTCCCAAATCCTAACCATTTTCAACGACCAGTCCAAGTCCCACATTTTTCATGAAAGTTGCTTCAGTATTTTTAGCCCATACATTCCTACTTCTCTCTGCACCTACAGCGAATAATAATGGAGCACACAACTGCAACTTCACTGTCTTTACTCTCTGACAGACTGATCTCATCTCCTCACTGTTGCGGATTTGCTCCCCTTTCATGGCTTTTACTGAGATCGTGAAACTCTCAACATTCTATCTTCAGCCCAGACGTCTCCCCTGAATTCATTTTCCTATTCCCTACTTCCTACTCCATGTCTACATTTAGAAACCTAATAGGTACCTCAAATTTAAGTTGTGCACACCTGATCTGATCCTCTTCCAAATCTGCTCTTTTTCAGTCTTTGCATCTCAGTAAATGACAGCTCCCTCCTTCTGGTTATCAGGCCCCAAACCTTGGAAGCATCCTTGATGCTGCTTTTTCACTTATACGCCACATCCTATCCTTCAGAAATCCTCTCCATCACTTTCCAAAGAGACAAAGAATGCTGTTTTTCAGCATCTCCACTGCAAACAACCAGATCTAAGCCAACATCTGGACTGCTACAACACCCTCTTATTTAGTCTCCCTCTTTCCAATCTTGCCCTCCTGTATTTATTCTCACAGTAACAAGTGATCTTTTACATCACTTAATTAGGTCATTCCTCAGAGCAGAATCTTCTAATGGCTCCCCAACTTACAAAGTAGAAAAGAAGAAGATAGGGAAAGAGTCATCATAGTATGATAACCTCTAACGCCTTGCACGTTGAACAGCTTGCCCTTTACATCTTTGACTTTTTGCTACTCTCCCCCTGGCTTGCTCTACTGGCTTTCTTGGAGAGCAAGCCAGGCATGAGGCCACCACAGCACCTTTGGATTTCTGCCTGGAGGGCTCTCTCCCTTACCAGGTCCAGGTGCTCATGTGGCACCTTCGCAGTGGAGTCACCAGAGTTAAAGGTACCAGCTGCCTCCCGCTGCCCCCCTGCACTTCCTCTCCCCTTCCTCACTTGTTTCTCCATAGCACTTACCAACAGCTAACATACTATACATTTCTTATTTACTTACTTATTTTCTGCCTCTATTCCTCCAGAATATAAGCTCTAACAGGACAAAAATGTTTGTGTGTTTTGTTCGCTGCTTTATTCCTAGAGACTTTTATCCATTTCATTTATTATTGTACTTCCACCTAGAAATATGATTGGCAGGAGTTGTTATTTAAAGAGAGAGACAGAGAGAAAAGCCAAGTTCCATGAGAACAGTTGCTGTGTCTTCCACTTTTCTTTTTTCATATTTTGAGTACAGATGGGGTTTTGCCATGTTGGTCAGGCTGGTCTTGAACTCCTGACCTCAGGTGATCCACTCACTTTGGCCTACCAAAGTGCCGGGATTACAGGCTTGAGCCACCATGCCCAGTTCCACTCTCTTTTTTTTAATATCCCTGGGTAGGGCCCAGAAAAAAAGGTACTTGTTGCCTGATTGTTGCTATGTTTGCATTGGCAACTATAAAATATTAGGTCATTTAAATAGTTGGACATGTTAAATATAGACAGTGTTGATGCAATTAAAAGATGTAACTATTTTTAAAAGATTTCAAGGCTATTTAAACTTAAGCTCATAATCTCTGTTCAAGTATGAACAATTCTCAAAATCACCAATAAGAGATAGTTTCTTAAGTGCTGCCAAAAAAATGACACAAATCCTACTCAAAAAAGATGAAAAAGGAATCTGTCATTTTGGGAATAAAATTACAGAAAATAAAGTAAATTTCAATGCCAGACCCTAAAACAAGTAACTTGAATTCTTTTTCCTTTGGGTTATTAAGGACAACTGCTTTAACACATCAATTCCATTTTATCAAGTGATGATGTTGGTAATGCCTTTAGTCAAATTGTTAGAGAATTGGGGAAATAGGGGGAATGCCACAGAGAGATGAGGACCTTTTCCCTTCCCCATCCTAAAAAAGTATGATATGTACTATAAACTGAATGTCTGCGTCCCCCCAAATTGATATACTGAAACCCTAAACCCCAATGTGATGTGATAGTATTTGGAGATGGGGCCTTTGGGAGGTCACGATGGTGAGGCTCTCTTGAATAGGGTTAGTGCTCTTAAGGAGACATAAAAGACCTTGCTTCTCTCTCTTTTCTCTTCTTCCTCTTCTGTCTCTCCCTCTCTTCTTTCTCTCACCTTCTTCTCCAACCTCACCCCATATGAGATTACAATAAAATTCAACAGCCCTTTATGCTAAAAACCCTCAATAAACTAGGTATTGATGGAACGTATCTCAAAATAAAAGCTATTTACAACAAACCAATAGCCAACATCATACTGAATGGGCAAAAACCGGAAGCATTCCCTTTGAAACCTGGCACTAGACAAGGATGCCCTCTCTCACCACTCCTATTCAATATAGTACTGAAAGTTCTAGCCAGAGCAATCAGGTAAGAAAAAGAAATAAATAGTATTCAAATAGGAAAGGAGGAAGTCAAATTGTCTCTATTTCCAGATGACATGATCGTATATCTAGAAGACCCCATCGTCTCAGCCCAAAATCTCCTGACACTGATAAGCAACTTCAGCAAAGTCTCAGGATACAAAATCAATGTGCAAAAAATCGCAAGCATTCATATACACCAACAGACTTAAAGAGAGCCAAATCAAGAATGAACTGCCATTTACAATTGCTACACAGAGAATAAAATACCTATGAATACAACTAACAAGGAACGTAAAGGACCTCTTCAAGGAGAACTACAAACCACTGCTCAACGAAATGAGAGGACACAAACAGATGGAGAAACATTCCATGTTCATGGTTAGGAAGAATCAATATCGTGAAAATGGCCAAACTGCCCAAAGTAATTTACAGATTCAACGCTATCCCCATCAAACTACCAATGACCTTCCTCACAGAACTGGAAAAATCCACCTTAAACTTCATATGGAACCAAAAGAGAGCCCACATAGCCAAGTCAATTCTAAGCAAAAAGAATAAAGCAGGAGGCATCACGCTACCGGACTTCAAACTATACTACAAGGCTACAGTAATCAAAACAGCATAGTACTGGTAGCAAAACAGAGATATAGAACAATGGAACAGAACAGAGGCCTCGGAGGCAACGTAACACATCTACAACCCTCCGATCTTTGACAAACCTGACGAAAACAAGCAATGGGAAAAGGATTCCCTGTTTAATAAATGGTGTTGGGAAAACTGGCTAGCCATGTGCAGAAAGCAGAAACTGGACCCCTTCCTGACACCTTACACTAAAATTAATTCCACATTGATTAAAGACTTAAACATAAGACCTAACACCATAAAAACCCTAGAAGAAAATCTAGGCAAAACCATTCAGGACATAGGCATAGGCAAGGACTTCATGGCCAAAACACCAAAAGCATTGGCAACAAAAGCCAAAATAGACAAATGGGACCTAATCAAACTCCACGGCTTCTGCACGGCAAAAGAAACAGTCATTAGAGTGAATTGGCAATCAACAGAATGGGAAAAAATTTTTGCAGTCTACCCATCTGACAAAGGGCTGATATCCAGAATTTACAAAGAACTAAAACAGATTTACAAAAAAAAAAAAAAAAAAAAAAAAACAGGCCTATTCAAAACTGGGCGAAGGATATGAACAGACACTTTACAAAAGAAGACATACATGAGGCCAACAAACATATGAAAAAATGCTCATCATCACTGGTCATTAGAGAAATGCAAATCAAAACCACATTGAGATACCATCTCACACCAGTTAGAATGGCGATCATTAAAAAATCTGGAGACAACAGATGCTGGAGAGGATGTGGAGAAATAGGAACACTTTTACACTGTTGGTGGGAGTGTAAATTAGTTCAACCATTGTGGAAGACAGTGTGGCGATTCCTCAAGGACCTAGAAATAGAAATTCCATTTGACCCAGCAATCCCATTACTGGGTATATACCCAAAGGATTATAAATCGTTCTACTATAAGGACACATGCACACGAATGTTCATTGCAGCACTGTTTACAATAGCAAAGACCTGGAACCAACCCAAATGCCCATCGATGATAGACTGCACAGGGAAAATGTGGCACATATACACCATGGAATATTATGCAGCCATCAAAAAAGGTGAGTTCATGTCCTTTGTAGGGACATGGATGAAACTGGAAACCATCGTTCTCAGCAAACTGACACAAGAACAGAAAATCAAACACTGTATGTTCTCACTCATAGGTGGGTGTTGAACAACGAGAACACATGAACACAGGGGGGAAACATCACACACTGGGGTCTGTTGGGGGAAATAGGGGAGGGACAGTGTGGGGTGGGGAGTTGGGGAGAGAGAACATGGGGAGAAATGCCAGAAATAGGTGAAGGGGAGGAAGGCAGCAAATCACACTGCCATGTGTGTACCTATGCAACAATCTTGCATGTTCTTCACATGTACTACAAAACCTAAAATGCAATAAAAAAACTAAAAATAATACAGTAAGAAGGCAGCCATCTGAAAGTCAGGAAGGGGACTCTCACCAGACACCAGAAGTGTTGTCACCTTGACCCCTGACTGTCCAGCCTCCAGAGCTGTGAGAAAAACATCCAGTTTTTAATAACAGAGACTTACTAATCAGTAAGTCTGAGAAACGGCTGGAAAGCCTCAATCTTTCTACACATCCAGAGTGTTACCTATAAAACATCAACAATTATGTACAGACCAAATGCAAACTAAGTTCTTTTTCACATAAGATGACTTGAAGGTTATGTGGAAGATTTTATGGAAATCCTCCATCCATAAAATGTTTGAGCATTCCCGAGGGGAAATGCTGTAACATGCCAAAACAAACCCTACCAAGAGGTTTTATGGCACTTATGTTCAGTCCCATAAAGAGTAACTCAGTCCTACGTGAGAGGACTCAGTTCTCTTCCAAGTTCATTGAGCTGCTGCAGTATAGAACCAATTGCACAGATACGTGTTCGGCTTTGTGAAATCTGTATAAAAACTTTTATGTACAATTATTTTATCTATGCATTATTTTAAATAGAAAAACAAACATTAAATACTAATTAGCATCAAGCTTGTGAGTTACACAAAATTTATTTTTAACGGTTTTTTTAAAAATAGTGTTAAATGCCAGGCAGTGGCTACATTACTGGAATGAAAGTGGTAACAATTATAATAAGCACTGTTCATTAACAATTTATTCATTTATTCAAGAAACATTGATCAAGTAGGGAGAGTCTGCTCATCAAATATATACTGGGCATCTATTCTCTGCCAGGGCTCAAGACGAGTAAACTAAGGCATTGATTATATATTTAGGAGAATAGAAATGGTGGTCTCTAAAAATAGAAGAGTTGAATTCAAAAACTGGAGCACAGTGCAGCTTGGAAGCCTCTCTAAGGCAACTCAAGGAGGCAGAGGACCTACGAGACCTCAGAGCAGAGCTAATATTATTAATATATCTTTTATCATTTGAGGAAAATATAGTTATCAATTGTCAAATTTCAAAATGCAATTTGGAGTTTTAAAATATACATAATTAAATGTACATAACCAACTCCAATTTTTTAGACAAGACAAGGAAAACCAAATAGGAATACTAATGTTTCATCAGAAATAAACTTGAATTAAAATAACAGAAAATATGACAAATATTCCTAAAAATTTTAATTAAGGGTAGACAATAGACAATCAAATGAAACCCACAGCCCGCTGTAGGATATCTGCTGTAGATTACCTGTAGGTTACCTGTAGATATTCGGACTACTCTAATTTCAGAGAATTCATGACATGCAACAATAAGTATATGAAAAATAGTGTGAACCCTTACTCTTTACTTATTCATTCTTTTTTCAGAGGTGGGGTGGAGGGTGTCTCAGTGAGAATCCTTACTCTTTATTTTTATTT
Organism: Aotus nancymaae; assembly: GCF_030222135.1. Classification (NCBI taxonomy): domain Eukaryota; kingdom Metazoa; phylum Chordata; class Mammalia; order Primates; family Aotidae; genus Aotus; species Aotus nancymaae. The sequence goes on along the minus strand of NW_026988442.1, from coordinate 62,557,089 downwards.
ATTTATTTATTTATTTGAGACTGAGTCTTGCTCTGTCGCCAGGTTGGAGTGCAGTGGCACAATCCCGGCTCACTGCAACCTTCGCCTCCTGGGTTCAAGCGATTCTTCCGCCTCAGCCTCCCGAGTAGCTGAGACCAGAGGTGCGTGCTAAGCGCCTGGCTAATTTTTGTATTTTTAGTAGAGACAGGGTTTCACCTTGTTGGCCAGGATGGTCTCGATCGCTTGACCTCGTGATCTGCCCACCTGGGTCTCCTAAAGTGCTGGGATTACAGGCGTGAGCCACCACACCCAGCCTTTATTTTTATTTTTTAAGAGATGGAGTCTCACTGTGTTGCTCAGGATAGAATGCAGTGACTATTTATGGGTGCAATCACAGCACACTACAGCCCCAAACTCCTGGGCTCAAGCCATACTCCTGTCTCAGCCTGCCAAGTCGATGGACCACGGGCACAAGATACTATATGCTTGCTTCTTACTCTCTATTGCTGACCCAAGAGATTACAGATGACCACCCTGTATTCCCTCACCTTAAAAAAAACCTCTGGAAGAGGAGCTATTTCTGTAGGAGGAGGTCTAATTCAGACACAGCCATGCTACATCTTGGATATCTATACCTTCCTCCATTCCCTCACCTGCTCCCACAAAGCACCTCAGCTTTTACCAGCTCCTCATCAAATCAAGGGTGAATCTGGTGCAGCCAAATAAAAAATCCAAGACTGGTGTTGGCGAGGCAGGGGGTAATAAACATCTTTTGTAATCCTAAAGATGAAGGGAAGAATAGTGCACATTTTCTATATATTCAGTATTCATCTTTTCAGCTTTATGTTACAGCTCTATGATTAATTGCCCTGCTTTGCTCAGAAATGCCTCTGTCAGAATAAAATCTGGGTCTTTTATAAATTGTTCTTTTCTGAAATATTGTCCCCTCTATTAGTATAAACGTTTTGATATTTTTGTTAGGAGATTGGGGAGGGTGTACAGCATGTGGGGAATTTATTGTTTGGTTTTTGACTGCCTTTGACTTAATGTAGTCTAAAATATAAAAATAAAAGGGAAAGTGCATAGCTTGCAAGTTTGCACTATCTCAACATCCACCTCTCTTAAAGTAGATGCAGACATTTTCTAACAGAGTACATTTTAGATCAAATGGTTTACACATAACACAAAAACTGTTCTAGATAAGAGGCAAGGAGGCTGGCTAAGAAAGAAGTAGGAAAAGAGACAAACTAATTGTACATTCACAAAATTTAAAACCCAGAAGGGCATAAGACACCAGATATTCCAATATTTTGTGTCACAGAAAACACTGACCCTCAAGATGAACCCTCAAAATGAGTATTACTGTCAAATAGGTCTGTGAGTCACTGAATATTATATGCTATACCTTCTTTCAGATATTTAGAGTGAACGTTCAGCTACTAAAGGTTCTAAAAGTCCTGCAACTCAAAAAACAAAAACATTTTTAATCCATTGTTTCTCAATCCACTGTGTTTTCTTCCTGCAACGTCCCACAGAACCAGTGTTTCTCCTTACAGATCCTCCTTCGGAAGTGCTGATCTTACGCAATCATTTTGAGGAAACTGAGGTTCAAAGAAGTTAACTGGCTTGGCCAAAATCCTACCACTAATTGGTGGTTGACAATTCAGCAAACAGCATGATGAGAGTTTAGATAAAAGTGGGAAACAAGTAAAGATCTCAACATCTTTCCTTTCCACCCACACCTTACAAGGAAAAAGTTACCTCCTATATTTCCTCATCTCAGTCGCCTTGCTTGGACTCATATTGCCCGAACTTTCACTTGCCTACTCAAAGCTTAGATTCATTCATTAATGAGCATGTTTTTCCCCTCAGGGAAGCCTTTTAACAGTGATCTTCTAAAGCTGAATCAATGACTTGCCAAAGGCGTGACTTTGAAGGTGGGAGTGGCAGAAATCTGGGTGATAATTTAAGGCAGATGGATGTTTGTCCTTCTCAAATTTCTTTGTTTATTTTAGGGATTTCTCTGATAGGACAGGAATCATATAGGATCAAAAAGCTTTTTAAAAAACAATTATGAAGTAGATGATGCTATCTTTACTAAAAGTCCTATTTAGCTCCTTCTTCTCTGCCCACTCTTCCTTTCCATTTTCCATGTTCAATCTTATTCCATGCAGTGCTTTTCCAGCTGAGATCTGAAACCCACGTGCAATGCCAGAACTGCCCAGAAGCTATAGGAAATGAATTTGCTCTCTTGTCTACAAGATGTCTTATAGACACTACAGCACTGTACCTTTCTTGAATTTGCATGTCCTAGCTGAAAACTGACTCCTCTAGCAAAGAACTCTCCTATATAGTTCCCAATTGAGAAGAAAGTACCACTGTAGCCAGTACCTGTCTTTATAATGCTATTCTAGTCTATGAAATGCAGTGCTCTTCATTCAGGAAGTTGAGCCACCAAATAGCTTTGGTTAGAAAAAATTTTTTTGTACCATGTTGATTTTTGCTTGCCTGGTTCACCTTTACCAAAGAATAACAACACTGGGAAAAGGAAGAGTTGAACCCTGAGTTGTTTATCAGGATTGTGGGGAGGTGATGCTGATGTAGCCACTTCTCACCTGGTGCTCCTTAAAACAACATTTTAAGCCAGTTGTCTGTGATTCTAATCTATGGCAATGAACAGAAAGAACATTGGCCATTAGAGATTAAACAGATACGGCCTTGTCTATTTCTCTGTTTAAAAAGCACCAGCCCTAACTATGCACATTTTTCCCTTCCACAATGCTGTATGGGAGACCATTGATGAAAGAGTTTTTCAGTAGCATAGATGAACATTGTACATCTTTATACATAGTATGTTTGCTATATTGTCTTCTGGTTTACCCTATTAAGATAAGGCTCAAACACATTAAACATATGCTATATGCATAACTAGGTAGACACCACATGACCTAGAGAGAAAGAATATCATTAAAGTAATAAAGAAATTACAGATGAATAATTAAATACGTGTGATGAAATGGGGAATGATTATTTTCTTCCTCGAACTTTTCTGATTTAAAAAAATTGCAATTTCTTACTGATATGGTTTGGGTGTTGTTTCCTGTCCAAATCTCATGTTGAAATTTAATTCCAAGTGTTAAAGATGGGGCCTGGTATTTGGGTTGTGGAGGCAGATCCTTCATAAATGGCTTTGTGCCCTTGCCAGGGTAAAGGCAAAAATGTCATACCTAACTTTCCAAAGTCCTAGGTCATGGGAAACTCAGGGCTTAGAGTCTGTTTTGTGAATACCCTCAATACCTAAAGGGTATTCCAAAGACACAGTGGCAGGGTAGAGTCTCTAAGAAGAATGTGTACAGCTTGTGGAATTCATTTGTTCTTCCTGGACATCCAGGGACCAAAATTAGGTGACAGTTTGTCACATAATGTAAAATCTATCCCTTTCATCTAAACCAATCTGCTATGGTTTGTGACTCCTCCAAAATTCAGGTGTGGTCAATGTGATACTATTAAGAGATGGGACTTTCAAGAGGTAGTTATGCATGAGGGCTCCTTCTTCACAAATGGGAGTAAGGCCCTTATAGAAGAGGCTTCTTCACATGGCCTTAACTCACTTGCTCTTCTGCCTTCCCCTATGTGAGGACACAGCAACAAGGTGCCATCTTAGAAGCAGAGAGACTATGCCATCACCAGATGGTGCCTTGATCTTGGACTTCCCAGCCTCAGAAATGTGAAAAATAAATTTTTGTTTTATATAAATTTCCCACTCCCAGGTTTTTTGTTATAGTAGTACAAACAGTCTAAGATGCAATCCTTTGTGATTCCCCTCAGATCTTTACAGCTTTTCTCTATGAAAGGTATTATTCTATTCAGCACATTGAGGGCTTACTCTATGCAAAACAATATGTTCATGCTGGCATCCATGAGAAATAAGACTAGAAATACATGTAACAAAAAAGAGTGTATAGAATGTAACAAAGAATATGTCAGTACAAAATACAGGTATACATAAAAGAGCAAAATTTACACTGATGAGGGAATCAGGAGAAAGGGTATCTTTGGGGAAGCTGCATTGAACTAGGCTTTGAAGGATGAAAGCATTGTCAATTGGAGAATAATGGATGGAAGGACACCCCGACCAAGGACGCACCTGACTGAGAACACGTCGCAACTGCTGCAGAAGTTTTTGTGAATTCACTCAGTTAGGTGATCGGGACTCTGAATTAAAAGAACTCAATAAAAGAAAATTCTCCTATGAAGTTATACATAAAAGAATAACCATGTACTTATAATACCATTCCTTTGATCTTCCATGAAAAGCCACTATATAAACACAGAATATTACTTTTATTGAAGCCAGTATTTTTAAGTGGCAATATTTTTAGAACACTTGAATTTTTTTCTCCAAGATTGAAAATTTCTAAGAAATTAAATGTATTTCGCATGGAAAGTCAAAGAACAGTGAAGATCTATATAGAAAGAAAACATATTCTGCAGGCAGGGATGTGCTACATCTTTTAAATTATTTATTAGAGGTCTCACGTTCTTAGAAGCCAAGAATTCTAGAATGTTTATTTTAGTCTAAATACCAATATTATACCACACTTTCAGTTAATCAAAGCAATTTTATTAATCAGCATTAATGGGTAGTTTTAAATGTCAAAAAATATATGTTGGTCCCTACTCATCTGGGAATTTAATTAGTGCAGCCTCTTGATGTTTATAGTTGAAGCAAATGATGCACAGACAGTGGGTGACCAACTGGCTAAAGGTCAGCCAGCTAGTTAATGGTATAGCCAGTTAAACTGGAGGAAACTAAATAACTTGCCCAAGGTCACACAGGTAGCAACTAGTCGAGGCAGAATTACACAACAGGAGAGCCCAGACCTCCAGCCTTCCCTCTACATTGCCTCTCTGCCAGTGGAAAATTAACATAATCTCTCACAAGCAGGTAGAGTCTTGTGTATGAAAAACCATGCAAGTAAAAGTAGAGGGTAATAAATGCTGTTACTGTAAGTGCAAGTAAATGTATACATTATCTAAAGTTCTGTAACAGCATAAAAGAACTAGTATTTCTAGATGTCTTGATAGAAACTTAAGTAATGTGGACATTTGGGCTAATACGTTATACTATGTGGTACTAAAAATTGTGCTTAAAATAACCTTTATTCTTCCTGCTTTTTTAGGGCATAAAAATATTAAATATTTTTTGAAAATATTCACCCAAAATCCTAACTGCATTGTTAATCATCTGGAATGCTTAAATGTACTTATTTTGATAGTTCAAGTAGCAATAATGATTTCAAAAAAAAAAAAAAGGTAGAAATAGGACAATCCTGGGTTTATGATTCCTAGGTCTATGACCGAGAACCAGTTACAACTGTGGCAACAGTTTTTGCGAATTCATTCGGGTAGGTGATCAGAAATCTGAATTAAAAGAATTCAATAAAAAGTCTAGCAAAAGATGAAGATTTTACACCCAGTAACATTCATTTTGCCTAACAATCCCTTATATGGTAATTACTCATGCATACACCTAAACACTTTTGAACCTATTTTTCATTTTACTCTGCATCCTCTTGTCCAGAGAATAAGGATGAGCAGGTGGGAATGCAGAACAGGAGGCAGGGGTATTACATTGTCTGACCTTATTGCTTTCTGTCTAAAATCCCTTGTTTTCAGATATCAACAGATGTGTTCTAGTTCTAGTTTTTAATTTTTGTGAAAAATAATCCAAATTCACTCTACTTGTAACTGTGCATGAAAACTAGACTTCCGGTATCTGTCTAGCTGTTTTATTGTTGCAACCTGATAAGGGTAAAAACGTCATAGTAACAAGTTACAGCTATGACTATAATTGGTAGACTGGGAGAAAACTAAAATTAGCTGATGGTACATCATGCTTGGGGCTTCCCTGGGGGCCAAGATTCTGGAAACTGGGCACATTCCCTATGAGACCCTGGAAGTTTTGTCTTTGGAGTTACAAGAGATATTAGCTCCTAGGGGAATGAGGCTTCTAAGCCAGGATGGCTCCAACACCTGTCCAATATTGATCTCATCTCTTCACACCTGAGCTGTGGACTGTTTCAAGAACTCCCTCAAAGAGAAGCACCTGATGGCAACCAGGAGTTTCTGTCCTATGGCCTTCTGGTTATAGGTAGCCTATGGGTTGGTCTATTTAGTCTTGGAGTCAGATTAAAAAAGAATGTCTAGTAGGCAGTGGTCTTCATAATGCATACACAAGGGTCCTATCCCTTGAGCCTTTATCTTCCTAGCCAGAGTTCTTCTCTTTACATTCTGTCATCAGAGAAATAGTTACTTCCCCCAAGCCCTCACTCAAAATACTGGGCACTGACTTAACCATGTTATTACCCTTATCTTATTCTTCCCTATCTGTCATTCTTGAAAATGACAATAGGGTTGCATGCTGTAACATATATACCAGACTTTACGTAAGAACAAGATAAAATTTTCTGTTCTTCTGCTAAGACTCCTTCTCACAATACCAGGGATATTACTGAATAATTTAACTACAGTGCCTTATTAAGTTAATATTGGAGAACAATCTACAATGACCCCTAGATCCCTTCTGGGGATCAGGTGTTAATATTTGTCTTAGTCTATCCGGCTGCTATAATACAACACCGTAGCCTGGGTAATTTATAAATAACAGAATTTAACGCTCACAATCCAAGATCACAATGCCAGCAGATCTGATGTCTGGTGAGGGCTCATTCTCTGCCTCATGGTTGGCACCTTGTTGCTGTTTCCTCACATGGCAGAAGAGACAAGGGAGCTCCTTTCAACCTTTTTTATAAAGGCATTAATCCCACTCATAAGGGCTCTGTCCAAAAGGGCCCACCTCTTAACACTATTACATTGGGGATTAGGTTCCAACACAGAATTTTGGGGGTATGCCAATATTCAGACCACAGTAATATTCAATCATTATTATTTAATAGTTTATGGTATAAACTAGTCTTTAAAAGATTCTAGCTTATCAAGAAGGGCCAGTCAAAAAATAAAAGATGCTGACATTGTTGCAGAGAAAAGAGAACTCTTATATACTGCTGGTGGGATTGTAAATTAGATCAGCCATTGTAAAAAGCAGTTTGGCAATTTGTCAAAGAGTTTAAAACAGAATTACCACTTGACCCAGCAATCTCATTACTGGGTATATACTCAAAGGAATACAAATTGTTCTACATACAGACACGTGAATGTGTATGTTCATTGCAACACTAACCATAATAGCAAAGACATGGAATCAACATAAATGGACAGTAAACTGGATTTTTAAAATGTGGTACATATACACCATGGAATACTATGCAGCCATAAAAAAGAATGAGATCACATACTTTGCAGCAACATGGATGAAGCTGGAGACCATTATCCTAAGTGAACTAATCCAAGAACAGAAAACCTAATACCACATGCTCTTACCTATAAGTGGGAGCTAAACATTGAGAACACATGGGCACAAAGAAGGGAACAACAAACACTGGGGCCTACTTCAGGGTAAAGGGTGGGAGGAGTGTAAGGAATGAAAAATTACCTATTGGGTATTATGCCTATTACCTGCGTGAGGAAATAATCTGTACCCCAAACCCCTGTGACATGCAATTTGCCCACATAACAAACCTGTGTATGTACCCCTGAACCTAAAATAAAAGGTTTTTTAAAAGGGGGTCAGAGCTAACTGGGATCATATATACTGGTGTCCACAGTGGGAGAAAATGATGATGAACCCAAAGCCTGAAAGAGAGATAAAATCCAGAGCCAAGGTAAGAAACAAAACACCAGCCCCAAAACACAAAACAAACTGAAATGAGAGATGGATGCAAGTGGCAGGAGCTGGATCAAAACTCAAGAATAAGCCAGAGGATCCCAGATGACCAGCACAAACCACTTTTGTGGCCCAGGGGTCATATGATACAAAGGCTGCCAGGATAACTTAAACAGCATGATTACACTAAGAATTGAGTGAATCATATGACCTCAGAGGATGCAATGGGCCCTGAGAACTCTTCTTATTTCAAATTTCTATAAGCCTATCAGAGCTTTCAATCCTTTCACTCAATTCAAAACATTGAAAAGTATTTACTGGTAGAGTCTTCTGTGCTACACTCCAAGGCAAGCACTACATAGAAAGAAAAGAAACAGATTTGGTGCCTGCCCTCATGGCACTTATAGTCTAGAAAGGAATCAGCAATGCTTCTACAACTTGGTTCTTTGTATCCTAATAGTTATGGCAAAAATAGTATCTTTTTACATTTCCTAGTTCTGTTTTAAAAAGCACAGGTGTTAATCTTCAACCACATTTTTTCATAACACCAAGTACAAAAAAAAAAAGTTATTTCAAAAATCTGCCCTTTTTACAGGGGGATTTCAGAGGGGGAGAAAAAGGCAAAATTTTCAACTACCTATTTTCAGAAGACATAGAAATGATAATCAAATGAGCCCTTCTTTATATTAAGACTACATGAAACCTGAGGTTGTAATACTGAATCTCATTTTCATAATGTTTTTTCTTATAAGAACAATATGTGTTTAATGTAGAAAATGTGGAGAACACAGGTAAAAGAAGATAATAAAAATCACTTCCAATCCCATAATACTTAGAGATAGCCACTGTTAATATTTTGATGTATTTCTTTACACATAGATAAGTGAACAAATAGAGATGATTTATTTATATAAACTTATTCAACCATCTATATTTAAAAAATAGCATCACATTAATACAGAGTTTTATATCCCACCCTTTTTCTAATATTGACTTTAACTTGGTGGACACATGTTATTTTAGAGAGCTGAGAGACTATTAGCCAGTTATGTTTTCTGCTGATAGGAACAGAATTTAAAACTATCTCCTATAAATGTTCTTGGAATTGCTTTTTCCAAGTACACTTATCTTCAATCTTCCATTTTGACTTTAATCTTCTATTATTTTTCTTCCTATTTAGATTGTCTTTTAAGTTATTTCTATAGCTCAACTTTAGCAGCTTGGTTTTTACTTACCACAAGAACTGCATATCACCCATAAGCATTTATAAAAGTGTCAAATTAGACCATCCCCAATCTACTTCCTGGAGGAGGCTATCTGTCCATTCAGAGACATACCTATGGATCTCCATTTTTTGTTCCTTGTTTCCTTAGCCAATTTCCCATTCATAACAAAAGGTCATGAATGAGGAGAGAACTGGAATCAGAAACCTAGTTAGGCTTTTTGAAACACTAAAATACATTTTCTGCTACACTTTAGCAACAAACATACAGTCATGTATCACTTAACAATGGGGATATGTTCTGAGAAAGCCATCATTAGGTGATTCTGTCACTGTGTGAACATCACAGAGTGTATTTACACAAGCCTAGATGTACAGCTTACTACACACCTGAGTCATACGGTATAGCCTTTGTTCCTAGGCTACAAACCTGTGCAGTATGTTACCGTACTAAATACTATAGGCAACCGTAACACAAAAGTAAGTATTTGTATATCTAAACATAGAAAAGGTACCATAAAAATATGGTATAAAAGAAAAAAGATTTACCTATATAGGGCACTTACCATGAATAGAGCTTGCAGGACTGTAAGTTGCTCTGGGTGAGTGAGTGGGGAGTGAGTGAGTGGCAAGTGAATGTGAAGGCTGAGGACATTACTGTAGACCGCTACAGATTTTATAAATACTATGCTTAGGCTACCCTAGATTTATTTAAATTTTTTTTTTCTTCAATGTTAAATTAACCTTAGTTTACTGTAACTTTTTTATTTTACAAAGGTTTATATGTTTTAACTTTTTGGTTCCTTTGTAATCACACTTAGCTTAAAACACAAACACATTGTATGAAAATATTTTCCTCAAATCCTTATTCTGTAAGCTTTTTTCTACTAAATAAAAACATGTTTTAAACTTTTTTGTTAAAAACTAAGATATAAACGCACACATTGGCCTGGGCCTCCTTAGGGTCAGGATCATCCATATCACTGCCTTCCACCTCCACACCTTGTCCCACTGGAAGGGCTTCACAGGCAATAACACGTATGGAGCTGACATCTCCTATGATAACAATGCCTTCTTCTGGAATATTTCCTGAAGGACCTGCCTGACGCTGTTTACAGTTAGTGCTTTATTTTTTAAATGTAAGTAGGAATAATCTGTAAGATAATGATGAATTGCATATTAACAGCAAATACATAAAACAGTAACATAGGTGTTTAATATTCTCAAGTATTTTGTACTGTACATAATTATATGTGCTATACTCTTATAAGACTGGTAACACAGTAAGTGTGTTTACATAAGCATTACCACAGGTGAGTAATGCATTGTGCTATGACATCACCACGGCTAAGATGTCACTAAGTGATAGGAATTTTTCAGCTCCATTATACTCATATGGGACCACCATCATATAAGCAGTGCATTCTTGACTCAAACATTGTTATGAGGTATGTGACTGTATTTTCCTTCTTTAACTCTAATATGTCAATCCCCCTTTTCTTCAGAAAAAAAAATCGTTACTTGCTGTAATCTGTGTTTACTTTGAATATCCATCTCCCAGTTGTCCACAGGGGCAAGGGTCTGGTTTCTAGGCCCCCAGTCCTTCCAGAAACCCTTCACCTGACTGGATACCCCAAGGACACCAGTCAATGCCCCAGAAATACCCCAGATTGCTATCACTTACACACCAAGCTTCTTCAATATATTTTAGGTGAAGGCCATCTAGTCTTGGTGATTTATCTGTAACTAGTCTGCTGATTAGGTCTGGAATATCCTCAGCACTTGCCACTTCTTGATCTATTACCTCCAATGTGTGTATTCCTTGAAAAAGCCTGGTTGTAGGAATATTACTCAGCAAAAACAGAAGCAAAGAATTCATTTACATTCTGTTTTATCTCTTTTTATCTCCCAGTCCATGTTTGGTATGATGAAAGCCAAGTAGTTCCACAACCTTTATTGCACAGTATTTAAGAGACTTTCATTATTATTTTGGAAATCCATTGCAAGGATTTTTTTTTCTTAACAAATTCACTTTTGGCTACCGCATTTCTAGTATGCCTGGGATCTGTCACCCTTCATGAGGTCAATTTAATAAACTGATCCTTCAAATTTTCCTTATTTATTACATGTATGCAAGTAAGCTTTCTTGAATTTCTTTTCTTTACTTTCCCTATGTGTTTTCCTTATGTGTTTAGTGTTTTACAGAGCTTGGGTACAAGAATTGTTTTTCTTAGCAACATTTGGGTTCCCATAAGGTATTTCATATGCTCCCCACTTTCTTATGGGTAAATTAAGTATTTCTTTTCATTTCTTCTTTAACATATCAGCACTGAATTCCCTTTTAGAGACTGATTATACTCTTGATGTCTTTCTTTGTAGTCCCCTCTTCTATTAGAATACTTAATTGAATTGAAATGCATATCATTCATCATTACATGGTGCAATCTGTGTTACATCTGTTAAGCACTCTAAACATTTCCTGAAAGAATGTATGATACCAACAGCTAACAACAATGGAGCATTTGGTAGGTGTCAGACCCCATTCTAAGCATTTTAAATGCATTGTGTCATTAGATGTCAGGCACCAGACGGTAAACTTCATTGGCAAGGAGTTTGCACATGTATCCCTAGCATCTAGAGCAGAGCAGGTACATACTAGGCAATCACTAAATATTTGCTGCATGAATACATTTTAAAAACTGCATGAGGTAGGTACATTATTCATGCTTTACACATAAGAAAATTAAAGCGCAGAGAAGTTCAATCATTTTTTGAAGTCCCACAGTTAGTATATGTAAGACAACACTTGAATCCAAAGCCCATATACTTAACCAAGACTTATTACTAGTAAGCTTGACACTTAATCACATTATTGCAAATGAAATTAATCCCATTAATAAATACTATGCAATGACACAAGTAAATATTGTAAGCAATCATTTTCCAAGAAAAGATTTGCAAATGATGAGCCCTTAAAAATAATCAATAGGCAGATTCTGTACACTTCTTATTCCTAGCTTTGCAAGTAAAAATATGATTTCTCTTTAACCAATGTCTTCTGCTACATTTGTACACTAGTCAATGAGGATTTCAGGACTTTGGATAAGTGGGTGCTTTTTTTGTTTCCAGAGTAGTTCTGAATTTATTTAAGTCATCTGTTTTGTCAGTTCTTTTAAAAATAAGAATAGCACTAATGAGATAGTCATGTATTATTTCCCTTGTTAATTGTCTACAGAGCTTATGAGGAGTGTGTTTATAAAATAGGAGACTTACATATTTCTCACACATCTCTCTTACTGTTACTTGGCTTTTCTGAAACACTACCATTAGGACATCATCTTTTAGGGTTTTGATTATGTGTACCTTTAACAACTCATTAGCAAAAATAATGTATCTCTTTGAAAAGGGTAGTTCTTTAAAACCATTCTTAACTTTCACCTTAAATCTTTATCAGCACTCACCTTAGTAAGAACTAAGTGATATTTAGCAAAGAGCAAAGCCTTTTGGGCATGGTTCATAATGGTCCCTCAAGCTATGGGTTGAACAGTAAAAAGAGGTGCAGAAATCAGAAGTAGGTAAACAACAAATAAGTAGGTAAACACCAAAAAGGAAGGAAGGAAGGGAAGAAGTGAGGAAGGAAAGAATTTGAAAAACACTTGACTTTGAACTCTGCTATTGACCTTGGAAAAGTCAATCTTTGAAAGCCTCAGTTGCTTCACCTGTGAAATGGGGATGATAAAGATATGATTTCCTCAGACACTTTAATAGTAGATTTCAATGTGCCATATAAACTACCCAGTATGATACAACACATGGTATGTTTATTTACTTGATATTATTTGCCTATAATCAGCCCCATTTATGCATTATGTATTATAAACGTTCACCTTATGAAGACTGTCAATAGCTTCAGAGTGTAGCCTCACGAATTGTATGTCTTCTTTGGTCTGGAAGCATTTCCATTATTTTTAACCCAAGGAACCAATTCACAATTTTTAACAAGCTTTGTGTGCCTACAAGCTCAGAAAGCTTACTGTGTGCTCTCAGGACTAGAGTTCTAGAAACCTTTGTTTAAACAAGGAAGCCTCTTTTAAGTCCTGTTTCAGTCTGGTGCCTTTGGTCGAGGTGGAAACTAAAATTGAAAACAGATAGATGTTTTACATTTAGATGGGTTTAACATAAATGTGCATTAAACCATTTCATGGACGATTGCACAAATATCTTTTGCAAACTTGGTGCACGTGAGCACATATACAGTAACCATTAATGTCTTCTAGAGAAATAAAGTGCAGATCCAAAATTTTAAACAGCTAGCTCTAGTTCCTCTCATTCGAAAGAAAATGTAATGGCTTTAAGGGAATTGCTCTAATAATATCATGGCATCTGCAATGGCTGGCCAGAGCAGAGCAGAACAGAGTGTATGTCACCGCAAGTCAATTTAACAAGAAATAAGCTTCTCCCTGGAGAATATAAACTCCCTTGCCTCCCACAAAGAAAATTGAATTTTGGAGGTCACACCTTGGGTAGGTTACTGGAGAGAGAAGCTTAACATTCTTTTTGTCATATGCTCTGGGAGGTCAATGCTGTTCTTCCAGTAAGTCACTACCAAAGACCCTCTTCCAGCCCCTCCAATTCTCTCCCCCCACTCCATGATAACAAGTCTTTGGAGTCCTCTAGGAAATGGGACGTGATTATGACGCTTGAAAATGCCAAGGACCACACCGAAGGCAATCATGCTCAAACACCAAGTTTTGAACCCTGCAGTGAGGAGCAGAGTAGATAATGGGGCAGGGAAGGGGATTGGAGGAGGGCAGAAATGGTGAGGTTATGGTGGGGGTCAGAGTGAGTCAGACCGTCAGATAGCGAGCTTTAGGTTGTAACTGAATGCTTAGCCAAATGTGAATAAATCGAACTGCTGTTACCAAAGAGAAAAACAGGTCGCCAAGTCAAGCCCATGCCAAGTCCCAACTCTGTGGGTGGATAGTCTCTTCCCCGGGTCTTCGGGGTGGGTCGTTGAAAGGCCTAGCGTGGTCTTGCAGCGGCGGGGAGGTACCCCCAGCGCACTGCACCTCCCTCAGAGGCTCCGGGTGGGCGCAGCCAAGCCACCGCCCCCGCCCCCCGCCCCGTAGCAACATGTGGGGTGCTGCTAGTCCACCGCCTAGCAACTCCCTCCAGCTGGAGTTCCTGGTGGACGCACACTGGGCCGTGGGAAGGTGGTGAATTACTCCTGGGAAAGGTTCCTCCAGCCTTGAACTTGGCAGCTCCTGACCTTTCCATCCCACCCTCCGCGCGCCAGCCCAACACACACGAGCACACACGCCCCTCTGGACCCGTCCAGGCTGCGCGCGGGGCTCTCTGCCCACTCGTAGCAAAACGCCGGAGGCCGGGACTCCAGTTCCTCTGGCCCCAGGGGGCTGCCCTAGCACTGGGTAGTTCCAGCGACTCAGGGCACTCCCTGGCTTGGCCAGGCCCCGCCTGAGCCGGGGCCGCTGGCACCAACCCCCTGTTCTTTTGTGCCCTCCCGGGAAGCCCGCCTCTACTCACCCGGGCTGCGCGCGGATTCCGGCCGCCAGCTGCAGCCCGCTGCCCCATCCCACGAACACTGCGGCGCCCCCAGAGTGTGCAATGCGAAGCCCCGCCAGCGCGCGGCCGGAGCCCGGGAGCTCAGGGAGGGAGCGAGGGGGAGGGAGCGGGGGAGGGAGCGGGGGAGAGGCGGGGGGCGGTGGGGGGCGCGCGCGCCACTCCCACTCGCGCCGGGCACTGGCCGCCTCCCGCAGCCGCGGCCGGCCTGGCCTCGAGGGCCGCGGGACCAATCAGCGCGCGCGGGGGGAGCGGAGCCCTCCGCGGGGCGCGCTCATTGGCCCGGCGCGCGCGACCCAACTCCGGGAGAATCGGCCTGAGCGCCAAGTCTGTAAACTCCGGTCCGCGGGAGCCGACCGCCCCGCGCAGGTGGGGCACCCGGGCACCGCGCTCCCGCCCTCAGGGTGAGCGGAGCTGGAGAGATTTGGGACCTGCCCGGGAATCCTGTTCCCAGTGAGCGTTCGAAGCCAGCAGTGTTTGCTCAGGGTGCACCGATTCCTTCTTGTGCGCGACCCCCTGCGCCTCTCCCTCGCCGCCAGCCTCACCCCGGCCAGCAGCTGCGTGCGTGGCGGGCGGCCCGGCAGTGTGAAATGACCGCGGCCAAATCTCACTCCCCGCCATGCCCGGAGCCCCGCGAAATCCGCGGGACCGCGGAGCTGGAGCTGAAGAGCAAGTGGAGCTCCGAACCCAGGGCAGGCGGAGACCACTTGACATTTGCAGTAACATACCCAGGTTGCGAGGCGGAGGATGGAGGCGGTGGGAAGAGCCAGGAAGGCAGGTCTTAGGAAGTGGTAATCCAGTTATGCGTTTTGGTGGAAAAAAGTCCAGAGCATAATACTGCCACCCTCTGCCCAACCCTTTCCCCAGGTAAAGCCCCTGCAGCCCTCTCCGGCCGTATTGGTTTTACTCTTCCTTGTTGTAAATAGGGTTTGATCCCTCTGGATGTTTCAATCTAGAGCCTCAGAGTGGAAGTGGGGCATAGTCCCACTCTCCTCTCCTCTGAGCAGCGCGGGGGCGGCAGGGCGGGAACCGGGGTGACCAGAGAAGGTCCCCGGGAAGGTCTGGAGGAAGAACTCCGCGGGTACGCTGGGGATCTCGGAACCAGCCGCCCCACCTCTGCCCTGAACTTGGCCTGCAAGGCTACCTTCATGAGGGCGGCCCACGCTGTGGCTATTTGTCCATCTTTGAGATTCCTCCACCTTCTGCTTGGATTTTCTAATCCTGGAGCATTTTTTCAGGCCTTCCCTGAATCACTCTGCCTCCGATCTTCCCAATAATCTATCCATCTCAACATAAAAACATTCTTACTAATTTTTTTTGTTAAACTTCCCTCCCCAGCCCCTCTATTTGGAAGGGCCTGGGATTACCTATTTTTGATCAGCAGCTGCTAGACCTCAGAAAGTTTTTCTTAGTGTATGTGCACTGGCTTGCCCAAGCTCAGGGTTCAAGTAGGCAAAAAATAATTAGTGCCCACTCAAGGTGGAGATCGCTGCCCTGCCGTGCTGTCTTCCTGCCTGGCTCAGCAGGGTGAATGAATTGAATATGAATTAATCAACCTGAACTTGGAAGTGTCCCTCCATGTCTATGCAGGTTACCTCTGCGGGTTAGCATCTGCTAATAAGGGCATGTCCTGGGTGTCACTGCTGACACTCATTTATTTTCCAGTTGGCAGTTCCTGTCCATGTACCTATTCACTTTATTAAAAAAATAATCAGTGCATACTTTAGTGAAAATATTCATATTTAGGTTCAAAGTGAAGTTCAACATGTTAATGCAATTTATGAGATCAGAGTTCCTGGTAGAGATGGAACCCTTAGGGTTTCTTTTCAGAAGTATATTTTAAAAGAAGGCTAGAATGATATGCATGTGAAATTTTTGCAGTGGTTATCTCTGCGTGTTGGGATAAATGGATGGTTTCTTGTTCTTTATACTTTATGGTATTTTAAAAAGAATATGTAATATTAATCATAAAACTTAAAAAAATATGTTGACTACCAACATACAACACTCCTCAGGCATTGGAAGAGCGAAATATTAAATCTTCCTCTGCTTTTCCCTTCGCATCTTATCAATCGCCCAGGCCTGTCTTTCTGTCTGCTGGGATGGCTTCCAGATCCATCCCTCCCAGCATCTCTATTTCACCGCCAGACCTTATCATGCCTTACCAGCGCTTCAGCAACAGGCTTTCACCGCTCTGCTCTCCAGTCGGCCACACGCTGCCCTCTCTATCTGAGAATCACTAATGTGATCATGTTACTTTCAAACTTAAAATTCTTCAGTCCCTCAACCCTACTGTTAGGAAGTTCAAATGGAGCCTGGTTGGCAAGGTGTTTCCTTCCCAATGTTTCCAGCCTTCCATGTTGGTCTCATCTTCTGTCCTCAGACTTCCTCAGGCAGGATGGTTCTGCTTCACATACGACTGTCCGTGGACCTTCATACACCCGTGTCTAAGATTTCACAGTGCTAAATGCTGCCCTTCTCTTCCTTCTCAACTCTCTCCTGTCCCAACAGCATGTTCCTATCTTTGCTTCAAGGTTCACTTTAAATGCCACCTTTTTAAAAATCAAGTCTTCAAAACTGCCAGGGGCAGAATTAGCAACACTTTCTTTCTGTACATCAGTAGCAAACCTTTTCTTTTTTTTTAACAGTCTCACTCTGTCGCCCAGGCTCGAGTGAAATGGTACGATGAAGAAAACGTATATTGTATTGATATTCCTAGAGTGCATGATGAGAGAGACACACTTTATTTGTTTTTAAATTTATGTTAAGCCCTCTCCTCCTCACCCCTGCCCAACATGGCAGAATGCCAACCTTTGTTCCCACTCCTGCTGAGTCTGCCAGCTCACATTTTCTATGGTTGGCCTCACCCTGCACCTTCCCCAACCTGCCCAGCTCTCAGAATAGATCTGTTTATTGATTATTTTAGTTTTTTAGTTTTTTTTGAGATGGAGCCTTACTCTGTTGCCCAGGCTGGAGTACAGTGGCATGATCTTGGCTCACTGCAACCTCTGCCTCCCAGGTTCGAGTGATTCTCATGTCCCAGCCTCCTGAGTTGCTGGTGCCCAGCTAATTTTTGTATTTTTAGTAGAGAGAGGGTTTCACCATTTTGGCCAGGCTGGTCTAGAATCCCTGACCTCAGGTGATCTGCCTGTCTTGGCCTCCCAAAGTGCTAGGACTACTGGCGTAAACCAACATATGCAGCCTTGTTTATTGATTATTTTAAAAGCAGCCCTTTCTGTTTTTTAAAATTAATACATATTTTTTTATTTCAATAGCTCTGGAAGTACAAGTGGTTATTGGTTAGATGGGTGAATTTTATAGTGGTGAAGTCAGATTTTAGCACACCCATCACCCAAGTAGGAGAGAAAGACTTTAAATCAAGTGGTCCAATGAACAGTTTCAAATTGAGATATAGGCATGATGACACTATTACATGTACATGAAGAAACCTGGTTCATTTTGAACATATGTCAATCACACTTCTTATCACATTGTTTTATCTGTTAATTTATTTATTGCAAGTCCTTTGTCTCATCATATGAATCTATGTACCCCCATGTAGAACACAGTGCCTAGCTTATAGTGGGTGCTCAGTAAATATTCTCAAATGAATAACTAGGTGAATGAATGAATGGGTATTTGAAACCCCATGAGGCATTTTATTTCATGTGTTTACATGCAACTATTATCCAAAATTGAAAAGATGTTAGTTCTGTGTTTTAAAAATTATTAGATCTGTGTCTCATCTTTCTTAACTCTAATTTGTTTTTTCCTGCACAAATTATCTAATGTCTTATTTACTTTCACACTTTGGAAATGTAGGTAATTATTATTTATATACCTGTAGATAATCTGTTACTGCTAGGAGGATTTTTAAAATTTTACTTTTAATATATAAAAATTGAAGGTTGAAAATGCAAAGCTAAATGATATGCATAAAAAGTAAATAAATTGGACTTTCTAAAACTTAAAACATTTCCTCTGCAAACAACACAGTTATGAGAATGAAAAGACAAGCATAGACTGGGATAAAATATTTGCAAATCATACACCTCACACAGGACTTACAGCTAATACATATAAAAAACTCTCAAAACTCAACAATAAGAAAACAACCAATTTTTTTTAAACGGGCAAAAGATTTGAACAGACACTTTGCCAAAGAAGATATATGGTGACAAATAGCATATGAAATGATGCTCAATATCATTAGTCTGTAGTGAAACACGAATTAAAACTGCAATGAAAACTACTAGACACTTACTAGATTGGCAAAAAATAAAAACCCTGAGAATACTAAGTGTTGATGAGGCTGCAGAGCAACTGAAACTCTCAAACATATGTATATTGCAGTGGTGAGGGTGCAAAATGTTATGTCCATACCAAAAATAGTTTTGCAGCTTTTATAAAGTTCAATTTACACCTAACCACATAACTCAATCATCCTACTCCTACATACAGACGTATGTTGTTTTACTGCACTTCACTTCATTGCATTTCAAAGATACTGCATTTTTTACAAATTGAAGGTTTGAAGCACTCCTGCATTGAACAGGTCTATCAGTGCCATTTTCCCAACAACATATGCTCACTTTCTGTCTCTGTGTCACATTTTGGTAATTCTCACAATATTTCAAACTTTTTCATTATTATTTTATTCATTATGGTGACCTGTGATCAGTGATCTTTTTTGTTACTATTATAATTGTTTTGGGGGGGCATGAACCGTGCCCAAATAAGACAGCAAACTTAACAGATAAATACATGTGTGTTCTGACTGCTACACTAACAAGCCATTCTCCATGTCTCTTTCCTCCAGCCTCCCTATTCCCTGAGATGCAACAGGATTGAAAATAGGCCATTGGTAACCCTACAATGCTCTCTAAGTGTTCCAGTGAGAGGAAAAGTTGTATGTTTCCCACTTTTGATTTAAAGTTGTATGTTTAGATCAAAAGTGGGAAACATACAACTTTTCCTCTCACTGGAAGGAGTGAAGGAGGTAGTGAAGAAGGTATCAAAAGCTGAGATAGGCCAAAGCGAGGCCTCTTGCACCAGTTGGCCAGGTTGTAAATGGAAAAGTTCTTGAAAGAAATTTAAAATGCTACTCCAGTGAATACAAGAATGATAAGAAAGTGAAACAGTCTTATTGCTGATATGGAGAAAGTTTCAGTGGTTCAGATTAAAGATAGCCAAAACATTCCCCTAAGCTGAAAGCTAATCCAGAGCAAGTCCCTAACTCTCTTCACTTCTATGAAGACTGAGAGAGGTGAAGAAACTGCAGGAAAAAAAAAATGGAAGCTAATAGAAGTTGGTTTATGAAGTTGAAGAAAAGAAGGCATGCCCATAACATAAAAGTGCAAAGTGAAGCAGCAAGTGCTGATGGAGAAGCTGCAGCAAGTGACCCAGAAGATCTAGCTAAGATCATTGATGAAGGTGGCTACACTAAACAATGGATTTTCAATATAGACAAAGCAGCCTTCCATGAGAAGAAGATGCCATCTAGTACTTTCATAGCTAGAGAGGAGAAGTCAATGCCTGACTTTAAAACTTCACAAAACAGGCCGACTCTCTTGTTAGAGGCTGATGCAGCTAGTGAAGCCAGCCCATTTATTATTCCAAAAATCCTAGGGCCCTTCAGAATTATACTAAATCTCCTCTGTCTATGCTCTTTAAATAGAACAACCAAGTCTATATGACAGCCCTTCTGTTTACAGCATGGTTTACTGAATATTGTAAGCCCACTGTTGAGACCTACTGCTTAGGAAACAACAACAAAAAAGATTTCTTTTCAAAAATACTACTGCTCATTGACAATGCACCTAGTCAGCTAAGAGCTCTGATGAAAATGTAGAAGGAGATTAATGTGTTTCCTTGCCTGATAACACAACATCAATTCTGCAGCTCATAGAGTAGGAAGTCATTTTGACTTTCAAGTCTTATTATTCAGGTGATACATTTTGTAGGGCTATAGCTGCCTTTGATAGGGTTCCTCTCATGGATCTGGGCAAAGTCAATTGAAAGTCTTCTGGGAAGGTGAATCCATTCTAGATGCTATGAAGAATATTTGTGATTCATGGGAGGAGTTCAAAATATCAACATTAACCACAGTTTGGAAGTTATTCCAACCCTCAAGGATGACTTTGAGGGGTTCAAGACTTCAGTGGAGAAAGTAATTGCTGATGTGGTGAAAATAGTAAGAGAATTTGAATAAGAAGTGAAGCCTGAAGATTCACCACCTTATTGTGAATAAGACTGTCTTATTCACAAATATCACAGTTGCCTCCCACAACACCGTTACACAGAGTGGGTATTCAATAAATATTAGTTGAATGAATAAACACATTAGAATGAAAATAAAATGAATTGCTGCAATGTCATGATAAAACTTTCACATATAAGGAGTTGCTTCTTATGGATGAGCAAAGAAAGCGGTTTTGTGAGATGGAATCTACTCCTGGTGAAGATGCTATGAACACTGTTAAAATGACAACAAAGAATTAGAAATTTCAGAAACAAAGTTGATAAAGCAGCAGCAGAATTTGAGAGGACTCACTGTGAGTAAAATGCTATCAAACATCATCATGTGCTACGAAGAAATCCTTTGTGAAAGGAAGATGCAATTCATTTGACAAATTTTATTGTTGTCATAAAAAATTGCCACAGCCACCCCCACCTTCAGCAACCACCACCCTGATCAGTCAGTAGCCATCAACATTGATGCAAGACCCTCTACCAGCAAAAAGATTACATCTTGCTGAAGGCTCAGATTATTGTTAGCAACTTTTAGCAGTAAGGTATGTTTAATTTAAGGCATGTCCTTCTTTAAACATAATTCTATTGCACACTTAATAGACTACAATATAGTGTAAACATACTTTTATATGTACTGGGAAACCAAAAAATTTGTGTGACTTGCTTTGTTGTGATATTTGATTTATTGAGGTGGCCTAGAACCAAACCCACAATATCTCCAAGGTATGTCTGTATTTACCCAAGTGGAATAAAGAGCCTATGTTCACACAAAAAACCTGTAAACAAATACTTATAGCAATTTTATCATGAAAATTTTGAAACAATCCAAAAGTCTTTCAACTGGGGAATACATAGCACACTGCAGTACATGCATAGAATGAAACACTACTCAATAATGAAAAGAATGTACTATTGATATAAATAACATTATGTATCTCAGATGCATCACGCTAGGCGAAAGGAAATAGACTCCAAGGACTAAATACATATACTGGTTAAGAATGGCAGAGCAGCAAGATAAAAGGACTCAACGTTTTTCATGATGATGGAGCCACTCTTGGAGTTCCAAAGATCTATATTTGCATGAGGCAACTGTTTAAAACATTGTCATTTCAGATTTCATGTCACACACAGCTGTACCTCATCTTACCTATTATAGTAAGTGCATGAGCTAATCAATTAATGAAAATTCCACTAAGTATAGGCTTTCTGAAAAGAGAAACTGTGACTGTCTTATTCACAAATATCACAGTTGCCTCCCACAACACCGTTACACAGAGTGGGTATTCAATAAATATTAGTTGAATGAATAAACACATTAGAATGAAAATAAAATTAGGGTTTTAAAGGAGTATAACAAAATTTTACATTCAGATGAGCATGCTCCCCTTCAAAGTAGCAACTTTGGCATGTTACATTTTTTATTCCAGTGATGCTGCTTTCATTTGAAAATATATTCCCTCTCCTATTTCTGCTTATTAAAATATTGCCCTTTCTTTAAGTAAAATTGTTTTTCTTAAATAAATTATTGACTTTCTTTCTTTCCCTCAATAAGCCAACAATAAATTTAATGTCTTAACATTTTATTCATTTTTCAATATCCCAAGTAGTGTCTAATTTATCTTCTTTTTCTCTAACAAATATAAAAAGTTTATATAACAGGCACAGAGTAAAAATAAAAATTCAGATTTTATGCAAAGCTTGAGAGACTTTGGCTCAAAAAAACCATCATATTTCCAGATGTATCACTAAAAGTAATTTTCATTTATTGGACACTGATGGTTGACATTAAGCTCTTGAAATATCATTAAAATATTTCTGCTCTAACCAGTTTGCACAGTCAAGTGACTTTTAAAAAATCATTTACAGCTAAGCTGCTGTTATGGAATTTATTATCAGAACTCAATTTTCTCTACCAGTTTTTCTACTAGGAAACAGTAATCCTGGCTGCCAGCAGAGACCCCTTAGTTGCTTTAAGACATCAATCAGTTTTATACCTTGTTTCTATCACAGAGCACTTTTGCATAAACACATGGACCATCCTACTTGGGACTGACACTGTAATTCTCAGATAAATAAGTTTTTGTCCTAATGACCATCTGACAATAAAAATATTGGGTGTTAAAAAGAGTAAGTTAAGGGAGATGGGCAGACATATATAAGCTAAATAGGATATTGTAAAGGTAGCCTAAAAGTTTTACCTGTATTTTCCCAGTTTTTGTCACTGCACCTGAGATCGAATATAGTTTGAATTTTTCCCTGTGATCTTATTTCTGTACTCACGGCCAGGAAAGGTGAAATGAGTAAGATTTTTAAGACACCGGGTTTCCTCTATCCCATCAACTTTTCCCTTACCCCCATTGCTGATGCCTATAATACCACTATCAGAACAAGTTTCCTTAGTCGGATGGCAAAGCGAGTTTATTTTGAATTGAGTGCAATCTGAAATGTAGTAATGGCTGCCTGGGACACAATGCTCATAGGGATCATCAGGTCAATTTGATGGATCAGTTAACCCATTTTTATTTTAATTTTAGGCATGTGCAGATTGAGGTAGTTGGGGTTTGCAGATAAGATTATCCAGTGGGTAGTTGAATATGCAGGTCCAAAGCTCAATAGAGATAGATGTTTTGAGACTTAAGTATAAAGTTGAACCTCTCATTACTCTCCACTTGTGTCCGTAATAGAGTGAGCCACTCATGAAATTGTTTCTTCTGAGCCCAGCTTGCTTCTCTGTACACTGCTACTCTCAGCCACCACCAACAGATAGTTGGTACCAGATATGAAAAACAATCTTTGCAAGTTGTATTAGGTTGGTGCAAAAGTAATTGCGGTTTAGATTACTCCACGTTTAGCACTCTATGGGCTACTACAACAGGACAGTAGTTAAGGAAGATAGTAAGATCATTATTCAAGTGACTGACCATGTATCTAAATTGGATAAAGAAAAAAAATCAGGAATAAACATAAAAATGTTTTTTTTTTCCTCATGAATCCCAAGAATCACTATGCTCAGGTGCTGTATTTTCTCGCCTGGTTTCCTTAGCGCTGGTGAGGGCATTTTCATGCATAGATACTTCTTCAAATTGTTTCTGCAGGAAGATGGACCTGGAGAATGCTATTATGCCATCTTTCTGAGGTCCTTCCCAATCTCAAGAATTGAAACCAATACAATTCCCCTGTCTTGTGCTAACCAATTCTGGGACCAGGCATAATTTTCTCTCCCTATATTAAATATGACTGAGACCAAGCAAAAATTAGCCTAGCTCTTTGCTCCATAAATACCTGCTCCTGTGCCTCTAATTAAACTATTTTCATTTTGAGAATAACAGCTTCTCATGGAGTTAGTACTTCAAGATTCTCACTTTATTGAACCTTCCAATGTAAAAGTATCATGTTACAAACTGTTATTGAGCCTTCCAATCTAAAAGTATCATGTAACAAACTGCCCGTTCCAACCAGTCCTGCTTTGCAAGGCTTGCCTGGCAATCACTCAGCCATGGTTCTAAAAACCTTGTAAATACTTGTGGGCATAAATGAATAGAATCCAGATGAGAACAGAGGTTATTTAGTCAGAGTTTGCTATAGCAAGGGAGTCAGCCACCATCACTTAAATTTGACAGAGTCTGAAGGCAGGCAGGCAAGTGTTAAATCTTTATGGTTTGAAAAAAAAGAAGGCTTGGGGTTTGCTCTGATTGGAGGTTGAAGCTGCAGATGGACTAACTAGAAGCAAAGCATCCTATGCAATTAAGTTAGGGAGCATATTTGACTTTCTCTTGTTGGTCCCAAATTGAGGGGAGAAGCAAAATTAGGGGATCTAGCAGTCACTGACCAATCCTGACTATTTGGGGCCAGTTGCTACAGAGGTTGTAGTTTGGCTTTGGGGGCTGCCTGCTGCAGAGGTTGTGGGTCACATATGGTTATATACGGTCTGGCCATTGTCTATGTGTATATTCAGTCTTTCAAACCCTTCCTGAGTTTTCCATGTTGAGATGCTATGAAGACTGTCTAGGAAGTGTTGTCCATATTGCAGTAGACCTGATAAACTTAGCTTTGCTTGATCTACAGGGTTCTCTGGTGGTCTTTTCCTAGTGTCCCACCTCTGACTCAGACATGTTTTTGAAGTCTGCCAATTAGTTTTCAATCCATCTCGCAGAGTTTTAGGAATACAGTAACTATCTAGTTTGTCTTTATAAATCTAAGCTGAAACTTGAAAGGAAACCTGGAGTATAAGGATAACCTTTCAAACATTTAGCAAATTCTACTTTTGTTAAGTATCCCTCATGATCTCATACAGCTATATGGACACACCTCTCACAGTGAATTCCTTTATCACATCTTTGTCACTCTCAGCAAGGAATTGCACACATGTGCATGAGTATGTGGTGGAAGAGGTAGCCTCCCACAAATTTCAAGTGCTTTTTTTCTATTTTATAATTAAAGTACAGTACCATTGGGTGAGTAAAGTTCTGAGTGAATTGCTTGTCAAGCAGGCAGATTTCTACTATTGTGTTGTGAACAAGCCCACTCTCTACGGGGAAGTACTTGGGGTCTAAAGTGATTGCCTGTATTCCTTCTGCAGATGTCACACCTTGTCACCAGGCACCCTGACAGTGGGGAGAATACCCTGCAGACATCTATTTCCTTTGAGTAAATTCCACCCTCCAAAGTGTTTTTTCGTTTCTACAGGATAAAACATGCTTCACACAAAGTCCATTTCTGATTCCATGAGGGACACACACGTTAAAAAAAAAAAAAAAAAAAAAAAGTTCTTCTCAGAGGTAAATAAATGATCTAAAATGTGGAGGATACAAAGTTTTGTGTTTTTCCCACTGGCTGCATCTTATCAAAGGAAAGATTCTTATTGCTGAATTATGAACAACTGATGGTGTGCATTAATTAAGTTATTGGCGTGAAAAGAAAAAAGGGAAAACTAATAAGTATTTTGGTTGGCAGACACAGGAGCCTTTCCACACAACAGAGTAGAAAAAGCCTGGTAAGATGTATTTTGTTGAATTTCTTCAGTCTTTGCCTGGGGCAGTGCAGCCCCTGTCTTTGAACAAGGTCAGGTGCATTGTGCATGCCCACGATTTAAAGAGCATTGAAAGATTCCTACAGGGGGTGTATCCCCAGTAACAAATGGCTCTGTGGAGGAGGAGAAGGGACCCCACACAGACTGCTTCTTTATCTCCCAAAGGTAGGGGCCCTGAAGGCTCTTAACTAGTAGGGGTGGGTTAACACCTGCTCCCAGAAAAAATGTACTCAGGCTCTGGTCACAGGTAGCCGAATTTCTGATGGGCAGGGCTGGAGGGCCCTTTCATGGGAAATTTTTCTCTCTATATATAAATGCAAAATGGATTGTAGATAACTGTACAATGTTTTCCAAAATGAAATGTCAGTAGGCACTAACTCTTGAAGCACATAGCAGGAAAATCCCCCTCCAAAAGTGTCAAATATGTGTACACATTTGTATATTGTATATAGCTATCTATTTTTTAATTTCAACATTACCTTTGGATATATAAATATGTTTTATTAAGCATCATAGTGCACTTGGTAAGTAATTAAGAAAATCTGAGATACCTGGAGTAAATCAATCGGATAATTGATATTTATATTGAAGCTTACTTGTGTGGCTACCAGACAATATGTCATTTAGGGAATACTTTAATGATAAGTCATGGTCCCTGCTTTTAAGCGGTTGGCAGATGATTTGGAGAATGGTGTATGCCCACACATAGCATTTGTAGCAAATCAACAAGTACCAACTTGTATAACATACAACAAGTATTAATAGAAGATATCGATGCTCAGGCTCTGTCAAGTGGAGGAATAAATAGGAGTTAATCAGAGGTGTCTTCCACAAGGATTTCTTATGTTATTGTAAAGAATGTGGATCTCACTCCAGAGACTTGTGCTTGAAAGAAATGTCATTTATTTACCACTTTCTAATGAATTAATTCAGACTTTTATAATGATCAAAAGGCAGTGAGTTCACCTTTCTTCTCTGAACACATAGCAACGACAGACAAAATTTTTTTAAAAAGAAAAAAAAAGCAGGAAGATCTAACTAGGCTCTGGTACAAGATAAACATCTTCGTCAACCAGAAACAAAAGAAAATCATAAATCGCGGGTTGTCTGGGCTCTTGAAGTAGACATTGGTGACTGAGAGTTTGGCCCCTATGGGAAAAGGAGTTCTAAATGCGAGTGAGACCTGGAGCAGAGCCAGGTTCACTATGTGATGCCAGAAGCGAACAAGACTCGCTGCTCTATTATGACTATGGCTTCAGATGAAGCTGCAAGCCTGAAGAGACAAAGGGTGAAGACAAGTGTGACTCCCAGGCACGGAGCCAGCATCAGGCAGACTCAGGAATGGATCTGCTATACTCCACAATGTCCCCTAGGGGCAGTACATCCCAAGCTGGACTGTAAACCTGATTCTGGTTTAGGAGTAGAAGGGCTGGACTAGGTAAAGAAAACCACCAAATTTTTAAGGAGGGAAAAGTTTGAAGGGGATGCTCAAAATGAACCTGCAAACCAAAGTTCCAAAACACATGAAAAAGTCTAATTTTTCAAAGGACAACCAAGGAACAAAAAACTTGGTAGTACAATTCACTCCAGAAAGAGTAATTCACTCCAAGTAAGATTTAATTTAGAGAAGAGCCTGAAAATAGGTCAGAATAAATGTGTTGAGGTGGTTCAAAGACATAATAAAAGCATTTATACATCAAATAAATAAATTATGGAACATAAATAGGCAGAAATGAAATGAAACAAATTAAATCACATCCTTAGTTCCTACATTGTTGGACGGACTGGGAACCAGCCTATGTAATAATCAGACTCCTTCCTTACCCTCAGAAGTGATGATAAATCTATGAGGCTTATATAATGTTATAAGATGAATGAAAGATCCCTATGATTAGTCCATCCTGGTCATCGTTACCATCCTCACATCTAGGCGCTTATGGCCTTCCATGATGGCCGAGCTATGCATAGCTGGACAGAGGTTATACTGAAGCAGAGAGCCCTCCTTTTCAGAACTGAGACTTCCTACCTTGTATCTCCTCAGAAGTCATGTCATTGAACAGAATGCCACCAAGAAAGAGGACACTTCCTTTCCTAGAACATTCCATTACTACTGTGTTTAAATATATAGGTTCTCAGGCTGGGCTTGGTGGCTTAATGCCTGTAAATTCAGCACTTTGTGAGTCAAGGTGGGAAGATCACTTGAGCCCAGAAGTTTGGAAGTTTGAGACTAGCTTGGGCAACATGGAGAGATCACATCTCTACAAAAAAAAAAAAAAAAAAAAAAAAAAACTAACCATGAGTGTTGAACAGTACCTGTGGTCCCAGACACTGAGGCAGGAGGATTGCTTGAGCTCAGGAGGTTGAGGCTGCAGTGAGCCATGTTCGTGCCACTGTACTCTAGCCTGGACAACAGAGTGAGACCCTGTCTCCAATATATATATTTTACACACACACACATAGTGTGTGTGTGTGTGTGTGTGTGTGTGTCTGTACACAAAAGGGAGAGAGAGAGAAAGGTTCTCAGGACCTCCTCAGAAATTTTGATTCCCTAGATCTGGGGCAGGGCTTAGAAATTAGCATTTCTGATAAGCTCCCTTATGATTCTTGTGCAGCAGGCCCATAATTTGAAAAACACTGATATTGTTTATAATCCTCATTTTTCAAGTGATGAAATCAGGCAGAACCAGAGAGAACAATACTTGCCCAGGTCACACAGCTAATTGTTGTTACAATAAAGCCCAACCCTTTTTTTCTGCTTATTTTGGGTTTAATTCTCTCCTGTTTGTCTAGTTTCTTGGGTGGAAACTGAAATCACTGATTTGAGACCTTTCTTCTAATATAGGGGGTTAGTGCTGTAAAATTCCTCCTATGCACTGCTTTAATGGAATCCCACAAATTCTAGTATAATTTCATTTTCATTCACTTCAAAATACTTTTTAATTACCATTTCAAATTCTGTTTTGACCCATAGATAATGTATAGTTGTGTCACATATTTTTCAAGTACTTGGAAAATACCCTCCCTGCACCACACTTGGAAACTGTTTCTAGGAAATAAGTTAGGGGCATTTATATGATTCACCTCATTTGTTTCCTCTCTGTCAGATATCATTGGCCTTCATTGCCTGATGTCCAATGTCCAATGTCCTGAAAATGTTTGCATCATATATTTTGTTCAAATGTTTAGTTGTTTCAGGTGGAAGGGTAAATCTGTTCCTTGTTATTCCATCTAAGCAGGAAGCCACTCCAGCCCCCACCTGGCCCCACAACACAGCTAGAGGTTCAAAGTGGGGCCATGCCACAGCCCTGTGTCCATACACGATCCTCTCAGGGCAGCGTGGTGGCCTGTCCCTGCTCAACCTTATAACCCTAGTTTCAAGTTTTCTTCTGCTGCAGGGAGGCCTGGTCCTGCCTGCTAAGAGTCTGTGTACCTTGCTAGATGGAGCTCTTTGAAGAAGGAATTATGTTTTCTCCAGCAACTTGCCAATGCCCAGTATACACTAGGGGCTCAGTTGTCGTTTGTCTTGTTTTCTTGTTGACTCTACTCTGACTTAGGACATGTCACTTTCCCCTCTTAATCTCCATATTCAGATCTGTGAATGAGTCAGTGGGTAAAGTACCTTCAATCTTTAACTATAGAGCAAACTCTGAAACTAGAACCAGAAGCTGAGGAATGGTGAATGGGGCATTTTCCTTGGCATGATGGATAGGACCTACAGATGTGGGTATTAGGATGTTAGCTTGCCACTTGAATGTTTCTGCAAAATTTGACCCTCGCTTTCAAATCTGACTC
Source organism: Aotus nancymaae (assembly GCF_030222135.1). Classification (NCBI taxonomy): domain Eukaryota; kingdom Metazoa; phylum Chordata; class Mammalia; order Primates; family Aotidae; genus Aotus; species Aotus nancymaae. The sequence goes on along the minus strand of NW_026988442.1, from coordinate 62,527,446 downwards.
AAGAATGCCTTAGTGTTGGTGGTGTTAGGGTGTGTGTGTGTGTGTGTATGTGTTTTGAGACTTTGGCACAATAGCTTCTGGAAGTCTTTTTCACTTAGAGTATGGGGGCTTCTTTGGCCAAGTTGGGTGGGTGCAGGCTCCAGACTCCATGTGCTTGGCAGCTGCTGTGTGGGCTGCAGCAAGCCCCATGCATCCTGCTCCTCTACAGAAGTTCCTTCAGACATTACCCGGTGTCTGGCCTGTCATTTGTCACAGGTGTAGAAACAATGGCAACTGAAAGCCTGAAGCTGCTGGGATGAGCACCTGCCGTGGAATCCTGACCCCTCACGGACACATAGGGAAGGTGTTCCCACCCTCTGCCCAGCTCTTTCTGAAAAGACAGGCCACTGGGACTGCCAGGATCCGGTTCTCTGGAACACCACAGTCTGTGCGGGCACCAGGCCTGGCTAGAGCCGCCATGACGGTGAGAGCTGAGAGCCAGATGGTTAGGTTAGAAAGGCAGTGGCCTGGCCTCCTGAGAGCAGAGAGACTCGGCCTCCATCTCCCCCTGGGAAGTGCCATCTTGTCCCGGCTTTCCTCAGGAGCACCGAGAACACTTCCCGGGGATCCACTTTCTCAGCTTCCCTTAGCAGGACTCACAGCGGGTGGCGGTGGCTGGGGACAGGGAGCGGGGAGGAGAGGGACAGCCAGTGGGCCTGAGGTGGGCTGATGGCCAAGGGGCCTCCTCAGGGCCTGACCCTGCCTGGCTCTGGGCCTCTGCTGCCTCCACAGCCTCGGGGAGCCCCCATGATGGAGACTTTTAACAGATCTGAATTGTCCCATAGCTTCTGGAATGCAATGACATTTGCATGTCTTAATTTTTCTAAATAAAATAAATCTGCCTCTGACACCCCTTTACCAAGGTTGATGGGAAGTTTGGTTATCAGGGCTTCCTTGACACTCTTGGATCTTACAAGATCGTCAGTCTCACATTGCCAAGAGAAATGGAAAATCACCCAGTTGAGGCAGAGCTATTTTCTCTTACTCCTCAGGCCTTCAAGGGTATACAGAACAGCTGGCATTGCATACAGTCCTTCCAACACTCTTCCACACTCCCACTAAGCTCAGCTAAGGGAATCTTTGCTGGGATTCCAAGTCAATGCTGCTTGGCTCCCACTTTCACAGAGTCCTGCCCATCTGAGATTCCACCATCTCTAGAATTTTGTAGTGTAGCAACCTCATTGCTTTGCCCAGTTGAAAGAAAACTACCATACTCCAGGGTCAGACTCTGTGACATACTAAAACATATATATTTGGTCTCTGCCCCTGGTTCCTGCCGTAGAGCTTCTAAAACCCTTGAAATTTCCTAAGTGCCAGGAATGTTAGAAACATCTTTTGTATAATGTGGTCTTTGATCCTGGTTCCTGACACAGAGTGACCTCAATCCCTTAGAATTTCCTGGGGAATAAAAGCATCTTGTGTTATAATATGGCAACTTTGGATGGGCTTCTGACCAGCTTCAGGATGGGGGCTGGTAGCCCCCAGAGCCGTGGTTAGAGCTTGGAGCTTTCAGTCCTACCCCCCATTCTTCAGGAAGGGAGAAGGGGCTAGAGGTTTTCTAAAGCTCAGAGAGCTTTCAGGTTGGTGAACATGCCATGTGCAAGAAAGGGTGCTGCATCCCAATTTCACAGGGACAGAAGCTCCCGGGTTCAGGACCCTTCCAGATCTCACTCTGTATATCTCTTCATCTGGCTGTTCACTTGTATCCTTGGTTATATTCTTTATAATAAATCAGTAAATGCAAGGAAATGTTTCCCTGAGTTCGAAGCCATTACAGCAAATGATCAAACCTGAGGAGGCAGTCATGAGAACCCTTGGTTGGCAGCCAAGTTGGACAGAAGCATGGGTAACTGGGACTCACTACTTGTAATTCACATCTGAGGTGGAGGACAGTCTTGTGGAACAGACCACTTAACCTATGGGGTCTGCACTAACTCCAGTTAGTTAGTGTCATAATTACATTGTAGGGCACAATTGGTGCCTGGAGAGTTGGAGTACTGGTTGGTGTGGGAATCCCCCTCCCCACATTTGGTATCAGAATTGTTGTAAAAGTAGATAAAAACAGTTTGTTTTTCCTATTTAGGCCCCTTTCCACTTCCACCTACACAGCACCAAGTCCCCATCTTGTTCTCTTTTCAGACAATGCCGCCCATTCCCTCAATGGACCTAAGGCAGTGTTTCTTATGTAACAGTCCACAAACACTGGAGGTCCCTGGCAGCCCATCAGATAAGCTGCATGTGCTTAACAGTTTCAGATAAATAAAGGCATGTAAGCGACTTTATTTCCAACCAGTTCACAAATTGGAAATGTAAGATTAATTATGACTTTTACAGAAAACCCACTGCATCCTTTATAATAAATCTGAGCTTACCAGGAAGCCTCTGCTGGAATAGATGCCCATGGAAATATATGAGATGGTGCAAGAAAGGACTAGTATAAGAGATAAGTCCTTGGTGTGTTGTAGGTAACCTTAGGCATTAACCAATGTGACCTCTGCGGACGGGCAAGAGAGGTCTCCTCACACAGCGTCACTCATCTTGTCATCTCCTTCAGCTTCCCCAATAAAAAGAGCACAAAGCAGCCTGAAGCAGGATCTTCATTACTCACAAGAAAATGCTAACACACCTCGGGGTTTAGAGTGCATGACATGAAGAGCCCACCACTATGTCACATAAACAGCAACAGGATTGATGGTAAATGAAATCACGTAATGGAGTCTAACCTCTTTAAAAGTCCCATCGTTAGTCTCCATGAACATTGTTAGACGTTTTAGGAAAAGCTAGACAACATTTTTAGGAGAGAAAAATGAATTTAGTCAGTAGGATGAAACGGATAAAAGCTACCAGGTAAAAGCTTAAGTTAGCACCCCTTTCCTCACAGAAACCTTCTCCATAACCCTCAAATTCATCCTAACACATCACAGCTGTATTGGTATATGCCTTTTCTTCCCTGACACTAGAGTAACTAATAGGATCTGTTATCAACAATCATGAAGTAGTCCCAGAACAATGCAATACAACCAAGAACAAGATTTTTAAAATGCTGCCTAAGAGCTGCCTCCTCCATAGTTACCTAACAAAGCTGTGCGTTAATCGTCTCTCTGCAACTGCTCCTTCATTTTTAATTTATACTATGCAATTAACACCTCATTCTACCCCACTTTATTCTCTGGACTTGACTCTTTAGCACTTTGTTCTGTCAATATAAAATATAGTTAATTATCACATTGTCTTCTCACTAATTGCTATTTGAGATTAGTTTGCTTCCCCAACTAAATTTTAAACTTCTTGTGAACAAAAAGTATTGAAACTCTTTGGCATGCTATAATGATGAACATAGGCATAGATACCTAATTAAATGATCAATAATTAGTTGACTCTCAGGTTTAAATCACACATCAAAAATAAAACAAAACTGGATGATTTCTTAGTTTCTTTCCTCCTAAATTAGATGTTACCTCAGAGGCACTACAAACTATTAGATTTTTTGGTTATACATGTGTTTTTCTTCTAAAAGTTCCTCCTAGTAAACTAGTCAGAAATATGCAATACCTCAGAGAGATAGGGACATCATAGGAGAGTGAGGATAAAATGAACTTTCTCTTAGAAAGGGGATTATTTTAGTTCACAATCTGAATCTTTGACTGGACTAATTAGATTAAGAAGGATGGAACCATTCCTCAAGCATGTTAGGAAGAGTCACATTTGGAGTGGGTGGAAAATTAAGGATATAAAAAACAGGAACAAGGTCAAAGGTCTTCCCCAGGGAGAGGCTTCATGACTCTGCTTGATAAAACCCTTAATGCCTGTCACTATCTTCAAAGCACAGAACAGTACACAGCCCAGAGCAGGCCCTGCTTGTATCTGCCCTGTGATTAGTTGACAAGATCACTGAATTGCAGGCTGATGACCCCAGTCACTGATGAAATCTGTCGGGCTCACTTTTCATCATCCTGGTACCCTTTTGTGAATAACTAGAGTTTCCTTCCTTTCCTTCCTGTCTGGTTTGCATCACTGACAAATTCCACTTTTCCTCTCTTGAGAAAGATATTCTTCCTCGGCTCAGCCCATTGTAAGAGCACATTCCATTTCAAGATGAACTGGAATATAGCCTTCATCATAAAACAATTGTAAGTGGTTGAGATAAAGCACCCAATAAAGCAACTGAAAGTAGAAAAAGGCAGAAAGAATTTGTACCTTCTTACGGAGCAATACTCCCCATCCATCAGCTAAAAAGGAAAATCTGGGACACAGCTTAAAATTTTCATTAAGATGGAATAGAGCATTGAGAAGTCAGATTTAGACCAACAGCCATGAGATAGTTTTCCTGCAGTTTCTTTCTGCTGGACATTCTTGCAGTGGGCTTCAAAGTTCTCTCTCTAACCAAGTTCAGCAAAGTTGCTTTTTCTTCCTCTCTTTGATTGAACCAGAGCTTTGGGAAGGGCAGCGAAGTAAGCCGAAATGAAATTGCCAAAGTTATGGTTCTCAAGTAAATGAGATTTTCTCTAATGCTTACCAACTGTCACCAGGTCAGATGGATTTTTCTGCTTGAAGTCCCCTGATGCATTAATTTCTTTGCTGTCTTATGGTATCCCTCCAAAAGTAACCCCAGCAGCCATAAAAGCATAAAAAGAAAATATATAGCATAACTGGTGCACAAAAGGATGGCAAGAAAAAAAAAGTGGGAGAGGGCAGAAAGAAAGGTCTTTAGAAAAGCATGTTGTTTTCTTGGCTTTCAACTCAGGGGACAATTCACACATCACTCCACTCAGACCTACCAGAAAATAGCATGATGTGACAGTCTGAGTTGGCTGAACTAGAAATCCTTAAAGGTAGGTGCATGTTTTCTTTTCTTGATTCATCTAGTACAGTGATTTTGGCAAAAAAAAATGTTAAAGCAGTGAAACCACTATATATAAAGCAGCTGAAAACAGAGTGACACTGGCTGAGTTAGGGCGGCTCACTAGTAGGGCTTCCCCTCCCCACAGGAGTAGCCCATATGAGCCTTCAAGTAACTGTAGGATTGGAGGTGCGAAAGTCACCACTCTAGAGGATTTCTGGTGATCCAGCAAGTGACAGCACCAGGACTTAATTTCTCTGAATACAAATCGCTATCAACTAAATTAGGCAACAAGAAGATATTCTGTGTTTCTCTCTAATGTATTCATGTACAGTTTCCTCATTCACTCTGGTTTCTTGGGCTCAAAATTAGTACCATTTGTAATAGAGATCACAAGTCTTATCACCTACCATCTAACTGCTCTCATATTCCTTCTTTCGTAAAACATTTCAACGGATGTTTACTGAATCCCTGTTTTATGTCCAAGGCATTATCTTGTTGTTTAAAGTTAGAAATAAATATAATAGTAGTAGTAACAGTAAGAATGGTAAAAATAATAGCAAACATATAGATAGTATTAATTAACTTCCAAACACTCTTTTAAGCTCCTTATAGATGTTAAATCATTCAATTATCTAAATGACACTCTAGGAAAGATATGATTATCATTTCCAGTTTATATATGAATAAATTAAGGCAAGAATGATGAATCTGCCTCCATTTAAGTTGATTTTCACTTCTCTTGCCTACCAAACCAGCAAACAAGCAGTGCATATAACATATACAAGATTAGCTGGGTGTGGTGGCTCATGCCTATAATCCCAGTGCTTAGGGAGCCAATGTGGGAGAATTTCTTGAGGCCAGGAGTTTGAGACCAGCCTGGATAACATAGCAAGACCCCATCTCTACAAAAATTTCTAAAAATAGCCACCATGATGGCGTGTTCCTTAGTCCCAGCTACTTGGGAAGCTGAGGCAGAAGGATCACTTGAGCCCTAGAGTTCAAGACTTCAGTGAGCTGTGATTATGTCACTGCACTCCAGCCTGGATGACAGAGCAAGACCCTGTTTCTAAAATTTAAACAAAACAAAACAAAACACAAGATTAAAGAATAAAACTAATATTGTCATTCTCCAGTTCCTTCTGTAAAATTCAGTGGTCCACTGGAAGTAGGGCTCTGCTGTGTTGGAGGACATAGACCCATGGGTTTATAGACTTATTATTCAGGAGTGCCCTGGGCTGGGTCAAATACCCATACAAATGCCATCCCATTGTGACACAATCATATCTCACTGCAACCTCAAACTTCTGGGCTCAAGCAATTCTCCTGCATCAGCCTCCTGTGTAGCTAGGAATATAGCTACTAGTGTATGCCATAATGATTGGCTAATTAAAAAAAAAAATTATTAGAAGCTTCTTGCAGCACCACTCCTGCTTCTAAAGTCTATCACTTACTGCATCACTGAGTTTGTAGCAGGCCTGGCCATTGCCTACTGACAAATAAAATCACTAATGTTTCATGTGTTGAATAAAAAAGTGCTGTCCCTGCCAGATACCTTGGGTATCTTGTCTGGGCTGGGTGTGAGACAGTGTGTGTAGAATATAAGGTTAAACAATAACTTCCTAAAAGTCTCTTTGGTTTTCTAAGCAGAAAGTCCCCTGTTGTAGATATTTACTGAATTTCTTAATTAATAGATTACTTAAAGAAAGATATTTAAAACAGATGCCCACTAATTTCCCTTGAATTTTATGGAAACTTGGAGACCTATGTCAAAGAATTTTCATCCTCTGTATAATGTGGCTTCAGACACTACAGATCCATTGGATGGACTAAGTATTTTCAAAGAGAAGCAAGCTATAAGAAATGAAACCTGGACCCCTGGAGAAAAATCATCATGAAAGATGAAACCTGTCAAGGAGGCTAACTAAGCAAGAAGGGCTGACACTTTAGTTCTGAGTGAGGATTAAGGCCCTCATATATTCACCTAGATATAACCCCAACTCCAGAATGCCTGGGAGCTCTGCAAAAGAAGAATGAGGAATAGAGAACTTTGTTTTTAGAGGCCCCAAAGCTCTGCTATAGGAGACCCTTCTGGAAGATCTGGTCAGGCAAGCAGGACGTAGTTCCCTAGTGAATGATAGGGAACAGCAGCAGTGGCAACTGGTGAATTGCACAAAACTGCGGAACTTTCTGCAGAAGTTCTGCAAAAGTGCATCCACTGAGAGATGATACCCCAACCTGGGACTCCTGGAGGGGGACTGAATTCATACTGGACCCCTGAATCCTAGAGGAAGAGTAAGGAGGAAGCTGGAATCATTCAGGATACACCTGTAGGCACATTTGGGGATTCTCTACTGCTGTTGGGGAGAGGAGATTACTTCTTGTTAACTAGGCAGGCAGGGGTTTTGCAGCATTGAGATTCCAACTGTTACTAAAATGTGACACCTCTCACTGTATGAAGCCTGGGATTTAGCAAGTTCTATATATAACATTTGGGTTATTTTGTTTTTTTTTTTTTTGGTTTATTTGTTTGTTTGTTTGATACAGTCTTGCTCTGTTGCCCAGGCTGGAGTGCAGTGGTGTGATCTCAGCTCACTGCAACCTCCACCTCCCAGGTTCAAATGATTCTCCTGCCTCAGTCTCCTGAGTAGCTGGGATTATAGGTGCCTGCCACCATGCCCGGCTATTTTTTATATTTTTAGTAGAGACTGGGTTTCTTCATGTTGGCCAGGCTGGTCTTGAACTCCGGACTCCACCTCACCACTAATGTGCTGGAATTACAGGCGTGAGCCACCATGCCCAGCCTACATATAACATTTGAATCTTAGTCCCAATGAATGTAATCTTCATTATTTGTAAAGGAGTACTGACAGAGTTATGTTTCAGTAGATATGTCTTTGGGGCCTCTTTAGTTCATATGCTTCCATGTTTCTAAATTCATCAAACATTTATCGAACACCTATTATATGTCGGTCAATAGGCCAGAGGCTGAGAATATAAAAATACATACACCAAAATAAATATGGTGTAGTCTCTGATCCCAATCTCACAGGGTAGCAGTGCACTAATCTATTAAGCAATGATGGGATGTGAAGTGGTCAGTGTCACAGAGAGGCCATGTGTAGGAGAAACAAAGAAAGGGCTGGGGGGAAGTTACAGAAGGTGGCATAGTGGATATGCTACACAGGGCATAATAGGTGACAATGAATTTGCTAGGACAACAGATGGGAGGCAGGGCATTTGAATCTATAAGGGAAATGGAGAATGCCCCACACAATCTCCAGGCTTCTCACTACTCAGTATCCTGCGAGTTTCACATCTATATGGACTGCATTCCCTCTTGTCCCCTGCCTTCCAGGTTTGCATTTCTGAGGGGAGGTGCCAGCACCAGGAAAGAAAGATATTTATGTCTCTAGCGCCCTCTCTGTCCAGTTTGACAGTAGCTGCGTTCTTCCATCTGACAAGGATTCGCTCCCAAGTTCTGGCAAGAGAAGGAAACCGTTACTAGAAGGGGGCAAGATTGGCAACCGCCTGCTATTGCTGGTCCAGGGTAGTCACCTGCACTTACTGGCATCATTAATCCTACCCACACCTCCACAGAGAATCCCTTCACTTTACTACCTTCCATTACCTTTCTGGTGCACCATCTGTTCCCTGTTGGGACCCTGCATGATATAACACTCTAAATATAATAGTATATGTAAAGGAGATATGAAATGACACAGTTCATTTGGGGAGCTATCATTAGTTCACTGGCTGTAGGCAGAGCTCAAGAAGCAGAAACAAGATATGTAGCTGAAGAGGATTCCAGAGGCCACATGACATGGAGCCTCGTGCTATGTGTAGGACGCTTTGTCCCAGAGACTGCTAATTCAACTGGTGTTCCTGTATTTGGCTTTTCTGGTGATTTCCTCACAATTCCTCAAAATTCCTTAAAATCTTATATTATCAGGGCATTGGATTAAAGGCATTTCTCTGCCTCTGAATTATAGAACACAGCTTTCAAATAACCTGGTTGAGAAGTCATAGAACTCCTCTATTTTCCGCTGAGAACCCTTGTGAATTACTCTTAGGAATGAGAAAACAGGATTTAGTTGAAGGTGGTAGCTTTCCCCTTCCAATATGTATAATCCTTAAACAAATCATCTTCTGGTAGATGATCCAGAATCGAGTGCTTCCCCAGAGTAGTTGTTCTTCACTTTTCATTTTTCTCCTGAACAAGCACTGAATTATCTTGAGAATGTGAGCCAGATTAGAGAGCCATTGCAAGCTCACAGAATAAAAGTTCTCAGTATATTCCATATTCCTTCTCAAACACAGACCTTCATGCTAGCTAAGAGCAGAAGAGCCAAGCAGAAGAGAAAGCAGTTCTTTATTTATTATTAAGCATAGTACATTTAACGTAATAGGATATTGTTGGTGGAGCAATTGCTCTAAACAGAGATACTTAAACTCTCCAGCCAGCCCTGAATGAAACAGATATTGTAGGTGGGCTGATTCACACCCATTCCCAACACTTTTTCCCCTTGTCAACCTCTATCACAGAGAGTAGAAAAGTTAAATGTTCACTTCACCCACCTCCCTTGGATAATGATGACTAGCCAGTGAAATGTAAGTGGAAACAAGAAGGAGTTTCTGCTAGGGGTTTCTTGAAAAGCTTTTATAGCTCTGATAAAAAGAGACATCATCCCCTCCTCCTTTGATTTTGACTTGAACATGGGAGGGCTGTCTGGAGCAGCAGCAGCCATCTGGTAAGCAGGAGGTAATGACTAGGAGGACAAAAGGTATGCAAAGACATTGGGTCCAACATGCCATTTTTAAGCATTAAAAGAACAATAGCAATGGTTCCAGATTTTTTGTTATGTTAGATCCTTTGAGGCTAATATTTGTTGAGCAATCTGCTCTTATATCTAAATATATTCTTAACAAAAACACGGGAATAACAGAAAAGCCAAAGCTATTCAATACCTCTCATTTCTTGATTAGAATTAGTGCTTTTGTCAAGATCATAGCATGTCTTGTATAATGAGCCAGTATTTTTTTCCAGAATAACCTTGACATGTCTCTACACAGAAATTAATGTTCCTATCTCGACTGACACACATTTGGCAAGAACAGTAAGTGCACTTCCATTCTTGTGAAGTTTAGTTTCCATGGTCATCGTTAAAATAATTTTTGAAAAGACCTTCCCCTTTTTAACCCCTCACTCCCTCTTTCATACCCAATTGGCAAAATCTCAACAAGAGAGAGATCCAACCATCCTCTTCTCCTTGCAGGCACCCAAGCTGCTAAATATTGTAGATTGGCTTCACATTAAGTCATAGTTGAAAACCTCAAATGGGTCCTCAACTCTGCCCCCAAATCTAGTTACGTTTCTTTAGGGCTTACATTTCTACTCTCTGAGATAGTTTTTATGCCTTTATCTTCTCAAATGTCTTATTCAGCTTCCCCCTCCCTCCCTCTCAGAGTTGACTTAGTAACCAGAAACTGTCAGGTAGCTGCCACGGTCCCTGCTATCTCTGCATCTACCCATCTTCTCTGGCTTCCCTCCTCTTACAACTGAAGAAACATCATTTCCTCAATTAAAAGCATAACCCTTTATGCACTACTCTTGCTATCAAAGTGATCTGTGGACTGGCAGCACCAGCATCACCATCACCTGGGAAACTGCAGGAAATTCAGACTCTCAGGCCCCACCATACACCCAGAGCCTCACAATCTGCCGTTTAACAAGCTCCCCAGGGGTCTTCTGTGTTTATGTACACAAACACTTGAGAGCACTACTCTTGACTTTATTCCTTCTTAAGAACTTCATGCCTTTGGTCATCCTCATTCTTCTAAGTCATCGTTTGCTTTTCCTCTAGTAATACAACAGTTGATTCCTAGCAGTAAACTAATAGTGTCTGGTGCTTTCTATCTAAGAAAACCAAATACTCCTTTCCGATGACTACTCTCTCTCCCTAATTCCCTTTACCAGGTCCCTGAGATACTGTCCAAGTGTGCTGTCTCCACTTTCTTTTCTCCCACTCACTCATAATCCAACCTGCTATCTGTTCCCTCTACTCCACCAAAACAAGCTTGTCCAGGTCATTTCTTATCCTTGTGTAGTTAACCGGGCTCAGAACTTGCTCTCTGAAATTGTGGTTCCTGGGCGTCCTGAATATTTGAAGCTGAAGGACATTGAGAAAATCACAGAAGCAGGAAGGTCACTCTCTGAACTTCTCTCTCCCTTCTCCCACAAAGTAGGTCTTAAGACCTTTATTAACATTCTTATCCATAAATGGAGACACAGGGACACAGAAGAATCTGAGGAAATAGGCCTTGCTGAGTTCTCACAGCGTAGTACCATTAGATCATACCCCTTTGGTCCAATCATACCATTGCATGACTGTTCACTCTTCATTAAACTGAAGCATTAAAAATCCACAATTCCCCTGTTTCTTTGAGTTCATTTCTGAAGGATCTCATGCCATGTAAAACTTATCTTAAATAAATGTGTATGCTTTCCTCTTATTAGTTGTCTTTTATTATAGGGGTCTTAGCCCAGTGATGTGTGGAGAAAAGATATTACTAATTCTCCTTCACATAGCAAAACCCTCCCTTCTTTGAGCTTTTTCTTCCAGAGCTCTCACAGTTGAGTATTTTTTCTTCTGCATATATTCTTGCCCTGGCTTTTATGAGCCTGTATTTCCAGGTTTTATTCCTTCCTCCTCGGTGGCTCCTCTGCAGTCTCTTTTGCCAACTTCTCTTCCTTTACCTCACCATTAATTATGAGGGTTCCCAAGGCTTGATCCTGGACCTCTTCTCTACCTTGTCCCCAGGTGATCTCATCCAGCCACATGCCTTTAAATAACAGTCTGCTGATGTTTCTCAAATGTCTATCTCTAAGCTCTGAATTTCTTACTGGAATATTCACCTGCTATGTGACAACCTCTATGTGCATATCTTGGTAGCATCTCAAAGTTGTCATGTTTAAAACTGAACTCACGTTGTTTCCCGCTCTCTCCTCTCAAAAACTGTTCCTCCCCCAGTCTTCTCCATCTCAATAGAGGGCACACCAGCTCCCCAGTGGCATAAGGCTAAGACTTAGGAGTTATTCTTCATCCCTCTCTCCCTCACACCCTGCAACATATCAATCACTAAGAACTATTTTACCTTCAAGACATGCTCAAATGATCTACATCTATGCTTCACCACCCGACCAAGTCACCACCATCTTTCACTTGAACCACTACAAAAGCCTCTCCTCTGTTCTCCCTTCTTTACAGTTTTGCCTTCTCCAATCTATTCTCCATATGGAATCCTAAGTAGTCTTTTAAAGTCATAACTAATTAAAGGTACCTGAACTGTATAAATGACAGTGTAAAAGAAGACTCCAATGTCTTCTACTTGTATTTAGAATAACATTCAAGCTTCTGAAAGTGTCTGTATATTCGACTCCTGCCTCTTGCTACTCTCCCTTTTTCCCTTTATACTTGCTGCTTCCCTTCACTTCCTTGAAAATACTGAGTCTTTTCCACATCTAAGAACATGCTGTTTTCCTGGCTCCTTCTAATCCTTCAGAAACCAGCTTAAATGTCTCCTCCTTAGGGAACCCTGTCTTGACCACCATATTTAAATAATGCCCCCCCATTCTTTTTAGTCTCTATCACTGTACCCTGTTTACTTCCAGCACTTCATATGTACATATTTGCCTACTAACTCACCCCTGGACTGTAAGCTTCAGGCGTGCAGAGATGGTAACTACTTTATTCCCCAATAAATTGTAAATCCAGTACCTCCCGCTGTGCCATTGAATAATAAACAAGCTCACCCATCCAACTGCCTCCATCCTTTCAACAGCAACAACAACATATTGCTTATGATTGTGTTTTTACATTGATAATGACTTAAATATCATAGGACAGAGTGCCCTAGTAAAGACTTTTGAAACTGGGATGGATAAAAGTTAAAGAAAATGTCTTAATGATTGCAAAAAGTTTTCTGTTTCTCAAGAGGTAGTAGACTGTTTTAATCTTTGAGGAAGGCAGTTTTCTTGATTTGGGAGAACTATTAAAAGAGGCCCCTTGCTCTCATATAATTAAATCATATTCTTACCAAGTTTTGTTTGTGAAAACTTTGAAGTCCTCATTGACCTAAACATACCTACTTTAGCCTGGATGCTAAGTGCTCCAGGTAAACTGAACCATTAAGAATAATTAAAGCACAGGGATATCTTTGCAAACAATATTCCTCACCCCTTTTTATGGGTTAGGACACAAGTGTTTTATCAGGTAGATTGTATATTGCACTTTGCCTGCAACTGTCTCTTATTCTTCAAAAGGCCTGGGTACATTCTTTTGTAAATAGAAGCTCACTGAGGCAATGAGGACTGTGGAAAGTCAATAGCAGAGGCTACCATTATCCAGTTCTATTATGTAGAGAACTTACTTCAATTCAGGCACTGGGCTGAGAACCTGATAGATAATTGTCTCAGTTCATCTTTTGACGTGTCCTTGAGGTAAGTACTATCTGTGCCCCATTTTATATTTAAAGAAAACAAGACTCGGAGTGGCTGAGTTACTCTTAAAATGTGATTTATTAGCTTGGTACAAAAGTAATTGCAGTTTGTGACATTAAAAGTAATGGCACCAACCCCATAGGTACTTTTGCCCCAGTCCAATAGCTATTTAGCAGCAGAGCCAGACTTCCAGCTGAATTCTAGGCACTGTTAAGGAGTGTGTTAACTAGGCAGCATTAAGTGCCATAAGTTAAGGAATGTTGTAGGTTAAGGAGTGATCTTCACCTCTTGCTGGAAGAGAGACATGAACAAAAGCAACTGGACTGGATTGGACTGACCGGGCACTGTCCTACACAAGGTGCTGTCAGAGACTGAACGCATTATTACCCAGTACGTGCTGAGCCATCAGCCTGCTGGGACCAGTGAGCAACACCTTGTTCTCGTGGACGAGGTGGGTTTCCTCCACAGGAGAAGCCATTTCCACTGTTCACTATTTCAGGAATAGGTTGCTTCTAGAAAAGGAGGTCATGTTTGGGGAGGTGGGCCTTAGACTAGAGAAAGTAGAAATTGCATTCCTTCCTTGGGCCCTGGCTCTGAGGGATGGACACACATGGGGGACTTGGCAACTGTCTGGCTTCTGCCCCTGTTGTTAGGCTGCGGGCCAAGCAGGAAGGGTCTGGGCCTGTGGGCTATAAGTGTAGCCAATCTAAACACAGTCCTTAAGCCATACTCTGCTCTCAATTGAGGGATATAAATTAAGAGAAGGATGTTCTCTCAGGCTTGAGAAGGAATGATGAAGAAGGTCAGCCCAATGCCACCTCGCAAGGCTAGATAGTAGGTGATACAGTGACCCGAGGGAGACAAGGTTTGGGGGCTTTAGAAAACGTGTCAGAAACAGTGGTATGGCATCTTCACAAGGAATGAAGAATGCTAGCGACCTCTTTGAAGGACCCGTTTTTGAGCACTGGTGAGAAAGCACCCTGTCAAATGTGATAGAATTGGGGATACTTTGGTTTCTTGTCCCCACCTTCTGGATATAGCAAGAATCTCACCTCTCTCATTCATTACTTAATATTTGTGGAATTATATTTCAGGTCACAGGCTAGTGAGAGCTTTTCTTGTTTAAGGTGACATTTTTTACTATAACTGGCATTTTGTGTATTTCTGTCAGAAACTCTTCAGGTGCTGTGGCAGGATTCCAGCTTAAACTAGTGTATGCAGGAATGGGAATTTTTTGGCTCATAGACCTAGAAAGGCTAGAAGCCTGGGGCTCAAATATCTCAAGCGCTCCATGCAGCTCCCCGACCCCTCTCTCCTGGCTTTGCTATTCTTCGTGCTGGCTTCTTTCTTGGGCAGATTGTCCCATGTTGTGGCAAAGATGGTCCTTGCCAGTCCTAAGTTTTACTCTCTTTATACCTAGCAATTCCAGATGAAGTATAAGAAAGGGCCACTTTCCTGAAAGCTCCCACAAAAGTCCCAGAGAGGCATTAGGAGTGGCTTGGTTTAGGTCACATACCCCTACTTGAACCAATCAGGGTTCAGGCTAATGGAATGGGGTGTTCTGGTCATCCTGAGCTGGGTACCAGAGGAGGGGAGATAATGCAATTAGACAGCCCCTCCAGGCAGGTAGGTCTTGAAAGAAAAACGTGTTAAACTGACAAAAAAGAAGATTATGTCCCTTATTAAAAGAAGAAAAGGGATGACAAGAAGCAGAAAAGAGGTTAAAATGTGTTGATTCTAAAATAGCTAAGGAGCTGGCACACAGTTGAAAATATACCACAAATAACAGGAGTATTTATGGTTTCCAGAAGATAGAGAAATGATTCCTAGAGCTGAGGCCCTGACAGATACAATCTGAGATGATGTCATTCCCATCAATACCAAGGGAGAAACAAAGGTTAGTCACAGACTAGAATTTAAGATGCCAGGGGGGAAAGGTGTCCATAAAAAATCACAGATTTTAGGTTTGTCCTTTATTATTTTTTCTAAATTAAATTTCTATGCAGATCCATGTTTTTAAATGTTTGAACAAGTCTGAGCTAACAGAGACTACTTTCCCTAAAGCAGAATACCAGGGGATCTACATATGATCAAAGTGACATGAATGTTTGTGTATAATATTGAGTGGCCAAAGACAGAAAGAAAGAAACTGCATGTTGGTGATGATCTTAAGATATCGTCTGACTTCAAAAGTTTGTAATCAGGCCCAACTGAAAACTCAGCCAGTCAGTCTCTGGAACAGCAGCCTGACTGTGGAATCCTGTTAAAAATCCATCTTGGAGATCAAGGCAGATTTCATAGGCTATACAAGATCTGGTATTAAGCATGTAAGTGACTTCACTTCAGAATCCCTTAAAAACAGGAAAGGGCATATAGATAGGGACAACATACAAACAGAGGAAGAATGAGAAAAAGATTTTAGAATATATTGCACCTAGTACCTTATTTTCACAAAGAAACTTAAGAGAGGAATGTATGGAATTCCATAAGGCACACGTAGCCAAGGGCCTCCTTTAGCACACAGTGACCTCATCAGAGAGGGGTGATCCCAATGGCTTTAGCCAAAGGACCAGCAGAAAGAGGCATCTGATTTTTGGCATTTCTGGTTATCATCCTTCCTTCATAGTGCCCCAGTCCTTTGCCTATAGCAATCCTCACAGTGCCAGAAACCTCTTTCAGTGGACAAGACATCTAACAATGTGAAAAAGAGCAGAAAGTCTAGAATAGGTGACGAACACGCACATGGCTATGTAAGTGATGCAGGGGAAAGGGATAGTACAGGTGCCTATCTCAGCCAGCCCCTCAGGGGGCTAATCGGTTCCACAGGAAATCGTCAAAAAAATTGTTTCCCTGAAACTTAAACAACAGCCATCATCCCTGTTATATTGTTTGTAGGCGCCACTCATCTTTCAACTTCAAGAGTTAGGACATTATATCACTTGGTTTTGAAAATATTCTAATAAATGCCATACTTTGCAGATTCATTTTAATCAGCCCTGTCTTGAAATAGTTGTTTACTAATTTTGCATAATATAATTAAATTCCCTAACACTATACTTAAGAACCATTAAAGATATGACTTATCCTGATGAGAGTTGGGAAATTCCAAATTTAAGACGTCTACAATCCCTGGTGTTGTGAAAATAAGATTCTCCATGAGGACAGCAAATTGGAATGAGAATTAAAGAGTACAGTTTCCCTTTTATTAAATATTATGATACATGAAGAATACAAAAGGCAGGAGGCTCAGGGAGGCTGGGAGTCTGGTTCAATATTTTCTCCCTTAGTGAATCCAGTACACAAACACTGAATTTGGCATTAGGTTTCACAAGTTCCTAGCTGCAAGAGTTTGCAGCAAAAGGAAGAGACGTGTGATGAAGTGTGTTAATTTCTTCCACTTTCTAGACTACCGATTCTTTCTCTGTCATTTGATGTCTATCCCTCCACCCCCACCACCACCAAGCAGGACACCCTTAATTTCTCCCTCTTCCCTTTCATATTTTTGACAGTCTCATGTCTGAACATCCTTATCCATCTCACATGGTCTTTGTCCTAGTGAGATCCTCATCATTTTATACTTTACCAGTTTATTGTAAGGGTCTCCCTATTGGTTTTCCACCCTCCAATATCTTTTTGCTCCAGTCTTTGCTACTCATGCTGTCAAATGAACCTCTTAGAGGTTGTGTATTTCTCTTCTACTACTTAAATCCCATCAATATACTTCAAACTCTTGTTGCTGGAATCCAAATTTGCAGGCTATATTTCTAATATGTTTTGAAGGCTCTTCTACTCAAATGTCTTTGCCTCAGTCTCATTGATCTTCTTTCCCCCTAAAGAAGTAAATGACCTAGTAGAGTGCTTGGTACATATAAAGGAGAATAAAAAATATTAGTTTATTCTGTTTGGGATAAAATAAAGCCATTATGCTTTGCTTATATCTTCCCTTTTATCTAATGTACTCCCTTCTCTTAGCTGCATGTCAAAATCTGGTCTTCCTTTTAAAAGATACAGTTTCACCTCTTCTGTAAAGCCTTTTCTATCCAGCCATTATTATTATTATCTCCCTAACCTTCTGTAGCAGTTACCTCTCCATAGCACCATTTGGTTCTACTCTAAGGGAGAAGAAGTTGGGGTATTTGCCCGCTAACTCCTGTCTAGCACAGGTGGAGAGCTGCTTCTGGGAGCATTGGCTCCCTGGCATGTTGGCCTGCTGCCCCATGCATTGACCAAGAATGATTTCAGCCCTCCCCTTCCCCACCAAACAACAACAACAACTAAAAACACTCAGACAGAATAAAGCCTTGCAGGTCTTGCAATAGAAAGCTGTGGAAATATAAGGGCCTATTGAGGTCCCAGGAGCATGAGAGGGCATCCTTCCATGGCATCTTATTGTAGGAAAGTACTAAGAGTTTCCCCAGGAAGCCTCTTATATACCAGACGGCTTCTTCCCAGCTCCCATGCTTTAGCAGTCACCCTATCCCCTCAAAATGTCAGTGTCAGCAAGTGACTTTAAGAATCCCTTTCTCTGTCTGCTAGACCACTGGCAGGAGGAGCCAAAATGCCTAGGCAGCAGTGGATTGGTATCATGTTCTATGGAATGTCAAGATCACAAGATTCTTTGGATTATATTCTGTAAAAGAGCAGTAAACACCACCTTGGGATGAGGCTTTGATTGGGTACTGTTCATCCCAGGTGACTGGAAACTGCTTTTGATCCTACTTCCTGATGCAAGCTGAAGGGTACATGTGTCAAATAAATAGTTACATATCAAGTGCCCAAGATTGAGATGCTGTATTGATATGTTACTAGAACATATCAACACTGATATGACACTGCATACAGCACAGCTGCTGTGATTGAGGCTACTATTTGATTAAGCTTATGCTGGTCAACCATAATTTGCCGTGATCTACCTGGATTTTTTTCAAGGGCTAGGTTGGCATATTAAATGCAGAATCCTGAGTTTATACTCTGAAGCTTGGCTACAGAATCTTTGACATCTTAATGGAGATACTAAGAATGAAAAACACAGCTGCTTTCAACTGGGAAGTGTTGGAGACTTGGATCCATTTAGATGGTTTGACCTGGGAAAACTACAAGAATCAACCATTGATTTACATAAATGATAGATACCATTACTAGAAATATAAGGGCTTTGAAACACTCTGGCTATGTTGTTAAATGGTTCAAAAGTTAACTATGTTAGAAGCAGTGAAAGTTGGTGAGGTAACGGGCTGGGACCTCAAAGTATGAAGCAAGAGTGCTACCAGCCTAGGTCCTAAACTCATTCAAGAGGAGTAGCTGTGGTCACTTCTGAATCAGGCTGGATAAAGCTTAAACTTGACTGTTGGTATCCCACACATGGTATTTAGATTGAATAACTCAGACTTAGGGAAATACACACACATGCACACACACACACACACACACATATATACATATACATATACATATACATATACACATATACATACACACACACACACACACACATATATAATATATATATATATATATTCAGGCAAGGTCTCACTTTGTCGCCCAGGCTGGAGTGCGATGTCATGATCAGATCAGGGCTCACTGCAGCCTCAACTTCCCCAAGCTCAGGTGATTCTCCTACTTCCCCAGTAGCTGGGACTACAGGTGCAGGCCATCAGGCCCAGCTAATTTTTGTAGTTTTTGTAGAGATAGGGTTTCAGCATGTTGTATGGGCTCCCAAAGTGCTGGGATTATGGACATGAGCCACTGCACCTGGTCATACTTGTGTATTCTGATATCATTTTTCAGTAGAGATAAAAAGTCAGGGTTGGGCTTTCTCTGGGGACCTGGCTGTTTCTACTTTCAGTTATCCTAGGAAGAGTCAGTTCCTCAGATGAGATAGAGATTATAGATAGGTTTTGAAGGACATAATATTTAAGAAGGTAGGGGAAAAAAAGGCCAGAGAGGATCCAAGATGGCCGAATAGGAAGAGCTCTGGAGTGCAGTTCCCAGCGAGAATAATGCAGAGGGTGAGTACCTAACACATCTCCAAACATATTTCACTGCCCACAGAGCAGGAGATTCCCAGGCCAAAAACACCATGAGTTTTCAGCAGGGTGGTTTCAGCCAGTGCCGGGTTGGCTCACAGAAACACACAAATCTGGGCAGCCATTTCAACTGGTGCCTGGAACACCTGGGAGACAGAGCCACCAAGTCAACTGAAAGGGATGGGGCTGAGACAGGGAGCCAGGCTAGGCGGGTACCACCTTCACAAAACAAGCAATCTGAACCACTCTGGATTGAGAGTTTTGCAGCAAGTGCAGCTAAACCCAGGATGGTCCAGCTCAGTTGGGGGAAGGGTTTCTGCCACTACCGAGGCAGTTCACACAGCACCTGGGCAGAGCCTGCAGCAGCTCAGCAACACCTCTGCTGGCAGACTGTGACTAGAGTATTCTGTGTGGGGCAGGGCATCTATGAAAAAAGGCAGCAACATGTCAGAAACTTATAAATAAATCCGATCCTAGGACAGAGCACCTGGGAAAAGAGGCAGTTATGAGTTAAGCTGCAGCAAATTTAAAGGTACCTGCCCAGCAGCTCTGCATGGAACAATGGAGCTCCCAGCACAACACTTAAGCTCCTATAAGGGACAGACTGTCTCCTTAAGCAGCTCCCTAACCCCTATTTACCTAAAGAGACATCTCATAAAGGAGAGCTCAGGCTAACACCTGGCAGGTACCCTTTTGGGATGAAGATAACAGAAGAAGAAACCAGCAGCAACCCTTACTGTTCTGCAGCTGCTGTGGGTGATCCCCAGGCTAGCAGGGTCTGGAGTTGACCTCCAGCAGTCCTGCAGCAGAGGGACCTGACTGTTAGAAAGAAAACTAAGAAACAGAAAGAAATAGCTTCAACATCAACAAAAAGACATCCACTCAGAGAACCCATCCAAAAGTCACCAACTACAGAGACCACAGGTAGCTAAAGCTATGAAGATGGGAAAAAAAAAGTGCAAAAAGGATGAAAACACCAAAAACCACAACGCCTCTCCTCCTCCAAGGGATCACAACTCCTCACCAGCTAGGGATCAAAGCTGGATGGAGACTAAATCTGATGAATTGACAGAAACAGGCTTCAGAAAGTGGGTAATAACAAACTTCTCAGAGCTAAAAGAACATGTGCTAACCCAATGCAAAGAAACTAAGAATCTTGAAAAAGGTTAGATGAAATGCTAACTAGAATAAACAACTTAGAGAAGAACATAAACGACTTGATGGTGCTGAAAAACACAGCATGAGAACTTTGCAAAGCATACACAAGTTTCAATAGCCAAATAGACAAAAAGAAGAAAGGATATCAGAGATTGAAGATCGACTCAATGAAATAAAATGAGAAGGCAAGATTAGAGAAAAAAGAGTGAAAAGAAATGAACAAACACTGCAAGAAATATGGGATTATGTGAAAAGACCTAATCTATGTTTGATACATGTACCTGAATGTGATGGAGAGAATGAATCCAAGCTGGAAAACACTCTTCAGGATATTATCCAGGAGAACTTCCCCAATCCAGCAAGGCAGGCCACAATTCAAGTCCAGAAAATACAGAGAACACCAGAAAGATATTCCCTAAGAAGAGTAACCCCAAGGCACATATTCGTCAGATTCACCAGAGTTGAAATGAAGGAAAAAAATGCTAAGGGCAGCCAGAGAGAAAGGTCAGGTTACCCACAAAAGGAAGCCCATCAGACTCACCATGGATCTCTCAGCAGAAACCCCACAAGCCAGAAGAGAGTGGGGGCTTATATAAAACAACCTTAAAGAAAAGAACCTTCAAACTAGAATTTCATATCCAGCCAAACTAAGCTTCATAAGCAAAGGAGAAATAAAATCCTTTACAGACAAGCAATTTCTGAGAGATTTCATCACCACCAGGCCTGCCTTACAAGAGCTCCTGAAAGAAGCACTAAACAAGGAAAGGGACAACCAGTACCAGCCACTCCAAAAACGTATCAAACGGAAAAGACCATCAACACAATGAAGAAAATGCATCAACTAATGGGCAAAACATCCAACTAGCATCAAAATGGCAGGATCAAATTCACACATGACAATATCAACCTTAAATGTAAATGGGCTAAATGCCCCAATCAAAAGACACAGACTGGCAAATTGGATAAAAAGTCAAAATCCATTGGTGTGCTGTATTCAGGAAACCCAGCTTAAGTGCAAGGACACACATAGACTCAAAATACAGGGATGGAGAAAGATTTAACAAGCAAATGGAGAGCAAAAAAAAAAAAAAAAAAAAAGCAAGCGTTGCAATCCTTGTCTCTGATAAAATGGATTTTAAACCAACAAAGATCAAAAAAGACAAAGAAGGGCATTACATAATGGTAAATGGATCAATGCAACAAGAAGAGCTAACAATCCTAAATATATACGCACCCAATACAGGAGCACCCAGTACATAAAGCAAGTTCTTAATGACTTACAAAGAAACTTAGACTTCCACACACTAATAGTAGGAGACTTTAACACTCCACTGTCAGTTTTAGACAGATCAATGAGACAGAAAATTAGCAAGGTTATCCAGCACTTGAACTCAGATCTGGACCAAGCGGACTTAATAGACATCTACAGAAATATCCACCCCAAATCCACAGAATATACATTCTTCTCAGCACTGCATTGCACCTACTCTAAAACTGACCACATAATTGGAAGTAAATCACTCCTCAGCAAATGCAAAAGAACGGAAATCATAACAAACAGTCTCTCAGACCACAGGGAAATCAAATTAGAACTCAGAATTAAGAAACTAACTCAGAATCACACAACTTCATGGAAACTGAACAACTCGCTCCTGAATGTCAACTGGATAAACAATGAAATGAAGGCAGAAATAAAGATGTTCTTTGAAACCAATGAGAATGAAGATGTAATGAACCAGAATCTCTGGGACACATTTAAAGCAGTGTCTAGAGGGAAATTTATAGCAATAAATGCACACATGAGAAGTGAGGACAGATCTAAAATGACACCCTATCATCAAAATTGAAAGAGCTAGAGGAGCAAGATCAAAAAAACCCTCAAGGGCCGGGCGCGGTGGCTCACGCCTGTAATCCCAGCACTTTGGGAGGCCGAGGCGGGTGGATCACGAGGTCAAGAGATCGAGACCATCCTGGTCAACACGGTGAAACCCCGTCTCTACTAAAAATACAAAAAATTACCTGGGCATGGTGGCGCGTGCCTGTAATCCCAGCTACTCAGGAGGCTGAGGCAGGAGAATTGCCTGAACCCAGGAGGCGGAGGTTGCAGTGAGCCGAGATCACGCCATTGCACTCCAGCCTGGGTAACAAGAGCGAAACTCCGTCTCAAAAAAAAAAAAAAAAAAAAAAAAACCCTCAAAACCTAGCAGAAGACAAGAAATAGCTAAGAGCAGAGCAGAACTGAAGGAGATAGAGACACAAAAAACCCTTTAAAAAATCAACAAATCCAGGAGCTGGTTTTTTGAAAAGATCAACGAAATAGACAGGCTGCTAGCCAGATTAATAAAAAAAGAAAAGGGAGAAGAATCAAATAGATGCAATAAAAAAATGATAAAGGGGTTATCACCATTGATTCTACAGAAATACAAACTACCATCAGAGTTTACTACAAACAACTCTATGCACATAAACCAGTAAACCTGGAAGAAATGGATGAATTCATGGACACTTGCACCTTCCCAAGCCTAAACCAGGAAGAAGTTGAAACCTTGAACAGACCAATAACAAGGACTGAAGTTGGAGGAAGCAATTAATAGCCTACCAATCAAAAAGTCCAGGTCCAGATGGGTTCACATCTGAATTCTACCAGACGTACAAAGAGGAGCTAGTACCATTCCTTCTGAAACTATTCCAAACAACACAAAAAGAGGGAATCCTTCCTAAATCATTTTATGAGACCAACATCATCCTGATACCAAAACCTGGCAGAGACTCCACAAAAAAAGAAAAGACAAAAAACACATGATTATCTCCATAGGTGCAGAAGCCTTCAACAAAATTCAACAGCCCTTTATGCTAAAAACTCTCAATAAACTATGTATCAAAGGAACACATCTCAAAATAATAAAAGCTATTTAGACAAACCTACAGCAAATATCATACTGAATGGGCAAAACTGGAAGCATTCCCTTTGAAATCCGACACTAGACAAGGATGCACTCTCTCACCACTCCTATTCAATATACTATTGGAAGTTCTAGCCAGAGCAATCAGGCAAGAAAAAAAAAGGGGGGGTATTCAATTAGGAAAGGAGGAAGTCAAATTGTCTCTATTTGCAGACAACATGATTGTATATTTAGAAGACCCTATCATCTCAGCCCCAAATCTCCTTAAACTGATAAGTAAATTCAGCAAAGTCTCAGGATACAAAATCAATGTGCAGAAATCACAAGCATTTCTATACACCAATAATAGACTAACAGAGAGCCAAATCATGAGCGAACTCCATTCACAATTGCTACAAAGAGAATAAAATACCTAGGAATACAACTAACAAAGGATGTAAAGGACCTCTTCAAGGAGAACTACAAACCACTGCTCAAGGAAATAAGAGAGGATACAAACAGATGGAGAAACATTCCATGTTCATGGTTAGGAAGAATCAATATCGTGAAAATGGCCATACTGTCCAAAGTAATTTATAGATTCAATGCTATCCCCATCAAGCTACCGATGACCTTCTTCACAGAACTGGAAAAAACCACCTTAAACTTCATATGGAACCAAGAGAGCCCACATAGCCAATACAATCCTAAGCAAAAAGAACAAAGCTGGAGGCATCATGCTACCTGACTTCAAACTATACTACAAGGCTGCAGTAATCAAAACAGCATGGTACTGGTACCAAAACAGAGATATAGACCAATGGAACAGAACAGAGGCGTTGGAGGCAACACCACACACCTACAACCATCTGATCTTTGACAAACCTGACAAAAGCAAGCAATGGGGAAAGGATTCCCTGTTTAATAAATGGTGTTGGGAAAACTGGCTAGCCATGTGCAAAAAGCAGGTACTGGACCCCTTCCTGACACCTTACATTAAAATTAATTCCAGATGGATTAAAGACTTAAACATAAGACCTAACACCATAAAAACCCTAGAGAAAAACTAGGCAAAACCATTCAGGACATAGGCATAGGCAAGGACTTCATGTTAAGACACCAAAAGCATTGGCAACAAAAGCCAAAATAGACAAGTGGGACCTAATTAAACTCCAGAGCTTCTGTACAGCAAAGGAAACAATCATTAGAGTGAAATAGCAACCAACAGAATGGGAAAAAATTTTTGCAATCTACCCATCTTACAAAGGGCTAATATCCAGAATCTATAAAGAACTAAAACAGATTCACGAGAAAAAAATAAACAAACCCATCCAAAAGTTGGCAAATGATATGAACAGAAACTTTTCAAAAGAAGACATATATGAGGCCAACAAACACATGAAAAAATGCTCATCATCACTGGTTACTAGAGAAATGCAAATGAAAGCCACATTGAGATACCACCCCATGCCAGTTAGAATGGCAATCATTAAAAATCTGGAGTCAACAGATGCTGGAGAGGTTGTGGAGAAATAGGAACACTTTTAAGCTGTTGGTGGGAGTGTAAACTGGTTCAACAATTGTGGAAGACAGTGTGGCACTTCCTCAAGGACCTAGAAATAGAAATTCCATTTGACCCAGCAATCCCATTACTGGGTATATACCCAAAGGATTATAAATCATTGTATTATAAAGACACATGCACACATATGTCATGCACACATATGTTCATAGCGGCACTGTTTAGAATAGCAAAGACCTGGAACCAACCCAAATGCCCATCGACAATAGACTGGTCAAGGAAAATGTGGCACATATACACCATGGAATACTATGCAGCCATAAAAAATGATGAGTTCGTGTCCTTTGTAGGGACATGGATGAACCTGGAAACCATCATTCTTAGCAAACTGACACAAGAACAGAAAATCAAACACTGAATGTTCTCACTCATAAGCAGGTGTTGAATAATGAGAATACATGGACGCAGGGAGGGGAGCATCACACACTGGGGTCTGTTGAGGGGGCCAAGAGAGGGACAGCGGCGGGTGGGTGGGGAGGTTGGGGAGGGATAATATGGTGAGAAATGCCATATGTAGGTGACGGGGTTGGAGGCAGCAAACCACATTGCCAAGTGTGTACTTATGCAACAATCCTGCATGATCTACACATGTACCCCAGAACCTAAAGTACAATAAAAATAAATAAATAAAGATAAATAAAACAGAAAAAAAAAAAAAAAAGAATCCTGATCTATAGCACTACGATATTCCCAGCATGGAAAACAGTGCCTGGAACACAGTAGGTGCTCCATAAACATGTGTGGAGCAGAGCCTCAAACGGAGGAAGAAAGAGTCAGGGACAATTTCAGAGCATCACAGCTAGTGAGTGACACAAGAGTTAAAACTGAGGTTGTGCTTCTGCTAGTCCTGGACTACTTCTGACACATCTTCATATATTAAGTTTGCACTAAAAAATGTATAATGTCAAATGCTGTAAAACTAGCATCTCTTGCTGATTGCAACATAAATTGTTAAAGCTCTTTCACAAAGCAATTTGGCAGTATACATTGAGTGCTATGAGAATGGACATATTCTGACCTGGTAATACTACTTTCATAAAGTGGCCTGAAATATTAGAAACACTGTTATGAGCAAATTTGTTTCTTGAAGCATTATTTGTAATTCCAAAAACAAACAAATCGTGACAACCTAAATACACAAGAGTAAGGGAATAGCTAAGTCAGTAACAGTATATCCACTTGATATAGTATCAGCAAAAATGATTGCTCTGGAGACATTTTCAAGGTCAAATGAAAATAGCATTAAAGCCATATGTTCATTGTGTCATACTATGAAGGAAGCAAATATGTACATTAAAAAATACTTGGAGAAAATAAACCAAAATACTCTCATTGTTTATGTTACAGTAATAACTTTTTTCTTTTAAAAAAGTTTTCAATTTTATGCAATGTAGTTATATTACTTTTATAATGAAAAACATAAATATAATAAATGGTTAAGGCTATATGTGTTAAATTTATGGTTGTTATTACTTTAGGGGTTCCTCAGAAGTATCGCTTTTAACCCAGATCAGGGCTGAGACCCTGGGAGTTGGGTTCCCGGCTAGCTGCCCGGTGCAGTCCCTGGGGAGCTTTAAAATCTACCAGTGCTGGAATCCTACCCCCAGAGATGCGAGCTGTACTGATCTTGGATGAGATAATCTAAAGAATATGACTTTAAAAAAATTATTTCTTTTAAAGCTATTTTAAAAACAATTCCAAACTTATAGAAACATTTCAAGACACATTAATTTTTTAATGTTGCCATATTATCATTCTCTTTTTCTCTAATAATATAATACTTACAGTTTGTCTTCTAAACCATTTTAAGGAAGGTTACAAACACCATGCCTCCTTATCCCTTAATACTTCAGCATTTCCTAAGAACAAAGATATTCTCTATCATAACCAGAATGCAGTTATAAAAATCAAGAAATGTAACATTGACACAACAGCTTATTATCCATATTCTAATTCTAAGACAAGCATTTGACAAAGAAGGTAGTTATTATGCAGGAACTAGCTTTCTTCTAATTGTTACTCTGGCTACACAGGCCAACAGCCACAAAGCAGCAGGAATCAGCCCTTAACCAGGAGCCAGACCTGTCCTTTCTCATGTTTCTTCAGACTCCTTCCTTTCTTTGAGCTCCCATATATCATTCTAGCCAATCCCCTTTAATTCCAATGAAGTTTTATGTTAGCTAGAGTCAGTTTCTGTCGCTTGCCACCAAAGATCACAGCTGACTTAGAGTAGTTGAGCTGGGACTGTTCCTAGAATACTTGAGTTTTTAATGAGTGTCTTTAAGCTTATTGGGCTGTTCTAGGATATTCCCCCTCCCCTTTTTAGGACACAAAATACTTCAGGATACAGAAACTGGTGGAAGACAAGTATCATTTGTGTCCAAAGGAGATCTGACCATATCTGACCAGGGCTCCAAGGATCAAATCCTCATTTAAGAAAAATCTTGAAAGGCTGTGGCACTGAGTGAGCAGAAAGCATTGCTAAAAGCTGCTGATCCCAAGACCAGAGGAAACTATGGCCAGGGACCTCCTGCAGACACGAATCTTCAAAGGTGACTGCTTCAGTTCCGTGTCTGGAGAGTCCCCTGGATGGTAGCCCAGTGGAGGTCTGTCAAGACTGCACCTGTCACAGACACCCCTTCAGGTCTTAGTGTAGGGAAACCGGTTGTCTGCAGGACCAGGGGGGACCTACCAGCCTCCAGGCAGGATGTCAGGAGCCTGCCTTTGTCTGGCATTCCCACATTCCAGATTTTAAGTGCAGGGCTTTTGCCTGCTTCAAGATAAGAAAACCTTTGACCAGGGAACTTCTGTCTGGGCAAGTCTGCTCAACTCCAGGAGCTGTGGGCTGCGTATTTCCCTGGAGGAAGAAAGATACTGAAAAGTGCATTTTCTGCCTCTCTGCGTCTCACTCTCTAATCCATGTTGATTGAATATGTGGGATTGTGCTAAGAAGGAAGGGAGGTTTTAATGCTCCCATTCAATACTAAAGCATGCGAAGGTCTCTCCTTCCACTCTCTTTCTCTTGACCTCTTCCTTCTTTCAAAAGTTTGTGACTCACTGGTCAAGAACTATTTTGAAGACTCTAAATGGGAAGAAGGCTTAGTTACACTAAAATTCTGACTATAAATAAATGAAGTTGAGGAGGCACATATATGCTATTTGCAGTTGGTTAAATAATAGACTTTAAATGTTCTCACTGCAAAAAATTGGTAAGTCTGTTAAGTGATGGATATGATAAGCAGTTTGATTTAATTATTCACAATGTAAGCATATGTCAAAGCATTACATTGTACCTCCTAAATTATACAATTATATTTGTCAATTAAAAATAGAATTAAATTGAGAAATTTTTGAAGAATACATTTTTCTGAAATGTTATTGAAGCCAATGGCACATCTTACAATCAGTGCCAGAATAAATAAATACAGAAAAACAGTGTCTATTGTAGCGACAAGAGTGAACTATAAAATGGAATGAGCATTAACTTGGGATCAACAGCCTAGATCTCAAGTCATGGCTCAGCCACCAAGAAGCAAAGTAACCTCAGTTGAATTTCTTCATATTGTGTTGAGGCTCGAAAGAGATCATGGAAAGCTCTTAACTGGGCACACAGTGAGCTCACAACAAATGTTACTAGATTTGTGTATGGGTTGCTCTCCTTCAACTGCTTATTAAGTTTCCATTGATTTGAATTGGATAAACCTATAGTACTATTGTCTGATTTAGGTTGAAGTTTATCATGCTGTTTAACATTTCAGATTGTAGAGAAAAGGATTAGAATAGCAGGGGACCTAACATGACTCTTTTAGTGCGGACTGATTATCCCTAACCTGTACCTTATTAAAAAATAAGTGATGTAGTATCAATGCCAGAGGACTTCAGATTGCAGATAAGTCTGGAGTATGTTTAATTTTACACAGGAATTGTCATGATGCCAGGGTTCTGTCCAATGGGAAATCCATTTTCAAACTAAACACTAAGCATAGATTTAAAATGCCTTCTATGGGAATAGAGAGGAGAAAGCTTGGGTCTTATGAAAAGACTATAAATGGCAGAGAAAATTAAGCTACAAACACAGACCTTCATAGATCCATAGCTACCCCCATAGTCCATGCATGCCAGTCCTATAGAACCTGGTGGATGCAGGCAAAGCTTTCCTTAGAAATTAATGTGTCAAGGATTTCAGGTTGTTCTTTGAGCAAACGGATAAGCAAGGATTAAAAATGGAATTCCAAATTAAGAAACAGATACTCTAGCTTAGGCCAATCCTAGTGGGACAAAAACAAGGTAAGATTAAAAAGAATCACACCTAAATCAAACCAATTGTAATGAGCAAATGAGTAATTTAGGTTTAAACATTTTTTAAAAAAAGGATCACCTGTAATCCCAGCACTTTGGGAGGCTGAGGTGGGTGAATCACAATGTCAGCAGTTCAAGTCCAGCCTGGCCAAGATGGTGAAACCCCGTTTCTACTAAAAATACAAAGAATTAGCTGGGCGTGGTGGCGCATGCCTGTAATCCCAGCTACTCAGGAGAATTGCCTGAACCCAGGAGGCGGAGGTTGCGGTGAGCCGAGATCGCGCCATTGCACTCCAGCCTGGGTAACAAGAGCGAAACTCCGTCTCAAAAAAAAAAAAAAAAAAAAAAAAAAAGGATAAAAGACTGCAAAAAGGTACTGCATTTCTGCATTTTTGGCGTTATTTTTTTCCCTGTATTCCTCTAAGGATGTCTTTAGTACTACCCTTTCCCAGACCACACCAAACAAATGGTGGCAAAACCCAAAAGTTGGAAACTTACCAATCTAGCAATATCTACTTCTTAGCCTTGTTCTAGTTCTTGTCTTGGGATATCCCATATCCAACCGCAGTGTTTTGACTATGCATGTGGAGTGCCTGATATTAAACCTTCCATAAAGAGGCCTATTAATTGGGTCATTACAGGCCCCTCAGCACAAGTCAAAAGGACTCAAAAGGACTCAAAAGGACTCACAGCACAAGTGCTCATAGTTAAGGGCCAGGGAGGGATGAAGTGTTTCCATCTTGAGATGGAGAAGAGGAGGACATTCCTTATGCTCCTGAGGGGAGAAACATTTTGTACTTCTGTAATAATACCAGTAAACTAAAGAAAAGCAACAGTTTTTACTCAGCACAAAACTGAGTAGGGTAAGGCATTGGAAAAAGCATTAAGTTGGATCACAATTACAACTTTCTTATCAATTTAATACACCTGTTGAGGCTCAAGGTGAGCAGGTAGAGCAAGGATTGGAATTGAAAGGCAATTGCTTTCAGGTGTTTGGAGGATAGTGCCTCGGGATGCTCTGTAGGTACTCATTGCTGTGTTGCATTGCTGGTGCTGTGCTGCATTGCTGGTGCTGTGCCACACGCTTTCCTCTCTACCCGTGAGCCATTTAGCGATTGGAAACCTTCTTTCTAAGCTGTCAGCTTACATGGACCTGGAATTCTCATTCTCCAGGTAATAAAACCTGCTGTTTGTCTGATGCTGAGCCAGTGACTTTGGATCCTGCCAGAGCCCAGCAGCTCATCCTGTTTTAATACCACGGCAAGTCTTAGGGGTAGAGCTTCCATATTTATACGTATTTTATCTTTTCAAAGCACTTTAAGATAATTTCATTTCCCTAATGGCCCTGTCAGAAAGGTGAGCTCAAAATTAGCCCCATTTGAAAGAGGAGGACATTAAAACACAAAAGGTACAGGGGAAGCACAATATGGATCCAGGTTCTGTAGGCAAAGACATTACGGCCTAAAGGAACCACCTAATCCCTCCAGACCTCAGGGTCACCATCTGGTGAAGGAGTAGACATTGAATCCGTGGGTTTAAAACATTTATGGCTGTCATTCATACTAAGAGTTTACAGTGTGATTCAATGCACATATTTCTATGTATATAAAAATGCAACTGGAATACATTTCACAAAAAGATATGGACCTTCACAATATTCATTATTATATTACACTCCAATATTTTCTCTATTCCATTCTGTTCCAGTTTACTATTTTTTAAATGTCTTAATTGCAATGCCAAATATTGATTTCATGACCCAACTAATGGGTTACAACTTATAGTATGAAAAACAGTGAACTATATAATTACTAATGACCCTTTCAATATGTATTTCCAGTTATATACCTGAAGTCAAGAAATCAGGAGCTCAATACCTGGTCTGAAGACCACGCCCCCTCACTGCTCAGGTGTTTGGATAAGGTAATGATTTCTTCCTGAATTATGAGTTTCACATTTACTCTTGTACTAATTCAAGCATAGTTTTGTAATCTTTCTGCAGTTCATTCAAATGTTTTTTGATGTGTTGATTAATTGTCTCCACAAATCTTCTGGTTTGGAAAGACAAACCTAGGTTTGGATCCAAGCTTCACTAGTTGAAACACCCTCCTGAATCTTCTTCAATCTTCTTCTTGTAAAGTGGGGTAAATGAGCTTGCTGTGAGGGTCACCCATCAGTGGTGTAAGCCTGTAGCATGGTGCAGGTATGTGGTGAGCATCAAATAGGCAGTTCTTTCTTGAGGAGTGTGCTGGGCACTGTGCTGGCACTAGTGTGACAAAGACCATGACCTGGAATGCACCCCCAAGGGGCTCCGGTGCTTCTCAGGCTCACCCGCTTTCTGTTTTTGTTTTATAAAATGCCTTGAAAATTTAGCAATACATCACAAAAATGTTTCTGTCAGCAAGTAGAACGGTAGGAAATAATTTTTAATGGTTGGTTAGTATTACATTTTATGATTGTACCATAATTTATTTCATCATTTCCTCCTTATTTTTAGATGTTTCTAGTTTTTTACTTTGAAAATTTTTTTTATATAAGAGTAATGCATGAGCACCGAAATTTGAAATCCTTCTGTAGAAAAGTAAAACCATTCTCCCTTTCTACTCCATCTCTTCCCATTCTGCAGCAATAACTACCATTAGTAATTTCTTGAGTATACTTTTAAATATTTTTAATGCATATACAATTTTGCATATATTTATATAATTATATGAATGAGTTCATATGTACATGTAGAAAGCAAGTTGTTTGCTAAGTGGCTGTATGTATTCATTGTATAGTTGGGCCATAATTTATTTAATGCATCCCCTCATTCAAATTCAGCATATTCTAAAAGTTGTATCTAGATTTTGCTATCATAAACAATTATGCCATAAACATCTGTGTACCCTCTTGAGATAACTGTGGGACAACTAATAGAAATGGAATTGTTTTATGCATTTGTAGTTGTGATCTATGTCACCAAGTTACCCTCCTGAAAGATGTGCCAATTTAGGCTTATACCAACAGTGCATGAGAATGTCTTTATCTGCAAAGCCTCTCTAAACTTGGTATTCCATCAATATTTTATTGTTGAGATCTCTTTTTTTCTCATTTGGAAATATTAACAATGTTTATGTTAACTTAGTGGAGAAAAGTAGGAGACATTTGGATAAGAGAGGTTAATGCCCTTGCCCATTCTGAAATTATTTGGGAGGAAAGCTGCTCATGGGACAAGTCATTTTACCTTCCAGGAGAGATTCGACACTGGCCATTGACTATATGTGCAGCACACACATTTTCTGAAGGCTGGAGGCATCCACTGTGTGATAGATCATGAATCAAATGATCTACAAGCTTAGATAGCCTTTCTCAGCTCTGCCACATGCAGCTATGTTGACTCGGTTGTGACTGATTTTACTTCCTCCCCTTTATTCACCAGCAGGTAGCTATCATGCCACCACCTTCTGTTGCTTAGGTCCTGGCTTATGAAGAATAGATTCCAGAAACACAATGGAAATCAACACTCTTGCCTTATTCAGGATAGATGCTGAAATCCTCTTAAGAGTAGCTTTAAGATTACCTTCTTTTAAAACATGGGTTAATTCACTTGCCATCTTCAGACAGAAGAAAATACCCATCCCCTCCCCGCCCACCCCTATTCTTTTAAGACTGCAACTCTGTATTCTAAATTTTTTTTAAAGAAAATCTACAAATTAGAAATATCATTTTAGGGACAGCAATATTAGATTTCAATATAACAGCAAATGTTGAATAAGAGAAAATATCTACTTTCAAAGCCCACGTGTCAATAAATAGTAGTAACAAAGAAGTAGCAAAACTGGCTCAAGGAAACTAGCAGATTCAAATGAAGACTAGCAGATAATTCAAAGCTAGCAGATTCAAATGACCAAATGTACATAGAAGCAGCAAGATCCATATTATTGAAATGTGGCAAAGGACTTTAGAAATAATTAAACCACAGTTTTTCAAGGATATAGCAATAGAAATACCATTTGACCCAGCAATCCCATTACTGGGTATATACCCAAAGGATTATAAATCATTCTATTATTTAAAAAACCTGCACAATATGTTTATTGTGGTACTGTTTACAATAACAAAGACTTGGATCCAACCCAAATGCCCATTAAAGATAGACTGGATAAAGAAAATGTGGCATATATATGGAATACTATACAGCCATAAAAAAGGATGATTTCAAGTCTTTTGCAGGGACATGGATGAAGCTGGAAACCATCATTCTCAGCAGACTGACACAAGAACAGAAAACCAAACACTGAATGTTCTCACTCATTAGTGGGTGTTGAACAATGAGAACACATGGACACAGGGAGGGGAACATCACGCACCAGGGCCTGTTGGTGTGTGGGGATCTAGGGGAGGGATAGCAGGGGGTGGGGGACTAGGGGAGGGATAGCATTAGGAGAAACACCTAATGTAGATGATGAGGGAATGGATGCAGCAAAGCACCATGGCATGTGTGTACCTATGTAACAACTCTGCACATTCTGCTCATGTACCTCAGAACTTAAAATATAATAATAAAATAAATAAAAAATAAAAATAAATAATTAAAAATTAAAATAGTGGGCAAAAAAAAAAAAAGAAAAAGAAATAATTAAACCAAGCACCCTCAGTTCATTTGATAGATGAGAACACGGATACACAAAGAGGAGATGTGACTTATCCCAGGTCACACAGTATGTTAGAGGCACTGCCGTGACTTATGATAATAACAGGTAAGAATGGCATGTTGAATTCTCAACAGCGTGTACATTTGGTATTGAAAGGGAATTATTTTTATGTACCGAATGCTCCTATATGAGCTGAATAATGTCATGTATTGAATGCACCAAAACTAAATGGATGCAATATCCAGTTCATTCTACATTTCCAGTGTTAATAGAGCATTTGAATCACTTTCTCTAGTCTAATTTGTTTCCTTCAGAACAACACCCCTGCTGAGCACCATGTTTCCATGAAACTGTTTTTTTTTTTTTTTTTTTTTCTCTGCAACTATGAAACTCTTGTCTCGCTCCTCTGAAATAAGATAGCCACAGGCAGCCTCTAGGCTACACCCACATTCTAGAAATATTTTATGAAAGGTTTTCTATCCTCCTGGAGAAGCTGCTGTTGTCACTAATGGCAAAATCAATAGGCAAAACACATACACACACACACACACACACACACACACACACACTTACTTCAATCTGGGAAATTCTACCACTTCCAACCAGTGATACCGGAAAGATAGGAAACAGTCTGTTTTGCTCAAACCGCAAAGTTCTCCCTGGGAAGTTCAGTGGAACACGGCAGCTTGTCTTAGACTCAGAAAATTCTGGGTCTTTGGGATGAAAAGAAAAAAAAATTCAAAAGGCTTTTTGTCGGCTTGTGTATCAGAAACTGAAAATTCGCTACACATGGGCTTGCAGAAGAAAAGAGGCCAACTCTGGGCACAGCTCCTTCCCACCTTCCAGAAAAGCCACTGAGGTGCACCCTGGTGCCTACTGTGGGGCACAGTTTTAGTTTATTATTAGTTATTAAACTCACTATCTGTCATCTTTCGGTAGGTATGCCACAGTAGTCAACAACACTACAATCTTAGTGGTTTCAAAAAGAAAGCGTTTTTGTTGTTGTTTTCCCTCCTCGCTCACACTATCGGCTACAAGTTGGCACCATTGGTCTCCTTCATTCTGGAATTCGGGCTACAAGTGCAGCCTCTTTCTGGAGCATGACATTCTCTTGGTAGAGGGCAAGGAGAGCAAGGTCGCCACTGGGAAGCCACAATGCTTCGTAGCGCTTTCTGCTAGGAACACACACGTTCACTTCCGCTGTCATTCCATTGGCCAAAGCAGGCCCCTTAGTAGGCCGAGCTGTTGTCAATATGGTAGCACAGAGCAGCACACTCCTCCTCCCCTAGGAATCGGGACTCTGCAAGCCAAGTGGCAGGGCAAGCCGAGTCGGGGAAGGGGCAGTGAACTCTCGGGAACGACTGTACAACCTACCACTCAGGCTGAGTCCCAGAAACGTTGTGCTCCTCAAACATCAGAGTGGATGGGGTTCCTGCGCGTGACGTGTTCTGACTGCTAGCTCTCAAGCCAGGGGACATCAATATTAAGTCATCATTCTAAAAATAGGGATGGGTTAAGGTCAAGGTTCATGGGAGGTGTACTTTCACTCTATGCAACCCGCATGACCCACCCGTCCTACCCTCGCCTTTTCCTCCTGACTGAAGGAGGTAGGTCTGATTGGTTTCTACGTTTTCCAAAATTGGACGAGATGGTAACAACAGAAAAATGTCTATCAGGATGTTTTCTATACGGCTGAGCCTTGGCTTTTTTTATGTGGAAAAATGGTTTAAGTGGGTGATTTTGAGTGGTGGCTGTAAAGAAAAATCCAATTTTGAATCATTTCTGAGCCAATTTTCCCTACTTGTGTGTTTAGATAAAACAAGGAAGAAAAGCAAGACTGAAGATCAGCTGCTTTTTAATGCAATGTCTTTTTTTTTTCCTCATGAAAATCAGTTTTAGATGTTGATTCTGAATTGCAAGTCCAGCTCCAGCAAAGGGTTTTCAGTGGATGGGTGGATGGTTTGTCTTGCCTTTCCCCACCCCGCCGACCCCGGCATCTTCAGGCATTCAGTAACCTCATGCCGCCCTCTGCAGTACTCTGGGCCAAGAATCTACGAAATTCAGCAAAAATGTAGGACACGTGTACTCAGGGCTGGGAACTATGCCAGCTGGAGCTGAAAAGATGGATTTCACGCCTCCCCTCCCCCTCAGGAGCCAGCAATCTCAGAGGGGAAACAAACAAGTAAACAAGAAATTATACTAG
This sequence comes from Aotus nancymaae, assembly GCF_030222135.1. Taxonomy (NCBI): domain Eukaryota; kingdom Metazoa; phylum Chordata; class Mammalia; order Primates; family Aotidae; genus Aotus; species Aotus nancymaae. The sequence goes on along the minus strand of NW_026988442.1, from coordinate 62,491,280 downwards.
AGTGATGAATGCTGCAAGGTTGAGGTACAGAGAGAACTTTTCAAGTACAAAGGACGGAAGTATAACTCACTCTTGCAAAATAGGACAGGCTTCCTAGAGAGGATGATTTATAAACTGAGAGATGAAGGTTGAGGTAGAGCCAGCCAGGTGATAGGGAGGAGAGGAAATCCATTCTGGGACTCAGGCTAAGTAGGAACCAAAGGGTGAAGCGCTTTGTAGTTCACTTGCGGCAGCATCCCAGACCACTGAGATGATGGGATGATGATGATGATGATGATGATGATGATTTTGAGACAGGGTCTTACACTGTCACCCAGGCTGGAGTGCAGAGGTGTGATCTCTGCTCATTGCAGCCTTGACTTCCTAGGCTCGAGCAATCCTCCCACCACAGCCTCCCGAGTAGCTGGGATTACAGATGCATGCCACCAGGCCTGGTTTTTTCTTTACTTTCTTGTGGGGAGGGGGATTTTTTTCACAGAGATAGTGTTCCACCATGTTGTTCAGGCTGGTGAGATTTTTATAATGGGTGATTCCCATCCTGTTAACAGTCGTTAAAAAAAAAAACCTATCTCAGCCCCTGCTTTTGTGTTTTTCCAAAATATTTATAAACTGTTATTATTCTTTATTTTGAAAAACTAAAGACCAAAAAGTTAAAAAATAGAAGATAAATGCCCATGTACTTACCATCTAGAATTAGCAAATATTAATACAATGTCATAGTTCATTTGATTTTTAAAGAAATAAACTATTGGCCGGGCGGGGTGGCTCACGCCTGTAATCCCAGCACTTTGGGAGGCCAAGGCGGGTGGATCACGAGGTCAAGAGATCGAGACCATCCTGGTCAACATGGTGAAACCCCGTCTCTACAAAAAATACAAAAAAAAAAAAAAAAAAAAATTAGCTGGGCGTGGTGGCGCATGCCTGCAATCCCAGCTACTCAGGAGGCTGAGGCAGGAGAATTGCTTGAACCCAGGAGGCGGAGGTTGTGGTGAGCCGAGATCATGCCATTGCACTCCAGCCTGGGTAACAAGAGCGAAACTCCGTCTCAAAAAAAAAAAGAAATAGAAACTATTACCAATAAAGTTGAGTTCTCTATCAGCCTTTCCCTGGTTATATTTCTTTTTATTCTTTTCTCCTCAGAGTTAAATGCTATCATAAATTTTGTGATTCTGGTTTTATATGTTTACTAAATATATATTATAAACATTATTTTGCATATGTAAATTTTATGTAAATAATTACTATACATAATATTTTGCAAATTGAATGTTTCTCAACATAATTTTTTCAAGACTTATATATATACTAATGAGCTTCATCATATAAATATACCAAAATTAAATTGGCTATACCACTGTTATGAAAATACGAGTTGTTATCAACTTTGTTTTCTTTATAGAAGGACTGCAATAAAAATGTTGAGGCTATTTATCTATTATGTTTACACATTTAAGGGGTATTATCTGAAAATGTGATTACTGAGTCATTGAGAATACACATTTTTTGTTTTGCTAGATGTTAATATCTCAAATTATTAGTTTCCATTAGTTTTCTTCTTGAAATATTGGTGAGAATATTTCTTTCCTCTTGATCTCTAGTGATTGTGTGAGGTCCTATGTTATTTTATTTTAATTTGCAAATTCTCCAGTGAGGGAAGATCTATGCAGAGATACTCTTTGTTGAATGCTTAGATATGTATCTCCTCACCACCTTCCCTTGCCTTGGTGCTATTAAATGCATTCCTCATATTTTCAGATCCAACACTCTCTTCCCTCCACACTCTCAATAAATGACTTCACTTCTTATTTAATGTAAAAGATATAAATAATGTGAAGAAAATAATCTAAAGAAGCACCTCCAGATTCACTAATGTGCAATCTGTGTACCATACCTGCCTTCTCCAGTTACAGAGGGGAGGTGTCCTCGCTTATAGTTAAGGCCAGTGCTTCCACTTGTACCCTGAATCCCACTTCTCTTATCTTTTCAAGTCCACAGTTTCTCCAATTTCCCCTGATCTCCTATATTGAGGTCAGCACACTTTTTCTGTAAAACACAGGATAATGCGTATTTTAGACTTTGTAAGTCTCATGATATCTGTCGCTATGTTTCAATAACATTTTACTTTTAAAAGTAGGCAGAAGTCTGGCTTTGTCCTGCAACAATTGTTTGTCAATTCTTGTCCTATGTCATCCATAATTTTTCCAACTCTCCTGGGGTTTTTTCCCATCACTGTACAAGTGTCCTGCAATACCACTCATTTTAACAAATACTCTTCCAACTGTAAAGTTCATCATAATTTCTCATCTCAGATCAAATGAAGTGAGAATCCATGTGGTCAGATGGAAAGTGCATTGTGATAGGAGTGAGGAGAACTGAGTCTCCTACTTCTGATACAAAAAGAAAGGTTAAGAAAAAATATTGACTTAGACCCACACTTCCCTCTAGCTACTTCCCACTTCTCTACTTTCCTCTACAATAAACTTCCTAAAAGGTTGGTCTGTCCTTGCTGCCCCCACGTCCTCTCCCCTCTTTTTCTCTTGAACCTGCTCCTGTCCATGTTTGGTCCATCATTACATGAAACATTTTCCCCAAAGTCAACAGCCCCCTTCTTGCCAACTCCCAAGGCCAATTCCCAGTCCTTATCTTTATCTCTTGGCAGCTTCTGAAACTCTGTCTTCACTTGTCTTCCTTTTCTGGGTTCCTCTCATTCCTCCTTGCCTTCTCTCTCTGACTAAATGCAGGACTGCCCCAGGCTCATATCCTGTCTGTCTTCTCTTCTGGATCTACCCTCATTCCCCAGATGTTATGCAGTCACATAGCTTTAAATTACATTTCTGTACAGATGACCCTCAAATTCATGTCTCCTGTCCAAATCTCTCCCTTGAGCTACACACACATCTTAGATTGAATGCCTAAAAGTTAGCTCTATTAAACATATGCAAGGCTGGATGTGGTGGCTCACAACTGTAATCCCAGCACTTTGAGAGGCCGAAGAGGGTAGGTCACCAGAGGTCAGGAGTTGGAGAACAGCCTAACCAACATGGTGAAACCCTATCTCTGCTAAAAAATAGAAAAAAAAAAAAATAGAAAAATGCCGGACTTGGTGGCATGAGCCTGTAGTCCCAGCAACTCAGGAGGCTGAGACAGGAGAATTTCTTGAACCCAGGAGGTAGAGGATTCAGTGAGCCAGGATTGTGCCACTGCACTCCAGCCTGGGCAACAGAGTGGGACTCTGTCTTAAAAAAAAAGAAAAGAAAAAGGCACAACGGAATCTAAATTTCTACCTTCTCAACTGTATTCTTCTCCAGATTTTTTCATATCGATAAATGGCACCGTCATGCATCCAGTAGTAGTGCTGGTGCAGGACCACAGAGTCATCTTTAATACTCTGTCTCACATAGTGCATCTAATTCATCAGCAGACTCTATCACCTCTGCCTTCAAATAATATCCTGAATATGCGAATATGTTCACGTCTAACCATGTGCATAGCTGTTACTCTCATCCATGGCACCCCTACCTCCAGGCTGGACTGGTGCAGCAACCTCCTAACTGGTGTGCCTCTTCCACCTTTGTTCACATTCCATAAATTCTCAATACAGTAACTGCAATGATTTTTAATGATGTAAAGCGGATCATGTCATTCCCCTTTGGAATAGAACCCAAACCCTCCATTACCTGTCCCCTGGTCACCTGTGTTCTCTTTTCTCCCACAACCTCTCTGTTGATTATGCTGCTCTCCAGACCCAGGCTCTGCGTTCATTTCTGCCTCCACTTCTTTGATTTTGTCGGTCTCTATAATGCTCACTGTGACCTTCACACTGTCCTCCTTATTTCTTCCTAGTCTTTATTCAGATGTAACCCCCACAGGCCTTTTTAGAACCCCCCATCTCCACTTCCTTATTTAGATTAATTTTCTTTTTATTATTATTATACTTTATGTGCTGGGATACATGTGAAGAACGTGCAGGTTTGTTACATAGGTATACATGTGCCATGGTGGTTTGCTGCACCCATCAACCCGTCATCTAAGTTTTAAGCCACACATGCATTATGTATTTCTCCTAATGCTATTCCTCCCCTAAGCCCCACCCCCTGACAGGCCCTGATGTGTGATGTTCCCCTCCCTGTGTCCATGTGTTCTCATTGTTCAACTCCCACTTATGAGTGAGAACATGTGGTATTTGGTTTTCTGTTCCTGTGTTAGTTTGCTGAGAATGATGGTTTCCAGTTTCATCCATGTACCTGCAAAAGACATGAACTCATTTTTTGTGCCTGCATAGTATTCCATTATATATTGTGTCACATTTTCTTTATCCAGTCTATCATTGATGGGCATTTGGGTTGGATCCAAGTCTTTGCTATTGTAAATAGTGCTGCAGTAAGCATACATGTTAATGTGTCTTTATAGTAGAATGATTTATAAACATTTGGGTATATGTCTAGTAATGTGATTGCTTGGTCAAATGGTATTTCTGGTTCTAGATTTTTAAGGAATCACTACACTATCTTCCACAATGGTTGAACTAATTTTACACTCTCAACAGTGTAAAAATATTCCAATTTATCCACAACCTCTCCAGCATCTTTTATTTCCTGACTTTTTAATGATTACCATTCTAACTTGAGTGAGATGATATCTCATTGTGGTTTTGATTTGCATTTCTCTAATGACCAGTGACGATAAGCTTTTTTCATATGTTTGTTGGCCACACAAGTGGTTTCTTTTGAGAAGTGTCTGTTCATATCCTTCATCTACTTTTTAATGGGGTTGTTTTTTTTCTTGTAAATTTGTTTAAGTTCCTTGTAGATTCTGGCTATTATACCTTTGTCAGATGAATAGATTGCAAAAATTTTCTCCCATTCTGTAGGTTGCCTGTTCATTCTGATGAAGTTTGTTTTGCTGTGCAGAAGCTCTTTAGTTTAATTAGATCCCATTAGTCAATTCTGGCTTTTGTTGCAACTGCTTTTGGTGTTCTAGTCATGAAGTATTTGCCCATGCCTATGTCCTGAATGGTATTGCCTAGACTTTCTTCTAGGATTTTTATGGTTTTAGGTCTTATGTCTTTTTAGGTTTTTAGGTCTTTATGTCTTTAATCTATCTTGAGTTAATTTTTGTATAAGGTATAATAAGGAAGGGGTCCAGTTTCAATTTTCTCCATATGGCTAGCAAGTTTTCCCAAAACCATTCATTAAATAGCAATCCTTTCCCCATTGCTTGTTTTTGTCAGGTTTGTCAAAGATCAGGGGGTTGAAAATGTGCAGTGTTATTTCTGAGGCCTCTGTTCTGTTCCTTTGGTATGTGTATGTGTGTGTGTGTGTGTGTGTGTATATATATATATATATGTGGGTATATATATGTGTGTGTGTGTGTGTGTGTGTGTGTGTGTGTATATATATGTTTTGGTACCAGTACTATGCTGTTTTGGTTACTGTAGCCTTGTAGTATAGTTTTAAAGTCAGGTAACTTGATGCCTCCAGCTTTGTTCTTTTTGCTTAGAATTGTCTTGGCTATATGGGCTCTTTTGTGGTTGCATATGAAATTTAAAACAGTTTGTTCTAATTCTGTAAAGAAAGTCAATGGTAGCTTCATGGGAATAGCATTGAATCTATAAATTACCTTGGTCAGTATGGCCATTTTCACATTATTGATTCTTCCTATCCATGAGCATGGAATGTTTTTCCAATTGTTTGTGTCCTCTCTTATTTCCTTGAGCAGTGGTTTGTAGTTGGCCTTGAAGAGGTCCTTTACATCCTGTGTAAGCTGTATTCCTAAGTATTTTATTCTCTTTGTGGCATTTGTGAATGGGAGTTCACCCATTATTTGGCTATTATTGGTATGTAGGAATGCTTGTGATTTTTACATGTTGATTTTGTATCCTGAGACTTTGCTGAAGTTGCTTATCAGCTTACAGACTTTTTGGGCTGAGACAATGGTTTTCTAAATATACAATTATGTCATCTGCAAAACAGAGACAATTTGACTTCCTCTCTTCCTATTTGAATACACTTTATTTCTTTCTCTTGCCTGATTGCCCGAGCAAGAGCTTCCAATACTATATTCAATAGGAGTGGTGAGAGAGGGCATCCTTATCTTGTGCCAGTTTTCAAAGGGAATGCGTCCAGCTTTTGCCCATTCAGTATGTTATTGGCTGTGAGTTCATCATAAAAAGCACTTGTTATTTTGAGATATGTCCCATCAATATCTAGTTTATTGAGTGTTTTTAGCATGAAGCGGTGTTGAATTTTACCAAAAGTCTTTTCTGCATCTATTGAGATAATCGTGGTTTTTGTCATGGTTCTGTTTATGTGATGGATTATGTTTATTTATTTGCATATGTTAAACTAGACTTGCATCCCAGGGATGAAGCCTACTTGATTGTGGTGGATAAGCTTTTGGATGTGCTGCTGGATTCAGTTTGACAGTATTTTATTGAGGCTTTTTGCATCAATGTTCATCAGAGATATTGGCCCGACATTTTCTTTTTTTGTTGTATCTCTGCCATGTTTTCCTATCAGGATGATGCTGGCCTCATAAAATGAGTTAGGGAGGTATCTCTCTTTTTCTATTGTTTGGAATAGTTTCAGAAGAATGGTATCAGCTCCTCTTTGTACCTCTGGTAGAATCTGGCTGTGAATCCATCTGGTTCTGGGCTTTTTTTGGTTGGTAGGCTAGTAATTACTGCCTCAGTTTCAGAACTTGCTATTGGTCTACTCAGGGATTTGACTTCTTCCTGGTTTAGTTTTGGGAGGGTGTATGTGTCCAGCAATTTATCCATTTCTTCTAGATTTTCTAGTTTATTTGCATAGAGGTATTTATAGTATTCTCTGATGGTAGTTTGTATTTCTGTGGGATCAGTGATGATATCCCCTTTATCATTTTTTATTGTGTCTATTTGATTTTTCTCTCTTTTCTTCTTTATGAGTCTGGCTAGCAGTCTATTTATTTTGAAAAAACAGCCCCTGGATTCACTGATTTTTTTGAAGGGTTTTTCTTGTCTCTATCTTCTTCAGTTCTGCTCTGATCTTAGTTATTTCTTGTGTTCTGCTAGGTTTTGAATTTTGTTTGGTCTTCCTTCTCTAGTTCCTTAAATTGTGATGTTAAGGTGTCAGTTTTAGGTCTTTCCTGCTTTCTGATGTGGGCATTTAGTGCTATAAATTTTCCTCTAAACAATGCTTTAGCTGTGTCCTAGGGATTCTGGTACATTGTATCTTTGTTCTCATTGGTTTCAAGGAACTTATTTATTCGTTATTTACTCAGTAGTCATTCAGGAGCAGGTTGTTCAGTTCTTATGTAGTTGTATGATTTTTAGTGAGTTTTTAAGTCCTAAGTTCTAATTTGATTGCACTGTGGTCTGAGAAACTGTTATGACTTCCATTCTTTTGAATTTGTGGAGGAATGCTTTACTTCCAATTACGTGGTCTATTTTAGAATAACTGCAATGTGGTGCTGAGAAGAATGTATATTCTGTTGATTTGGGGTGAAGAGTTCTGTAGATGTCTATTAGGTCCACTTGGTACAGAGCTGAGTTCATGTACTGAATAACCTTGTTAATTTTCTGTCTCACTGATCTGTCTAATATTGACAGTGGGGTGTTAATGTCTTTTGCTATTATTGTATGGGAGTTTAAGTCTCTTTGTAGGTCTCTAAGAACTTGCTTTATGAATCTGGGTGCTTTGGAGTGTATATACATTTAGGATAGTTAGCTCATTTTATTGCATTGATCTCTTCACCATTATGTGTAATGCCCTTCTTTGTCTTCTTTAATCTTTGTTGGTTCAAAGTCTGTTTTATCAGAGACTAGAATTGCAACCCCTGCTCTTTTTTTCTTTCCATTTGCTTGGTAAATATTCCTCCATCACTTAATTTTAAGCCTATGTACGTCTTTGCATGTGAGATGGATCTGGATACAGCACACCTATGGGTCTTGATTCTTTATCCAATTTGCCAGTCTGTGTCTTTTAATTGGGGCAGATAGCCCATTTATATTTAAGGTTAATATAGTTATGTGTGAATCTGACCCTATCATTATGATGCTAGCTGGTTATTTTGCATAGTAGTTGATGCAGTTTCTTTGTAGTGTCATTGATTTTTATATTTTGGTATGTTTTGGTTCTTTCCATATTTAGTGCTTCCTTCAGGAGCTCTTGTAAGGCAGGCCTCGTGGTGACAAAATTCCTCAGCATTTGCTTGTATGTAAAGGATTTTATTTTTCCTTGACTCATGAAGCTTACTTTGGCTGGATATGAAATTCTGGGTTGAAAATTTTTTCTTAAGAATGTTAAATATTGATCCCCACTGTCTTCTGGCTTATAGGGTTTCTACAGAGAGATCTGCTGTGAGTCTGATGGGCTTCCCTTTGTAGGTAACCTGATCTTTCTCTCTGGTGCTATCAAGATTTTTTCATTCATTTTAACCTTGGTGAATCTGATGATTATGTGTCTTGGGGTTGCTCTTCTCAAAGAGTATCTCTGTGGTATTTCCTGAATTTGAATGTTGGCCTGCCCTACTAGGTTGGGGAAGTTCTCCTGGATAATATCCTGAAGTGTGTTTCCAACTTATTTGCATTTTCCCTGTCACTTTCAGGTACACCAATCATAGGTTTGATCTTTTCACATAGTCCCATATTTCTTGGTGGCTTTGTTCATTCCTTTTTATTCATTTTTCTCTAATGTTGTCTTCACACTTTATTTCATTAAGTTGATCCTCAATCTCTGATATCTTTTCTTCTACTTGATGGATTCAGCTATTGATACATGTTTATGCTTCACAAAGTTCTTGTGCACATGTTTTTGAGCTCCATCAGGTCATTTATGTTCTTCTATAAACTGGCTATTCTAGTTAATAATTCCTCTAACCTTTTATCAAGGTTCTTAGCTTCCTTGCATTGGGTTAGAACACGCTCCTTTAGCTCGGAGGAGTTTGTTATCACCTACCTTCTGAAGCCTACTTCTGTTAATTCATCAAACTCATTCTCCACCCCATTTTGTTCCTTTGCTGGTGAGGCGTTTTGATACTTTGGAAGAGAAGAGGCATTCTGGTATTTGGAAATTTCAGCATTTTTGTGCAGTTTTTCCCTCATCTTTGTGGATTTATCTACCTTTGATCTTTGATGCTGATGACTTTTGGATGGGGTTTTTGCATGGGCATCCTTTTTGTCAATGTTAATGTTATTGCTTTCTCTTTGTTAGTTTTCCTTCTAATAGTCTGGCCTCTCTTCTGTAGGTCTGCTGGAGTTTGCTGGAGGTCCCCTCAAGACCCTGTTTGCCTGGGTATTACCAGTAGAGGCTGTAGAACAGCAAAGATTGCTGCCTGTTCCTTCCTTTGGAAGCTTTGTTCCAGAGGAGCACCCACCAGATGCTAGCCAGAGCTCTTCTGTATGAAGTGTCTGTTGGACCTTGCTAGGAGGTATTTCCCAGTCAGGAGGCACGGGGGTCAGGGATCTACTTGAGGAGGCAATCTGTTCTTTAGCAGAGCTCGAGTACTGTGCTAGGAGATCTGCTACTCTCTTCAGAGCCAGCAGGCAGGAGCATTTAAGTCTGCTGAAGTTGAGCCCATAGCCACCCCTTCACCCAGGTGTTCTGTCCCAGGGAGATGGCAGTTTTTTCTATAAGACTCTGACTGGGGCTGCTGCCTTTCTTTCAAAGATGCCCTGCCAGAGAGGAGGAATCTAGAGAGGCAGTCTGGTTACAGTAGATTTGAGGCACGGCAGTGGGCTCTACCCCATTCGAACTTCCTGTAGACTTTGTTTACACTGTGAGGGGATAACTGCCTACTCAAGCCTCAGTAATGGTGGATGCCCCTCTCCCCCAACCAAGCTTGACTTCAGACTGCTGTGCTGGCAGCAAGAATTTCAAGCCAGTGGATCTTAGCTTGCTGGGCTCTGTTCATGTGGAACACACTGAGTAAGACCACTTGACTCCCTGACTTCAGCACCCTTTCCAGGGGAGTGAACAGCTGTCTCACTGCGATTCCAGGTACCACTAGGATATGAAAAAAACTTCTGCAGCTAGCTCAGTGTCTGCCCAAATACCCACCCAGTTTTGTGCTTGAAACCCAGGGCCCTGGTGGTGTAGGCACCTGAGGGAGTCTCCCGGTCTGTGGGTTGCAAAAACCATGGGAAAAGTGTAGTATCTGTGCCAGAATGAATTGTTCCTCACAGCACAGTTCCTCAAGGCTTCCTTCTCTTGGCTAGGGTTGGGAGTTCCCGGCCCCTTGCATTTCTTGGGTGAGGTGATGCCCCCCATCTTGCCTCTGCTCACCCTCCATGGGCTGCACCCACTATGTAACCAGTCCCAGTGAGATGAACTGGGTACCTCAGTTGGAAATGCAGAAATCACCCACCTTGTGCATTGGTCTTGCTGGGAGTTGCAGACCAAAGCTGTTCCTGTTTGGTCATCTCGCCAGATTGCTAGATTAATTTGTTTCACAGCACTTAATATTAAAAAGCAATGTTTGTTCTTTATTTCCCATGTGAAGGTAAGCTGCTTGAAGGCAAGTGGTTTACCTCATTGCCAAGAAGAGTGTCTGGCATATAGTAGCCACTAAATAAATATTTGCTGAGTAAATGAATAATTTTACCCCAGAAGGAAGGAAGGGAGGAAGGGAGGAAAGGAGGAAGGGAGGGAAGGAGGAAGGGAGGGAGGGAGGGAGGGAAGGAGGGAGGGAGGGAGGAAGGAAGGAAGGAAGGAAGGAAGGCAGGAAGGAATTATTTTAAACACAATTCCAAGGCCAGTTTCTCTCACCCGACATGTTTTCATGCTGTGACTCTGCTGGGCTGTGGTAAGGTGCTCTGACACTCAGAACCACTGGAATACATGTGACATTGCCACACCCAGATTTTCCCACTGTCATTCATTCCTACCCTGTCCTTCATCATTAGTCAACAACAGTGCCACTCACCCTTTGCCTTTGTAGTACAGACAATTCCCCATTTCTCTGGCTGGTTCAGGCTTTCTCTGTTGGGCCAGTGACAACCATCAGGGACAGGAAAAAAGGCTGTCAGATTCTTCTCTTTTTGGAGGTGAAAAATTAGGTCACAAATGTGTTTTTCAATCCAATTCCACCAATATTGTAGTTTATAAAAATTCCTCCTAGTGTTGGGCAGTAGCTTGACTGTCAAGCTCTAGCCAGTGTAAATACTTACATTTCATTCTGGATTTTCTTTAATTTTAATGAAAAATTGCAACACTAAGCTTCAGTCTTTGCACTACAGTCTGCTGTTAAATAGAACTTTCTTTCTCCATTTATTTTACAATATACAGGCCCAGTCAACAAATAAACACATTTGTCTTCTTCCCTAACCCCCTCATATCCAGACACTGGAACCCAAAGGTAATGAGTAATTAGGCATAGTGCATAGTTTTAATTAAAATATTTGTTTACCCATTTCTTGAAAGCTACTTTCAGAAGTCTGAGTTTCCCACTAAAAGAAGTTAACTCTCATGCTGACTTTCTAATGATTCTAGGTTTGAACTGAACATACTTCCCATGGTGAGAATGTGGAGCAGCAGGTGGCACTTCTGGAAGATGGGCCATGTTCCTGCCTGTTTGTCCCTCCTCACCCCTACCCCCAACTATGAATATAGCAGCTCTGTCCTGTAAATATGTATGACAAGCAGAGACATGGCATCTTTCAGGGCTCAACACTGAGGATTTCCACAGCTGGGGACCCAGTGGAGGGAGAGGCAGCTCATTCAAGGGGAACAACAAGTTCTCCTGACATAATGAGTCTGGAAGGTGGATGTGGGATCTGTCAAAGGAGCTTCTCTGTTCTCCATATTGACAGCTCATGCTTGCTCCATGACACGCTTGCTGCAGAAACATGACCTGGAACTGATGCGTTCTGACAGAAACAAGCTGGGAGATTTCAGGCATGCTCTGTCTTTGTCTCTCTCTCTGCCTTTTTCTCTCCTCATTGATGGTGCTGAACTGTTGAAGAGGAATGGGGCCATGTAGCTGTCAGAAGAAGGTCCCCAGCTCCACCATCATTGCCTTCCTGAAAGCCATGCTCCTTGGCCTGTTAAATCCACATGGAGGCTGTTCCTGGAAGTCTTGGAAGAATGAGCTGTTATCTGAATGTGGGATTTTATGGTACATAGAATACAATTCTGTTGTGATATCTGCAAAACAGGGATTGAAAGAATGAAAAAAAAGAAACCCAACCTTGTAAACACAGGTAGTGGGGTAACCAAGATAACCAGAAAGTAATACAGAAAAAAGACCTTATTAATTCTGATGTTGAAATATAATCTATTGTGATCAGCCTTGATTGCCTATATCAGTAAAATTGAACTTTGTGTAGCCTTAAAATTTATTTTCAGGGGTGAGGATTAATCAAATTTTTCTTTGAAAAATTCCACCCAGGTGATTAAGCATTATATTAATCAATTCATTCAACAAGTATTTAAAAAGTATTTACTATGTGTTACATACTGGGAATACAATGGTGTAGAAGAGAAGGATGTCTCCCATCGGGTTCATCTTTATCAAAAGCTGAGACTGATTAAAACAGGTACACAAATAAGAGAATTGCAACACCTGATAAAAGCATATGCAAGAAACGAATGAGGGGCTGAACAAGAGAATATGAAGGAGGGGTAAAGGACTTAAAGCTAATATTTATAGTGAGATTCCAAGGCTGAGATTAGAATACTCACATGAGGAATTGGGGGAGAGCATCCCAGGAAGGGGTAGCAGTGAATTCAAGGGCCCTCTGATAGGAGAGGGCGGGATCTGTCCAAGGAACTGACAGAACACCAGTGTGGCAGAAGCTAGGAGGGGTGAGGGGGCAAAGGAACAGAAGAAATGAGCAAGGGCAACATGGAGGACATGGCAAGGAGTTTGGATTTTGTTCTATATGTGAGGGGAAGTGAGTAAAGAGATTTAAGTGGGAAAATGACATAATCCATTATACACACACAGTCACACATTTTATACAACAAACAAACAAAAAAATCAAACTTGAAGTACAGCCTTTCTCCCAGAAACATTTGTGAGTAAGTTGCAATATGACACCCTATATTAGTTGTCTATTATTGTCTAACAAATTACCCTGAAGCTTAGCAGCTTTAGGAATGAGATTATGTATTTAGAATGTATTTAATTCTAAAATAAAGGGAGAAAGGAATTTCTATTTGACCACAGTCAGCAGAATGTAGTTTGAAGATTGATGCCCTGTGTCCCAACTTTTTATTAAAATCCAAGAAAACTCAGTAAGAAATGTAAATACTAAACAACATTTATTATCTCAGAGTTTCTTTGGGTTAAAATCCAGGTGTAATTTGGCTGAACATCTGCCTCAGAGATTCTCAGAAGTCTTTGAACAAGGTGTTGGCTAGGGCTGCAGTCTCACTCGAATGCTCAACTGTAGGGGATTCACTTCCAAGTTCTCTCAAGTGGTCATTGGCAGGATTTAGCTCCTTTTAGGCTCCTGAACTAAGGCCTTCAGTTGCTTGCTGAGGATTCAGTTCCTCACTGGCAGGTGGCTGGAGGCCTCCCTCAGTTCCTTGCCACGTACTTCTCTCTATGGGGAAGCTCACAGCATGGAAGCTGGCTTCTCTCAGTGTGAGTGAACAAGAAAAGGAGTAAGAGTATACAAGATGGCAGCCACAATCTTTTTGTAACCAAAAAAGGCGAATCTTGTAAGTGATATGCCATCATTTTTGCTGTGTTCTATTGTTTGGAAGTGAGTCACTAGGTATAGATCCAACTCAAGGGATGGGATTATATGAAGGCATGAATATTAAGAGGAAGTGATTGTGGAGACATCTTAAAGGCTGCCTACCACATGACCCATCAACCCAACCACTTTATAACAAGAACATTCTCCTACTTCTCACTATACAATCACACAAATCAGGAAATTAAATCAATACATTACCTTTTTTTTTGAGATGGAGTCCTGTTGCCCATGCTGGAGTGCAGCGGTGTGGTCTTGGCTCACTGCAACCTCCACCTCCTAGGTCCAAGTGATTCTCCTGCCTCAGCTTCCCAAGTAGATGGGATTACAGGTGCCTGCCACCACACCCAGCTAATATTTTTGTATTTCCAGTAGAGGTGGGGTTTCACTATGTTGGCCAGGCTGGTCTCAAACTCCTGACCTCATGATCTGCCCATCTCAGCCCCCCAAAGTGCTGGGATTACAGGTGTGAGCCACTGCACCTGGGCTACTATTTTTTTTTTTTTTTAGACAGTCTTGCTCTGTCACCCAGGCTGGAGTGCAATGGCACAATCTCAGCTCACTAAAACCTCCACTTCCTGGTTTTAAGTGATCCTCCTGCCTGCCAAGTAGCTGGGATTACAGGTGCTCACCAACATACCCAGCTAATTTTTGTATTTTTAGTAGAGATGGGGTTTCACCATGTTGTCCAGGCTGATCTTGAACTCCTGACCTCAGGTGGTCCACCCACCTGGGTCTCTCAAAGGGCTGGGATTACAGTCAATACATTACTATTAACTAATCTTTGGACCCTATTCAAGTTTTGTCAATTGTCACAATAATGTCCTTTACAGTAAAAGGATTCCATTCAAAATCATGCTTTGCTTTTAGGTGATGTGTCTCTTTAGTTTTCCTCAGTCTTCTATAGTGCCCTACCTTTCCTTGATGGTCATGATCTTGACACTTTGCAAAATTGGAGGCTACTTGTAGACCTCTCTCAGTTGTAGTGTTTCTGATGTCACTTAATGATTAAATTCAGGCTATGCATACTTGGCAAGAATATCATAGGAGTGATGTATTACATCCTATAAGTGGCACATGGTTTTGAGCAACCTATTGAAACCAGTGATTTTTTTTTTTTTTTTTTTTTTGAGATGGAGTCTAGCTGTGTCACCTAGGCTGGAGTGCAGTGGCATGATCTCGGCTCACTGCAACCTCTGCCTCCCGGGTTCAAGCAATTCTCCTGCCTCAGCCTCCGGAGTAGCTGGGACTACAGGTACCCACCACCATGCCCAGCTAATTTTTGTATTTTTAGTAGAGACGAGGTTTCACTGTGTTGGTCAGGCTGGTCTCAAACTCCTGACCTCGTGATCTGCCTGCCTTGGCCTCTCAAAGTGTTAGGATTACAAGTGTGAGCCACGGTGCCCAGCCTAAGCCAGTGATTTTAACTTTTATCACCTAATTATGGTCGGGTGAGAGCCAGGCCTCTCCCCTGAAAAGTTACCTTTAAAATTTGTTATTTAATGAATAATTATTTATTATGATTACTATTTTTTGGGTATTAAAATAGTTCCAGATGTGACCAGGGGGAACCCCTTCAAGGTGGCTTCTGTGTTCTTTTGATATGTTTTCATCATTTTATGAACACTTTCTCAGTTTCTGACACAAAATATTTTCCAGGTTAATCTAGTACTTCCCTTGCCCCAGGCCTGGGATGATCCATTGCAATTAGGAGCCCTGTTCTTTTTAGTAGAAAATGGCATTTAGACACTGAGATTTGTGCTTATTGTTACTTGGGTGTCACTGCTTCTAGGCTTTCTCAGTGGACAGAGGTAGGGAGGTATGTGTGTATGTATGTGTGTATGTTTACACATATTTACCTCTGTTGATTTTTATGTCCATTGGTATATATTGGAAATCATGAATTCAAACTGCAATCTCCAATTCCAGTGCAACACTGCAGGGTAAATCCTATTTTTATACCTTTCCATAATTGTAGCCCTTTTCTCCCACAGTGAGAAATATGGCTTCCATTACCCTTAATCTATTTAACTTATTTGATTAGCATCCCTGCATATAATTAATCTCCCATTTCTGCTGCCAACCCTCTGTACCTCCCAGCATTGAGGATCTCCCCGACTCAGGCTGCAACAGCCATGCTTGGCTATTGCCATCTCCTTGCCCTCCTATGTGGATATTCTTATGACCCACCCAGGCTTAGGCAATATTCACCAAGCTGTCTCCCCATGCGGATGCCCTCCTGAGCCATCCCTGGGTTCTGACCCCCGTTTCTGGGTCACTGTGACCAGTCCCTCACATGAATGCCTGTGTCGTTTAGCACCAATGAATGGCTTTGGGGCTGAATTGTTGAGGAAGGGTAAGGAAGCAAAGGAAAAAGAAAGAGGAGGAGAAGGGAGAAGAGCTATGGTATATTTTAAACAACTATACCTTACATTTATATGAAGCATGGATTGGAGAAGACAGGAGCTGAAGTGGGGAAACTACTTAAGAGTCTAATGTGCAAGGTCTGGTGAGAGGTGATTCTGGCATAACTGTGTTGTAATTTAAGGAGCAGGCAGAGGAGAGAAAAATGCATTATTTGGAGAGTTGAAAGCACTTTTTCTTGGATTGCATACGGAAGGTAACAGAGAGGTAGAAATTAAGGAGAATTCCTAGATTTCTACCTTGAGCAACTGTTATAAAATGATGCTCTTGGGCCAGGTGCAGTGACTCATGCTTGTCATCCCAGCGCTTTGGGAGGCCGAGGCTGTTGGATCACCTGAGGTCAGGAGTTCTAGACCAGCCTGGGCAACATGGTAAAACCCCCCTTCTACTAAAAAATAAAATAAAAAAAAAAAGCCAGGCATGGTGGTGGGCACCCATAATCCCAGCTACTTGTGGGGGCTGAGGCAGGAGAATTTCTTGAATCTGGGAGGTGGAGATTGCAGTGAGCTGAGATCATGCCATTGTACTCCACCCTGGGCAAAAGAGCAAAACTCCATCCTCCCTTCCCTGCAAAAAGAAAACGAAAATGATGTTTTTTAATAAGACAGGAAGAAATTGGGGTTGGAGTGAAGTGTGTTAAGAAAAATTAATAATTATTTTTCAAATATGTCAAGCTGAAACTATGTGTGTGAAACATTCAAAAGATGTTAAATAGGCACATGGCTGTGGTAGCAGACTCAAACCAGAAGTCTGGGTTGGCAATATAAATTTGAGAGTCATGAACTTAGAGAAAGCGTATAGAGAGGGAGCACATCCAGGACTGACCCTCAGCAACCCTGGAAATCAGATGTCAGACCTAGAAAGCAAGCTTGAGAAGGACAGGCCAGTGGCAGAGGAGAAAGCCCAGAAAAACAAAAGCGATAACAGAGAACTAAGAGAGAAACATGTTTCAAGAAGACAGCAATAATTTCTTATTTCAAGTATTATTAAGAAGACAAGCATGAGAATCCAAATCTTCATTGGCTTTAGCAATAAGCAATTTGCTATGGATAGAATTGTGTTCCCATCCATACCACCTCAACCCTGCAAAATTCATCTATTGAAACCCAAGCTTTCAATGTGATTGTATTTGGAGACAGGGCTTTTAGGAGCTAATTGAGGTTAAATGAGGTCATAATAGTGGGATCCTAATCTGTAGAATTGGTGGCTTTATAAAAAGAGGAAGATCTCTCTCTCTCTCCCTTACCCCACCCCTCAACCACGCATACATATGAATAAACCAAGAAAAGGTTATGTGAAGACAGAATGAGAAAGTGGCCATCTGCAAGCTGGAAAGAGTGCCCTCTCAAGAAACCAAACCCTGAAACCAAACCCTGTTGGCACCTTGATCTTGAATTTTCCAGCCTCTAGAACTGTGAAAAACTAAATTTTTGTTGTTTAAGCCACTCAGTCTATGATACTTTGTTATGATAGCTGGAGCTAATATGAAAGTCATTGGTGATCTTGACACTATTAAATTCAGTGGAATGGTTTAGGAAGAAATCAGAATATAGTGGATTAAATAGTTGGAAAGATACAAGAACATGGAGACGTGGTATGAGACAACTATTTTGAGAGGTTTGCGCTGAATGACAGGAGAAATGGTGCTGTCCTGGAGGAGCACTTAGAGTCAAGAATGAGTCAAATGATGGGTGATTTTGGAATCTCTTCATATGTGGAGGGTGAGGATCTCAGAGGAGGAGATCATGTGGCAGAGTGAGGGGAGATAGCCTAAAAGGGAAATCCTGAAGGGTAATTGTTGTTGACAAAGTGGAGGATTAGCCTTTTATATGACTAGTCTCCATGGTGATAGAAAAAGACAAATACACTATGGATTAACAAATACATTTGTCATGTAGGAGAATGGACATCTAAAAACCATACCTGATGTTTCTCTTTCTTTGTCATCTGGGTTTCTCTGTCTTGCTGACCTTCTACTATAAGGTTAAATCACACATATTATTGCCCCAAGGAAGAAGTGGAGACTACTGCCTTGAGTAAATTTACGCACAAAGAATAGAAGAGGAGGAGAAAATGATATGAGGGGACTTCCTGCCAGGCAGGCAAGGGAAGGACGATGGGAGGAGAGGCCAGGGAGGAGAAGTCGTATAAAGAAAGAAGCAGCCACATGAATACTCTTGAGGTCTAACTTGAGAGTATGTTATATTAAAAAGTTCTAGATAAATTTGTAGAAAACAAAATTTACATGGCTAGTACTTATTTTCCTGGGACATAGTCTGGGGTGGCTGGAATCCTCTCAAATGAGCCCTACGTTTGAGGTGGCATCATCTCCAAGAAGGCAAAGGAATGGGAGAGAAATCAAGGCTGAAAGAGATGCTTGGGAGCTGCCTCAACAAACCTTTCCATCAACACAAAGCCGCTCCCACAGGTTTGGGAAAGCAGCTGGTTCCAGCTCCCAGTGGTGACGGAAGTACTTAGAGGAGCCAAGGCTCAGATTAAGTCTGAAGTTAGGGTGAGGAGTCTGCAATGTGGCAAGAGACCAGCGCATCATCTGTGGGGGCTGCGGATGGCCAGGAGCCCACTAGAATGACTTTTCTCCTAGCGGGACTGGGGCATCAAAAGAGAGCAAGTGGACCAGAGGCCTCTCTCCTACTACTGTGAACTCACAGGGTTCCAGTTCCACTATGTCCAGATGCTACCTAAGGAGAAGAGAAATACAACAGCAAATGGAAAACACCTTGAAACATTGAGTATTTAACTCCACAGAGACTATTTAACCAACAGCTTCTTTTAAATGGAAATAAACTAAGTTACTTTTAGTAAATTTGTTTTCATTTATTTTCTGGAAATGAGAACTCCAGAGAACAATGAGGTCAATTAGAGATAAGGGGAAAAAAGTCACCCTTTCCTTAGACATCAGCTGTAATATAAATTTTGACAGCAGTACAGTAGGTTTATTGATGAGAAGATGAGTGAGGTTGCATTGAATGGCTTCTGTGTTGCTCATGAAATGTGAGGTTTGAGTGACAGTTAAGAGGAAGGGTTAAGAGAGACGTGTGGGAGTTTGAGGAAAGAGGAGAAGGTATAACTTTGCTATCTCAGAGGGATTCAAAATGCACATAAGTATCTTTTTTTTTTTTTTTGAACAGATACTCACTCTGTTGCCTAGGCTTGAGTACAGTGGCACAATCTCAGCTCACTGCAACCTCTACCTCCCAGGTTCAAGAGATTCTCCTGCCTCAGCCTCCTGAGTAGCTGGGACTACAGGTGTGCACCACCACGCCTGGCTAATTTTTTTATTTTTAGTAGAGACAGGGTTTCACTATGTTGGCAAGCTGGTCTCAAACTCCTGAACTCATGCCTCAGCTTCCCAGAGTGCTGGGATTACAGGCATGAGCCACCATGCCCTGCCTGCACATCAGTATCTTAAAGTTTCTGAGAAGGCCTATTTTGTGAAAAAAAACACTCACTCAAATTTATATACAAGCTGAGGAAAATTCAGGTTTGATGGGTATCAAAGTTTATACAATTTGAAGGTCCTTTTAAAGAAAAAGAACTCAAAATTATGAACACCAAATTCAGAACACAGCCTATGAAAACAAGACAATTTAGCTTTATTAGGTTTACCATAAATCCACTTATGTCTACATGTCACAGTGCCTGTATTTGCTTACCTGAAGACTTTCCCTTCCTCATGCTGACTAATAACTCCCAGAATAGGCTTGATTCACAGAAATTTGGGATGTGCTGGCACAGATTGTCACAGCTTCCCCTATCTTATTTCCTTTCTTCCACTCCTCATCTCAAATGTAAATACATCATCCCACAACATTATTTTTCTAGACATGATTTTTCTAGAACACCAGCCTCATCCCCACACATCTCTTGTCATGACTTAGGTTCCAACTTCTCTAGATGGATGCCTTCCACATTTTTTAGACCACAACCCACAATAAGAAGCATATTTTATATTATAACCCAATACCCATACATATCATTGAAAAAAAATTCACTGAATCAACCTTAACTTTTCTCTGTGTGAAATACTCTAATATTGTCTTGCTGATATACTCCATATACAAAAGTAACTAACCCTGGTTGGGCCACGATAAAATAATTCTTACAGCTGGCAGGTTGAGAAACACTCCCTGGTTGGCACTGCACCCCTAATACTTTTATATGCTGCCATGCTTTGTTTTTGTGGCTTCCTCATTTTTGTGGATTGCCCTTTCCCTCTGCTATGACTCTGTAAATCCTTTCACCCATCCTGTTTCAACTCAAATTTTACCTTTGATGGAAAGCCATCCATTGACTCCTCTGTGCTCTCCAACATTTTGCATTCGCATTGCTGTGGAAAATATTTCATTCTGCTTTTGATGATAATTAATTATTTAAAATTCAGTCCTTTTTACTTCATTGTAAAGTCCTTGAGGGCAGGATCAGGTCATTTTTAGATACGGTCATTTCTATAAATCCTACAGCATCCAGCACCTAGTACCTTGCAAATTTTTAAAGTAGGAGGAAATAATAGTGGCTCACAGGGTTGTTGTGAAGACTCAATGAGATAATACATTTAAAAAATAATTGTATAACATTTATGATAACTTGTTTTAAAATGAAATAACTGGCTTATGGTTGCACAAATAATAACTGGTATTGCCAAGACCCAAGGCAAGCTCACTACTGGCAGCCACCACATTACTGTCCTAGTCAAGTGCTTAGCCCATAGGAAGCATTCAGTAACTGGTAACTGTTATTGTCACTTAACAAAAGGGTGTTGAATCAAAGCTGAATGAATGAATGAGACAGAGACTGTAGATTATGTATAATAGCCTTTGGGTCTAGGGATAATTCCATTCATCATTCTGCTGTTAGTTTGCTATTTAGTCTGCTGTTTTATTTTTCTGTGTGAGTGGTCGTGACTATATGATTAAAAATTACCAGATCAGGAAAATGAATTTACTGTCTTTAGTAGTCTTAATGGCCACATTAGATTAACTGCAAGAGTGATTCAACTATGCACAAATTAGATATTAAGATAGATGAAAAGAATCCAATTTGACCAAAAATAATTTTGAGACTGCATAGATAAAACTAATTTTCTTCCTTTGTGCTCTTTAGTTCAATTCAACCTTTCAAATATATGGTGCGACACACTGCAGGAGATAGCAAAAATAATAGTAATAAGAAATGTGCCTTGTTACCACGGAATTTGTAATGAAGTGTGAGTATTTTCAGGGTGGAGGTAGAAGGAATATGATGTCTATCTAAATAAATAACCCTACTAGAAGGCAGAGCAAGAGCTGTTTCATGAGGTTTCAATGAGTTCTGAGGCTTTAAGGAGGAATGAATTTTTTCTCCGATGAGGGAATTGTAGAGGGGAAAGGTGTTAAAAGCTAGAATGGGCAAATATGATTCTGGTTCTCAAAATGAAGAAGCAGCATTTTCTTCACTAAAGATCATTGGGAATTGTATAGATTCCAAGTTAAGATTCTAGGATTAATTATTAACAGGATGGTGGTGAGAAAGGAATCTTGTGATCATAAATACCATTGAAAAAGTCTGCTGTGAAGAATTCGTACCAATCCTATTGACACTATTCCACAAAACAGAGAAAGAGAAAACCCTCCCTAATTCATTCTATGAAGCCATCATCACCCTGATACCAAAACCAGGAAAGGAAACTACAGACTGATATTGCTGATCAACACAGATGCTAAAATCCTTAACAAAATACTAGTTAACTGAATCCAACAATATGTCAAAAAGATAATCCATCATGATCAAGTGGAGTTCATACCAGGGATTCAGGAATGGTTTAACATATGCAAATGAATAAATGTGATACACCACATAAACAGAATTAAAAACAGAAATCACATGATCATGTCAACATATGCAGCAAAAGCATTTAACAAAATCCAGCAACTCTTTATGATAAAAACTGTAAGCAAAATCAGCATACAAGGGACATATCTCAATAGTAATAAAAGCCATCTGTGATAAACCCACAGCCAACATAATACTGAATGGGGAAAAGTGGAAGCATTCCTTTTGAGAATTGGAATAAGACAAGGATGCCCACTCTCACCACTCCTGTTTAACATAGTACTGGACGTCCTAGCCAGAGCAATCAAACAAGAGAAAGAAATAAAGGACATCCATATCAGTAAAGAGGAAGTCAAACTGTCACTGTTTGCTGATGATATGATCATTTACCTCAAAAACCCTAAAAACTACTCTAGGAAGCTCCTAGAGCTGATAAAAGAATTCAGCAAAGTTTCCAGATACAGGATTAATATACAGAAATCAGTAGCTTTTCTATATAGTGACCAAGTAGAGAATTAAATCAAGAACTCAATGCCTTTCAAAATAGCTGCAAAAAATAAAAATAAAATGGGAATATACCTAACCAAGGAGGTGAAAGACTTCTACAAGGAACAGTATGAAACACTGCTGAAAGAAATATGAATGATACAAACAAATGGAAACACATCCAATGCTCATGGGTAGATAGAATCAATATTGTGAAAATGACCATATTACCAAAAGCAATCTACAAATTTAATGCAATCCTCATCAAAATGCCACCATCATTCTTCACAGAATTAGGAAAAACAATTTTAAAATTCTTATACAACTAAAAAAGAGCCTGCATAGCCGAAGCAAGACTAAGCAAAAAAGAACAAATCTGGAGGCATCACACTAACTGATTTCAAACTATACTATAAGGCCATAGTCACCAAAACAGCATGGTACTGGTATAAAAATGGGCACATAGACCAATGGAACAGAATATAGAACCTAGAAATAAACCCAAATACTTACAGCTAACTGATCTTTGACAAAGCAAACAAAAACATAAAGTGGGGAAAGGACACTCTTTTCAATAAATGGTGCTGGGATAATTCACTAGCTATATGTAGGAAAATGCAACTGGATCCTCATCTCTTACCTTATACAAAAATCAACTCAAGATGGATTAAGGACTTAAATCTAAGACCTGAAACGATAAAATTTCTAGAAGATAACATTGGAAAAACCCTCCTAGACATTGGCTTAGGCAAGGATTTCATGACCAAGAACCCAAAGCAAATGCAAATAAAAACAAAGATAAGTATCTGTGACTTAAACTAAAGAGCTTTTGCACAACAAAAAGAACAGTCAGCAGAGCAAACAGACAACCCACAGAGTGGGAGAAGATCTTCACAATCTCTTTATCTGGCAAAGGACTAATACCCAGAATCTACAACAAACTCAAATAAATCAGTAAGAAAAAAAAAAAATCCTATCAAAAAGTGGGCTAAGGACATGAATAGACAATTTGCAAAAGAAGATATACAAATGGCCAACAAACATATAAAAAAATGCTCAATATCGCTAATGATCAGGGAAATGTAAATCAAAACAACAATGTGATACCACCTTACCCCTGCAAGAATGGCCATAATCAAAAAGTCAAAAAACAGTAGATATTGATGTGGATGCAGTGATTGGGGAACACTCTACTCTGCTGGTGGGAATGTTAGCTAGTACAGCCACCATGGAAAATAGTGTGGAGATTCCTTGAAGAATTAAAAGTAGAATTACCATTTCATCCAGCAATCCCAGTACTAAGTAGCTACTCAGAGGAAAAGAAATCATTATATGAAAAAGATACTTGCACACACATGTTTATAGCAGCACAATTCACAATGGCAAAATTGTGGAACCAACCCAAATGCCCATTATTTAACAAGTGGATAAAGAAACTGTGATGTGTGTGTGTGTGTGTGTGAGAGAGAGAGTGTGTGTGTGTGTGTGATGGAAAACTACTCAGCCATAAAAAGGAATGAATTAACAGCATTTGCAGCGACCTGGCTGAGATTGGAGATTATTATTCTAAGTGAAGTGGCTCAGGAATGGAAAACCAAATATTGTGTGTTCCCACTGATATGTGGGAGCTAAGCTATGAGGATGCAAAGGCATAAGAATCACACAATGGGTTTTGGGGACTTGGGGGGAAGAGAGAACGGGGGACAAGGGATAAAAGACTACAAATAGGGTGCAGTGTATATTGCTCAGGTGATGGGTACACCAAAATCTCACAAATCACCATGAAAGAACCTACTCATGTAACCAAATACCACCTGCACACCCAATAACCTATGGAAAAAAAAAAGACAAAAGAAAAAGTCTGTTGTGGATGGAATGTTTTAGTCATCTCCAAATTTATGTTGGAATATAATTCCCAGTGCAACAGTATTGGGAGGTATGGCTCCGAGAGGTGATTGAATCATGTGGGGTCCACCATCAAAAATGAGACTAGGAGGTCTTCTTGTAGAAGGGCTTGATGGAGGGAGTGTGCCACTTTTTGCCCTTGTGCCTTCTGCCATGTGAAGACACAGTGTTCCTCTTCTTTGGAGGATTCAGCATTCAAGATACCATGTTAGAAGTAGAAAGCAGCCCTTACCAGATGGTGGCATCTTGATATTGAACTTCCTAACCTCCAGAAATGTGAGAAAATAACTTTATCTTCTTTATAAATTACCCAGTTTGTGGTATTCTGTTATAGCAACACCAAACAGACCAAGACCAAGTCATATCAAACTAATTTTTCAAGGGGACCATAATTAGCAACTTGGTACAAAGAAAAAATGCAATATATAGAGAGAGCGTCCAGATTTCAGAATAGCCTTGGGAATGGAACAGAAGAAAAATGAGGTACATTAAAATTGATGAATTGAACAATTGTATCTAAAGGATGCTGATTAATAGATAGATGTTACCCTGAAGGACACTCTTTAGTGTCTTCTCAAGGGCCTCTAACTTTAACACTGCTTAATTCATATTTAATCAGGAACTGGGATAAACATAGAGAAGACATGATCATTAATCTACAGAAGAACTAGAGCTAAGAAGAATGGTGAACAAACAGTGACAAAATCAGGATCTAAATTGACCTTTGTTAGGCTGAAATGATGGCTCAAATCTACCAACATTTGGTCAATAGTCTTGATCTTGGTCCAAAATGCCATGGATGATAGTTTCAGTAATCATGTCACACTCTTGACTTAGTGAATTAATTAAAACTAAAAGCTTGTTTTGCTGTTACTAAATCACCTCTCCATCATCTTTTCAATGTACCACCATAACTACCACCACCACAACCATCATCACCACGACCGTTACCACCATAGTCACCATCATCACCACCACAATGACTTAATGTGTTCTTAGGCTGTGTTCATGGAAAGACCATTTCTGAGGTGAAAGGGATAGCACCACTGATCACATCACACTGAAAGCTATGTATATAGTCTTACCACATGCACAACCTAGAGAATATTCAGGGGGAAAGCAATTACATGAGTGAAGAAACCTTAAAATGTGTTATATTCACAACACTAAAAGGCCCTGGAGTTGGTTAACCTACAGTAGGGAAGTCTTAGCAGGAACAGATAAAAGTTCCCAAATGGTTCAAGGGCTGTAATATAAGAAGAGCAATTTAATTTCTTTTATGGAGCTTCAAAAAGCAGGACTAGACAAGTAACGCTGATGATAGGAACTCAGGCTTCAGCTTATTAAAAAATTTTTCATTCATAGAGCTGTTTGAAAATGGAAAGTGTGGCTCCGGCTGTGGTGAATTTTCTTTTTCTTATTTTCTCCTTCAACTTTTAAGTTCAGGGGTACATGTGCAGGACGTGCAGGTTTGTTACATGGGTAAACATGTGCCACGGTGGTTTGCTGCACAGATCATCCCCTCACCTAGGTATTAAGCCCAGCACCCATTAGCTGTTCTTCCTGATGCTCTTCCTCCCCTCAACTACCCTCCGGACAGGCTCCAGTGTGTTGTTCCCCCCATGTGTCCATATGTTCTCAACATTCAGCTCACACTTATAAGTGAGAACACACAGTATTTGATTTTCTGTTCCTGCATTGGTTTGCTAAGAAAAATGGCCTCCAGCTTCATCCATGTCCCTACAAAGGACATGATCTCTTTCCTTTGTATGGCTGCATAGTATTCCATGGTGTATATATGCCACATTTTTTTATCCAGTCTATCACTGATGGGCATTTAGATTGATTCCATGTCTGCTATTTTGAATAGTGCTACAATGAACATACATGTGCAAGTATCTTTATAGTAGAATAATTTCCATTCCTTTGGGTATATAACCAGTAATGTAATTGCTGGGTTGAATGGTATTCCTGCCTCTAGGTCTCTGAGGAATCAACAGATTGTCTTCCACAATGATTGAACTAATTTATACACTCCATCCCCCCAACAGTGTAAAAGCATTCCTTTTTCTCTGTAACCTCACCAACATGAAATTTTTGACTTTTTGATAATAGACATTCTGACTTGAATGAGATGGTACCTTATTGTAGTTTTGATTTGTGTTTCTCTAATGATCAGTAATGTTGTGCTATTTTTAAAATTACTATTATGCTTTAAGTTCCGGGATACATGTGCAGAACAAACAGATTTGTTACATAGGTGTATGTGCCATGGTGGTTTGCTGTCATCAACCTGTCATCTACGTTAGGTATTTCTCCTAATGTTATTCTTCTGCTAGTCCCCGACACCCTGACAGGCCCCAGTGTGTGATGTTCCCCTCCCATCAAACTACCATTGACTTTCTTCACAGATTTAGAAAAAAACTACTTTAAATTTCATATGGAACCAAAAAAGAGCTCATATAGCCAAGACAAGATTGATGGGTGCAGCAAACCACCGTGGCTGCACATGTACCTACACATTCTGCACATGTACCCCAGAACTTAAAGTATAAAAGAAATGTGGGCAAAGGACATAAATAGACACTTCTCAAAAGAAGACATACATACAACCAACACACATGAAAAGAAGCTCAATATCTGGGTTTTCTTCTAGGGTTTTTATGGTTTTAAGTCTTAAGTTTAAGTCTTTAATCCATCTTGAGTTGATTTTTGTGTAAGATGTAAAGAAGGGGTCCAGTTTCAGTTTTCTGCATATGGCTAGCCAGTTTTCCTCATTGCTTGTTTTTGTCAGGTTTGTTAAAGATCAGATGGTTGTAGATGTGTGGCATTATTTCTGAGGCTTCTGTTCTGTTCCATTTGGTTTATATATCTGTTTTGGTACTAGTACTATGCTGTTTTGGTTATTGTAGCCTTGTAGTATAGTTTGAAGTCAGGTAGCATGATGCATCCAGCTTTGTTCTTTTTGCTTAGGATTGTCTTGGCTATATAGCCTCGATTTTTGGTTTCATATGAAATTTAAAGTAGTTTTTTCTAATTCTGTGAAGAAAGTCAATGGCAGCTTGATGGAAATAGCATTGAATCGATAACCTATAAATTACTTTGAGCAGTATGGCCATTTTCACAATGTTGATTCTTCCTATCCATGAGAATGGAATGTTTTTCATTTGTTTGCATCCTCTCTTATTTCCTTGAGCAGTGGTTTGTAGTTCTCCATGAGGAGGTCCTTCACATCCCTTGTAAGTTGTATTCCTAGGTACTTTATTATCTTTGTAGCAATTGTGAATGGGAGTTCACTCCTGAGTTGGCTCTCTGTTTGTCAATTATTGGTGTATAAAAATGCTTTTGATTTTTGCACATCGATTGTGTATCCTGAGATTTGCTGAAGTTGCTTATCAGCTTAAGGAGATTTGGGAATGAGATGATGGGGTTTTCTAAATATGCCACATCATCTGCAGAGAAAATTTGGCTTCCTCTCTTCCTATTTGAATACTCTTTATTTCTTCCTCTTGCCTAATTGCCCTGGCCAGAACTTCCAATACGATGTTGAATAGGAGTGGTGATACCATTCAGGACATAGGCATGGGCAAAGACTTCATGACTAAAACACCAAAAGCAATGGCAACAAAAGCTAAAATTGACAAATGGGATCTAATTAAAGAATTTCTGCACAGCAAAAGAAACTATTATTTGAGTGAATAGGCAGCCTACAGAATGAGAGAAAAAAATTACAATCTATGTTTCTTATAAATTTGTTTTAAAAGTTCCTTGTAGACTCTGGATATTAGACCTTTTTCAGATGGATAGACTGCAAACCTTTTTTTCCCATTCTTAGGTTGTATAATCACTCTGATTATAGTTTCTTTTGCTGTGCAGAAGTTCTTTCATTTAATTAGAACCCATTTTTCAATATTGGCTTTTGTTGTAATTGCTTGTGACATTTTTGTCATGAAATCTTTGCCCATGCCTATGTACTGAATAGTATTGCCTAGATTTTCTTCTACAGTTTTTATAGTTTTGGGTTTTACAATTAAGTCTTTAATCTATGCAAAGTTAATTTTTGCCCATGGTGTAAGGAAGGAGTTCAGTTTCAGTTTTCTGCATGTCGCTAGCCAGTTCTCCCAGCACCATTTAATAAATAGGGAATCATTTCCCCATTGCTTGTTTTTGTCAGGCTTGTGGAAGATCAGATGGTTGTAGGTGTGAAGTCTTATTTCTGAGTTCTCTATTCTGTTTATTAGTTGATGTGTCTGTTTTTAATGCTGTTTTGGTTACTGTAGCCTTGTAGTATAGTTTGAAGTCAGGTAGCATGATTTGTTCTTTTTGCTTAGTATTGTCTTAGCTATTTGGACTCTTTTTTGGATCCATGAATTTTAAAACAGTTTTTTTTTCTAATTCTGTGAAGAATGTCAATGGTAGTTTAATGGTAATAGCACTGAATCTATAAATTACTTTGCACAATATGGCCATTTTCACAATATTAATTTTTCCCATACATGAGCATGAAATGTTTTTCCATTTGTTTGTGTCCTCTCTGATTTCTTTGAACAGTAGTTTGTAGTTTGCCTTGAAGAGGCCTTTCACTTCCCTTGTTAGCTATGTTCCCAGGTATTTTATTCCTTTTGTAGCAATTGTGAATGGAAGTTCATTCATGGTTTGGCTCTCTACTTGACTGCTGTTGGTGTATAGGAATGCTAATGATTTTTGCATATCAATTTTGTATCCTAAGACTTTGCTGAAGTTGCTTATAACCTTAAGAAGATTTTGGGCTGAGATAATGGGGTTTTCTAGATATAGAATCATGTCATCTTCAAACAAAGATAATTTGACTTCCTCTCTTTTTATTTATATGCTTTATTTCTTTCTCTTGCCCGATTGTCCTGGCCAGAACTTCCAATACTATGTTAAATGGGAATGGTGAGAGAGGGCATCTTTGTCTTGTGCTGCGTTTCAAGGGGAATGAGTCCCGCTTTTGCCCATTCAGTATGATATTGGCTGTGAGTTTGTCATATATGGCTCTTATTCATTTGAAGTATGTTCCTTCAACACTTAATTTATTGAGAGTCTTTAACATGAAAGGCTGTTGAATTTTATCGAAGGTCATTTCCGCATCTATTGAGATAATCATGTATTTTTTGTCTTTAGTACTGTTTATGTGATGAATTGCATTTATTGATTTGAGTATGTTGAACCAAGCTTGCACCCTGGGGATGAAGCCAACTTGATTGTGGTGGATAAACTTCTTGATGTGCTGCTGGATTTGCTTTGCCAGTATTTTTTTTGTGTGTGTTTTAGGTTTTGGGGTACATGTGAAGAACATGCAAGATTGTTGCATAAGTGCATACGTGGCAGTGTGATTTGTTGCTTTCCTCCCCTTCACCTATATGTGGCATATCTCCCCATGCTATCTCTCCCCAGCTCCCCACCCCCCACTGTCCCTCCCCTATTTCCCCCCAACAGACCCCAGTGTATAGTGCTCCCCTCCCTGTGTCCATGTGTTCTCATTGTTCAACACCCACCTATGAGTAAGAACATGCGGTGTTTGATTTTCTGTTCTTGTGTCAGTTTGCTGAGAATGATGGTTTCCAGGTTCATCCATGTCCCTACAAAGGATGCGAACTCATCGTTTTTGATGGCTGCATAATATTCCATGGTGTATATGTGCCACATTTTCCCTGTCCAGTCTATCATCGATGGGCATTTGGGTTGGTTCCAGGTCTTTGCTACTGTAAACTGTGCTGCAATGAACATTCGTGTGCATGTGTCCTTATAGTAGCATGATTTATAATCCTTTGGATATATACCCAGTAATGGGATTGCTGGGTCAAATGGAATTTCTATTTCTAGGTCCTTGAGGAATCGCCACACTGTCTTCCACAATGGTTGAACTAATTTACACTCCCACCAACAGTGTAAAAGTGTTCCTATTTCTCCACATCCTCTCCAGCATCTGTTGTCTCCAAATTTTTCAATGATCGCCATTCTAACTGGCGTGAGATAGTATCTCAATGTGGTTTTGATTTGCATTTCTCTAATGACTAGTGATGATGAGCATTTTTTCATATGTTTGTTGGCCTCATGTATGTCTTCTTTTGTAAAGTATCTGTTCATATCCCTTGCCAACTTTTGAATGGGCTTGTTTGTTTTTTCTTGTAAATCTGTTTTAGTTCATTGTAAATTCTGGATATCAGCCCTTTGTCAGATGGGTAGTCTGCAAAAATTTTTTCCCATTCTGTTGGTTGCCCATTCACTCTAATGACTGTTTCTTTTGCCGTGCAGAAGCTGTGGAGTTTGATTAGGTCCCATTTGTCTATTTTGGCTTTTGTTGCCAATGCTTTTGGTGTTTTGGTCGTGAAGTCCTTGCCTACGCCTATGTCCTGAATGGTTTTGCCTAGGTTTTCTTCTAGGGTTTTTATGGTGTTAGGTCTTATGATTAAGTCTTGAATCCATCTGGAGTTAATTTTAGTGTAAGGTGTCAGAAACGGGTCCAGTTTCTGCTTTCTACATATGGCTAGCCAGTTTTCCCAACACCATTTATTAAACAGGGAATCCTTTCTCCATTGCTTGTTTTTGTGAGGTTTATCAAAGATTGGATGGTTGTAGATATGTTGTGTTGCCTCCGAGGCCTCTGTTCTGTTCCATTGGTCTATATCTCTGTTTTGGTACCAGTACCATGCTGTTTTGATTACTGTAGCCTTGTAGTATAGTTTGATGTCTGGTAGTGTGATACCTCCCGCTTTATTCTTTTTGCTTTGCCAGTATTTTATTGAATATTTTTGCATCAATGTTCATCAAGAATATTGGCCTGAAGTTTTCTTCTTTTGTTGTATCTCTGCCAGGTTTTGGTATCAGGATGATACTGGCCTCATAGAATAAGTTAAGGAGGAGTCCTTTCTTTTCAATTGTTTGGCATAGCTTCAGTAGAAATGATACCAGCTCTTCTTTGTACCTCTGGTATAACTCAGCTGTGACTCCATCTGGTCCTGGGATTTTTTTCTTTTTTCTTTTTTTTTGGTTGGTAGGCTATTTATTATGTCTCAATTTCAGAACTCATTATTGGTCTATTCAGGGATTCAGTTGCTTTCTGGTGCAGTCTTGGGAGGATGTATGTGTCCAGGAACTTATCCATTTCTTCTAGGTTTTGTAGTTTATGTGCATTGAGGTGTTTATGGTATTCTCTGATGGTTGTTTGCATTTCTCTAAGGTCAGTGGTGATATTCCCCTTATCATTTCTGATAGTATTTATTTGATTCTTCTCTCTTTTCTTCTTTGTTAGTCTAGCTAGCAATCTATTTTACTAACTTTTTTAAAAAAAGAATCTCTTGGATTCACTGATTTTTTTTGAAGGGCTTTTCATGTCTCTATCTCCTACAGTTCCTCTCTGAGCTTGGTTATTTCTTGTCTTCTAGCTTTGTTTCTCTCTCTCTCTCTCTCTCTCTCTCTCTCTCTCTCTCTCCCCCCCCCCCCCTCGGTTCTCTGGTTCTTTTAGTTGTGATGTTAGGTTGTTAACCTGAGATCTTTTTAGCTCTTTGATGTGGGCATTTAGTGCTATAAATTTTCCTGTGAACCCTGCTTTAGCTGTGTCCCAGAGATTCTGGTATGTTGTCTCGTTGTTCTCATCAGTTTCAAAGAACTTCTTGATTTCTGCCTTAATTTCATTATTTACCCAAGAGTATTCAGGAGCAGGTTGTTCAATTTCCATGTAGTTTTGTGGTTTGACCCTCTTAAAGAAGTATCTGGCTGCTTTTTGGTAGAGCAGGTATGCTGTGTTGAGGGGGACCCTTCCTCATTTGGCCTGTTTAGATTTCCAACACAGGTAGTCTGGAAAGGCTGAGTCCACCAAACCACAGAGATGGCAGTCACCCCTCTTGGGGGGAGGTCCATCCCATGGAGAGATCAGAGCTCTGTGCATATAACCCTGGCTAGAGTGGTTGAAGCCCCTTCTGCAGGCAGACTCTGCCCAGAGATAAAGAATGGATCAGGGTCCCTTTTAAAGAAGCAGTCTGGCCACAATCTGACAAGGCAGCTGTGCTGTGTTGTAGCGGACTCTACCTTGTTTGGACCATTTAGATTCTCCGAGCCAACAGACTAGAATGGCTGAGTTGACCAAACCCCAGAGATAGTGGCCTACCCTCCCCAGGGAAACTCAGTCCCATCTCAGGCAGACTCCAGCCTGTTGCTGTTGGCTGGCTGGACTCCAAGCCAGTGGGTGTTAACTTGTGAGGTGCCGTGGAAGTGGGGACCAC
The DNA here is from genome assembly GCF_030222135.1 of Aotus nancymaae. Classification (NCBI taxonomy): domain Eukaryota; kingdom Metazoa; phylum Chordata; class Mammalia; order Primates; family Aotidae; genus Aotus; species Aotus nancymaae. The sequence goes on along the minus strand of NW_026988442.1, from coordinate 62,458,709 downwards.
AGAAATACACTGCTTGGCTCCCTGTATTCAGCCCTTTCTGGAGATATGTACAGATTGATCTGCCACCTAGCCAGGGATCCCGGAGCTGGAGTGTGTAAAACTCCTTGCCTTCTGTGTGTGCCTGAGCAGCTGCTCTGCTGAGACTCCACCAGCTCTGTGTATCAGACCCGAGGCCTTGGTGGTGTGGGCTCGTCAGAGGATCTCCTGATCTTCAGGTTGTAAAGATCTGTGGGAGAAGCATGGTTTCCCGGAGAGGGTTGCACCATCACTCATCATATCCCCTAGGTGGGGGTGGACGTGGAGTTCCCTTTGGCTTCGTGCCACTCCGAGGTGGGCCATCCCACCACTCTGGTTTTCTTTGCTCTCCATGGGTCGAGTTGTCTGCCTCATCAGTTCCAGTGTGAGAACCTGGATACTTCAGTTGAAGGTGCTGAATTCACCTGCCTCTTTCATTTCTTTCCATGTGTGCTGCAGACCCAGCAGCTTCTAATCGGCCGTCTTGGCCAAACTGTAGTGAATTTTCTCTTGCTCTACTGGGGCTTGAACTAGGAGTTCAAGTATTTGATGAGAAGTTTGAGTCTGGCATTGCTAATTCCTAGACAGACATCACTGATTGTGGTGGAAAACTGGGGGCTCAGAGGAGAGGCTGGTGAGAGGATGCCATAGTTAAACAGTGGGACCATGAAAGAAGGGAAGTTCCTCCAGTTGTGGAGGGAGGGCATGGGACAGTAGTCTGGAGGGGCTGTAAGGGATTTGCTGACCTGTGCCTAGGGTGTGATGCTGCTGGGGTACAGGATGAGAGAAATGGGGAGAATGCTACCACTAGAGAGATTCTGCACTGTCATGGAGGATAAAGATAAAGGCAAATGTTAGAGGACGATATACACAAAGAAAAGATTGATAACCAAGGAGGCTGTTTGTAATCACATGGAGGTACAGAAAGAAGCTGGAGGGGTGGTGGAGGGATCTGAAGAGGGGTGGGTTTGATCTGGAAAGCCTGAGAGTCCTGGAGCAGGTGGCAGAAGTGTTAGGGATTTTGGCAGCAAATATGGAAGAAAGGAGGAATAGGAAGGCCAATTTGACTTTCATGCAAGTAAGAAAAGAAGGACTAAGAGGCAGGATTTAAATAACGAAGATGCCTCTAGGACCTGTTCCCCATTGCCGCCCCCTTCAACTCTCACCCTCAGTTTCCCTGCAACAGAGAGGTGAGGCATCACTGTGCCAGCCTGCAGAGTGCGCTGAGGTCTCAGACTGTGTAAATACTGGAACAGATCCTGAGTGCACAGATCTCTCCTCCCTCCTTAACAGTGTTCATATTTGCTTTCCTAATCTCTTTTTTGGGGAACAAAATCTAGAATACATCCCGAGAGTGTTTGGCATTCTGGCAACCCCTTAGAGAAGATTGCAGACACTGTGGAGCAAAGAGGAGGAGCTGCCAAGTGCGCTCATCACAGGAGTGGACAATGTGAAGCACAGACTCTCAGAGCCATGAAACCTTTTCTAGAAAGAACACTTAAACTGTGCAAGGGTGGATTTTCTGTTTTTTTGGCTCCAGGGTCTAGCCCAATGCCTGTCACATAGTAAAACTTGATATTGACAGATGTTATCTGGTTGATGGAGAACTGGATCAATGCACGAACTTACCATTCTTGGAAGGTTGACTCTCAAAGCAGGCCAGCTTCTTCTGGTCCGGTTTGCCCTTCTCTTTCCCATTGTACTTTAAACACACAACTCCACAGTCTTTAAGTGCTAGACATAAAGCAATCCTATTTCTGAGACAGCTTCTGAAACAAGAAGAACTCACAGGTAAACAAGATTTTTTCTTTTTGCAAACAATGAGAAGTTCTGTCTTAGTAATAGCTGAATTTAGTAGCAAGTAAAGGATATTTATAAGGATATCTTTCTTAGAAGTGTCTCTAAACACTTTAACACATACATGGTCTTCAGAAAGTCCTTGTGCAATATATGACTTTGTAAAATAGCTGAAGGCATGCTAGAAACCATCTGCAGATGGCATTTAAAGATAAGTTGAATTTCCTTTTCACATTTCATTTAGGCTTCAGTTCTTAGCCATAGGGTAGAATTTACCTCCTCTGCTAAATAGCCATATTTTCCTTGTCATGGAATCTGAAATAAGACAGTCCTGTGTACAACGTGTAATGCAGTTTTCCTAGACTTGAATACATTTTATTTAAAATGGTATTTTTGCAGACTGTTCCCATCATTCTTATGGCTCCTAATAGCCAAGTTTAAAGGTACGCAAAGGCTATGTGAAGACCTTGTGTCACTTTACTTTGTCTTCAAAAGTGGTTTACATCAACACTTCACTAAAGTATTCTGTTCTATGTACTGGGTGAGCAGGAACCACCATTTGCTGTCAAGAAAAAAAAATCCTGATGTCACTTTGCCTTTGGCAGAGCAAGGACCATACAAAAGATTACTTCCTGTCTCTCTACTGCCTGTGCACTTTTCAGTGAAAGAAAAGCATTTTCTTCTCTGTGGCCAAGACCATGAACGCTAATAGGTGCAGCCTGTATGCACTCTATCTATCATTCCATCTATCATTCTATGCCCACTGGCTGGCCCAGCACTTGGCATATAGGCGGTTGATCTGAGGAATACTTATTTATGTTGAAGGAATGTTACTAGATCAGATTCTACCCAGGGGAGCCTTTTTGATTAATCAAGAAACTGTTTTCATTATTAGATTTGCATGAAAACTGGACTTCTCCTGAGACTTAAGTTCAAGAGAAAGAAAATCTATCCTTTCATTTATTCAGAGTCAAAGAGCCCTGCCTTGGAATAAACCGATTAAATACTGTCCTACGAAAGTGGCTTTGTTGGTTGTTACTTTGAATCATCTTGTGACTGCTAGGAAACACTAAGCCACACGTATAGAAACAGCCTAATAAGATGGATAGCAGAGGAGCAGAAAATCTGATTAGAACGACCCAGCATAATCAGAAAATAACCACATGGGCTGAACACAGGCCTGCTGTTCTCAGCTGATTGCTGCTGGGCTCTTCCCCATGGGCTTTTTCTTTTCCCCACTTAAGCTCCATTCATTCCTTCTCTCTCTCTGTCTCTCTCTCCGTCTTCTTTTCTCCCTCTCAATACCCTGGTCTTACATTTCTAACAGGGTTGGTCTGTGATAACTGTGATTTTGTTACAAGATGTAAATGCGACCCTGGCTTTGTGGCAGAGCTTAAAAAAAAGACATCTGTGTAAATATGTTTGGATTTGTAATCTTATCCATATCCCCAGCCTACAAGTTTTGGTAGGATTAACTGAAAGACTAGTGCCCAGGTAAAGTCACACTGACTAAAACCCATCTGAGCCCCTGGTGGGTTAATCAGACCCTTGTCATCAGGTTCCCAAGCATGAGAAGTGTGTTCTTTGGACGGTATTGTGGGGTGAGCGTTCTCTTTGTGCAGAGCGGGTAGCAATAACCATAGGAGAACTTCATGTCTTTCATCATTGGATTGTTTTCTGAAAGGAACCATGTGTGAAGTGATCCAGCAAAGCTGGGAAACAAACTGACCTGTGGGTTAGGCCCTGGCCAGGGATGAGGATGTATTTAACATTCTGGTAAATGCAGGAAGCCTCTAGCTGAGGCAAGTCTGTTGCCCAGGCTTCACCCAGAGGTGGTGGGGACAGGCTTGTCTGCATAGAAAGGCCTTTCCCCACATACCCCTACACCTCAGTGCATCTTCTGCTGCAACACACAAACAAGTGGGTGCTGGATTTCCTGGCAGTTAGAAGAACTTGGGTCACAAATATATCTTACTGACTTGTGGAACCTCTGTCAACACCCTTCAAGTGAAGATGAAAACTGATGCCGTGATCCAGATATATCAAGACCCTAAAGGTCCATTAATTGCAATATCCAATTAACCGAGAGTTAGTCAGGTATGGTAAAGGTCCTGGGCAACTGTCCCTTCTCTGAGGATGTGCAGATGAGCTGACTGTAGGGCATAGGTTCTAAGCTGCACATGCAGCCCTGGCCTGCCCTGCTTGTGGGAGAAAGCTTGTTGCAACTGCCAGCAGGATGCTGCCCTCCAAGGCAAACAAGACTGATGACATTTACAACTGCCACATGTACTCTGACTTAACTTAAGGGGATTTGTCTGTGTCTTTGGCCTCATGATATGTGAGGGAACTATTCAGCTTTATGAGACCCGAAGCTTACACATTTTTAGGGGTCTTCTTTAAGAAAAAGCATACAAAATTGGGTGTATGGGTTTCTAAAAAAGTTAATCATATACCTACTTTGTGACCCAGCAATTTCACTCTGACATATATCCCCAAGAAAATTTTTGTATAAGTCCACAAAAAGACTAATACAGGAACACTCACAGCAGCTTTATTCGTAATGGCCCCAAACTGCAGGAATTTTAGCTATTTGAGATTGCAGGCCATCAATTTTCCACTTTAGAGAATGGTTCTAATGCGACTCCTCTGTTTAATCAGAAATTTTTATTTTTCTTGCTCTTAGCTAGAAAAATGACCATCTGCCAATTTTATACAGTTTTTACTTGGTTTTGTTCCAGAGAATATAGCACATTCATTGTGCAAGCTGTTGATTCAGCAAGACTAACAACAACAAAAAGACAAGAAACTACTAAGGAGCTTGTATCTACTGTTTCTGTACAATCCAAATGTCCATCAACAGATGAATGCATAAACAGAAGAGATATATATTGATACAATGGCACACTACTCAGCAGTAAAAGAAAAAACAATGAATTACTGGTATATGTAATAACATGGATGAACTTTATATACAATATGCTAAGCAAAATAAGCCATGCAAATGACTCCATTTCTTTGACATTCTAAAATAGGCAAATTTAATCTCAGGCACTATTTATTAGAACGAGCAAATGATTTAAAAAAATCTGGAACTCCGGTGGGAATGCAAAATGGAACAGTCACTTTGGAAAACAATTAAGCAGTTTCTTATAAAGTTAAACACATACTTAGCCCACAACCCAGCAATCCCATTCCTTGCTATTTACCCACGTGAAACAAAACCTATGTTTATACAAAAACCCATACATAAATGATTAGAGTGTTTTTATTCATAATAACCAAAAAACTAAAATCAACCCAATGTCCCTCAACTGTGGAATGAATAACCACAGCCTAATATATCAATATAACGAAATAAAACCCAGCAATAAAAATAGATCACTGATATACACAACAACATGGGTGGAGCTTAAATCCTCCATGTTAGTAGGAAAAATCATACCCAAAGGATACATGTGAACTATTATTTAATCTCTATGATATTCTACAGAATACAAGATCAATGACTGCAAGTGGTTGGCTACAAAAGGCGTGGGGGAAATTTTGGCGGTGATGAAAATGTTCTTTTTCTTTATTGTGATGGTAGTTACGTGACTCTCTGTGAAAAATCACAGAATTGTGACCTTAACTCCATGAATGTTTCTCCTTCAGCAGAAGCTTGTATATGTTGTGAAAACCATGAGAGAAATAGCCTGGGGAGAAAAATCAGTGAATTAAACTCAGGGAACTATGCACCAGGAGACTTAGCCACAAGCATCCTTATGAAACTCTTCCATCTCTTAAAATCACAAACTCTATGACCTGGTAATACAGGTAGAAGTGTCCTTTTCTCTCTCTTGGAACCCTACTTCTCACCTTGGCAGCCTGGGCATCTGCTTATTTTCTTGACTGAGAAAGACCTGACTCTAAGGGAGAGAATTCTTTACATTAGACAAGTTAGACCAAACTGAGGTAAGAAATAGACTCAAACATTTAATCGCTCAAACAATAGAAGTTAGCTAGAATTCAGTCACATCACCTCAACAAACTAGAAGAGTGGCTGTAATATGAAGGCAGGTGCATGCCAGGAAGATGGGGAGAATGGATTTTGGGGGACAACTGGCAATAGCTTTTATGCTCTGAAACCATTTAAAATAGCAAGTGATACTTTCAACTGCTTTGCTTATCAACGGTTTGGTTTAACTACTTTTTTATTTTGTTTTGTTTTGTTTCGAGACAGGGTCTGACTCTGTTGCTCAAGCTGGAGTGCAGTAGCACAATCACAGTTTACTGCAACCTTAACCTCGTTGGCTGATGTGATCCTCCCACCTCAGCCCCATGAGTAACTGGGACTATAGACCCATGCCACCATGCTGGGCTATTTTTTTTTTTTAATAGAGATGGGATCTCACTATGTTGCCCAGGCTGGTCTTGAACTCCTGAGCTAAGCGATCCACCCACCTTGGCCTCCCAAAGTGCTGGGATTACAGGCATGAGCCACAGAGCCTGGCTACTATTTTTATCAGGGCTTTTGACCATTCATAAATCTTTTGATAGAAAGATAAAGAACAATGGCAAAGAAGATTAAAAAATCATATTAACAGAAAGTCCAATAGTGAAAGATCTTATAATTATGATTTCAATTGAAGCTGATGAATTACTTGTAGGTTTAATGATGACACCACTCTGATCATAGGTAATTGATAGGCATCAAAAATTATTAGTATAATTAAATTTGTATTTGATATAATACATAATAGGCAAATCAAGAACTACTAGGTATAGCTGCTTTTGAGTTGACCTGAACTTAGAAGGCAGGATAGATCAGAATCTTTCAGGCAGTCAGAAACTAATCAGTGAGATTTTTCTAGGCTTTGCAAATTTTTTTTAATGTCAAATGCATTTCAGTATGAGCAAGGGGGATAGTGATGGCACTGGGGAAAATGCAGTCATGAAACACCTAATGGCAAAGACATGTTCTGAGAAATGCATCATTATGTGAATTCATCACTGTAGAAACATTATAGCATGTTTTTACACAAACCTAGATTGTATGGCTTACTACACACGTAGGCTATATGGTACAGCCTATAGCTCCTAGGCTACAAACCTTTGTAGCATGTTACTATACTGAATACTGTAAGCAGTTGTGACACGGTGGTATTTCTGTATCTAAACCTAGGAAATGTACAGTAAAAATACAGAATTATCATCTTATGGGACCACTATCCTATATGCTGACCAACATTGACAACATGGTCCAGCATTGTCATGGGGCACATGAGTGTACTCCAAAGGATGAGATAGACCTAAACACTCAAGCATTACTCATGGGACAATTCTAATAATGACTACTGACAATGTGTACTGAATATGTGTATTTTACAACAAAGAGACAAACAAAACGTAGGCCATCATTAAAATGAGTACTGGAAACAAAACAGAGTATTTCCCTATCTATCTTTGTTTCAGAAATGCTGGGCTCTGTGGGAAGTGCTGGCTGTCAATTATTAAATAAGACACAAAGCTACCTGAGAAAACACGGGTAAAGACAAGTAGCTAAGCAAGGAGAGTAATATCTAGCTCTGTGAAGGTAAACTACAATATAAAAAGGACTTTTATATAAAGTAAATGCTCTTTAAAATCTCTGTTAAATAAATACATAAATTAATCAAAATATTATAGGGTATAGAACATAGGCATGTTCACCAAATGCTAGAAGTAAGGATTAAGAAGATAAATTTAGCACATTCATAAAAAAGAAAAAAGCACTTTGTGCAAGAACACTAAACCAAAGAAATAAGTTTTCTTAAAAGGCAGAACATGAAAAAATCAGTAGGACTGAGAGTGGATAAATAAATTCATGAGCAGTATATTATTAGTGGGTGACTAAGGGAAGCAAGGGATGTTTGAGTGTTAGCTTTTGAAATTGTCACTAAACTATAGTTTAACTTGGGGGAAGTTCTCCAAACTATTCTTTTCTATAAATCGTCCCTGGATGTCACTGTCAAAAAGAGGATAGGGAGATGAGCAGTATGATTTTTCTTTTACAAAAACAAGCTTTTAAAGTAAATCCAGAACAAGAACAACAACAACAACCCCGGCATTTGTTTCTGTCCGCAGCATTTTCAGATGGAGCCTGCCTGCTCGGAGATGCTGAGGAGTGCTCTGTGACTGACAGCCATTATCTAAAGACATCCATGACACAAGAAAGGCAGGGCCACTCAGGAACGGGCTCTGTGCCCATTTATACCACAAGACACAGTCCAAGGAATCATTGTGATGGAGTTTCTGCAGCCTGAAAGAGTGGGGATAACAGCTAATTAATGTCCAAAAAGTGGAAAGTGTGCTAGCTGTTTTTGGCGGCTATGTCTTCTAGAGTAGAGGCTGATAGACAAGGAAGCAGGAGGTAGATAGAAACGAGCAACAAAGAGCACCTGGAGCCACTCCCAGAATCCAAAGCTTTCGTGTCAGAGAGCTAGCCTCTTGGGGAAAAGTGTTGTCATCTCCTACAAACAGAAAAAAGCACGTAGGTCCATAGGAGCTCATGTGGCCTTATGCCAGACGACCACAGCCAGAGGAAGTCTGGGTGGCATCCTGGAAAGGCCAGGGTGGGACTGTGAAACAAAGGAATCACCCAGGCCCACGTGCACAGCTCTGGTGACATCCTTTGAAGCCTGGTTGCTGTTCTGAGATTTCCTTTTTGATCTCTTCTTTGAAAAGTCTGGTGCCGGAAACACAAATCTCTTGAGCTGGGTTATCATACCACTTATCCAGTTCCTCTTCCAGGCAACTTGTTTGAGGACAAAAATGTCAGAGACGACTACCAGCAGGCTGACTTCTGGGCCTTCCTGACACGAGTGATGCTGTATCACTTGGGTATAAGCGTGGCTTGGATGCTATTTCATAAGGACAAAATGTACTTTTCTTCTCCCTGCTCTGGGCTCATTGTTGTTTGCTCTCTGCCTTTCTCCCTACACACCTGTCTCTCTCTCTCTCCTTCTCCCATGCCCTCCCTCTCTCTATTGCTCTCCCACCCAAGACATTTTTCATTCTAAAAAATGTAGCAACACATTTATTACCCCTGGGTAACTCCACAGACAATCAAGAAAATGCATTTCAGCATGATGAAGTGTCATGCACAATGAACATATAGCAAAATAAATTACCCTATAAACGAAGAAAAACATTTCACCAATGCACAGTGCAGGAATATCTGAAGGTAACAATTTACTTCAATTAACAACTATTTGGAAAAAAAATAAAACAACAACCCTAAGTCAGAACCTGACATTTATAAAGACTTGTTCGGGGAAATTATTTAGCCAGTGAGTTTATTAAGATGGAAGGCAGGCTGCCAGCACGGAAGCCTACCCATCCTTCTTGTCACGTAGTCTTATGAGACCCCCCAGGCCTGGGTTGATGCCCTCTGACCTCTCATTACCCACGCGCATAACTTTATTTTGCATCTGCTGCATTGTTTTGGGACTGCCATTTCATGCACCTGCAACTGTGGCTAGGTTGCAAGCTTCTTGAGGAACAGGCAGGACCTCAGTCAATTGAACTCTGCTGGCACAGAGCTCCCAGCATGATGGACAATTAATACGTGATTGACAAGTGCACGAATAATTGATATCAACTCCAAAGATCTTGATTGATTTCTGCAAGATGGCAGGGTGCAAAAACTAGTGTATGGCTTCATGTTCTCTTGAGATCCAAGAAATATGGGTCAGGCCAACTGGTCTGCAAGAGCAACTACCACCATAGATTGTCTTTAGGTGGCCTCTAGGCCAACGTCACACAGGGTAGGACTCAGCAGCAACCTTTTACTATGGGTTCATGCACCATTATTGTAGCATTGGCTCACCTTCAAGTCTTTGCTTGTATCACCGTCTCAATGAGGCCTCCTTTGACCACCCATTTACAGTTGCACCTGCCCCACCACACATCGGCACTAAGTTCAACAGCATTAAGAACTAATTCAGTAGAATTAGTTCTTACCTATTCTCCTGACTCCTCTGCCTCTGTCCTCCATTTTCCTCTCTAGCTCTTATCTCCTTAATGTATTACATAATTTATTTATTCATCCTGTTTATTGTTTACTGTTTCTCTTTCCCACTAGAATGTAAGCTCCCCTATGTGCTTGGCACATAGTAGGTGCTCAATAAATACATGCTGAATTAATGTATACTACATTATGACACTGGCCAAGAGATATAAACTGTGGCCTAAAGCAATGGGGTTTTATCTATGCCCTTGGAAAATAGAGTTCCGCTGAGATACTTCTGGCTGCAGGACACTGAGAAGGAGGTCAAATAGGCAGGGCTCAGGGGACCCTCCTTCTATGTAGCCACTTTTGTCTGTTTTTTTTTTTTTTTTTTTTTTTGAGACGGAGTTTCGCTCTTGATACCCAGTCTGGAGTGCAATGGCGCGATCTCGGCTCACCGCAACCTCCGCCTCCTGGGTTCAGGCAATTCTCCTGCCTCAGCCTCCTGAGTAGCTGGGATTACAGGCACGCGCCACCATGCCCAGCTAATTTTTTGTATTAGTAGAGACGGGGTTTCACTATGTTGACCAGGATGGTCTCGATCTCTTGACCTCGTGATCCACCCGCCTCGGCCTCCCAAAGTGCTGGGATTACAGGCTTGAGCCACCGCGCCCGGCCTGTCTGTTTTTTATTTTACAGTTTTATTAAGTATTTCTTTTGAGAAAGCAATTCTGCTTCTCTAAAGAAAACATGTTCAAAACCTGCTGATGTATAGCAAAATATACATTGTTCTGTATTTGAATAAAAATGTACCACGGAGGATCTTTATTTTATTACCTATATTCTGAACCTTATGTAAAAGTAGAATTAGTTCTTATCTATTGCTTATCACGGTGTACCACAATTTGCCTAATCTTTTCTACTTAAAATGTTTGGATCCATGGACCAAAGATGAGCTCATCACGTGAGAACTTGTTAGAAATGCCAAGTCGTAAGCCCCACTCCAGATTCACTGAGTTAGAATTTATATTTCAACAAGATCCCCAGTTGATTCGGAGCCACTTCTAAGGACCATGTCTTTAGTGCTATAATTTCTTCCTTTTTCTAGAGTTCTGTGAACCCATTGGGAAGCCAGACTTCACTGTGCCATCTTTCTTTGGGGTGGATTTAAAGCACAGGACTGCTGACAAAGTTGGGTAGATAGAGTGGGCAAAGAAGTGGGAGGCGGTATGTGTGGACACCCCACACTTGAGATAATTAAACTTGAACAGCTGACTGCATGCCTGGGACTGGATTATTTGGCTAAAGAACAGAGTGAGAGCTCAAATAATTGAAATATACTATATTCCCTGAACTTCATTTCAGTCAATACTTTCAACATCTTCCTGTAATAAATCTTCTACCATTGCTGCTAGCAAGAGGTAAAATGAATGGAATTAAGTTTCAGCTCCTTTCCCTGCTACTTTGCCAAGTGGAAGTACTAATAAGGGATGACATATCTGGAAAGTAGGCAGCAGAAAAACGAAGAGGAGAAAAAGAGGAAGGGAAGTGGAGGCTCTATACAATCCCAAAACGTTATTACCAAGCTACGGCCTCTGAAAAATTAAGGACTCACTGCACATCAATTTGAAAGTATGCACACACTCTGTAAGTCAAACTTTATTAATTATGCTTGGAAAAAGAAGTTTAGTCAGGTAGCCTAGCTTTTACCCATAGTATATTTTTAAGTTACCTGCAATCAAATTGAGAGATACTTTAATATTTCTTGAGCAATTGCAAGAGATCCTATAAATACCTTTCAGTTTCATGTTATCTTCCCTGTAACTTAGGGTTGTGGTTCTTGATGAATGATTTGGCATGTTCCTATATGACTTTGATCATATCAGTTACCAGCACTGTAGCAGGATACTTATGTGGCTTAGCTCTGAAACTGCCCATTAAGAGATGAATAAAAAATCAGCAACATTACCCACATCATTAGTTTATGTAATAAAAAGTGATTAACTATAGCTAGCTTTCAAATGCATGTAAAATAGATCTAGCTGAAAGTATAAATTTTCATAATGTTTATGTTCTGCTTGGATGGAATTACCTTAAATAACAGAAAATCACCATCCTACCTCACTGATAATGGTCAACACTGAAGTCATTACTGGATTATGACAATTTTGAAAAATGGTTGGATGAAGCTCTATTTATATTGCTAATATTGTTACACTTCTAGTTGGTTAAACCCTCCAGAACTGACCACTTATATCTTCAGGAAAAAGAAATGAGAGCATGAACTTTTAGGTATTGGAATATGTGAAACTTTTAGGTATTGGAATATGTGAAGCTTTTAGGTATTGGAATATGTGAAACTTTTAGGTATTGGAATATGGGATATGTGGAAAAGGAAAAGATGAACTTATTATTTAAAAAATATACACGGTTGGCCGGGCACTGTGGCTCATGTCTGTGATCCCAGGACTTTGGGAGACCAAGGCAGGTGGATCACCAAAGTTCAGCAGTTTGAGACCATCCTGGGCAACATGGTGAAACCCCTGTCTCCACTAAAATACAAAAATTAACCAGGCATGGTGGCATGCACCTGTAATCCCAGCTACTCAGGGAGGCTGAGTCAGGAGAATTGCTTGAACCTAGGAGGCGGAGGTTACAGTGAGCCTAGTTTGTGCCACTGCACTCCAGCCTGGGTGACAGAGTGAGACTCCGTCTCAAAAAAAAAAAAAAAAAGAAAAAGAAATATACATACATGGTTTTGCACTACCAAAAAATTTGATGAGTCAAATGTGTGTGTTTACCTTCTCTGTTTTTAGAGAGTAGCAGAAACTATGGGCATTCCCAGCTCATGTCCACATACCTGGACTTCTTTGGGTGGAAGTTCTAGGGAGGGAGAAGCCAGGGTACTATGGGTTTGGAAACTTCATCTCTGGAACACCCTTCAGGTGGGTGAGTCATGTCTTATTAGTAAAGCTACTTGGAAGGCCACCAAGTCTCAGGTTCCCTTATCAGCATCAGGTACTTCTTTTAACATTTCCAAACAGTGTTTAACAGCACTCAACATTGGTCACGCCTCCTCATTAAAAGATTGTGTCTGGATTTGAGGTTTAGAATTGAATCTCTTCATGAAACATTTTTGCCATGGAATACTATGAAATTTTCACAACGGACATTTTTCTGTCTTTATCCTTACTGAGTTCTCAGCAGCACTCGAACCACCCTTCCTTGCTGGTCACTCCTTTCTCTTTGAAACACCCTCTTACCTTGATTCCTGTGACACTGGATTATGCTGATGTTCCTTCTACTTCCATGAAGAATACTTCTTTCTCTCATTTGGTAGCTCATTCTCCTCAATATGACCATTAAGTACAGATGTCCTATAAGTTCACTGTGGCCATCAGTCTTAAATTGGTCTTCCTTGCTTCTTGCTCTATTCTCTCTTCCTAACCAATCTCATTCACTCTGAGGGTTCGATGACCATCCATATGATGACCCCTACACTACCATCTTCAGCTCAGAACTACTCCACCACCAACCTCATCCAACTTAGTAGTAGTATCTCCCACCAGGATTATTTTGATTGAACCCTCTCCACATTATTCTCCACACTATGGCCAGAGTGATTGTTGAAAATTCAAATCTGACTAGGATGCTCCTTGCCGAAAGCTTCATATTGTTGTTAGGTGAACCCTGCCTTAGCCCTGCCTACAAAGGTTGCGGGAACTCACCTCCGAGGACTCATCAGGTGTCACCTTGTCCCCTGACATACCTCTGGGCCCTGCCACATTGGCCTTATATTTTAGATATCCACGTGTTCTAGGCTCCTTCTTTCCACAGGCCTTTTTTTCCAAATAGTTCTTCTTTCTGGAATCTTGTTTTCTCCCTTGTTGCCTTTCTCTAGCAATTTTCAAGATTTATCTTGGCTTAGTCTCTTCTCTTTGCACTTTCTCTCTCAGAGTTTTAGTTTTATCAACTTCCGTGTTTCCAATAATCATTTCTGTGCAGACAATACTCAAATCTACCTATTTTCTAATTTTTATATTTTTCTCATTTAGAACCACCTGCATTTGAAGAGCTACCTCTTTTAAAACTGCAGATGAATATTTTCAGTAATATTTCTATCTAAATGCTTTATAAATGCCTTAATTTAATATGTCTCAAATTCTTCTTTTTCCTAAATCTGCTCCTTCTTGTGCTCACTGTATTCTGTAATGGTATCACCAGTCTTATAAAGTCCCCTCTTTTTAAAATAACATCTTCATTGAGATGTAATTCACATACCATGAAATATATTTATATTTATGTGAATATAAATACCCTTGAAAATGTATAAGCCAGTGGATTTTGGTAGATTCAAAGAATTGTGCAATCATTACTAATATCTAATTTTAGAAAGTTATCATTATCTCACAAAGGAACCCCAAATACATTAGCAGTTATTTCTCACCTCTCTCTCCTCCAAATACCTGGAAACCACTAATCTACTTTCTCTTTCTATGGATTTGCCTATGACAGACACTTCATATAAATAGAATCAAAGAATATGTAGCTTTTCGGGTCAGGCTTCTTTCACGTAGCATAATGTTTTCAAGGTTCGTCCATGTTGTAGCATGAATTAATACTTTATTCCTTTTAAAAGCTGATTAATATTCCATTCTAAGGATATACCATATTTTCTTTACCCAGTCATCAGTTGCTGCCACTTAGGGATTTTAAGAATTATGCTGCTGTAAATATTCCTACAGAGGTTTTTGTGTGGACACATGTTTTTCATTCTTGTGTATATCCCTGAGAGTGGAATTGCTGGGTCTTGTGTTCACTCTATGTTTGACTTTTTGAGGAACTGCCAAACAGCTTTCCACAGTGGTGCACCATTTTACATTCTCCTCAGTGGTGTATGAGGGTTTCAATTTCTAGACATCCTTTCCAATAAGGTCACTCACTTTCGAAGCCATAGTCATGTTTGGATGTAGAAACAAAGGAGGAGTAGCTAGTTAGCTGCCTCATCTCAGACTTCCTGGATGGGTATTAGGGGCCCTCCATAGTATAGCTCTTGCCTAATGTTTTGGTCTTAACTCCATCTACTCTGGTGTAAAAGTTGAGCTATTAGTAAGGCCTTTCCTGAATAATCAAAATCACATCCCAAATTGAAACCAGGTGAACTATGCTAATCCTTTCCAATACTTCCATAGCACATCCATTTGTATTACAGTAAAAGTCTTAGAACAATGTGCACGTTCTAGAGCAATACACACAGCAGGTGCACAAGAAGGCATCCAACAAGGAACTTTTTGAATGAATTTTAAAAGTGTATGAATAACTATTCATTTTCTTACCTCTTTCCATATATTCATTGAATTCATTCAGCACCACTTTAAGGCAGTAAAGTTCCTGAGGGACAGGGCTGTGTCTCGGACATCTTTGAATCTTTATCAGGTAACACATGACCTGACATATACTAAGTTTTCAATAAATATTTGTTGAATGAATGAATGGATGAATCAACCAATCAAAACCACACTGCACTGTGCCCTGGTCTTTGAACATGCTCTGAACTTCCCTACCACCTTGCCTTTGATAACAGTGTTCCACTTCCTGAAATGCCTTCTCTCTCCAAAGACCCATTTCTAAAAGCTTCCTCCATTGTGGCTTTCTTCCCGCTTAGTCCAGTGAGAAATAGTCTCACTCACTACTCTTGTAGCACTTTTTTTAGTACCTCCCTCATGGCAAATCCTAGCCTGCTTTCCCTTATAGATGTTTCTGAAGTCCTCTTATTCAACACTGCCCCGGCCTAGCCCCTCCCTCAGTTATGATCCACCAAAGAGGAGGGAATAGATGTTATTATTCCAGGCAGAATGCTTTACACATAAGTAAATAGTTAAGGACTGAATCATGGAGTAGAACACTGATTTTTAACTGAGGGGAAAACTCAGAAGATACAGTAGAAATCCTGCTTTTCCCTCCTTGAGTTTTCTCATTTCAGTATATGGCACAATTAAGCCAAAATCTGGGGATAATATTTGATTTTTCTATTTTTCTTATCCATACATCCAATCTACTAACAAATTGTATTGATTTACTCCAAGGTAGATCCTGAGCCCATTCATTTTTTTAAATCACCTTGGCTACCACCCTCATCCAGGCTGCCAGAACTTCTCTCCCAGCTACCGCAACAGCTTTGCAATTGGTCTCTTTACTTTCATTCTTGCATCTATACAAAATTAAATTTATGTTCAAATGTATACATTAAAAAATACACAGCAGACTTTTGGCTGTCTGTTGTACTTAGGTTAAATCTAAACTCCTGTGTGTGGCTGTCCCTCTCTTCTCTAGAAGCTTGTGCCTCGCATTCTCCTCCTTCTCACCTTCTGCCAACAACCCTGACCCGGAATACCAGGGAGGAGTTACATTTTACTTCCCATTCTGCTACTAGAAATAACTTTGGACAAGTCTCTTTACCTCTGGGGCTTAATCTCTTATCTCTAAGATGAAGGGTATAGACTAAAGGCTCATAAATGCTTTTTCAAATTTAGTTGTCTTCTGAGTTCTTGAAGTCACTTGTCTCAATAGCCAGCATGGATTATTAGTAGGAATCATTTTAAAAACTGCTAGGCAATGCTATATCATAATAATTTATTATGCTCAAGTTTTTTGACATAATATTTTAAGACTTATTTTGTATTCCTTTTATCCAATACCACCCATGCTTAGCCCTTTCTGCAGATGTAATATATGAAAGAAGAGGGAATACATATTATTATTCCTAACGGAATGCTTTACACATAAGTAATTACTTAAGAAATAAATCAGGAAATGGTATATAAAACAAATACATCTTTTGAGACCAGGAAGATGAAAACAAGTGCTTCATAAAGTATATAAGTGGCTGAATTATTCTTTCTTTTTAGTAAATGAAGGTTTCTGACAGTCCCTAAAGTGACTGCTGCTACTTCATACATGCCATGCTGATTTATTCTGTTCACATATTACTTTACTAGAATGTGTATAGTTTTTTCCTCTTATTAAAAATATTTTCTGTTGGGTAGGATGTGTATTAGTTTTCTGCTGCTGCTTTAACAAATTGCCACGCACCTGGTGGTTTAAAACTACACAGATTATGTGACTTAGTGTTCCGGAGGTCAGAATATTGACATTAGTGTTCTTGGGCGAATATCAAGGTGTCCCTGGGCTGGTTCCTCCGGCTTTGGAAAACCATTGTTCCTTTGCCCTTTCCAATTTCTAGAGGTTGACGACAGTCCTAGCTTCAAGACCCCTTCCCTCTTCAGAGCCAGCAATGGAAGGTTGAGTTTTGTTGACCATATATCATCTGACAGAATCTTTGCTGTCTCCTTCTTATGATTTAACTGAACCACCAAGATACCATCTCCTTTTTTTTTTTTTTGACAGAGTCTTGATCTGTCGCCCAGGCTGGAGTGCAGTGGCATGATCTCGGTTTACTATAATTTCTGCCTCCTGGATTCAAGCAATTCTCCTGACTCAACCTCCTGAGTGGCTGGGACTAACAGCATGCACCTCCAAGCCCATCTGATTTTTGTAATTTTAGTAGAGACGGGATTTCACTTTATTTTCCAGGCTAGTCTCAAACTCCTGACCTCAGGTGATCCTCTGCCTCGGCCTCTCAAACTGTGGGGATTACAGGCATGAGCCACCGCGCCTGGCTGATAATCTCCTTATTTTAAGTCAGTTGTCTAGTTACCTGCCCAAGACAAATGAGATAAATTTTAGTTTGGGCTGGAATAGATCACAAAATCATCACAAAAATGATGAAGCTCAATACTTTTCTTTTAGACAGGTATAACCTGAAGCCCAAGAGAGGTCACACAATTTTCCCAAAGATACCTGTGAAGTACCCAGGACTGAAACCTAAACTTTCCAACTTTCAACCCAGTGTTCTTGTCAATACAGTACCCACGAAAACTGTTCCTTTGCCTCTGTTCAGTTCTTAGCCCCTACCATTGTATTTTTATGCTTGACAGTCAAATCTTGGTTTCATTTATGTTGTAGCCCATTATTTAAAGCAGTATTAATGTATTCATGCAAAGAGTTTACAAATCTTTTCTTGATTTATTCAGTGAAGTTATTCACTGAATCAATCACTCAAAACAAAATTCAAAAATTCCCTGGTTCTTGGGCATGCTCTGAAATGTAGGACCTTTTAATAAGTGTAGGGCCCCTGTCATGTATATACTAATGGGCTAGTTTAGGAAGATGATGTGAATAAATGTGCAATGCCATATCTTTGGTAATTCGGGACAAGACAAAAATAAGGAGCCACGTAATAAATCAAGGCAATGTGGGATTAGTTGCCAAATGAAATGATGCAATAAATGTTGATAATAAAGTTCAGAGCAGAAGAGAACAAAAAAGACTGTTTAGACATGATGAACTGGATCTTTCTTGCTGAAAAGGAAAGAGATAAAAAATGCCAAAGGAGAGGATGGAATGCGCTAAGAAAAGAAATAGGATGAGAAAAGAACTGGAAGTAAAACCTAACATGTTGTTCATAAATACAGTAAGAAAACTGTCCAGCCTGGAGGAAGAGATTAGCATCAGGGAACGATGGATGACAAAGTTGAATGGAGAGCATAGAACAGTTAGTGAAGATCTTTATGCTGTAGTTTGCTTTTACAAGAGTCAAGAAATGCTTGTCTCTGTCCATTTTTGCAATGATTTTCGATTTTTATCCAGCGAAAGCAAAATATCTTACTTTCATTGAGAAATTTCAGAACAACTCTTTGTTTTTGGCAAAATTATACACAGAGACACAAAACTATCTACTATTAAAAGAGCACCAAAAATAAAACTATGCACTATATATATTTTGTCTAAGTGCCAACAGAATTGAGAAATGAGGAGTGGGGATAATGTATCCTGTATCTTTAGGGACACTCTTCTGAGACAGCTCAACTCATGCCTCCTAAATTCATGGAATCAGCAAGTCTGGAATCCTACTTTGTACCAAGTGTTGTACTAAGAGGAGGGATTGTTCGGGCTGGGAAAAATTACCTGCAGAGATTGAGGAGTAAGAGTGTACCTGATGGATAAGGTGGCAGGAAGGGGGGCATTCCAAGTAAAGGGGAGCAGATATGCCAAGGAAAAGCTTTGAGGTTAGAATAATTAAATTGGCAATGCCAGCATGCAGGGTGCCTGGAGACTATTAGAAGATGAAACTGAAAGTAGGAGGGAGGGAGATGATGAAGGACCTTATACACCACGCTAATTACTTGGAATGTGAAAGCAGTGATTTCTTTTTTGCTCTTTAAAAATGTTTTAATTGATAAGCTTCTGTATACTTATGGTTTGCAACCATATGTATATGATTAGGGTTTTATATTATACTCATGGTTAGCAACCATATGATATTTTAGTAGATATTTACATTGTGGAATGGATAAATAAAGCAAATTATCATGTGTATTATCTCACATAGTTTATTTGGAATGAGAACATTTAAAATCTACTCTCTTAGTAATTTTCAAGAATATAATACATTTTATTAACTATAGTTACCACAATACACAATAGGTATCTTACACTTATTTCTCCTGTCTAACTGAAAGTGTGTATTCCTTGACCAGCATCTCCTCGACTGTTCCCTGCCCTTAGCCTCTGGTAATCACTGTTCTACTCTCTGTTATAAATTTGACCTTTTTTAGACTCCACTTATAAATGAGATTACGTACTATTTATCTTTCTGTGCCAGACTTATTTCACTTAAAATAATGCTCCCCAGGTTTATCCATGTTTTTGCCAATGGCAGAATTTCCTTATTTTTAAGGCTGAATAGTATTCCTTTGTGTATATATATACCATATTTTCTTTATTAGTTTATTTGTTGGTGGACACTTAGTTAATTCCATATCTTGTACATTGTAAATAATGCCAAAATGAATATAGGGGTACAGATATCTCTTCATCATATTGATTCCAATTCTTCTGACTGTGTACCCAGAAGTGGAATTGCTGAATCCTATGGTAGTTCTATTTTTCATTTTTAGAGAAAATTCCATATTGTTTTCTGTAATGGCTGTAGTAATTCACATTCCCATCAACCATGTGTAATGGCTCCCTTTTCTCCATATTCTTGCCAACACTTGATATCTTTCTTTTTTTTTTTTTTTGACAAATGCCATTCTGACAAGTGAGAGGTTTTCATTTGCATTTCCCTGGACTCCTGATGTCGAGCATTTTTTTATATACCTGTTGGCTATTCATTTGTTTGCTTTCTTCTTTTTTTTCTACTCTTATTGTAGGTCCAGGAGTTACAAGTGCAAGTTGGTAACATGAATAAAATGTGTGTCATGGAGGCTTGACCCTGTCACCAAGGTAGTGAGCATAGTACCTGACAGGCAGCCTTCCAAGCCACCCCCCTGCTCCCCTCCCACCTCAAGCAGTCCTCAGTATCTTTTGTTCCCATCTTATGTTCATGTGTATTTAATATTCAGCTCCCACTTACAAGTGAGAACATGTGGTATTTGGTTTTCTGTTCCTGCATTAGTTCACTTAGGATAGAGGCCTCTAGCTAAATCCATGTTGCTGCAGGGGACATGATTTCATCCTTTTTTTATGGCTGCATAGGATTCCATGGTGTATGTGTACCACATTTTCTTTAATCAGTCCATCGGTGGGCACTGATGGGCATCTTGGTTGATTTCATGTCGTTGTTGTTATGAATAGCACTGCAGTGAATACAGGAGTACATGTGTCTTTTAGATAGCATGATTTATTTTCCTTTGAGTATGCATCCAATAGTGGGATTGCTGGGTTGAATGGTAGTTCTGTCTTTAGTTCTTTGCGAAATCTTCACACTGCTTTCCACAGTGGCCAAACTAATTTCATTCCCACCAGCAATGTGTAAATGTTCCCTTTTCTCTGCAACTGTGCCAGCATCTGTTATTTTTTGACTTTTTAATAATAGCCATTCTGACCAGTGTGAGATAGTATCTCATGGTGGTTTTGATTTGCATTTCTCTAATGATTAGTAATGATGAATATTTTTTCACATACTTGTTGGTTGCATGTATGTCTCCTTTTGAGAAGTGTCTGTTTATGACTTTTGTAGGGTGGTGATTTCTACATAGATTCTATGGAGTTCTGGAAGTTCCCTTACTAAGGGGGCACAGTGTAGTGTTATGGGGATCTGTGCAAGGTTGTGGGGAAATAGAAGAGGCTTCTGACACTCTCCCCCTGCTCAACCAATGCTTAATGTAAGAATTTTTATTTGCTTATGTTCTAACATAAGTATGTAAACAAGTTTTCAGGCCAAAATGATTACAAATCACTGGAGGAAAAAGGAAGCTGTAAGATTTTGAAAAAGACAAAATAAGGTGCTATTTGAGAAAACTACTCTGAATTCCAGAATAGAGTTATTAGTCTCCAATTTTAAGTGGCTGTGCCCCAAAGTATATTGGATTGGATTGGTTGTTGTCAGCTGGCACCATTAGCTCCAGTATCTTCTGAGGCTGGGAAATACATTTCTTGGAATTGCCTTCTCAGTAGAGTAATGGAGAGGAATTTGGGAAATTTGAGAAGGTAGAGGTGAAGCAAAAAGCATCACATGCAGAAGGTCCTGGGAACCCCAGGGATGGTCCCACACAGCAGTTTTCTGCAAATTCTGTAGGAGCTCCAACTTCGCTCTTTTTATTTATGGTCAGATCTTCTGCTTCTCAGACTTCCCTGCGAATTCCAACTCTCCATTAACATTTCTACCTCAAGCTGCAGTTGTTAGCGTTTCTCCAGTCCCGATTCTCTCCTTCCAGACCCACTTGTGCTTTCCAGCTTCTCTCACATGCAGGTAAGCTGTAATTCTTCAATGACTCCTCAAATGCTTGTAGCATCCTTTATCTTGACAGTACACAGGACAATACATGTATGTGTCAAATAATTCATTGAACGGGGAAGATCATCTTAGAACTTCTATTTAATTTCATCGTTTAATCTGTCCATTTAAACTTTTTAAATGTGTATAGACATCTTACTATATACTTATAATAATCAAAGAGTGTACATATAAAGAAATCAATGTGCATGTATGGATGTGTGTGCTCAATTTTTTTCATTCAAAGGGGTGTGAAGTTTTAAAAGTTTGGAGAACACTGGTAGAAAAATGACCTTGGGAGGGAGGACAAAACTGAAGGCAAAACGTTCCGTCAGTAGAGGCTGTTACAGAAGGAGAGCAGAGGAGAATTTATGAGCATCTGAAGTAAGGCAGTGGCAGGGACAGTCCTGATTACAGTGGCATTTAGGATGTAAAATAAATAGGAAGCAGCAGCTGATAGATCACCTTTGAGGAGTCAGAGAGAAGGACACTTCACACAACTCCTATGCTCGCCGTTTAGCTGCTCCCATTCACAGAGCAAAGGTCGCTGAGTTTTGTTTGTTCTTCTCAGTTCAACAGTTTGGAAAAGCAGCCAATCCACCAAAACCAAATAAGGTTTATCTCAGAAATGTAAGGGATGATATGAGAAAAACACTCTCTTAAATCTATTTTACAAGAACTTTAAAAGAAAATGAATATAGGAGCAAAGGCTAATTTTCCACCCATATTTTATCTTGGCTTTTTAGCTTGGCTTGGCCCAGAAATGGCTCACATCACCACTGCCACTTTAAAAAAACAAAACAAAACAAAACAAAACAAATCAAATCACAGAAAACTCTTTCCCCTCCTATCAGTGGGATGTAGACACCAGTAAGGACTTAAGAGCTAATACAGACACAAGGTGGAAGGAGTCTGGGCCCCTGAATTACCTTCTGGAGGGGAGCCGCCTGCCTTCCTGTTATATGACTGAGAAGTAAGACTTTCATCATGTTGGACACCAAAATGCATGTCAGCCCAAGTCAATATAGTAGTTTAGTCTACCTTAAATATTACAGGGATTATTATAATAGGAGCCCCAAAGTATGCAATAATTGTAAATAATCATTGCTGATACGAATTTGTGGAAAACAGATTAGTTACTTTCTTAACACAGGGTTCTTGGACCTCTGGGGCATCCATGCATAGAATAAAATTTGGTTGGAAAGAAAATTATATTTTTATTTTGGTATTTCTTTCCATTATGAACATAGGCAACAAATCAAGTGTTATTAGAAGTTCTTGTGACTTGTCACCAATAAAAAAACACAGATTTTTTCCCTATCATATTACAGTTATTGCAGCTATCTCATAAGATCATTTCTCCTTATCACTAATTCAGAATTATAGCAGCATTCGAGTGCTGTTCGATTTTGTAATTTAATGCATTAATAAAAAGTATGTATGTCACAAATTTTTTAAATATTTTGATAAATGCGTTTCAAAATAATTGAGTTTTTAATAACTATATGTATTTTATACATTTAAAAACGTTATTCTGAAAAGCAACCCATGGCATAAAAATGGCTAAGAGCCCCTGAAAGATATTTCTTCAGCATAGCAATGAATAGCTTATGTAATCAAAAGTGTTGCTGCTTCCAAATTTTCTATTTCTAGTTTGAATAATAAGATGTGATAATAAAAAAACAGAATTACAACAGTTAAAAAACTCATGGTATTTCTTAAGTACCAGAATAATATTGAACAATTTGTAATAATATAATATGATAAAATGAAAAAAACCCAAACCTGGGCATATCTGTGTATGTTCGGACATATGCACATGCATGTTTGTAATCTTTTTTACTGCGGACAACCATAGCCATTATACCTATTAAGACTTCTTCTGGGATGTTTCCTTCTAATTCATTCATACAATCATTTCATAAATAGTAGAATTCAATTTAAGGTATTTACAATATTCTTGAGCTTCACCAAATCACATAAGCAGGTGCTAACAGCCCCTTGATTTAGGAATCATGCTGGGGATTGCAATACTAAAATTTTGAATTTCATCTAAATTTTATCAGTCTAAAAATATACTAGTGTACTTTTTCTAAATCCAGAATTCAAAGGCTTCTTGAACTTTTAGTTTTCAAACGTAGCAGAACATACTCTGAGCACCTGCCATATAAAGATTTGTATTATCAAGCCTTTTCACTTATGACTTTGGGATACCTAAAAAAAAATCACTTATCAAAACCACTTTAAATCATGTCCAATCACTTCCGTATAATCAACAGCCCCTCTCTTCAATAAAATATTCTAACTCCATTTACAAAAGTGAGAAGCTTGATCAGTGGTTTTCACAAAGCAGTAGGACATGAAAGACTGGAACTTTCATATCAAAAAGTCCTGAGTTCGTATTCCTAGTGCATTATTTAGAAACGTTGTGAGCTTAAATAATTTACTTACTTTTTTCTGAGTTTCTATTTTCTCCTCAGGAAATGGAGATACCATCACGATTCCATACTGTTATTATGACTACTAAATGAGATACAGTACTTCTGTAAATTTTAACAGTTAATGCATGTGAAAAAATAGCTAATTTCCAATCTCCTACTGACTCATAAATGGAATCATCACAATAGATGTGAACAAACAGTTTGACCTTTGCGAAGACCTAACACAATCTCTATGGAGGGAACTATTTTGCACTAAAGTAGCACTTTTTAAAAACTTGGTTTTATAAACACAGAGTATCTGTCACTATAAATACTGATACTTTTAAGGCCTTTATTCTCTCACGGTGTACGTATGTAGGTTTTTAAACTATTGAGGTGGAATTCTGTTGGATACAGTGTTTGCATGTTGGGTTTTGAGGTACTGCACACTTTGCCAACAGGAAACCATTTCAGATGCCAATAAAAACTTTCCAAAATACATCTCTGGGCATGTAATGGCTGCTGAAGTCTAAAGCAGTGGATTCTGTGATTACTTAACGCGCTATCTGTGTATGAACAGCTAGTAGGAGTGCTCCATTTATTTGTTTTGGATGTGATGAATTATTTGTGATGGTATTATTTTTCCTTTTCCAAAGTTGCGGTGAGATTAAATACTAAAGTGTTCTGCCAAATACATGTCCTCTTGAAGATGTTTGTATTAAAATTTTAGAAAAATATATGTTGGGATATTTTTTACTGTTTAGATGTCCACAAAATTTGTACACATTCAAAGATCAGATAATAACAGCTAAAATTTACTGACCTCTTCCACAGGAGTAGTAAGAAATGGCTTGCATATGTCATCCCTCCTAAACCTTAAACCTTCTCATGAGATGAGTATTATCAGAAGTGGAACTTGCCCAAGGTCAGAAAACCTGTAAATGGCACAACTGAGATCCAAACTCTGGAGTTTTTTCCAAACTCCAGTCTCTTAACCACGATGCTGTACAGCTCTTTGATTTTGAACGAGTATCTGGATAACTGAACTAGTCGTGATATTTCATGCATGTTGTAATATTGAGAAATTTCAGAATCCTAAAACAGTTGTTAAAGATTGGAACTTAAAAATGAGCATGAAAATAATATAAGTGACCTGATTTCCTAGAACCAAATGGAAATTAAAATAGTACATGATCATGTAGCAAATTGCTAGCATATATCAGAGAACAAAAGATAAGCAGAGCATAATTACTGAGAGGTTTGATGACAAAGTCTGTGAAAATTATTTTCAATGGGTCTGAAAATCTTTATTGTGTTGATTCCACCCCTACCACACCCTCTCTCCTGGGCTGTGGAAAATCAGTGGGTTAAACTCTACCATCAAATTCAGTAATGGAGTTTTAAGTATTCAAGTTGAGTGAAGTATGCATGTCATGCCATTTTATATCCTCTATCCTGACTACTCTCTGAATTCTAGGCTCCCAACTCAAAGTATATGCAGATTTTCACCAGCACTTTAACTTAACCACATAAATTTAAGAGGGCTATGTGCTGCAGAGAAACTAATACTTGGTAATGAGACCACCAGGCTAGCCATTAGACTCCAAGGCCCAACTGCTTGTGTTCCAGTCCTGGCTCTGCCATTCAATAGCCATGCAACTTCAAACACATCATCTGGTCTCTCTCTGCTTCAGGTTTCTGATCCATAAAATAGAAATAATAATAAGTATTTATAATAAGTATTATATTTCCATTGTTATGGATTTTATGCATTATATATTTTATGCATTATATTACTTCCATTGTTATGGGTTGTTATGAAGATTATATGCATTATATATAAAGCACTTAGATAAGTGCTAGGCACAGTAAGCACCATGAAAATGTTGGCTGTTATTATTATTACCAGTGCTGTTATTGTTATTCTTTTAATTATCCATGTTGAAAACTGCAGTCTTTTGTTTGGATTGCTGCAAGTGAGATTTGACAGCAAGAGCTAGGGAGTAGTCAGTCCCTGCTTTCATTTCTCCTTTGGAAAATGTATTTCATTCTCACAGCCACCACCCTAATCTAGGCCTCTATTACCTTTGATTTGTCCCATTACAATAGAAGTATTTTTGTTGCCAGTTGCTTTTTGCCTACAATTTATATCCTATACCACCAGGAGATCTATCTTTCCAAAAGTTGATTTCACTGAATTATTCTCCTACTTGAAAACTTTCAATGTTTAATGCCATATCATATATGATGAATTTCTTATTCTGGAACTAAAAAGTCCTTCAATCTAGCCCCAACCTGTCTTTCTAGCCTCATTCCCCAAGTCCTTACAGTCACAGAAATGCTAGGTAAACCAGTCCACTCTCTGATTTGTGTTCTTCTCACATTCCTAGCTCCTGGAATATCCTCTGCTCACTATTCAAATCCCACCTGCCTTTCAAGGGCCAGCTCAGATTTCCTCTCCTCCAAGAGTCTCTAGACATGCCAGAGGACATGGAACAGACATAAAGGACGTCAGAATCAAACATCAAACCACTAATTCAGAGTGGATGTATACTGGGTATGATTAAGTAAAAAGCAAGGGAAAGGTGTAGATTTTGAGAAACACTCTTTGAACCATGAAATTTTTAAAAGATTTAAATTATTTTTATACAGTGTTAGTTCATTTGGGCTGGTATAACAGAATACCACAGACTGGGTAATTTATAGTTAAAGGTAAACTTGAACAATATGGGTTTGAACCGCCCGGGTCCACTCATACTCAGATTTCATTCTCCCTCTGCCACCCCAGAGACAGCAAGAACAACCCCTCCTCTGCCTCCTCCTTCTGAGCCTTCTCAACATGAAGACAATCAGGATGAAGACCTTTATGAGGATCTCCTTCCACTTAATAAAGAGTAAATATATTTTCTCCTCTTCATGATTTTTAAAAATATTTTCAAGGAGAACTCCAAACCACTCCTCAAGGAAATAAGAAAGGACTCAAACAGATGGAAAAACATTCCATGATTATGGTTAGGAAGAATCAATATCGTGAAAATTACCATACTGCCCAAAGTAATTTATACATTCAATGCTATCCCCATCAAGCTACCAATGACTTTCTTCACAGAATTGGAAAAATCCACCTTTAACTTCATATGGAACCAAAAAGGAGCCCACATAGCCAAGACAATCCTAAGCCAAAAGAAAAAACAAACAAAAAAAAGCTGGAGGCATCATACTACTTGACTTCAAACTGTATTACAAGGCTACTGTAATCAAAACAGCATGGTACTGGTACCAAAACAGTTATATAGGGCAATGGAATTGAACAGAGGCCTCAGAAAGAATGCCGTACAACTACAACCATCTGATCTTTGACAGGCCTGAGTAAAACAAGCAACATGGAAAGGATTCCCTGTGTAAGAAATGGTGTTGAGAAAACTGGTTAGCCATATGCAGAAAGCTGAAACTGGATCCCTTTCTTACATCTTATATAAAAATTAACTCTAGATGGATTAAATATTTAAACATTGGGCCTAATACCATAAAAACTCTAGAAGAAAACCTAGGCAATACCATTCAGGACATAGGCATGGGCAAGGACTTCATGACTAAAACACCAAAAACAATGACAACAAAAGCCAAAATAGACAAATGGGATCTAATTAAACTTAAGAGTTTCTGCACAGCAAAAGGAACTATCAATAGAGTGAACTGGCAACCAACAGAATGGGAAAAAGTTTTTGACATCTACCCATCTGAGAAAGGGCTAATATCCAGAATCTACAGAGAACTCAAACAAATTTACAAGAAGAAAACAAACAAAC
The DNA here is from genome assembly GCF_030222135.1 of Aotus nancymaae. Lineage (NCBI taxonomy): Eukaryota > Metazoa > Chordata > Mammalia > Primates > Aotidae > Aotus > Aotus nancymaae. Next base: position 62,430,863 of record NW_026988442.1, on the reverse strand, counting down.
AAAATATACAAGTGTCTGTTCATATCCTTTGCCCACTTTTTGATGTTTTTTTCTTGTAAATTTGTTTAAGAAAACAAATTAAATTTGTTTACAAGAAAAAACATCAAAAAGTGGGCAAAGGATATGAACAGACACTTTTCAAAAGAAGACGTTTATGCAGCCAGGAAACATATGAAAAAAAGCTCATCATCACTGTTTATTAGAGAAATGCAAATCAAAACCACACTGAGATACCACCTCATGCCAGTTAGAATGGAGATCATTAAAAAATCAGGAGACAACAGATTCTGGAGAGGATGTGGAGCAGATTCTGGAGAGGATGTGGAGACACAGGAATGCTTTTACACTATTGGTGAGGGTGTAAATTAATTCAACCATTGTGGAAGACAGTGTGGCAATTCCTCAAGGATCTAGAAATAGAAATACCATTTGACCCAGCAATCCCATTACTGGGTATATACCCGAAGGATTATAAATCATTCCATTATAAAGACACATGCACGTGTATGTTTAGTGCAGCACTGTTTACAATAGCAAAGACTTGAAACCAACCCAAATGCCCATAGGTGATAGACTGGATAAAGCAAATGTGGCACATATACACCATGGAATACTATGCAGCCATAGAAAAGGATGAGTTCATGTCCTTTGCAGGGACATGGATGAAAATGGAAATCATCTTTCTCAGCAAACTGACACAAGAACAGAAAATCAAACACCGCATGTTCTTACCCATAAGTGGGTGTTGAACACTGAGAACACAAGTACACAGGGAGGGGAACATCACATACTGGGACCTGGTGGATGGGAAGCTAGGGGAGGGATAGCAGGGGGTGGGGGGATGGGGCAGGGATAGCAAAATACCTAATGTAGATAATGGGGTGATAGATGAAGCAAACCACCACCATGGCACTTGTGTACCTACGTAACAAACCTGCACGATCTGCACGTGTACCCCAGAACTTAAAGTATAATACATTTTTAAAAAAGGAATACAGAATGTAATACATATAACATACAAAATATGTTAACTACTCATGTTGTCAACAAGGCTTCCAGTCAACAGTAGGCTATCAGTAGTTCAGTTTCTGGGGAGTCAAAAGTTCTATGTGGATTTTTGACTCGGGGTTGGGTGGTCGGCACCCCAATGCCCCTCTTGTTCAAGGGTCAACTGTAATAGAAATTTATTTCTCACTGTTCAGGGTGCCAGCAGATGGGATGTGTGGTCAGGCCTCTCTCTCTGCTTCCAAGATGGTGCCTTGTTGCTGCACCCTCTGGAGGGATGAACAGTGTCCTGTGGCACTGGGAGGGAAGGGTAGAAGGGCCAAGGCACTCTCTGAAACCTCTTCAAAGGGCATTGATCCCATTCAAAAGGTGGAGTCCTCATAACTTAATCACTTTCCCAAAGGCCCCACCTCTGAATATTACCACCTTGGTGTTTAAGTTCCCAAATGTAAATTTTGGAGGGACACATACATTAAAACCATACAGTGATGGCAGACAATGACGGAAGTAGCAAAGGGCTTGCTGTAATCTATTTTAATAAGTAGATGGCATTGTGTACAATAGAATGCCTGACAAATTAATAGCCCCATCATCTCAATCGTCTATGCTGCTATAGTGTGACAGATGCATTCCTAGGAAATCTTGCATGATAAAAAAATTTAATAGACAAAACAGGAGTTTCAAATTCATACCATTATTGTTTTTGAAGGAATTTCAATAATAAAGGTGCTTTCTTATACCCATAAGTGTATAACTATGAAACCTAAACGTCAATGAGCAAATACAGTATTTTATCATGTCAAAAGGCCTTTCTGTATTAGTTTTGGCACCACCACTAGCCAGAACTTCTTGCCATTTCTATGATCACTGATATCTTAAATGGAGCAGAGCTGTTCAAATAAAGAAACAGTACAATGAGTTTCCCTTTTCATAGTGGAGAAGCTTCCTAATTAAGACTGCAAATACGTGATTATGTAATGCAAATTGATGAAATTATAAAAGTCTGTGATGTAATTAAAAATTCTTTTTTCATAACAAATAAAATGTTAATTTCAAAGTCATTTACCTGAATCACCAGAAATTGGCAATTAGACAAGAAGTGGTTCATGGACTAAGACCCAGGAAACTTATATTCGAATGCAACCTTGGGCAAATCATTAAACTTTCTGAGGCTTGAGTTTTCTCATCTAAAAAATAAAGGGCAGGTCTAGACAATTTCTAAGACCTCTCCCAAATCAATATTTTTATGCTCTTTTATTTTTCTTGTCTACAAGGCTATCATTTGTGTAAAGTTCTGTTACTTACTTACCTTGACCTTGAAGTTCAATGTGTCTATTCCCATATAATTTATTTTTCAAATAATTAGCATATAATTTCTTAATATTATAATAATTATAAATTTTGAATTTTACTATTCACAAGACACTTTGGATTTTGCCATGGTCTGTTATACATACTGCATAGTAACATGAAAACATTGAACTGGATCATTTTTTCATGCATTTTCTCTGCATTTCACATACTGTGTTTTTAATGACTCTGTAAAACCATAATACATTACTACACTTCTGAAGTTCAAGTAGTTTACCCTTACTACTTTTTTGCTTTCATAATATGTCAGAACCACAGGAATGAGAGGAACTAAATAATTGCTTAACAACTAAAAATTAATTTTAAATCTCAGATCATGTCAGATCTTTCGAGTAAACACAGTGCTCTCTGAGTATTCCAGGATTTCTTGACTGCTTTGCTGGTGAGAGAAAATTTGACCATCTCACACCAGGTCTTTTTGCTGCTTCTTTCCTTATTTCCCTACGTGCCTAGGAGTGCTCCCTATCTTTCTTCTGATTCAAGACACCAAATTGTATTGTGATGGACTGATCTTTTCCAGACACTCACAATTTAAAAAATGATAAAAATTACATGTATAACTATTGAATAACATGACACTGCATCGGGCATCCATTTTCTATTTTAAAGATAATACAATTAGTTTCACAGCCCAAGTAATGGCATCTATTAACATAGCACTAGAAAAAATGCTGTTGAAGTAATTATCAATGTACAGAAACTTTTCTTTCTAAATAGTTTACATTCCAAACATGCAGAATTGATAAGGCAGTTTTTTTTTTAATAAATAGATCAGAAGCCCCTAATTCTTTGCCAAACTAGAAGTCTCCAATTTCAAGAATTTTAAGGTAATTAAATGGTGCCACCTATTGGCCAATTTATCACACTGCAGCCTATCTTTTTAAACATAGATGATGTTCAATAAAGTTGGCAAAGTTCTAAGTGCAAAATTAGAGGTTCTTATCCATTTGAGATAGTCACATTTGTGAACGAATTTTAATGCAATATTTTAAATGTAATAACATATCTCAAATATATAGCTATTTTATTGTTAGAAGGTTTTTCCACAAGGGCTCTGTGTATGTATAAATATATGTATAGAAATACATATATGTGCTTATGAAAAGGACACTCATTGGAGCATTCCGTTATTTTTTTCACTCTGAAATGGAGGGGCATACTGGAAAAGCTGACAGCTAAAGGCAGTCCTGGACTTACAATAGCTCCTCCTGCTGGTTGGGACTAAACTGTCCAGTACCCACAACACTGGGGATCCAGTATTTGAAATGACTGTAATATTTCTTTTTTTCATACAACTTATGGAATTAGTTAATCTCAGTGATAGTCAATTATCTTTCATAATATGGTATCAGAAAAGGGGTTATCATATTAGGCTTCTACAGTCTTTAACTTGCTGGTGAAAATAAACATCACTTTAAAATGAAAACCAGAATTAATTCGAGAAGCAGGTCACAAGTTCTGATAGCCCTAAACAGTAAACTGCTTCTTTTTTGCTTTATTGTGACTCCCTTAATTTGTTGGGAGGAATATTAGTTGTATCTCTATTTTAGGTTTCTTGACCAACTTGCAGGTTTTTTTTTTTCAATATGGTAAAATATTTTTTGTTTCTTAGAGATACTGTTTGAATTAACATAGACTTTTGGCTTACCTACATAAAACTACACTGTAGGTTAACCTACATTTGACTATGAAAAAAAACTGTAGCATAAATAGAGAGCAATCTAGAAGCCAAGTGCTCATCCATTTGAGATTAATTGCCACTTCAGATCACTAATTCATGCTCCAGTGTCCCAGGAGAGTTAAATTTATTTCCCATGAGTGACCACTTGACTCAGAAGGTATTTCAACTCATCCAGGTTTCATACAGGACAAATCTTATTACTGTAACTTAGTTATACTGTCATAAACATAGTTTTTTCCTTTCTCTTTCTCAGCTTGTTTACTTAGTACCAGAAGAAAATCTTCTTTGTGACCACTGGTGAGTTAACTCAGTTTGAATGGCCACAAATCCAGCAACTGACAACATTGTGTGACACTGAAAATGGAAGTTCATATTATTTAAAATAACTTTAAACAAGGGCAAATGAAGTCACATTCACTGTAAGAAAACAAGGAATAGACCTCATGTCCTTCTGAAATCAAAAAGAGATGTGAAAAATAAAATTCTTATAAAAATATTATTGTTGATTTCAATGCTGAGGATCTAATTTACAAATTTAAAGCAAACAGGAGCGAGACAATAGCAATTAATGAACAGTAACCATGAGCCTTTAAAGGCAACAACCTGAAATTATAAACTGATGATGAGCCATGGAGGCACTATTTAACCCAGAAAGTGCTGATTTTCTAGGGCACTCAAAGCTTGTACACCTTTTGACTTTAGTATTGGTATTTAAAAGAAAAAATATGAATCCCTCTAGAATTTTACCATTAAAAATAACTGCCATTTGATAGCATTGTTGTCATTCACATAGAGTCACAAGATTCATTCAGCAAATACAAAAAGGAAGCCACTAAGATAAATTTGAATTTCAGATAAAAAATATTTTTTTAGTACTATTTAGTATTTGGGAGACAGGCAGTGTGTTTCTTTAAATATAGTATCACAATTGTGCTGAATAAATAGTGCCACAATTGTAAAACAGGTTAAACTAGTCTGAAACTATAGTCATGCCTCTTAACTACAGGGATATGTTCTGAGAAATGTGTAGTTAGGAGACTTCATCATTGTGTGAATATCATAGAGTATACACAAACCTAGATTGTATAACCTGCTACATACCTGGGTTCTAATGGTACATGCTATTGCTCCTAGGCTAAAAACCTATACAGCAATTTAATAACAAAATCTTTATACTAGAAGATGTAAGAAGTTGTAACTTAAACATAATCCTATCTACATAAAATTAAAGCAATCAGAGCCTCTATTTTTATATAGAACAGTAAGATCAAAGCAGATTATAGCATTGCAACCTTGTTTAGCTTCTTTTCATTTTAAGGAAACAAAGTTAGTGACTATGCCATTTTATATAAATACTCTGTACCCAAAATGCAACATTTCATGAAATAACTGAAACAGTGAAAAAACTGTTAGCTTGATAAAGGGAAATCTACATGGGTGACTCAATGTTAGAAACCCTAAGAATGATTTAACTATCCAAGGATTGAGGTTCTAGAAAAACTCCAAAAGCTCTTGGCAAAAATGATCATACTATAAAGAATGTAAAACATGTCTAATAACAATATTAGTAAGAAAAATAGAATGGGTGCAGTGGCTTACGCCTGTAATCCCAGCACTTTCGGAGGCCGAGGCAGTCAGATCATGAGGTCAGGAGTTTGAGACCAGCCTGGCCAATATGGTGAAACCCCATCTCTACTAAAAATACAAAAATTAGCTGGGCACGGTGGTGCATGCCTGTAGTCCCAGCTACTTGGGAGGCAGAGGTTGCAGTAAGCCAAGATCATGCCACTGCACTCCAGCCTGGGTTACAGATTGTGATTCCGTCTCAAAAACAAAAACCAGAAAACAAAAAACAAAACAAAAAAGAAAGAAAAAGAAAATGCTTTGCAACCTTGTTTTATATAATGTAAGTATTAATGTATAGTTAAAACTATAACTAAACATTTAAAAACAGTAATTTTGCTTCAAAATTTCATTTACCTATAAATTTTAGTTCCTTTTTAAAAACTGGATTCAGTTGAAGGGCCTGTTGCTAGCATTGTTTATCTTTGAATAGGTTCTCCCAGTATTTTAAAGGTGAATTTGATTGTATTTTAAAAACTTTTTATTAGCACATACTATATATACAAAGAAGTTCACATAAGTTTGCACAGCTAAATTCATCGTGTAGTCAATACTCAAATTTGGAAAAACAAAGTAGAACACAAAACATTACCAACATTCCAGAATCCTGTTTGTCCTTCCTTCCAGTCAATTCTTCCTTTCCCGAGGGTACGCACTATCCTGACTTCTAGCAGCATAGTTTTGTTTTCGTATTTCATATGACTAGAATATCATAGTATGTACCCTTGTATCTGGCTTCTTTGATATATTATTACTTTCATCCATTTTGCTGCTAGTCATAAAGCATGTATTCTCATTATTATATAGCATCCCATTACGTGAATGTGACACAACTAATATATAAATTGACAAAAAAAAAATTCTAGTGTGCATTTGAGTAGTTTCTTACTTTTGGTTATTTAGCAACAGTATTTACTTTTACATGACTAAACATCTTTCGGTGAATACACACACACACACACAAACGCACACACACACACAAACGCACACACATTTCTGGTTGGTCTATACCTCAGAGCGAAATTGCCAGGTTCTGGGGTGTATTAAGAAGTCAGTTTTTCAAAGTATTTATACCACTTTACACTCCCATCAACAGAATTTTAAGTTGTTCTACATCTATACTATAACTTGGTGTGTCTATATTTTCATTTTTCATTCCGGGAGACATGTCGTGGTATGGCATTGTAGGTTTAATTTACATTTCTGATGATTAATTCAGTATGGCACTTTACCATGTTTACTGACCCTTTGAGTATCTTTCTTTGTAAACGTCTATCTTTATTTTTCTGCTATTTGCTCACTGATTTTAGGAGTCTTTGTATATTTTGAATACAAGCTCTTTATTGGATATGTATATTGCTGAATTGTTGGATATATATCTTTAACTCTGTTAGCTGCCTTCTTTTTCATGATGTCTTTTAATAAATTAAGAGTTTTAGTTTTAATATGATCCAGTTCATCACTTTTCCCTTTGTATATGTTTTGTTCTCTTTAAAAAAATCTTTGTCTACTCCAAAACACAAATAATTTTTTTTTCCTAGAAGCTTTATTTAACCTTTCACATTTAGACTTGGAATCAATTTACAAGTAATCTTGATGTATGTGTCATGTAAAAGTAAAAAGATTTTTTTATATGGATATCCAATTGACCCAGCAATATATACTGAAAAGATCATTCCTTTCTCACTGCACTGCAGTGTCACCTTTGTCATCAATCGACAACTTATGTGCTTTTTATAGTAGTGACATGGTTTTAACTGATAATTTCCAGTAAGGAATGGAAGTCAAATGCTCAGTCTCAAAAAAAAAAAAAAAAAAAAAGTCAAAGCCTTAATTTAAATCTATATAATTAAGTTATAGTTTACATGTATTCTGAGAGGGCAAGGAAACCCTATGAAAAAGTTTAAAATATCCGTTAGTAATGAGAGGATAAGAGGAAAGTTATTGCTGCATATTAAACACTGTGTGTAAGTTTAGTAGGAAATTGGGTCCCTACTTTCCAAGTATGGGAGGCAAGAATCAAGACAGAGAATACCAAGGAACTATGTACAAAATTGTGTGGTATAGACCAAGTTCTATACAAATTAAGGAAAAGGCCAGTGAAGGATAGAAGAGCCAGGAAATGTTTCATAGAGGAAGCTGGACTCAAATCCTTGAATTGATTTAGGCCTGATTAGGTCACTCTTAATGCAAAATATTAGAGCCTTCATTTTTGTTTTCTGTAGCTCCTTAATATATTAAATCCATTATCAAATCCTGCTCTTATTTCCTTAGAGGCCTCTAATCCACCAACTATTACTGAGTTTTAGAACAGACCAGAGGTTCTAACACTGGCTGCGCACTGAAACACCTGGGGAGTCCTTAAAAAGTACTGACGTCCAAACCTCATCAGACTAACGATATCAGTCTGTGGGTGTGGGGCCACATCGTCAGTATTAAATGCCCTTAGGGGATCTAAATGTACTGCTAAAGTTGAGGATTTTGAATCAGCGGTTCTCAACCCTGGTGATAGACTTGTCAGATAAAATTCAGAACACCTGTTGAAGTTTTGACTTCCAATAAGCAAGTATTTTGTCTCATAGGAGAAATGTAGCAATAATTAAAGACATTTTTGTCATAACCATGGATTGCTGTTGGTATTTTAGTAAGCAGAAACTAGGGAATGCAGCTAAACAACCTACAATGTCTAGGACAGCCCAAACTACAAAGGTCTGGTTCAAGACGTCAACAGCGCAGAAAAGTGGATAAACTCTGCTTGGGAGCAACAACAGTCACAAGGAGAAAATAGAGTTGGAACTAAAAAGAGAGATTTCTTTAAATGTAAGGACTAGATTGATATTACAAGTAACAGAAGCCCAAGAAAGACATGAAGGTTTAAAACTTGAAGCTAGAGAACCATTGTTCAAAGTCTAGCATTCTATAATTGGATTTTTAGATACATGTTTCAGTACATTTTCAAAGAAACTCAGAGCAGATACAGTTGAATTAGAATTCCTAAGTTTATGAAGTGGCAGCAGTATTAGTTGACCTGAAAGTTCTTTCAGTTTAAATTCTGCAACTCTTTGATATTTTTAATCACTTAATACACTTCTTGATTATGACCATGAAGAGTGAATATAGAAAAGAAATATATATAAATAATGGAGTCACGCCAAGTCCCACTGCTGGGTCTTAACACTAGCTGTGTGACCTGATGCATGCCCGTTTCCCATTTTGACTACTACAAAATGAGGAATGTGGATCACATGATCTGAAAGATCTCTTTCAGCATTTAATTTCTATGTGCTTGATAATTTTCATCAATGTAACCAACACCCAAGAACAAAAAAGTTCTAAGTTCTTGGGAAAACATAAATTTCACGACAAACTTTTTTTTCAGTGACAGATCTAATGTTAACTTCAATGGCTCAGTCTTATTTTAAAAGGTAGCAAATTTATGTTTAAGATACCTAATTTTACAAATTCTTTCTTGTCCACAATGTCCTGATCAAGTGAACAAAGTTACTTGAGGTGCTTTTTCTGTGGTACAGAATAGTCAACCACTTTGTATTATTATCCTTCAGTAAGAGTTCCTTGGGTTATAGTTCTAAAATCTGAATCTTGACGTAATACTTCAGAAAAAAAAGGTTTTAATTAATAGTTACTGCTGATCATGCTATTTGTTCTGGAAATCTTGTTAAAAAGCAAGTTGATAAGAGTCTCACCACCATGTACCCTATCTCAGTACAACAGAATGCACAGACTTAGCTACCTATAGGGAATAAGTATCATTTTCAATCAGTAAGTGACACTTTGTAATTGTTAAAGCAAATGTTGAAATTTCAAGGAAACTTGGCTTGAAGAATGGTGCAAGATAGGAAATGCCTGAATAAGCAAAATACACATCAGAAATAATGAGAGTGGTGCAAGGTACTTGACCAAATTCTGTATTGTATAAAGCTGTCCTCTGCACTGTGGGATGTTCAGCACTAACCCTGTCCTCTACTTACTAAGTTCCATAGCACAACTACCCCACATCTCTCCAAATGGAAAATAAAAAATGTCTCCTGACATTGCTAAATTTCCCAAGTGGCAAAGCTGCCCCAATTCAGAAGCAATGAGAAGGCAAAAACTATGCAAACAAGTTTGATACCATACATGATAACAGGAGCTAATTTCACAATGTTGAGTAAAAGAAGCCAGACACTAAAGTGAACATACAGTTTCATGCATATGTGTGTGTACATATACATATGTGCATATCTATATATAAAGCATCAAAACAGGCAAAACCAACCTCTACTAAGGAAATCTGGACAGTGGTTACTCATGGGAAGGGCAAGGGCTGGAAGCATGTAAGTACCTAGATGGGAGCAGGATGTGTTTGAGGTAGTCTGTTTTTTGATCTGGGTGCTGGTTACATAGAGAAAAATTTATCGAGCACATATGACGTGTGTGTGTGTATACATATGTGTGTGTATATATATGTGTGTATATATATACATATATGTATACACACACACACACACATTCAATAAATGTCTTCTAAATGCTGTGGCAATCACTATACTTCATCATTCCGTAATGAATGACAACTTTCTAGCTCTAGATCATAAGCAACACCTATTATCAAATGACAAGTTAACTAAGCTGAGAGTTTTAAAGTTTCATTAAAAAGTTATCTCTGTAGTCCTTTTCAAAATAGGCATTTCATTAAAGAAAAAAAAACAAAAAATCTATTTCAATTCATTTTGTGGAAATTACTTTTACTCCTGAGATCTGCCTATTTCTATTTGCAAAAGCTTCACAAATGAAAGATAATTTTTCTAAAGTTTACAATGCTGTAAAAACAAGCTTGGTCTCAAATGAGGCATTCTGTAAAGTACTACAGTTTCCACCCATTGCTAAAATTGAAAAAATATAATTTGGCAGTTGAGGCATGGTTTTTTCTGAAAATAAAATATGTTTATCCCAACTCAAGCGTTAAGAGAGAATTACCTTTTTAGTAGATATAAGGGCAAGACTCATGTGCGTTTAAGGATCTATTATCCTTATTCTTCTTTTCCTGAACATAAATTATTTCAAAGTAATACCCAGACTGGTACCACAACACTTAATAGACAATAAAGGTAAAATTAGAAAAAGTAAAGTCTACAATGAATCTAAAATTCTCAATTGCATTATTAAAAAGAACTTTAAAAGACAAATATAGAAATTTCTTAAGAATCAATAATGGCATTTTTAAAATATTGTAATGAAAAGACACATTACTGTAACCAAATTTGTGATTTATTTTTGGAAGAAAATAATTAAAACTGTGCCTTTTTCCAATAAAGGGGAAAAATAACAATAACAGATCACAACCTGGTTACAAGCTAATTACCACATCCCATACAATGTGGATATCCAATGATATAATAATCAACATTTGCAATTTTAAAATCCCAAATCACTTGCCAATGCTGTAAATTAATAAATGCTGAAATAAATACTTAGAAATAAGTATATTTTAAAAACTTCAGTTTGACAGTGTTTTAGATCAACCCAAATATTACATACAAACAGTACAGCAAATAAATGGATATTTCTGCTAATTTCCACTTAATTTCTTCATAATATGGCTCTCTGGTGTTGCATTAGTGAAGATACTTCCCACAAATACATGAGTACCCCAGAGACTGTGACGAATCACTTTACAGCATCCAAGGTCATCAACAGAGAATCCTAAATGTCGGTAACGTTCATCGGTTTCAAAAAGAGTGTTGTTTGTATATGGTCCAAAAAACTGAGAAAATAAAAATGAAATATTTTCATTAGTAAGAAAGACATTTTAGAAATAACTTTTAGGTAAACATGAACACCTATCTACTTTAATACTCCAACTATTTAAAAAACTAAGTAAAAAGTCACATGCAAATTTAAACTGCCTTAACACTCCTTTCTCCCAATTCCTATGCATTCTGGAAATGTAAAATGATCTAGCAAATTTCATGTTACCTAGAATCAAATATTGCACATTCTTTAAAGATGGAGTAAACCTTAGATAATTATCTATAGTTCACCATAATTTTCAAGACAAGAAAGCTAAAGCCCAAGCAAAAGTTTTCCATTTCTCGATTATATCTTATTTGACTTTGAGAAGAAATGGTATATATTCCTATCTTAAGATTCAAATAATGATTTGATTACTACTTGTAACTGAAAGATAGATCCAGAATTTAAAAGGTGACTACAGTGGTAGTTCAGTTATTTTCTTTAAAGTATAACCTTATAAATGTTAATTTCCAAAAATCTACGGGTATAAATATTTGTTTTTACCAGTTGTATTTTACTCAATTAATTCTAAGAATAATTATTTCTTCCTTACAGAAATTAGACTGTACCAATTTATAATTTTCAACTTATAAAAAGTAAACACACTATTTCAATGCAAATCAAATATATATCTACTAGTGAGAACAGAAAGTAAAAACTATTCATTTTAATTTAAAAAATTAAAATAAAGGAGAAACTTAACTGTAAGTGATAGAGGTATCTGAAAAGTTGTGAATTCAACTGACTCACAGTAGTATTTCTTTGGGTAAAATTGTGAGATTTTTAAAAAGTCTTAAATAATCTATTACCAAAGTTATAAACAAACTTTATAATAAAAATCATCTCTATATAATCTGATTTTCAAATGCTAATTACTTACTGCCAAACCAGATGATGGGTCAATAAAGTCAGCCCAATATCCCTCAGCTCGAAGAGCAAAGCAAATTTCCTTAGCACCACTGATGAACTACAATGAAAGTCACAAATAATATGCTTAAGATAGCATTACTACAGATCATTTTATTTTTTAATAAAATTTTAAGTGACTATCTTGTTTTAGAAAAGAACTCAAACAAGATTTATAAAAAATAAAAACCAATGGCAAATTAGACTGTAAAGGCATAAGATTTTCACCATTCAGAAGATTAATGGTTAATAACACTTCAATTTCTTTTAAAAAGACTAAATTCTATAATTCTTCTGAAGTCTTTCTTACTTTATGAACCTCTTCTAATCAGTTCTGTGCTACTAACTTCTGAATCTGCCATAACTTATCAACTATGGCTGCTATTTTGTATTATTATGGTGCTAACAGAAATAGGTAAAGGAAAATAAAATACTCTTAGTGAAAAGATCTAAAACATTTATTAGTTTAAATCAAAGTTGCTTAAAAACATTTACTTGTTTGTCCTTCAAAATACATATGTCTACTCACATAATTATGAATTAATTCTGAAAAGGCGCATATAACAGAACCTGGTAAATGGTGTACAGAGTTAAACATGGTACTTGCTTTTTATCATATACTCTTCTATATCTTTTGTATAGTGTACAATTGCTACTACCATGTGCATTTATAAAAATTTTGGTCTTATTTTATAAGGTGTTTTATTAGCTTTATCAGAAGTCTAAAAGATAGTAAGAAGTATTAAGATCAGACTACAATGTTGAAATAAAGAAGAGACCATGAATGTTTAAAAATAAGGGCACACAGCTACTCAGGAGGCTAAGGCAGGAAAACTGCTTGAACCTGGGAGGCGGAGGTAGCAGTGGGCTGAGATTGCAGCACTGCACTCCAGCCTGGGTGACAGAGCATGACTCTGTCTTAAAAAAAAAAAAACAAAAAAAAAACCAAAACAAAACCCTAAAACAAGGGCACAGTTCCACTTCTAGCCATAACAGAGTAATAAATACTGAACTCACCATCCTGTTGTAAAACTATAAAACTGATCAAATACACATGGCAACTATTTTTAGACCCTGAACAACAGGTGAGACAAGACTATAATCTTTGAGAGAAGGGAAACAACTGAAGTAATCCCTATTTTTGCTCCAGCTTTCTGTCTGTGGGCATTTGCCTGCCACAGGGCAAAGAACGGGAGCCCAAGCAAAGTGATGGTGTCACTGAGCTGAGGAGGTGGAAAGCAAGACTTCTAAACAGCTGAGGCACCTGGGATTTGTAGGGCAAGGTATTAGAAAACAAAGAGACACATAAAATGGGCTCCTGAATTAGTCTGCAGAGCTATTCACCCTACTTTCTTAGCTAAGGGCTGAGCTGTGTAGTCATGAGGCAAGATTCCAAGAGGCCTAGCAGAGAGTGCCAGCTGTGGGGCTGAGAGTTGAGCTGTGATACCAGGTGTCGCGCAGTGCTGCGACACATGGATTTCCGACCCACTCGGAATGAAAAGACCTTACTGACCACCTCTGGTATTCAGCTAAGCTCTCCAAAAGTTCAAGCCTTACAAATCAAGACTATATCATAATTCAGAGATTAATAAGCTATAGCCCAAGGGCCAAATCTGTTCTGATGCCTATTTGGATAAACAGTTTTACTGGACACAGCCATGGCAATTCATTTACATATTGTCTACAGCTGCTTAACAACACAAGGGTAGAGCTGGGCAGTTGAGACCCTAGAGCCTATAGAAGCTAAAATATTACTATTTGGCCCTTGATAAACAAGTTTTATGGAAGCTCATTGCTTTGGACTAGCCTCCTGCACTAGGTCCCAGGAGAGACCAACCCAGAATGGAGTCACTCATACTAGGTACTGCCTAATCCAACTGAATTCTAAAACAGACTAGTTTTCAAACAAACAAACAATAAAAAACCCAGGAGATTCACAGCAACCAATCGGAATGGGCCTAGTTTACCTGAGCCAGCATAAGAAAGCCACCTCTGTTTTAACCTTATAAGGAAAGTAACTTTGAAAGGAAAAATCTGCTTCTTTTTCTTTATTTCTGCTTTCTCCAGTTCTTTACCATCAATAAAGCCAACCTCTTCTGCTTTTGTAACACTCAATCTATTTTACAGAATGAAGTGTTGCTTGATTCTAGAATTTCAAATAAAAACCAATTAGATCTTTAAACTAAATTGGTTGTAATTTGTCTTTTGACACCCTTTACAGAAATAGTTGATCTATGATAACTTGTTTTCTCTCAATACTTTCTTGTAAACAATAAACATTAAGATAATACTGTATTCTTTAGATTATCTTCCATATTTATTGCTGTATTTTATTAATCCTAATTCTTAAAAATAGAAAAACTACTGAATATGGCTTAGAAAAATAGTCATTAGAACGTATTTCAATTTAATGAACAGATGTGTCATACATAAATACTATGAGGAGAGCAAAACAATGTAGTGAACTCAAATGTTTACAAAGGTTAACTGAAAGAATCTCAAATTAACACAAAAAACCAGCTGAAGTATTTTTCTGAAGATTTCTGTTCACCAACACTGACATCTGCTGGAAAAAACTGGAATAGATTTAAACCATAAAATATCAAATGTCTATTTGAAAAGCTAGGTGTGGTTCCAAAATAATCACTAAGAAATCTTTAATATAAAAAAAAAAAACACCTCTTTTTTCACAGAAAATAAAATAGCTTCAGTCATTACATTATTAAAACTCTCAAGATGAAGCAGGTTGCCCTGAAACTGGTTATAGAAAACTAACTTAGAACTATACTGGAGTCAGTATCAAATTAGGTTCAGAATCTTAAACTGACCAAAAATTGGAACTACTAATGCAATATACATGAGACAATATACTGGCACCTCAATGATAGTGATGAGTATATATTTACTAAGCATTATGTCTTATGCCTCTCTACAATTCCCTTGTTAATTAGCATATAACTAAAATGGTTGTGATTATTAAAAAACACATGATATCTATTAGCAGCTATATATAACATTTAAATGTAAACTTATAATATGGTTGAATATGTAAATTACAACATACTTTTACAAATAAAGAAGACCATACATCTAATTCCAAAGAAAATATAAAATAATTCCTAACATCCTGCACAGAAATCACTAAAGGGATTTTTTAACTCAAGTTAGTAACTTGGGCTCCTTAGCTAACCTGAGTTGAAAGAACTGCTAACACCCAGGGTAATCTAGCGTGACGGCATATATACTAGCACAATCTTTTTGGTGAGCAAATTGGAAGTGTCTATCAAAATTTTAAACGTAGATACACATTGATTCAGCAATTCTCTTATTTAGGAATCTATAGATATTAGCATGCATAAAACTATTTGTAAAATGATTGTCACTGCTTATTGCCTATAATAGCAAAAGTTGGATTTTAAAATTATAAACTACTAAGAAACTTGTTTTTTAAGAGATGGGAGGTCTCACTTTGTTGCTCAGGCTGAAGTGCAGCAGTACAATCAAGGCTCACTACAGCCTCGACCTCTCAGGCACAAATGATCTGCCACCTCAGCCTCCAGAGTAGCTGGGACAATAGGCACACACCACTACACCTGGATAATTTTTTTTTTGGAGAGACAGAATTTCACTACATTGCCCAGGTTAGTCTCAAACTCCTGGACTCAAGCAGTCCTCCTACCTCAGCTTCCTAAAGTGTTAGAATTCTAGATGTGAGCCACTGCATCTGGTTAAATTCTTAAACATTAAAAAAGTTTATGGTTTACCCATGTGATATAATACTATGCAGATTTTATAAAGAATGAAATATATCTATGTATAATGGTATGGAAATATGTCAAAGCATACTTTTGGTTAAAAGCAAAACACAGAAAAAAATGTGGGTATATATTATTATGCTATTATTGTATTGCATACTGTTACTGTTTACTCCCTGGAGAGGGTTGGCATAATTTTCACTCTTTGACATGTTCTAAGCCCAGGAAAAAGGTGATGGAGATGGAGGGGAAGATGGGGAGATGAAGGGGGAGATGGAGGAGGAGGGAGAGGGGGAGGCTGAGGGGAGAAGGATAAAGAGTCAATATTACCTTTTTGTCATTCTTAATATTTTCCAAAATAGATTTTTTAAAAATAAATTGAAGAAATAAACAGAATCTAAATTTTTAAGGATACTAAAAATGCTGCACTTTTATTCTCAAAAAAGATATAAGTCCTTTAGTAGTATGATACTTTGGCAGAAAATGAATAAAGGCTGGAAATGACAGTCATCATTTTAAGACATTGGTTCACTGTTACTTAAATAATGACCATAAAATTAAATTATTAGCAATTGAAAGAATTACCTTTTCTAAGAGCACTTCTCTTTCAATTTCTACTTCTTCACTCCAAATAGTCATATCGTTCTTCGTTTTTTGTGTTACAGTCAGAATCATTAGTTTGCTATTAGCTACTTCTGGAAACAGTGAATCAAAATCTACAAATAAGAATAAACATTCCAGGAAGAAAAGAATTAGATTTTTAAAGAACAAATTTTTAAAGAAGCATAAAAATACTTCTTTAGAAAAATGCTGATTAAGTAAAATTACTGCAGTATTATTTTTATAAATGCATATTATTTTTGAAAAGGGTAAAATTAACTTAGTGTTGTTTACTTCTGCTTTTGTTGGATAAACTGAAATACTACTACCAACAATTCTGAGGGTAAGTAGGATTATATGTTATTTGGGGTTGATATAATTTTCAAAAATGCTGACTGTTAAGATTTTTCAGTATTATACTAACTCATAAAATTATAACTCCAATAATCACAGAGTAAAAATGACCTTAATTTAGCCTTAGAAAAAAAAGTTATTCAAAATTTTACTCTTCCTATCTAATGGCACCATGAGGTCAGATGTTACAGGACATTTGAAAGCCTTTATCTTGGCCATGCAATTGCTTCCAGACAGATCCAGTAAAATATAGTATTAAGGCATAGAGCATTACAATTCCTATAGAGTACGTTATTCAACATGTTAAAAAAATAGTAACAGTATTTCAAAGTATAAAGCATGGCATACCTTTTCGCAGCAATTCTGGACATGTTTGTATTGCGCACTCCACTCTGGCACTTTCAAAGTAAGTTTCTGCACTGTTAATTTCTTGCTCAACAGGTGCATCATTACCCTAGGGGAATAAGGATGTAAGTCAACAAAATCTGGAGTTCAAATAAAATAGTAGCTTGCCTGTTATAAACTTGTCTTCCTTAGAAAGCTTTTTTTTGGTGTGTTTTTACAAATAATTATAATCTAACTGGGAGGTGAGGTAGTAACATTTTCTTATTTACTCAAACTTTTCTCTACAATGAATATAAGATTTGGAAGTTCTAAAAAATGTGAATACAGTAGAACATGAAAATATAAATATACTGATATTCTAAGACTTGAAATGAACAGGAATTGGCTAAGTAACTAAAATGGCATAATGTGTCTCATAATGTTACCTCTTCTATTTTATGATATTGAATTATCTTTTCTTCTATAATCTGTAAAATGGGGATAATAATACTAACTTACAATACAACATAATTAAATAACATAGCTTCTCCTACAGGAAGAGCTTAGAGGCTTTTATTCTACTGAAATTTACTGAGAGCCTACTATGTATCAGGCACTATGACAGGAGCATGTACCGCAATGGTAAAAAATTCAGTCTTCACTCTCAGCTATTTCAGGTCTGACAAAAGAAATAAGCATAAGCAAATAAGTGTAATTCAATATGAAAGGTGCTACAGAGTTATGAATAAAGTCTTCTAGGGACATAGATGAGGAAGAAACTTACTTTGCCAGCAGGAATTAGGAAAGGATTGAAATGGTCATGTTTGAGCTACAAGTTAGTTAATGTGTTATGTTTGACAGGTAAAAAGTAGGTGGTATAGAGGTTGGAATTCAGGAGGAAAAATAGTCCAGCAAGAGATAAAAAAGTGCAAAGACACAGAATGGTGTATTCAAGAAAAATGGAAAGTATCTTGTGGCTGGAGTGCAGCGGGAATAGGAAGTAGTGGCAGATAAGGTGGGAAAAATAAGGAATCAAAATTGTGAAAGGCTGTTTATTCAACATTAAGCAATTTGGACTTCAGTCTACGGGCAATGAGAAACAGCAAGGTCAAATATAAAAAACTAATGTTGTGTGGAGGAAATATGATCATGAAGGAGGAACAGGAGATAGACCAGTTAACAGGTCATTTACTGATCACTTAGTGAATTCATGTACTTTACATACATTTTCACATTTAATCGTCACAGCAATCTTGAGGGCTTGGGCTAGGCACAATGGCTCATGCCTGTAATCCCAGCATTTGGGAGGTTGAGGTGGGTGGATCACTTGAGGTCAGGAGTTTGAGACCAGCCTGGCTAACACGGAGAAACCCCCAACTCCACTGAAAGTACAAAAATTAGCTGGGCATGGTGGTGCATGCCCATAATTCCTGCTCCTTGGGAGGCTGAGGCATGAGAATTCCTGGAACCCAGGAGGCGGACGTTGCAGTGAGCTGAGATCGTGCCACTGCACTCCAGCCTGGGTGACAGAGCAAAACTCTATCTCAAAAAAAAAAAAAAAATCTTGTGGGCTAGAGATTATCACTATCCCCATTTGACATATAAAGAAACAGGAGCAGCTGGGCATGGTGGCTCACGCCTGTAATCCCAGCACTTTGGGAGGCTGAAGCGGGAGGATCACAAGGTCAGGAGATGAGATTATCCTGGCCAACACGGTGAAACTCTGTCTCTACTGAAACTATAAAAATTAGCTGAGCATGGTAGTATGTGTCTGCAATCCCAGCTACTCATAAGGCTGAAGCAGGAGGACTGCTTGAACACGGGAAGTGGAGGTTGCAGTGGGTCCAAATTGCGCCACTGCACTCTAGCCTGGCAACAGAGCGAGACTCTGTCTCAAAAACAAAACAAAACAAAAAACAAACAAAAAAAGAAAAAGGAGCTTAAAAAGGTAAAGTAATTAGTTGCTTACTGATTTATTCTATCTTCATTGTTTGACCAGATTTATTCTATCTTCATTGTCTGTCATGCTATAATGACTAAAAATCCAGGTTGAGACAAAGAGGCCTTGAACTCTGGGAAATAATTGAAAGGACACTAATATTTAGGAGCCATTTGAGAGAAAGAATCAATGTGATTTTTATATTACTTATAGTGATAGGATGGAGAGAGAAGGTTGGTGCTATAATTTTTATCTTAGGAGAGAGGGGAGGATGGTTATTTCACTAATAGTATTGGTTATACGGGAGTTAGGACAGGTTTTAAAAGAAAAAAAGATTACTTCAGTATTAGACACACAAAATCTGAGGAGTTGTGAGACATCCAAATAAAGATGGTTCAGTAAGCATATAGAAATACAGAACTAGAAATGTCATAAATAGAAATACTAAATTAGAAATTATAAAAACATAGACTGTGGAGGACGCCAAGGGATTAAGTGGCCAAGGAGTGATTCAAATGAGAAAGTGAAGGACAGAAACTTATGGACAATGTAATTTAATTGGTAGACAGAGGAAGAACAAGGAGCAAAGAAGGCTGAGAAGGAATTATCTGAGATAAAAAGATAGGAGAGGTCAACTGTGTCTCAGTGTCACGTCATCTAATATAACTCAAATGCAAGGAATTGCTGCTACTTATAATATAGCTTTGATTTAAAAAAAAAAAAAACTCAGCCTAAAACTGCAAAAATATGAAAAATGATTAGTATCAGGGGTTTGACAGAAACCCTGAATTGCATGTAGCTTTCCACTTGAATGACAAATCATAATTGCCAGTTAAAAAAGTTTAAAAATGACAAAAAACCTTAGGAAATTGTTTAAAAAAAATAAACTTATGAAACTGGTTCCTTTTTTTTTCTTTTACTATATCTGAACAATTTCAGAGATTTCAAATTTTTCTTAAGCTTTTAAATGGCTAGAGGAATACAGAACCAGTTGGAATTAGATCCATATACAAATGTAATTGTCATTATAAAAGTGAAAGACAGGGAACCTAAATTTCCAGTAGTATAGACATAATTACATTATCTACATTTGGAGTAGTTACTTAAAAACATATTTTTGAAGAAATATTTAATCAAAAAATTATAATCTACAGTAAAAAAATTATATAGCAAACACTTTGTATAGGGCAATGCCAAGTTCTCCAAAGCTATATATGTTGTTTCTGTACATACATGTAGTGGAATTAAGTGGATTTCTTACTTTTTCAACAAAAGTAATATGCTTATAACAATGAAAAGTAATGTAGCATTAACAATCAGGAAAGCACAATAAATGTTATCAACAATTTACCTGAAATTCATTTACATATTGTGCCATCACAAACTCATGTCTTTCACTTGATAAAGGTTCTGCTAGAACATCAGGCAAAGTTTTATGAACCAGGCTTTTCTTCTGTGAAGCAGTACCATTGAGGTGACAATCAAAACCTATGTTCCCAGGAAGCTGGAACCTCTGATCTTGAGGTCCAAATGGTCCCATAGTTTCATCAGGCCACACTGTTCGAGAGCCTGAAGAGGAACAACAAAAGGAACAGTTTCTCCTTAATAGTCAAGTATATTGGCAGACTGAAAGAACGCTCTTCTTAAAATTATGTATTTATTTACCTAAAAGATCTTTAAAATCTGCTTTCCCGTGTGAATATAAATAGTTTTCTATTGTTTCCAAAACACTAATAGAAGCAACTACTTGACAGATCACAGGCAAGTTAATTATTAGCAGAAGGACTGAATAAAATACTCTAATTCATACTAAGAAATGCCTGAATGCCACTAAAATGAAGACAATAAACCTTTACGTACTGACACTGAATGAAGTCCAGGACACAATGCATTAAGAGAAAAAGCTAAGTCAAAGAACAGCATGCATAATAACATTTATTTACATCTTCATATTCATGTATTTTTTTTTTTTTGGAGACGGGGTCTGTGTCATCCAGGCTGTAGTACAGTGGTGTGACAGTGGCTCACTGAAGCCTTGACCTCCGAGGTTCAAGTGAACTTCCCACCTCAGCCTCCCAAGTAGCTGGGACCACAGGTGCATGCCACCATGCCCAGCTAATTTTGTTTATTTTTCGTAGAGACAAGGTCTCCTCCTGCCTCAGCCTCCTAAAGTGCTGGGATTACAGGCATGAGCGACTGCGCCAGGCCCATGTTTTTAAGTAAAGAGATTTAAAATGAAAGACAATAAACTTAGTAATGGTCATCTGGGGAGGGGCATTCTGCTGCTGTTATTTGATGGCCCAAAACATTAATGCAATGGGAAAAAAATCATGCAGCATGTGACCTAATGCTTTGTTTACCCACCATATGAGTTAATACGGATTGCAAATACAGAAGAGACCACATTACTTTATTCACTGAAAACTTAAAAAATCCTAACTTAAAAAAGTTCAAAAAGATTCAGAAAAGAATATAGCAAATAATTAAACTAATAATTACTCACAGAAGGGATTTGGGCTTAGAGAAACAGAGGGACAACTACTATGCATATTACTTAGCAATAAAAATAGGTATTTAAAGATATCTTGCGAGGGAACTAAGTAACTGAAAATGGCCATGTCAGTATGGCTGCCTCAGTCCTAGATCATGAGCCACCACATCCCTCTTCCACATTTATGACATATATCACCCATCAATCATGGAACCATTTCCTGCTGAACCCAGACAATGTCTCAAGATTCTCAACATAAACACTCTAGTCCAATGCCTCTCAAACTCAAGATGTACTTAAGATAGACCTGGGATCTAGTTAAAATGCAGATTCAGATCTAACAGGTCTGGAGTAGGGCTCAGGATTTTGCATTTCTAACAAGCTCCTAAATGATATTGATGCAGATCATGTTGAATAACAAGGCTCTATCTAGACAGCCACTAATGACTACTCAAGTCACTTTCCAAGATAAAATCTGTTAGCTATTTTTGAACAAGGCAGTTTTTAAACGTCTAACAATTTCTAGTTCTTTTTACAGTAAACAGGTGTCCCACCTTAATAGTGGATTTTTTGAGAACTGGATTTGAGCCTATGTTTACTGGTCATTTAGGTTTTCTTGTCTGTGAAAGGCCTATTCATGTCCTTTTGTTTTTTAATTTTCTATTGGGTTGTCTTTTTCCTATTGATCCATTACAAATTCTTTATATATTCCGGATACTAACCCCTCACATAATTTGAATGGCAAAGCTTTCATTTGTGATAAATATACCGTTAGTCTTCAGGTGATGTAAACTGGGGAGTAGTCAGAGAGAGTTAGAAAACTTGCCCAGGATGGAAGGCTTTGAATGGTCAAGTGAACTTAAATCACATTGTAAGTAATGTATGCCATGAAAAAAGGATTCCATGTGCAATATCTTTAGGGCACATTAGGTTAAGTTTCTAAGAGTCTTTAACATTTTAGTGTACATTATTAAGCCTCCAAGACAGGAATATGGCATGTAGCATTTCTCAAATTTACAGAACCAGACACCATCTGCCCTACCCCGCCTTTTTCTTTTTAACCTTGAACAATGCTTCATGGCTTGAAGGTAGTCTGGGAACTACTGCTGAAACCAATGAAAGATAACAGGTTTTTCAAGAAAGTGACATGGTTAAAATATTTTAGAATGATTAGCATGGAGGTGGTGTACCAAACAGATTAGAGGAAATAGACTTTGTACACAAAGCAAGTAAGTTCTATAAACACTAATACATAAAAAGTGCAAGGTACATTTATGAAATTTAGCAAAGAATGGGAAGAAGTAATAATATGGTTTAAAAGGACCAAAAGGAGATTTGTTTCAGGGAAAACTGTAAGTTTGAAGATAGAAAAGTTTAAGAAATTTTAGACACCAGTACTTATTATTTCTTCCTTTTTTATATTGTAGCTTTCTGACCTACTTAGGTAGAGCTGTGATTCATTTTTAATGGAATAAACACAACTTTAGAAAAATCCATTAAAACCGTAAGAAGAAATATTAGAGGAAATACAACTAAAAATGTTTTAAAGCAATTATAAGTAAAGCAATAACAACTTTCACTTACATATATCTGGAGTTGCAGTGGCCACATGAGACTCGTCTGAACCTGACGATCCTGCAGTTGAAAAGGCTCTGGGATTGACAACCCTTTTAACTAAAGAGCAAAATCCTGGGAGATAGGAAACCAGTCTGACTCTGTTACAAAGCACCTAAAAATGACACAAAATTAAAATTATTTGTTCTGAATATAAATGTTATACTTACATAGACAATCTCTGGCAAATCTTCAACACTGCAAGGTTCTTTTAAAACCAACGTTTATTCTATTTTTACTGAACACCTACTATACTACAAGCATTATATGTATTTGTAATTTTAAAAATAAATATTAAAAAAATAAACAAGTAATAGTTTGGGTAAAAATCTATGTACTTTTCAATAAAGGCTAGAATTCAAGAGTGACACACATGAGAGAACAGGAATCTAAAAGTTGTCCTATTTAGACACAACACTAAAAAGTTAGCACAACTAACAAGATTCTTCTATCCTCAATAAAGAACTCTCAAGACATCTCTCTGGACTAAAATCTATTATTTTCAAACTTTTCTCTTTTCTTTTATTGCTATAAATTGTGCTGATTCTCTCCCATTCTGTTCTTCCCTTGTGGTTTCATGGCAAGGTCTGCTTTTCTCCATTTCAGCACATATCTTTGTGGTGCATTTTTTTCTGCTTGTGTGTTCATTTCCTAGACCGTAAGGTCATGTATTACAACGGATAAATGTGTAAATACCTTTCATTCATAATTTTTAATAAAGTACTTGGGTCAGAATAATTTAATGCAGGGACTGGTGAACCATTTCCCAATACAGCCCACTGTTTTGATAAACAAAGTTTTACTGTAACATAGCCATAC
Source organism: Aotus nancymaae (assembly GCF_030222135.1). Taxonomy (NCBI): domain Eukaryota; kingdom Metazoa; phylum Chordata; class Mammalia; order Primates; family Aotidae; genus Aotus; species Aotus nancymaae. Next base: position 62,406,588 of record NW_026988442.1, on the reverse strand, counting down.
TCATTTATGTACTGCCTATGGTCACTTTCCCAACATAACAGCAGAGTTAAGTAAGTAGTTGGAACAGAGATTCTATGGCCCACAAAGCCTAAAATATGCATTATCCAGACCTTTACATTAAAAAACAAACAAACAAACAAAACACACTGGCAACTCTCAGTTAATGAAAAAGATATGAGAACAAATACCAAATCATCTGTGAAATGCTATGAAAAGATCTGAATAGTTGTTAAGAAAACCTTGGAAGAAAAGGTAATAAATTTCATGGAGGATATACTAAGTTTTGAAGACAGTAAAAATTTGCTTGGGAAAAGTTGCATTTCAATGAATGACTTTCAGGAACAAAGGTATAGAGACATATTTCAAAGAGTGACAAGTTTAATGAAGGCAGATATAAGAATGCAATATAAAAGACGCTTGAAATTGAACTTATAGGCAACCATAAAAGACTGTGTATTTGACACAGATGGTAAAGGGCTTTTTACATCAAGAGAGTAAGTCAGAATTTTAATTTGTAGGCAGCAAAGAGTCAGAGTAAACCGACAAAATCAAAGGCTGCTTTAAGACATGTACCACCAAGGGCAGTATAAAAAATGGACTGGAGGAGGAGTAGAGAGGTAGTGTGAAAACTAGTTACCAGGATGTTGGAAAAATCTAGCCATTGACACTTGAGAATTATTCTATTTCCTTTTCACATAGTACAGTACTCTAAAATCCAACCTACTTTTTCCTTCTACCTTTGTCACCACAAGTACAAGAGTGCATCCTAACCGGTCTTTTTGCCTTTCTGACATAATTTCCTGCGAATTTTTACCCTCCCTTCCCTTACTCTACTTTTCAATCACATAAAAACATCTCCCCAGCATGTCCCATATTTCTCTTCACTCTATACTGTCACAAGATTTTTTCTGCTAAAAGATACTGTTTCCTTATTGTTCTAGGAAATTCTAGCAAATTCTTACTTTTTCTTTAAGACCTCGATAAATATAACTTCCTTTGTGATATGTGTCTTCAAAGCATTCTGTCTACCTGAAAATTTAAGCAGCCTCTCTTGGGGTCTGTATCCAACTTGCCCAAAGAGACAAAAATGGTAATTATTTGGCTTTTTTACTTACTAAACTCAGACTTCTGGGTGTTTATATAATACAAATTTACCTTTACCACTAAGGATATTTAAGAGAATGGCTCAGGATCTAAAGGAATCTAAAATTTTAAATTCCAAAAATATTTTCAGGAAGGGCGGATAATAAGCAGCAGCAAAATAAAAAATTATCTGAAGGGCCAATATTTGAGAGCATGTAACAGTAATAATCACTCTATGCTGGACACTATGAGTGCAAGTTCTATGGTAAGTGCTTTACATATACACTGTTTTACTTTATTTCCCCAACAATTCTATATACTGTTATTAGAACTAGTTTTAGCACGATTAAAATACAATCTGTGATCATTCACATCATTTCACAAGCAAAAAACAGAAGGAAAAGAAAGATTATACAAATTATTTCAAATATTGCCTATTATTATTTTAGCCTGTTTGCCAAAGCCATTAGATTATATTTTGACATTTTTTTCTTGGTGATATAACTCTTCTTTTTTTTTTTTTTTTGAGACGGAGTTTCGCTCTTGTTACCCAGACTGGAGTGCAATGGCGTGATCTCGGCTCGCCGCAACCTCCGCCTCCTGGGTTCGGGCAATTCTCCTGCCTCAGTCTCCTGAGTAGCTGGGATTACAGGCATGCACCACCATGCCCAGCTAATTTTTTGTATTAGTAGAGACGGGGTTTCACCATGTTGACCAGGATGGTCTCAATCTCTTGACCTCGTGATCCACCCGCCTCAGCCTCCCTAAGTGCTGGGATTATAGGCTTGAGCCACCGCGCCCGGCCGGTGATATAATTCTTAACAAAAGTTATATAATAAAATGTGAATTTTGTTGCTAGCCTAAGAAAATCCAATTACCAAATTTCATTTTAATGCCAAAATAAACCAGTATCTAAATTGCCCATTGAAAGGGATAGCTGATGATAGTACTAATCTGTTTCAAACTTTACCTGTTAACCTGTAAGATTCTCAAATCTTGGCCAGGCCTCGTGGCTCACGCCTGTAATCTCAGCACTGAGGGAGGCCAAAGCAGTGGATCACCTGAGGTCCAGGAGCTCGAAACTACCATGGCCAACATGGTGAAACCCTGTCTCTACTACAAACACAAAAAAACAACAACAACAAAACAATTAGTTGGGTATGGTGTTGGACGCTCGCTCGTAATTCCAGCTACTCAGGAGGCTGAGGCGGGAGAATCACTTGAACCCAGGAGATGGGCTTGCAGTGAGCAGAGATGATGCCACTGCACTCCAGCCTGGGCAACAACAGCAAAACTCCATCTCAAAAAATAAAATAAAATAAATAAAATTCTCAAATCTTAAACTGTGGAAGTGCAGTATTATCTGACAACTTGACAGAATTTATGAATGGTTCAGCTGCTGAACATAATTAAAAGTAATAGCCAAAAAGTAAGTCAAAATTATAGCAAAGAGTTCATTCTAGTTTGAGGATAAGCACATAATTTATATATGATTAACTTCAAACTTCTAGACTTGGGAAGATGACAGGCTATTGTGATTTAACTGTAAAATCCTATATAAAGAGAAACGGCTTTTTGTGCACTGCCTTAGGACTAAGTTCGGCTTTTGGTCATGTGAGGAGAAAATATGGTCTGTACAAAAACTAAAAATTGGTAGTTTATGTAGTGCATCCATATCTATCCAGACATTGCTGTGCAGCCCACAGTGTTGCCAGATATTTGAATTAAATACAAACATTGAGAAATTGAAATATTTACACAAAAAGTCCAGAAATTTGGCTCTTCTTGAAAACTCAGAAGATCTGGCAGTACTGGATTCACATATCCAAATGGCATTAGTAAGCAACAAATCACTGTAGCTAAGGGAAGGCTGCTACCCTTTTAACAGAAATGCTTTAGTTTGTCATAATCCCCACTAAGGCCTCTTAATTTACCTGTCCAGCCTCTGAAACATGAACATTTTTGCCCCTCGTTATCAAACACCTATGTCCATATTAGTAATATCCACATCAATTTTCAATCCACATCAATTAACACAAAAATTGTTAAAGTGTATTGGAATAGTAAAACTTTATTTTAATATGAACTTCTTTCTAACAAAAGACTCACGAAAGGATCTTCCCTACTGAACGATTATAGTTTATTCATTTCAACCAAATTTAAACCAAATAATAGCATTCTATCCTACTCTAATTAATTTCTCTCTTTTGAAAGTACCACATACTTCTTTTACAGCATTCTCTTTCTGTGCAGGTTATGGCTAGGCAAAAATTCACCTTAGAACTTGGCCAAGACTGGTAATCTACTCTTATGACTTGTCTCTATAGTGACAACTTTAGACTTATATAATATATCACGTTCAATTACAGGAATATCATCCTGGCAAACTGCTGCCATATAAATCTTCCTAACACACAGCTCTAAGTAAATAATCACAATTTAAAGAATAAAGTCTAAATTACTGAGTTCAAAAAAAAAAAAAAAAACCTGTTAGCCTGCAAGATTCAAGGCAGTAAGGTTCTCAATTACTTGGTACCCACCTCACAATTCAACCTTATCTCCCACTAATCTCTTTCACACATCTTATATTCAGGTTGGCAGGCAGCAATGACTTCATAATTTTTCAAAGGTTTAGGTGGGGTAGGGAGTTTTTTAATATACCTCCTGTCCTTCCCGCCCATATTTTAGACTATACAAATCCTACCCATCTTTCAAATCTTAATTTAAATGTTTCCTTCATTAAGTGATCCCAAACACCTCTCCACAAAACCTTGAATCTGCATTGTACCTCTATGTAGGTTCTAAACAAATTATTACTTTACATTTCAATTGTTTTTATATATGTCTCATGACCACTACATATGAATTCTGTAGGTAGGATGTGTCTAACTACCGTGCAGTTACAGTCAATAAATAACTCTGGTGTGTAAGAATATCCCTTGTTCTTATTTTGTAGGATTTGGAAGGTCACTTCCAAAACTGAAACTGTTAAAAAAAAAAAAAAACCCTTCAGTTTAGCTAACCCAAGAGATAAAAAAGGGCTTAAACACAGATTCTAGTATTTACTGAAATGCTGTATTTTAAAAATACCGAAAGGGGGTTTGAATTTCCCCATCTGTACAAATAAAATTGGATAAGTGTATTCGTAGTGAAAAGAATGTTTAAGCATAGCATAATTTCACACCCCCTGCTCCCCTTGACATTCCTGATATATTAAGTCTAACACTATGCCACCCAGTGCCATAATTAAACCCGTTGCTCCACTTCCTAACATTCCCAAACTAGTTTACTATGCTGATTCTTAAGAGAAAATTTACTCACATTGGCCATCTCTACTGGAGAGGACAGTTCACAAAATAGCTTTCCTTTGGTAAAGTTACTCCTGGGAAAGAACACAACAAAACAGACGAGGGACCGATTAAACTCTTAACAACAAACAACTCAGGTAACGTCCACTCTTCGAAGATGTGTCCTCCACCACGTCAGGACCAAAGTCCCAGTTCTACCCGTAACCTAAGGAGGCCAGAAGTCGCCCCCATACCGGGCACAGATCCCCCAGCCCGGAGCGGGCAGTGGAGCCCAGAGCCCTCCGGGTTTACATCCGCTGAAAAACAACTCGGACCAGATCAGGGCCGGGAGTGGGGCTAGGCGGCCAGAATGCAGTCCTGGGGATCGAAGCGGCTGCTTTAATGGAGGTCGGGGCTGCACAACAACAGCTCCAGGTAAAGCTTCGGGCTGAGCTGAAGAATGAGGAAGCAGAAAAGAGCCTAAAGGCAGAGGGGAAGATGGTAGGGGACAACGACAGGGACCCAGGGAAAACAGGAGCAATACCGAGGGCTGTAGCCCCAACACAGGCGAAATTGGAGGGGCTAACGCGGGCGGAAACCATCCGTACCAGTCACCACCTCTGCCTCCAGCTGTCCTAGAACCTGACACCTCCAGCCGTCGAAATGGCGGCGGCAACGCCAGCGGTGGTAGCGCGTACGCGGGCAGTGGCCAGACAGAAGAAGTTGCTTCCGAGCGCGTCGATGCGTAGGATAGTCGAACCGATGATGCGCACGCGTACAGTAGGCCTATGTGGAGCCGACTTTCCATTGGGTAAACACACGGGAGGAGAAAAGCGCAGCGCGTGGTGATTTGGCTGGATGAAGGGGAGGGCTCCTGACCTGCGTTAGTCGGGTCAATTAGCTTTCATTAACTCCTGGATGCAATTGATAGGCTTCCCAACTTAAGCCTTTTTTACTGCCTCCAGGACATACAGTCTTCTGTTCTTTTTGTCATAGCTGTTTATTTTTCGCGACTCGCTGTTTTTGAGCACAGAGCACTTACTTTTTTTCCATATCTCCAGTCCTACCACAGTGCCAGGCTCTCAATAGGCTCAATAAATAAATGTTAGGAGTTTGATTTGGAAATCGTGTATCATTTTCATGTATCTAATATGTTTTTAAAAATGGACTAAAACCTATAAGCCCACATTTTATTTCAGATGTCCTTAGTTTTGGACCTGGTGTTCTTTTCTGTTACAGGATTCTGCCCAGAATACATCACCATCACTCCCCAGGCTCCTCTAGATTGTGACCGTTTCTGAAACTTTCCTTGGTTTTGATAACCTTAATAGTTTTGAGGCGACTTATCAGGCATTTGGTCAAATGTCCTTCAATTGGGTTTTGCCTGTATTTTTTCTCATGCATTAACTAAGGTTATGGGTTTTTTTTTGAGTAAAGAGGTAAGGTAAAATCATCTCATCATGTCATGTCAAGGGTATATTCTATCCACATGACTTAACTACTGTTGATGCTAACCTTTATCACCTTTTTAATGCAGGGTTTGTCAGGTTTCTCCACTGTGAAGTCACACTTTTTCTTTTCCTTTCCATATTATGCTCTTTGGAAGAACATCACTCTGTGCAGCCCAAGCTATAGGAGTGGGAAATTGTTATACTCCACCTTTATGAGGACAGAATATCTTCATAAATTATTTGGAATTCTTCTACATAGGAGATTTGTTTGTACTCCTGCATTTGTTTATGTATTCAATCATTTATGTCAGCATGGACTCATGGATATTTAATTTACCTTTTGGGTTATAATCCAATACTACTTTATTTTGTTGTTCATATTGTTCCAGCTTTGGCTATTGAGATTTCTTTTAGTTGGCACTTATGTCTTTTTGACACACTTCATCGTTTTATGTTTATTGATAGTTTTCTTGAGCATTTTCTTAATTTCTATAAGGCTCATCTTGTATATTCCCTGCCCCAATCCTAGAATCAGCTACTTCCCCAAAGAGCCAAGGGTCCTTTTAATGGAAAATGATATTAGAATTCAAGATTTGGACATTTGGGATATTGTTGCTTCTAGACCCTCTCAGATGATACAGCAAATAAATATATGTGCATATACTAACCTGACTGAATATGCATATCTATAAGTATTTATATATGTATCCATCTGTACCTTTGACAGCTACATAGGAGTTATAAGTTCAAAAACTAGAACTGTTATTTTCAGTTCAATTCCAGCACCACGTGGATCATTGTAGCCTTTTCCCCTTGCTTGTCTGTAACCTTTCACTCCAGTGCGAGACACGTGGCTCTCATCATCTGCCATCCATTTACCTAACTGTTCAATTCCAGGTTACATGCATAAGAGATTCAGAACTGTTAACCTGAATTCAGTGTACATGTATAGTTGTTTATGAATTGTTATCAGGCGTGCCTGTGAGAAACAGATTTACCAATTAGAGTACAATGCTTACGTATAGTTCTTTTGCTTTTAATCTTATAGACTCCACTTATTTTCAAAGTTGTCGAGTCAGCAAACCTCCCTCCCACCTCTACCTGGCCTCAGTGAAGTTATTTTATATGCTTATAATACAGTTGTGATCTTTTGCCACAATCTGCATTCCATTCTGGGGTTCGTAAGATTTTTTAAAAACTCTTCATCCATTTAAGTTCTCTTTGTGCAATTCTCATATTGCATATTTATTTCTTCTTTTCCTGTACATAGTGGGAAATAGCTGGTCAGTAGTGGGATGGAAGTAAACAATTTTTCATTTCAAATTGCCTTTTACTATAGGGTTTGACAAATCCATACATAAGTATCATGGATACACCATTATTACGGTGTCATACAGAAAGGTTTTACAGCTATAAAAAGATCCTTTTTGTTTCATCTAGTAAACTCTCCCACCTCCCTATACCTCTAGCAACCACTGATGTGTTCACCATCTCAATTTTGACTTTTCCAGAATGACATACAAATGGAATAATACAGTATATAGCATTTTCAGACTGGTTTTCTTCACATAGTAATAGCTGCATTTAAGATTCATTCATGTTTTTGTGTGGCATAACAGTTGACTCCTGTCTTTATGGATTTTTTTAAAGACAGGGTCTTATAGCTCTGCTGCCCAGGCTGGAGTGCAGTGCTCTGATCATAGCTCACTGTAACTTCAAATTCCTGGGCTCAGGCAACCCTCCTGCCTCAGCTGCCCAGGTAGCTGGGATTACAGGTGCACACCATCATGCTTCACTAATTGTAAAAAATTTTGTAGAGAAGGAGGTCTAATCCTTCAGGCCTCAAGTGATCCTCCCACCTCAGCCTCACAAAGCCTTAGTATTATAGGTGTGAGCCTCCATGCCTGGCCTTTTTTTCTGTCTTTTTGATTCCTCAATAGTATTCTAATGTATAGATGTACCACCATTTATACCTATTAAAGAACATTGTGATTTCTTCCAGTTTTTGACAATTGTGAATAAAGCTGCTATTAAGTATTTATGTGCAGGTTTTTCTGGGGCATGTTTTCAAGTCAGTTGAGTAAATATCTAAAAGCACAATTTTTGGCAATTGTATTTTTGTAAGATATTTGAAAATAGTTCTGTTAGGTAATTTCAGCATTTTGACCACAATCATATATATAGTTAATTTAACAAATGCTCTTTTATGTTGATAACATAAAGCAAATTTCATTCCACTCCTGTCCGATTACCAGAAATTAGTAATGTCCAAATTAGTAGACTTTACAAATCACAGGCTGACACTCCTGCAGCTGTTCAAATCAATATATATGCAATCGCAAATAAAGGAGAATATCTTGGAATGTCTTCGTTAAGTATATCCAGGGAAGGAGTTCTAGAACTTTCCTTGGAAACCATCTGATATCTCAAAAACCATTAATCTTAGGAAATTATCCCTGCTCCAGAATCCTCATATTGTGCATTTATTTCCTCTTTTCCTGTACATAGTAGGAGACAATTGATCAGTAGTGGGATAGAAGTCAAAAAATTTTCCCTTCAAATTGTCTTTTTCTTTAATTAATGTTTTTTTATGCTGGGAATTTATTAAGTGGGCCAATGGCTAAAGTCATCAGACTCTCTTTCAGTTTCTAAGATGTGAAATTGAAAGAGAGCTGAATATTTTCTTAGAGAAAACACTAGGTACGAGGTACAACCAAGGAAGGATTGGAAGCTTGCTTCCTATTTATAAGTGACTTCATGGTTCCTAGTTAAAGTCTGTGGGTGTCAAGTTGTTCAGTGATGAAGAGGGAAGGAAACTCCAAAGAAGCTGGTGATTTGAGGCCTTCACTTTGCAAATATTTGTAATAGGAAATAATGTTCTAGAGTTGAGGAGAAATTCTAAATTTGAGGAGAGAATTCTAGATTGTTCTTCTAAACTAAGTATATCTAGGAGTTACCAGCCTGAAGACCTCTACTACCCCTACTGATGCTATTCTATAAAGGCAGGATGTTATGTGTAATTATACAGGTATAGACTAACAGCATATGGCCCTGATTAGATTCTTGAACCTGAAATTTGTAGTTGAGTCATTATCTTAATCTGTTTTATGTTGTTATAACATAATCCTACAGACTGAGTAATATATAAAGAAATTTATTTAGCTCATGGTTATGAAGCTGGAAGTCCAAGAGTATATGCTAGAATCTTCTGAGGGCCTGTGTGTTGCAACATCCTGTGGCCAGAGGAAATGAACAGAGTTGAGAACATATCAGGCAAAGCAAGCAGCATGAATAGAGGAGTAGAATCCAAAAGACTGTGGGCAGTTTGAGAGATCCACAACTAGTTCAAGGGATTGAGTTGAAGGTAGATGGGGACCAGATCGTAATTGGTCTTCAGTGCAATACTAAGGCAGATGTAATCCTTGAAGCAAGGAGAAGTAAGTGGGTAGATTTAAGCAGTCATACTGTTATCAGGTTTGTGTCTTGGGAAGATCTGGCTACAGTGCAGAGAATAGATTGGAAGGGTGTTGGGCTGCAATTGGATGAACCAGTTAGGAGACTCTTGTAGTATCCATGAGGAAGAACACAAAGAGCCTGAACTAAGAGAAGGGGAGAAGTAAGGAATCAACTTAGCTATCCATGGGTTGCTAATGAGGAAAAGAGGACAAGTTGAAGGTGACTTCTAAATTTTTGACTCTGGATATTTGGCGAATGGAGTTCCTTTTACTGAGACTGGGAATCCAGTAAAATGTGGATATTTGTAGAACATATGCTATATGACAGGCACTTGGATAGGTATTTTTTAAATAACTACTTTAATCCTCATAATAATGCAGAAAATTGAAGTATTTTATCTTCATATTATAAATGAAGAAATGAAAGCACAGAGAGGAAATGTATTACTGAAGCTTCTAGGGCTTGATTTAAATCTGGGTCTGTTTGGTTTAAAACTAGTATTCCCTTTCTCATAGGATACTTCCTCCCAAGAGGAAAGCAAGTTTAAGGAGAATGATAATGTGCTTAGTTTGAGATATTTTTTAATTTGAGATGCCTGAAGGGCATTCATGTGGATTTTTGTCCAATAAGTCATTTGAAAGGTCTATTGCTTAAGAAAGTGATTTGTGTGAGAGATCAAGATTTGAGGGTTTTTGTTTGTTTGTTTGTTTGTTTGTTTGTTTTGGACAGAGTCTTGCTCTGACACCCAAACTGGATTGCAGTGGAGTGATCTCTACTCCCTGCAACTTCCTCCTCCCAGGTTCAAGTGATTCTTCTGCCTCAGCTTCCTGAGGAGCTGGGATTACAGGCATGTGCCACCATGCCTAGACTAATTTTTGAATCTTTAGTAGAGACAGGTTTCATCATGTTGGCCAAGCTGGTCTCAAACTCCTGACCTCAAGTGATCTGCCAATCGTGGCCTCCCAAAGTGTTGGGATTACAGACGTGAGCCACTGTGTCCAGCTAAGATTTGAGAGTCTTTAACAAAGGGTTAAAGCCATAGGAACCCCTTAAACTGGAGTACAATGATGGGCTTTGCAGAGAGGAAAGATTTGTGAAATTTCTAAAAATGCATATAAATTCCTGTATATTTATAAGTAGGTTCTGTTTCCCCTTAGAGGGCGCAGAGCTTCTTTTAGGTCTTTGAAGGAGTCTGTGCCTCTGAAAAGATCAAGGGCCACTAGTGGAGAGTATAAAAGAAAAAGGGCAAAAGTCAGAGCTCTAGGAAATATCAATTAGAGGAGTAACAGGAGAAGAAAACTAGCAACAGAGACTGGAAAACTTTAGTCAGTGGGTAGGCAAAAGTCAGGAGAAAGGCATATTTTAAACATCATGAAGATAATTGCTCAAGATTAGTAGATACCACACAATGCTTCTCATTAAGGACCAAAAAGAGATCGTCATATTTGATAGACAGGGCAGTGGTGACTTTGCTGGAGGAGTTTCAGTGGAACAGTCAGGGATGAAATTTTGATTACTGTGGTATTCAAATGATGAAGCAACCTCTGTAGGCCAGAGATTTTTATCTATGTTCTTAGGACTTCACTATATTCCTGACACAGAGAGGTAATCAATAAATATTGTTGAAAGTTGAACAGATGAAGAAGTGGTGGCAGCGACCATTAATAATTGCTTTTCTTTGCTGTTCTATTTTCAGGCTCCATGCCTACCTAACATCTATCTTCTCAAGAACTCTGCCAGAGAAGGAGTAGTTTCTATGTTTCATAAATAGACTGAGACTCAAAGAGGCTAAGTACACTACCTGAAGCGATGTAGCAACATGCAGTGATGGATGTGAGATTCAAGCTTGGATTTATCTCACTCCAAAATTTCTTCCTTTCTTCTTCTTTTTTTTTTTTTCCACTACAGCAAAACTAAGGAGAAGAGACAGGGCTGAATAGCTGTCTCTCAGTGGCTATTCTATTTTCCCTTATCTACATGTCTTCTTCCTTTCACTCCCTCTTGCTGTGTTCTTATCCTTCAGAGGAGCAGAGCCTTCATAGAGCTATAAAGGTTGATCAAAGTACCAGATTATGAGATTATTTGGAGGCTAATATGTAATCCTCGGGGTTTCCTTTCTCATCTCACTCTTATATCTCCCTGTATTAATGCTTTCTGATTAACATATGGCCTCCTTTTTATTATAGAAAACACTGGATCTGAATAACAAAGAATGCGTTCTTAAGCAAACCAAGGCATATATAGTTATCACTAAATGCTCAACCTGGAAAGAATATTGGATTGTAGTCTGCTCTTTCTATAAAGACAATAGTATTATAAAAAGGAGACAAGAGGGAATATTTTCTACTTAACTGAGCATATCTAAAAACATATTTGAAGTTTGGAGACAATATTCTGTGTTATTTTAAGAAAAGATTCTATAGAGTTATTACCTGGTGATAAGAAAATAACATGTAAAAAAAGGTAATAATAAGAATAAAAATATATATATAGGTAAAAGTATGTGACTATACTAGACCTGGTTATACAACTTAACTATTGAGAATACATTTTCAAAGTTGCCTGCATGGTTGCTGCAAGAATTTTTCAATATTTATTTCATAAAGACAGACATATACTCTGGCCACTTCTAGGAAAGCCAAGGCTGTCCTATATGTTCTAGCCATCCGCTGTTAGATGAGACACATGGATTGTGTAGAGAAATGTTATGGAGAGTGAATGTCATATGCCTCTGGGATACAATAGAAAAGGAGCCCTTGATTTAATATTTTGGTTCTTAGTTTGACTGTGACTCACAGGGAGTAATACTGCCCTGGGCTTTCTGTCTCCTTTGTATCAGGAAATGATTTGGTTTAGAGAAAAGCAGGCATAGGTTTTGGTGGGACTCCCACCAGGATACTGGCCTGCTTTGTTCCTAGCTACTTCTTGAGGTGACTATGGCTATCCTTTAGGCCCCAGGCATGTGGACAGAGTCAAGAGCAGGGGTAAAGAGAAGACTTAAGCAAAATCTCTTTAGCCACTGAGCAAGAAGCATCTGTAAGTTGCATTCTGTAAACTCAGAGGATTTGGTCTGTGGCAATCTAGCTACATAAGAAGTAGAAATGCCTAGGTTTAAAACTGGGATATACAAGGCAACCTGGAGCTTGTTAGATATGCAAGATCTCTGGCCCTATCCTTAACTACTGTCCCAGAATGTGTATTTTAACAAGATTGCTAGTGACTCATATGCTCAATAGTGTTTGAAAAGACCTGCTCCAGACTCGAATAAGAATGGCCAGGAGGTAGGAAAAGGGATGGTAACAGTGGAGCTTGCAGTGTCCATAGCCCCAGATATATAGAATCAGAATCTATAAGAGTAGGGGCTTAGGAATATATATATATTTTTTTGAAACGGAGTTTTGCTCTTGTTACCCAGGCTGGAGAGCAATGGCGCGATCTCAGCTCACCGCAACCTCCGCCTCCTGGGTTCAAGCCATTCTCCTGCCTCAGCCTCCCGAGTAGCTGGGACTACAGGCACGTGCCACCATGCCCAGCTAATTTTTGTATTTTTAGTAGAGACGGGGTTTCACCTTGTTGACCAGGATGGTCTCGATCTCTTGACCTTGTGATTCACCCGCCTCGGCCTCCCAAAGTGCTGGGATTATAGGCGTGAGCCACTATGCCTGGCCAGGAATGTATGTTTTAACAAGCTCCTCAGGGGATTTTTATGAACACTGGCATTTGAAGATCACAGGTAAGAAATAAAAACTGCTCAGGGCAGAAGTGCAATATACACTATGAACATCAGCTTCAATACTTCTCAATTTAAAAATGACCTTGATAGTTAACAGTGAAAAGAATTATGACAAGAACATTTTCTAAATTTGAAATGTAAAGATCTAGGGAACACGAGCTCTAAGGTAAACAGATGTGAATTATCTTGTGATTTTAGTGAAGATCTTTAGACATGTAAATGGTTTACAGAGAGTAGTGGTTGGAGATTTAGAGATTTCGTGTATGTGTGACTAAAGACCATGTCAGAATAATGTCTTACTGTACATGGGGAAATAAAGTGAATGCTTTTGTGGTTTAATGACCAAACTGGGCTCTACAGTCGGAAAACATGTAAGGCGGGTTAATGACTCTTACTGAGAATATCTTTTCATTTTCTTGGCATTATGTCATGATGTTACTGGGTTTTTCAGATTCTTAATTTTCATGTGCAGCTCAGGGATTAAAAGTCTTGTGAAGTATTCACAGAAACTAGTCCTGTATTTGTAGATACTGCACCATACTGGGAGACTTGGATTCGAATTCTGACTTTTCCATATAGCTTCATGCAGATTACAATGATAATTCCTTAACATCTCTGAGCTTTTAAGTGTGCATAAAAATACCCACATAAAGGTTGTCATGAGGAAGATCCAGATACTATAATAAATATGAAATCTTCCACCAATTATGGAGCAGAAAAATGAATGCAAAGTAGTACTTGAATGCTTACCGTGTTGGGCCCTCACTTTTATATTTGATCTGTGGAACTCCGCTATATCACTCATTTCCATAAAAATGACTCAGGTTTAACTAGGAGCCCAGTTATTTTTCCTAGTTAGGTCTTTTTTTCCCACCCCAAATAGCAGCCTGATAAAATACTGGATAGCTAGGTAAGTTTGATGTAAAATTTGATTTCATGTAAACAATGAATATTTTTTTAGTATGACTGTGTCCCATGTATTACATAGCAAACTGGAAAGTCTAACTCCAAGACCAAAAATGCTATTCACATTCATGCATCTTCTGCTCACCAAACTTATCTAATTGCTCACATCTTCTATTTTGCTTGTATGGATAAAGTCTGACTCAAAGTAACATAGATCTAAAAATGCTTTTGAGAGAAACTATTGATATCTGAAAGCTCACATCTTCAAAAATTTTACACTTCCTATCTAGAAATGGCTCCAGCTTATCTCTAAAGATTGCTTAGAAGAAAATAGAGTCTCTTAAGTACTTACTTCTTGGAATTATTTTTATTTTTGTTATATTCTATTATTCTGTTGACTTTTGATTATTCATTAACATCTCTTTCTCTGTCTCACTGTGTGGTTGTGGGAATAGAAGGAGGGAACAGGTGAATCTCCAAAATGAAATAATTCAAAAGCCACTTAAATGTTGCTGTTAGGAACAATTCTGAGGCATTTTTGGTACAGTTTTCTCTTTCCAATTATACTTGGTGCGGCATATATTGCTATTAAAATATATAGACTTTATGTAACGAAAGTCCACACGCTGATAATGTAGGAGAGGAGGAGGATGGAAAGGTGGGAGTTTGATGTGTGCTCAGTACAAAGAAGAGTTGTTCTGGGAACACTTCGCAGTTTCAAAGTGGTTGAGGAAGGTAGTCCACAAAATGGAAGCTGAACTGCAGTAAAGTAAATTCTTGATTTCACTTTCACGTGGATGTCTTGACGAGAGTGAGGAATCACACCAGGAAACCTGATGTGGGAGACAGCCGCGTCCTACAGTAAGACCCCTGAGGATGACTGAAGAAAAATGTCGCCTTTGTGTTCACCTGACTCTGGACACTAGGTGTCAGTATACGGCAATGTAACGATTTTAGGATGCGAGGTGGATGTGCTGAATTAGTGGGGGAAGAGTTGTGAGATGATGTTTCATTTCCTGCTGTTAACACAGGTCCTCGATTTATGGTAGAAGGTTCTTTCAGCTGTGATCTTATGAATCATCAATAGATACAGGAACTGTGACAGAGTCACCTCTGAGGGTTTCCTTCGTATTTTTTTCTCTTCTCCCCAGCGAGGACTGATTACTTCTTCACACCTCTGCAAAGTACTTAATTAGTCTCATCAGGCAGCCAAACTTGATACCTTCATCCAATTTTAGACACACAGATGATGAAGGTGTTTAATTGGCAGTTGGGGCCATTAGAGGGACCACGCAGAGCAGAGCGACATTGCACTGAGGTGATCTGAGCTGAGCAGCGGGTAAGGATATACTCCTGGGCTGTGAGCTCCTGTCATTGAGAACATTTGCAAATCTGTTGACACGTTACAGTGGGGATGTCCCCTGGACGCATGGAAGGCCCATGCCCTGTCGTTTGAGCAAGGCAGGCACATCACCAGCCCATAGGAATGTTGCTGCTCATGCTGCTCTTTGATATAAAGTTCCCATTTTCTATATGGGTTTGATGATGTTTAGTGGGATCAGTGACACCTATTTGTTAATTGCTTACAGAAGCTTTGAGCTTAAAAATAAGATCTTGGATCTGGTGACACTCTCTGTTTTAAATTTTATCAATATTTCTGAATTCCAAGGAAATTACAAACATATCAGGTGATCTCTGAAACCTTATCTCTATCTGTTGTTTTGAGTATTCTCTGTGCTCTCTTTTATATTTCTGCCTTTTCTCCTGCATAAATAAAACAGAATGATTTAGTTAGAATTTGAAGATGAAAATTATCAAGCCTATATTCTCAACAACAATCTGGGATTCGAGTTAATTTTAATGTCCAGTTTGTATCCCTCTTGCCCCCTTTACGTGTGTGACTTTATTTTCAGCCATCTTTTAACATTATTCACTCTCAGTCTTACCAACTGTGCTTATCTCCACTTAAGTCTTTCTCATCTTGTTATCACCACCTGGTAAATTCTTCCTGCTTCCTTTACTTATATAAATGTGGCTCCTTTTTCAGTATTCAGCTCCAAGCCATCACTTCCATGAAGTCATCTGAGTAATTCACAGTAATCTGCTTTACTGAATCGTAGAGTATTACTCAGTTTAGCTCATGATTATAACCTAGTCTCAGTTGTTTTTTAATTAGTTTGCACACATGTACATATACACACACATGCGCACACACACAACCAACTAGATTACAAGCTTTTTGAAAGTGGGAGCTGTACCCCAATGACATCTAGTAATATGGTGAGTATTGTATGTACATTTTCAATAGATAGCCATCCTTTGTTTATCTCTTTGATTTCAGAGGCCAGAACATAGTAGGCATTTAATAAATGTTGAGAGAGCTGAGGAAGTGACTTAAACTACTCTGCTGAGGTACTAGCTCTTTGGTAATGTTAGATTGTGACATTTGGTATAAAAAAACCTGGTAGTCATTAGCATAGATCTTTGCAAGAGCTAGCTCAAGTCGTACACCTTTCAGGACAACTTCACTAGGCTAATACAGTCCTAATTTCTCTTCCTGGTCTTGATTTTCTCTTCCTGTGTCTGAACTACTAAAGCATCTCATCATATCTACATTGGGCAAGTGCCTTAGGACTGTATCTGTAGAATGGGTTTAATAATAGTGACCATCTAATTAGAGTTATTATAATTAAATGAATTAATATATATAAATTATTTAGAACTTTTCTGGCATTTAATAAGTAATCAATAGGTGTTTAAGTCATGGTTCTCCAGAGAGGCAGAACTGATGAATTATGAATATGAATTGGCTCACTTGATTATGGAGGCTGAGAAGTCCCATGATAGGTGTCTGCAAGCTAAAGAACCAGGGAAACTGGTAGCATGGCTCACTGCCAAGGGTGAAGGCCTCAGAACCAAGGAAGCCAATAGCATAACTCTCAGTCCAAGGCCAAAAACCTGGGAGCCTGGGGGTTGCTGGTGTGAGTCCCAGAATCCAAAAGCTGAGAAGGGGAGTTGTAACATTCAAGAGCAGCAGCAGAAGGGCATCTTAGCTCCAGAAGACAGAGCAAGATTTTGCCCTTTCTCCACCCTTTTATTCCATCTGGGCCCCCAGCCAACTGGAAGGTGTCTGCCCACATTGAGGGTGGATCTTCTCCACTCAGTCCATAGACTCAAATTCCAGTCTCTTTCTTGGAACATTCTCAGAGACATACCTATGGTGGCCTAACAATTTTAATCAAATACCAAATCACTTGGAGTTTCTCTTTCACCAGAAGAGGGAAGGGATTTAATTTATCACCATCTAGCTGGCAAGATTATAGAGAAAAGGGAAAACTTATACACTGCTAGGGGGAATGTAAATTAGTTCAGCCATTGTAGAGAGCAGTTTGGCAATTTCTCAAAGAACATAAAAAAGAATTAAGATTTTTATCCAGCAATTCCATTACTGGGTATATACTGAAAGGGATATAAATTGTTCTACCGTAAAGACACATGCACTCGTATGTTCATCTCAACACTACTCGCAATAGCAAAGACATGGAATCAACCTAAATACCGATAAAGAAAAAGTTATACATATACATCATGGAATACTATGCAGCCATAAAAAAGTACAAGATTATGTCCATTGCAGCAGCATGAATGAAGCTGGAGGCCGTTATCCTAAGTGTACTAACAGAGGAGCAGAAAACCAAATACTGTAAGTTCTCACTTATAAGTGGGAGCTAAACATTGAGTATGGACACAAAGAAGGGAATAATAGACACCATGGCCTACTTGAGGATGGAGGATGGGAGGAGGGTGAAGATTCAAAAACTACCAATCAGGCATTATGCTTATTACCTGAGGGATGAAATAATCTGTACACCAAACCCTGTGACATGCAATTTACCTGTGTAACTAACCTGCACATGTACCCCAAACCCAACATTTTTAAAAACATCACATATTGAGGTAAAAATAAGAAATACAAATAATTTTCATTAGAAAATAACGTATCCCAATCTACCTTATACCCCTTCACATGTGGTATAAGAACCTCACAACGGGGTGCTTCCATCTCCTTATCCTTATTACTGCTGTTCTCACGTATTTTACCTCCACATTTCCTGTGAATCCCATACTACACTGCTCTTATTTTTGCTTTAAACAGCCCATTTTATTTTGAAGATATTTTTTAAAATGAGAAAACTGTTGCTGTTTTTTATGTTCCCATACATACTTACCATTTAGGACTTTCTTTAATCTTTCGTGTAGGTTTAATTTTCCACCTGGTGTTATTTTAGCTCTGCCTAAAGAACTTCCTTTAGCATTGTCAGAGTGCAATTCTGTTGGTGATGAATTCTCTTCTTTTAATTCTTCCAGAAATGTATATTCCTTCTTCACATTTGGAATATATTTTCTCTTGATAAAGAAGTGTAGGTAAACAGTTTTTGCGCCTCTCAACACATTTGGCTTGTATAGTTTATGATGGAAGTCTGCTGTCATTCTTCTCTTTATTGCTTTGTTTGCAGTGTGTCACAATGTATCTTATTTTTATGGCTGATCTTAAGATTTTCTTTCTATCATTAGTTTTTGGCAATTTAGTTACATAGAGCTTTGGAATGCAATATCATTCTGAAGCTTCTACTTGATACCTTGTGTATTTGTTTTTTTGGTTTTTAAAATGTTGTTGTTGTTGTTGTTGTTATTGTTTCATCTTGGCTAGCGGGAACATGAACAATTCCTAGCCCTCTGTGAGCTCCAGTAATATTTCTGACTACTTATTTCTTGTGGTTCTTTCTCAAGCTTGGGTCATTTCCTCTCATGCATGCACAGATTAGTACTTAGACAAAGCCTCCTCCAGACCCCACTGCAGATCTCCAGAGTTCCTTCTTCATGCAGCTCCTTCCTCTGTGCTCCTATGCCCCACAAACTCCACCTTTCTTAATATCCCTGAATTCTGATCTCTTTCTTCAATTTAGCAAGACTGCTTGACTCTGTGCTGTTGCCTGGAAACTGCCTACAGGAAGTAAGATGGTGCATGTTAACCTTTCATCATCTGTTCCCTTTCTCTCAGGGATCACAGTCTTATAATGCCTCTTTTCAAATGCCTGTAAACCACTGTTTCCTATGTTTTGTCTGATTTTTTCTAGTTGCTTACAGCAAGGGGTGGGGTGATAGCGCTAAACCTATCCCTTTTAACTCCATTTTGACTTGAAACAAAAGTGTCCGTGGAGATGGAACCAGTTTCTTACTTCCTGACATCCTATTCCTAACGACTAATTGAATACTCCAGAGTTCATGATAAAAGAGAATAGCCATTAAATTAATGATAAGATCTGTGCATATATGAATACTCCAGTATTCCCAGGTAATGATAGATAAAAGCATCACAAAGAGCTGCAAAATTACAAAACTTTGAATCAACTATGCTGAAGCAACATCATGAAATGCAGAGTCTTTTCTTCTAGAGACTCTGCATAGAGTCATAGAATTTTAGAAAGTATTGTTCTCATTATTTCTGATGCAGTAGTTGAAGTTCAAAGAGGTAATTACATTGCTTTCTGGCAGACAATTGAGCAGAAAGGCCAAAGTAGAACTCATAAGCCAACTGCCTTAATGGTTTGGGTGGTGGAATAGGTAAATGAAAGGCATCGTTAATCTTCTGACTTCAAATGAAAAGATTATGTATTTAACTTGCTAATAGATAAACACATTATTGTCTTTTAATTCATTTTTGTTTAAAAACAGCTTCTTCTAGAATTCTGCTTTGGTGTATTGCTTTAGGTTGGGCACAAATTCCCAAAGATTCCATAAAAAATTTGGTATATAATCTCCGTTAGAAAAAGTACAGCATTTTTATGAGCAGAATAATACTATTCAGAAATGATGCAAATGTACACACGGGAATATGTGTGTAGCTTCAATCTCTGTAAGGGATTATAATTTTAACATTTTCTTTTTATTTGTCTTTTAAGGTGTCTTGAGTTTTCAAATAAAATTACTCTCTATTATTGTGCACTTAGAGATACTTTTCCAAGCAATAATATGTTAATTCATTGCCTTTTCAGGCTTTGCTATGGTTTCCCATTGTAGTGTGAAATAATATATTGGGAAGATTTTTCAGTTTTGTGGCAGTTTTAACTATCTTTTAAAAATGGTTCAAATTTCCAGTTGCAATATCTTAGTGTTAAATTATTTAAAAACTGTTCTGAAGAAACATATCTCAGATTAATAGAAAAAATTCTTATATTGACCAATTTCAAATTTAACCACAATTCTTAATACATTTCTCTTTGACAGGAATTTATAAATACCAATTATAATGAATATGGTTCTCTAAATCAAAGAACCTGTTAAAACCAAATGATCCAATTACAGGTTTGTATTAAAAATGAATGAATAAGGAAAGCTTTTTAGCTCTTTAAGATGCTATCATTCCTTTTATAGAATGTCAAGATTTACAGAATATCAGGAAAGTAATTCACAGCATATCAGGAAAGTAATCAACCTTCCTTTGATTAGGTTTGTACCTTCTCTTTCTCTCAAATTTCTGCAGACTTTCATTTGCTAGGAAGAAAAAAATGGAAAGCTATGGGACAGTGAAAGATAACAGCTAAGAATTTCCAAAGGATTCAAGGATGTAGAAACAGAAATGACTCAGATAGATGGTCATTGCACTTCAAATTCCATCATATAGGCTGAGACGCTGTAGTTCTATCCTGAACTGGTCCTAATGATTTAGTGCTGGATTCTAGGCTTGCACATAGGTGAAGGTGAAGATATTATCATATGTCAAACAAAAACTAACTCTCATGAATGGGAAGAAAAGTGAGATTTTCAATGGTTTTTGTGCTGACTTGTTTCCCTCTACTTACTTTACTTGACTGCCCACCAGAAGAGTCAGATGATGTAATTTGAGTTAATAGATACGTAACAAAGACAAACCAGATGGCCAATTCCTGTGGACTTACGGAACAATTCTGCATATCTTAAGCAAATAATTTGTTCTTTTCAATTATATTCAAAGTTTACCTTCTCTTATGCTGTATATTTTATTAGAGAATAGTATTTCTGTGAGGATAATACCATTAGCTGGGGTTGCAAAAGCTAAAATTTTAATACATACTCTCAAAGTTTTTTCATTCCAGAGCTACTTCTTACACAAAATTAAGGTTAAATATTTTTTGTATTTCCTGACTTTCAATTTGTTACCTATCTTCAAATCAACAATTAACTAATTGATTTACCATGCGTTATAGACTATAGAAGTAAAGGGAAAGTATGAGCATTTACAAAGTCCATTAAAAGAGACATTTAAGTGGAAAATATTTTGAGCACTGTGTTTTAAATTACTACTCTGGAGGATGAGGATTTAACTCTTTTCAACTTCTTCCCTCTATCACATTTAGTCCACTTCAGGTCCCACCTACCTCCCAAGATATCTATATGACAATTTGATTAGACTAGTAATCAGGACCTTTCTTTCTTCCTTCCTTTCTTTTTCTTTCTTTCTTTCTTTCTTCTTTCTTTCTTTTTCTTTCTTCTTTCTTTTCTCTTTTCTTTCTTTCTTTTTTTTTTTTTTTTGAGACAGAATATCGCTCTGTTGCCCAGGCTGGAGTGCAGTGGTGTGATCTCTGCTCACTACAACCTCTGCTTCTCTGGTTCAATAAAAGTTATTCTAACAGGTATGAGGTAATATCTCATTGTGATCTTAGTTTGCATTTCCCTAATGATTAGCGATACTAATCATTTTTTTCATGTACTTATTGGCCATTTGTGTAACTTCCTTTGAAAAACATCTGTTCAGACCCTGTGCCCGTATTAAAATCAGGCTATTTTTTTTTTTTTTTTTTGCTGTATTAGGTCAATCTTGCATTGCTATAAAGAAATACCTGAGACTGGGTAATTTATAAAGAAAATAAGTTTAATTGGCTCATGGTTCTTCAGGCTGTATAGGAAGTGTTATGCCAGCACCTGCCCAGCTTCTGGGGAGGCCTCAAGGAGCTTTTACTCATTGCAGAAGGCAAAGAGGAAACAGACACATCATGTAGCAAAAGCAGGAGCAAGAGGGGTGGGATGAGGTGCTACACGCTTTTAAACAAACAGATCTCATGAGAACTCACTATTGTGCGGATAGCACCAAGCCTTAGGGATCTACTCCCATGATCCAAACACCACCTACCAGGCCCCACCTCTAACATACGGTTTACATTTCAACATGAGATTTGGATAATAATATGGTTTGGCTGTGTCCCCATCAAAATTTCAACTTGAATTATATCTCCCAGAATTCTCATGTGTTGTGGGAAGGACCGAGGGGGAGGTAATTGAATCATGGGGACCAGTTTTCCCCATGCTATTCTTGTTACAGTTAATAAGTCTCATGAGATTTGATGGGTTTATCAGGGGTTTCTGCTTTTGCTCCTCCTAATTTTCTCTTGTGGCCACTTGCCTTTCACCTTCTGCCATGATTCCAAGGCCTCCCCAGCCATGTGGAACTGTAAGTCCAATTAAACTTCTTTTTCCTCCTAGTCTCAGGTATGTCTTTATCAGCATCATGAAAATGGGCTAATACATGTGGGAACAAATATTCAAACTATATCATTCTGCTCCTGGTCCCCCAAATCTTATGTCCTTCTCTTATTGCAAAATACAATTATACCTTCCCAGTAGTTCTCCAGAATCTTAACTCATTCCAGAATTAACTCAAAAGTCCCAAGTGCAGGTTCAAAGTCTCATCTGAGACTCATTTCCTTCCACCTATGAGCCTGAGAAATCAAAACAAGTTATTTACTTCCACGATACAATAGGGATGCAGGCACTGGGTAAACATTTCTGTTCCAAAAGGGAGAAATCAGTCAAGAGAGGGACTACAGGCCTTAAGCAACTCTGTAACCTAGCAGGGCAGCCATTAAATTGTAAAGCTCCAAAATAATCTCCTTTGACACCATGTCCCATGTCCCATGTCCAGGGCACACTAGTGCAAGGGGTGGGAGCTACAAAGGTAGAGCTCATGGAGATAAGAGAGTAGAATGGTTGTTACCAGAATCTGGGAAGAGAAGAGGAGGAAGATGAAGGGAAGTTTGTTAATAGCTATAAAAATACAGTTGGGTACTTTGCAGGGACATAGATGAAACTGGAAACCTTTAAAAATTCTGTGGTGTATATTTAAGATATATAACAGGATTTCATAAGATACATGGATAGTAAAAAAATATATGGAGCGTTCACAAATTTGCATGTCATTCTTGGACATGGGCATGCTGATACTCTCTGTATTGTTCCAATTTTAGAATATGTGTTGCCAATGCAAGCGCTAAATCATTTTTATTTATTTATTTCCTACTAGTTAGAAGACTTGATAGAGAGAAGTGAGGAAGAGGAGGAGAAGAGCTCTGATAGGTCCTTTGTTGGCTCAGCACTTGAGCTGCTCTTGAATAGGCTTCAGGCTGCCCTTGAAACCCCAGGATGAGAAGTACTCTAATTTTCTAGATTATCCTGTGTATCAGTCAGAGGCCAGCCAGAAAAATAAGTCACTCTAGGTCTCTCAGTAGATGAAACTTAGTTCTGGAAACAGATTCCACAGATGATGGAGAGGGAGTTTAGGGACCAGACATAGGGCTGTCGGATGGGAACCAGAACTGGGGAAGGAAAGACAATCTGAAAGGAGGTGCAGCTTCTGAAGACATCAAAGGAGACAGAGAGAGGAGTAAATTCCCTTGTCATGCCCTTCCTTGTGGCCCTTCCTTGTCATGCCCTCCATCTTCCAACTGTGCCTCCCATATGCTGAAGCCAGAGGGCAAAAGAGCCTAGAAGAGTCTTTCCCTGAGATGGAGAGCAGAGCATAGCAAGGCAGGTAAGAGCCCAAACTGGCAGGACAGGCACATTGAGTACCTTTTACGAAGTTGAGATTGTGTGAATTAACTTATTGCCCCTGCACCTTTGACATGTTCTTACATGCCCACACGCACTCACTAGCGTTTTCAGTGTGCATGTGTGCCTGTGTTTGTGTATGCATATCTCTGAGATCTTGGTTGGGCCAATGTCCTACTTATGAGACAAGTGCAAGTGCTCATTCTAAGATTGTATGTAAAATGACAGCTAACACGCCTGCTTTCAGTTGGCACTTAGCATTTACATAATGCTTAAACATCTGGTCTTTCCCATCAACCCAGGCATGAAGTTAGTCCAGTTGATTGCTTGGCATTATGTACAGACAGCAGCTGGCTGGTTTACTGGAGTTTTGATTATCGCTGAATTGGCTGGATGTTTGGTGTCACGTAGACTGATGTTATGACGGGTTAATGATGGAATAGAGCCAGTTACAGGGAAGACCAATGACAAATTTGTGAAATCAAACTTTTGTATGGAATTTCACCAGAAAAGATAATTATTTGTTTCCAAGACCGAGTTTCAGAAACTCACTGGAATTTCACTGGAAAAGATAATTGTTTCCAAGATTGAGTTTCAGGAACACTGAGACCTGACTGAGTTTATTTCTGGTGTCCTTTCATTCCCATTTCATCTCCTTGCAACCATGTGTCCCCTGCCCATGTACCCAATATCCTCTGGTGCCCTTGACCATTCACCCTTAAGGCATCTGGCTCCTGGGCTCATCAGCCTGGAAACAATCTCCAGATTCTGAATTTTTTAGCCTTTATGTCTCTTTCTCCTTTGTCCCTTTCATCAAATCACATCTGTACTATCATTCAGAGATCTGCTCTCTGTTGCAGGATCAACTGATCTCAGAATCTAATTTTCATGAAGATGTTTGTAGATGATACTGTGCTAATATTTATCTTTTCATCTTTCCGTATGTGGAAGTGGTCTCTACTGAGACTGAAATTCAGGCACACTTGGCACATTTTTATCTTGTGCTTGCCAGAAGCACGTTTGCACAAACACTGAGGAATGTCCTGGGAGAAGGAGCTAGGTTGGACAAGCTCTTAGCAGAGGGCCCTGCCTATCAGGGGAGGTGAGCCAGCATGTGCCGTGGTTTCAGGCACCTAGAGCTGTCTCCCAGCCCTAATGGGACATATCTGAGTTTTGTGGCGAACAGAGGAACTCTAAAATTTTAAGGGAAGTTAGGGGTAAGAAGAGAGAGAAAGAACTCTGTAAGGTAAGTTCTGGGACCTAAGTGACCATGCTTGAGAATCTCTCCAAAGCAAAATGGAAGTGAGATTTCTTTCTTGTGACACAGTTCTTGCATAAATTTGATTTCTGGAGAGGCCTATGAGGAACTGCGGTACTTGCAGGAATAATGGTTGAGCCCAGCTAAGGTCATCACAGGAGCCAGCAGGAACAGGATTATTTAAGAGCCTGCTGAGACTCAAAAATATTGGAAAAATGTTTTTGAAGGGGTCGGAGGAGGAGTCGGGTGGGGAAGGCTGAAGGCTTGAAGCCCTGTCAACACAATGGTTAGACAACAAATGGTTATACAAACTAGAAACATTTAAATTATTCCATTAAATAAAACTTCATTTTAACCCACATTTTTAAGGTCTAAGGAAATTCAGATTGTACCTGTAACATATTTGCCTTTTACCAGAAACTTTGAATGTTTTGTGTCCAATACATGATTGATGGTGGCAATTTCAGATCATACCAATGGTAAATTGGTGAAGGAAAATACTTTTAGGCAATCATTTAAGTATTCTTCAAATAATGCTTCATAAATTTGCTTCTTAGCCTCCTGGTTTTATTAGCTTAAGACATGAGAACTTGAAATGTCGCTATATGATTATTGACAGAGACTTGGCTGCTACTGGGGAGGAGAGTATGAAATCCAAACACATTTTTGAAATCTAAGTAGATCTTTATTAGCTCATAACTAGCAATACTACAATGGAAATTATTTTAGTTTATACAAATAATTAAGGTAAAACTTCAGTTTTAATGATGGGTTTGCTGATTGGTCTTACTATATTAATTCATTTAACAGACATTTGCTTGGTGCCTATTATGTATCAGATACTTTGCTGGGCTCAGGGTAAACTCTGGCGAATTCAGCAGATTTGAAATCTAATATAGGTAAGTCAGGCTTAACTTCTTTTGTTATCTAGCTGAGATACCAACCAAAAAGATTAAGATATCAAAATGACAAATTTTCCCTAAGAAAGATTATGCTTTATATCATCAGAAAGTATGTTCCCTGTCCCAAGGTCTGGACATATGAATACATGTCAGTGTTTAATGTGCTTGTGTGCTTGTGTGTGTGTGTGTAGTATAACTTGTGTGTATGTGTGCATGTAGTATAACTTGTGTTTGTATCACCAGAACCTTGAATGGTTAAAGAAAGATTACAGAAATTTAAACATCAAACATATAGGTTTCATCTGTAGAAAAGAATTCCAGCTTTTATTGAAACCATCAAAATTGCAGTCAGCTGCTGGGAAAAAAAAAAAAGGCAAAGATCCTGTTTACAAGGCACCTAGAGTTCAGCCATCAGATGGTTTTGGTTAAGATGTAGTTTCTCTTCAGGCTGATGTTTCTATAAGACATTTTTGTGAGTCAGTCATCACCCAACTTTCTAGTGTCTTTCTTTCCCTGTGTTTGTTTTCTTACAATACCTTTATAATGCTGCTTTTAATTTTTGACAATCTTTACGGAAAACTTACTCCTTTGCAGCTTTTTTTTCTTTTTTTTTGAGGCGGAGTTTCACTGTTGTTACCCAGACTGGAGTGCAATGGCGCGATCTTGGCTCACTGCAACCTCCGCCTCCTGGGTTCAAGCAATTCTCCTGCCTCAGCCTCCTGAGTAGTTGGGATTACAGGCACGCACCACCATGTCCAGCTAATTTTTGTATTTTTAGTAGAGACGGAGTTTCACCTTGTTGACCAGGATGGTCTCGATCTCTTGACCTTGTGATCCACCAGCCTCGGCCTCCCAAAGTGCTGGGATTATAGGTGTGAGCCACCGCACCCGGCCTCCTTTGCAGCTTTTATGCAATTTGTAGAATTGCATTACATTATAGGCAAAATTCTGGTGTGTGTGTGTGTGTGTGTGTGTGTTTGTGTGTGTGTTTGTGTTCTGTGTGTGTGTGTGTGTGTGGGGTCAGAAGAGCAGGGGTTCCTGTTGTCTCTCTGTGGCTCTTTCTGTCCGTCTTTAACTTCCGCTGGCAATACTTTGGTATTAAGTATTTACCCCACTAAGTTGTTCAGTGTTTAAGCTGATAATAGACTTGTCCTCTCTACCTTGTCTATGCTTTCCTGGAATGAAAGTACATTAGAAGGTTTACCGGATGTAACTACCTCACCATGCCTAGAATAACTAGGTGATAAGCCATCTCATGCCAAGCTAATACTCTGCCCTATGGGAAGTTTGCTATAGGTAGTAGGGTGTGCCCCACTACACCAAAGGTGAGGAAGTTAAGCTATCTATTTGCAGAAGGGTCACAGCTTTCCCACATATGTGTGCCAAGATTTGAAGACAGGCAATCAGTCTTGATGAGCTGCTCTGCATTCTTGATGCCTCCAATGCTAAAGCATTCATTGAAAAATTTTTTGATTGACTGCTCCCACTATGACAGTTTTTGATTCCTCACTGGGTTTGGGTTTCAACCTATTGTCCTCGTCGTCTGATAATGGGAACCCCTATGTGCTCATCGCCATAAAAGGAACCCAGTAGACAAAACTGTGAATTATGTTTTGCACATTTTCTACCAAATGGTAAAGCCACTTAAAATATTTAGATTCATTTATGTTTTAGATGTAGAAAAAAATCTCTCTGTGACTACAATTGCTTGCCCACTACATATGTATTTGTTTGTAACCATTGTTTCTGAAATGGAAACTGATCATTTTGGATCATAGCTGAGGAAGTACTTACCCCTTTTTCAGCTGGAAAAAATATGTACCTGAATTATGGGAGAATAAAAAGAAACCTTCAGTTCACCATTCTTCATGGCTCCTTTCCTTTGATAGGCAGGGGAGAAAGGGAGAAAAAACATACACACACACCAAAACCTCATGCACTATGCCCTTAACTTCTTTCCCTAGAGTCATTGACTACTAACTGAAATAAACCTATCTATTCATAAAAAAATTATATTTGCCAATTTAAAAAGCCTATTTTTTTCTGTATCTCTCTCATTTTTCTTTAAATCTGAAGAGTATTGAATAAAAAATATGCATTTTCTTTTTTTACATAGCTTGTGAGCAATTTAAAGAAAACTGTGAAAAACATTATGCTTTAGCTTGTGACTTTGTACAGCACTGAGTATTGTGTGTTCTTCAGGATGTATCATGTAAATGATTAGCTACAATCACAACCTACTCTTTCGGCTCCCATTTCTGACAGCAGATATTTTTGTTAGATTTGAATTAGGCAACAAATAGAATGCTAACTCTTAAGAAGTACTTTTGCTATAAGTGTTTCCTAATATTTTTCATAAGAGATTTTATTTATACAGTGCTTTATAAAACCTCGTTGTCTTCGTTGAGTCTCCACTCCCTAAAACAGGTGCCATTGTCTCCAAATTGGGAGCTGAAAAGTATTCAGAACTTGTTTGAGGTCACACATTCGGTTAGTGACAGAGCCAGAACCCAAATTGAAATTCTTTCTGCAATGACTGGCCACTTTGACCAAGTATATCAGGAGTATAGCTAGAGCTTTGGCATAGCTAGAGCTTATCTGTTGTTCAAAATGCAATTATTCTCTCTTCTCTGCTTCTGTATGAAGACAGGAGTCTTATCTACCTTGTTACCAATTTCAGCCTCAGCTGCTTGCACAGAACTTGGAATGGAATAGTATATATATATATACATACATATACATATATATATGTACACACACACATATGAGTGAATAATTGAATTAAGTGAATGAATGAAGTACAGAAGATGCTGAGGGTTTACTTTGAATAATAATGATGTATGCCTCCCGTCTCCTTTCTGCATGCTTCTCTTATTATGCTAGAAACATATTTGAAATTTGAAATAATGGAGTTAGACACTGCCTTATTCTTTAAGGATTTGATATGGTAGTCAGACAAAAAGAATTTCATTTAAAACCCCTATTTCTTGACTTACTCTGCTATATTAGAAAATTATTCTCTCTGCTGGGTCTTGAGATCCATCTAGAACTTGACTATAACCTGAGAATGTTTTGTGTTCTGATTTTTTCTTTGCAGATGGGGTCTGCTTGAGAAGGCTGGATGTGTATTTTCATTCCATTTTTCAGTATAACACATTGTGAGTATTCACAGAGTTAGATTCTTCCTCCTGAAAAAGCTACCCCTGGGAAGATGTTGGACATTTTTAGATATTGCCTTTTTTTTTTTTCAGGACCCCAGGGATCCATTTAGTGAACATGAACCATCATACCCAAGACCCCGCTCAGCCACTAGAAGAACCATTGCCCATGACTTCCCATTCACAAAAACCATGCTCCAGCGTAAGTTTCTGTCTTAAGTGCTTTCTAGTTCCAATCCCATGTGTCTGGAATATTTCAGAAAGGCAGGAGATCTTTTTTTGGAGGTTTTACTTGAATGATTAGTGTGTGCTTGAAAGAGGAGAAGCAACTTAGGACGAGGCCTACTGGACCCCTAGACACCATGGAGACAAGCAGATATTAGTTATAATTTCCATCATTTTTTTCACTACCTCTCCAAAAGTAATCGATATTGTGATAAGACCTCTCAGGGAAGGGAGGACAATTATTTTCTTTCTCCCCTGCCTCACCTTTCCTCCCTATAAAAGTGTTGCAGACTCAAACCAAACTTGTTGGCTGGAAGTCTAAAGGGACTCCTCCTCATGTGGCAGGCTGTCGTAGCTTTTTTTTTTTTTTTTTTTTTTTTTTTTTTTAATGATAGCTAATGCTTCTTTTGGTCTGAAAACCTGGTAAGTGAAATATAGGTCAGGGGTTGGAAATTAATGCCTGCTTTTCATGTGAGAAGGAATAATTGGCATGAAATATAGTAAAGAATGCCTGCCAGCCTGGCAGTGTTGGGTCATTTTTTTGTTGTTGTTATTGGTTTTGGCTGCTATTCCCAGAAAAATAATGGGCAGGTTCACATTTCTTAGAACATATCTTTATCAACTCTGACAACTTACTGTGTCTTGTACCCCCAAGAGACAGTCGGCCGGGAAGTCTTTGCTTGTGCCATTTCTGTGCTGCATCCTTGGCTGTACACACCATGACAAATTAATACAGATGGAATCATGAATTTCTCTTATCCTCGAGATCAGACCTGCTGGGGAAAACATCTGTATCCTTTGAGAAACTTGAAATTAGTATAACAAGTTCTATACAGAAATGATCCCATTGAATGAAGATTTTATGTTACTCTTACATGTACAGTCATCACTGGAGTATGCACGTATTACAGGAAAGCTTAGTCTCCAAATGGGTTGGGTTCTAACCATTAATTTTGGCATGTTGTACACATTTCCCTTTATGAAGAATGTTATAAGTAGTGTTTCAGATCCCAGGTCTATCTGACTTAAAAATTGATAGGGAAGTAAAAGTACAGTGCATTTTCAATGAAAAACAATAGAAAACACACAGTTTTAATCTTATTAATTAGGCAAAACAGAAGAACAACACAATCGAAGAAGAAATAATTTTTGCTTTTCTCAAATGTGGGTTCTTGCAGTTTGATTAGGGGCAGATGAATCAATGTCTTTTGGCATTTTAAAGTGGCTTTGATAACATTCAAGGACTTGAAGGGTTGGAGGCCAATCTTTTTCTATTAAGTCTGCAACCATTACAGTAAAAAAAAAAAAAAAGCCCATTAGAAAAAAAAACCTGAAGCAACTTTTTTTTTTTTTAATCATTGTCTCTTTTAACACATTGGATTGAAAAGCTTTTTTCCTGATTCTTGGATGACATTTTGAGCGGATCTCAGAGTTTAAAAAATTACTCTCTACTGTCTGGTAATTAATAATCATCTAGTCACTCTAAAGCTTTAACCAGTCCAGTTCAGTATAATAATAGAAATCCATTGTCCTCTTTAAATTTTCTCCCATTTCTCAGCCAGGGCCTGACCAAGAATTGGAAGCCTTGTGTGGGGTGTGTGTGTGTGCACTTGTGTGTGAATGCATGTGAATGTGTGTATAAATCCATGTGCATGAGAGTGTATGTATATGAATGTGTGTAAAGTGTGTGTGTATGAGACATGGCATCTCCTTTTGCATCACTAACTATGGCTTCTAGAGCCTTCAGCACTGGAGGGGGATGAGGGAGGAGAGTTAAGGGGCAGCAGAGATCTTACTGATGTGATTTGGATTTGTCATCATAGATACTCAAAGCTGACTTTATTGCAGGGGTGCTTTTGGAGTGATCTTCCCCTTAGGACCCTCAAATGCAACTATAATTCCTGTAAGATAGGTGATACCTCATGCAGTTTTTTACTTTTGACACTGTCCTCAATTCCTGGCAGTTTGCTTTGTCTTTCCAGGCAGTCCTTTCAAGAACGTTAGGTTTGTTTCCTCCTGTGTGGCACACAGTTGGTCTGCAGAAAATTTGATTCCTGCCTTGTTCTCTGCATTGGTCCTTCAGGCCAGTCTAGCCACGATGTCTTGTACCTGCACTGACATTTTCTTAAACTCTGGGAGATATTTATCAAACTCTCCATGTGTCTTCTCCCCTTGAAGTTCCTCTCACTTGGCTTAAAGCAAAGAAGTAGTTTTTCTACTGGGGGAGAAAATGGCTCCTCCTTGGGGTAACCATACTGCCAATAACTCTCTCAACAGGATTCTTCTCCAGTTCTTCCAACTCGAGGCTTTTTTTCTTTCCTTTTTATTGGTTAGGGTTCATTGATGCTGATAAAAACAGTTTTACAATCTTAGCAGTTCTGCACAGGGCTCTCTTCTTACCTCACTGTCATATGATATCTAGGCCTTTGGAGCCTAGAAAAAGCTGAAGTAGAAAGAATCTTATTTATTATTCTGTCGAATGTCCAGTTTTACTTAAATACATGAAGTCTTTTTGATTTACTCTAAGTATTATTAATACTGCTCTAATCAGCCTGAATTCAGGTTTTTTTATGCTCACAAGTAGTATTACAAGAAAAACGAAAAGGAAGGTGTTGGTAAAAAATGACATTGTTTACTCTGAGATAAATCTGACAGGAAGAAATGCAAATGGAAAAGAAATGCTAAAAAAGTAGTCTAGTGTGAGCCTGAATGTAGAAAAATGGTGGTGGGAAAGATAAGTTTCCACTAGGGGACAATGTCAAATAGAGGACATCTTGGTGCACATTTGGAATAAACCCTGAAGGGGAGAGAAGGAGCAGAAGTTTGACAACATTCAATCTGCCAATTACCCACCTAGAAATTATTGTTATTCATAAAGAAAACTTATTCAAATTAATCACTTCATTCTTTCTCCTTGTTCTAATACAATCTCATACCCTATTCTATACCACTAACCCATGATATGCCCAGGCTACTGCTAGCGTACCCAGGTGAATCATTTATTTAGCAAAACAGCTATTTAGGAAGCACCTGTTAAGTACAAGGGCCTGTGCCTGGTATGTTGAGGATATATTATGTTATGGCATAGCCTACTCTCAAAGAGATTTCAGGTGTTGTGGGAATGCATGATTGAATGAAGGATCACATAGAATCATAGGTCTGTTAGCATTAGAAGGTTATTTCACATGCTCTTGTTATTGTATAGATGAGAAAACTGAGATCCAGGAGGATTAAGTGGCCTTAGAATCAACTAGTTATGGAATGACAGAAAAAGGGTTAGAACTTAGTTCTTTTTACTTTTGCTCAGTGCTGTTTCTACAACAGTATGTAACTCTCTTAAAAATATAATACCTTGCTACAATCTTATGAAGCTATGGGCCATTTGTTCCTTAAAAACAATTGTTTGCTGGGGCCAGCATTCACCAGCTCTTACCAGCAGATTGTGGGAACCTTTTCAATTCTAAGTGGAAACTGACCATGGTAAGCGAATTTACACCACAGAAATGGACAAACACCACAAATCTGGGGTCCCTTTCCTTCCTGGGAGAGCCAGCTATTAAACATTAAAAAGTATACTACTGCTTATAAATAACAAATATGATAAGTCCAGACACTCCTTCAGGAAACGATTGTCATGAATGGATTTTCTGGAGAAATGAGCCTTAGACAGGGAAAGGGGAAATGATGGAGGCTATTAGAGACTGGAATTATGGAGTGAACATAATTCTGGGATATCAAATAGAGAAATTTGGCTGGATGGGGGAATGTAGGACAGGAGTCCTTAAGTCATATGCCTGCAAAGACCAGACTGAAAAAATAAAGGTATAAATCAGGGTGGAGTTATGAATAATAGGGCATGAGGGGTCTGTGGTAAAGCGATAAGTAAAAGTGTCCCTAAAGGTATTAAAAAAAAAAAAAACTTCCTGTATTCTACTCACTTTGAATTTCCCTTGGAGAACTAACAAGAGTAAACCTGGACAGCAGTTTGCATCAAATCCGGCCCTGAGAAGGGATTATCATTTTCCTCCTTAAATGATCATTAGTTTCCTTGACACAGTGAAGGCAAAATTTGGCATCCTAATTTATTTCTCTCTTCTTTCTTACCTTGCTTCCATGTTTTCACTGGGAAATATCTGTAAATTATTGATTTTTGGTATGTGTAAAAGTCATTCAACCAGCATTTTTCTTTGTTAGTATGAGTTTTTTATAGTTGAGTGTATGGCGCTATTCTCAGCTTTATCGTTCTGTTTCAAGGGTAATGATACCCCCAAGGAAATAAAGACTCGGTTATGTTTCTAAAGATGTTCATTCATATCTCTAGGTATCTGAAAAAAATGTCACTATACAAAATGGAAAATTCATATATTTTAAGGAAGGATCTAGAAATACATTATTTAATTGATTTTTTTCCTTTCAAAATGTCCCCAAGTTAATTTCAAATAGCCTTTTAAATGTGTTTCTTTTTACATTAATCTGTAAGAATAGCTCCATATTGATCAATAGCCATTTTTAAAACATGAGAATTGCCTTCTGCAGAGATATCTTTATTCTAACACAGTAAATACACAGGGATTTATAAAAAATGGAAAAAATCAATAAAATAAATGATTGTGACTCTTAGTGAAAAGTTGTTCTGTATAAACCAAATGCTGTAATTTTTATCTGAAAAAGTTCTAAAAATTCCCTAATTATAATTGCAACTGCAAGAAGCCCAGCAGCAAAAAATATTGCTCTTTGAAAATGTTCTGCAAACTCCTCTAATGAAAATGACCACCATTGTGTTTGAGATGGATGCCACTGATATCTGGTGCCAGGGTTACATGTCTCTAGCCTCAAAGATGGACTTAAGTGAGGTGCCTCCTGGGATGAGCTGGTCAAGAGAAAGGCAAGGTGCCTCCTGGGATGAGCTGGTCAGGAGAAAGGCTGGTCATGGGAATGGAGACAGATTTTGGCATTCAGTCATCAGAAAATAAGAGACAATCTAATCATGATAATCCAGTCTACAACTTTAGCCTCCTTAGCACAGATGGACTAATTGGAAGAGCATATTAGTGGGATTTGGGGATCTTGCTTGCCTGTGTAATTCTGCTAGAGATACAAATGAGTAAAAAGTAGATGCTTAATAATTGTTTGCTGAAGGAGTCAGGAACTGAGAGGGCAGGTGTTGCAAGTTCTCTCACAGTTTTCAGTCTACTTCAGTCCAGACTCTGGGCCTCAGCCATAGCCACAGGTTTCTCTCTGGACCTTTGCTGCAGAGAAGGACAGCACCCAAACAATTCTGTGCAGAAGGCCAGGAGAATGCAGAAAATCTCATGCTCATGAGCAAAGTTCTGAGTACCAGAGGACATGTGGAGTCTGGAAATGTCTGAATTTTCCTTGGAGAGGATAGATTAGACCTGAATAGGTGTTCCAAAATGGACTCCTCCTTCCAAAGCTCTGAAAAGTGTGTCTGGTATGGCCACATGTGTGGACATGCTTTGAGAAGTACTGCATGTCCTACAATAGCCAGCCAGATTAAAAGGTGCCAATGTGCCATGGGAGAATGACCAATAGCACCGTGAGCTTCTTTCTAGGGCACACGAAAATGAGTGTTTGATGTGAGATGTGTACCACACCCTCCAAGCCAAAATTCTGGCTTTCTTCTGGGACGCCAGCTTTTTCATTTTCCCTTGCTCAGATTCTTTTTGCCCTGGGATTTACCCTGGGAATTTTTGCCCTGTAAAAAACTACCCTTTAATTTTTTTTACCTTGACATATCATCCTATAATATTTTCACCCTGGGATTTGCCCTGTCACAATCCATGTTGGTTTTAGCTCCTGTTCTTTTGGTTTCATTGAGTTCCTGGTGTCCTGAAGCGCATGCCATCAATGTCTCCCTTCTCCCTTCCTGTCATCATCCAGTCGGCTTTTCCATGACTTCCAGCTCCTAGCATTTGCATCTCAGTATCTCATTTCTTTTTCAGCAGAAGCTCAGAAAACAGCTTTGCCTATGATCAGTGATCAGTGACCCAGAAGTGCCTGGGAATTAACAAACCCTGGGAGCAGCTTTCAACAATGATCTCAGGTCAGTTCCTGAGAGATGAATACCCTAGCTTCCCTGCCTCTTGGATGCAATAACTTGAAGGTGTATGTTCCCTGGCTATCGGAGTTTCCTCAATGAGATTAAACTCAAGTTGGATACAATGGTAGTGGGACTGATAAGGTGCCCCATTTTGCATTCCTTCCCTTTTTCTTTACCCTTATACCCAGCATTTCCTAAAATTGCTGTTTGCACTGAAATCCTTGCCTCAGGGTTTCTGGAACAGTACAAACTCCGGCACACGTCTAACATTAGGGGCTCTATCTCTACTCCCTTGCCTTTCCTATCTTTTTAAAAACCTCTTGCTGAATCACCTAGATTCTATTTGTACAAAAGAATTAGCAATGGTTTAGAGATTAAAAAAAGGAAATTATATGAATATCCAAATAATTTATACTTGTGCTGGATATTCAGTGCTTCTGAATTATAATATTAGATACCAAGATTGTTGGCTTACCTCATCAAGTGAAAGAATTCAGTGAAACTAAGATGGAGGTACAAAAGGGTATCAATATTTTTTTAGGAATGATAGTAGCTAATCATTTATTGATGTGCTACTGACAATGTTTAAACTATGTGTACTTAAATCTATCTCTGTAATCAATCTAAGAGGTAGATATAATTATTCCACTTTTACTGACGATGAATATGAATGGAGCAAAGTAATTTGCCTTAAATCAGTCAGCTCATCATGGACAAAATCCAAATTTAAACCCAGATCTCACTCTTGTCAAAGTCCATTCTCTTAATTAGTCTACGATCTTCCTTATAAATTTTCTTTGAAGTAGATGGGAGATATATAATCAATCCTACTTACCGATTCAGAAATGCAATTGATCAAATTGTCATTCTGAAGCTGTATGATTATAGCTTTTCTTTAAAATGGATTGAGTTGGTTATAAATTACAGAATAAATTCAAATTTATTCTGCTTTATTTTTTAATTTTTGGAAAAGACTACTCATAAAAATTCTCTCGTAGCATTATTGGGATTATGCATTAAGAGCTAGAAAAATAGGTCAAAGTTTTAGACATATTTCTGGTAGCACATTTTGCTATTAGTCTACAAGGATTATAGCCAATCACTATCTTTAAATGACATTGCCACTTGAGGCTCAAATTTGATGATCCTGGGAAAGTTGAAGTTTAGTGCCCTGTTTTGAGATTAAACTATGGCTGCAAGTAATTTGTAGAAAACTGGCCTCATGATAGACTTGAAGAAGAAGAAAGAAAAAGAAAGAGGAAACAAATTAAAGTTGTTCTGTCAGGCTTTGTTGGGGTCTAGAAATCTTAATTTATAATGAAATTGGAGGTGAACTAAGAGGAATGGGAAAAAATTGACCAGGAACAGGGAATAAACTGCTTACATTATCTTACGTCAGAATTCAAGAGTCTCCAACATTCATTTGCTAAATTCTCTCTTTTGTGTTTACTCTGATGGTTTTACAATTGTGATAATATTATAGATATAGTCTAGTTGTTAACATTTGAAGGTAAGAATATCTCTAACCTGGGTCGGGTAGTAGTTTATCAAAATACTTTCTCCTCATTAAGCTGTGAGGTGTTATCAAATGGAATAAGTATTTGACTTTTCAGTGTGACCACACGATATGTATGTTACATAGGTTGGTCTTCAGATGAAAACATCAGAAAACCTGACTAAGATCCATCAGGATTGATGGGGTTTACTTTTTCTAAACAGTAATAAGTCTGAAGGTAGGTGGCTCTGAGCATTTAGGGGAGAAGACCTGTGAACTCTCCTTCCTGGTGGCAAGTAGCAATCCTGGCTTAATCAAGTTTATACTCAAGGCAGAAAGAAGAGGGAATGGATGACAGAAGCTTCCCCAGAACTCACATGTGGAGTTTTCCTATGTCTCATTAGCCAGAACTAGGTTATGTTGGTAAGCCCTAGCTGAAACAGAAACCAGGAAGGTGAGGAATTAGTTTTTCTGCTTGTATTGTGGAAGGTGAAAGGAATGGAGGTTAGGAGAGGGTTATAGAGTTAGCAAGCCAAGAGATCCTGTGTAATACCAATGTGTAAGTAGGATGTATAAATATTAAGTCTAAGAAAACAAACTTTACTACAACATACCAAGAAGGACTAATTAATCATCATGGCTGCCCAGAGCTGAAACGGGCTCCCCAGTAGGTAATTCATTCCCTATCAGAGCATATGTTTAAACATCAGGTGAATGAGCATACTGTGGAGATTTAAACATTAGATAGATAAGTGGTTGAACTTTATGTCTTTAAGGTTGTCTTCAATCCTCAGGATTTGAAGATACTCTGTAAGCATTCTAATTGCTTGCAATTTGAAAATTGTTTTTTCTTTGTGGTTGACTTTTCTGTCATGTCCACTGGAATAAATCTGGTTTACTTTTATCTTAACATTAATATCCAACAGTGAGATATCTAGTGTCTACAAAAAAAAAGTGTATTTATCTTGAAACCAATGAGAACAAAGACACAACATTCCCGAATCTCTGTGACACAGTTAAAGCAGTGTCTAGAGGGAAATTTACAGCAGTAAATTCCCACAGGAGAAAGTGGGAAAGGTCCATATTCCACACCCTAACATCTCAATTAAAAGAACTAGAGAAGAAAGAGCAAACAAATTCAAAAGTTAGCAGAAGACAAGAAATAACCAGATCAGAGCAGACCTGAAGGAGATAGAAACACACACACACACACACACACACACAAAACCCTTCAAAAAAACAGAGAATCCAGGAGGTGTCATTTTGAAAAGATTAACAAAATAGATAGACTACTAGCCAGACTAATAAAGAAGAAAAGAGCAAAGAATCAAATAGACACAATAAAAAGTTATTAAGGGGATATCACCACTGATCCCATAGAAATACAAACTACCATCAGAGAATACTATAAACACATCTACTCAAATAAACTAGAAAATCTGGAAGAAATAGATAAATTCCTGGACACATATACCACCTCTCCAGTCTAAACCAGGAAGAAGTCGAATCCCTGAATATACCAATAATAAGTACTGAAATAGAGGCAGTAATTAGTACCCTACCAACCAATAAAAGCACAGGACCAGACAGATTCACAGCCGAATTCTACCAGAGGTACAAAGAAGAGCTAGTACCTTTCCTTCTGAAACTATTCCAAACAATAGAAAAAAGAGGGACTCCTCCCTAACTCATTTCATGAGGCCAGCATCATCCTGATACCAAAACCTGGCAGAGACACAACAAAAAAAGAAAATTTCAGGCCAATATCGCTGATGAACATCTATGCAAAAATGTTCAATGAAATACTGTCAAACCAAATCCAGCAGCACATCAAAAAGCTTATTCACACGATCAAGTCAGCTTCATCCATGGGATGCAAGGCTGGTTCAACATACGGAAATCAATAAACGTAATCCATCACATAAATAGAACCAATGACAAAAACCACATGATTATCTCAATAGATGCAAAAAAGGCCTTTGATAAAATTCAATACCCTTCATGCTAAAAACTCTCAATAAACTTGGTATCAATGGAACATAGCTTAAAATAATAAGAGCTAGTTATGACAAACCCACAGCCAATATCATACTGAATTGGCAAAAGCTGGAAGCATTCCCTTTGAAAACTGGCACAAGACAAGTATGCCCTCTCTCACCACTCCTATTCAACATGGTATTGGAAGTTCTGGCCAGGGCAATCAGGCAAGAGAAAGAAATAAAGGGTATTCAAATAGGAAGAGAGGAAGTCAAATTGTATCTGTTTGCAGATGACATGATTGTATATGTAGAAAACCTTGTCACCTCAGCCCCAAATCTTTTTAAGCTGATAAGCAACTTCAGCAAAGTCTCAAGATACAAAATCAATGTTCAAAAATCAAAAACATTCCTATACACCAATAATAGACAAAGAGAGAGCCAAATCAAGAGTGAACTCCCAGTCACAATTGCTACAAACAGAATAAAATACCTAGGAATACAACTTACAAGGGTTGTGAAGGACCTCTTCAAGGAGAACTACAAACCACTGCTAAAGGAAATAAGAGAGGACATTAACAATTGGAAAAGCATCCCATACTCTTGGACAGGAAGAAGCAATATCATGAAAATGGCCATACTGCCCAAAGAAATTTATAGATTCAGTGCTATCCCCATCAAGCTACCATTGACTTTCTTCAAAGAATTGGAAAAAAACTACTTTAAATTTCACATGGAACCAAAAAAGAGCCTGTATAGCCAAGACAATCTTAAGCAAAAAGAACAAAGCTGGAGGCATCATGTTACCTGACTTAAAACTATACTTCAAGGCTATAGTAACCAAAACAGCAAGGTACTGGTACCAAAACAGATATATGGACCAATGGAACAGAATGAGGTCCTCAGAAATAATACCACACATTTACAACCACTGGATCTTTGACAAACCTGACAAAAACAAGCAATGGGGAAAGGATTCCCTATTTAATAAATGGTGTTTGGAAAACTGGGTAGCCATACATAGAAAACTGAAACTGGACCCTTCCTTATACCTTACACAAAAATTAACTCAAGATGGATTAAAGACTTAGACATAAGACCTAAGACCATAAAAACTCTAGATGAAACCTAGATAATACCATTCAGGACATAGGCATAGGTAAAGACTTCATGACTAAAACACCAAAAACAATGGCAACAAAAGCCAAAATAGACAAATGGGACCTAATTAAACTCCAGAACTTCTGCACAGCAAAAGAGACTATCATCAGAGTGAACAGGCAACCTACAGAATAGAGAAAATTTTTGTAATCTGTTCATCTGACAAAGGGCTAATATCCAGAATCTACAAGGAATTTAAACAAATTTACAAGAAAAAACAAACAACCCCATTAAAAAGTGGACAAAAGATATGAACAGACACTTCTCAAAAGAAGACACTTATGTGGCCAACAAAATATGAAAAAAAGCTCATCATCACTGGTCATTAGAGAAATGCAAATCAAAACAAAATGAGATACCATTTTGTGGCAGTTAGAATGGCCATCATTAAAAAGTCAGGAAACAACAGATGCTATAGAGCATGTGGAGAAATAGGAATGCTTTTGTTCTGTTGGTGGGAGTTAAATTAGTTCAACCATTGTGGAAGACAGTGTGGCAATTCCTCAAGGATCTAGAACCAGAAATACCATTTGACCCAGAAATCCCATTACTGAGTATATACCCAAAGGTTTCTAAGTAACGCTAATATAAAGACACATGCACATATATGTTTATTGCAGCACTCTTTACAATAGCAAAAACTTGGAACCAACCCAAATGCCCATTAATGATAGACTGAATCAAGAAAATGTGGCACATGTACACCATGGAATACTATGCAGCCATAAAAAAGAATGAGTTCATGTCCTTTGCAGGGACATGGATGAAGCTGAAAACCATCATTCTCAGCAAACTAACACAGGAACAGAGAACCAAACACTGAATGTTCTCACTCATAAGTGGGAGTTGAACGATCAGAACACATGGACATGGGAGGGGAATATCATACACTGGGGCCTGTCAGGGGTGGGGGGCTGGGGAAAGGATAGCATTAGGAGAAATACTTAATGTGGATTATGGTTTGATGGGTACAGCAAACCACCATGGCACATGTATACCTGCATTCTGCACATGTATCCCAGAACTTAAAGTATAAAAAAAGTTTGCAAAAAAAAAAAAAAAAAAAAAAAAGCACATATAAGGAAAAAAAGAGAAAATTTATTTATCTCCTGTGTTCGTATCTTAAATAAAACCTTGTACTTCCTCCCAGAAATGCTGCCAGAATTTATGCTGAAATAATTTTTTTCTAATGGATATGATTTTTTATTTGATGCATTTTAAACTTTCAAAGTCTCCATTAAATCTTGCATGGATTGGCTTTAAGATGCACAGTAGGAATGCAAATTTTTGTAGTAATCTTGAAGCACTTCCCCTATTATTTTATAAACTTATGAGAGAATCTCTGTTTGGATTTGAGTCTGTGTTAATGAAAGTCAGAAATTGTTTAAAGAGAAAAATTAGGTAAGTAGTGAGTTGAAATGTTGAACTGGGTAATACTGAAAGTTTTGAATTTTTGCCAAATACACAGCAAACCAAAATGTTTCCTGTTCCCAGTACTTTATATGGAATAAGATTGATTTCTGCTTTGTATGAGAAAAAACTAAAGCAAAGATGTTAGAAAACATGCTGGAATGAATAGTCTACCCAAGAGCACAGAATTATATTTACCAATCCCTGAAATCAAATGAGTTTTAAAATATGCCTGTAAGTCTCCAGACACAAAACTTTTATTATTATTATTTTCCTCTTCACAGATAGTATTAGGAAAGACTAATTAAAAAAGGGTGTAGAGAATAAAAGATAAACTTAGAAAAAAGAAAAATCCTCAATTTTGATTTGTCAAAAATAATCCAAATTGAGTAAAATTTGAGACATATTCTTCTTCTCTGATCACACATTAAAATAACTGATAACACTCAGTGTTTGTGATGGTGTGGGAAAACAGGCTCTGTCATTTACTTCTGGTGGGAATGTAAATTGACTGAAGTGATTTGGAAGGTAATTTTTAAAGTATCTCTCAAAAGCCGAAAAAATGTAATAATCGTTGACTAAGAAATTTTACCTTTAGCAATTTGTCCTTAGGAAATTCTTAAATAAATTGCAAAATATAACCAAAAATATTGCTGTGGTATTGTTTGTAATCTTGAAAAATTGTATATAACCTAAATAAACCATCATTGATACAGTGATGGATGAGAAAACTATGGGACACTTGTAGAGTGGCAAACTATGTGGACTTAAAAATATAATAAAGTCTGGTAATGAAAATATCTATAATATACTGAAAAAAGAAAAATTTAGATTATTATCTACAGCACAATCTCACTTTGATTCTAAAAAGTATATGGTTATATCCATCTTATAGAAGTTTGGAAGGATATATGATTAACTGTTTAATAGTAGTCACATTTCGGGGCTGGAGTTCAGCATGATTTTATAGAACAATGTCTTAAAAGTTGAACTCAGCCTGAGCAACATGGTGAAACCACTTCTCTACAAAAAATACAAAAATTGTGCCACTGCACTCCAACCTAGGTCACAGAAGGAGACCTTGTCTCAAAAGAAAAAAAAAAAAAAAGAAGAACTCAATTTCAGGACCATCTACCCAGTAAAGGCTCTGTTAAGAGTTATTTCTTTCATGTTAGGTATCTTATAAGTATTCACGTGGTCCTACGAATAGCGAGTCTTACAGCCAGGATGTGTCAAGAAGAAATTGCCTGAGAAATTAGTAAAAAAGGCAACTGGAAATTAATTTACTTCTAGTTCTGGTCTTTACACAGGCTATTTATAATTTGAGCCACATCAACTAAATTCGGTGCTTCAGTTTGTCTATCTGGAAAATGGGAAGCTTAGAGATAAAATGACACCAAGTAATTCTAAGTACATCTGTATATAAATGTCGAGCAATATTTATTTGTCTGTTTGTTTTCTTCTTTGTGAGTTTTTTTTTTTAACATGGGTATCTTTTAGATTAAGTTATTCTGCACATTATCTTTGCATTATGAAATCCACGGAATGATTTCTTATTAAATTTCTTCTTATTTGAAGCTTGTCTTGCAGAAAAATAATTTTTTCCCTTTCTGAATATCCTGTCACAACTATAAGGTACACTTCCCTAGTGAAGGGTAGGAAAATTATGAAGAACCGTTTTCCTAATGCAGCTATTGTCTTTTTGAGTCTTTCTCAACTCCCTCTCTTGCATGCTTTCTGTCTTTTTGCAGGTTTCTATTTCCTTTGCCCAAATGAGATTATCTTGGGCTTGTATGTCCTTTGGACTCAATGATATTTAATAAAGAAAGGTCTTACTGTATATTCCAGACCAGAAGGACAGTTATTTTCTACGGTTAAAATTTTTCTTTCTTTTTTTTTTTTGGCAATTCTTACTTTTCAATACAATGGATGGAATAAGTGGCCATGGAGGGTTGGTTGGTGAACTGTTTTTTGTTGTTGTTTTTTTACACTAGGCCTTTTCATCTCTCATTTTTTCTCTTATTTTCCTTATGAGAATTTTCTCTCTTTTTTTTGTACACCACAATTATAGTGGTCATTCATTTTAAAAATAGCTCTCAAATATGTAGGTGGTTGTTCATACATCATACATACATTATATTACATACATAACAAAAGCTGAGTTTGAGAATAAATCACAAGTACTAGGATCAAGTCTACTTTCCAA
The DNA here is from genome assembly GCF_030222135.1 of Aotus nancymaae. Lineage (NCBI taxonomy): Eukaryota > Metazoa > Chordata > Mammalia > Primates > Aotidae > Aotus > Aotus nancymaae. Next base: position 62,362,959 of record NW_026988442.1, on the reverse strand, counting down.
ATGTCTTATATTTTATTTCATGATGCAATTTTGAAGAAAGCGCTATGACATTTGCCAAACACATCTCTCAAAGCATGGATTATAATGTATTGCTTGCTGTCTATTATGCTCAGTGAAGCTCCAAGCTGAGGAGGTCACCTCTAGACGAGAATAGCATTAGCACATTTCTGGTTCAGTATCATTTGGCATGATACAGAGCCATTAATACAGGTGTCTAAAGGGGTTTGAAAGCACTTGGAAGGTAAGTGCCTTTTAAACATGATTCATAGTCATTAATTAGTTTTATTTAATTTACTATTATATTCTAGTCAATTCTAGAGGTAAGACAATAAACAATTTTTAAATAACCCAGTGAGAAAGAATACGTTACAATTAAATAACCAAGACTAATCCAAGTCATTAAGAACATTAAAAATGAAATAATTGGCATTAATTTGAAGAATAATTTTACTCAATATAATCTATCATCTCAACATGCAATCAATTTTAAAAATTAGAGATGTTTTATATTGTTTTTAATATTAACTCTTTGAAATCTTTTGTGTATTTTATGCTTACAGCATGTCTGAATTTAGGTTAGTTGTATTTCAAATGTGCAATGGCCATATGTAGAGGCTACCATATTGGACAGTGCAGGTCTTGGTTTTTAAAGTTGAAGCTGGAGCACAAGTTCCATTTTATTTTATCTTAATGAGAGAAGCAGAATGGCTAGTAGGTTATTATAATTAGAGTAACTAATAAATGTTTAAAATGACAACCAAGTCTAAGGACATACAGCAAACCACCACTTATTCTTAATAAAGGAAGTGCAGTGGATCCATTGTTGATTCAATGCCAAAGTGTAAAGAAAAATACAAGCTGCTAGTGGCTTCTATTATGCAACAAATAAAACTATAACCCACAAATCTGAAGGGAAAAGTAAAACTAATGAGCTTTGGTTGGAATGAGACCAATGGCGGAACCGGTTTGACCACACAAGCATTTCCTGCAGTCTCTTGGGGAGATGGATTTAAGGGCCACACTGTAGACCTGAGGGCAGAGAGCCAAAGGGCAAAAGTAAACTCTTCCAAATATGAGCTTCTATATGTTGCCCATCTGTTAGTCTCCTAACTTGAAGCTCGGTGAACTGACAGGTGGACTGACTGGTGAATGTATGGTGGCCTGTTTTAGTATCATATTCCAGTTAATAGTAGGAATAGCTTGTATTTATGCAGCATTTAGCCTTTTAAAGAGCATTTCCATTTATTATTTTGCAACTTTTTAAAGGAAGTTTTACTAATTATGGCACACTGAGCAAACTAAGGCCAAGAAAATTCACTTTAGCAAATGACACTGTGCAATTAATAAGTAAGGAATTATGCTGGGCTTCAAGAGATAATGTTAATTGTCAGTTGAGAATATAGATATATAAGATCTCACATATCGAAAGTCCTGGAAATGATCACTTGAATTATTTGGTTTCAGGGTAATGTGTTCAGGTCTGCTTCAGGCAAATGCCCAAAACTTGCCATGTAGCTAAGTCTATCTATTTCTTTATCCTCATGAACTGGATTTACTATGCATGAGCCTCAAGGAATCCTTTTCTCAGACTGAGCCACCTAAACTCTTCTTTCTTTTCTTTCTTCTTCTTCTTTTTTTTTTTGGAGATGGAGCCTCACTCTGTTGCTCAGGCTGGAATGCATTGGCACAATCTTGGCTCACTGCAACCTCACTCTCCAGGTTGAAGTGATTCTCTTGCCTCAGACTCCTGAGTAGCTGGACAGGTGTGTGCCACCATGCCTGGCTAATTTTTTTGTATTTTTAGTAGATATGGGGTTTCACCATGTTGGCCAGGATGGTCTCAATCTCTTGACCTTATGATCCACCCACCTCGGCCTCCCAAAGTGCTAGGATTACCGGCACCTGGCCTCTTTTTTTTTTTTTCATTTTTTGTGTTCTTTTTAGCCTTCTCATCAGCTTTCCAAGGGGAAGATTAAGAATTAGTTGTTTTTGGACTCTTCATTTTTCCAGCCAAAGCTGTACTTAAACTTTAAGACTCTTGGATCTATGTCAGAGCTCTGTTTGCAGGAAGTACACATATTCTATGTGGCTGACGGTGACTATGGTTGTGAAAAGATGGGCACCACCTCAAATTCTCCCTAGAGGTTAACATGAGATAGGGCAGAGTATATGACGAAAGCATTCTCAATTTGTATTTTTCTTCCCTTAAGTCAATTGACTTAACTTTCAAATCTAGTGAACCAGAGATGTTGCTACCTCCTTCAAGAGAGATGAGTGGAGGTTTTTTGTCAGGGGTGTGTGTGTGTGTGTGTGTGTGTGTGTGTGTGTGTGTGTGTGTGTGACTTCTGCAGTTTCTGCAGTCCTTGGCATTGCTTCTATTTATCTTGAAAAAAACATGAGCATTAATACCCATATGGCTATTTATAAGTGTGCTACTTTTATTGCCCCCAGAAACCACTAAAATATGTGATGTAGTTACTTAAATTGGCAACAAATTCATTCTAAAGCCATATTATAAAAAGGGCAAGAATTTGACCTTAATTATTCTCTCAAATTGTGCCAAGCTATTGTTGAACCAAATTTACAAGCTTGATCTATACAGTTATGTGTCACTTAACAATGGGGATATGTTCTGAGAAATAAAACCTTAGGTGATTTCATTGTGTGAACATCACAGAGTGTACTTCACAAACCTAGATTACATAGCCTACTACACACCTAGGCTATATAAATAGGTACAGCCTATTGCTCCTAGAATACAAACCTACAGAGTATGTTACTGTACTGAATACTGTAGGCAATTATAACACAGTGGTAAATATTTGTATATCTAAACATGTTAAAACATGGAAAAGGTACAGTACAAATATGGCATGAAGGATTTTTTAAAAAGTACACCTGTACAGTGCGCTTATCATAAATGAAGCTTGCAGGACTGGAAGTTGCTCTGGGTGTCAGTGAGTGAGTGGTGAGTGAATGCAAAGGCCTAGGACACCGCTGTATAATACTGTAGACATTAGAAACACTACTCTTAGGCTACGCTAAATTTATTAAAATTATATTTATTTCTTCCATAATAAATTAACCTTGGCTTTTTGTAACCTTTTTACTTTATGAACTTTCTAATTCTTTTTAACTTTTTGACTGCTTTGTAAAAACTCTTAGTTTAAAGCATGAACACATTGTATAGCTATACAAATATATTTTCTTTATATCTTTATTCTACAAGCTTTTAACTATTTTAAATTTTTTGGGTTTTTTGTTTGTTTTACTTTTAAAGGTTTTTGTTAAAACCTAAGACACAAGCACACAATTAGCCTAGGCCTACACAGGGTCAGGATCATCAATATTACTCTCTTCCACCTCCACATTTTATCCCATCAGATGGTCTTCAAGGGCGATAACAAGCGTGGAGCTGTCATCTCCTATGATAACAATGCCTTCTCTGGAATAGTTCCTGAAGGACCTGCCTGAGTTTTACAGTTAACTATTATATAAGTAGAAGGAGTGCACTACAAAACAATGATTAAAAGTATAGTGCAGTAAATACATAAACTAGTAACATAGTCATTTATTATCAAGTATTATATACGGTACATAATTGGATGTGTTATGCATGTATACAACTGGCAATGCAATACATTTATTTACAACAGCATCACCACAAACACGTGAATGATACGTTGTGCTATAACACTAGATAGCTATGACATCACAGGCAATATGAATTTTTCAGCTCCATTTTAATCTTAGGAAGCCACCATAGTATATGAGGTCTGCCCTTCAAAATGTTATGAGGTGCATGACTATGTATTTTGTGCCAGATTTACTACAAGTTTGAACAAATAATACAGTATTAGTAGTATAAAGGTGCCTGAAATGTGTTCTATCATCTTTTTTATATGTATTTAATATTATAAGAATTTGTCGTCTTTTCAGTGAATTGTTTGTTCTTATCTAATATATGAAAGTCCCTCCTTTGGCACAAAAATACTGGATTTCCCTCTCTGATTCTAATGGGAACAAGATCCTTCTTCTGGGGCTTGACTAGAGTTTCCGGAACAGGTCATTTCTCTTTGACTTTTTCTACTTTCCAAAGTTATTAGGGATCATCAGGAATTATTGCAGCAATCCTGGACCCCAAAAGACCTTATTATCCAAGAAGTTTGTCATTGAAAGGTAGGAAATTGATATGGTTTGGCTGTGTCCCCAGCTAAATCTCATCTCGAACTGTAGCTCCCACAATTCCCACGTTTTGTGGGAGGGACCCAGGAGGAGGTAATTGAATAATTGGGATTGGTCTTTCCTGTGCTATTCTCGTGGTAGTGAATAAGTCTCACGAGATCTGATGGTTTTATAACCACCTGTTTCCTCTTTTACTTGGCTCTCTTTCTCTCTCTTGCCTGCTGTGATGTAAGACGTGTCTTTCGACTTCTGCCATAATTATGAGGCTTCCCCAGCCTTATGGAAACTGTAAGTCCATTAAATCTCTTTTTCTTTATATGTTACCCAGTCTCGGTATGTCTTTATCAGCAGCGTGAAAACAGACTAATACAGAAATCAATGGAGAGATACCTCAAGGGTTAACAAGGTCTTTGGAAGGTACTTTTGTTTTGGAATGTCTTTTGTTTTTGTTTTTATGGTGAGAGACTTCACGTGGTTGTGGTCAGAAAGAAAAGTCCACTGAGAAAAGGAGATGGTTTTATTATCATTATCTTCAGTAACCCAGGTGAGAGTGATGTTGAGATTGTGATGATAGAGATGTTTCTTGATCAAAAATAAAAGTGATAGCAGAGAAAAAGAAAAAGAGCAAAGATGAGATAACTTATATTACACTCTCATAATCTATGTTAGGTAAAAGTTATGGTCATAGCTAAGAGTGGGTTTGGGAGAAGTAGTTTTGAAACAAGTGGAGAAAATAGAGAGCCTCTTTGTTTCGGAGGATCGGCAGTGGTTTTGAACTCTGGCAATCACCTGTGACCTTTTAAAAATATCGGATGTCAGGATCCCACCTTAGACTAAAGGTATCTTTGGGAGGTGAGACTATGGCCTGGTGTTTTGTAGAAGCTTCATAAGTTTCTAATGTGCAGCTAGGGCTGAGAATCTATTAGTGTGGTATTGCTATGGAAAGTACTAGCAAAATCTGTAATTACCTTTGCACCAACCTAATACTAAGGTGGTAGTTTCCCACTCAAGACCAATTGAATTAGAAGTTTGGAGTGTGTGGTCAGGATCAGTGTTTTGCAAAAGCTTTCCAGGTGGTTCCAATGAGTAGCCCTGAGACTCTTTGCACTGGAGAACCTGGGTGAAAGAATACAAAAGCAGGAAGGGTGGGAGAGGGAGGGATTTGCTTCTAAAACTCAGGATGCTCATATTTTCCAAAAGTTTCTCTTACTTGATTTCTATTTCCTTGGTGTTGATGTTTAACCTCTATTGTGGATTTCCATCATATTCACCCATATTTGGACCCAGAAATAAATATATTTGCTGTTGTAGCACATCTATAGTTGTAAGCCTGCCTCACACGGTTTCATTTCCAAGACTGTCTTAAAACTTCTGACTAAACCAGGCTTTGTTCCCCTTGGTCTCCCACAAACCTGGGAAGGGAGGTTAAACCATTACCATCTGTGATCCTAGGTTTTCAAGAGTTTATTGTATGGACTCAGGCTAAAGAAAGAAGCCTCAATTTACTTTGATTAGGACTTGACCCATGATTCCTCTCAGTAAAAGGAGACCAGACACCATAAAGGGAACCACAGACACTTCACCAATATCCTAAACTGAACTGTGTTCTTTCTTATTCAAATCTGCCTGCTATGCTATATGCCTTATCTTAGTAAGTGGCATCGCTATCCCACCTTATGCTGAAGTTTAAACCTTCCAGTTTCATCCTAAAATTGCAAAAGTTGTTATAAGACACAGAACATACGTATTTAACCTGAAAATGAATTCACTAGTCATGTGTAATTTTTAACTCTTTGAAGTTTCTCTTGATTAGAAAACCATTATATCCACTTAATCCTCCAATTCTATTACTTTGTCCACCTCTTAATTTGTTTCATCTTTTTTCTCTATCTTGACCATCACCGACACAATTCAAGCTGCCATCTCTACTAATGCATTAATTCCTATACTTATCTGCCAACTTCTAGTCCCATTCTGGTTGCCCCTCCCTCCTCCTTCCCCTTAATCCATCTTTCTCATTGCTGCCAACCTGGACTGTCTCCAATGCAAATGTGATGATATTGCTTCCCTAATGGAATTATTTTAATGACTTTCATAGCTTCAAAAGTAACATCTAAGGGTGGCATTCAAAGCCATCATGATGTGGTTCCTGCCTGCCTCTTCTGTTTTATTCCTGTTGCTGTCCCTCTTTCCATTCCAGTGTGTTCTGTTTTTGCCCACATGTTACCCTGCCCAGTTAGTTCACCTGCCACGTTGCTCATCCTTCAGGTCTCAGCTCTGTATCTTCTTTCTGGAGCTACCCTTCCTTGCCTAAGCAGCCTGAGGCAGCTCATTGCTTGATAACACTACCATTCTTTAGAACATTCTTCCACTAAAGCATTTTCTTCCTCCTAACTGCTAATCACATATATGTCTCTAACTGCATTGGACTGTATGCTTCTTGAAGGTGCAGTTTTTATGTTTGTATTTGAATTTTTAGATAAACTAATAGTATAATTTGAGTCAGCTAAGAGAAAACTAGTGTTGTAACTAACAGCAGAATCTTCACGGTCCATTTAGCACTGAATTATATTAACTTAAAGCTAGTGAGATCATTATAAGTGATAAATCCAATTTCTTATGACAAATATACTTTCTAACTAAAGTTTCACTATTATCATTTTTTATTTAACAGTAAAAAGATTTTATTACTGAGTATGCATATTTTAATCTGGAAAATACTCTCTAGTTTCAGCATTCTTGGTCTGTAGTCACAATTATGATCCTATGGTCATCTGTTTCAAAATGCACTTGCTAACATTCTGAAACTCCTTGACTTGTTTATTAATTCATTTATTTAATATATATTTATTCAATATGCACTAAATGTAGAGAACTATGCTAAGGTTGATGGACTTAAAGACATAAAAAACATGGCTTTCCTCTTGGGGAATTTGAAGTATATAGGCTTTATATATGTTTATCTCAATTCTCATAACAGCTTGACAGGCAAGTATTATCTCTGTCTTATGGTGGAGAACATTGCAGAATGGTATTTATCATCTCAAAAGTGTCTTTGAATGCTTGTGTTAGCCCCCCAACCCACGACAGGCCCTGGTGTGTGATGTTCCCCACCCTGTGTCCATGTGTTCTCATTGTTCAACTCCCACTTATGAGTGAGAACATGCGGTATTTGATTTTCTGTTCCTGTGTTAGTTTGCTGAGAATGATGGTTTCCAGCTGCATCTATGTCCCTGCAAAGAACGTGAACTCATCCTTTATGGCTGCATAGTATTCCATGGTATATATGTGCCACATTTTCTTGATCCAGTCTATCATTGATGGGCATTTGGGTTGGTTCCGAGTCTTTGCTATTGTGAATAGTTTTGCAATAAACATATGTGTATATGTGCCTTTATAGTAGAATAATTTATAATCCTTTGGGCATATACTCAGTAATGGGATTTCTGGGTCAAATGATATTTCTGGTTCTAGATCCTTGAGGAATCACCACATTAACTGTCTTCCACAATGGTTGAACTAATTTACACTCCCACCAACAGTGTAAAAGTGTTCCTATTTCTCCACAGCCTCTTCAGCATCTGTTGTTTCCTGACTTTAATGATTACCATTCTAACTGGCATGAGATGGTATCTCATTTTGGTTTTGATTTGCATTTCTCTAATGACCAGTGATGATGAGCTTTTTTTCATACATTTGTTGGCCACATAAATGTCTTCTTTTGAGAAGTGTCTGTTCATATTCTTCATCCACTTTTTGATGGAGTTGCTTGTTTTTTAAAATTTAATGTTCACATGTAATCCCAGGATCTTGTTAAAAATAGACCTGAGTCAGTAGGTCTGGGATGGGGTCTGAGATTCTGCATATTCAATAAACCCTGAGACACCATGCAACTGGTCTATCCAGTATGATTTAATAGCAAAGATTTAGAATTTGTCATGTTTAGAATTCTGTTGCATCAAACATTGTTCTCCTATTCACTGAGTCTTTCATGTTGAAGTTGGAGTCAGCACTACCTCTAAAAATTTGTCTAATAATGAGGGCTGAACATTGAGTTCTCAGATCCTCAGTTCTAAGATCAGTTAATGTGTTTCCCCCATGAATCCTCTTTAATTGTTCTACCCCACAACAGTTGATTTTTCCTTCCAAATATTGCTGTGGTTATTAATAGTTATGTTTTCATACCTGCTAGCTTTGTTTCCTAATCTGGACTGTAAGCTCCTTAATGGCAGGAACAGGTCTTATTCATTCATTAACCCCCCACACTGCTAACGTAGTGCGGCACATCTAATAACAGTGAATAATAGGAGCTTCTATTTACCAAGGAATCGAGTATGTCTGTAGGACTAAAGTTCATCTTTTATATTCATTTTCTTATTTACTGTTTCACAAAACCTGTGAAGTTCTTACCATTTTGGAGACATACAAACTGAGACCCAGATAGTTTGTTGATTAAATACATTCATTTACTCAGTAGTGACATCAGAATTTGAATGCAAGTTTAATTCCACAGTCCCTGTTCTTTCTTTCTGACAAACCACACCGTTTCCCATTACAGTAGACACTTAATTATATTTGAACTGATGACTAATCCTGTGAGCTAATTATTGTTTGAAGCAGAATTGAATTAGAAACTTTATTTGACTTTGTTTTATCCTTCTTTTTTATGATGAGAACCTCTATATTAGGAGTCAACAAGGGGAATTTCAGGAAATGATTCCAATCTAATTACTGTTATTTTTCAGTCAGGTGAGATTCCTAGACTTTAGCAGACTTCAAGCTGAAAGTGCCATGAGCTTTATGAAACTTTATGAAAGATTGGCAGCCCTGACAAGCCCATTGTCAATGCTTCTACCCAGATTAGTGGTTACATGGTTGTCCAATCCTCACCATTACTTCTTTACTTCATTTACTTCACTTCTGGCTTTCTGTCCTCTCAAGCTGAGGAAGGCTGATTTGGTGGACACATATTTATTCTACTGAGTACCAGTTAATGTGGAAGTAGTTGTTTTATAATTCAACATGTTTTTATGACTAATGATCTGTGTTATGACAATTTCACCTATAAAAGGAAATATACTTATATCTAGATGGACTCCAATGTGTCTGTGTTTACTGATACTTATTCATTATTTTCAAGTAAAATGTAGAAGTGAATAACTTAAGTTTTATGAGGAAAAAGTACCCACTTTCTTTTTATTACCTTTTTCCTCTAGAGGTTCATGAATAATATAGGGAACACGTGAGGAGTGACTTAGGCATCTCTAGCTCTTTTCCTACGTCTTCCACTGCTGCGGCCTCTTATTAGGTGCCTTTCTCAGTGAAGGTACACAATAAGAATTTTGCATGCTTACTGGAAACTTATCTGTGAAAAATCACTCAAATGTCATTAAGGCTTTTCTGATAAACCTTGCCATCCAACAACCAGAGTATTTCTTAAAATAGCTGTTGCTCTAGAAGAATACCATAGAATAAAATTGCTGCCTAGGATAGCAGTCAAGGATCCTGGTTCCAAGTATGAGCTCTGATGAAGATAGACTATGGTCACCGCTTACTGTATCTGACTGATCTGGGACAATTCATTTAAACTACCTTCAGTTTTTTCCCATCATCTGTAAAATGAATGTAATAATAGCTTTTATGAGTACAAAATTAGATAATAAGGGCACTGGAATTTAGCAATAACTTAATAAATGTTAGCTTTTATTATTTCACATTTTTCCTTGACCACTCCTGCCAGATGTAAAATTCTGGAAGGGGATAAGTAATTGTTGAAGTGCTAACTGGTCAGGTTAATTGTTAGAGTTCTGTTAAAAAAAGTTATTCGAAAAAAAAGTTGATATTTTGGAGCTAGGATCTAACTTATTACAATATCCGGATTTTCTTTTTCAATTTTGGTATCCATTATTCACAGAAGTAACGTGGTTTGGCTCTATTTTTTCCTCATGAAAAATAACTTAATTATGGCTATACAACTAACTTTATTGTATACTGACTTTTGGGATTTTTTTAGGATTTGATGTTCTTACTGGGGAGAGGATTTTGAATTATTTAACCACTTTCCTTTTGAGCTTCTTATCCACAGATGGATCCACTTAAAATAAATGAGGACTACACCAGCATGAAAAGGGCTAGAATAATGGCGCTTTGCATAAGAAACTAGCAATAATACTTGGTATTTTAAAAATACTTTTCTTCTACATAGATGTGGAGTATGTTAGGCTATACTGTATTTGGTTAGAAGCTTAATAAATAACCACCACAGGACATTTATATCTTTTCAGCATCCATTTTTTTCTTGGACCCAAGATTACCTATATTGCACTTAAGTTAAACTTCTACTCTCTTTATGTGCATACTTAGACATTGAAGCATAGACCATTTATTCTCATAGGTCAAGACCCTGTAAAAATTAATGAGATGTGTCAGAATAGTACCCTTGGGGATGACAAAACTGGTGGTGCAATTCCAGATGGAAGACAAGGCAGGGTCTGCCAGTGGGGGGCATTACTGGCCTAGTTCAGTAGGAAACATTTTTCAGTCCTGGAGATACTCTGTTATGGACTATCCATAAGGACAAACTCAGCATATTTTTAACTGTAAGTTGAGATAGCTAAAAATACAAGATTATGTTATAAATATTTTTAGACCCCTTCTACATTATTCCAAATCTCTTTCTAAATGGCCTCTGCTTTTGAGTATCACCTACAAAATCTAGATATAAAGAATGAGTGCTTTGCTTTACCATAAGAGTGTTTATTCAATAGAATATTGTATGTAGGATTATTTTAAATCAAGGCTTACAAACCCAAGTACTTAAAGGAGTCAGGTAGAATATACAAGTAAGTAAAGTTGGCTGCATGGAGAACTAGACAGTTTGATCCACTTGCTAGAACTAGTCTTGTATGTTCATTCACTCATCGCTAGCTGGTGTGGTAAAAATAACAATGGCCGGCTGGGCGCGGTGGCTCATGCCTGTAATCCCAGCTCTTTGGGAGGTGGAGGCTGGTAGATCACAAGGTCAAGAGATCGAGACCATGCTGGCCAACATGGTGAAACCCTACTAAAAATACAAAAATTAGCTGGGCGTTTGGCATGTGCCTATAGTCCCAGCTACTTGGGAGGCTGAGGCGGAAGAATCGCTTGAACCCGGGAGGCGGAGGTTGCAGTGAGCCGAAACTGTGCCACTGTGCTCCAGCCTGGCAACAGAGCAAGACTCCGTCTCAAAAAACATAAAAATACAAAATAACAATGGCCTCAGAGTCTACAGATTTGAGTTTTAGTTTGAGCTCTTTCACTTATTGACTCTATAACTTTGGACATCAGTGTCTTCATCAACATGAAGATGTTGAAATACATGCTTTCTAAGGTGACTTCCAATTTTGAGTGATGGAAGTTTGTGGACAACAGTCACCTCAGCCCTCTACCCTACAGATTTCTAAATCATAGAATAAAATCACAGGGAGCCAAATGGAAATAAAATATCCCCTTTATTCAGAACTCTTTGATAGTGGCTAGATGGAGGACACTGAGGGACTTTCTCCTTCTCTCTCCAAATGGAGACCTCAAGAACCACTCCCTTAGACTTACTCCCTACTCCTGGGACTGCCCCAGAAAAAAATCCACAACAAGCTAAACATGATGAGGAGGTCCTATGTGGAAAGAATAAGTACAAAGTCTGTAAAACTTGAATACAGACTGGTAGAAGAAAAATACAGAAAAAATAAATTATGCTGTATTTAAAGAATGATCTTTTCCTTCTAATTTCACACAGAAGAGAAACAGCAACCACCCAGTGCATGCTGGATTCACACTGTCCTCACCAAGTAGACATGATGGGGGCAAGATTTTCCAATTAAAGTATTTGTCACTGTCCCCACATTCTTCATCCACTCACACTCATACAAATAAGGATTTTTAGCTGCATAAAATAGAATTTTTAGTCTAACTAGTTTAAGCATAAAAGATTTATTGAGTGTGAAGATAGCTTACAAAATTTTGGGGAAGGGTGAAGCAGCTTCCAGGTATGATATCCAAAGTCCCTAGACTGCATAGGGAGCTGCTTCCCCTGCTTAATTAGGAAGTTGCCAGCTGCCAACTCCAGAACCTTGCCACCTCTGGTAATTTACCATCAGGAAGTTACCAAATCAGAGAGATACTTCTACAACCATCAGCTCTAGAACACACTTTCCTTTCCATGGCTCCTGCCAAAAAAATGAATGCTTTGTCCTCTGCCTCTCTTCCCAGGCAGGTCAGTGTGAACCAAAGTTTTGTGTCAGCACATTTGATGGGCAGAGGCCAGATCTCATCCAGAACCTATCTGCAAGAGAGTCTGGGAAATGTAGATTTTAGTTTTTCAACACTTGAAGTTTTTAGACTGGAAGTTGAGTGAATCACTTAATCATCCAGAAAGTCACGTTTCCTATCAGCCTTTTTCCTCAGAAGGATACGGGAAGCTTAACACCACAAACAGGGAAGGAGGGAGCTGGTATTTGGTGTGTTTAGCAAAGCAATAGTCTTAAAGGATTAAAAGTCATTTAAAATTTTAGCATTAGTCAGTCATAGTCCCAGCTACTTGGGAAGCTGATGCAGGAGGATTGCTTGAGCCCAGGAGTTCAGGGTTGTAGTATACGATGACCATACGGGTGCGTAGCCATTGCACTACAGTCTGGGCAACATAGCAAGACCCAGTCTCTTAAAAAAAAAAAAAAAAAAGGAGAGAAAACAGGGGAAGGAGCCAAAATGGCTGAATGGAAACAGCTCAGTTCTGTAGCTTTCACCAAGAAGAATGAAAATAGCAAGTGAATTCTACATCTTCAATTAGGTAACAATGTTCTCTCATTGGGACTGACTAGGCAGTTAGCATGATACACACAGAGCGAGCAAAAGCAGGATAGAGTGGGGGCCCACCTGAGAGCTGAACAGGGCAAAGGAAGCTTCTTCCCCTAGCCAAGGGAAAGTGGTGAGGGACTGCTGGAATAGAGCTTTCCTAAGGCATTGCATTTCTGTGTATTGTGTGGGTACGCAAACCAGATTCCTGTGTGGCCCTGAATGGAGAGGATATAAAAGGCAGGTAAGTTGAATATCAACAGACATGCTGACCTGAGTCACAAGGGATGAGTCCCTCTTCAGCAGAGCTGAGAGCTGACCACCCAGGCCTTGGAACTTGATGGGAGCTGTGGAGACATTTAGAGGGATGTGTAGTGTCACGGAAGACTGAGATGAGGCTGGGTGGCTGGTGTCAGACCACTGGGCAGAGAAAGACCAGCTCTTCACCAAAGCCTCCCTTTAACTGTGAATTCCAGCATGATGAATAACATCTGAGAAGACAAGCAACATTGCTGAAGAGACCAGAGGACATAGAGGACACTGTATGGATATGAGGACTTCTTTATCCCTAAGGCTCTAAAGCTTCTTTACCTAGTTAGCAGTCTTGGTGTGAAACCTGGGGTAAGAGGCTAGGAATCTAATAGACCGAGTGCTTTTCTACCCAAAGAGACTACACTTTATTTAAAGAAAGTACTTAAAATATCATAAGGTTATTGGATTAAACTAAATGTTAACTTCTTCCTATTACTCACAGGCTTTATGAAGAAGATCCAGGCAGTTGTAACCCAAATAATGATGTAGATTTTCTTTGTACAGGTGGGTTTTAGAGTGAGTAACTTTGTGACATTGACAGATATCTCTATTTTTCTGACGGAAACATCTTCCTGTCACTTCACTAGGAAGTAGAAGCATTGCTTCCCTAACTTAAAGTAGGGATGTTACAAGAGCGGGAGATGGGTCTACATCCCCACACATAGAATCTGTGCATTTATTGAGATAAGCTTTACTCTGTGCATTGCAAAGGGTTAAACGAAAGAGAATACCACTACCACCACCACCACCACCAACAAACAAACCTTAGAATATCTTTTTTACTAGTAGAGCAGATGTCAGTGAACTACAGCCTGTAGACCAAATCTGTCTTGTCACCTAAAGTTTTATTGGAATACAACCATTCTCATTCATTTACATATTATCTATAGGTGCTTTGTTAAACTTGAGTAGTTGGAACAGAGATTGTATGTCCCACAAAGCCTACAATGTTTACTCTCTGGTCCTTTTTGGAAAAAGACAAAGCTTGCTAATCTCTTCCACAGAATATAAAAAATAAGTACATGCTAGTGAAATGTATTTTATATAGAAAGAACTAAAGGAACACAGAATTGGAGGGGAATCATCATGGGTTAGTGTTCACCAAAAGTGGTTTTCTAGAAGAGCAGGATACATCTGGCTAGGCTTGCAAGAAAAGGCAGGATGACGTTCACTTTTCCTTCAACAGGGGCTGGATGAAACGTGTCCCAAAGCCAAGCCTTAAGATGTCATCATGGCTTAGCTACTTTATAGCTGAGTGGCGTGGGAATGAGGTGACCTGATAGTACTTAGTACTTAATAATAAGATTGAATAATTGGCTAACAGTTGTCATGATCTACAGCAGAGACAGCTGTCTCCCAAAGTTGCTCTCACTCATAGGACATTCTTACCCACTCCTTCTTGGTAATCTGCAGATGAGCATGGTGAGCTTGGCCCAAATGTGAAGATGATGGAGATGGGAGGAGCCTGTGATCCTAAATCACTCCTTATAGGAGAGGCTCCTGCTGATAAAGAATACTGATTTTGGACTTCTTGGGAGAAAAAAGAAAACTTTTAATATGTGTGAGCCATTGTAAACTTTAGGTTTGTTTGTTATGTCAATGGATACTACTTTATTGGCTGAAATTGTTATTGGAAGTGGAGTCTGCAAAACAAAAACAAAAACGAAACTAAACTAAAATGTATTTTAGCAGTGGGGTTGGTGAAAGAATTGATATCAAGCCTAGAAAATGAAGATCCACATTATGTAGCTTAAAACATTTGGAAAATCTGTTCCTTGCCATAATCTGAAAATAAGACCCCATCAAACCTACTGAGCCTACAACTTAGAGTGATGAGAAATGCCAAAATAATAGTGTATATTGAGTTTTAGTTTTTAGGTTTAGTATTGGATTATGAGATATAGATGAATTCAGGAGAAAATTGGCAGATCTCCAGAATAAATAAAGGGAATAAAGAATGTCTAGAAATTTGAGGTCTTGAAACATTGAGAAAGCCAACTATAAGCAGCTACTGGGTTTCTGTTAAATCCACGTATTAATCACGTGTCAGGCACTGGCTGGTGACTGTCAGGATTCTAATCCTAGCCCTACCACTCATTGTTTGTGTGACAGTGGGGGTGTTATTTAACTTTTCCAATGGAGAGAGGCCATGGGGTGAGGTGGCCTTGAATGTTAAAGCAGGTCTTTAGGAAGCTGAGACTATGCAGAAGCGGAAACTATCAGTGAGCAGGAATATAAGGCAGAGAGAAACCTGTGCATTTGTAGTGAGGATTTCAGTGTGTCGTCTGGAGAATGGAGCAGATGGGCACTTGTGGGACAGCCAAAGCCTTTCAATGGTAGATACGAATTTCATGGACTTCCCCGATAAGTTTTGAGAAATGCTGTTGCTCTAGAACTCCAGTCTTTACAAGGCCTAATGCTAGTACACTTTCCTTGTATTCTATAAGATTTGCCATTCCTCATTTTTTCTTTTTATTCTAAAATAACTCCACCTCTTACTTAAGATAAACTGAGTGAACCTAAGGAAAACACCAGTGATTAGATAAGTATTTAACTTCTATGTATCTATATTAGGATAGAGAATTTGGGTTTGGTAATGGAATAAATTGTCAGGCAAACCTATCAGCCTACTCTGTAGAAATATTTTTGCAAAAATGAGGTGCTCGTGCTCAGGTATTCAATTGTAAGATGCTTCTTTCACTCCTCCCTGATTGCTAACTTCTTTGCCTGTTAAATTTGTGATTACCTTTTAACAAAAAAGTAAATAGTGAAATTAAAAACACATAGTAAATGAAATTTTAATAGTCATATGGGAAATTTTCACTGTTTTTGAGGGAAGACATGTCAAAGTGTCCCTAAAGAGACATATCTTGCTCCACAAAGAATCTAATGATTCTGTTAAATCCACCATTTTGTCCTCATCATATTTTTTTCTGAAATTTGACCGCTTTAATTTATTTCAGGGCAGCATTTGGTGTGGGAAGGTAGAAAAAGGTCAACAAGGGTTTGTTAAAAAAACTCGGTTGGGAGAGGGTGTTGGTGCCTGGCCAACGCCCCTGTTCCTCACCAGCACCAGCCTTGAGTTGCAACTGCAGCAGCCAAATGGTCACTTGGAATTTCATGAGCATTGATTTTTACTGCCTTCCCCTCATTTGCCCTGGTAAAATTAACTTTTTGTGAGTCCAGGTACTTCAGCTGCAGCTTTTTAATGTTAGTTGAATCACCTAGGGCCTGAAAGGAAGGATATTTATTGTGTTCCCACTTGGTTCCACATGCTTTTAAATACACTCTCAGCTAATACACGATGTTATTATCTCTGTTTTACAGATAAAGTTTAGAAAGACTTAGTGGCTTGTGCAAGATCACCAGTTTTTCAAGTATCAAGATTTTCTGATTCCAAAGCCCATTTTTTTCTCCCACTTGCTCATGTTACCTCTTGAGCAAGTTCTTTAGGAGGCAGGGATATTATTGGGAAAGTTACAGGAGGCAGTTCTTTCTATGGCCTCATGATACACGGGGGATAGCAGCTTATTCCACTAGACCAGAGCGCATCATATCTAAAACACAATGACTTTATAAATGTAACTAGAAATCTTTCAGATAGCAGGGATGTTTAGTTCAGAAGGAGAAAGAGGGAGGAGGGTTGTAATCTCTTTGTTCTGTGCATTTTGGCTTCATTTTGTTTCTCTTCGTGCTCCTGGGCATGCTTTGTTCAAAAGAAGCGCCTAACTACATTTCCCTGTAGTATGCCTTGTAATAGCTAGGGCCCCAGCAAGCCCAGAATGCTGAGGCTAAGATGCTGATGACAATGTTCATTTTGTAAGTGGCCACCAGAGCCTCATCGGCCACACATCACCATGTCTGCATCAGCCCTGGCTTCATACCACTTTAGCTGTGCCAGTTCCTCCTTGCCCTTCCACCACTCCAATAACTTACAAAAATAAAAACATTCATCTATTTTAAACTTGCATTTTAGAAGACAAGAAAAGGAACAGGGATTTTTCCATTCGAAATAACTGGGGGACATACTGGACCGCAGGTGAGAATTCTGTAGAACTCTTCCTTCTTCCTTGCTCTATACAATGAAGTTGCTCAATAGATTATTCTTTGGTGCCTCAGCTGATTTCATAATTCTATGAATATGGGCTAGTGAGAGCCCACAGCTGTCTCAGTCACGGGCTAACATCGTAATGTGAAGTGGCACCACCAAATGTGCCATAGTCTACATTCTTTGAATAACTCATTCATTCATTCACCAAATACTTGTTAAGTGCCAGTTGCATGCTAGGTACTGTTCTAGGCACTTGAATTACAGCAGAAAGCAGGAGAGTCAACATTCTTTTCCTCATTGAGCTTTTTTTTCTACCAGGGAGGGAGAAAATAGACAGGTAGACACATATAGGGAATAATTTATGATAGTGGTGACTACTCTGAAAGCTATAAACTGGCGACATGATAGAGATGGGAAATAGGGAGGATAGGGAGACAATGGGGATAGAGAGCTCACTCATATCTAAGGAGTGAGATCTGACCTGAGACTTGAGTGTCATGAAGGAGTCTTCTCTCTGGCTGGCATCATCTCCCACCTGGATTGTTGGCCATCTTTATGGCCAGACTGCCTCCAGTCTTCCCCACCTCCAACCCACCTCACAGATCGTCCACTAAATTTTCATGTGACGTCACAGCCTGACTTCAGCCTTTCCAGAATTCTCCTGGACCTGCAGGATAATATGAAAACCTTACGGCAGAATTTATGTGAGCCTTTATGATCTGTCCTCTAGGTATTTTTTCAGCCTAATGTTTAATCAGTGGAGATAAAGCAGACATTCAGCCAATCTTTGGCCACACCCTGAATCTGGCTGTTTTTGGCTTGGTTGTGCCATTGCCTCGGCCTTCTAACCACACTTGGCTCCTGCTGCATTCCTACCCATTCCCTATCTTTTGAAATCCCAGGTCAGACAGCCCCTCCTCCATGAATTCTTCTTGAATCACCTCTTTCACCATTATCACCTGGCACTTCAGATAGAAACATTTTCTCTCCTTGTCAAGTTCCAGTAGTCTTTTGTGCACATTTCTGTGATGCCACATTATATGACATTGTGGTGATTTGTTTGCATATGGGTCTATTTCACTAGATTGCGAACCCTCTAATAGGTAGGTGTTTAAATACCAATATTCCTAGTTCTCTGAACATTTCCTTGCATATACTAATGGTTCAAATAACATTCGTTTAATGCATTAAGATATATTCTTCATCCTGTGTGCTAAAGTCAAGGTGTTGACAGAGATGTATGTGCAGTTAAGTTTGGCCTAATTGTGCCATGATTCAGATTGGGTAATACTTTCAGGGCAAGATATAAGGTATGACCTTTTACTATAGGCATAGAATCTTGTAATATAGGTGCAGAACCAGCAAGTAAGGAGAGGGAGCGAAGAGACCAGGAATTTGAAGGGGCAAGAAAAAAAAGAATGAAATTTCTGGAGAAAGTACCACCTTTTTCTGTTCGTCTGAAAATATTTTTTTTTTTTTTTTTTTTTTTTTTTTTTTTTGAGACGGAGTTTCGCTCTTGTTACCCAGGCAGGAGTGCAATGGCGCGATCTCGGCTCACCGCAACCTCCGCCTCCTGGGTTCAGGCAATTCTCCTGCCTCAGCCTCCTGAGTAGCTGGGATTACAGGCACGCACCACCGTGCCCAGCTAATTTTTTTTCTGTATTAGTAGAGACGGGGTTTCACCATGTTGACCAGGATGGTCTCGATCTGTTGACCTCGTGATCCACCCGCCTCGGCCTCCCAAGAAAATATTTTTAAAAGTGAGAAATAAATTTACCTTTTTGCTTTCTTCTTTCTTTCTTTTTTTCTGATATGAGATTACAGGCATGAACCACTGCACCCAGCCTTTTTCTTTTCCATTTTAAATTGTGTAAATTGTATAATTAATATATAAGTGCATTCCAATTATGCATCTCAAGCACATTCAAGAGAGCTGAAGTCCTCTGTGGTATGCTGAATAATGGCCTCCCTAAAGATGTTCACATCCTAATCCCTGAGTCCTGTGGATGTTACTTTACATGATAAAGGGAGTTAAAGATTTTGAGATGAGGAAATACTCTTGGATTATCCAGGTAGGTTCAAGGTAATAGCAAGTGTCCTTCTGAAAAGAGGCAGGAGGATCTAAGTCAGCAGTGGAAGATGTGACCATGGAAGCAGGTGGTAGGAGTGAAGCAAGGAAGAGGCTGCAAGCCCAGTAGTGCAGGTAGCCTCTAGAAGCTGAAAAAGGCAAAGAAATAGATTCTCCCTTAGAGTCGCAGAAAGAACCATCTCTGCCAACACCTTGACTTTAGCTCAGCGAGACTGATTTTGGATTTCTATCCTCTAGAAGTGTAAGATAATCAATTCACGTTTGGTTTTGATTTTTCGTTTTCAGCTTTTATTTTAGAATCAGTGGGTATCACATGGGTGCAGGTTTGTTACATGAGTATACTGTATGGTTCTGAGGTTTGGGGTATGATTGAAGCCACCTACGTAGTGAGCATAGTGCCCAATAGGTAGGTTTCTGCACTCGCCCTTTACCTCTCCCCACCTCTAGTAGTCCCCAGTATCTATTGTTCCTGTTTTTATGTCATTGTGTACCTAATATTTAGGTTCCACTTATAAGTGAGAACATGCAGTATTTCATTTTCTGTTTCTGCATTAGTTTGCTTTGGATTATGACTTCCAGCTGCATCTGTGTTGCTGCAAAGGACATGATTTCATTCTTTTTTATGACTGTGTAATTTACCAAATTCATTTTTTTAAAGCCATGAAGTGGCTTTCACCCCCTCTACCAAATATAGCCCAATGTTATTAATGTAATGTGTATCCTTCCAGGCTTTTAAAAACATATGTATCAATACATATAACTGTGCATGTGTAAATAGTTTGGTTTTTGAATGATTTTTTAAAAAAATTTGCTGCGTGTATATTCTGTAATTTTTTTTCACTTACCACTGTTTCTTGGGTATTTTTAAAATCAGTATAGTATAACCTATTTCATTCCTTTTAACTATGCTTTGATTCTTCCATTCTATAGATCTTCCATAATTTATATTACATTTCAGTAATTATTTCACATAATTACTCAAGTATAATTGCTGAAATTTACCTTTCTGGTTGAAAAGCATAGTCAAGGTTTTGTTCAGGATATTAACTATAAACACAAATTTAACTGTACATGATCATCATTGGAAATACTATATTTCTCTCAAATGAATGGTTACATCTGAATTTGTCTTGGAGAAAGTAATATTAACAAATCCTCCCTGATCCAAGATTCTCATTTATGATTTTTTTTTAACCTTGAAGTTCTGTGAACAACTGTATGTTTCATTCGCAGATAGATTATATATAGCTTTAACAGATTAAAAGTAATAGTAAAAAATATTCCCTCCCTACAAAACAGTCTTTATTTTTGATGTAGACTTGTCAGAGCAGGTTACAATACATAATGAGATGTCAGAGCCTGGTGAGATATGCAAAGCAGGTTCAAAAAAATAACTGTCAATATTGCATAGTGACTTTAATACTGAGGAGGGTAAATCTGGGGAAAAAGAAATCCATTGGCTATCATTCTATTTAAATGACTGGAAATATGTTGTTATCAAAGCTCTGATAAATGTTTCCTGTAGGTCAAGTTCTTTCTTTAAAAAAAGGACTACCGTTTTATAGAATCATTTTGGAAACTGAATGCACTTTGCTACCCGAGCCCTGCTCAAAGCACTTGCTGTCAATCAGTAGGAAAGATTTGGGCACCACCTTTGTGTTAAATATAAATGTAGTCGAAAGGTTTAATGGATTAAAACTGTGCTATTTAATTTGAAATGGAATTTCCCACCATCTTAGCTTAGGTAGTTAGGATTTTGTAGGTTTGCTTTTCATTGCAGCCTGGTTTATAGGCACAATAAACAAAAGGCAAGCAATGGGTTTAGAATGCAAGTGTGTCAAATTAAGGAGACAGGCCTCCTTTTGGTAGGAGGAGAGGGGGGAAGACACCCCATTAACTACAACTTGTTAAAATTTACCAAGTCTCTATAGTTCATTAGCCTTTTTTCCCCTCTTCACACCAAAAGAGTAGATAAAAGGTAAGCAGCAAGAAGGAGAGACATTATATGCAGAGGTGAACACTGATGTGACAGAGTCTTCTTTTAATGACAAACAGTGTTAGCTCTCTAGGAGGTAGACAGTGTGAAGTGCAACAAAAACTGTAATTATGCTCTCAGCAGGGAACCTATATTTAGAGTGACAATAAGAGTGTCTCTAAAAACCTGCTAGGTTAAGGCTGCTAGTCTTAATTACATGTATTAGGAGTTTGTGTCTTTACTTTTTTCCTTTAAAATTCAAAGGAGAAACCTAATTATAACTTGGACCCTAGTAAATTGGGCCATATTTAAACAATGAACTTTTGGCAGTCTCATCATGCACCATGATGCATCTGACTGGTACAGCTGCTGTGGAAGCCAAACTGGCTCCCCCAAATAATTTGTTTTTGCTGACTCCATGACAGAGGAAAAACAAACAAAAGCTAAACAAAGGAAAGAATGAAATTATCTTTTTTTCGGTCAGTAGCACCTAAGCCTTCTAGAGGGGGGCATCATTCCTTGGGTAGATTCTTACATACAAAATTGTGGGTTGTTCATATGTTGTTAATGTGTATTTTAGCTAGATGATGGTTGGATAAATCTTGGTTTGATTTTTGCTGCTATTTTGGTCCTAGAAATAATAATAGCTTACAACTGCTTCTAGTTGACTTTAATGGAAGTGTATGAGGCCCAGAATTTCAGGTTTTGCCTGGAGTGCAGCAGAATGTGTTATAGATGAACAACACGTCTCAAGAGTTATAAGGACTGGTCCTGTGGCATTCATTATTATGATGGCTCCTGAACATGGAGCTGACTACATTTGACTTTTCCATGTATGACTTAACCTTCAATTGGCATATTCCATACTAGCTTCTTATGCTTGTGTGCAATGTGCACTGGACTTCAAGAAAGAGTTCAATCATTCTGTTAGGCTTAGATTGTAATAATATGGATAAGTGTATGAATACGGGGATTATGATGCCTTCTGAGTGGGATCACTTATTATTAAGATGATACTTTGTAATTTTGCCAAGCACTCAATAAATATGTTCATTGCTAATTTCTCATTGCACATATGTAGATTTAAAAAGCTGAGTGTTACAAAGTTGTGGGATGTACTGAATAAAATTAATTTGTTGAGTTTAATAGGCAAAAGTCATGCTGATATGACTGAGCTAATGAATCAAGCTATATAAAAGTAAATTTAATTTATTTTGATACTATTCTTTTCTATGGCTCTTTTTCTGGATGTTCTGATGGATTCTATGACTCACATGATTTTAAGATAGTCTGCACAATATTATGATGACTAAAACATTTTCTTCTCTTTGGAATTTATATATAACTAAATTGAATTTCTATCACATGCTTTCAAATAACTATCAAAGTAAAATAATAGTGATTCTGAAAGGATTTAAATAAATGCTGAAAATTTCAAAATCATTTGCATATTTATTGGTGCCCCCATTGAAGTTTTATCTTGGGCAGCCCAACTTTCAATTTTACTAAAATACTAATTTAGTCTTCATTATTGTTTGCTTGAGGAAAGTAATCACTGGTTCTAAAGTTAATAATAGTTTTATAGTAGCATCTTGTGGATTTTTACAGTGATAGGGATCTGTAGTCTAAATAATGGCATTTTTCTAATTAAGCAGCAATTGAACAAACAATAAAAATTAAGGATGTACTATTCATTTATTTTGATGTGTTTAGTTCAATTTAGATTATACTTCATACAGTATTTGTTATTTCTCTGTTGAATAATCTATAAAAGTAATGAGTAACATGAATCATTGGGACAGTTTACTATATTTTATCAAAATAAATAGATGAAAATTGGAGAGAGGTTTACAGAGGCCACTTGAAACATTATTGGTTGTTACTAAGAATAAGCATTAGGTAGTGAGCACAACAGTCTTTCATATAATCCATCCCTAAGGTGTGATGAGTTCAAGCAAGAACTTAGTGAGTATTATTATTAAAAGATGACTAGTTTCCATAATAGTGGAAATGGTGGCAAAAAACAAGACAACAGGCTCTCATTAAATTAAGAATGACTTTTAAAAACATCACCAAAAAGAATTAGATTCTTTGAGAATATGTTAGCCACATAAAATAGTAATTATCTTAAATGTTCCTAAATTGAGCCAAGTAATATTGGAAGTGAATCCACAGATCTTTATAGCAGCTTTTTTCCTTTTTATAGAAGCAAAATGGTAGAAAAGATAATCTCTGGAAAACCTAAATAAATAATTTTCATGGTAGTTTCAAGGATGTCTTAGAACTGAAATTCAAGGCATTTGTTTCCCAGGCCCTATGTATGTCTATTACTGAAGGTGCTGAATGACTATCCTTTCTATGGAATCTCAGAAAATATTTTACCATACACTTTCAAGCCAAAGGAAAACCTGAATGGCCATCTTATCAATTTCACACCCTACAAGGAGATTCACATAAGTTAGTTAATACCAGTGCGACATTACCCAATTTTAAATTTTCTCTAGCAAAGCTCTGCCTTCTGTAACCCCACTTTGAGTGGGTTTAGCTAGTCTCACAGTCTGGAAAATCTTCATAAATAGCATCCATTTAAGTCAGACCCATTTTTTGGTTCTGTCCTCCACAGAAATAAATGACAATCGATCTAAGCATATTCATCTGTGATGCTTGGCTTGCTTTTGACCATTTCAACATCTATATTCATTTAGGAGACTTTGTTTTACTCCCTCTTTTTTTCTTTCCTTTTCTATCAAAAGCATTAAATGTCATTCTAGCCTTTTATTTTTCTTTAAGTTAAACTCATTAATCTTAGGTGGGATTTGAGTCTATTAGGATATTAGGAAGGTGTTTGAGATAAATTGAGTGTTTGAGATGAATTGAGACTTTCTATGATGTTTCACACTTGAACTTGGAAATGATTCTTTTATGTGTAGTAATATTTTGAATTCTTAAAAGTTGTCAGTCATACCTTATAATTTACCCATTTCTTAGTCATATAGATTTGCTTTTTCCCAATATTTCCCACAGCTGCATGGTAGACCCTTGAACAACTCTAGGGACACTAACCTCAGTGCAGTGGAAAATCCATGCATAGCTTTTGACTCCCTGAGAACATAACTGCTAATGGACTGCTGTTGAATGGAAGCTTTACCAATAACATCAGCAGTTGATTAACACATAGTTTATATGTTATATGTATTACATACTGTAGTCTTATAATAACATAAGCAGGAGAGAAGAAAATGTTAAGTAAATCATAAGGAAGAGAAATATATTTACTATTCATTAAATAGAAGTGGATCATCATAAAGGTCTTCATCCTCATTATCTTCACGTTGAGTAGGCTGAGGAGGAGGAGGAAGAAAAAGGTCTGGTCTTGCTGTCTCAGGGGTGGCAGAGGCAGACGAAAAATCTGTAAGTAGATCTGTGCAGTTTAAACCCATGATGTTCAAGAGTCAACTGGGCTACATTATTATGATGTAAATGGAATACATATTGTTATGAGTAAAAATAGACTGATATTTATTTCTAAAGAACTGTCAGACTAAATGCACTTGTAGATTCATAGATTCAAGTGATAAATACAATAGTGATCTTTAATATGTAAACAGATTATATTTGACAGCAGTACTCAGCATAATGTTATTCAATTTATTTTTACTCAATTTTAGAATCTAAATGATACCAATAAATATGATCTTAAAATGTTGTAATTAATCTAATTGAGGAAAAATTTTTTGATGTCATATAAGGGAGTCAAAATTTTTAAAATGATTGTTGTTATACTGTGTTTCACAATTAATATAAATTTTCTGGCATAGGAGAAGTTTAGGTAACGTTATAGCATAAAACGGAATTGTTTAGACTGGTACTTTGGTTTAGAATGGCAGATAATACATGAAGTTCTCATTTTACTATAAGAAAGTCTACCTGATGTTTTATCTGTGACACCTGATATCATTGCTTTAAAAAGATTCAGTCCATTTATTGTGTTAATTTTTTAAAGACCGGGTCATAGCTGCTCAGTCATTTGAGTCTTACCATATATCTCAAGTGATCAATTCAATTTGCATGGAAAAGACAAAGGGCAGAGAAGGGTTGTGAAAATTCTAATGAAAGAAGACTGGTGAAGCCAGAATTATAATTTATCCTGATTTAACTAATTCTCCTTCAGTATGGGAATATAAATGCACCTTTTCTCCGTTCACCCCCAAATTATGTTTTAAGCCTAAGTCCATAGATTTAGAATAAATTTCTTAATTTTAAAGAGCAGATCTGTGTTTTCCATCTCAGACATTATATTTATAAGAAATCTGGGGCAATACCACTTGAAAATAGGAATTTCTTCACTCCAAAATTTATGAGACTTCTGTCTATTAGAAGAAAAATATGGAATTTTCTTTCCTTAAGACATGTTTTTATTGGGACGGCCTGTTTGCCATTGCTGCTTAAAACTGATCCCCAAAGAGAGAATCTCATGAATCATTGGATTGCTTGCCTTGGAGCAAGGCCAGAAGCAGTAAGTTTTCAAGATAAACAGTGCTCAGGCTGAAAGAATGGCACAGATTTCTCAGGTAGAGTATTCCCACTTCCCTTCTGGCATGTACAGTATTTCATAGTGTCTTACAGATAAAGCTTGAGGGGAATCCAGTATGAAATAACTTTATTTCATAATACTTATTTCCTGGCAGTTTTATCAAACTGTATCTTGAATAGCCCAAAGAACATGGTTCTAAATTTATTGGCACTCATGGATTGGTACCTATTTTTATCACATTTTAAGCAGGGTCCCTGATATCTATTTTGTTCATTGCTGTATCCTGACTCCTGGCAGAGCATCTTGCCCAGACCAGGTGCTCAATGAATATTGACTGAGTACATGTTGAATGAATGAATTCAGGTTCACCTCAATTGAAATTTGATTATAAATAAAGTCTAGGATGATGTAAATGTAGCCAAGTCATACCAGACTGAACATTTGGTCTTTATAATTGGCCATATTTATGTCTTCTGAATAACCATACAATGCCACTTGCTCATTTTTGTTCATTCACTCATTCAGTCATCCAAAAGATATCTATTAACTATTTTGCCCATATTTGGCATTTCACTAGGAGTTAAGATAGACCAGGCCTCTGAGCTATATCAGAATGCATGAGCCTTCCTTGGTTTTGCTATTCTGTATTTGGCTTGAGGCAAGCGCAAAAATATTTACAAAATAAAGCGAACAATGTGCAGACTAACATGGTCAGAGTGGGAAGAAATTACACGTTGCTAAGGAATAAAAAGTCTTCACAGAGGCAGCTGGAACTCAAGGATAGGCAGGCTTTCAGAAGGTAAAGTTGGTTACACAGAGTTTCCTACTATTGCATGAATTGTGTGTGTGTGTGTGTGTGTATTTGCACACTTGAGAGAAGAGGAAACAGGGCAAAACAAAAAAAAAAAAAGAGAGAGAGAGAGAGACATGGTCCAAGAGAAGTTAAAAAGAAATATTTTTTACCATGTTTGCACTCTACTACTCTCTTCTCCTATTTACTGGGATTGGAGCCCCGTGGGGTGAATAATTTCATCTTTGCTTTTTACATTGCCCTTCATCAGTATGCAATCATGATCAGGTTTCTGAGAACTTAATGGCAAACTTGTTCTGATTGAGAGTGCAGCTAACTGGTACAATGGTGCATTGTCTGAGAGACCCAAGTTAAGGGCTTTTAGTTGTTTCTGCTCTCCGATATCACCAAAGTCAACCATTAATCAGAACTTCATTCAGTTTCTCTAAGTAAGAATGTTACTCTTGGAGTTTATTTACGAACCTTATGTCTTAGAGCACGAAAGTATCACTTAAAACATAGAAATTTATAAAAGTAATTTTGTGATTCTAAAGAGTTAACAGTACCAAGCAAACATCATGCATCGCCTGAGCTTTCATATGAAAGTAAAATTGATTTGTCCACTTAATTGCTTTCAGATCAATTTTACTAATATGTATTTATTGGTCATTTGTTTTAGGAATTTTGTTGACATTTTCTTTCTTATACAAAACTATTGCTTATTTTAGAGTTCAAATATTCTCCCAATGTTCAGGAAACTATCTGTAAAATGAATTGATCTAGATCAGGCTTTTTAAAAGGGATGATGGGTGGACTTGGTGCAGTTCATATATCACTTGTGTACTTGTGTACACAAAATTGATACTCAGTATTTGCAAATTATATATATGCAAATTTGCCTATGTGTCAAAATTTATGGGTAATGCCCAAATCAATACTCACAGCACTTTTGCAGGCCTTCATAGATACATAAGGGACAGTGAAAAATTTGAGTTGCCCAACAGACACCGTCCCAGCTGAGGTTAAACCAGGTAGTGCTCTGCCTGCTTGTTTTACCTCATGCACTGTACACAGTGTGCTTTCACAGTCCCTTTACTGACATATTTTTCACATGTTTGTACTTCTTATTAGTGATTCCACTGTTTGAAATGAACCCCAAATGTAGTTAAGTCTTGTCCAGTGTTCCTAACCACCAAAAAATTGCGCTATATCATGGAGAGAAAATGTGTGTGTCATATAAGCTTTGTTCCAGTATGAGTTTACAGGGCTGTTGGCCGTGAGTTCTCAGTTCATGAGTCAACAAAGTATATTAAATAAGGTGTCTTTAAACAGAAACATACATAATGCAAGGTTATTTACTGCATTGATGAGAATGTGACCAGTGGCTCACAGGAACCTACCCCTGTATTTTCCCTAGGAGCAATGGTTCCACATTATCTGCCCCAGTGTTCATGGTGACGTTAAAGAACATAACTACCATGAATAATCAGAATTGAATGTACACATGTTTTTCTCTGATAAGAGGCCATAATATGCATCAGATTCTTAGTGGGGACTGCAATTCTGCCAAGGGTTAAGAAATCTTGCTTCTTTGCTAGAGTTGTTTCCATGCTAACATTCTTAAACTCCTAGGCCTGCCACATAGAAACTGGGGCTAATGTGCTGGCATTGAAGTGTTATAGAAAGTAACACAGATACCAAAAAATGGAGATTCACATCTTTAACTTGCCATTTAGTGAGCCATCTCTTCATTACTGCCTTTGCAGTTAGACAGAGCAAGTTTAAATCCTGTTTTTCAGTTTACTAGCTATGTGATCTTGGGCAAACATTCTTTTTTTTCAATTAAAATTTTAACTTTCATTTTAGATTTAGGAGCTACATGTGCAGGTTTGTTACGTGGGTTTATTGCGTGACGCTGAAATTTGGGTTGTGAACGATCCTGTCACTCATGTAGTGAGAATAATACACAATAGGTAGTTTTTCACCTCCTGTCCCCACCGTCTCTCTTCACTCTGGTAGTCCCTAGAGTCTATCGTTCCACCATCATGTCCTTGTGTTCCCAATATTTAAATCCCCCTTATAAGTGAACACATGCAGTATTTGATTTTCTGTTCCTGAATTACTTTGCTAAGGATAATGGCCTCTAGCTGCATCTGTGTTGCTGCAAAGAACATGATTTTGTTCTTTTTTATGGCTGCATAGTATTTCATGGTGTATATGTACTGCATTTTCCTTATCCAGTCTGCCATTGATGGGCACCTAGGTTGATTCTATGTCTTTGCTATTGTGAATAATGCTGCAATGAACATATGAGAGCATATGAGAGCATGTGTCTATATGAGAGCATGTGTCTATTTTGTAGAATGGTTTGTTTTCCTTTGGGTATATACCCCATAATGAAATTGCTGGGTTGAATGATAGTTCCATTTTTTATTCTTTGAGAAATCTCTAAACTACTTTCCTCAGTGGATGAACTAATTTATATCACCACCAACAGTATATAAACATTCCCTTTTCTCTGCAGCCTTGCCACTATCTGTTATTATTATTATTTTTTGACTTTTTTAGTAACAGCCATTCTGGTGTGAGATAGTATATCATTATGGTTTTGATTTTGGGAAAGAAATTCTTAACCTCTCTAAGTTTCCATTTTTTAAATATATACAAAAGTATACAATAATACCTACCTAAGAGAATTATTTTAAAAATTAAATTAGCTTATGCATTTAAAGTACTACGTAAAGTATGTGGGAATAGCCAAAACCATTTATATATAAATGTTATTATAGTAGACACTTGATAGATAACTGTTAATTCCTTTCTTTTTCTCTTTCCCACTTAGAAATAGCATAAGACCCATTTTCTCCAGATGAATTAGTAAATCCACTTTGGCACTGCCTCTTTCCTAACAATAACTAGTAGAGAAAGCAGCACAGGCTCCCAGGGTCTCTGGTTTTCTTCCTCCTGATCCCTCTGGTCTGCTCTGTGGCAGAGATGAAGGATAATTGGAGCACTGTGGCACTGGTGGGGAGCAGTGTGCTGTCTCTTGGTTACAAGGGGAATCACCTGTCTCCAACTCTGGACCGAAGATGAAGGGCTCTCCCAGGTGCTTGTCTCCCAAAGGGAAGATCAGGTTGACTCCAGCAATTCATAGGCCTGTGAATGACATCCAAGTGCCCGCTTCATATCCACCTCAAGGGGACTCTTAGGATTTCACTTTTCTAATTTGAAAACCTGAAACCCCATTTTCCTTAAGAATTTTTGACTAATCGTTTTCCTTAGCCTCTCAGAATTCCCCTGACTTATCTTAAATATGTAAAATAACGTAAGTACAATGACACATTATGGAAGAATGAGGCATTCTACATTAATGGATTTTCCAGGTGGAATTGGCCCCTTGCTGTGTTTTACTTTAATAATTTCATAGAAATCGTCCTAAGTTGTATTAGATGTTCTTTAGAGTTCTTTGACGTGTTTACAGAAGGTGGATAATTTAAACTTTTCTTAATAGCTATGAATCAACTGTTGTGCTGTGTTATAGAACATAGCAACTCCCTCAGAGCCTGCTGACACAAGTAGATTAATTGTCTCCATATATTAATAGTTCCAGTTTTCTTGCTTTTCATTTGTTGTTGTCCTTGTCATTGGATTTTTTTTCTAGGTGACATAAGTATGTGAGGAATGCCATTGTAGCCCACATTCTAGACTGCACTGAAGGATAAACACAACTAATTTCTAATTATTTGCATAGCAATACAGATGCAACCATTTGTGTACATATTTGTTTAATAATGTATTGACATTATTTCACTGATTATAAATATAAATTGTGACATTATAGTGTACATTTTAGGTTTATATTTAAGATATTAATATAAAACATGTTTGAATGAACTAATATGTATACAAACTTCTGTAACTATTTTCCTCTCTCTTCTGTGAATTTTTGTCCTAGATGAGTCAATGTAATAGAACTATTTTTGGGCGGGGCAGGATAAACTCCAAAATAATCTCACAGCACTAAGAATTAGATGTTTTAGTTAACAGTTACGCTTTGTTTCAAGGTGATGCTTATACATCAATTCCTGTCTAGTTCTAGGCTCTCTGAAGTTGACACTTAGGCATCACTGTCTCCTATCTAGAGGTGACATTTATCCATGGACTCATAGAATAACCTCAACTCTTTTCAACCCTGGCAAAAGTAATCTATTGTTTGCAGTATAATCTCACTCTCACTTAGAACAAAAAAACAAACAGAATGTAAATAAACAGCATCAGACTTTGTTCTTCAGTGTCTCTGTTTTGCTTTGTATGGAAATAACCCAAACCAAAGCCTCTGTGTCTATTTGTTTACTTTGGTGCTGGTTGAGGCGGTTAGTGCAGTGGATCGTACAGCCAGCCTCTCAGTGTCTCTACCACCACCACCAAAAGTGGCCATCTCTGCCTAATTTGAAAACTACACATTCAGTAAAATAGAGACAAAGAAATTTAGTTACTATGAAACAAAATGTCTTTCACAGAGAGAGCGCAAATGTGAGAGAAGGTGCATTTAATGTAAAAAACACAACTGGGGTGCCGTTCTTTTTCAAAGCACCCTAAGTGGAGAGTGCAAATGTAATGCATGATAATGAAGGTGGCCAATTTTGGAAAGTGGTTTTTAAAATGCTGCAGCAGAATGCTATCTAGAGTCTCTTAGGAAAAAGCAAAATCTCATCAGGGACCTTTTCAAGCGTCATTTTCTCCTGTTTTAAATGATCTCACATGAACTTGCTGTTAGTCGACTTGGCACAGTTTCAATTATTCATTATTTTTGACCGCTTGCAAAAGGAACAAAGGGTTTGTTATTAGTGATTTGCCAGTTGGTGGCAAGACTTAATCTAGGTACTTATGGAGCTCTTTGCCTCATGTTTATTTTATTGTATACAGTTGTATGATCTAAGGCATTTCATAGCCCCTCGATCCTCAATGTAGAAAATCTCTTCTCAAGTGATTAGTGTGGAAGAAACGATAGTCTTTGGTCATTAGGCCTCTGCTCATAATGAAGTGTCACTGAAATCTTTTCTCCTAGCATAAGAGAGTTTAGTTTGGGATAAAGAAGGATTTTATCTTTGATTATTTTTGCATAGATTCCTTTCTTCCATAAGGTGAAAATGCAACTTTTCATGTACTTCTTTTTTGAAATTTCATTTTTTATGATATTTATTTAAGGTATACAATAAGGTGTTTTGATAATACATATACTTGAATAATTACTGCAGTCAAGCAAATTAACATATGTATCACATTATATACTTATGTTTTTCTTTGTGTTTTCATGGTAAGAGCACTGAAAATCCCTCAACAAATTTTCAATATACAGTATAATATTATTAATTATAATCCCCATGCTGTATATTATATCTCTAGACTATATCTAAGTACAAGTTTGTATTCTTTGGTACATCTCACCATCCCCACTTCTGTTCCGCTGCTGGTAACCACCATTCTACTCTGCTTCTGTGACTTCAACTTATTTTATATTCCATATACAATAATGACATATTTTTCTTTCTGTGTCTGGCTTATTTTACTTAGCAGAATGCCCTCCAGGTTCATCCATATTTTTACAAATGGTAGCATCTCCTTCATTGTTAATGCTGAATTGTGCTCCATTGTATATATGTGCTGTGTTTTAAAAAATCCATTCACCTGTTGATGGACACAGGTTGATTCCATACCTTGGCTATTGGGAATAATATTGCAATGAACATGAGAACACAGATATCTCTATCAGGTGCTAATTTTATTTCCTTTGGGTATATACCCATCAGAGGAATTATTGTGTTATATGGTAGTTCTATTTTTAATTTTTTGAGGAATTTCCATACTGTTTTCCATAATGGTAGCACCAATTTACATTTCTGCCAACAGTGTACAAGGGTTCCCTTTTCCCCACACCCTTGCTAACTTTGTTAGCTCTTGTCTTTTAGATAACAGCCATCTTAATAGGCATGAGGTAATAACTCCTTGTCATTTTGATTTCCATTTCCCTGATATTAGTGATGTTGAGTACCTTTTCATCTATCTGTTGGATATTTGTGTATCTTCTTTGGAAAAATATCTATTCAGGTCCTTTGCCCATATCAAAATCAGATTATTTTTGTTTTGTTTTGTTTTTTTCCTATTAAGTTGTGAGTTGGGAAAAGTAGATATTCACATGAGAAATAATGAAACTGGTCCTTTATCTTACACCATGCAAAAATTAACTCAAAAGGATTAAAGACCTAAATGTAAGACCTGAAACTGCAAAACTCTTAGAAGGCAACAGAGGAAAGCTTATTGATATTGGCTGTAGCAGTGATTTTTTGGATATCACACCAAAAGTTAAATAAAAATAAAGAAAAAAGAAACAAGTGGGAATACATCAAACTAAAAAGCATCTGTACAGCAAAAGAAACAGTTAACAAAATCAAAAGGGAGCCTGCAGATTGGGAGAGAATATTTGTAAACTGTATATTTAATAAGGAGTTAATATTACATACTTCTAAGTATACAAATAAAAATATCTTGTTACTAATTGGGTCATAGGTCACCCACAGTGATGCTGTGTAATATATAGTTTATGCTATGTTATTACTTTTATAAAGTACAAAAAGTTCCAGCTAAGGAATTTCGAACTTATAGGGCAAGTAGAATACAGTAAGTCACATAGGAGATAGAAGCTGCTGCATGGTTATATAGGAGGAAGAAATCCCATTCACCAGACAACAGTCCAGGCTCCAGGGAAAAACAAACAAAACAATCAAAAAACACTATTTGGGAAAAGAATGAGTGCAGTTTTACATGCAGGAATCATAAGGGACCATAGGATGAGGTTTGCTATGTTTTGAATGTTTACATTCCCCCAAAATTCATACATTGAACCTTAACCTCCAATGTGATGGTATTAAGAGGAATTTTAGGAGGTTATTAGGTCCCCTAATGGGATTAGTGCCCCTTCTGATAGAGGCTCCAGGAATCCTGTTTGTGTGAGCACATAGAAGGTGCAATCAAGAGAAACAGGCCCTCACCAGACACTGAATCTGCTGGTGCCTTGATTTTTGACTTCACAGCCTCCAGAACTGTGAGAAGTAAATTTCTGTTGTTTATAAATTACTCAATCTAAGATATTTTGTTATGGCAGCTTGAACAGACCAAGACAGAGTTTATAGTCAGCATAAAGAGTATGAGTAAAGAAGTAGAGGAAAAATGGCCCACATTTCTCTAGGAGAAGTCAGAAGCAACCTAACTAGAGAGTGTCCTAAAAATATTTTAACTGATCTCTTTGATAATAACACACATTGCTGTGGCTGACGTGATGGTGGGATTTGTGGGCTGTGAAGAACTGTTTGATAGCACCATGTTGCCCTGATTGAGTCTTACTATGATGATACAGTGGCTGTGATCCAAGTGGACTGTCATAGTCATGTTACAGCTGTATTTCATGGTAACATGCTAGTTGTGATTGTTCTTGGTCATTTGTCTGATGTATAATGGCTCCTTTGAAATACTAAATTGTTATTATGCATATATGTGTTTACACATGATTCATAAGAAGGAAATTTGATAGGTTACATACAGAATATTTTGGGTCTGAATCAAATCTTTCTTTTAAATTATGTACTTTTGGAGTTCATATTTCTCTATCTAGAAGTATCATTATTTCAGAGCACATTTGGAATAAATAGTATCCTACTATAATATAGCACAGGCTGAATTGCAAGAGAAATCACACAAAAACCCCAAGAAGTTATAGTGTTTGGCTGAATAAAGAGTTAGACAGTATTTGTAGGGAAGTATAGTAGGTATGTGGGTATAAGGATTAGATTAAATTTGCAACAGCAAACACACACACACACACACACACACACACACAGTAACTTAAGAAAAGTGAGAAAGGTAAGGCTACACCAGAATACACTGGAAATAGCACATATTATCTTTCCAACATTTTTTCCTTTGGACCTGCATGTTTTGCAAAACTAGCTTGTAGAGTGCAATGGGTTTCACGGAGAATTCAAACTACCCAATTTGAGTCCAGTTGGATACAAATTGAGTTCAATTGATGTGGCTTCCTCTTTTCTGGACAGAGGTTGGGTGAGGAAAGTGGGAGGGTTGGAAGAGTTGTTTTGACACTATCTCATAAGGAGTATCCTTTTTGGGCACTTTCATGTCAGTCTCCATTTGCCTTTTTCCAGCCCTCTGGCTTTGGGCAAGTTGATGATATTTTCTACAACTTGATATTCTCATATGCAAAATGGAGATAAAATGCCTTTGTGACAGGTTTGTAATAATGTATGGAAAGCACGTAACTCAGTGTCTAGCACATATCACATTCTCACTGTATGCCAGTGTGCCAGCCATCTATGAGCAAGGCACTTTGATTCATGCTTCTCAGGTAATCCTCACAGTAATCCTGGGAGTATCATTATGATTCTTAATTTACAGATAAAAATCTTGAAACCCAAGGGAATAAAGTGATTTCAACAAGGTTAAGCCAACTCAAGAATAAAAGCCAGGAGTTCAACTTTGACCTTGCAATGCCAAGCCTCCGACATGCAGCTGCATTAAGTTTAATCGTTCCTTCCCTCCCTCCCTCTCTTTTATCTACCTCCCCCTTCCCTCCCTCCTCTCTTTTATCTACCTCCCCCTTTCCTCTTCTCTGTAATTCTACCTTCTTCAATCTCTTTGGAGGTGTTTTTGAAGAGTTAATAACCATAGCATACTGAATCAGACGGAATGAAACAATATTTTTATTCCAGTACATTAATACAAATATGATGACATCATTATATCTCATAATGCCACTGATTTCCATTTTTTTATGCTTAAAAAATGAATGCTCAAGTAATACATATTAATTGCAGAAATTAGGAAATACAAATAAGTTGCATAAATACCAAATATCCAGACAATCACAAGGCAACATTTTAGTGTATATTCTACAATGCATAGCTGTCCATATAAATTTTTTCCTCTTATAACACTATCATATTATAATTAGGTTTATAATGTACCTTTATCAGTGGACAATCATTCAAAACTATCTTTCCAAGTTGGCACATGTGCATCTACATAATTATTTGTATTGGCTACATAACATTCCATTATATACAAGTATTTGATTAAAATAACTTTTATTATTGGATACTTAGGTTGTTTTTAATTGTTTGCTTTTGTAAACCATATACTCTTGCATATACATCTTCATGCCCTTGACTAATTATCTTCTTAGGGATAATTCTGTAGAAGTGGAACTCATGGGTTGGTGTTTACACACTTCTCTGGCTTTAAATATATGTTGCCAAATTCCTTCCCTTTTAAGAATGAACCAAGTTGTACTCTCTCTAGTAATGTGTAAGAATGCCCATTTTCACACCCCCACACTAATGATTATCATTGCTTTTAATCTTTGAGATTTCCATTAGACAAAAAAAAATGTGACTTTATTGCTTTTCTTTGCATTCCTATGTCTATCCATTCAATAAAATAATCACATTTCTCAGACTACTATGTAAACAAAATGTAAACTTCCTTAGGTCAAAGACGAAGTCTCCAAATAATGAAATATTTATTTCTGCCATCCTTCCAAAATAGAATAACCCCTAAAGAGACATTTGAGACACGAATTGGCAGAAAACCATGTATTAACAGCCTTATTAAGAACATCCTTGAATTTTGTTTTTAAACCCCGAGCTCATTGTTCTCAGAACTCATCTGCTGGGGTAACCTTGTCTTGACTGAGAGCAACACTTTTATAGGCAGATTCTCAATCTCAGAACAGAGGAGAGGAGAAGGTTATGACACCTAAACCTGACATCTTCTGATTTTTGTGTTCTGGCCTGGACTGATGGGATCCAGACAGCACTAAGAAGACAATAACCTTTAGGGTCTGTTACTTCCTTAAACAGCTATCCTCAATTTGGAAACTCAGCAAGGCCAAGCTATGTTTGGCTCCACATGATTTTCTACTTAATTTAACTGTCCCTCTATATTATTTAAACCAACATAAATTTTTAAATTTCGTATTAAAAATTAATTTATACTTGAATCAACAGCATTTTTATTAAGAAGCATGCACTGTTTAAAAAGACATCTTAGAAGTAGCATATTTTATTTAACTAAATTTAAGGAAATGGAGAAACTAAATTTCCTTACATTTAACTAAATGTAAGGAAATACTCAAATCTGTGATTATAGCCTGGGCTCTCACATTATCTAAGAACATTCCTTGGCTAAAACAGATACATTTTAATGATTGGTCAAACCTGGTTCAAATGAAAGGTACTGCTGTGTTATTACAAGCAAACTTTAATGATTGAATTGCCATTGGGAACACCACAAAATCCACATTAAAGCTTACTTTATGCACTGATTGCAAGGCACTTGATCATGGCATTCAGTGGTGTTTCGCATAATTTAAAAGTCGACAGCAAAGTGAAATTTGTTAAAGAACCTTTGTCACCATGTCCTGGAAATCAGACAGATTAACTCTTTGATATCCACTCAAAAAGAATCAGAATGTGAGTGAGATGGTGGTTTTTGTTTTTCATGTATGAAAAAAGGCAGTTCTTCCAATTACTTCCAGTGTACACATTCAAATGAACTAGGGGAATGCTACAATATGTACACTGTAAGAGGGTAAAGGATTATAAAACACTTAGAGTTTATGAAGAAACAAAATGTCATAATATAGGGTGATACCTTAGATTCCTTGAAGCAAGTGAGAAAGGAATGAAGGGAAGAATATGAACTAACATTTATATGGCAAATATAATCATGTGATTCTTACGTGCCGGACAGTGTTTTAAGTGTTTTTTATCCATTAATTCTCTCAACCCTCCAACCAGCCTCATGAGGTAGTTATTTTATTTTACAGAAGAGAATGTTAAGATACAGGCAGGTTAAATAAACTTACTATATATTGCATAGCTGGTAAGTGGCAGGGCTTTAATATGAATTTTCCTTTGATTTAAGATAGTACATCTAGATGCCCAGGTTAAAACAGTACTGCCAAGCATGCCCACAAGGGAATATACAACTAGGGAGTTTTATGATTGACTTTTAAGGAAGTGGTATGTTTGCAAATATCACAAAATTAAATATACCCTTAAGAACTAATGTGATAGTTTGGCATTGGGGTAGAAACTGCACTCATTTCAGAAAACTGGTTTCTAAGATCTGAATCTACCACTAAATATCTGTGGAATCTGAATCAAAACATCATTTTCTGGGGCTCAGTTTCCTCTTCTGTAAAACAAAACAGATGGATGACATACTCAAAGAGACATTCTGCAATTCTTTTATAAGACAAACATCTACAATTCTTTTATAAGATGAACATGTACACTGTAGTCTGGTGGGCAGATCTTTCTGTTAAGAAATACCTCACAGGAGGCTCAGTGGTAGGGTTGTCTGATGTGAAATGGATTAAGTACAAAAGGACTTGCTCATATTCTGAGATACTTCCACATCTCTGTGTTCTGTAAATTCCTCATCTGAGAGACAAGGTAAAAGAGAAAGCAAAGTGGCATTTGTGGGTTCAGGATAGCGTGGAGCAAACCCTTCTTGTTTCTCTTAGAGATAAGCTTCAGTGATAAGGGAGAGTGTATTGATACCAGCAACAGAAAACATATTCCTAAATGAAATTCAGATCAAATGATTCCACCCTTCTGAGAATTCTCCAACAGTGGCTTTTCCAGCAGCAGGAATCTGCAAACAGTCCGGCAGTTAATTTCAGTCTCCCAGTTTTGCCCATATGACTGTTCCAATCTTAGATTTACAAAGCCATTTCTGATGAAGACAATAAAAGCCTCATTTCCTTCCTGTGTTGCCTTGTGCTCTGACACTTTATCAAAGCACACAGACAGGGGGTTGTTCTTAACCATATATAAAACAGAGCAACCTCACAAATCATGTTTTACTATTGCACTATGGAAACACCAAGGTTAAAAGGTAAGTCTGTGGCATAACCATATTGATTAATTGATGTAAGAAAGGTCAAGGCAATCCTTATCTTGTTTGAGAGACTCTAGTTCAAGTGTGTTTCTGTGTGAAAAGATAAAAAAAGAAAATATGGAGCCCTAATGCAAAGAAAATGGGGGAAATATTATCAAACATCACTCAGAAGAAGGTTGGTGAAAGTGTCCTCATGCAAAGAAAATAGAGAAATCTTGTTAATCTCTTAGAAAGGTAAAGCACTAACACAGGGCCTGAAATGTGGAAGTTATTTAGATTTCCCTTTATTTTTAGTAGGCTTTTTAGGAAACACCTTCACCAGTGAAAGAATCAGAAGTACCAGGGCAAAGGTAGGGACTTTAGGTAATACTCACTGTCATCCCTGATCCCCGAGAACAGAAAAAGAGAGCTTCATATCTCTCTTCCCAAGAAGACTGGAATCTGTTGAAGTAGCAAACCTAACTTCTCTGACCAAGTCTCACCCAGGTGAAAAACAGACACAAACTGCCTCTCACAACATGGCTCCTGCATCCCAAGGGTGTTGGGGAATGAGGGAATTATTCCTACCACATGTGAAGATGCATCCATATCTAAGAATGGCTTGCCCAGCTGCACTTCTGACCTGAAAGAGATAACAAGGGTTGGGAGCTGAAATTTAGAACCCTGAGAAAACAGAAAGATACAAGTACGGGTGATGAAGGACTAAAGGCTAAATATGTGTAAGTGTGGAGGGAGAAAAATGATTTAGGGACCACAAGGACAGAATGCTAACCCTGAAATACACTGCTGTTGAATGAGAAGAAGGGACTGGGCTGGCACAGGGAGGGGCCTGGGAGGGGGTGGAAGTGGGAATGCATGTTGAACATTTTTTCTCATTATGCTTGTATTAGTCAGGGTTCTCTGGAGAGACAGAACCAATAGAAAATATATATGTGTGTGCATATAGATATGTACATACACACACGTGCGTGTGCACACACACGCTCACACACACACACGAGAGGGGATTTATTAGGGGAATTGGCTCTCATGAATATGAGATGTCCTGCAACAGACTGTCTGCAAGCTGGAGACCCTGGGATGCCCATAGCATGGCTCAGTAGAAGTCCAAAGGACTCAGATCCAAAAAAGCCAATGGCGTAACTCAGTCCAAGGATGAAGGCCTGAGAACCTGGGTTACAGGGTGACTGCTGGTGCAAGTCCCAGAATCCAAAAGCCAGACAGCCTGGAGTTTTGATGTCCAAGGTCAGGAAAAGGAGGATGTCCCAGTGTCAGGAGAAAGAGTGAATGCCTTTCCTCTGCCTTTTTGTTCTGTCTGGGCCCCTAGCCAACTGAATGGTACTCACTCACCTTGGGGATGGGTCTTCCCTACTCAGTACAACAACTTGTAACACCAATCACCTTGTAAATCACCTTCACCAAAGAAATCACCTTGGAAAACATCTTTACAGACACATCCAGAAATAACATTTTACCAGCTCTCTAGGTATCCCTTAATCCAGTCAAGTGGACACCTAAAGTTAACCATCACCATGTTCATATCTGAAAAAGACCTGTAGTAAGTGTCTGAAACTAAATAGACTAGACTCTATTGTAGTCACAAGCACACCTCAGAGGCTTACTACGATAAACGTTTATTTTTGGCTCGTGCAAAGTCCAATGCAGTTGGGTGACACTTCACCTTATACCTCTGGCATTCAGAACGTGTGGCCTTATCACAGCTATGAGGAGATGCCTTGAATGCCAGATCTGCTAGTGGATTGCGTCATCTTTCTTATATCCTGCTCGTCTGGGTATAGTCACATGGCCTTCAACCAACTGCTAGGGAGACTGGAAAATTTCCCATATAAGGTGACTTGTCTAGGTTTATCATAGAATACTAGAGATTTAAGTTTTCCTAAAGAAAAAAAATTCACTATTTTTTCTGCACTATTAAATATCAGAAGGAGTTACTAGGGGATGTTTGAAAACTTCATTGCTATTTTAGGTACTAGAGATAGGAAATAGGACTTATCTTTAAGTTCTCTTTACATACAATTTTATGTTTTTATGACTGTGTAGGCTTTATAGGGAAAGCCTGAAAAGTGAGTTAGCTATTTGAAACTATTTTCTTATTAAAGTGAGTTTAATCTTTCATTCACTGATCATGGCTGCTACTTACAAGTAGGTAGTAGGCAAGGAAGTTTTTAATAGTAGGGATACAAAAGACGGAAAAAAGATGGAATAGGAAATTAAATGTATTTTATTCACAAATTTATCCATTTTGTGGCATAAGAGCAACATGATTAACAATAAACACTTAAAGACATAAATCATAATATACTAGTAATCCATATGTAAAAGATAAAGTCTAACCTTAACATTATAGTCATTGAGATTCTGATAGGTTCTGTGTGACACATTTTGCATTTATGTGTTGTTTGCTTCAATATATGTTAATAGATGATAATTATATGCTTTTCATTTGGACAGCCCTTATCCAAAAACGATTTAATATTCGCATGTCTAATGGGTTGCACATGGCTATTGATCATTTGGATCAGAGTTCAATTTAAACTGCTGCTGGTTAGATTGGGAATTGTAATCATGGTAAAAAATAAATTACAAGGTCTCTGCAGATCAGTTCTGTTTTCAGAGTAGATGTGCTTTTAGAAATGAAACACCAAATAGGTTAGAGAAAATCTGTGGTGGTAACATTCCATGGGCTTTCTTTGAAATATATCCAGAGATCATCTGTAACCCCTCCACCATTACACCAGTAATATGAAATTTATAGGGAATGATATTATAGTAAAACTATAATAAAGATAGCAACAAACAC
This sequence comes from Aotus nancymaae, assembly GCF_030222135.1. Classification (NCBI taxonomy): domain Eukaryota; kingdom Metazoa; phylum Chordata; class Mammalia; order Primates; family Aotidae; genus Aotus; species Aotus nancymaae. The sequence goes on along the minus strand of NW_026988442.1, from coordinate 62,321,397 downwards.
CAATAAGTTATTTGTGAATCATAACTATAGACAAAAAGGGAGGCATAATTTGTAAATATAAATTTGGATGCAATAAATAAAATGTCGTACTCTTAAAATTATGTGATTTTCAATATGGAGAGATTTGGTTTGAATTAGAAGACATCTATGCAAATATTAATTTAGATAAAGTAGACCTTTAGTGGCTTCAATAATAAAAGGATTTTATCTTTGCTTTGAAAATTATTTGTAATCTAATTACACAATAAATACATTCTCATTGTAGAAAACTTGGAAAACTTAGAAAACCTTATTCAAGACAACAAAGGATACTAACCATCCGATAGCCCAGATATATTACTATTAACATCTTAAGATATCTAGTTCAGGTCCTTCTCTTTGAATTTTTTTGTCATGAGATATTTTAAATAAGTAGAAACATAAAACAATATAAGAAAACCATACACATCTACCACCTAGATTTAAATATGTTAACTTTTTGCTGTATTTACTCCTGACTTCTCTTATTCACAAATAAATAGATTACAGATATAAACACTCTGCTTCTTTTTCCTCCTTTCTTTTCCCAGAATTAACTGTTGTAAAATTTCTGTTCTGTGAATTTACTGTGTATCATCTATAAACAATATATAAGTACTGTTTCATATTTGAAAAGTATATAAATGTTATCATCATCACCTTCTTCAACATTGTGATTACAATGGTGAACACATTAAGTACCTGCTGCCTTTCAGGCACTGTTCTGAAGAATATTACACATATTACCCTTAGAAAGTGGGTACTATTATTATCCTCATTTTATGGACAAGAAAACTGAGTCACAGAGAGGGTAATTATAGGGTTGTATCACTTTCTCTTTTTTTCCATTTACTCTTTTATTTATCCATGATGATATGTATGACTCTCATTCACTCAATTTAACTGCTATGTAGCATTCCAATATATGAATGTTATAGTTTATCTATTCTCCTATTGACAGACAGAACTTTAAATATCCTTTATGTATCTCCTCATGCCTATTGGTGGGAATTTCTCTAAAGTGGTTATATAGAAGTTGAATTACTGAGTTATAAATAATGTACATTTTATATTCTATATGATATGAAAAAATATGAATTTTATAGCTATCATTGCTCTTCTAAACTTTCTCATAAATTCTGATTATCTGCATTTTTTAATCTGCTGATGGTTATATTTTTGGTGACAGTTTAGTGATCATTTTTTTCATTTCATTCTTTACATATTTTATTTTTTTCCTCACTGCATAGGCAAGGACATCCAGTTCAGTATGGAGGAGAAATAGTGACAGAGAATACTTGCCTATTTAATGATTAAAAAGAATGCTTTATAAGTGTGAATGGTATAAGTGTGAATGGTATAAGTGTGAATGGTATAAGTGTACATGGTAGTTGGCTTTCAACAGGCAAGAAACAGGCCAATGAAGGACTATACATAGAATTGGCCTGGGGACACTTTCACTTTTTTCTATTGGTCACAGAGCCCACCCAGATGAACGGGGCCAAAAATAAACTCCTCTTACTGATGAGGGAGTGGGCCCTTGATGGGAAAGGTCATATTGCAAAATAACACGAGTTGTTATTAAGTGTGCATTATTAAGTGTCTGTATTTGTTTTACATATGCAGTGAACACCCCTTATCAGATTGAGAATGTTTCCTCTGGTACTATTTTTGCTAAGAGAGTTGTTAAATCTTATTTAATGCTTTTCTTCACCATTGAGAGAATTGTATAGTTTTTCTTTTTTAACCTGCTAGTGTGGAGCTACATAGTACAATGTCTAAAGTTTAACAGTCCATGTATTTCTGTTTCACCACATATTTAGTCATGATATTTTATTTTTTTTGACAGTGCTGGCATTGTTTTCTAATATTCTATTCATGTTTTTACATCCATATTTAAAAGTGAGATTTGTCTATAATTCATCTTTCTTGGATTATCTTATAAATTGTTGATATAAAAGCTTTTAGCTCTATGGAACAAGTTAGAAACTTTATTTTTTCTATTCTTTTGAAATAGTTTCTGAGGTTTTGGTAGAACTTGCCTGTCAAACTACTGGGACAAGATCTAGGGGGGCCTAGTAGTGGAAATTTTAAATTATTGGTCTGTTTGTTAAGTGGTTATAAGGCTATTAAATTTTTCTACTTATTAAGTCATCAATAGTAAGTTATAGTTTCCTATTTTTCTGTTTTGTCTGATTTTCAAATTTATTGGCAGAAAAGTTTTCATAGTGCTTCTTTTGTAAATTTTAAGAGTCATTACTATATCTGTGACTTTACTCCATCTTTTATTCTTGTCATTGGTGTGTCTTTTCCCTTTTCTTTTTAATCAGTCTTGCCAAAAGATTGTCTATTTTATTATTCTTAGATATGGCAACTCATTAAAAATGAATTGTATGATGAAAAAGTCCTCACACATGGCAGGTTAAGGCTCTACTTTAGCTCCCCCACCAAAAGTTATAGCCTTCTTCATACTCATTCACGTTCTTGTGTAAGTTCCCAATAGCCCCTAGAATGTAGGAGAGACTTGATACTATGAACATCATAAATAGTGTCACAGACTGCATTTCCCAAAAATGGCTGCCACAGTGGCTCCCAACCCATGTTATTCTGCAATCTGACTTCCCCATCAAGGACCCACTTCCCCATCAGTAAAGGGAGTTTATTTTTGGCCTTTTTCATCTGGGTAGACTCTGTGACCAATAGAATAAAGTGAAAGTATCCCTGGTTCAGTTCTAGGTATAGTCCTTCATGGGCCCGTTTCTTGCCTCTTAAAAGCCAATGATGGTATAAGAAATGTGACTACTCTGAGACCACCATGCTATGAAAAACCAAGCAACACAAAGAAAGAGAGAAAGGTCAGGGAGCATGGAGGTGTCAGGCCTGTAAATAGAAAGCCATGTGGAATATCCAACTCAGTTTAGCTTTCAGTTGAGTCCAGTCCAAGCCCTATGTGACTGTTATGCATGAGAGACTCTAACAAAGAGCTTACTCACCAGAGCTCATTCCAACTACAGAATTAAGAGAGAGAATAATTTCTTTTGTTCTTTGAAGCCTCTAAATCTTGGGGTGGTTTGTTACATAGCCATAGATATCAAGACCAAGTAGACACCATAAACCCTTCCCCAACCTTTAGCCTTCTCCCTAAGAAAACTCCTGTCTTTAACATAATGAATATTATGACTTTTGCATAACATATGCATTAGATAAATATGAATAAGATAACAGAGACACTCATATTATTAAGAAATTGTTGGATGCCAGCTCTAAGATAACATTATTCCCTGAAGGACCCAAAATGCCACTGTGGCGCCATTTGGATATTAGGTGATAAGTGTAATGTTGACTCAAGTTCACCTAACAGTGAGCCATGTTCTGAAAATTATCTGAAATTATCCTAAAGATACTCAATTTTTTTAATACTAGGCCAATGTAAGTTCTTTAAAGCTGATAAATAAAGTGGTAAATTTAAGGATGTTATATAATGCTACAAAAGTACATCATTTCAAGGTTTAAAGAATGTAAGAAGAACCAAGATCAAAAAGAAAAGAAGGCAATTGCAAGGAAATAGAATAATAGGAGTTTTTAAAATCATTTACAACAGGAAATAAATGTTGACTAAAGAAATAAAAGATTAAGCCAGTATATGTCATTAGATTAATATTTATATAGGGCTTGCTAGGTACGAGGCTCTGTTATAAGTGGTTTACAAATATTAACACATTTAATTTTCAGAACAATCCTTTTATGTAGGTATTATTATATATTTTCATTTTATAGATGAGAAAACTGACCCAGAGAGAGGGTAAATATAATTAGCCAAAGCCACCCAGCAAGGATGCAAATAGTTATAATGATAGCCATTACAAGAAGCTGAAACAAGACTACAAACCTCTCAAACCAGATTCTTGCTTTTGGATTAGACCTATGCCATAATGTCAGGAGGCAGACAACTTCCTCTGGAGACTCCCAAGACTGGATGTTCTTCTTCTTCTTCTTCTTCTTTTTTTTTTTTTTTAAGATGGGATTTTACTCTCTTGGCCAGGCTGGTCTTGAACTTCTGACCTTGTGATCCACCCACCTTGGCCTCCCAAAATGCTGGGATTACAGGCGTGAGCCACCAAACCGGGCAATATTCTTCATTCTTATTCTTCCCTTCATAGTAACTTGGAGTTAGCATCCCAGACATACTACACTGATTCCTGTCCATTTCTTTCTTTCCTTTTTTTCTTCTTTTTCATTTTTTTTTTTTGAGATGGAATCTCACTCTGTTGCCCAGGCTGTTATATAGTGGCATGATCTTGGCTCACTGCAACCTCTGCCTCCTGGGTTCAAGAGATCCTCCTGCCTCAGCCTCCTGAGTAGCTGGGATTGCAAGTGCGTGCCACCATGCCTGGCTAATTTTTATGTTTTTAGCAGAGACAGGATTTCACCATGTTGGCTAGGCTGGTCTTCAACTCCTGACCTCAGGTGATCCACTGATCTTGGCCTCCCAAAGTGCTAGGATTACAGGTGTGAGTCACTGTACCTGGCTGTCCATTTCTGTTTGAAGGAGGATGTTTCTCTCTATGCATTTTCAGACTACCCCATGTTGCAAGATGGAGAAGTATTTAGGATTAAAGAGCTGGGAATACTGATGTCCATTTTGAGGGAGGAGACTAAAAGAATAATTTCTTTGGTAAGTGGCCTAAAAACACAAAGCAGATTTAAAAATAGGCAAAAGATATGAATAGATATTTTTCAAAAGACATACAAATGGCAAACACAAATATGGAAAAGTACTCAACATTATTGATTATCAGAGAAATGCAAATCGAAACTATAATGAGATATGATCTCACCCCAGTTAAAATGACTTATATCCAAAGACAATCAATAACAAATGCTGGTGAGGATGTGGAGAGATGGGAACATTTGTGCACTGTTGGTGAGACTATAAACTAGTACAACCACTATGGAGAACAGTTTGAAGCTTCCTCAAGAAACTAAAAATAGAGCTATTGTATGATCCAGCAATTACACTACTGGTATATACCCTAAAGAAAAGAAATCAGTATATCAAAGAAATATCTGTACTCCCATGTTTGTTGCAGCGCTATTCACAATAGCCAAGATTTGAAAGCAACCTAAGTGTCCGTCAACAGATGTATGTGTAAAGAAAATGTGGTACTTACATACAATGAAGTACTACTCAGCCATAAAAAAGAATGAGCTCCAGTCATTTACAACAACATGGATATAATTGGAGGTCATTATGTTAAGTGAAATAAGCCAAGCACAGAAAAACAAACATTGTATGTTCTCACTTATTTGTAAGATCTACAAATTGAAAAAATTACATAAAATTGAACTCACGGAGTTAAAGTGTAGAAGGATGGTTACCAGAGGCTAGGAAGGATAATGAGAGATGGTGGTAGGGATGATTAATGGATACAAAAAATAGAAATAATGAATAAAACCTAGTATTTGATAGCACAAATACTATGTGACTATGGGAATAATAATTTAATAGTACATTTTAAAACAACTAAAGAGTATAATTGGATTGTTTGTAAATGTTTGAGGGGATGGATACCCCATTTTCTGTATTGGGATACCCCAATCAATGTGATTATTATGTATTACATGCCTATATCAAAACATCTCATATACTCCATAAAAATATATACCTACTATGTACCCACAAAAATTAAAAATTCAAAAAACTAATTAAAATCCCAAAGCCATGGTGATATCAAGTGATGTTGAGTTTGTGACCACACTTTCATCATTGCTGTGCCCAAAGAAGGGACTTTATCCTTTTCTCTCAGAGTTTTAAAATGCATTATAGTTAGTGAAGTAAACTCTTTGCTCTCCATCCCTGACATTAAAACAGTTAAGAAAAATATACTTTGGTGCCAATCCTTGGGTTGATTTTTTAAATGTCTCTCTAAATGAAATAAGAAGGATATTAACCGTGGGGAAACTTTCATGGTCAACAAGACATTTTTGGCTTTGCAAGTCACAGGATGTGTTGGTACCAATTATAGCTTTTTTTCCTTAACAGAGTCCAATGTAGTGGAAGCCAAAGGACCCTACCAAATCAATGTGCTTTTTCAACACATTAACTGAGCCAGTAGAATTCATTTCAAGTTCATTTCTGCATGGATAATTTACAGCATTAATTTGTGGGTTTGGATGATGACTGCTTTTTTTTTTCTTTTTTTTCTTCACAGTTATTGGTCACAAAATGGGTTAATTAATTTTATCTCTTAATGGTTGCTATACTTTTCTTCTTTCTTTCTTAAGCAATGACTATTTTTTGTCATTGTTTGCTGGACTAGATCAGTCCTCCTCCTATGATTTTTTTTAAAGACCTCTGTGCACACAGCTGCTTTGGCAAGTCAGGAATCAAACTGACAGCCTATTGGAAAGGCACACTTCATCACAAGTCTAAAGAGACACAGAGTGACAGTTCACAGGCGCGGGTGCAAGGCCTGCCTCTCAATCTTCTTCAGCTGGCTAGGATCTTGGCTGATGCAGGGCGCCCATGCCAGACGGCAGAGAGCCTGAAGTAAGAAAAACAGATCCAGTGAGGTAATTAGGACTGACAGAATGTTTGCCTATCCGTAGACTTCTTTGCAACAGGCAGCCAAATTTAATATATCCTATGAGAGTCTGAGCACACACGGTTTTTGCTCTGTCCCTGTTGAGATTCTTAAACTTTCACGATTATTATTTTGTTTTATTTTTGCCACAGATTTCTCAATCTACTCTTTTTTTCTGGATTTGTGACCCAAAGGGTGTCATGGCAATCCTCTTGTTTTCTTTTCTCTTGTGTTAAAGCAAGTCAGGGAACACACAAGGAAATGCAGACTCAACTAGAGCTGAAGAGGTGAGAGTGCTATTGGATGTCTTTGAGGGTTTATTCACAATCAATGTTTCTAGCTGCTATTATTGCTATACCTGCTGCTAAATGAGAAGGACAGGCTTCAAACTTTGGTTCAGGTTCTTTAAAGTGTGGAGTTAGCTGGGGACATAGAACCTAATCAAAGATGAGGTGATCAGATCTCATAAATAAAGGGCAAGTGTGATTTTTCAAGAGGAATAGCCAGGGTAAAGGACGATGCTATTTCTACCAGCAGCAAGAGGCAGGCTGTATGTCATTTACTCTATTTATCCTTCTCCCATCTTCACTATGAGAAGGTAATTTAGACTTTTTAAATTTTCAGAAATACAAAGTTACTAGGCCACCCAGGCATTTTTTTTTTTTTTAGTAAGTTCAGGGTTATTTTTTACCCATCAAAATAATATAGGGTTAGAATCTAGGATACGATCTTAAATGCAGAAATATGGAGCTCAGGAAGAACTGGAATCTGATTTATTTCAAAAGGGGAGTGTAAGGTCTGTTCTCACCGAGGATAAAATGAAGAAACTGAGGCCAGCACAAAAATAATCCAATGCAAAGGGTTTTATTCAGGCTCCCGGATGAGGTTCTGCAGCACAACAGGAGGGGCCGGAGAAGTCGCGCAGACTCCTCTCAGGCACGGGGGGTTTTATAGGGAGTGGAGGCGTTTGATTGGCTGTGCCCAAGGTGAGTGGGACAAAATGGAGGGGAGTGGGGCCCGGATGAAACAAAATGGAGGGGAGTGGGACCCGGATGGAGGGGAGTGGGGCCCAGATAGGACAAAATAGTAGGCAGGGAGTGGGGCCTGGATGGGACAAAATGGTATCAGGTAGGTCCTGATGGGGCTTTTTTCCCGGGCTCCCGGAGTTGGGGGGAGGAGGTGTGTCCGAGCTCCTGGCAAGGGAAGGAGGCGTGCCCAACTCCCCGCGAGAGAAGGAGGCGTGTCCGAACTCCCCGCTACGCAGACAGGGAGAAGCCTGTAATAGTGGAAAATATTTTTTCTTAATTATATTGATGACATTTATGCCAGAAAAAGAACGTATCTGCCATAAACATGTGGCGAGTAAACTTCAGAATAGTGGTTTGGGGGATCCGTCTGGCACTTAGTGGATGTCCATGCAGAAAAGTGGCCATATAGACCTAAAACTCTTCATAGTGGTTTATTCAATAGCCAGTTCTTCTACTTCTTTTCACAGTAAGTTAATTTGGCTCAGTGATTAGATGGCCATATCACCAGAAGAGGTTGAGCCCCTTCCACATCCTCAGGGAGGGAATCTTGATAAATCTAGCCCTGTCATATAAGCCCATCCACCTTGCCATTGTTCAGTTGAGAAACAGTGCACGTGGTGTTGTCCTGGACAATAGTACATGTCTGTTGAAGAGGCTTGGGAGAAAGATTTTTTGATCTTTAAAATAGTCTCAGGAGAAAGTTTAGTTGCTTAGCTATCCCTAGTTAAATTAGGATGAGGAGAAGATGCTGGACATTCTGAATCTATCCTGTAATTATGAGAAGGAAGTAGAGGACTAAGACAGCATGATGAAGATGGCAGTGTGGACAAGCAGAATCTGGCTGATAACTTGAGGATGTCACTGCAGAAACAAAATAACCAATCCCACAACTGCACTGCCTCCCAGCTTCTTGTTACATCAGACAACAAATTTTCTGATTTTTTAAACTGATATTTAGTTGGGTTTTCTTCTTCTTTTTTTTTTTTTTGCCAAAACTGATGCAAATATCTCTAGAGATAATTTATATATTCCATAGTTAAAATCAAATCAGAAACCTACAAATATAATCACTAACCTGTTTTCTTAAAGTTAATTAATTCATTTGACACTGGTCTAGAGATACTCACTCATTCATGTATTCATTTAGTATTCATTCAGTAAACAGTTATTGAGCCTTTATTATGAGCCAAGAACTAAGGATAGAGTCATAAACCAAATCAAGATTGTTGTTCCTTTCATGGAATTTATAATCTAGCAAGAAGTAAAGATGTTGAACAAGTGTAGCTCAAGCAAAATACCTGGTGGGTTCAATGATGACTTGACCTGCAGCATTAGCATCTAGCATTTCAGGATGCACACTCGGCCAAGGCACTTAGCCACAGCTAAAGGTCAGGGAGAATCTGGCCTCTCTGTAATCGTACTGTGGTGATTGCTGGGCTTTGCAGATGGAGCTATGGGGTGATACAAGGAGACTGTTCATTAGGTAAGCAGTTTCGTGCTTTCTTCTGTCCAGTTTACAAATAACCCTTTATGTGCCATATTTGCCCTTTGGGCTGGTTAATTGGTAAAAGAATAAAAATCAAAGTGTATTGATATAAAGATATAAATGAATTCCCAGGAAACAGTATGTCAAGTACAAGAATATTTATCTTTAATTATTCCTAATTAGTATTTGGAGAGACCACGAGCTAGGTGTTAAGTAAGTAGTGTTCTTCACTAGTCAGACTTTTTTTTTTCTTTTTTTCTGAAACTTTCCCATTCATGGCCTCTTATCCCAGTCTGCATATACTTATTGAAATTTTGCTATGCCCTGGGAATGCAATGAATAAACCAGAGGCAAACATAGGAGTCTCCTTTTTGTCCTTTAAGAGCTTTATTTTAAATTAAGAGCACAGGTTTGGGAGACAGACAGCAGATTTTGAATACTGGCCCTGCCACTGATTAATTGTGAGGTTTCAGAAAAGTCAAGAGATCCATTTGACTTTAGACTTTTTTTATGCAAAATTATGAATAATTATATACCCATCACACAGGTGTTTATGGGGATCACATGAGATAATACAGACAAAGCATTTAGCTGAGTGTCTGGTACATGACAATTTTTCAGTAAATGGCAGCCCTACTCAGAGCTTAAGTATGTGCACAAGTATCTATTACATAAGCTAGCAGGCAGTATGCACCCTATAATCCAGAGGAAAAAAATGCTGCATGAATTCAGAGGAAGGACCTCTGGAAAGAGGATGGGGAGCCATCTCAAGAAGGAGGTGCCATTTGACCTAGGTTGTCCCATTCCTGCCTTGACATTGGTTTTTCTTTCTGGGGGTAGTTAGCGTTCTGTGAGAGCCTACCCTCTAGCTTTTCAGAGGCAGACTCAATCTTGATGAGGACCAGGTCTTCTTTGTTCCCTGTTCACACCACTGACTCTAAGAAGTCACTCCCTGAAAACCAGCCCTTGGCACTGAGCAGAGATGGAAATATGACAGAGCAATCCATCCCCACTTAGTGGTGAAGTAGTGAAAGTAGCAGTAGTAGTGACATAGTGAAAAATATCACTTGTTTTCTCCTGGATTGCTTCACAGATAGTGCCAGATCCAAACCTGTGATATCAAAGAGCTACATGATACGAGATATGTAACAGATGGTTTTTCTTTTCTAGGCTTAATTCAGTCACATTTAAATAGAGACATTGGACTATACAATCTGCAGAGGAGACACAATGGCAAGGACTAAATGGAACGCAGCACATGATGTGCTTAGCACGGTGCTTTGAACGTAGCGGCCACTCAGAGGGCATCGTCTAAATATTTATGACAATAGGTTCTATAATACTATTGTAGAATAGTATTTCAGCTTGCTATTGCTGCTATGAAACAAGTTGGCACAAACTTCATGGCCTTAAACAACACAAATTTGTCATCTTATATTTCTGTAAATTAGAATACGGGTCTCAGGCCAGGCAAGGTGGCTCACGCCTGTAATCCCAGCACTTTAGGAGGCCAAGGCAGGTGGATTGCTTGAGGTCACAAGTTTGAGACCAGTCAGGCCAACATAGTGAAATCCTGTCTCTACTAAAAATACAGAAATTAGCTGGGCATGGTGGTACATTCCTGTAATCCCAGCTACTCTGGAGACCGAGGCAGGAGAATCACTTGAACCGAGAAGGCAGAGGTTGTTGTGAGCTGAGAACATGCCACTGCACTCCAGCCTGGCGACAGAGTGAGACTCAGTCTCAATAAACAAATAAATAAAGATAAAAAATGAAAAATAAATAGAATACGGGTCTCAATAGGCTGTGATCATGGTGTTGACAGAGACTGTGTTCCTTTATAGCGATTCTAGAGAAGCGTCTGTTTCCCAGTTATCTGGGTTGTTGGCAGGATTCATTTTCTTGTGATCGTAGAAAGAAAATCCCCTCGTCCTTTTGCTGTCAGCTGAGGGCCTTTCTCAGCTTTGAGGAGCCACCCACATTCCTTGGCTCTTGTATCCCTTCCTTCATCTTCAAAGCCAGCACCATGGGCTGAATTCTTCTTTTGCTTCCTATCTCTCTTTCTTCTGTCTTGTCTCCTAACTCAGCCTAGGAAAGTTCTCTGCTTTTGAGGACTGATGAAATTGAACTGAATCCATCCAAATAATCCAAGATAGTCTCTCCATTCCAAAGTTTGTATTCTTAGTCCATGCCTAATGGACATCTTTGCCTTGGAAGATGTCCATTAGGGCATGGGCATCTTTGGGGAAGGGGCATTACTCTGCCTTCACACTTACCTTTTCACATTAAGGAAAGTACTTTGTGATGAGACCTTTTACTATTTTATATTGGAGTACTCATTCTCTATTTCATGGTTTTATCCCCAGAGCATCCAACATTTTGATAGATCTTTGTTTCCATGCAAGAGTCTTTGTAGCTGACTTCTCTTTTCATGCATGAATGCCTTTTCTTTATTTCAACTTTTTCTTTCCTCTCTCTTCAAACCAATAATTTTCATACTTACCTAATCTGTGATTGCAGATATCATTTCCATGGAAGTCTGTTACATTATTTAGCTTTTATTTCTTATTCTCCAACTGGTTTTGTTACCCTCCTTTTTTTCCCCCCATTTTCATTAGTGTATGTCTTCTGCATTTTAGGTTCTTGAAAATAGTATTTTTTTAAATTTTATTTTTTATTATACTTTAAGTTCTAGGGTACATGTGCAGATCATGCAGGATTGTCACATAGGTATACACATCCCCATAAGTTATACAGAAATGGATTAAGTAGAAGAGGAGGAGAAATTCAACAATTTTGGAAATGTTCTGCTATCCAGCAATATATTTTATTATTTAAGTTTTCAATATAATTGTAAATTTTTCATTCCACTTAATAGTTATTCATTGTAACAGTTAATGCAATGTCGAATGTGAAATCAAATGTGTAGTGAGTTCTCCTCAACCTTAGTTAATCACATGCCCATGCATGCATCCTGCGTGTACTTCTCCCCCTTTCTCTATATAAATATAACTGTATACAAATACAAAGAGCTTTTTCTTTTTCATTTGCTATGATAGATTGCATTATATTCTTCCAAAATTCATATGTTGAAGTCTTAACCGTCAGTATCACAGAATGTGACCTTATTTGGAAATAGAGTTGTACATGTAAATAGTTAAGATGAGGTCACTAGGCAGGGTGCTAATCCAATGTGCTTGTATCATTATATAAAGGGGAAATTAGGACACAGGACACGTTATATAAAGGGGAAATTAGCACTCTCCATCAGGGAGAGTGCTCTGTGAACATGAAGGCAGAGATTAGGGTGATACTTCCGTAAACCAAGGAATGCCAAAGCATGCCAGCAGACCTCAACAAGCCAGGCAAGAGGCATGGGACAGATCCTTTTTCACAGTCCTCAGAAGGAACAAACCCTGCTAACAACTTTGTTTTGTTAACCCTGCTAAATCCTTCTGGATTTATAGCATCCAGAACTATAAGACAATGCATCTGTTGTTAAACCACTCCATTTGTGGTATCTTGTTAAGGTAGCCTTAGCAGACTAATATATCTGCTTTCCAAACATAGGGTCATATTGTACAAATTGTCTTGTGATATATGTTATTCACTTTAACATGTCATGAGCATCTCTTTAGATCATGTATTTTAGACAAGGGAACTGCCATGCTGTGAACAGGAAGGTGGAATGTGGAGCTGGAGCTGCTCAAGGTCCCCTTCCTTGGGACGGGCTGGGTCCAGGATGCTGTAGAAGTCATGTAGTAGATCCAGCTATGGGATGTGACCAACATGGGTGCTGGCATGGTGGGCAGAGACTCATGGCAGCTCTTCACTGTGTAACTCCTGCATGCCCCTCAGGTACCAGCATGCACAGAGCTTTACTGTAAAAGAAAAACATTTTCTCCCCCAGTCTTTGTGATATGAATAACATAAGCACTGGCTGAATAGCTAGACCCCTGTTAAGTTTTTAGGAAAAACAAATTCAAACAAATAAGCAATCACATTTGAAGAGTGGAGGAGATTGGATACTCTAGGAATTTCTCTGACTTTCTGGTACTTCACATAAAACCAGCCCACCATGGTAAGAATGCAACCCTCTCTCTAGCTGAGGGATTCTTGTTCTGCAGAAATCAACACTTGATATAAGTGGCTACGATTTTAGCCCTGTGAACATTTTTGAGAGGAGTGTCAGTTTGCAGGGATTCGGGTGAGGATGGTTTGTACTTTCAGCGGAAATGGCAATATCTACATACAGTTTCCACTAACTGTAGTTTCCATGGTGTCTAAATAAAGATCCAATTTTGAATGAGAATTCTAGGAAACAGCAAATCGAATACTGTTCTCAGGGCATTTTAAATGCCTTCTAGGTCCAGCCTTCCCAAAGCTTAAAAAGTTCATATGGTAAGTCACATGCCAGGAATTTTCTACATATTCATGCCATTCTTGGAGTGATTTATTCATGAAATGGAGCAGCCATGGAAAACCAGGCAGATATTGCTGCTTTTTAAGGTCACTGGTCCAAAGCAGTGTACACTGTGTATGAGATGGAAATAGGAAAGTTTATTTAGGGAAAAAACATATTTTGCTAGTCTATCAAGTAATATTTTATGTTTCCAAAAATGGTAAGAATTTGGTCCTACTGAATTATCAGCAAAATATGAGAATAGCTAAGATATTCTGACATTGAGTTATATTTCTTAATTGACTGTTTATTTTGACACTTACATCAACTCTATTTACTTTTCAGCTTTAAATTTATCTTTCAGATTTTTAAAAATCTCAAGTATACTTTTAAGCCATAACAATCACTTCATTAACAGTATGGGTCCATGACTAGTCAGTCCTTTAAGATGTATGAATATCTACCAAACAATGACATAAAACTCCTGTGATCATGTACACTTGGCCAAAGGACTAGAATGAAATGCATTTAGATGATTATACTTAATTAAATCAAGCTATAGACCAAAATCTAAAGAACTCTATTTCTCCTCAAAATATTGTGTATGGGAGAGAATGCATTACATGAGGCTTTGTGATGTTTGTAACTTCTGAACTATGGATCTGGTTTTCTGTAAGGAAGGAGAGAAGGGCGATTGTCTTTCAAGGAGACTACTGCCAAGGGGCTAAGGGAACATTGGTTGTGTCAGTGCCTGAGCCAAACTAAATCTTTTGTGTTTTTTAAAGTTTGCAAGCCCAGTTTGCAAAATCTGGGCTTATGTTAATTGTCTTTCTTACATCATCAACCTATAATAATGGGAAAACAGAAAATAGATAATAATTTGTGCAATGATAGAGTAATTCGTGTTTCATCTCTGAAATTATGTAACTGTAGAATTTTTATTTCTTGGCTCACTTAGTCCATGGAGTTGTTATTTCATGGCCAGCTCTGAGGCAATTAAGGAAGGTTTTGGAGTAAGCACAATTTCAAGGAACCAATTTAACCATTTTGTTTGGTGCTTTGAGTTTGAGAGTGACACATGAGCCATAAATTCAACTTGGGCTGATTAAATATCTGCTATTATGGGATAAACTCTGAAAGAAAAAATAATTTCTTCCATAGTTAAATATGGATGTGAAGGAAGGTGTATGAGTAAAGTAGTATGAAAGAAATTTTCAGGCAAAGGAATTCTATCTTGCCTTAAAAGAACCCAATAATTAGAGAACCCAATAGTAAAAAATCCACTATGAGAAAATTTGAGGTTGCCGTGTAATTCAGTCTTCCATTTTCCCCAGGATATTTCATTTCCTTTGCTGGATCTGTGAAAGTAAAATGAGGTTAGAGTAGGAGAAAGTGCCAAGGAGGGGAGATACTTGGGCTTCATCATTTCTAAGATTACTAATATTCTCTGCTTTTATATTTAACACTTAAGTACACTAAATATTTTTTTTTTAGAATATTTGAGAGAATGTAGAAACTTAGTTCATAACAGCTTTTTCTTCCAAATCCACAGCATTAAGTTAATATAGGCTAATGGCCCCAACGTTTAAATGGTTTAACATAAAATAAGTTTACTTTTCTTTTGTTTCATAGTCCTATACCATTCAGTGTAAGGCTTTGCCCCATGTGGTCACTCAAGGATCCAGGCTCATTCCTTTGTGTGGCTCCACCATCTTCTAGGGGCTCATCTTCCTCTGCATTCAGCTGCACACATGAGGAGAGTGATGGAATGTGGAAAAGGCATATTCACTCTTAACAGCTGTGCCCTGGAGGTGTGATGCACTTCACTTCTACTTATATTGCATGACCTGGAGCTCAGTTTGATGATTTTCTCTAATTTCAAAGGAAGCAGGAATATAGTCTCTAATTTCAAAGGAAGCAGCGGGACCAGAAGAACCGATCCTCTGCCACAATATGCAGTAATTTTCAAATAAATATAAAGAAATGAAAGGAACCTGATATTAAAGACAATATTAGGTATATTTGATATTTAGATTTTATAGTGCTTATTGTTATGAATATGAAGTCTCTTTGTACCATAGGTTCATTCATTTATTTATTCATCAAATATTTACTGAGTGCCTCCTGTGTGCCACTGTGCTAGGCACTGCTCCAGCATGAGCCAGATGGCTATAGTTTCTGAATTCATCAAGATAACAGTTTAATGGCAGAGACATATGCTAATTAATGTGCAATTTCAAGCTATCCAGATGCACTTTTGCAGTAGTTCTTGGTGGTACAATGCAACATGAAGAATGTTCCCTTGATTTCCCTTTAAATATCTTTGTTACATCTCATCATAATTTCTCAGTTATTTAATTTTATATTTCTCTATTACCATTTCTTTCATTTCTCCAGACTCAGTCACTTTCAGAGTGTGTAGTGGATGATTGTCATTCCCTAGGGATGATTAGTGGAATGGAGGATTGTCTTTATTTGGAGTTGGGTTTGAGCCAATTGTGTCGTTTTATACCCTTTGATAAGTATTTTAAAATGAAAATCCTTTTATTCTATTCCCTTCATAACTCTTACTGTGAACATAGAAAAAATGTTCTATTCTGTAACTTGGGCCTCTCCTTGCACAAAACCTCAAGAGACGAATAACTCAAACTTCTGGGACAGCCTAGTGGTGATTCTGGCAGAACTAAGCCTGTCTGTGAATGGGCCAGTCAGCCTCCCACCCCAGCACAGGTGCTAAGATGCCGCACATGACTGCATCTGCCCTAGACACAATCCGCCACAACTGCTTTAGATGAAGTTTTCTCAAGGAATGCCCCAGCATGAGAAGGGATTCAAGGGTATTTTTCCATAGCCCATAACTCTACTGTCTGATTTCACTATTAGAACAGGGAAGGTTGTATTTAGTCCTGTTACATACTCAGGTGGGGAATGGGCTAGCAGTTCAGGTGTCAGGTGCCTTTTAATTTTGGAGGTATCCAGATGTGAAGAGGCATCCCCAGGTACCTACATAATAAGGAAAACATTGCCTTTTCTCACAACTCTTCCTGAATGTGTCCAGGATTCCCAGGGTGGAAGGGCTTGGGATGGGGGTGAGGGCAGCTGTAATGTTGAGTTCAAAATTAATCAACTCTCTCTTGAGGTCCCAGCAGCCTGGAGGCAAAATTGGAATCTATGGAGAATGCTAGAGAATCTTCTCTCTGGGACCAAACAGGAAACTAAATTTACAATAATCCTTTAAGAAGAAAAGAAAAATAATCCCAAGAGCCTTTGATCCTTTACTGTGTGTAATTGGCATCACCATGGAATAAAAAAAAATCTTAAATTTTAAGAATTCAGTGACCTCAAACTTTGCTGATGTTCTCAGCTGACACTGAATTCAAGCCAAATAAGCAAACCTTAGGAAAAAGAATCCCTCTGCAAAAATAATCTTAAGGTGGTGGGGACCTCCCCTTTTTCAGAAAAGCCAGAAAAGAATGAAACTATAGCTTAACTATTAACATTTCACTATGAGCTTTGTCTTTTTGACATATGAGAATTATCATTTATGGAAAGATGCCCCTCTGGGAAGAATGAGATAGACTATTTGTGGAATATTAAAGATGATAAGACTATGTCTGGTATTAATTGAAACATTTTGAGCTATATCTCATCTCCAGAGAAATAATTTCTTTTTTTCTTTCTGTAGCTTCTAGAGTTGCAGCTTGCTTTTATTACATTTATGGGTAATACACACGCGCGCGCGCGCGCACACACACACACACACACACACACACACACACACACACTGTATTTAAGTGAGGGAAATGGGAATTCCAGTACCTGGGGTGTTTAAAAGAAGTTCCCAATAAAAAATTTAAATTCCTTAGATGTTTCTTAGGTACTTTGGGAAAAATCAATCACATGGTAAATGGTTTCACATTGGAATAATGTAATGGTTGGCAACTTAAAACTACTTCTATCAAAAATTAAATGATAAACATTTTCCATTGGCATTTTTTTTGTTGCAAGGGATTTTTAATTTTCTTTTTGTGAAGAATAGCCTTTCTAAAATCTAAAGTAAAATTCAGAATAAAATCTTTTGGAGTGTGAGGAGATTTAAATTTTACTTGGTGTAAATATGGTTGCTGTTCTTGTTTAAATAAGACAATTAAAATTGATATTTATCCAGTATGGGGCCCTAAAGTTGTGAGTTTTGCTCAAACTATAGATTATCATCATCAGCACCAATTGGGACATTAAAGGAAAAATAATGGAGAAGGCAAATGAAGATTTTGGGTTTTTTGTTTTCTTAACTTTTTCTTTAGCATAACTATTTTCTCTCTGGTGTCTTGAGTGTTCTCTCTCTTTTTTTTTTTGAAGCACACACATTATATGATTTTAAGCTTTGTTAAAAGATGTTACTTAGATGATTTTGAAAAATTGTTTGCTATCATTATTCCTACTAGATGCGTTATTTGTGGGTCTGTAGAAGATATTATGTAAACAAAAATCTGTTCTATGATATGTGTGTGTAATGTATGTTTGTGTATATGTTTGTGTGCAAGTGTGTATGTGTGCACATGAGTGTGTGTGATTTCTGGTAGCTAAAGCCCAAAAGTGGAAAATTCAATTTATATTGATATCCATTGACTGCCAGGTGGATGGCCAAGTCTTTTGAATTATAAACTTTTGTATGTAAGTTAAAAGCATTTGCCATAAACTATAGAGCTTTTTTCTCAAATTGCTCAATATTTAGGTTTACTGTTTGCTGATTTAATCAACAGAAAATATAATCAGAAAGGTCATGGAGGCTCCTGAAGTGGATCACAGAACCTCTGTCATAAACCCTGCAGGGGAGCCCACATGTGAAACCTGCCCCTCCATCGGGCACTGAGTTTCCTCAGACTCAGGAAGGCATCCATTTTCAACCAGTCCCTTGAAAGGAGCAATGCAGAGGATTCTGGCTTTAGAGCTGAAGGCCTGATTTTGAGAATGGCATCAACATTTTTATTTGTATGTTTTAGAAAATGTACTTATTTTTATTTCTTGTCAATTGAATAAAACTTTTCATAAACCATAGATAATGATAACCTACGGCACAGAATTTTATTAGGAATGAGTGAAACAAAGGTGATAAAAGTATTATAAAGTTCTGAAAAGATGCTAGGGTGTATTTGTTTGTTTTAAAATGTAGTATCACCTCTTCCATTGGCCCTGTTCTTTGGTTTCTATTCATTTACTCAGCAGAGACATATTGAATCTCCACCCATTGGCAGACCCTGGGCAGGTGTTGTGTTGTGGTGGCCACCCCAACCCAGAGCTAATGGTCCAGTGGGAAATCTGACTGAAAAGAAACATATTAGCCAATACATAGTCTCACCTGGTGGTAGAAGCTGAGGTGGAAAACTGATCGGTTTTAGAAGAGAGTGTAATAGAAACTTCATTTGGATTGTGTCAGGGAAGGCTTGTTTGAGGAATTGGCATTGCATTTGATATTGGTTTATAAGGAAGCCTTGGGCAGATGAAGAGCAGGCAGAATATCTTCTCAGTGGAGGAAACATCAAGTGCTATTACTCTGGGATGGAAATCAAGTTTAGAAGGAAGAAGGGATACAGAGGCAGGAGTGGCTGAAGCATACTGAACTGGAGAGCCTGGGGGTTGAATGACAAAGAATGAGTCTGCAAAGACAGTCATAGTCTAGACGATATTAAAGATTTGGGTTTTATTGCAAATTCAGTTGGAGGCCATTACAATATCTGGAGCTGGTGAGTGGCACAAGCTGATTTATGTTTAAAAGAGTATAAGCCCTAAATAGAAGCCATATCATCAGCCATGCTGTAACATAGATTATTTAGTAGCTGAATGACTCTTGTAGAAATATAGATGTTCATCATAAACATTCAAACAATCTATAGAAGTCCACAAAGGAAAGCAAAATTCAATGTGAATACCAGGCCGGACACAATGGCACACGCCTGAATCTCAGTACTTTGGGAGGCTGAGGCAGGTGGATCACTTGCAGCCAAGAGTTCGAGACCAGCCTGGCAAACATGGAGAAACCCCATCTCTACTGAAAATATAAAAATTAACCGGTGTGGTGGTGTGTGCCTGTAATTCCAGCTACTTGGAAGGCTGAGGCAGGAGAATCTCTTGAACCCAGGAGGCGGAGACTACAGTTAGCCGAGATCATGCACTGCACTCTCGCCTGGGCAACATAGCAAGACTCTTGTCTCAAAAATAAAAATCATTATGAATCCCATCATTCAGAGAAAATCACTCTTAACATTTGGGTGAACTTTCTTTCACATAGTATGTACACATGCTTACAATTTTATATTCAGATGATCAAAAATATATTGTTTTATTCTCCACTGACCTGAATAAAAACTGCACATATTGTGGTCTTTTTTCCATTACAACAGTGAGGTACATCAATATACCTGATGGATGCCTAGCTGCAAATTACTCTAATTGGCTTAGTCAATTCCCTATTGATGACTTTCAGCTTTTTCCTGTTTGTTGCAAATATACTGAGGTGGTGAAACATCCTTGTACATCTTTTGGGGATAGATATATTTCATGTATGCACTTATTAAAGCAAATATCTAAAAGGGAAAATGCTGGATTAAGGCATTTGTACATTTTAGATTTTCATTCATATTGCCAGTCATCTGGAATTTAGGAAATCATGTGACGAAGAATCAATTTCTTTTTCTCTAGATGAAGAGTCAATTGTCTTATTCTCTGAAAAAGTAGGGTGCAATTTTAAATAACACAATTATCAATTTTACTCTTTGCAAATTTAAGACTTCTTTCTCTCATTTGTTTTCTCTGTGTACAGGTTCATTTCTCTCACTGGACTGTAGACTTCTTGTAACCATAGTAACATATGCTTTAGGTCAATCTCAAACTCCTGTCCCAGCTTGGACTACTTGCCAGTTGTAGAACCAAAGGCAATGGATTATTACAGTGACTGTAATTTATCTTTAAAATACTTCAGCATAGACGATACCATGGATACCATGTGTGAGTGAGTGTAAATTGGTTTTAATCCATGCCTAGTTAACATTTAAAATATCCTAATTCAGAGTATACACCAGAGGGTTGCTTAGTTAGCATTTGAAAAACTGTAGTTAGAAATTCACTTTCTAAAGGCCTTAGCTTCAAGCCTTCAATTACAGCTATCTCAATCCACATTAGAGTGTTTTCAGTTGATAGAGTAATGTAGAAATTCTCTTTCACTGGTGAAACAGATACTGTACTAGATATGTGGATAGGTATGCTGTGAGATATGTGAGAGGCCTCTGGCTTTTTTACTCTCAATGCAGACTTACTGGCACTCAGGGTCCTCCAGTTCTTCTCTGTGCCTTCTAACTGTTGAGAATTCCTGATCCAAACTTGATGCACCCGATGAAAATAGAAAGTCACTTGAATCCAACTTCTGTGGTATTGCCTTACTAGTCTGGAGTGGCTCTTTTATGCAAAGCTCTTTTGAGAGTCTAATGGACACAGGGTTGGGACAAGATCAATCTTCCAGAAACAGGTTTTACAATGGTTTCTGTAGCCACTTGGTAATAACTGTTGATTGCTGAACTGAGACTTGCTTTCTCTGCACCATACAGTAATCTGGAAGAAGATATCCACCGGGAAGAATCTACCAGCTGTGCAAATCAATTCACAATGCTGGGAATACCTTGGAAGTCACTCTCTCTCTCTCTTTTTATGGAAACATTCAGCCAGGGGACTTTCAGCAACTCAAAACTGCTGAGCCCCCTTGTAGCCTTCGGCAGCTAGTAGGCTGAATTGAGGTTGGTCACAGAACACTCCCTGTGCCCATTCTTCTTAAAATAAAAAGCTCATACCAAAAATCTTGGCAGGCATGCAAATATTACTGCAGTTTTTATGAGGAGATGCGATTGTCAAGTCACAGGCAGAGCTTAAGCTTCCCTTTAAACGCTGTTCTCTCTAGCCAGTCTTGTCTCCACCCTCTCTCTTCCAGTTCTCATTTGCCATTTACTGTTTGATTTTCTTTCCACTTTCCTACTTTTATGAGGCCTCAAAAATCCCATTTATTTATGGTCCACACTCTTGCAGCAAAACTAAATTGTTGCTCATAAATGCCCGTTGGCACCATGAAACTTTTCTTGTGTAACAGAGGAGAACTGGAGTTATTTCTTTATTACCCCTCCGGCAAGAAATTTCAGAAGGATAGAGCATTCCTTCCTCATGCAGGGCATGTTTTGTCCAGAATATTGCTTCATTGCTGCTCAGCCCACCATGAAGTCCCCTTATGTTGCCTCCCCACATCTTAGGGCAGCTAAAGCCTGTTAGCAGTGTTGAAAATGGGGCAAAGGAAATATCTACCAGAGGAGTGTGTTCCAGGGAGGGGAAGTATTTCCCAGAGCACAGAGTCTGCATTCCATTTCCTTCAGAGTGGTGTCAGCAAACAATCCAGAGTGTGAAAAAGACAGTTTGGATCATGTTTACAGGGCTCTTGGTTCCCCTCTTTGTTTTTTAGAGGTATGAGCTTAGCTATCCTTAAGATCTTTTGATCAGCATGTGGAGGCCAAGCCACTTTAGGCCTAGCTTAGTGCAGTCTACAAGGAACTGGCCATGGTACGAATGTTCCCTCCTTGACTCCTGCGATATGCTTTAACATTTTAATTCCGTGCTTCATGCGCTCACAACAGTGACTTCTCATGAGCAGTAAGGCTTCTCATGAAGTACATCATGGTTTGCACTTCAATTATAATAGCTACCTTTCTCACTACTTGGATTCTCCTGATCTCACAAGTTCAATACTATATAATGTGGAGAGGCAATTTGTTCTAATAGTTAAGGACACAGGAAAAGGATCCTGATTTTGCCATCTACCAATTCTGTACCGTTTGATAATCACAAACACTTCTAAATCTCAGTTGCCTCATCTGTAGAATGGGTGTATTAACAGTACTTAAATTATAGGATGGTTGTGAAATACAACAGAGATAATATACATGAAGTGCATATAAAATATACCTAAAATGTCTGGTAACTAATTCAATAAATGATAGTTATCATCTTCCTCACTTAAGATGACAGAGTTGGGAAGTGGATTCCTGAGATTCAAACCCAACCTAACTTCTAAGTTTATGTATTTGGGATTGTGTTTTATGACAAAGACAACAGTGAATCAGAGCTAACATTTTATATTGAGCTCTAAAAAGACTTGCTGGGCACTATTGTAAAGCATGGATACCTATTAACCTCTCTTATAGTCATGACAACCCTATGAGATTGGTTTAACTCATCATTTTCCATATTTGGAGATGGAGAAACTGAGGCCCAGAGAAGTTAAGTGACTTGCTGAAGATTCCTGCTGGTAAGTGGCAGTAGCGAGCCATCACCTGCCTGGGGAGTGCAGGCTCTGAGCCACTTGCAGTGCTTTGCCACCTATGTGAGTTCCATTCTCAGACTGGACACTTCGTTGCTCAGAAGTCTTTCCTGAAGTAGAGATGGTTTCTGTACAGCATGGTGGGGGGTTGCAGTGTGGGAGCCTGAGCCAAGTAAGCAGGCCTGAAAAATTGACAGGATCGTATGCTGGGGTTTTTTTAGCAAACAGAAAGACTTTGCCCTCCTCTTGGAAAAAAGAAAGATGAGGAATTCATAGAACACGAGTTGAGTCCACAGCTGGTGACCACTAAAAAAGGAAAATTTTGAGTAGAGTTATTGTGTCAAGTAAATGGATTTCTCCCTGACTTAGTTTGGGGTTAATGCCTGCATGAGAAGCAGGGACCATATAAAACAATGAGATTAATAATTCACATTTATTACAGCTCTGTGTGAATGATCTTATGTAATTATCACGACAAGCATTGGAAGGAGTTATTATGTTTGTACCCACTTATCAGATGAGAAATCTGAGGCACAGAAAAGTTTTAAATTGTGCCCGTGGTCACAGTGCTGGGGTGAAGGTCTTGACAGGAAGACTCCAGACCACACTCTACTTCTGTGGATGTGAGGATGGCACAGTTAAGCCACTTGGACCACAAAGCATCAGAGCAACCATGCCATGAGGGACATGACTTTTCCAAGCAGATATACCAAGGAATTTTCTGAAAGAGCCAGGAATTGACATGGAGGTGGGAAGCTGTGTACCTTGTGAGGTCTTATCAGTAAGAGAAATAACTAAATGAGCCGAACAAAGCTTTCCCTTTGTTCCTCTTCTGTTCCAAGGTGGTGAGGCTTGAGGAAACATGTTAGAGAGGAAATGACTTAGTCAGAGGTTGTGCATGGAGAATCATACTTTTGTTTTCCTCAAGAAGGCCATGCCATCAGTAGATGAAGAACTCTAAAGACGGCACATACTTACATCTTTCCACTTTGAGGGAGAAAATTTTTCTGAGAGTAGAAAAATTATAATGGAGTTTCTGCTATCCTTTGGAGGAGGAAAATGGTAACAATTTCATGATGTGGCTGGAAGAATTATGTTTCTTTTCTCTGAGGCATCATTCTGACTTAAGTGAGGGGAGTTCTTAATTATTAAGATAATGCCAGACCAATAAGTCAGCTAGCCCTAGTTTGGTCAATAATAATTCTATCAGAAAAGCTTGAAATCATTTGCTGTTTGTGATTTCATAGCAAATAAAACTTTACCCAACAGGTGTTTTAAGTAAAGTAGTTTGACTCCAAGGTCTACATTAAATGTTTTCTTTATGCTAAATTGTTTGCTTAAGAAGTCTCCAAGATAGGTAAAGTGAAAAGCATTGCCCCCAAGAATCAAACCAACACAACCACTTAAAACCTAATAAAAATGTATTTGACTAAGACAGGGAATAGAACCTCATTATTCTAGCAAAAGTTTAGTCTGTGTTTTATTTCACTTAGCTTCATCTTTCTGTGGACCATAAATAAGAAATGCCAAGTAATAAATACACTATACAAAATGCATTTTAATAATCCTAAAGGGCTTCATTACTGTGGTTATAACCTGCAGATGTAAATTACAGCCGATACTCTAGCCTTCATTTATCAGCTTCAGAGGTTCTCTTTTTGCTGCTGTAAATACTATAGGATTATGCTGTTTACAGAATAAGTTAACTTGATGTAGCTAAATCTTTTAAATATCTAAAAGATAATATCAAAATTTTCAAGAAACATATGATGATACATAATATTGTGTGGTTTTGGATTTTTTTTTTTAACTGAAAACAATCCATACTGCAAGGTAATAAATTGGGAAGCAATCCAAGAGAAACCAAACAGCTGTTTTCAATAATGAAGGTAAATTCTAGTCATGGGAAAAGCTCTCTAACTGCCAGAGCTGTTGGAAAAGTTTTGTGCATTAAACAGGTCTTGAGACTAGCAGAGAAATCCCTTATGCAATCTAGACCCAAACCACTGTTCTTTTTTTGTTTTGTTTTCTGGTCTCGATTTTTACCTTCCATTTCAGTGAATCTGGAATTTGAAATAGTTGATGCACCAGAAAACAAACAACAACAAAAACTATATGCCACTGTGTATTTTTTGTTTTTAATCTTTTAGATTATTTTGCTTTATTTTATTTTGGTTGTAACTAATACATAATAATTGTACATGTTTATGGGATACAGTGTGAGGTTTCAATATATGTACGCATCACTTAATGATCAAATCAGGGTAGTTGGCATGTCAAATACCTTAAATCATTATCATTTCTTTGTGGTGATAGCTTTCAAGATCCTCCTTTCTAGCTATATTGAAATATACAATACACTATTATTAGCTATAGTCACCCTACTGTGCAATAGAATACCCAAATTTATTCTTCCTATTTAACAGTAACGTTGTACTCATCGGTCAATCGCTCTCCATCTTTCCCTCCTCCTACCCCCTTCCCAGCCTCTGGTAACCACTACTCTATTCACTACTTCTTTGAAATCAACTTTATTAGATTTCACATATGAGTGAAATCATGCACATTTGTCTTTCTGTATCTGGTTTATTTCATTTACATTATATGTTCCAGGTTCGTCCATGTTGCTGAAAATGACAAGATTTTCTTCTATTTATAGCAGAGTAGCATTTTATTGTGTATCTATCTATATATTTTCTTTATTCATTCATCTGTTGGTAGACACTTAGATTGATTCCATCTCTTGGCTATTATGCATAATGCTACAATGAATTGGAGTGCAGTTATCTTTTTGACTCAACTGATTTCAATTCTTTTGGATATATACCCAGCAATAGAATTGTAGGTCATATGGTAGTTCTATTTTAAATTTTTGAGTAATCTCCACACTGTTTTCCATAATAACTGTACTATTTTACAGTCCCACCAACAGTGTATAAAAGCTTCCTTTTCTCTACATCTTCACCAGCATTTGTATGTTTTTTGCCTTTTTGATAACAACCATTATTTTTTGTTTTGTTTTGTTTTTTGAGATGGAGCCTCTGTCACCAGGCTGGAGTGCAGTGGCCCGATCTTGGCTCCTTTGCCTCCCAAGATCAAGCCATCCTCCTGCCTCAGCCTCCCGAGTAGCTGGGACTATGGGCACGTGCCACCATGCCCAGCTAATTTTTTTTATTTTTAGTGGAGATGGGGTTTCACTATGTTAGCCAGGATGGTCTTGATCTCTTGACCTCATGATCCACCCACCTCAGCCTCCCAAAGTGCTGGGATTACAGGCATAAGCCACCATACCTGGCCGATAACAACCATCTTTACTGGGATGAGGTGATATTTCATTACGGTTTTGATTTGAATTTCCCTGATGATAAGTGATATTGAGCATATTGTCATATACTTGCTGACTGTTTGTATGTCTTCTTTTAATAAATGACTATTCAGGTATTTTGCCTATTTTTAATTGGGTTATTTATTTTTTCGATATTGAGTTTCATACCCACTCTGGGTATTAACCCTTTGTCAGATGCATAGTTTACAAATATTTTCTCCCATTCTGTAGGTTCTCTTTGATTTGTTGATTGTTTCCTAATCCCTACCCAAACACCAATGACATTCTTCACAGAAATAGAACAAACAATCCTAATATTTGCATGGCATACAACAGACTCCAAATAACCAAAGTAATCTTGAGCAAAATGAGCAAAGCTGAAGGCATCAGGCATTATACTACCTGATTTCAAAATACACTACAAAGCTATAGTAACCAAAACTGGTACTGGCAAAAGAAAAGACACATAGACCAATGGACCAGAGTAGAGAGTCTAGAAATAAATCCATGCATTTACAGCCAATCAATTTTTGACAAAGGTAGCAAGGACATACATTGGAGAAAATACATGGTCTGGGAAAACTGAAAATCCACATGCAGAAGAATGAACTGGACCCTTATCTCTCTCTCCTTATACAAAAATCAACTCAAAATAGATTAAAGACTTAAATGTAAGATCATAAACTACAAAAATACTAGAAGAAAACACAGGGAGAATACTTCATTGGTCTGGGCAAGGATTTTTTGGATAGGACCTCAAAAGCCCAAGTAACGAAAGCAAAAATAAACACCCAAGCAACAAAAGCAAAAATAAACAAACAGGATTACACCAAACGCAAAAGCTTCTACACTGCTGTATATTTTTACTGATGTCTTGCTACTGATCTGGAATGCCCCTTTGAAATTTCCCTCCTTCAAATCCTAAACCAAATGCTACCTCTTCCACGAAGTGCTTAAACAAAGTAATTATTAGACCATTTTCTGAATCCTTTCAAAGTGGTTTACTTGGAGTCACATGTAACAGACATTATATAAACTTTTGATTTGTTACATCTGCACACAGTTCTGATCTTCCAAATAAACTGTAATTTCTGTAAGGACAGAGATCTTGTATTATGCTTGTATGCATTTCCCAAATGACTTAGCACAGTGCCTTATATGCATTGGAGATTCAATAAGTATTTGTCGACTGTACAGATGAGTGGCTTTCTAATAAACTGGTCTGATCCAGGAAATCGTTTGTTTACCCTGCGTAGGTCTTGGTTTTGCTGCTTTAAATGCCCCCAGCTACTCATGGAGTAAAGAGAAATCCATGAGAAATTAATTACTGTGTGGTTGTGAAATGATATTCTACAATATTCTTGGAATTGCATAATAATGTTTGTGACCCATATTCTCAGTATATGTTTTATTTCTGTCCTAAAAAATACTGCATATGTATGTGTTTGTGTGTGTGTGTGTGTAATTGTTTTTTGTACAAAGCAGTGACATTTATATTCCCTATCCTCATCACACAGTATCCTATTTCTACAAGAGTACAACTAAGCATTTTTCTCTATCCATGAGAGAAGAATGGAGATTTAAAATAAAAATAAATATAGAGCTACATTCTTATATCATGGTACTCAGTGCTTTTTCCAGCAAGACCATTTTTCTTTTCTAGAACACCGGCCATATGCCACACTGATCTGAGGACCTTTTTTTTTTTGAGATGGAGTTTCGCTCAGTCATCAGGCTGGAGTGCAGTGGCATCATCTCAGCTCACTGCAACCTCCTCCTCCCAGGTTCAAACAATTCTCCTGCCTCAGCCTCCCAAGTAGCCGGGACTACAGGCGCATGTCACCACACCCAGCATTTTTTGTATTTTTAGTAGAGACGGGGTTTCATCATGTTGGCCAGGATGGTCTCGATCTCTTGACCTCGTGATCTGCCCGCCTTGGCCTCCCAGAGTGCTGGGATTACAGGCGTGAGCCACTGCGCCCGGCTGAGGACACCACTTTATTTATAAACCAGCTCAAAAATTACTTCTGCCTAAATACTTTACCTCACCAATTATATTCCAGCCTGTTCATATATGTACCCAAATTTCCTTCAGTATTTATGTAGGTCATGTACAGTATATTATTTCAATATTCATAAGTTTACTTGGTCATTCAGCAAATATTTACTACATTCAAGTCCTATCCTAGTGAAGGTGGAGTTACAAAGATGCCTTAGACACGTCATGTCTTCAAGAAATGTACAGCTTAGAATGAAAGATTAAATACACCTATGTGCCCAGGTAGTAGAGTTGAGAACTACCAAAAAAGGGATAAATTAAACAATAGTCACTCAAAGAAAAGAGGACCTAGTGTAAGCTGCATATTATTGGATTGGGTTGTAATTTGAATGGGGCCTTAATGGGCAGGTGGAATTTGAGCATTTGTTAACTTATCGCTTTCTTATAAGTCACTGTAGACTAGACAGCAAATCTGTATGACTAGCATAAAGTCTTTGTAACTCCTTCAACGAAAATCTATTCTACCAAGCATTTTTGAGAAATGAAAACTCCTCAAAAATGGTCAATGGTCACATAGCAGAGAAGGAGGTGGGGTTTACATTGCACATTCAGAGAGATTCCTTCAATCTCACCAGCCCATCCTCTCTATTTGTCTTATTTCCTGTCTCTCTTGCACTGGAGGCAAGAGGTCCCTTCTCCTCAAGTGCTTTTTTCTGATGCACCCAGCCTTGCTGGCTCCAGCCTCTCTCCCTGCGTCTGTCCTGCTGCTTTCCCATCTCCCCTTCTCACAAAGCGCCACTGTTCTCCTTTCACTGCTCCTACCCACTACTTAATGCTACATTTGTCAAAGGCCATTATTATAAGAGTAAAGATTTTATTGCAGTCAACTGTTCTCAGCATCCTATCTCCTTAGAACTCAGTGAATGATTATAAATAACACAATTTTGGTTATCCTATAATTATTTTACGTGTGCATGTTCTGTCTCTCAATTGCATGCTAACCCTCCCATGGGTCACAACTTCCAATTCTTTGGAAGCCCTCTCTTTCTTTTTTTCATAATGCCTGGCATTGTGCTCCCTGCACAGGAGGCTGTGGAGAAGGAGAAGCATAGCTTCTGTCAGTGTACAGGGCTATAATGCTTGGGTACTACTCTGCCAGGTGAGTCAGCATCTGCAAATAAGTAGTGTTTTTGCTACTGACATAATAGCTGAGCACCCAATCCCCAGGAGTCGTGTTTGCTTCTGTTGACTTAGGAGACCCTTAGAAGCTTCTTCTGGTATTTCAGATTGTGTAATAAAGGTTGAGTGAGATGTGATGCTCTGCATCCCTGGGAATTATCATGAAGGAATGGGAGACTAAGGAAGGTGAGACAAGGATGAGTTTATCTCTGTTCCTAAGATGTCCCTAAGATGTTAGTCATGCTGATATTTATTATGACAATTGGACTCTCTCAGGTACAAAAAGAAAGCATCGTGACAAATTCTATTCATTAACTCTAGTTGTGCATGCTGACATGTGACACTCAAGTATTTCCACCATCTCTGTCAGAATTTATTTCTGTATGTGCTATTTTACTGACATAATAAATGTACATATGGTTTGTTTCCTTCTTTATGGCCTAATTGCTATAAATAGCCTAGAGCCCTTTCAACTATATTGAACCATCATGTACTACAGGGTGGTTTATTCCTGTCTTCTGAAGAAGCACATGGCATTAAAAATTCTGGAAATGACAGTTTAGAATTCAATGAAAAGAATACTGTAAATATATCTTATGCATAACATTACAACATATGAAAATCATATATCTTGAGCTGTAGTCATGTAGAAAAAAGAAAATTTATGTTCATTCCTGGATTAAAACATATACGAATGATCAAGACAAAATTAAAACAATTTAAACTAGATGCATTACCCATGGTCAGAGGAAACTACAGGAAATACTCCTTAAAGGCTGTTTATTCTTATATTTGTTTCGAGTGTGGATGTAGGAGGGCCAAGGGCATCTCTAGGCTTTTAGCTTCCAGAAACAAGCAAAGAAAAAAAATTAAAAAGGAAAAGTGAGCTAGGGGACAGTGTTTGCGGGTAGGATTATTTAGGAGGATAATGTTTTTGGAAAAACAAAATGAAACAAAACAAAACAAAAAAACACCTTAGATTAGGGCCAAATACCAATGCTGTCAGAAAAGGCATTGCCCATTTGGGTTCTGTCCTTTTGTTGGCTACATATTGAGAGCATTAAAAGAAAAAGAATTGAAAGTTGATTTGTGTCAGGGAATGCTTATGTATATACTGGTTCTATACTTGACACATTGTAGGCACTCCATAGTTTCAAGTCCTAATGAAAAGCTCGTTAAGTTTCTGCAGAGAAAACAAAACTATCATCAGAGAAAATAGACAACCTACAGAATAAGAGAAAATGTTTGCAATCTATCCATCTAAGGGCTAATATCCAAAATCTGCAGAAAACTGAAGTTTACAAGAAAAGAAACAACCCCATTAAAGTGGGCAAAGGGTATGAACAGATACTTCTCAAAAAATGACATACATGCGGCCAAAAAACATATGAAAAAAAGCTCAACATCACTGATCATTAGAGAAATGCAAATCAAAATCACAATGAGATAGCATCTCATGCCAGTCAGAATGGTGATTATTAAAAAGTCAAGAAACAACCAATTCTGGCGAGGTTACAGAGAAATAGGAGTGCTTTTACACTGTTGATGGGAATGTAAATTAGTTCAACCAGTGTGGCTATTTCTCAAAGATTTAGAACTGGAAGTACCATTTGACCCAGCAATCCTATTATTGGGTATATACCCAAAAGCATATAAATCATTCCATTATAAAGATACATGCACATGTATGTTCACTGCAGCACTATTCACAATAGCAAAGACATGGAATCAACCCAAAAGCCCATCAATGATAGACTGGCTGAAGAAAACGTTAAACATATACACCATGGAACACTATGCAGCCATAAAAAGAAATGAGATCATGTCCTTTACAGGGACATGGATGGTGCTGGAAGCAATTATCCTCAGCAAACTAAGGCAGGAACAGAAAATCAAACACTGCGTGTTCTCACTTATAAATGGGAGTTCAACAATGAGAACCCATGGACACAGGGAGGGGAACAACACCCATTGGGACCTATTGGGGGAGGGAAGAAGAGGAGAACATTAGGGAAAAAAGCTAATGCACATTGGTCTTAATATCTAGGTGATAGGTTGTTTGGTGCAGCAAACCACCATGACACACATTTACCTGTATAACAAACACACACATCCTGTACACGTACCCTGGAAGTTAAAGAATAAAAATAGAAATTAAAATTAAAAAGGAGAAAAGCTCTTTAAATTGCTTTGCAGAGGCAATAATAATACTCATAATACAAATTGAAGAACTGCCTTACTCTTCAGAATCATCAAAAAGATTTAATTATATTTTATTATTACTTGTATTATAGTGTATTTTTTAGAAACTAGAAATAATTGTTTAGTGATTTTTCTGTCTATTGCCTCCAATATTTGATCCATGAGAGCATGTTTTTCTGCATCCTGTATCATAAAAATCATCGTCATGGTTGTAGCCATCATCATCTTCATCATCATCATCATCATATCTTTTATGACAGAATTTCACCATTTTCAAAGATCTGTCTTATCTGTATTATCTAATGTGATTTTCATATTCCCCTTTTGAAGTAAACTGGAGGGATACATTCTCTAAGACTTCATTTTCTTTCTTATAAAATAGACATATCCATACTTATGTGAAAGTTAAAGTAAACTGCATGTGGCACCTGCCAACCCTTTGATGGTCAGGTCATTTTTTGCAATGCCCGTTATATTAGTTCCTGTGGCTGCCGTAACAATTTACCACAAATCAAGTGGCTTAAAATAACAGGAATTTATTCTCACCATTTGGGAGCCCAGAAGTCTGAAATTAGAGTGTTGGCAAGGCTGTGCTCCCTCCTGAGGCTCCAAGGGAGATTGCATTCTTTGCTGCTTCCAGCTTCTGGTGGCTGTCAACCTCCTTTGGCTTGTGTCTCCATTACTCCAGTCTCCTCTTCCATGGTCACATCGCTTCATCTTCTTGTCTATGTGTCTCTCCTTTGTGTGTTACAAGAACACTTGTTTTTAGCTTTATAGCCTACCCAAATAACCTAGAATAATCTCCTCATCTTGAGATTCTTCATCACATCTGCAAAGACCTTATTTCCACACAAGGTCACATTCACAGGATCCAGTGATGAGGACTGTGGGCATATATTTGGGGGGGTGTAGATTTTTCCCTCTGTATGTATAACTTAGGTGATTTGCATAGTACTTATGTGTGGTAACAGATCTTTGACGCCGGGGTCTACATTTGGCAGATCCTTTCCACTTACAACCATGCCCCTGATTTTTCCGACTTTACACTTTAACTTTTTTTTTTTAATGTATATAAGTGATTTTCCAAGGTCACAAGACAGTGAAACCAGACCTTTGTTTGGTGTTTTTAATTTTGGGGTCCAATGCTCTTTCAAATAATCACATTATTAACATGATTTATTATAAGAACAAACTAGGACATTTGAAAGGTCTGCCTGCATTGAGAGTAATATTCCTCATTGGGATAGTGATTATCCATGTTTGCCTCTGGGAATAGTGAGTAGCTGAATGGGTGCAGGGTAGTTGACTAAGAGCCTGGACTGAACTCTACGGCCAGGCTGCTTGGGTTCAAGTTCCAGTTCTTCCATTTGTTGGCATGTGACCTTAGACAACATACTTTACCTCTGCATTTTCATTCATATAAAGAGATTGACAACAACAACAGACTGCTGATTATTAAGTGACATATGGAAGAATGTCAGGTCTGAGGAAGCGTAAGTGCTCACTTCTATCAGCACCATCATATCACTATTTGTATTGCTTTTTGTCGTATGAATGTGTTATAGGAAATAGACTGGTCTTTGAAAGTAAGGTTTTCTATCACCCTTAGTGAAGAACATGCAGCGTAGAAGTTCAGGGGCTGATCATTCCGTTTAGGAAAACTCAAGAAACTTAAGAACCAAAGCCAGTAGGTGCCAAAGAAAGCGTTCTGAGAATAAAAATGTCACTGTTAAAAAAGCTTAGAAATGGAACTGCTTTTTCAGTACTAAATAATAAACTGTCAAATTTTGCTATTGGCTGCCTGCCCTGATCAAAGATTTGGAAAAGTGTGGTACAGACAGCTGGTTGTTAAATAAAACTATTTACAAATGCTTTAGTTTTCTCTTACATAGACACATATGTGGCTTTTACCTGACAGAACCTCAGAGGTGATTCTCCCCTCCCCACCGTTTTGTGATTCTCTGTAGAAATCAAACAAAAACGTTAGTAGGGCAGCATGGCAGGAGAATGTCAGTTACCAGAATGGTGTCACGATGGAAGGAGTCATAAGGCTACGGCATTCAAAGAATCTGAAGCATTCAGCCACTTACAGGACCTGGCGGGAGGCTAATTCAGGATTTCCTTGCAGAGGGACCTTGCATAACAGGAATTATTTCATTGGCTGACTTTGTATTCATCTGAAGCCTGTTTATAGAGCAACCTAGAAACTTGGGCAGCCGGGCTGTAACAGAGCTTCCACAGGATGAAAGGGACTCACAGGTTGCTGCGTGCTCTTGGAAAAAGTTTGTGACTCCAGGCTCTTGGCAGTGTTAAGTAATTTGTCCATGATCCACAGACAGTACAGGCCCAGACTGTGTTCTCTGCTGAAAGCCAAGAAATCTCTGAAAACAAAGTTTTTTCATAACATATTTAGGGGTAGAACCTGACCTGAATTGACACGAGGCTCTTTATCATCTTAGTGTGTGCATTAGTTTGCTGGAACTGCCATAACAAAGCATCACAGACTGGGAGACTGAAACAATAGAACTTCATTTTCTCACAGTTCTCGGGGCTAGAGTCTGAGATCAAGGTGTTGGAAGGGCTGGTTTCCTTTGAGGTCTCTCTTCTTGGTTTGGAGGTGGGCATCTTCTCCCTCTGTTTTTTCTTGGTCTTCCCTCGCGCCTATATGTGCCCTAATTTCTTCTTCTTATAAGGACAGTAGTCATGTTGGATTAGGGCCCACACTAATGTTCTCATTTTGCCTTAATTACCTCTTTAAAGACTGTTTATAAAACCAATCACATTCTAGGTTCTAGGGGTTAGCACTTCAACATAGGAATTTTGAGAGGACACAATTCAGCCATGAAAATGTGAATATCAATGTGTTTCTTGCAGAGATATTACTGAGTTTGATTATGGGGGTGCTGCTCCAGAACCCACTGGAGGTGGGTTATTTTTTTTTTTTTTTCAGTTGAAGTCTCACTGTGTCGCCCAGGCTCGAGTGCAGTGGCTCACTACAACCTTTACCTCCCAGGTTCAAGCGATTCTTCCGCCTCAGCCTCCCAAGTAGCTGGGACTATAGGAGGTGTAGTTTTTAAATATGTTATATGTACTCTATTATAATAGCTTTCTAATGTGCCCCCAATTCTGACCTTCAAAATATATATTGCCACAAAGATTTCAGAAACGGAGCTGTGGACCTATAACAGTTGTAGCTGAGATTTCACCTGAGACCAGGCTTCTGCTCTGACCAATGCAGAGATAGGCCATAAAATGAAAAGATTAAGTAAATGGTCCCCAAGGTCCTCCCAAGCATTAAAATGCCATTGACTCTATGACAATAAGCAGAGATGTTTTAAAAATAAATTTTTATCTCTTAAAAATTGCTGAGATTCTTCAAGACTGATTCTTCTAATTGAGCACATCTATTTGGATGACTTGCAAGACAGGACTGCATCCTGCTGCCACAGAAGATGGCTCGAGGGCTGGGTGTGGTGGCTCATGCCTATAATCCCAGCCCTTTGGGAGGCCCAGGCAGGTTGATCACATGAGGTCAGGAGTTCAAGACCAGCCTGGCCAAGATGGTGAAAACCTGTCTCTACTAAAAATACAAAAATTAGCCAGGTGTGGTGGTGTGCACCTGTAATCCCAGCTACTTGGGAGGCTGAGACAGGAGAATCACTTGAATCCAGGTAGTGGAGGTTGCAGTGAGCGGAGATCATGCCATTTGTATTCCAGCCTAGGCAACAAGAGCAAAACTCTGTCTCAAAAAAAAAAAGAAAAAAGAAAAAAAAAAAGAAAATGGCTCCAGCTATTTGGGCAGGAAATTCTGGAGTCAGAGTGCCTAGAGAGTAGACTAGAAGGGTGGAGTTGGCACCTACCCAAAGAGGCAATAATGTTCTCTTGCTCTGTAAGAAGGGGTCAGGCTGGAGGAGGGCCAGAATGGAGCCTTCCGGAGCACAGGCCAAAAGTAGCATTGTCTGACAGCTAGGCATTTTAGGGGTTGCACAAGGAAGATGGAAGCAAATAATTCCCACCAGAAAAGAAATAGGTTGAATTGTAAATCTTATGGGGCATAGAGTACTGTTTTTCCTGTTTTTGTTCTTGCATATGGAGAACTTTTTGCCCTTGAGAACCAGTCCTCAGGAGACAAGAGAGGGGCAAAAATTCTCTGCTGTTTCCAAGTCACCATACAATTCAAAATAAAACATAAGACGCTCTTAAGATTTATTTTAGTAAACTTTGAAGAACTGGTTAATGCCACGTGAGGTCTGAAAGTTTTAGGTTTTGGAGGGTAAAAGCTTTGCTTTTTAAAATAGTGATTGCCATTATGGGGCATTAGATTTTGAAATTATGTTTTGAAACCAAATGTTTCATTAAAAATAAAATCTAAGAAGGAATACCTAAAGATAATATTGCTTACTTGTATTTGATGTCTTTCCACAAACTGAGATGAAAGAAATATTTCCCCCAGTTTTGAAAAGATTTTTATTTTGTAAGAGGTCTGGTGGTTTCACTCTGTTAAGAATTTTTAGAGACTCTCCAAACATATGGTCGGAGAATTTGTAGGAGGGCCTCATGTGAAGGACTTTGGGTCTTAGAATAAAATTTGTTATTATCTGTTCTGATGTCCTATCCTCTCTGGGTTTGAGTTTACCTGGGTCAGTGGGCAGTACCTGGTGATTGGAAACACAACCACCAAATTTCCCAGATCATGGCTGAAGACCGTGGAGGGTCAGAGCAAGTGAACTTACTTGGTCTCCAGAGTGGGTATGTTACCTTGAGCTGGGTAAGAACCATGAGTCGTTTCCAAGATGATTGTGGATGATGCCCAACCCTTAGTTAAAGTCATTTTTGCTTCTATTTGCTAGATCCAGCCTACAGATAGTGCAAAGGGGATATTTATGAATGAAGATATGAGTGAGTGGACAACCCCCTTAGTCATGAAGACATACTCAGGACTCAGTAGTCAACACAAAGGAATCTGACATGTAAGAAAAGCCCAGAACAAGGAGTAGGCTGCAGTTTATGCCACATCAAGAATTTACCCTTTCTAGTAAAAAAAACTTCTGTGCCACACTTCTATATCCTATTTCTCATAGAGTCGTCAGGCCAGCAACAGGCCTTGTCATCATACTTCTGGGAATAAAGGCAGGAATATAAAGTTGTGGTCCAGCCAATTCTACATGAGGCTGAGACAAAGCAAACCTTTGGTTAGTGTGAATCTTATTCAAAGAATGACTCCACATATCCTCAGGCCTCTGTTTCTGACATCCTGGAGGCCTCCAGCAAACATCTGCCCTTCCAAGTCCTGCTACATACAGAGCTGACTTCGATTTTAGGGCAACTACATGCAAATCTTTGCAAGAAAGCAGTGGCTCATGTAGCTTCTCTGTGCCTCTTCTGCTATCTTTTTATACCACATGGGGTTTGAGGTTGGATTGATCCATCTAGGTATCAAGGAGGGCACTTATTATACTGTGGGCATGTATATAAGCATGGCTCTTAACCTAGAAGATTTTCCATTCTCTAGTCAGCGACTTTAAAAATAGTATTAAGCCTCTGGATGGATGGGGCCAAAGTCTGTGATACAAGCATCATGCAATTAAGCAGTCAAAATATACACTTAAAAACTAATGTTATAGTGCTTTGTGAAATAAACATGGGACACATGAGTGGCAGGCAATGAGTGATATGAAGGTTCCGGAGGGGAAGAGAGGACTGAGAGGAGTTGTCCAGGGAGGCACTTTGGAAATGCTGAGCTCTGAAATGAGCAATGAAAGTGGGCAGGAGGGTAACCGAAGTTAGGGAAGGGGGCCCTCCTTGATAAACAGAGCAGCGTAAACCAAGGTGTGAAGTTGGACCAAACAGTGGTTACTGGGGACCAACGGTGGCCCAGCAAGGCTGGGAAAGTCCTTATCATTAGAACTCTGTCATGTAGTCAGTTTCTCTTTAGGTATGGTAATATACTGCTCGTTTTTCTTTTGCAATAATTTTGAGTAATTTTCTTTCTCCAAAATTCTTATAATCAGAAAATTGCCATCAGCAGGTTCTGGTCTATAACTACCTCATTTGGCCTCAGAATCAGTCAGCATTCATGGCTGCAGAGCCGGAGACTGGACCCCACTGACTCCTGTGTTGTTTGCACAACTTCTGCTGCAGCCTCTGATCCATGCCTTGCCCCGAGGGCTGCCTTTGGAAGGCAGCCATCCTCTTTTACCCAGGAAAGATTCCTACCAACAGCCTGCTCCATATGGTAGAGAAAGAGTGAATGGGGAGGGAGAGAAGACTGGGCTAATTTCATTTTGTCATTCAGAAGTTTTTACATGCAATAACTTTTTCTACAAAAAAAAGTCATTACATTTAGGCTATTTGCCCTAAAAAGCACATTTCTTTGGTTATCTAAGTGGTAATTGGATTTATCTGAAGGCTGTGCAGTCACATGTTATCTGATCCCTAGTGTTTAATTGTGTGGGTGCAGTGAAGTTTCTCTGTAAGGAATAACTTTGCAGTTTCCCTTGGGAAGAAATGCATCCCTAAATTGGTTAATTCAAGTCAGCTACATTATCTTTTTAATGTTGGAGTAGCAACTTTGACTACTTCGTCCTAAAAAGCTTCTTTCAAATACACCACATATTTAATAGCCTCCTAGATTTATTGTTTATTCAGCTGAAAAACAAAACATTATTGGCAACTGAACAAACTCAAAACTAAAGAAACAAGATTTGTTTTTAATTGGTGGAAGATTTATCTAATTGGAGTATGAATCACAGCCCTCATACTTAAAGGGATATTGTAGAAGATGCTGCAAATCAAACATACAAAGAGAACAAAAAAAGTTTCCTGTAAGGTCAAAAATCCTTCTCACTGTGTATATGAATTCTGGTTTCCAGTGTCCTAGGGAGCTTTGCCTCTTAAGTAAAAACACAGTTATTGTTTGTACCTGAGCTGTCTTGGAGTAGCAAAAATCAGTGTTTAATGAGGAAGCTTCTGCCTGGACACCTCAGGAGGCCACATCAGTCCTCTTGAGCTGTCTTGCGGGGGATGGAGGAATGCTTCCCCAGATTAGTTTGAATATTAAAGGCTGGTCTACCTCCTAAGAAATGAAAAATTTCTCTCGTGTCTGTAACCCCATATTTCTAGAAAGGATGAACTGCAGAGACTTGACCTTATGTGCACCTACCTTTTCTCCTTACCATTATTCAGAAACAGTATTTGGCTATCAGGTCAATGCACTGGACCTCACTCACCTCCTTATCCAGAGGGAGTTCAAGGCTAAGAATTTCAGCAACACTCTTGCTATCACTTTTGATTTCCTTGACTGGTTGACCATCTGCTATTCTCAGCAGCTAAAAAGGACACTGGGAAATAGCAGCACACAGAAACTAATAGCTCTGCCTTGTCGTTTTGCATAGTCTGTTTTGTTTGCAGGCTGCTGACAATCCACAGAGTAAGTCAAAAAGCAAATCCCTGAGTTTAAATGCAAATGTGTGTTAAATACACGGTCTGCCATGGGGCCTTCTGTGCTGCTGCACAATACATTGCTCCTCTCTTTTATGATCCTTCACACATTCTGCTGAGTCTTGATTCTAAAGTATCTCATAGCCTGTGAGCTCTTTGAGCCTGGGCATCAACTTCTGATTCTAGAGGTGAATTGAGCCTTCTCTACCATTGTGAGTGAGGGGCTTTCTTCTCTTTA
The DNA here is from genome assembly GCF_030222135.1 of Aotus nancymaae. Classification (NCBI taxonomy): domain Eukaryota; kingdom Metazoa; phylum Chordata; class Mammalia; order Primates; family Aotidae; genus Aotus; species Aotus nancymaae. The sequence goes on along the minus strand of NW_026988442.1, from coordinate 62,282,144 downwards.
GTATTTCCCATTGTTGCCACCCAATTTTTTGCTTTTGTCTTCTAGTCCCTGGAAAATGAGCATTACTCTACTTCCTTATTAGCATCCTTAATTTCATGCCTTTCTGCTTCTCCTGGAATCTTGCTCTGCTGGTTTTTCCCTTTACATTTTATGTCAATAAACGTATCTCCAGAACTATGGGACTCTTCTTTCCACCTGACAAATATGGTCACAGTCTCATTAACTAAAACAAACAAACAAAAAAAAGTGAATAAACATCAAAGAAACATGTGTCTCTGGACTCCTTGCCCCTCACACCACTTCTCTCCTTTTCTTTTGCTGGCAAACATCTTAGTCTGCACCTGCCGTCTTCATCATCTTAGCACTCATGTACTCCTTTGGAATCTGGCTCCCAACCTTAACGTTCTGCTCAAACTCCCTTCTTGGTTACTGATATCTCATGGTCTGCAACTCAGATGACGTCATTACCGTCTCTGCGGTGTGATACACACCACCCACACCTTAAATTTTCAGGTGGATTTGGTGATGCTGCACGTTCCTTGTCCTCCTCTGGGTCTCTTGGTGACTATTAACATTTACCCTTTGGTCCTCTTTCTTCTTCCTAAATGGAGAACCTCTTTCTTCTCTTTTCGGTCCTCCTTGTTTCTCTCCCGAGCCAGAGTCTTTCTCTAAGTGATCATATTTATTCCCATGAATTAACACAGAACTTTTTGGAAAGTGCCTCCAGATTCTATGTCATAGTAATGATCTTTCTTAGGTCTACATTTCTGAATGTTTGCAACAGAGCTTCACCTGAAAGATGACCTGTGGACTCAACTTCAAACTCAACATGTTCAAAACTAAACTCGCTCTTTCCTCCCCATTACTGCTTTAGTTCAGTCCTTGTTCACTCATCAGGAACACAGCAGCACCTTCTTAACTGGTTGCTCTAATTCCCAGATCACCTGCTCATAATTCACATATGCGTATACATTTATTAATGATGAATTTTCCTTCAAATTTTGATTCTGTTGAGAAACTCTCAGTAGCAACTTTTGCCTACTGGATTAAACCTAGTTAGAGCCTTGCTTTTAAGACTTCTCTGCAATCTAGACAGACTCTACATATTCCTTATGCTAGAGACAAAACTGACAACTTTTGGTTCTATGAATTGTCCTTTCTTGTCTCCATTTCAATAAACTGAAATGAAAAATGGTAAATTTCACAAGTAGATAAGTAAATCTACCCTTATAAGTTGAATTCATGAACTAAGAGATGATATATAACTCTAAAACTATCAATATAGATTAAAAAAAGTTGAGTGGGCAGGTACATCTCTGTTATTACAACTTTTATAACTTGCTTGTCTTTGATCATAATCCTATTTCTTCTGTATATGTTGTCTCTTTCTAAAAAACAAATACCATGAGCTTCTTGGAGACATCAATATGAACTTATTCTTCTTTATCTTCCAAAACATAAAGAACACACAGCAAATATTCTACATATATTCTACATTGAAAGGATACATGGATAGTTAAAAGTGGACACTGTGCATACTGTCTTTTGAGAAAAAAATGTCTACTCTTCATCACACAAGACTGGTTTCCCATTCTCTAATAAAAGTTTAATCGTAAATATCTGAAAGCCTAGACAAATGGAAATTAATCTGCTCCCAAATATATCTAGAGATTACAAGACACTTTTTGATGCTTTTCCTATTTTATCTTCCAGCTTAATTTTCATCTGGAAGGCAATACTCCACGAATGGCTCTAGCAAGTTGCAGATGCCAGCTGGGACAATTTTGCCATTTATAGCATGAGCTATTAAGCTTTTTCATAAAATTTCTAAGTTTTTTTTGAGGCCGGTGGTAACTGCAAGGATAATGCATATTATGCCAAAAGATGTGAATCAATGAGGTAAAAGAAACATTTATCTCTTGCAAATGACCAGAGAAGTCTTGCCAAAGCTCTTCAACCTGTCTCTTTTCTCTTGGCATTTTCTGGGAAAGAGTACATTCTGGTAATCAGAATCGCATGTGATTAAAGGGACCTTTATGAACTCATGCAGCCTTTCATAGCAACAATTAGTGGTTTGGGGATATTAGTAGTTGACATAGTCTTTGAAACACATCCAGAATGTATATTAAAATGTGACAAATAAAAAATGTCCAACATCTAAACTTGGTCTATACATCCAAAGAAAAGGGGTGTGTGTGTGTGTGTGTGTGTGTGTGTGTGTGTGTGTGTGTTTGTCTTACATGTAAAATGGCAATTAAAATGTTGAAAATAAGGAAACATTCTATAGAAAAGCCTATTATGGTGAAAACTGACAGAGGTTGATATCTCTAAAGTAAAATTTTTGGGTGACTGAGGATGTGGATAGGTGGTCTGGGTACTCCTTATTCTCTGAATAAGAAAAAAATAGAATTTCAGGGGTTTATGATCCTTACTCTGGATGGTTTATAGAGATGTTATTAGGTAATAGACTCTATTTAGGATCCACATGAAGATTTCCTTATGCTCATTCTGCCTTCAACATTTAACACATTCATAACAAAGTGGAAACACTTTGCACTCTGTGTCCTAGACCAAATAGTTCCTTATCCAGTTAAACCAACTGACCTCTGGCCTAGAGGACTTGGACTCGAGTAGAATTTTTTAAGTGGTTTGTTTTGCAGTCTGTTTAGTAGCATCCATCCCAAATAGCCAGAGCACAGGCATTCATTTTGGGGCTTGATTTTGCTTTTATTTGTTTTTTTTTGGTTCTGTGTCAGATCTTCCCTTATCCTACTCTTTACCTTTCCTGTTCTCCTGCTTTTCTTGTTTTTGATTATATAAGTCTAGATGCCTAGAAGTTAATGTGGCTCATTAAATATTCTCTGCACAGAGCTTAGAGCTCTTTAGTGGAAGAGTGCTATGCATGTCATGCAAATAATGATAAGGAATCAAATTCTTCTCTGTGCTTTTGCCACTCTCTGGTAATAAGTTATGTAATAATGCACTAAATGATCAATTGGTAGCCTGGTGGGTGAACGCACTTCTCTAAGTGCCTTGAGAACATGCTGGGAGGGGGTTAGATCCTAAGAAGAATAAAACTCAATAATACATGTCGGCACTGATCCACTTGAGAATTAATGTCTTGAGAAATTTCAATGGAAAAAATCTAATTTCACAGCCACAATGGCATTTGATTTGCATTCAAAGAGGGATACTATTCTGGTCTGGTTGCTCAGGGAGGGAGCAGAGAGCCCAGGAAATCTTTTAAGTCTTTAATAATTTTTGCTCATTTCCCATTACCAGTGAAAGCTCACTAAGTTCATGACACTGCCTGCAAGGACAGCCAAGTCAAGAGCAAGACTGGTCTGGTTGGTGCCTCTGAGATTTTTATGGCCCATAATTACCAGAAATGTCCCTTACCTGGAATTCAGCTAAGGAGTTCACTCAAACAGCTAGTATCCTAACCAATGTGCACACACAAAAAAAAAAGAAAGAAAGAAAAGCCTGCGGCCTGTCATGCATTGGTAATCCCGAACTCCCAATTCCAGTATAAGGTACAATTTCTGGCCACAAATTGTTTACAATTGAGTTGAAGAAATGCATATGCTGGTTTTAAAACAATTGGTGAGCATCATAGTCTATGCCAAAATTTAGGGAATAAATAACAAAAATTAGGGCAAGTAAAATCTGTACGGGCTGAGACTATCAGATGGAAGGAAGTCTCATGAGGACAGCAGGACCTGAACTTGGTGTTTTGAAATAAAGAAGGGCCCTGACTACAAGGAGCCAGTGTGCTATCGCAGAAAAAGAAGGGTCTTTGGGAACAAACTGGCCAAGTTTGAGTTTTGTTTGTCACCTCGGACTAGTCGCTAAACCTCTCTGCATCTCAGTTCTCTCCTGAGTAAACTCTGCTGAGATGAGTAACAGGTGCGGTGTAAGTCAGATTTAACAAGGTGGAGGGTGTGGAGAAAAGGCAACTGAAGGAGCTGAGCCAAGATGCAGAGTATGAGGGAATGAGTCTGTGGGGTCGCAGTGTGGTCACTGATTGGAGAGTGCGAAAAGTAATCTAGAGAGAAGTGCAAATAAATCAGATTATGGGAGGAAATAGAAAATGTGTAGGTCAGATACTTGAGTTACTTCAGTTAACCAGAAAACTGTGTTCACCAATGCACTCAGCTCTCTGATGTGAGGGGAGTTGTTGTAAAATTTGGCTCTCTCCTGGTTGTGCTTCAGGTCTTGGTTTTGGTGTCACCTCCTCGGGAAGCCGTCCGGAGTTTCTAAGGCTTGTCTGTGTATGTGCTGCTATTGTGTTGCATTGCAATTGCTATTCCCCATGACTGTCTCCTGCTTTAGATGGGTATGTTTCTTGAGAGTGGCTCATACGGTGTCTGTTTTATTCACCGCTGCCTTCCCAGAACTTAGCACAGGACCTGGCATGCAGTAGGTGCTTACTAAATATTGGTAGATAGGAATAAAAGAGGAAAAAGGGAGAATGGAAGAAAGAGGGAGGGAAGAGAACTAATCAATCAACTGCAAGAGAGGAGATTCTAGTTCGATGAAGACAAAAATGCTTTGAGAGACAGTTGGTGAGCAGGTAGTGAAAGCTGACCTTCTGCAAATTCCTGACTCTTGGTTTTCTTTGGAACAGACAAATAATTTTACTTTCAAATACCTAATTGATTCAGAGTCAGTTTGTAGCTACTAGAAGTGCATTTTTCTTAAAAGCCCTGCTTCTCTCTTTTCTGAAGTTATTTTCAATGCTTAAGTACAACTGCAAAAAGAAGTCAACATTGAAAATAGTCTATTTTTTTTTTTTTGAGATGGAGTCTCGCTCTTGTCACCCAGGCTAGAGTGCAGTGGTGCAATATTGGCTCACTGCAACCTTCGCCTCCAGCTTCAAGTGATTCTCCTGCCTCAGCCTCCTGAATATCTGGGATTTCAAGCGCCTGCCATGAGGCCCAGCTAATTTTTGTACTTTTAGTAGAGACAGGGTTTCACCATGTTGGCCAGGCTGGTCTCAAACTCCTGACCTCAGGTGATCCGCCTACCTCGGCCTCCCAAAGTGCTGGGATTACAGGTGTGAGTCACTGTGCCTGGGCAAAATAGTCATTTCTTAAAAAGGGCAAGCAACCAGGCAGTATTACTTTCAGAAAGATCTATTTTGCTAAGCCTCCCCTCTCAATTATACCATTTATCATTGATTCTAAGATGGATCTTTTCTTTTTCTTTTTCTTTTTTTTTTTTTTGAGATGGAGTTTTGCTCTTGTTGCCCAGGCTGGAGTGCAGTGGCACGATCTTAGCTCACTACAACCTCCGCCTCCCAGGTTCAAGTGATTCTCCTGCCTCAGCCTCTCGAGTAGCTGGGATTACAGGCAGGCACCACCATGCCCGGCTAACTTTGTATTTTTAGTAGAGATGGGGTTTCACCATGTTGGTCAGGTTTCAAACTCCTGACCTCAAGTGATCCACATGCCTTAGCCTTCCAAAGTGCTGGGATTCCAGGCGTGAGCCACCACGCCCGGCCTAAGATGTTTCTTTTTTCATATTTTAACAACTCTACAGTCAGAAGGCGTTTTGTAATCAGTAGCATATTGCAATTCTAAATAACTATTATTTCTTTCCTAGTGGAGGGTAAAAATGGTTTGTCTTTCAATCAATTCTATCTTGCATATATCGAAGAAACCAAGGCCTCAGTTAATTTAGAGATCTGCCAAAAGTTACCCTAGAATTTGGAAATTGTGCTTATCTGCTAATGAGGGCTCTGATCTCACATTCAGATCATGGCTCTGGCTCCTGTGCTTCCTTCTCTTTCTTAAAAATTCCACACATCAAAATGGCACATATTTCACAGTAATATTGCTTTTCTCTCTCAGCTGCAATAAATAAGCCAACTCTGTACCAGGACTGGGAAAAGATTACATGGGAAACCTGGAGAGTTGGAGTTTACGTGACCAGTGTGAGATGCAGGAGCATCCACCCTTGATCTGAGCCGTGTGAAAGTTAACCAGAAGATGTTTGCCACCAAATTGGTTCAAAGAGACTCTGTTCCACTCCTGTGAAACCAGGGGATGCAGCAGGGACACCACGACAACACACATTTCCATCTTTGTTCTCCTGCCTCTTCTCAGCCCTGAGGGCCTGTATAATGAGGCCTTGACTAGCCTGGACTGAATCGAATTATTAAGCATTATATTGTTCAGTGACTATTTGGATTTTAATGCCATTGTGCCCTGGGTGGCCTTGCCTGACAATCTGGAAGCCTGAGGGAAATAATTCTCTTTGTATTATGCATGATTTGAGGGTCTCACTGTCAGGGAGCCTCTGCTCCAGATAATGAATGGGCAGATACAAGTCTCTGCAGGGAAGCAAAATTTGGTATCCAAAGGTATAGGTTGGGCTGTTCACAGTGAGTATCTTGCTGCAGAACACTCATTCAGTTTCATTTAGCTATTTCCCCTATGTGTGTATTTTCCTGGTCTCACAAAGAATAGTTTGTTTCTCATTCTAGAAGTTTTCACACTCAGAGAACATTTGGCTCTTGTGCGCTTATGTTTGTGTTTTCTTGTGGAATGTATTATACTAATATATGTGAGGTGAGGTCTAAGATAAGTCCTTAGAATTCTCCTGGCATTTGTCATTAGGATATTTTCGTGTGGCCTTTATAAAACTCTTTGCTCATGTGGCTTTGAAAATATCACAATGGCTGTTTCTCTGTGTTATTCTCTGATAGCAGTCTGTGAATCTTGCTCTCTGGCTGCATCTACACTGATGATATTATCTAATTCTCTAGTGAATTTAGTGATTCTCGTAAGATTAGACTTCATCTTTAGTGTTCTAGAAGATAATTAAATCATTCACTGGGCAATCAACTAGTTTAAAAAGAAAAAACAAAGGCAAATCGAATTAGGGGCAAGATTTGCAGACATTTCTCCCCCAAATAAAATGTTGGAGGGCAAAGATCTCTAAGAATAAAAATTTAAAAAACAAAACTGATTGTGAAATGAAGGCAGAAATAAAAATGTTCTTTGAAACCAACAAGAACGAAGATACAGCGTACCAGAATCTCTGGGACACATTTAAAGCAGTGTCTAGAGGAAAATTTATAGCAATAAATGCCCACATGAGAAGCAAGGAAAGATCTAAAATCTACACCCTATCATCAAAATTGAAAGAGCTAGAGGAGCAAGATCAAAAAAACTCAAAAGCTAGCAGAAGACAAGAAATAACTAAGATCAGAGCAGAACTGAAGGAGATAAACACGAAAAACCCTACAAAAATAATAAATCCAGGAGCTGCTTTTTTAAAAAGATCAACAAAATAGACTACTAGCCAGATTAATAAAAAATAAGAGAGAGAAGAATCAAATAGATGCAATAAAAAACTATGAAGGGGTTGTCACCACCGATTCCACAGAAATACAATCTATCATCAGAGATTACTACAAACGACTCTATGCACATAAACCAGTAAACCTGGAAGAAATGAATAAATTCCTGGACACTTGCACCCTCCCAAGCCTAAACCAGGAAGAAGCTGAAACCCTGAATAGACCAATAACAAGGTCTGAAGTTGAGGCAGCAATTAATAGCCTACCAACCAAAAAAAGCCCAGGTCCAGATGGGTTCACAGCCAAATTCTACCAAACATACAAAGAGGAGTTGGTACCACTCCTTCTGAAACTATTCCAAACAATCCAAAAAGAGGGACTCCTTCTCAAATCATTTTATGAGACCAACATCATCCTGATACTGAAACCCAGCAGAGATTCAACAAGAAAAGAAAACTTCAGACCAATATCCATGACGAACATAGATGCAAAAATCTTCAATAAAATACTGGCAAACCGATTGTAACAGCACATCAAAAAGCTTATCCATCACGATCAAGTAGGCTTCATCCCAGGGATGTAAGGCTGGTTCAACATATGCAAGTCTAAATGTAATTCACCACATAAACAGAACCAAAGACAAAAACCACATGATTATCTCAATAGATGCAGTGAAGGCCTTCAACTAAATTCAACAGCCCTTTATGCTAAAAACTCTCAATAAACTAGGTATTGACAGACTGTATCTCAAAATAATAAAAGCTATTTACAACAAACCCACAGCCAATATTGTACTGAATGGGCAAAAACTGGAAGCATTCCATTTGAAATCTGGCACTAGACAAGGATGCCCTCTCTCACCACTCCTATTCAATATAATATTGGAAGTTCTAGCCAGAGCAATCAGGAAAGAAAAAGAAATAAAGGATATTCAATTAGGAAAGGAGGAAGTCAAATTGTCTCTATTTGCAGATGACATGATTGTATATTTAGAAGACCCCATGGTCTAGGCCCAATATCTCTTTAAGCTGATAAGCAAGTTCAGCAAAGTCTCAGGATACAAAAATCAATGTGCAGAAATCACAAGCATTCCTATACACCAATAACAGATTTAAAGAGAGCCAAATCAAGAACAAACTGCCATTCACAATTGCTAAAAAGAGAATAAAATACCTAGAAATACAATTAACAAAGGATATAAAGGACCTCTTCAAGGAGAACTACAAACCACTGCTCAAGGAAATAAGAGAGGACACAAACAGATGGAAAAACATTCCATGCTCATTGTTAGAAAGAATCAATATTGTGAAATGACCATAATGCCCAAAGTAATTTTATAGATTCAACACTATTCCCATCAAGCTACCTATGACCCTCTTCATAAACTGGAAAAAACAACCTTAAACTTCATATGGAAGCAAAAGAGAGCCCACATAGCCAAGTCAATTCTAAGCAAAAAGAACAATGCGGGAGGCATCACACTACTGGACTTCAAACTATACTACAAGGCTACAGTAATTAAAACAGCATGATACTGGTACCAAAACAGAGATATAGACTAATGGAACAGAACAGAGGCCTCGGAGGCAACACCACACATCTACAACCATCTGATCTTTGACAAACCTGATAAAAACAAGCAATGGGGAAAGGATTCCCTGTTTAATAAATAATGTTGGGAAAACTGGCTATACATGTGCAGGAAGCAGAAACTGGACCCTCCTTGACACCTTACACTAAAATTAATTCCAGGTGGATTAACGACTTAAACATAAGACCTAACACCATAAAAACTCTAGAAGAAAACCCAGGCAAAACCATTCAGGACATAGGCATAGGCAAGGACTTCATGACCAAAACACCAAAAGCATTGGCAACAAAAGCCAAAATAAACAAATGGGAACTTATTAAACTCCAGAGCTTCTGTGCAGCAAAAGAAACCATCATTAGACTGAACCAGCAACCAACAGAATGGGAAAAAATTTTTGCAATCTACCCATCTGTCGAAGGGATAATATCCAGAATCTACAAAGAACTAAAACAGATTTACAAGAAAAAAATAAACAAAGCCATTCAAAAGTGGGCAAAGGATATGAACAGACACTTTTCAAAAGAAGACATATATGAGGCCAGCAAACATATGAGAAAATGCTCATCATCACTGGTCATTAGAGAAATGCAAATCAAAATCACATTGAGATACCATCTCACACCAGTTAGAATGACGATCATTAAAAAATCTGGAGACAACAGATGCTGGAGAGGATGTGGAGAAATAGGAACTCTTTTACACTGTTGGTGAAGTGTAAACTAGTTCAACCATTCTGGAAGACAGTGTGGCGATTCCTCAAGGACCTAGAAATAGAAATTCCATTTGACTCAGCAATCCCATTACTAGGCATATACCTAAAGGATTATAAATCATTCTGTTATAAAGACACATGCACATGTATGTTCATTGTGGCACTGTTTACAATAGCAAAGACCTGGAACCAACCCAAATGCCCATTGATGATAGACTGGACAAGGAAAATGTGACACATATATGCCATGGAATACTCTGCAGCCATAAAAAACAATGAGTTTACGTCCTTTGTAAGGACGTGGATGAACCTGGAAACCATCATTCTCAGCAAACTGACACAAGAACAGAAAATCAAACATCACATGTTCTCACTCATAGGTGGGTGTTGAACAATGAGAACACATGGACACAGGATGGGATCATCACACGCTGTGGTCTGTTGTAGGGGGACTAGGGGAGGGACTCCAGGGGTTAGGAAGTTGGGGAGAGATAACATGGGGAGAAATGCCAGATATAGGTGATGAGGATGGAGGCAGCAAACCACATTGCCATGTATATACCTATGCAACAATCCTGTATGTTTTTCATATGTACCCCAGAACCTAAAGTACAATAAAATTAAAAAAAAAAAGACTGTAATGACCTGCATACATTTACTAAATAGTTTCTTTTCATAAGGAATACTAACAACTAACATTTGAAAACTTCTTTGTGCAAGAAATAAATTGTTGGGGATTTATTCTCTGAATCAAAATTTAGAAAACTAGTAACTGAGTGTATAGGCATAGATATTATACTAGATTCCCATTGATTTTTTTTTCTGTCTATGTCTGATATTTTCCCCTTGAGAAATTATTTTCATCAACTTCTCTCCTCGTTAGAATGAAAATAATCAGTATTTTACATGAGCCTGATTATCTGGTCACAGTTCAGGGGTTGTCAGAAGACTCAAGCCAGATCTATTACAGTTCCTTCCTTAGGAAATTTGGAATTGGGATCAAGAGATTCACTCTATTTCTTGCAACATGTAAACTAGGTGTCCACCTTATATTTTACTCATATGGTTGTCTGAAGGAGAGGGAACTATAGAGCAAGAGACAAATAAATTCTATGTGTAAAGGGGGCAGAGAGGATAGGTGGCAGGCTTTTCTGATGGTATCAGAGGCCCTGCTTTTGTGATCTCATAGTAATTCTATTAAATTTTATCTTATTTAATCATGAATGAGTTTCTGTTCTTGATAACCAAAAAGTTCAAAGCAATGTAAGAACAGATGTTTAAAATGCATTGATATCATAAAGACTGTATAAGATAACCCAAGTCCAAAACTGATTTTAAATCCTGTTTAAATTAGTTTAGAAAAATTGTGGAGTAGGTGGTCTTGCTCAATTAAATGAAGAAAAAAAGATATATAAAAATACTTTCTATTTATTCTACTTTTCATTTTGTAGATTGTCCATTTAACAACTTTCACTGAGCATCCATTATCCACAAACCAATGCAAAGAGTAGCAAAAACGAAGATAATGTATACTCACACAGTCCCTGTCCTTGAGGATCCTGTAATCTAATTGAGGGAAAATATACAGAGGAAACATTTCTAAGTACTCTACCAAAGCAACAACTGTATAAATACAAATTAAACAGAACAAAGTAATTGCATAAATGCTGAGGGGTGACAGAGTAATGAGCAGGTTCAAGGAAATGATCTCTAAGGTCTATTTCAGCTACAAAATGTCACAAGGCTATATGGGACTGATAATTGGATAAGGCAGCACTTAGCAGTAACCCTCAGCCTTAGGGAGCTTCAAGAAATTAGGCCAAAAACAAGCAAGAATTTGAATGAAGCTTGAATGTTGGGAATGCATGCTGTTCTGGACTATAGCAGAAACTTTCATAAATGATTACAGTAAGGGGACTCCTGGTAGATATTTGGAATCTGCCTAAAGAGAGGAGAGACAAGTTCTTCTCCAGGAAGCTTTTGGCCAGGAGAGAAAGGGAAAACAATCTTTGCCAGACTATTGATGACTGCTTCTTAGGTTTACCAAGAGAGGGCAGGTTGGCTGGCCTTCTAGATTATTTCAATTTGAGTTTCAAGTCAGCATATGTATATATATTTTGATTATCTCATTTTCTGTCATCCATTTAGATTATTTTCTCTGAAGATCCTTGTTTTAAATAAATTCTATAAGTGGAGAGTCCCTGGCATCATGTATTAAGAGATTTTGATATGAGATACGGCAGTGTAATAATAGCTATGTTTCTGGAATTAACAGACTCTTTGATAATGAGATGCTTATTCGCTATAATTGATAACAGACTCTTTGTAATGAGATGGTTATTCGCTTCCTAAACTAATTCCTTGACCACAGGGAACATAATCATTAAAAAAAAAAATCTTGTTCTCCCTTTTTCTTAGAACAATATATGACACCTAAGAGTGCTCAACAGAGGCAGGAAAGCTGAGTAGTTAAGAATTTGGGTTCTGAAGTTAGAGTTTTGGTTTCAAGTATTGACTCTGTAAAACTGGATGTGGAACCTTGAGCAAGTGACCATCACTCAGTCTTCCTAGTTGTAAGATAGGGTAATAGTAGCATCCACCATATATAGTCATTATGAGGAATCAATGTGATAAGGTCAAGCACCTATAATAGTACACATAGGGAGCATAGCAAGCTCTCAATGAAGGGTCGCTTTCTATTTTCTATTTTAATATCTGCTGTTGAAAAAATAGATTATTAGATGAATGGTTGGAAAGCATTCTATGATAAAGTGGTATCAATAAATATTTTGGCCCCTCTAAAAATAATAAGTAGAAATTTAAAAAAAAATCTCACTATAATTAAAGGCTGTAAGTGACATTTTCCTTTATCTCAGGGAGTTACATTTTCACCTGTATTATTGGAAAAGATGGGAACAGGGCTCCACATTTTTAATTCACTTAGATTGGTGGGTAGCTGGGAACACTGCCATGCCTACAGGCATATGGGTTACAATGTGGAAATGGATCTTACTGCTGCTAGAAGTATCTGCAAAGCATAGAGATCCTTTGCTCTTGTCTGCATGTAGTCAGTGACAAGCAGATTTGCAGATGCAAGATGGTATTGGCAGAGGCTGAGCTGTCATCCAAGCAATGTCTTTTGTCATTTAAACTCTCATTCATTTTGAGGGAGAGGGAGGAAGAATTGCCTTTTGCGCTAAAGCTGTAATGCCAAGGCATCGTATGAGCCAGAGCTTCTTCGGATCTTATCACTAAACTTTCTTAGGTTTTGAAACACAAAATGGGAACTTCCTTTAACAGAGAAACTCTTTTCTTACAGCTTCATTTGCAGCGGCAATGAACTAAGATTAAATTCTCTCTTTGAAGTCAAGAAAGATAATTTTCCAAAAGAGAACCTCAGAACAGCCATTCAGCTTCAGCTAGTCAAATTCAACGTAATAATGAAGGGAAAAAAAGGAATCCTGAAGGAGACTTGGTTAATGTATTAGTTTTCTAAGGCTGTCATAATGAAGTAGCACAAACTGGGTGTTTAAAACAACAGAAACTTACTGTCTCCCAGTTCTAGAAGCTAGGAGCCCCAAATCAAGATACTAGCAGGGCCATACTCCCTCTAAAATCTGTAGGGGAAATTCTCCCTTGCCTCTTCCTAGCTTCTGGGGGTTTAGCAGCAATCTTTGGCATTCCCTGGCTTGTGGGTACCTCACTCCAAGCTTCCATTTTCACATGGTGCTCTCCCTGTGTGTCTTCCTGTTATCTTCCTCTGTGTTTAACTTTCCCCTGTTTACAAAGACACCCGTTATATTGGATTAGGACCCATCCTAATCACCTCATACTAACTGGTTACCTCTCTAAAGACCCGATTTCCAAGTAAAGTCACATTCTAAGGTATTGGAGGTTACAGCTTCAAAATACTTTTCTTTGAGGGGGTTGCACAATTCAACCCATAACAGTTAATAAGACAAGGTTTTTGCATATTGAGAAGGGGTCATGCTTATTGCATTAAGCACAACGTTTAAGCTCAAGAATGTTTCTTTCTAAGTAAATGTTGAGGAATGATCAACGATGAAAGAGTCAGCTTGAACTCTGGGATACTAGGATGTGAAGGAAAGAAACTACTCTTGAATGGTCCTCAGTGAAGAGACACAAATGTTTGGTTTGACAGCCGGCAGGATGAGTTATATTTCTATTAAGTGAGTTAGCCTGTCTTCTGCACCTCAATGCCCAAGCATGGGGGCAATCTAGATACAGTCCTAGCTGCTGTGATCACACAGCCCACCTCACAGAACTAGACTGCACATGTAAATCACCTAATGGGTTCCTTCTGGCTGTTGAAATGGTAAAACCAAAGGCAAATAAAGAGTTCAATTAATGGAAGGCAGGTCACATGATAGAGTTTTTACTTAAATCAGTCTCCCTGAAGGCTTGGAAGTTAGAGTTTTTATGGACAATTTGGTGGGCAGGGTGCCAGAGAGTAGGTGCTGCTGATTGGGTGGGGAATGAAGTCGTAGGGGTATGGAAAACGTTTCTCATATACTGAGTCTGCCTCTGGGTGGGGGTACTGGACCAGTTGAGTCATGAGTCAGGAATCTCGGTAGGGTCAGTTTGAAAAACATCTCATAAAAAGTCAATCTTAGATTCTATAATAGTGATGTTATCTATAGGAGGAATTGGGGAAGTCACAGATCTTGTGACTTCTGTCCACATGGCCCCTGAGCAGTAAAGGATTACAGAAACTTTGCCTACATTTTAGCAGAACTCAGGCTCTTCCCAGAATCCTAATCTTGCGGCCTTTCATTAGGCTTACCAAGTCAGTTTTAAAGTCAGTTTCAGCCCTCAAACATTGGCAGGGGTTGGAATGGGGAATAGAGTTAGTTTTAAGGAGGGACTGCTGTTATCCTTGCTTCAAAGTTAAAGTATAAGCTAAATTCCTCCCATGGTTAGCTTGGCCTACATTCAGGAATGAGCAAGGGCAGCTCAGAGATCGGAAGCAAGATGGAGTCCACTATGTCAGATTTCTCTCACTGTCATAATTTTGCAAAGGCAGTTTCATGTGGAGCTGCTGAGCATCTCTGTGGGGCAGCTGTGCCCTCCTGAGCTCTGTCCCAGGACTCCCCACCACTTAGTCTTTTTCATGGGAATGTGTGGGATAGTGGATGTGAGAGTCTTATGGGGTTATTCTGAGGGTTACCCTATATGCAAATATACAAATACAGTAATCTTGTAAGGTGGCTGTAAGAATTCCATGAGTTATTTCATGTAAAGCTGTCAGTATAGTGTGTGTCAAATAGAAATGCTCAACATTTGTGGGTAAATTTTTCAAATATGATCACTATGAAAGTAATTAAACTAGACTGAATTCTTTTCAATCAAAGAATACTTTAGTCGAAATATAGAAAAAGTAATCAAAATGACTGCATTTAGGAGGCTGAGGCAGGAGAATTGCCTGAACCCAGGAGGCGGAGGTTGCGGTGAGCCGAGATTGCGCCATTGCACTCCAGCCTGGGTAACAAGAGAGAAACTCCATCTCAAAAAAAGAGAGGAAAAAAAAAAATGGCTATATAGAGTAGCCTAAGGCGCCTTATATTAGAAATGCATTCTAATCTTTTAAAAAATATAAATCACTGCATAACTATTTTTTATTACATGTGCTGTAAATATGAAAACTTGCAAAATCAGTGTGGGAAGGAGTTGCTGATCGATATACATTGAATTTTAAACCTCTTAAGCACAGTAGATTTAATGAGGAGGAAAATAGAGTTTCCCAGTTAATAAAAAAGTGTGGAAAGTGGAAGTTTTTCAGAAACAATCATTAAAATAATGATTTATCCTCAGCCACAACACTAAATGTATTATCATACCATGCTCTCTGTATTTCAGTTAATTAAAACTATATGGATTATGGTTTCTTGTTTATTTCTAGATAGCAAATATTAAATCTCTATCGCTATTTAAAGAAAAATGCAACTTTTTGATATTCAAACTAGTTCATATATATGTAAAATTCTGACATAACTCCATATAGATTATTTAAAAATGTCAGTAATACAGGAAATGAGAAATGAAGACAGAAAAATGAGAAAAACAAAGATAAATAAAGGGAGTGGGCCTGGGGAAATTCTCTCATTTTGAATGCTCTACATTTCCTGCCCCAGGGGAATGTGCTTTTATCTCTGCAGTTCTATGTTTTCTGTAATTTGACTTATCATTCTTTTAGTAGATTATAGAGCATTGTTTCCTTTGTCTACAGTGTTGAGGCTGTTGCCCTTACCCCCACCCTAGGAATTCTGCCCATAAATCGCTGCTTACACTCACTTTCTCAGACTGAGTCTAATTTCCCTTCTATCTATATTTGCCTGACCTTTCTATCAGAAGATGGAAACTTTTCAGTGACAATTACTTGTGCTCTACAATGAACAAAGTTTTGAGATAAAATTTTAACTTCTCAGGACATAACCTAAAAAAGGGTTCTTTTATCTAAATACTTTAAATGCAGCTAGTGAATATATCCGTGCCTGACAGTGGCGTGACTAGTTGGGAATGTGCTGAGGGATGTTGGAATGTGATGTTGACATGGAGATTCTTGGTAGTAGAAGTTCATGAAGTCAAACTAACAGCCCTTGTCTTTGTGCCTTCTCCTAGAACTCCTGTCTTAACTCCACTTCCCATTATTCTTCCTCACGTTTACTTTAAATTCCAGTCAACACAGCAGACCACAATTCCTTCTTTTATGTCTTGGTTCATGGCATTGACTGTTAAAATGGAAACCTAGCATCCTGCTCCTGGAGTCCCCACACAACACGCTTTTCCACCTTTCCAATTTGCTATGTCTCTCACAATGGGCTTCTTAAGCTTAAACCTCTATCTTGTTAGCTTTGAATTTGAAGGGTGCACCTGTAGTTTTGGGCATAGCAAGAACCAGTGTCTTAATGAGAGGAGAGACAGTTGACAGGGCCAGGAACAGCAGAGCAGAGGGACACATTAGAAAGTAACTAAATCAGTTATACAGTTTTATTTCTGCCTCCCACTAACTCTGTTTTCCTTCTTTTTTTTTTTTTTTTTTTCTTTCCTGAGGCATTCCCTGCCCCTGGGTGAATATGTAGGCAGTCCCTTGACTGTTCTGGTTACTCTTAGCAGTAAAATGTCTTATGAAGACACAGCCTGGGATAAGTATGTATAATGTCCAGTTGCATGTAATTAACACTCCCAACTTGTTTGTAAATTGAGGCCTCTTGTCTTTCTCTCCAGTTTGGTTCTGTTTCAGGTGGAAAGTCTATGGTTGGGGAAGGGTGGTATGTTTAGCTACTTTTTAAAAACTAGCAGTTCTAACCTTCCCACTGCCCCATATTCCCACAGAGTTTGAAACTGGGTGAAGGTGAGAAAGAATAGAGAATAACGCTTTTACTAGAACATACTTCTGTGAAGGGTTCCAGGGTATTCTGGACTTCGCAGATGTCTAGACTCTGATTTGCATGGTTCCTTTCTAAAGGCTCTTTAGAAATCCCCTCCCCATTTCTTCAGGCGTTTGGTGGTGGCTCCAAAATGTTGCTGTTATACTCTTAACCCTACATTCTTTCACACTTTTCTTCCTTTTATTTACACATAATATGAATGGAATTAGAAAAATATGTTCAACATAAATGATAGAAAAATAAGTCAGCTCTTGGGCACAATAAAGTATCTCAGTACATTTCATTGTCTTGAATTCTTGTTACTGTACCTCCAGGGTCTATGTCCTGCTGCTCACCACCCAGATTGCCAACCATGAAGTCAACGAGTATTGTCAAGGAAGAGGCTGTAATTGGGTGCTGCAGCCAAAGAGAATGGGAGGTCAGTCTCAAATCTGTCTCCCTGAGTGACCAAAATTGAGCGTTTATACACTGGGGAAAGCAGGAATTAGGGAGGAGTAGGGAAGCAATCATGATAAATGAGGGGTTTGGAATCCCTTTGGATGTGGTGATCTAGTGAGTTTCAGTCCCTTGCTTGAGAGTTGGTTTCCTGAGGAAGAAACTCGGTTAAGACAAATCTAAGTGTCAAGTTTTAATATGGAGGGTCAATTTCTATGTTTATTAAAAGCCTGTAAGTATTATTTCTATGGGACAGTTAGGCTGGTTTCATTCTCATAAAAACAGTGTCATTTCCCTAAAGCCTGGACTCAAGTATATGAAGAGTGAACACAGGATCAAAAGTGACCATTAAGATGCTTTTGATTCTACTGCAAGTTAATGTGGATTAAAGCACAGTCAGTCCAATTAGTTGTGCCACTTAAGGCAGTTGAAAACTTCATAATAGCAAAAAATTTAGCCAATGTTCATATGAAAATAGTCTTAGTAAGATTAGTGGTAAACAGCCTGTGATTTAGGCGTCATGATTTCATTTGATAGGCTATGAAACTAAAGCTCAGAGAGATTAATTACTTGAATGAATTCGACAGTTAGTGAGGGGCAGAACTAGAATTCAGATCCAGATCGTTCTGACTCCAAGTTACTAGAATAAAATTACATATTATTTATACTACACTCTGCAATGTCCTAGAATAGACCAAAATAATAGAAACTCAAGACAGCGAAGCTGGTCAATAATTTCAAGTATTCAGAGAGGTAAAGATGCAGGGAAAGTAAGGTTAAGAAAATGCCTTTGCAGAGAAGGATGGTGTGGTTGTGGCCCTCTGAAGACCAACCAGTTGAGTCCATCTGGCTAAGTAGACAGGTGGTAGCTTCCTCTCTTCACACTCTCTCTCTGACTGTCCTAAAAGTAGAGAAGGACCATTCTTTCGTCAAAGGGCTGGGATTCCTGCTTAGTCCTTCAATAAGCTCTCAATAACTTTCTTTAGAATAAGCTGAAGAATAGGGTGTTTGATGTGGCATTGTCAGTGGGAAACTTCAGGACAGCAATTGCAATAGAGTGTTGAGTACAGAAAAAAGAAAATGTAGCAAGCAAGGACTTCCCTTTAGAAAGTTTTCCAAATAAACTAAAAGGGGGAAAAGTGTTCAAAGGGAGATGTGCATCACAGAATAAATCTTTTTGAATTTTAATTTTAGATTTGCAAGACCTGGATACATTCATAGGTGGGGAAGAAGGAACCTAAGGAGAGAGAGATGCATTTTGCAAGGAAGAAAAACTATGACATAAATTTGTCATAGCTTAAAGGATACTGTATACAGATTACAGGCTGGCCATGAAAATAAAGAGATTTTTTTTTTTTTTTTTGGTCAGGGTAAAAAGAAGAAAAAGAGAGTCACGTAAAGAATTTAAAAATTTTAAAAAATTTCTGTATAATTAGAGTGATTATAAAGTTTATCATTTAAACCAGATCACTTTGAAAGAGAAAGGGATATCATCTGGAGCAGATGTGGAATAGCAGGCATAAGCCAAGGCTAATAGCGATATATAGTTACCCTCCAATGACTTCAACCTTCTTATTAAAATTAAGTTTAGGCTGTCTCCCCTACTCTTTGTTTTCCAGACATCTGTTAATCTATAGAGTATACCTCATACCTATGGAGTATTCTTTCTTCTATTTATTTGTTTAAAAATACGTATCAATAGCTTTCAACATACCACACCATATTCACTACACTCTGATGTACGGTGGAGCAGCCAGCAATTTTTTTTGATAACACACTCTGTTAGACTTTCTGAATGTATATTCTTAACAAAAATTTATTTTTTATAAATTTCATACCTATATCACTGAATTAATATATTATGTCCATTTTATTCCAAAAGAGAAAAGTTTCAAGATAGAACAAAGATGAAATACATATTTTAAAGCTTTATATTTGTTGATGACCAATAATTTTGTTCTTCATAAAATTCCAAACTTACTACACTTTATTAGAATTAAATTTATTCCAAATATTTTATTGTCTTTGAAGTTATTTGTTTAAAATTTAAAACAGTGATTCACAGATTGGCTTCTAAGTGGATATACTTGGTTTCAATAATGTTCATTACTGAAATAACACCTCCAAAACACAGGGCATGCAAATATGTAACATAGGCAAAGGCAATGTTCACAGTAATGAATATCAACTCATACCTCAAATAGGCTTGACAATTAAAAGAATTTTTTTTTCCTGACTTTGAGTCAGAGCCCATGTGTCAATATCATTCCTCTGTTGTTGTAGCTGACAAAGAGATCACACTCCACCCTTCACATGTGTGTACACCGTTAGTGGTTACATCATCTCTTGCTTCTTTAGAGGGATATTTTGGAGGCATTAGTCTGTTCTCTGAGGTATATTAGTTAAAAACTCAATATAAGAGACTTTACTGGGTCACCTAAACTACAGCATATCATAAAACACTAAAAGCTGACCAATGAATGAGGATGATGCTGTCATCCTTCTGTCAACCCCTCTTAATCTAGGATATTTTGTGAACCAGATGTGGCATGTCACACATAGATTGGATTAAAATGATCTTACTGATAAACACAGGTCAAAAATAAATATAAATAGGAATTTTAACATTTCTTTCTGTACCTCAGAGTGTTGTCTTGCTCATGCTTAGGGGTACAGGCATAGACTTTAATATCACATAGACCTTGATTCAAATTTTACCTCCAGTGCTTAGAAACTGTGTGGTCTTCCTCACAGGTTGCTTCCTATTTCTGAAACTCATCTATACGTTGTAAAATGATGATAATAATGCTTGACTCAGTTTTTTTCCTTTTAAAAATCAGCTGAAACAATGACTAAGAACAAAAAATCCAGCAAAGAGGCAAGAACAACACAGTAGGTTTTTACTGACCCCTCAGCTACTTCTCTCTCTCTCTCTACTTTTCTTTCATCTTCTTTCTTGCCTGCCATGATCATTTCATACCCCATGCTTTGTCCTCAAGCTTGAAAAATGAAAAAAAAAAAAAAAAGAGTAACTTGGTATATTTCATCAGCCATTTGGAGTCCTCAAATTTATTCTCCTAGAATGTTACTTTACAGACATCTGTTTTATATTAGAGAAAGGGGAACTCTCCCCAGATTCATATATGCCACATGTCTCTCCTAAGAGTCATCAGCTAGGACCACATGAGGTCACATTAATAAGAACAGCTCAAATTCCACTAGTTTTGCCAGCCTTTTCTACTTGTTGGTAAAGGACTTTCACGCCCTCTGCCAGGCCACCCACCAGCATTTCTGGGGATCTCTCAAGGGTGCCTCAGATGTGCTCACAAGCAGTTTTACCCTGGAGGCACCAGCAGCCCTGCTCAGGTTGGTCCTCTTATTGCTCTTCTGTGCACCCTGTCCCCCGACACTGCTCTGCATCTGCCCTCCTGGTTTTGGATCCACCTGCTCCTTGCTCCCCCATTGGCCATTTCGGTCTTTCCTGTTTCTCTGCTCAGCACAGTTGGTAGCTGGATTGATTCACGGTTAAGGAAGACCTGAGCTGGCATCATAACCAACCTGTCTGGGGTCTGTGTCAGGGGAGTGAGATGAGGTAGGAGATGAAAGAGAGCTGGATTCTCTTCCCTTTGCCTCATGTGCTGGTGGGGTAAAATTGCAACAGATGGATTATACAATTTAGTAAACATAATTATTTTGATTAGCAATTACAGCTTGATTTTCCTTTCTTGGGCTTATATATGTGTCCAGGAGGCTGGGGCGGGGCAGGGGCAGCTCTGAGAAAGTTTCCATAATGTATTCAGGCTCCCCACCCCACTCTTATAACAGCCTTTGTAATTGGACCAGCAAGTGAATGCAGTCCAAGTCCAAGATGAGTTTCTACTATGTCGGATTCTCTTCATCACCCCAGGCATTAGCAGCACATGCCATTCTGGCGAGACAGCACTTACAGTGAGAAACAAGAGGCATAGACTATAGTGGTATGGTATGGGGAGACCATCAGACAACTCAGATAGATTTGAGCCCCCAAAAACATGTATGAAAAGTGACCAAAAATGTGCTGTTGTCTTTAAATGAGAAAGCCTTCAGTTCCACTGTAATTTTCTTAAGTTTGTTCTTCTAATTCAGTTAAAGGGCAAAGCAACTTATTTTTGCTGCATTGTGTATTTTAATGAAATGCCCTAGAAGCATCAGCATCTCCTTATCTTTCCTTCCCCTGGAAAGAGCAATATATAATGAACATGCTGACATTGAAATGAGTAATTAATATGCAGCCTGTTTAGTCAATATGAATCAGCGTTTTGATGATGTCTTGTGAGGATAGGATTATAATTGGTAGAATTTCTGCCTTACGGGTGATAATTCTCGATTCTAGAAGAAACACATGCATTAAATGGCACTGTTAATTTGTCTTATAGTAAAGCATACAGCTTTACAAGGGACAAGTAAAGCTTAGACAAATGAATAAAAATGAATTAAATATATGCTAGCTTTGAAATATTCAGGTCATTAAAAATTTGTGGCAACTCTTGAATTATTCAGAACAATATTTTAAAAAACCAATTTAAGAATTCTCTTCTGTGATATGTTATCCATAAGGATAATGGATTCTTCAAGATTTACCTGTTCTCTTCTCATTGACCTCTTAGTAATTATAATTCAAAGTGTTGGTTGACTTTTCTAGTTACCTGATAGGCTAGGACTGCTGCAGTCTTCTTAGAGAAAGCTCACTGATCTAAGCCTACTTTGGAATTCATGTTTCTTCTGTGAATGTAGATTGTTCTCATCCATGCCAAACAAGTTCAACCTCCAAGCCATGGCACGATCTTTCAGCATAACATGACTTCCACTCAGTTTTCCACCAAATTATTTACCTCTGTCATTTCAAACTCTGCTCTACCTTCTCCAAAGCTGTTTCCTGATTAATCCTAGATGAGACTAATCTCTACTGGAAGGATTTTAGCAGGTGTGTTTTTTTGAAATGCAACTCTTTTGAAATGCTCTGGGTAAAGGGTTTCATGAAGAAAGAATTTAGGAAAACGTTGCCTTTATTGTAGGCCTAGAGCACATTCCATAGAATAGTGGTTCCTAGGCATGTAAATGTATGATCAAATAAGTTAAGTTTCTTACAGCAGAACTTTTAATACATGTTCTAGGAATCGTGTACTCTAGCTGTGATAACTTTATATTGTTTGCTTGTTGTTTTCAGATTATTTAGTAATTTATCCTCCATTTTATTTATTTATTTAGTCTTGCTCTGTCACCCAGGCTGGAGTGCAGTAGTGCAATCTTGGCTCACTGCAACCTCCACTTCCCAGGCTCAAGCAATCCTCCCACCTCAGCCTCCTGAGTAGCCAGAATTACAGGCATGCACCACCATGCTCAGCTAATTAATTTTTTTCTTTTTTATAAAGATGAGGTCTTACTATGTTGCCTAAGCTGGTTTTGAACTACTGGGCTCAAGTGATCCTTCTGTCTCGGCCTCCCAAAGGTGTTGGGATTACAGGCATGAGCCACTGTGCCCAGTGCTCTCCTCCATTTTATGTAAAGTGCTTCAATCTTATTGTCCCATCTATCCAAGCACCAATATTCTTCTGTTCAAAGTAGACTTTTAATTCACATTGACTGAATGTAAAAATGGAAGTTTAATTGTGATAGACCTGGAAGTTACTATCCTATCTGGATTTGCAAAGATTCCTCATATTTTTATAAATAGTACCTAGCAACTCTGTCTTGTACTGGCCCTGTCCATCCCTTCTTATTCTCTTGTCACCACCTTTGTTAAAAATACTGCTAAACATATTCAACTTCAAAGCTCTATCATGGGCCTTTGATTTTAGTTCCTATTGCTGAAGTCTGGCCTTTCCCGGGTGTGCAAGTCACAGCTGGTAATGATGGGGACCAGATGATGCCCTAGAAGCACATTAAAGGTTTTTACCAGGATGTGGTTTGATAGTTTTGCTTGGGTATTTTGTTGTTGTTATTCTTTCCTTTGGAATGTGAGCTGTGGCCAAGAATTATTTCCCTGATTGCATTTTTGCTATCCCTACGCATTTGAAGAGTTGGAAAGTATACAGAAACATAAGGAACATGCTTTTAAACCACTTCTCAAGCTAACTAATAGGCTCTTATAGGGTGACTTTGAGCTGTGACCTTTTGTTTATTGAATAAATATGATTCTATTATGTCCAAAATGCCACACTGACATCTTGGCCTTATCATTTTTGCCAAAACATCATTATTCTAGGTGTTTAGAACCACTTAAGTGCCTATAGATATAATTCTTTGAATATTACAGAAAAGATGTTCACCTTTATGGTGTGTGTTCACATCATGAAGTTATGGGATATGCATGTGCTGATGATGGTTGGTTGAGATGGATTGTAAACAGTATATAGGCTATTACTATTTTTAATGTTTATTGTATTTATTTCATAACATTGTCACATGTCCATTGTAGAGAATTTGAACAACATAAAAAAAGGACAAGAAAAATTAAAAATCATCTATAATCTTACCACCTTAAGGTAACCATGTATATCTCACTCTTCATTTTATGGTTGGAAAAAAAAATAGGATGAGTAAACTGACACTCCAACCATTAGTGTCAGCATCATAACTAGACAGTCTGCCTATTGGTACCATTCACCAGACTCAGAACCTACTGATGATTTTATATTCAGTAATTCTAAATGTTAGAGCTATCCAATCTGAGATGACTTTTTTCCTATATTTATACTCTTTCTCTTTATTGTCTTAATCCATTTCTGCTGCTATAACAAAATGCCTGAGAATAGGTAATTTACAAAGAATGGAAAGTTATTTTCTACAGTTGTGGAGGTTGGGAAGTCCAAGATCCAGGTGCTGT
The DNA here is from genome assembly GCF_030222135.1 of Aotus nancymaae. Classification (NCBI taxonomy): domain Eukaryota; kingdom Metazoa; phylum Chordata; class Mammalia; order Primates; family Aotidae; genus Aotus; species Aotus nancymaae. Next base: position 62,257,826 of record NW_026988442.1, on the reverse strand, counting down.
CACATGGTGTCTGGTGAGGACCCTGTTCCCTGCTTCCAAGATGGTGCCTTGTCGCTGCATCCACTGGCGGTGATGAATGCTGTGCCCTCACATGGTGAAAGGACAAACAGCAAAAGCGCCTAAAGAGCAAAAGGGCTTGTTCTTCCCAGCTCTTTTAAAAGGCACTAAACCAATTATGAGGGCAGAGCCCTCACAACTTAATCACTTCCCAAAGGTGCTACCACTTAATACCACTACAATGGGAATTAAGTTTCAACTCAAATTTTGGAAGGAACATATTCAAACCACAGCAGTTATCTTTACAAGGCTGAGGATTTAGAACTATATTATCTGTTCCAAATATATATTTCTAACCCTGGCCACTCCTTAGAATCTTAACTCCCGTTGTCAACTGCCAAATGGACAAATCCATTTAGATGTCTAAGAGGCATCTCAAACTTAACAAAGCCAAAGCTGAACCCCTGATATTCAACTCTCTCTAGACATTTTTTTTTCCAGGCAGTTTTTCACATCTTAATAAGGAGCATAACATCTACCCAGGTGCTCAGGTCAAAATCTTCACCTCATCTAGCTTATGTGAATCTGGAGAAAGACCTGGGGTAATGCCAGATTTCTCTGGGCAAAGCCATTATTAAAGAAGGTAATTTATAGAGGTCAGTTCTTCCCCTGCTAGAAGCAAATGGAATCCTGTCAACTCCCATGCTGGGGGTAGGCATGACTTTGGCAGAACAAATGTTTTCCATATTGGGGAAAAAAAAAAAACGCTTATGGATGACCCAGTAATATGTAGCAGACTTCACCAACTGCTGATTTTGGCAGCAAAAATCAACCCCAAGGGCTGAAATTTTCAAGCAGTGGCCTTCTGAGTAGTTGCCAATAAAGTGTATTCAGCAGGCTGACTGAAGATCAGAGTTCCCAGTGAGCCAAGAAACTGAGAGAACGTGGGTCAGAAGAGATCACAACCCAGAACAGTAGGTTGTCTTTTAGGGGAGATATGTTAATCCACTTCCTCTCTTCTCCTACAGGGCACCTGATGGAATAAGCTGTTGTTGAGAGGGAGTATTGAGAAATAAGTGAAAAGAAAAAAGGGATGGAGGAAGACTCTTCATGGATTCAGTGATGTTGGGGAGGGGCACTTTGTATTTATGCAGATGGTCCCACATGTTGTAGGACATTGAGCATCTCTGGTCAGGAAGGCCAGAAATGCCCACCAGTCACTGTGTTCTGCATATTTCTATGGAAATGGAGCAGTTCCAACTTTTCTGTAGTCTCTTGAGAGCATCTATTAGGAAGGAAAGAACTCTTAAGGAGTTGAAGGAAAGGAGTGTGTGTGTGTGTGTGTGTGTGTGTGCATGTGCATGTGTGTGTGTGTGCGCACGTGCATGCGTGCGTGCATATGTGTAATAGAAGAAAGCTCTTTTACCTCCTGAGTTGAGTTAGGGAAACATGGTGACTCACTGGCTCAAGGGTAGCTCGTTTCAGGATCCTCAAAGATTCCTCAGACAGGACAGAGTACCCATCACCAGGGTCCTGTGGGAGAAATCTTCCATCCTGAACTGAACCGATAAGGCATTCTGGGATTTGTTTTGTCACATGGATCCAAAATCCTGTTGGAGTAGTATTCTATTACAAACCCTTAAATAACCAGAGTGTGTGACACACTGGAGCATCTGTGATGTCATTTTCTCTATCATGCATTCTAGGGGCCTGAGTAATACTACTTAAAAAACATATGTTCCATCTCCTTGCGGCTTGGGGCCAGGAATAGCTCTGGTGATCACATCCATATAGAAAGAAGGGCATAAAAAATAATCTCAGATGATTTAAACTCAAATCTGCCATAAATATTAATTTCATAAATTTTATAAATACACTAATATACAGCATGCTCTTAGGCTATTTAGTTCACATCTCTTTTTTTTTTGAGACGGAGTTTCGCTCTTGTTACCCAGGCTGGAGTGCAATGGCGCAATCTCGGCTCACTGCTACCTCCGCCTCCTGGGTTCAGGCAATTCTCCTGCCTCAGCCTCCCGAGTAGCTGGGATTACAGGCACACACCATCATGCCCAGCTAATTTTTTGTACTTTTAGTAGAGACGGGGTTTCACCATGTTGACCAGGATGGTCTCGATCTCTTGACCTCGTGATCCACCCGCCTCGGCCTCCCAAAGTGCTGGGATTACAGGCGTGAGCCACCGCGCCTGGCCTAGTTCACATCTCTTAACCTCACTTTTCCTATCTGTAAAAGGATAATAACACTTACTTTACAATGTTATAGGAAAGAATGGATAAAATAATTATGTGAAGTATCTGACCCAAATTTCATGGCTCAATAAATGTTAATTCCCCATCTAGCCAGACAGCCCAGATAATTAATTACCTGAAGTAAGGAAAATACTTTTGACTAAATTACCTTATATAGTTATATAAAAGTCTGTCTTTTTCAGGTGCTTTGCAGTTTCCTCTTGTCCGTCTTATGCTTTTGCACAACTGACACTAGGCAACTTACAAGAATGCATCTATACATTACCCTGAAGTTTAAACTGGAACATTAAACCTATGAGGATGTCAGCAGGGAAACGGATTCTGTAATTTTTCTAGAGTTAAAGAGAGGGTATGATATACCTTTCAATCTGGGCGTCAAGTGACAGTTTTGTTGTAACAAATTGGTGGAAACAAAGAGGGAAAAAAATCCACTTGGAACTGATCTATGCTGCAGGCAGCACTGGCATTTATCCTACTCATGGCATGACTAAGCATTTGTTTGCTGTCACGTAACATAACCTTGCTGCCAAATACTTTTAAATATCTGCAAAACACTCAAATAATTGGTGAGATTTCTTAAGAGGCATTCAATAGTTACAGAAGTCAGGAATGTCAGTCATGATATAAACATTAAGATCATAAACATGAAGCTGGGATATGTGTAGTCAGACATCAAAATGGAACAGGCTGTTAATGGTGCTTCCTTTCACTGTTGCTCTTTCTTTAAAACATCCTTTCTTATTTAGACAGGTTCATATTTTTCCCCCTAACCTACATCTCTTCTGTTTCTTTCAAATTTCTCTGTAATACAGTCCTTATACTTCCCCCTCCCCAAAATGTCCCTTGAACATCATGAATATCCCAGTTATCTTTTATCACAGGATGGATATACGAAGCTGTCTTTATATGTTTATATACAGCATGAAGCTAAGCAAAACAATTACAAGAATTGCTGAAGCAAAAAAATAAATAAATAAATAAAAGGGTTAAAGTCCCAATGTTCTCATTTACTAATTAACCCAGATAAAGGAATACTTTCCAAAACTGCATTCATTTCATGTAAGAGTGCCAAAATTAGTGAACTATTCAAGCTCTGCTGGAGTCTCAAAAATGTGGTACCTAGTTCTTACAGGAAATACTATTATTTTTTCAATAGAAACAAACTCTGGGAAATGAGCCAGTGGCTTCTACTTCTCTTCCAATATCTTCTGTCTTGGCCCTGAGGTTAAATATACTCATCACAGACACAGGCACAGACATAAGTGACCTCACAGGGGATGAAAAAGAAATTAGAAACAGCAAGAGAGGCAAAAAAATAAACAGCGGGTCATTGCTGACATTTGTGTTATATTTGAGCAAAGTAATAATAGCTTAGCATTAATTGGGCACTTACTGTATATGTGTGAGCCCCAGTGATACGTGCTTTACAGGCATTATTTATCTATTCCTCACACAGCTCTAAATGGTAGCTAATGATAATCACAGCAATCATTCATGTAACATTTATTATGTGTTAAGTACAGTTCTAAGCACTTCGTAAATGTTAACCCATTTAATCTTTGTAACAATCATATGACATAAGTACTACCAGTATTCATGTTTTGCATGGGAGGAAATTGAGGCACAGGGAATATTAGTAATTTGCTCAACATCACACTTAATAAGTTAGAGGAGCTATGATGTGACCCCCGGGGCTGGTACCAAATATTAGTAACCACCACTAAGCTATAGGTTATTTCTCCTGGGTTAAAGGATGGGTTAAAGCATTTTATGTGCACAGTGTTTGCAGACTTTATACCCAAAGTTTTTGTCTTCTGAGTAGCTAAGATTAGGACTGCTGAAGAGAGAAGAGAGACCAGGTTGATCCAGCTAGGGAGGGAGTGGGGGTTGGTGTGTGGGGATGGGTGAGAATGTGCCCTGTGAAGGCAAAAAACAAGGAAGGTGAGAGAAAACCAGGAAACATGCTAGTGAGGACCCACTCCTGCCAATTTTAATGAGATGCACTTTATGACCTGGCTGACAATGTCTTTACCTTTGAACCTACAGAGATTCATTCCCAGTCCCTTGGTGGCAACAACCATGACCAAATAGCTATCATCTTTTATGAAGAGTATATTCCTATCTGCCATTTTGTCCTTCTATTATCCTGTCCCCCACCTAACAGCCAGTAGGAAGCCTTTAAAAAATGTAAATCGGATTATGAGGCTCCCTGCTAGAAATCATCCAAATCCTTCCTTCCCTCTTAGAATAAAATGCAGACTCCTTACCCTGGTGTTCCCAGCCCTAGGTGACCTGCCTTTGCCTAACTAGGTGGAAAACTAAGACTCGAAAAGAACATTCTGCATGGGATATACATTACTTGTCTGAAATCGTTTTCCTTAATATAATATTTTGTGCTATCAAACATGATTGGGAAATTTACATTCATAGGCCTAATATTTTTCAAATATATCATTTGTCTTCAGCAAAGATATAGAAGGTGGAAGAACCTCAGAAACTGGGTTCTACAAAGAAACCATAAGTGAAATTCGTAAGAGAGAGTTCGTTTTCAACACCTACCACATTTTGAAAGCTCTGACCCTAGATAACAATATCAAACATAAACATTCTTGTGCCCCTTTGCCTTTCTTCTATTTTGCTTCTCCATCCCTAAATATCAGAAGCCAGTCAGCAAAATATGTAGGAAAGAGGAGAATCTTGACTACTAAAACTTTAAAACTAAGAGCAATATTGACTCCAAAGAATCAAAGAGGGAAGGCAAGGCCTGGAATAAGGGAGGCATGTGTGCCAAACTTTGGGGATATTCCACTCACAAAGTGGAACTACCTAATTGTGTAAATGCTATTTATATAAAAGTACTATCAAAATAAATATAAAGTTTTAGTATGTATGTAGCATTCTTATTTCGTCATCAAAAATATGGAATACCTTTTGATCACTGTGAAGGTCTTGCCATCTGTTTATTTCTTGACCACAACAGAAACATGATTTTTCTTTTTTGTCTGGAGAATATTCTTGTTAATATTGGGTTAGAAAATAGTTCAAACTATTTAGAAAACTATAGAGAAGCATGGACACCAAATCAATCAAATGGCTGAGTCATTCGCCAAAATCCTTAAATCTTTTTGAATGCTTTTGGCTAGCATCCCAATTAGCAGTATGATAACTCATAGCATCAATTCTCTTTCTGCTACACCAAGTACTCCAAGGACTGCATTTCATAGAAGCTTCCTTTGGCTCTTTCCTATAACACTTTGAATTCTCAACATTGATTTCTGGCTGAAGGGTTTCCTTGCGATACCATGCTAACCCCATCCTGTAGAAACATCGAGTTACTTGAGGACAGTAGATGATCTATTCTAGTCCTGATCTATTCTAATCCTGATCAAATCATTTGCTGCTTCTGTGATTATTCAGGATCTTGGTCTGGGTGCAATCAGGTGGAGAATCATTAGAATATTGACAGATTAGTCTCATCAGTTACCTGCTGTGATCGCCAACTTTCTGTATATTTATAAGAAAATAGGTAGCCTGCTGATTGCCATTAAATTACATGAGGATATATTTGTCTTTTGAGACTCCAGGGCATCTAAATGTAAAATCAAAATTCAGTAAAGAAGGCGAAGAGGCGTTCCAGCAAGCATTTCTCAAGAGGTAGAAGTATAAAACTTGCATAGCGAGGAAGATAAGTACATTTTGTGTTTAATCATTTTCAGTTGGAAACACAGTTTAATTTAACAGCTATCTATTGAGTACTTACTATGGACAAAGTACTGTGTTTGGCTCTGGAAAAAAAGAAAGGAAAGTGAGGACCCCTGATCTCAAGAGTCAGTTACCAAAACCAACATATAAGTAAACGTAATCCAAGAAAGTCTATAACGTGTAATGCAAAAAGCCACAGAACTTTCAACTGGAAAAAAGACCACATTATAAGGCAATACGGAAAGTCTTCATAGAGAGCGGAGAATGCATGTTTGTGTAGGTTTTTATTTTATTTTATTTTATCTTTTGGAACAGAATCTCATTCTGTTATCCAGGCTGGAGTGCAGTGGCGCGATCTTGCTCACTACAACTTCCACCTCTTAGGTTCAAGCAATTCTTCTGTCTCTGCCTCCGAGTAGCTGGGATTACAGGTACCATCACCATGCCCAGCTAATTGTTGTAGTTTTAGTGGAGATGGGGTTTCATCATATTGGCCAGGCTGGTCTTGAACTCCTGACCCTGGGTGATCCACCCACCTCAGGTGATCCACCCACCTCAGCCTCCCAGAGTGCTGGGATTACAGGCATGAGCCACCGTTCCTGGCCTCAGTAGGCTTTTTAAAAGATGAAAAGGAAAAGAGAGAATTGCAACTAAAAATAAGTGTAACAGCAAAGGCATGGAAAAGTGGGTGTAGGAGATGCTGAAGGTTTGCCTACCATATTCTATGGACACCTACCTGTTGCTTCTTGCTGCAAGCTTGGCAACTCTACCAGAGAGCCTTTTCTGGCTATGGAGGCATGCTCAATGGGCATGCAGGGTGAGATTGTAGGGATCAGGGAGTTGATGCCCCTGCATGCAGTCCCAATCAGTGACAAACAGTGGCTTCCTTGTTCCTCAGGTGAGATAGTAACTCCAAGGTATACTTTATTCCAGTGTCCTGAAGGTACTCAGTAGGGCTGCACCTCAGTTACCAAGACTGACTAATATTTATTAACTTTATGTTGGTTATCTTTCCTTTGCTGTCTCATTTCTCTGTGATGCTTCCTGGGATCACTTCTCAAATAAGCTACTTGCCCTCAAATACAATCTATGACAATGAAGAAGCACAAGCCATGTTAAATAATCAGCAAACTGCCCAGCTTGTTTAAAGAGGGGTGGGTCTATAGGACAAAATAATAGCAGAGGCAGCAAAGTTTTTGGCATTTTATTCTATGCCTCTATGCCTGGAATTGTGTAAAGCACTTGCACATATTCTGTCATTTAATAATCAGGAAACCCCTATGAGTTAGATGCAACTGTAAATCAGTGGTACAGAAAGGTTAACTAAGGGCTGGGTGCAGTGGCTCACGCCTGTAATCCCAGTACTTTGGGAGACCGAGAGGGGCGGATCATAAGGTCAAGAGATCTAGACCATCCTGACCAACATGGTGAAACCCCGTCTCTACTAAAAATAAAAAAAATTAGCTGGGTGTGATGGCATGTACCTGTAGTCCAAGCTATTCAGGATTCTGAGGCAGGAGAATTGCTTGAACCCAGGAGGTGGAGGTTGCAATGAGCCGAGATCATGCCACTACCCTCCAGCTTGGCAACAGAGCAAGACTCCATCTCAGAAAAAAAAAGAAAAAGAAAAAGAAAAAAAAGGTAACTAGGTTGCTCATGTTGCTCAGGATCACACATCTGTCAGGTAGGGAAACCAGAATCCAACTCCAATCTCTGAGATGCAGAAACCTGATTTTGAAATCCAATGTTCTTTCACCTCCCTAAAGTTGTTGAGGTTATTGAATGCCAGGCTAGAAAGTTTCTACTTACCTGGGAGAGCACTGAGTAACCATGGAAGTTCCTGAGACAACTGAGGTACAACAGAGGAGATGCCTCAGGTTGGTTGTTGACACTAACAAGAAATAAGAGAATGTTTACACTGTAAGCAAAGCCTGGTCTGGAAACGTCAGAGGAGATGCTCCTGGTACCTCGATAGCCAATGCATCGTCACTGGTTGGGGAGCTCTAAAATCGAAATTAAGGTTCCAATTCAGTAATCAGACAAACCTTGGTCGGAGTCCTGAACCTATCATTAGATTTTTTTTGTATTTGACTGAGTTGCCTCCATTCTCTGGGCCTCAGGCATGTTATCTGTAGCAATTCATATTTCACAGGGTTGTTGTAAAGATTAGCAGAGCTAACAGGTTTAAATAACTTTGACTTTTGTCTGGCATGTTCAATGTACATTAGCTGGTATCATGAAAGCCTGGAACTATATCTTGGGCACACGTAGGCTGACCCTTTTTTAAGGTCTCACAAAATTTAGCTTCTTCACCAGCTTCCACAAAAAAATTTAAGTATACCAAGCATATGGTTGCTTTACTGATGATTTGTGGGACAAATATACGTGATGAATATGGAGGTGCATTCCTGGTAATGCACATTCTCATAAGACCTGCTTCTCAAACCATTTCTTACTCTGCTGTCAGAGTTTTATAAGACCACAAGATGAGAAAGAGTGTTAGTAGGCCACAGTGGGAATCTACTCTGGCATATGTGGAACAAGACCTGCTTTCCTTCTGCTTTGGAAGGCATTCTAACGGAAGTCCCACTGAGGACCAAGTTCATGGATGCTGCTGCTCCATTTTGGCATGAGCAGGAATATATAAAAGGCAGAAAGGACATGTTCCACTACTAAAAGGCCAGCTCATAGAGTAATCTAGAAATTAAGGGAGCCAGCTGCGTTTGGTTTGGATTTTTACCTATTATAAAATATTCTTCCATAATACCCTTCATATTCATATAGTGCCTTTTTTTTTTTTTTTGCAACCTGGAACATAGTATTTCTTCAAATTATCATCCATATACTAGGCATTTTTCATTGCAGTGAAAAGGTATTTTGCACTTAATCCCAGCCTTGTTGTTGGTCTCATAGGGGAATTCAAAGAAAGGTAAGCCACGTTTTCTTCCCTAAGTGGCTTATAATTTCATCAGGAAGAGGAAAAGAAAGTACTAGCATGTGGTCAATGTAGAGAAAGAACGATGTGGCTGTGGGTGGGAATGATCTAAAGAAGTGGGGAGATGGAACTTGGGCTTGGATATATCAAATGGTTATGGTATAGGTAAATGGAGATGACATTTGTGAAGAAGCAAGCAACATGAACAAAGGTAGAAGGAAGACTAGGAATAATTTGGGTAGATGATAGAATATTTGCCTATTAGAGTGGTAATCATTGAAAATATATTTGGTAAAGAGAAGTGTACTCAGATTGGATAGGGTTTTGGCTTCCAGGAGGTGGCATAATCCTCTGAACCTTTCCAAGCTCCCATCTTCTCATTTATGCTGATGCAACAAGATCGTCACTTGTCTCCTGAATCCAGTTTGCACAGCTCATGACATGCAAAGTGATACTCTTAAAACTGCTGAATTAGCCGTGCCACTTCCCTGCTACAACCCTTTCCCAGCTTCCTTTGGCTGCTGGGAGAAGTTCAAAACGGTTAACATGGCCCGTGAGGCGTTTGGTGCTTGTGATCTGGTTTCTGCTGACCTTTAAACTTCTCACTCTCTGCACACGCCGCATTCCAGCTCTTTGTTCAGTCACGTTGGCTTTGATTCTGTTCCCCAGTGATCCCTCCCACACCTACTGGAAAGCCTTAACTTGTGCTAGAAGGTTCTTCCTTCCAGTTCTCTCCTTCACCTAATTGGTCAGTCTTTATCATGAACCGCAGCTCACAGCTCACATACGACTTGCTAGGGGAAGCTTTCCCTGACTTCCTATATTAAATCCCTTCTTTTATGCTCACAAAACACCTATACATCTGCCTTTTAAGACGGAATCTCAGTTTGTTCTTACATATCTATTTATAGGACTATTTAAATGCTGTCTTCTACTGGACTATACACACCAGGAGGAAAAAAAAATGTGCTTGGTTTGCTCATGGTTTCATGTCCAGCAATAGCACAGTGCCTGACAAAAAAATAGACACTGAACGGAAATCTGTTGGGTTAATAAATGGTGGAATGAATGAATTGGTGAATGAACAATAAGCAATGCTCTCACCAGAGTTTGGCCATATTTGATACCTACTTTCTCATAATGATCGAGTTTGAGAAATACTAGTTGCTTGTTTTAAGAACTTCCTATGTTTTTCTTCAGCCAGTTAGTTTATTTTTAGAACTCTCATACATGAACTGAGAAACCAATTTTATACCAATCCTTATTTATTCCTCTGAGTCCAGGTTGTTTTAAAAATAGAAGTAAACACTCCAATTTTGTTGTTCAGTTTACATTTCAGTTTTTCTTTTCTCTCTTTTATTCTGAATATTGTAAATGCTTAGAAAAAACAAACTTTTGCATTTATATTGCTCTTTTTATCAGCAGATTTCTCAGAGCTTTAAAAGCATTTATTAATATTTATGATAGCATTTCGACCTACAAAAATTATCCACATTAAAGCTCCTTGAAGACACAGATGCTGCAACAGTTTTACAATTTGCAGCAAAAATTTCAAATACAAATTGGAGGTTTTGATTAAACCCAATAAAGTGACTAACGGTGAATTCCTACAGGAAGAACCCATCGTTCTAAACTCAACAACAGCGTCTATTCAAAGTGTAGGTGAATTTAGAAAGCTGCTGTTTCAAAACTCAAGGATTTGAAATACTTGCAAAAGAACAGGATAACATTTGCTCAGCTATTTCTAACTTCTTGAAATATGTAATTGAATCTTTAGCACTACATTTTTTTCTTCAAGCACAAGATTTTACTATACCCTGCAAATTTTGATATACTATATTTTAGTTATGTTTACTTCAAAAATATTTTCTAATTTCTACTTTAGTTTTTTTCTTTGACCCATGGGTTCTTTAGAAATGTGCTGCTTAGTTTTCAAATATTTGGCTATTTTCCAATTACCAGTTTCACTGATTTCAGCTTTAATTCCTCTTTGGTAAGAGAACATTTTTATCTGGTTTCTTAAGACTAGCAGTATGGATTATATGCACAAATTTCCAGTTTTGTGAATGTTTAATGTACGCAAACTGCATATTTTCAAATGTGTGTACTGTTTTATAGATATGTGTAAATTAGATTGAAATTGTTAATCGTGTCCTTCAAATATACTTTTTTTGATTTATTATAGTCTTTTTTAAATCAGTTACTGAGTATTTATCAACAATTACTAAAGTCTAGAATTATATTGTGGCTATGTCAAATTTTCCTGTAAATTTAATCCATTTTTACGTAATACATTTTGATGTTGTGCTATTAGTGCATATATATTAAGAATTATAAACTTCTTCAAGGAGAACTACAAACCACTGCCCAAAGAAATAAGAGAGGACATAAACAAATGGAAAAACATTTCATGCTCATGGATAGGAAGAATCAATGTTGTGAAGATGGTCATACTGCCCAAAGTAATTTATAGATTCAATGCTATCCCCATCAAACTACCATTTACTTTCTTCACAGAATTAGAAAAAAACTACTTTAAATTTCATAGAAAAGCAAAAAAGAGCCTGTATAGCCAAGACAATCCTAAGCAAAAAGAAGAAAGCTGGAGGCATCACACTACCTGACTTTAAACTATATTACATGGCTACAGTAACCAAAAGAGCATGGTACTGGTACCAAAACAGATATATGGACCAATGGAACAGAACAGAGGCCTCATAAATAATGCCACACATCTACAACCATCCAATCTTTGACAAACCTGACAAAAACAAGCAATGGGGAAAGGATTACCTATTTAATAAGTGGTGGAAAAACTGGCTAGCCATATGCAGAAAACTGAAACTGCACCCCTTCCTTATACCTTATACAAAAATTAATTCAAGATGGATTAAAGGCTGAAATGTAAGACCTAAAACCGTAAATACCATAGAAGAAAACCTAGGCAATACTATTCAGGACATAGGCATGGGCAAAGAGTTCATGACTAAAACACCAAAAGCAATGGCAACAAAAGCCAAAATTGACAAATGGGATCTAATTAAACTAAAGAGCTTCTGCACAGCAAAAGAAACTTATTAAAGTGAACAAGTAGCTTACAGAATGGGAGAAAAGTTTTGTGATCTATCCATCTAACAAAGGTGTAATATCCAGAATCTACAAGGAACTTAAACAAATTTACAATAAAAAAAAACCCCATCAAAAAGTGGGCAAAGGATATGAACAGACACTTCCAAAAGAGACATTTATGTGGCCAAAAAAATATGAAAGATAGCTCATCATAACTGGTCATTAGAGAAATGTAAATTAAAACCACAATGAGATACTATTTCAGGCCAGTTAGAATGGCAATTATTAAAAAATCAGGAGACAACAGATACTGGAGAAAATATGGAGAAATAGGAAAACTTTTACACCATTGGTGGAAGTGTAAATTAGTTCAACCATTGTGGAAAACAGTGTGGTGATTCCTAAAGGATCTAGAACCAGAAATATCATTTGACCCAGCAATCCCATTACTGCATATTTACCTAAATAATTATAAATCATTCTGGGCTGGGCATGGTGGCTCACGCTTGTAATCCAAGCACTTTGGAGGCCAAGGCAGGCGGATTACCTGAGGTTGGGAGTTCAAGACCAGCCTGACCAACATGGTGAAACCCCGTCTTAAAAAAATAATAGTAATTATTATTGTTATTATTATAAATCATTCTATAAAGACACATGCACACATATGTTTTTTGCAGCACTGTACAATAGCAAAGACTTGGAACGAACCCAAATACCATCAATGATAGACTGGATAAATAAAATGTGGCACAAATATACCATGGCATACTATGCAGCCATAAAAAAGGAATGAGTTCATGTCCTTTGCAGGGACATGGATAAAGCTGGAAACCATCATTGTCAGCAAACTGACATAAGAACAGAAACCCAAACACTGCATGTTCTCACTCATAAGTGGGTGTTGAACAATGAAAACACATGAACACAGAGAGGGGAACATCACACTCTGGGGCCTGTTGGGGAGTGGAGGGCTAGGGGAGGGATAGCATTGGGAGAAATACCTAATGTAGATGACAGGGTGATAGATGTAGCAAACAATCATGGCATGTGTATACCTACGTAAAAAATCTGCAGGTTCTGCACACGTACCCCAGAATTTATAATGATAAAAAAGAATTATTAACAAATATTCTATGCCATATCATAACTTTGATGTATAAACTGCAAATGTTTCATTCCATTTTTCCAATTATTTAATAAAAATATTTTTATGGCAATAAATAAATAAATAAATAATTTTGCTATTGATATCGTGTGTAAAAACTCCCTGCTAAAGGTCATAAAGATTTTCTCCTCTGTTATATTCTTAAAATTTTGTAGTTTTACAATTTCAATTTAAATCTATAATCCATTTTGAGTATTTTTGTATAAAGCTGTCATTTAGGTTAAGATTCATGTTTTTGCCAATGGATATCCATTGTTTCTTCAAATACCTTTTAGTCACACCCTCTTTCTTCTCCACTCTTGGTACTCTTATAATACATATATTTGATATTTCTTATGGTTCCATAGGTTTCTGGGTATATGATATTTTGTTTTTTGTTTTTTTTAAGGTCCATTTCTTTCTGTCCTTCAGATTGCACAATTTCTATTTTTTTAATATTAAGTTCATTGATTCTTTCCAGTGTCCTCTCCATTCTGCTATTGAGCCTATCCAGCGAGGTTATTATTACTATTTTTTAATTTGGTCATTGGTTCTTCATGTCTTCTATCTTTTTTTTTTTTTTTTTTGGCAAAGGAAATACTTTTTCATCTCTTTCAAGCATGCTTTTAAATTACTTAGTAAAACATTTTTATAATGGCGGCTGTAAAATCCTTGTCAGAGAATTACAGCATCTGTGCCATCTTGGCATTGGAATCATGAACTATCTTTTCTTATTTAAGTTGCAATTTTTCTGGTTCTTGTTATGACATCGAAGTGATGTTTTTATTGTACATATATTATTTGGGTATTTTGTTATGTGACCATGGATCTTAGTTAAATCTTGTTTTAGCTGGCCTCCTCTAAAGAAAGGTGTTACATCATTACTGACAAATGGTAGTAGAGTCCAGGTTTCCTTCTCAACCTCATTTAACACCTTAGTTGGGGAAGGATTCCTCACTATTGTTAGTCAGAGTTGGAAGTTCTGGCTCTCCATTAAGTCTTCACTGATACCATGCTGCCTGGGAAGGGCAGAAGTGCTTTATTATTGGTTCTTATTGCCTTCCACTGACACTTGTGGATTGAGGGTATGGGGAGGTTATTTTTATCATACCTGGGGGATTATGAAATTTCTGATTCTCTATTAGGACTTCTCTGATACCAGTTTGGAGGGTACTTCATTATGGATGAGTGAAGTGGAATTACAGAGTCACCCTTCACCCCACTGTGGTCTCTGCTGATGCTGCAACTGGAGAATGGCTTTTAACTTGGGATGGAAATAAAAGTTTCTGCTCACCACTTGGCCTTCTTGGGCACCACTCTGGTGGGGATTGGAGGAACACATCTAGTGTTGTGTGCAGGTGAAAGTATAGGCTTACAAATTAGTCTGTATTTGTGGGAATGGGTTAAGATTCAGGTTTTCCTGTTGTGTTTGGTTTGAGTAGAGTGTTTACTGTCTAAAAATTTTCTGTATTGTTCAGCTGCTCCTGTCCTGGTCATTTGGCTATAGAAGCAAGCTTTTCTTGAGACTGTTGCTCACGTCTGTTGGTGTGCTAGGTTGCTTTGCAGATTATTCATTTTATTTATCCTCCAAAACTAGTTATCACCTTAGATCTTGAATATTTGAACATAGATTTCTAAAAATTGAAAATAAAAAAGGTTTATACCAATGTTGTTATGGAAAACTAAAGAAAACGTTTTCAAAATGTTGTGAACTATCTTAGCTATCTGAAAGCCAAAACTTTACTAGGATCAAATCCTTATATTTTATGTTCAAAATGAATACAGTCTTTTTATTTTAAATCCATGAGTCATTAGGATTCTTTCAAGTCTTTGTTTTCTTACCCCTATTCTATTATTTTGGCATATAATATTATATAAACTGTTATAGAAACTTTATTGATATACATCAGAAATAATGAAAGAAATAAGGCAACCTTATAATAAAATCCTTTTTGGATTCAGTACTTAAAGCCAAATAAATTTTTTTTTTCATTTAGTATTTACAACAGAGCTTTAGCATCCTATGAGTGATAATGGAGAACATATGGAGGGTAGAAAGATATGGCATATCACCTCACACCATGTTCATAAGAACCTTTTCAGCAAAATATTCTCAAATATGAATTGCATGCTTTTCAGGTATTTGTTTGTTTTTGATTTTCAGGTAGTAAAGGTTCTGCAATAGGTATTTAATCTAGCACTTAAAAATATTAGTCATAAAGGATTTATTCAAACAACAGACAGTTCATAATTACTTTAGAGATTATTCTCTGAGGTAGGAGAAAAACAGCAATCGCAGCTATTTAGTGCCCTTCCTCATATCCTAAGTTTCTCCTAAAGTTATTCCCATATAGGGTCAGTCATAGTTGGCTGAAAAGTGAATCACCTTATGTTGTTAAATCTTTACAGATTAGTGATTAGTGATGATGACTTTGGAATCAGGTAAAACTTGTTTTGATTCTGAATTCTACCACTTACTAGATGCTTGGCTTCAACAACTTATTTAGTCTGTCAAAACCCGTTTGTTTTTTTCATCTAAAATGAGGCTTACCATATTTAATTAGATGTTACAGTAATTAAATTAAAACATGAAAAGTGTTACATTTAGCATACTATGTGATACTTTTTATTTTTTATTTATTATAGCAGAAAAATGACTGTCTTGCTTAGACTGTATCTTTCTTTGGGATCTCCTAAATATCAGGTAAAAGAAAATAGCCCCTACAGATTGGTTTCTGAGGATTTTCATTGACATTGAACCCACTTTCTTGGAGACTCACATGTTAGTACCATGCCTGGCACTTTGAGTCAAGGTAGCCCATGATTCTGCAAATGTAGGCAAATTAAGACATATGACAGGGAAGAGAGACACCTGTTGATGGCCGGTCAAAGCCTGTTCACTTGTTAAATGACAGTACAGTATAGTGTGGTACTTAAAAATGTATAAACTAAGGAGAGACTACCTAAATTTGTGTTTAGGTATACCTACTACTAGCTGTACAAATGCAAATAAGTTCACCTCACTCTCAATATCCCAGTTTCTACATATGTAAAATGGTACTAGTAGCAGAACCTATCTCTTATGGTTGTTTGTACATATTAGAAAAAAATAGTAGATATTAAGTTGGTAGAACATTATTACTTACTATTGAACTCTGACTACACAGAAGTTAGTGTTACAACAAAGTCTATACTGTTCTAGACTTACCAGATAATTTACTTAAGTTTTATCTTTGTGGGAAAAAGAATGAAATAACAAAATTTTGTACAGCCTTTAGATTTTGTGCCACGTGAAGATAATTCTGGCGTGCTTGCTCCTTTGTTGTAGTTTCATTGGCGAACAGGAGAAACTTGCCTTTTAATGTCCAAATTGAAAAAGAAAAATTATACAGTTAAACATCATAATTGTCAACTATTTTGTTTTTATTTGTTTTTGCTAACAAAAGAAACAGATAATTTCGTGGGAGGAGTGTGGCTACAGTGTACGCAGGGTTGACTGTGAATGCATGTGTTTCCGTCTACCCTGTGCTGGATGGGAGGTGGGGCTGGTTTCAGTGCTTCCCAATATTCTTAGCAGTTTGAGCAAAGACATGTCCTAATAGAAGGCTGAGAAACTAATGTGTGTAACATCTAATTATTGCTTAATAATATCTTAAGTAGAAAATGAAGGACAGTCTCTGCCTGAAAACTGTCTCTGGGAGTTCTGCATCTTTTATTCCCTGTTTTAGAAAAAGCTATTTGCCTACCTGGAGCCTGGCAAAGAGAAAGGAGTCTTCTCTTACTTTTGGATAAAAATACTCCACATAAAACAACATCACAGTGGCTTTATACAACCAATATCTGACTATATTTATATTTTTACCTATACATATTGGTATAGACATAGGCTCTAAAGAGAATATTCAGGTTTTAGGCTTGTTTTTTCCCTCTTGCATGCATTCCATTAAAAATACACCTTGTTGAAGTATGTTTAATTTTCATGCAATTAAATACATCTCTCTTAAATGTGAAGTTGAGTTTTGACAAATGTTTACACTCTGATCACCACCACCATAATCATATATATGACATCTCTATCAGCTCCCCCAAAATTATCTCATGTACTTTTGTAATTAATAGCTACCCTCTCTTCCCAATCAACTATTGATCTGCTTTCTCTCTTAAAGATTCTTTTCTTCCCACAATTTTATGTAAATTCTATTTCTTTTGTAATCTTTTTGTCTGGCTTATTTCACTGAGTATACCAGTTTTAAAATACATCTATGTCATTGCATCTATCAGTGGTTTGCATACTCCCTCCATTTAATTTGTGTATTTATTTGCTGCATATATTCCATTGTGTGGATGTCCTATAATTTGTTTGTCCATTTACTTATTGATGGACTTGGGGGTTGTTTCCAGTATGGGGCTATCATGAGTAAAGCTGACATGAACATTTGTATACAAATCTTTTTGCTATTGCATATTTTTTCTCATTGATGTGTACATACATTCTATATTTATATGAAATACTTCATAGAAATATGAGAGGAGATAGATATACATGCTGTAGTAATGGCTTTCTTGCTTTTGCTATTTTGTTTTATTTTTTCTGTTTCTAAAGATGTGGTGATGTTATTCTTTAGATATCTGGCATGTGACATCATGTAATTTGTTTGGTAGTTACTGTGTTCTCAGTTTCCCAGGACACGTGGGAGTGGCTAAGTATTTTTAATGTGTGTTTCCACTTTTTATTTACATTTCTCTTTTTCCTCTGTGAGATGGTGAGTAATGCCGTGCCTGAGATGGGAGGGGAGTGCTATGTGGATTCACTATTTCCTTGAAGATGAGATTTTAATATTTTTTGCTGGAAGATTTTTTCCTCTTCCTCCGTTTCATCTTCAGACTTTATTCCCTTGACAAGCTATTACTCACTGATCCCCTAGTGTTTCCTTTGCCATTAGCCTCAGCACTGATGCTGCTGGGAGAAGAGCCAAAAAGAAGCAGCTATAACAGAAACAAACATTTTCCACCTTCCCTGCTTTTACCTTAGCCCACGAAATAAGTGTGCTCAGCCTATAGTCCACATGAGATATGGTTTGATTCTAAGAATCATGTTCAATGGGTTCTTTATAGGTCTTGGGATTATGGTGAAATTCCAACCTTTTCTCAAATTTGGACTTTTCCTTTATTCAGTTCCTTTGAGCTTTTACAATCACTTGAATTATTTATTTCCTGAGCTTCTATCACAAATATTACCCTGAAATGCCTTTATACTCAATATCCAAACCTCAAATACAGTGATGTACTTGGAAACTATGCAAACCTTCAATAATACAAACTCTGAGAATAAAGACAGACAGACATGGCAGCATCCAGAACTTCAGCTATGCTTGTGAAAGACTGAAAGCATTCAAAGCAAAAGTGTCTCCCAGCAAGGTAGTAATTACTGAGCTCAACAGCTTATGTTAGGCTATTAAATTAAGGCCAAATAAGATATCTAACCAAGCTGCCTCTTAAAAAGAGTGACTCATAGCCTAATTGATGTGAGAGTCAAATAAATACTATGGAACTCCAGGAGGACGAAATTCCTTTCAATTTAAGTTTCATTTTAATGGAATTCATTGAACCTCCTCAAAATTTTCCATAAATGGTTCAATAAAAAGCCCAAAGTCTTGAAAGAGTTTAAATCATTTTTAAAAAGGGATGGTGAAGCTCTTTCCCCTTTCCTCCCACCACATGAGAGGCGGAATGTAGTGCTGTAAATTCCCCTGTAATTTTAACTATGAGGACCTGGATCTGCAGGAGAATGTCTAGTTAAAGAGTTCAAGCTGGCATAAAGCTGCCCAAAGCATACAAGGAGTTGAGTTTCCAAGCATTCTCATCAGAGGACAGTTGACTGGATGGGGTTTTACTCTGGCACATTAAGCAAATCAGTCCCAGAGTAACAGTCGGTTCAGTCAGCCTTTGATTTTGTCTTCCCTATGTCAGAGTTTTTCCGTTAGTGGTTTCTTTTTAAAAATTTACTCTTCAGGTTTTATTTACCTTATAGATTTTCCTTCCAGATTGCTTACTGTTGTACATAGGCAATTTTGAAGAGTTTCTACCTAAATTTCAGACAATCCTGACTACTTTTTTCACTACGACTGGATCTGGTCAAATTATGTGTAGAGAGGATTAGCAGAGGTCTTGTAGTGAGGTGGCATGACCAGAATATTTGGCATCACAGAGCAGAATTTGAATTTCTTCTCTGCTGCATACTAGAGGCATATTTTCAATTAAATTTTTGGCATTTTGATCTTCTGCTTTCTCCTCTTGAATAAGAGGATAAAAGTAATTTACTTAAAAGAATATTGTGTAATTACAAGAAATAATGTATGCAGAATATGGTATATAGGAGATGGTGACTCACACCTGTAATCCCAGCTGCTCTGGAGGCTGAAGCAGGAGAATCACTTCAGCTCAGGAATTTGAGATCAGCCTGGGCAACACAGCAAGAATCTATATATAGAAAAAACGAAGTTTACTTCTGCCACTATATTTTTAGAGGACTATTTCTAGCCTTCTCCTCCGTGAAAATGGTTGATTTCAGTTTGAATGTGCTCACAGGTATCTGCTAATGGCAAATTCTTCTTGCAAAATGTAATATATCCAATTCATAATTCTCAATTAAAACTACTTGTCAAATAAAGTAATGAGACAGCAAAAGAAAAGATAGGAAAATAATAACACAATACAAAAAGACCTACTTGGTCTCCAATTAACATAGCAATCCTACATAACACTTAAAATAGCTATGCTTAAAGTATTTAAGAAGATTAAAGAACACACTGGGGATTTGGGGAGAGGCCTAGTAACTCTAAAAATTCCAAAAGAAGTTAAAAATTGGAAAACCTAATATTTGAAATTTAGAACTCAATGTATGAGATTAAAAGCAGATTAGATACAGCTGATTTTTTTTTTAAATGTAGTAACTGGAAGTTAGACTAGTGTTAAATATCTAGAATGAAATCCAAAGAAGCAAAAAAAAAAAAAAAAAAGGGAAAATGGAAGACAGGGACTGAGATGTAGAGGATATAGTAAAACATCTTACATGCATGTAACTGGAATCCTAGAAAAAGGGAGAGTAAGGTTAAAGCAACATTTGAAGAAATAATGCCTGAGAATGTTCTAAATTAATTACAGACATGAATCCTTAGTTTCAAGCTATATACATTATATTCCCAGTCATTGTCTGGTTTCCTGAATGGTCATGAAGGGACCAGGTAATACAGTTAACTAGTGATGGAGAGTTAGCTCTGTTCTTTCTTCCATGAAATATTCCTAGGTATGGTTCCTTCTTGCACACCTTAAAAAGAAGTTATATATGCCAGAAAGTAAACTCAGCTACTGAGCAGCTACTATGTTTCTTGGCAGCTTGATGTAATAGTATGGTAACACATTTTATGACATTCTTTGCATGTTTTCTTGTCTCCTTTCCCATTTTCCATACCTATACTACCCTTGGTTTGCACTTCTCAAAGTAATGCCACATTCATCTGTGCCACAGTGTCTGCTGCTTGAGGGTTCAAACAGAGGAACACTATATAAGGAGTAAAAATGGAAAGAAAGCTACATCTAAGTACATCATAGTATAACTTCCAGAAACCAGGAAAAAGAAAAGAGGCAGATTACTGTCAAAAGACTTTCACTCAGAACACACTCCTCACCAGAACCTACGGAAGCCAAAATATAATGGAGTGCCTTTATATTGCTGAAAGAAAATTCATGACATCCTAGACATTCATGCATATTCAAAATCTTTTTATGGACAAAGGTGAAATAAATATATTTCAGTCAAACAAAAGTAAGATAATTTATCAATGACATACACAAAGGAAATATTAACACTAAATAACTAAAGGAAATTTTAAAGCTTATATTTGTGATAGGAGGAATATGATCCCAGATCAAAGTTTAAAAATGATAGATGAAATAAATAACAAAGATGTTGTTCAATAGGAGGACAAATCTAAATGACAATTGTCTGTAAAGCTATCTGAATATTGACTATATGAAATGATGATAATGTCTTGGTGATTTAAAATATATATAAAATTAAAGCAGATTGTTGGGAGGTGGGTAAATGGCAACAGAGTGTTTTACTAACTTTGTTTAGGAACAGGGCAAAAATACCAACTACAATCATATTCTAGTAAGTAGCAGATTATAATCTCTGTTTACTACTAAAATACAGTAAAGGAAGCCTTTTCTTGGTGATGGGGAAGGGAAAGGAGAGTTGAAAAGACCAATCTAGATGAAGGGAAAAAAGGAGAGGAAAATGTTACATTACAAAAACTGGTGGGGAAAAATGGAAAGTATGGTAAATTACAGTAGATTTAGTCTCTATTAGTAATTATACTACAGGCAAATGGGCCCAATTCTATAATTCAGTTATACAGATTATTAGTTGGGTAAAACAAAAGCAACCCTACACACACACACAGACACACACACACACACACACACACACACACATATGCTGTTTGTAAGAAATGCCTAAAAAATATAAGAATATTTAAATTACAAGCCAATTTATTAAAAAATACCAAAAAATGTTAGTCAAGCAAAAACTGGTGTTATTGTCTGATGATGATCAGACTGTATAGACTAAAGCATTTCCAGAGAGAAAGATTGTCATGATACAAGCTGATCAAAGGAACTCACCAAGAAAATGTAGCTATCATACATTTAAAAATATAGCCTCAAATATATAAAACATTGACAGAATAAAAGGAGAAATAGCCTAACATATAATCATAGTGATGCATTTTCAGATACTGCTCTCAATAATTAACAAATCAAGCAGTTAAAAACTAGATTGTTTAAATAACCCATGGATCAAAGAAAGATTCCAAATGGAAATTATGAATATTTTGAATCAAGTGACAGTGAAATAACTCATCTAAATAGTAAGAGATTGCAGATAAGGAATATTTAAAAAGAAATTTAAGCATTAAATGAATGTATTTAAAAAGAAAAGACTGAAAATCAACAAACTAAGCATATATTGCTAAAAGTTAGAAAATAAGGAAATAAGAAAATGAGAAAAAAGACAGTAATTAAGGGCAGAAATTAGTTCAGAAGCAAATATTCATTAGAGAAAATTTACAAAGATAAATTTTATAATATATACTATATATAAAAATAAAATCTTATCATTAAAAAGATTAATAAAATTGATAACAGTGATAAAAATCATGTTAGGAAAAGGTGAGGGAAGAAAGAAAGGTATAAAAATTCTAGAAAAAATATTAAACACAAATAACCAATATCAGGAATGAAAACTGGACATTGCTGTATATCCTGTATATACTAAAAATGCAATAAGAAACTGTCAAGAACAACTAGATTTGGCTCCATATTAAAATATAGAGGTGATGTACAAAGAAAATCATAATTTACCAAAATTGACAGGGCAGAAAGAGAAAATATGTGTAAATCCTAGAACTATTAAGTACCTTGAATCTCTAATTAAAAACTGAAAGCTTTACACATGTAAAATGCTAGGCCAAGAATGTTTCACCACTTACTTTATTAAAAATGTAAAACAAAGATGTAAAAAGACTTGAACAAACATGTCTAAGAATAATAAAAAAGAAAGATTTCACAACCTGTTTTATGAAGGTATCTTAACTTTGACACTGAAATCTGACAATAATGAAAGGAAGAAAAAATACAGCACAATCTCACTTCTGGATGTAGATGAAAAACATCCTAAACAAAACATTAGTAAAAAGTGTCTAGCAACTATGAGAACAGATTATCCAACAAGTTGAGTACTTTACCTTTTGAAGAGTAGCCAATATAAACTACCACATTAACAGAGTAGAAAAATGGTTACCATAAAATGTGCAAAAAGATTTCTGATAAAATAAATCATTTATTCATGATAAAGATCTGGCAAATTGAGATCAGAAGAACTCATTTTTAATCTGGTAAATAGGGTCTGAATAAAACCTATTGCAAATATAGCACTTAATGATGTAGTTAAAAGCTTTCCCTTTGTTATCAGAAATTGGGCAAAGATGGCCACTATCACCCTTACTATTCAACCATATATGGGCGATCTTACACAATAAATAAATTAACAAAAATAAGAAAATGCATAAGGATTGGAAAATTAGAACTAAAACTACTATTATTCTCAGATGACATGATTTTCATATAAAAATATTCTTAAAATGACAAGTTACTAGAATTAAGTGAGTTTAGCTACTTACTGAATATTTGTTAAATATAAAAATGTAGTTATATTTCTTTTTTGGAATAAATGAATAAATTTTGTTTTTAAAATATTTTTTAACTTTTTTTTTACTTTTTATTTAACATTTTTAACTTATTTTAGGTTCAGTGGTACATGTGTATGTTCGTTATATAGGTAAATTCATGTCATGGGGTTTGTTGTACAGATTATTTCATCACCCAGGTACTAAGCCTAGTACCCAATAGTTATTTTTTCTGATCTTCTCCCTTCTCCCATCCCCAACCCTCAAGTAGACCCTAGCGTGTGTTGCTCCCCTCTGTGTGTCCTTGTGTTCTCATCATGTAGCCCCCACTTATATATAAGTGAGAATATATGGTATTTGGTTTTCTGTTCCTGAATTAGTTTGCTAAGGATAATGGCCTCCAGCTCCGTCCATGTTTCCACAGAGGACATGATCTCATTATTTTTTATGGCTGCAAAGTATTCCACGGTGTGTATGTACCCCATTTTCTTTATCCAATCTGCCATTGACTGGCATTTAGATTGATTTCATGTCTTTGTTGTTTTGAATAGTGCTGCAGTCAACATACATGTACATTTATCTTTATGGTAGAATGGTTTATATTCAGATCTTATTTAAAGATGAGTTCTTCTTTAAATATTTTAAAGATGTATTTAAAGAACTCATTATTATAGATGAATTCTTCTGATCTCAATTTGCCAAATCTTTATCATGAATGAATGATTTATTTTATCAGGAATCTTTTTGCACATTTTATGGTAGTGTTATTTTTCTTCTTTACTATGTTAATGTGGTAGTTTATACTGGCTACTTTTCAACTTGTTGGATTATCTGTTTCCATAGTTGATAGATATTGTTTACTAATGTTTTGTTTAGGATGTCTTCATCTCCATTCAGAAGTGAAATTGTGTTGTAATTTTTCTTTCTTTCATTATTGACAGATTTTAGTGTGGGATTTTAATGGGATTGCTGGGTTGAATGGTAGTTCTGTTTTTAGCTCTTTGAGGAATCACTACAGTGCTTTCCACAATGGTTGAACTAATTTTTACTCCCATCAATAGTGTATAAGCGTTCCTTTTCTCCACAAGCTTATCAGCATGTTATTTTTTGACTTTTTAATAATAGGCTTTCTGACTAGTGTGAGATGGTATCTCATTGTGGTTTTGATTTGTATTTCTCTAATGATCAGAGATATTGAACTTTCTTCCATATGCTTGTTGGCCGCATGTATGTCTTCTATTGGAAAGTGTTTTTATGGTCTTTGCCCACTTTTTAACGGGGTTGTTTGTTTTTTCATTGTAGATTTGTTTAAGTTCCTTTCAGATGCTGGATATTAGACCTTTGTCAGATGCATAGTTTGCAAAATTTTTCTCCCATTCTGTAGGTTGATTGTTTACCCTGTTGATAGTTTCCTTTGCTGTGCAGAAGCTCTTTAGTTTAATTAGATCCCATTTGTCAATTTTTGCCTTTGTTGCTATTGCTTTCGGCATCTTTGTCATGAGCTCTTTGCCAGTTCCTATGTTCAGAATAGTGTAATTTAGGTTGTATTTTTTTCACAATGAAATTTAAAATACAGTTTATCTAGAAATAAATTAAGTTGATGTGCAAGATAGCTTCAAAGACAACTATAAAACATTATTTATGGAAATTAAAGAAGACCTAAATAAATAAATTGATATACCATTGTAAAGAGTTGATATTGTAAAGATGCCATGTCTTCTCAAAATGGTATATAGTTTCTATGTACTCCCCTAAAATACCTCAAGAATTTTTATGTGTTTGTATGTATGTTGTATGCCACTCAACATGCTAATTCTAAAATATAATCGGAAACATACAGAATTAAAATTAGCTGACACACTTATATAGTGAAAAACAAGAAAGAAGGACATTCTTGTGAAGATATAAAGAATTAGTATACAGTTTCAGAGATTAGGCTAATGTGGTATTTAATTAAGTACTGATAAATAGACTAGTAGAATAAAATAGAGGGCTCAGAAACAGACTGAAACACAAATGGACACTTAATTCATGACAAATTCGCTAGTGCAGAGCAGTACAGAATTTCTTTTCTATAAATGGTGTTGAGAAAATTGAATATCAACATAGAAAATATAAATTTCATGTTTACCATATACCATACAACATATATAAACATTAATTTCAGAAAGATAGTAAACTTACTTGTATAAAACAAATTATGCTTCCAAAAGATAATAGGAGAAAGTGTTTTATTCTCTTCACTAGATAAAGATAACCACAAAGGAAAAATTTATTAATTTATCTATATTTAAATTGCTTACTCATCAAAAAATACAGGAAAAAGTAAGTTCTGAGTGGAGAAAATATATTTCCCACAAGTATATCTGATAAGGGGTTTTTGTATCCTGAGTATATATAGAATGAGTACAAATTGGTAAGCAAAATATAGATAATTTAAAAAGTAGGAAAAACTTGAACAGATATTTCACAAAAGATGTACAAATGGCCAGCAAGGCTAGGAAATGGCCAATATGCTTTGAAAACATAATTTGTCTTAAGAAAAATGTGAATTAATACCAAATGATGAGCCACTTTATATGTTTAGAGTAGATAAAAATCAGAATATCAACAATACCAAATGTTGGCAAGAGTGTAGAGTTACTGAAACTGGTTGCAAGTACGAGTTTAAATTAGTACACCCACTTAGAAAACTGCTGTTTAATATTATCTACTAAGAATAGATAATACATACATACCATGAACCATAAACTTTATTGTCAGGTTATTATACAAAAGAAAGAAACACCAAGAGTTGTATACAGGAGGGTTTATAATAATGTTACTTTAAAATTCCCCAAACTAGAAATAACTCAAATATCAATCAACAGTAGCCTGGATCAATAAACCATTCGTTTAATTTTTTATGGGATATTGACACAAAGAAATAGTATATATCAATACAAATTAAAAACTATAGCTACGTACTGGAGCATGCATGTATTTCATGAACACAATATTTAGAGAAAAATGTCAATTATAGAGAAACATCTACTGTATGATTCTATTTACGTAACACTTAAAAACAGGCAAGACTAAATTATAATGTTAGAATTCAGGATAGTGGTTACCTTTGTAGAGAAGGAAGAAAGAACAATGATTAGAGTTAGGGGCTATGTGGGGAAGTTCCTGTGGTGCCTAGAGGCTCCTACAGCACTAGCACCAGCACCCAGCACCCAGCACCCAGCATTCAGCATTCAGCACCCGGCTGTTTCTTTGTCAGGGTGGTGGCTATGTTTGTGTTTATTTTATGAAAATTTATTGAATCATACATTTAATTTTGTGGCATTTCCTGTAAATTTTTAATAATCCACAATAAAAAATGTGAAATACTACATTGAAAATAGTTTTAGGTGTCTTTCAAAATATATTAAAGGACAATTTTGTAGTTTTCATATTTTATTTCTTTTTGCTTGTAATTTTAATACTTGATTTAGTAAAGCATTACTCAGGGTTGTGAGATAACCTAATTCAGAAGCCTACTAGACATCTTGGGACCAGCTGAGGATAAGGCCTTGGACACCGAAGTTAAGACACAAAGAATTAGAAAATGTCTGTCCCAAGCCCACTGAGGGTCCTGGGGCTCAGATGGGGATAAGCTGGTGGGAGAGATGCTTCCTCAATACCTGCAGTGGTGGACGGCAAAGGCAGCATCAAACAGGCATCTTTGTTAGAACTACTGACCCATGACTTCTATGGATTATTTCTAATTCTCTCGACAATTTCTCAGGTTAGTGTTACCACCATTTCACGAGCGAAGACAGTGCCGTTCAGAGAAGTTAAGTGATTTCCTCAGTGTTCTATAGTACAAGGTGAGATCTGAGTGGGTTACAGAAAAGACAGTATGCAAATGTATACTCATTTGGGCCAGAACGCAATATTAATTTGGTCTTTGATTCAGTATTCCCTGTTGCCTAAATGTACAATATTTTAGAAACAACATATGTATATATTTTTTAATCTCTAGAAGTTCAATTTGTATCCATTTTTGAAAAATACCTTCTATGTCCTATAATCGCAAGCTTTTTTCAGCCTTCTTTTTTACAATTTAAACAGATTTAATACACTAAACAAGTCAAAAAAATTATAAATGTGGACAAAGAACATAATCTAGGAATACACATAAATGATGTGTGTAGAAATTCTTGATAAAAATATTCATAAAACATGCAACTAATCCCAAAATTTGAATAAAAGGAAAATATTTTGCCTATGAGACCACTAAAAATAAAAGCAATTGGCAAGACAGCTTTTGGTGAAGGTTGGGGCAATGGCATTGTTGTATACTCTGTTGATAGGAATATAAATTGGTCAAATGTGTCAAATACATCTTTAATATTTATATCCTTGGAGTCAGTGATTCCACTCCTATATGTCTACTCTAAAGAGAAAATTGCATTAGAATATGAATATTCATTCATTCATTTAGCAGATAATCTAGGGAAAAAGAAGATGGCATGTGCTGCTCCTACAGGGTGATT
The DNA here is from genome assembly GCF_030222135.1 of Aotus nancymaae. Classification (NCBI taxonomy): domain Eukaryota; kingdom Metazoa; phylum Chordata; class Mammalia; order Primates; family Aotidae; genus Aotus; species Aotus nancymaae. Next base: position 62,229,945 of record NW_026988442.1, on the reverse strand, counting down.
AGGAAGGGTTTCTCTGATAAAGAGACATTGGAGCAGAGACTGGAAGGACATAGAGAAACAGGGCATACATTTACCAGCGAAAGATGATTTCAAGCTGAGGGAACAGAAGGTGAAATGGTGGGAGTGCGTTGGTGTGTCTGAGGACCAGCGAGGAGGCCAGTGAGACTGGAGCAGAGAGAGGAAGGAATAAAGTAGTGGAAGCTGAGGCAGGTGGGGGGCGGGGTTGGGTGGAACCCATGCCCTAAGATTGGGCCGGGCTTTATCAGGCATTGCAAAACCAGTGAGATTTTACTGTCAATGAAATAAACAGTGAGTGGAGCAGTGATGAGCTGTGACTTGAATTTCTAAAGACTTTTTCTGGCTGCTGGATGAAAACAGGCTGGAAATAAGCAAAAGTGTAAGCAGAAAGACCACTCTGGAAATAATGACAGTAATCTAGATGAGATATATGGGGGAGGGGACAGTGGAGGTGGTTGATGGTAGTTGAATTCTAAATACTCTTTGAAAGTAGAAGCATCAAGATTTTCTGGTGGAGCAGATGTGAGTTGTAAAATGAAGAAAAGAGTCAAGGATAACTGAGACATGGCTAAGAAGTATGACACGTCTTGACAGGGAAAGCTTATAGAGAGAAAAGTTGGGCAAAATTAGGTCAGAAAAATCAAGTGCTTTCAACCTGTGAAGTTTGGAATATCTATTAGACATTAAAGTAGAGAATTCAGGTAAGTAGTTGGGTTAAGAATCTGGAGTTTATAAAGAGATCTAGGCTGGAGATGGAGATGTACATTTGGGAGTTGTATGGATAATATTTAGTCCTGAGACCAGATAAGATCACCTCAGGAATGAATATAGATAGGGAAGCAAAAAGACCTGAGAACTAAACCACGGAATATTCCAAAATTTAAAGGTCAGGAAGATGAAGAGAAACAAGCAAAGAGGTCAGAAGATCAGTAGGCAAGAAAATAGGAGAATACCTGAGCGAGTGGTGTCCTAGAAGACAAGTAAAACTTTCAAGAAATAAAGAAATAAACCAATATGTCAGCTGCTACTCATGGGTCAAAGAGGATGAAGATGGAGGACAGACCAAGGGCATGGCAACACGGAGATCATGATGACCTTGATGAGAACTGTATGTGGAGGAATGTCGATACAAACTGATTGGAGTGGGTTTGAGAGAAGCAGGAGGAAAAAAAGCAAGGATGACAAGTATAAAGAACTCTTTCAAGCATCTTAGGTGTCTGGGGGAAAAAGCCCTTGCCTTCTTGAACATACATAATACAATTATAATAAACATATGTTTTAACATCCTATAGCTACTAATTCAATCATCTGTGTCACCTCTTGGTTAATTTCAATCGATTGATGTTTCTCTTTATTACGTGTGGTATTTGCCCGCTTCATTGCATGCATGGTAATTTTTAATGGGATGTAATACATTATAAATTTTTCCTTTAGAGGAACTAGAAATTTCTGTATTTCTATAAATGTTCTTCAACTTTGTTCTGAGACACAGATGAGTTGCTAGTTACTTGATCCTTTTGAAGCTTGCCTTTAAGCTTTGCTAAGCAGGACCAAAGTACTTTAATCTAGCTTTGCTTAGGCTACTACTGAGGCAAATCCCTAAATTATGAGATTTTCTGATTCTCATTGACTGGTGGGAATACAACTGGAACACAAACAATTCCTGTTTCTGTGTGAGCTTCAAATACTTTTTTCCTTTTCTCCTTTTGAGTGGTTCTTTCCCTGGCCATGGATAATCTCCTTACATAAATACACTGATGAACCCTTCCTTCCTCTCCCTTCTTTTCTTTTCTTTTTTCTTTTCTTTCTTTCTTTCTTTTCTTTTTCTTTTCTTTCCTTCTTTTCATTTCTTTCCTCCCTCCCTCCCTTCCTCCCTTTCTCTCTCTTCCTCTCTCTCTTTCTTTCTCTATGTAGATCTTTCTTTCTCTCCTTTCTTTTCTTTTTTCTTTTCTTGGTGGAGTCTCATTCTGTAGACCAGGCAATCTGGCTCACTGCAACCTCTAGTTCCTGGGTTCAAGCAATTCACCTGCCTCAGCCTCCCAAGTAGTTGGGACTACAGATGCCCACCACCACGCCCAGATAATTTTTGGGTTTTTTTTTGTAGTTTTAGTAGAGACTGGGTTTCACCATATTAGTCAGGCTGATCTCAAACTCCTGATCTCAGGTGATCTACCCACCTTGGCCTCCCAAAGTGCTGGGATTACAGGTGTGAGCCACTGCACCCATCCAGCTCTTTCTTCTTCAATACCTTGGCTTGTAAATCACAGTGTCGTGGTCTTTCTGGACTCTCATGTCATCTCAACTCAGGGAGACTATTTGGGACTCCCCTACCTGCACTGCAGCCTGGAAACTCTTTTCAGGCTGTAAAAAGGTAATCATAGGACTGACTTCTTATGTCTCCCTTCTCTTGAGAAGATTATTTTGGGCTGTCTGGGATAAACATTGTTTCATATATTTTGCTGTTTCTTTTGTTGCTTGCTTTTTGCTGTTTAGTGTTGGCGTATAAATTTGGTTCATTTTATCTGTTTTGCCTGGAAGCACATGCCAAATGTTTTTCTTTTTTATTGTACCTTTTTCTGTTTTCTACAAGTGAAATAAATTTAACATATGTCTCTTGCATTGCACTAACTCGGAATCATCTATCTACCTATTAACTAGAGGCAAGTATTCTAAGCGATATCATAGTTCTTTGGAAGAATGGAAAAGTCTTCATGCGCTTGACCTATAAAACAGACTTTTCTATATCAACAGCAGATAGTCCTATTCCTTTCTCTTCCTCAACTGCTCCAGAACATTCACCTATTACTCTCAGGCAAATACATGAAACCTCAGCTTCATTTGTTCCTTAGTGAATAAGATGATCCATTTAAAGCATTACACAGGTCCAGATTGTAGCCATAAAACAAGCGTAACTTTAAAATATTTTAGAAAGAAAGCCAATATTTACTCAACACCTAACATCTGTTAGGGACTGCACCAGGAACTCTCCCATACATTTTCAATTGACATTTCATGACAATCTTATTAGATGGGTGGCATTATCTCTATTTCATTTTCATTGATATTCATGTCAAATCCCCAAATAGGTGACAAATGCTTCATATGTGACAGTTAATATAATGCGTGCTACTGAATTGAGAGTAAACAAAGTGATAGTTATGCCTTTACATGCTTTGATTTCCTACATCAGAAAAGTGAGTGTCATGATACCAAAATTACCTCAAGGACAATCTAAGGTGAGAAATCATAAGAAAAAAATTAGTGTGCATTAATGCTACAACTATTTGGATCCTATTTACACTATTCCCTGTTGCTGTTTTTCAAGAATGCTAGTTTGAGAAGAGTTAATCCTTCCTTTAACATTGTTTTTTCCTTTCTGCTACAGAGACAGGCCTATTCATCATCATTTGAAATCAAGGTTATGCAAGACCAGGCACTTCCAACTTGCAAACTAAAGTTTGGCAAACCCAGTCCAATCTCTAGGATAGCTCTAAGCACAGCACACCTGCCTGTACCTTCACCTGAATACATACTTTGCCAAGTCCACTCACTCGAACTTTGTAGGGCTGACAGCTAGGACTTCGATGCCTTCAAATCCAAAACAGGCTTTTTGCTTATGGAATTCCCTACGTGCATATTTATAGGCATTACAACATAGCCACAGGTGGCCCTTGCGTGAGACTGAAAAGTGAGCAGATACTTCCTTCTTTGTTTCTCTTCCCTCTGGCTTCAGCATGCTTCCCACCTTCACCTGCAATGTGCATTGCTTTCCTCTGCTAATTGTCTGCTACAGGTCTTAGTTCAGCTAGGTTACAGCGTGTTGAGATGGATTCATTATGCAGGAAAATCTAACTTCTGTCTGTATGTTACCTACTTAAAAAATTACCTTTACTGGATGACACTTTGAAATGAATTAAAGGGAATATTTCTTGAGGAGGCCAAGAGGCAGGCTAAAATCTTTCTCACATTCCACTTTACCAAAGTAGGTGCCATCTCTACTGTTTCCACATGGAAGGCCAGTCTTTGGTTTTATTGGAAGTTTTTGAAGTATGCTCTGATAGCTCACATACATTTCCTTTCGGAATAATATTTTAAAATTAATAAGCACTTACTGTGGGCTTATTATGTGCTTAGCACTGAGTAAGTAGTTTTACAAGCTCTTATATCTCATTAAGCCACTAAGAAAACTTTGTGAAGTAAATACTTTAATCTTCACTTTATACAGATAAGAAAACTGACACTCAAAGAGGTTAAGTGGCTGTCAACGTCCTCCTCATAAGTCACAGAACCATGATTCCAACCCCCACCTAGTTCTTTCCACTACACACAGTTTGGTAGCAAAAGTAATTAATATGAAGATTCACAGGCGGTGCATTAAGCTGGCCACTTATACTCAGCAGGTCTATTATAAGATCATTATATTTATAAAGTACAGGATTATACACACAGTTTGCAATCAGATACATACAGAGATCAAACTACTTAGTTTGTAGTGCTTTGATCTTAGCAAAGGAAAGACTTTCAATGAATCCACAGAGCAGAATGTGAGACATACATATTTCTTGGAGGTAAATACAAAGAGAGAGGTAATGTTAGTAAACTTTTAAAAACTAGATTATGTAGGGAGAATATTGGTGATAGAATACAAGCTTTATTACAATGAAAAGGTGGTTTAATGTAAGTAAAAATATTACAACGGGATGACTTCCTGGTTATGAATGCATTCAGGTTCCTTCTTAAGCATGTGCTATTTTTACTGAATGAAAAAATCTTGATCCTATTTTAGCCTTCTCATGTTCCACTTGCCTTTATACATCCTTATTTTGGGGACTGATGTTTGCTAGAGATAAAGTTGTAGGTATTTGCATGACTTTCGCTTGCTTAATCTGTATAGCAATGCATAGCTCAAGGAAATTCCTTCTGTACACTCATAAGCAAAATGTTTCAGGAAAATGTTAGATTTCCTGAGAAGGCTATGTAACATTTTTCTTAAGTAGAGGTAAAATGATAGAAAGAAATGTGCACATTTTCTCTGTCTTTATAGTGCTCCAAAATTTAAAATGTAATAAGTTATAAAATAATTCAAATAGATCAGAGGCATATCTCAGAAAGTATATCATACCATCGTATCATCCCTCCGTCTTTCTCTGTCAACTTCTCTTCCTTTCCAAGAGGTGAGCTTTGTTAACAGTATGGAGTATAACATTCTAGCCATTATTTTTCCTACCAACTCACAAACCACCCACACAACCCACATACAAACACCAGACACAATGTATATCATTTAATCAGATCTCGATATTTATAATCAGGCTTCAACACAGCATTGATTCATTCATATATCTTACTGTTAAAGCCATTAACCATCTCCCTCTTATAAAAAAATTCTTAATGAGTTCTAAGAATCAAAATTCCTGAGAGATTGCCAGGAAGTTCAGGCCTGGATTATTTGATCCATTTGCCTTGATGACTCAGCAGATGGAGTTAACAGGTTATAGTACCTTATCCAAGTGGTGTTCTTTTGTCCTTGTATTTTCAGTTTTAGTGATTTTCAAGCTTTCTTGTTGCCGATACTGCTGTTATTGTTGATTCAAGGAAACTGGGATTAGAGTTCTGCGAATCATGGGTTATTGTGTGTGTTTCTATATAGAGATATATATAAAAGGTAAGTCTGTCTTCTGGGTATTTCCCAGTGTTTTGTATCACTCATAGAAAATGGCTGGGATGAAATGGTTACTTGCTCAGGGTCTGTCGTCAGGGTCAGCCTCTCTACTCATTAGCTATGGGACTCAATCCTTCCATTTGCTTATGCCCCAAAATCCTAGCATCATCTTTGACTTCTCTCTTTTACTCATAGCCCATATCCAATACATCTAGAAATTGTTTGGCTCTACCTTCATATAAAAACTTACAATTTGACCACTTCTTATCACCACCACTGTTGCCATGGAAATCTGAGGCATTGCCTGCAGTTGCCTGCAGATCTACTACCACTTTCTAACTAACCTCCCTGCTTCTCCCTGAGCTTCCCTCCTGTCTATTCTCAGCCCAGCCCTACAGTGATTCTTAGACTTGCTACTCCGTGGACTAGAAGCCAAGCTTTGCCTGGGAGCTCATTAGAAAGGGAGAATACGAGACTCTGCTCCAGACCTGAATAAGAATCTGAGTCTTAACAAAATCTCCAGGTACCACAAGACTATAGGTGGTGAAAGATCATTAACAAAATCAAAAGGAAAAAATAAACCACGGGAAATAAATATAAAAATATGCATGCCCCAATTTTGTGTTATTTGATTCAACAGACCTAAAACTACTCTGTCATACTGCTATAGAAGTTTCTAAATGCTTACCCCCAATGTCAGGACTAAGCTTTTCATGGAGTAGTTTATGGACAGCTTCCTGACCAAGGGCTACTCTCTCCTCTTTCTGCTGTAGCTAGCCTGCCTTCCTGGATGTTTCCATACCTCACAGGTATGCTTGTCTCTCCCAGGACGGGCTCTGGCTCTGCCAATTCCCTCTGCCTGGAGCTCTCTTCCATAATTAGCCACTTGACTAAATCCACCACCTACTCAAGTCTTCACTCAATGGTCACTTATCCATGGCCTTTATTTTCGATGCCCTCATTAGTTTTGAGGAATACTACTTAGATATTTTGTTAAATGTATTCCAACTGGGGTTTATCTGCTGTTTTTCTCATAATTATGCTGAGGTTATGGGTTTTGGAGTGGAAGATCACAGAGATGAAATACCAATTTCTTCATATCATATCAAGGGTATGCATTATCAACCTGACCTATCTCAGTTGATGTTAACTTGATTGCTTGGCCAAGGTAGTGTTTGTCAGGTTTCTCCACGGTAAAGTTCTTCTTTCCAGCAGACTGCTGCTCACCACTTCCCATGCTGTCAGAACAAAGTCATTTTGCAGAACCCACATTTAGGTATATAGAGTTATGCTTTACCTATGTGAGAGTCAAAGATGGACATAAACAATTCGTATTGATAATTCATCTGCATGGGAGATGATTTCTTCCAATTATTCAATCATTTATTTATTTCATTATTGACTCATAGACTTTTGCTTAATGCTTTGAGTTATAATCCAATTCTACTTTATTTTGTTGCTCCAATTTTTCCAGCTTTGGACCATTGGGAGCCCATTCAGTTGTCACTTCTGTCCCTTTGAACTGCCTCCATATTTGTTTGTTTTTTCAATTGTTTCTTACTTGCCAGCATTATAAGATGCTTCAGACTCATTTTGTTTATTTCCTGCCTCAGTCCTGGAATCAGCCACTTCTCTAAGAAGCCCTTGTTTCTTTTAATGGGAAATGGTATTAAAACCAAGATTCAGGTGGTAAGGGTGCTCACTGCTCCTGAAGTGCTATCAGTCTTTTTAATCATATTGAGATTTTAATTTTCTTTTCCTGATGAATAATGAGATTGAATACCTTTTTACATGCTATTTGGCTATTTGTATATCCTTATTTATGAAGTGCCTGTGCAAGACTTTGATCCATTTTTGTTGCTTTTCTTTTTTTTTCTCTTAGTTTTAAATATTAAATTGTAGGACTCCTTTGTAGTCTGAATATGATGAATGTGAATCTTTGTCAAATACACACACACACACACACACACACACACAGATACACACATATCAAGATACACACAGATTCACACATGTCCCAGCCTCCCAAGTAGTGGCTTGCCCATCTACTTTTTAATTAATATATTTTAAAATTACACATAATAAAATGGACTCATTTTAATAAATATATAATTTAAATTTATAGTTAAATTTGTCACTGTATTATTTTTGTTCCACTTGTTTCTTCTGTCTCTTGTTCTTTGGTTTCTCTAAAAGAGAAACTGCCTTCCTGGGAGTTACATGAATATTGTTTTGGACTCCGTCTCCATTTATAGTGTTTTGAAGTATATCGCTTTGTATAGTTTTTTCATGGTTTCTCTAGCTATTACAATACATGCTTTGCTTGTTACAGTTAGCTGTTATTAATGTTTTACTACTTCAAGTATAGAATTGTTATTTTAATTTAGTTTCCTTTACTTCCCCACTTTTAAAATATAACTGTCTTAAGAATTTTCTCTACATATATTGAGCATACATCAAATAATGTTAAAATTTTTTCTTCTGCCATCAAAAAATTCCTAAGAATTTTATTTTATTTGTACCCCCGATTTTACCCACTGCAAAGTTACTCTTTCTTTTCTGAAGTTCGAGGCTTTCTTCATTTCATTCCTTCATTATTTCATTTCTGTTTAGAGACATTTCCTTAGTCATTCTTTAAGACAGATTTACTAGTGACAAATTTATTTAGTTTTCTTTGGTCTAAGAATGTCTTTAATTCCCTTTTACTCCTGAAGGATATTTTTTGGCAGATAAAAAATTCATGATTGACTGTTCTGTTCTTTCGCAGCTTGAATAATGTGGTGCTACTTTCTTCCAGCTTAATGGCTTTAGATGAGAAATTGCTGTTATTCACATTGGTGCTCCTCAATAAGAAATATGCCATTTAAAAATTGGTTGTTTTTTTGTCTTTAATTTTCAGAGTTTAATTATATGTCTCAGAATACATTTTTGTGTGTGCTTTTCTTATTTGGGTTTTTGTCAGCCTCTGAAATCTTTAAATTTAAATCTTTTAAAAATTGGGAAGTTTCAGTCATTATTTTCTTTGAATATTTTTTTTTCCAGTTTTTTTCCACTCTCTTTTTTCCTTATGGAACTCCAATGACGTAAATATTGGCTCTTGTTATTATCTCAAAAGTACCTGAGAACTTGTTAAGAGTTTTCAGTCTATTTTGTGACTGTTGTTCAGGTTGGGTTAATTCTATTCATCTGTCCTCCAGTTCACTGATTCTGTTCTCTGTTATCTCCATTCTACTATTGAACCCATTCAGTGATTTTCTTTTTAAATTTGGTTATGTTTTAGAGACATAATTTTCACTTGGTTATTTTTTATAACTCCTTTTTTATTGTTGTTGAGATTTTCTTGTTTTCTATTTGTTTCAGGAGAATTTCTAAATGCATTTCAAAGTATTTTTATGCCTTTAAAATCCTTGTCAGATAATCTCAACATCTCATCCCTTCCAATGTCAGCATCTGTTGACTCTCTCTCTCATTCTAGTTGTGATTTTCCTGATTCTTGCTATGATGAGTGACATTTGGGTATCCTGGATATTTTGGATGTTACGATATCCTGGATATTTTGGATATATCACAAGGGCTGAGCTGGCATGTGTCCTCAGCTTCCCACTGTGCAAATGTGGGGCACTGATTCACACTGCTCTGTGGGAGATGAGTGGGGTACAGCTTTTGCTCCTCCCTTGTTCCCTCTGATAACTTGCCAGCGCAAGTGGAACATTGGCTCAGACCAAGTTTTTGCCACTAAGAGAGAGTAAAATTGGCTCCTGCTGAGCTTTGCTGACACCAAGGAAAGGAAGAAAGGGCAGGAAAGGACAGGTTTGCACCCCTACCCCCCGCCCACCACTCTTTTTCACCACTGATGTCAGGCAGAGGTGAGAAGCTAGACTCTTTGTTGGGTCCCACAGATACAGGGGTTGGAAGTATATAGCAGAAGGGTGGTAAGACTCACCTCTAATTAAGACCCAACACCGAATTAAGTCTTTTGGTTGCCAGGTGGGAGTGGAGGCTCAGCTCAATTCTAGATCCCACTGATACTCCCTGGATGGGGCAATCACCTTCGGTTTTTGCTGGGCAGGAGAGGAAAGATCAACTCCCCACTTGGCCTTATTGCCACTAGCCTGGCAGGAGAGTCAGGGATTTACCTGCTCTAGACAGGTAGGAGATGGAAGAAGAGCCCTCAGCTTGACCCTGCCAACACCACTGGGTCAGGAGATTGGAGAACCAGTGTCTTATTTCACTGTGCAAGGAGCTAAGGGAGTGAAGTGATGGAGCAAGTGGAAGAGATCAGCTTTCTTCTTAGTCCAACATGGAAGGGTGTGTGTGTGTGTGTGTGTGTGTGTGTGTATGTGTGCATGTATGTGTGTTGAAAGTTGGCTTTTTGATTAGTATTTGGTTTGAATAGGGTGGATATTGTCAAAAAGTTTCTCTGTTTTGTTAGGCCACTCTTCACTTGATATTTTGACTATGAGTATCACCCTTTTTTGGAGGTTTTTGTCTAGATTTGTGCCTGTTAGCAGTTCTGGGTAGGAGGTTTCTGCAGTGTTTTATCTGGAATATGTGGGAGGCAGTAAGGAAACTCAGGGAAATTACCTCCCTGTTGCTCCTTAAGTCTCAGGGTTTCCAGACAGTCTGCTTTCTTCCTTCCACCTTTCACAGCCTATAATTATTTGTTATGTGATCAGTGGTAAGAAGGAGAACCTGGGAAGAATGGGATAATTCATCTTTGTCAGAACTCAAAGTCACCAACAGTATCTTTTGAAGAGTCAAAGTTTTTAAGTTTATGAGATTCCAGTTTTCATTTTTTCTTCCTGGATCATGATCTCACCACTAAATAAGATGTTTCCTGTTGATTTTTTATAAACGCCGTTCATCAGATTGAGGAAGTTCCTTCTAGTCATTCTTTGTTGAGAGTTCCTTTTTTTTCTTTAATCAAGCATTTAAAAAATATCTGTGTGTTGAATTTTGTCAAACTTTTGTTCTACATCTATGGAGATGATTGTATATTTTTTTTCTTAGTTTTTTAATGTGCTTAAGTACTTCGATTAATTTTTGAATGTTAAACTGGCTTTTTATTTCTGGAGCAAACCTCAGTTATGATGTACTATACTTTTTGTATTTGTTGGATTCAACTTGCTAAAATTTCATGTAGGATTTTGGCTGCATTTTCTTTAGGGATATTGATCTAGAGTTTATTTTTTCTTGTAATTCTATGTTTGGTATTGGTATCAGGGCTTTCATAGACATGTGACTTGGTAAAATATTTGCTAACTTTTCTACATCTGCTTGATGCCCATAAACTTTATTTCTATTTTTTTGTTTCAGCAGGTCTTCTTCTGTTATATTCCTCCCTTGCCAACAATAATTAAAGAATCCAATGGGTAGTAATTAACTCCAAGGTCAGGAATAAAGTAGTATACATTTCAATTACAATCTTTTGATTTATGGTGACCCTAAAGTGAAGGTAATTAAATGTTACAGCCATAATCTCTGATGAAATCTTTAAGGATGTATATTTAACTAGTTCATCTAAATTAAAAAATAAAGTTTTTGTAGGAGTTCTAACTGCCATTACCAAATGACTTAAAAGTTTTTTTCTATTCTGAAACACTTTAGTGACTACAAAGACTGCAAACATAGAACACATTTAAAATTGTCTCTGTATTTTCTGCTGGTTTAACTTTACCAAAGTATTGTGAGTCAATTATGCAAAGTGGTGGTAATTAATTTGCATGTTTAGACAGCTTTTTACAAAGGATAGTTTTTTACAAAGGATAGTTATTAAATGTTTGGTTTTTTTTTTTTTTTTTTTACAAAGGATAGTTATTAAATGTTTGGTATTTCTAATTAAGATGGCGGAAGAAAAAAATAAGTCCTTATAATTAGAAGAAATATGGGGTTTCAGAATAAAAGAATGCAAATATAATTCTTTGACTCTGTCTCTGTCATCACAAGGAGATTCTGGTGGATACCTTCCTTGCACTAGTTCCAAATGGTACAACTCCCTTTATCTTTAAATGCATCAATGCCCTACATTTGATATTTAAATCAGACAATTGTTAGAAATGCAATTTTTGATTTAAAAATAAAAATTAGGTATAACACTACCTGATAAGTAGAACATTAATCTTTTAAAGTGTTTCAACATTTTAAATTGTTTTTCTTTGCTCATGAGAAGATTAATGCCATTTAAAAAAAATTCTGGTAGTTTTAATGACGTTAATAATTTCCGGGCTACTCTCTTCAGAAACGATCTTATTTGAAATGTTTCAATTTCCCAATAACTATGTGTTTCATCTCCATTCTATGCTTTGAAATGTGTCAGATATATCATGAGATTTAAAATGCTCTTATGCAAGGTTATGTGACAGTACAGGATAACTTAAATGAGAGCATTACCACAAAATAAGCTGTTGCTGAAATTTTGCATCTTCATAGACCTTCTCAGGTATTTCAGTGGAAACACAGAGAGAAGGAAGTTTTCCTTAAGGCCTTCCCAATTCCTTCCATTTATTGGCTCTGAGTGAGAGAACTTGTTCCTTCAGACTGAATTTTCAAGATAACAGATCCCTGAAAGCTTTCTGCTTTTTAAGAGTAACTAAAAAGTTTGGGCTTACCCATTAAATTCTGTTTTCAAATAATTTTTAGATCTTTAGAAAATGTATTTTCTGTCTTTTCATGGTATTTGAGAAGATTAGTTGTTATATGTACTATCATTATAAAATATTTATCTTCTTTAGTCTTCACAGTAACTCTGGATGGTAGATAGTATTATCTGGGCTTTCTATAAAACAGAGGGTAAAACTCAAACTGAGAGAGATGAAAGTGATAGATCCAAGATGACACAACTCATAGACAGCATAGCATATCTCAAATCCCGGGTGTACTTGATTCTATAGCCCATGATCTTGTCTTGAGCAACAATCAGGATGGCCTAGTGCCCATTTAGAAGAATGTTTAGTTGAGGTGGAGATCATGCTCTAACATTTAAGAGATTGTGAAGGCATATTCAGAAATCCTTTGGGACATTACTTAAAATAACAAATGCTCAATTATGGCACATGCATAATTCACTAAAAAGTTATTGAGTGCCATTTTGCTACTTGCATGAGTTAGCAGATCTCCTTAGCAGAACTTGAGAGATGTAAGTGAAATCTCAGCTTTCCCTTTCTACCCAATTAAAATTCCATGAGCTTTAAAATTTCATAAATAACCAATACTATAATTTTCTTTACTTGAATAGGTAGTAAAATTTTAATGGAATTAGAATAATCTGAAACCCTTGCGAAATAGTAAAAGCTACTCTTGAATATCATTTATAAGTTTAAAATCTCTTTCTTGGCAAAAAATGTAGCTGCATGGCTCACATTAATAGATAATTTTGGGGGGCTAGGGTATAGTGACTCATACCTGTAATCCTAGTATTTGGGAGGCCGAGGCGGGTGGATCACAAGGTCAGCCATTTGAGACCAGCCTGGCCAATATAGTGAAACCCCATCTATACTAAAAGCACAAAAAATTAGCCTGGCATTGTGGTGGGCACCACCATTCAAGAATTGCTTGAACCCGGGAGGCGGAGGTTGCGGTGAGCCGAGATCATGCCACTGCACTTGAGCCCGGTGACAGAGCGAGACTCAGTCTCAAAAAAAAAGAAAAAAAAAGTTTTGTATTTCTTATACTTAAAGCTTTTATATTATTTATTTATTTATTTTTGAGACAGAGTCTTGCTCTGTCACCCAGTCTGGAGTGCAGTGGTGCAATCTCTGCACACTGCAATCTCCACCTCTAAGGCTCAAGCGATTCTCATGTCCCAGCCTCCCAAGTAGCTAAGATTACAGCCATGCATCACCATGTATGGCTAATTTTTTTTGTAGTTTTAGTGGAGACAGGGTTTCGCCATGTTGGCCAAGCTAGTCTTGAACTCCTGGTCTCAAGTGATTCACCCGCCTTGGCTTCCTAAAGTGCTGGGATTACAGACGTGAGCCACTGTTCCCAGCCTGTCTTCTTTATTGAAAGAAAACTGTACTGTCATTTTAAAATCATTAGACAATAGACTTTGTTACACAGAATCTTGTAGAAAAATGGGATCGTAGATAGGATTGGCAAGATAATCCAAAAAATTACAACCTTTTATGTCTACACATGTCTCAAATGGCCTAAAGCTTCTCATTAGCCTTTAAGTTTACCAGGCAATCACAAAATTTGCTTGAAATGAAACTGAACACTGGTTCTTAATAAATGCCATAGAAGAATCTTATAGTTTAGCATACTCTGTTGTTGTCTCTCTCAGAACCTGGGATTCCTTTGAAGGCTGCTGTTATTGCTGCTGCTAATGCTTCACACTTGAAATCCTTTGGACAACGGGAGCCACCTAATTCAAAGGGGGCCAAGGAGTATCCCAGAGTTGTTTCTTGACTGGTAGGGGTACTAAATACCTACTGCCTGGCCTCCAGGAGGGAGATAGCAGCCTGGGACAATTCTACAGAAACAGGCTGAGGCTAGGTGCACCAGAATTCAGTTCCCTGCTTAGCTTCTCTTTTACATCTTACTTCCTTTACTCCCACTAATCCCCCAGCCCAGGGCATTTTCAAAAAAAAAAAACAAAAAAAAAGAATTATCAGTAGATAATTAAGAATTATTTATCTTAGTATAAGAATATATACTTATATATTCTTAGTATATATTATACTAAGAATATATAAGAATCTTAGTAGCCTCAGGACCTGCTGTTATGGAAATAGATTTAAGATATATCACAATTTAACCAATAGAAATCATCTCCCTTGCTTGCATTTCAAGAATGTGCCTGTGTTCAATTTTGGAATACGTTGATAAGTACATATTAATTTAGCTTGCTGGTTGTATTACTTAACTCTATAGGTCTCTTTTCTCTGCTCTCTTCTTCCAGCAGTGGAGGAATACTAGAGTTAAACATTGTAAACATTATAATAAATTTCATAAGCAGTCGATTGTGGAAAGAAATGATTTACATTATTGATACCTGAGAAAACTTACTAGAAGTATGATGCATTGGAAGGTCACAGTTAACGGGAATCACCTTTTCCCTTTTTGTGTGCTTTGGAAATAATTTTATAATCATGTTTATGTCTTTTTGCTCTAGATTCTATTGTCTCCCACCTATCTTTCCTCTTGGCAGCATCTCACTGTGTTTTATGATTGTCGGTTGTACCAGACTGGAAATACAACAGATGTGAAACAGAAGCCTATGTTTCTCTCATCTGATATGGACACTGTTAATTCATAAGAAAGCTGTTTTGCCATTACTGGGGGGGAAAAAAACAGAAAGAAAAGCAAACAGCTGGTTTGATGGAAAAGCTGCCCTAATCCCTGGAGAATGGGAAGTTCAGACATGATATAAACTGACAGAGGGTGAAAAAATAATCTTCAGGCTGATAATTTAGTGCAGCTATGATGGGCAGGACTAGATGGCATTTGCCACAGCAGAGAAAACGGTGTTCTGTGGTTGTACAGCATACTTAGAAAAGGTGACACTGGGAAATGATAATAATCAGCTTACCAATGTTTACAGTGATGAAAGAGTGATAAGGAATGTGGAATTGAAATTTTGGAATAAAGTTCACATGTAAAGGAGGTTTGCTGGCTTAGAATCTTTTTATGATTTTGGTTCTATCTCAGCTGATATTTTCCTAAACACCAGTAGAGGCCTCCAGACACTTCATTAAGTAAACAAACAAACCAAGATGCTAACACCATCCACACACAGCGGAGAGCTGACACCCATCATGTCCACTGACCCTGTAGAGCTCAAATGAAATTTTTGATGATGATTTCAGTGAGAATCAGCTATAATTAAGGGAGGTGCTAATGTTTGTGGTAAAACTTGCCCAAATTTTCATTAAAAAAATACTTGGTCCAGAATGGAAGTCATGGTAAGTATGATTGTTATTTAGATGATTGTTATTTTAGAAATGTTATTCTAGACATTTAACCCAATATCGTAACATGAGCATTTTTTGTTAGACTTTCTATAAAACCTATTTTAGATCATATTTAGCCCAATATCATACTATGAGCATTTTTTGTCAACAATTTATTATGTTAATAACATAATACTAGATTGTAGTTCTCTAATATGTATAGAGAACTATACATATTAGTTCTCTCAAGCTAACTAATTTGTCCAGTATTGGAATCGAAAGACCAGAAGTGGAGAAGAATCAAAACGAGGTGATGCCGAGACCCCCAGCCTGAATTATTTAGCAAGTACCAATTTTCTTCAACACATTTTGAACTGAGTGTAATCCTAGAGAAAAAGTTTGCTAAATAGTGACTAGCCATGACAGTTATATAGAAAATATAACTAATCTAACTCATAAAGAGCCTACTATTAAGTAGTCTAAGACACCTATTTTATTTGTGTATAAATGCATTTATATGTGTGTTTGCAAATGAGCATCTAGATCTACATGACAACTATAGACCAACTAACTATATTTTTTTATTTTTTTATTTTTTCATTTTCGGTTTTTGTTTATTTGAGACAGAGTTTTGCTCTTGTTGCCTAGGCTGGAGTGCAATGGCACAATCTTGGCTCACGACAACCTCTGCCTCTTGGGTTCTCCTGCTTCGGCCTCTCTAGTAGCTGGGATTACAGGCATGCACCACCATGCTCAGCTAATTTTGTATTATTAGTAGAGACGGGGGTTTGTGCATGTTGGTCAGGCTGGTTTCAAACTCCTGACCTTAGGTGATCCGCCCTCCTTGGCCTCCCAAAGTACTGGGATTACAGGCGTGAGCCACCGTGCCTGTCCCTAATTACATGTTTTAATGAATAATCACAAGTAGAATCATTCAAGTGCTACAACACCCTAGGGTGTCTGCAAGTACAGAACAGAGGCTGCCTCCAAGGTAAAACTCCATCAGATTCTGGGTATCACTGATAAAATTCTCAGAGCATCAGCCTCTTCTTAACTGCTTTAAGACATTCCAGCAGTTTCTTTCTATATTTCCCACTTGTCTGGCTATACCTTTAGCTGACAGTATAAATACATTCATTTTGCTGTCACATTAATTGATTTTAGCTAATTAGGAGCATTTCTTGGCCCTAATTTGATAAGGAAGTGTGAATGCATTTTTTCCCCCCACAGCAGGCTTGTTATTTGCTGGAGTATTAGGAGAGTGTTAATTAGGCACAGTTCCTCTGTCACCTTGATGGTTTTTAAGCAGCATTCACCCTGTAGACTAAAGTGATTAGAGAGGAAGCTGGGTTTCAGCCATAGGTGATAAATGTTGAATTAGGTTAGTTACCTGTGGAATATAAATCTGAAAGAGGAGACTATGTGTACAACAAAGAAGTACCATATTTTTTCTTTCTTTTCACTAATGTTCCTCATGGCTGACCTCCGCACCCCCACCGGCATTTCAGACCCTCTCATGAGGCAGCAGGAATATTCCTCTGTCTTCAGTCATTGCTGTTTCTCTCTCAACCCTCCGGCATCCAGTTGGGTGTTCATCCTGACCCTTCTTAATTTTAAAGCAAAAGGCACAGGTTTTGAAAATTCACTGGCCCTGAAGTGTTTGCAGCAGGTCTTTTGAACAGTTTGGGCCCTGGGATTTCTTTGTTCAGTCTCTTCTGCTGCAGGCAAAGCTGGGCGGACTGTCTGCTGTCTGCTTGCAGCAGCAAAGCAAAGGGAAACAAACAACAGAGCAGTTTGAAATTCCTGCTAGAAGCTTGTTTGGAGATGGAGTCTCTACAGTGCCTTTTGTTTATTTGTGGAGCTTTTGGTAGGGAAGGGCTGGGATATGCATAAAAAGGAGCTTCAAACAAGTAACCATTTAGGAAAGGAGAAAAAGATGTTTGACAACAATATTTTTAATTTTAAGGTGGAGAAAAGTGCTCATTTATATAATGTGCATCTTCTGTAGAGATACAGTTGCTCTCTGAGGCATGTGCTTTGTTTTTTCTTATACCTTTACACTAATCATTTAAACATTTGCCTCCCATCCTGCTTATGACCAATCTATATATAATAGAAGTAAAAAAAATTACCGAATGTCCTCTAGTTATTCCATTCTACTATTTTGATTCCACAAATCAAACCTTGAATATTAGTCCCACTACCAAAAGACCAATTTGATTACTACTGTGTTCATTGGAAATATCTGCTGTTGCCGGCTGTTTATAACTATCTTTGAGTCATTGAAAATAATAGGATTGAGGGAGGAGTGCTTTAGCAGAATACATGGTTTTCAGAAAGAAGTGATGAAGTGGAAAGAACACAATATTTGGAGACTCTACCTATCACTTGCTTATAAACTTTGTTACCTGGTCCTAATGAGTGCTAGTTGTTTCCTTTGTAAAATGTAGATAATAATGCCTATCTTCTAGTGCAGCTAAATATTTTAGCCATGCAAATTTGTTATATGGGTATATTGCATGATATGAAGTTTTGTGGTAAAAATGATTCCATCACGCAGGTACTGAGTATAGTAACCAAAAGTGAGTTTTTCCACTCTTTCCCCCATGTCTTTCACCCCCAATAGTCCCCAGCTTCCATTGTTGCCATCTTTATGTCCATTAGTATCCAATGTTTAGCTCCCTATTAGTAGTGAGGGTATGTAATATTTGGTTTTCTGTTCCTGCATTAATTCACTTAGGATAATGACCTCCAGCTACATCCCTGTTGCTGCTAAGGACATTATTTCATACTTTTTTATGGCTGTGTAGTATTCCATAGTGTATATGTACTACATTTTCTTCATCTAATCCACTGTTGATGGGCACTTAGGTTGATTCTGTGTCTTTGTGAATAATGCTGTGATGAACATATGAATGCATGTGTCTTTTTTTGTAAAACAATGTGGTTTTCTTCAGGATACATACCCAGTAACAAATTACTGGGTTGAATGATAGTTCTGTAAACTTCCAAACTGCTTTTCACAGTGGCTAAACTAATTGACAATCCCAAAAACAACATATAAGCATTCCCTTTTCTCTGCAGCCTCACCAGCATCTGTAATTTTTTGACTTTTTAATAATAGCCATTCTAACTGGTATAAGATGGTATCTTGTTGTGGTTTTGATTTGCATTTCACTGATGATTAGTGATGTTGAGCATTTTTTTATGTTTGTTAGCTTCTTTTATGTCTTCTTTTGAGAAGCATCCGTTACTGGCTTTTGCCCATTTTTAATGGGGTTATTTGTTTTTTGCTTGTACAAGTGTTTACATTCCTTATAGATTCTGGATATTAGGCCTTTGTAAGATGTGTAGGTTACAAATATTTTCTTCCTTTCTGTAGGTCTTCTTTTCACTCTAAAAATAAGATAAAAAATCAATGAAGTAGTGTTCTTATAACAATCAAATAAAATTTAAGAAACCAATGAAATAGAAAACTAATATGAAACAGAGAAAACCAACAAGCCAAATTAGATTTACTGAAAAGACTGATACAATTGATAAGTCCTTAACAAAACTGCTGCAAAGAGAAAAAAATTAACAATTTCAGAAATTAAAAAGTGTTTATTACTATGAATATTAACAACATTTAAAAACACAATATTGAAAAACTGTAGTCATATACTGTGTAAATGAAATAGAAAAATTTTATGAAAAACCATACCCAAAGTGATACAGTCTAGGTGATCATAGTCTAAATGATCTGTTGAGGAAACTGAATGTATTATTATCTTTAGTGCTCATTAGAAGAAAGTAATCATTAGTGCTAATAAGTAAAAATACATACAGTCATGCATTGCTTGATGATTGCAATATGTTGTGAGAAATGCATCATTAAGCAATTTTGTCACTGCATGAACATTAAAGAGCATACTAACAAACCTAGATGGTATAGCCTACTACACACTTAGGCTAGATGATATAGCCTGTTGTTCCTAGCATACAAACCTGTACAGTACGTTACTGTACTGATTACTGTAGGCAATTTTAACACAATGGCAAGTATTTGTGTATTTAATCCTGTCTAAACATAGAAAAGGTGCAGTCAGAGTAGATTGTTACATACAATCTTATGAAACCACTATTGTTAACCAAACTGTGATGCAGCGCATGACTATATTATCATTTTTAATATCCAAGAGTATTTTATTATGTGTATTATTAGACACAAGCCATTTTAAAAACCACCTTCACTAAAACATATCAGGTGGTTTTCAAATTACTGCCATTCTAAACGGTACCTACATGGACTCCCTTTAAAATGACCGTGGTGTTCTGCTTCTGGCTGTCATATATGTTGCATTCCACTGTCACTCCGTGCCAGCTGCAACTATTCACACAACAGTGAGAAATGCCCTCCCAATACATACAGGAATCTTAACCATCTGAGAAGTCCTTTTTCCCAAGATGGCATTTCATAAGCTTGTTCTAAAATCATGTTTCTAGAGACCATTCCTGTTCAGAAATTTTAGAAGGTCTAGGTAAAAAAAAAAATTAAAGATTTATTACTCAATCTCTTCTGTATTAGCTGAGGAAGCTAGGAAACCATGGTGCAGTTGTTCTAAAACTTTAAAGTAATTAATATTTTGTACATTTTTAACCTAAACACTGTAAGGTGCTCATTTTGTAAGCATAATTTAAATATTTAGTAATCCTAGAAGTTTTCAAGTTTTCTTATTCCCATAGAACCACCAAATTCTGGTTAAGAAAAGAAAGAAAATCAAATATTTGAAAACATATAGGATCTTCATTTTTCTCAACACTATATTTCCATCTAAGTGAATGCAGATTAGACTTTCAAAGTATTAGATAGATGTTCGTAATTTATTACTTTATAGTTCAAAAGCAAGGGCAAAATTATTTCTGCAGCACTATATATGTAAATGAGAGTAAAAGAGGGCAATTCTGAGCTCACTGCAGTGAAATTATTCACAAAAGGAAAGCAAAATGGTCCTTCTTCATGGGAGATGCAACATCCACACTTGTGAATGCTGTTGACTCCTTGTAGCTATCTAAGACAGAGATAATAAAGAGGAGATAAATCTGTTGAGTGAATTGCATAAAGCAAACCTGGTCAGGGACTCAAAGCCTGTAAAATTTGATTTGAGTCAAGCAGGGAGAGAAACTTCAACCTCAAAATATATGGTAGATGGTATCGTCTTCCTTTAAAATGTTTTGGTAAGATAAGCTAATTCATAGTGACGTTCAGTGCCACTTTCCCAGGAAAATATGTCTTGGGTTATGATTGATTCAGTTGCCTTGTGATAATTAAAAAGTGGACTTGCATACGTGTCATTCCCTTTAATCTGTCATTTTACTCTGGTTTATAGTGAGTCCAATACTTGGAGGTGTAAGACAAAATTCAGATAAACAAAAGGAGTGGAATGGGAAAATGTGTCATCATGCACTTTTATTTTTTTCTACGCTTTTAAGAAAAGTTCTTATTGACTTTGTACGGTAGTACCAAAGTAACATTGAGTAGCCATCATTTGGGGGCAATTTGCTCTGGTAAACTTGCCCACTAACCTTAGACATTTGCTAAAGTGTTTATTTATTTTTTCAAATTTGAAAAGCCACAATAGGATTTTCCTAATGCAGGAATAGAGCTGCTTTAAGTTCAAAGAAAGGTGACAGTATAGTAGGATGAATTCACTAATTGTTCTCCAAATAAAATGTGTGAAGAAAATTTAAATGAACATCTGTTTGAAGAATAGAGATATTAAAGGGAATGTTCTGCACAAACAATATGCCACGCAGAATAGTTGTACAAATAATGCTGTGAAATTGTTTAATTAACTCATAAAAGAGGGAATCTGGTAGAGGGAATGTATGCGGTGCACTCTGGAGCTGTTTGACAGTCTTCAAGAGCAGATGTGATTATGATTATAATTATTTTAATAAATTGAGCCATAATTTCTCTTTCTGTTGTAAAATAAGGTGAAGTATATTATGAATCATAAGGAGGACCAACCTTCAGGCATAAATAATTCATGCAAATTCTGACTTTTGTTGGAGCCATAGCATTGCTATCATTTCCTTCTTTTCATTGAGGTGTACTTTTGTAAATACAATGGAGAAGAGTAAGTATTCAATGCTCAGAAGTAAAGAGGTTGGATTTTATGTGTGCTTTGTGGGAATTGGTTTCAATATTTTATAGATATATGTGACTTCCATCATAGATTCGGATGTCCACAAAGCAAATGTTTTTGCTTCTAGGAAGTACCAATTACTTATAAAATCATAATATGTTGTGGGTCTAAAGTAATTTTATTTGCTTTATTACCAGGAAAATGCAATCAGCCACATTACATTATTGAACACGAAGGCTACATCAGCAGTTTTGTGTGTGTGAGGTCAACCAGTGTTACTTGTAGTAGATTCATTGACCACATATTACATATTAAGTTTGTTTAATATTATTATGCAAATTTATCAGATATATGTAACTCCATTATTTTTCATCCTTTCCCAATTTGGAAACTGCATATTTATATATTCATAACTTTAGTTAGTAATTATAGGAATGTTACATTTTCTGTGCATTGCCTTTATCACTCTTATTAACTGAAATTACTCCTGGAAGGAAATTAATCAGACAAATTAGTATGCTTATTCATGAAACCTAGATTATAGTAAACCCTAAGATTAAGACTAATGAAACAATTACTTATTTAATCATTACTGAAAATAGGAATAGTGCTCAGATATCTGACAGTAAGTGTAGCAAGCTTTGGAAGTAGACAAATGAATGTGTTTTTCTTGACTGCTCTTTCATGAAAGCAAGATTATTATCACTTGCTGGGAGTTTTGCTCTCATATGCAACATTTTTCCTAGGAAAAAGTCCCTTCTTACTAGGAAAAGAGAAATCTAATTTCTCCAATAGACACCTCTCCTTGAAACTTAAGCTATTCAGACTCTTACATTTCAAAATTTAAGATGTATATGAAAATATTCTTAAGCCAAGGTTACATACTTATTATGGGCACAATTCTTCTGAAACTTTTTAAGAATAAACACTATGAACCCAGAAAATCTGAGCCAGGTCTCAATTAATTCAGAAAGTTTATTTTGCTAAGGTTGAGGACGTGCCTGTGACACAGCCTCAGGAAGTCCTGATGACATGTGCCCAAGTGGTCACTGCACAGCTTGGTTTCATACACTTTAGGGAGATAGGAGACATCAATCAATACATGTAAGAAGTACATTCATTGGGTCTGGAAAGGCAGGACAACTTGAAGCAAAGGCAGGAATACTGGAAGTGGGGAGGGAGATTCCAGGTCATAGATAGGTGATACACAAGCAGTTACATTCTTTAGAGTTTTTGATTAGACTTTCCAAAGAAGGCAAATCAGATATGCATCTATCTCAGTGAGTGGAGGGGTGACTTTTGTTATAGTGAACCCTAAGTTTCTCATCAAATAATCAGTATGCCAGCATGTTCAGCTCTCTTATTCTTTAATTCTTGATTTTAAAGTATAACTTCCTTGTAATTCCAGTAAAAAACCTTCTTCACCGATTCTAATCAGTAGTTCACTTCTGTTCCCCCTCCCACCCTCCATCCTGACTCATCTCAGTCACCTGATCACTCCCGGCTACCTATTCTGAAACACCTATAACCGTCCTTCTCACCAAAACACCCACCCTGCCACTCCAGCTCAGACCCTTGCTCTTTTTAAAATAGCCAATTGGAATTAGTCTAGCTTGTGAAGTCTAACCCTAGCCAATAGGGGATGACACAGCAATAGGGATGACCCCTGTCAGGCATAAGTACCCCTTCCCACTTTGTCCACATGCGGCGGCCATCATTGCTACATCTGTGCACGATATCCTTCTGTGGAAGTTAACTGCCCTGCTGGGAGGATTCATCTTCTAGTGCTATTTCTTTTGTGGCATCAAAATTTTACTTATAACAATTTGAATTGAATGAGAGTCAGGTTGGCCCTAAGCAATTTCCAGCTTGAGTTTTCCTTAGTGATTTTGAGAGTCCAGGATATGTTTGTTTCACAACATTATACTAGGAGTAAAATTATTCAGTTATGACATTTTTAAAAAACAAATTTAAAATTTTTAGTTAAGTTAATAACATATTTTAAAAAGCAAAATATACAACAAGGCTAGCATGAAAAATCCACAGTCTTCTTCTCTATGGGTCATTTCAACCAACTTTTTGGTGCCCAGAAACAATTATTACTCAGTGGTTTCTCCTTTAAGTTTTCCTGATGGTTGCCATGATGCTGGGCTGCTTTTCTTGTTTCTAAACTTTAGCTGCTAACAGAAAGTTAGTGACTTTCTCCTGTAATAGCTGACGATATTATTCAAAGCACTTTTTGCATCCTGTTTCTTCTATTCCTAAAAAAGTTCTGGATTATTAACTTTATTACCTGATTTAAATATTATATTTAAAATATCAATTTCTTGTTCTATCAAATCCAGACACCATCTCTTGATTCTCCACACTGTAAGATGAGAATGTCAGCATTCCTCACATTTCCTTACCCTGCTTTCCCTCATATTTGGGTTGCTGAAAACAATTTAGGACACCAAGTTAGATTTGAATTTCAGATAAACAACTAATTTTTTCGATAAGAATGTCTTGATTTTGCATGACATATACTTATATTCAAATATTTTCATTTGGAAAATCACAAATAGATAAGCATTATTTTATGAATTACACATAAGAAAGAATTTATTTGGAGGTATATTAAAAACAAGCCCACCAATTCATCTTGCATAACTCCCAAAGTCTTAGGGTACTTTAGATACTTCTAAACTGAGCTTAAACACTGAAGCCAAAATCAGGAAGATTGGTGGAAAGTTCTATCTAAGGAGGAACTAGACTCTCAGATTATTTTCCCAAGCCTTCACAGCTAGGTAGAAAGCTAAGTTCCACCCTAGCAGAGGAAAAGAAGTTCCTCTTTCTTTTTTTCAAAGTCAGTACAGGGAGGTTTTTATTGCAGGGACAGTAGACAAAACTAAGGGCAAGGTGTGACCCTGAATTTGAAAGAAGACTGAATAAAAGTCTGTGTTCTGTCTGGGGACTCCCATTTTCCATTTTTCACTCTCAGAATGCTGCTGGCAGCATAATTTAGCAGAAGGGTTCCTATCCTTGGCTTATAAGATTAGTTCAAATAAAAAGGTTTATAAAAACTGTCGTTAGGACTCCTCAAGTGAAATAGCATGGTCCCCACCTTATCACTCATGGAGAGACCTATCACTTCACAACTTTTGTTACCCAAGCAGAGTTTTCAATCTTTTGATTTTTAGGACTGCATTCTTAAATATAGATTGCTGGCCAGGGAAAACCAGACTTTTGAAGCCTCTAATATGAAAGTAAACCTCTAAAATTTAAAAGAAGAAAAGGAAGACTCAGAGGAAACAACATTCATAAAAGAAGAATAAAACCTAAAAAACAAATGAACTACAATTAAAATTCTCAGTAAGAAAAGACACTACATTTGAAACAAGAACAGATCTTTTAAGAAGAGAGCATCCCTAAGCAAGATAGATCTCTTGCAAAGTACATGCAGGCTAAGAAAAACCTTCAAATCAATTAGAAGTTTAGAATATATATATATTTGAGGTAATCATCCCAGAAGAACCAAAAGACAAAAAATTAAAAAAATTGGAGAAAAACTTAGGAAAATAATATCTTTCATAAAGTTACAAAACTGAATAATATGAATTCCATAAAAGAAAACAGAAAAAATCAAAGGAGAAAAGTTTTCAAAGAAGTAATGTGTTTCCTACAATTGATGAACACAAGTCTTTAGACTGAAAGAGTTTACCAGGAGCTTAGGGAGAAAAAAATCCATGAAAAAAAAATACTAGAAAAATGGATCATGAATTGTCCGAATATCAGGTAAGAAGAAAATAAATCTTTAATGATCTGAGAAAGTGAGAAACAGAGAAGGAAAGAGGAGGGGAGAGAGAGATAGAAGAAGGAAAAGAAGGTGGAGGAGAGAATCATATCAAGTAATTCAAGTATCAATAGCTTTTAGCTTTTCAATAGAAATATTGAAACCTAGAAAACAGTAGAGCAATGTGTAAAAATCTTGAGGGGAAATAATTTTCAACCTGGAATACCATATTTAGATAAACTATCAATAAAGTATGATGGCAGAGGCCAGGGGTGGTGGCTCACGCCTGTGTCCCAGCACTTTGGAAGGCTGAGGTGGGTGGTGCACACCTATAGTCTCAGCTACTCAGGAGGCTGAGGCAGAAGAAGCCCGTGAACCTGGGAGGCAGAGGTTGCAGTGAACTGAGATGATGCCACTGCACTACAGCCTGGCGACAGAGCAAGATTCCATCTCAAAGAAAAAAAAAGTATAATGGCAGAAATGAAAATGTTTCAGTCATTCAATGTCTCAAAAATGTACTTACTATGCAACCTTTTCCAGGATACCATTGAAAGACGTACTAGCAAAAACGTGAAGTAAACCAAGAAAGAGTAAAAAATGGGATCTAAAATACATGGGCCAAACAGAAGGAAGAGGAAGAGAATTTCCAGAATAATGGTGAAAGAAAATCTGAGGAAAACCGTGTTTTTAGCAAGTCCAAATTGGAGCAAGGGAGAATATTCTAGTAGGTATTGAAAGCTTATCTATTAACTAGCTTGATTTAGCCATTCCACACTATATACATATTTCAAAACATCACATCATACACTATAAATATATATATAATTATTAATTTAAATAATTTTAAAAAAGAAAGCTTACCTTATTTGCGTGACCCTCATAGTTAAGGTACACTTTTTTTTTTTTTTTTTCCCAACCAGGATTTTTTTTTTTTCCCAACCAGGGTTTTTTTTTTTTCTAAGGTACACTTTTAAAGTTCTATTTGAAAGTTTGTGAATGAACCTAGTGTTACTTTAAAGCAAAATGAAATTTAAAAAAAAGAGAGAAATGCAATTCCTAACTCCAAAAAAAATAAAATGTCGGCTGGGTAGGGTGGCTCACCCCAGCACTTTGGGAGGCTGAGGTAGGCAAGTCATTTGAGGTCAGGAGTTCAAGACCAGCCTGGTCCGATTATTCAATAAATAAACACTGGCCACTCTCCATGTGTCAGAAAATGAGAGAGACGTTGTTCCTGCCTACTAAAGTATTAAATCCAGCAGAGAGGATAAGAATTAAGTAGATAATTGCATAAATAATTGTAATTGTAAAAAGTATGATGAAGAAATAAAGATTATTTGGCAACATGTAACACAGGCTCTAATATAGGTTAAAGGGTAAGGGAAGATTTCTTTAAGAAAGCGATGTTTAAGTGGAGACTCAAAGGCTGAGTTAGCTGCTAGGAAACTAGCTAACTTGATTCAGTGTCAAAGTCTAGAATAGTGTCTTTTATTAGAAAACGGCACATATTGAAACAAGAATTCTGCCTTAGCACTCAATCAGTCTTGCAAATGTCCTTGAGCACCTCCTATAATTATTGATATTAACTGTCGGCATACTATTAATATTGGCTGAAGGTTGATTTTCTTCTTTATGGGAAGTTCTCCTTTGCTCACAACCCAGTCAATTTGCTTTGGATTTACACTTTGGGTCGCTTTAGTTTGAGTGAGTGATTTGTGTTGTTGTTGGCTGACTGATACCAAGACCCGCTATTCTATACTTGCAGGCACCCAAAAGTGTCAGATTCTGAGTTACAGTCACAGAGGCAAGTGAAGTTGCTTTTTTTTGCCCTTGACTTCAGAGCTCAAAAGACTGTTTAAATGCCACATGAAAAACAAAGAAGTAAGTGAAGAATGGCTCTAGGAGTAAATGAACTCATCCTTCTCCTGAGCATATTTCAGAAAGCTACAGAGAGAAATCTTTTATCTAAATTAGACGGACCCTCACAAAACCTCAAAGAGATCTGATGATATAAAAGGAGTAGCCAGGGCTTATGAAGTGCCAGTGGGTAATTACAATCTGAGATTTATTGGTGACCACTCTTGTGTCAGTGAAAGGTTGGCTGACCAGATAAAACCAGGCATTGGCTAGAGGGAGGACTCTTGAACCACTAATCTTTTGAAATTTCTAAGGAGTTTTCCGAGAGGAAAATCAGCATTCACGTGCTATGTAGGAAGATCTTTACATACACCAAATGGATTCAGCTGGCTTAAGTTGCTTCATTTGACAATGTCCAATTCAGTTTCTGAGAAATATCGTCATGCTTTAGGTCTTAGGATAGCCATCATGCCTACTAAGAGCAAAATGGGCATTTCTATGTCTACGAGGTATGTTGCTGAATCTATTGTGTTAGTTATCTTCAGATCAGTTAAGGGATTCAACATTGTACAACAGCATTTGACATGAATCAAATCAAGGACCATGTAATCGGTGTCATCTAAAACGTGATTATGAGGACACTCCTGAATGAGGTTGTAGTTTTCATAGTGTGAGTCACGGTAGAACACTAAGATGGTGGCTTTTGTTTAACACTTGTTAATAGCGAGGCTACTAAGATGCTATGAGAATATAGTAATCACTTGCGTCTTTTCCTTATCATAATTGCTCTGTCCTCTAGTTGATACTAGAGCTGTAGACCAAATAGATTGTGACCATGGCAGGAAAATGGATGAATTTGGTGGGGTGCAGGGGGGTGGGGTGGAAGTATGAGCATATATTTTGGGAAAACTTAGGTAATCAAGACTAAAATTTTCAGGATGGGGACTTTTGTTGCACCCTGAAATTTGTCTTTGGGCTTTCAGAAACATGGTATAATTTCTTCCTCAAAGATCTGCTTGCTATGTTATATGTAACATGGGTGCAGAGCCTTGGGAATGAAGATGACAACCATAAGAAAGAGACAAATGAATCTGGCAGCAAAATCAACCCCACGAAAACAAAGCAGAAATTAGAGAAATTAATAAATTGAATCACATTATGTTACTCAAGTTCTTCATTTTCTAAATAGGCTTTTATTTTCCAGGAAATTACTTAACAGTTTTAACCTTTTGTTATACTTTTATCCAAGAGGCTTTGGCTAGAAGTTTGCCCTGATAGGTCTAATGTTGGTAATCATTTGAATTCTTCTGCATAGCTTTGAGGTGTTTGGTTACTCATTGATTGACTCTTCAGATTTAAATGAAATTGTTACACTTTATTTTTTAATATTGGCATCTGTATTTGAAATAATAAGGCAAATTTTATTTTTTTCTTTTTTTTCCCAGACATTCCTTTCATTATGGTAATACGTGCTGTGATGTCCTTGGGCAAGGAAACATTGCCTCAATATTTCACCAGAGTAAAATAATTCTTGATTAGGAATTATTTATACCTCAATTTCTGCAGGGAATTTGAGCCTCATTCTTGAAGAAAGAGGTGACAGAAAAAAATACATAATATTATATGAATGAGGTTTTTGAGTCAAAGATTCAGTTCATGCAAGGATCACTATTTTGTTAATTTTTTATTGAGTGTCCAAATTAATGTGAATATAACTGATTCAAAGGCAAAGATAAAAGTCCACAGGCCCAATTCTAGCTACAGCACCTGTCAGTAGTGCAGTGTCTGCTATGTGAAAAGACTGAGAAAGTGTCTTAATCAGAATTTCTTCAAATCTTTGATATCTGCTTATTTATTTTCTGCAGAATAGGAGCTTCTTTATGTTTGATGTCCCAGAAGCAAGGGCCTGTTTCTGTTGAGTTTGATTATAGAAGAGAGGTCTCCTCCCAGGGAACTCAGCTGGATGTATCCTGCTTGTTGCCTTAGTTTCTTTTATGGAAGGAGATAAAGGAAGAAGAAGATCACGTTATAGAATTGGTAGTTGTTTGTAGTGCTGGCAGAGTCTCAATGATATTTGTTCTATTACAGTCACTTCCAACCAAAGGGTTCATTTTTGCAGCACATAGAAGATGGACAGCATGCAAATGCTTAGATTAGACACATTCCAATGCTCTGAAATCCCATGCATTGGTGTCTGTTCTATGTGTTGTTTTTCTATATATTGTGTTACTGTTACATGGGTGCTTAATTAGAACAATTAGTAAGAAAAAAAAAATGATTTGTTTGTAGTCCCTACCAAATATTTGAATAGGAGTCAGGTGATTATATTAGAGTGGGAACAAAAAGTGCAAAAGGTTAGAATTTGGCCTTTTTTCAAAAACTGTTATGTTTTAATGACACTGATAATGTGTTCAGTCTCTTAAAGGTTATGGGGCTGACATTTTCTACTTTTTTATGGAAAGAGAATTAGATTAATTGTTAGGGTATGTCACTGGGGAGCTTTTGCTTAAGGGTTACTTTTGAGTTTATTCCTGGAAAGGAATGAAACTGGCAGGAGCAAGGTCAGTTTTCTTTTATGTCCAATGACTGTTTCCAGGAAAGTTTGGTTAGCCAAACCACATGGATTCTTGGTCTCTATTGTAAATTGCTAAAAGGGACATCCACCTGTGTAAATTGTTGCATTCTTTTTTAATATTGGCATCAGTAAGCTCTTCATGGTATGAGGGGTAAATTTTGAGAAGAAGTCTGAACAGATTTAACTCCTGAGATCCACCTTTCATAACTGGAATGTCTAACTATCCCCATTGGATATACTAGAAGATCATAAAATCATTCTAGAAGTGAGAGAGACTTTTTGGAGGTAACTGAGCCTTCATAATGGTCTCTGATGAAGCTGGACTTGATTTTTATAATATATCCTAATTTAAATGATAGTCTTAACAAATCAGTTATTTATATAGTCACTTAACACCTGAGACATTAAAATTAAAATAAGAATGGTATTAACTAATTAATGTATTTATTTGATGCAACAAATATTTATTGAGAACCTTGCAAGGGGCAAAAACAGTGAGAAAAATGACCAAGTTAAAAATGTTTCTACTTTCATTAACTTTCACCTTAATGAAGTAATACATTACATGAAAATGTGTTTTTCAATGCTATACTTTATATTACAAAAGAAAAGCATTTGGGTAACTTTAGCAGACCATGCAATCATTGTATTTTTGTATTGGTTGGGAGGTACTCTTGTTGATTCATGCGTCTTCTTCATTTCTGCAAACTTATGATAACATAAAGCCTTTTTGAGACAGGTGACCGACTTTGCCTAATGTTAGTCTTGAATGCAATAATGTTAACTTACTTATGGAAGATTTAACTTAAGGATGCTACTCAATTGCAGGACTAATTGGATTCCTTTCCTGACTCAGTAAAAGTTAGAATTTACTGGATACACCTGATTATGCAAAGGTACATCAGACTGTTCTTTAAATATTATGTTGTCCCTTTTGTGAAGATACAATCAGGCATCTTGCATCTATTCACTGTGGATATTCTTACTAATAAATCTGAAACTTATTAGTCAAATAGTTGATACAATTAACTTGTTTAGGTCTCGACAGAAAGGCAAAGTTTTGATAGTTTACAGAACATTTTTAAATTATTGGTCATTTCATTTCCAGATGTTATTACTCTTGAAAGCACATGTAGCCATGGCCATTGGTATATAACATATTGTAATTCTAGTTTATTTTTAAGATGCTGTTTAAAAAATATACAGGTTACATCTATGAGTTCCAAGTGAAATAACGACTCTGACAATTATATGGTGCCTATAACTAGTGCAACCCAGATATTCTCCATATGTTATACTACATAAATGGGTCTTTGATGACTTGTTACCTCTGTGTCTAATTACTAAAATGAAATATCAAAAGTTGTGAATTACTTAATATTTAAGACAAATTAGAAGAATTCAAGGCTATCCATATAATATCATTATTATGCATTAGACTTTATGATGTATTTTTTGAGAGGAAGAGGCAGAAATGAAATTGTTTATAAACTTGGGAATGCATATGAGAGTGCCTGCATATGTGACTTGGATTTGTCTTACGTATATGGTAGATACTCATGATAGCCCTTAAGTCCAGGCAGACCTTGGCCTGGCCCAAATCTTGGCTTAGTACTGAATGATCTGCTTCTCTGATTGTCCTACAGCCTCTACTTCCACCTCTACTTCTCATATTGTTCTGACAAATGTATTTAAATTAATTTCATTAAATATTAAGATTCAGAGAGGATATGGCTGAGTTAAATATTCTCATTAAAAACAAAACCCATTTAATTTATACATTTCAAACTGTCTATATGTCTATCTTTCAGTCACTATATTTACCTCTTGACTTAAATGTATTTCAATTTCTTTTGGTAGAATGGTCTGCGCCTTTATTGTAAGTTGCTGCAAATCCCTTTGGGGAAGAGGTTATTTATCATTTGTAGCAGCAGTCAGAGTCTAGTCAGGAAAACACACAGTACTCTGGGTATTTCAAATAGAGAGGCTTTTTCCAGGCAATTAGTAACACAGGTGAAAAAGGAGCTAGAAAGCCAAACAAAGCAAAAAGGAAACCCAAGAATTTGCAGCAGCAGCAAGTAGCTACCATGCTTAGGTTTGAAAGGTGAAAATGCACAGAGGAGATGGTTTACCAGAACCCAGGTACCAAGGCCATCTGGCAAACCTGTCCAGTAGAATCTGAAGCAGTGCAGGTCACCAGAATTACTACTTGGGAATGGAGAGAGGAAAATATCCTGATTTCTCCCATCTTCCCATCATCCCCTTCTCTGATTCTCAATCCATTTCCAGTACCTCCTTTTGACCAAGCCTGGCAAGAAGCTAGCACATACAGAGTCTAGCTGGGGTTGACCATGACACAGAACAGAGCAGAGGAAGAGTGAGAAATGGTTTTGTAAACAAACAGGACAAAGACGAAGATATGGATCAAGCAATCAAGACAAATAATCTTTTATTCATATTCACAGTATCCTCCAGAGAAAATAAACTGATAATTGCTAATAAAAAACAAGCACTTTTTTCCGTGATTAGCTTGATTCCTTTGATTAGATTACAACAATCTTGTAGTCCCAAATTATCACGAGGTAAACAATAGGTCTTATTCACCTACTCTTAATACAGCATCTCTTAGCCGAACATAAAACCCAGAGAATGTATTACTGCAGAAGCTGTGTTAATTTTTTTTCTTCTGAAGATGTTTGAAGAAAAGTTAGAGAGGTATTTGTTTAAACAGTTTAAATATAATTCTACTTGAATCCAATTGATCTTCACAGATGGTCATTCCAGCACTATAAACTTAAGTTATATCCACTAATAGAAGTTTGTAATTCCATGATTCTTAGATATTTACTTCTAGATTAGAATCAGTTAGATAAATCTAAAGGAGTTAGAAGGTATTCTGAAAAATAAAGAAATATATATGAAGTATGTCTGGATTTGTTAGCTTCTTTTTAAAAATTTATTATGCTTTAAGTTCTAAGGTACATGTGCAGAATGTGCAGGTTTGTTACATAGGTATAAACGTGCCATGGTGATTTGCTACACCCATCATCCCGTCATCTACATTAGGTATTTCTCCTAATGCTATCCCTCCCCAATCCCCCCACATCCTGCTATCCCTCCCTTAGTCCCCCACCTCCGACAGGCCCCATCTCTGTGTTCATGTGTTCTCATTGTTCAATACCCACTTATGAGTGAGAATATGCAGTGTTTGATTTTCTGTTATGTGTCAGTTTGCTGAGAATGATGGTTTCCAGCTTCATCCATGTCCCTGCAAAGGACATGAACTCATCCTTTTTATGGCTGCATAGTATTCCGTGGTATATATGTGCCACATTTTCTTTATCCAGTCTATCATTAATGGGCATTTGGGTTGGTTCCAAGTCTTTGCTATTGTGAACAGTGCTACAATAAATATATGTGTGCATATATCTTTATAATAGAATGATTTATAATCCTTTGGGTATATACCCATAGCTTCTTAATATAATATAACATGTCTAGAGATTTCCAGAATGAAAAACATAAGGTTGGAATGACTTTCGTTGCTTATTTTTATGAAAAATATACCTCTTATTAGTTTAATAAGAAAAGATGTATCCTACAAAATAGTTATGATATACAGAGTTTTGATGATTTTAATGATTAAAATTAAGCCTTGGCTGGATTTCATCGGATTCAGTGTGGAGTTCTGGAGACCTATTGAACAGCTCTTTCCCTAGATAATTACCTTGCTTAGAAGGGTTTCCTATCCAGACAGGATTCCCGATTTTTTTTTTTTTTCACTTACTAAAAGAAGTCTGTGCTCTCATGCCTTTGTAAATGGAATAAAGTATGAATACATTTCCTAGGAAGAGGGATCTTCTTTATTAGAATCAAATTATTTTAACTAGAATTATAGTGAGGAAAAATTCCAACCACAGTGATATTTAAAATGGTGTTATTCTGTCTCCTTCTTAGCTTTTGGCCATCTCCTTTTCGTAACCCATATGCACTCGAACAAACTTGTAATAATAGTAAGATCTAATTTCAAGGTAGTGGGCTGTAGAAGTCTGTAGACTTCTTTGAAAAGAAATTTTTCTTGACATTAAAAATTTTTCTATCAAATACAAAATACTGAGTGAGATACATCACTAGTGGGTATAGGAGGTCTTCCACTGTGGTTGGCTTGTTCTATAGAGTGAGACTGATACTAGTGCTTATCTCATAGTTTTGTTATGATAGTTAATATTTATATTTTAAAAAAATCAGACTAATGTTTGGCACATAGTAAATACTAAAGAAATGCTTGATAAATAAATACATTCATAAATAAGTCAATCTCTGTTCTAGTCATGCCATATTAATTACAAACCACAGGCTAGAGTTTGTGATATTCTCTCTGACTGGTTCCCCACCTTTCTCTCTATCCAAATCCTATTATTTTTCAAGGACTGTGCAGATCCCATCTTTCTAAGCCCTTCAGGATAGACAACTCTGGACTCTACTGACCTCATGTTTCTCCTTCACTCATTTGCACTTGTCCACAAATATCCTATTTGCTTTATTTAGCCCTTACCATTGGTTCTTAACCAGACAAGCGCATTAGAATTCCCTGGGTCGCTTTCCTAAAATAGGTATCTGTAGGCCAAACACCTAGAATTTTTAGATTCAGTGAGTCCTGCCTGGCACCAAAACAAGCACATTTTGATAAAGTTCTTCAGCAAAGCCAGTATAGGCCACTAGTCGAGATACACTCATCAAAATTATCTTTTGTTGCAGGTATGTGGATTTTCTTTATCAACGCAATTATAAACTTCTTGAAGATATAAACCATGATTTGTTTTCCTTAGGTATCTCCCCACAGTGCTGGAAACATGGCCACTACAGAATAACATTCCTCTTTTTTGTTTCCTTTTAAGATCTCTGAGAGTGGTTCCCAGGATATGCATTGCCAATGGGTTGGGAAGTGTATTAGTCAGTTCTCATGCTGCTGATAAGCACATACCTGAGACTGGGCAATTTATAAAAAAAAAGAGGGTTAGTAGACTCACATAGCTGAGGAGGCCTCATAATCATGGGAGAAGGTAAAAGGCACATCTTATATGATGACAGGCAAGAGAGAATTAGAGCCAAGCCAAAGAGGAAACCCTTTATAAAACCATCAGATCTTGTGAGACTTATTCACTACCACGAGAACAGTGTGGGAAAAACCGCACCCATGATTCAATTATCTCCCAAATGAGTCCCTCCCACAATATGTAGGAATTATGGGAGCTACAGTTTAAGATGAGATTTGGGTGGGGACACAGCCAAACCATATCAGGGAAGGTCAAAGAGAGCCACAGGTAGATCATTCAACTGTTGACACAATTATGCTATGTCATGAATAACCACAAATCTTCAGTGATACACAAAAATAAACACACTGTTGTTCATGTTTCTGGAATCAACAGCACTAGGCTAGGCACCTGTGCTGATCCCAGCTGGGCTTTCTCACGTATTTGTGGGGTCAGCTGACTGCTGGCTGGGCCCACCTAAATGTCTGCTGTTCAACAGCTCACTCATATATCTGTGAACTGACTCTGTTCCATGTGACTTTGATCTTCCTCCTGAGACCAGCAGGCTAGTCAATGCAAATTTTGTCTTGGCAATAATGGAGGGCAAGAGGACAAGCCCAGATGTGCAATCTTATTTCAAGCCTCTATTTGTATTGCATTGGCCAAAGCAAGTCAAGTGGTAAAAACCCACTCATGGATTGTGGGTAATGTACATTACATGACAAAAGCTGTAAATACAAGGAGGTGGGAAGAATTGATGACAGTTCTCCACATGAAGTTCTTATTAATGTCTCTTTTCTGCACAACACTCACTCTGGTGCTTTCCTGAAGGTCAATTCTTATTGCTTATAATTCAGATCAGGATATCTTTAAAACAACCTTATCACCCTACGTAAGCAAGTAAGGAATCTTGTTCAGAGAAAAGTGTTGCAAATCAACAATCACATTAATGCTATTTCATTTGCCATTGAATAGCAAAATATCACCTTGTATTCCACAGACTTGACATCACCAGGAAAATATGTCACACTTCATTAGACTAGAACATCAAATGCAGAAAGCAAAATATTTGCTGTTCAGTAACATTATCTGCTACTTGAACGAGGTTTGAAGAATTGTCAATATGATGTGTTTGAATCCAGGAAATTAAACCAAGAACGGTGACTGAAAAATATGTTAAAATTCCCACACATTTGCTTTGAAAGGATACAGTATCTTGTTGTCACTTGTGATTTGATTGTTGGTTCCATCTTTATTACCTATGCTGTTGCTTAGTGAACTGTTGCAAAGCAACCCATGTAGTATATTATCAAAGTTCAATTTTCTAATACCAGAGAATTATCTTGGGGAAGAATGGGAGTTTTTGCTAAGTTTCCTGGGATCTAACAAGGCCATGCCATCTTTTTGTCTAAGGGACTTTATCTCCTAATGAATCAGAAAATTACAATATAATATGGAATATCTAACTATATCTATGGACAAACAGTAGATAGCCAAAATAATAGATAAATTGCTATGACCATTTTTCTAAACTAATGTGCTCGTTTTCTAAATTTGATTCTTTACTTGCTCTCAAGGTAGGTAAGGTACTTCATTGGTTCCTGGTGAGAGATTGATCAGATACATGAATATTAAACTATTATAAGGGAAATTTGCTTTGCTTTGTCCTTATTATTCTGTGGGATTTTAGGCAAATCACTTAGTTGATTGATATTCTTATCTAGAAGAATCAAGACAATTTGGATATATAGTTAGCAAGGACGCTTGCCTATGTAGCTGAACAATAGATAATGGACCTGAAGTAAACTCTAAGTCTGTCAAATTCTGAACAAAACCTTTGTTCAGAATCACACTGTGGTAGGTGTATATTTTATTAAAGGTGTGCTAACTTTGATTTGTGTTTCTAAAAGGAGGAATGTTAACTTGTAAAATAAAGAAAACAAAAGGCAGCATAGAGATGCAGACTAAGTGATACGGTTTGGCTGTGTCCCCACCAAAATCTCATCTTGAACTGTAGTTGCCAAAATCCCCACATGTTATGGGAGGGACCATGTGGAGATAATTGAATCATGGGAGCAGTTTTCCTCATCCTGTTCTCATGACAGTGGGTTAGTTATCACGAGATCTGATGGTTTTATAAGAGTCTTCCCCCTTTCGTGGGCACTCATTCTTCTTGCCAATTTGTAAAGAAGGATGTGTTTGCTTCCCCTTCTGCCATTACTGTAAGTTTCCTGAGGCCTGCCCAACCCTGCAGAACTGTGAGTCAATTAAACCTGTTTCCTTTATAAATTACCCAATCTCAGGATGTCCTTATAGCAGCATGAGAATGGACTAATACTCTAAGGTGTGGGCTTACGCAACATACCTAGTACAGTTCAATCTCATTACCTTGAACTGATGGTGAGATTTTCAGGCACAACTACAGAAATAACTAAAGCAGGTGGTGATTTTTATATAACCAAAAAGCTTCTTCTGAGACTGTAATCGCTAGAGGAGGAAAAAACCCAGAGTAGCATGAGCATTTTACATATGTAATTAAAAAGGAACATGAGAATGGGTCCTTTTTCCTGGTAAGTCAGAAACAATAGTTCTCCACAGCATTAAGAGCTCTCTCCCTCTTGCACAAATGCACGTATATATGCCCACTTCCTTTCTAGGCAATAGCCCAGTGGAATCAGGCTAGGCACAAAGTTGGACCCTTAGGAGAGTATAGGTTAAATGCCTAGTTTCCCTTTCTTAAATGGAAAATGCTGCAGAACTAACATTGTAGTTTCTCTTGTAATCAGAAAGAGAAATAATAGCTTTGGGATTTGGTTCTTTTATGAACTCTTTGGTGCAACTATGTAGGTAGTGTGACTTGTGGTAAGGAAAATTTAGCCGGCACTTGGATGAGCTAAGCTGGGCTTAGGACACTATATAATTAAGAGATGTTAGCAGAATGTTTCTACAGGAGGATGAGAGGAGCAATGGCTGGCCCTGACTTGGGACCAGACCACATTCACCTTGGGAAAGGGAAGGTTATAATGGAAACAAAGCTAGTGATGCAGAATAAATTATTTCAGAATGTTTGTTATCAAGAGAGTTTGAATCTTTGTGCCTTGTATGTGGATAAATGGGCAATGAGTAGAAAAGCACAGTGCTATGAATGTTTAATAGCCAAATGATAGCTTACATCAAAGCTACTGATAAGTATATGCATTTTTAACTTTATTTGATTGCAGCAGTAGGACAAGCTAAAACTGAAACACAGTAATTTTCAGGATTTAAAGGTTTAAAAATTCAAGCTGCATATTATTGTCTTAGAATGGAGCAATGAGTACAAAGTCATTCTTGTAATGGCAAAAAAAATGAATCATGGAAAAATGGTTAATTAATGCCTAGATTCATAATTTGATGTTCAGCTATGACAAAGATCACCAATATATTCTACAAGAAAAGGGAGTAACATATTTTTAGGAGGTATCCTGTACATGAGGAAAAGCGTTCCATTTAATTTAGGGTTCTTGTTTCTATGAAAAGAAATATTGTGAATCAATATAGGATTGATGGTGCTATTGAGAATATTTAGTTATGTGACTCATGCTTTATAACAGCATTTTTGTATCAGGCAACTAGCCAGAGATCCTCCTACTGCTGGAAAATGTGTTTAATCAGAAGACAGGCTTTAATTCGATAGGACCATGCGGCTTGCTAACTCTCCATCTCTAATTTTCCATGAGCTATTTCCTCATCAGAAGGATGCAATAGCCATTATTTCAATCATCCAGAAGAGAAGATTTTAAAGTACAATAGTTAGCCCTCAAAAAGAGAAGACTAATTTCCAGTTATGAGTGCATTTTCCTAAGGCAAATCTTCTTTTGTTCTGGATAGACATATTTTTGCGTTTCTACTTTTGCTGGGCTCCATTTTCTTGTTTGATAGCTAAGTTCTCTCCTAACTGTTCCAAATTCAATAACTTTCTCAACTCCAGAAACCTTTCCAGCTATTTTTAAGTGCTAGCCAAATTGTCTACATTGTCTAAATAAGTAAAAAGCTGGCACATGAAGGAAAAATGCCCAACAAAAGCATAATAGAACTAAAAGATTTGGAGAAATGTCTCATAATACATGGAATTTTAATAGATACAAAGTAAAAAAAAATGATGTCAAATATTTGGGCAATCATGGGCTAAATGAACAGAATTTTTTTGCTTTAGTATTTATCAGTGTGTGCGCTCTACTGATATATGTAGGCACATTTATGAAGCAGGTTCACTGTGCACTGGTTACCAACTTGTCTGAGTCTAGTGAGACCCAATACCCACATACACAGCAAGTTGCATGAAGTGGGTTTATTATATATAGATGGGCAGCAAGGGATGACAGAATTCTAGTATTCCTTGCCAGCCCATCCCATAACCTCAGGAAAGCTGCCTGGGGTAGATGGAGTTTTGACTGCATGTGCCCCACTTGCATCACAGCTGGTGGACCCCAAAAAGCAGCCCATCCTGGGTAACATGACATGCTGGGCTAAAGCACTGAAGGACATCCTGTTTCAGGGGTGGGGGTAGCATGGAACTGGAACAGAGCCCAGACTGTTCCAGCCAATTTCCTCCTTATCCCAGGATTTTGCATTCTCAGCACATACTGCAGTTATTCCTGAGAACTACATGAGAAAAAGGGAGGAGAACTGGATTGGGTCCCAGCCACCTGGAGAGCTGTCCAGCATCCTTGGGATTAGTCTTCCTGATCTTTCCACCTCCATGATATTTTAGTGGGAAAAGAGGGTATGGGGGAAAATGTTTTATCATTTGAGAAACTAGTAATATTACCAGTTTATTTCAAAACCATCATAAGATTATACCTTCCCACCATGTCAAAGTTTGAATATAGCTTCATGATTCCCATTGTAAAGGAGAAAGAAACTCTGACTCCATATGACTCACAGCAGAAATTAAGCCTTATGTTAGTCAAAATAAACTAGGCAAATGGGGGTTCCCAATCTCTAAGTTTTAGTCCCTCAGCCTTTATTTTTTAGATTCTTTGACGATACACATAGTCATAGCCCAATGGGCTAAGAATTGTTGGCTAAATTTTTACATTTTTTGAGGATTATACATGTAAGTGAAAATAAAGTTGCTTATTTGACATTAAAAACAAGAGCATATGTTATTTAACTATTGATTATTTCATGGGTGTATACTGAAAACTATAATCTATATAAATATTTGGCTTTAATCCATGCCAACTTCTCATTTGCTAAGCTCTAGCTTAAGCTACTATCATCTCTTTCCTGAAAATTTTAATCACCTCATGTTGGTCTCCCTATTTATACTTAGGTCACATTACAGACTGTTCTTCACCCAGCAGCCAGTGGGATTCATTTAAAGCATAAATGAATTCAGACCATGTTCTTTGCTGCTCCAAATCATCAAATGATGTCCTGTGGTATGCAGAATTCAAAATGGCCCCAGATTTCCACCCCCTCATGTAAAACATTTTGTGTAATTATTTGGAAAAATGCCCTCTTGAACGTTAACGGGACTTGGAAGTATGATGAGATATCACTCAAGATTGTTATAATATATCACAAAATGAATTTTGCAAATGTAATTAAGGTCCCAATTCAAACCTTGCCTTCAGCTAATTAAAAGGGACATTATGTTGAGCAGGCCTGAGCTAATCGAATGAGCCCTTCAGAGGGATCCGGGTCTTCCTGGAGGTCAGAGAAATTTGTTGTTAGCAAGATGGCCTCCTGCTGTCCTGGAAGAAAGCAGCCATGTTGATGGAAGGAGGGGAGGAGGAGACAGCTGGCAAAGATCTGAGAGCAGCCTGTAGGATCTGTGAGTGATCCTTGGCTGACATCCAACAAAAAGATGGAGACCTCAGGCCTACAACCACAGGGAAATGAATTCTTCCAATGACCTGAATAAGATGAAAAAGCACCCCAAGCCTTAGATGAGAGCATAGTCCCTGCCAACACCTGGCTTGTAGCCTGGCCAGACTCTGAGCAGAGAACCTTGCAATGCCATGTCAGATTCCTGACCCACAGGAATTATAAGATGATCTATTGTGTTGGTTTAAGCTTTTAAGTTTGTAGTAACTTGTTAGGTAGAAAAAGAAGACATTTATTATCTCTTACAGAAGAAAATATGAATGGCTTTAGTAAGGATTTTGGATCATATTCTGGGATCTGGCCCCCTTTCCATCATCAGCTTCTATTCTCTCTATTGTTCACAGTGCTGTAGCCACACTATTCTTACACCTCTTAGAACACTGTGGCGTGCTCTTACCTAAGGGCCTCTGTTCTTTTTGTTCCATCTTCTTGGAGCCCCGTGCCCCAGGGCATCCCCATGGCCTCCCATTACACATCATTCAGATTAGTGAGAATACCCTAACTTGACTAGTCAGGATAGGCAGGGGTTTTGCTGTGCCAGTAAATGTTTATATATATGTTTAGTATAGATCAACAAGATGGCTCTCCTCATCACAGGCACAAGGGTCCCAGGCTGATTGAGGCTTCCCATCTTGTAATGAATTTTTTTGATTGATATTAACATAGCATATATTTCTCTATCCGTTTATTCCCCTGGTTCCCATTACATTTAATCTATTTGTGTCTTTATATTGAAAGTGGATTTCGTATGGACAACAAATTGTTTGTTTGTTTTTTTCTTTTTTAAATTCAGTCTGACAGTTTCTGTCTTTTAATTGGTATATTTACATCACTGACAATTAAAGAAATGATTGGTATCATTGAATCAATATCCACCTTGTTTAACTATTGCCTATTTTTGACTTTGTTCTATGTTTCTTTTTAATATTTATCTTCTTTATTTTTCTACCTTCTCTGCTTTTAATATATTATTTTCTCAGCATATCAATGATATTATTTTTTAACTTTCTTTAGTGATTTTCCTTGAGTTTGCAGTATACACTTATAACTAATACAAATCCACTTTTAAACAACACTGTGCCACTTCATGGGCAGTACAAGTACCTTATAGCAAAATATTCTCAAGTTTTTCCTGCCACTCTATAATATTACTGCCATTCATTTATCTATAAGCTATCATTGGTGAATATATGATAGATTTTATTGTTTAAACAAGCTTTTCTGTTAGTTAAATTCAAAATAAAAAATTTTCATTGTACTTTATTACTTCTCTAATGTGCTTCATTTTTATGAGATCAGAGTTTCTAACATATTCTTTTCCTTCTTTCTGAAAAATTTCTGTTTTATACTCATTGGAAAGTAGGCCTACTGATGAAAAACTTCCTCAATTTTTGTTTGTCTGAGAAACTATTCATTTCTCCTTCACTTATAAATGATAATTTGATAGAATACAGAATTCTAGAGTTTTTCTCCAACACTTTAAATATTTCACTCCACTCTCTTCTTGCTTACATGCCTGTGTGGTTTCTGAAAACAAGTCCAATGTAATCCTTGTCCTTGATCCTCTATAGATAAGATTTTTTTTTCTTTTTCTTTGATTTTCTGCAGTTTGACTATGATATGCCTAGCTGTGTGAATACACACATACACACACAGATGTCTTTGTGTGTGTGTGTGCGCGCATGTGTATTCTCCTGCTTGGTGTTCTCTGAGTTTTCTAGACCTTTGATTTTGTGTCTATCACTTCTTTGGGAAAATTCTTAGTCATTATTGCCTAGATTTTTTCTTCTGTTCCGATTTTTCTATTCTCTTTGTCATATCCCCATTATGCATATATTGCACATTTTGTAATAGTTTGACAATTCTTGGATATTCTGTTCTATCTTTGTCTATTCTTTTCTCTTTTTGTATTTTAGTTTTAGAAGTTTCTTTTGACACTTTCTTCCTGATCATGATTCTTTCCTTGGACATAGCCAGTCCATTGATGAGCTCATAAAAGACATTTTCATTTACTATAGTGTTTTTGATCTCCAGCATTTGCTTTACATTTTTTCTTAGAGTTCCTATCTCTCTGCTTTATTACCCATATGTTCTTGCAGGCTGTACACTTTTAGAGAAAAAAGTATATAGCTCTCAGCGTATAAATCAAAGTTTTAAATTCCTAGTCTGATATTGCTACATCTCTGCCATGTCTGTGTCTGTTCTGATGCTTGTTCTGTCTCTTCAAACTGGTTTAGGAAGCCTTGTAATTTTTTGTTGTAAGCTAGACATGATGTATTTACTAAAAGGCACTGAGGTTAACTCACTTTTAGTGAAAGGTTTATCTAGTTAAGAGGTAGATTGTATTCATTGTTGGCTGTAGCTGTAGGTGTTGGAGGCTCAAATTTCTTTTGGTCTCCTTGTTTTCTCTCCCCTGTTGCTTTAGTGTTTCCCTAGAAACTTCTAAAATTAGGTCAGAAGCATGCAGTTCTTTTCATTGTATTCCCCTGTGTTATATGGGAGCCCTATTGATATTATGGAAAGGTGTGTGGAGAAAGGATGCATTCTCCAGCTCTGTGCTTTAGTCTCAGTCCTTTAGTGAGCTTGTGCCTGTGCAAGTGCTTCCTAGTCTTCCTTCCTTTTAGTTGATGTGGGAAAGATAAAGGAGTCTGGGGTTGAGTATTTCCATTTCTCCAGGTCAGTTAGATTCTGGTAAAGCCTTAGTCAGTTAGGCCTTGGTAAACTATTTTTTC
This sequence comes from Aotus nancymaae, assembly GCF_030222135.1. NCBI lineage: Eukaryota > Metazoa > Chordata > Mammalia > Primates > Aotidae > Aotus > Aotus nancymaae. Next base: position 62,186,404 of record NW_026988442.1, on the reverse strand, counting down.
TTGATGGTATGCCTTGTTAGTAAGAACAGAAGTCTCTGAGTGTATTTCAGAATAGCTATTTTCTTCTTCCTTGGCAGGAAGCACCAGAGGATTTTTCCTTAGATATTCACTGTGAAAACCTGGTGAGTCCTGTAGGTAAAATTCACTGAAGAGTGGAGTGCCCCTAAGACTGATCTTTGTGGAGTTCTTAACTCTAAAACTTGCTTACGTTGTGCCTCCAGCAAATCTGTCAATTACCATTTAGGTTTCCCTACCCCAGTACTGATTCTTAAGGAAACTCTTCACCTTCTGTAAGTTGTAGTTCTCTGTATCAGCTGTCTGTCTCTCCAGTTGTGGGGACAGGTGTTTGCCCTGTGACCTCAGTTCTCTGAACTATCTAAAAATAGTTGTTGATTTTTAGTTTGGTCAGCTTTCTTCTTGCTGAGCAGACAGGAGGAATGACTTTCAGTATCCTTACCTGCTGGACTAGAAACCAGAAGTGGTAATACCACTGTGGAACTGAAAACTTTGCCACAGCATGGGGAAACACCTTAGAGAACTGGACACTGGCTCCTAAATTCCTCAGTCTGACAGGAACGTATCATTTCTATTCATATTTCATTGGCCAAAGTAAGTCATATGGTCACATTCAATTTTTAAAATGTGAGGAATGTAACCCTTCTGTGTTGGTGAAAAAAGAGAGTCAGAAGTGCTGGTAAACATTACTAAAGTTGAGCAGAGGACTCTATACAAGGTACTGCCAACTTGGTCTACCACTTTGCTTTTTTATCATGTAATATTATCTCCCTGGCATTTGACAATACCATATTTTACCATAGGACACTGCAAAGAAACCTATTATGCTAGATACGCTGTTTGTTGCTTGTCTCACCACTCTCATCTGTACCGATGTGAGCACCATAGGAACAGGAATTTTGTCTTTATCCCCCAAATAATATCCCCACTTTAATCCCCAGAAGCCAGGTTATTCCAGTTTCTGTACACATTTGGCAAACGAATTAGTGAATGTTTGTTTAAACCCTGAGAACCCTGAAAGAAAAGCTCTTGCTTGAATCCATCGTAAGAGCCAAATCAGGTGCAGGAATTGTTTCTCTGACCAGAACGAAGCTGATAAAACTTGTGCAGAGCCTTTGTCACACTGGCTGCGTGCATCCTTTGCTATCAGACAGCAAGGAGAGAAGGAAAATGCCTCAGAAGTTCCCTAAGAATATGGTGCTATTTTAAGGAAAGCACATATACAGCCTGAGGAAAAATGAGATTGAAAATGAGCTTAGATTTTTAAGTAATGCAGGCAAAAAGTGTCAATAACTTGAAAAACAGGACAATCCTCAATTTAAAAATCTTCCCATCTCAGTTTTATGTTGATAATCAAGGATATGCAGCTTTCATTTCTCACTAAAAAGCAAAAAGCTAAATCATCTCTTGAATATGAAATGTAGATGCAGCACTTGGAACATTTTCCTTCTCAAGGAACAGACTTGCTAGATCCTGGAGTGGTTGAAATGCATGCTTCCTGCTGATTTGGTCTAACCATCTTTGTGCTTCTTTAGGCTTATTGTTCACTCTGAGCTTAATGAGTGCATTCAGGCATGTAATGAAGAACAACACTATCACACAAACACTTTATTGAAGTCCAAAGATATGGTGGTTTTATCAATTATATTCAGTAGAGTAAATTTGCAAGTTATTAAAAATACATCAATTGGTTGACATCTGGAACACTGGTGCATTGACACTCATAATGTTAGAAGCCATGGTATAAAAGAAAATCTTAAATGGATGACATTTTATTACAGTGAGTGTAAAGTTTTTGTCTCTCTACTTACTAGAGGAAATAGATGAGAGCAATGCAGTTGTGAATCACAGGTCCTCTGGTATGAAATTCATCCTAAGCTTAAAACATTTGATAGCCAAAGGCATGAGCTTCCATAGCAAATAGTTCTTTATATACATTTATATACATATAAAGTTCTTTATATATATACATATATATATATATAAAATTGCACTTTAGGTTCTGGGGTACATGTGCAGAACATGCAGGATTGTTGCATAGGTACATACATGGCAAGGTGATTTGCTGCCTCCATCCCCCCATCACCTATATCTGCCATTTCTCCCCATTTTATCCCTCCCCAACTCCCTACCCACTGCTGTACCTCCCCTAGTCACCCTCAACAGACCCCAGTGTGTGATGCTCTCCTCCCTGTGTCCATGTGTTCTTATTGTTCAACACCCAACTATGAGTGAGAACATGTTGTGTTTGATTTTCTGGTCTTATGTCAGTTTGCTGAGAATGATGTTTCCCAGATTCATCCATATCCCTACAGAGGACACAAACTCATCGTTTTTTTATGGCTGCATAGTATTGTATGGTGTATATGTGCCACATTTTCCTTGTCCAGTCTATCATCGATGGGCAGTTGGGTTGATTCCAGGTCTTTGCTATTGTAAACAGTGCCGCAATGAACATATGTGCGCATGTATCTTTATAATAGAATGATTTATAATCCTTTGGGTATATACCCAGTAATGGAATTGCTGGGACAAATGGAATTTCTATTTCTAGATCCTTGAGGAGTCACCACACTGTCTTTCACAATGGTTGAACTAATATACGCTCCTACCAACAGTGTAAAAGTGTTCCTATTTCTCCACATCCTCTCCAGCATCTGTTGTCTCCAGGTTTTTTAATGATCGCCATTCTAACTGGTGTGAGATGGTATCTCAATGTGGTTTTGATTTGCATTTCTCTAATGACCAGTGATGATGAGCATTTTTTCATATGTTTGTTGGCCTCATATATGTCTTCTTTTGAAAAGTGTCTGTTCATGTCCTTTGCCCACTTTTGAATGGGTTTTTTCTTATAAATCTCTTTTAGTTCTTAGTAGATTCTGGATATTAGCCCTTTGTCAGATGGGTAGATTGCAAAAATTTTTTCCTATTCTGTTGGTTGCATGTTCATGCTAATGATTGTTTCTTTTGCTATGCAGAAGCTCTGGAGTTTAATTAGATCCCATTTGTCTATTTTGGCTTTTGTTGCCAATGCTTTTGGTGTTTTAGTCATGAAGTCCTTGTCTATGCCTATGTCCTGAATGGTTTTGCCTAGGTTTTCTTCTAGGGTTTTTATGGTTTTAGGTCTCATGTTTAAGTCTGTAATCCATCTGGAGTTAATTTTAGTGTAAGGTGTCAGGAAGGGTCCAGTTTCTGTTTTCTGCACGTGGCTAGCCAGTTTTTCCAACACCATTTATTAAACAGGGAATCCTTTCCCCATTGTTTGTTTTTGTCAGGTTTCTCAAAGATCAGATGGTTGTAGATGTGTGGTGTTACTTCTGAGGCCTCTGTTCTGTTCCATTGGTCTATGTCTCTGTTTTGGTACCAGTACCATGCTATTTTGATTACTGTAGCTTTGTAGTATAGTTTGAAGTCAGAAGTGTGATGCCTCCAGCTTTGTTCTTTTTGCTTAGAATTAACATGGCTATGCAGGCTCTCTTTTGGTTCCATATGAAGTTTAAGGTGGTTTTTTTTTTCCAGTTCTGTGGAGAAGGTCAATGGTAGCTTGATGGGGATAGTGCTGAATCTATAAATTACTTTGGGCAGTATGGCCATTTTCACAATATTGATTCTTCCTAACCATGAGCATGGAATGATTTTCCATCTGTTTGTGTCCTCTCTTATTTTGTTGAGCAGTGGTTTGTAGTTCTCCTTGAAGAGGTTCTTTACATCCTTTGTTAGTTGTATTTCTAGGTATTTTATTCTCTTTTTAGCAATTGTGAAAGGCAGTTCGTTCTAGATTTGGCTCTCTTTAAGTCTGTCATTGGTATATAGGAATACTTGTGATTTCTGAACATTGATTTTGTATCTGAGACTTTGCTGAAATTGTTTATCACCTTAAGGAGATTTTGGGCTGAGACAATGGGGTCTTCTAAATATACAATCATGTCATCTGCAAATAGAGACAATTTGACTTCCTCCTTTCCTAATTGAATACTCTTTATTTTTTTTTTCTTGCCTAATTGCTCTGGCTAGAACTTCAAATACTATGTTGAATAGGAGTAGTGAGAGAGGGCATCCTTTTCTAGTGCCGGATTTCAAAGGGAATGCTTCCAGTTTTTGCCCATTCAGTATGATATTGGCTGTGGGTTTGTTGTGTAAATAGCTTTTATTATTTTGAGATATGTTCCTTCAATACCTAGTTTATTGAGATTTTTTAGCATAAAGGGCTGCTGAATTTTGAATTTTGTCGAAGGCCTTCTCTGCATCTATAAAGATAATCATGTAGTTTTTGTTCTTGGTTCTGTTTATGTAATGAATTACATTTATAGACTTCCGTATGTTGAACCCACCTCGCATCCCCGGGATGAAGCCTCATCATCATGATGGATAAGCTTTTTGATGTGCTGTTGCAATTGTTTTGCCAGTATTTTATTGAAGATTTTTGCATCTATGTTCACCATGGATATTGGTCTGAAGTTTTCTTTTCTTGTTGAGACTCTGCCTGGTTTTGGTATCAGGATGATGTTGGTCTCATAAAATGATTTGGGAAGGATCCCCTCTTTTTTTGATTGTTTGGAATAGTTTCAGAAGGAGCAGTACCAGCTCCTCTTTGTATATCTGGTAGAATTCAGCTGTGAACCCATCTGGACCTAGGCTTTTTTTTTGGTTGGTAGGCTATTAATTGCTGCCTCAACTTCGGCCCTTGTTATTGGTCTATTCAGAGTTTTGAATTCTTCCTGGTTTAGGCTTGGGAGGGTGGAAGTGTCCAGGAATTTATCCATTTCTCTGATGTTTACTAGTTTATGTGCATAGAGTTGTTTGTAGTAATCTCTGTTGGTAGTTTGTATTTCTGTGGAATCTGTGGTGATATCCCCTTTATCATTATTTTATTGCATATATTTGATTCTTCTCTTTTTTCTTTTTTGTTAATCTGGCAAGCAGTCTGTCTATTTTGTTGATCTTTTCAAAAAACCAGCTCCTGAATGTACTGATTTTTTTGAAGGGTTTTTTGTTTCTCTATCTCCTTCAATTCTGCTCTGATCTTAGTTATTTCTTCTCTTCTGCTAGCTTTTGAGTTTTTGATCTTGCTCCTCTAGCTCTTTCAATTTTGATGATAGCGTGTCAACTTTTGATCTTTCTTTTCTTCTCATGTGGGCATTTATTGCTATAAATTTCCCTCTAGACACTGCTTTAAATGTGTCCCATAGATTCTGGTACATTGTGTCTTTGTTCTCATTGATTTCAAAGAACGTCTTTATTTCTGCCTTTATTTCATTGTTTATCTAGTCAATATTCAAGAGCCAGTTGTTCAGTTTCCATGAAGTTGTGCAGTTCTGAGTGAGTTTCCTAATCCTGGGTTCTAATTTGATTGCACTGTGGTCTGAGAAACTGTTTGTTATAATTTCTATTATTTTGCATTTGCTGAGGAGTGATTTACTTCCAATTATGTAGTCAATTTTAGAGTAGGTGTGATGTGGTGCTGAGAAGAATGTATATTCTGTGGATTTGTAGTGGAGAGTTCTGTAAGTGTCTGTTAGGTTTGCGTGGTCCAGATTCAGGAGTTCAAGTCCTGTATAGCCTTTGTCCACTTTTTGATTCAGTTTTTTTTTTTTTTTCTTGTAAATTTGTTTAAGTTCCTTGTAGATTCTGGATATTAGCCCTTTGTCAGATGGATAAACTGCAAAAACGTTCTCCCACTCTGTAGGTTGCTTGTTCACTCTGATGATTAAGCTCTTTAGTTTAATTGGATCCCATTTGTCAATTTTGACTTTTGTTGCCATTGCTTTTGGTGTCTTAGTCATGAAGTCTTTGCCCATGCCTATCACCAGCATGGTATTGCCTAGATTTCCTTCTGAAGTTTTTATGGTTTTAGGTCTTACATTTAAGTCTTTAATCCTTCTTGAGTTAATTTTTGTATAACATGTTAGGAAGAGGTCCAGTATCAGTTTTCTGTATATGGCTAGCCAGTTTTCCCAACACCATTTATTAAATAGGGAATTAATAATTCCTTTCCCCATTTCTTGTTTTTGTCAGATTTGTCAAAGATCAGATTGTTCTAGATATGTGGCATTATTTCTGAGGCCTCTGTTCTGTTTCATTTGTCTGTATATCTGTTTTGGTACCAGTACCATGCTGTTTTGATTACTGTAGACTTGTAGTATAGTTTGAAGTCAGGTAGTGTGATGCCTCCAGCTTTGTTCTTTTTGCCTAGGATTGTCTTGGCTCTGTGGACTCTCTTTTGGTTCCATATGAAGTTTAAAGTGTTTTTTTCCAGTTCTGTGAAGAAGGTCAGTGGTAGCTTGATGGGGATAACATTGAATCTATAAATTACTTTGGGCAGTATGGCCATTTTCATGATACTGATTCTTCCTAACCATGAGCAAGGAATGTTTTTCCATCTGTTTGTGTCCTCTCTTATTTCCTCGAGCAGTGGTTTGTAGTTCTCCTTGAAGAGGTCCTTCACATCCCTTGTAAGTTGTGTTCCTAGGTATTTTATTCTCTTTGTAGCAATTGTGAATGGGAATTCACTCATGATTTGGCTCTCTGTTTGTCTATTATTGGGGTACAGGAATGCTTGTGATTTCTGCACATTGATTTTGTATCCTGAGACTTTGCTGAAGTTGCTTATCAACTTAAGGAGATTTTGAGCTGAGATGATGGGGTTTTCTAAACATACAGTTATGTCATCTGCAGAGACAATTTGACTTTCTCTCTTCCTGTTTGAATATGCTTTATTTTTTTCTCTTGCCTAATTTCCCTGGCCAGAACTTCCAATACTATGTTTAATAGGAGTGGTGAGAGAGGGCATCTTTGTCTTGTGCTGGTTTTCAAAGGGAAGGCTTCCAGATGTTGCCCATTCAGTATGATATTGACTGTAGGTTTGTCACAAATAGCTCTCATTATTTTGAGACACGTTGCATCAATACCTAGTTTATTCACAGTTTTTAGCATGAAGAGGTGTTTAATTTTATTGAAGGCATTTTCTGCATCTATTGGGAAAATGATGTGGTTTTTGTCATTGGTTCTGTTTATGTGACAGATTATGTTTATTGATTTGTGCATGTTGAACTAGCCTTGCACCCCAGGGATGAAGCTGACTTGATTGTGATGGATAAGCTTTTTGATGTGTTGCTGGATTTGGTTTGCCGGTATTATATTGAGGATTTTTGCGTAGGGATATTGACCTGAAATTTCCTTTTTCTGTTGTGTTTCTGCCATGTTTTGGTATCAGGATGATGCTGGCCTCACAAAATGAGCTAGGAAGGAGTCCTTCTTTTTCTATTGTTCGGAATAGTTTCAGAAGGAATGGTACCAACTCCTCTTTGTATCTCTGGTAGAATTCAGCAGTGAATCCATCTGGCCCTGAGTTGTTTTTTTTTTTTTTTTTTTTTTTTTTTTTTTGTTGGTAGGCTATTAATTACTGCCTCAATTTCAGAACTTGTTTTTGGTCTATTCAGTGATTTGACTTCCATCTGGGTTAGTCTTATGAGGGGGTATGTGTCCCAGAATGTATCCATTATTTTAGATTTTCTGGTTTATTTGCATAGAGGTGTTTATAATATTCTCTGATAGTTTGTATTTCTGTGGAATCTGTGGTGATATCCCCTTTATCATTTTTTATTGTGTCTATTTGATTCTTCTCTTTATTCTTTATTATTTGGGTTAGCAATCTATTTTGCTAATCTTTTCAAAAAACCAGCTCCTGCTTTCATTGATTTTTTTTTTTTTTGAAGGGTTTTTTGTGACTCTGTCACCTTCAGTTCTGCTCTGATCTTAGTTATTTCTTGTCTTCTGCTAGCTTTTGAATTTGCTTGCTCTTTCTTCTCCAGTTCTTTTAATTCTGATGTTAGGGTGTCAATTTGAGATCTTTCCCACTTTCTCCTGTGGGTTTAGTGCTATAAATTTCCCTCTAAACACTGCTGTAGCTCTGTCTCAGAGATTCTTGTACATTGTGTCTTTGTTCCATTGGTTTCAAAGAACTAATTTATTTCTACCTTAATTTCATTATTTAGCCAGTAGTCATTCAGGAGCAGCTTGTTTGGTTTCCATGTAGTTGCATGGTTTTTAGTGAGTTTCTTAATCCTGAGTTCTAATTTGATTCCACTGTGGTCTGAGAGACTGTTGTTATGATTTCCATTCTTTTGCATTTACTGAAGCGTGTTTTACCTCCAATTATGTGGTCAATTTTAGATAAGTATGATGTGGTGCTGAGAAGAATGTATATTCTTTTGATTTGGGGTGGAGAGTTCTGTATATGCCTACTAGTTTCGCTTGGTTAGAATCTGAGTTCAGATCCTAACCATCTTAATTTTCAGCCATGTTGATCTGTCTAATATTGACAGTGGGGTGTTAAAGTCTCCCACTATTATTGTGTGTGAGTCTAAGTCTCTTTGTAGGTCTCTATGAATCTGGGTGTTCCTGTATTGGGTGAATATATATTTAGGATAGTTAGCTCTTCTTGTTGCAGTGATCCTTTTACCATTATGTAATACCCTTCTTTGTCTTTTTTGTTCTTTGTTGGTTTAAAGTCTGTCTTTTCAGAGACTACGATTGCAACCCCTGCTTTATTTGCTTTCCTTTTGCTTGGTAAATATCCCTCCATCCCTTTATTTTGAGCCTATGTGTGTCTTTGCACGTGAGATGAGTCTCCTAAATACAGCACACTGATGAGTCTTAACTCTTTATCCAATTCGCCAGTCTGTGTCTTTTACATGGGTTTAGTCCATTAACATTTAAGATTCATATTGTTATGTATGAATTTCATCCTGTCCGTATGATGCTAGCTGTTTATTTTACCCATTAGTTGATGCAGTTTCTTTATAGTGTCAATGGTCTTTATACTTTGGTATTGTTTTGCAGTGGCTAGTACCAATTTTTCCTTTTATATATTTAGTACTTCCTTCAGGGACTCTTTTAAGGCAGGCTTGGTTGTGACAAAATCTCTCAGCATTTGCTTGTCAGTAAAGGATTTTATTTCTCCTTCACTTATGAAGCTTAGTTTGGCTGGATATGATATTCTGAGTTGAACATTCTTTACCTTAAGAATTTTGAATATTGCCCCCTACTCTCTTCTGGCTTGTAGAGTGTCTGTAAAGAGATCCGCTGTTAGTCTGATGGGATTCCCTTTGTGGGTAACCTGACCTTTCTCTCTGGCTGCCCTTAACATTTTTTCCTTCATTTCAACTTTGGTGAAACTGATGATTATGTGACTGGGATTTGTTCTTCTCAAGGCATATCTTTGTGGTGTTCTCTGTATTTTCTGAATTTGAATGTTGGCCTGTCTTGCTAGGTTGGGGAAGTTCTCCTGGATGATATCCTGAAGAGTATTTTGCCACTTGGTTCCATTCTCCCCATCACTTTCAGCTACACCAGTCAAACATAGGTTTGGTCTTTCTTGGATGCTTTGTTTGTTCCTTTTCATTGTTTTTTCTTTAATCTTGTCTTCATGCTTTATTTCATTAAATTGATTTTCAATCTCAAATATCTTCTTTTCTGCTTCTTTGATTTGCCTATTGATACTTGTATGTGCTTCATGAAGTTCTCTTGCTCTGTTTTTCAGCCCCATCAGGTCATTTATATTCTTCTCTAAACTGGTTATTCTAGTTAGCAATTCCTCTGACCTTTTTTCAATGTTCTTAGCTTTCTTGCATTGGATTAGAGCATGCCTCTTTAGCTCGGAAAAGTTTGTTATTTCCCACCTTTTGAAGCCTACTTTTGTCAATTCATCAAACTCATTCTCTGTCCAGTTTTGTTCTCTGTTGTGATCTGTTGGAGGATAAAAGACCTTCTGGCTTTTGGAATTTTCAGCGTTTTTGCACTGGTTTCTCCTCATCTTCATGGATTTATCTACCTTTGGTCTTTGATGTTGGTGACCTTCGGATGGGATTTTTGTGTTGATGTCCTTTTTGTTGATGTTGATGCTATTCCTTTCTGTTGGTTAGTTTTTCTTCTAACAGTCAGGCCGTTCTACTGCAGTTCTGCTGGAGTTTGCTGGGGGTTCACTCCAGACCCTGTTTGCCTGGGTACCACCATCAGAGGCTGGAGAACAGCAAAGATTGCTGCCTGTTCCTTCCTCTGGACGCTTTGTTCCAGAGGGGCATCCGCCAGATTCCAGCCAGAGATATCCTGTATGAAGTGTCTGTTGACTCTTGCTGTGAGGTGCCTCCCAGTCAGAATGCATGGGGGTCAGGAATCCACTTGAGGAGGCAGTCTGTCCCTTAGCAGAGCTCAAGCACTGTGCTGGGATATTTGCTGCTCTTCAGCGTCAGCAGGCAGGAATGTTTAAGTCTGCTGAAACTGTGCCACAGCCTTCTTCTCCCAGGTGCTCTGTCCCAGGGAGTTTTATCTATAAGCCCCTGACTAGGGCTGCCGCCTTTCTTTCAGAGAGGCCCTGCCCAGAGAGGAGGAAACTAGAGAGGCCACTTTTTTATTTTTATAAAGTGTTTTATGGAGTTTTCAGAGCATGCTCATATTCATCTCATTTTATCTTTACAACATCTCAGTAAAGTTAGTTAGTCAGGAGTTCTCACTTCCATTTTTGGATAAGAGACACACAGTTCTTGGGGAGTTGATGGAATGGGGACCTGGGGTTTTGATTCTAAGCCCTATGCTTAATTTTTTCATAATATAGTGTAATGATACTTTAGGCCTCAGTTTCCTTACTTCAAACCAATGATAAATATACCTAGTTTGCCAACTTATCGATGTTGTAGGAGTGAAAAAACATTGTTGGGTTTTAGGAACTCAACAATGATTATGACTAATCAAAGTCATATGTAACTGTGAAATAATTATCTTGCTTTTGTTAAGTCTAAGGGCTCTTTTTTTTTTTTTTTTTTTTTTTTGATCAAAAAGTCTTCCTCTACTTTCTTCAACAGAAAATGCTCAACACTGATAGATGTGTAGAGTCCTGGAATTCCCCATGTGAAATCATTTAGGAATAAACTCTCTTAAAGGAAGAATGGATGGTCATTAAAAAGCAACCAAATAGTAAATCTGATTTGTCTCTCTACAGAGACTGTAATCAAATCTACTTTTTAATAATCATTGGTTTGCTTCAATGTAGTTCTATTTTCTCACTCATTGATAAATATGGCCCTCTTACTTTTGATTAGTTCTGCTATATAGGACTATGATTTTTAAGAACAGAAGTGCAAAAATAAACAGATATTTCATATTTCTTTTTTTTTTTTTTTTTAGAGTATTCCAAGTTAATGACCCATGTAGTCACTGTAATCCTTTTAAATTATGAAATGTATTGTTGAGGGAATGACAGAATTGATGTATAATTAAAAATCTTTTATTCATATAGCACTTATCTGCCCCTTGCCCTTTTTGCAGTTATTTACTAAAGAAATGAGGTTTTTTTTTTTCACTTTTTATTTTCATCAAATAAGGTTTTTTGTTATTGTTATTTTTTAATAATTCTAACTACACAGAACAGAATCTCCTAGAGAAGCAGTAAATCAGATAAGGGAATATGGCATTTCCTAAAAATGGAGAGTTTGCTAGAGCAAAATTTCATGAGAAAACAGTACAGTATACACTTTATTATCTTAAATAGAACATGTATTAAGAAGAGATTCTTGTTCTGTGTTCCTCATGGCCCAATACAGATTTGATCTGTTTGTGGTAAAGCAAGCTTTTCTGGATTGTGTTCTGGTATTATTTACATTCCAGTCAGAGAAACAGGAATATCTGGTTAAGCTATTATACCTTTAAAATCACACACATGCACACAATCACACACATACACACAAACACAAAAACCCCACAAAATCTATTCCATGTTTTAATGCAGTTTTCTTTTTTTTTAAGGGAGAGAGAGAGAATAGGAAGGAGGAAAAAGGAAGAGAAAGAGAGAGAATGGGGAGGAGGAAGAAGGAAAAGAAAGAGGGAGAGAGAATGGGAGTATTGCTTTCTTGCCCAGGCTAGAATGCAATTTAGTAATGGGTATTGAAAACCTCTTTTATACTGATAATTATACTTAATGATGTAGTCAGGAAGGAATAAGGGAAGAAGATAACAAACAAACAGCCAACCAATATTTAATTTAAACCTATGAAATGCTATGCGATTACTGAGGAGTGATTTACTTCCAATTATATAGTCACCTTTGGAATAGGTGTGAGGTAGTAATGTATGTTTTGTGTATTTGAAGTGGAGAGTTCTATAAATGTTTATTAAGTTTACTTGTTCCGGGTCTGAGTTCAAGTTCTGAATATCCTTGTTAATTTTCTATCTCGTTGATCTATAGAATCGTTAGCTCTTCTTGTTGCATTGATCCTTTTGCCATTATGTAATGTCATTCCTCGCCTCTTTTGATCTTTGTTGCTTTAAAGTCTACTTTATCAGAGGCGAGAATTGCATCTCCTGCTTTTTGTTTATTAGTTTATTTTTACTCTCTGTTTGATTGGTAAATCTTCCTCCTTCTCTCTGAGTCTTTGTGTATTGTTGCATGTAAGATGGGCCCGGATGCAGCATACCGATGGGTTTTGGCTTTTTATCCAATTAAAATATATATAAGTTTAATACTGGCGTTTGAAGCTAGCTGGCTGTTTTGCCCTTTAGTTGATGTAAATTTTTTATTGTGTTAAAGTTCTTTGCTTTTTGATATATTTTTGGAAAGGCTGATATTGGTTGTTCCTTTATATGTATAGTGCTTCTTTCAGAAGCTCTTGTAAAGCAGACCTGGTGGTGGTGAACTCTCTAAGTACTTGTTTGTTCGCAAAAGATTTAATTTTTCCTTCACTCATAAAGCTTAGTTTAGCTGGATAGGAAATTCTGGGTTGAAAGTTCTTTTCTTTAAGGATGTTAAATATTGGTCCCCACTCTTTTCTGGCTTGTAGGGTTTCTGCTGAGAGATCTGCTGTAAGTCTGATAGGTTTCCCTTTATGGGTAACCTGACCTTTCTCTCTGGCTGCCCTTAGTATTTTCTCCTTCATTTCAACCCTAATAAATCTGGCGATTATGTGCCTTGGGGTTGGTCTTCTTGAAGAATATCTTTGTGGTGTTCTCTGTATTACCTGGAGTTGAATATTACCCTGCCTTGCCAGGTTGGGAAAATTTTCCTGAATGATATCCTGAAGAGTATTTTCCAACTTGGATTCATTCTCTTCATCACATTCAGGTACACCTATCAAACGTAAATTAGGTGTTTTCCCATAGTCCCATATTTCCTGGAGACTTTGCTCATTCCTTTTCATCCTTTTTTCTGCATTCTTGTCTTCTCGTTTCATTTCACTGAGCTGGTCCTCGACTTCTGATATCCTTCCTTCTGCTTGATCAATTCGACTGTTTAAACTTGTGCATGCTTCGCGAAGTTCTCGTGTTGTGTTTTTCAGCTCCATCAATTCACTTATATTCTTCTCTAAATTGTCCATTCTCGTTAACATTTCGTCAAACCTTTTTTCAAGGTTCTTAGTTTCTTTGCATTGGGTTAGAACAAGTTCTTTTAATTCACAGAAGTTTCTTATCACCCACGTTTTGAAACCTGCTTCTGTTATTGGAACACACGTGTAATCTATTAAGCCTTGTTCCGTTACTGATGAGGAATTGCAATCCCCTGTAGAGGGAGAGGCATTCTGATTTTGAGTATTCTCTACCTTTTTACGCTGGTTTCTTCCCTTCATTATATATTTGTCCGTCTGTCGTCTTTATAATTACCGACTTTCTAACTGGGTCTCTGACATCCAACTTGTTGATTCCCTGCGCCGAAATCTGAGCAATCCACTGAGCCGGCCAAAACAGCGGTGTTAAGATTGATGGTGCTTTTCTGCCCGGGAATCTCCGGACTCTGCACCAAGAACTGGCGTGCTAAGGCACCAGCAAAACCGCCACGCCGGCCACAAGAGTCGCCCTGGCGACCCGTGGAGCTCCTCCACTGGGAATCTCCTGGTCCGTGAGCAACTAATATTCGTCTGAAAGTGTGGCGTCCTCTCGTTCTTTGCACTTTCACTGGGAGGTACGTGCCCGAGCTGCTAATCATCAGCCATCTTGGATCTCGATATTTCATATTTCAAAATTTGTTATGACTGGAGACTTTTTTCCAAAATATAGATCATAAATCAGAGAATTTTTTCAATAAAGAATCAGAAATATGGTCTCTATCAAGAATTCTCATCTCTACCATTGTGGAGTGTCACAATAGCCATGCCAAATATGTAAGCGAATGGGGAAGTTCCAAAAAAGCTTTATTTATGAACACTGAAATGTAAATTTCATAAAATCTTCACATGTAATGAAATACTATTTGTTTTATTTTTTTCAACCACTTAAAAATGGAAAAAAGTTCTTAACTATAGTCATACAAAAACAGATGATGGGCTGGATTTGGCCCATGGGCCATGTTCAATACTAAACTAAAGCACCAAAACTTCATTGCTGCTGGAGACACTGCTCAGTTCAAATGATTCTTGGAGCTGGAAACGCATTTCTAGGGAATTTTTTCTCACAACACAAATTTTCAGCACTGGTGTCAGCAAAAGCAATACTTTAAAGCAGGGGTCTAGAAGTTAGTTGCTCATCATGTCATAAGAAAAGTGGAAGTATTTCCTTGTCAGTAAGTTAGAGACCCAACTTTACATTTAAAAGAGAAAGATTATTGAGCATAATTTGGCAGAGAGATGGCAAAATCTTGGAGCCAAGCCTTTAACAATCTCACAGGGCTTAGTGCATTACCACTCTCAATTTTGTGCTCAACAAGTTTCTGTTGAATTAATTGGAATTCCCATGAAGTTCCTAAGTTCTTGCTTATTATGTAGAATAAAGTGAATATAGACTATAATTGTCTGTCTAGAAGACAAAGGGTTAATGAAGTGAAACTTTTAGTAGCATTCTTTATTTCCACTTGATGAAGGTTGATTAAGAAAGGCTTAAATGACAGTGAGGTTTTACAAAATTCTTGGCAGTAGGTCAAGGTGTGCACAATATCTAAATGATTAGCTATTATGAGCATGATAATACCCATGACTAAGCTAATTTGTGGCAATACATTGGATATTTATGGAACCTGCTAAATTATTTCAGATCTCTAGTGTGTAATTGAATCACAATGAAGCAGCTAATTATTGCTATGTCCTATTATCAAGGAAGTTCACACCTATTCCAAACTTCTTTGACTCACAGTCAACACCATGACATTTTAGTACCTAACTTATCTTTGTCTTTTTCGTGTCTGTTACTTTTATTTTATTTGTTCAACTACATCACAAGTTGCTTTTAGGTAGGGTCATATTACATAAATAGGAGCAACATAATGGTTCGGAGCAAGGCTGTGAAGTCAGATTGCTGGGGTTCAAATTCTACCTTGATATTTACTAGCAATGCAATCTGGAGCACATCAAGTAGCCTCTCTTTGCTCTTAGTTTATTCATCTGCAAAATAGCAATGATAATAAAGGTATCTACCTGACTGGATTTGATTGCTGGGAGAGCTAAATGAATCAATGCGTGTAGACACTCAGAGCAATTGCTGTACACAGTAAGTTGTAGATAAATGCCAGTTAAATATATGCCTTTGGGTCCCAGTCTGAGGTTATAAAATCCTATTTATAAACTGATGACTTCTCCAGTCCTGATCTTTCCAGTGGACCCCACATAAGTTATCCACTTAGAATACTTACACATCTTCGCTTGGAAATCAAATACACATCTCAAAAGTATCATGCCCACAAAACACATTTGATTTCTTTTCTACCCCAAACCTATTCTCCCTTAGTGTTTCCCATCCTGATATAAATACCAGCTTTATATGTCCATGTTTTCATGCTAAAAAACAAATACAATCCTGGAATCTCCATCTTTAACCCTTTTTCTTTTTCACATATTCCATGTCCTTTCCATTAGCCTATTCTGTGAGTTCTATAACATATGTCTAAATCCAACTAACCCATCAGTTTGCCTATCCTGCTAGTCTGTATCACAGTTATCTCTTTCTTAGGCTATGATGCAGGCACCGCCTAACTGGTCTTCCTTCTTCTATCCACAATTCCCTACCATTGATTTCTTACGCACTAGCCAGAGTGCTTCATGCACAGTACACACACAGTTCGTGGTACATGGTAATAATTTAATACATAAACTAAAGGAATGTTTGATTGGAATATTTGGAAGCTAATTTACTTATAACCATATGATAGGCACTGAGAGAATTTGATTAAAAGTGATATGTAATTCTCAATAGTTTCTGCCTTTTAAAATTATTCAAATAATTCCTTTACAAGTGAAATCAGAAGATAGGAATGCATAATTTGGAAAATTTCTTCAGACTATCAGATTCTGAGTCCATGATTTGTTAAAAGCCATAAGGCTAAAAATATGACAGATAATTCAACCTAGATGAATTTATTACTGGAATATTCTTGAAAAGAGTACTGGATTGGGAAACCTTCATTTAACAAGCCCTGCATTTGTACCAGAAATATTAAGCTGTGAGCCCTACACTTATACCAAACACATATATTTTTATATTCATGCAGTTTGTCAAGACATACTATTTAATAAAAAAGAAAAGAAAAACACTCTCTTTAATTAGCTATTTCAGAAGTTAAGCTAGAAAAACGGTTTGTGTCAAATTATGAATCCTCAAATATTTGCTTTTGCAGTAGTACTGCTCTACTCTACAAATCTTTAATTCAAGCATCTTTTTAAAAGTTAAAGTGCTAGTATAATGTTTTAATTGTGAAATTTTTAATTTTTATGTATTTATTTTTAAGGTGATGTTTAAGTGTTTAGAGGCTTAGGCCTGGGATGTTTTAAATACTAAGCCCTGATTCCTCTCATTTATCTGTAGTGAATTGACCAGACTGAGACATACTACAAAGGACAGTTGCCAGAAACAATACCCAAAGGTATATTTTAAGCTGGCATTTATTGATGGCTAGAGAACAAGGGGCTTGTTGGGTCATAGCATGCTGCTGAGGGCTGATAGGTGTGTATCTCTTCCTGGGACACTTTCAGTCTGCAGCCCCTCTCCTATCTTTCCCATTTTTCCTTCAGTGCCAGAGAGAGATCCATGATTTTTGTATCCAGAAAATTCAGAGACCCCCTTCTCTTGATTACAAGTAAGGAGACTATGAATAGACATGGGGGAAAAAATAAAAAATAACAGAAGAAAGAATGGAAAAAGATAAGGAGAAAATGGTAGCCAGAAGAGGAAAGAAAAAGAAAAAGGAAGAAAGAAAATAGATTAACTCTCAACTTCTGAACAATGTAGATAAAACTACGTTTGTGTGTATGTATACAGATGGATGGGGTGTGTGTGTGTGTGTGTGTGTGTGTGTGTGTATGCGCACACACTAGTTGCTCACCTCTATCTGCCTAGAAACCTTGAAGCAATGCTGCACCTATAGCAAAGCACACACCTAGAACCCAGATGAGCTTGATCTCTTATCATAATCTCCACTAAAAGGAATCAGAGGCAGGGCTTCTTGGAGAGATGGCTGATTCTAGAATTTGGGCCAGAAAGAACAAGATGAGCCTGGAACATTTTGTGAAAGAAAGTAAGAAGATGTCCATGGGATGACAGGGACATGTCAAAAGAACATAAGAGCCAGCTCGAAGGGGCTTCCACTGGGCAGATTTGAGAATGATTTCAGCATCAAAATATAACAACAACAATAATAATTTTAATAATTATAATCCATTATATAAAATAAGAATTTATGAGTCAATTCTTACATTAATTTTCAAAACACACAGATAGATAAGTGAAAGCTGCTTTTCTTGACAGTAGAGTGCCAATCAATTAATGTAGAAAAAATGGTGGATGCTAAAACTGGTGGATAAAATTTTGACAAGAACCAGTATGTTTGCATGGGCTTAAAGTATCCCAAGCAAATCCTTTATTAATTACAAAGACAAAGAACTTTTCAGTGGAAAAACTGCTGTATACCAAAGTAAGCTTCATTACTACGGGGCCCAGTAACATCCAGTATTTCCAGATATGATGAAGAGAAGGACAAGCCATCACTTCCACAGAAGTCTTGCCAAAGCCAACAACCTGAATGTAATTATGAGGAAACATCAGCCAATCCCAAAGCAAGAAGCATTCTATGAAGTGATTGACAAGTACCCTTCAAAATTGTCAAAGTCATGAAGGATTAAAAATCAGAGGAAAGCTTCCAGATGAAAGGAAATTAAAGAGATTTGACAACTAAATAAAATATATGTTCCTCAGTTGGATCCTGAACTTAAGTAAAAAATGGCTGTAAAGAACATTACTGGAAGGATTGAAAAAGTTTGTATATGAATTGTGGATTGGTATCTTCATGTCTGTGGGCTACCATAACAAAATACAATATGCTGGGTCATTTAAACAACAGAAATTCATTTTTTCACAATTCTGGAGGCTAGAAGTCTAAGATTAGGGTGTCAGCATGGCTGGTTTTGGATGAGGGCTCTTCCTTTAGGTTATAGACAGCTACCACGTTGCTGTGTCCTCACATGACCTCTTCTTTGTATGCACATGTGTACACACACACACGAGAGAGAGGAGAGAGGAGAGAGGAGAGAAGGGGGGGGAGGGGGGGGGGAGAGAGAGAGAGCATACACCCTGGTTAACCAATTTCATTGGACCAGGGCTTCATCCTCATAAGCTCATCTAAGCCTAATTACCTCCCAAAGGCCCCATCTCCAAACACCATCACATTGAGGGTTAGGGCTTCAACATAGGAATCTGTGTGGAGGACACAAGCATTCAGTACGTAATCTTCAAGTATCAAAGTTAAGTTCTTGATTGTGATAACTATGCAGGTGTTCTGTAAGAGAACGTCCTTGCCTTATGCAAATCACCCTAAAATTTTTAGGGGTAAAGAAACATATTGACTCCAACTTACCGTAAAATGGTTCAGGAAAAAAAAGGTATGTATACATACACAAACAGAAAAAAGAAATGAGGCAAATGTAAATACTTGTTAAATCTACGTAATGAGTGTAATGGGATTTCCTTGTACATCAACTTAAAAGATACGAAACATTTTATTCAAAAGGATTCTTGGAGTTACAAGGTAGATTCTTATTGTCTTTCATCAATCAAGCTATTACTACTTATCTGGAGAGTTAGCAAACTTTCTCCATTTTATTTAATCTTCTTTCTGAAAATGTTAATTAATCTTCTGGCTTTCAAAAAATAAAAATCTGAAAGTCATCATGTTCTCCGCATCTGTGATGTTAGGTTAACATAAGTAATGAGAAATTTTGATGAGATATAATTGAATTAAAAAAAATATAAAGTCTTGCATTTGAATTTAGAAAATCAATTGTTTTTGAGCAAAATTAGTTAACAACTGCTCAACTGAAAATCAGAGTTGATAAGTGCAATATAACATATTAAAATGTGTATGTAATTATATATGCAAATGTACATGTCTGTAACTGTATATGTGAATATAATTAAACTTAGTAACAATTTTTGGATTTTCTTTTAAAGGCATCAATTAGTATTTAATAATATTTCTTTATGGCGTCATTTTTTAGTCTTAACGTTATATGATTATTCACATATTTCTATTTTCATTGAAAATATAATTCTTATAAAAGCATCTTTCTTCCAAAATAAACAGTTTTTCTCTTTCTGTAGAAAGCAAAAACAAAAAGAGGGGCTTACTTTCACCTTTTTTCAAAATCTTAATCACTTAAAAAAATTATGTAGGTTTATTTTATATGCCTTTTCAAAATACATGAATTTGATATAACAGGAATATATGTATTCTCATTTTCTTTTTCTTTTCTTTCTTTTTTTTTTTTGAGACAAAGTCTCTCTGTGTCACCAGGCTGGAGTGCAGTGGCATGTTCTCAGCTCACTGCAACATCTGCCTCTCAGGTTCAAGCGATTCTCCTGCCTCAGCCTCCCGAGAAGCTGGGACTACAGGTGTGTGCCACCATGCCTGGCTAATTTTTGTATTTTTAGTAGAGTTTCACTAGGTTGACCAGGATAGTCTCAATCTCTTGACCTCGTGATCCGCCCGCCTCGACCTCCCAAAGTGCTGGGATTACAGGCGTGAGCCACTGCATCCAGCTACGTATTCTCATTTTCTATTTCAGATAATTGTGTTTGGTCTTAAAAACACAGAACATATATATTAAACAAAATATTTATATGAGCTAATCAGTTTTATGCCCAGACATGTGGACTACTTGAAAAAATCAATTCCTCCCTAGGAGGAGAAAGGAATGATGGTTCTAGATTTTGCCTTAAGTCAATAGTTTCAAATACAGTTCTCCCTTGTACTGTCCTGAGGACCTGAATGCTCTGCGCTCATTGCAGGGTTAACTATGGAGGAGGTTTTGCAAATAGAGAGCTACTCTGTGAATTAAGTGCTGAAAATGATCTCAGCTACCCCAAATATGACCTATAGTTAGATTGCTCTCCCAATCACCTTGCAACAGATAGAGTTTCATTCCATGGGTTTGAGACCTTGAGGAGTTAAATATGGAAGGAGATGCAGTAGAGATTAGAAATGGGGGAGGGTATCCAGAAATGGCATGATGGGTGGATGTGACAACAGTGTGAAGTGTGTGAACAGCAAGAGGACAATTCCGTATGTCCAGGCTGGCAAGGAGGAACCCAATGAAGAAAGGTAGATGTGGAATTTGTGCAGGGTCTGCCCTAAAGAAGGGCTTGTGGAACAGCGAAGCCCCACATCCAGCACACTTTGTGCTTTCAGGAATCATGCAGTCAGAAGCCACCACTCATGAAGCACTGGCACTTTTCATGATTCTTTACTAAAATATCATGTGCCTCACAGAAGTAATATTTTTCTTTAAAATTCCTGTCCTGTCGACTTTGTCTCCTTAAACTTCCTATCACATCTTTGTAAAAAACTTTTTCCTACCAACTTTATTAGGCATGAATGTCAAAGTTATACCTGCCTTATAAAAAAGTTGAACAGTTTTTCTTGGCTTTTAATACTCTGAGACAATTTATAGAACATTGGGACTATCTGGTCTTTTTGGATTATTAGCATTTTTGCTTGACAAATCATAATTGTATAAATGTATGAGATATAATGTGATATGTCAATATCTGCATACAATTTAGAATGATGAAATCAAGCTAATTAACACATCTAGCAACTTATTTACTTGTCCTTTTTTATGGTGAGACATTTAAAATTTATACTCTTCATTATTTTGAAATACTATATGCAAGACATTCTTCCTGACTGTAGTCACCTTGCTATACAATAGATCTCAAAGTCCATTTTTCCTCTCTATCTGAAACTATGTAACCCATTTTCCTTCTATTTTTGCAGATACTTCTTCCCTAGACCATGTTTCCAGGCTCAGTGTGAAGCTGAACACTCTGCACAATCCCCCTGCCATGACAGCGAGCTATGAAGTTCATTACACATTCAGGGAGCAGACAGCACAGCTCTGCTTCCCTTTCTGAGCACCTAGGGTAGACTCCAATTATTCAGTGTGCCAGCCTGTTTCCAAGCCTACAATGTACAGTCCCTCTAGTACATAAACTCATTTTTTTTCTCAGAGAGCCAAGTAGAGACACAGCAGTTTTCTCCTCAAAATGTGTCGTAAATTCCAAAATAATCTCAAAACATTAAAGGCTATGTGCAGGAAGCATGCAGATGTCGAGTCCTTCCTTTGCAGAACTTTGCACCTCAGTCCACCAGCATTTCCTTGCTGCTTCTCCTGACTCTTATCCCCATGCACAGACCATGGACGATACCGCACCTGCGTACTTGTGTACTTCTTTCCAACAGCTGACCGAAATCCTTCCTACATGTTCAGGGTGGTGGGCAGAAAGATTTTCTCAGGCAACATTGTAGGGAAGCTGGCAGGGGACAGTTATATATATGGGGAGGGTCACATTCTACTATTGGTGAGTTTCTGTGGTCACAGGAAGTCAGGGCCAGTCGGAAATGGGAAGAAACAGTTCATGTTAACACAGCTGAGTGCAAGGCTATGCCCTAAAGACCTGCGATGCTCCAGGAGAGGTTCAGGATGCTTCCTTTTTGTCTTCCGATGAAACCAAAATCTACTATTCCTGTTTGGGAGTTTTGGGAAAGAGATGGCAGGTGAGGAGGTTAGGGCATAGATATGTTAATACTGCCACTATGAACCCCAAAGCACAATTTGCCATGATTGCTCTAAAAATAAGATAATAACCCGGATGTAGCTGAATATAGGCTACTATCTAGTTTCTCTCTTTTACAGTCTTTGGCTACCAGTGATCCTTTTTGCCTATCCCTTGGGGGACTTAGGAAGGACAAAGAAGAGACAAGAATCAATGTAACATTTAAACAACAGTGAAATTGTGCTGTGTAGCCATCTCAATGTGATGTCATAAGTAGCCTGCAATGGTAAATAAAGATGTTTTCTTTATGGCTGAAGCAAATGTGAATTTTATGCTGAGACCATGCCTCTGCGCTCAAGCCCCTACCATGGCTTAAAAAATAGTCTTTCTTTTTGCTATAAATTTTCTATATGGAGATAGGTGAAGTGAGCCATTATTTTCTTCTTCTGTTACTTTTTATGTTACATAATTTCAAAATGCGGGGAATTTTGTTGAAACACCACTCACTGCAGAGAATATAAGCTTACAAATTGAAATCTAAAAATCCCCCTGGTGTGTGGCATTGCTAAGAATGCACGAGAGGAAATTCTGTTGTGTAAAATCCCAGGGATATGACAAGTTTGACAAGATGAGCTTGATTGACCTTACTTCATGTGGTCACACAGGCAAATCTACCATCAAGGTTCTCAAAAATAGATAAAGCAGATGAGGAATGGCCCTCTTGAGATGAACACTGATTTGTTGTAACCTGAGTAAAAAAACTAAATCTGGGAGACCTTAAAACATTGTTTAATGAGTAAAATCATGCAATGTGAAGAATGATGGAGGATAGGGAAATATTTGGGGTTTCATAATTCCTCTATAAGCCCCACAGTAAAAATTACAAATCATTGTTGTTTAGTAAAAATCATATGCATTTAAAAAAAAATCAGCTGGGGTAGGAGGATGGGAGGAAATAAGCATATTCATTAAAATGTTTATTGGTGAGCTATGGCTGTTTTTCATGAGTCACTGACATCTATTCTAATACACAGACAAAGAAAAATCCTCAAAGGCAATGCTCAATGAGATCTTGGCAATATTTTTCACTTAGGAAGGATTAATTTCCATGAAGGGAAACTTCAAAAACATGAAATAATGAGCTCTAAATGTATGTCCTTGTCAGGCACGTTAGCATAAATGGCTTGGACTATTTCCTAGGGGAAAATTAGATGCTTGGTAGGATGCAGGTGTAGAGGGAGCACATTTGAATTGGTGTCAAGTTTGGGAAGAAGTGATTGGGCTTTAGGATTGGGTGAAGGCTGAATGATCCTCCGCTAACAAGCCTGGGTCAAAGACTGTGACCTGCAGAGAGAAAAAAACTGCAAAAAGGGAAGGAACTGGAGACCAACGTTGTGTATACCCTTCTGTCTGAGATAAAGCTAATTTCTCTTCCTGCTGAATCACAGACCTAAAAAAGCAAATTCAGTTATTTGTAGGCTGTGTTTCCCAGCCGAACTACTAAAACCGAATTCTATGATTACAAGGAGAGGGAGAAAGACACAGATTGACTTTTGGCATCTGAAAACACATGTCTCCCACTATTCAATTGTGACTGCTCAGAGAGAACAACTCTTTGTATATGGAAGCTGAGAGACTGTGGGAAAAATAATATGGTGAGGGGCAACAAGATGGCAGAAAGAAGGAGAGGAGTTCATAGAGATAAGTGATCAGAGAAAAGAAAAGCAAGAATTCAATGGTTTCCAAATGTCTTGTCTGTTTCTTCTTTTATCCTGTCTCTTCTCCACCTACCCTTCCATGACTGCTGCAGGTATATACATAGAGTACTTTAATTCGTGAGCATCTGTTTGCCTGATTTGAATTCCATATTCTCTAGGGGAAATTCTGTGATGCAATGAGCATAAAATGAGTTGCAGAACCATTGGTAGCAGCAAAGGTGGGGAGGGGGTCTCTTACCTGATGTGCTAGTTTGAAAACATTCTCTAATACTCTTGGCTCTCCTAATTAAGTGCTATCACCTCTGCAGATGGTAAAATTATGTATGTGTTTTGCTGAATTCCCTTAGCAAGGACGCTTTCATTGGGGGAGTTTAATGAGAATGATATTCTTTGAGGAAAAAAACAGTGGCTACTTATGATATCACATTGAGATGGCTATCACGACTCGATTGCTGTGGTTTAAATGTTACATTGATTTTTGTCTCTTCTCTGTCCTTCCTAAGTCCCCCGAGGGATAGGCAAAAATCACTGGTAGCCTTTTGCCCGTTCCCCCACTGGAACCTGTAAATTTAAGTCAATAAGATCCCACTGGAATCTGAACATTTAAGTCCAAGTAAATATCACCTGAAATTTTTGTTTTTTGTGTGTTTTTACATTTTGTTTTTAGACAGTCTCTCGCTCTGTCACCCAGGCTGGAGTGCAGTGGCATGATCTCAGCTCACTGCAAGCTTCGCCTCCCAGGTTCAAGAGATTTTCGTATTAGCCTTCTGAGTAGCTGGGATTACAGGCTCAGGCCACCATGCCCAGCTAATTTTTGTATTTTTAGTAGAGATGGGGTCACCATGTTGATTATGCTAGTCTCAAACTCCTGATCTCATGATCCACCCGCCTTGGCCTCTCAAAGTACTGGGATTACAGGCGTGAGCTACGGCATCCAACCAACATCACCTGAAAATTACTTTAAAGGGCTGTATGAATTTTTAAATTATGCTCAGAGATTGAGAATCATAATGAAAAAACATGTTTTTAAGGGAGATTTAAAAGGAGGAAAAGTTATCTAGTCCAACTCTAAACTCCCACCCTTCTCCATAATCAACACATTTACCATTTACCAAAAGCCAGAAACATACATAATCTCTACTAATTTTCAGGGAAAAATAAAAATTAATACAACAGTTACATAATTTATCATCTAAATTTGGACATTTAAAAAAATATAAGTGGATATTTTTTAAACATACATTAAAACAGGCATAACCTAGAACTGTCCTAAGGAAACTAGTTAACTAGAAGTATAGCCGCCCTACTTACCTTCATCCTATAGATGTGCCCAGTTAGTTCTGGAACCATTGCTGCAAATCCTTCTCCAGCTTGGTGGAGAAGCCACTATGGAGCTGGCACATTGCTGCTAAGTCAGCCTCTCCTTCAGCTCATAACTCATCATCTAATTGTGTTTCTACATTTTCAGAAAGTGAGACCCAGGAAAAGTAATCAAATTTCTCTCTACCTCACAGCAACCTATGCACTTTACTTCCCTTGTTTTTTATAAGTATCCATTCTATAGTTCCCAGATCCTCAGGAATGTTCCCCACGGCTTCCCTGAGATGAATTATAACATCAGTAACACTCCCAGGGATGTAGTTTCAAGAGTGTAATTTATTCCCTTAGCATTTAGTACGTATACTAATTTCTAGATCTCAAGAACTGATCGTCTTGAGTGCTGTCGTATTCAGAGTGATCCTCGACAATGAAGTTTTAATATTTCTTTCTTGATAATAGGAGATAAACTAAATATATCTTTCAGTGTACTCACAGAGGTAAAATCTTTAACAAGCACAAGTTAAGGAACTGTGGTTGTCAATATCGTTTCAAGGTGATGGCGTCTTTTTCTCCTTCTTGAACAGAGTTTAATGTTGTTAGTGTTCAGAGAGAAAGCTCTAACATTTAGGCTCTTGGCCCTGCTGAACTTCCTTCCCTTAGGAGCAATACCAGGAATAAACTCTTAGGAACAGAGGGACAAAGTAACAGTAAAGACTTAAGGGGTAATGCTTAAGGTGAGTCTTAAGAGACTGATTTTCCTCATCTTTTGAATCCTGCATAGACAGAGATCCCACAGCATTTAGGAGAATATTGAAAACTGGGAGCTTCTGCAGGATGGGTGAGGAATTTGTGTGGACTGGCACTGAAGGACCCCGAGTAACACGCTAAGGAGTTAAGACTTTATTCTGTGTCAACTAGGGAATAACTGAAGAAAGTTGAGTGAGAGAGAGATGTATATATAGTATTCACCTTTTGTAAATAAGTCAGGTGACTTTGATGAGCTGGATTGTAGGGTATAACATGATGCCAGAAAAGTAGCTAGGAGGCTCTTAGAAAAGCTTGAATAAGAGGACAGATCTGACTAAACATCTGACTGAGAAGACTGATGGAAATGCATGAATAAGCAAGAGATTCAGGTACTAAACTTATAGATGTAGGTTTCTGCAAAATAAAAATACGTAGTGAAACTATATAGAACCACTTAAGGAAGCACTGTATTACCAAAAATAAAAAAGAAGAAAATGACTAGCAGATTTATGGCTATAGAAACAGGACAATTGGTGGCATTCTAAACTGAGGTAAGGATTACTAAAGAAAGAGGGACTATTGGTAAGAAAGGGGTAAAAATAGTAAGTTAAATCTGAATGTATTAATTTCATTTGTTCATATGACACTGGACACAGATGTCCAGAAACTTATTAATAAGTGTCATCAAGGCCAATGCTCTTCTTTAAATGCATGAGAATACTAAGATTAAGAAGAATGAAGTAAATTTAGAAAGATGGCCCAAAGTCTTAAGAGCTGGACTTGAAACAGGAAGCTTCTGAGAGTCATTGGAGAATCTCTTTCTCTGAGCC
This sequence comes from Aotus nancymaae, assembly GCF_030222135.1. Taxonomy (NCBI): domain Eukaryota; kingdom Metazoa; phylum Chordata; class Mammalia; order Primates; family Aotidae; genus Aotus; species Aotus nancymaae. The sequence continues at coordinate 62,159,760 of NW_026988442.1, read as the reverse complement.
AAAGCTTACCATGTCTTGCTCTTGTTTATTTAGTTAGTTAAAAGGAAAGTTGGTTGACTTAATAACAAGATTTTAGTTCCAGGAAGGATTTTGCTTGAATGTTGCCTTTTTGCCTAAGTTACTGCTATATACACTAGCTGTGTTTCAGCATTCATTGTATTAAGAAATTGTATAAATCCTGCTTTTGGAGCAAAATTCTATAAGAAGATGACACATCTCTGTGATGTCACAGGATCCAGAGAGGGTTTCTAAAGGTTATTGCTGAGGTAGTCATAATGTTCATTTTGGGTGTCCCCATTTCCTCTTTTGTTTTATTCTGTTCAGCTGTGTTGGAATCAAGCAGAGGAAGTAACCCAAAGTGCATCTGGTTTAGAAGGATTCTCGAACTTCCCTCTCCAACATCTGCCTTGCTATGGGACCATTCAAACAAAAGGCGACCTCACAAATAGCCCTTTGTCAAAGCTTGCAGCCTGTTTTTCTTGTGAGAAATGCCCTTTTGCCTAATGTGGGTGTTGAAACTGTCGCTCATCAAAAGTGAAGTGTTTGTTCCTCATGGGTGAGCACTAGTAATGGGAATGTGACTAGTTCCACAAAGTGAAGGCAGATGTTTGCAGAGAGGAGTCAACATTGAGAAAGATTTTTAGAATCACATAAAAATATTATTAATAAAATGTTACTTTTTTTTTTTGAAGAAACAAAAAGCCCACAGCTGATCTTTCAGGATTCTATGAGGGCTGTTTCTAAGACTTCAAAGGATATTTTTCACAGTTGTTTCAATCCCAATGATTCTAAAATGATGCTTATTTAAAGTTATGGTGACTCAATGACATTTCCTTGGTTGTTTTATTGTTTGAAGGTTATTAGAAAATGACAACATCTTGGTGTGCTGGGTTCAATTTTAGTCAGTAGTATATTTTCATAATTCCATTTTTATAAGTATCAAAACATGTTCTAGATATTTAGATTGATTTCATACAGTGGCTTTATTCAAGTTGGATGAGCCAAAAAGGACTTGCACATTTTAAGATGTTGGCTGTGACTTTTACCTTGTAAATCTCTTTGTCTCTGGCTTCTGCCCATGAATTTTTGCTTAGCCATGAAACATTGTGTGTTTATAATTTTGCTGTTGTTTGGTTTTACTTTGTTTTGTTGGCTGTAGTTAAGGCAAACCTAGATGTTTATATTTATTCAATGTATAACCTTGTTGTATTGGGATAAATTCTTTGGCTGACTCACTCCACACCAAATGAGCAAACATGTATATATCCACCCCAAAGCATGTCTCTACTTTAGGGGGATACAATCTTGGCCTGTAACAAGTCTTTCTTTCCACTTGTGACATCAAGGTTATGAGTCTCACAAGCACTTTAGTTGATGGAGTTCTCCACAATGTGTTGCAGGGCCTGTGTTCCTGCGTTAGCCTCTGTGAGTGGCATGCTTCCTGAATTGTGCACCAGTGGCTCCGAACTATTTGGTCACATGAGGGAAAGGAAGGGGAGACAGAGGGAAGGCTCTGTGATGATCTGATTCCCATGGAAGTTTTCCTTGTTTTGTTGCTGGGGCACTACAAGGAAAATGCTACTCACTCCTTTTAAAAAATCCCAGCTGCAGAGGAGTTGCTGACCACAACAGGGGTTGTTGCCAAAACACTCTACTGGAGTACTGCTGTGGCCTAGAAATAGTTGCAAATAATCAGAAGTTCTCAGAAAAAAAGAAAAATGAAAAATGAAAGCTCATGGAAATAGTTCAAGATAAAAGGAGCCTTATCTGTGGTTATGTATATACAAGCACAGTTTGTGGGTTTGGAGACCAAGGCCATACTTTTGTTCATACTGTTCAGGCTCTTTTGTTCTAGCTGGATTAGGAAAACTTTTTCTCTTGGCTTAGATGACATCAGGTCTTAACTGGTGGCTCTGTAGTATATTATTTTTAAAATGCACAAACTATAAAAAGGTAAGTTACAGTTAATAATTTAATTACCTTATTAGTCCATTCTCACACTGCTATAAAGAACTACCTGACATTAAGTAATTTACAAAGAAAAGCGATTTAATTGGCTAACAGTTCCACAGGCTGTACAGGAAGCCTGGCTGGGGAGGCCTTAGGAAACTTACAATCATGGCAGAAGGCAAAGTGGAAACCATCATGTCCTTCATGGCTGGAGCAGGAGAAAGAGTGAGAAAGGGGAAGTGCTACACACTTTGCAACAACCAGATCTCAGGAGAACTCACTCGCTGTCAGGAGAAGAGCAAGAGTGAAGTGTGTCCCCATGATCCAATTACCTCCCGCCAGGCTGCCCCTCCAACACTGGGGATTATTAATGGACACGAGATTTGGGAGGAGATGGAAATACAAACCATATCTGTTAGTTTTTATACAGAAGGTAAACTTTGATATCATAGCTGTGGTTAGAATATACAGGTTGTTCAGTTGTTTTGCTCTAATCCATGATGTTATGTCACTGTATTGCTGGAAAAATTTCTTCAGATCTCTTGTTTTCAATTTACTCTGATTCTAAACATGTCATTAATCCAAGCTTGTAAATGGAATATGGAATGAGGAGGAAAAAAGTGTTTAACTGGGTGCATCACTATTATTTCTCCAAGCTGTAAGCACGACCTTGGGATGATGACACCCGTGAAGAGGAGGATGAAAAGCTTCCTCCATAAAATATGCTGTAATAAGAGTAAAGTTTTTGTGAATGGGTACTTGGGGCTTTTAGGAAATTGATAAATAACATCCTTTTTTGTTTGTTCCCTGAATTTGGAAAAATAAGATAGAAACCAAACAAAAGAAGAATAAAAAATTACTTTCATTACTGATAAAGACTGCATCAGAGAATACAATTTAATATGTAGCCAAGTGGACATCTAATATTTTCTGTACTCCCCATAATGGATTCAGTCTAGCACTCAGAACTGTAGGCATTCCTCTTGTAGGAATGGGAGCAATCCACATGATTGAGAGCAGTACACAGTGCCCTCTCTGTACACATAGCCGTCTCTACAATAGATCAAAGCCCACAAGGTCTTCTTAAAACTCAATATCACATCAACTCATTCTTCCATACAAAAAGTATGGAAAAGATTGGGAATAGAGGCCAGAGGAAAGCATAGAAAGTCCATCATGGAAATATGAGGCAAGGGAGATTGAGACCCTTTAAACATTCATTAGCAGCATAAATATAGAAGTAAATTATAGTTGGTAAAAGGGAAAAAATATCAGCATCTTAGAAGTTCTAGGAATGAGCCTACTAGGTAAGGAGGTTAAAAATGGAGGAGGACGGCTCGATGCAGTGGCTCACACCTGTAATCTCAGCAGTTTGGGAGGCCAAGGCAGGTGGATCACCTGAGATTGACAGTTGGAGATCAGCCTAACCAACATGAAGAAATCTTGTCTCTACTAAAAATACAGAATTAGCCAGGCATGAGGCGCATGCCTGTAATCCCAGCTACTTGGAAGGCTAAGGCAGGAGAATCGCTTGAACCCCGGAGGCAGAGGTTGTGGTGAGCCAAGATGATATCATTGTACTCCAGCCTGGGCAACAAGAGTGCAAAACTCCGTAACAAAAGAAATAAAAAAAGGAAGAGGACAAGAGAAGGTGGTGATTAAATACCAGCAAAAGGGCCACCTTTGCTGGTTCCGATGGACAAGTAGGAGGCTGAATTAATTTAAGGGGCTAAGAGTTTAAAGGTTGGAGTCCAAGTTCTGTTGAGGGACAAATCCAGATGGCCCTCACTTTTTTCACATTTAAAACCTCTAAAGGGCTGCACCCTAGGAGAAAGGATAAGCTAAAAGTAAACAGATTCTCACAGAAAATGTAACTTATTTTTGAATTCTCTTAATTTTTATACTTAAATTGAGATGATTCCAAATTGCATGTGCTCACAGGCATGTGGCAGAAATAAACAAAAATACTCCCTAATGGATGATAACACCATATTAGTCCTGCATTTACTTTCACAAACAATCAATATTACAAATACAATTTCTGGCAGATAATGAAACATTCATATAAACACAGAGACAAGATAACATGAATTGAAACTCTGAACACTAGAAATAGATCCTCAGGTTTCCAAACATTGGTGTTATCAGATACAGACCTTAATAAACTATACTTCGTACTGCTCAATAAAAAAAGAGAGAGGATATGGAGAATTATGTCAAAAGGAAAAAATTAAAACTTTACAAAAAATATTGAAATTTTAAATTTTAAAAATACAGTAAACCAAATTAGGCACTCAACGGATGGGTTTAGTAGCAGATGAGTTGCACCTAAAGAAAGAATTGGTAAAATAAGATACAGGCCAGGAGAAAATATTCAGAATGAATAGAAAGACTGGAGGGATGGAACATAGAGAAAAGAGGATAACAGAGTACACAATGAGAAGGTAAAATATTTGTAATTGACATCTCAGAAGAAAAGGAGAGAGAAAACGGGGGAAAATAAATATTATAAAGAGAATGGCTAAGAACTTTTAAAGAACTGATGAATGACACCAAGCCTCATCCATAAACCCTGAAAACCCAATGCAGCATAAATAAAAAGAAGGCATATCTAGATAAGTAATTGTAAAATTATTAAACAAAAGCAACAAGAAAAACTAAATTGTTTAGGGACAGGATTGTTGTTACTGTTGGTGGTAAAAAGACAAATGTAAAGGAAAAATAATAAGGCTGAGAGGTGATCTATTTAACATAAACTACGCAACTAAGAGGAATTATACCTTTAAAGTGTTGAAAGAAAATAACTGCCAATTCATAAGCTGATATTTAGTGGGAATAATGCTTATATAAAAAGGTGAAGTGAAAATATTGACGTGCTTCTTCATCAGCAGGTCCAAAATGAAATAAATATTAAAGAGTATACTTTAAGCAGAAGAAAAATGACTATCTGGAAGCTCAGAGGTGCTTCCAAGAGCAACAAAATGATAAATACATCATCCAAGAAATTAATACTCTCTATACAAAATAATAAAGTCTGTCATTTAGTATTTATACATGACAGATTTAAAAATAAATGAAACCATGTCATATGATATGGTTAGGCTTTATGTCCCCACGCATATCTCTTTTTGATTTGGAATCCCCAGGTATTGAGGGAGAGACCTGGTGGGAGGTGATTGGATCATGGGAGCGGTTTCCCCAATGTGTTCTTGTGATAGAGAGTTATCATGAGATCTGATGGTTTTATAAATGGCAGTTCCCCTGGTTTTTTTTTCTTTGTCTCTCCAGCTGCCTTGTAAAGAGATGCCTGCTTTCCCCTTTGCCTTTCATCATGATTGTAAGTTTTCTGTGGCCTCCCCAGCCATGCATAACTGTGAGTCAATTAAACTTCTTTATAAATTACCCAGTCTTGGGTAGTATCATTATAGTAGTGTAAGAACAGACTAATACATCATATACATTGGGAGAATCAAATAAAAATGATGTATATTGAGATTTTTACATTGACTAGGACATAAGTAAATGTTCCAATGAATTTAGACTTTCTTAAGCTCTAGGGTAAGAACTGAAAGAAGAGTAAAGTAGGACCTAACTTCCAACCTATTGAAGGAAGTAAGAAAGTAGTAGAAAATAATATAAAAGAAGACAAGAAAAAAGGAGAGAAACCCAAATCCAAACAAAACAAAAACAGAACATGTGGGATAAATAGTAAGAAATAAATAATATGATAGATTTAAATTTTACATGCAAAGGTAAGGTTGAATAGCTAAAACACTTCTGAGAAAGAGAAATGTGAGAGGTATCATTCTACTCAATTTGAAGAATTATTAGATAGTGTAGGTAACAATACTGTGCAGCATTTGTAAAAGGATAGATATAGGTCAATGGAACAGAATAGAGAACCCAGAAACAGCTCCACAAAGTACAGCCAACTGATTTTTTATAAAGGTGCAAAAGCAATTTAATGAATTAAGGATAATCTTGTCAATAAATGCTACTGGAAAAATTGGATAACCATAGCTGTCTCCCCTCCCTGCTAACCTTCACAACCCCACCTCCACAAAAGGAATCTAAACCTCATAAAAAGTTAATTCAAAATGAATCAAATTTTAAATGTAAAACTATAAAGCTTATAGAAGATATCATAGGATAAGCTCTTCAGGACCTATGACTTGGTGACAAGTTCTTAGACGTGACACTAAAAGCAAGATCTATAAAAGAAAAGTATTCATAAATTGTTCTTCATCAAAATTTAAAACTTCTGCTGTGCAAAAGACTATGGTGAAGAAGATGAAAGGGCAAGGACAGACTACGAGAAAATATATGCAAACCACATATCTGTGGGATTCCTTAGACTCAACGGTATGACAATAAACAATCTAATTAGAAAATGAGCAAAATATGTAAAGGGGTATTTCACCATACGGGATATAAAAGTGACAAATAAGGACATGAATAGATGTTCAACATGACTGGCCATTAGGGAAATGAACATTAACAGCAAATGGCACATTACTGCACACCTATTAGAATTGTTAAAATAAAAAATAGTAAAATCCTAATAATTCCATTTTTAAAATGGGCTAAAAGCTGAAATAGAAATTTCTCCAGAAAAAAAAAAGACATACTAATGGCCATCAAATATATGAAGAGTTGCTCAACATCACTAATCATTAGGGAAATGCAAATCAAAATTAAAAGTAGATGGCATTTCATACCTATTAGGATGGCCATTACCAAATTTAAAAAAAAAGCATGGTGAGAATGTGGAAAATTGAAACAGTTGTGCACTCTTGCTGGAAATGCAAAATAGGCACTATGCAAAACAGTATGGAAGTTCCTCAAAGTATTAAATATAGTGCTACCATATGATCCAGATATCCTAATTCTGGCTATTTATCTAATAAAGAATGAAATCAGAATCTCAAAGAGATTCAGTACTATTCAAAATAGTCAAGATTAGAAACCACCTAAATATTCATTAATGGATGAATGAATAAAAAAATTATATATACATACAATGGAATAATATTCAGCCTTAAAATAGAGGGAAATCCTTCAATGTGACAATATAAATGAACCCTGACAACATTTTGCTAAACATAAGTCAGTAACAGAAGGACAAATACTGCATCATTCTACTTATATGAGATATCTAATATAACGATACTCATAGACTAAGTGTGTAGAATGATGATTACTAAGGCCTAGGGAAGAAGAAAGTGTGAAATTGCTAATCAACGGGCATAAAGTTTTAATTATGAAACCTAAATAATTTCTGGAGATCTATTGTACAACATTATAGAAAACAGCACTATTTGTTCACTTAAAAATGTGTTAAGAGGGTAGAGTTTACATTAAATGTTCTTACCACAGTGAAATAAAAACTTTAAAAATAGTGACAATATCAAATATTGGCTAGCATATAGGGAAATAATATTTCTCATACATAGAAATGTAGTCTAGTAAAGCCACTCTGAAAAATAGTTTGGCAGTTTGTAAAAAATTAAACATGCATTTACTATTCAAACCAGCAATTGCGCTGTTGGGCATTTATCCCAGATAAATGACAATATATATCCACAAACTACTACACATGATTGTTCACAGCAATTTTGTGTCTAATGCCCCAAACTGAAAACAACAAAAATGCTGATAGACGAAAACCAAGCTCAGAATATTGTATACTGTATAATTTTACTTTAATCTCAGAATGACAAAATTATAAAGATAGAAAACGGATTAGTGATTGTCATGGATTAGAGATGGTGAGGTGAGGGAATGAGTGAGACTATGAAGGGGAAGCATTGGGGAAATCTCTGTAATGATGGAAGAGTTTCCTGTTTTGATTGTAGCCTTGGTTGCACAAATCACATGTGAGGAGGTTACATACTACACACACACATTGTGACAATGTCAAATCTTTGGTTTTGGTATTAGACTAAAATAATATAAGATATAAACTGAGTGAGGCGTACAGGAACTCTTTCTGTACTATCTTTGTATTTTTCTGTGAATCTATTGTTATCTTAAAATATAAGGTAAAATTCTCCACAAATGTATTAGTAATTACATTAAATGGAAAAGGATTGAATGGTCCAATTATAAGACAAAGATTGCCGGATTACATTTTTGTTTTTAAAAGCCAAATTCTGTTTATAAGAGATGTTTTTAAAGCATTAGGATATAGGAAGTTTGAATAAAAAATGATATAATTGGTAACCAATGAAAGGTGTTATAAAAATATTAATATCAAAGTAGATTGAAGCAAATACTGTTTATGAACTCTCACATGGTTTGGGAGGTCTGTTTTTTGAGTATTTGCTTAGTGTTGTAGAATCAGCCAAACCAGAATATCACTACAACTGAGATAAAGAGAAAATAAAAATTTATACTTCATTAATGGTGGAACAGAACTATTGCATTCGCACACACACACATACACCCTACATACACCATGTTGCAAAAATTGACTTTAACATCAAGTTAATTTTTAAGTAACTAAAAAAAATGGTAGTACATTTTCGTAGTTCATCTCGTTACTATTTCAGTTACTCTCACCAAGTTATTCTATACACTTGGTGTTCTTATTTTCTTTCTTTTCTTTTCTTTTTTCTTTTCTTTCTTTTCATTTCTGATTCTGTTCCCATGTACCCTGTGGAATGAGTGTGCAGTCCTTTCCTTTTGGGAATAGTATATATATATATATATATATATATATATATATATATATATATATCCTATTGTTCTAAAGTTGCCTATTTATCCTCTCATTTTATTAATAGCCATGTCTAAATGTCATAAATATCTCAATTGATTTTGTACATCACTCTCCCAGCATCGTAAAACTCCTCAGAAAACAGGCAGTATCATTAAAACACAGAAAGTAAATGAATCTCTCTGGGAAGAAGAATATACAGTGGGTAGCTAGATAAGGGAATACTGAGTCTTTATAACCACATGTAGAAATAGAAATAGCCATTTTGCATATTAAAGTCAGCTTATTCCATTTCAGTCTCTCCCATGGATAACTTATTCCCTAGCTAAGAAACTCTCCAGTAATGATCCATCATGAGGAAAGCTTATTTGAAAATGAAAGCACAAAAAGTTCTTCTGAGATTTAGATACCACTTAAATTTATTTTTATGCTTACATTGTTTGAATGCTAGTAGCTGCTGGTCCAACTCAAAGGCAAAGTGTTTACTCTTATTATTACGAAATTTAAGACAATGATTAATCAGACCATTTTATATTCAATTATATCTCATAAGACATTACTCATACACATTCTTGTGTTTGACCTTCAAAATTGTTCTCTGAATTTTTCATAGCAATAATTATTACTCCCACTTGCAGAAAAGGAAACTGAGGCTCAGGAAGTCCGCGAGGCTTACCCAAAAGCACACAGCTATTTTAGAGCAAAGATTGGTCTCACACCCAGTCTTCGTCATTTCTCCAAAGTTCTACTTTTACCCTGTCATGTTGCCTTCCTTTCTTTACTGATGGCAATGCAGTGGCTCTTGCACTGGTGAAAGGGATATCTCAGGAAAAGTGTACGTACCCTCTCCTTGGCACCTACCTCATTCGGTGCTCATGCCTCAGGTGTGCCTTTCCCTGGAGTCCCACTAGCACACGGGGGCCAGGCTGCTGCAATCTGCCTGCTGTGAATTTGTCTTTCCTCAGCAAATTTATATGGTTGTTTCTTCAACAGTATGTAGTCCCATGGCACATTTATGGCAGACTGATTGCTGGTTTTCTTTGCCTCCCAATGTCAGTTGAAGCCAGAGATTAAATAGAATCCAAATCAGGCTAAGTGCAGTGCCAACCACAGCCCACATTAAAAGCCTCAACTTTGAAAATAAGATTGGCAGCATTATCAGTATTGAATATTCTGATAAAATTTTACTGATAAACGACAACTAAAGACTGCTGAAGAATATAAATGAAAACAAAGTGTTGGTTTTATTGTTCTAATTTTAAAAAGGCATTTTCATTTGGATCCACATTATAGTCTAATTATTGATTTCATCACCGCAAATGAAAAACAGAGAGACTGCAGGGAGGCAAGTGCCAACAAAAATATATGAAAAAGTAGGGAGGGCGTAGAAGGAATGTAGGGAAATTTTATACACTGGCGTTAAAGAACAGCCACCACCACCATAGGAAGAGCTTTTTGGAACTAGGAAAGATGGAGCCTACAGCCACTTGCATTTCAAAAGCTCCTTTGGATTCAAAGCCCAGTGCCTGCCTTGAAGCAAGCTTGAGGGCTTCAAAACAACCTAGTTGTAAACTGAGCAATTTCTGGCTGACTGGATTTATCTAGCATGGCAACGTGGTCTTATGCACACAACAACATTTTATATCTTTTTTACTCTGACTAATTTATGCATTAAAAATAAACTGCCTTAGAAGGCTTTGGGTTTTTTTTGATGACTTTTGGATTGCCTGCTGTTTTAACCACACCACAGCAGAATCTGCTCTGTTACACAAAATCGGACTTTTTTTTGGAGACAGAGTCTTGCGCTGTCACCAGGTGCCAGGAAGGAGTTCAGTGGCCGATCTCAGCTCACTGCAACCTCCGCCTCCTGGGGTCAAGCAATTCTCCTGCCTCAGCCTCCCGAGTAGCTGGGACTACAGGCGCACGCCACCATGCCCAGCTAATTTTTGTATTTTAGTAGAGACGGGGTTTCACTATGTTGGCCAGGATGGTCTTGATCTTTTGACTTTGTAATCCGCCCGCCTTGGCCTCCCAACGTGCTGGGATTATAGGCGTGAGCCACCGCGCCTGGCCCCAAAATTGGACTTTGATATACTTAGGACTTAGACAACATCAACCTGAGAATTCCAAGGAAGATAATCAAAATAAATTTAAGATAGTAGGGACAAGGTTTAATAAAAGAGTCTGGGATTGTTTTTTAAGGGATATTGGAAAAGGAAGATTTGGTCGTGGGAATATGATGAAGAGTGAGTTAGACTAACCACTAAACTGGCCACTGCCCAGATCCCTGTGCATAAGCAGTGTTTTCCAAGCTTCAGTCATTCTCACATGTTCTTGATTGTTCCCATATCAGCCTACAACTGTTCAATTTTTAAAATATTTTTATTCAAGTTATATTTCTTTTTAAACATTTTTATGCGACACACCATAAGTGGAAAACCAACAGCACTTGTCGTAAATAGAAATAAGTGTAAAAGGAAATATAATACAATCAATTTAATTAAATTCTAGCAGTGAACGATTTTGTTTACCCAAAGTTTGAAGCCCTATTTTGTATTGTTGTTAGAAAGAGAGATTAACAAGCATAGAGGGAGTTTTAAAGTTATGTCATAATAAAACTGGTTCTATCCGATAGTTTAAAGGAAAACTGTAAATTGATGAATATTCTTATTTTGCGAATGAATGCTAATAAATACTATGGTTGCTGTTTATTTAGCTGCAAGCAAAAAAAAAAAAAAAAAAAAAAAAAAAAAAAAAAAACAATATTAGGAGGAAATGAAGTAGGTGGCAGGAACTGATCACTCTAAGTCATTTCCAAGGGTATTTACGTGGTGAATCAGCTCCACTCTGCAGCCCTCCCCACACAGCTGTGGCTCTCTGGTGGACACTGAAAGATTCAGATCAGGAAGCCTAATGGGCTTAGAGCATGTTTCCATTCCTTGAGTGGTGATAGAAGGATGCTTGAGCTGCACTTCCACAAGAATGTGTGTAATGAGAGAGAGGTCATTTCTCCAAAGGAAATTCTAACTCTTGTACCACATGAAAGGGAAATGAGTGTTGCATAATAAAAAAAAAATGATAAATGCTTGCTGCATGTGTTTGATGCCCTAGATGGATACCATTGGTGGTTTACCACCACCCCAACTTCAAACTCTGGGAGCCACTGCGCAGAAAAGATTACTATCCTAAGAAGCTGTGAACATGTGTTTTAGCTCCCAGGAGCCATGGGAATATCTGATACCAGGTGAGACTAGCCTGAAATCTATAAATTAAAAACATAATTTCTAGTTTATGTCTTAATCTCCAATAAGAGATTTATTAAAAATGAGCCTTAGGGCCCTGGCTAGCACTTCACTAATGGGCAGAATTTTGACAAAATGGTTGGGGGAAAAGTTGAAGAGCTTCAAGGTCAAAGTTCTGAGTTGAGAGGAGATACGTCACCCAGCGGAACCTGGGAAAAGGCCATGATCACTAAAGGGTGGCATGTAAGGAAGGGCATTTGTGATGGCTTCTGTTGGGAGCAGGAGACAAAACAGTCTGGGCACTACAAACCGGCTGGATGATTTTTAAAGTAATCCTAAGGACAGTGAAAGGGGGCCAATGACATAATAAAAATGATCAAACTCATTTTTTTAAATAGATCGTACCACAGGAGAGGTTTTCAGTAATATTGGCCAGAGCAAACAATTAATTAATTATTATCTTTGTTATAGAGACAAGGTGCTCTGGTTCCTCACCTAGCTGGTGGGTACCTGTGTGAGTTATCAAACTTGTATTTATGTCAAGTCACTTTTTTGATGATATATGACATGAGTCCAGCTTGGGGATGGGTGGGAAACAGGGGCATGATAAATGTGTTGCTTTATTTATTTTTTTTAGATGAAAGATATTTGGCAAATATTACTTTTTATAGGACTGACTTCATAGGAAGAGAAGCAGTAATTACTAGTGCAAAACTTCTGATAAGGAAGGAGGACTTAGGATCCAGTTAGAATTGGTTATAAACTAATTGAAGGCAAGAGGAGAGCATTTGGTGCACATGTAGGTTTGCAGGTGGAAAGTGAGTTATGGACTGAATTGTGACCCTGATACGGTTTGGCTATGTCACCACCCAAATCTCATCTTTAATTGTAATCCCTATAATCCCCACATGTCGAGGGAGGGACCCAGTGGGAGGTGATAGGATCATGTGAGCAGTTTCCTCATGCTGTTCTCCTGAAAGCAAGTGAGTTATCAGGAGATTTGATGGTTTTATAAGGTTTCTTTTCTTTTTCTTTAATTGTACTTTGGGCTCTGGGATACATGTGCACATCCTGCATCCTACAGGATTGTTCCATAGGTTTTATAAGGTTTGACAGTTCCTCCTTCCCATGCTGACACCCTCTCTTGCCTGTCCCCATGTAAGATGAGCCTACTTCCCCTTCTGCCATGATTGTAAGTTTCCTGAGTCCTCCCCAGCTATATGGAACTGTGAGTAAATTAAACCTGTTTTCTTTATAAATTACCTAGTCTCTGGTATATCTTTATAGCAGTGGGAAAACAGATTACTATAGAACCTCCCCTACCCCAAAATTTGTATGTTGAAGTCTTTACTCTCAGTACCACAAAATGTCACTGGATTTGGAAATAGGGTCTTTTAAAAAGTAATTAAGGTAAAATGAAGTCATATGGTTGGGCCCTAATGCTAACTGATATCCTTATAAGAAGAGACGATTAGGACACAGACACACACAGGGGAACACCAAAAGGAACACAGGGAGAAAGCAGCTATCTGTAAGAAAAGGTAAGGGTCTCAGAAGAAACTAAACTAACATCTTGATCTCAAACTTCCAGCCTTCATAACTGTGAGGAAATAAATTCCTGTTGTCTAAGCCAGGCAGTCTGTGATACTTTGTAATGATAGCCCAGCAAACTAATACAAATGGCTTCTATTGTCTCTAGATTGGAAACAGTTCCTTCTTGGGAGGAAGAAGGAAAATTAGCAGATTTTCAATTTGATAAACATAGATAAATTTGAAATATTAATTTAAGAAAGTGGAAGGTCATATTGAGCTGGAGTTGTCTCAAGCATTGCGTGTCTATGTTGTGGGGCCCAGAAGAGTATGGTGAGTTGAACTCATCCTTATGAGAGGAACTTCTGTTCTGAACTCAGACCATAGCAGTTTGTAGTTTGACCTTTGACAACTCACTGTGGCTGAATTCCAGATTTGAAGGGAAACATGAATGACACGTGAAATCACTGTTGCTTTAAATAAGTAGCCACAACTGTGCATCTTATTTTGCTAAATGCTGATTTCAAATCTAAAATGCAAACTAGTAAGAAAGTGTGAATGAATTGACATAAATTAAATCAAAGTATCTGTCTTAGAGAGGATTGCTCAGTAGTAGCAGTTACATGTGTGTAACCATTAAATATTGTTATTTAATAGTGTTTATGGTAATCTTGTGCATTACAGGAATAGTTTCTTTAAGGATAATTACAGTACATTGTCAAAATAAAGTGACACACAACTCAAGTTAGGCATAAATAAGAGAGGTGAAAGTTTAATATACTCCCTTAAAAATGGATAGAAACAAGCAAAAATTGTAAACATCTTGGAATTAAAACCTAGTTATTATTCTGCATTTTGCTTAATTTTTTAAAAGCATGTGTATATTTGCTTGGTGAATATCAGGAGAAACAAAGCTAAAAATAGGTACTCAAAAGAACAGGAGGCAAAAATATAAACAGATTTTTCTTTTTCTCATTAGCTCTTTATTGTGCTATTGATAGAGAGATAAAAAGTTTTGGAAAAATTTGAAACAAAAAATTACCTTCAGGCTCAAGTAAGGAACAAAGTTTGGTAGACCCACTTAAGAGCCTTGATACCAACTATATATTTAAGGCCAATAATTGAAATATTATACTCAAAGCCTGTGTACATAATTAGTGATTAACTGTACAGTCAAATGTCTTAGATACCTAGTGAAATCTTGTTAACTAGATTTGTTTTACTTCACCACAATAACAAATGATTCATTTTTAAATTTAAACAAGAAAAATATATAAATGAGGAGAGATCCAAGATGGCCGATTAGGAGGAACTCGCGAATGCAGCTCCGAGAGAAAGCGCAGAGGGTGAGTGGACGCCGCATTTCCAGACGGATATTTACTGCCCACAGACCAGGAGATTCACAGGGGGAAGAGCACCACAGGTCGCCAGCGCTGCTGGCTTGAGCAGTGCGGCCACCGCTAGGCCTGCGCCCTGAGGCAGGGAGCAGCGGCTCCTTCTGCAGAGTGAGTGCGACTGAGTCCTCTGTAAGCCAGCAAGGGGAGCTGAAACAGGGAGTCAAGCCAGGAAATTCCCCGGGCAAAAACGCGCCACGAATCTCAGAGCCGCCGCTTCAGCAACGGCTCACTGGGCAGCGGATTTTTACTGCCCACAAACCAGGAGATTCACAGGGGAAAGAGCCCCACGGGTCGCCAGCGTGGGTGGCTGGTTTGACTGGCGCAACCACTCGGCCTGTGCCCTGAGGCAAGGGAAGTGGCTCCTCCTGCAGAGTGAGTGAAACCGAGTCCCCGAGTCCCCGGTAAGCCAGCAAGGGGAGCTGAAACAGGGAGACAAGACAGGACACTCCTGGGCAAAGAAAGCACCTCAGGAAACACAACTGAACCCGGGTCGGTCCAGCTCTGTGGGGGAGGGGCGCCCTCCATTGGGACACACCCTGCAGTTCCTAGGGCAATTTGCCGCAACGAAGGTAACCCGCCACTACAGAGACTCCGTCACTACAGGGGCGGGCCATCATAGCGGAAACAGTTCTAACTACGCCCATATAAACAAGACTGCAGGAAAGTTCACAAGGAAGCTGGGCGGAGCCCACAGCAGCTCAGCGAAGCCTCTACAGGCTGAGTGCGACTAGGCTGCCACCTTGTGGGCAGGGAAAGCAACAACAAGACAGCGGAAAATCATAACTCCCTAAATCCCCGGGACAGAACACCGGGAGGGAAGAAAAAGGGGGTTTATGAGTTCTGCTGCTGCAGACTTAAAATTACCAAAATCAGAAAGACAGCAACTACAAAGTCGATAGGTGGATAAAGCCACAAAGATGGGAAGAAACCAGCGCAAAAAGGATGAAAACACCCAAAATCAGAACACTTCTCCTCCTACAAGGGAGCACAACTCCCCACCAGCAAGGGAACAAGACTGGATGGAGAATGAGTGTGAGGAAATGACAGAATCAGCTTTTAGAAAGTGGATAATAAGAAACTTTCGTGAGCTAAAAGAACATGTTCTAACCCAATGCAAAGAAACTAGGAACCTTGAAAAAAGACTTGACGAAATGCTAACGAGAATGGAAAACTTAGAGAGGAATATGAGTGAATTGATGGAGCTGAAAAACACAACACGAGAACTTCGTGAAGCATGCACAAGTTTCAACAGCCGAATTGACCAAGCAGAAGAAAGGATATCAGAGGTAGAAGATCAACTCAATGAAATAAAACGAGAAGGCAAGATTAGAGAAAACAGGGTAAAAAGGAATGAACAAAGTCAACAAGAAATATGGGACTATGTGAAAAGACCTAATCTACGTTTGATAGGGGTACCTGAATGTGACGAAGAGAATGCATCCAAGCTGGAAAATACTCTCCAGGATATTATCCAGGAAAACTTCCCCAACCTAGCAAGGCAGGCCAATATTCAAGTCCAGGAAATACAGAGAACACCACAAAGATATTCCCCTAGAAGAGCAACACCGAGGCACATAATCATCAGATTCACCAGGGTTGAAATGAAGGAGAAAATACTAAGGGCAGCCAGAGAGAAAGGTTGGGTTACCCACAAAGGGAAGCCCATCAGACTCACTGCAGATCTCTCAGCAGAAACCCTACAGGCCAGAAGAGAGTGGGGGCCGATATTTAACATCCTTAAAGAAAAGAACTTTCAACCCAGAATTTCATATCCAGCCAAACTAAGCTTCATAAGTGAAGGAAAAATAAAATCCTTTGTGAACAAGCAAGAACTCAGAGATTTCACCATCACCAGACCAGCTTTACAAGAGCTCCTAAAGGAGGCACTACACATAGAAAAGAACAACCAGAACCAGCCACTCCAAAAACACATGAAACGGTAAAGAGTATCAACACAATGAAGAATCTGCATCAACCAATGGGCAAAACAGCCAGCTAGCATCAAAATGACAGGATCAAATTCACACATAACAATATTAACCCTAAATGTAAATGGACTAAATGCCCCAATCAAAAGA
The DNA here is from genome assembly GCF_030222135.1 of Aotus nancymaae. Lineage (NCBI taxonomy): Eukaryota > Metazoa > Chordata > Mammalia > Primates > Aotidae > Aotus > Aotus nancymaae. Next base: position 62,142,845 of record NW_026988442.1, on the reverse strand, counting down.
CACAGACTGGCAAACTGGATAAAAAGCCAAAACCCATCAGTGTGCTGTATCCGGGAAACCCACCTCACATGCAAGGATACACAAAGACTCACAATAAAGGGATGGAGGAAGATTTACCAAGCAAACGGAGAGCAAAAAAAAGCAGGAGATGCAATTCTCATCTCTGACAAAATAGACTTTAAAGCAACAAAGATCAAAAGAGACAAAGAAGGACATTACATAATGGTAAAGGGATCAATGCAACAAGAAAAGCTAACGATCCTAAATATATATGCACCTAATACAGGAGCACCCAAATATATAAGGAAAGTTCTTAAAAAATTACAAAGAGACCTAGACTCCCACACAATAATAGTGGGAGACTTCAACACCCCATTGTCAATATTAGACAGATCAACGAGACAGAAAATTAACAAGGATATCCAGGACTTGAACTCGGACCTGGAACAAGCAAACCTAATAGACATTTACAGAACTCTCCACCCCAAATCCACAGAATATACATTCTTCTCAGCATCACATCACACCTACTCTAAAATTGACCACATAATTGGAAGTAAATCACTCCTCAGCAAATGCAAAAGAACGGAAACCATAACAAACAGTCTCTCAGACCACAGTGCAATCAAGTTAGAACTCAGAATTCAGAAACCAACCCAGAACCGCACAGCTTCATGGAAAATGAACAACTTTCTCCTGAATGTAGACTGGATAAACACTGAAATGAAGGCAGAAATAAAGATGTTCTTCGAAACCAACGAGAACGAAGACACCACATACCAGAATCTCTGGGACACATTTAAAGCAGTCTCTAGAGGAAAATATATAGCAATAAGTGCCCACATGAGAAGAAAGGAGAGATCTAAAATTGACACCCTATCATCAAAATTGAAAGAGCTAGAGGAGCAAGATCAAAAAAACTCAAAACCTAGCAGAAGACAAGAAATAACTAAGATCAAAGCAGAATTGAAGGAGATAGAGACACGAAAAACCCTACAAAAAATCAATAAATCCAGGAGCTGGTTTTTTGAAAAGATCAACAAAATAGACAGACCACTAGCCAGACTAATAAAAAAGAAAAGAGAGAATAACCAAATAGATGCAATAAAAAATGATAAAGGGGATATCACCACAGATGCCACAGAAATTCAAACCATCATCAGAGATTATTACAAGCAACTCTATGCACATAAATTAGAAAACCTGGAAGAAATGGATAAATTCCTGGACACTTGCATCCTCCCAAGCCTAAACCAGGAAGAAGTTGAAACCCTGAATAGACCAATAACAAGGGCTGAAGTCGAGGCAGCAATTAAGAGCCTACCAGCCAAAAAAAGCCCAGGTCCAGATGGGTTCACAGCCGAATTCTACCAGACATACAAAGAGGAACTGGTACCATTCCTACTGAAACTATTCCAAATAATCCAAAAAGAGGGAATCCTTCCCAAATCATTTTATGAGACCAACATCATCCTAATACCAAAACCCGGCAGAGACTCAATAAGAAAAGAAAACTACAGGCCAATATCCATGATGAACATAGATGCAAAAATCTTCAATAAAATACTGGCAAGCCGATTGCAACAGCACATCAAAAAGCTTATCCACCATGATCAAGTAGGATTCATCCCGGGGATGCAAGGCTGGTTCAATATATGCAAGTCTATAAATGTAATTCACCACATAAACAGAACCAAAGACAAAAACCACATGATTATCTCAATTGATGCAGAGAAGGCCTTCGACAAAATTCAACAGCCCTTTATGCTAAAAACCCTCAATAAACTAGGTATCGACGGAATGTATCTCAAAATAATAAAACCTATTTACGACAAACCAACAGCCAATATCATACTGAATGGGCAAAAACTGGAAGCATTCCCTTTGAAATCAGGCACTAGACAAGGATGCCCTCTCTCACCACTCCTATTCAATATAGTACTGGAAGTTCTAGCCAGAGCAATCAGGCAAGAAAAGGAAATAAAGGGTATTCAATTAGGAAAGGAGGAAGTCAAATTGTCTCTATTTGCAGACGACATGATTGTATATCTAGAAGACCCCATCGTCTCAGCCCAAAATCTCCTGAAACTGATAAGCAACTTCAGCAAAGTCTCAGGATACAAAATCAATGTGCAAAAATCACAAGCATTCCTATACACTAATAACAGACTTAAAGAGAGCCAAATCAAGAACGAACTGCCATTCACAATTGCTACAAAGAGAATAAAATACCTAGGAATACAACTAACAAGGAATGTAAAGGACCTGTTCAAGGAGAACTACAAACCACTGCTCAACGAAATAAGAGAAGACACAAGCAGATGGAGAAACATTCCATGTTCATGGTTAGGAAGAATCAATATTGTGAAAATGGCCATACTACCCAAAGTAATTTACAGATTCAACGCTATCCCCATCAAGCTACCAATGACCTTCTTCACAGAACTGGAAAAAACCACCTTAAACTTCATATGGAACCAAAAGAGAGCCCGCATAGCCAAGTCAATTCTAAGCAAAAAGAACAAAGCAGGAGGCATCACACTACCAGACATCAAACTATACTACAAGGCTACAGTAATCAAAACAGCATGGTACTGGTACCAAAACAGAGATATAGATCAATGGAACAGAACAGAGGCGTCGGAGGTGACACAACATATCTACAACCACCCGATCTTTGACAAACCTGACAAAAACAAGCAATGGGGAAAGGAATCCCTGTTCAATAAGTGGTGTTGGGAAAACTGGCTAGCCATGTACAGAAAGCAGAAACTTGACCCCTTCCTGACACCTTACACTAAAATTGACTCCAGATGGATTAAAGACTTAAACATAAGACCTAACACCATAAAAACCCTAGAAGAAAACCTAGGCAAAACCATTCAGGACATAGGCGTCGGCAAGGACTTTATGACCAAAACACCAAAAGCATTGGCAACAAAAGCCAAAATAGACAAATGGGACCTGATCAAACTCCACAGCTTCTGCACGGCGAAAGAAACAGTCAATAGAGTGAATCGGCAACCAACAGAATGGGAAAAAATTTTTGCAGCCTACCCGTCAGACAAAGGACTGATATCCAGAATTTACAACGAGCTAAAAAAGATTTACAAGAAAAAAACAAACAAGCCCATTCAAAAATGGGCAAAGGATATGAACAGGTACTTTACAAAAGAAGACATACATGAGGCCAACAAACATATGAAAAAATGCTCATCATCACTGGTCATTAGGGAAATGCAAATCAAAACTACGTTGAGATACCATCTCACGCCAGTTAGAATGGTGATCATTAAAAAATCTGGAGACAACAGATGCTGGAGAGGATGTGGAGAAATAGGAACACTTTTACACTGTTGGTGGGAATGTAAATTAGTTCAACCATTGTGGAAAACAGTGTGGTGATTCCTCAAGGACCTAGAAATAGAAATTCCATTTGACCCAGCAATCCCATTACTGGGTATATATCCAAAGGATTATAAATCGTTCTACTATAAGGACACATGCACACGAATGTTCATTGCAGCACAGTTTACAATAGCAAAGACCTGGAACCAACCCAAATGCCCATCGATGATAGACTGGACAGGAAAAATGTGGCACATATACACCATGGAATATTATGCAGCCATCAAAAACGATGAGTTCGCGTCCTTTGTAGGGACGTGGATGAACCTGGAAACCATCATTCTCAGCAAACTGACACAAGAACAGAAAATCAAACACCACATGTTCTCACTCATAGGTGGGTGTTGAACAATGAGAACACATGGACACAGGGAGGGGAGCACTATACACTGGGGTCTGTTGGGGGGGAGGGGGGGATAAAGGGGGGTGGGGAGTTGGGGAGGTATAGCATGGGGAGAAATGCCAGATATAGGTGAAGGGGAGGAAGGCAGCAAATCACACTGCCACATATGTACCTATGCAACAACCTTGCATGTTTTTCACATGTACCCCAAAACCTAAAATGCAATAAAAAAAAAAAAAATAAGGCAAAAAAAAAAAAGAAAAATATATAAATGAAAAGTTAATATTCTCAAGTCCCCTTGTTCTATCTTCTGCTAACTAATGTTACAATTTATGTCTTTATTTTCATATATTTCAGGTTTATTCAATTATAAGCAAATATGTGTTATTTCTCTGTGTATGTGCAAAAAAAATAAATAGATAAATATCATCCAGCTAAACAGGTTACTCTGAAATTTGCTTTTAGCACTAAAAAATATGGCATAGCCCTCCAGTCCAACAAAGTGGTATAGTATTATTATACTCATTAGTAGATGCGGAGTATTGCATACTATGTATATGTACTCTCATCTACTTAAAACATTCTATGAATAGATATTCAGATGATTTTCAGTTGTTTGCTACTACAAATATTACTGTAATACACATCCTACATCCTTTCATGTATATCCTTACATAATACTGCTTTTGGTTTTGCTTGTGGATAGAGTTCTATTATTTTCCTAGAAGTTTGTAGGAATCCACACTTCCACACTAGCAAAGGATGAGAGTGCCTTCTTCCTTTTACCATTGCCTGCACTGGATATTTCCAGTCTTTCCAGTTTTGTTAATTTGATGGATGAAAAATAGTACCTCATTCTTGAAGGATATAGTGAGAAGTGTGTTCCATAGGAATACTGGCTTTAAGTTAAAGCAGGCCTTTGAGACTTTTAGCCTATTATTTTGTTTATCATCTGCTAAATAAGATCTCAGAGCACCTAACAAAGTAAAGTTATATTTTTTAGCAGTTTGGCCAATTCATTCATTATATGATCTAGTCCTCAAATAAAACTCTGTTATAATCTCTATTTTTAAAGGAAAAATCAAAGAGCCACAGAGTCATTAATTTCAAAACATACAGATTTTGGGGGTAACTGGGATGGAATTTCGATCCCATTTTGTCTTAATCCCAAAACCATACTTTTTCTTTTCTTTTTAAATTACAAGCCTATCAGATGGGAATCCTCACTGTGGTCAGTATTGCATTTGACCATCGGATAAAACCATGTAGGTGGGTAGGTACATAGGTAGGTGTAGATATGATTTATTTTAAGGAATTGGCATACAGTGTGAGGCCTGGGAAATCTGAAAACCCAAGGAAGAGTTAATGTTGAGTCCAAAGTCAGTCTGGAAGCAGAATTCCTCCTTTCTCAGCTGATCTGTCTTTTCCCATAAGACCCTCAGTTGATTGGATGAGGTCCACTTATATTATAGAGGGTAATCTATGTTGCTTAAAATGTATGGATTTAAATTCTAATCACATCTAAAACATACCTTCATAGCAATATCTAGTCCGATGTTTGACCAAAAACTGGCTACCATAGCTTAGCTAAATTGGCACATAAAATTAACCAACACACATAATATCACATTATGTTAATATCACATATGTGTTTTCCTGTGGGATTTGCTTTTTTTAGTTTGACATTTTGTTTTTGAGATACTTACAGACTACAGTTCTTTCAATGTCTCTGCCAAAGAATATTCTATTGCATGAATGTATCACAATTTATTTATCTTCTTGTTCCTGTTGATAAATATTTGTGCCGTTTCTTTTTTTCCTGTTACAATGTAGATTTCCTGTGCAACTTTCTTTAGAATATATCTAGGAGTAAACTTTCTGTGTCATAGTCTATGCACATATTCAACCTACAGGAAAATTCCAGATTGTGATGTGCCAGTTCACACTTCTACCAACAGTGGGTGGGAGTTGTGCCCTGCTGTGCCCCCATTTTTGTCTTGTCAGACCTTTTAATGTCTGCCAATGTTTTAGTCAAAAATAGGAATCCTGGATTATCTCATGAGCTCTGTTAAATACTAGCTGTGTGGCCATTGTTAAATCATAGCACTCTAAGGTGCCTGTCAGCCCTAGGTTCTACTGTCTCAAGCTCTTCTCTCATATTATTCAGATGGACCATATTAGAAAACAAATCAAACTCACAATTTACTGTGTTCGAACACTGAAGACATTTATTTGATTTAACTTGGTTCAAGGTGTTCACTGGTCAAAGAACCAAGCAGTTGAGGTGTCAGTTTCTGAGTAATGAACCCAAGTGGTATGGCTGTTTTTGCAGAAGGACAGTGTGTAGGAATGGATTTACAGTGCGCCTAAGGCAGTAGGCTGATTGCAGCTGAGTTTTTCATGTTCAGGTAAACAGATCTTATAATATAAAATCACTTGACATAACACATTCTACTATGAGCCTCTTACTATTTAACATATTTTCTATTAGAGAGTTGCGAATTTGGGGGAACTCTGGGCAGTTGGATGGAGCTTGAACATTTGAGAGCTTTAATTTATCAAATGTTGGTTTTAAAAAAGCTTTTTTGGAGTTCTTCAAAAGAAATTTTCTCCTTAGATCATTATTATTTCAGAGGCTTAACTTAATAACTCTTTTTTTCTAAAAAATGAAAGCTTATGCTGTTCAAACACACAAAAATAGCTGCTCTAAAAGCAACATTTGGCCTCATTTTTTTTACTTCAAAAAGAAAAGACAATTTCATTTCCATCTCTTCTCAACAATTTTATTTTCATCTCTTATTAGAGTCAATTGGAATTTGGATTCAAAGGTTTCTATATGAATAGTAACTCTATATGTGAACATCAAGAACTCGGTGTGAAAGTTGCTAAAAGAAGTCTACTGCTCTCTTAAACCAAGTTCTTTTCAGTGATAGACTAGAATTGGCACATTTTTTCCTTTATTTTTTTTGAGGCAGGGTCTTGCTCTGTTGCCCAGGCTGGAGTGCAGTGACATGATCATAGCTCACTGCAGCCTCAATCTCCTGGGCTCTAGTGATCCTCCCATCTCAGCCTTCCAAAGTGCATGAGGCATTGCACCCAGTCACTTTTTCTTTCAAAAGACGGTAAATATTTGAAGCTTCGTGGGTCATACAGTCTCTGTTGCATCCACTTTACCCTGCTGTTGTAGCGTGAAAGGAAAGCAGCCATGGGCAACATATAAACAAATGGGCGTGCCTGTATTCCAATAAAACTTAACAAAAACAAGTGATAGACTGCATTTAGCTTGCAGGTTGCAGTTTACTGGCCCAATTTAGACCAATAAGTAAATTACACCAAGTATTAAACATAACGTACAAAAATGTGTTATCACACTCTTGCTTCTCTTGACCAAAGACTCTGGAGTTCCTCTAACATGAGACAATGCTTGCCATCCCTCCTTATTATCATTTATTCAGAGGACAATCACAATGGGCTTTTTGTTGAGCTATTGGTACTGAATTTAAAAAGGTTAATGCATTCTTTCTAAGGACATGGTGCATTTCATGGGACTGTTTATGGGAAATTTTGATTGATTGAGTCTGTTTATTTATTGACTGTAATAGTTCTTCCGGCAGGTGGGAGGAAGGGCTGCTGCGCTAGGCTAGGTTGGTTAAGTCTACGGATTTGGCAGGTGTTTAAAGCTTTTAAACCCAGGGCCCACAGGGAGTGGGTGAGTCTTTCTGTCTGCACCTGTGGCCTGCTGGCAGTCAGCATTCCTCCCACTGCCCATCATGTGCCAGCTCCAGGAGGAGGCAACGTGCACATGTTGTGACACACCACAAGCTGTTCTTCCCTGACCTCTTATGAAATCAGTTGAGCACAGCATAGAACATGGGTTGTGAACCTGAACCAACAAATCCTATGTATAGCTAATAACTGTGAAAAATGATGCTGGACTTGCATGAGCATTACACACCAGCCAGTGGCTATATTCAGGAAAACCATGATGCACAGGCCTAGAATGTGGTCTGGGAGGAGGCTGATATTCCCTTTTTTCCTCTTGAGCCCATCATTTTCTCCCCATCTCCACACCATTCCTGTAGTGCAAGTTACCTTCCTATCTCTTGGACTTTCACATTTGTTCCTGATGGGATTCCTTTAATCTCACCTCACTCTAATCTGTCCTCCAGAATTACTTAAAAGGTCAGTTTTAAAAGAATGCAAATCTGATCATGGCACAGCGTGACTTCAGTTCCTTTAAGGCTTCACATTGCTCTTAAGAGAAAGCCAGTATTATTTTGTCATGACATTCTGTCAAGTCTATGCAAACCCAGGCCTCACGCACCTCTGCAAGCTCAGCTGAAGCCACTCTCTGCCATGCTGTGTTCCACTCACACTTGCGTTAGATTCTTTTTGTGTGTGTGACATAAAAATCTAGCTAGTTTCCTTCTTTTTTTTTATTGTACTTTAGGTTCTGGGGTACATGTGCAGATCATGCAGGATTGTTGCACAGGTACACACATGGCAATGTGGTTTGCTGTCCCTCCCTTGGCCCCCCTCAACAGACCCCAGTGTGTGATTCTCCCCTCCCTGTGTCCCTGTGTTCTCATTGTTCAAAACCCGCCTGTGAGTGAGAACATGCAGTGTTTGATTTTCTGTTCTTGTGTCAGTTTGCTGAGAATGATGGTTTCCAGATTCATACATGTCCCTACAAAGGACACAAACTCATCATTTTTTATGGCTGCATAGAATTCCATGGTGTATATGTGCCACATTTTCCCTGTCCAGTCTATTGTCGATGGGCATTTGGGTTGGTTCCAGGTCTTTGCTATTTGTAAACAGTGCCACAGTGAACACATGTGTGCATGTGTCTTTATAATAGAATGATTTATAATCCTTTGGGTATATACCCAGTGATGGGATTGCTGTGTCAAATGGAATTTCTATTTCTAGGTCCTTGAGGAAGCGCCACACTGTCTTCCACAATGGTTGAACTAATTTACATTCCCACCAACAGTGTAAAAGTGTTCCTATTTCTCCACATCCTCTCCAGCATCTGTTGTCTCGAGATTTTTTAATGACTGCCATTCTAATTGGCTTGAGGTGGTATCTCAGTGTGGTTTTGATTTGCATTTCTCTAATGACCAGTGATGATGAGCATTTTTTCATATGTTTGTTGGCCTCATATATGTCTTCTTTTGAAAAGTATCTGTTCATATCCTTCGCTCGCTTTTGGATGTATTTGTTTGTTTGTTTGTTTGTTTTCTTGTAAATCTGTTTTAGTTCTTTGTAGATTCTGGATATCAGCCCTTTGTCAGATGAGTAGATTGCAAAAATTTTTTCCCATTCTGTTGGTTCCTGGATCACTCTAATTATTGTTTCTTTGGCTGTACAGAAGCTCTGGAGTTTAATTAGATCCCATTTGTCTATTTTGGCTTTTGTTGCCAATGCTTTTGGTGTTTTAGTCATGAAGTCCTTGTCTATGCCTATGTCCTGAATGGTTTTGCCTAGGTTTTCTTTTATATTCTTAAACTGTTCTCCATGCTGCCTCTCACTTGGGAGTCTTGCCTCATTTACACGTGCTTGTCATTTGTTCTGGAACTCTCTTCCCATCCATCCTCAGTGGACCCCTGGCAGTTAGGTGCCTCTACTCACAGACTTGTGGATTCTCCATCAGTGGAGGTGTTCAAACATTGACTGAATCATTAGAAGGTTTGTGGGAGCCAGGTGCAGTGGCTCATGCCTGTAATCCCAGCACTTTGGGAGGCCAAGGAGGGCGGATGGCTTGAGCTCAAGAGCTTGGGACCAGCCTGGACAACAAGATGAGACTCTGTCTCTGCAAAAAATACAAAAATTACTTCGACATGGTCACGCACACCTGTCGTCCCAGCTACTTGGGAGGCTGAGGTGAGTGGATCACTTGAGCCTAGGGATGTCAAGGCTACAGTGAACTTTGTTTGCACCACAGCACTCCAGCCTGGGTAACAGAGTGAGACCCTGTCTCAAAAAAAAAAAAGAAAGAAAGAAAGAACGAAAAAGAAAATGAAAAGATAAAAGGTTGTGAGAGAGATGTGTCTACTATGATGTTGATAAGTGAGATAAGTGCATTTTAAGGCCCCTTAAGGAAGCTATGATTTCTTTTTCTGTGACTCATCAATTTAACCTTGTCTCTAAAGTATATAGATACAGTAATACAGGTATAGTAATTCTCATCACATCTATATTGGGTAAAGGAATAGGTAGACACATGATGTAAAAAATACTATTAATCTTCTCTGTATAATTTTGATTTCTTAAATTCATAAAAGGCAGTACAATATGCTATAACAACATGCTATAATCTGTTCTATGACAAGTCATATTTTTCTGGGGTCTCAACTTGTTCTAACAATTACTGCAAGTCTGATATGTTACTTAATAAATTTAGTCATTGTTGTTTTTGGCAGTGGTCTAGAAACATAAAGAAGAAATTCAGTGATTTTAATCACAGGATACATACACCTGGTCTTTTGAAATGCCAATTAAAGAGTCCTTAAAACAATAGTGTTGCCAATGGCAATAATTTTCAAAATTTGGCAAATTTGGAAATTTCCCTGATAAATTGAATTGGAAAAAACCTACTTTCACATAACATATAGAGAAAATTAAGTCAAATGTGGATATATATGTATATAGATGTTGGTTATGATTTGCCCTATATGTGGCTTAATTCTCTTATCAAAGAAATGAGTATGTTACCCAAGCTTCTTCATCCCTAAATGTGGGATTCAAATTACCATTCAACAGTTCCTTAAGTTCTCTCTAGGCTTTTGTGAAAGCATAGTGATTTCAGCCAACATAATTTCCTAGACTTAATTAAGCAAAAGATAAATGAGCCAGGCACAGTGGTTCATGCCTGTAATCCCAGCACTTTGGGAGGCCAAGGCAGATGGATCACCTGAGGTCAGGAGTTCAAGGCCAGCCTAGCTAACATGGTGAAACCCCATCTCTACTAAAAATACAAAATTAACCAGACATGGTGATGGATGCCTGTAATCTCAGCTATTTGGGAGGCTGAGGCAGGAGACTTGCCTGAACCCAGGAGGCAGAAGTTGCAGTGAGCCGAGATTACACCTTTGCACTCCAGCCTGGGTGACAAGAGCAACACTCTGTCTCAAAAAAATGATAAATGGTTAATCCTCACCAGGAAGAACTCCCTGTGTAGCAATTTATATTATTTATTTATTGTTATGATAATTAGCAGTCTATTCAATTGGAAAAACAAGATGATAATAAATAAAGAAAATATCTTAAACATGCTTAGGCTACTTTATAAAGTTTCATGACCCCTAATTTTATGTGATCATAAGATAATAGATTTGTAAAACTCAAAAACTGACATTACTTTAAGAAATATATAATTACATCAATCCTCAAAGGTACCAAAATTACAAGAGGAAAAGTGAGACATCGAGGTATGGTGAAGAATAGTAATGCTTCCTTTGTTCATACATTTAACAACTGTTTTTAAGCACCAAAATGACACTTTTATCAATGCAAAACTTTAGTCTCAAGGACCTAACATAATTTCTTGCATAATAGTATTTAATTTAAAACCTTCCATGGATTTTGACTGTACCATGGGGCAGAATAAAAAGAACCATGTAGTCTTACTGCCAGCAGGCCTAATTTCAACTCACAGCTTTTACATTTCTTGCTGTTTCCCTCCAGAAACTCAGTTAACTCCTGTAAGGCTCATTTTTGCCTTCTGTAGAATGAGGACATTCATGCCAACCTCAGAGAGTGATTTATAGATTAGAGGGGCCAATGCATGAAAAACTGCTTGTAAATTATAAAGTACAATGAATTCAACAAGCTACCATCTCAAAAGAAGAGAAAATGCTAACATATTTTTAAAGATATTATCAAGATTAGAAAAGTCAAAATATTGATCTAAGAATGTTTAGTTGATAATAAAAAGAGTAGATAACTCAAGTTTTGCTAACGTCTATGAAATCTTTCTCCAACTTCATGAGATGAATCTCTAATCTGATCAATTCTTAATATTCACATTGTTTGAACAACCATTAAATATTGTGATTTTGTTGTTGTTGAGATGGAATCTCGCTCTGTCGCCCAGGCTGGAGTACAGTGCTGTGATCTCGGCTCACTGCAACTTCCACCTTCGAGGTTCAAGCAATTCTTCTGCCTCAGCCTCCTGAGTAGCTGCAGGCATGTACCACCATGCCTGGCTAATTTTTTGTAATTTTAGTAGAGACAGTGTTTCACTATGATAGGATGTTCTAGATCTGACCTCATGATCTGCCTGCCTCGGCCTCCCAAAATCCTGGGGTTACAGGTGTAAGCCACTGTGCCCTGCCATTATTGTGATTTTTAAATTGCAAATTCTATTCTCCTATATGTCTTTTCTATTGAAATTGAAAGAATAAGGAAAAAAAATTATATCGTTATAACTCCTAACCTCTTTGCCTCATGAGTACGTTTGTGTTCAGAATAGCAAATGTTAGGTAGAATTATTTACCTTTCTTTCCATACTTATGAGACTAGTCCTAGTCCCAAACAAATCTATTGAAATCTGATGTTTATTCCTGTTCTGTAAATTATTTGTTTGCAGTTGACTTCACTTGATCTTAGCCAAAAGGCCAAGAAGCGATGTTTTGCAGTTGACTTAATGCATAAGATTTAGAGTTCTTTTAAAAACTCAACAGTAATTTTTTAAAAATGTATTCTTTAACAGTATAATTTGAAGAGTAAAGAAAGATACAGGAAAAATACAAACTAAGTTCAATGTTAATGGCATTAAGCTTCTAATGGTAGATGAAGAGAGCCACATGACTTTCCAGAATTGTTCTTTGAAATCTCTTTAATGTAAAGAAAGAGGCTTAGTGACTAATATGTTGGAGAGGAAGGCAAGCTTGTTTGCTGGAAATTAGAAATTAGACTTTATTATTTTTTCCCATTATTGTCATTGACTGTCATAGTGTCTGGTATTTATTTAATGCTTAATAAAAGGATTTTCAATTAATTACCAAGTTCAAATCCCACCTACTTTCAGAAGCTTTCCCTGATAAATCCAGCTGGAACTAATACTTGAATTCTTTTGCATTTTTAAAAGTACATGCCTTATTAATTCATTACATTAACACTTAGAGAGTACCAGACATGTTCACAGCACTGCACAAGACACTGAAGACACAGCAGAGGAAAAAAGACTAAAATCACAGTCTAGAGATACTTAATTCTAGTGGAGAGAGATAACCAATAAACTATAAAATATGCTAGTGAGTTATATTACTGTGAAAAATATTAAGCAAAAATAGGAGGATAGAAAGAGCTGATGGTGCAAGGACAGTTTATACCTTAAACAGATCAGGGAAAGCCTCTCTGAAAAAATATTTGGAGAAAACGAGACAATATTCCTGGCAGGGAAAATGACAAATGCAAGTGTCCTGTTGCAGGAGGGTTTCTTGCTTGTCTAACAAATAGCAAGGAAGTTAGTAAGGCTGGGCAATGAGCAGAGGGGAGAAAAGATGAGGTAGGAGAAGTAATAAGGACCCAGATCAAGTCAGGTCTCCTGGACTGCTCTAACAACTTTGGCTTTTACCGAGTGAGATGGAAAGAATGGCAAAGTTTGAGCAGAAGAGTAACACACTTTGCAAGTGAGGTTTTTGCTTTTCAGATCACTGTGGAGGCTCTGTTCCTTGTTGGTTGAAGGGAAGTTGTACATGGAAGTGGAAAGACCAGTTAGAGGGCTATTGTAACGTTTCTAGTGAGAGATGATGGTGCCTCAGTGAAGGTGATGAAAAGTGGGATAATTCTGGACCTATTTTCAAGGTAGAGCCAGTAGGATTTTTAAAATATAGTGAATGTGGGATGTAAGTAAAAGAAAGGAGTCAAGAATGTCTCCAAGGTTTGGGGCATAAGCAACTAGAGTTTCCATTAAATAAGGTAGTAGATATTATTTTACAGATAATTTATGTATTTTTTTTGCATGATTGTCCATGCAGAAAGTCCAAAGAAATATATAGATAAATTGCTATAATTAATACATAACGTAGTGCCAGATGCAAGTCAATCTACAAAAATTGTTTTTCTATACACCAAAAACAAAAATGAAACTTTCACAATACTCTAATAATTGCATAATTTGTTAGGATTACATCTAAGTTAAATCATCTAAACAACTAGGGTTACATCTATGTAAAATAGCTTAGATATAATTACATTAAATCTAACAGTTTCATGGTCTTTATATAAATGTTTTAAACATTATTATAGGTAATTAAAGATGACCTGAGTCAGAGTTATGTCAAATTTTGAGAATTCTCTCCCAAATCTATCTATGAAATTAATGAACCACCTACAAATCTAAATAGAATTAATTAATGAAAATTAGTAAATTGATTCTAAAATTTATATGGAAAACAAAGAACTGAGAACAGCAAAGATAGTATTGAAGTAGAGAATCAAAAATCAGGACTTAAAAATAGATAAGCAGATAAAGATACAATAATTAAGCAAATATACTATTAATATGAGAATAGACAAAGACTGAAAGGAGCAGAATAGAAAGGACAAAAACTAAGCCCAGCATGCATGAATGCTTGGTTTTTGACAAAACAGTTCAGCAAAGCAATGAAGAAAGTATTTTCAATAATATCATTTGAATATTCAAATGAAAAAATAAAATTTAACCATTGTTTCATAACACAAACAACAGTTCTATTTAAACTCTAGGTCTAACTGAGAAAGGTAAAAACAATTCAGACTTTAAAAAGTTACTTAGCATAATATCTTTGTGTTATTGTGATAAAAAGAAGAATACAAATATAATAACCATCAAGGGAAGGACTGACAATTTGTCAATATATTAAAATTAAGAACCTCTCTTTATCTTAATTTTTTTAGTGAAAAAGTAAGTCAAAGAAAGGGAGAGAATATTTGTAACATATGTAATCTAAAAAAGGAATTTTCTTTAGAATTCCTTCAAATCGATAAGAAGGTAGATAACACAATAGAAAAATGGGCAAGAAACGACTATTCTTAGAAGGCTATTCAGAAGATCAATAAATATATTTAAAAATTCCCCAACTTCTTTAGTTATCAGGGAAACACAAATTTAAATCTCCATGAGTTATCACTACATGACCAGCAGAATGAAAAAAGTGAAACAAACTCACCTTTGCCAGGCATTGGTGAAGAGGTGAAGCATGGGAACGCCCATGAACTGCTGGAGAGAGAGTGTAATTTGTACACCTGCTTGAGAAGATCATTTGTCATTGTCTACTCAGGATGAACGTTCTCATCCACAAACTCGTACTTTTCCATTTAAGTTGTCTTCTACAGAAACACTTGCAGGTGTGTGCTGAAGACATGTTCAAGAATACCTAGAGCAAGATTATTTGTGTAGTATCCCCAAGCTGAAAACAGTCCAAATGTCCACCAATGAAGGAATGACTAAAGATTTTGTTGTGTTTATACAATAGAATCCTTTTCAGCAATGAAAATAAATGAACTATGTATGTACAAAAATGGATGATTTTCGTAGCTATACGGTGAACAATAGAAGCCAAGCACACAGTCACATACACTGTATGATTTGATTTATATAAAGTTCCCAGAGAGACAAAAATAATCTATGGCATTAGAAATAAGACACTATTACCTCTGAAAAGAGAAGGAATTACTTAGAAGAGACATAGAATAGGCTTCTGTAGGCTGATAACATTCTGTTTCCGATGTAATCTACTTTGTATGTCCACTATGTACTAAGTTCAAGGTGCACATTTACAAGGCGTACTCTTTTTAATATTCAGATAATTTAATATTCAAGTTAAAAGATAAAGCAGTATTTGAATCCTAGATTTTGGTATTTTTGTATAATGGGTGTCTAATTGTATACGAAGTAGATGGAATGAAATTGATTGTCCTTGGATGTTCAGTCAAGTGATGGTACATCTTCTGACATTTGTGTTTGAAGGTTAAATTTGAATTGAGATCTGCATCATAAGCTCAAAAAAACTGAGTATGTGCAGGTTTGCAATGTTTTTCTATTATTTATGCCATTTCACTCCTTTTCTATTTCTTTTAATCAATAATTTCATGAAATGATTGACACAAAGACCTAGAAAATCTTCCTGTAAACTGAATTGATGATTCTTTCCTGGCTGTAATAGAGGACATCATTCTTCTTTTATAATGCTAAATGCCAGCTGAAGACAGGAATATTTATACTTGGGAGCACAGCAGTCGGTGCTGTTACAGGTTCAGATTATTCCTCTCATCTCTTAAAGGTTATGGTCTGGACACGGGACTCTTTTTCAAGGCATACATCTTGGACTGTCCGAAGCAATTGCTAAACCACATAATCATTTGCCAACAAATGCTCTGAAGCCTTAAAAAGCCTGGTTTTGTTAAGACAATTATAATTTTAATTATAAAGCCAGAGTTGAATTTAAATAAAACACTCCTAAACACCTGAATTTTTCAGGGGAAAATTATCCTGTAGAGTATTTGATTCTAGATGGAGTATATCATCTAGATTGGACTGTTTCTTCTGTTACAATACATTTTTTTCAAATGATAATATCCAAGATAAGCATCACGTACCCTATGAACTATTAAAACGTATTCACTAACTGGCTGACCACTGAGATATCCGAACTGCATTTCCTACAGTATCTTTTAATATTGTCTCTGGAAGTCTTCACATTTTTTAAAGAAGTAATGTACTTGATAATCTCTTCCTATGTGATAATTTGGAAGTATCTGGGGGTGTGAACAAGTACAAGGTGTGGGTAAAAGAGACAATGGCTATTTAATGTGATTTTAAGAGTGTTGGAAGAAGTTCTCCTACATATATTAACCCAAACTATTAACAAGTTGTTTTTACTTAAGTTAAAACAGATATACAAGGAAGGTCACTATTAAAATAAAAATACATTCTCATTTTAGAAGGTAACATATTTGTTTATTGCCTTTATGATACAAATCCAGTTTATAGACTAGAATAAATAAAATAGGTCAAGGTGAGGCCCCTGTTGTCCCCTCCTGTGTTGGATCTTCACCTTGTCCCTCTCCCATGGGTTTCTGAGCCCCCCACCCACCTGCAAGCACCTGCACTGTGTTGCTATTCACAGTGGATGTAGGGCAGGGGGTGGGGAGACCTTTACTTATCTTCTGCTTCTTTGCACTTGCTGGAATCTCGACAAGTGACGAGAGTGATAACATATAAATATGAGACATCAGAATACAGAGAATGAGTTTGAGTAGGGACGACATTCCATAGTTTTAACTCAGACGACTTTAGCATTGTGCATTTCAGCACATCGGACCAGAATGTCTTACCAGTGTCTCAGTCAGTACTTGTTTACTGTCATCCTGAATAATTATTTTGAGAGTAGCTGACATTTATTGGGTGTTTTCTATATGCCAAGCATGGTGCTAAGCTCTTTTTTTCTTGCCCTTTTAAATTCTTTAAAAAAGACTCTAGGATTATCACCCCCATTTTACAGCTTAAGAAATTGAGGACCCAAACATTTAAGGACCTTGACAAAGATTCTACAGCTAGTCAGTGGTGGAGCAGGGATTTCAAGCCAACTTTGCCTCACCGGAGTCTCAGTCCCTAAACACTATGTACTTCTGTCCCACCTGTTCTTTTCCCAGCACTTCTTCTTTGCCTCCACCAGACAGAACCCCTTGAATGCAAGTGCTGTACTTTCTCTTTTCTTTACATATCTAGCGCCTGACTCAGTGGCTGAAGCAGCTCATGCTCAGAAAGTGATTGATGAAATGGATCTTGTAGAGAGCTTGCAGCTGTCTGTGCAAAACTGCTTGGTTATGGTTCATCAGTCGTGTTCTGTGGTTGCTGAGGTCACCCTAACTAGGAAACGCTTTGTCTGTGAAACATACCGGTGGTGCAGGCTTGGTGTAATGGCTCACTTCCCCATTTCCCATTCAGCACCAAGGGGTGGCATGGAGGCTCTAGAGGGAATAGGGATCCAGTCCCCTTCCTCCTTATGCATTTACAGTGAGGGCAGTGGGGGAAGAAACATGGAGCAGGTGGAGTGGTTGGTAACACCCTGAGAGCTGTTTGACCCTTGATTTTTACTGTGAGAAAAGGTCATTTCATAGGGCAAGACATGCAGCTGAATCCAGGGAGCCCAAGAACACTTGGATTGGCAGGGCTGAGGAGCAGTCATCTAAACAGCTTGTAGTTATTTAAGCCCCAAGTGATCTGGTTACAGACCATTGATGGCTTTTCCACTCCCATGCCTCCTCAAGCTGTGTCTCTCAGAAAAGAGAATTCAAGAGTAATTATATGTTAGAAATACCTGGCTTCACAGTGTGGTGTGATGGAACCTGTGCACTGCACCTTAACCATTTAACCTCCTTTTTCTCTTGGTTGCATGAAGTGATGCTCCCTAGAAAAGCCTTTCAAGCCATTCCCTTTTATCCCCTTACCTTACTATCCTAACTCTAACAATCCTCTTTTCAGTCTCCTTCCTCTTTGAACTGTGCCTCTCACTACCTCAAAAAGGAATATTTACTTCACACTCAGCCTTTCAGAATTACTCTTGGGCAAATGGAAGTTTAGAGACTCTCCATAGGCATAGCTAATATAGGGATATTAATGAGATGTGGTAGAGAAATCCACTGGAATACACATTGTGGTTTAACTTCGTCTTTGAATTATTTTCATTAAACAATCCCTTATATACAGAATTCAACTGATACTCAACTCCAATAAATATAATGGTGATTCGTTACCAAGTACAACTGGGTGGGCTTATTACTATAGGTGAGATAAAATTTAAAGACTATATTTAATAAACAAGATCATGTCCTTTGCAGGAACATGGGTGGAGCAGAAGGCCATTATCCTTAGCAAACTAACACAGGAACAGAAAACCAAATGCCACATGTTCTCACTTATAAGTGGGAGCTAAATGATAAGAACACATGGACACACAGAGGAGAACAACACGCACTGGGACCTATGGGAGGGTGGAGGGTGGGAGGAGGGAGAAGATCAGGAAAAATAACTAATGGGTACTAGACTTAACACCTGAGTGACAAAATAATCTGTACAACAAACCCCCACAACACAAGTTTACCTACGTAACAAACCTGCACATGTAACCCTGAACTTAAAACTCAAAAGAATAGAATGCATATATATATATACACACACATACACACACACGTACATGTATACATGTATATACATAGACACACACGTGTATTTCCCCTCTGTCTCTCAGAGTAAGAAAGGACATTAGCATAGTCAAACCCATAGAAGTCTGGGTCTAAATTTAACTCCTGGTGGAACTCAAGCCTGAAGACCCAAGAAAACCTTAAAAAAAAGTGATGGTAGGAAAGAAATTTCCTAATTTGGATGATATTTTATATAGAAGCCATGACTGAAATAAGGTTTGGAGGCCTCTTCTTGTTAAACTTAATTTGATCCATGGATATATTCTTGGTGTTCCAGGTGGTTATGTTAACCACTCTTCTCCAAGTGAGTGAGTGCCTTTCTTAAGTTCTTCAAAAAGCAGGCTCTGTGACAGCATCAGGCATGCAGAAAGTTGACAGAAAGGTGTGCTCAGCAGCAGCACCTGGGAGGAGACAGGGGCAGTCGCACTGGGCAGTTGAACTATGATGCAGTTGCATAAAGGCTTCAAGCTGACCCCTCAAGGAGCATTGGAATGCGGCAGCCCTTCAAAGTGGTGCTGAAGTGATGCAAGCTACCCCCAGTGAGGGGCATAAATTTGAGCAAGCAAGAAAGAAAGCTTTTTCTTTCAGTTCTGGGGAGAGATTCAAGCTGTGAGCCCTTAGCTGGGCAGCACCCCCAGCTTCAAGAAAATGAGCTCCCCAGACTATAGAGAGGAAATCTGGGTAGTGCCCCTTGACATCCACCACAGTCCCTCCTGTGCTGCTGGGATCCACTTGCTTTGTCTGATAATCTCATTCCCTCTGATTCCATAGAAGAAAAAGAAGTTTATGGGGCAAAGTACAGTGTGTCTAACAGTTGATGGTCTTAAGACCACAAATGATACTCAACATTGCTGCTCATTTTAGATTTCTTTGCTGCTTCTTAGGCAGCACCTCTTCTGCCCAGGTGGCCTATCTGGTGGAGTATCCCAGAGTGTCATCTATGAAGGGCCTGTGCCCTTCGTCCCCAGGCCCCTCTCAGGCTATGGCTATTTCATTTGTCCATTTAATCACAAAGTAGGGCAGAGAAGTAGCAAGAAATGACCATAGTATCTACTAAAGGAAACTGTGATAACAAAAGTAGATCTTTTTCCTCATGAACAACAGCCCTACCTCCTGCTGATGATCAAGGTTTGTTATCACTACAGATTACTCTCTTTCTTGCCTGCTGGTCTTGGCACTAGGAGCCCTCAGTGATTAGGAGACAGCTATGGCTGGAAGTTTAATGAGACTCTCTCTGTGTGCTCTGCAGAAGCTTTCCCCTGAAAACCCATAGAGCCCAGAACAGCGAGCACAGAGAGCACACATTTCCCAAGTGGTCACAAGCAAGGCCACGCTCACTTTCACCACTGATTTCAAGGCTCATGTTTTTTACCTATTGATGACATGCACCATACAATAGCCATTGGCTTAGGGTCCTGTAGAAAGGCCATTTGTCACAGTTTCTTCTCCAAGGTTGTGCCTTCAAAAAGCCATTCTTTTGCTCCGTCAGGCCTGTGGCTTCTCGGTGGTGCTGTATGTGACCAAAATTTTAGATCCTGTGGGCGTATGCCTACCACTTTGCTGTGTAGTAGATTCCTTGGTTACATGTGCTGTTATGCAAGATTTCATATTAGTGAAGTAAACACTCCGTAAATCCTCAAATAGTGGCACTGAATGATGAGAAATGCAAATTGATACCTAGAATATGTGTTGAATCCAGGTAAGTGGCTAATGTTTCCAGAGTAAAAGGGTCTCAATATGATCAACTTGTCACCAACTGGCTGGTTGCTCTTGAAAATCAGGGACTCTGCATAGATCTCTGTTGTTAGCAGGCTGAACATTCAGTGGCAGCAGTAGCTAAGCCAGCTTTTTGAGTAGACAGCCTATGCTATGTGGCTGTATGTGGCTTCCATCCCTTACCATGGTTACTGCAGTCATTCATCCATGTGCCAGCCCTAGAGCAGCAATGACAGAGGTTGGTGGAAATCAACTGGCTGAAACACTGTTTCTAGATGATTGTTTGATAACCCTTCTAAAGCTCTTTCCTGAGTGTTTGAATGCAAAACAGAACTCTTTACAATTGGTGCTCAATGGCAAAGGTTCATCCACATGACTTTCCCAGACCCCAGACCTTCTTGTCTTTAATCTTTCAGTCTCTTTCCTTATAGGGCCTTAGAAGGTGTTACAGGCTAACTTGCATTCCCCCAAATTTATATGTTGAAGTCCTAGCACCTAGTACCTACGAATGGGACTGTCTTTGAAGATAGGGCCTTTAAGAGTTGATTGAGGTAAAACAAGGCTATTAGGGTGGGCCTACTTCATCCGACTAAAGTCCTTATAAGAAGAAATAGGACACACAGAAATACCAGGAATGCACATGCACAAATGCAGAACCACGTGATGGGCAGCAAGAGGGAGGTCATCTGCAAGCCCAGGAAAGAGGTCGCAGGAGAAATCATCCCTGCTGGCACCTTGATCTTATACCCTTCCAGAACTGTGAGAAAATGCATTTCTTTTCTTTAAACCACCTAGTTTGTGGTATTTTGTTATGGCAACCCAAGCAGACTAAGAGAAGCTCTGTCAACCACCTGGGCTATTCAGAATACTGCCCATATATTCCCTAATCCATTCACAGGTTACTTGCCTTTCCAAACTAAGTAATCAGTACCTCACCCAGAGCTAGGTCATTGGGAAGACTCTCTCACTGTTGCTAGTCAGGGCCACTCCTGAACAGTTCTTTCTCACTTTTCACCCCATGTACTGAACCAACATATTTATTAACTGAGCTTAGCAATTTTGTCTTCTATTAGTTGGTCCTAAGGGATCCTCCATTCAGTCACAGGTATGAGCTCAAGTAAATGACTTGGAGGCAGACATTGTGGGAGTCTGTGTACCTGCCCCTAAACTTACTGGCTTACTTGCCTCCTCTGGCCATGCCTATGCCAATCCCAGATAAACCACTAAGTATATCATTGGATTGAACATACTTGGCATTTGCCATCGTCCCCACATTGTTTCTTTTGATCTGGAGGATTAAAGCCTATTGTCATGTAGAGATCTGCTCCAGCTCCCCTTCCTACTCTGTATTCCACATAAAGCTTACAGTCTTTCATGCAGCTTAATAGATGACTAGAGGATTCTCAAGCATAGAATATGTTGTCTTCAAAGCTCAAAGAAGCCTGCTAGATATTGTGTTTTCTTCTTCTTGGTGGGAGGCATGGGATGAAATACTTTGTCCTTAATTTGGAGGGGATTTCCTGGCATGACCCGGACTGTTTGACCTTCAAAATCTTAACTGATAATGGAGACTCTGAGTCTTTGGAGAGTCTATTTTTTACTCTCTGCATCGTACATGTCATATAAAAGTCTTTCCTTGCCACTTCTTGCTCATCCAGTATAATTAACATGATCTCAAACCTCAGTCTAACAGTCCTTGAAATGTCTGAGTATTGCTATCCCCCAATGAATGCTTATCCAAATAATAAAAAAGCCATAGGTCCCAGTGATTGCTTATCCAAATAAATAGCCATAGGTCTCTTGAGGAAAAGCTGGGGATGCCATGGTGATTCAGGGTCCTTCTACTTAAGGACTCTGCTGCTCTTTCAGTCAGTGTGTTCTGGGTCTGAACACTGATTTGGGTTCAGAGACTACAGTAAGAATTATGACTTTAATTGGGCTGTCTGCTCTCAATTTCTTCTTTAATACACTTGATTTCTTTTGAGTTTTCCAGTAGTACCTTTGTTGATTGTTCTTGCTTATTGCCCCTAGGAATGCCTTGTGCTAAATATATCCATAGCTCTCTTTAGTTCAGGCCCCCTTGAATGGTACTTTAATATCTTTATTATAATTGCACTCATTTTGTCTGATGGCTAAGCACTGGCACTTAGCCTCTGTTAGTTAATGTACTATAATCCAATGGTCCCCAAACTCTGCCAATATTAGAATCACTTGGTAAGTTTTTAAAAATTCCTGATGCCCAGTGTGCAACCTATTCCAATTAAACCACAATATTTAGGGTGGAAACCAGGCATCAATCATTTTTACTGATGCCCAGGTATAGAAAAGTTTGTAAACTCCTGCTGTAATCCATACTGGTATTTTGTAGCCCAGTCAGTAACAGAATATCCTGCTACCACCCACCAGTAGTCCTCTCCATGATGCTGGCATTCTGCTTACAAAAGCATTGTTCATCCCTTTGGTAAATGGTACATCCTCCAGGTCCTCTGATGGAATGTATTCAGTTGATTGGTTTTTCATGCCTTCCATAGAATATCCACTTATCATGTCTGTTTCTCTGAGTAATTTGATTGTTTTTTCTACCATCTACAATAGCTATTCTGAAATTTCTACTTAGTGTGAGCCATCTCTTCCTCCAAACCTCTAGGAGCTATATTCCAGCAGCATGTTATTCTGATTTTCTGAGGTCCTTGCTAGGGTGTTAAAACCTGTAGTAGAGAAAACTGTTCTAATGATAAAATCTCCTCCATTCAACTTAGTGTTCTGCACCTTTCCCCCATATTGACCCAACACTTTCAGGATCCAGTTCCATAGAGCTTTAAGCTCCTCCTAGTACACATTGTCTAGGTCCTGCAGCTCCTTCAACATATCATCCCTTTTCTACATTAGTGTGTCCAACATGTCCCTAGCTTGGTTATATTGTGACATGATCCAAGTTATGGGTCTGGCAGCAGGGAGAAAAAGGTGGGTAGATCCCAGTAGGGGAGGGAGAAAAGGGCTATGTTGTCTTGCAAGGCAGAGGCCTCTGTATTGTTTTCAGCCACAGGGGAAGTGCTCACCTATCAAAGGGAAATGTCAAACCACTTCTATATGTCCAAAAGGGTGAGGAAACTCTGGGATTTCAAGGCTCTCAAGTACGTGGATCAGCCTCAGGGCCCTATCTCTTCCTAACCATTGCCGCTACATTGGTCACCAGACTGGCTGGAAATGAGAATTCAACCTTTCCAGTGCTCCACTACACTTAATTGAGTCCTGAGCCTAAGGTTCAGCTTGTTATGTCCTTCTGGATATCACAGTCTTTATGTTGCCAAAAGGCCCTTTGATTTTCACACTTTGCTTTAAATTGCTGATTAATCTCCATTCTAACTGGCATGAGATCATATCTCAATGTGATTTTGATTTGCATTTCTCTAATGACAAGTGATGATGAGCATTTTTTCATGTTTGTTGGCCTCATAAATGTCTTCTTTTGAAAAGTGTCTGTTCATATCTTTCACCCACTTTTGAATGGGTTTGTTTGTTTTTTTCTTGTAAATCTGTTTTCGTTCTTTGTAGATTCTGGGTATTAGCCCTTTGTCAGATGGGTAGATTGCAAAAATTTTTTCCCATTCTGTTGGTTGCAGGTTCACTCTAATGATTGTTTCTTTTGCTGTGAAGAAACTCTTAAGTTTAATCAGGTCCCATTTGTCTATTTTGACTTTTGTTGCTATTGCTTTTGGTGTTTTAGTCATGAAGTCCTTGCCTATGCCTAAGTCCTGAATGATATTGCCTAGGTTTTCTTCTTGAGTTTTTATGGTGTTAGATCTTATGTTTAAATCTTTCATTCATCTGGGATTAATTTTAGTGTAAGGTGTAAAGAAGGGGCCCATTTTCAGCTTTCTGCACATGGCTAGCCTGTTTTCCCAACATCATTTATTAAACAGGGAATCCTTTCCCCATTGCTTGTTTTTGTCAGGTTTTTCAAAGATCAGATGCTCATAGATGTGTGGCATTACTTCTGAGGTCGCTGTTCTGTTCCATTGGTCTAAATCTTGGTTTTGGTACCAGTACCATGCTGTTTTGATTACTGTAGCCTTGTAGTATAGTTTGAAGTCAGGTAGTATGATGCCTCCAGTTTTGTGCTTTTTGCTAAGGATTGTCTTGGTTGTGCGGGCTCTCTTTTGGTTCCATATGAAGTTTAAAATGTTTTTTTCCAGTTCTGTGAAGGTCAGTGGTAGCTTGATAGGGATAGCATTGAATCTATAAATTACTTTGGGCAGTATGGCCATTTTCACTATATTGATTCTTCCTATCCATGAGCATGGATTGTTTTTCCATCTGTTTGTGTCCTCTCTTATTTCATCGAGCAGTGGTTTGTAGTTCTCCTTGAAGAAGTCCCTCACATCCTTTGTTAGTTGTATTCCTAGGTATTTATTCTCTTTGTAGCAATTGTGAATGGGAGTGTACTCATGATTTGGCTCTCCGTTTGTGTGTTATTGGTGCATAGGAATGTTTGTGATTTCTGCAAATTGATTTTGTATCCTGAGACTTTGCTGAAGTTGCTTAGCAGTTTCAGGAGATTTTGGGCTGAGATGATGGGGTCTTCTAAATAGATAATCATGTCATCTGCAAATAGAGACAGTTTGATTTCCTCTTTTCCTAATTGAATACTCTTTATGTTTTTCTATTGCCTGATTGCCCTGGCCAGAACTTCCAATACTATATTGAATAGGAATGGTGAGAGAGGGCATCCTTGTCTAGTGCCAGTTTTCAAAGGGAATGCTTCCAGTTTTTGCCCATTCACTATGATATTGGCTGTGTTTGTCATAAATAGCTTTTATTATTTTGAGATATATTCCATCAATTCCTAGTTTATTGAGAGTTTTTAGCATAAAGGGCTGTTGAATTTTGTCAAAGGCCTTCTCTGCATCGATTGAGATAATCATGTGGTTTTTGTCTTTGGTTCTGTTTATGTGGTGGATTACGTTTATAGATTTGCATATGTTGAACCAGTCTTGCATCCCAGGATGAAGCCTACTTGATCGTGATGTATAAGCTTTTTGATGTGCTGTTGCAATCGATTTGCCAGTATTTTATTGAACATTTTTGCATCGATGTTCATCATGGATATTGGCCTGAAGTTTCCTTTTTTGGTTGTGTCTCTGCTAAGTTTGGGTATCAGAGTGAATGGCGATCATTAAAAAAACCTGGTGAAAACAGATGCTGGAGAGGATGTGGAGAAATAGGAACTTTTACACTGTTGGTGGGAGTGTAAATTAGTTCAACCATTGTAGAAGACAGTGTGGCAACTCTGCAAGGATCCAGAAATAGAAATTCCATTTGACCCAGCAATCCCATTATTGGGTATATACCCAAAGGATTACAAATCATTCTATTATAAAGACACATGCACACGTATGTTCATAGCGGCACTGTTTACAATAGCGAAGACCTGGAACCAACCCAAATGCTCATCAATGGTAGACTGGACAAAGAAAATATGGCACATATACACCATGGAATACTATGCAGCCATTAAAAAGGATGAGTTAATGTCCTTTGTAGGGACATGGATGAATCTGGAAACCATCATTCTCAGCAAACTGACACAAGAACAGAAAACCAAACACTGTATGTTCTCACTCATAGGCAGGTGTTGAACAATGAGAACACATGGGAACAGGGAGGGGAACATCACACACTGGGGTCTGTTGCAGGGTGGAGGGCTAGGGGAGGGACAGCGGTGGGTGGGGAGGTTAGGGAGGGATAACATTGGGAGAAATGCCTGATGTAGGTGACAAGGGTATGGAGGCAGCAAACCACCATGCATGTGTGTACTTATGCAACAATTCTGCAAGATCTGCACGTGTACCCCAGAACTTAAAGCACAATAAGAAAAATATGATTAATCATGAACAGCTTTCATTTGTGTCTTTCTGACGTATAGATGGCATTCCACAAGTGTTCAGATTGTTGAGTAATTAAAGGACAAATGTGTCCTCATAATTGCTACTTTCCCTAAGCCTCTTCACACCCACGATACTGCATCCACTAGCACATTCTCTTTCAAAGGTGTCCCATTCCAAGACCAGTGAAAGTTGTAGCAATTGTACTGCTACGGTATGCCATGGACTATCAGTACTCCAAATGTCACAGTGGTGGGGTCTTCCTCGCCCAGTCAGCACTGGACTCACCTTAAAAATCTAATTTTAGGGTTTGCTTCCTTGAACCACTCCTGGCACCAGCCTTCCTAATTGTTCTCTGGGAAACAGACTCCGAAGAGGAGAATCACGCTCATTCTTTCAGGAGGTTCACTGACATAGTCTCAGCCATCATGCTTATGAGGAAGTGAAGGAAGCAGAATTTGACAGAAGTGAAACTAAAATACGGTTGCAACAAAGGTCTCAGCTGATCCCCAGGATCTGGGTTTGGGCTTTAGGGTAGTCCTGAAGTGAGCCATGAAGTCAAGCTTTCCACCCCTGCACTGGCCAGTCATTAGAATTAGGATGCATTTTCCTTTGGCCAAGGCCCATCTCAGGGGTGGAGATCAGCCTGCACCATACCCAGGAGGGGAATGAGTAAGTCCCTTTTACAGTGGGGGATCAGTCAGTTCACCTTGGCCATGGTTTGGGCTCCTAAGAGACTGATCAAGTCTTCAGTGAATTTTAGCCACCATGTAGTGCTATCTCCCTTACTTCATAGCCTCTGAATTAGGGGCACATGTAGAGCAAAAGGAAGATTCCTGATGAACAGTCCAGGACCCCTTTTTAAAAAATTGTATCTCATCATGCTTATACTGTACTCTGGCAAGTTGTGTACCATAAATATAGGAAAATAGAGGGAAATCCGAAATAATTCCCTAAAAATATTCTAGCTTTTGCCATTGCTAGGTATACTTTAATTTAGGCAACAGACATGCTTCTAAAACTTGAAGCAAGAAGCACATTCTGAAACATCCATCTCTACTAACTAAAGAATTTTTTTAAGAGAACCAATATAAAACAAACAAGCAAAAATAAATATGAAACTGGATGCTTTAGGACATATTTTCCAACTTCATTCCAAAAACAAATCCCAGCCATACAAGCCTCACTCCTTTTCTCTATTCTTTTCTTTTCCCCATTGTAAAAAATATCTCCTTCAGCACTTTTGAAAATTTTAAAATTTGTGCTCCAATTTAAAATTTGATCATACTGAAATGTGTCTGAAAGTATTTATCTTTTTAAAGGAAAACACTTATTGGACTAGTGACAATATTAGCAGTTGTTCTTTACCGTGAACCTATTGAGATAGTTGTTCTTGACACGTGGCTGAGGCTGTCTACACTGAGAGAGCAGGACTTTGATAGCAAGAAGGGCTTGCTTATGAGCACATTTTATGGCTGGAAGTCAGGAAAAGGGTCTAGGAAAAGACTAGAAAGCCCGCACTATGACAGAAGTTGGAACCTAAGGAGACAGATGGCCAGTGAGAAATTTCAGGCTGTGGTAATATCTAAAATTTAAGTGTCCTTTCTTACTCCTCAGTTATACTAAACCATCTGTAAAGATTATGTACACTAGATTTGTGTAGGGGTTCTTTAAGAGAAGTCAATGGAAAGTCAGAGGAAACAGTGGAACAAGGACAGCAATTATAGAAGTTAAGCCAGGAAGAGAAATTTGGAATGAGTCAGGAGGATACAAGCGCCTCAGAAATTCTGAAAACATGTTGACACACTGGCCTTCCCATAGCATGGGCTTGAACCAGTTTCTTTTGGACATTCAAGCAAATCATAACCCCAGGAGGCTGAAGACTTGGAAAGACAAGTCACATTTTTAAGTGTTATTTTCGGGTATTGTATTTTCAGCATAAAAAAACTGTTTGATTATAAAGCCCACATTTCTCTAGTCACTTCCCTTGGTATCTCTTCTCTAGGAGATATTTTCTGAAAGCTGTGGCTTCCAAAATCCAGGCTGCATGGATTATTTCTCTGCGATCAGTATGGGCATTTGCTTGGCATTTGTAGTCCCACCCCCCACCATATGGTGAGGCCCGGTATATCTATGCATTCAACTTGACATCCAGCACTCCCTGTCGGGCAGGTCCAGCATGCTGGGAGGCAGCCCAGGCGAGTGGTAAACAGCACTGGCTCTGGAACCAGGCAGCCTGTGTCCTTTTCAACTCCTCTACTTATAAACTGCAAGCGTGAACAAGTTAACTTCTGTGCCTCATCCATAAAAAAGGATCATAAGAGCACCTACTGCTTACTGTGAGGATTAGATGAATAATAAATACAAAGTACATAGAAGAACATCAGATGTATAGTAATTGTTACTGTAACCACACAGAAGTTTATGGAAATATTTGTGGAATGGATGAGAACAGAAACAATTGCTGAGTTCCAAGGATTACTTTCTGTCTCTGTGAAAACTAAGACTGGGCAGGTTAGTAGAACCGTAAATATGTTAAATGAATAAAGAGATCCCTGAAGTTGAGAGTTGCGTCTTCCCACAGCTGTTATCACAGGACTCAGGGCTGTTATGCACAGAAAGTAGACTGCCATGGCATGATGATGCAAGTAGCTAAACTTCAGCCCGTTTGGTTTTGATCTTATGGAATGGGCAGAGAAATTACATTATTTACTACAATCCAGAACTCTACGAAAGTATGGTGGAGAATAACATATAGTCCTTAAAGAGTAAGAGGGCCACATTTTCAAATACTGTTTCCCTATTCTGTAGACCAACTTCAAGACAATAAAACTTTGGAGGGAATAGAGTGTAAAAGTGTGGATACTGCAGAAAGACCAGGTTTCAAACTATTCTTCTGCTATTTAAAAATTCTGCATCCTTGTGCATGTCTACCTACCTATCTCTTCATTCAGAAATGGTTTAGAAGCAGCTTACAAAGTAGCATTTAAAAGAAGTCAAGGTCAAAAGTGAAGGATATACTTGGAACAATTGTTGTGAAATAGATGGCATACAAAGAATTATCATCAAAAATAATACTCTTCCAAATTAATAAGACAATTAAAAAACCTAAGGAAAAAAATAAACAAAATACATGAATAATTAACAAGAGAAGATATATAAACTGATACCCAATCTCAATAATAACAAAAGAAATGCAAATTAAAGCAAAAATGCCATTTTAATTTTTCCTATAAATTGGCATTGATTTCAAAAATGAAGAAAAACTAATGATATACCCAGCTAAAAAGAGGAAATAGAAAAATAAGCACTCACAAATTGTCAGCAAAAATAAAAATTGTTGCAACTTTTCTGAAAGATAATAACATCTACCAAAAGTCTTGAAAATCTACATACAATTTGACCTAAAAATTTTACTTCTAGGAATTTTTCTAAAGAAACAGTAGGGGCGGGACATGGTGGCTCACACCTGTAATCCCAACACGTTGGGAGGTCGGGGCAGGTAGATGACCTGATGTCAGGAGCTTGAGACCAGACTGACCAACATGGTGAAATCTGGTCTGTATTTAAAAACAAGCAAACAAACAAAAAAGAAACGATGCATTAGCCAGACATAGTGGCACGTGTCTGTAATCCCAACTATTAGGGAGGCTGAGGCAGGAGAATCGCTTGAACCTGGGAGCTGAAGCTTGCAGTGAGCTGAGATTGCACCACTGCACTCCAGCCTGGGCAACAGAGTGAGATTCTATCTCAAAAAACAAAAAAAAAAAAAAAAAGAAGAAGAAACAATAGGACTAATATATAAAGCTAATTACATTGTAGCATTGTTTAATTATTAAATAAAAATTGGATATACCCTAAATGCACTTTACTGGGATATTGGATAAATTATAGTATATTCATACAAATTTAACAACCATGATAGGTATATACATACATATATATATATGTACATGTGTGTATATATATGTATGTACATGTACATATATGTATGTATATACCTATCATGGTTGTTCAATTTATATATATATATGGAATGAGAGAGAGAGAGAGAGAGAGAGAGAAGGCCTTACTGTAGGAGGTGGGGATAAAAAAGAAGGCCTTACTGTAATAAGTGAAAAAGTATTATATTACAAAGTCATATGAATAATATTGTCCTATTTTTTCTGAAATGTGTGCCCTTGCACAGAAAAATGAAAAAATATTATGCTTCTGTTATAATGCCTATTTTTTTGTAATGGGATTATAGGTGATTTTTTGTTTTTGTTAAAATATTTTATAGGATGCATGGGTTGTTTTAATAATCAGAAAAAATAAACTACTTCTAGTTTGATAAATCAAAAAATGCATCAACTTATAACCCAATGCTAGTTAATAAAAGTTTACATTACTAACTTGGTTAAAAGCCACGGTGGCACCAACAGAATCTCTTTTAAATATCTTATACCCTAGCATGCATGCTCCAGTCTAGGAATAAAATCACTTTTACTTTGAGATTAATTCTGAATATCCCAGTGAAGAAACTGCCACTCAGTTATGCAGAAATACCATTTGGTGCATCTTTATTAACAGCACCATTATCCTTCTCTTCAGTCAGTTTTTTTCTTTGTGCTTCTTAAGTTCGAGAACAATCCACCACAAGATAATAATTTCATTGTCTGCAATGGGCTCCTGTGTAATGAGGCTTATTCACATGAAATGTGAATTCACATGAAACAGAGGAGGGAAAATCTTTAAAACCAAAATAAACACAACTTATTTCCTGCTGGAATTTTAATCCTCTCTGCAGGACCATTAGTACATAGCCTTGCTAGAGTCTAGTGGTGTTTGACCTAATTTGGCCCAAGTCCTGAGCTCGGGGACTTGGATGCTGAGACATTCTGCGGAGACCTTCTGTTTCTCATTTATACCGTCCACGAATGTGAAAGTAGAGCACTTTAAGCATAGGTTCAGAAACTGCATATTGAAAATTGTAAGTGCATAGACAAGGTGATTATCATCTTATTTATTTTAACAAAATAAGAAAGACTCAGCATTTTGTAACTCAGAAGTCCTCTGTATACTGGAACTACAGCTGAATAGTTTGCAGAGATGAGAAAGCTGACAATGGAGTAAATTCAGTAGTTTTCAGGAAAACTACCTGGTGCACACGGTATTATTACTGATTGAATTTTTCAAAGTGATACCTTAACTGTGTGATGAAAGAATTTAATACAGGGAAAACTGAAAGTAACATGGCTTTTTAAGATGTAGTTTCAATTGTATTCATATTTCTAGGACATTGACTACTATGTATGTACTAAAAGGAAATTCCTCATGCCTCATGAAAAAATAAATTTTGTGTGCAACCAATCTTGGCCAACATTTATTTAAAAATGTCTGTAGCTTAGAGTCAATTCTCTGTATCTGTGAGAACTTATATTAATTTTTAGATACAAATAATTAAAGAATTAGCTTAATTTTAATTACTCTTAATGCAGTCATGCTTTTTCTAATGTGCAGATTTCTTTTTTTTTTTTTTTTTTTTTTTTAATGGAGTCTTGCACTGTCTCCCAGGCTAGAGTACAATGGTGCAATCTTGGCTCACTGCAGCTTCCATCTTCTGGGTTCAAGTGATTCTCCCGTCTCAACCTCCTGAGTGGCTGGGATTACAGGTGCCCGCCACCATGCCTGGATAAGTTTTGTATTTTTAGTACAGACAGGGTTTCACCATGTTGGTCAGGCTGCTTTCGAACTCCTGACCTTGTAATCTGCCCGCCTCAGCCTCACAAAGTGCTGGGATTTCAGGCGTGAGCCACCTCACCCAGACCAGATTTTTTTTTTTTTAATCAGGCAATTTACAAAATCTTACAGGATAGCAAACATTTACCAATTTACATGTGAATAAAATCTGTATTTATTTGGAATATAAGGAAGATAATAAACAGTGCTTCCAGGAAAACCCAGAGTACAACTACTATTCAAACACAAAACTATTTTTTAACTAAACTGTATGCCAGCTGGTGCAGCAGATTTTCAATGAAAAGTTTGCTTGTATTAACTTAAAAATTTGTTTTTGACTCAATTTTAAAATTGCCATTTTAAAAATTAATATATATTCAAATAAGCTTTTTCATACTCGTTGAATTGAGATATCATTAGAAAAAAATTTATTTTGTAAATTCTATAAGTTTTTAAATACTTTTTTTTACATCACAGACATAATGATAACTGCAAAGCTTTAAGTCAAACAAAATTTTTTAAAATTTTCTAAGTCTGTGAAATGTATAAGTTTGAAAGAATTTCTCCTCCTTTGCTTAAAATGTAATGTAACCCTGTTGAGCTTCTCTGAATTCTGCACTAACTTCTAATCTTCTGGGATTTGTTTATTTGTAGCAAATGTAGCTTCTTTGTTTGGAAGACAGAGTTTATGATGATTTATGAGAAACACACAGGTTTCTAGATCACGCAACAGGGCTATTTTAATGGGTATAGATGAACTGAATTTTCTATAAAAGCCAATAAAGATAGAAAAAGGAAAGAGAAAAGGGAGGAGAGAATATTTTATATTTTCCTGATACTTATATAATTCTTAACAAATGATTAATAATCTGATAAGTTCCAAATATAGAATGAACTGTTTATCCCCTAATTGTTACATGTTTCCATTAGCTTTGCAATAAACAGGATGTTTTTCTTTTTTCTTTCCCTCATTTGTGCATCATTATCAGAAATTCTGTTAAACTAGCCTAAAGATAAGATAACAATGAAATATCTTCTCTAAGTGAACTGGCTTTGTCTTACCAGAACATTACCATTTTAAGACTGTGTTAGTCAGGGTTGTTATGGTTTACAAACTGGGCAAAATGCCTATCCTGGTCCTTGCACCAACTGTTAGAAAAACTATCTCTCAGGGTGGAGTTTCTGTGGGTGAGTCCATGCGTTAATCAGTTGAAGTGGAAGAAACTTGGAATGAGCTTAGGGAGAGGGCAATCCCCATTCATTTCCAAAATGTATTAGCTACCTGAATGATGGGCACATTTCCAAACCTTCAGGCAGGAATCCTTGGAAACGGACTTTTACAAATTGGTGCCCGTGACTGGTAACTACTTTTGAGAGACCATGATGGGGTGAGACAGAAGCTTGACTTACTGCTGCTTTAATCTTCAACCACTGGGAAAATGTACTCTGCATACAAAGAAAAGACAACATTTTTTCCAGATCATTGTAAAGCAGTAATGGTTTAATAGTTTCCTTTATGGCTCACAGATATGCTTCACAAGAATTAAGTTTTCTGTCTACATAGGGCCTGATGAAACTCTCTTGTTTGTATCTCTCTTGATCTTTTGTCTCAAACTACAAGCCTCAATTACATATCTGCCATGTACAAGGCAGTATGAGCAGATTTAAAGACAGTTGCACCATGGTTGCTATCCTAGAAAATGTTCACAATTTGGACAGGGAGAAAAGGCAGACACTGTAATGAGGGGATCCCCAAACCACTCCCAGTTTTGGTGATTTGCTAAGAGAAATCACAGTGTGCAGTATACAGGCACACTGTGATTGATTACAGTGAAAGGATACAAAGTAAAATTTACAAAAGCAAAAGGTGGATGGGGCAAAGTCAAGAGGCAGACACAAGCTTCCATGAGTCCTCTCCAGTGCAGTCACCAAGGATGTGCTTAATTTCTCTAGTGATAAGTTGTGACAATGTGCCTGAAATGCCTACCAGGGAAAATCATTCAGGACACAGTGCCCAGGGTTTTCATTGGAGGTAAGTCAAGTAGGCACCCCCTGCCTAGCACATTCCAAAATTCCCGATTCCCAGAGGAAAGCGGGTGTTCAGTATTAACTACACTGTTCACACAGTTTGGGTGCAGTGAGCCACTCTTCTCATCTAGGAATGGTGGCAATGTTTCTGAAATCCAAGTTTCCAGATGCCAGTCAAGGGCCAAGATTGCAAGCTGGTTTTTCTAAGGGTAACCATTTCAGGCCTGCTATATTATCTATTTTCTGCACACAACCATATTGTTTTAATTTTGTGAGGCTGAGGTGGGCAAATCACTTGAACACAGGAGTTTGAGACCAGCTTGGGCAACATGACAAAACCCTGTCTCTATAAAATATACCAAAAATTAGCCAGGCATGGTAACACATGCCTATAGTCCCAGCTACTTGGGAGCTGAGGTGGGAGAATCACTGGAGCCTGGGAGTTTGAAATTGCAGTGAGCTGTGATCACGCCACTGTGCTCCAGCCTGGGTGATGAAGTGAGACCCTGTCTCACACACACACACACACACACACACACACACACACGAATTAAATAAAAGCAAAAAAAACTAAAAAACCATTCAAAAAAACTAAAAACAGTATAGTAATTAAGTAAAAGATAAATACATGAGAAACTATTGGCAATAGGAGAAGTATGTAGGTCAATGTAGCAGAATAATGAGTCTAAAAATAGACCCAGTAGTTTCTGGGTGATAGGGAAAAGAATAGTCTTTCAATAAATGGTGCTGGAATAATTGGACATTTGTATGCAAAATTATGACCTCCCTTCTTACCTAATACCATATATAAAAATAAACTCAAAATGAATGAGACCTCCATATAAGAATTAAAACAATAAAATTCCCAAAAAATTACACAAAAAAAATTTTGTGACCTTGTTTAGGCAAAAATTCCTTAGCAAGAAATGCTAAGAAATGAATGAACTACTAAAGAAAAATGATAACTTGGACTTCATCAAAATCAAAGCTTCTGCTCTTGACATTGTAAGGAAAGTTGAAAAGGCAGACCACTAGAATTGCAGAAAATATTAGCAAACACACAGTAATATGTATATTGTGCAGGAAAACCTTCCTTAGAAATTTACAACTCAAGATGATAATGCAATTTAAAATGTGCGAAAGAAGAGAGAAGAATCAAATAGACGCAATAAAAAATGATAAAGGGGATACTATCACTGATCCTACAGAAATACAAACTACCGTCAGAGTATACTATACACACTTATCCACAAATAAACTAGAAAATCTAGAAGAAATGGATAAATTCCTGGACATATACACCCTTCCAAGACTAAACCAGGAAGAAGTTAAATCCCTGAATAGACCAATAATAAGTTCTGAAATTGAGGCAGTAATTAATAGC
The DNA here is from genome assembly GCF_030222135.1 of Aotus nancymaae. Lineage (NCBI taxonomy): Eukaryota > Metazoa > Chordata > Mammalia > Primates > Aotidae > Aotus > Aotus nancymaae. Next base: position 62,107,165 of record NW_026988442.1, on the reverse strand, counting down.
CTATCAATGAAAAAAAAAAAAAAAGAAAGCCCAAGACCAGATGGATTCACAGCTGAAATCTACTGAGGTACAAGGAGGAGCTAGTACAATTCCTTCTGAAACTATTCAAAACAATAGGAAAAGGGAGACTCCTCCCTAACTCATTTTATGAAGCCAGAATCATCCTGATACCAAAACATGGCAGAGACATAATGACAAGAAAAAGTTTCAGGCCAATGTCCCTGATGAACATCCATGCGAAAATCCTCAGTAAAATACTGGCAAACTGAATCCAGCAGCACATTAAAAAGCTTATCCACCACAATCAAGTTGGCTTCATCCCTGGGATGCAAGGCTGGTTCAACATACTCAAATCTATAAACATAATCCATCAAATAAACAGAACCAATGACAAAAACCACATGATTACCTCAATAGATGCAGAAAAGGCCTTAGATAATATTCAACATCCCTTCAAGCAACAAACTCTCAGTAAACTAGGTATTGATAGAACATATCTCAAAATAATAAGAACTATTTATAATAAATGCATAGCCAATATCATACCTGATGGGCAAAAGCTGGAAGCATTTCCTTTGAAAACCAGCACAAGACAAGGATGCCCTCTCTCACCACTCCTATTCAACATAATATTGGCAGTTCTGGCCAGGGCCATCAGGCAAGAGAAAGAAATAAGAGAGAAAGTCAAATTGTCTCTGTTTGCAGATGACATGATTTTATATGTAAAAAACACCATCATCTCAGCCCAAAAACTTCTTAAGCTGATAAGAACTTCAGCAAAGTCTCAGGATACAAAATCAGTGTGCAAAAATCACAAGCATTCCTATATACCAACAACAGACAAGCAGAGAGTCAAATCATAAGTAAACCCCCATTCACAATTGCTACGAAGAGAATAAAATGCCTAGGTATACAACTTACAAAGAATGTGAAGGACAGCTTTAAGGAGAACTACAAACCACTGCTCAAGGAAATAAGGGAGGATACAAATAAATGGAAAAACATTTCATGTTCATGCATAGGAAGAATCAGTTTTGTGAAAGTGGCCATATGGCCCAAAGTAATTTATAGATTCAGTGCTATTCCCATCAAGCTACCGGTGACGTTCTTTGCAGAATTAGAAAAAAAAAAAAACTACTTTAAATTTCATATGGAACCAAAAAAGAGTTTATATAGCCAAGACAATCCTAAGCAAAAGGAACAAAGGTGGAGACATCATACTACCTATCTTCAAACTATACTACAAGTCTACAGTAACCAAAACAGCATGATTCTGATACCAAAACAGATATATAGACCAATGGAACAGAACAGAGGCCTCAGAAATAACGCTATACATCTACAACCATCTGATCTTTGACAAACCTGGCAAAAACAAGCAATAGGGAAAGGATTCTCTATATAATAAATAGCGTTGGGAAAACTGGCTAGCCATATGCAGAAAATAGAAATAGGACCCCTTCCTTGCAGCTTTTACAAAAATTAAGATGGGTTAAAGACATAAATGTAAGACCTAAAACCATAAGAGCCCTAGAAGAAAACTTAGACAATACCATTCGGGACATGGGCATGGGCAAAGACTTCATAACTAAAACAGCAAAAGCAATGGCAACAAAAGCCAAAATTGACAAATGGGATCTAATCAAACTAAAGAGCTTCTGCACAGCAAAAGAAACTATCAGAGTGAACAGGCAGACTACAGAATGGGAGAAATTTTTTGCAATCTATCCATCTAACAAAGGTCTAATATCCAGAATCTACAAGGAACTTAAACAAATTTACAAGTAAGAAACAACCCCATGAAAAAGTGGACAAAGGATCTGAACAGACACTTCTCAAAAGAAAACATTTATGTGGCCAATAAACATATGAAAAGAAGCTCATCATCATTGGTCATTAGAGAAATGCAAATCAAACCACAATGAGATATCATCTCATGCCAGTGAGAATGCCAATTATTAAAAAGTCAGGAAAAACAGATGCTGGTGAGGCATTGGAGAAATGGGAATGCTTTTACACTGTTGGTAGGAGTACAAATTAGTTCAACCATTGTGGAAGACAGTGTGGTGATTCTAGAAACAGAAATACCATTTGACTCAGCAATCCCATTATGGGGCACATACTCGAAGGATTATAAATCAATCTATAAAGACACATGCATATGTATGCTTATTGCAGTATTATTTATAATAGCAAAGACATGGAGCCAACCCAAATGCCACCAATGATAGACTGGATCAAGGAAATGTGGCACATATACACCATGGAATATTATATAGCCATTAAAATAATGAGTTAATGTTCTTTGCAGGGACATGGATGAAGCTGGAAGTTATTATTCTCAGCAAACTAACACAGGAACAGAAAACCAAACACCACATGCTCTCACTCATAAGTGGGAGTTGAACAATGAGAACACATGGACGCAGGGAGGGGAAAATCACATACTGGGGCCTGTTGGGGGTTAGGAGGCAAGGGGAGGGAGATCATTAGGACAAATACCTAATGCATGTGGGTCTTAAAACCTAGATGATGGGTTGATAGGTACAGCAACCATGGCACATTTATACCTATGTAACCTGCATGTTCTGCACATGTATCTCAGAACTTTAAAACAAAAAATAGTGCAAAAGGTTTAGCTTCACATAAGAAGATATAAGAATGTGAATAACCACATGAAAAGTTGTTAATGTGATTAGCATGAATAAAATTCAAATTAAAGCTAAATTGAATTACCACTTTACATCCACCTGAATGGTTAAAATTAAAGATTCATATTACCAAGTGCTGAGAAGGATCCAGAGAAACTGGAACTTTTATACTTTGCTGGTGGGGTTGTAAAGTAGTATAACCACATGGAAAACTGTCTGGCAGTTTCAAATAAAGTTAAAAATATCTATACTATCCAACCCAGAAATGCTACTTCTATTTATTTACCCAAGAGAAACGAAAACATATATCCATACAAAGACCTGTATGCAAGTGTTCATAGTTACTGTATTTGTAATAGAAAGAACTAGAAGGAACCCAAATGTTCACTTGGTAAATGGACAAAAAAATATGATTTATTTACACAATAAAATATTACTCAGTAATGCTAAGAAATTTCAGTTGACCAAATAATACAAATGAATCTCACAAGCATTAGGATGAATCAAAGAAGCCAGAATCAAAAGAATTCATGATATATGATTCCATTTATATGACATTGTGGAAAAGACAAAATTTTAGAGTCAGAAGTAAAATTGTTGCCTGGAGTCAGGGGTGAGGAGAGCTTATGTTTATATAAATATAAATATAAAATTATGTATTTATAAAAGTGATGAATTTTACAAGTATTTGTCAAAAATCCTTTATATTATACAAATATTGTCACAAATATGCTTTGTACTACAGGAATGTGTATTATACAAACATTTATTACATATAAATATCACCTTATGTTTCAGAATGTAAAAAAATGCAAGAGTTGTCATATTGCAGCATATTGTTAATTCAGAAATTAGTCACATGTGCCGTTAATGCTTGAAGAGTTCAGAGCAAAGAGATCACCGCAGCTCCTGTGCTACAGAGTATTTCAGTCCAGAAAATAAACTTGAGTTGTATTCGAAGGAATAAGAAAGACTTGGAGAGAAAAAGTGGAAGAGAGAGATCATTCTGCCTCATCTTCCTCCAAATATTCTCCACACTTCTAAAGAGAGTTCTTTGGATAATCCCACAAACTCAAGCATGTCACTCTCCTTCTACAAATCCACAGTTGTTCTCCATCACCATGAGGATCCCATCCAAACTCCTCAGTATGGCATGCATAGTGCTGATGACCTAGCTCCTGTCCATCTTGAGGCCCATTCCCAACAACACTGCCTTCACTTCCTGAATTATCAGTAAGTCAACATGCCCAATCAGCAGCTCTGCCTGGGCCCTGCTCAGAGTGTCGGTGCGCCAGCCTCCAGGCTACAGAGTTTTGGAAGGCAGAAAAGACAAAACTGTCGAGTCAGAATCCTTGGTAGGAAATGAGACAGATCGTTTAGCCAGGAATTCAGAATGGCATCAAAAAAAAAGACAATGAGTCCTACAATGTGGACCTCTAGAGAGAATTTTGGCTCAGAGGCTTTTAGCAGGAACTTCATTAATAAAACGAGTGTACTGGAGGAGGGTGGAGCTATGAGCCTAAAGATCAATTCAAAAACTCCTAGTCCAGGTGAGCACAGCAGAGCCATTCAAACCCAGAGAGTGAGGCAGTATAGCCCAGTGGCTAACAGCATGATTTCCAAGACTCTGAACTCTACATTTCCACTCTAATGACTATGCTATGTTGGGCAAGTAATTAACCTTTCAAAGCCTCAGTTATTTTAAATCTGTATAGTGATTAATGCAATAATGCATATGAAACTAATAACACAATGATGGGCAAAGAGCAAGTTCTGAGTAAATGATGTCCACAAGTGTTAAAAAGAGTGAAGCAACTTGAGTGTTTCTTTACTTTAGAAAGGGCATTTGAAATGTGGGAAATTCCTAAACTCACCTGTGGAGAATGGGATAATGTAGCAGTCAAATGAATTAATGTTACGTTTAGATTATGTAAAACTAGAAACAATGAACAAGAAACACTGGGCTACAAAGCTTAGATGAATCACTTTTTACCTCTGTGGACCTCAGTTTTTTGTTTGTTTAGTTTTTTTTAACCTATAAATCTGGATTTGATGACATTTTATAAACCTTCCAGCTCTAACATGTTATGACTCTATAAAATGAGATGGATTGTTGAATTATGACAAGAGTACTCTTTCATTTTATATGACCTTAGAAAAGAATGATGCCCTCAGATGATCTGACATTTTCTAGCTCTAACTTGCTTCATTAATTTAGGATTGAAGCAATAACATAGGATTGACAGTGAAATTGAAATTGAAATTAGCCCATAAATAATATAGAAATGTATTAATTTGGTATAGCAAAGTTTGGGATAATAGTTTTGCTGGTGAATATTTATGCAGTGGTTAAAAGCATACTGAATCAGTTCTAAAGGTGATATTTTCAGCAAGGAAGATGTCTGGGACGTGACTTCACAAGATGGTGTGATGGGAACTTTTTACTGTCATGCCTTGCAGAAGCATCAATCTTGACAACTACTCACACATAGAGTACCATCGTGGGAGTCCAGGAGTCCTGTAGAGAAGTTCCAACACACTGTTGGAGCAAAACATCCGAGAATAGATACATCAAAGAGAGTAAAAAGAGCATTTTCCCTTTACCTGCATTACATGTCCCCCAAGGGGCTCTGTTGAGTGCCAAGAGAGAACTCTTTGACCTACAATTTCTGTGGCAGGAGAAAGTGAGAGCACAGTGAGTGAGCACCCAGCTTCCCCAGATATCTGGAATACTGCTCAAGAGGCCTTTTTTTTTTTTTTTTTTCTCATCTTATCTAGAAAACTGAGAATGAATTAGGAGAGGCTGGGAACAGGACAGACAGGACACAAACCCCAACTGCGTCAGGAAGCTCATTCACAAGCCACTTAGGGCGCCTCATCTGTGGACCCTCCAACTAGCCCATTGGCACTCCAGATATTTCACGTCTCACCTCCCTTGCTCCCAGGCTTGTTCCTCTAGTGTATGTAACTTCCCTGAGATTACATTTATATCTTGTAAAGCTAAGAAAATGAACAAGGAAAAATTGTTCCCTGAGTGTGTTCTCATGAATGGTGAGTGCAAGTATCTCATAAAGACAGCCAACTCAGCTCTGTAGGATTGGAAAAAGCCACACAAACTTAAGAATTTCAAGGCACCACCGGAGAAAGCAAACAAGAGGCTGTCAACACCTGGCTTGACTTTGTGTGACCTAAAGAAGACAGAGAATCTAAATTCATCTCCAAGAGAAATAAGATGTATGGAGCAGGAACACTCATAGAAAAGATCTGAGCCAGTCTCAGCATCCCTAGCTGGGCTAATTGGTGAAGGTGTTTCTCTCCTGAAGCCAGTCAGTAAGAACTGAAGGAGATGACTCTTCTTCAAACATGAAGATAACAATGCAGGACTTTAAGGAACGTGAAAAATCAAGGAAACATGATACCATATGAGCCAAAATAATATTTAAGTAATTAATCCCGTGGAGATGGAGACCAACAAATTGCCTGGCCAAAAATTCCATATAATTGTTTCAGGGAAACTCAGTGAGCTAGATGAGAATACCAATAGATATCTCAACAAAATAAAAAAAGATGTGTAAAAAGTGAAAAGTGTAATAAAAACATATAAATCATAAAAAGATCAGAAATTCTCCAGCTGAAAATACAATGAATTAATATGAAAAATGCAACAGAACATCAAAAGCTGACTTGATCAAATAGAAAAAAAAAAATCTGTGAACTTAAAGATAGGTCACTTGTATTCCATCAGAGGAGAAAATGGAAAAGAGAATGAAAAAGAATCAAGAAAGCTTATTGGATTTATGATACACCATCAACAAAGCTAACTTTTGTGTTATGAGTATTCCAGAAGGATAAGGAAGAGATAAAGGGCAGAAAACTTATTTAAAGAAATAATGGCTTAAAACTTCCCAAATCTGGGGAAAGATATTGACATCCAGGTATGTGAAGCTTAGAAGTCCCTAAATAGAGTCAACTTTTAAGAAGCCTTGACCAAGATATATTAAAATCAAAGTGTCCAAAATCAAAGACAAAGAGAATTTTGAAAACAACAAAGGAAGGTGGCTCACAACACAAAATGAAAGCTTCATTAGGCTAGCAACATATTTTTTTAGCAGAAATTTTGCAGCATAGGAGATAGTGAGACAATATATTCAAAGTGCTAGAAGTTAACAAATTGTCAGGTAAAAATACTTTATCTGACAAAGCTGTCCTTCAGAAATAAAGGAGACACAAAGACATTCCCAGACAAGTAACAAATGCCAAGGATTTCATCACTGCTGGACCTGCCTTACAAGAAATGCTACAGAGTATTATTCAGGCTGAAATAAAAGACTGTTAATTAGTAACATGAAAATATATGAAAGTATAAAACTCACTAGTAAAGATAAGTAGATAGTCAAATTCAGAGTACTCTAATACTGTAATGGTGGTATGTAAATTTTGTTTGGGATGATGAAAATGTTTTGAAAGTGAGTAGTAGTGATGGTTTTCCAACATAGTTAATGCATTTGATGCCACTCAATTGAATCATTAAAATTGTTAAAATTAGAATGTTATGTATATTACACCACAATAAAAAAAACTTTAAAAATTACTTCTAATTCTAGTATAAAGATTAAAAGCAGAAAAGTATGCAAAATAACCATTAGCTGCAATAATTTGTTGAATACACAATAGAAAAAGATGTAAATTGTGACATCAAAAACATAAAATATGGTGAAGAGGAGGGACAAAAGTGTAGTTTTGGGATGAGATAAAATTTACTAGATTAAAATAGAGTGTTATATAATGGTTCCTGTAAGCCTCACTGTAACCACAAAGCAAAACATACAGAGGCACAAAAGATAAAGAGAAAGAAATCAATGCATACTGCTACAGAAAATTATCAAAACACAAAGTTAGACAGCAAAAGAAGGAAAAAGGAACAGAGGATTTACAATACAGCCAGAAAACACTGAACGAAGTGACAATAGCAAGTCTTTATCTTTCAATCATTATGTTAAATGTATATTGATTAACTTCTTTTATCTAAAGACATAGAGTGGCTGTACAGAAAAAAATTAGACAAAAATCAACTATATGTTGCCAATAAGAGACTCACTTGAGCTTTAAGACAATATATAGAATGACAGTGAAAGGATAGAAAAAATATTCTGTGAAAATGGAAACCAAAAAAAATTGGGGTAGCTATATAAGTATCTATTATAAGTATCAGACAAAAAAGATTTTAAGTCCAAAATTGTCACAAGAGACAAATAAGGTTATCATATAATTATAAAGGGGTCAATTTATCAAGAGGATAGAACAGTTATAAGTATATATGTATCTAACATTGGAATAACTAAATATATAAGACAAATATTAAAAGAACTGAGGGAATAAATGGCAATACAAAATAGTGGGCTTCGATTCTCCACTTTCAGCAATAGATAGACTATCCAGACAGAAAACTAATAAGGAAATATTGGATTGGTACTATACTTTAGATGAAATAGATCTAACAAACATATTTAGAAGATTCCCCCTAACACAACAGAAAACATACTATCCTCAAGAGCACATGGAACATTTTCCAGAATAGATCACATGTTAAGCCATCAAACAAGTATTAAATTTAAGAAGACTGAAATCATATGAAATATGAAATGTTGTTTTTGACCACAATGATATAAAACTAGAAATCAATACCTTAAGGAAAACTAGAAAATTCACAAATATTTGGAAATTAGATAATACACTTCTGAACAACCAAAGGGCCTAAGAAGAAATCAAATGGAAAATGTTTTAAAATCTTGAGAAAAACTAGGGTGGAAATATATTAAAACTGATGAGACCTGCAGCAAAAGCAGGTCTAAGTGGAAAGTTTACAGTAGTTAATGCTTACATGAAGGAAAAAAAGGATCTCAAACATCCTAATTTTACATCTCAAGAAAGTCAACAAACTAAGCCCCATGTTAGTATGGAAAATATAATAACAAAGATCAGAGCAGAGATAAATGAAAGAGACACTAGTAAAACAATAGAAAAAAATTTAAAACCAAGACAAGGTATTTTGAAAAGGTAAACAAAATCAACAAATCTTCAGATCGACTTAAAAAAATGGAAGACTCAAATAAATTATAGTAGAAATAAAACAAGAGACATTACAACTACCACCACAGAAATACAAAGGATGAGAGACTACCATGAATATTTTATGCCAACCAACTGGATACACTAAAATAAATGGACAATTCCAAGAAACATATAACTTAGCAAGACTAAATTATGAAAAAACAGAAAACCTTAACAGATCAAGTATAAATAAGAAGACTGAATCAGTAATCAAAAATCTCCCAACAAAGAAAAACCAAGCCCTGATGGCTTCACTGTTGCATTCTACCAAGTATTTGAATAATCGACATCAATTCTTCTCAAATTCTTCCAAAAAATTGAGGGGGAGGGCAAACTTCCAAATTCATTTAATGAGGCCAACACTACTCTGATATCAAAGCCAGACAAGAACACTGAAAAAAAAAAAAAAAAGAAAGAAAGAAAGAAAGAAAAAAACATGTCAATACCCTGATGATAATAGATGCAAAAATCTTCAACAAAAAACTGGCAACAATTCAATGCCAGATTATATCATATACCATGATCAAGAGCTATCTATACCTGGGATTCAAGGATGGTTCAATATACATAAATCAATAAATGTGTATACCACATTCACAGAATAAAGCTTAAAATTATATGTTTATCTCAATAAATGCAGAGAAAGCATTTAACAAAATTCAATATCCTTTCAACAAATTAGTTACAGAAGGAATGTATCTCAACACAATAAAGGTCATAATGAAAAGCCCACAGCTAACATCATCATACCAAATGGTAAAAAGCTTAAAGTGTTTTCCTTAAGGTGTTAAAGCGTTTCTTTAAGACAAGATGAAAATGCCTATTAGGCAAAATAAGTAAATTAAATAAATAAATAAATATAAAAAACATTCACGTCATATGATAGAGAGCTAAATCATCTTGGTTTGCATATGATACAGTCTTCACCAAAAAACCGTTTAGAACTAACAAATGAATTCAGTAAAGTTGTAGAATAAAAAGTTAACATGCAAAAATAAGTAACATTTTTATATACAACCAAAAACTATCCAAACAAGAAATTAAGAAAATTCACAGCAAACTGACACAAGAACAGAAAACCAAACACCGCATGTTCTCACTCATAAGCGGCCTCTCAAAGTACTGAGATTACAGATGTAAGCCACTGTGTCCCACCTAATGGCAGAAATTCTTAAATAAGCCCTATGGGGTTTTTGTGTATAGATAAGTCACCCCATGAGCATACCTGGGTAACAATAAATGGTATAAAAATGCTCTTTTCTAGTTTTGCAAATGAGGTTTGCAAATTTAGGGCTAGAGATAAATTGCAGGGATCACAGAGAAGGTATTGCCAGTGGTTTTCTTTTTCTACTCTTCCTTCATGCTAAATAAATTATTGAACAAATTTTTTTTTTTTTTTTTTTTTTGAGACGGAGTTTCGCTCTTGTTACCCAGGCTGGAGTGCATTGGCACGATCTTGGCTCACCGCAACCTCCGCCTCCTGGGTTCAGGCAATTCTCCTGCCTCAGCCTCCTGAGTAGCTGGGATTACAGGCACGCACCACCACGCCCAGCTAATTTTTTGTATTAGTAGAGACGGGGTTTCACCATGTTGACCAGGATGGTCTCGATCTCTTGACCTCGTGATCCACCCGCCTCGGCCTCCCAAAGTGCTGGGATTACAGGCTTCAGCCACTGCGCCCGGCCTTGAACACATATTTTTAAAGTATCTACTTAAGTTGTACCACGTATTAGTCTGTCTGAGATATCTGTGTGTCTCTGTGAAGCCCATGTAAAATAGAAACTGCTCTCAGTGCAAAACTTGGGTTGAGTCACTCTCAAAAAACACTTGATCATCTTCATGAAGATTTTCATGTTAAAAATTTCTTGGAGGTCTTGTTTAGATCCCTTCCTGCGTAACCAGGGCGAAGTTTCCCTGTTTAGTAGAGTCAGGGTTCTAGCACCCCAAAAAAGCCAACTCAGATAAAAAGCACTATTTATAGACTGTTACCTTCTGGACAAGTTATAGCTTCCCATTTGTGTTTCGTAACACAAAACATACTAGAACTGATTCTATTTATCATGTTCTTTTTAAAAAGGATAAATAATAATACCTAGAGGAGGGAAATATCTAGTATATATGATGGCCAATCTATACAACATGTTTCCATGTATCTATACAATATTTAGTTGATAAAAATGCCAGGAATAAATTATTTGTTTCTACAAAGGCTTTAGTAAACATATTGCTATTAGCCTATATGTTATGTGTATGTGTATACATGTGTAGCACTACACATTATAAAAGAACATGAGCTTGCATACAGGATTACATTACAGAACAATGCCCTAAATAATTAAAGACAACACAATAATTGTGTTATGCTTAATGTGATAATGTATTTCAAGTTACTGAAATCTTCATTGCTTATCCTTTTGTATGGAACCAGTGGGAAACTCACTCACTCTCGGGCAGGCTTAGCACCCTATTTTGACAAGGTTTCTGCTCTCTGCATGCCAGGCTTCCCAAATGAACAAAATATGGCCATCTGTATGATCTTCCTCTTTAGATAGCTAGGCAGTTTCTGCTAGGCATATATATGAAACTACCTCAAAAGCTTTCTCTTCTTTTGGAGAAAGGCTAAAATAAATCTTGGCTGCTGCTGAAATGTAACCAGGTAACCACTGAGATGCTCCAGAGTCAAAACCAAGAAAAATAGGTGGAGAACAGAACTTGCACTTCTTTGAGAAGCTTAATCTTTTCTCTGGTCTCATGTTTGTGATCAATGAATGCAATCTTAGAAAGACACTAGCTCTCCCTCCCCCATCCCACATTGCCTGGATGTCACAGTGTCTCCAAATTGCTGTCCTCAGTGGGAAACAGGTAGTTCAATTTCACCCACTTCATGGATTTCTAAAACTGAGAATAATAATCCCAGTTTCTATTTACATAAAAAAGAGTTCATTATATTAGATACCATTCCCATAAAAAAAGAAAAGCCCAGATCATGTGGTGTGAGGAAGCAGGCAATTACTGAGTTCTGCTCAATTTTGCTTTGCTCAGCTCAGCTGCTCTGGGCGTCAGATGAGTTTTTCTGTTCAGGGAGTTTTAAGTCTTAGGTTTCACTAGGAAATGTGTAATCCCATGAGAGGAAACAAACTGCAGTGGTTTAAGGAAGCATTCTGAAATTAGACTGACCAGTTCAAATCCAAGCCCTACTACATCCTAGTTGTTTGACCTGGAACATTTACTTAACCTCAATTTCCTTACCTCTAAAATGTAGATACTCTTAGTGTCTGCCTCTTTGTATTCATATGAAGAGTAAATAAAATAGTCTATATAAAATGTTTAGTACAGTACTGGGCACATATGAAATACTCAGTATGTTGTTATAATTATTTTCAATTTGGTGATGGGTTTTTTATTTTTATACTTTTTTATTATCAGTGACTTGAAAATTCCAATAATAAAAATTCTGCCTCCCCATCCAAGTTACTCTTCTCAATTCTGAGTATGGAAAGTCGGAGTCATGGAATGATCTCACAGAAAAATAGTGCTTTGGGTATTTGGGAGTTTGAGCTCCTGTATGACACAGAAAAGAGCCAAGGTGTAGGCATAGGAGTATTTCCCCATTGTCAGAGTTAGGCCATGGGGCCCAAGGCTGTTCTGGGAGTGGGAACTGTCTTGCTAGTTCGTGTTCCTCTGGTTCTCCTTACTTACCTATGCTCAAGTCAATGATGCCTCCCTTCCCACAAAAAGCAAAGGCTAAGTGTTAGAATGTCTGTGAATGTTTAGAGTAGATGGTGCCATTTTTTGGGACAGTAAATGCAAGAAGCACACACCCTCTTTGGAGAATGCTGTTTTTGTTATATATGAGGCATCATAGCATCAAATGAGACACTTTGCATCTCTAGTATAAATAGGCATGTCAAAGAGTAATATTGTGCCTTGGAATAAGGAAATACAGTAGACTCCTGTTATTTGTGTTAGTTGTCTTCTATAAAGTTGCTGGGGACACTGAATTAGAAAATACTGAGCCATCACTCCTAGGGGAAATACAGGATTAGGTTCCTGTTGATCTCTGGTCACAATTTTTTTCAACCAATAAATGCTTAACCTTATTTTATATGTGTTTCTATTTGAAGACACCTTATTCAATATATATTGTTGATTGATAAACACCCAACTCACAGCTAACAACACTGTAACTCATGCCTGAACAAAACTTATCTGACACTCGTATTTTTCTTGGTAAGGGACAGCACAGCCTTGCACATATAACAAGGCAGCAATTCAGCACTATCTTTGGGGAATGAATTAGTCAGGGTTCTCTAGAGAAACAGAACTAATGGGATATATATAAATGAGTTTATTAAGTATTCATGCACATTATCACAAGGTCCCACAATAGGTTGTCTGCAGGCTGAGGAGCAAAGAGAGCCAGTCTGAGTTCCAAAACTGAAGAACTTGGAGTCCAGTGTTCAAAGGCAGAAGGCATCCAGCATGGGAGAAAAATTAGGCTGGTAGGCTAGGCCAGTCTCACCTCTTCACATTTGTCTGTCTGCTTTATATTCGCTAGCAGCTGATTAGATGGTGCCCACCCAGATTAAGGGTGCATCTGCCATCCCCAGCCCACTGACTAAAATGTTAATCTCCCTTGGAAACACCCTCACAGACACACTCAGGATCAATACTTTGCATCCTTCAATCCAGTCAAGTTAACACTCAGTATTCACCATCACAAGTCCACCCCTGCCAACCTGAACCCATACACATCTCCTGAGATCATACATGATCTTTAAATAAAGACAACAATAAGGTCATAATTTTGCCTGACATAATACAACTTTCCTTCATACAACTGGAAGCTTACCAATCTCCAACCCAAATACTATTACATAAAGCTAACAATACTAAAATGCTGATATGAAGTCAATAAATCTTATGTCAAATAATAAAGGAGAAAGGAAATAAAATGAAGATATGTTTTTATTACAAGTGTTATACAAGCATAAATCTGTCTTTAAAAAAGGAGGAAGAAATACTCATGACAGTTACAGTCCTCATTTCTGTAGCTGGTCATGTGGTTTTAGTTGGTATTGATGAATATCTTCTTCTACTACCCATTCTGTATTCCCTTTGACTTCAGCAAGCACCTCAGCAGGTTGTGTTTTTTTTTTTCTGGTGGAGTGGCCCAAATCTTCATTCAAGAATGAAGGTTTGGGCCATTTGTGGTCCTGCCTGGATTGGGCTGTTGTGGTTTCCCATTGACCTTAATCACAAGGCATGGTAATACTAAGAGATGCCCTAATGGATCTCCTGTATTCCATGAATACTCTTCTTTACCTCCTTTGTGGTGTAGTAAACTGATTTCATCTTTACAGTCTGGGTCAATCACCCCAGCCAACACTGTAACTCCTTTCTTAGCCTGTTGGCTTAAAGGTAGGAGGAACCCAAAGTGTCCAGGTGGCAATCTTAACTTATAGTTCAATGGAATAATTGTGGTGTCTTGTAGTGGCAGCGTTAGTCCCTCTGGAACTAAAACCTCTAGGCCAGCAGAACATAATGTTGCAGGAAATAGAAGCAAGAATTTTGCTAGTGGATCACTAGAGGTGATGAGTGGTGCCACTTCCACTTCCACCCCTTGATTTGTGGATCCCTGGATCCTAGCTATGGGACAAAACAGTACCATATATCAGACACTGATTCAGAGCATACACTGCCTTCTGGAGAACTTTGCCTCAGCCCTGCAAAGTATTGTCACTTAGTTGGCATTTTAATTGTAATTTCAAAAGGCCATTCCACCGTTATATCAATCCAGCTGCCTTCTGGAGAACTTTGCCTCAGCCCTGCAAAGTATTTTCACTTAGTTGGCATTTTAATTGTAATTTCAAAAGGCCATTCCACTGTTATATCAATCCAGCTGCATCAGGATGATGGGGAACATGGTAACAACAGTGAATTCCATGAGCATGAACCCACTGCCACACTTCTTTAGCTGTAAAGTGAGTACCTTGGTCAGAGGCAATGCTGTATGGAATACCATCATAGTGGATAAGGCATGATAATGGATAAGGATACTGTGAGTCCAGGGTTGGTAGTCTTGGCAGAAGCATTCCATGCAGGATAGGCTAACCCATATCTGGAGTAAGTGTCTTTTCCAGTGAGAACAACCCTCTGCCCTTTCCATGATGGAAGAGGTCCAATGTAATTGACCTGCCACCAGGTAGATGTCTGATCACACTGAGGAATTGTGCCATACCAAGGGCTCAGTATTGGTCTCTGCTGCTGGTAAATTGGGCCCTCAGCAGTGGCCATAGCCAACTCAGCTGTGGTGAGTGAAAGTCCACATTGCTGAGCCCAGCATATCCTCCATCCCCACCACGAGGGCCACTTTGTTCATGGACCCATTGTGCCATGACAGGAGTGGCTGGGGAAAGAGGCTGAGTGGTGTCCACAGAATGGATCATCCTATCCACTTGATTATTAAACTCCTCTGCTGAAGTCACTTGTTGGTGAGCCCTCACATGGGATACAAATATCTTCACAGTTTTTGACTACTCAGAGCCATCCACTTACCTCTTCCCCAAGTTTCTCTGTCACCAATTTTCTAATCATGCTTCTTCTAAGTACCTGACCATCCAGCCAAACCATTGGCTACAGCCCATGAATCAATAGGTAACCACACATCTGGCCATTTCTCCTTCCATGAAAAATACACAACCAGTTGTACTGCTTGAAATTCTGTCCACTGGGAATATTTCCCTTCACTGCTGTTTTTCAGGGATGTCCTAGAAAGGGGCTATAGTGCTACAGCTGTCCACTTTCAGGTGATGCCTGCATATCCTGCAGAACCATCTAAGAACCAGGTCCTAGTCTTTTCTTCATCTATCAACTGATCATAGGGAACTCTCCATGAGGCCGTCAGTGCAGGCTCGAGGAGAGAAGGCAGGATGGCAGAAGTGGAGATCATGAGCATTTGAGCCTCTTCTTCATGTAAGTTACTTGTGCCTTCAGGACCTGCTTGAGCCCAATCACATATATATCACTTTCATTTGATGATGGAATACTGCTGTGCATGACTCACTTTATGACAAGATGGATCAGAAAGCACCCAGTTCATGATAGGTAGTTCAGATTGCATGATGACTTGATGATGCAAAGTCAAACGTTCAGTTTCCACCAAAGCCCAGTAACAGGTCAAGAGCTGTTTCTCAAAAGAAGAGTAGTTATCTGCAGAAGATGGCAGGGCCTTGCTCCAAATTCCTAGGGGCCTCCACTATGATTAACCCATGGGGCTGCCAAAGGCTCCAAACAGCATCCCTATCTGCCACTGACACCTGAGGCAGCATTGGATCTGCTGGGTCATATGGCCCAAGTGGCAGAGCAGCTTGCACAGCAGCCTGGACCTGTTGCAGAGGCTTCTCCTGTTTTGGACCTCACTTAAAACTGGCAGTCTTTGGGGTCATGTGACAAATGGGCCAGAGTAATACACCCAAATAAGAAATGTGTTGCCTCCCAAATCCAAACAGGCCCACTAGGTGTTGTGCCTCTTTCTTGGTTGTAGGAGCGGGCAAATGCAGCAACTTATTCTTCACCTTAGAAGGAATATCTTAACAGGCTCCATACCACTGGACCCCTTGTAATTTTGCTGAGGTAGAAGATTCCTGAATTTTAGTTGAATTTATTTTCCATCCTCTGTTACACAAATGTCTCACCAATAATTCCAGTGTGTTTGCTACTTCTTGCATACTGGATCCCATCAGCAGAATGTCATCAATGTAATGGACCAGTGTGATATCTTGCAGAAGCAAAAAGCGATCAAGGTCTCTCTGAATAAGATTATGACATGAAGACGGAGAGTTGATAAACCTCTGAGGTAGGACAGGAAAGGTATATTATTGGCCTTGCCAGCTGAAGGCAAATTGCTTCTGGTGGGCCTTATATACAGGAATGGAGAAAAAGACATTTGCCAAGTCAATAGCTGTAGACCACATACTAGGACATGTTTTGATTTGCTCAAGCAATGAAACCACATCTGGTACAGCAGCTGCAATTGAAGTCACCACTTGGTTAAGCTTACAATAATCCACTGTCATCTCCAAGATCCATCTGTGTTCTGCACAGACCAAATGGGAGAGTTGAATGGGATGTGGTGGGAATCACCACCCCTACACCTTTCAAATCCTGATGGTGGCACTAATATCCACAATCCTTCTAGGAATGTGATATTGTTTTTTATTTACTATTTTCCACGAATAAACAGCTCTAGTGGCCTCCATTTGGCCTTTTCCACCCTAATAGCCCTCACTCTACCAGTCAGGGAGTCAATGTGTGTGTGGGGGCAGGGGGTGGTGGAAGCTAAGTGTGTCTATGCCAATTATGTATTCTGGCACTGGGGAAAGGAACACAGAATGAGTCCCGGGACACACTGGACCCACTGCAAGATGGCCCTGAGCTAAAACTCCATTAATTACCTGCCCTCCATAAAGCCCCTACTTTAACTGTAGGACTACAATGATGTTTTGGGTCCCCTGGAATCAACATCAGCTCAGAGGCAGTGTCCAGTAGTCCCTAAAACATCTGATCATTTCCATATCCCCAATGCACAATTACCCCAGTAAAAGGCCAGAGGTCTCCTTGGGGAAGGATGGGAGAAAGATTCACTACAGAAATTGTTGGTAATGTAGTGTTGTCCTTCCTCAGGGGGACCTGGCCTCCCCTTCATTCAAGGGATTCTGGGTTTGTAAACTGGCTCAAATCTGGAAATTGACTGAGGGGTTCTGATTCTCTGTTTTTTAATTCAAAATAATCTTTTGTCCATTCAACCTAAAAGTTTTCTGCTTATATAAATTAAGTAGGAATGCAGTAGTCTTCCTATCAATTTCACTTCTAGAAATGCTGTGATTAATTAGCCAATGGCAGAGCTCTACAGGAGTCAGACTATTCTGATTGCCACTTTGCATCTGCTGTCCATTATGATAGATACACCCACCTTGCCTTTGATGGTTGTGTGCCACCACTTGGCCCCTGCCACCTCAGGATCCAATTATTCCCATCGTATTTAAATTTTGTAGTTGAGCAACTGTGATTTCTACTATTAGATCTGACATACAGAGAGGGGCAATTACAAAGCTCTTCAAAGATGCAGGCACTGCCCTCACAAATCTGTTTTGCAAGGCATTAGTTAGGGTGTATCTTCAGGACCCTCCCAGCTTGGATGAATAGGTCCAAAGTGACTAATCAACTCCACAATTCCAACCTCCCTAAACCTTTGGATCCCTTCCTCTACACTAAAACAAGGGAGATAAGGCATTTCCAGCTCACTCACAGTGGGCCATCTTTTAATCCATATTTTAGCTAACCCAGCAAATAGACTATTAGAACCTTTTTTTAACTCCCTGAGCTGCAACATTAAATGCAGAGTTCCTCCTTAGTGGGTCCAAATCAATAAATCCAGCCTGATCCTACTCTATGTTCCTTTCACTATTATCCCACACCCTTAATATCCATTCCCATGCATGTTCTCCAGATTTCTATTTATATAAATTAGAGAACTCAAAAAGTTCTTTTTGAGTGCAGTGTACCTCCTCATGGGTCACACTCTCAACCTCACCTCTAGGGGCCGCCAGGACTTTAGTCTAGTTATAGATCTAGAAGCAAACTGGTGTCGGCAGTGGCTCCTGAACAGAATTATCCTCTTGCCTGGCAACTGCCTCAGGGGAGGTCATCACTATTGCCTCAGGCAGCATTATTGCCTCCAGGGTTTATCTCCTCAGACAAAGGTGGAAAGGCTGATGGCAGGGGTTGGGGAGGGGATGTTGCCACTGCTGAGGATGGAGAAACTCTTTCCTCTGGCAAAAAAAAAAAAAAAAAAAAAAAAAATTCATCAGAATCAACAAACTCAGTATCCCCAACTTCATCAGGGTCCTCCTATATATCCTCTTTCCAAGTTGCAGCATCCCATTCTTTTCCAATCAGTGCCCTCACTTTAACAGTAGACACCTGGCAAGGCTATGCATGTACCTTTCATTGCAGGTTAGCCACTTACTCGATAAGAGTTTAAGTCTGTATTTTCACAATTTCAGCTCTTTCTCTGCAGGAGAGAAGACTCTCACTCAGGGCAATCTTAGCAGAGTTGAGGCTCAGTATCTGCTTCTGAAGCTGGAAGACAGAATCCCTGAGTTCATAATTTTCTTTCAACACTTTGTCCACTGAACTTAGGAGCAACCAACCAGCTTCATTATGCTCCTTGGTTCTTCGCCTATGGTCGAAGGTATTATATATAGAGTCACTAAACTCCTTATCTCTCACCAGCGATGAATCAGGAGTGTTAAGTGCATTTATTTTGCATACCTCTCTAAACAGTTTACATCAAATACTATTAGTGTTCTCCATACTATTAGAAGTAGAGTCCTTAGCATTTTTGGGTTTATTCATATGAAGCAGCCAACTCCAGAAACCCCAAAACCAATTAAAGAACTCCATCCTTAATATTCCGTTTCTTTAGAACCACTCCTGGCACCAAAATCTGTATTAGTCAGGGTTTTCTAGAAGGACAGAACTAATGGTGTGTGTGTGTGTGTGTGTGTGTATATATATATCTGTGTGTGTGTGTTTGTGTGTACTCTCTACTCTCTATATATAGATATAGAAAGAGAGAGAGTGTGTGTGTGTGTATACACATATACATACATAGAGAGAGAGAGAGAGAGAGACAGAGGAGTTTATTAAGTATTAACTTACCCAAAACAAGGTCTCATGATAGGCTGTCTGGAGGCTGAGGAGCAAGGAGAGCCAGTCTGAGTTCCAAAACTGAAGAACTTAGAGTCCAATGTTTAAAGGCAAGAAGCATCCATCATAGGAGAAAGATGTAGGCTAGGAGGCTAGGCCAGTCTCACCTCTTTATGTTTTTCTGCCTGCTTTATATTCACTGGCAGCTAATTAGATGGTGCCCATCCAGAATAAGGGTGGTTCTGCCTTCCCAGCCTACTGATTCAAATGTTAATCCCCTTTGGCATTGCCCTCACAGATACACTCAGGATTGATACTTTGCATCCTCCAATTCACTCAAGTTGACACTCAGTATTAATCATCACAGGCAACATCTCAACAACAAAATCACCAAAAACAAAAAATGCAAAAATGTGGGGGAAAAAAGTGGCATTAAATAGACCATAAAAAGGATATATTTATATTATGAAGACTAAAAGAAATCAGAGTGTTACCTTGTTTGGCCTCAGAGGGGAATGTGTGTCTCAGGCAACTCAAAAGTTTTATTGCCCTATGCAAGTTCCCAAGTGACTGCAAAAACACTTGCAAGTATTGATTTGGGGCTACAAATAAATTTTAGTGAGAAGGTGAATTTGTAAGTACTGAATCCATGAAACTGTTTGCCCATAAACCTTTCTTCCAGCAGTGTATATAAGTTCCTGATCACATTCTCACAGCACTTAGTCGCTTCAGACTTTAATTTTTACAACTTGGTTAATGAGTAATGGTTTGTACAGGCATTTACCTCATTATAGTTGCTTTGAACATATGTGAATAAAGTAGGCATTTGATATATGTTTAATGAATAAAAACATGGCTAGCCTGAAGAATCAAACTAACTTGCAATTAAGATAGGTTCCATAAAGGTTCATTTTTTTCTTGATCTATTAGAATTCTGTGGTGTCTTCTGTAAATGTCATGGGTAAAGAGGCTCAAAATGTGCAAAAGTTTATGATTGCACAAATGTTTATGTGAATATTTAAGAACTCAGAAAAATGTGGAACTTTCCCTCTTTGTTTAAGCAGGTTAGCAATCCCCATCTAATTCACAAAGTGAAAAATGAACTGTAAATATATTTACATTATTGTTTTGCGATTGTCTTCTTCACTTAATTAGAAAAATTCAAGTGATTTCTGCTTATTGTACACAGAAAAAGCCAAAGTAAGTAAAAATTATTGTCACTATTTCCTCCATCTAGTAGCTTTTGGAAAAACAACAACAACAACAATCAAAAAAATACACCTAAATTTGAAATCAGGTTTGAGACTGCCCCAATCTTTCAAGAGGAATGAGAGACAATAAATAGCACATGCTTTTTTTTTTTATACTATTTTGTTTAACGCAGGTTTTTGACCTAAGTAAAAGAAAAGATTACTTAGTTTTAATTCATGAACCTTTACTTTCTAAATATACTTTAGAGTTTATGTCCTCAGTATAGTTTGGATTTTTTTTCCCCATTAGACATGGCATTCACCTTCAAAGCCTGCATGTGAGACACCAGTTGTGTTTAATTTATTGGAATATTTATTTCATAGTCATTGTACCATTTTATTTGACAACTCCATGTAGAAGCACAGAAAATAAAAATCTGTTTCATTTATAATGTGCAAAAGCAAGTCATGGCATCAACAGCTTTTCAGTCTTTTTAAAAATGGCTTGTTTACATTACTCTTGTCCGATACAGGAAGAAATCTGTTCAAGGTTTAAAAAATAGTTGTTTTTGTTTCAAAGAAAGGGGATCATATAACTATTTGTGATATAACTAATTAACCTGATCTGAGTATACTTTTTGATAAGCAGAGAAATAGTAATGTTGGAAAAGGCAAGATCTAGGGAATGTCAAGGTGCAAGGGGTGCTCCCGTCTAAGACATTTCTCCTTGGGGGAGGATCCTACATTCTTGCCCATAAAAGAAAATGTTATTAGTATTTTTATTCATTAGATAACCTAGACTTTGAGTTACTGAGTGCAATATTTCCTATACAACATATATGTATGTTTCTGAGTGTGATACGATTTGCCATGACTGGCACAATTCTTCTGTTGAGAAGTGTTATTTAAAAAATAGAGTGACCATTTCTCATTACTGGCAGTTGACATTGGTCGCAGGTACTATGGTTGGGAATTTTGGTAAACTCACTGAAATAAATCCATAAACTCTGGTAGACTTTAAAATTTATATTTACAGAACCTGAGATCACTTCTGCTATACTGTAAAAGCCCAGAAAAATGCATCAATTACAGAATAATTCATCTAAAAACTACTTTGCCAAGTAAATTTCTCCATCTACTACCTAGCCAACAAGCTGTGTGTAGCCATCATTACTGCCAGCTGCCAGATTAGGGTGTCTCACATCACCTCTTTTCAGAATGAGATCATTTTCTTGGTGCTGGCGTCATGTAACTCTGCCCTTTCAGCTCCTCACCCCGTGGTCATTCCTGTGGTGATTTGGAGGCTTGCTCATTAGACAATCAACCTGGCTCAGCTGCTTAGGCACTGAAAGGCTCAGTGGACAAATAACCCTCCATTCCATGCCAGTGTCTTAGATTTCACTCATTTTTAAATTCGTTTATTAGATGTGTATTTATTAAGTCCAAAGTACACTTCTAGGTACTTGGGACATTAACAATCAACAAAATTGAAAAAAAAGTCCTGCTTCCACAGAGCTTATACTCTAGTGAATTGACATTTCAGTAGTTTCGCTTGATAATCAGAGCATATATTGGATCAAATTTGAATGAGATCTTTTAAAATATACAAATAGTAAAATCCCTTACAGACTATACAGAAACCTTTTAATATAAAGTATTCAAATGCCTTGCTAGCTTTTAATTTTGTAATAGTATTAGATCTATAATAGAGTAACAAAACTAATAGAGATGTCCTATATACCTTTTATCCAGTGTCCTTGAATGTTAACATCTTACGTAACCATTGTAGAATTATCAAAGCTAAGAAATTAACTCTAGCACAATACTATGAACTAAAATATAGACTTTATTTGTATTTTACAAGACTTTATTTATATTTTTCCCCTAATGGCTGTTTTATTTCTGTCCCAGGATCCCACATAGCATTTATGTGTCACGTCTCCTTGTCCTCCTCCAATCTGTGACAATTCTAATCTTTTCTTGTCTTTCATGACCTCGACCTTTTGAAGAGTACTTACCACATATTTTAGTAGAATGTCTCATAATGTTGGTTTCATGATATTTTCTCAAGTTTAGTTTGAGTTATGCACTTCAAAGAAAAATACTCAAAAGTCATGTGGCCTTCCCACTTCATCGTATTAGAGGGGTGCATGCTGCCAATATATCTTCTTCTTGGTGATGTGAACTTTGACTACTTGAATAAGGGCTTGTCTGACAGTTTTCTCCATTGCAAAGTTATTGTATTTTCCTCTGAAATTAATCGGTATTTTGGAGGGAATATTTTGGGAATATGCAAATATCTTGCTCTTCCAAAACATTTACTCACCAATTTTAGCATTTATTGATGGATTCTTTTTCAGAAATTATTACTATGGCATGCTAACGATGATTTTCTACTTCTTTTGTTCCTTTTCATATGTTTATTAATTAGAAATATTTGGTAAGGAAGGGCTCTCTCTTAACCCTCATTTATTTATATTTCGATTTTTTTAATCATTTATATCAGTATAGATTCATTTTATATTATTCTTTGGTTTATAAATGCCAGATATAGGTGATGGGGGGAAGGCAGCAAACCACATTGCCATGTATTTACCTATTCAACAATCTTGCATGTTCTTCACATGTACCCCAAAACCTAAAATGCAATAAAATATGTATTTTAAGAAAACACACTAAGAAATAATAATAATTTTTTTTTTGACAAAAAGTTTTTCCAGTTTTGGCCTTTAAATGTCCTTTCAGATTGACCCTTGTGTCTGTTGGACCTTTTGGGTAGGTCAACGTCTCCTTAATGCAGATAGAAATGAGGAAGATTTGCTTTCATTGATTCTGTTTGCTTATTTTTATTTGCTAGGACATTTTATTTTTAAAGGAACATTTTATATATTTTAAAAATTGCTAAGACATATACAAAGGATACAACATGAAACGTGTATTAAAGAAAACTAAGCTACTCCACCAATATGTGACTGTTAGATCTCACCCCATTAAATCAGGAATTATGACTAGGACTGGAAGAAAATGCTCCCAACAGTTTACGATTCAGTGACTGAGAATATACCAAAGCAAAGGCATCATCTAATCAAATGTGGACAGCTGAGCAAATGTATTCAATCACAACATATTGTAATATATCCCACATGCCCATTGTATCTTAGCTGTTATAATGCAAAGTACATTTTGTCATGAAGACTAACTGTCTCTTTGTTCTAAGAATTTTATTCCTCTGTTCACAAGTAAAGTTGAACTATGTTATTTACATGTTTTAAAAATTTTAAAGTCTATGAATCTTAAAAACAGAATAAAATTTGTTTTAAAATCTTAATTTCCTTCAGTTCCATCATGTTGCCATGAATGACAGGATATCATTCTTCTTTATGGCTGAATAGTATTCCACTGTGCATATATATACATGTGTGTGTGTGTGTGCACGCGCGTGCACGTGTGTATAACATATATAATAATAAAATGTTGTGTGTGTGTATATATATATATATACACACTCACATACCATATATAACATTTTCTTCATTCATTTATTTGTTGTTGAACACAGAGCTTGCTTCCATATCTTGGCTATTATGAATAGTGCTACAGTAAACATGGGGGTGCAGATAGGACATTACATTAAGTGAATTAAACCAGGAACAGAAAATTAAGCACTGCAATACTCACTTATATATGGAAGTCAAAAAATGTTGATTTCATAGAGTTAAAAAGTAGAACAGAGGATACTAGAGGCTGGGAAGGGTAGAGGAAATGGAAAGATAGGGATATATTTGTTAAAGGATACCAAATTCCAGCCAGGTAGGAGGAATAAGTTGTAGTGTTCCACTGTAAGATGACAATACTAACAATAATATATTACATAGTTCCAAATAGATGGAAGGAGAATATTGAATTTGCCCAGCACAAAGAAATGACAAAACTTTCAGATGCTGGATGTACCAGTTACCCTGATCTGATCACTATACATTATATGTATCAAAAATCACTACATACCCCATAAATATATACAATAATTACTTTTCAATTAAAAAATAAAATTAAAAAATTAAGTCAATTTTAATGTCACATTACATATGTACTCTAAGAGATTTTTTTCTGTTTATTCTGACCTTCACATCAGTTCTTTTCCCCTCTGCACAGCCTTTAAGGTTTGGCTTCCTGTGTCATGTTTATTCCATTACAATTTCTTCATCACCTTTCAGTTTTTTCAAAGATATTTTGAAACTTCCACACCACTGATGTCTTCTCCCACCTTCTCTTTGCATTTGTAGATTTATAACATTTGTGTTCCTCAGTATTTTATCATGTCTTTGTATTTAATTCTCTTTAACTGGAAATTTCACTTATTTAAAAGAAATTATGTTTAAGACCTCAGATTTTCATTCAGAGTTGTGAATTATATTCTTGAGTTTGTTGCACTGTTGAACCACTGCACCCGACTAATTTTTGTATTTTTAGTAGAGGTGGGGTTTCACCGTGTTAGTCAGGCTGGTCTCAAACTCCTGACCTCGTGATCCACCTGCCTCAGCTTCCCAAAGTGCTGGGATTACAGGTGGGAGCCCCTGCGCCTGGCCCTACTTTTAGCTCTTTAAAGCACAAGTATTCTGCCTTTGCAAACAAATCTCTAGTTTCATATATGATGAAAATTTCTGGAGAACTTGTTTCATACCTAGAAGATTCAGTGATATTTCAGGGTTTAGGTTTCACATAACACTATGGCTCCATGCTCCTCAGTCTTATTTGATAAAATATGTTTAATTAAATATTATTTTCTCTTGGTTGCTCAAGTTGATCCTCTACTCATTACCCTTCTGCTTTCCCTGCCGTGAACAACACTTGGAATCTAAGACAGATGCAATTTAAATAGGCTGTCAGTTATCTTTAATTTTCAAAGTGAGATGATTGAATTGTGAATTTTTTGTTCAATTTTAATCCCCTGGATTTGGAGAAGTTAATGATTCATTTTGATAACTTGTATTATTTCTTATTTATCATCCTTGAAAATACTTCATGAATAGGCTGTACATTTAATTCATCTTTTACAAAGGAATTAGCATTTTTACTCTCTTTTATAAATAATCTTGAAGTGACATTTTATATCAAAGCAATTCTAGGAAAATCACAGTAGGATAAAACAAAAGAAGGGTCTCAATAAAATGAAAACATTTTTTGTAATAGATATGTTTCTTGATTTTGTATTCACAGATCACTAGGTTTGCAATCATGACTGCTCTCTGGAAAAAAGAAAGGAGGGTTTATATGTATTTTTTAAAACATGGAAAAATAATTTTACAATTTCTCAACAACATTGAAATGATATTTGTGCCACTCAGAATATAGCCTTATATCATTCATTAGTTCATCTATCCATCAGCTTTACCACATCTTTACAATCATATATGTGTAAAATAGTATAATAAATGTATATATATATATGACTTGCAACTAAGGCCTATGTGACTTTAAGATGTTTGCTGGTTTTAGGTCTGTAGGTGTCAATTATTCATTCATTCAGCAAATTAGGCAACACTGCATTTGTTGAAAACTGCAATACTGAGTAAGAGAAGCAAAACATTTGTTACTCCTATGGATCTCACAATATAGAGGAGAAAGAGTTTTATGGAAGAATCATCCAATAATTAAACTGTCACAAATATCGTAAGTGCTCTTAAAAAGATATGCCCTAGGTTGACATGTGGAACAGACTTAGGAAGGTGGGTGGGTCAGGGGTTCCTTGAGAAAGTGAGGAGTGAGTTAACTCTGAATGCAGAGCAGGATAACCCTAGTGAAAGTGTTTGGGGAGTGTTCCAGAAGGGAAGAAAATCCTATGCAAAGTCCTGGAAAGAGAAGGAGCCTGACAGGTTGGAGGCACAGGAGATCTGTGCAGAAGCACTGAGAGTGAAGGAAAATGGGGAAGACGTGAGCTGAAGAGGCCACAGAGACAAGGCTAGGACTTCTGCCACAGAGTGGTTTTGGAAGTCACCTGGCCACCCAGACCCATTCAAGGAGGACTTCCAGGACAGGACTTGGGCACTAGTATAAAGAGCCCCAGAGATTCCCAAGTCCATCCAGCATTCAGAGACGCTTGACTAGGCCAGGTAGGACCCTCAGCCATGTTAGGATTCTAGTTATTTTCCTAAGATCAATGTGTTTTCATTGAAAGGTAACAAGCTCAGATTTGGGGATTGAGAATGACATTTAAGCTACTATGTGGGAACTATATTAATGGCTCATGATATAATAGATGCAAAAAGAATCAGGAGGTTATTGGAATAGTCCCCAAGAGAAGGATAATGATACTGCTAGAGTACTGAAGAAATACAATAAAATTAAAAAGTGATTCAAATAATATATTTTGGCTGGGCACGGTGGATCATGCCTGTAATTCAAGCCCTTTGGGAGGCTGAGGCAGGATTGCTTGAGCTCAGGAGTTTGAGACCAGCCTGGGCAACACGACAAGACCCTGTCTCTACAAAAAATACAAAAATTAGCTGGGTGTGGTCGTGTGCACCTGTAATCCCAGCTACTTGGGAGGTTGAGATGGGAGGATCACTTGAGCCCTGAGGCAGAGGTTTTGTGTTTTCAAATTACAGTACTATGTGCTTAGTTGAAGTTTTAATATTTTTAATTATATATATATATTTTTCCTTATTATCCTGTTTGACACTATACATTTCTTCAGCCAGAAGTCTGATATATCTTTCTTTAATTCCAGGAAATTCTGATTAATTATTTTTTTCAATTCTTTCCTTCTTTTTTTTTTTTTTAACACTTATATTAAATAATGCTGATGCTACTACTTCTAATTTCTCACTCTTTCTGTCTCTTACTCTGTTATATGTATGTTTGTTTTTAAACATATATATGCTTTAAATAAACACATGCATATGTGTCCTATATAGGTATATAAAATATACACACATATATAAACATATATACACAATATATGTGTATGTCTTTAACATTTGTTTCCTGCTTTTCATTATTTTTATCCTTTGTTGATGCATTCTGAGAGTTCTTCAACTTGAGCCTATAGTTTAAATCGTGTTTCAGTGGTTTACATTCTTCTGTTCTACCTATCGGTTGCATTCTCTATTTCGATAACAATGTATTTCATCCTAATATCTCCAACTGGATTCTCTTTATAACTGCTTGCTATTTCATTATGTTTCCGATATCTCCTCCTATCTCTCTGAGAATGATATGCTATTTTGAATATCTGTTCCGTGCATTTTGTTAGTTGGTTTTCCAGTGTAAGTTGCTTATTTGTAGTGTGGCTTTTCCCCTCCTGTTGTGCTCTGGCTTCATAAGTGCATTGAGTGGTGATATTGCTTTGGAGAAGAAAAGGAAACAGAGCAAAAGTTTAGGTTTTGCTTTGTGCTCCTAAAAATGTTCTAGATGGGGCCGGGCGCGGTGGCTCACGCCTGTAATCCCAGCACTTTGGGAGGCCGAGGCGGGTGGATCACGAGGTCAAGAGATCGAGACCATCCTGGTCAACATGGTGAAACCCCGTCCCTACTAAAAATACAAAAAAATTAGCTGGGCATGGTGGCGCGTGCCTGTAGTCCCAGCTACTCAGGAGGCTGAGGCAGGAGAATTGCCTGAACCCAGGAGGCGGAGGTTGAGGTGAGCCGAGATTGCGCCATTGCACTCCAGCCTGGGTAACAAGAGCGAAACTCCGTCTCAAAAAAGAAAAAAAAAAAAAGTTCTAGATGTGCATAGGAGGTGTGCACCTCAAGACCTACAATTTTGCAGTCTGAGTTCTGCCATTCCCTGTTCATCCATCTACCTCCACTCTCAGTTCCCCCGCACCCGCCATCCAGTCTAGTCACCAGAACTCTTCCCACGGCTTCAGTCCTGCTCTTATGGGGCAGCTGCTTGTAACAGCCAATGGGTTGGACTCTTCAGAGGCCAGCTAGCCAATCAGGACTCCTGGCATAAAGCTCCCAATTTAAGCTCACATATGGCACTTCCTTGTGTTCCCTCTTACCCTCATCTGCTGCTATTGCTTTCTTGTCCAGTACCAAATAGATGGAGAATAATCTAGGACTTTGGATGTCAAGTCCACATTTAATATAATGTGGACTTTATTTTAAACCACTATTCCTGGTTACATTTCCCATCTTCTCCTTTGAGCAACAATTTTTAGCATTAATAATCTTTTAGAATTTAAATTACAACAATGATTTTATCATCTCAGTTTTTAGCTGGTATAAATGCTGTTTGCCAATTGATTTTATGCTATGACTTTTCCGTTCTTGATGTTCGTATTAAATCGAGATACTAATCTTGATTTTCAGGGTTGTAAGCATTAGTGATTCTCTAGGTGAAGCGCAAATATAGATTTGGCACAAAGCAATCATGTAATAAAACTAACAATTTTCTTACTTTTTGGAGGGCATGAGAAAACATTTTAAATAAGTAAAATAGTTACTATTTAAAAACTCTTTTTTTTTTTTTTTTTTTTTTTTTTTTTGAGACGGAGTTTCGCTCTTGATACCCAGGCTGGAGTGCAATGGCGCGATCTCGGCTCACCGCAACCTCCGCCTCCTGGGTTCAGGCAATTCTCCTGCCTCAGCCTCCTGAGTAGCTGGGATTACAGGCACGCGCCACCGTGCCCAGCTAATTTTTTGTATTAGTAGAGACGGGGTTTCACCATGTTGACCAGGATGGTCTCGATCTCTTGACCTCGTGATCCACCCGCCTCGGCCTCCCAAAGTGCTGGGATTACATTAAAAACTCTTAATGACATTATTTGTAATTCATCACATCAAAAATACATCTTCAGTAAGTTTTTTTCCCAAGTAAAATACAGAGTAGAATTTCTGTATCCTTGTACAAACATTTTTTTTCTGTCATCTGAATGCACATATTTGATTAAGTATAATAGACTTGTAGCATATTTTAAAAATTTGCACATTTTTATCTTAAATTTGTTTCTGTGCTTAGTTTTTTAGAGGAGAAGTACAGGTCACCTTATTTTATCACCATTATAGCATGTTTTTTTCTCCTCTTCTCCTTCCTCTTCCTTCTCTTCCTGCCTCTCCCATCTAGTTGCCTCTAGAACATTTTCTTTCATGTAGTCTATGCTTTCATCTAGATGTAAATATATATCTGTTAACTGTGCCTGGAATATGGTTGATCCATTCTGGTAATACCTGTATCAGTGGGCCTTTGATTATAATTACTTTTCAATTATCTTTTTTGTTACATTTGTTTCAAACTTAGAGATCATGATCAAGACACAGAAACCAAAGTCAGACACCTATTACCTTTATTCTCCAAATCCATCATCTCTTCTATGATCACAGCATTCACCTGTCTTTGTATTATACATTCCTGGAAAAATTTTCAGAACAATTTCTGGTCCGTGTTCAGATTTTCTGTTATAACAATAATGTCCTTTACTTTATCCAAATAATTACTTGAACTTTGAAGTCATATTATTTATTTATTTTTTTACAATTTTTTCTTAGCCTGTTTATTTTTATCTCATTCTATTTCATATATTTCTCCCTGCTTCTCTCATCAGTTTCTTCCCCCACCCCTGATGGTGGGTGTTTTCATTCAATTGCCAACATGTGAAAACCAGATTTCTTAGAAATCTGATATTCTGGCTTCTCTGGAAGTAAGAGCTCTGACAACACTGTATCTCAGATCCCACCTGTAACCATTGCCTGAGGCTTCCCTCTTTAGCTAGAACATTTTCTCTCCAGCGTGTCACTGACTTCCCACTCTTTGACACTACGTTTCAGTTGTATTTTATTATTATACTTGTGAGTTTTTTCTTAAGCTAGTGCTAAATAGAAAATAAAATGTTTTTATCTAATTTTGAACCCAAATTTCCATCAAAGGATAGGAGAGGCGGATGAAAGACAGAGTGAATAGCTGCTTACTTAAGAAATATATTATAATGGATATTTTTTTCTGGGGATGTGAAAAGTGGTTCTTCATGCATCCTGTGCAAGCAAAACTATTTGTGCCTGGAGAATATGCATTTAGTCATCTTTATAAAACAAATCATAAAGATACTATGTAGAAAATACAGAATAAAAGCAAATGAAAAATTTAATAAGCTAAAAAACATTTAGCTAAAAAATGATATTCACATTTTAATATGCTGAAAGGTTTATTTCTAAAATGTTTTGGGTGATAAAATTACCCCCAAATTAAAAGCTTCTCACAATAGTATGTTTATTTTCTAAAAAATATGATGAATACAGAAAGATATGTTTTCCAACAAGAACAAGCATTTACATTAATAAATATAATTAAAATTCTGCTGATTAGAATTTTTAGGTTTAGATATTACAAGGAAAATTAAAGAAGAAAACATGAATATTTGGGTTTTTTCTATTGCAACTGTTGAAAACACAGATAAAAAAATCAGAATTAGCTACATCTATAATCTTGATTTAAAAATTTAGTATGAACAATACATTTTAGACATTAGGTTATGATAGGCAAAATTCTAGAAAATGCATTTTTTAGTGTCATAAAAATTTTGAAAAGGTTTAATGTCCTAGCAAAATTAATAAGCTTACATATAAAGAATATTTCCAAAATTGTTGAAGTTGATCTCAGACCTGTTAGAAAACTCATATTCAAGTTGGTACATTTGGCCGGAATCAGGAACTTCAATTTTAAAATGACATAGGTAAATTTATTGGCATATGTTTGTGTTAAAAAGTTGAAAATGCAATACATAATGGACATAATAATTGACATTGTAAACAATTAATTTCCATGTCTTGACCCATTTATGAATTAGGAGCACAGTGGAGTAGATGACTGTTGTGCATTGAAGCCAGATCACAGATGGTGATGACGCTATTTAAACCCGTGAAACAAATTAATTTGTTCATGTCTTCCAAAGAAGGTCTTGCCTCAGATTCCCAATGGAAAAATAGATCATAACTTTCTTTTTTAGTTTAATATAATCTATGCAAGCAAATTTATTGTCGATTACAAAAGTTTATGGTTTTCTCATTTTGAGTGAAAGCATGTTGTATTAGTTTCTTACGGCTTCTGTAATACATTACCACAAAACTTGGTAGCTTAAAACAACAACGATTTATTCTCTCACAGTTCTGGAGGTCAGAATTCTCAATTCCATTTCACCAGGCTAAAATCAAGGTGTCAGCAGCCTCTCCCAGCTTCTGGTGGTTGCCGGTGGTCTTCCGTTTGTGGCTACATCATTCTAATCTCCGTCTTCGTGGTCACGTTGCCTACTCCTCTTCTGTATGGCTAATCTTCCCCTGTCTCTCTCTTATAAGGACACATGTGATAGCATTTAGAGCCCAACCAAATAATTCAAAACAATCTCCCAAACTCAAGGTCCTTAACTATAATTACATCTGCAAGGATACTTTTTTCAAAACAGGTAACAATGATAGGTTCCAGAGATTAGGACTGTATATCTTTGCGGCTACTGTTTAGGTTATTACACATGTCTTTGGGAAACTCATTTGGCAAAGCAAAATCTGACCTCTTTTCTTATTCTGAAATTAGGTTCGAGAAATAAAAATAATTTTTTTAATTTACATTTTCAACATTGTGGGGATAAAATTAAATTAGAAAAAATGTTGCAGTCACAGATTTATGATAATGAAGTAAAACTGACTCGTTCTCTTTCTCAATCAACCCTAATGGTATGCATGAAAAAATACAAATAAAAATTGTTGCAATAGAGGGCAAAATTGTACTGAAAAGTCACAGAAACAAAATGGATATTCTTGATTGGTCAACAGCTTCCCTACAAGTTTTGATAGAGGGACCCAGTATCCTTCTGTCTCCTGCCTTTATTATCTTCAAAACACAGCTTCCTGCACTGCTACAGAATAGAAAAGAACATGGAAGATGACAATGTGGGAGAATTTTCTAGGCCAGGTCTGGCAGTGGTGACCCTCACTTTCTTTTTTATCTTACTGTCTATAACTCATGCTCTGAACTGAATACTTACATCCCTCCTCCAAATTTATGCAATCCTAACTTCCAAGATAATGGTGTTACAAGGTAGATCTTTAAAGAGGTGAACTGGTCATGAGGGCAAAGCCCTCCTGGCTGAGAATAATGCTCTTACAAAAGATCCCCTAGACAGATCTGTCACTCCTTTCACATGTGAGGACACAGCAAGAAGGTGCCAGATATGAGGACGTAGACCCTCATCAGATACCAGATCTGCTAGTTCCTTGATCTTGGACTTCTTAGCCTCCAAGAAGTTCTCCAGAACTGTGAGAAATAAATTTCTGCCATTCATAGCTACCCAGTTCAAGGTATTTTTGTTACAGCAACCCAAATAGATGAAGACAACTCAGTTACACCTAAATTCAAATGAATATGAAAAATATTATCTAACTGCTTTCCCAGGAAAAAGAAGAAATGGATAGGTGAATAACTAGAAGTTTCTTCCACAATTCTTCTTCCTAACCTAAAAACAAATAGATAAGAAACAAAAAGTAAATAAAAACAGGAATTTGATCTTCAATTGAACAAGAAAATGTCCTAACCTTAAATCATAAATCATACAATATCTGTGCATCACTGATCATATAGAAACAAAAATTGGCAAGAACACTAAGAAGTAATATATGTTTTTGAAGTCTACATGCTATTATGAAAGAAGTTACAGTAAACAAAGCTGGAATAGGATGACAAAATTTTCAACCAAGAATCAGCCATTGAAGAACAAGATAATATCCCAGTAGAAACCCGGTTCATTCTGCAAGAGACCAGTAGTAGCTGCGGAAGAAGTCATATTTATAAACCCTTTTTATTGCTAAACTATACCTCCTTTGTTTAAAGAAAGCACAGAAAATGAATCAATTTTTTTAAAAAAAGAAGAAAGGAAAGAACTTAAAAAGCAACACAAACACACATTACAAGAATATAAAAGTTCCCCAAAGAAAAGGAAGCATTCAGTGAAATAATTTTCACTATTCTCAAACAAATTATATACAACATGATTACTTTTTAAAACAGAGCTTCAAGAGCATATGACAATGTCTGGGAAGAGATTATACAAAAGAAAAAAAATAGAAAAATGAACTGGGAGAACTTAGAGAAGAAATAGAAGAATAAAATGGAAGCATACAAAATAAAAAAATAAAAATAGTATGGATTTTAAAGGTATATTTGAAATAATAAAAATAGAATAAACCTGATTGAAAATGCTGTGGACACAGTGAATAGGTTAAAGATAAATTAAAGAAAAATGATACTGCTAAGATGGTAGATATTCACAAGGGACAAAATAAATATTAAATGAGATGCTGATGGTAAAAACAAAACAGGGAAAAAAATTCCAAGTTGTGGTGTAAAAAAATACCTTCTTGAAATAAAGGTGGAGAAGAATTTTGAAATTTTAAGGGCCAAGTCTTCCATTTAAAACAACTCAGAACATTGAAATTACTGAGCTTAATTTTTTTTTTTTAATTTTTGATGTTGCATAAGAATCCAAGCACATAAAGAAAACAGCACAAAACAGACTAACGTGCTGCCATAACAGAATGCCTCAGACTGGATAACTTATAATGAACAGAAATTTATTTTCTCAGAGTTCTTGATGCTGGGAAGTCCAAGATCAAGAAACCAGCATTTGAGAAGAGCTTCTTCCTGCATCATTCCATGTGGGGGGAAAAAGCCAAAGAGAGCGAAGGGGGCCAAACTCACCCCTTTATAGTGGGTTTAATCCCACCCAGAGGCCGGACTTTATAGACTAATCACCCCTTTACAGTCCCACTTCCCTCTACTGTTACATTAGTAATTAAATTTCAACATGAGTTTTGGAGAGGACAAACATACAGATCATAACATTACCCCCTAGCCTCCCAAGACTCATCTCCTGTCCACACACAAAACACATTCATTCCATCTCAATAGCTCTAGAAGTCTTAACTCATGATAGCATCAACTCAAATGTCTCAAATCCAGAGTCTCATCTAAATTATATGTGAATGAAACTTAAGGCATGATTCATCCTAAGGCAAATTCCCCTCCATGTATGAGCCTGTGAAATCAAAATAAGTTATCTCCTTCCAAAATACAATAATGAGATAAGCATAGGATAGATATATCCATTTCATAAAGGAGAAACAGGAGAGAAGAAAGGGATAACTGGTCCCAAATAAGTCCTAACCACAATAGGTTGACCAACACTAAATTCTAGTGCTTGAGAATAATCTCCTGGGACTATATGTCCTGTGTGGGCACACAGGGGCAAGGGCTGGGCCCCTAAGTCCTCAGGTAGCTCCTCCCCTGTAGCTTTTCTGGGCTTAGCCCATGTAGCAGCTCTCACAGGTTGGAGTCTCTCTTGCCTGCAACTGTCCCGGACCGGCACTGTATGCTGATGTTGCTACAGTTCTAGGATCTCAGTAGTGGCCCCACTCCCACAGCCCTGTTAGGCCTTAGTGAGTACTCTGCAGCAGCTGCACCCCACTGGCAGGTCTCTGTAGCATCTTTTAAAATCTAGGTGGAGGTAACGATGCCACCGTAGCTTTCACATACTCTGTGCCTGCAGATTTAGTGCCACATGGACACTGCCAAGGTTTACGGCTTGCACCTCCTGGAACAGAGAACAGAGCTGTACTTGGACTTGCTTGAGCCACAACTGGGGAGGATAAGGGTTGCTGTTTCAGAATACAAGGAACAGAGACTTGGGGCATCACAGGGCAGAGAATGCTGAGGTCCCAAAGACACTCTTAGCCCTCATCTGGAAACCTTTCTGCCCTCAGAGTTTTAGCATTTTGGCCCTGTGATGGGAAGGCAGCATCAAACGTATCTGAAATGCCTTTGGGATCATTCTCTTCTTGTCTTTCTGAATGGCCATCTTCTGTCTATACTAATCTGTCTATCAAGCTGCCACTTGGCCAGTTTCAGACTTTCCGTATACCTCTCCCCTTCTCCTGACCAGAATCACTCTTAAAGCTCTATTAGTGGCAGTCTAGTCTTTTGAGGCTGCCCTCAGACTTCTCCACAGCTACACTTTCCAACAGAAGACAGATATCAATGTCTGAAAATTATAAGAGAAAGCATGACCAAGTAACTTTGTATTCAATTAAATTTATAAAGGCCGCAGAAAGACATTCCCAAGATGGCTGAGGTCAGGGAACAAAATAACCATGAGGCTCTATTGAAAAAAAAGATGATCATATCCAGTCTATCAAGAGTATATTAAAATTAAAATGTAGAAAAGACATGGTTTAAAGATGGTTGTTGTATTATCCAGATATCTTAGTTTGTGCTGCAGTATTAAGCAATATTTGAATGTCAGGAGCTTAGCAAAACAAAGTCCATTTTCCCCCCACAGAATATGTCTCTGCAGGTAAACATGGGTGTTGCCCATAGATAAGGGACCAGGGGTGACAGAAGCTGCATCAGCTTATAGCTATCTGTGAACATGCAGCCTCCTCAGTTATTGTGGCATGAGAAGAGACTGAAGAAGTCTTTCCATTGCCTTTGATCAGGATTGACACAGGCTACTTTGCTCAGAGTCCTTGCTTAGAAAGAGTCAATAGTGCCCTGTAGTGAAGCTTGAAAATGAGACTGAAACACTTTTACTCCCAAAGTAAGGTCACAAGGCCAGGCGTGTTGGCTTATACCTGTAATCCCAGCAATTTGGGAGGCCAAGGTGAGGGTATCACTTGAGTCCAGGAGTTTGAGACCACCCTGAGCAACATAGCAAGACCTAGTCGCTACAGAAAAATAAAAATGAACCAAGTGTGGTGTCATGCAGCTGTACATCTAGCTACTCAGGAGGCTGAGGTGGGAGAATCACCCGAGCTAAGGAGGTTGAGGCTAATGTAAGCTTTGGTCATGCCACTAACATACTGTACATACTGTACTCCAGCCTGGCCAACAGAGCAAGACTGTCTCAAAAAAAAACCCCCCAAAAAAAAATAAAACCAATAAGGTCATTATTTTCTCTGAAATGTTAGTGTAGATCCCTGTTTCTTTACTTGTAAATTCAAACACAGAGTTTATACACGTGTACATACACATACATAGGTATCTATGACAATATATACTGTATATACATGTACAAATATATATATAATGTATAGCAGTTATTGATACTAAAGGACATTGGAAGCAAGTAATATATAGAACAGCAGCTACAATATGATCTATTTTGAGATTTTGTGTGTGTGTGTGTGTGTGTGTGTGTGTGTATGTTCATTTGAAGATTAACAAAATGTTGAATTGTTCTCTCTAGGTGTTAAGGTTATAGGCAAACTGAATTTTTTTCCTCATCTGTTTTCCTTAATTTCTCAAATTAACATGTATTACTTGTGCAATTAAGATTTTTTTTAAAAAAAGAACCAATGTATCAACTTATATTAATTCCTACATAGGTTGAGAGAAATTCGTATGGTTTTTAGAAGTGCTCAGTTTCGTACTTTGCACATAAAATGTACTAAAGTAAATTGAGTAATGTACCTGGTTTCCTGGTGTCCTAAAATTGTGCTTTTACAAAGGGCAAAGCAAAAAATTGCATAACAAATAAACCCATTAGAACTCTTTGCAGAAAGTTTCCATTTTCTCTACCCTTTTCTTAATAAGAAGTGTTTTAGCTGTGAATAGGCAAGAAAATTTTCCCAGCTCTTCAATGCCAAAAATTTTATCAAATCTCATCAGGACAGCCTATTTGTTCTCTTTTTCAGTTACATTGCACTGTGGTTTGCATTATTATTTACTAACTAGATTACGGTCTGCAGTCCTTTTCAACTATTTTCCAAGTTTTTTTTTTTTTTTCCCATATGGGGATTTCTTCTGTTCTCAAATGCTATCAATTCATTCATTCGATTTCTATGCAGAGGGTGAATAGCTACATAGTAATTTCAAAGCCACAGGAGAATGTCAAAGGTGTTTCTTAATCTGTTTTACAAATGATCATAACAGCTGAAAAGGAAGTCAAGGGCAGGAAATCACATTCTCCAACTAGGAATTTATTGTCCGTTTAGGTCTCAGAAAAATCTAACTCAGTGGGGATGATTATATTTTCTTTTATTTTAAATTTAGAAGATTTAGAAATGACACACAAAAAGAAATGCTTAGAGTTATTGTATGAATATTTCACTCTAGTATGGTTTAGAGAACTGGAAATTTATAAGAGAATACTGCCGTGAGAAGACCCATAAAAATATAGACATGAGAATAGCCAGCTACATTCTACTATTTTCCTTGAAACATGTGTGTTTCTTATTTACATATTTTAGATGACATGAAGTCAGATACACCCGCTCAGTCAAGGCCTTACTTTTCTCACCTGTGACTAGAAGCAATAATTCAGAAGTATATCAGAGAGATGGATAAGAACATCTTATTTCTGTAATACTGCTCTTTACAGATAAAAGGTATTTTTACAATATGACATATGCTTAAATATAAACATACCTGCACATTACATGCCTTTTAATATTTGAAAATTGGTAACTCTTTTAACTCTAGGATAAGTATTTTATCTCACAAAATAAAATGAGATTTGTATATTTTTCAAATCCTCTCAATCCTCTGTTTTGCTCCAGCCATTGCTTCCCTAACCACTTCTGTCTGCACCTGCTTGGATGAATCCTGCACAGGTGTAACCTGACAAAACTTCTCTTGGGCCTACACATTGTACCTACTTATTGCTTTCTGCCCCAGGGCTTCTTCAACAGAGTGGTGTGGGATACCTGTGGGAATTCATCTAACACTCAGGCATATGCAATGAAGGGTTAATACCCAAGAGTCATCCTTGACCAGTGGAAAATGGAATCCAAAGAGTGGGTTACCTTTTATCCTCTAAAGAGGACAGTTCAGGGACTCATTTCATTATGCTTCCCATAATGGCATTAGCACTAGTCACTTGCAGAGGTATCCAATGCAATTGGCTTACTGTTCTGTTCTTTTAAACTCTCCCTTTCTCTCACTCTTGTCTTCTGTGATTACTTTTCAATTAAAATATCTGCAAACAATCCTTTGTATCAAGCTCTGCTTTCAGGGAAACCTGGATTAAAATAGAGATACCAAGAGCAACCTCAGAAAGCTATCAGGATGAGATTTTGGAAATGGTAATAAGGACAAATTGTTGATGATGACTGAGATAGACGTAACTCCTAGCTCACAATAGCATCACAACGACCAATAATCTTGTCTGAGTTGGGCTGCACTGAGATCCTGTTAGAAGAAGAAGCATGGGCTTGCATTGGAGCTGTGGCAGTTGGATGAAATGGAGCCAAAAATAATTATAAAATTATGGAGTTGGTTATTTTTATTATTTAGTTTGGAAGACTTGAAAAATGAAAATAACCATTTTTAACTCAAGGTATACCTTTAAACCAGAGGCCTTCAATGGTAAGGAAAACCCTTGTCTCCTGCCACTATGAGGCAGATTGTGCCAAAAAGTATGCATGCCTGTGATTTAATTAAAAGGATGGGGAAGCTGCAAAGAAGGATACGTGCATGATCTCAAAAGTCACCTATATAAAAGACACTTCTTGCAAGGAAAAGAACAAGACTCTTGGTCCAGAGACAGAGACCCTTGGTCCTGAGATGGACAAGCTGGAGAATCTTGAAATCCCAGATTCCCCAGAATCCTATGAGCCCAAATGAGAATGACCCTCATTCTTGCTGTCAGAATCATGTTTACCAGTACTGCAAAGACCTCACCTGAGACATACCCACACAAGAGAACTTCTGTCTTTTTAATATCTACTCCTGCTACTCCAAATTGCTGAGGCAAGCTAAGACAATTTACTTTGCTTTTAGTGGAATACACTTAGGTGATTCACTGTTCCATCCGTGAATGGTTATATTACTGTAAAACATCCTGGCATAGAAAGTGTTTCCATGTACACTCTTGCCACGTGATCTGTTGAATCACTAAAAGTCATGGCACAAAAATGGCAGACTATCAGAAGTTGAACTAGCATGTGAAAATGTCTTGTGATACTGGCACTCTGTGGGTGGCAGAGGAGATGCAAGTTTGAAAGATATCAAAACACAAATTTTGATGAAAATTCTTTCAAATTTTTAAACTTAACATATAAAAGAAATTTGATAGAGGTTTTCATGTATTTGATAATAATCCTTAAAAAACCGTAACATTATGAATAAATTACATAACTAACTGAAAGATATATTTCTAATCTACCAATAATAAAAAGTATAAATTATGCAGAGAAAACATTTTTCTATTGTCTTTATAGTAAATATTACAAAACTGTCATATGAAGAAGTGGTCAAAGAATATGCAGTCAAAAAAGAGTAACAGTATGATCGATGTGTAGTTGAGCATAAATATGTTTTTATTTTCTTTTGTAAGTACAACAGACACTTTTATTGAATTGACCAACTAGCATATTCCATTTCTTTCTTTTTTTTTTTTAATTTTAAGTTCCAGGATACATGTGCAGAACATGCAGGTTTGTTACATAGGTACACGTGTGCCCTGGTGGTTTGCTGCTCCTATCCACCTGTCACCTCGGTTTTAAGCCCCGCAGGCTTTAGCTATCTTTCGAAATGCTTTCTGTCCCCACATTCCCACCCCCTCACTGATAGGTCCCAGTGTGTGTTGTTCCCCTTCTTGTGTCCATGTGTTCTCTTTGTTCAGCCCGCACTTGTGAGTGAGAACGTGCAGTGTTTGGTTTTCTGTTCTTGTGTTAGTTTGCTGAAAATGATGGCCTCCAGCTTTATCCATGTCCCTGAAAAGGACATTATCTCATTCCTTTTTGTGACTGTATAGTATTCCATGGTGTATATGTACCAAATTTTCTTTATCCAGTCTATCATTGATGGGCATTTGGGTTGGTTCCATGTCTTTACTATTGTGAATACTACTGCAGTAAACATATATGTCCATGTATATTTATAGCAGGATGATTTATATTCCTTTGGGTATATACCCAGTAATGGGATTGCTTGGTCAAATGGTATTTGGGATTCTAGATCCTTGAGGAATAGTCACACTGTTTTTCACAACTGTTGAACTAATTTACATTCCCACCAATAATGTAAAAGCTTCCTAATTCTCCACAGCTTCGCTAACATCTGTTGTTTCTTGACTTTTTAATAATTGGCATTCTCACTAGCATGAGATGGTATCTCACTGTGGTTTTGTTTTGCATTTCTCTAATCATTAGTGAAATTGAGCTTTTTCTCATATGTTTGTTGACCACATGAATTTCTTCTATTGAGAAGTGTCTGTTCATATCCTTTGCCCACTTCTTGATTTTTTTTTCTTGTAAATTTGTTTAAGTTCCTTGCACATTCTAGTTAATAGAACTTCGTCATATGGGTAGATTGCTGTGATGGTTAATACTGAGTATCAATTGATTGGATTGAAGGATACAAGTATTTATCCTGGGTGTGTGTGTGTCTGTGAGGGTGTTGCCAAAGGAAATTAACATTTGAGTCAGTGGGCTGGGAAAGGCAGACCCACCCTTAATCTGGGTGGGCACAATCTAATCAGCTACCAGTGTGGCTAGAATATAAGCAAGCCAAAAAATGTGGTAAGACCTAGCCTCGCAGCTTACCTCTTTTTCCCGTACTGGATGCTTCCTGCTTTTGAACATTGGACTCCAGATTCTTCTGTTTTGGAACTCCAACTGGCTCTCCTTGCTCCTCAGCCTGCAAATGATGACCTATTGTGGGACCCTGTAATCATGTGAGTTAATACTAATAAGCTCTTCTTTATATATATAACTATTCCATTAGTTCTGATCCTCTAGAGAACCATGACTAATATAGTTGCTAAAGTCTTCTCCCATTCTGTAGGTTTCCTGTT
The DNA here is from genome assembly GCF_030222135.1 of Aotus nancymaae. NCBI lineage: Eukaryota > Metazoa > Chordata > Mammalia > Primates > Aotidae > Aotus > Aotus nancymaae. The sequence goes on along the minus strand of NW_026988442.1, from coordinate 62,065,724 downwards.
CGCTCTGATGATAGTTTCTTTTGCTGTGCAGAAGCTTTTTAGTTTAATTAGATTACATTATTCAATTTTAGCTTTAGTTGCAATTGCTTTTGGCGATTTCATCATAAAATATTTGCCCATGCCTATGTCCTGAATGTAATTGCCTAAGTTTTCTTCCAGGGTGTTTATGGTTTTTTCATTTTATCTTTAATCTACCTTGAGTTAATTTTTGAATAACGTATAAGGTATAAGGAAGAGGTCTGGTTTCTGTTTTCTACATATGGCTAGCCAGTTTTTCCAGCATCATTTATTAAATAGGGAATACTTTCCCCATTGCTTGTTTTTGTCAGGTTTGTTGAAGATCAGATGTTTGTAGATTTGTAGTCTTATTTCCTAGGTCTCTATTCTGTTTCTTGGTCTATATGTCTGCTTTTGTACCAGTACCATGCTGTTTTGGTTACTGTAGTCGCATATAGTATAGTTTAAAGTCAGGTAGCATGATGCCTCCAGCTTTGTTCTTTGTGTTTAGAATTGTCTTGGCTATGTAGGCTCCTTTTTGGTTCCATATAAATTTTTAAGTAGTTTTTTCTAATTCTGTGAAGAAAGTCAATGGTAGTTTGATGAAATAGCATTGAATCTATAAATTACTTTGGCAGCATGGCCATTTTCATGATACTGATTCTTCCGATTCATGAGGATGGACTGTTTTTCCATTTGTTGTTGTCCTCTATTATTTCCTTGAGCAGCAGTTTGTAGTTCTCCTCGAAGAGGTCCTTTGCACCCCTTGTAAGTCATATTCCTGGGTATTTTATTCTCTTTGTAGCAATTTTGAATGAATTGGTTCTCTGATTGTCTATTTTTGGTGTATAGCAAGGCTTGTGATTTTTGCACGTTTATTTTGTATCCTGAGACTTTGCTGAAGTTGCTTATCAGCTAAGGAGTTTTTGGGCTGAGACATGGGGTTTTCTAAATACAGAATCATGTCATCTGCAAACAAAGACAATTTGACTTCCTCTCTTCCTATCTGAATATCCTTTATTTCTTCCTCTTGCCTGATTGCCCTGGCCAGAACTTCCAATACTATGTTGAATAGGAGTGGGGAGAGAGGGCATCCTTGTCTTGTGCTGGTTTTCAAAGAAAATGCTTCCAGCTTTGCACATTCAGTAGGATATTAACTGTGGATTTCTCATAAATAGCTCTTATTATTTTGAGATAGGTTCCATCAATACCTACCTTATTGAGAGTTTTTAACATGAAGGGATGGTGAATATCCCCAAAGGCCTTTTCTGCATCTATTGAGATAATCATGTGGTCTTTGTCATTGGTTCTGTTTATGTGATGGATTATGTTTATTGATTTGCATATGTGGAACCAGCCTTGCATCCCAGGGATGAAGCTGACTTGATCATGGTGGATATGCTTTTTGATGTGCTACTGAATTTGGTTTGTCAGTAGTTTATTGATGATTTTCACATCAATATTAACCAGGGATATTGGCCTGAAATTTCCGTTTTTTGTGTGTCTTTGCCAGGTTTTGGTATCAGGATGATGCTAGCCTCGTAAAATGCATTAGGAATGAGTCCCTCCTTTTCAATTGTTTGGAATAATTTCAAAAGGAATGGTATCAGCTCCTCTTTGTACCTCTGGTAGAATTTGACTGTGAATCCATTTGGTCCTGGGCTTATTTTGGTTGGTAGGCTATTAATTACTGCCTTAATTTCAGAACTTGTTATTGGTCTATTCAGGGATTTGACTTTTTCCTGGGTTAGTCTTGGGAGAGTTTATGTGTCCAGGAATTTATCCATTTCTTTTAAATTTTCTAGTTTATTTGTGTAGAGGTATTTGTAGTATTCTCTGATGATAGTTTGCCCTTCTGTGGGATCAGTGGTGATCTCCCCTTTATTTGTTTTATTGTGTCTCTTTTATTCTTCACTCTTTTCTTCTGTATTATTCTAGCTAGCAGTCTACCTATTTCTTTATTTTATTTTATTTTATTTTTTAAATAGCTCCTAGATTCACTGATATTTTTAAGAGTTTTTCATGTCTCTATTTTCTTCAGGTCCACTCTGATCTTAGTTATTTCTTGTCTTCTGCTAGCTTTTGGATTTCTTTGCTCTTGCTTTTCCAGTTCTTTTCATTGTGATGTTAATGTGTGGATTTTAGATCTTTGTAACTTTCTAAAGTGTACATTTGGCACTATAAATATCCCTCTTAACACTGTTTTATCTGTTTCCCAGAGATTCTGGTATGTTGTCTCTCTGTTCTCATTGGTTTCAAAGAACTTCCTGATTTCTGCCTTAATTTTATTTTTACCCAGGAGTCATTCAGGAGCAGGTTGTTCAATTTCCATGTAGTCTTGTGGTTTTAAGTGAGTTTCTTAATCCTGAGTTCTAATTTGATTGCATTGTGGTTGAGAGGCTGTTCTTTATGATTTCTGTTCTGTTGCATTTGCTGAGGAGCATTTTACTTCCAATTATGTGGTCAATTTTAGAGTAAATGCCATGTGGCACTGAGAACAATGTATATTCTTTTATTTTGGAGTGAAGAGTTCTGTAGATATCTGTTAGTTTCACTTGCCCCAGAGCTGAGTTCACTTCCTGAATATCCTTGTTAAATTTTCTGTCTTGTTGAACTATCTAATATTGAGAGTCAGGAGTTAAAATCTCCCACTAGTATTTTGTGGGAGTCTAAGTTTCTTTTTGAGTCTCTAAGAACTTGTTTTATGAATCTGGGTTGCTCCTGTATTGGGTGCGTATATATTTCGATTCTAATAACTGTATATAGTTAGCTGTATATAGTTAGCTCTTCTTGTTGAATTGACCCCTTTACCATTATGTAATCCCTACTTTGTCTTTTTTGATTTTTGTTGGTTTGAAATCTGTTTTATCAGAGACTAGGATTGCAACACCTGCTTTTTTCTGCTTTCCATTTGATTGGTAAATTCTCCTCCATCCTTTTATTTTGAGCCTATATGTGTCTTTGCACATGATATGGGTCTCTTGAATACACCACAACAGGTCTTGACTCTATGCAATTTGCCAGTCTGTGTCTTTTATTTGGGAGCATTTAGCCCATTTACATTTAAGGTTAATTTTTTTATGGTTGAATTTGATCCTATCATTATGATGCTAGCTGGTTATTTTGCATACTAGTTAATGCTGTTTCTTCACAGTGTCATTGGTCTTTATATTTTTGTGTGTTTTGCAGTGGCTGGTACCAGTTTTTCCTTTCCATATTTAGTGTGTCCTTCAGGTACTCTTGCAAGGCAGGCCTGGTGGTCATGAGGTTATGAATTTCCTCAGTATTTACTTGTCTGAAAATGATTTTATTTCCCCTTCATTTATGAAGCTTAGTCTGGCTGGATATGACATTCTGGGTTGAAAATTTGTTTTCTAAGAATGTTGAATGTTGGTACCCACTCTCTTCTGGCTTTTAGGGTTTCTGCTGAGAAATCTGCCGTTAGTCTGATGGGCTTCCATTTGTAGGTGGCCTGGCCTTTCTCTCTGGCTGCCCTTAACATTTTTTCCTTCATTTCAACCTTGGAGAATCTGAAGATTATGTATCTTGGGGTTGAACTTCTCATGGAGCATATTAGTGCATGATATGGTTTTGCTGTATCTCCAGCAACTCTCAACTTGAATTGTATCTCCCAGAATTCCCATATGTTGTGAGAGGGATGAAGTAGGTAATTGAATCAAAGAGACCAGTCTTTCCAGTGCTATTCTTGTGATAGTGAATAAGTCTCATGAGATCTGATGGATTTATCAGGAGTTTCCACGTTTGCTTCTTCCTCATTTTCTCTTGCCATTGCTATGTAAGAAGTGCCTTTTCTCTCCCACCACGGAGAACTGATTCCAAGGCCTCCCCAGCCATGGAGAACTGTTAGTCCAATTAAACCTCTTTTTCTTCCTAGTCTCGGGTAAGTCTCTATCAGCAGTGTGAAAACAGACTAATCCAGTGATGTTCTCTGTATTTCCTGAATTTGAATGTTGGCCTGTCTTGCTGGGTTGGGGAAGTTCTCCTGAACAATATCGTGAAGTGTATTTTCCCGCTTAGTTCCATTCTTCCCATCTCTTTCAGGTACACCAATCAGTTGTAAGTTTGGTCTTTTTAAATAGTCCCATATTTCTCAGAGGTTTTGTTCATTCCTTTTCATTCCTTCTTCTCTAATCTTGTCTGCCTATCTTAGTTCAGCAAGATAGTCTTCCATCTCTGATATTCTTTCTTCTGCTTGATTGATTTGGCTAGATACTTGTATGCTTCATGAAGTTCTCATGCAGCATTTTTCAGCTCCATCAGTTCATTTATGCTCCTCTCTAAATTGGTTATTCTAGTTAGCAGCTCCTCCAACCTTTTATCAAGGTTCTTAGCTTCTTTGCATTGGGTTAGGACATGCTCTTTTACCTTAGCAAAGGTTGTTATTACCTGCCTTCTGAAGCCTACTTCTGTCAATTCGTTCATCTCATCCTCTGTCTTTTTCTGCACCCTTGCTAGAGAGGTGCTGAAATCATTTGGAAGAGAAGCACTCTGGCCTTTTGGGTTGTCAGTGTTTTTTTTCATTGATTCTTCTCATCTTCATGAGTTTGTCGAGTTTTGATATTTGAGGCTGCTGACCTTTGAATGAGGTTTTTATGGGGGCTTTGGACTTTTTTTGTTTATGCTGTTTTTGTTGCTTTCTGTTTGTTTTTTTCAAGTCAGATCCCTCTTCTGTAGGGATGCTGCAGTTTGCTGGGGGTTCACTTCAGGCCCTATTCATCTGGTTTGCTCTTGTGCCTGAAAATGTCACTCAAGGAGGCTGGAGAACAGTAAAAATGAGTGCCTGCTCCTTTCTCTGGGATCTCTGACCTTGAGAAGCACCAACCTGATGCTCGTACCAGTAGGAATGCTCCCGTATAGGATGTCTGACAACCCCTGTTGGGGGAATATCACCCAGTTGGTGGCACAGGAAGCAGAACCCATTCAATGAGGCACTTTGGCTATCCCTTGGTGAAGGGGGTCTGCTGCTCTGGAGGAAAACCCACTCATCTGGGCTTCCTGGATTCCTCAGAGCTAGCAGAAGGAAAGACTAAGTCTGCTGGTCCATGGAGACAATGGCCACCCCTCCCTCTAAGGGCTCAGGTCCAGGGAGATCAGAGTTCTGTCCCTGAGCCCCTGGCTGGAGTTGATGTTCGTGCAGGGCCCTGCAGCCACAGTGTTGGCCACTGTTCCTGCCCCAACGAGCTCAGATGGCTTAGACCACAGGCAGCTGCAGTAGTGTTTAGTGCTGACCCTCTCCCTGGGAATCCTGCAGGCTTAGGCCAATTCTAGTGGAGTGGCTGTTGAGAATCAGCGTGGCTCTGTAGTTGGAGCTGAAGACCCTGGTCGTGTGGGCCCCCTAGTGGGATCTTCCAATCCATGGGTTGCACAGTTTCATAGAAAAAGCTCGGTTTCCCAGGCTGGGAACCATGCTCAGTGACTGCCTCCCTTGGCTGGGGATGGGGGCTCCCTTACCCCATGTGTCTCTCAGGTAAGCCATCACACCACAGTGCTCTTCCTTCCTCTCCGTGAGTCACGCCAGCTGCATAATCAGTCCTGATGACAGAACCTGGATACCTTGGTTTCTGGTGCAGGATTCACATGCTGTTTTGGATCTTTTCCATGGGAGCCTCCGATGGTCACTGTTTCTAGTCAGCCATCTTGTCCCCATGTTTTTTATTTTCTAGTATTTTGTAATATTTTCTCAGGGATTGGTAAGTGACCTCAGCTGGTCACATTTGAATCTAAGAATTCATAATGTGTGGGACATGTTTGCTGGATTTAAACCTGGAAGAATATCGTCACTGGAGCTATATGCCACCGTCTTTCTACCATGTGGGGTTGGATAATGGATTCAATGTCAAGGAGGCAATGCCTGATAATTAAGAGAAAGATAAATTATTTGAACCCTGGAATAAGCAATATCTGAAACCACTCCTCCATTATATAAAGCAATATAGTCCAAGTTTGAGGGGTTTTTCATCACTCACAACAGAAAGTGAGGATACACATGTGTCACCGTCATCTTCAACACGAGGGAAGACAGAGTTTTGTGCTTTCTGATATAACAACCGTATCCAATTATTTTTAATGTTGTTTCGTACATGGCCCATGAGATCCTGAAGAAACCTTCCTTTTTCTTAATTTTTTAGATTTCTTGTCACTGCCTCAGAAAAACTTATGTTCTGAGTAGTTTGTTTTCTATGGTTTGCATTCTCGAACTCCTGTATTTCTTTTTCATATTACAGATAGACAAATGAGATTTATAATAGATATGGATAAATTGATGAGATATATAATAGATAGCTATATGATATTTTTTAATGTCTTTCTCACAAGACATTACGTTCCATGAGGGGAGGCTTTGTGTCTCTAACTTTATTTTCAGTTATATCCCTAGCACCTAGCCCAATGTCTAGCATAGAAAGAATATTACTTGGCTCAGGAAATACTGCTGAGAAATAAATGAATGACTAAATTCACATAACCATGAAAACCCCAAATCATGTAATACTACTATGCTCTCTAAGTAAGTACAGCTTATATACATATACATATATCTTTTTTGGACAGTCTTGCTTTGTGGCCCAGGATGGAGTGCAGTGGCATGATGTTGGCTCACTGCAGCCTCTGCCTCCTGGTTTCAAATGATTCTCCCTGTCTCAGCATCCCAAGTAGCTGAGATTATAGGTGTGTTCTGCCACCCCCGCTAATTTTTTTGTATTTTTAGTAGAAATGGGTTTTAGCCACGCTGGCCAGGCTGGTCTCAAACTCCTGACCTCAAGTGATCCGCCCACCTTGGCCTTCCAAAGTTCTGGGATTACAGGCATGAGCCACCATGCCTGGCCATATACATATCTATGTATACATATTTACATGTGTATATATGTTTATATGTATGTGTATATATGTGTGTGTACATAAGTATATATACATATTTGTGTATATAGTGTGTGCACACACACACATGAACATATATAGATATTTAAGAATGCACAGAGCAGATTTATTTAGGCCTGAGACTCATATAACAGACACAGGGCTTAAGATACCTTCCAAACCCCACTTGATCTTAGAGTGAGATAGTGAGTAGAGTAGTCGACAGAGAAAGACAAATATGTGCACTGAATGCAATCAGCAAATTTCTATTTCATTTTATGTTTAAGTGTTGTATTTATTTACTAATTACATAAGAAAATGTTTAAGTTAGCTTGGAATAACGTGTGATGAAAATAGCTAAACACTTGAGGCAAAAATGTCATTAAGATCCTAGGATAAAAGGATTAATTTTTTTAAAATCAGAAAATAACACTGACCTTCTTGGTGAGTGTGGATGGCATGGAAATAGAAAGAGAAATTACTTGCTAGAAAGACAATTTAAAACCAGGGGAGTGGAAAGCCATCTTATCGCTATTACAGTTAAATAAAATTCCTGGGATTTTCCAAATCAACCCCTTGACATACACACACACACACACACACACACACACATACACACACACACACAGACGCAGAGAGAGAGAGAGAGAGAGAGAGAGAGATTTTATTCTGATGTAGTCAAGAAAAAGTAGACAAGACTTGGAGATAAGACAAAAGAGAGTACCTTGTTGTTCACTGACACTCTGGAGCATTTTGTTAATAGGCTCATCTGGGATTATTAATTCTCTCTTGGAGAATGTACCTGTGTTTGACTTTGCTATTTACTGCTTGATTAGAATACAGAATTTCTGAAGCTACATATTAACCTAGAGAATTTTTTTTCCCATAAAAAACCACCCCAAAGATTGTGGTGTTATTGGCCTGATGGACCTGAGTAAGCTTTGATTTTTACCTCAACAACATATTCATATTTTAAATGTCCATATAACTGGTTCCTGAAATAGTCTTTGAACCAACTTTGCCATTCTACCAGTTACATAGTCGAGTTAACAAATCAGTGATACATCTTCATTCTATATTTATATAACTTTGTGTTTGATTTCTTTGAAAATTATCTTTCAGAAAGTCTATGCTCATTGTTATTTATCTAGCCCAACAGTTTTGAGAAATAGTTAAGCTATTAGTAACTGTATTTTGAAATTATCATTTTTCATTAACTAAATGAGAAAGTGTTTTATTTTTTGATAGCTAGAGCATTTTTTGTCTTTAGGTTGAGTGGACCATATAAACTCGTTCTTCCATGTAACAGAACTACTCTTTTCTCATTGAAAATGGGTAAATTGCTCAACCAGTGTCTACTTATTTCACCCTTACATAATAGAGTTCAACACATCATATAATCCTACTCACCCTCAGATACAGGGTGTGGGTATTGGAAACTTTAAATGTTGGCCACCCTTGGCCTTTCTTTTTTCCACTTTGGTATCCTTTTTCAACTTTTAGAAGATCAGAAACCAGTAGGCAGCTGAAGGAAGTGACTTAGTAAGTGTTTGGAACCTCTTATTTCTAGATATTATGGAAGCAATGTGAGATGTGACAGGGTCGCCAACATGGGTGAGTTGTTACCAAGGCAGGAAGCCCAAGGGGGTGGCATTAAAAATGTCTTCTAAAGCCCTCTTTCTGGCGCCTCTGTCCCTGTGAAGCCAGTACACCATCTGGCATTTAGGCACTGTGCCATTTTAACAGATGGAACTGAGTATTGAAGGCTCTCAGACTATGTACTACTATCAACTGTGGTGTTGGAACAGATATTTGAGTAGAAATACTCAACCAATTCTTTTTCGCCTCATCTTTTAATTCTGCAGTAAAAGAAGATGATATTTCTTCCTTGGAGTGAGGAAGAGACAAGAAAGGCTTTTCTCTTGGTGTCTGGCGCTATCAGAGTATGAGCTGATGCCAAATTTTGCACATGCTACATTATTCACATAGCTTTAACAAACTGACTCTTCCTTAAAAAAAATAATATTCCTTTCAAAACAGTTTACGACAGCCTAGATTTTAGCCTTATAACTTGGTAGATGTATGGGAGCTTTCAGATGTGAATTAGAAACAAAACAGATTGAGTCATATTTTTCCCTTTTCGATGTTCTAGAAAGTACTGAGAGGGAAAAACCTATCAATCATCTGCCAGTTGAAAAATTTGTATTAGACCCTTAATTTAAACATATTGATAGTTATGATTCAAAGGACTAAATTACACAACTCTTTTCCTCAGGAAACAAGTTTGTTGGAGAAATAAAGTATATAACTAAAATTACAATATTTCTTTTTTCATTGAAAAAAATTGAAACTTTTGTTTGGTATAGAGCATTTGGAAAATACAGAAATGTGAAAGAAAAAAGATCATCCGTAGCCTCATCAAACAAAAACAATTTTTACTAATGTTTTGGATATGTGTTTTTCTTTTTGTTTCAATGCATGCTCTTTCAATACACTTCATGTATTTATGGTCTATTTAAGGTCTATATAGAGATTTTGATAATATTCTTTCTTAATATGCTATATTGCAAGTGTATCTCCATGTTATAATAAATACTTTGTTAACACTATTTTTAAAACTGTATAAAGAGTATATTAATGGAATGTACCATAGTTATTAAGTGTGCATTTTATTTCAGGTAGCATATAAGGCATTTATATCCACAGATCTTTCCCTAACATTCAAAACTACCTACTTGGGTGTACATTTTAATTTTAATTTAATTGATAAGGCAACTAAGAGAGCCAGTAGTGAGTAAAATTCAAGGTCTACAAAGTTTGCCTTTTGACTTGTAATGCAGTTCTTATTCCATCGCACTACCCTGATTCCTTTAGATTGGATGTGTTTAAAGGAAAGAATGCTTATTACTTATCTTCCTTCAAAAATGAGTAGTATAGTTTAATCATAGGTGAACATTTATTCCAGTGGATTCTGATGACATTCCTACTTCTTTCTGTGAAGCCCTAGTCTTCTATCTCCCTAAAGATCCTTCTTTAAGTCTTGTAAGTCCTATCCTATGTCCAGGGGTTATTCCTGATGAAGGGAAGGAAGAATTATCAGTGGTAACAAGTAGTCTGCACTCTGGTTGAAGAGCTCTCTGGAGAATGGAATTATAAGTTTACTCTGATAAATTAGTCGATCTTCCCACTTGGTGATTCGGAAATATAAATGTATTATGAGAGCAAGAAATCTACAATGATGAGGATTCTGAATGTATCAAGTCAGAGTACATTTTCTGTATTTCAAGTTATTCAAAAAACCAAATCAGAAAGCTGCATTTGATTTATTAGTTTCATTATTTCTCATATTTTAATATGTGTTTTGCATGTACATGACTCATCTTCCCACTTCATTTTAAGATCTTCGAAGTACAGAATCTTAGTTTCCTAAATATAAGAATCGCTACAAAATTCCCATAGAATGGCATGCATTATTTCCATGTTATAAACCACTTTTCTCTGGACAAAAAGGCAGATAAAATGTTGTTCCACTAAAGCATTCAGATATTGTTCTGGCCATGTGTGTACCCCTGAAAATTCATCAGGATGCATAAATATTCACATATATTCTTATGAAAAAGTATTGCAGATTATGTATATTTATAGTAATGCATCATTTTTTTCTACTATATGTAATTTACACTGTCCTTGAATATCTCATAGCAAAAGTCTGGCATTTTGATAATACTCAGAGAGCCAGCTGTCATGGCTTTGCCACATTACTTTGTTTGAGGCCATTGTATGTGTATTGATATTTCAGAGACCAACCTGTTGAAAGTACTATTGATGCTAGAATATTGCTACACCAAAACCTATCATGGTAGAAAATAATTCTGCAAATAAAATATATATTTAACTCCTTTTTCAGTTGTAGAAATTGTATGAACCAAAAAATATGTGAGTAATTACTGATGGATCAGAGATTCTGGTTGCGAATGTAATGAAATAAAGAATTACTCATTTCTCAAGTGGGATAAGTTTATAGTGGATATTACTCTTCCATGACAGAAATAGCCACAAGCTTCCATTTTTAATGACCTTGACAGAATAGCTCCCTATGGTTCAATTTTTAAAATTTACCAAAAATACATTATTGCCAGTGGGAAAGATGATTATTGCTCATATTCTTGCTATTGCAAGTAAAATTTAAAATGTAGGTTTTATTCTAAATGATTCAAAATATTGACGTAAAAAAATAAAGGAGAACACAGTAGAGTCTTCTTCAAGAAGAGATTAAGAAGCTGAAATGCTAGTAAAGAAGGATATGCACACACACTATCTCTCCAGGAAAATCAAATTCTTTTTGACTCTACACCCTGTGTCATTGATGAGTGCAGAAAAATCAAGCGAGGGACTTGCTTGAACAATAGTGCATCTTCTGTTACAGGATTGTTACAGTTCTTTCATCTAGTATTTACTCACATGGACCTCATATGAGAACTTGTTTAGTTACATTTATAAATGCTATTATTGATTTCTGTGGCCTCTAGTGAAAGCTCTAAGCATATTCTTCAAATGTCACTCCAGAACTTCTAAAAATATCTTGCACATGTATACTCCACTGCATGCACAAGAATCTTCACAGTTCATGATAGATAAAGACAAGTAACCACAGAAATATTTTAAATCCCAAACTGACAACAACCACAAAATATATTTACAATGAAAAGAGAAAAATTAAAATTATGGTATATTCACGTCAAAGAAAACTACACATCTGTGAAAAGTAATGACCTACATTGTACACATTAACATGGATAAATCTCAAAAGCTTATATTTCCTAAACTACAAGTCATAGAAGAATACACAGAATATGAATCCATCCATAGAAACTTGGAAAATAGTAATACTAACAAGTGGTAAAAATATAAATAGAAATATGAAATAATTAAATTGAACAAGCTTTTAGTTAGGCAAAATGCAATCTCATTTTTCTAAAAAGTTCTGTTATGGGATCATATGAGCTTTTTTATTATTACTTATTCTACATAAAGTTTTTGCATGTATGATACTTTCACAATAAGCAAACATTTCAAAGTTTTGTTTAAAATAAATTACAAAACAAACTTTACTGTAATGATGTTATTTAGAATAATAAATAATACAAGAGCATATGAATCATGAGAAATTCTCCAGAGAGCTAGACTTAGGACTCAGGTTGAAATTCCACTGCTGCCACTGACAATAAGAGCTTTGGGTGAATTATTTAAATCACTAAAGTCAATTTTATTATATTTAACCTAAGGAGAATTCACAGCCATTGCTCCATGATAGAATTGTTGTTAGGTTCAAAAGAGCTCTTGAATATACTAGGTTCATATGCAGTTCAGATTTAGAGTGTAAAAATATTTAAATATATAAATGTTAAGAGAATATGGATTATACAGTCAAATGCTATATTACTGAAAACAATGTGTTTTGAAACCTTGGATATATCTTCAAATCTAAGTCACAATATGCCATGAGCTTTTCAGTTGCTGCATTTATTTCTAACATTCTCAAGTATCAAATGCTATTAAGTCTTTGACTATTGATGGATAAAAAAATAGCTTTTTCACTATAATATTAATGATAAACCTCAGGGAAAAACAGAACTTCCAGAATTATAGCTGATCAATATACCCAATGGCTGTTTTGCTGAAAATCAATTTCCTGAAAATGTCTTTACTGAGGGTTCAATATTAAAAATAGTGAATTCATAAATTGACAAAATGTTCCAACTTGCCAACAATGTAGCTGTACCTAATGTACTTTTTCTGTTCCAGAATCCCACCTAGGATACATGACATTTAATTATTATATTTCCTTAGGCTCCTCTTAGTCGTTACAGTTTCACAGACTTTCCTTGTTTTTGATGGCTGTAAGAGTTTTGAACAGTACTCGTCTGGTATATATTACAGAATGTTTCTCAAAGTGGATTTGTCTGATGTTTGTCTCATGATTACACTAGTGTTAGGAGGAGGATGACAGAGGTAAAGTGCCATTTCCAACACATCATTTCGAGGATACACACTATCAACGTAACATTACTGTTGATGTTGACCTGTCAAGTTTCTGACCTGTCAGATTGTAAAGTCACTCTTTTTCTCCCTAGTTTCATAGTGTACCCTTTGGAAAGAAATTACTATTTATAGCCCACTCTTAATGAGTTGGGAGTTATGCTCCACTTCCTTGATAGGAAAGTCTCTACATATTATGAATTATTTAAAATTATTTTGCATTCTTTGTATTTTGTATTCTTTTGAAGTTTGCCTTTTTCAGGATTCCATGTAACTGGAATTAAACAGTATCTAATCTTTTCTACTTAGCAATATGCACTTAAGATTCAACTATGCTTTTTTGTGGCCTGATAGCTCATTTCTTTTTATCTTTTGTGACACAGTTTATTGATAGCTCATTTCTTTTTACATTTTGTGACAGAGTTCATGCATATATTCACCTATTAAAATACCTCTTTATAAATAAAGATGCTATAAACATTCACATATGGGTGTTTTTGTGGACATAAGTTTGTAAGGTTTCAAATTAGCTGCATAAGTGCCTAAAAGAACAATTGTAGCAAATGGTGAGATCATGTTTAGCTTTGTAAGAAAATGCCAATTTGTCTTCAAAAGTGACTATACCATTTTGCATTCCCACCAGCAATACATTAGAGTTTCTGTTGCCATGCATCTTCATCAGCAATTAGTATTGCCAGTTGATTTTTTAAAAAAAATTAGCCATTATAGTAGGCATATAGAAGTATGTGAAGGACAATTTGGAATTTGTTTCAAAAATTGAAAATGTGAATCCCATTTGCCAAGCAATTACACAGCCAGCAATGTATCTAGTAGATAAGCTGACAGACAGATAGATAAATGATAGGTAGGTTTATTATTGATATCTAAATCTATAAATAGTTATGAGCTACATAACAATGTTTTGGTCAATGATTGATCACATATAAGATGATGGTCCCATGAGATTATGATGGAGCTGAAAAATTCCTATCCCGTAGTGATATTGAGCCATTGTAATACCCAAGTACAGCAGAGTACTCATCTATTTGTGGTAATGTTGGTGTAAAGAAACCTACTGTGCTGCTAGTAGTATAAAATGATAGCATATACAATTATAAACAGTATATAATACTTGATAAGAGTAATAAACAACTATGGTAATGGTTTATGTATTTAATATACTACACATTTTATCACTATTTTAAAGTGTACACATTCTACTTATAAAATAATGTTAACTATAAAATAGCCTTAGGCAGGTCCTTCTGAAGATATTCCAGAAGAAGGCATTACTATCATAAGAAATAACTTCAGACTGCCACTCTAGACTCCTCCTCTCTGTGCAGGGCATCTCTAAAAGAAAGGCAGCAATTATAGATAAATTCCTATCTCCCTGGGACAGAGACCCTCGGGAAAGGGATGGCTGGAGGGGTGCAGCTTCAGAAGACTTAAATGGTCCTGTCTGCCAGCTCTGAAGAGAGCAGCAGATATCCCAGCACAGAACTTGAGCTCTGCTAAAGGATAGACTGCCTCCTCAAGTGGGTTCCTGATCCCTGTGCCTCCTGACTGGGAGATACTTCCCAGCAAGGGTCAACAGACACCTCAAACAGGAGAGCTCCAGCTAGCATCTGGCAAGTGCCCCTCTGGGACAAAGCTTCCAGAAAAAGGAACAAATAGCAATCTTTGCTGTTCTGCAGCCTCCACTGGTGATACCCAGGCAAACAGGGTCTGGAGTAGACCTCCAGCAAACTCTAGCAGACCTGCAGCAGAAGGAAAACTAACAAACAAGAAGGAATAACATCAACATCAACAAAAAGATGTCCACACAAAAACCCCATCAGAAGGTGATCAACATCAAAGACCAAAGGTATACACATACACAAAGATGAGGAAAAGCCAGCGCAAAAAGGCTGAAAATTCCAAAAACCAGAACACCTTTTCTCCTCCGAAGGATCACAACTCCTTGCCAGCAAGGGAAGAAAACTGGACAGAAAATGAGTTTGACGAATTGACAGAAGTAGGCTTCAGAAAATGGGAAATCACAAACTTCTCTGGGCTAAAGGAGCATGCTCTAATTCAATGCAAGGAAGCTAAGAACACTGAAAATAGGTTAGAGGAATTGCTAACTAGAATAACCACTTTAGAGAAGAACATATATGACCTGATGGAGCTGAAAAACACTGCACGAGAACTTCGTGAAGCATACAAAAGTATCAATAGCTGAGTCAATCGAGTGGAAGAAAGGATATCAGAGATTGAAGATCAACTCAATGAAATAAAGGATGAAGACAAGATTAGAGGAAATAAAATGAAAAAGATCAAACAAAACCTCCAAGGAATATGGGAGTATTTGAAAAGAACAAACCTATGTTTGATTGGTATACCTGAAACTGATGGAAAGAATGGAAACAAGTTGGAAAACATTCTTCAGGATATTATCCAGGATACTTTCCTAACCTAGCAAGACAGACCAACATTCAAATTCAGAGAATACCCCAAGCAGACTCCTTGAGAAGACCAACCCCAAGACACATAATCGTGAGATTCACCAAGGCTGAAATGAAGGAAAAAATGTTAAGGGTAGCCAGAGAGAAAGGTCGGGTTACCCACAAAGGGAAGCCCATCAGACTAACAGTGTATTTCTCTGCAGAAACCCTGCAAGCCAGAAGACAGTGGGGCCAATATTCAACACTCTTAAAAAAAAAAAAAAAAAAAAAAAGAGAGAATTTTCAACACACAATTTCATATCCAGCCAAACTAAGCTTCACAAGTGAAGGAGAAAGAAAATCCTTTACAGACAAGAAAATGATGAGAGATTTGTCAACATCAGGCGTGCCTTACAAGAACTCCTGAAGGAAGCACTAAATATGGAAAGGAAAAACCACTGCAAAACCATACCAAATTGTAAAGACAGTCAACACTATGAAGAAACTACATCAACTAATGGGCAAAATAATCAGCTAGCATCATAATGACAGGATCAAATTCACACATAACAATATTACCTTTAAATGGAACAGGCTAAATGCCCCAATTAAAAGTGACAGACTGGAAAATTGGATAAAGAGTCAAGACCCATTGGTGTGCTGTATTCAGGTGACGCATCTCACATGCAAAGACACAAGTGGGCTCAAATTAAAAGGATGGAGGAATATTTACCAAGCAAATGGAAAATGAATAAAAGGGGGGATGTTGCAGTCCTAGTCTCTGATAAAACAGACTTTACACCATCCAGGATCAAAAAAGACGAAGGCCATTACATAATGGTAAAGAGATCAATGCAACAAGAGGAGCTAACTACCCTAAATATATATGCATCCAATACAGGAGCACCCGGATTCATAATGTAAGTTCTTAGAAACCTACAAAGAGACTTAGACTCTCACACAATAATAGTCGGACACTTTAACACCCCTCTGCCAATATTAGACAGATCAATGAGACATAAAATTAACAAAGTTGTTCAGGACTTGAACTCAGCTCTGGACCAAGTAGACCTAATAGACATCTACAGAATTCTCCACCCCAAAATCAACAGAACATACATTCTTTTCAGCACCACATCACACTTATTCTAAAATTGACTATGCAATTGGAAGTAAAACACTCCTCAGCAAATACAAAAGAAAGGAAATAATGACAAACAGTCTCTCAGAACACAGTGCAATCAAATTAGAACTCAGGATTAAGAAACTCACTCAAAATCACACAACTACATGAAAACTGAACAACCTGCTCCTGAATGACTACTGTGTAAATAACAAAATTAAGGCAAAAATAAATAAGTTATTCGAAACCAATGAGAACAAAGACAAAACATACCAGAATCTCTGGGGCACAGCTGAAGCTGTGTTTACAGGGAAATTTATAGCACTAAATGCCTAGAGGAGAAAGCAGAAAAGTCTAAAATCAACACCCTAACAATAAAACTAAAAGAACTAGAGAAGCAAGAGCAAGCAAATTCAAAAGCTAGCAAAAGACAAGAAATAATGAAGATCAGGGCAGAACTGAAGGAGACACAAAAACCCCTTCAAAAAATCAATGAATCCAAGAGCTGGTTTTTTGATAAGATTAATAAAATAGACCACTAGACAGACTAACATAAAAGAAAAGAGAGAATAATCAAATAGACACAATAAAAAATGATAAAGGGGATATCACCACTACTCCCACAGAAATAAAAACTACCATCGGGGAATGCTATGTATACTTTATGCAAATAAACTAGAAAATATAGAAAAAAATGGATAAATTTCTGGACACATACTCCCTCCCAAGACTAAAACAGGAAGAAGTCAAATCCCTGAATAGACCAATAACAAGTTCTGAAATTGAGGCAGTAATTTTAGCTTACAAAACAAAAGAAGCCCAGGACCAGATGGATTCATAGCCAAATTCTATCAGAGGTGCAAAGAGGAGCTGGTACTATTCCTTCTGAAACTATTCCAAACAATAGACAAAAAGGGACTCCTCCCTAACTTATTTTAGGAGGCCAGCATCATCCTGATACCAAAACATGGCAGAGACACAACAAAAATAAGAAAATTCCAGGCCAATAACCCTGATGAACATTGATGTGAAAATCCTCTATAAAACACTGCAAACTGAATCCAGCAACACATCAAAAAGCTTATCCATCACGATCAAATAGGCTTCATCCTGGGGATGCAAGGCTGGTTCAACATACACAAATCTATAAATGTAATCCATCACATGCACAGAACCAATGACAAAAACCACATGACTAAATCAATAGATGCAGAAAATGCCTTTGATAAAATTCATTCAACACCCTTTTATACTAAAAACTCTCAATAAACTAGGTATTGGTGGAACATGTCTAAAAATAATAAGAGCAATTTATGACAAACCCACAGCCAATATCATACTGAATGAGCAAAAGCTGGAAGCATTCCCTTTGAAAACAGGCACAAGACAAGGATGCCCTCTCTTAACACTCCTATTCGACATAATATTGGAAGTTCTGGCCAGGGCCATCAGACAAGAGAAAGAAATAAAGTGTCTTCAAATAGGAGGAGAGGAAGTCAAATCATCTCTACTTACAAATGACATGATTGTATATTTAGAAAACCCCACCAACTCAGTCCAAAATCTCTTTAAGCTGATAAGCAACTTAAGCAAAGTCTCAGAATACAAAATCAATGTGCAAGAATTACAAGTATTCCTATACAACAGTAATAAACAGAGTCAATCATGAGTGAACTCCCAGTCACAATTGCTACAAAGAGAATAAAGTACCTAGGACTACAACCTAAAGGGATGTGAAGGACCTCTTCAAGGAGAACTACAAACCGCTTCACAAGGAAATAAGAGAGGACACAAATAAATGGAAAAATATTCCATGCTCATAGATAGGAAGAATCAATATTGTGAAAATGGCCATACTGCTCAAAGTAATTTATAGATGCAATGCTGTCCCCATCAAGCTACCATTGACTTTCTTCCCAGAATTAAAAAAATCTACTTTAAATTTCATATGGAACAAAAAAAGAGCCCATATAGCCAAGACAATCCTAAGCAAAAAGAACAAAGCTGGAGGCATCACACTACCTGACTTTAAAATACACTACAAGGCTACAGTAACCACAACAATATGGTACTGGTACCAAAACAGATATAGACCAATGGAACAGAACAGAGGCCTCAGAAATAACATCACACATCTACAACCATCTGATCTTTGACAAACATGACAAAAACAAGCAATGGGGAAAAGATTTCCTATTTAGTAAATGATGTTGGGGAAACTGACTAGCCATATGCAGAAAACTGAAACTGTACCCCTTACACTATATACAGAAATTAACTCAAGATTGATTAAAGACTTAAACATAAGACCTAAAACCATAACACCCTAGAAGAAAACCTAGGCAATACCATTCAGGACATAGGCATAGGTAAAGACTTCATGACTAAAACCCCCAAAGCAATGGCACCAAAGGCAAAATTGACAAACGGGATCTAATTAAACTAAAGTGCTTCTGCACAGCAAAGGAAACTATCTTCAGTGTGAACAGAGGGGAGAACATTTTGGCAATATATCAATCTGACTAAGGGCTAATATCCAGAATCTACAAATAATTTAAACAAATTTACAAGAAAAAAATAACATCAAAAAGTGGGTAAAGAATATGAAAAGACACTTCTCAAAAGAAGACATTTATGTGGCAAACAAACATATGAAAAAAAGCTCATCATCACTGGTCATTAGAGAAATTCAAATCAAAATCACAATGAGATACCATCTCATGCCAGTTAGAATGGCCATCATTAAAAAGTCAGGAAATAACAGATACTGGAGAGGAAGTAGGGAAATCAGAACCCTTTTACACTGTTAATGGGAGTATAAATTAATTCAACCATGTGGAAGACAGTGTGGTGATTCCTTAAGGATCTAGAACCAGAAATACCATTTGACCCAGCAATTCAATTACTGGATATTTACCCAAATGATTATAAATCATTCTACTATAAAGACACATGCACACATATGTTTATTACAGCACTGTTCACAACAGCAAAGACTTAGAACAAACCCAACCCATCAATGATAGACTGGATAAAGAAAATGGGGCACATATACACCACAGAATACTATGCAGCCATAAAAAGTATGAGTTCATGTCCTTTGTAGGGACATGGATGAAGCTGGAAACCATCATTCTCAGCAAACTAACACAGGAACAGAATACCAAACACTATATGTTCTCACTCACAAGTTGGAGTTGAGCAATGAAAACACATGGACACAGGGAGGAGAACATCACACACCAGGGCCTGTTGGGGAGTGGGAGGCTCGAGAAGGGATAGCATTAGGAGAAACATCTAATGTAGATGATGGGTTGATGAGTGCAGCAAATCACCACCACATGTGTATACCTATGTAACAAACCTGCACGTTCTGCACATGTATCCCAGAACTTAGAGTATAATAATAAAAAAGAAGCAAATAACACTGACAAAAAAATACAGCAACAAAATTTAAAAAAAAGAAAAGCGATGATAGCTTCATGCATTTCATGCATGTTATGTTTCCTACAGATTTTTCAATGGGACAAACTGTGGAGGTGGAAAATAGGGAGATTGATGATCCTGACCATGTGTAGGTCTAGGCTAATGTGTGTGTTTGCATCTTAGTTTTTAGCAAAACAGTTTTAAATGTTTTAAAAAATTAAAAATTTAAAAATAGAGGAAAACTTATAGAATAAGAATATAAAGAAAGAAAATACTTTTTTACAGTTTTACAATGTAATTGCGTTTTAACTGAAGTGTTCTTATAAAAATGTCAAATACCTTGAAAAGAACTTTAAAATTTTATAAAGTAAAAATGTCACAGTAAGCTAAGGTTAATTTATTATTGAAGAAGAATTTTTTATAAGTTTACTGTAGCCTATTAGTACAGTGTTTATGAAGTCTATAGTAGCATACAGTAACGTCTTAGGCCTTCACATTCACACACCATTCATCCGCTGACTTACCCAGAGCAACTTCCAGTCCTGCAAGTAAGTATCATGGTAAGTATCCTCTACAGACATACCATTTTTTATCTTTTAATACTATATTCATACTTTTATAGTATATGTTTACACACACAAATAGTTACCACTGTGTTATAATTGCCTGTAGTTTTCGGTAGAGTAACATGCTATACAGATTTGTAGTCTAGTAGCAATAGGCTAGGCCATATAGCCTAGGTGTGTAGTAGACTGTATATTATAGGTTTGTATAAATACACTCTGATGTTCACACAATGACAAAATTTTCTAATGACACATTTCTCAGAATACATCTTTGATGTTAAGCGATGCATGATTCTCTCTCTATGTATAAATACATATATGACTATATACAGGTCTATACACATATAAAAGTGTCCTAACTGGAGTATTATTTGTAAGTAATAAAATATAAACTCATAATGCCCATCACTAAGAGGCTAGTTATATTAATAATAATATATGTATTTAATAAATATTACATAGTGCTTAAAATAATAAGGTATATCTACAAGTAATGACATGAATATATACTGAAAATACATGATGAGATGAAAAAAGATTAATTTATAGAATTATATGCAGAGTAGGTTTACATTTGCATCAAAAGGTATCTATGTAAATGCATAGGACATACCTGCAGGGCTGGACAGCAAACCATTACCAGTGTTTTTCTCTGAAGAAATTGAGAATACTTAAGTTGGAGTTGTGGTTAGAAAAGAGATAATAATTACTTATAACTTTTTACCTCCCTGTAGTGCTTCAATTTAACAAAAATATATTATATTTTTAATAAAAATTCAAATGCCTTACATTGATTATAACTTCTAAAAAAGCAGTATCTCCATAGAATCTGAAAAATATGGACTGAGATTATTTCAGTTATTCTCTTCTTACATTTAAAAAATTAGTTGAATTTCACTCAAAATTCAAATTCAGATTCTAATAAAATATATGTTAAAACTAAGAATAAACATTAAAATGATATGTGGACAATATTCTTACAACTTGTAGTATATTCCTAACTTCTGGGACTCTTCCATCTTTTTCAGGAGCTCCCTCCAATATCTGTGGCAATACTCCAAATCAAATCCATTCTTTTTAGAGTTCAGAAATAATAATTTGAAGATTTGTAGATGGATGACTTCATATGCAGATGAGGCTAGGCAAGCCTGGTGAAATACCTGTGCAAAAAAATTTAGTGTAAAGTACTATAGAGAAAAATAGACTTGGGAAGCCTCTTCCCAGAAACAAACAAGTAATCAATTAAGCAAACAAGACCATATCAATCAGCCATCTATTTGGCAAACTGGTTTCTTCATATATTTTTGATGATGCTTAAGTGTACAAGGATTCACTGATTTTCTGAGTCTAACAAATTTAATTCTTGATTTCTGTGCTTACTCTCTTGTCCAGGCCAATTATAAAGAGAAACCAACCAAAGATGAAAGGTTAGATCTGGAAGTTAATGTGCTTTTAAGAACAAACAAACCAAACAAAAAACATCATTTCGGTTAAGAGTAAACACCAAATCAGAGCAGATTATCTCTGAAACCTGCCAGTTGCAACCAGAATTTCTTCCTGAGTTCTAGAAGTGGTTGAGATTGGCAGGGGAATTCAAATGATTCTGCATGGAACATGCAGCTTCCAGTACAGCAAGCTCCAAATGTGCAGCAGTACTCATAAAATGTGAACATTTGACTGGGTGCAGTGGCTTACACCTGTAATCCCGGCACTTTGAGAGTCCGAAGCGGGCAAATCACAAGGTCAGGAAATTGAGACCATCCTGGCTAACATGGTGAAACCCTGTCTTCACTAAAAATACAAAATATATTAGCTGAGCGTGGTGGCACTTGACTGTAGTCCCAGCTACATAAAATGTTCACATTTCATACAGAGCTTGCTGTACTGGAAGCTGCATGTTCTACAAAGAATCATTTGAATTCTGCTACCAATCTCAACCACTTCCAGAACTCAGGAAGAAATTCTGGTTGCAACTGGTGGGATTTTGAGATATCTGCTCTGATTTGGTGTTTACTATTAACTGAAATGATGTTTTTTGTTTGATTTGTTTGTTCTTAAAAGCATCTTAACTTCCAGACTTAACCTTTCATCTTTGGCTGGTTTCTCTTTGTAATTGGCCTGGATGAAACAGTAAGCACAGAGGCTGAGGCAGGAGGATCGCTTGAACCCAGGAGGTGGAGGCTGCAATGAGCTGAGATCACACTACTGCACTCCAGCCTGGGCGACAGAGTGAGACTCCCTCTAAAAAAAAAAAAAAGTGAACATTTGTCAGGAAAATCAATCTCAGAATTTTTTAAGTAATACATACTCGTAAATAATTACAATCATAAATGTGCCACAGCTGTCAATTTTTCTTCCTTTTCTCCTTTTTGTGCCACTGATTTTCAAAAAATGTACCTTTGCATGTTGCAAGAAGCAACTAATAAAGCTGATGACATGAAAATGTCACTGTTAGGGAGTGAATTGTATCCCCTCAAAGTCCTTACTGTGAATTACCTTAGAATGTGACTGTATTGGGAAACAGAACATTTAAAGAGATAATTAAGTTAAAAAGAGGTGCTTAAGGTGGGCCCCAATGCAATCTGACTTGTGTCTTTATAAGAAAAGCAGACTAGGAAAATAAAAATAGACACCAGAAACACATGCACCAAAAAACACAGTGTGAGGACACAGCAAGAAGGTGGCCATCTGCAAGCCAAGGAGGGAGGCCTGAGAATGGGCTTGGACCTCTGGGCTCCAAAGGTGCGAGAACATAAACTTCTGTTGTTTAAGCCACTCCGTCCATGGCATTTTGCTGCAGCACTGGAGCAAACTAATATAGTCACAGGAATCTCAGGGTCTTTAGGAAGAATTCTAATTACAAGTCAGAGGGTGGGATGTACTTCTGTGTAAATGCCTAAGAATAAAATGCATTTTAGAATTGGATTTTTAAGGCTGTACAAGTGATAAGAAAACAAGCCTGACTTAATACCCAGCGCTCTCTTGAAGGAAGTGGGAAGCAATCCATTGTGAGGAGTAGAACATGAGGGCATGAGGGCAAGGATACCTCAGCTTACAGACCCAAGTGTCCTGGGTATGTATCACATGCACAGAGCAGCTGCACAGAGAAAAGGCTAAGCCCAGCTACCTCCACAGAGAATGCCAGAGCCAATAATTCCAAAGGACACAAATGTATAAATAACTCAGCAAAGGCCCCTTATTGTGATATTTTCTAATTATAGTTTCCAACATGAAGGCTGCACACGATGTCAAGGTCTGAGATTTAATATTCACAGAAAGCATCTGAGAAATAAGTAGTATGTTTTCTCATCTAGCCTGTTCCTAAGCAGCTTATAGTTTTGGTATCTGATATCCTCAAGTTCAAAGCTAAAACCAGATCAAAATTTTCATTGTATGAAATGACCTCAATCATCATAATCCTGGCAGATTTTAAATATATCAATCCCTTCTGAATAGCTTCCCCCCCACCAATACGAGAACCTTAATCACCTATAAAACTAAAGTAGGGGTGAACAAATTACTTAGAAATGACACTGGGGTAGGAGACTAAAATAGAAGTCATGCATGGGATAACCTGTGAAGTAGGACCGCATAGCAGGATTCAGTCAACTGCAGGAGAATGTCCGCATCAAACATGACTTGTCCGATATATCTCTAAGTCCATTTTATATGGAGGCTGTGTCTACCAGCCCTGGTGCAAATGCTTACAATTGATTCTGCATAGAACCTGCATAGAGCTTCCAGTACAGCAAGCTCTATATGTGTGCAGTACTCAAAACATTTGAACATTTGTCAGAAAAACCAATCTCAATTTTTTTTAAGAATAAATATTTGTAAATAATTATAATCATAAATTTCACATATTTTGATTGAGTTCAGAGTAGGGAAGAATGATGAAATCAGAGAAATAGGGCTATAAGTTACTTTTGGAAAAATGAAGGCTTTCCCTTAGCCAAGGCACTTCTGTGCTACCATGAGCAATGCAAATTGTCTCTTTATAAACACACATCCTATGCAGAGTACCACAAAGTAGAACCAATATGCATTATCAGCAATTGGAGTGACGCTGAAGTTGTGGTTGTAGTGTGGGTTGGAAAATGATTCTGGAACTTTAGCCTGCCTGACTCTTTCAGGAAATCTAAATTTATTGAGCACTTACTATGTGCCAAGGCCTATGATAAGCAGTATGTATATTGCCTGATTTAGATATTGGATGAGGAAATGAGCTCAGAAAAATTGGATAATTAGACCAGAATGACCCATCTAGGAAGTCGTGAATCCAGAAGCTTCACCCAAGTCTATTTGCTCCAATGTGTCCTCTCTTCAGTGTTTACTATATATAGTTTTGTCTTTTTACTATGATCATTCAATTTATTTTAAAAATTCAACATGGTTAGAAAAAAAAAAAGCGTAGATACATCTGAGAAGGTGAAACATAAACTCTACCACCAGCATATAGGCAAGGTAACTTAGAAGAGTGGAAGGTTGCTCACCTGTACTGACAAAAGAAGTGGCCAAAGAAAATGGAGCCGTGAGGACAGATGGACAGCAGCGTTGAACGGAAACTGATTGCCTCACTCACCTCTTTACCCACACTTGTCTACTTGCTCATCTCCACTAACGCCAGCCTCCTCATTCTGGATCAAGTATGTTGATCAATCATGCTCTCGCCTCCTCAGTAGGATCAGGGCTTTTTTTTTTTTTTTTTTTGAGACGGAGTTTCGCTCTTGTTACCCAGGCTGGAGTGCAATGGCGCAATCTCGGCTCATCGCAACCTCCGCCTCCTTGGTTCAGGCACTTCTCCTGCCTCAGCCTCCTGAGTAGCTGGGATTACAGGCACACGCCACCATGCCCAGGTAATTTTTTGTATTTTTAGTAGAGACGGGGTTTCACCATGTTGACCAGGATGGTCTCGATCTCTTGACCTCGTGATCCACCCGCCTCGGCCTCCCAAAGTGCTGGGATTACCGGCGTGAGTCACCGCGCCCGGCGGGATCAGGGCTTTTGCCCTTGCTTATCCCACTTCCTGGATCACTTTTCCCCTAGACAATCTCAGTGTTCCCTTTTTTGCCTCCTGTAGATCTTTGCTCAAAAGGTAGCTTCTCCCAGGCTCTTATTTGACATTGTATCCCTCTAGCGTTCCCAGTCGCTCATTCCCGGCTCATTATATACAATATGTTTATTTTAAAACAGCTATTCCTCCCGACATGATTGAAGCCTCTTTAAGGACAGGGATGTTTGTTTGTTATTTTCAATGCTATATCCTTAGCACCAAGCACATCGTCTGTCATATGGTTGGTCTGACATCTGCCCTCAGTAAATATTTACTAAATAAACTTACTAATCAACAAGTATCACAAAAATAATCCATATGTCACAGTGACATATTTTAGGGTGGTATACTCTGATCCCTTTCAGCTCCTAACCCCATACTAAGCAAAGGTTACTCTTCTATATGGCTGCAAAAACATCACCAGTGAAAGAGCAGTCATTCTATGGGCAAGCAGGCAGGTTCCTAGTATTTTTTAAGGTGGAAGTCATTCACTAGAGCTGACAAATCTTCTTTGATTTTTTGAACTGGGGAATAATTGTTTGGTTTCTAAGTCCTGCTCGGCTTGAGCAAACATATGCCTGGCTTATTGTCAATAACCTTCTTAGTTAGGCAAACAGGTGACAATGTCAATAGCAATTTCAAAAATATGTATGCTGGCAAAATAAACTCTGCCTTTGGAAACATCATCACTGCTTCTAAGTTACTCAGGCAGCCTAGGACATTGTGTGCCACTGCACTGAAATTGCCCTTCAACAAAACTGGCACTGGCAGCTAGCAGTCAAATTTGAAATGTTTCAGGCAACAGAGCTGCTTTGGAATCTTTCCCACATACCAATAAATCTCTTGATCTTGGGAAAACATTTCCCGATATTCAGGAACTTTTCTATTGTTCCTTGCAACTTTCCCCAGAGGACACATAAGGCTGTCCTAGACATTTTGACGCCCACATAACCTTTATATACTAAGTGTTCAGGTCAGAAGTAAGCGACTTTCACTGGGGGCTGTGATTTGAACACTAAGTGTCGGCTTTTCTAAAATTTGGGAGGTGAAGAAAGGCCCTGAGAATTTCTCTTCATTGAGTGGAAGTCTCGTGAATGGAGTTTGATTCTGCTCTGCCTTCACAGCGATGTCAGTATAATATTATCCCTGCTGTACTCTCAGTGAGGAGCTAGCTGCTACTGAAAGTTTCAAATTTTATGTAAAAATAAATCTGTGATAATCACCTTTCTTCTGTTAACCAGCTTATTGTTGAAGTTAAGCATTCTTGAATACACGCACATTTGGCAATCTAATGTATGATCAGATTTTTGCACTCTAAACAAATCATTTTTCCTACAGTACGTGCCTTGAACATTAACTCTATGAGGTGCTTCATGAAAAGGAAAGTTTTCTAAGGCTGCGTGACTTAGGAAATCTGTATCTAATCCTCTTTTGTAGAGTTGTCATATATATTAGTGACCTGAAAAGGGCTACAAAGACTAAGTCTGTTTCACTTGACTTATTCCAGAACTTGCCAAATCTATTTGACTGTAATTCCCCTTTTCTTTTGTTAAATCTAGTGACATTCTGTAGAACTAGCAAGCATTCTAGGAAACTCAGCTTGGACAACACTGTTTTAAATACAACAAACACAATCAAATGTTGTTCAGAAGTCACAGTTCTCAAAACTTCAGCCTTTGGTTTTTTGACAGTCCCCGTATAGGATTATTTTGAGTAGGGGTCTTCAAACTCTTTCTGTAAAAGGGCACATAGTAAATATGTTAGACTTTACAAGACATGTAGTCTCTGTCTGTCTTTTGCAACTACTCAACTGTGCCATTGTCGTATGAAATTAGCCACAGATAAAATGTAAACAAATGAGTGCAACTGTGTTCCAACGAAACTTTATTACCAAAAATAGGCCACAGACTCAATTTGAGCCATAGGTTATAGTTTGCAAACCTGCTTTAGAGTGAGGCAACCACCTCTCATTCATGTTTCAGTTATCTAATACCTTAAGAGTACATGTAAGATTAAAAAGAAGGTTATTGTGACTTTGTTCGGCGGCCAAACCTGGTCAACCTTAACTTTTAAAAGACTGGAGTGTAGTTCCCTTAGGTCAGTACGTAAAATCCATCTCATGCTAATCATAACCAAGGTGATCCGGCATCCTCAGGGAAGGTCCAGAACTTGTCTGTCATTTAACACTCAGAGAACAAGATACAGGTAAGTGTCCCACTGCTTTGATAATTTGCTTTAAAGCAAATGGCCAATTTTAAATGCCAAACTAGGAATTTCCCAGTAAAATGGGAGTGGATTTACCAGCAGAATTCCAAACTTCCTTTTGGAGGTTAAGTAAAACAGGGAGGTTCTTAGAAAAGGAAATCTGCCATAAGTACTAGAAAATTCCAAACTCATAGTTATTTTAAGTCAAGCCCTATTGCAGAATCAACAGTCTCCATTATGCACAAGGGACCACCCACCAGAAGAACATCCAAAGATAATAATCTATGAGAAAGGAGACCACAAAAATGCGGATACTGAATTTCTGGCAAGACCTTGGAGCTTATGTTTAAAGAAGTGATTGTCCCTTAGATACCAAGGCCATTTCTCTAGCTTTATGCTGGCAAGGTTTCTGTTTATTGATGCTTTATCTTTGTGTGACTCTTTTTGTTAACCCTTTCCAATGCAAGCATTTTGGCTCCCCTGCAGTATCAACAACAAAAAATTTTTAAAGGCGGAAAAGCTTTATAGAAAGCTTCTAGATTAATAGAATGATAGGATTTTAGCACTGAAAGGAATCTAAAAATATCTAATCTAACTACATTGAAAGGATCAACTAGGAATTTTGTCCAAGATACCAGATGATCATCAGTGAGTAGCCAAAAGAGCCAGATTTCCTGGGTCTCGATGAAGGCTGTTCAGAGGACAGATTCTCAGAGGTAACATTCTAGACCTTGTGAAGGTTCATTGTCAGGTTCTTGACTGGGCTTCCTTTCTCAGAAGGAATCACATGTACAACATCCCAAGGTAGGAAATGTTATGGAATGCAAGCACATTTGTTTCTACGTTGCTATAAATTGTGTGGACACTTTGAAAATGGTTAAGGTCTAATTACTAAGATACATACATTCTCAGGAGCATTTTGGCTAATACTAAACTGAGAAAGTAAATCTGGCAGTGCCTGCAAAACTAGTGATCTATACATCTTCTGCATGAGTTGATATACATTGTGAAGAGATAGTGCTGTTGAGAACTTGGGAAGAGTAACTTTTGAGGGTAGTTCCCTGGAGGAGAAACAGGAAGTACAGAGGTTTGTGTTTGTCTCCTTCTTAAATCACCTAAACTAGTGCATGAGCTTTCTGCAGGTAGCAGCCAAGAGGATTTTCTCATAAAAGCCTTTATAAAACTTGGGCTAAATGTGCTAACTTGAGGTCCAGAATTAGGGAAAATGGCTTTCGTTCATTTTACCTTCAGCATTGTGAAAGTTCAAGAGAACTCAGTGCATTTGGAACCTTGAGGGTTTTACAAGCCTTGGTAGCCCAAGGGGATGGCAGACAAGCCTTGGTAGCCCAAGGGGATGGCAGGCAGGCAGAAAAGCTGTTTTTCATAGAGTTGTTGGCAGCTGTGAAGTGTCTACTCAACTAGGCTTGAAGAATGTAGGGGAGAAAAAAAATTGTCTTTGCTTTCAATCTTAAGGTCATAGCTGAAACTCCCATAAGAAAAGACAGATTGACAAGTGAGAAGCATATAGATTTACTTAATAGAAACTTTATGTGACATGGGAGCCTTCAGAGATGAAGACGCAAAGAAACAGAGAAACATAAGGTTTGATGAAGAGTGGACAGTCATGGAGAAATATGATTAGACAGAAGGGTATGGAAATAAACTAAGGGCATCATAGTAAGGCCTGTTTGTTTAGATTCTCCTCTGTCTTCAACAGAAGGATGAACCTTTCCTGTGGGTACAAGGAGGGCACCCTCCAGTGAGGGTCTTATGATCTGCTTTAGGGAGGAAGGGTAACAGAAAGGTGAAAGTGGCCTTCCTGCTTCTGCTATTTTCTCAAAAGCTGAGTTGCCATATTTTGGAATAATGTGTGCTGGACCCATCAGGAAGCCAGCACCTAGAGTCCCTGTGGCCTTATGAGAGATCTGTCCTTGGGCAGAGCACCAGGGCATTTGGGAAGGAGAGAGCTCTAAGGCCAGCCTGCATTATACGCTTGGGGATGCAGTACCAGCAGCACGGGAACATTCATATCAATGGGTTCCTATTTTTAGCCATAGACTGCAAAATTCTGGGAAAGTTTTGGTTATACTTGGCAATATTAAGATTTAAACTCCACAAATGAATTTTAAAATACTTTACTCAAATAAAATAGAAATTTTAACTTTCTGCAAGTCATGATTCATGTAGTGGTTGTTAAGCAACCACTGGAAAAAAAAAAGATAAAAGATAAAAAGCCACTAAATTTAAACGAAAACTAAATATCTTAGTGAAAACAGTCTACGGAAGGTGTATTTTGTCTGCTTTCATGTGTTTGTTTAGTAGAACAAATATCCTGCAGTTAATGTTCCTTGTCTTATTTACATGCTAAGACACGCTCCCCACCAACAAACACCAATAACTTTGTACTAAAAGCAATATGGTCTGTCTATGGTGTTTATAGCACAGGACATTAATTAAAATATAGAGAAACATTGCTTCACCCAACCAATGCAAGAACATTAAATTCCTCATCTCCAGCAATTCAGAACAATATCACTTTAAGTAGTATATGCAAATTAAAGATATTGTGAGTTTGTTTTTGTTTTGTTTTGTTTTTGAGACGGAGTCTTGCTCTGTTGCTAGGCTGGAGTGCAGTGGTGCTATCTTGGCTCACTGCAACCCCCGCCTCCCGGGTTCAAGTGATTCTCCTGCCTCAGCTTCCCAAGTAGCTGGCACTACAGGTATGCACCACCACACCCAGGTAATTTTTGTTGTTTTAGTAAGGGTTTCACCATGTTGGCCAGGATGGTCTTGATCTCTTGACCTTGTGATTTGTCTGCATTGGCCTCCCAAAGTGCTGGGATTACAGGCATGAGCCACCGCGCCTAGCTGAGTTTTTATTTTAATTGCAAGTGGTAGAGTCTTTCGGTAAGATTACATTTTGAAATGGATCTTCTGTTAAATATTCAAGAAATTTCTTTTCAAAGTGAATAATCATGCTTTGCCCAGGTGGTGAATCTCTACACCCACTAGACTTTTGAATACCCCATTGTTTTTGCCCACTCACTCAGTCACCCACCTATTTGGAGTGGGTCTTCCTCCAAATATTCATGACACCCCTGGGGCACTGAGAGGTTATTACGGCTATCCTTGGCCTCGCCTCCCAAATGAAGAACGTTCCCAGCTGAATCTCTGTTTCCGTATTTCCACCTACAGCTCATGCTTACTAGAGTGCACATCCTGCCCTCAATATTAAGTCAACTTCTGGAGCTGTGTGTGAGCTGGAGGTGGCTGACTGCCTATCTGTCACGTGACTAATCTAAGTGTTTCAACCCCGATGGCAGCCTTCCAGCAGCTGGGATTAACTTTCACATTTTGAAGATCAGCTTTTAAAGGTGGAAACCATGGGTGTGCCCTCAGCACTACCACATTTCTCATGTTCATAGAAACCTGGACTTGTCTGAGCCATAAACCCTGACAGTAACGAAAATGCCACATTACAAACTGGTCATAATTCTCTACCTTTGATTATGCAATTGCAGCCTATGGCTGGCCATCCTGTCCATCAAAGGACTACTACTCACCATCCTTTAAGTAGCCGCATGCATCTCTACCTCCTTTTTGGCTTTTGGTCCCATTATCACTTGAACTAAAACGTGCTCCTCAGTTTCTGTGTACCCACATTCCATGGTTCCCTCAAGTCCTAATTCCAGGTCTCCTTCCTCTGTTCTTTCCTAAACATGCCACCCACTAGGGTCCCACCTTCCTAGAACCTCCTTACCCTGACTGTCTCAATGCGGAGTTCTCTACATTCCCATTTTGCTTGATTACTTGTTTATTTTTCACTCTTGCACCTTTATGTGGCCTTTTTTGTGATTATGGTTTATGTTCACAGCTAAGTTGTAAAACAGTTGGTTTATGTGTTACTCTCAGGGTTTGCAAGGTACCTTTTCTCATTCTGTTAATCAGAACACTCAGTACAAGTTTGGGCACAGAGTAGGTGGTCAGTAAAGAAAATGTAGCAAATATACACCATGGAATACTAAGCAGCCATAAAAAAGAATGAGTTCATGTCCTTTGAAGGAACATAGATGAAGCTAGAAACCATAATTCTCAGCAAACTAACACAAGAACAGAAAACCGAACACCACATATTCTCACTTATAAGTGGGAATTGAACAATGAGAACACATGGACACTGGGAGGGGAACATCACACACTGGGGCCTATTCAGGGGATAGGGAGCTAGGGGAAGGATAGCATTAGGAGAAATTCCTAATGTAGATGATGGGCTGATGGGTGCAGCAAAGCACCATGGCACTTGTATACCTATGTAACAAACCTGCATGTTCTGCAGGTGTACCCCAGAACTTAAAGTATAATTTAAAAAAAAAGAAAGAATGTCTCTGTATTTCCCACTACTAGGCTAGAAAGAAAAAACAAAATCTAGATGTTCCTTTTGTAAAATTTGTTGATTCCTCAGAATTAATTACTACTTTAATACCACATGGTTCAAATGGATCAAATTCCTTTAATCCTAATCTAGTAATAAATTCCTCCAGCAAACACTGTGCCAAGTATGACATTACTAAATTGCAGAGTTTTGATGACAGGGCCTAATAGATTCAACATCCCAGTTTTCACTTATCTTAATCATAAGCAAGTTGCTTAACTGTTCTAAGCCACAGCTTTTCTCTCTCTCCGCCCCCCTTTTTACATTTGAGTATTTATTAGAAATTTAAATTATAACATTTTTAAAACAGCATTTTACAAACAGCAAAGAAACATTTTTTGAATCAATTTTCTACACTAGGCTTTATGGAGGTACAAACATGAGAATTTCAAAAATTAGTGAATTCAAAGAAATTCTTCTTGTGAGATAAGAATCTCTTAGCTTTACCTTCTTACAGCATATTCTTGTGTTTGCTTGTGTTTTCATTATAATCCATGCATAGTAATGCTGCCCCAAATGCCATTTTTTCACTTCCAGGAAAACCAACTTAATTCATTGATAGCTACTGTTGTTAGCCCCTCTATTCCAAAAATGCTGAGGCCTGATAGTATAATTTTGCACAGCTGTTTTGAAAACTTATTTGTCAGTATCTAGTAAAGCATAGCTATGGCTTAATAATTCCATTTTTAGTTATATGATAAGCAGAAATGCACACATATATTCACCAAAAAACATGTTTGTGGCAGCTTTATTTATAATACTTTAAACTGAAAATTACTTGAATGCCTATCAACAGTAGAATGGATAAATAAATTGTGGCATATTCACACAATAGAAACCTACACAGCACTGAGAATAAAGTAACTACATATCCACCAGCAGCATGGATGAAGTTCATAAATATAATGTTGGACAGAAGAAGGCAGACACAAAAGAGGGTATACTATAGGATTCCACTTACATAAAATAGAAATAAAGGCAACATTTCCCTTGCCCTAGGAAGTTCCTCTTAGTGAGCAAGGGTGTGGTGATAGAAAAGAGGACCAAGAAGGGCTTCTGGGTTGCTGGTAATTTTCTGTTTCTTGATTTGGGTGCTGGTTTCAACTGTGCAAATCCACTGAGCACTTTCCTGTATGTATATTATATTTGAATACAGTTTTTTTTTTTTTTAATCTTCCAGTCTGTCTGGATACTGTTTGTTCTGAAATCACTCAGCATTCTCTGGTGGGCCATGGCACTTCTGCAGCTCTCCCATCACACTGGCATCTCAGCCACTGACCTGACTCTTGCCATGCCTACCTTTCCTTAAAACTCCAAACAGGAGGAAGTGGCTAGTTGTCTCTCTCTGATTGTCCCAGTGGATTATTTTGAATTAACTTCTTGACTTCTATTAGGATCAATTCCAGGATTTTTTAGTTTATGCTTCATTCTTTACTCTGTTTCCTAATATTTTACAGTAATTTATCTTCTTCAGTTGCTCCTCTTTCTTTTATATCCTTGACTGTTGGGAGTTGCCTCTTGTCTTTTGCTTTACTTGCATTTTTCTTTTCTTTCGATTGTTACCTTTCTATTTGCAGTCATAACTCTGGTAACCAAGAGAGTTCTATATATCTGCTGTGCAAATGGCACCATGAGGTATCAGAAATGTCCAACCAGGAGCTGAAAACTCTTGGCTTAAGGAGTGTGTCATCTCCTCATCTAACAGGGTACATTAAGTGCTATCTCTGCATTTCTGTGCTTGGAATCATCTCAATCATATCTGGAGCTATTAAGTATGGTGTAACTCACATTAAAATGCTGCTTAGACTGTATTTGTAGCCAGCATATGCCAGTACAATGTACAGAACCTCCTTCCCCTGGGAAAGACATCCAGGCAGGCAGATACTTCTATCATCCTGTGTAGTCTTGTTCATCATTATTATCCCTTAAACACACCCTAATCTGTCTTTCTTATACAATTAATTTAAAACATGGCAATGTCTCCACAACTAATTTTGTTGTTATATTTCAAGAAGCAATTATATTTACACAAAATATAGTATGTAAAAATCTTTCCTCATAATGACAGTAAGGGATTATAACCTGAATAAAATAAGAATGTGTGAACCCACAAAGTTAACACATATACCTATACATAAGTACATGAAAGAAGGGAGATAAAGTTTTTCCCTTCAGGAGAACACCAAATAATAAATATGAAAGGAATAATGGAGGTAGGAAAAATCAGTGTTTCCAAATAAATAGAAAAATATTTCATGCTCATGGAGAAGAATCAATATCATTAAAATGGCCATACAGCCCAAAGCAATTTATAGATTTAATACTATTCCTATCAAACTATCAATGATGTTCTTCACAGAACTAGGAAAACTATTTTAAAATTCATATAAAACCAAAAACACCCTATATGGACAAGACAAAACTAAGCAAAAAGAACAAAGCTGGAGACTTCACACTACCTGACTTCAAACTATACTATAAGGCTACAGTAATCAGAACAGTATGGTACTGGTACAAAAACAGACACACAAACCACTGGAATGGAATAGAAAGCCCAGAAATCAGACTGCACACCTACAACTATCTAATCTTCAACAAAGCTGACAAATACAAGTAATGGGGAAAAGACTCCCTGTTCAATAAATGATCCTGGTTAGGAAAACTGCCTAGCCATATGCAGAAGACTGAAACTGGACCCCCCTTTCTTACATCATGTACAAAAATCAACACAAGATGTATTAAATTCTTAAATGTAAAACTCAGAACTATAAAAATCCTAGAAGACAACCTATGCAATACCATTCTGGACATAGAAACTGGCAAAGATTTCACGTTGGAGACACCAAAAGCAATTGCAACAAAAGCAACAATTGACAAATGGGATCTAGTTAAACTAAAGAGCTTCTGCACAACAAAAGAAACTATCAACAGAGTAAACAGACAACCTTTAGAATAGAAAAAAAGTTTGCAAACTATGCATCTGATGAAGGTCTGATATCTGGCATCTATAAGGAACTTAAACAAATTTATAAGAAAAAAATAAACAATCTCGTAAAAAATTGGCAAAGGACATGAACAGACACTTTTCAAAAGAAGACATACATGCGGCCAACAAGCACATGAAAAAAGCTCAACATTACTGTCATTAGATAAATGTAAATTAAAACCACAGTGAGATACCATCTCACACCAGTCAGAATGGCCATTAATAAAAAGTCAAAAGATAACAGATGCCAATGAGGTTATGGAGAAAATGGAATGCTTATACACTGTTGGTGGGAGCATTAATTAGTTCAACCATTGTGAAAAGCAGAGTGGTGATTTCCCAAAAATCTAAAAACAAAACTACCATTTGACATACAAATCCCATTACTGGGTATACACCCAGGGGAATATAGATTATTCTACCATAAAGACACATGCATGAGAATGTTCACTGTAGCACTATTTACAATCACAAAGACATGGAATCAACCTAAATGCCCTTCAGTGGTAGACTGGATAAAGAAAATGTGGTAAATATAAACCATGGGACACCATGAAGCCATAAAAAAGAATGATATCATGTCCTTACAGGAACATGGATGGACCTAGAGGACATTATCATCAGGAAACTAACATAGGAACAGAAAAACCAAATACTGCATATTCTTACTTATAAGTGGGAGCTAAATGATAAGAATCCATGGACACATAGCGGGGAACAACAGACACTGGGGCCTACCTGAGGGTGGAGAAAAAGGATCAGAAAAAATAACTAATGGGTACTAGCCTGAATACCTACGTGACAAAATAATCTGTACAACAAACACCCATGACAGTTGTTTACCTATATAAAAACCTGCACATGTACCATGAACTTAAAATAATAATTTCAAGAACAAAAAAGAGAAATTAATTTCATACACATTATAGTAACAACTGATTCAGACAAGACTCATCAATGGTGCCAAAACCAGTGGGTGAAAGTTTGATGGGGAACAGAAGGTTTGCATATACTCAAAGTATCTCCTTGTAGAATATCTATTCATGAGAGAAAAAAGTAATGTTATTGTAGAAAACACTGGCAGATTCCAGTTTACTAAATCCATCATCAATCATGGGACAAACTCAGCTCATTTACCATGCAATGTGATGTGTTGGGGATAAAACACCAGTTATATTCCTACCAAAAATGCACAAACTGAGTCTCATCATGAGAAGGAACAGATAAAAATTGAAAGAATATGTTCTCAAAAAATTAGTATTGGCCGGGCATGGTGGCTTATGCCCATAATCCCAGCAATCTGGGAGTCTGAGGTAGGAGGATCACTTGGGCCCAGGAGTTAGAGATGAACCTAGGCAACATAGAGAGGCCACATTTCTACAAAAAAGGAAAAAAAAATTAGCTGGGGGTGATGGTTCATTTCTGTTGTCTCAGCTACTTGGAAGGCTGAGGCGAGAGGATCGCTTGGGCCCAGGAGGTCAAGGCTACAGTGAACCATGATCAGTCACACCACTGCACTCCAGCCTGGGTGACAGAGAGAGACCCGGTCCCCCCAACAACTGAAAAAAAGTATCATCAGAGAGAAAGAAAGGCAGGAACTTTTCCAGATAAAAGGAAACAAAAGAGACTGAATAATCGAGTATGATGTGTTATCTTTTATTGGATCTGAAATTCAGGAAAAGAAAAACAGCCATAAAGGGCACTATTGAGATAATTTGCAAAATTTGAATATGGATGGATATTAAATAATGGCGTTTTTATCAATGTCAAATTTCCTGTATTTGATCTTTATGCTGTGATTACATTATAATATGTACTTGGTCTTAGGAAATACTCTTAAAAATTCTCACAATATACAGAACTTACTCTAAAATAGTTCAGGAAGATAGATAGATTGATAGATAGATGGATAGTTGATGATAGATAGATGAATAGGCAAACACTAACATAGTAAAAACTGGTGAATTCAAGTGAAGGCATATAGCAGTCAGGAACACTCTTTCAACACTTCTTAAGGTTGGTATTTCAAAATAAAAACTTAAAATTGGCACATAGCCTTCTGAAATTTTTTAATAAGATGGGTCAGGCATAAGTTTAAGAACAAGCAATACTCTTTCCAATGTATTAGAAATTATCTGATTCCCAAAGATTCCTGTTTCTGATACCTGAACTTCAGGCAGCGCACTGCTCTGTCACCTCGACGACGGTTTTAATCAGTGAATGTCCCACGATAAGATTCTAAACTGGATACTTTCTGATTGCCTTCTCTCATACTGACGCTCATGACATGATGTGTTTTAACAATTCAGTGAGGTGGTCTTTGGCCTTTGTTGGTCTTCAGCCCGACAGAATTATGATTAGGTTCTTCTGCCCTGGCCTCCATCTTTCCCCACCCACAAGCATCCCCGCTGTGAGCTCTTTGGCAGTTTCCCACCAACCTCTCCAGTGCCCAGGATCATCTTCCGGCCAGACCACCTTTCTTCCCCTTGCTCCTTGCCACTCCCCTTCTGTGTTGGAAATTCATGTCCCTCAAGGAAGCAGTTACAGGTTCCATTCCTGCAGGGTGCTACCTCACTTCTCTTCCTTTCCCACACCTAGTGCTTCCAACCTCTTTAGTCCCCTATTTTGTTCCACAGTCAGCCTTCCTTCTCAATTTCTCCTCTTGCCTGTTCTATATTAGGCAATTCCTCACTTCTATGAGTGACAGGTAGTAGCACATTAACTACCTTTTTGCCACTGAAATAGAAAAGGTAAAGCTTTATTAATACCATCCAACCAACAAAAATAGCAGCAACTTCAGATTGATAATATAATATATATGTAATACTTTTCAGATGGTCTTTGGCCTTTGCTGGTCTTTGGCCTTACTGAATTTTATATATGTATAATATATATTATACATTTATATATATGTATATATGTATTTCCTTCAACTGGTTTCCTAAGTATAATTATTCTTAACAGCTAGACAGCATTGAGTAAATACTTGTTTTCTTTCCTTCATATCAAGGCAGGTTGGGCTCAACAATGTATGTAATTTTGATGCGTTGTCTAATTTTTATTGTGGAAGCAGTCTTAGGAAAAGAGTGTAGTGGTTTATTTGGAGTGGGGGTAAGGGCTTGGCCATCTGACCTTATCTTTCGGAAATCCTCCTTGTGTGGCTCTTGTTGGAAGGCTGGTCTAGGCTTCCCTTTGAGATAACTATGAAGAGCTGGTAAAAGTTTTTCTTCTAGAACGTACATGCCTGAAGCATGTGGCCTAAATTTGACCAATCTGATGCTTCTGCCAGGAATTTGGCTTCAGGACCAAGTGCCTGCAAAGAAGCAGGATGGGTGGAAAGTTATTTTGGTGCAGTATTTCATATCCAGTGTGCAGGAGTGGTGGTTACCCCTACAGTCCTCCATCCATGCAATATCTTGGTTTGAGGTGTGTTCTCAGACCCCATCTTTCTTGCCTTCTTTCTGTTTCCAAACATGAGCCTCCAGACTCTCAGCTGATTCTGTGAGCTTCCTTCCCTTCAGCAAAGTAATTTCTGACCCATGTTGCTGCACTTGTTGTGTCCTGTTTGTTTGACAGGTCTAGTTGATATTAATATTTTAACAAGGAATCAGATGTTCCCAAGTATAATAAACTACCCAAATTTGCACAACAGGTGCATGTCTAAGAAGAATTTTATCTCCAGTTTGTTGGCTTCAAAACCAGTTTTTATTTTATACTACTAAGTCATTTTCAAAACATGTTTTTGTATTATTAGTACTGTGGGATTTGGGAGCCACTCATCAATAATGAAGTTACCAACAAACTGAGAGACAGGAGAGCTGTGTCAGTGTTCTCCAGGCAAACTCCAACTCCCACGTTCTTTGTTACCTCTCAGCAAACGGAACTGACTGCTTTCTGGACATATGTCATTGTAATTTCTTTGTTAACGGTTAAAAGAAAAAAAAAATGATTCTCTCTGCTTTCCCTCCAGGTGACCTTGGAGCATGTTGCGTATTATTCTGTAGCTGCAAATCTTTCTGCAAAGAAGATAAAGATGTTTCACAGCGGAGATTTTCTATTTAGCAGGGATACCTCGATATTTTGACCCTGATCTTTGTAAGAATAGGTATTTTTTTTTAATGCAGAAAAATAACTCATCAATATCAGTAAAAAAAAAAAAAGTGCTTTAGAATATGTTTGATTAAGGAGCTGTGCTTGTGTGTGCTCTTCTTTCTGTGTGAGAGCTTGTGTAGGTGTTTCTGGCCTAATCATGTTTGACATTCTGATAATCTACAGAATTGGAAATGCTGCTTCTGAAAGAAATACATTGTAAAATGATGAAGAATGCCCTATTCAGGTCTTAAGTGGCACCATCTGTGTGTCTCTTAAAATATGGGCACCTGAAAAGCTTTGTCCCCTGAGAAAAACGTGGCTTCACAGACCCCTAAGTACAATGATATGTGAGGTGTTTTTCCTTGTAACCTTGGTTGGGGATCTTTTGAGAGGCTGACTTGAGAAGAGGCAAGCTCCATTTAGTTGTGCAAACTCTGGGAATAAGGATACACTGCCTGATGAAGAAGGCAAAATCCCAGCTGTCAAAGCACAAGTTCCAAAGTACACAGAGCTCTTCCTCATTTGCATGTAAATAGGTTGAAATAAACATCAAAAGGCAGGAAGAGTGCCTACATGGTCACTGATGAGAATTTTATTTTTTGGTTGTATCTGGCTTGTCTTCTTGATTCCTTTCAGATGTGATGAGGGTCAAAGGAGACGAGATGAAAAGACTGCATGTTATTCTAGAAACTGCCCCAAATCTTCCATGGATGCTTCTACTACTGCACCATTCAAAATAATTTTCATGTGTAATTTAAGATTTTCAAAAATAAATATATATTTAAACCAATCATATATCACAGGCAAATCTCTCAAAAAATGTATTTAAGCTTTGTTATTTTAAAATAACACATGCATAGACATTAATAGAATTTAATTCTAGTAAATGCTCTTTTTTCTACTTCTGCTTTAAGAAACCAATTTCTTGTTGAAATAGTGTAGCAGCCCCTAAAACCTAAAGATAGACAGATAATATATGATACTTATTGCACCAATTTCAACTTGTTAATTTGAAAATGTGTAGTTATTCCCAGAACATTTAATACCACCAACTTTCCTGAATATAAGTTCAGAAAATAGAACCTAACCATGGTGAATGAAGAAAGCAAGTCACTCTCCACTTCTAACAATAAAATCATTGGTAGAATTTAATTAGCAAAATTATAAATCTTGGTTTTGATATAATATATAATACACTTTCTCCTTTTGTTTGATGTTGGATTATAGAAAACTTAGAATGATTCTTCCTTGATTAATCCCAAGAGCTTGACTTGAGAAGAGGCAAACTCCATTTAGTTGTGCAAACCCTGGGAATAAGGATACACTGACTGATAAAGAAGGCAAAATCCCAGCTGTCTCTGTTTGCACACTAGGAAGGAATCCCTCAGTGAGGTCTGCTCACATGGCACTGGTCTGCCCTCCCAATTAGAGCACCACACTTCCCCAAGCACATGGTGTCTGCATTGTTCATGTCCTCTGAAGCGGCGCACAGAATTTAGTGTGGTACTTAGCACACAGCAGGCACGCCACGTTGCCAGTGGCCAGCATTTACACACTTCCCACACTGATGGACAAAATCTTACTCGGTCTGGATATTTGTATTAGTCAACATTTTTTTATAAGCAAAGAATTAGCTTTGCTTAAATATCTACTGGAAGATTTTCTGGATTATCTTTGTAAGCTTTGCCATTTGGGGCAAAGCACTAAGACTTAAGTTTTCTTGTTTATAAAATAAGGGAGGCATACAAAATGATTTCTGAGCACTGTTGTATATTGAAGTGCTAGGATCCTCTTAAATCTAATGACCTACCAAATATCTGTCTCCACTGAGTGTCTCATTGGCATGTTTAATTCAGCAAAATCCAAACTAAACTCCCTTTCCCTCCAACCGCTCATTCTCATCCTTTTTTTTTTTTTTTTTTAAATGGAATCCAAAGCCTTTTCCCTCTTTGAATTCCCCTTCTCCTATGTTTTCATATCCAATCCGTTGCGTGGACTTTCCATTAACCCTGAGACTGCCTGGCTTAAGACATTATGACCACCTTCAATAACTATTAATCTTTCTGTCTATAATTTTTCTACCCAGTTAAGTAGATACATATTTGCAACCACTACCCTTTGTAACAATATCCCAAACTACCTTACTAAGCATTTGCCTCCTCTTTCCAATCTTTTCTATACTCCAAATAATACTCCATGCTGTTCCATAATACATTCTAAGTTTCCTTAGTCCATCCATTTATTTAATACTCAGTTGAAGTAATTATTTATTATTCAATTGAAGCTTTCTGTTATCTCTTCCCCTCAAATTTGGCCTGTCTCAGAACTTTATCACAATGGCCATAACATCTTTTTCATAAAAATTTCTGATCCTTTAAGATATGATCACACTATCCTTTGAATTGCCACAGTATTTAATGTACATTGTATATATCTTCATATAGTAATTTTTTCATTTATCTCTCTAGTGAACTTTTTAAATACCATGAGTCCTGTGGTGTCTTATTCATCTTTTTATGCTTCTAGAACTCTTAGTATCTTGTACATAAAAATTCACAAATAATTTGTTGAAGGAAATTGAATGTAAGTTTAAAAGGTTGTCTAAATGATCATTTCTTTGCAGGTTTTAGAAATCCACAAAAAAGACCTCAAGGAAAGGAATAAATTTCTGGATAGGAATGTATCATAGACCTTAAGGGCAGACAGATTTCTCTGCTTCCAGCAGTGTATGTGTTTCATTACTTTTTTCTCTCTCTGTCTAGATTGTTGGCATCTCTAAACCCGGGATAACATAACCTGATGGATGCCCTTCTTGTTTAAACCTCCAGCAGAGATAAACTAGACTATGAGCTCACACCAAATTCTCAGAAGGAAATTTGATTAACCCCTCAGTTTAGGTGTCTACCGCTGACTCAATAAACTTTGAACAAAGGAGATACTCTCATCCAGCCAGCTGCCCTCTCATTAAGAAAACTCAAATCAAAGTCTCTGAAAAGGGAACAGAAAAAAAGTGGCTTAGTATGTTATCAGAGAAAGGGACACAGATTGGCACACAACCTGAGAAGAACCACTCCAGAACACTGGCAGAATCTAAGTTTGACCCTCTATATATGCAGGGTTTTGGAATTATTCTAAACTTCATGTAGACCCATGAAAAGACTATAGTACCTGAATCCCCATATGACTTCTGGAGCCTTCTGTCTTATTCTGCATAGCACATTGTATCATTGTCCACAATTATTTGCTCTATCTAAGTCTTATGAGAGAGCTATGTCTCAAAAAGAGATACAGGTGTGGCGGTCTGTACATGGTACTGGCTGGAATTAAACAGATAAACAGCCAAATTAAGTTTTAGAGAAATTTGTAATATCGAAAGAGCCACTGGCCCAGATTAGAAGAGACTGTAATTGGGCCAGTCACGATGGCTCATGTCTGTAATCCCAGGCCAAGGCGAGTGGATCACTTGAAGCCAGGAGTTCGAGCCCAGCCAGACCAACATGGTGAAACCCTGTCTCTACCAAAAATACAAAATTTAACCATGTGTGGTAGCATGTGCCTGTAAACCCAGCTGTTTGGGAGGCTGATGCAGGATAATTGCTTGAACATGGAAAACAGAGGTTGTGGTGAGCTGAGCATCATGCCACTGCACTCCAGCCTGGGTGACAGAGTAAGACCCTATCTCAAAAAAAGAGAGACTATAATTATTTGAGATTTAAACAACTTTTCTCTCCCCATCTTCAATAGCAGGAAGCAGGCCGAGGAAGCTACACAGCTTTCAAAAAGGCACATTTCCAATGCTGTCTACATATGTGACCCAGAATGATCATGGGAAAGGAATCCCCTCCCAGTGTGGAGCTAAGAAACTATAGGGTAAATGGTCTAACAAGTGATGCCCAGAGAGCAAAACCACGACCTAATCAAGGAACACACCTTGTACCCAGGAAGAAGGCCCTTGCAAAGCTTTACCAAAATTACTGAAAATTTTCAGAATTGCTGTAGACAGTGACTGCTGTGAGTCTCACATTTTCCTCTTTTTTAATGGGACAATTTATTGTGGTTATTTTGTCCGTTATTTAACTGTTGTGCATGTGTAATGGGGAAGACAGGTAACTAGTATTCAACTTCTGTTTGAAACCAGTAAGTCTCTGGATCAAAAGGACTCCCATCTATCTCTGATGTAGATAACATTGTAACATTTTAATCATCTAACTGATGCTATGATTGAATTGCATAGGATTTTGGGATTTCTTCCTTGGAAAGAGAACAAATTTCATTTAAGGAAGAAACAGAAATACAAATTTGTGACCAAAGAGTA
This sequence comes from Aotus nancymaae, assembly GCF_030222135.1. NCBI lineage: Eukaryota > Metazoa > Chordata > Mammalia > Primates > Aotidae > Aotus > Aotus nancymaae. The sequence continues at coordinate 62,022,188 of NW_026988442.1, read as the reverse complement.
GACTGGGTAAGTCGTGTAGAGAACATGATCCTTCCTATTTGCTGCCACTTTATGTACAAAGATAATTTCTCCTCATCCTTGCCTGCTGGGCCTGGCCATGTGACTCATTATGGTCAATGAAATGAAGTGGGACTAACACAAGTCACTGCTACACAGAAGACTTAAATAGCATCTCATGGATCTGTCATTGATTTTATTTATTTTCCTGGCATAATACTGTATGTCCCAGACAGGAGTTCCTTCTTCAATTTGGGTGTCAGGAAGAAGACAGTGGCATGCATAACCATCGCCAAATCAGTGCTGAACAAGTAATATAAGGAAGAAATAAACAACAATAGTTACTGTAAACTACTGAGATTTAGAAATCACATCATAAAAGTTGATTGATGCAGCCTTGTGGATGAAGTAATTTATAAAATGCTTTACTAATGTGCTATCTCTTCTAGATTTGCCCCATTAAAGAGTTCTAAAGCTCTGTAAATCCTAGAAGAGGATATAATGAAGTCACACAGTGGTTTCAATTTATTTTATTCCTTCTACTTTCCTTAATTGTTCCTCTCTTCATTCTCCCCTCTCTCCTTTCTTTCCTCTTTATTTAAAGCATTGATACTATTTTACAAAAAAAAAAAAACTCGGTAAGAAGGGAAATATTAAATATCCAACAGTTGAGCTGTTCTGAAAGTAGAGGAGGGAAGTGAGGGTAAGTAAAGGCTACATACTTTCTCTTTCGCTTCCTTACAGACCCTCTTCACACTTGATATGCTTGAAATAAGGCTTTGTAGGTTCCTTCAGGTTAGAGCATAATAGAGATTTAAGGCCCAAGATAGGAATGTGCACAGAGCCAGGCAGGAAGCCATAGAGTGCACTGGATTTCAGAATAAGACAGACATGGGTTTGAATCTCTGCTCTGCTACCTATTAAATATGACCCTGGACTGCCTCTTCAGTATCTCCAAATCTCTATTTTCTCATCTGTAAAAAGGGAACATTGAAACATGCTTCATAAAACTATTGCGAGGAATCAATGAAGCAATAAATTTGCATGCAAGTTATTATTATTTTTTCTTTGTTTTGAGCCTTTCCAACTTACATGTCTTCACCAGAATCTTGGAAATGTTAGTAAAAAAATACATTTCAAGTGGTTTAGTTCTTATCTTTATTTTATAAGAGTGGACACTGGCTTGTCCTTGCTAGACCTAAAACCTGGGTCTCCTGTCCCCATATGCAGCCTACTCTTACTGGGTCTCTAAAGGTCTCTGGGTTTAGGGTTGCACGCCTTAGAGTTGCATGAAATCCTTGTTGTATTTACTGAAAGTTCCTCCTCATGTTGCAGTAAGCAACCGGTAGGTTTCACCGACATTTCAGGAATGAAATGCTTCTACTTAGCTCAGCAAAACCCAGCAAAGCATATCAGAAACTGAGAAAACTGTACTTTCAGGTTCAAATTGTAATTGATTCTGAAGAACTGTAAAATGCTAGTATGAAAGATCCAGTTCCTCATTTCCCTGAAGACTTCTCACACCCAAATGACAGACAGTTGGTGTTATGAATTGAGAGCACTGAGACCAACCATTTAAAGAATAGCTACCACATCTCTTCTCTGGGATAAGAGAAATGGATGTGATTTTAACATGAAACATTTTTCAGCTAGCAGCAAGAGGGCCCACGAAAAAAACCTACTGAGCAATGCAGCTCTGGTTTGTCAGTTTCATTAAAAGGGTGCATGACTTGCATGACTTGAAACCCAAGTGTGTCCCTGAACTAAAAGGCTTCTTAATCATGTAATGGCAAGATTTTTCTTCCAAGGCAGGAAGCAAACACATTTGGGCGTGACCAATCGGGCATTACTTTGGCATTTCTCAGCTTGCCATTTAGTTAATTTGCACAAATATCTTTGGGGCTGAGAAAGTAGCTCATAATAAAACCGCTTAAACTGAAAGTTCTTTAGAGGATGCAGCCTGTGCCTACTCGGTCTTGAGATTTTTCTCTCCACAGGACTTGGTACAATCCTCAGAAAGCCAGGGCAGCACTAAATTAAGTGTTCTCTTGAAGACCTTCATGCCCAAGTGTTTGTTTATGCAAAGAGAAGACATTTAAAGGTCTTTGCTCTTACTTTCATTTTAGCCTATTCTAATACTAAATTGGAAATGAAACTCTTGGATGAATATACATGCTTAATCAATTCTTTAGTTTCATTTTGAAAGCTAGTTGGGATCCCAATATCTTGGTGTTCATCCCTAGAACTAGTAATATTTCCCTGACATGCTTGGGCTGAAATGATGTGTTTATACCCCTGGCCCTTTAAGCAGACAGAAAACATTGGGCCTGCAGGTGAGATGGCACAGGGAGATGCAGGGTGGGGTGCCCATCCTAGTTTAGTCCATGGAAAGTGAGTTGGGAGAGCAGCGTGATGTCTGTCTGTTTTGAGGCGATGCTAGCATATCCGGTGAAAAATGGCTGCCTTCAGGTATTTGCCTTCTCACCTTTGGCATATAAGGGAGAGGTGACTTTGTTCTAGAGTTCCACACTGTGGCTAGGAGATGTGAATAGACCAGCCCCAAAGGAAGTAAATGTTGCCAACTTCAGCATTACAAACTGTTTTGTGTTTCTGTAGAAAGCCTAATAATAAGTTTGGAAGAGTTCCAATTGGCTTTTATTCAACTTTATGTTTAACTTACCTCAAGAAGCCTTTGTCTTCTCTTTGGAAAAAAACAAAAAAAAGAGAAAGTATTCATACCTCATTACTGAGTCTACCTGATAGACAGTGGGTGTTTAACAACTATTAGTTTCCTTAACACTCCTTAAATGATTGAAATAATTCTGGAAGGCTCAACTTACCATATTTTCAGAGTTATCTCAAAAAAATTATTTTTAGATTGCTCCTTTTATTGTCTTTGCCTTTTTCCATTTCAGCACTATTTTATTATATACTTTTATATGCTTTTAAAATATTCTTGCATTTAGTATAATTTGTTTTTATAATATACTACAGTTCCATGGGCTAGTGGCTGTAGTCTGAGTGCATTAATATTCACAGTCTAGAAAATATAAAAATTCTGGCTGCTTTACCTGGGGGTGGGTCCATTTGTGTTCTATCAAATGTTACAGAGATGCAGCTTCAGAGTTAGTGTATTAGACAATGTAGTAAAAGAAAATAGGAATTTTTAACCATGTGGAATTTATCATAGTCTAGAGTTTTCCTGGGCCTTTCTCGGTGTGGGAACCATAGAACACCAGCAGAGTCACTCATGTTTATTTTTTTAATGTCAATTCCATAAGCATGTTAAATTAAAATAGTCTCCGTGGATGAATCCTGGGAATCTGATTTTTAATTTTAATGACTCGTGATTCTTGTGAATATGAAAGTTTGAGAAGAAGTACCTATGTTATATTGTTAACATAACAAATGATGACCCATTTGTTAATTTCACAATCACTCCCTTTGGCTAACAAAATAGAATGATGTTGGAGGCTCCAGGCAAAGTGTGCTTGGGGTTAGACCAGAAAATGAACAAGAGTTCACATGAAAACCATGATGCGTTATCCTGAAATTTCAAATGTATATGAGGATTTGGGAGAAAAGGAATTCACAATAATATTTTTTATTTTTTTAAATGAATGTATTATGAATCAGAATATAAGATTCACATGACTTAAATAAATACAGATGTCTTCTAAGAAATATCAGTATCAAGTTGTGGTAAGTATCTATGGGCTTCTTGCCAGAAAGTCTGTTGTAGCCACTCACTCTCTTCCTGTTAGGGACACTTTGCAGATAAAGAGTAAGATCCACTTTTGGATCTTACTCTTTCGGGTAAGATCCAAAAGAGTAAGATCGGCTGACAGGATCAGGAGAAATAATAGCAACTGATTCTTTTGAAATATGTAGCAAAACCTTTATTAATAAAAATGCTACTAGTTTGTCTACATTCCTCATTTATTAGAAAAGCAAATATCAGGTACTTAAATCAGTGACAGTTTTTTTTTTTTTAATTTAACCTTCAAAAGAGTTCCCCTGGGAGACAATTCAGTATCATCTGTCTTCTACACCTGTATAGCATTTTCGAAAGATAACTGAGGCTTCTGCAGATGACTCTGAAATGTGCAAAGTCCTCATTTAAACCAGAGGCCTCCCCTTCTCTCAGACTTGGAATCCTTCACCGATTTGTTTTTAGTATTTTCCTACGTAACTTTAAATTATCCCCCTCTGTGTTAAAGAGATCATTTTTAAGTGCAAATCTGATGTCTTTCCACTTTCTTTCACAGTGTCTCACCTCTACAGTACAAGTCAGATCACCCAGTATTGCATATGTGCCATGATTCTATCTTTTCCTTCCGAGACTCACTTTTCATTGGTGTTCCAAATAGTCTATTTGTTTTAATGGTCCTAAACCAATGTTCCTTTCAATGGGGTGATAACTTTCTCAACTAAAATGGCTTTGCTGAAGCTCGTTTTGATGCCATCTTCCCACTTGCAGTTAGTGGTAATACTCTCGCTACTTTGTCCCTATAGTGCCACGAAAACAACTATTGCATAGAAATAAGCACTCTGTATTCTAAACATTTATGACTAAGTAACAGCTATTCCGCTGAATGTTTCTGGAAGCCATTAATACATAGAATTCACCTTTCTATCTTTCACAGTGAGCTCAGAGATTAGCACTCAACAGGTGCTCAGAAATACTGATTTGAGAAAAGTTCAAATATGTTAATTATTTAAAATCTACACATATAAGGAAATAGAATTTCAGGTAAAAATATTAGGTGGACATGGTCTGTTGTAGGCCGACTGACTTGAGTTTTAATTTTATAATTTCTCAACACTAACATTGTGGTTTTGAGCAACTGCCTTTATCCTTCTGTGGCTGTTTTTTTCTCTATAAAAATAAAAATAATACAGACACAGTAAAGATAAATAATATTTTTTAAATCTACCACAATATTTGAGACAATAGTCAATAAATTTAGTTTCTTTTTTCCATTTTCCAAAGGTTTCAATAAAGAAAGTGCTTTTGTCCTTTAATTGTTTAATACCAAGTCAACCAGAAAATCAAATTGAAAACCAAACCCCCAATTCTCTAAGCTTTGTGGTTGATTATTACTGCCATGTATGTTCTGATAAACAACAAAGGCCAAGCGTTCTTGTTTGTGCTGACAAAGAATTGGAACTGGTAAGTTTCAAAATAAAACATTTTCTACCATATGTGGGAGCATCCTTAACCACTGTCCAGCAAACTCATCATATCTTCTGTAATCTGGCCCAGATCCCAGAGCTCACAAGATACATATAATGGTTAAGCCTGACGGAAATCTGTAATATTTCTACTGTATCCGGGTAGAAGTGACTTTGCACAGCTGGCTTGGTAACTGTGATACACTGGGAAATTTCTTCATCCAACATATTTACAAGCCCACTTCCATCCATGGGGACGGGGGAGCCAATCCAAATGGACTGATATTAATCTTGGCTATGTGAGAACACCAAGTATCTCAGAAGTTAGAAATTCTCCATACACAGGCAATTAAATTATTTTGCTTATAGGTTAGCACAGGCTATGGTTTTGGTCTTTTTTATTTTTAAAGGTTAAAAATGCACTGTTTTGTTTTTCTAAAGACTGTATGAATTTCCAAGGGTGTTCTAACCATGTTAGTTTTGTTAATGGGTTTGGACGCTTTTGTGAGAATTTCAGACAAGACCCACTTGAAATGGGAGTTCTGGCCTCTCAATCTCGCTGGAAAGCTAAACACTAAGGTCACTATGCATCTAGTGAAGAGTAATTTGGTGAGGCTGGAGGTAATGGATTTTTATCTTAAAAGAAAGGACTGAAAATATATTTTTGCAAATGATTATGAACAATCAAGATTAACTATAAACTGTCAAAGAACTTGCTGAGCTAAGATTTAACTAAAGGAAGTGAAGGCAATGGGAACAGGACGATGATCAAGAACGATACATTGACTTGCCATTGGAACACTAACATTTTGACCCTAACGTTTAGACCTCATGACAATTCTGCTCACAATTCTCTTTGCATTAGTTAAAGAAGTGAATGTCTTAGAAACTTGAGCTATTGCAAGATCCTGGGGACTGGCAGAAACAGGACCTGCATGCCAGTGCAGGCAGGGCTAATTCTCACAGTGCAAAAGCTGAGACTTCATTTCAAATATCTTTTTCTGTGGAGTGTTATACAAGGGAACATTCTCCTTATTGTGCATGCTCAACTATAAGTGAGAAAAGTGCTGCCAATCTGATTGATTTCTTAATGTAAAACCAAAGTGACTTCTTGACCATATAGCTTTGTCAGACATAATATGCTTGTTTGAGTTTTTACTTGACTGATGGATGGTGATGCTTTGCTATAAGAAATTGAGGAGTATTTTCTGTTGTGAAAGTTTCATGTTTGTCTTTCCAATAATTCTTTTGAATATAAATATGATAATTGAACATTGAGAAGAAAAGGGAAAAGGGTCAAACCAGCCTGAAGTCTCTTTGCTGTTGTAACAGCCAATTCCCTAGGAAAAATTTCACTCCCAAATGAGTGGTTAGGACAGTGTACCTGGTAACATCTGTGTTGGTGGTTCCACTTTATCAGACAGTAGCATTTACCTATAATGTTAATTTACATTTGTGGTTGCTCTGCATTCCTAAAATCACTGTAATTAAACACTGAGCTAGGTCAAAGGAGGCTGCTGCTATGCAGACCCCTCCTTACCCCTCCTCCACTGGCAAGTATCCCTATATTTATTTATTTATTTATTTATTTATATTCCAAAATTATAGTAGGTGTACAAGATAAAAAACAGTAAGAGTATTAAGATTTAAATTTTTAAAAAATTAAAAATCTCCTTTTACCAACTACAGCCTTACAAAGGATAACTATTTCTGATATTGTTTTTTGTGGTTAGATTCACAACACTAAATTACATATTTGTAACTGAATTTATTAATTTACAAACTTCAGACTTTTTACTTCCAAATACGAAAGCTGAGGAATCTAGCTCTATTTCACTCTCCTCTTTCATTCGCTCATTCTTTTTACTTTTAGTTCTTCTGATGGTTAACATTACAATTGTTAAACATACGTAAATATGTGTTTCTTAACCCATCAATTTTAGACAGACTCTGTTGCCTTCACACTATCTTAGATGAGAAAATAAACACACAAGCATTTTCTCCTACTTCTCTTTTTCTACATCTCCCTCTCAACCTTGGTTGGTTGTACCTTTGCTTTTTCATGGCCAAAATTTATTTCATGTATTCTTCTCTGTAACTGTAATAAAGTTTTCTACTTTAAGTTGGTTGAAAACCAGTAAGAAGTATTTACAACATGTTTGTATTGCAGGAACCAAATAGTGTAATTATACTCACAGGAAAATAAATATGATTGGTGTTATTCAGCTTTTTACTTGAGGAACAATGTTCCAAGTTTAAAGTCAAATACAGTTTCCTGCTGCATACTCAATGATTGGTGTGAAGTCATGCCAAATTTTACTTAGCTTCATATTTAGGCCATGCCTTTCTTGAACAACAGTTTACTTTCTTTTATACAGAAAACAGGGAAGACTAATTTATTCAAGCAATTCCACACACCTGCCATTAGTGATTGTCCTGGTTAAAGCTCCTTCCTGCTTTCTGGCTTTGACATCAGCTGAACCTGCTGAGCCCTTCTAAGTTAACTGTCCTTCCCAGTGTGATTGACTTGTGTGCAACTTTGAAGTACAATCTTCTCTGTAGAGTTTATTCATTAATATCATTCTATCTACATTCTTTCTCCTAGGAGCTTACCAACATTTCTAATCTGTGAATGAATTCTGTATTAGTGTCAGTTGGGGTTCTCCAACTAAACAGAACAAAGATATCTTCTCAGTTCTGTTTAGCTGGAGAACCTCAACTGATACTGTGTGGTGGGAGGTTCTATGCAAGAGGCTGTAGGGCAAGGACCTGAAGGTAACTTCTAGCAGCTGAGTGTGGTCCCTAGCAAACAGCAAGCAAGAGAATAGAGTTATTGATCATATAACTGCAAGAAACTAGTGAGCTTAGAAGAGGACCCTGGAGTTGAAGTTGTGACAGTAGCCCCTACCAGTACCTTGAGGTCAGCCTAGTGATATCCTGAGTAGAGGACTCAGCTAAATGGTGTCCAGACTTTCAAGCAAGAAAGCCATATTCCAAACAACGAAACCCTTCCCATGCCATAAAGTGAAGTAAATTACATCACACTGAAGTTTAGAGATGGGGGTCTCACTTTGCCACCCAGGCTGGAAGCAATGCAGAGGTGTGTTGATCTCAGCTCACTGCAGCCTCAGTCTCCTGGGCTCACATGACCCTCCCAGCTCAGTCCCCGGGTCACTGGGACAGCAGGCCTGTGCCACCATACCTGGCTAATTTTTTTGTGTTTTCTGTGGAGATGGGGTTTCGCCGTGTTTCCCATGCTGGTCTTGAACTCCTGAGTTCAGGCTGTCTGCCTGCCTTGGCCTCCCAGCGTGCTGGGATTGCAGGTGTGAACCACAATGCCCAGACTGATTCTTCTAAATCTTATTCTAGCAATTGGGCCAGAATTTTTTCTCTGCCAAGACCAATAGATGGACCAAGAAGTACTCATTCTTATAACCTTTCCTTTGATAAATTGTTTACATATAATAAATTTAGAGTTAAGTAATAAAATATGTATATATTTATGTATTTATATATACACATTTATGTATGTATATATTTATGTATTTATATATGTATATATATACTATGGAATTGACTTATGTGATAATAGAGTATGAGACATTTTCAGACCTGCAGTCAACAAGTTGGAAACCCAGGAGAGCTGATGGTGTAAGTTTCAGTCCCAGTCCAAGTCCGAGGCTTAAGACATAAAAAGACCTGTGTCACAGCCCAAACATGATCAGGCAGAAGGAGCCAGTTCTCTTTTACTCAGCCTTTTGTTGTATTTAGACCTTTGACAGATTGAATGAGGTCCACTCACATGAGGGAGGGCAATTTGTTGTACCCTGTGTACTAATTCAAATGTTAATCTCAACCAAAAACACCCTAATAGACATACCCAGAATAATGTCTAGCCAAATATCGGGACACCCTGTGGCTCAGTCAACTTGACACATAAAATTAACCATCACAGATTTTGTTCTCATTTTCACTTCCATTATACCTTTTGTGACATTTACATGTGATTTTGCAAGTGAGGGAAAATAAACACAGTCCACCCCTTTGAAACAGAATTATTGCCAGCTTCCTGGTGCTAGAGTGATAACTAACATGACTATTTATTCTTGTAGGTAATGCCTACCGGTGTTCAGCCATTCCCTCCTCTCTTTTTGTGACCTATTCTGTATTAAGGAGGCTGGAATCCTGAAATTGCATTCCCAAAAACTCTCTTTCTAATTAGTTCCTATTAAATTTTTCCAGTAGGAAGCATTTCAGTATGATTGCAAGGACAAAGAAAAAGAATGTCTTTCTGCTTCTGGCCAACAGTGGGAGCAATAGTCAACAATTGCAGGTGACCACGGGTGACTATGACTTCCAGCAGAGTCAGCAGATCTGGGAATAGCAGGGGGAGGAGTGGCAGATGACCATAGGCTACAGTGGCATTGACAGCAAGCTTAATAGCAAATGCATATTTCTGTACTCTGGATAGTGCTTTTTCTTCCCCTTTAGTCCACTCAACGAAAATCTTTGCAACCAGTTCCATGTATTAAAAAATCACCTCTATGTGATATATTCAGAACATTTCTGTTTTCCTGACTAGACTATGACTGATAGACTAACATTATATTTCTTGCTTTTTCTTTGTGATGATGTGATATATCTTTAAACTATAGAATAAATACAAAGGAAAAATTAAAAGTAAGAGATGATTACCAACTTTTATTTCTACTAAAAATAACCCTGAGGTAAATTATTATTATACCCATTTTATGGATGATAGCACAGATTTGAATATATTTATTTGACCAAAATCTCACAGTACACACTGACTTCCAAATCAGATTTTACTTTTTTTATATGAGGAAATGACATTGATATGTTTTACTCCATTTTGCATCACTATGAAGAAATATCTGAGACTGGGTAATTTATAAAGCTGAGTCTTATTTTGGCTCATGGTTCTGCAGACTGTACAAGAAGTAGGGCGCCAGCATCTGATTCTGGCAAAGCATCAGGAAGCTTTTAGTTGTCATGGGAGGGAAAAGGAGCAAATGTATCACATGGTGAGGGAGGAAGCAAGAGAGAGGGGGTAGTTTCCACACTCTTTTTAACAACCGTATCTTTTGTGAGCTCATTATCATGGGGAGAACACCAAGCCATTCATGAGGGATCCCCCTTCCATGACCTAAACACCTTCCAATAGGCCTCACCTCCAACAATTGGCCATCAAATTTCAACCTGAGATTTGGAGGGGACAGACATCCAAACCACCTTACAATGTCTCATACAAATCCTAAGAAGAGGAGATGGCATGTGAATAGCTTGAAAATTCCTTCATACTTAAATTTTCATTGTTAAAAGAGAAGCCTTCTAATCCCTTGTATTCTTAGACTTTCGAAATGTGGTTGGCCTTTGATTAACATAGCCCAGAACATGAACTTCAGCAGAGCTCTCAAAGACAGACAATTCAGGTGGTAGATATGCTGGTTGTTCTAGTACATTTTAGTCATTAATGTTTTTTAATAGCATGGTTTCTATTTTTATTATCTGAATAGTAGATTGAAAAAAATCAAACCTATTCTTAGAAGATGTTGCTGTTTCCATTAAAGCATTAAGGGAAAGGAGAAGGGGAGAATCCTCTTGTACCTGACACAGTAGCACCACTGTATGCAACTGAAATTAGCAAAGTTCCACCTGCTTGTAGGTTTCAGGCAGTAAAGACAAGCCAGTGACCTTGCTTATGCCAAGTTAGAAAGATCTTTCCTAACTGAATATTCTTTCACCAACAACTGAGGAAGGAGATCAGCTTAGGGAAGGTTTACTCCTTGGAAGAGTTTTTAGAAAAGTAAATTCCAGAAAATTACCAAGCATATCTTCTAGTTTCCAGCATTTAATGTGACAGATTTTATCAATTGCCACCTTGCCTTTTAACTGTAATGCACAGCCAACAGTGTTTTTAAATAAAGAGATCTTACACATGTTTAAATGAATAACCCATTTTAGATATTGCTATACCTGTACATGTATTTGTTTCCCTCTGCAGACAGCCACATGACCCAGGTGGAAGAGAAATCATGATCTGCTCAGGAATGCAAGGATTTTCTTGTGCATGCCTCCTGGTCATTTCTCTGCTCTTTGACAACCTTCCTTCACAGGACTGGGAGAGCCCAAGTTGAGGTAAGGAAAGATTAAACACACAAGCGCTGCTGTACCCCGAGAAGTACACCAGGTCCCTGGAGTCATTGCTCCTGGTGCTGACTATGAAGAATCTGGATCTCCTGCTTCCAAACAAGTACTTCTAGAGATTGTACTCCACTGGCTACCACTTTATTTAAGTTTCAATATGGTGGGATACGTATCATTATTTTACTTATAAGGAAAGGGAAAATACTCTCTTCTGAGACAAATAATAAAGCCCTGATAATATGTTTGCATTATATGTATCCAAGCAATAGTCACTCACCACTTGAGAAGAGTTTCTTATTGACAAAAGCCTGCTTTCAAATAGTTACCAGTACCAAATTCATCCTAGTGCATACTCAGATGGTTTTAATTTGGACAAAAATAAATTAGCAAGAAATTAAGTCTCAAATTAAATGACTTAAAATTCAGTGGCTTTTTACTTATGAAGTTTTATTACCCTTTGCAGAATCATAGGATCACCAGTGTTAGAAATGGGAGAAATTCTAACAGTAAGTTTTATGATGTTGATAGTATTAGCAAAAACAACTTGAAAAAAAGGAGGAAAGGCAAAGATTCTATTTAGTAATGGCGCATTTGCCAGGGTTGTTTTTCTATCCTTTTAAATCGAAGTAGAGACACTGATGTTCAATATGCATCTTGATCAACGCACTTATCTGACTTTGATTTTCTTTGACATCAAGGTAGTAGTTTTTTAAATATCAGCCTTAATTTGCTAGGCAAAACTCTTGTTTAAACATAATGTGCTTAGTTAATTAATAGCCCATACTTTACAAGACTTTTTCCCAGGTATGATTAGCCAGACCTATGTAAAAATTTGTTTCATAAATAGTGGAACACCTGCAAGATCCCATATTACAAGCGGAATGGTAGAGCTGGACAGTTCGTGTGCATTCACTCTGCAACTGTAATAACCAAGGCCCAGCAGGATTAGTTGGCAATTCAATACTGCCCAACCTGTAGTAGCAGAGCTCCTTAAAGCCATATTTTGAAATTAGTATGTTATTCTATGTTAGTGTTTATGTGGTTCTTGACTTGCCCAGAGGAAACTCTGTTGGAGAGGCATAGGAACTCTAGAGGGACAAATGTCAAATGCAGAATGTGTACTGAACACCAATCGGTGTTCAGCAGAACACCAATTGTTCTGCTCCTGGCCACTGCAAGTTGCCCAACTGAAAGCACATGTTTAGTGTATGAAGATGTAAGATTGTAAACAATGTGTCATAATGTCCTTCATATGAACTAGAAAGAAGCTCTGAGTATGGCAAACATTTTTCTAACTTAAAATGAAGACACACACATTGTGAAAGATGTGAATATATTTAGGGCTATAATATGACCATACATGAGATTCAGAACTTTCCTCTACAATTGAGGACAGAGAAATTGCTTTACTATGGAAATAGTCTGTCCAGGTGCGGTGGTTCATGCACTTTGGGAGGCTAAGGTGAGTGAATCACCTGAGGTCAGGAGTTCGAGACCAGCCTGGCCAACATGGTGAAACCCCGTCTCTACTAAAAATGCAAAAATTAGCTGGGCATGGTGGCAGGTGCCTGTAATCTCAGCTACTCGGGAGGCTGAGGCAGAAGAACTGCTGGAACCCCGGAAGGCAGAGGTTGCAGTGAGCCGAGATCGCACCATTGCACTCCAGACCCGGCGACAAAAGTGAGACTCTGTCTCAAAAAAAAAAAAAAAAGAAAGAAAAGAAAGAAAGAAAGTAAAAAATAGTTTTTTGTTACAATTGAATCTTGCCTAAAGAATTCAGAAAAAAAAAATGCTGCTAAGAATGAAAATCAGAGGATGTGAATCCTCTTAACTGTTACATTCCCAGGAACCAGCGGTTCTTTACACTGAGGAAACTCGCTTGTTACCATTGATCTTGGGTGTAGAATTTAGGAAGAGGTGATTAAGAGGGAACTCCACACTAGAATAAAAAAATTGAGGTATTTACTTTGAGAGCAAAATTGAAAGGGCACCAAAATTTCAGAAATTAAGCTATAGAATATTTTGATCCAATATTTTCAAAAATAAAAGTTAACGAAAAAATTAATGTTGAAAAAAAATCAGTGTTTTGGATGAAGATGAGATCTGACTCTGCACCTGCATGAATTCATCTTATTCGTGTCACTAAAATTCTGGCCTTGCCATACCTTGTTTTTACTGTTTTTATGTATAATTTTGATATTTTGTTAATCACGAATTCTTTCCCATTTTTTTTTTTGTCGTCTCACTCTGTCTCCAAGGCTATATAGTACCGTGGTGCAATCTTGGTTCACTGCAACTTCCACCTCCCCGGGTACAAGCGATTCTCCTGCCTTAGCCTTCTGAGTAGCTGGGATTACAGGCACACACCACCATGCCTGGCTAATTTTTGTATTTTAGTAGAAACGAGGTTTCCCCATGTTGGCCAGGCTGGTCTCGAACTCAGGACCTCAGGTGATCCGCCTGCCTTGACCTCCCAAAGTACTGGAATTACAGGCGTGGGCCACTGTGCCCGGCCACATTATTTTTTTAATATTGCATTGAAATATTATTTATCTTGATTACTGAGTTTTTTTGGTGTCTCTTTCAACTTTGCACTGTGGTGAATGTCTTACACTACTTACCTTAGTCCTGGTCTTAACTAGCATGCTGCCTGACACGTAAGTAAAGGAAGTTGTTAAAAGAATTATTGTGTGGTGAATAAATTAATGAATCACTGTAAGAGTATCTTGTTTCTTTTTCTAATGGCCTCTCTACAAATTTCTCATTGGAAGGGATAGAAATACATGATATGTTCCAGACTTCTTATGTTGACAGGTCCATCTTTCTCCATGTTTTAAAATAATATATGTTAAAAACTTTAATTTTTTATTGCTTAAATTATCCCATTATAATTAATTAATTATCCTCAGGATATTAAAGGCACATATGGGAATTTCCATTCAAACCACAAGGACTCCTTAGCGTTTTTCGACTTTATCTCAAGATAACAGTCCCTTTAACTACAGCATGTGAGAGCTGTCAGCTGGATGGTGGGTAGAAAGCCTACTTCATCAAGCACTCTCAGGAGTCTGCAAAAGTGATGCAAGATTAAAAACAGGAGTGGAGCATGTCATATACAACATCAGAAATTCAGAAAGGAAATAAGGCATAAGGAAACTGGACAGATATTCCACTCCACTTATATGTGCGTGTGTGTGTGTCTGCTTTTGTGTGTTTGAAGGACAAATCTTTTTTTCTCTTCAACTGTATATTCACTACAGTCACCATCTACCAAAGAAAAAGCATAAACTTTTCGATCTAAGCTTTGCAGCTAAAATATTTTTCCACTCAAGTCTTTGAATTACTCAACTAAAATACCCAGTTCTCAGATCTGCTTCTATATGGGCTGAGGGAAGTAGTAAGATACAAGGTGGAAACAGAAGCAAAATCCAAAACAAAACATCCTCCTTGCTTCCCTCAGGACATGGGAGTCCAGTCCACTGTGAATTAAGTACATGTAAGGTGAGGGTGGAACAGAGTGAGAACTGAAATCCAGAAATCAGCTTTTTCCTTTGTGCTGAGTTAAGCTCAAGAGAGGAGGACGAGGAGGAGTTCCTTCTGAACTCAAAGGTGTATTCCTCCTCAATGCCACTTTTCAAGCTTTGTAAAATCATCCAGGATTTGATTTCTGTAAAGCAAGGCCAAAGCCTCTTGACAGTCATGGGGAATGGGGTTTCTTTTATCATGGATGATAGCAAGACCTACTCTCTCTCTGGACAGCTTCTGTGAAAATATGGCATTCGGAACATCTTCCCTCTTTTCTATCTCTTCCTCTTTACCTTTCCTTTGCAAGTTAATTTCTTTCTCCTTCTAGGTAAGTGACAAAATTGGAAGGCTTTGGCTGGACACTAATTGAAGGAAGCAATCGAAAAGCTAGAAAATTAGACAGAGAAATAAAGAGCCTTTTGGGAACCCCCATGTAAAATCCTCTGCAGGAAATCGCATTTTTAAAAAGCCCAGGAATGAGTTTAGGTGTAGTCTTTTTTCTGTCACTTCATCTTGCTTATTTGGGCTTAGGCAAGAAAGAGGATATACAATGCCATTTCTGCTTCTGTCTGTTACATAAGTACAAAGAATGAGTTTAGTCCTAAATTGGAAAGTGCTTAGGATTGAAAGAAGGTAGGAAGACCAATCAATCCATTTTTCTATAAAACTAATCATCTCCATATCAGAAATGAAAACCAGCTGATTTTCTGAGAACTCTAACATACAAGCTAATTTTTCCAAAATTATTTTGTGGAGCAAGTATGACCAGAGATTAATATGATAAGATGCGATTTTCAGTTTTCCTCCAGTTATGATTGTGTTGTACAGATCAGAGAAAATACAGTTCAAATTGTCATACATTAGCTGCTGCAGAGAAATTCCTCCTTCTCCCTCAAGGACATAGGGGATAAAGTTGTCATAGACTAGCGGCTGCAGAGCAATTCTTCCTTCTCCCAGTGTGTCTATCTAAGGCAGTAAGATCGCTTATTATACCCAGAAGCATATCTAGGGGTCTAATTTAAGTGCATCAGCTTCCTAGCATGTTGATGTGAAATTTTACATTACTAGAGCTGAAACCATGGGCACTTTATGAAATTGCATTTAATTCTTACTTGCATTTTGAAAATGATCTCTCTAGTTCTTTCTCTCCTCCCCTTATTAATAGACACATACTTTTAGATCCTTTGCTATTCCTTTCCTTTCAATCCTTTAAGTACGTGATTTTGCTTTTTTGTCATATTGCCCTTATTCTCCTGAAGCTCCTTTTATGTTAGTAAGATGTTACGACTGTTTGGTGGATGACATGTTAAAGACAAAGTCCTTGGCTTACTCGTGCCTTATTACTCCTGGAATGTGGCAAGCTTTAGTTTTATCAATAGAGTTTACACAGCTGTGCATAAGGACACTGTATGAGGCCTCGGAGTGCAATCACCCAGCAAAATAAATCCATTAACAAATATTTATTAGACATCAACTTTGTTGGTAGAATAAGGTTTCTAGAGTTGGTGTTGGAACACATAGATAATCCACAGAGAAAAAATTTTAGCTCAAAAATTCTCAATAATCATCAAATGTTCTAGATTATTATCTAGGAGGTATTCAAAGGAGTTGGCCAGATTATGGAAAGGTCTGTGTAACATTTTTTGTGAAGGTTTTGTGGAGTGACAGACACAAGTTTAAAATAACCTGCAATCTAGTATTAGAAGTCACCCCACATCCTCAGACTAGAACAAAACCAAATAAACAAAAATGTAAACTACAAAAACAGCGAAAGAGTTTCTTTGAAAATACAGGATTGATGTCTTTAAGTGAGTTTAACTTCTTGAACCATACACCATACAGATAATACAGATATTCTTTGATTAAAATGTAGACCAGATTAAACCACCACCACCACCAAAAAAAAAAAAACAAACAAAAAAAACAGGTGTCTCAGTGACTCAACCTTAGAGCATAGCACAGAGCCAAGCTACACAATCCATGGAAGTCAGGGCAAGGGTTCTCGGGAAGTGTTTGTGCTGCCTGTGGTCTGGAAGACACATTTTGGCACTTTCCATGCAACTTGAGTGCAGTGTTAATTCTTACCGGTCATAACAACAGCCACCTTCTGAGGCATTACCCTGCCAGGCACTGTTCTAGGCAGCTATTTTAATAGATTTATAATTTTTTCAGTGTCAACCAGCTAATAAGTGGTAGTTAGGACTTCAGTCTCATTCTTACTTGAAATCCATGCTCATACCCACAGCCCATACTTTCATCAACTTGTAGAAGCTTATCCTTGTTGACATCATGTGTGGTTTTATGGGCAGGCTCTTTAGATTTATATATGGGTAAAATATTTTAGAAGCGTTTAGAAATATGTTGCATGTCCACAAAAATTTGCTGTTATTTCTCTCCCCTTTTGATGCTCACTCGTATTTATTTTAGTATAGTTATTACTTTGCATGCTGTTATTGCTTACCTTAAGTTTATTTTCCTGATAAATAAATATTTATTGAGCAAGAGGATGAATGAATATTTCCCAAAACACTGCAACTTTAACAGCTAGATCCTTATCCATCATTATTATTATTGTATTTAAAAAATATATATTTAGTGTTTGGTCACAAGACAGAATCAATAACAGTTCATTGCAATTTTTAATCTAACATCTGATAATGCAAAAGCTTCTCAAAGGGGACAGAAAATTATGTCTTAATTCATGACTCTGTTCTAACCATACCTTAGTATTTGACAAATAGTATGCCCAACAATTATTTGCTGAATAATTTAATCATTATCATTACCTAAACATTATGAACATGTATGCCTTAAAAAGTATGCATAAGACACTAAATTAGGTAATGAATGGAATTCAGAAAAGCATAGTAATAGCAGTGGCAATATTTACCATGCCAGGCATTGTGCTGAGTGCTTTCTTTTGATGCATTACATCCTCCTAATGACCTCATAGATACTATCAATACCTTATTTTGGCAATAGAAAATCTGACTCCTACAGAAGTTAAATCAGCTATTTTTCCAAGGTTCCAGTGCTTTACAAATTTACTGATTCTAAGTGCTTTACAAATATAACAGGTAAAGTGGCAGAGACCAAATTCAAACCTAAAGCAGACATTCACTCCAAAGCTATTTCAAGTAGTCTTTAGTATGACAGAAACCCTCTTACCTGGCATTAAAATTTTTATTTATTCAAATAACCATTTAAAATAATTTGTAATAATTATGTTTTCCTTTAGCTTAAAAATACAAATGTCTATTATTCTGTGAAACTTTTGCTATAAAGCCAAACCTTGCTATTGAGTATGAATCATTCCCTTAGAATTCTATGTTGTCTTTCTTATACAAGCCACCTCTACTGTACATTGTCCCCAATTTCCAGTTCCAGTGTCTGTTTAGTGGGGCCAGAATTTACAGACATCTGAAAAATAATTTCTGGTTTTCCTCAATCTGTTCATTGCTTCAGTAACACTTAATCCAAGGCAATAAAAAAAACCTTATCAAGTTTCTCCAAAGCCTTTGACCTAGTTCTCATACAAACAACTGTCTTTTGAATGCATATTTAATAGGCTTACTTATAAGATTTAGTTACATAATAACAAAACCAAAGTAACTGTCATAAATAGAACAAGGAATAAACATAAGGTAGTCTCGATAAGCAAACAATTCTACTGGTGAGAGCAGTGGTAAACAAAAGAGTGACCTAATAACCATGAGTTTTCAGGATCTTAAAGCACTGACTAATGGTTTTCAGAGGCAATAGGACATTAATTAATTGAATGGACTTTACTTAAGCCAACTTCTACTATATTACTCACATGTATATTTCTTTATCAAGCATTGATCCAGGACTTACTATGTGCCAATCACTGTTCTAAGTGCTTTACAAATATTACTTAATCCTCAAAATTACTCTCTGGGGTACATACTATTATTATTTCATTTTACAGAAGAAGAAACTGATGGTCTGAGAGGTTACTTACCTTGCCATAAATATACATATTATAAGTGGTGAAGCAAGGGTTTGATCTTAACTCCATACTCTTAACCTTGAGCCTACCAAACAAAAGTCATCGTACCTCGTTTTCAATAGCCTACAATCTAGATAGAAAAGGCCACATGTACTCCTCATACAAAATTGCAAATGATAATTATCTAACAAGGGTTCCAGGAGTACACAAACATCCCTGATCATGTCCACTAAAGCATGAAAATGAATATTCAGTCCCCATATGGTAAGCTTCTCATTTATAGAAGCCAGTTTCCATTTTTCTTCTCCCTTTTCCTTCCCCAAATGATTATAATAAACAGGAGCTTTTGATTTTCCTTTTATTAAGCCATTTTTGCTTATCTCTTTATAACTGTTTCCTGTATATGTTACTATTCTTTATAGCTTCCAGGCCTTGGAGTGCTAATGCAGACCATGTGTAGGAGATCCTCAGGCCAAGGAGTACCCTGGAAATTCTCTGCAATGTGTCCTGGAAAAGTACCTCCATCCCTTTATTTCCACCTTGTAGATTATGCACGATAATCCCCATGACTTCCCAAGATTCTGGGCTCAAGGTCATAGAGTAATTTTCCTCTTCCAATCAAACCACACATTTTAATCTGATGCAAACATCTTTACTTTTGATGTCACAAAAATTACTTCAATCGTCTGCTTTATTTGTTGGCTTATAAGAAAGAGGGAGTGAATCTGAATTCTTAACGATTTTATATTGTCAATGACCTCCTCCACTTGAAAGGAGTTTTGACTATCAGAACATATGTTTAATTTATATCAAGAAAAATATGTTGCAGTTTTAAAAAACATGTAATGTTTCTTTTAAGAAGGCCATATACACATGGTTCAAATATCAGAAGTACAACATTTCTATAGAAAGTCTTCCTCTTAACTCTGTGCTCCAGTTGTCTATCCCATCTCTGGAAGGCACACACTATTCCCTAGTACAAAACACATTTTTAAAATAAATATTTAGGCTGGGCGTGGTGGCTCAATGTAATCCCAGCACTTTGGGAGGCCGAGGCGAGCAAATCACGAGGTCAAGAGACCAAGACCATCCTGGCCATCATGGTGAAACGCTGTCTTTACCAAAAATACAAAAATTAGCTGGGCATAGTGGTGCTTGCCTACAGTCTCAGCTACTTGGGAGGCTGAGGCAGGAGAATTGCTTGAACCCAGGAGTCGGAAGTTGCAATGAGCCAAGACTGTGCCACTGCACTCCAGCCTGGTGACAGAGTGAGATTCCATCTCTAAATAAATATTTAAATGGCTTGAAATGTGTTCGTTAATCAATAAGATGAATAGCTTTGATTAAGAAGATAAATATTTGGTGACATATTTGAACTAAACTATTCCTTCAAAATATCAGCTTTTCTGAAATCCTCTTAATGTCCTATTAATTCTGAGAGTAGCTAAAAAAGTATGAATTCCAGCATACAAATATAGACATGAAATTAGCATTTGGACTATGAAAGATGATTTTCTTCCCAGAACACATAATAAGATGTATTTTTTTGTTATTATAATAAATTGAAGTTAGATGTTGATAGTATTATAAGGGAAGAGAACTAATGTTACTTCTAAGAAATCAATTTTCATTCTTGTATTTTGACTCAATCATAAATGTAATTAGGAGTCTTTTGAAAGTTCACAAAAACTATTAGAACTCAGCACAGAGATGCTTTGGAATAAGAAAGTGACAAAAGTTGTTCCAAAATGGGACAGTAATGACTACACCCAAAGATAGGACCTCCCCTTCCCAAGCTCCACCACCCCAGAGATGTGTAATGTGCCAGCCTATCATTTACTACACTTATTAAACTTAAGAGCTTCTGCACGGCAAAAGAAACTGTCAATAGAGTGAACCAACAACCAACAGAATGGGAAAAAATTTTTGCAATCTACCCATCTGACAAAGGGCTAATATCCAGAATATGTGGAGAACTTAAATAAATTTACAAGAAAAAAACAAAAAACCCATCAAAAAGTTGGCAAAGGATATGAACAGATACTTTTCAAAAGAAGACATTTATGCAGCAAACAAATATCCTCATCACTGGTCGTTAGAGAAATGCAAATCAAAACCACATTGAGATACCATCTCACACCAGTTAGAATGGCGATCATTAAAAAATCTGGAGACAACAGATGCTAGAGAGGATATGGAGAAAAAGGAATACTTTTATGCTGTTGGTGAGAGTGTAAATTAATTCAGTCATTGTGGAAGACAGTGTGGCGATTCCTCAAGGATCTAGAACTAGAAAAATCATTTGCCCTAGCAATCCTGTTACTGGGTATATAATGATTCTAAGATATTCAGTTATAAAGACACATGCACACGTATGTTTATTGCAGCACTGTTTACAATAGCAAAGACTTGGAGCCAACCCAAATGCCCATCAATGATAGACTGGATAAAGAAAATGTGGCACATATACACCATGGAATACTATACAGCCATAAAAAAGGATGAGTTTGTGTCCTTTCTAGGGACATGGATGAAACTGGAAACCATCATTCTCAGCAAACTGACACAAGGACAGAAAACCAACCACATGTTCTCACTCAAAAGTGGGGGTCGAACAATGAGAACACATGGACACAGGGAGGGGAATATCACACACAGGGGCCTGGGGGGCAGGGGGCTAGGGGAGGAATAGCAGGGGGTGGGAGGATTGGGGAGGGATAGCATTAGGAGAAATAACTAATGTAGATGACGAGTCAATGGATGCAGCAAACCACCACCATGGCACGAGTATACCTATGTAACAAACCTGCACGATCTGCTCATGTACCCCAGAACTTAAAAACAACAATCACATGAACACGGCTGGGTACGGTGGCTCACACCTGTAATCCCAACACTTTGGGAGGCTAAAGCAGGCCGATCACGAGGTCAAGAGATTGGGACCATCCTGGCCAACATGGTGAAATCCTGTCTCTACTAAAAATACAAAAATTAGCTGAACGTGGTGGCACGCACCTGTGGTCCCAGCTGCCCAGGAGGCTGAGGCAGGAGTGTCACTTGAACTTGGGAGGTGGAGGTTCGAAAAAGCCGAGATCATGCCATTGCACTCCAGCCTGGTGCTAGATCAAGTCTCTGTCAAAAAAAAAAAAAATTACACAAAGAAGCAAAAACTCACAACCACTGCAACCTCTGTGACTTACACAGATTAGCATGTGAGTAGGGTTGAGAAAAGCCTTAAACATGTCCCCAGTAAGAATCAAGATTAAAAGTTGCTTTTGAATAATGATATAGATCCTTATATATACATTTCATTGGTGCTTTAAAATAAAAACTAATTCATTGATTTTTTTTCAGAAGATCAGAATTCAAAACTTCATCCATACTCAGTTCTAAGTCACAGAAATGAAAAACTGGGAGCCAAGTTCTAAAACATTTTTTTTTTTGAAGAGTGTCACTCTGTCACCCAGGCTGGAGTGCAAGTGGAGTGACCTTGGCTCACTACAACCTCCACCTCCCATGTTCAAGGGCTCTCCTGCCTCAGCCTCCCAAGTAGCTGGGACTACTGACATGCCCAGCTAACTTTTGTATTTTTTTTTTTTTTTGAGACGGAGTTTCGCTCTTGTTACCCAAGCTGGAGTGCAATGGCACGATCTTGGCTCACCGCAACCTCCGCCTCCTGGGTTCAGGCAATTCTCCTGCCTCAGCCTCCTGAGTAGCTGGGATTACAGGCACACACTACCATGCCCAGCTAATTTTTTGTATTTTTAGTAGAGATGGGGTTTCACCATGTTGACCAGGATGGTCTCGATCTCTTGACCTCGTGATTCACCTGCCTTGGCCTCCCAAAGTGTTGGGATTACAGGCGTGAGCCACTGTGCCCAGCCCTAAAACACTTTTAGGGCTTCATTTGTTTTTAATTTTTGGTTCATGTTCTTACAAGGTCAAGATAAAGATAGTTTGGTGGGAGGAGGGCATAAACACCAAATGGCTTCTCTAAGAAGTTCTGTGTGAATATTTTATCACTAATTTCCAAGGAAAAAATATACATGGAAGTGTTCTTAGCTAATATCACAATGGTTTGCCTATAGCATGAGTTTTGTTGAAGCGTCTATGCATTCTCATTAGACAACAGATATAAAGTGAGAACTTGGTTCTGATTTCAAGCAAGTGAGGCTCAGGTGATCTCATCAAGATTTCCATGCACACATTAAGTCAAATAAGTTTGCTTTCAATAAGCAAATATGCTAATGTCATAGAATGTTTAGATTACTCCCTTTGCAGGCATCCTGGGAAAACTGAGTTGTGCTCAGTTCTGGCATGAACTTCCCTGCTTTTCACTGTGTATTTTCTTTCACATTTGCTGTTCATAAAAGCACAATCCTTGGGTAGTGCATGCTATGAGATGCTTACAAATCTCCATTGTATAAAAGAATGTGACACGGAGCAATAACTTATATTTTAATTCTCAGAGAGGGCACTGGATTTCTTCTGAAAAACCCTCAAGTGATATATGTGTATTTGGTTTGTGAGTCAGGGCTGCCTGTACACAAAGGCAAATCTAACTTATAACTTATTCATGATTAATTGTCCTTCTGGGAGACAGGAAGAACATAACTGAATTCCAAAAAGAGTCTCTCAAACTCATTTATTGATTATCTTATTCCTGCCCACCTCATCCTCATCTTTTTGAAAATAGAATTGCCTTAAGCAAAATTGGAAGGCACGAATTTCATTTCCTTTCATTTCTCCTGCTCTTGTTAGCTCCTAGTTACTAAACAAGCAGCAGAGAGGGGAACTGTGAGTTGAATGTGCTTAACGAAGCCACAAACTAGATGTTTAAAATGCCTCTGAATATTTATGATTTGGTTAGGATAATGACCCTCATGCTATTGATACTATATTCTGAAAATAATATATTATGAGTGTTGCTGATTGCCAGGTTGAAAATAATAACCTATGTCTGGGCTTTGGTGCTGTGATGACATTTATTTTAGTATGGCCATCATCATCATCATCATCATCATCACCATCATTATATAAAATCACAGTTTGCACATGTTATATATGACCTCAATTTAGGCCTTGCCCAGGCGGAATGTCCCCTGTCCATTAACAGAAAACTATTGTATCCATGTTTGTATGTTTCAGCATTCAAAGATTGTTTTCATGACTCTAACAACCTGATCTTACAATTGAGGGTCAATGATCCCTAGTGATTACTGAAGCTTCTATCATGTTTTATGCAAAAGCATAATTTATGTGGGATGAAACAAATAAAAACAGAATAAATTAAACAATAGGGAACCAAAACATAAATATTTACTGAACACCTACTATGTGTCAGACATCCTGCTAAGGGTGATACCAGGGTATACACAATCTGCATTGTCTCTGTTTTTGTGGAGATTAGGCACCCTTGGGAGAGATGGAAAGAATAATGAGGGCTGTTTAGGGAAAGTCTAAAGATCTGTGCAAGTATGTAGCAGGGCACTTTACTCAGGCTCGGCAGGTGGGATATTAGAGAAGACTTCACCAAGTGCTGCTGATTTGAGACACAGAGTCTTTATAAGAGACAGCTAAACGTGAGAGGCTGGAGAATTAAATGGTAGTTCTAGGGATAAAAGTCCTTTTGTTAAAGGTACAGGCCCAAAGGGGGCAGAGTTGTCCCAGAAAAAAAAAAAAAAAAAAAAGATACTCAGTTATGATGAAAGGCAGGGCAAGAAGAGGAGAAAATAATGAGAGATGAGACTAGAAAGCAAGGCAGAGTCCAAAGCAGATCACACAGAGACTTATTCAACTTATTTGTGAAATTGGAGATTATCCTAAGAACAACTGGAAAGTACAGAAAGGGCTTTGAAAATAAAATTAATATAATAATGTTTGCATTTTAGAAATATCACAGTGACTGGTGTAGAGAGAATAGAACAATGGTAGGCAAAACGGGAAACAATTACAGCAATTCAACTGAGAGATGATAGAGGCAAAGATGGCAAAAATGGCAAAAAGGACTAAATGCTTACTTAGATATGTATAGCAAATATGTAAAATTATTAATTTCCTTGGTGAATAAGCAGCTGTGATGAATATGAAACCCAAATGCCTGATTGGCTCACAGAAAGATGATCCAGATTGGGCAAAAAGCTGATGAGTTCTGTTGTGGCAGTATGACAACTCAGGTGTTGGTGGGAGATCCAAGCGGAACTGTGTAGACAACTGCTGGTTATAAGAATTTCAAATTCAGATGGCAAATCTGTGAAAAGCTGTACAATGGGGAACAATTCACATAGAGACTTAGAAGCCTTAGAAGTAAATGGAGTTGTACAAACAGTGTTTGATAAGAGAAAGAAGCAGCTCTGAACAGACTATTGAGGGATGGAGCGAGGAAGAGGAACCCAGAAAAGAGGCTGAAAGGGTCAGAAAAGTGGGAGAAAAATCTGAAAATATGTAGAAGGTGGTACAAATGCTAAGAGATTAGAGCATTTCAAGAGAGAGCATTAGTGCTGCAGAGAAGGTAAATAAAACTGTGAATGAGATATGTCGATTGCATTTGGCAACAAATAGGTCACTGGTGACCTTCACAATAGCAGTGTCAGTGAAGTGGTATTAACAAAATCCCCATGGCAGGAAGTTGAGCTGTGGGAGGTGCAGGAATGGTGACAGTAAGTATATGCAGAACTTTCAAGATGTTTGGTTTTGAAATAGAAGAGAGAAGTAAAACAACTTTTTTTTTTTACAAAAATAAAATGCCTTATAGCAGTTAAACTTAAATATCATTTAATATTGCTCAATATTATTGTTAAAATGAAAACAGTTCCAGAGAACATTTCAAAGGAAATGCCTTCATCTCCAATTCTTAAGTATTTTGAATTTGTGCCAGTGCTTAATGTTCAAAATTCTGGTTTAGCATATTTCGTTTCAATGTACTACATTTCTCTTAACTGAAAGAAGTCAAATATCTCTCCTAAGGGCATATTTGGCTCCACAACCATGTGGCTTGCAGCCATTTTTGTCATCAAAAGCCTTTTAGATTGCTGGTTTACACAGCCAACTAAGAGAGAATATTCTACGTGAATGAGGGGGAAAGTCTAGGTCTGCCTTTACACATTCTCCAATGTTTTGTCTCCTTTTCCAAAGAAAGAATTGCGTGATTTGAAAGTCCAACTAATTTAACCTTGGTTTAGAGATGAGGAAATAGATGCTTATAAAGTTATTGTCTATTCAAAATATAGAATATGTAAGTGGCAAAATGAAATTTGTGACACTGATCTCAATAATTTGGCTGTATATTCCATCTTTTCCCATTTAATCTAAAGTGTAAAATTTAAAAATATGAGGTGAATTATCTCTCTTTTATATTAATAATGATTAGTGGTTACTTGAAATGCCAGACTCCTCTATGGCATCTGCTCATATGAAGGACCTCTATATGTGATCAGATATAAACTACTTCAGCAAGATTGCCCCTTAGAGTTAATTTCAACAAGAGTTTGGTTCCCTACGAAACTAAAATATGTTAACACTCTATTTGTTAAGTTAACCAAGAATGTAGAGATCTAAAAGAATTCTGTGATTCCAAGTATTGAACAAGTTTTCCTAAATGTGTCGGACAAAAACTTTGCCAAACACTGTAGATATTGAAAAAAATCCTCTTCCATATTAAGAAGCCTCTCTAGAGATTAAGCAGAAAATTTGATTGCTCAAAATCCATCTGTTGCTGTGGTTTAAAAATGGGGGTTGGGAATATTGTTGGAAGAAAACTAGTGAAGAAATGATTGATTGAAGAAAATTATACCAGAGCCTAAATGAAAGGCTTGGCTATTGCAATGACTGTATTTGGGGGAAACACACACACACACACACACACACACACACACACACACACACACACATTAGTTGTAAGAAAGAGATAACCTGAAACTATGAGGATTAATTTTTTTTAAATCTTAGTAAAGAAAGAGAAATGTTTCCAGTATGTCTCCTTCAAAACGACTGGTTCCAAATTTTTCATGCACCACTTTTCACCCCATGAACTAGTGTATTATCAGAAATCAACAATGTCTTTTTATATCTTAGTGGCATCATCATAGGTGCTTCAAAATTTAGAAACAGAAAACTTTGATGCATTTTATCTACCTTCTCTTCATTTTTACTTTTGTTATATAATTTAAACTTAATATACTATTTATTAGCCAACATTTCTAGTAAATATTATTTTATCATGAAAAAGTAAATAAAAAATATATTTATATGGATAAACTTAAACAAAACCTTTACATACAGTATGAAAAATGAAGTTATTTTCTAAATGAAAATACTAAGTAAAAGATGTCAAAAATTTAAAGTTCAATCACATAAAAATACCAAAGAAATAGGACTAATTTTCAAGGCTTAATCATAGTTGCATCTGTATCATTTAACTCAAAGTTTATTATTTAAAATTAGAAGTAAGAGGGGGAACTGATAGTGTTCTTGTTTTTTCTATACTGAGTTTTTTTCGTTCACTATATGCTAGGATACTAAACAAATATGTGACAATAGATTATTTTCTAAAGGAATGAATGTAGACAGCAGGGTTTTTGTTTGTTTAAATTTAATAAGAATAAAAATAGAATAGTCTCAGAAACAGATATAGTCTGAAATTGCGGACGTAATTAAAACTAAATCCTTTTACAGAAATTGCTGGTAACATTTTAATATGTGTAAAAATGTCCTGTTAAAAGTATTCTATTATATCTTTGCTCACTGCTCTTATAAAATATGGGCTTATGTTGTGCACAAGTTTACAAGGTTCAAAATGCTTTCACTTGCTGTATCTCTTAATCTCATAACCATCCTGGGAAGTAGTTAAAAAGACATAAGCATTATTTTTTCAGATGAAGAAACTGAGGCTCAAAGATTAAAGATTTTTAAATGGTCACTTAAATCGTAACGCAGAGTTCTTTGCATTTGCCATTGTGATATTAATCTGAAAAGACTCATATTCCTGTTGACTTATCAAGTCATTTATTCTGATTTTGTTTATTAGATCAGAGTACATACTCACATAAGTATTAAAGCAAAATATGTAAATATTTATTAATTATGCTTTAGTACATTCTCTTTGTTTTTAAAACACTAAAATTATATCATAAAATAGTAACCATAATCTTCAGATATTATTAGTTTACCCTCTCATGAGCTTTTAGCCTAGATTTGTCCTTATCTCAAGGCAGGAGGAATTTCTGAGTACAGGCACTAAGGGAGTGTATTATCTGTGGAAGGCTTAAAACAAGATTACAATAAGAAATCGAGCTATAAGTTAGCTTTTCTTTTAAGAGTCATATACTACAGCAATTCTAAACAATGTCAGTTTTAAAATAATGCCCATTGCCAAAGTGTACTATCCCACTGTCTCACCTGACCCTACCACCATTCTCCACTGTTATAGCACATGAATCACATGTGACACTTAAACTTCTTTATCAGAGCCAACTCAAAATAATCTGTGGTGTGTAAAGTGACAAGTGTTATTCTCCATTAATTCGCAATGACAGTGAAAAGCAGGAACTCATGGAAGCACATGTGTCCATATACTGCCTCCTCAATAATGCTTCCCCAAGACATACATTTAAAAAACATTCCTGTAGTTTAATTTCATAGGAGAAGCTAATAATACTGCTTATATGAACACTAGGGTTTACAAATGTGACAGAAAAAGTGAATCTTATGAATTATGCAGAATCCTGGTTGATGGCCATTCGGTACATGGCATATTTCTGTTATCAAAACCACAACTTGAAGGAAAAATGAGCTTCAAATGGTTAAGTGTGAATAACATGATGAATAACGACTTAAAAACCTGTGAAAGTGCACCATTTCACTATTTACACACGTACACACACACACACACTCTATAACATTGTGATCAATGGAACCTGAATAAAATCACTAAAATAAAGTCAAGTGAATTTGATTATTTTCCCTTTATGTGAAAGCTAATTATTTACTTGTCTTTAAAAAGTATTAATAAATCTCTTGATTTCATAAAGCAGTTGACAATGTCTCTAGCTATACCCGTGGATAAAGGAAAAATATATAAATTGGGAAATTTCCTTGTCTAGTAATAGCAAGGTAGGTAATTCAACCAACACTCCTGCTAAGGACTGCTATGAAAGCTGGGTAAAATGTTTTTTTAAGTATCTTTGATGACACTGGGAAGTTAACAAAAGGGTAAAGAACTACTGAGTATTTTGGAGATGTTTTCCTCTTAGGTACGCTTTCTCATTTCAATGGTAGTAGCTGAGAGAGTAAAAGACTTCAGGGTGCTTTTAATGCCTCACTGAAAGGACCATCCCACTAGTGAGATAGGGATTGGATTTTAAGACTACACTGGGAGCTCTGATGAAAGTCTTTCGCATGCAATTGGAGTCAGAAACATCAGAATCCTCAGAATTATAGTGAATTGCAAGTAGACAGGCTGTGTCACCATATAATAGTTAATCATCTCGATTCCTGAAATTTGATTGATGGAATCAGAGGGACCTAGCAGGATAGAATATAATGTCACTTAGGCCTCAAATTATTTCTATAAAATATTTTGCTAATACAATGACTAGCAACAAACCAAAGTAACAACACATGTTTTAAAAAAGCAAGCCAAGATGAGTAAACAACAAATAGAAACAGAACCAAGCAACCACAGGGGCTTCAGATATTAGAGTCAGCAAAAACAGGCTTTAAAACAATTATGCTTTTTATCCCCTTCAAGATGGCTGACTAGGAACATTGTATACCAGTTCTCCTCAGAAAGGAGATTAAATTTATTAGTGAACTGTTAAGTTTTGAGTGGAAAATGGAGGGAGGGGAGGCAGGACCCACCAAAGAGCCCATGTAAAGAAGCCGAATTAAATAGTGAAAAAAAAGCAGTCAAAGTCTGCAGAGATAGACCCCCAAGGAGCTCAGTGCCCAGTGGAAAGGGTAGGTGGAAACACTTCTCTACTACACTTACCCTTCTGCCACTCTGCTAAGTGCTAAATGGGGAGCCTACTTGAAGAGTCCCTCTTTCCTCACGACCTAGGGCAACACTATTGGTGGCAATTAGAGATCTTCCTGGAAACAGAGAACTGGGTGGCCAGCTCATATAGCCATGCTATACTCCTGCCACACCCAGGCTGAAACAATGGGCAGCATACTGGCTGTGTACCCATGGTGCCACTGTCCTCCCTGGGGACCTTATACTCTTGAGCCATAGCACCAGCAGGCCACCCACAGATGTATGCCACAAGCTGCTCTGACTTTGGCAAGCCCAGGGAACCAGCGAATCCCCTACGAGTTGTGGGTCCTTTGGAGATCTAACCCTTAGTGTGGACTGCCCCAACTGCAGTCCACCAAAGGCCACCTGGGCCACAGGAAACATGGATGCAGTGCCAACTGCTGCCACGAAAGCCCAGGAACAGACGTGAAGAGGGGGTTATCTCTTAAACCTCCTGTGTCCCTCCACAGTGCACTGTTGCAGATGTAGCAGTGGTTCTTCCCATTGGGGACTGTTGAGCATGCACTGGAAGGAGGAACTTTTTGTACATTTCCAGTGGCTCTATGCCTACTGAAAGCAAGGGCACACTGGAGGAAGGTGTTTTCTGCGCTTTTTAGCAGCTTTGCCCCCACTGAGGGCAAGCACACGCTGAGAGCCTACCTGATGGTGATTACATTAAGGGCCATCTATTGAACTGCATGCTGAATTACACTACCAAAAAAAATGCATTTATTTAATAAACAAGCAATATTTGAAAAAGCCACTGCACAAACTTATCTACAGTCAAGGAACCTGTACAAAGCCCTGACCCTCTGAAAGCACCCAGGAACAAAGCCAATCAATTATACACAACATATACCACAGTCATAAACTCAAGGGAAAAAGAATTTAAAAATCAAAAAGCACTATCCAAGTGATAGAATGTACACAAAAAGAAGCATTAGCTTCCTCAAATGAGGAAGAATCAGTGCAAGAACTCCAGCAATACAAAAAGCCAGAGTGTTTCATCACCTCACAAGGATCACACTAGCTCCCTAGCAATGAACCCTAACCAGATTGAAATGTCTGAAATAAACAGATATAGAATTCAGAATATGGTTGGCAAGGAAACCCAATGAGATCCAAGAGAAAGTTAAAATCCAATACAAAGAAACCAGAGACAAAATCCAAGATATTAAAGACGACATAGCTATGTTAAGAAAGAACCAAACAGAAATTCTGGAATTGAAAAATTCATGACAGGAATTTCAAATACAGTTGGAAGCCGTAGCAACAGACAAGACTAAGCAGAAGAAACAATTTTAGAGCTTGAAGACCAGTCTTCTGAATTAACCCAGTCAGATGAAAACAAAGCTTCTCAAAATGTGGGATTATGTAAAACAACCAAACCTACAACTTAGTGGCATTTCTGAGAGAGAACAACAAAAAGTAGCAAACTGGAAAACATATTTCACGGCATAATTCAGGAAAAAATTCCCAATTTTGAAAGAAAGGTTAACATGCAGATACAAGAAATTCAGAGTACACCTAAAAGATACTACATAAGACAATTATGCCAAAGACACATGACCGTCAGACCATCCAAGGTGAAAGCGAAAGGAAAAATCTTAAAGGCAGCTAGAGAAAAGAGCCAAATTAACTATAAAGGGAATCTTATCAGATTAACAGTGGACTTCTCAGCAGAAACCTTCTAAGTCAGAAGAGACTCAGGGCCTTTTTGAGCCTTCTGAAAGAAATGCCAGCCAAGAATTTTATATCCCACCAAACTGAGCTTCATAAGTGAAGAAGAAATAAAGTATTTCCCAGGCAAAAAATAAACAAAAACCACTAAGATAATTCATCACCCCAGACTGGACCCTCAAGAAATAGTCAAAGGCACCCTAAACATGGAAAGGAAAGAGTGGTTCTTGCTATCACAAAAGCACACGTATATACAAAGCCCATAGACCCAATAAGGCAAAGACCCAATCAAGACTACAAAGCCACCAGCTAACCACATTATGGCAGGAACAAAACCTCATATATCAATATTAACCTTGAAAGTAACCAGCCTAAATGTTTCATTTAAAAGACAGAGTAGCAAATTGGATTAAAAAAAAAAAAAAAGACCCAAACTCTCATGCCAGCTTCAGTAGACCTTATTTCATATGTAATAAAACCTACAGTGAACCCACTTTTGGAGGACAATCTGTCAAGCAAATGAAAAACAAAAAAGAGAAGGGGTCACTATATTTAAATCAGACAACACATATTTTAAATTAACAACAACAAAAAGAACCAAAAACGAGCATAACATGATGAAAAGGGTTCAATTCAGCAAGAGATTTAACTCTCCTAAAGATATGCACACCCAACATTGGAACACCCAGATTCATAAAATATTTACTTATAGAGCTAGAAAAAAACTTAGCCACACAATAATAGTGGGGGACTTCAACACCCCACTGATGGCATTGGACAGATCATCAAGGCAGAAAACTAACAAAAAGATTCCAGAATTTTTTTTTTTTTTTTTGCATTTTTCAAAATTGCACTTTAGGTTCTGGGGTCCATGTGCAGATCATTCAGTATTGTTGCATAGGTACCTACATGGCAATGTGGTTTGCTGCCTCCTTCCCCCCATCACCTATATCTGGCATTTCTCCCCATATTATCCCTCCCCATTCTCCCCATTCCCTGCTGTCCCTAGCCCCCTCCAACAGACCCCAGTGTGTGATACTCCCCTCCCTGTGTCCATGTGTTCTCATTGTCCAACACCCGCCTATGAGTGAGAACAAAATTGAACCTAATAGAAATCTACAGAATACTCCACTCATCAACCACAGAATATACATTCTTCTCTGTGTGTGGAACATACTCTAAGATTGACTATATGCTTAGTAATAAAGAAGATCTCAATAAATTCAAAGAAATCTAAATCATTCTAAGCATCTTTTTTAAACCATAGAGAAATAGAAATAGAAATCAATACTAAGCGAATCTCTCGAAACCATGCAAATGCACAGAAACTAAACAAATTGCTCCTTAATAACTGGGAAAATAATAAAACTAAGGCAAAAATTAAAAACTATTCTTGGAAACAAATGAAATTAGAAACACAACATACCAACCTCTGAAAGCAGCAAAAGCAATGTTAAGAGGAAAATTTAGAGCCCTAAAAATCTTTA
Source organism: Aotus nancymaae (assembly GCF_030222135.1). NCBI lineage: Eukaryota > Metazoa > Chordata > Mammalia > Primates > Aotidae > Aotus > Aotus nancymaae. The sequence goes on along the minus strand of NW_026988442.1, from coordinate 61,989,175 downwards.
GCAAGAAGAAGATAGAACAATAACAGCCTAACATTGCACCTAAAGAAACTAGAAAAACAAGAACAAACTAAACCCAAAGCTAGCAGAAGAAAAGAAATACCTAAAATCAGGGCAGAACTGAATGAAATTGAGACAAAAAAAAAAAAAAAAAATACAAAGTATCAATAAAACAAAAAGTTGATTATTTGAAAGAATAAACAAGCCTTGGTAGCTCCTATCTAGACTAACAAAGAAAAAAATAGCCGAAGAAGCACACTCAGAAATGACAGAGGTGAGATTACAACTGATCCCACTGAAACTTAAAAAAAAAGAAAAACTCCCTAGAAACTGCTATAAACATCTCTATGTGTCCAAACTAGAAAATCTAAAGTAAATGGATGAATTCCTAGAAACATACAACCTCCCAAGATTAAACTAGGAAGAATTCAAAACTCTAAACTGACCAATAACGCATTATAAAACCAACTCACTAATAAAAATCTACCAAAAAAAAAAAAAAAAAATCAATGAACTAGATGAATCAACAGCCAAATTCTCCTATACATAAAAAAGAGTTGGTATCAGTCCTAATGAAACTATTCCAAAACATCAAGGAAGAGGGATTCCTCCCTAAGGCAGTCTACAAAACCAGTATCATCCTGTTATGAAAAATCTGGCAAGGATGCAAGAAAACAAAACAAGAGGCCAATATGTCTGATGAACATAGACACAAAAATCCTCAACAAAATAGTAGCTAACCAAATCCAGCAGCACATCAAAAAATAATAATTCATCATAATCAAGTGGGCTTTATTCCTGGGAAGCTAGGATGGCTCAATTTATGCAGATCAACAAATGTGATTCACTTTCACTGTGTGAACAGAATGAAAACAAAAACCATATGATCATCTCAAGAGACTTGAACAAAAAATTAAAGAAAACCCAGTATTCCCAAGTGATAAAAAAGAAAAGAAAACCTGAACAAACTAGGCATTGAAGGAACATACCCTCAGCCAACATACTGAACGGGCAAAAGTTGGAAACATCCCCCCTAAAAACTGGAACAAGAGAAGAATATCTACTCTCACCACTCCTATTCAACATAGTACTGGAAGTCCCACCTAGAGAAATCAGGCAAAAGAGAGAAATAAAACGCATCCAAAATAGGAGGAGGAAGTCTAATTATCTGTGTTCACTGATGATATGATTCTTACCTTGAAACCCACCAAAAGACTCCTAGACCTGATAAACAACTTCAGCAATGTTATAGGACACAAAATAAATGTACAAAATTAGTTGCATTGCTATACACCAATAATGTTTAGGCTGAAAACCAAATGAAGAATGCAATCCCATTTACAATAGCCATACACACACAAAATACCTAGGAATACATCTAATAAAGAGGTGATAAATATCTACAGCAAAGACTGCAAAACACTATTGAAATAAGTCATAAATGACACAAATATATGGAAAAATGTTCCATGTTAATGAATTAGAAGACTCAATATCATTAAAATGTTCATACTACCTTAAGCAATCTACACATTCAAAACAATTTCTATTAAATTACCAATGTCATTTTACACAGAATAAAAAAAAATTCCAAAATTCATATAGAGCCACACACATTAAAAAAACCTGAATGACTAAAGCAATCCAAAGCAAAAAGAACAAAGCCAGAAGCATCACATTACTTGACTTCAAACTATACTACAAGGCTGTAGTGAAAATGTTTACTATACCTATCGCAAAAATGTTGGAGAATTTTTTTTTTTGAGATTGAGAACAATCCAGTGTTTCTTGCTATTACTACTTCTATTCAACATTGTACTGGAAGTTCTAGTTAGTTAGTCAAGAAAAATAAATGAGTTATATGAATTAAAAATAAAGAAATTAGAACTTATTTTCCCAAAAAATCTGCAAAAATATATCAGAATTCAGAAGTGAATTCTGCAAGGCTTCCAGAAGAAAGGGAAGTGCTGCAAAATCAACTGCATTTCTGTATACAAGAAAGAATCAAAAAGTAAAATTTAGAAAAATATACTACTTGCACCCCAAAAAGGGTCCTTTGTAGGGACATGGATGAACCTGGAAACCATCATTCTCAGCAAACTGACACAAGAACAGAAAATCAAACACTGCATATTCTCACTCATAGGCGGGTGTTGAACAATGAGAACACACAGACACAGGGAGGGGAGCACTACACACTAGGGTCTGTTGGGGGGAAATAGGGGAGGGACAGCGGGGGTGGGAAGGTGGGGAGAGATAGCATGGGGAGAAATGCCAGATATAGGTGAAGGGGAGGAAGGCAGTAAATCACACTGCCACGTGTGTACCTATGCAACAATTTTGCATGTTCTTCACATGTACCCCAAAACCTAAAATACAATAAAAAAATAAAAATAAAACACACACACACACACACACACACACACACACACACACAATAAGGGTACTAACCTAAGTGCAACTTCCAACATAGAAAACTATAAAATATTAATAAGAGAAATCAAAGATGATCTAAATAAAGTGATACGCCACATTTATGGTTTGGAAGACGCATTTATTTTAAAGATATTAATGCCCCTCATGTTGATTCAACACAATACTAAATAAAATTCCAACATAATTTTATTTGCATGTTTGTATTTTTTTTAAACACTGTTGTTTTAGAAAACTGATTCTAAAATGTGTATGTCAATGCAGATGATCAAGAGTAGGCAAGTTGCTCTTGAAGAAGCCAAAGGTGGGGAGTTTTGTTGTCTCAAGTATTGAGCCTGTAAAGTTGTAGTAACTAAGACACTGTGATCTTTGCACGAAGATAAGTATGGAATAACAGATTAGAGAAATCAAAAGGAATTCCCTCATACATGGATGCTTCATTAACAACAAAAGGCAAATACAAAGCAGTGAGAAAGCAGAGCTTCCCAATAGACGGTTCTGGGGATGTTGGTTCTCCACAGTGATAAAATGAATCTTGGTTCCCTACATTACACCATGCAAAAGATAATTAAATTCAGATTCATTGGAAAGTTACATGTGAAAGATGAAACAAGGTAAGGTTTCTAAAGGGCAAAATAGGAGATGATCTTCTTGATATGGGAAAGAATGTTCACCATGTAAGAAAGAATGATAAACTATTTAAGAACTTCTGAACTATTTAAGAACTTTTTAATAAGAACCAATTAAACTAAGAACTTAAGAAAATTAAGAACTTCTGTTTACCAAAAGGACTACCAGGAGTATTAAGAAGACATGATAATGATTTCATTTATATAGACTTCAAAAAACAAGCAAAATTAAACTCTTGTGCATAGGGCTTAAAACTATAAAGCAAAGCGGTGACATGCATAAAAATCTGGCGTGAGAGAAAGAAGAGTAATGACTAAGTTCTGTCAGAAGAAGAGTTTCTATTTCCTGATGAGGGTAGAGATTATACAGTTTACTTTGTGATAATTTATGAAGCTGTTTGTTTTTGTTTGCAGCACTTTTTATTATATATTTTATATTTTACAACATTAAATGCTGAAAACAACAACAAAAACATATGGATTGGCTGAATGGTCACCACAAAATAGAACTACTTAGTGGACTGATAGGCAGTTAGCAGTGTCTGATAGTTTCTCAATTTTCTATGTTAATTTGAATCTGTCAGTGTTTTGATTCAGTTTTTATATGATATCGAAGGAGCCACGACTATGGAATTTTCAGATCGTTTCTAACTGAGACAGATGACAGAACTGAGATTTAAAATGATCTTGACGGACTTGTAATTCTAGCCTCAAATCAACAAGAGGAAATGTATCGGGGATAATATACGCATAGCATACCAAACACTGGCTGTCAGGGGGTTAGGCAGAGAGGCCCCAGGGCTCCTGCTGCCAAGAAATGTTTCACAGAGTCCCCGTGAGAATGTCAGACAGAGCTCCGTGAGTCGGCGTGGCTTTGGGATGTCATTGAACAATGGCTCTTGGCATCCAAAAGGAATTTTTAAAACCCACCCAAATGCAGGAACACATACAACAGAGAGGGTCAGCAAAGGGAACAGACAAAACAGAGTCTTCAAAACTTAAAAAGAAAAAGCAGCAGCAGCAGCCCACAGTTCTTCCCACCATCTGACCAAACAGGCAACCCGAGTTTGGGAGGAAAGCGAAGCTCAGTACTACAGAATGACTCCTTAAGCAGCTGCATGAATAACAACTCACTGAGAATAGTCATACATGCTGAATCACATCCCAGACACCTCATTACAGTCACGGGGGAAAGGGAGCAAATGAAAGAGGATTCAGAGAAACCAGAAGAGAAGTGGTTACCTACACCACTCTGAAATCGTGATTGGAGAGTATAAGACCATACGATGAAATGGTTATAGATCTCACTGCATAGCCAAAGTCCAGTCATTAGCATCCAATTCTATTGCTATACCTGTAACATTACTACTTACAGAACCCTCCCAGGTGGTGTTAAATATAAATACCGTTATTTTTATATTTGGTATTTCTACCAAATATATCTACCCCATTAACACAGTCAAGATTCCTGAACTCCAGGTGAGCAAGATGAGTTCAGCTGTACACCTTCAAGAATCCTGTCCACAGCCCCAAATTGTTTCTAGATCAAGTTAGGGGTATTCATGCATCATTCATTATGCCAGAGCAGCCTAGGTTAGAACTAGTCTAAAAGTATAATTGTGGCTTAGCTTGTCTGATTCCCAATTCTGGTAAGGCAAGGACAGTGTCTCTCCTGTTTCCCACTGGGTTTCTAGGGCCAAACCCCAAGTAACATTCTGTGATTCTTGATGGAAGAAGACAGTCATGGCAGGCAGAAAGGCAGGAAAGAAAATTCAGATAAAAAGTCCTGGGATTTATGACGGGCCATACCTTTGCCATAAGACAACAGTAGAATGTGATTATTTAAAAAGCAAGCATATTGCTGCGCTGCAGCAATAGAAGCTTACGATTTCGAAAATGAGGGGAAAAATGTTTTCATCCACTCTAGTCATATCTTATCTGCAGCATTGAGTTCCACACCCAGTGGCCACATTTAAACAACACATTAAGAAACTTGAGTTCAGGGATCATGACCAGACTAATAACAGATATGTAAAATAACCCCATTACTAGTTGAAGAAGACATACAGTTCCAGAGCTGTATGTCTTGGAAAGGAGAGGGAACAAGATGGTCATTTTCCATGCAGGAGAAGATGTAGTTATGTTTCTCAAACCTGACTGTATAGCCATGTCACCTATCAGAGCTATGCAAAAATACTGGGACCTCAGGCCACTCCAGATCTGCTGAAACTCTCAGGATGATACTTGGAGCTGTATGTTTGCATGAAGCTCCCAGATGACTCCAATACAAAATTGACATTGAGAACCACTGATGTAGATCTAGTTTCTTTTTCTTATTGAGAGTGTTGAGATCAATGTGTACAAATTGCAGATGAATGGATATAAGCTTAAAAAGTAATAAATAATCTTGTTAACAAATATACTGCAATAGAATATCGAGGTTGGCAACAAAGTTGTTTTAGCAAATCTTTGGAAATATTCAGAAAGACAACAACAGCAACAGCAAAATCTTCTGAGGATCCTGCCCCCCCCCAAAAAAAAATCCCTTTATGAAAGGAGGGCTACTAAAGAAATCTGATGTCCTTTCTAAGGTGAAGACTTTTTAAGCTAGGTACAGAGCAGCCTCATTTAGCTAAAATTCAGGTTTCTGGCAACTTTAAGCTTTCAAATGCAGTCATTCAGATCTTTTGTGGGTTTTACTGCAAAATTTGACAGTAACAAATAAGCTTAGCAAACCCTTGATTAATAAATGTGATTATTCGTCTTTTTTCCAGCCTCCAGCAGATTAGGAGAAAATGAGAAGTGAGGATGAGCAAGCTATTACTGCATGGTCCATTCATAAATGCTCAAAATGATGTCCCTGAGTTACTTAAACGTGTTTGACTTATGTGGGTATCCTTTTATAAAAAGGCAGTTTTCACAGAATAGTAGAATTTGGTAAAAAGGACTATTAGAAAAATGTTATTTCCTTTCCTTTTTTTTCTAACTTTTTAATGAAATATAATATTCATGCAGAAAAGTATCATATTAAAGTGTGTAGCTCACTACATTAAAAAAAACCACACCACGTTTATTGTAATCAGCATCCAGATTAAAGTAAGAAAGATTATTTTCAGAAACTGATAACTCTCTTAACCTGTCTTCAATCACCACATTCCCCACCCTCCCAGAAATAGTTACTGTCCTACTTCTAATAGCATTATCTTTGTTCTTCATGTAAATAGACCCAGACGGTACACACCTTTGTACTATTTTGTGTCTGAATTGTTTTAACTTTCTTTTTTTTAATAATGACTCCCAGGATGTAACAGTCACACAAATAATGACCAAGCAAGGAATACAGGAAGCCACAGGTCTTCATCTTTGGACTAAAGCAATTCTCACTTGCTGTTTTAGAAAGTTTTTCCTTCATAAGAAATTCTTTAACACATTTTCATCTTAAAAGATAAGTTTCAACAATACAAATCAACAAAGAAACAAAGATACAAAAAACGATAAAATTAAAAATCTAAGTACATAATTTATTATATGCAAAATGAATAGCTGCAATGTCAAATTTTGTCTGCTTAATCTCACATGTAGTCTAGATATAAATAAGTTATTGTTTTGAAAAATAACTTGATTTTTATTTACTCTATGCCTCCCCCAAATTAATTGTATCTAATTGGCCAATTTTCAGAAGGTTAACTTATCTCTATGAAAATGTAACTGTAATGATTCTCATCTTCACATAGATGTGTGATGATCAATGTGGAAGCAAAAGTGACTGATAAAACAAAGAAAATTTAGTAGATTTACTCAAGAATACTAATACCATGGTCCTTTGCATCAAAGATTACGTATGCCTTCACTAGAAGTGTGTAGGTAAGCCAGCTGAACCCTTGTGCTCACTCACCAGCTGAATGCCTCTCCAACTCTTGGTCTTGGCCTGAAAGTTGTTTTATTTTTCTTTAGTGACTATTGATAATATATTATTTTGGAGATAGCCTAAAATGAGTAACAGAAGTTAGTTATGTCGGTAGGTAAAACAGATTTATTTATAAAAAGAAGTATCCCAAAATGGCATGCATATTTAGAAATTCCTAAAATTCTTAAAGAAAAATGTTTGAATTAATAATGTTCCATTTTCAATAGTGTTTCTATTTTCTGTTTGGGGAAATTGGTCAATATGATGCCCTGCAATGTTGTTTTAGGTTTGTGATTAGTTTTTGTAATGCTACTTATTTTTATCTGGCCTCACATAATGCTGCACTTAGCATGAACTATAAATTATTATTACTAATTGACTTAAATTAATTTCATAAGCATTATATTAAATAATAAAATGCAGTAAAAATTGTGTTTGCTGTATATCTAACAATTCAAGTTTAGAAGAACAAATTTAGCAAAGACCTATACAAATCTATAGGTCCTTTTTCCAAATAAAGATTTAGAACTTGAAAAGGAAAAAAAATTTTCATGTATAAAATGTAGAAAAAGGTAACAGCATACAATTGGTTGATAGCTAAGAAAACAGCCTCCCTCATAAGATACATAGCAAGTGAAAAAGGACACATATAGGAACAATATCATTTCCATTCTCAGCTCAGAGGTCACATGTGAAAGATTATTAAAAATAAAATTGTTTGCTAGTTGAAGTTAACCCTTCTCACATACCATGTCTGTGTAATGTGTAAGTTAACACATTATAATTATGTGAAAGCCATATTTAAACATGAAGTTTTCAGATGTATATTTTTATGAATCACTTTGAATCACTCTTCTGTATGAAACGTTCATTTGAAGGGCATTTAAGGTAAGATTTTCAAATCCATTTTAAAAGATGGTTAACTTTAACCAAAGATTTAAAATTAATTTCACTTGCTATTTGTCATTTGTCTTTAAAGTCCCCATGGTGACCTAAGAATGTCCAGACTTTCTACTGCAACATGACAGGAAATCTAAAATTATCACAAGTGTTTCACAAAATTTTTAAATCCAGATTGATTTTAATTCGAAAAAAAATCAATACTTTTTCTTCTGAATGGGGGAACTTTAAGTAGGCTGCACAGCACTGAGTTGCTCAAACAAGTCGATTTAAAATGTAGAACAAAGGCTTTTCTTTTTCACTCAAGGGCATTTCCTATTTTGGCAACTGGCATGTGGTGGAGGCAGCAGAACCCATGTTGGCATGACAAGAACGATGGTGTCAGGGAATAGTGCTTAGGAAGTCACCAGTACCGATTTTGGAAAGCAGGCCATCTGTATGTGCATTGTGTTTTTTTACTAAAAAGTTTATCTGCTTGCCTGTGGGAATGCCTCGTGTATGTGTGTGTACTGAACATCATTTCACTGTGTCTCAGTTTCCCTATCTGTGAGATGGTCACAACATTCCTCAAATTCCCAGACCTAGGCTTTTGAAAACCAGCTCGGGATTCCAAAGTAAATGCTGGGGCTTGGAGGTATAGAGGAAAATGAAACTGGGCCATTATTTCTCTTTCCCCATGTTTCCAAGCCTGAGCGCACCCATTCCTGGCTAGATCCCCTTTTCCATAATTTCCACTTCTGATGTTGGACCATGACTGGAAAAAAACAGAAAGCAGGAAGAAATAACTGAAAAATTCAAAAGGAAAGAGTGAAACTAAATCTCCTAATAGAAAAAGTAGAACATGATTGTCCTAATTTCCTATCCATCTGCTCCTGAGTTACCAGTAAAAGCACTCAGAGAAGTCCCAAATATGATCATTCTTTTACACAGCATGCCGATGGAAAATCAGGGCGGGATAAAGGAAGAGAAGAACAGAGAAAAGGCAGATTAACAGACTCAAATTCCAGATAGGAAAGCATGAAGAAAGGCAAATGGCATTCTGGCTCTCCCTCTCATGCTTTTTCTTCTGGGAGAAAAAGGAGGTGGTTTCTTCTGGATGCTCTAAGTTAGGACAGACAATAAAACATCACCACAGTGACAGCCGGGTTATTACTTTCCAGCTTGTGACCAAAATAAGACCCTAGCGTGGTAGATTAAAATTCACAATCTCGTCCATGAAAGGATTTTCTGTACCAGACGTTTTGTTAAAGGTCTTTAAAAAAACAGTGTAATATGTTAATATTGAAAATAGATGCATGTAATTTGAGAATGAGTATAAAATACCATGTGTATTGAATTAATAATGTTTCATTACTCACCCATCACAGAGTCATTATTTTAAATAACCATATTTCATTTCAGTGGACAGAGTGTAAATGAGTATGTATTTTTATGTAAAGTGGACCTGCATCATTATTTATTCATGAGTTTTAAAAGGATCATTATTTTTGACAGACAGCTCCTGTCAAAAGATTTATGCATAAGAGCTCGTGTTTCCCCACAATAATCATCAATCAATAAACTTTGGAACTTGGTGATTAAAATTCAGTGTTACAGAAATGCACATTTTGCTCTAATTAAACACATGTTTGCCTTTGGAAAATAAACTGCAACCTCAGTTCAAGTATATAAAATATGAAATATCAATATTGCCTGGGTAGGGTGAGTCATGATTTTAGTTTGGGAATGCCCCTTGTTACATTTTAAGTAATTGCTTTGTTTCTGCACATCAGGCTTGCTTTCTGTGTGGCTGTAAAGCAGATGGGGAAGCTTACAAGATCTGGCTTTTAAAATTGTGATTGGTTATCAGTGATGGTAGTTTTCTGAGCAATGATACTGTAGTCCCAGCTTCAGCCTTATTTGAAGGGAACTGGGAGGGCATAAACAAGGCATTCTAGTGGAAAAGAAAACATCACATGGCTTTTAGTATGGGACTTGGAAGTCAGTTCAAAAGACGGGGTGAGATGATGAACACATGATAATGTATAATTACAAAATAGCAAGACTGAAACTGAAACTGATGACAAAGCTGATGGAAAACAATTTCTGAATTTTCAAGATGAACCAAAAAGGTGATGAGTTACCAATATGATGCAAAACTTTACTGCTCTGAGGAGAATTCATAGTGGTGGTACAGTCTTAACCCCAGAGAAAATAATTGAAAGATTTGAATGTCTCTTGGGACCAGCTGTTCTTTCAGGATTTCCATAGACATTCCATTAATGTGCGATCCCCAAATCACTCTGTTTCCAGATAAGCTAATAATGCTGAAGATGATTATTACCTGAAATGCCCTTTTGAGTAATCCAAATCTAAATGCCTAAATTACGTATAATTTCCTACTTGGCAAAGTCCGTTTTCATATCTGGATTTTTTGAATTTAGATAATCTATTATTTTGATGTATCACTTTACTATCAGACAATCAACACCTAGTTTCCTTTCTATCAGAGTTTAGAATTGGGCAGTGGTGCATCTATCTCTCCTGCCTTCCCCTATGAGCAGAGCAGTCAGGTAAAGCCTGGAGCACAGACAGGAAGAAGCTCAGTTATAGGACACTTTTAACCTTTGTCTGGAAGATATGCAAATTCTACTTCTTTTTGATCAAGCAACTAAACAGCTAAGTTAATGAAGAAAATATCAGGCCTTTCCTTGATGGGAAGTGGGTGGCGAGAGAGACAGGCAAGCAGGAGGAGGGAGATGGGAGATGCGGAAGGTCAGCAGAGACAGCCGACCACTTTGTGAACAGTTGGTGAAAATAAATGAGTCCTGAGAATGGCTGAGACGACCTCACTATGCAACAATTGCAAAGATAATGGTATCCCTATATTTTTTATTAGATTAAAAGTTTTACTTTCAGATCTCTCAATAGACTTGCAGGAAGTAAATTGTCAGTTTAAGAGCACATGAAAGGGTGAATTCAGTTTCTTACATAAAGCTCTCTGGACAATGCTGAAATGAGTTTAGGGGAAGAGGTGGAGGAAAGGAAAGTTGAACTTTTCTCGATGGGAAGTGAGTAGTTTTGGAGCAATACCAAAGTGATGGACATGAAGCCAACTTGGGGAGATGTAGGAGGAATCACACTGCTGGAGAATCAGAGGCTGTAGTAGGAAATCCTGCCAGTAAGAAATACTCTGAGTTGGGAATGTCTGAGAGGCAAGAGTTGGATGTTTAAGGTTACATAACAGACTTTTAAAAGTGTGTTTTAGGGAAAATTAGGAAAGGAGTCTCTTCCACCAGTTTGTATTGCACAAAAGAGAATAGCTGCAGAGGTAAGATTAAGAGAATGGTGGAAGCAGAAATGAAAGAGATGACCATTACAAACTATGCCTTAGAAATTCACATTCTGAGAAAGCTTTCTGTAAGACATGGATTGGAGCTGTAGGTAGGGTAGAGATGCCATAGAGAGAACGATACCCCAACATATGGTGCAGTGGTTTGCTGAGCACTTTAAATTAAAAGAATTGGAATAACTCAGCAATTAGCCTCAAAATCAAGGTCTGCCTCTGACCTTTTGCCAGCCCCTGTTTTACTGAAGTCTTTTTTTTTCCCTCAGAGATTCACAAGGATTCTCTCTGTAGTTTTATTTTCTGACCGAGATAAAAATTTCTTTTCAAAAAAGAATGCAATTGTCTTAAGACTCTTTCCCTGCGAATCTCATCAAATAACCAGGAAAGATTAACTTTTTTCCCATTTAGAAAAACAAAGTGCAGCTCACTGCTAGTACTCATTTAATTTTACGAAAACACGCTCTTTGAGGCAGAAGCAAATCTGACTGGTTTTCAATGTGAAAATAAAATATAAAAACTGTTCTTGGAGTTATTTCTAAACAGAACTAACATCAGCATCATCTGAATCATCAGTATGATCTATTTCAGAAAAATCAGATTCATCAAATGAATCTTTGGCCAACTGTTGGAGAATGATGTAACATCACAGGTAGGCATGCTACATTTTCTAGGATTTGACATTTTCAGCAATCAAGAATTACTGTATTTTGTAAATGGAAATACCACTACTAAAAATAAAATGCTATAAATCGGATTATGTCTTTTAAGTCAATATACTACAGCAATGCAAAAATAATAAATATAAGATATTTTATGGCAAAGTTATATTGAGTAAATGCTGCAGCTGCAAGGGCTGCCAGTCAGTATTCTCAGGGCAAACAGGAAAAAGGTTAACTACAGAAAAGACAAGAAACTAAAAGTTGTCACCACACCCAGACAGACCTTCCATCTACTCTTCTGAGAGATCACCTGAGAGACTGTCTGTGTAATAAGACCCCATTTGTTCCCAATGCAGTTCCACTCCATACCTTCTCAAAACTTTTAAATCCCATTCCAATTCCAAAGAGAATCATTTACAAAGCATTGTGTGGTCTTCTGGATCCATTCATTCCCTCTAAAAATTATTTACTAGCCCTCTAAAGATTACTTACAGCCCCACCCCCGTTTCCCTCTTCCTTTGCAGAATTTATTTAAGCCCCAACCATGTGGCCTGTTTAGAGTCTCATATTTGAGTGACTTCCATGTTAATATAGACATTAATACATTTGTCATGTTTTTCTCCTTTTAAGTTGTATATTGTCATTCATTTTAAGGGATCTTCAAAGAAGGTAGAAGGGAAGGCTTCTCTCCATCCCTACACTACAAAATATGTTATTGAGATTTCTATTGTAGTTTGTGCTTATAATAAAGTCTTAGGTCATTATTAACTTTTTTCTGGATAAATTTCCAAGAGAAATTACCATTTTAAAAAATATGAAACCTAGCAGATGTCAAGTTGATATGGAAATTGCCAAGGCTCTAGTAATTTTAAGTTACTAGTACACATAGTAATTTTCCAGGTCAAAAGCAAAGATCCACTTCCCCCTCATTAGAATAGAACAATTGAATCTATGAAAGTGTTTAGTATGTAATTGGTAAGAAACCTAGAGTGTCAGGATTTCTGAAAAGCTAGAGGTTATAGGTTTCTGTTTGTCAATACAGGAAAAGATTTTATGCCCTGATTTTGGTCTGGAAGTTAATTGGTCAATAGCTATGTATATTTATAAAGCATGAGATATAAATAGATGTGTGCCATATGTACTTTAAAACATTTAATTATTTTATATTAATGTAAAATATATACCTGAATATGCATTTGACAATATTCTAAGGTAGGGCCATAGCCTTTTCTCTGAGTTCGAATTGGTTTCACATACTTCTTTTATACACAAATTGGCTTTAAATTGGAATGAGAAGGCTAGGTGTGGTGGCTAACATCAAGGCAGGTGGATCACCCGAGGTTGGGAGTTCGAGACCAGCCTGATCAATATGGAGAAACCCTGTCTCTACTAAAAATACAAAAAAATTAGCTGGGCATGGTGGCGCATGCTGTAATCCCAGCTGCTGGGGAGGCTGACGCAGGAGAATTCCTTGAACCCAGGAGATGGAGGTTAGGTGAGCTGAGATCACGCCATTGTACTCCAGCCTGGGCAGCAAGAGCGAAACTCCATCTCAAAAAACAAATAAATAAATAAAAATAAAGTGGAGTGAGTAGATACAGATACTTGCTCAACAATCTGAGTGTTGCAACCATCTATGTTACTACTTTGTGCTTGTTCTTTTCTTGAATATTGTTTTTCACAGAACTTATGTGAAAGTAATTCTTTTAAAGTAAACCTTTTAATTGAGTACATGGATAGACTAGGCTCAATTTAAGTGTGAATATAATTTTTTGGGATACATTTTCTCCAAGTGAACACACCTTTGTGACTGCTACCTAGATCAAGAAATAAAACATTGTCAGTACCCGCAAAGCCCCTCCCAGTCACTTTCCTACCATCCACCCCCCAAATTAATCAATATTCCAACTTCCGTCATCAGAGATCATCTGTTTTTGACCCTTATTTAAATGAAATGTATTGAACGTGCTCTTTTGCATCTTGCTTTTGCTCAACTTCCTATTTGTGAGATTCATCCAGGTGGTTAGGTGTCAATGTCATGCGCTCATTGTTACTGCTCTGAACTATTCTATTGTATAACTAAACCACAATTTCATTCGACTTCTAATAGACATTTAGGTTGCTTCTCATTTTTTGCTATTATCATAGTCCTAGTTTATAAATTCCTGTATGTGTCTGCTAGTGAATACACTGTATCTTTGTCTTAGTTATATACCTGGAATTTGAGTTGTTGGATCACAGAGTATATAATTTTCATGATTAGTGATGCTGTCAGTTTTCAAAAGTAGTTGCATTAATTTATACTTCCACGGTAAGTGAGAGTTCTAGCTGCTCTGTATCCACCATCATTAGCTCTATGTACTGTCAGTCATTTTTATTTTAGTCATTCAGGTACACATGTAGTGGCACGGCATTGTGGTTTGAATTCATAGTTCCCTGATAATTAATGTGGCTGAGTACCTTTTCATGTTTGTATTCGCTTTTTATTAAATGCCCAATAATGTCACATATTTTAAATTAGTGTTCTGTCTTTTTTCAGTGATTCATACCGATTCTTATTGATATATACAAACACAGTATCTAAGCAGCTTTCCTGGATAGAGGCTCTAACAACGCAAGTGATATGTTTTTGGTGGAACAACTACCTATTTTTTGTACTCATATTTCAGTTGTTTTCTTCATAGTTAATCATTTTCATAATTACAATAATAACAGCTATAATAAATATTTAAAAGCACATAAATTGTAACACAAAAGTTAATTATAAAATGATGATGTAAAAGATAAATAAAGATAGAACCTCAGAGGTTTTACTGCTACAACTGGATGCATTATCTTGTGCAACTTAAGGGTACATATATCCCACATATCTTGGAGCATTCAGCATTTCACAAAATACTGCAGAAGCACTAATATCCTAACATCAGTTTTCCTGCTGTTCTAACACAGTCTCTTCAAAATGCCAAACACTCACCTCTAATACAAAAAGCTATTTGTTCATGAAAGCAAAGGACAAATTTTACCACATCAAAATGATACCTACAAAATTTCATCTGGATCCATCCACTTTTACTTCCTAATTCCTGTATCTTGTATTTTTTTTTTTTTTAATCTTTACTTGCCTGTTTTGTTTGCTTGCTTTGGCTAAACTTTTTATTAAGGTATAATTTACATAAAACAACATGTGTGGATTTTAAGTGTACTGTCCAACACATTTTGACAAATTCACATACCCAGGTAACCACCAATCTAATCAATAAACAGAACAGTTCTATTACGAAAGAAAATTCCTCTGTGTCTCTTCCAAGTCAGCACCCTCTCAGATTGTCACTGTTGTGATTCTATCACCACAACTTGATTTTTCCTGGGCATGAACTCAGCCAGTCAGAATTTCAAGTGTGTGTCACACTGTGCTTTTTGTGCTCACCCTTATTCAGGCTTGGCAAAATCAATTGAAGCTTCTGTTTACTCATTGAGTTTCCTCATACATTACTCTGTGGTTTTCTAATTGCAGTTATTGGCATTAATTGACGCTGGTGCCATTTTTGCTTATGTGGTGCTGTCTTGAGTGCCTTGCATTTCCAAAGGGTTTGACGTTCTGAGAGCCGCAGCATGTTTGAGTCAAAGTGTCACAAGATATGTTATGTTTGTATTAATAACATTTCTGATTAAATAAATGAAATGTGTTAAAGATATGCAATATTTCATATAATGATGCTGGTGATAATAAAATGATGATAATTGTAATAAAAATACATTGGTACAGTTTGGTACCTGCTTTGGCTTTACTACTCCTGTATTGTCCAGAAAATCTCTAAAGGTATCTATCCTGTAGCGAGTGGGAGATGAAACGCTCTGAGAGTCATCATACTTCACCCGAGGCTCCTTCCAGACTGCAAAGGTTAGAGCCTTTGCATTCTACTCCCAGACATTTAGTTTTATGTCTTTCTGCAAGAGGGAGAACTACAGTGTTTCTTATAAAAATTACATTATAGAGCTTTGTTATCACTAGGAGAGAGTAAAAAGATTCATGGTTAAGTCTGTGCTACCAAACCATTTGGAAGAAATAAACAATCATAAGATCAGGGCCAGGCACAGTGGCTCACACCTGTAATCCTAGCACTTTGGGAGACCAAGGCTGGTGGTTTACGAGGTCAAGAGACTGAGAACATCCTGCTCAACATGGTGAAACCCCATCTCTACTAAAAATACAAAAATTAGCTGGGCATGGTGGCGCATGCCTGTAATCCCAGCTATTCAGGAGGCTGAGGCAGGAGAATCACTTGAATCCGGGAGGTGAAGTTTGCAGTGAGCTGAGATTGTGCCACGACACTCCAGCCTGGAGAAGAGCGTGAGACTCTATCTCAAACAAATAAACAAAAACAAAACAAACAAACAAAAAGATCAGGTACCAGCAATCATTGTACATCTAGTAATGCCTACAGAGTAAAACAGTAATAGTGCAACAGGAGCTATTCAAAGTTAAAGTTGGCACCATGGGCATAAAAAGGTTTAAAAATTCATGCTCCAAAGTATATGGGATGTCTGTACCTCCAAGTTGCATCAGGTGATACATCTAGTTGCAGCAGTAAAAGAGGAGTCTCTATTTATCTTTCCCTCATCTTTTTTAAACTCTTTTTTGTACATTTATGTTTTAAAATGTCAAAACAATACTAGAAAAGGATGTCTCATCTAAATAAGGACACTCAGGAAGTATGGGCTTCCTATATTATAACTAAAAAAAAAAAAAAGGTTGGCATGTACATCTGGTAGATGCAGTTGTGTATTTGCTGCTTTATCTGAAAGCTCATTTGGCTCCACAAGGTTGGAGGTTGAGTGGTGAGGTTGTTCCTTTGATGCCATTTACTGCCTGAAGGATTCCTCTCTTCCTGGTCAATTCTGAAACAAATAATACACCTTAAATACTTTGCTATGCTGTATTTTTGCCTTGTCTCAGGATAGAGGGGACAAGAAAAACAGTTTGGAGAGGTACATAATTTTACATTTTCCCAATATCTATATTCTAAATTTTATGAATGTTTTGGGAGCCTAGTTTCCCCCAATCAATAATACCTGTAAAATTGTCACTGTTTTTTTTCCACATGTGCTACTCAGCTCTTCCATTGTCTCTTGGAAGCCTCTTCCTGGAGAGAATTTACAAGTTCCAGGTCAGTTCCTCAAGGAAGAAAAGGATGGAGGAAATCCTCAAGAGCAACTACTGTTGAGGAGGAAGAGAGATCAGGAAAAAGGGCCTGAAAATCTGTTGAAACGATCATCTATATTAGACACAAATGTATCCATGGTGGCGAAGGATGAAACCAAAAGGGTATTCAAAAAAAGTATAGATTTAATTATAAAAGAAACATAATTGATACCATGCTAGCCAGATTATTCTTTCTAGGAGAATTGGTGCTTCAAACGTGTATTAGTCTGTTCTCATGCTGCTAATGAAGACATACCCAAGACTGGGTAATTTATAAAGGAAAGAGGTTCAACTGACTCACAGTTCTACATGGCTGGGTGTCCTCACAATCAAGGCAGAATGTGAATGAGGAGCATGTCTTACATGTTGGCAGGCAAGAGAGCTTGTGCAAGGGAACTCCCTTTTATAGAACCATCAGATCATAAGGCTTATTCACTATCATGAGAACAACACAGGAAAGACCCACCCCCATGATTCAATTTCCTCCCACCAGGGTCCCTCCATGACATGTGGGAATTATGTGAGCTACAATTCAAAATAAGATTTGTGTGGGGACATAACCAAACCATATCAATACTGAACTATCTATTCAGTTTCTATCTTTTCTTCCAGGTGAAGAGTACTCTGTATTGGTACACTTTTAAATTACGTGGCTGCTAAGTCTTTGTTTCTGTATACATTCATGAAATAATATACTTTGCCCTTGATACGGTTTGACTCTGTGCCCCCACCCAAATCTCATGTTGAATGGTAATCCCTAATGTTGGAGGAGGGGCTTAGTGGGAAGTGATTGAATCATGGGGGTGGACTTCCCCCTTGCTGTTCTCATGATAGAATTCTCACAAGATCTGGTTGTTTGAAAGTAGGTAGCACCTCCCCCTTCTCTCTGTCTCTCTCCTTGTCCGGCAGTGTAAGACATACTTGCTACCCTTTCACCTTCTGCCATGATTGTAAGTTTCCTGAGACCTCCCCAGAAGCAGAAGCCTGTACAGCCTGCAGAACCATGAGCTGATTAAACCTCTTTTCTTTATAAATTACTCAGTCTCAGGTATGTCTTTATAACAGTACGAGCATGGACTAATATAGTCCTAAAAGAGCAGATTTGCTAAAATATCTAGTTATTCTGACATAAAGATCTATTAAAAGTTGTGTTATTGTGACTGTCTACACAACTAAAATCTCAGCTGAGTTCAAAGTGTCGCAAGGTATGTTGTGCTTGTATTAATTTTATTTCTGACTACACTAAATGAAATGTGTTAAAGATATGTAATATTTTATATAATGACACTGGTAATAATATAGTGATGTGATTTCCCCACATACTTTGGAGCATGAATGTAATAAAAATACATTGGTAATTGATTTCGCTGCTGCTGATGGATGTATTATTCTTTATTATCTTAAATGGCAAACATAACAGATTAGAAATACAGAGCCAATGGCCAAGAGAAGATATAATTATAACCCAGGACCCCAGCTTTTTATTTACATCATGAAGCATTCAATGCTTAAACAATGTTAATCCATAAACTCTTGGCTCAGACAGAAGGAAGTAAGCCACTGCCCTGAGTCTGTCCTGTGAACTGTATAAGTCACCAATAGACCCAATAGGAGGTCACCCATGGTTAATGGAGTTGCATATTTCATGAGATCTACATTTACATGCTTCCTGAAAAACAGGTGGTATTTCAGGATAAATTATTTTGCTTAAACTCATCTAAGGGCAATAGAAAAAGCTAGGTCGGCTTCCTTTTATCCTTTATGACAAACTTATATACTGCATCTAAAAAAGAAAACATAGACCTACTCTGCCTTTAAATAAGAAATCTTATTTTCAACTCCAAATTACTTTTGTCTCATTCAAGCCAACAAAAACATTTATTAAATGCAATTGCCCTCTGGAGCATACCTAAAGAAGAGTATTTTAATATCACTTGGGAGAGAAATTGCTATTAAAAATGTATGTGTGATTACACAACTTCACAGTCACACTGGTGAATTATTACACTTCCTTCAACTCTTACAGGTATAGGTAAGATAGGCCATAAATGGAGTCCTCAGTGGCATGTACAATTTCAAGGGGTGATGGATTTTCCAGGCTGTTTTCACTAATGGCATTCAGGAAGAAGATCCTTGAACATGGTGTATTGAAAGCAAATTTGACTCAAACATGTTGTGGCACTCAGAATGTCAAGCCCTTTGGAAATGCAAGGCACTCAAGACATCCCCACATGATCAAAAATGGCACCAGCGTCAATTAATGCCAACAATTGCAATTAGGAAACCACAGATGAGTAGGGACATGAGAAGGTCTAATTTCTCCTTGCCTGGCATCTCTGTTTCTGGTGACACCTGTCATGTCTCATTGATATGAATACTTTTGGAGGCTAGTCACCATCTTCTTGAAAATTGCATTTCTGACCAGAGTTCCCAAGGCACAGTGTCAATTTATCTTCATTTACAATGGCTCCCTGGACAGATGCTGAGCACTCCTAGAGATAGAGTCTTTATATTTGTAGAAGGGTACAAAGCAACAACTAGCTGTAGCCATGTAGTTAAATCCAGTCTTTTGGGAAAAATAAGATTAGTTGGTATATAGGGAAATCAATGTTACAGCATTGAAAGAAAATAGAACAGTAATACTTGGAAATGCCTTCCCATCAATATTCAGTAAATTAGGATCAAGAGAAGCAGTCTTACACTTTGGAAATGTAATCTAAAACACTTTATGCAGGATGATGAAGGCAGAAGGATCTCTTATTATTTGTCTATTAATTTTTTTTAATGCAGTTCCTCTTCACAGTTGCAAACATGTCAGTTTTTAGGGAGAAAGAGTGTGGCAGTTAGAATGAAAGGTTTTACATAAACACCCACACTTCACCTTAAATAACACTGTGTAAGTAAAACGTTAATTATGGAAAAGCATCTTCAGATCTACTAGCACTTAACAAAACCCAAAAACTAGTTCTTTCTGTCCTTTGCTTTCTCATGAAGAAATAGAAATGCTGGAGATGGAGATATATTTTCTTGATAACATCTTTCTCTTTAAAAGAACTTGGAAATCTTAGATATCAATCCAAATGCAAATGCAAGTTTGCCCCGGTTATCAGCTTCAGATAGATAAATTTGAGAACTACATGGCGGTTTGCTGTGATGTTTTGATTTTCTTGTTTGTTATTGCAGGTCTTTTGAGAAAGCATTTTTCTAGACTTTTAGTTTTAACTGAGAGTATTCAACAAAAGTTGTACTACAAGGATGCATATTAAGATCATAATTTTATACTGGGTCAGTGTTTTTTTCTTACCTAATACAATCGAGTTTAACACATGAAATCTTGATGGATGATCCTAAGTAGTTAATCAAATCTCATCTTTTCATTAATCTAATTTTATTGTTGTAGATGTGGTCTCAGCAGTTTATCTCTAGCCATAATCAGATTTCATTTTTAATCCAAATAAGTTCAACTGGGTTTTAACTTTTATACATTTTTCTTGTTTTGCCAACATTGATCTAGAGATGATCAGGATTCTGCAGGGGCCTCCTACAGTGCTTTTTTTGTATTGATATTGTTTAATTGCTTCTCTTTATGTACTATATATGTGCCCCATAACCAAGATGAATATGCAGCAGAGGTAGGAGGCGATGACAGGTTTAGAAACTAATGACAGGGAACAGAGATAGAAAGAGTTTATGACCTTGAAGGGAAGCAGTCAAGAACCTCATTTGTAAAGCAAGGTATATTAATATTTACCTGATAGGACTGTAGTGATGATTAAATGAGATGGGTGTTTGACACAGAGTGCAGACATTGAGAAATGGATGTTACTCTCATTATCAGGTTCTAAAGTCTGAATGCTGATGTTAAGCTGGTATTAGTGGATAATATTTAATAATGCTTCAAATAAAACATGAAAACTTTTTAGAGGAGTTCTGATGTGTCTTTCCTTAGTATTTGGAAAACTAATGGTGCGTGTGAGTAGGCTATTTAATTTTATGTACATACAATATTTTGATGGACAGGAGAAAAGATTGGTCCACAAATGTATATGAGTACTGGTGGAGGATGCAGCAAAGTAAACCAGGTCTACTGCAGACTTCGGGGAGTGGCAGGCACCCTTCTGTACACTCACTCTTCAAAATTGAAAGGCACTCCTGTCTGAACCCCACAGCCAACCATGAGTGAATTTTAGCAGAAGAGAATAAAAGATGATAATAATCAAAACTCATTCAGTCCAAATGCCATCCTTGTTATGTATACTAAGGTAGGTTGTCTCTGATTTCAAATTCTTTTTTGTTTTAAAGTCACACTGTCCAATGCAGTATTGACTAGCCAAGTGTGTGTCCATTTACATCTAAATTAACTAAAATTAAATAAAAGTAAAACTTTGTTTCCTCAGTTGTGCTAGCCCCATTTCAAGTGCTCCATAGCCACACGTGAGGAATGCCTAATGTTGGGTGGTGCAGCTTTAGAACGTTACCATTTTCACAGAAGGCACGGCATTGCCAGACTGTTTCAGAGGACAGAAGAGATGGGGATGCAGTGATATGGAGTCAGCTATAGAAACACCAAGGTATGTGTGTCGATTCTAGTCCCAAAATTAACTTGCTATATGGCCTTATGCTGCTTGTTTAACCTCTCTGAGCTTTATTTTTCTCAACTCTTAAGTGAGGATTAATAATACCTATTTTGTCAACTATCATGATTATTAAAGGTATGAAAAGTGTATCTTGGTGTCTGACCCAGAGGAAGTGCCCAATAAATGGCATTTTTATAATAATTAATAACAGCAAATCCTAAAATAAATACATTAATTAAAGGCCCTAAATAATGATCACTAAATTGTGGCATTTCTGGCAGACAAGGTAAATATTTAGGGAGATCTTGCCAGCAACATTTCAGCTTTATTGCAGTGATGCAGTGATGTGTACTTTCCCCAAATGCCACTAGTTATAATGGATCTGTACTTCTGCATGTCTGTCTTATATATATATACACACACACACATATATATATATATATATATAAAGAGAGAGAGAGATATTCCTTTGCAAGTTGATTTGGAAGTAAGGGAAAAGAATAAATAACTAGGTGATTTTTCATAAGAGAAAAGCTTTAGATGTCAGTGTTAAATATCCACTTCCAATACATGATCAACTCTAAGCATGAAAGCTCCTTTCTTATCAAAAACATATCCTTTTGTACAGTTATTAATGTAAGATTAGCTTTTTTCTTACTTAGTATGCAAACTGTACTGTGACAAAAGGTGGCCCCAGGCAGAAAATAAAAGGCCAGAATTGCTCATTACAATAACAATGAAATAATGTTTTCTAGAAAACAATGTTTTCTTTTGTTTTCCCTATCCTGATAGGAAACTGTGAAAATTGAAGCTCTATTCAATTTATCCTTTAGTTCCACTTCAAACGCATTTCTGACAGCCATTTTAAGTCCTTCCCTAAACTGAAATGAATATTTTCCAGACTAGTTTTAAGAATAGAAGCTTGTTTGCCTGATTCTCTAGCAACCAACACAATAACTATCATTGCATAACAAAGCCAGCGTTTGTGCAGGGGCACAGAGGGGCTGGTGATAAATAATTCAGATTCCTGGGTTATTTCTGCGGAACCATCAGACGGTAATTCTGCATTTGTGCTCCAGTCAACTCCAATCGTTCTTTTTCCTCTCCAAGTAGTTTTGTTTTGTGAAGCATGCCAATTCCTTTGCAAGATACTCTCTTTTCTTCTCAAAAAACCTGAGGAATGTTCTGTGTTCTGTAGCTCTGGATCCTGGTCTGGGATCCCAGTGGACTTGATGGGTGCAATTCCAGTTCCATCTGCTCTGAATTGAGCAGAGGCTGTTTGGTCAAGCTAAGGTCGTGTTATGTGAATATTATTGACTGGCGTATTGTCAACATTATGCTTGAGAAACATATTTGTCCTGCTGGTGATAATGACAGTTTATGAATGAGTGGATTTTGATACTGGGTTAATTAGAAGAATCTTTATTGCAGCATCTGTCACTCAACAGCAAACAATTTCTTCTGTGTGTTGTTCAGATAATTTTCCTTATGGTATAAAAGCTGGCTAATATAACGGTGTGTCAACAATCAAGAGATTAAGAAATACACTATTTATATCCTAGAAAATGTAAAGTATGTTTATATGATGCCATCTAATCAAAACTGTACATAATTAGTAATAATAGAAATAAAGCAAACATATGGAGTCTTATAAAGTACCAGCTGTTCTTCTAAGTGCTTTATTAGCATTTACTCAATATAGGGATACGTTTTCTAATCATTAATGTCCAAAGATGGAATAAATTATTTTGAGAAATAACTCCACCTAACTTTGAGGAAGAGAATAAGAAAAATCTCTTTAAATTTTATAAAAACTTAAGATGGGGTGATACGCATAATTATTACATTGGCTTTTTAAGCATTAAGCCTATTTTCAGAAATCATGTTAGGGTGTTTCAGTAAAAATGTAAATGATTAAAGATCTCTGTTTTTAAGTTTGCAGTTACAGCAAATTCCTCCCCCTTCAGAGCATGTCCTTTTTCTGTCTTTTTTTTCCTCCTACTTGCTATGTAGTTGATTTTACAATGTAGTGTGTGTCAAAACCTAGCAGTAACATTATAATAGTAAGGTTGTAATAGCAGTAACATCATAAAAGTAAGGTTAAATTGATCAGAATAAGCAAAATAAAGTAGATTTCAAGTAACAAAAATGACCTCCAGTGAGGAGAAAAGCCTTTGGTAGTATTCTTTGAAACTCCTGAAAAACATGCGTTTTTTCCCTTATGTCTGATCTAGATTCACTTCCTGAACCAAGGTTCTGGGGTCCCCTACAAAAAGCTATGGTATGAAGTCCTGACAGTGCCCCTTGACAACTTGCCTCACTGACCACTAGGTGCTGTGCTCACCTGCTCGGACCCCAGAGCCTGCCTGGTTTTTATCTGTCCTGGCTCTGCCAATTCCTTGCTGCCTGGCCTCAGGCATATGTCTCAATCTTTCCATGCCTCCATTTTATCATCTGGAAAATGAAGATGATCATGAGAGTATTTATCTCATAAGGCAATTGTGAGGATGAAATGTACATAAAGGACTATACTACGAGCAGTGCCTGACAACTGGCTTTTTGGATCGTGAGCTAGACCTCTCATCTGTTTCCTGGACTGGCCCTAGTTTCCTTGGTTTCTGTTTCAGGTTGATGTCTTCATTTCACCAGGGACAACAGTAGAAACCACAGCTTGGATTTGTTTTAAATAAACACAACAGCCAAAAGCTTTTGGGATTTCGAATACAAATGCAGTTGTCATTTCTGTCTCCAGAATTTTTTTTTTCAAATTAAAATAACCCTATTGACTTTTCTTTTTTTAATAACTTGTCTTTTTATGTTTAACAACTGTTAAAAAAAAGAGTATAACATGCTTTAGGTATAACGTGTGTAGGGGGGGCGGGAGTGACAGAGAAGAGAGAGGGAGGAGGAAGAAAAGTTTTTACAAAAAGAAATAAACATAAAAACAAAAGTAAGGTGAGACAGCTAGGCAGAGAAAGCATTGAGTACAGGGGGAAGATAAACAGAGCTGACCTGAATATTTCTAATTGGAAAATTGGTATCGTGAAATTGGCCCATTTTTAACCTTTTTATAACTGAGGTTTTGATGGCAATAGTTCCAGCCAGATTTGGTGACAGAAAAGCATTGCCAATTACAGAATCAGAAAAGCAAGGGAGATTGTAAGGGCTCATTTTTAAACATGTCACACTACTAGTAACATAATTTCTCCAGGCAGGGAATCCATGATAAATATATATCCACTAACAGTAAATTCATAGACCTTGACTCTTTCATGAAGCCCACCCTCATCTTCCTCCTCCTCTAAGATTGAGATGCACACTCTTTCTCTATTTGTCTGTAACACTCTGGGAACATATCTTTCTATAAGAGGGACCGTTTTTGACATTGCATTATGACTATCTGCTTATGCTTCTTGTCTTGTTTACCAGATGGTGACAGAAGATTCCGGACCACATAGCCTATGACTTGCTCCCTTACCAACCATTTTCTGGGCTCTGGAAATGTTTGTAGAGTGAATAGGATGTGTTGTCACGTCTAGTCTCAACTTCATGCCCTCTGCACATAGCGTACAGCGGAGAAACTTCAAGTTAAGATGATAAATTGTCACTAGCAATTTTAAGAAACATGAGATTTCTGAAAAGTGTTCACACTGCTTTAAAGGGCTACCAAAAACAGGATTTGCCTGGGCAAGAGCTTCAAATGTATTCTGTGATTACACCAAATAGGCTTTGGAATGATGGCCAGAATGACTGGTTGACCTTAAATGCATATGTAATACTGTTAAACAAAGTAGGCTGGCCTGAATAAATGAGGCATTGTGCGAGTCTTCTGTTTCTCCACGCTGCATTGAGAGTTGCTTAGATATTTCAATATAGCAATCTTTGCCCTTTACATGTTCTCTTAGAGGAGACTTGTTTGATCATTTCTCTCTTCTACCCTCAACAGGGGGTACACACTAAAAGGTTTTCTCCACAATGGCTCTCCCGTCCCCTGGCCCCTTTCTTCTGTGGTTCACATCAAATCTACTTGCATTATACAGCTGCTCTGGCAATCGAAGGCAGAGAAAGGTGTCCTGTGGTTGGTGGGCAGGCCTAGGAGAATGAGATGGCAGCATTTACATAGGATGCTGTGCCACCGCTTCAAGTGCAAATGTCTTTACAATGGACCTTTGTTTATTAGCGTAGAAGAGACTTTAAAAGACTGCTTTAAATAGATGCAGATTCTCAGGGTGAACTCCTATTTCAGGACAGCTTGGCTGTAGCTGCTGAGTAGCTTCTGGGAGCAGATTGAGGATATGATGATGATTTCCCGTCTTGGCTGTAATGTAGAAACAGGGAAAGCCTGAATGCAGGTTTGTTTTTATGGGGCCTAAAACTGATGCCAAGATAGACGTTTCTGGTCTATTTTCCATCAAATGGCATCAATGCTGTACACGGGCCAGATAGGGGAAAATAAATCAGAATAAGAGTGTTTATCTTCAATGACTAAACAATAATTTAAAAAGAACAGAGTAGGTAGTATTGATGTAAGTTGCACTGTAATAGGTTAGCAGAATCAAAGCAACAATGGGATGGATATGTAGCAAGAAGTTGGCATGAGAGGTGGTAAGATATCATTTGAAATGCTTTTGCAAATATGTTCCTTATTGAATGAGAAACAGACTGATCTAAGACATCTAACAATCAGTACCATAGATAAAAGTATATATGACATGACATTGACAGTCACCAAGACTATAGTAGTCATCATGGCATGGACATCTGAGGAGGTGGAGTGTAGTGGTTGAAGCAAGTACAGATTCTAGAGCCAGATTTCCTGGGTCTGAATCCTGGATCTGTTATTTGTTATCTGTTGACAATAATAATTCTTCATGCCTCAGTTTCTCCTTCTGTAAAATAAGAATGTTAGTAACAGAATTTACCTAATTAGATTCATACAAAGATTATATGAGTTAGTCTATTTTTCAAATATATCAACACATTAGTGGTTGACACCTAGTAAGAACTGTATATATACTAGATTACTAAATAATAAAATCATCAAAAACTTCCTCAATATTTTACTATAGGTTCTCTGAGAGTAAAGGCCTCTCTGCATTGAAGCATTTATTATATTTTTCTTTGATGTTGTGGATGTGTAGAGAGATACAAAATGTGGACTCTGCTCTCAAAGAAATTATAGTCTAGTTGGAAAGCAGGACATACAGCTATGCAAGGTTGGACACTCATTACAAGAAGAGCATTATTAAACATGATACATTCAAACACATACTACGTGAAATTAATTTCTGAATGGATGCTTAAACAATGGTTATGATAGGAGATCAGAAAAAAAAGAAATCCCTTTGTTTCCAGATTATTACATAAGGCCTGTTAAGGGAATGTTCTGGTCAGGTTGGGGGCAGGGTAGCTTCACCTGAACCAGCTAATTTCTAACTAAGAGTAATTTACATGCTAAGGAAAATGGAAGGCATGCCTTGGGATGTGACATATACCCTTGACTGTAAGTCTCTTTTTACTAAAAAGCATATGTTACCTTGGTCATTCACACATATGTAGTCAGCAAGATATACATACATTACTTATTTAATAGTAGCACATTTTATACCATTTTTTTCTTAACAGTTTGTGAGCACAAAAAAAAAGATTTACTGTTAATCTTCACAAGTTTTCTTCATCCAAATGAGTACATCTGGTTCATATGATACCAGGCTTTGCTTTCCACACCCTCAGGAAAAAAAAGACTTTTTTTTCTGCTGTACAATATGCTTAGAATCCAAACCTACTAAAAATAAAACCAGTATGGCTACTAGCAAATGGAAAACAAAATAATGAGTAACACACAGTTAGAAATTATATTTGTCCCCAGATATCTCAGTTGTTCACATAATCGAGCTAATACTCATGATACCATCATATAATGAAGAAAAACACTGAACAGAAATAATTTGATGTTCTTGTCATTCTGCTGTTTTCTCTTCCCATCAACTTTTCTCTTTCCTTTTTGTATATTTTCTTCTGCTGCTTTTCCTCACCTTCTCTTCTATCATTTTTGTCATTCAACATTTTTGTATTTTGCAAAGACATCATGGGTAACATGTTGCAATCTGAATTTAGTGTGTGTTAGTTACCTGTCATTTGTTTAATCTTGGTGCATGTACTTATTTTATTATTAGATAAGAGAAAACATGGATCAATATTGTTTTTTTGTAAGTGTGACTTACAACATGTATAGTTTTTCTTAAGGTTCTGATTAGTGTAATATAGACAACAGTTTGTAACAATATGTACCATAAGATCCATTTTCATAAATATCTCCATTACATTGTGATAACAGTCTACAGAGAAATGCACCTAACCTGAAGATTAATCTTGTTGAAATTACTTAATGGACTTAAAATGTCATGCTTTGTGCATTATTGCCTTAGCTGGATAAAAAATGCTCTGTGTATCTAAAGCTCCATATATCCTATTAAAGTAGAATCATCTTAGTTACCTTGTACTCACCTTTTAGAATATTACCTTATCTTTAAAAGAGGCTTTTGAATTCCCACTTCCCACACCAGGAACAGTTAAAGGCACTGCAACAAAATCTTAATATATCACGAAGAATACTGTCCATAGAGCCAATATGAAATGGAGAAATGTCAATGACCTAGAATCAACAGTGATGAATCATTTAAGCCAAACCATCTACTCTAGGTACTAAATGCTTTTACATGAATACTTATTTGGAGTGAATTCACTACAGCAATAATTTTATAGCAGTTTCCATAGAGCTACCCTATGAGAAAAATTTATTGTTAAATAAGATGGAAAATACAAAATTCTGTATCTGTATCTTAAAATTTATAATCCACATTAGCCAAACAACTCCTTAGAGAAATTCTGCAATTTGTAAACATTGAGATATAATTTATATACTATCAACATATATTTATTAAGTGTATAATTCAGTATATTTTAATATATTCACAAGGTTGTAGCCATCATTACTATCTAATTTCAGAATATTTTCATCACCTTACAAATCTGACACGTTAGCCATCCCTCCCCATTCACCCCTCTCCTCCATCCCCTGGAAAATACTAATCTACTTTCCATTTCTATTGATTTATCTATTCTAGGATTTCATATAAATGCAATCATACAATATGTGACCATTCATGTATAACTTCTTTCACATAGCATAATATTTTTGAAATTCATTCATGTTGTAGCATGTATCAGCATTAAGTTATATTCCTTTTTATGGCTGAATAATATTCCATTGCATGGATATATCACATTTTGTTTAGCTATTCATCATTTGATGGACATTTGGGTTCTTTCCACTTTTGGGCAACTATGAATAATGCTGCTATGAATGTCTAAGTTTTTGTGTGAATGTGTATTTTCAGTTCTCCTGAGTATCTACCTAAGAGTGAAAATTTTGGATGACATAGTAACTGTTTAACTTTTAAGGAACTGGAAACTGTTTTTCCTAGCCTCTGTACCATTTTACCTTCTCACCAGTAATGTATGAGGGTTCCAATTTCTCCACATCCTCTCCAACACATATTATTTTCAAGTCATCCTGGTAGATATAAAGTGGTATATCACTGTGGCTTTGATTTGCATTTCCCAGAAGTCTAATGATGTTGAGCACCTTTAAATGTGCTTATTGGACATATGTATATCTTCTTTGCAGAAATATTTATTCAAATCCTTTGTTCATTTTTAAATTTGGCTGTCTTTATTTTGAATATTAAGAGTTGTTTATATACTATATATAGTAGATACTAGACTTTTATCAAATATACAGCTTGCAAGTATTTTATCTATGTATGAGTTGTCTTTTCACTTTTTATTTTATTTTATGTATTTATTTATTAGAGATGGGTTTTCTGTTGCCCAGGCTGTCATGCAGAGGCACAATCATGGTTCACTGTAGCATTGATTTTCTGGGCTCAAGGGATTCTCCTGCTTCAGCCTCTCAAGTAGCTAGGACACAACCATACTTGGCTTTTTTTTTTTTTTTTTAATTTTTTGTAGAGACTGGGTTTAGCTATGTTGTCCAGTGTGGTCTCAAGCTCCTGGGCTCAAGCTATGCTTCTGCTTTACCATCCCAACATGGTGATATTACAGGAATGAGCCATAGCACCCAGCTTCACCTTTTTATTAATGTAGTCTTGTAGTTTATTTGTAAAAAGTATTCATTTATATTTAATCCCAATTTTTCTAATTTTAGTTGACAACGATGAAATCATCTTTTTAAATACTTCAGTAAATGCTGAGGTTGGCTTATGTGCAGCTTTCTCTTTCTTTGGATTGTATACATAACACCCTAGCAAATGACATCAATACATAGACATACAACAAAGGACAAAAATGTTCACATTTCAGCATGGTTGAAAGAGTCAAACAGTTACGGTGATCTGTATATATAATAGTAGCCCACATTAAAAAGTAATTCTAGACTATCTTAAATCAATTTTTCTACTAGTCTATGACAATAAAGTGATATTAATGGAGAGATAATATATTGTCCTAGTCATCCTATAAATCTCCAGGAGAGAAGGGGTTGAATCAATCTTCCATGTTACAGAGCAGCAATAAACATGCATCACTATTTTCAACCTATAAGTTCTGGTGTAAGTAAGGGAGGATAATCTCAGTGACAGCAAAAGAGGAGGTAGAGGAGGGAAGGAGATCCTTTCCAATGCAGGCCTTGGTCTGAGAATTTTTCACTCTGTAAATACCCATGTAGCAGTTGCCTGAGAAGGAACACTGTGAGCTCCAGGTTAGATGACTCTGGGTGATTACTTCAAACCGGTGGAAGCTGAAAATATAAAAGGAGCTGTAGGTGTTTTACATATGTTACCTACCAACCTTGCAACGACTTTGCTAGGCTGGTGGCATTGCTTTTATTTTGCAGTGGAAAATACTCATGGCCAAAGAGGCCAGTGATTTTTCCCATGCTAAACAGATAAAGGGTATGGCCGGGATCATATTTCATTTGTACAATAAAGAGAACATAAACAATTCTACCTTATGGTTCCAGACTAAGTTCTAAGAAAACAATCTGAAGAATGAACTATTGTCCATCATTATATATATATGGAAATTGTAAGGTAAGGATCGGTTCTCCTAAGTACTTGAAAAGAGAAGTAATGATTTGCAAGTGCTCCTTCTCTGGCTCCCCAGTGTATGTTTTACTTATAGTGATTACTAAATAGTTTACATAATGCTAGATAATTTTTATATCTGTTTTTTCTCTTCCTCTGAGAGTTCAGGGATGCTATTAATCTTATTTTCTATTGTGTTATCAGAACTTAATATAGTGTCAGACACAATAGTAGGACTTTCTAAATAACTTAACAAAAGAAATGCATAAAGAATTGCATGATAAAATAATACAGAAATAATAAGAATTAATGGTTACATAATTCTTAATATGTGGAGATATTATTCTAAATACTTTTAACCTATTTATTCATATAAATCATATGTCAAAAAAATAGATACACTTCGACCAAGATGGTGGAGTAAGAGCCTTCATCCCCCAACAAAAACAAATATAGACTACTACCAATAAAACAAAATAGTCCTTAGAGGGCTTAACAGCCTGTTAAATCATCTACATCAACACAATAGAGCCAAAAAAAATAGAGAATATTCACACAGAAAGAACCACCAGTGAGATCTGAAATGTCATGGATGGCTGGGAACAAAGAAAACAGGTGGAAGATATTGGTATCAGCTACATGGCAGAAACCACTGTGGTCCCCAGTAGCCTGCTTTGCAGAAGACATCAGCATCTTTTGCCAGTGAAACAATCAACAATATTTTTCATTGGGAAACTCAGAGAGAGAGAGACATGGCTACATACTTCCTCTGCCTCTAGAAGCAGTCATTATTGAAATGCTTCAGATCTCAACCTCCACCTCTCCCATCTTTTCACATGTCCTGATCCCTAAGCTGTGCCTACTCTACAAGTGCTAACACTCTGTACCTAGGTTTTCTGACTGCACTGTGCCTTCCCATGTCTCAAAAACTGCGGTCATCACTGTAACAAGATAGTTTACACTCTGGATCTAAGATCTAAGGTTTCTCTAAGCATGTTTGCATCCCAGGTACCAGCTCAGCTGCCACAGAGAGCTAGGCTCTGCCTTGATCCTGAAGCTACTGTAACTCCTACACACACTTGTGTTCTTGTTATGGCTTCTTGGCTGCCTCATAAGCATAGGTGACTTACATTCCATTACCAACAAGGAAACTGGGGTGCTTGTATCCCAGACATCAGTACCATCATCATCCCAAAACTCAGAACCTTAGAACTCTTCATGCATGTTTGTGCTTCAGGCCTTGGACCTGTGACTACTCCATGAGTGCCACTCATTAAACACTGTTGCCATTGTTACTGCAAGTGGATCCCCAAGTGAGATCCAACCCCAAGGGGGATTCCTTTAACCACAAGTTCCCTGGTGGGAGAAAAAGAGATGGAGAAACTTAGAAGCCATTGTCATCAAAGATCCCAACAACCCTCACCATCACTGTGGCCATCTACATTTATGACCACCGAGATTCTTTAAAATCTTTATTAACACTGGCCTTAGTTGATGGAGTGGTGTGGAAACTACATAACTGTACTCTGACTGGTGCCAGAAATGTTACAGTCCACACAGTGAGCATCTTTGCAACCCTGCTTTTCTCCCTAGAACCAATTGATTTTTAACAAAATTAACACAAAATAAGCAATAAGGGAAGGATTTTCTAGTCAATAAATAGTGCTAGGATATTTGGCTAGTCATATGAAGAAGAATGAAATTGAAACCCTTTATTTTACCATATACAAAACTTTATTCAAGGTGGATTAAAGATCCAAATATAAGACCTCAAACTATAAGAATAATAGAAGAAAACCTAGGAAACACCATTATGGACATTGACCTCGGAAAGAATTTATGATGAAGTTCTCAAAAGCAATTGCAACAAAAACAAATATTAACAAGTGGAACTTAATTAAAGTAAAGAGCTTCTGCACACCAAAATAAACTATCAACAGAGTATTGCAAACTAAGCATCCAGCAAAGGTCTAATATCCAGAATCTATAAGGAACTTAAACAAATTTACAAGGAAAAAACAACACCATTGAAAAGTGAGCAAAGAACATGAACAGACCCTTTGCAAAAGAAGATATACAAGCAGCCAACAAACGTGAAAAAAATTATTAACATCACTAATCATCAGAGAAATGCAAATCAAAACCACAGTGAAATAACATCTCACAAGAGTCAGAATGGCTATTACTAAAACATCAAAAACAACAGATGCTGGTGAGGCTGCACAGAAAGGGGAATGCTCATACAATGTTGGTGGGAATGTAAAGTAGTTCAGTCACTGTGGAAAGCAGTTTGGAGACTTCTCAATGAACTTAAATAGAACTACCACTTAGCTGAGCAATCCCATTACTGGGTATATATCCAAGAGAAAATACATTATTCTACCAAAAAGACACAGCACTCATATGTTCATCGCAGTACCATTCACAATAGCAAAGACTTGCAATCAACTAGCTGTTCATCAGCAGTGAATTGAATAAAGAAAATTCACTACATGTACACTATGAAATACTATGCAACCATTAAAAATAAATAAATCATGTATTTAGAAGCAACATATATGCAACTTAAGGCTATTATCCTAATCCAATTAATGCAGAAACAGAAAACCAAATAGCACAGTTCTCATTTATAAGTGGGAACTAAGCATTGGGTACTCATGGACATAAAGATGGCAACAATAGACAGTGGGAACTGCTACAAGGGAAAGGGAGGAAGAAGGGCAAGGATTGAAACACTATTGTGTACTACGCACACTACCTGTGTGACAGGATTACTTGTATCCCAACCTCAGCAACAGGCAATATACCCACATAACAAACCTGCACACGGACCCCCTGAATCTAAAATAAAAGGGAAAATTATTTTTAAAATAGTTTTCAAAAAAATAATAAAAATGGAAACAAAAACCTGAATAGACTTTCCCAGAAGAATGCATGCAAATGGCCACAGGTATTTGAAAAAGTGCTCAACATCACTAATTATCAGAGAAATGCAAGTCAAAATCACAATGAGACGGTACTTCATACCTGTTAAAATGGCTATTGTCAAAGACAAGAGATGACAAGTGTTGGCAAAGATGTGGAAGAAAAAAAGGAAACTATTGCACACTGTTGGTGGAAATGTAAATTAAAACAGTCATTATGGAAAAAATTTGGACATTCCTCAAAAAAATTACAAATAAAACCACCATTTGGTCAAGCAATCTTACTACTGGGCATATAGCTGAAGGAAGTAAAATCTGCCTGTCAAAGAGATATCTCTACTCTTATGTTTATTGCGGTATTATTTATTATAGCTAGAATATGGAATCAATCTAAGTATTCATCAATAGATTAAAGAATAGTAAAAATGTGTATAATTTGCAATGAAATACTACTCAGCCTTATAACCAAATTAAATTCTGTCATTTATGATGTCATTTATGATCCAGAAATGGATGAACTCAGAGGATGTTATGCCTATTGAAATCAGCCAGGTGGTGAGAGACGAATATCTTATGATCTTATATATATGTGAAATCTAAAAATGTTTAATTCCTAAAACAGACAGTAGAATAGTGGATACCAGAGGTTATTGGGTGGAGGCTTGAGGAGATGTTGGTCGAGGACACAGCATTTTAGTTAGATAGGAAGGATAAGTTCAAGAGATCTATTGCAAATCATACTGACAATAGTTAATAATAATATATTGCATGCTTAAAATTTGCTTTGAAAATAGATTTTAAATTTTCTCACCACAACGAATAAATATGTGAGATAAAAACATGTTAAATAGTGCAATTTAGCCATTAGCAGTATACACATATGTCAAACATGTTTTACACCATAAATACATACCATTTTATTTGTTAATTAAATAAGAAACACAGGTAAATGCCTTCATCTTACAAATGAGAAAACTTGAATTCAAGAGTCTAGATCTACAGCCCATACTTAAGCACTATGTTGACAAGCTTTTCCCCAAACCAAAAAGAAAAAAAAAAACCTGTTTAAAGCTGTCATAAACTACTCAGGATTTAAAAAGTAATGACTTCACAATCCAGACTTTGGGGCCTTATGTAGCAGCATTTCTTTGTTTCTTTCTCTCTTTCTTTCTTCTTTCTTTCCTTTTTCTTTCTTTCTTTATTCTTTCTTTCTTTATTCTTTCTTTCTTTTCTTTTTTTTTTTTTTTTTTTGACAAAGTGTCACTCTGTCGCCCAGGCTGGAGTACATTGGCATGATCTCAACTCACTGCTACCTCTGCCTCCCGAGTTCAAGAGATTCTCCTGCCTCAGCCTACTGAATAGTTGGAATTACAGGCACCCACCACCCATGCCTGGCTAATTTTTGTATTTTTAGTGGATTCGGGGTTTTGCCATATTGGTCAGGCTGATCTTGAACTGCTTACCTCAGGTGATCCAACCGCCTCGGCCTCCCAAAATGCTGAATTACAGGCATGAGTCACTGTGCCCAGCCTGTAGCAGCATTTCTTAGCTAATAAGACATGCAATTGAAGGAGTTGCAGTGAATGCTAAAGAACCAGTGTATTAGTCAGGGTTCTCCAGAGAAATAGAACCAACAGGATATATGTATAGAAATATACTGTAAGAGATTTATTATGAAGGATTAACTCACTCAGTTACAGACACTGAGAAATCTCATGATCTGCCTTCTGTAAGCTGGAAGTCCAGGAAAGCCAGAGATATAGACTCAGTCCAAGGCCAAAAGCCTAAGAACCTGCAGTCTAAGGGAAGGAGAAGATTGATGATCCATTTCAAGCAGAGAGGACAAATTCACTCTTCTTCCACTTCCATCTTCTACTATTTTGCTTTATTTGGATCCTGAAGGAATTAAATGATGTCCACTCACGTTGGTGAAGGCAGACCTCCTTTACTAAGTCTACCGATTCAAATGTCAATCTCTTCTGAAAATACTCTCACAGACACAGCCAGAAATAATGTT
Organism: Aotus nancymaae; assembly: GCF_030222135.1. Classification (NCBI taxonomy): domain Eukaryota; kingdom Metazoa; phylum Chordata; class Mammalia; order Primates; family Aotidae; genus Aotus; species Aotus nancymaae. The sequence continues at coordinate 61,953,494 of NW_026988442.1, read as the reverse complement.
TAATAAGATGTCTGGGCATCCCATGGCCCAGTCAAGTTGACACATAAACTTAAGCATCACAACCAGTTCTCTGTATTTTCCTTTCCCCTTTCTCCATTGATGACTGTTGCAGCGTACAACAAAGCTAACAGCTGCAGAAGGCCATGCCCGCTTCTGGGAGCAGCACAGAAGCCAGTGTTTTCATAGAAAGACTAGATCCCCACAATGGTCAAAGAAGGGCTTCAGATGACTCAGCAGATAAACAACATCTTAGCAGTAGTGATCAGATGTTTTAAATGTATTTATTCTGACTCTGAAACTACACATCATCTTTAGTAAAGTGATGCAGCCTTGACATTAAGCCACTGTCTAATTCACAGATGATATAAAACCCAGGCTACCATTTCTCCTGCTTAGGGCAAATGCTAACTGAGAAAAGGGTTTAAGAGGTACAGGATTTGCTCTGTTTTCAGATTATAAAAACATGTGTCCAAGCATCTTTATCTTAGTGATCTCCTGAGGGAAACAGTCTGAGTTTAAGTATGAATTACTTGAAGCAAGCACAGCAGATGATCTTTCCACTCTGACATGGTTGCAGATGACTACTGTGTTGCTAATTCCTCTCTCAGTGTCGAAAAAGTGCAGCCCTGTTTAAGACCAAACAGATATATCACTGAGTGTTCAACTTCTCAATTCATCATAAGTGTTATGAATCCACTGATTCACAAATTTACTTAGCTGCTTATTAGAGTTAAACAGGGAGCTTGCAAAAGACTGATGCCTGCATTCTTCCCTGGCACATTCCAATTTAAATATCCTGGAGTGGGGCCTGGATACAGAGATTTTTGCAAGCTCCAAAGTGGCTCTACTATGCAGTCACTACTGAGACCCACTGTCTGGGAGTGTTGTTTATAAACTGCTCAGGCCCAAATAAGCATGTTTACTATGTATATTGACAAGCTCTTTTTTGATATCTTGCAAAGTAACAGTCAAATGAGATAATGTCTGCAAATTGCTCAGCATAGGTTCTGGCAAAAATAAGGTCTCAATAAATACTAATCCTTATTTGCCCCAAATACTAATCCTTATTTGTGCACATGCATGCACGCACACACACACAAACACACACACATGCACAGCCGGCATCACCACCCTACAATCAAACCACAAGTTAATAATATTACAGAAATTTTTTAGTATAAAGATCAATATAAAGTTCACTTTTTTTGTCCTAATTGTATCAAATTGTTCTAAATTATAGCTCATTATTCTGCTTAAGGATGAGAAGTCTAAATGACAAAAACATACCTTCTTTGGATGTTTGGGTTTTGCTTTAGAATTTTTTAATAATTCATTTTATTTTCTACATATAGATAGTATTAGAAAGCTTAAATTTGAGAATTCAGGCCTTATTCAAAAATCAATGTTCTATTTTAATAAACTCTGGTTATTTAATTTTTAGTAATTTGCCTTTTTTCTGTCACTAGGAACATCAAAAGAAATTTGGTCAACTTAAAGTTCTGGGCAGTTAGATTATTATTATTTTAAATGCTGTAATCCCAGCACTTTGGGAGGCCAAGGCAGGCGGATCATGAGGTCAAGAGATCGAGACCATCCTGGCCAACATGGTGAAACCCCGTCTCTACTAAAAATACAAAAATTAGCTGGGCATGGTGGCACACACCTGTAGTCTCAGCTACTCGAGAGACTGAGGCAGGAGAATTGCTTGAACCCGGGAGGCAGAGGTTGCAGTGAGCCAAGATCGTGCCACTGAACTCCAGTCTGGTGCCTGGCAATGGAGCAAGACTCTGTCTCAAAAAAAAAAAAAAAAAAAAGACAGTTAAATTATCTCTCTTCGCAGATGATTTTATATCTACATATATTTGCATGATTTTATATCTATAAATCCTAAAGACTCCACACAAAAAAAACTCTTAAATCTAATAAATTCAGTAACATAGCAGGATACAAAATCAACATACAAAAATCAGTAGTGTTTCTATACACCAATAATGAACTGGCTGTGAAAGAAATCAAGATGGCAATTCCATTTATAATATTAATAGCTACAAAATAAAATGCCTAGTGATAAATTTAACCAAGTAGGTTAACAATATCTATAAGAAAAACTAAAAAAATGGATGAAAGGAATTAAAGAGTATATAACAAATGGAAAAACATCCTATGCTCATGGATCAGAATAATTTATATCACTAAAACGACTTCCCAAAGCAATCTATAAATTCAATGCAATCTCTACCAAATACTGTCATTTTTCACACACACAGACACACACAAAACTAAAATTTGCATATAACCAAAACAGGGACCAAATAACAAAAGCAATTCTGAGCCAAAAACAAACAAACAAAACAAAACAAAACTTGAGGCATCACACTATCTGACTTCAAAATATATTTTAAATCTCTAGTAACCAAAACAGCATAGTACTGGTATAAAGATAGACACATGGATCAATGGAACAGAATAAAGAGTCCAGAAATAAATCCATGTATTTACAGCCAAATGATTTTGGATAAAGGAGCTAAGAGCATACCTTAAGGAAAAGATATACTCTTCAATAAATGGTTTTGGGAAAATTGGGCATCCATATGCAGAAGAAAAAAGTTGGACACTTATCTTTCACCATACATAAAGATCAACTCAAGATGGATTAAACACTTAAATGTAAGACCGAAATACATAAAACTATTAGAAGGAAACATAAGGGAAACGCTTCAGGACATTGGTCTAGGTAAAGATTTTATGAATAAGACCTTAAAAACACAGGCAACAAAAGTAAGGAAAAGACAAATGGGACTATAATAAATTAAAAAGCTTCTGCATGGCAAAGAAAAAAAATCAGCAGAGGAAGGGACAATCTGACAATCTTCAGAATAGTAGACAATATTTATAAATGCTTTGTACAAGAGACTAATATCCAGAATATCCAAGTAACTCAAACAATTCAACAGAAAAAAAAAATCCCATTAAAAGTGGGTAAGTGAATAGACATTTCTCAAAAGAAGACATACAAATGGTCAACAGATATATGAAAAAACGCTTCACATCACTAATCATCAGAGAAATGCAAATCAAAACCACAATGAGATATTATCTTAGTCCTGTGAGTGGCTATTATTAAAAAGACAGATAAATAACAGATGCTGGTGAGGATGTGGAGAAAGGGGAATTCTTGTACATTGTTGGTGGGAATATAAATTAGTAGAGCTACTATGGAAAACAGTATGGAGATTTTTTAAAAAACTAAAAAACAACCACATGAGTCAACAATTCCACTACTGGGTATTTATCCAAAGGAAAAGAAATCAGTATATCAAAGGAATACCTGCACTCACATGTTTATCACAGCACTATTCACAATAGCCCAGATATGAAATCAACATAAATGTCTATCAGTGGATGAATGGATAAAGAAAATAAGGCATACATACACAATAGAATGCTATTTGGTCACAACAAACAATAAACTCATGTCATTTGCAGGGACATGTATGAAACTGGAGGTCATTATGTTAAGTGAAAAACAATATCACGTGTTCTCACATATGAGGGAGATAAAAATGTTGGTTTCATGGAGGTAGAGAATAGAATGATAGATACCAGAGGCTGGAAGGGTATGTGTGGGCAAGGGCAGAGGAAGGCAGGGAGGAATAGAAAGAGGCTGGTTAATAGGTACAAACATAGAGTTAGGCAGAGGGAATAAGTTCTAATGTTCGAAAGCAGGGCTGGTTGACTATAGTTAACAATATATTGTATATTTCAAAATAGCTAGAAGAAAGGACTTGAAATTACCCCAACACACAGAAATGGTAAATACTCAAGGTGATGGGCATCCCAAACACTCTGACTTGATTATTATACAGTCTCTGTGTAGAACTAAATATCACATATGTATCCATATATATCCCATTAACATGTACAGATATTTGTATCTATGAAAAATGCTACTAGAAAAAATAATGTTTTATTGTATTTCTGAGTATTTTTACCAAGAAACTTGCTTTTGCTTTTATGTTCATTTAGAACCTGTTCAAAATTACAAGAAAGTGTATAAATTGTGTTGTCATCAACAGAATCATTTTTATTGATCTGCAGGCCCCTAGATTTTAAGTTCCCTCTTAGGGCCACTGGAAGCACACCTTGAAGACAAAGGTATCCCATTAGCTGAGAAGGTAATGGCTATGTTAAGACATTCAGGAAGTGGATGGGAGTGAGAAGTAAGTTCTTTAGAGAGAAAGAAAAAGCATATGCTTTTTGTATATGCTTTTTGATCTTGATGTATGGAAGTGCTTGGCATATCCAAAAACTGGAGGTAGGATATTATGTCAGACTCAAAAGGCTAAATGGAGCATATTAGGCAGTGAAGCTGAAGAGATAGATAAATGCAGGTCTATATCTTTGTGGAGACTTGATTCTTCATGTTGATTCTTTCAGACATCTATTCAACTCCAATCTGATTTGGCTTTACAGTAGAGGTCAACTATTTCCACAATAATTCTGTTTAACAAACCAATCCAAAACTCAGTGGCTTAAAACACAATTATTTGCTCTCTCTCACACAACTGCAAGTTGACTGGAAACTAGCTGCTCTGGACTGGTCTAGACCCTAAGCTTCAAGTTAGGGCCAGCTTTGTTGCACGAGTCTCTCTTCTTTCCTGGACCAATCAGCTACCTTGGTAGTCCCTCTCACAGCCACAGCAATGGGCAAGTGAGGAAGTCCAATTACCTAAGCACATTTCAAGACTCTGCATGAATACCGTCTGCTAACGTCTCATTGCTTGGCCAAAGCAAGTCACATGGTGGGCTCTGAGTCAAGGATCAGGGAAACATACTCTATCATAGGAGGAAGTACAAAGTTATACAAGTAAAATGGTTAAAAGTATGGATGGAGAGAGAGGTAAGACATTTGGGCTAAAAACGTAGTTTACCATACTCACTAAGGTGAGGTTTTGGTGATTCATTATTTTACACTGTCCTGGTCAACCAGTATCACCCATATTGTCTTCCTGTAGGGGTCAACTTGGCCTTTGTTGACACTGACATTTCATCTGGTCCTTTTCCTCTTATGCTGCATGAATTATTCCCCAAAAGAAAGAATAAGAACAGTAATCATTATTCATTTACTTAGGGAAAACATCTGGTGGATTGTTTTTGTTTTTCTTCAGTTTTCATCTGGATGTTTGGCATTGTGTCAAGGTTTTACTCTGAGAAGTTTTAAAAAGTGAGTCCAGTTAGTGTGTTACTTCCTCTCCACTTTATAATAATACACTAGAGTCTTGCTCAAATGCCACCCCTGGGATGCATGCTGGGAACCAAGTTATAGAGGAAAGAGCAGGATAAATCCCTTCTGATGTTCATTCACAACAGTAAATTCCCTCATAGGCGTAAACCACTGGCCCACTTTAGAAATCATCCCGGGCCTTATTTTGTCACATTACAATGAGATTCTAATATGCAGGAGACCCTGGGCATCCTTAGATTTAAACCTTCACAGTTTTTGCTATTTGCTAATTACCCATGGGAGCACAGTGGGCGATCACTTGTCATTTTTGTTGAGATACGTATTTGAGTGCTCTTTGTTCCCATCTTGGTGCCACAGTTCTGTTCTCTAATTGTTTCTTTTTCTTTTCTTAGGGAACTTTACTAACAGTATTTCAAATTGGGAACATTTCCAAGTATCTTAGGATATAACTCTTTTGATTGCTGGAAGTCTTTCTTGATCTTTTTTTTTTTTTCCAAAAAAAACAAAGATGATTACAAATTCAACTTTGATACTTCAAATGAAATAAAGTTAAAAAAAAAAAACAAAACACTTCAGGGCAGCTTTGGTATATATTTAGTAAAAAATAGGTACCCATATGCTATCTTTGCTCCTGAATTGGTTTTTCTGCATGAGCAAAGCATATATAAAATTGATATGGTAAAGTGCTAGATATGGCCTGTGGTATAATCAGGGTTAGGGGGAACTGCAGCAGAAGGAGTGACGTATGAGAAACTAAGACCTGACAAGAAAGAAGCAGGCATTGAAATAAAAACAAAAACAAAAATAAAAAATGGGAGACAGATCTAGTCAAACAAAGGGAAAGTAAAATCAGGAGATCATGTACCTGTGACCATGAAGCTAAGCAATTAGCAAAACCATCAAAAAGTTTCAGGATGCTGTATCAGAACTCAGTACCCAAGAATCTATATTTAGTCATTGCAGGTCCATGTCAATGGGTCACTTTCCACTACATTATATGCCACTAAAAGGAAGGAACCATATTCTGCTCTATTTTTTTTTATATCTCTGCTTTCTAGCACACTATTTGACTTAAAATAGGTACTTTATACATGCCTGATGAATGAGTAAATGTGCATAAATGAACATAGGAAAATTTGTCAATAAATACCAAGGCCCAGCCTTTCAGGATGGTGTTAGAAGCAGAAGTCTCTTATCTGCTGGGCAGTTTGGAGAAGGCCATGGAGATTTATCTTTAGTGGAGAGTGATAGTAGACAAGGGGTCAAAAGAAGTACTTGAGTCCAGGTATGAAAATAGTGATCTGCTTGCAGGTCTGAGGAAAAAGGTAAGAATGCAGCATGGCAAGAGATATCACGTTAGAATGAGGTTGTAAGGTGATGGCAGGACAAGAAGGACTTCCTACTGCATGCCCGAAGAATTGAATTTAAGTTCCTTAACATCCCCAACCAAGTACACATACTACCCCACAGCCAGAGGTAAGGGTGAAGTGACCTGCAATGATGGAAAAAAAAAAAGATCTATTTGGTTAGGAGACTTGTGAGATCACTTAACTATATATTCTTTTTGAATTATCAATAAATTTTGAAAAAAGTATAATTTTCTTAAAGTAAATTTGAATAATGCTTGAAACCCTAATCAACTGACGGTATTTTTGTTATTGTTGTACATTGAAATGAGAGCAGTTCATCAAATAAGAATAAATAATATTCTGGATCCTTACTTAAAAATCTCAAAGGACACTGTAGGAAATCTACTTCATACTTTATTTTCACAACCCTTTTTTTCCAGAAAAATAAAACTCTTTTTCAATCTTTTTCTTTAAAATTTGAATAAAGTATTAAATTTTAAAAGTTAGGAAAAGGACAACAAAATAAATAGAAAAAAGAAGAATAAAAAATATAAATAGTGGAAATAAATAAATTAGAAAACAGAAAGCAAAAGATAAAACTACTAATTGAGTCCAAGATTTGGTTTATGGAGAGTTAAAAGAGAGAGAGAGAGAGAGAGATCATGAGAGCAAAAACAAGAAGAAAAAGAGATAGGGGAAGAGTGAGGGAAAGGCAGGGAGAAAGAGCAAACCATTAGCTAACCTAATAAAAAATAAACAAAGATATGGTGTATAAAGAGGGATAAAAACATGAAGGTACAAAATTATCTATTAGAATAGAGAAAACAGGCACAGATACAAAAAAACTTTACTCTGTTTCACTCCATAGAAAAAAAAAATTGAAACCTAGGATCAAAGGAACAAATTACCAAAATATATCCTGGTAAAAATATGAAGTTAAAATGAAAAAGTTGTCAGTAGAACATCAAACACAAAAGTACTTGGTTCAGACATTTTTTACAGGTGAATCTGTGAAATCTGTAAGAAACAAGAAATTCTAATCTTATTTAGAGATGTTTTGGGCTGGGTGTGGTGGCTCACGCCTGTAGTCCCAGCACTTTGGGAGACCAAGGTGGTTGGATCACCTGAGGTCAGGAGTTCAAGACCAGCCTGGCCAATGCGGCAAAACCTTGTCTCTACTAAAAATAAAAAAAAAAATTAGCTAGGCATGGGTGGTGCACACCTGTACTCCCAGCTACTTCGGAGGCTGGGACAGGAGAATCACTTGAACCCAGAAGAGGGAGGTTGCAGTGAGCCAAGATGATGTCATTAGCTCCAGCCTGGGTAACAGAGCCAGACTCTGTCTCAAAAAAGATAAATAAAATAAAATAAAGAAAATGTTTCTGAAACTAGAGAACAAAGGGAAAGGGAAAGCTTATATACTTGTTTTATGACGTCCTTATTATCAAAAGCTGACAATATAGCATGGTGCAATAAAATTAAATAAAAACATTAACTATATTATTATAGCAAAAACCAAAAGGAAAGTATTGTCAAATAAACCACAGTCACATACTATAAGAATTATGTGCCACAAACATATAAAGTTTATACCAGGAATGCAGTGATAGTTCAATATATGGAGATCTAGCAACATAATTTGCGTATCAATAGATCCCAGGACAGTAGTCATTTGACCATCTCCATAAATGCCAAAAGGCATTTGATAAATGTCTTTTATAACAGAAGTTGATTTATAATCCCCTAATAATAACATTGAATCACTATGGGTTCAATGTTAAAATACTAAAAAAAATGTATTAAAATTAGATACAAGCTAAATATGTCTACCATTTTATTAGTTTTAACTTTCTGTAAGTATTAGAAATACCTTTAGCCAAAATAGAATAATAAGAAGCATAAAGATTAGAAGGAATGATGCTAAATTTTCATTATTTGCAGATTAATTTTGACAAATGGGAAAAAAGAAACTATAACACTATTACAATTAAACATTCAGTAGTTTGACTGTAGAGATTAATATACAAAACAATTGTTTTTCTAAATGTAAATCATAATTGATAGGAAAATATAATGGAAGAAAAATTTCATCTATTAAAAAAGGTAAAACACCTAGAAACAAATGCACCAGATCTATTTGGAAAAACAAAAACAAAAACTTCACGTTGCATCTAAAAGACTTAAGTAAATATGAGGAACTGACTTATTCTCAGATAACAGTGATGAGCTTTCTACCTATAGAATAGTGTTTCTCAACTGTATTTTCACTATAGTCTTTCTAAGGAGATTTTTTAAAACTTTGTTTTTTCTTAATCACTTCCTCCTATTAAATTTTAGTGCTACAGATATACTAAATATATTTTTATGTATATATATCTGTTCTTCAAATATAAAAAGGAGTAAGATTTTTCTCTTCAAACCAATTTTTGTCCTTTTAGAGGTAATATCACCTCTGTTGAGAATATATGAAATAAATAGACATTCTCCCTTAATTAATTCGTAACTTTAATTTAATCACAATAAAAATACCAACAATTTTTTGACAAGAATTCCAATTTACAAGACTGAAGAAAAGTTTCAAAGAATAAGAATAATAATGGGTACTGGGCCTTTTAATTATTAGGCAGATTATAGGAAACCAGTAATAAACATTCTATAGTAGATTTTCCAGAGTACACATTTCATAAGTAGAGCCAATACACAGTAAAATTTAATTATGATTAAAAAGTGGATTATCAAACAAATGGAATTGGAACAAATAACTAACCAGAGAAGTAAGATTGGGAAGTTGGGTATCTAATCACACTCCTTCTACCAAAATAAATAAAATGGTTCAAAGATTTTAACACAAAATGAGATACCATATGAGTAGCAGAAGAAAATATAGGAGAATTATTTATAGCTTCTTAGAGGAAAAGCTTGTGGAGTAAGAAACAAAACCCAGAAAACATAATAAAATTAAAGTTTGTGCATAAAACTTAAAATATTTGCAAGGTTAAAATACCATAAAGTTAAAAGACCATACCAGAATAAAATTAAAACATACCAGTTAAAACATACCAGAATAAAATATATTTGCATTGTATATGGAAAAATGCTATCCGTAAGATATACTGAGCTCTAATAAATCAGTGACAAAAATACCAATGATCCCAGAGAAATGAACAAAAACACAGAAGGAAAGGAATACAGTTTCTAAATGTAAGAGAAAAATGTTTATCCTCAAAATAAAACTTGAGGGAGACTTTTTTTTTCATGTATGAAAGTGGCCAGGGTCAAAATATTTTGTAAAATACTGTGTCACTAGGAATGTGTAGAAATATAAATTCTTACCAATTATTACTGGGTGTATAAATCAGCAAAGTTTACGTTTAGCATAATTTGTCAATTTCTATGAAAAGTAAAAATGTACATACCCCTTGACCAATACGTTCAGATCTAAGTACTTATACCACAGATATATTGATACATTGTCTTTGTAGTTAAAGACTCTTTTCTCAAGAATGTTTATTACATTATTGTAAGAGCAAAGAAGCACTAAATATCCAGTAATAAAAGTTACATATACATATATATACATAGAGAGAGAAGTGGAGTGAATTGAGGGTAGATATCTCTACAGAGAGATACAGATAGATATCTCCTATCAATTCTGTTTCTCTGGAGAACATTGATATGGTATGTTATTGTACCTTTCAACAAAACTTGATGAACATGTTACAATTATATAATCAACATCTGTCTCTGGAAAGACATTCCAGAGTGTGATAACAGTGCTTGTGTAAATTTGTTACTCAAAATTTGGTTTCCAGCAGGGCAGCATCAAGTGGCAGTGTGTAAGAAGTACAGATACCCAGGTCCCACCCGCTCCAGACCTGTGGAATTGGAATCTGCATTTTAATAAACTACAGCCTTTGAGAGGCACGAGCATGGGGAATGGGGCCTGAGAGATAAGGGTTCAGATGAAAGGCAGCAACTTCTTCAGCCTAGACACTCATGCATTGGCTGAACTTTCCTCTCTTCCCATTCTTCATTCCCCTCTCTCCCTAACTTGCCAGTCCAAGGTGCAGAGCTACTCTCCAGCCCCTCTCCTTTCTTACTTCCAAACTATTTCTCACATGCTGCCTATCATGGCCTTTTCTCTTAGCAATTTTGTTTCCCTCTTTTAGAAGTAAATCACAGTAGTCCAAATTAACTTCTTATTTCTGGGATTTGCCCGCCTCCAACCCTTGATGACTCCATCTCCATAACACTTGGGACCTTGGGGACAGAGGGCTTGGGGTGCACAGAGCAGACACTGCCTACTTAGCATTGCTCATTTTCCTCAGCAGTTGTGGGGTAGGGGCTGAGCTGTCCGGAAAGAGGGGTGGGATAGTTTGGAAATTTTTGTTTTCATTTTTGCTTTTGTGTGCTCATATTGTGTTTTAGATAGAAATTTCTTTTTTAACAAAACAAGATTTCATTTAATGAAGAGGTTTGTCTCTTGATGCTCACAGTGGATCTTGAAAAAATTTTAACTTTGGGAGCTTTTAAAAATAGCATAAATGATTGCAGAAGTCAGTGGAAGATAAATTGATCTTATTAGAGGATAAATTACTCAATAGAGGCTCACCTGGTTTAGAGAAAAACTCTAACCTAAACAGAAAGAGGGGAAAGAAATACAGAAAAATGGCCTTGAAAAATATCTAACACTGACAAGACCCAAAAACTTTGCTTGTTCACACTATTGTTAGCTATGGCTCTTGTAATGTTTCCAAAGAATAAATAAGCCTGAAGTCTGCTGTAACTCAGTATGACGTTAGAGACTGTCTTCTAACAACTCTTACGGCTATTCAAACTACTCAGCATTCAAATGGATGCTTTAGGCTGCTGTGTGACTTAGAAAAATGAGTTCCATTTTGTAGGCAGCCTTTGCTGCTTCTGAGCTCTCACTTTGATGCTCAGACACATCTTGCCGTATACCACCTCCTCTATCCAAATAACCACCCTCAACATCAAAGGCCTTCCTATCTCCACTTGCCGAAACATTTTCTAAGCACTTTAGGCCTATGGGCCAATCAAATTCCATCTGTCTAGCAGAATCTAATGCCACAGACATAACTCTGCAAAGCACTTCTTACTGCAGGCAGAAAAGGGCAGATGGGATTCTGCTAATGCCAATTTTAAATATTATTTATCTGATCTTTCTCACTCCCACGACCACAAAAAGTCAGGGCCAAGTCTCGACTTAGGTATAAAGTTGCCCTAGATAAATTTACGTCCTTATTACTAGAAAAGAAGATTATTATAATGTTATAGCCTATATAACTGCAGGGATCCTACTAGCCAGGTAAATAATAATGACTTCTAGTTGGACTAGAAATCACTGGTGCTTCAGAGTACTAACTCATGAATTATTCTAAAGCATGAAGGACCAGTATTTTGATTTTCCCCTATGGTATATATGAAGTTTTCCAATTGTGCTTTACAAGTCTTATTTTCATAGAAGTAAATATGTTTTTGAAATGTAATTTTAGGTAGAATCTCAACATTTATAATTGGAAAGTAGGATTTCTCTTAAAGGAGATAAGTAAGCCCAAATGTTAAGACTGGCTGTGATCCTGTGATATACTTTGAGGTACAATTATACAATCCTGGAGCTCCATAGAACATAATTCGTTAATCATTGGTCTAAATGAAACCCAAATTTAATTTTGTGTTCTCAAGTTCCCTATGTTATTTTTAGCTCTCTTGCTAGATTCATATCCTCTTCAATCCATGCATTATTAAAATTCATAACAGTTGGAGTTTTTCTTGATTTGGGGAGACCCATACTTACAAACACCAAGCTTTTAATTTTAACTCTTTGGATTAGATTGGGTTAAATCTTTCTAAAGTAAAATATATATTTCCTAATGCACCTTAAATGGTGTGCTAAATAAATTTTCATCTTTTTGGTTTAAAAATCATCATTTTGGAAACCATATGTTACAATACTAGATAATTAATACAATACAGTAGAAAAAGCACGAACTGTGGAGTCCATAGCATGCAGCCCCTTAACAGCTGTGTAACCTTAAGAAAATCACCTTAGTCACTTAAAAACTCATAATATCAGAATAATACCTATGTTTGCAGAGATGACAATAAAAATTACTTAGAATAATAACTTTCCCAAAGTCAGTATCAAATAACTTGGGGGTGGAAGCTGAGAGAGGGGTTGATAAAGACTGCTAGCTGTCCACCCAAATTCATACTTTTCATTAGGGACTGACTTTTCCTAGGGAGAATTTACCTTCACCACCTTTTAGGGCCATTATTGAGTGGGGCTGTAGGGCAGCTACCAGCTCTTTCTAGCTAGCACCAACACAAAAATTGACCCTTTTCTGTTGCAGGCACATGTTGTTTTCCTTCCCTGTTAGTTGGGTGCTGTGAAATTCTATCAGGCCAGAGCTGTGAAATGAGAGAGAGGCAGTAACACAACACAGGGAGGTGACATAAGAGAAAGATCACCTGCTGTTTAACTTACTTGTGTCCTCCAGACCTCCCAGGGTCCAATTTGCATAGGTTCCCTTTCTACCAAACAATAGATTGTGGGGAGTGTGGGGGACTGCCTAACTTTGTGCCTTGGGAGATCTGATGGGATCATGTAGACTCAGGTTACATAGTTACTTGATACCCCATTGTTGGAAGTCCAGTCTCTATTAGGCAAAGAGTTCCTTTGCCAACAGTGAGTAGTTTTCTGTCACTCAAGGCCTTGCTCTAAACTGCTGTTTGCTTCTGTCATGATTCTTTTATTGAGGCTGGCATCCAATCACCATGGAAACCTCTAATACCAATAGATGTGCTGAATCTTGTGAGCCAAGTGACAGGGCCAACTGTACTGCAGCCAGAAGCCAAGTGACCTGATTCTTGAATCCCCATGCTGACAGTCTGTTCTGTAGGGTCATTTCTGGGTATTAACTCTCTTAGTTCAGCTTCTCTGGATAAACGGAGTCTGAAAAAAGGGCTTGTATGCTAAGTGTTCTTTTTTTTGACAAATAAGTATTGTATATATCTATGATATCAAATATGATGTTTTGAAATATGTATACATTAGGGAATGACTAAATCAAGCCCATTAACATATCTATTACCTCATGTACTTATCATTTTTGTGTGTGTGGTGAGAATATTTAAAATCTACTCTTAGCAATTTTTCAATATACAAAACATCGTCATTAACTATAGTCATTATGTTATACAATAGATCTCCTAAACTTATTCCTCATATCTGACTGAATTGTAGTGTCTTCTGACCAATATCTCACCCGTTGTCACCCACTCTCCAGCTTCTGGTAACCACCGTTTACTCTCTGTTCTTAGGAGTTTGACTTTTTTAGATTCCACATGTAAGTGAGATTATACAGTGTTTGTCTTTCTGTGCATGGCTTATTTACTTCATACAACATCCTCTAGGTTCATCCATGTTGACACAAATGCAAGGTTTCATTCTGTTTGAAGACAGAATAGTATTCCATTGTGTATATGCACAAGATTTACTTTATCCGTTTATCTGTCGATGGACACTTAGTTGATTCTGTATTTTGGCTACTGTGAATAGTGCTTCAATAAACATGGGATTGCAGCTATCTATCTCCTTGACACACTGATTTCACTTCCTTTGGATATACACCCAGTCGTGGAATTGCTAGATCATATGGTGTTTCCAGTTGTGATTTTTTGGGGAACCTTCATACTGCTTTCCCTATGGCTGCACTAATTTACATTCCCACCAACATTGCACCGTATTTCTTTTTCTCCACATCTTTACCAACACTTATCTCTTAAATCTTTGTTAACAGCCATCCTAACAAGTGTGAGGTTATATCTAATGATTTTAATTTGCTTTTTTCTGATGATTAGTGATAGTCAGCATTTTTCATATATATACCTGTTGGCCATTTGTATGTCTTCCAAGAAATATCTTTTCAGGTTAATTGCCATTTTTTAATTGAATTATTTATTTTCTTGCTATTGAGTTGGGTTCCTTATGTATTTTGAGTATTAACCTATTAACAGATGTATGGCTTGCAATTTTTTCCCTGTTCTCTGTTGATTGTTTCTTTTGCTGTGCGTAAGATTTTTAGTTTGATGCAATCTCACTTATGTTATTTTTGTTTGTGTTGCCTGTGCTTTTGGGGTTATATCTAAAAACATATTTGCCCAGGCCAATTTCATGAAGTTTTTCCCCTATGTTTTCTCTTACATTTAAATCTTTAATCCATTTTTAGTTGTATTTTGTATATGAGATAAGATGAGGGTCCAGTTTCATTCTTTTGTATATGAATGTCCAATTTTCTCAGCACCATTAATTAAAGAGATTGTTATTTTCCCATTATATGTTCTTAGGACCTTTGTTGAAAATCGGTTGGCTATAGATGTGTGAATTTATTTCTGGGCCCTTTATTCCGTCCCATTGGTCTAGATACCTGCATTTGTGACAGTACCATGCTGTTTTGATTACCATAGCTTTGTAGTAGATGTGAATTTTGGGAAGCAATGAAGGTTGAAGTCTGAAAAGAATGAAACTTGGAAGTAGAGAAAGGCAGCCCATGGGCCATTCTCAAGCTACTCCCCACAGTGGGCAAGTAGGTATGATTTTGGCGAGGGACCTTCTCAGGATGAACTTCAGTATTGTTTAATATTTGAACTTCTGTCCAAGGAACAGAACGAGAAATGTTGTATCCACTGACTCTTGCTTGATGGGTCAAGGGCAGCCTCCAGGAAAGTTAAATCCAGGTTTGCTCACACATAATAATGGCCAAACAGGCTACTTCTGGCATCCAATGTGATAATAATACCAGGGAAGACTTGAAGCAAAAGGAGAGATCCATATAGTGCAACCCAGGTAAGGAGCTTTCAGGTGACACCTGCCTGCAGCTAGCCACTACTACTACTGAGTGACAAGGTAGGGCACAAGATGTGCCCCATGCAGGTATGCTATTTTTCCTAAACAAAAGGGTCACTTCTTTAGTAATAAAAATTTTATTTTTATTTATATTTATAAAAATAAATATTTCTAACTCCCACTAAGATTCTTTCTCTTCCACCATGCGTTTGAAAGCAAATTGGTTAGGATTACACATAAATTAAGAGTAAATCAGCTCTGAGTGAAATCCCAAAATGATCCTTAAAAGCACATGTGTTATGACTTTTGATATGTCTATTTAGTCTACACAGTAGCCACTCGTTTCCCCTTAATTTCTCACTTTCTCTTACATTCTGGTTGGGTGAAATAATCAGAGAGCCAAGTTATAAATTAATATGGACTACTGTTATGATTGTATAATATAACTTCTTCTTATTTCTTACTGTTATTTTTTAATGAGGTCAAAAAAGTCAAAGCATGTCTATTATAGCATTTTTCTAAGCATTATAGCTTCATTTTATTATTCAAGGATATACATTCATACAAATATATGTACGAAATTAGTACAAATTTTTACCAGTTGTCTTTGATTTAGGTTTATTACATTAAAAAAATTAAAAGACTGTTAAACCATACATAATAAGATGATGTATTATGTACAGAACTTCCAATATACGTTCCTAGTTTTTTAAAAAAAATTTCTTTTGAACATAAAACATTTAAATCAAATATCTGTTTCCTCCAAAGTGTTTTAGAAAAAAAAGTAATATGGACAAAAATAATAATGGAGAAAAAAACAAATTCAACTTCAGATGGCTTTTATCTTTGATGCAGGCTCTAATAGTTCAAATTAAGCAGAGACTAAAATACAAATATTGATTTTGGTGCTGGCTAGATTTCCAGGGTCTTTGAAATGTTTATAAAACAGTCTGCACATTTCATTTCCTTTTTGTTTGGACAGCACATTGTTGCCAGTATTTCTTCGATTCAAACATCTGGAATTGCTAAAACATACAGCTGGGCAGAGCTGCCAGTGATATTTTGTTTTCTTGAGTAAGAATCAGAACCTTGACCTCACCCAAGGGTAATTATCTGGGCAAGTTTAGTGATGAAATCCTGAGGAGTGGTGACAAGATGAAGGCCCAGGTACTGGTGACCATGGAATTTGGAACTGAGTTTGTTGCTGCACATCTCTGAGTTTTATGAGATGCTGTTGAAGACGTCACACTGCCTTTGTCAAACCTGCTGGGTCTCATGTCTGCTCACACGTGGGATAAGTCATGGCCCTCCCCCTCTAATGCTGGTGAGGGTCTTATCCACACATGCAGTAGGAGAGAGAGGAACGCAGCCCATACTCTTGCCAGCAATCCACTCCCAGTGCACGTACAAGACACGCAAATCATCAGCAGTGAAGTGCCATAAAGGAAGCACATCGTATCTGTGGAGAAAATAGAAAGAACGAAGATGGAGCCTCTGCAAGTCCAATGGATTATAAGTAGTTCAAGAAAGCAAAGAGGAGAACAAAATGGCAATAATTTTGTTCTAATCTCAAAGTCAAAGCTTCCATTAAAAAAAATTCATGCAAAGAAATACTTTAATCATAAATATAGGATAGTAAATTACTCAAATGATCTTACCTTTTATGTCATTTAAGAAAACATTAATGGTTTTCTTAAATATCACTTTAATGATAATTTAACATAATATTTAATGATAAATACAGGACAGTAAATTACTCAAATGATCTTACCTTGTATGTTCAAATGTGTCCCTTATGGTAAGGCACACTTCTATTTGAAAGAAAAAATCACAGTGGGCAGGATGCAGTAGCTCACACTTGGAATCCCGGCACTTTGGGAGGCCGAGGTGCACAGATCACCTGAGCCCAGCATGGAGACCAGCCTGATAATACAATGAGCCCCTAATACAAAAATTAGCCAAGTGTGGTGGCATGCACCATAGTTCCAGTTACTTGGGAGGCTGAAATGGGAGGATTGCTTGAGTGCAGGTTGCAGAGGATACAGCGAGCTAAGACTGTGCCACTACACACTGGCCTAAGTAATAGATAGACTCTGTCTCAAAAATAAGATCAAATAAAATAAATCACAGTAATGGATTCTAATAACACCCAATGTGTGAAATTGCTATTGTCATTGAAATTAATGATACATCAAGCTATTAATGCATTCTAAGAAAGTTCTAGTATAAGAAAAATTCTATTATTTATTTATTTATTTTTATTTTTTTGAGACAGAGACTCACTCTGTTGCTCAGACTGGAGTGCAGTGGAGGAATTTCGGCTCACTGCAGCCTCCACCCCGTGCCTCAGTCTCCTGAATAGCTGGGATTACAGGTGCACACTACCATTCCCGGCTAATTTTTGTATTTTTAGTAGAGACAGGGTTTCACCATGTTAGCCAAGCTGGTCTCTAACTCCTGACCTCAAGTGATTTGCCTGCCTAGGCCTTTCAAAGTGCTGGGATTACAGACATGAGCCACCACACATGGTCTACTATGAGAATAATCCTTAAATTATATAAATGTTTCTGGACCCAAGCATCCAAATGAATAAAGTCACTTAAAGCAGTCAGTTTGGAGGCCAAGGTTCAAATTATGCTGACATTGCTCTCTAATTGTTGGATTTTCATTTTAGAAACTATCTTCTTACATTACAGGATATAATTTCGAATATGCATACAGGGCAGATATTTGTTCTTTAAAGATGTCCTAAGTTTTTACTAGTTATACATAATGTGAAACTCTGGGATGTACAGAGATTTGCAATGTGACTAATAACATTTTTTGCTATGATCAGTAATCAGGTGTGGTCGGCTAAAAAATAATGAGAGTAATTATGTTGTCTGGCTCCACAAATATTCCTAAGGCTGATTCCAAAGAAAGGTTCCTAAAATATGCAGACCTTTGTTAGCATCAATGATTAAAGGCTTATCAAAGCCTGACAGCAAGTTTGCACAGTTAGAAAGAAGTTGGCTCTGGAACTCAAACAAGTCCAAATTCAGGAAACTAAGCAACTTTGTATTTATTTCAGCAATTCAGACAGGAATTTGCCATGAGATAAGTTTGTTCTCAGGAAGTATCACCACCTTAATTTACAGTAGGGTAGGGAAATAACTCCAGGATCTTCATCTTCAATCCAAAAATGTTCTTGTTCCTCTTCTGATAGGACCAGTGCCTCCTCGCTGTCTTCAGAAGGACAGGAGTTTATAGCAGTGACTTGTGAGTCACTTTTCCTCCAGTTTCCAAATCATCTATTTGCCTTAACTAATTAATCGTACCTTCTTTATGCTCACATTTTCCACCTCCTTAGCCATTTCTATTCTTCTATTTGAAAAAGCATTTGATAGAGTCAGCGCACAGGGCATCCTGCTTTGCTGTCTTCGTCAGAGTGCTATTGAAAGAGTTGTCTGATCTTGCTAAGTCTCAGTTTTCTTGTTTGGAAAATGATGATGAAATAATGCCTGCCTTGCTAGCTTGTTGGGAAGTGTTTGAGGAACATTCTTGGCCAAAGGTCAGGGGAGATTCCCTTCTCTTTGCCAGGTCCTACATTAATCTGCTTATTTCTAAGCATTGAGGGAAACATTCAGAACTCTAGGATGAGACAAAAGGGATATTTTTCAAGTACTTATAGTTTCTGCACTAGATAATATTAAGTATTATTCACATAATCCCCACTTTGGAGTCTCAGCAGTCTTTCTGTTAAAAGGCTTCTTTCTTTAAATTAGATCAAAAAGGTTAAAGCAGTAAATAAATATGACACAGGTCCCTCTGGTCCCAGTCCCTTAGGGATCAGATAACTCATATCCCTCTATGTCAATTATGACATTCAATCCTATCTCTTGTTTCTTATATGGGACCTGAAATGAGGACTTTCTCTCCTTTTTAACAGAAATTTGACCAATTATCCACATTTACATTCTCATGACAGAGCAAGATAGAAATATTTTAATGAATATTTTATGTTTTATGTATAAAACACATAAAAACACATAAAGTGTTTTTATTGATTGAGAATAGATGAATTCAGTATTTTTTTTTTTTTTTTGAGACGTAGTTTCACTGTTGTCACCCAGGCTGGAGTGCAATGGTGCGATCTCAGCTCACTGCAACCTTCCTGATTCAAGCAATTCTCCTGCCTCGGTGACCTCTGAGTAGCTGGTATTACAGGCGCCTGCCACCATGCTTAGCTTATTTTTGTATTTTTAGTAGAGAGAGGGTTTTACCATATTGTCCAGGCTTATCTCAAGCTCTTGACCTCAGGTGATCCACCCGCCTCGGCCTCCCAAAGTGCTGAGATTACAGGCGTAAGCCACTGCACCCAGCCCCGGATACAGTATTCTTAAAGGTCTAATAAATTTTTATTTTAGACTGTTTGACTAAGATACCTCATAGGTATAGGTATAATTTTCTAGGTATAAATTTATTTAGATCATCCATTCAGTGACCACCATTTACAAGTATTACTCTGATTACTAAGAGATACTAGCCATGTTATTGAGTGTACTTAATTTCCAAATCTATGGCCTTCCCTTCTTTAATTAACTTCTTAAACAGTGTTAGATAAGATTGTTTCATTCTATTTGTTTCAAATTAATACTATCTGCAACGGAAGTATGTCCCAAATTGCCTCAGCTTTTTAGAACCAAGAGTAACACTCCTAGAGTTCATAAACATCAAACCAATATACAATAAACTACTTTTGAGATGTGATATCTTCCTTCCTAGGAGAGTGCAATAAATTTTGGGCTTCCTGGTTTTATAGCTTCTAATGGACACTAAGAGAACATTAGTTGCTTTAATTAAAATGACACACATGTAATTACTAAACCTGATGGTAAAATGGTTCAGTCTTTTATTATATTCAAAGCAGTGGTCTTATATCACAGCCAGTGTCCCTTATAGCAATACCAAGTTTTTTATTTGTTTGATTTTTGTTTTGGTTTTGGTTTTAACAGCAAATGCAATAAAATTCTAGGACTCCCAAACTGAACTAGTAAAACAAACGAACTGCAGCTATTGGTATACACACAGAGATGTGCTGACAAGTTAAGGCACACAAACGTAACAGTATTTGTAAAAATAAATAAATAAAATTTTTAAAGTTACTTAAAAGTAAGTGAACTGTTACTTTTAAAGATAACAACTGGGTAATGTGACTTTTCTGGGGGAACTCACCCCTTAGCAAACTTGTGATGTCGTATATGAGATTATTCCATAAATCCAATGGCACATGTTTAGTCTTTCAAATTCATTCTCTAGCCATTGACAATTCTTCCTGCATAAAGTTGAAAGTCGAAAGCCATGACTCAAGTTAAAGAACTGTTTTATTTTTTATTCACTTGCACAATGCATCATGACTGTGGTTATCTGTACCCATTTCACATCTCCACTTCTTTGAGCAAGAATGGCTTGTTGGATGACCCAGGGGCCTGCTTTGGTGGATGTGAAGGAGTGAATGCATTGTGCTACTAGGCAAAGGCCTCCTCGTGGGTTTTTTTGATTTCCCTCTCACTGGGGTGGAGCTGATTCTTTCCCACAGCAAGTGAACAAGGCTGCCAGGGTTTATTCCAGTTGGATGGCCTCAGAGCAATTAGGGTATACTTTAATTACTAATGAACCATTTAGATTTATGCAGAAACTTGAAAAGAAACTTGAGTTATTTTCTTACTTCGCATGCTTCACATGTCTTGGTCCTTAAAAAGCTCAAAATATTGAGCCTTTCTTTCTCCATGCAATAGTCCAAACAACCCTTATCTGAAGAATAAAAAAACACTTTCTTTCAGATCTTTACCCCTCAGAATGCTAGTGAATAGTATTGAATATTCTGCCATGTTCATAGAAACATATTATGTAAAATTGGGTAAATCTGAACACACTCTTTTACCCTGTTTTTATAGTATTTATTTGGTACTGGTTTAGAATGTATAGGGACAAATTATAATTAGTATTTGATTTGATTTACTGATTATCTTCTATAGTTAATAAAACAGTTGCTTTCTTCCAAAATGGACTGTGTTTGCATACAACCCTAGTCTCCCCCAACAGATAATGTCCAAGCACATTATTTATTTTATAGGAACATATATTGGAAGTCCTTGGCTGGTCTCCACGTTCAGCCCTCTCCACAAAGAACTGCTAGTACAAACCCAATTTCCTCTCGACTTCTGCAAAAAAAGGCTGAAGTATGCTAAAAGTTAACTTGCTTCCCACCAAATTGAAAAGTCTTACATTTCAAGTTCTAAATGGTGCAGAAGGCCAGAGTGAATCCGGAGAAGTCATGTTGTAACTTCGGCCTTGGGAAATAATAGTCTTTATCAGAAGTAACAGAACTATGAGAAACAATTAGGAAAAGAAAGATGGACTGAAATCCTTGGGACTTGTGTCTTTCTGGGCTCTAGTTCAGCTAGAACCCAAGAGACATCAAGTAACTATGCCCAAATGGATGCTGTTCTAGAAATCCAGCTCAGATAGACCCCAGAGACCTTCAGAAAGCCCCATGCTGCCATATGAGGTTGAGGGCAATAACCTGGAGAAGTACCTCTTGATTTGTGTGTTATGACCAAGAGGGTGTAAGCCATGCACAGTGGCTGGTACAACACCCAAAGAAATTTTCTTGATTAAGATCTACACAAATTCTGATGCCTTTGTCATAATCTGATAAAAGGCCCACCCAGTCAGCTGCGGTGGCATGTGGCTGTGGTCACAGCTACTAAAGAGGCTGAGGTAGGAGGATAGCTTTAACCCAGGAGTTTCAGGCTGCAGTGTGCTGTGATGACACCTGTGAATGCCTATTGCACTCCAACATGGACAACATAGTAAGACCAAATCTCTAAAATAAATAAGCAAATAAATACTTGTAGAAATAAGATAAAAAAATTATTTTTTAAAATAAATCATAAAATTTTTTTAAAAAGATCCACCCAACTAATGCCTATGCTTCTACTTTAGAGGCAGTTAACTTCTTAAACAGGAAGTCTAAAAACAAATCTCCTTTTAGACTTACATTCAATAGGAGACAGAGCTTCAAACACTCCTGTGTCTGAATTGCCTCTGATCACTATGCATTTAATACCCTGAGTAATAGCAATACGTTAATCAATT
Organism: Aotus nancymaae; assembly: GCF_030222135.1. Lineage (NCBI taxonomy): Eukaryota > Metazoa > Chordata > Mammalia > Primates > Aotidae > Aotus > Aotus nancymaae. The sequence continues at coordinate 61,930,891 of NW_026988442.1, read as the reverse complement.
CTCAGCCACCTGTTTAAATCCCACCATAATGAGATAACATATGCAAAGACTAACACAGGCCAGGAAGTGTTGGCCTTCTTCCTTTTTTCCCAGCAAGCACACAGAGATGATGTAAGGTTTTCCATCAAAATGAGTTTGTGTATGTAAAAGCTCTTCACTGAATACATCCAGTATCAAATTGTAAAGTAGTATTATTCTGCTGGTTTTGGTCCCATGAGACTAAAGGAAAACAAGTAGTTGTTAAACAAATTTACCTAGGCTCGTTCATGTCAAGCCCAATTACTAATCAATTTTATCAATATAGTTCCAGCAAGAATTTATTTGGATTATAATTAAAATGAATAATTTGATACATGCACAAAATTTATGTGTAAGATTGTTCATCAATATTTTGTGTATTTATAGCTTCGAAAATTTGAAGCAGTTTAGTTATACAACAACAGGTGATTGTTGTAAATTACAGTGCTATTCAATAATTAAATTCACACTGGAAAATAATATTTAATAACCTACAATAATTATCATTTATTTTTAGCTAAGAGAAACAGGTTATAAAATAATATGGAGAGAATATATGTAAAAATACACACACACATACATATACACATAAAGAAAGATATGGCATTTATTAAAAAGACTTGTAAGAGATATAAAAAAATGTTAACAGTGTAGGAATTCTGGATTAAAAAAATACATTTATACTGAATTGTGTATATTTCTCATATCTATTATATGGGGAAAAAACAGTTATTAAAATGAAAAGATTCAACATAGTGAAAACAATTAGTCAAACGGGCTGTAAGAGATTATGTAGGCAAAACACCTGGGTGATTAGATTTTCCAGTTTTCCGCTAGTTGTTTTGATTGTGTGTAGGCATAGTCTCATTTGTTAGTTTAGGAGCTCAGACTTGCATAAAGTCCACATGAAGAATATATAGATAAGAATAGCAGAGGTTGTTAATTTTTCCATTAGACCCACCATGTGATTCTCTTCAGGCCCATGTCTCTTGAACCCAGGATTAGTTTTATAGCTCAATGTATCAGTTAACTCTAAGCAGGGTTAGATGTTATTTGTGGTAATGGTGGTCTCCTGTTTCTTGTGAGTGGTGAGTAGTCTAAGGCAGATGTCCAAGAAATCCAGATGTTAAGGAATATCACTGATTTTAGAGATACAGGAGTATTTCATATTCTTGTAACAGGGGAGATGCCACAAAGCAATAGTCAAAAACAAATGGCTACAGAAAATAGACATCTGCAGGGAAAACGCAAATTGCTTTTGCATATCATAGAAGATCAAGACTTTCAGCCACTCTCCAGGCATTTTTTTTTTTAGTTTTCCCTTACTTACATCAAAGTAAAGATTAAAATTTTCTGAGACAGTAACCCAAACTATTTTTTTAAAATTGTTTAAGCTTTTTCCATGTTTTGGTTACTACCTCCAAACCATGGTTACTTCACTTGTCTTGGGTGGACTGTTCTTGTACCACATTTCTTGTTGATAAAGGCAGTGAATATATACATTTCCTCCTAGGTACCAGTCTTTCTTTATTTTTATTTTTCATTTTTACTTCCCAATTTAAACTTGGAAACAGGCTTTGAATACACATTTTCTAGAGCCTGTGAATACACAATACTTTCTACTAAGAAACATTGTAAACATTCAAAGTAAGTGAGAAATCATAAGGACAGCTTTGAAAAATGCCTCATCTTAAAAAGGTATTGCCGTATATCTGTTCATCATATTTGCTTTTCATTTTTTTGTCTTAAAGAAATCTTATATAAAGCACGTGGCCATATAGACTGAGCTGACCACCTCCAGGTGTCAACAGAACATGAGGCACCCAGCTCTCCATCAGTGCTTGCTGCTTCTGCAGGGATGGGAGTGTGGAGGCACATAGACAGTTCATGGCTGCACAGAAACCAAACCCTAGTGTATGGGGTTAGGCTTGGCACCAAGTGCTTGGCATGGAAAAATGCTTTTTATTTATTTTTATTTTTATTTTTTGAGACAGAGCTCTGTCGCCAGGTGCCAGGCTGGAGTGCAGCAATGGCACAATCTCGGCTCACTGCAATCTCCACCTCCTGGGTTCAAGCAATTCTTCTGCCTCAACCTCCTGAGTAGCTGGGACTACAGGCGTACACCACCACACCCAGCTAATTTTTGCATTTTTTTTTCTTTTTTTTTTTTGAGACGGAGTTTCGCTCATTACACAGGCTGGAGTGCAACGGCGCGATCTCGGCTCACCGCAACCTCCGCCTCCTGGGTTCAGGCAATTCTCCTGCCTCAGCCTCCTAAGTAGCTGGGATTACAGGCACGCGCCACCATGCCCAGCTAATTTTTTGTATTTTTAGTAGAGACGGGGTTTCACCATGTTGACCAGGATGGTCTCGATCTCTTGACCTCGTGATCCACCCGCCTTGGCCTCCCAAAGTATTTTTTTTTTTTTTTTGATAGAGATGGGGTTTCACCACGTTGGCCAGGATGGTTTCAATCTCTTGACCTCGTGAACCGCCCACCTCGGCCTCCCAAAGTGCTGGGATTACAGGCGTGAGCCACCACGCCCGGCCGGAAAAATGCTTTTAAAGTAAGGCATTCAGTATGAGTAAAGGGACTTCCTGTCAACATGATGTTATTTCATTATCTAAGAAGGAAGTAAGGAATACACTAAAGAATATGACAAGAATCTTTTTTAAAAAAAGCCAAGCTTCAGGCACATCTCTGCTAGCCAATAGCCAAGAATTCCAAGATGTATAGAATGGGAATGATAATGTCCTCCTTGCTATTCTGAAATGTGTACAACATATAGCTCCATATGTCCAGCGCCAATCCCACCCTCAGGATTTGTTTAAATCATAGCACTTGCCAACTTCTAACACAAGATACAATATGCTTTTTGTATCTTTAATAGTGTCCTTCCTCTAGAATTTAATCCCCATGAAGGCAGGGTTATTCTCTATTTCGTTCGTTAATCTACCAACCAGCACCCAGAACCATGCCTAACTTACAATGGTACTCATTAAATATTTTGTGAATGCATGAACGCCTTATGTATACCACATGCTCAAGCAAGATTATATAAGTTTGTAAATATAAATCATTGTTTTTCCACTTAGAGAGTTAACTGCTAAAAAAAAAATTTTCTTATGTGACTTCCCTCATTAAGTTCACTAATGTATACTCGAAGAAGATTTGTATCATTTTCTTCCAAAATTTATAAGTGCCTTAATCTGGTTCTGTGTATTTTTATCCTACTTTACTGAGGCTCAAAGCAAACCTTCCTAAATCACCTCCTGCTTTGATTGTGTCACACTCTACTGCCTCAGGCTGTGTGCTTACAAAAGATTTAGGGAAGTTCTTTCTTTCTTTGAGGCAATCAGGGACTTCTATATATACATAGTGGGATAACTTGTATTTATGAAATATTAAAATATTATTTTGTGTTTTTCTTTTGTGGTTCATAAAAAAACAGTGGGATGTATTTACGTTTTTTTTCTCATTTTTCTTCCACTCCTGATTTCAAGAAGGAAGCCGGGTCTTTTGCCCTCCTTTTCTCAGGTACTATCTTATGTGGCAAAATCTGCTGATAAACAGCCTTTTCTTAAGATGTTATGAAAGCCTAAGCTTACTGTGGAGCTTATGCCAGATGTAACAGAGGGAGTGGGAGAAGAGATTGCCACTGGGTTCAGGAAAGACTGGAGGGACTAGATGGAGAGGAATACAAACAGCCTAGAGCACGGACTTTGGATCTTACTTGGAGTTGGTTGGGAAGCCATCAGAGAGTTTTGGGCAGAAGAGTGACAAGTTCTGACTTTCATTTAACAGGATCACTCTGTCTATTTGTTGAAATAATCTGAAGAAGGCAAGGGATGTAGCAGGGAGAAAAGCTGAAAGCTACTGCAATAATCTTAACAGGAGGTAATCGTGGCTCAAACCAAAGTAGTGATGGTGGGGTTGGTGAGAATGTTCAGTTTTTGGGAGAGCAGACCTTTGAATAATATTTCTTAACAAGAATTAGGCAGCATTTTGACTCACTTAAACTCTCTCTTCAGTGTACCCCTTTGGCATATATTCCTGAGACTGTTGGATTTGACTATAGTCAGCAGATGTGGACGCAGCAAAGCTAGCTGACCACACAGGAATTGAACTCATAACCTTGATCTTATTAGCTTCTGCACTAATCAATTTAGCTAAACATGGGCCAAGAAACTATAGAGGCTCACAGACCTTCTTTCATCAAGTCCTATATAACCTCAGAATTATCTGCCAACCTTAAGTAAAATCCTTACAGTTTCTTTGTTTTTGTTGTTGAAACAGTATTAAGTGCCTATAAAATTGACTTTAAAAATAAAGTTCGCAGAGAGTCCTGCTTGTAAAACAGCAAGCCCTGTCCATCACGGACCCATGGAGCCATTCTCAAAAGTCAGTTTTTGCACTTCCATTTCGATAGTCTTTCTTAAATTGGAAAATAATTAAAATTTTCTGAATTTGTTCATTTGTCCACAGGGATCAATTCACCTTCTGGGCACACAGTTGTATATTCTAACAGAATTACACAAGGCAAAGAAATACCATATATTACAGCTCAAATGGTAATAAGAGATGGAGATAACCACCTCTTGAATAATAATTTTTAAACCCTTCTTTACCCAAGGCACAATGTTCCTTCACAGGAGAATAGTCATGTGGGAGAACATGCCAATTATAAGGCAATTGGTTTGTTTTTCTAGCAGACTTGCTTTATTAGGAGTCCCCTAATGTATTACACATTCTGTTACAAAGTGTGACAATTTACAGTGTATTCTGGGGATTTCAGAAAAGGGAAAGATCTTGCAAATTATTATCTGTGACAGAATTATAATTTTACAAATGATTAATCTCAATCATCCATCTCTTTTTCCTCTTGGGCTAAGCAGGAATATTATATCCTGCAAAATTAGCTGTCAAAATGTGAGCCCATGGTTTTGGAGTATTTATACATCAGGAAAATGAGAAGAAGATCTTTATTAATGAACTGGATTAAATAAATAAAAAGGTTATTGTAGGAGACATGCTGCTTTGTTGCTGCAATATGTCTCATGATTTCCCAGTAGCCAGATGATATTTACCAAATTAAATTAGGACTCAGTATGACTATCTGACGGTTTTCTGGAGCTACCCTTTCACCTTAGTGTGTTGTTTTTACATATGCCTGTCTTTGGGGCTGGGTACACATGCTAATGCCTTTGTTATTCAAATTACACTAACTAGAGGTAAATATTTTGAAGACAGAATCATTTGGAAAGTATTTGGGAGTGGAAAAAATTGTACATACATCACCAAACTGATGTTGAGGTCAGAAAGCAGCAGTTCAGGGAAGAGGAGCGAACTTAAAGGGAAAATTACACATCAAGAGTCATGTGAACAGATGAAGCAATCTTGAAATCAGGCATTTTACCAAACATTATTTTGTAACATTGGAGAGTTAAGTTGAAGTTGCTGTTATGTTACAATGTATATCACCTACGACTTTCACTTGTAATTGTGTGTGTGTGTGTGTGTGTGTGTGTGTGTGTGTGTATCTTCATCCCAATAGCTAGGCTGCAAGCTTTAATAGCTATTCCTTTAATATTGTAGATATTCAGTTTATAAAACAAGAAAGGAAGAAAGAGAATGGAATAGCTAGAAAATCAGATGATTAAAAACAATGATGGCTTCTAAGTTGGGCTGTTTAGATACCTAGTCACAGGATAAACACCTAAATCATGATATATTTTTCAACTTGGAAGAAAGAGAGTGAGAGTCTGAAGTTTTCCAAGCTCACAAAATGGAGCAAAAAATGGAGCTTTTGCAAAAGTTAATGATGTTCAGGGTTGCTTCATATTGAAAGACATAGCTACTGCATTCGTCTCACCTCTGGCTATACTGAGAATTCCTGTGATTCAGTTAAAAAAAAGGGGTATGTTTGGACTCCACCTTAGATCTCCTTGTTTTTAAACTCAGAATTTTCAGACCTCGGTGTATTTTAAACTTGCAGCAGGGCAAGTAACCCTGAGGGTTGGCCAGAGCTGAAAACCCTCGGCTAGGGATTGTTGCTGTCATCTTTATGAGGAAAGACAAGAACTGGTGGACTCGTCTTTTCTCTTCAGGGCTCTTGTTTTCACCTGTATCTTCAGTTGAAGGACAGAAAACCTCATACAAGATACCTTATTAAGAAAGGGAGTTGGTCATAAGGATACATATGTGCCAGAACTGGAACTGTCACAAGATGAGACCACTCCAGAAGCCATCCACAAGTCCCTTCATGATCCTGAGCCACATGCCTACTCTCTCTGTCTCTATAAATCTCTCTCAAAAAATTATGCACACAGTGGCATGTCTCTTTTTTTCTCCATTCTGTATGGAAATGTTTCCGCATTCTTTATCTGCTCAGTCTTGGAATTTTCTTTTTGGTATATGTGGAAACTTGTACTTCCTCTTAATTTCTGCTTTTCATAACTCAGTTTCCTCCCGATCCAGGAGACATGCCCATACTCTTGCTGTAACGTCCTATCGGCCTCAGCTCCCCATGCTAGCTACTTCACCCCCTAGAGAGACTGACTGGCTCAGCTAATTTTTGTACAAAAGGCTATTTCTTAGTTTACTGGAGAAATACCTTTGGGTCAGGTGCCTCTTCTAATGCAATCATCTGGGACTAGATGTTTGGAATCACAGTGACCAAAGTATGTCTGCCTCAGGGTGGTCTCTTTTAGAGGAACTGTGCATATGATAGATACCTGGTATTGTATACACTATGACTCCACATTAGTTGTGTTTTAAAGGTATTTATGTACATGTCTCCTCTTCTAACTTTCAAGCTCCTGGGGAACTAATGCATTTTTATATTACCAATAATATTTAGCAGCTTGATTGGCATACTTTCTATATTCAATGCATATCGCATTGATATGTATAATTATATTCCTCTTACCTTCTTTCTCACCTTTTTTTTTTGCCTCTCTCTCTCTTCATTCCTTCTTTTATCCCTTTTTTTTCCCCTTTTTCCCACAACATGTAAGGATCTATTATGCCAAAGACAACACAAGTCACTTTAACATCAAAATTTCAAAGATGCGCTTACCACCATCAGGATGCTCCCTGTCTAGGAATGTCTATAATAGGATGTCATGTTAGAAATAGCATGTTTGTCCTCCTCATATTTTTCCCTCCCCTATTTCACAGAGCTTACTCATTCCTTATTCCTTTTTTGCTTTGCAGACTTTTTCAGGGTGGAAAACAGAAGAAGCAGATGTTAGTGTTTCTTTTTGCCTTTTCTAATGCCTAAAGTCATCGAAGGGATGTTGAGTGTCCCAGAGGGGATGTTAGAGAGAGATGTCTCTGAGGAAACAAGACAGAAGAGGAAGAGAGACTCCTACAGCTGGGAGGAAGTGTGTGCATGGGGTGGGGTTCCCTGGAGAAGTGGCGATCTTGCCCTCTCTTTGGAAGCACCCCAGAGAGATGGCAGATCCCAGAGCAAATGGTTTTGTGCTGCTCCCTGGTGAGACTTCCAGCTTCACCGCAACATGGGAACAGCAGAGTCTTTTTACCTGAAGCAGTAGACAGGGACATTAGTCATGGCGAGGTAATCAGTGTCCAGAGAACCCGTTTTACATCTTCAGAGGGACAGGACACTGAGACTTCTACATGGTAACAGACAAGGAGGATTTCCCCCTGGGAAATGGGATAGAACATGACACTGGCTGGGTCAGATGGGGATTGGAACAAAATTTAGATAACTTTAAAAGACAGAAAGAACTACCATTTCCTATAAGTTTGTGAAACTTGTATATAAGCAAACACATGACTAGAAGATAGTAAACTAATTTCTAATAGCAGTCATTATAACATACTCTAATACCATAGAGAGAAAAGAGGGTTAAATCTAGGAAAATCCTTGCTGCTTGTTACCATTAGCATGACCCTGTGGAGTGAGTCTGTGACTTTAGGGGAAAAACTAAAACCACTCACCAGAAAATATAAACAACAGACCTACACATTGTAGGATGACACTCGTGATGCCTCATCCTTATCAAGTCACGTGAGATGCCAGCTGCCCCTTGGAGGTTGCTCACTGTCTAACCAGAAGGCAGTGCTCATTTTCTCACTGTTCTCACAAGTATTTTGTTGTTCAGCTAATCCATTTCGCCTTTTGATATCTCATTCAGTTTCCTTTTTTGAGAAATGAAGATACTACTTTAGAGAAATTTGGGGCAGGTTGAACTTGTATATAGAAAAATACTTACAATTTACAAAGCATCTTACTAAAGCTATGTATGTAAGTTGTTTTATTGGCATAAACAATTTAAAGCATATCAGCATTTCTTCCAACAAAGTATCTCTGTTATGTTCTAAAACTTCATGAAAGAAAAAGGCTATTTATTTTAACGAATCAAAAAGCATTTTTTGCTTAAGTGCTATCTCATTCACATAATCATATATTTATCAGTAAATACATGGGGCCAGGACCTATGTTAGTGTTCTGTGTATAGAAGTAAGTAATAGAAAAGGCTTCAGCTTCAGTAAAATGACAGTCTAGTAGGGGAGACCAATATTATATAAATTTGAAAAATTGTCAGAAATGCTGCTAAAGTCAAGAACAGAGTATTGAAGACGATCAGACTATGCTACCCTAAAATTGGCCACTTAGCATAGAATGATTTTGAGCTAAAGGCAATCAAGAATCAACAGAGGCTAGAAGAGTTCTCTGCTCTCCTGTATTTGCCTAAAAGCAGAGAATAAATTTTTGAACTCCTCCCTTCCTCTTCCCACTCCACCATCCAGAGAAGAAATACTCTTATCATCAAAGACAGGGAGTCAATACCAAGACAAGTTTGCATAAACAGACCTTACCTTCAATTAGTTCCTTCACATATATCCTAGTCACTTCCCCATGATTTATGGTTTCTTGAAGTCCAAACCTTCTTTCCTTTTTTAAAAGGGTACATAAATCTCCAAGTCTATTTATCTGAATTTCCTTGAACTCCTATTACTGTAAATATTAATAAAAATTTTAATTTGTATGCCCCTAGGGACCAAGCATAAGAAGGAGAGAAAAAAGTTTTCCTTCTTGACAGAGTTTAAGAAAGAATAAGAGTGGTGACCAATATTAAGAGTGAACCAAGGAAACACTTCTTGAGAACTGAGGGTTGAGCTGAGTCCTGAATGATGAACAGGGGCCAGTGTGTGTGTGTGTGTGTGTGTGTGTGTGTGTGTGTGTGTGAGAGAGAGAGAGAGAGAGAGAGAGAGAAAGCTTTCTAGATAGAGGCACAGCATAGGTAAACATCTTTTGTCCTAAAACACAGAAATAATGCATGTACTTTTCTTGAGTGTGAACATTTTAAGAACCTTCCCAGTGGCATTCAAAACATGACTGCATTAAGATGTTCCAAAATATCAAGGGGCATGTGAAATAAAGGGGAGTGGAGGCACATGTTCTATAGGAATCAATTCTAAAAAGTGTATATATTCAGCATATATGATAATGTTCTGTTATGTTTTGTATGAAAATCAGGCTGATTTTGGTAACTAATTTTCATCTCCCCAAATAACATTTCTTTAATGCAATTTTTTTTCTGCCAATAACCATGCTACTATTTCCATTTCTTGTTTTTTCCTCTCTCATAAAAACCAAGTACCCATATTGTTTACAAGACCTATTTTTCATACTTGATTAGCTCACTATGCAATAGTGGTTCACATATAGGACTGTAAGTTGCATGTTAGTGTATTCATTGTTCCAATGATAGAAATTTTGATTCTCAATATATTGCAATGAGTAATGGTAAGGTTAAAATTTATGTTATATATTCTTTGTGCTAACATTTCTGATCCATTTAGGCAGACATCATCTTCAAAGCAGTATACTCTAAAACACCAACTTTTCATCAGTTGATACAAATCTTCCTTCAAATGTGATTAGATGCAGCCAATGCAACGTCAGCTCTCCATTGCATTTCTTACTTTTCATTACCTCCATTAAGCATACCATCACCACGAACTGCTGCTCCACCACTGAATGGTACCTATTGTGCAATTCCTGGCTATACTCTAGGAGTTTCTCTTGTAGAAATTCGCTCAAAATTTGCTTTCACTCCACTTCGGTTAATACAATTATTGCAGTCATGCCAAAAAAAACACTCTTAAGTTGTTGCAGTTTGTGCACATCAACACTATTTTTCCCAAGGTCAAAGCTAGAAGAATTTGAGTAACAAAACAAGTTAGTATTAGATTATAACCCAAATTATAAAATGTATGTATTTATATATATATGCATCTATACAGATATAAATAAATCATTGAATAAATAAATACACAAATGGGGAGAAAGTGGCAAACCTTCCTTACAAAAGAATTTCAAAAAATATTTCAAAAACAAGAAACTCTAGAATGCGGAGCTCCATTGTTCTCTTCTCAAATTTAACCTGGACTTGGTGACTTCCTTACGAAGAAGGCAGTACTAAGAGGGAAAAATAGTAACTTCATGCTGAAAAACCAGAAAGGCACTATCTTAATCAGTGACCAATATTAACTTCAAATGCACTTTGAAAAAATTATATCGGTGATAAAATTATAACACTTAAAGTGATCTGATTTAACCCACTCCCCATCTTGCCTTTTCCTCACTTATTCCTGGACTTAGCCAATAAATGCTGCAAAATTTCTATAAACATTAGAATCCTCAGAGAGACCAAATTATCTTTAGTAGAATTGTAGTATTGAATGTTGAAGCTCTATAGTATTTAATTTATCAAGAATCTGAGAATGGACAAATGTGGCTGGGCAGAATGTTCAATTATCAAGAACAATCTATTTTCTAAATTTCCATACTGTGTGTATATCTGAGTGCTGTAAAAATAAAAGTGCATTTTCCCTGTGATATTTGTCAGATCTCCACCGTCAGACACTTGATCTCTACAGGCAAGAATACTAGCTACTGTGTATTATCTCCAGTGGGTAATTCACCCCTGGTCCCCAGTCCTGGGTCTGCTCTCAGCACAGAGGGTGGCTTATTGTATGCAAGAGCCTGACTGTATGAATGAAGAGCTGTATGAAGCAAGAGCTCTGGGAAGGTGGGTCCAGATCAATCATTTCTGATGTTGAAAATTTCCATTTGAAAAAGGACTGTTTCTAAGTACCATGCATGGACACAACTGTTAAGAGAGAAAGCCCAGTGAAATGCAGAATCGTTGTTGTGTTGGTGCTGCATTTTGTTTTGCTTTTTGTTCCGTAAGTCTAAATAATCAATTTAAGCATTTTCATTCTGAACGGATCCAATTAATTAATTATGTTATCTTTGTATAAGAACCCCTGGGAAGAAATCAAAATCAAAAGCACAGGAGAGAGAGAAAGAAAGAAAAAGGGGGAGGGGGGAATTGAGTGTGGATAATGGAAAGATAAAATAGACAAAATTAAATTTGCACCGAATGTGTTCCAGGTCCAAATTTCCTCCAGCTCACATCTTTTTTAAGTAGCTTCCATAGCCTGTGAATGTGGCCAATGAGTGTTTTGCCAGATTCAATATAAATATAACAGACTCTTCAAACATAACCCTACTGCTTACCTCACTGGGCTGTAGAAGCTGTTTACACAGCCCGTAGATAAATAGAAAACTCAATCTGCTTATTTCCAGCTACCCTATTAGCAAAAAAGAAAGTTAACGAAGGACGCTGCAAAGGAGTGTGGTGTGTTTAATAAAACACTTTCCCCAGGAATTGAAAGAAGCCTCTGCATGTGGGATGCAGCAGCTCATCACTAATTCAGAATCTCCCTTCAGCCTCAGACTTTTGTCTTTCTTCTTCCAACTGCTGCACTTTCAAGCGTGATGGCTTGCTGAGTAGGCTTCCCTACTCTGGAAGGGAGCTCAGAGGGAAGGGAGCGAGAGAGTTCATTAGGGGTATTTCACAGTCACTCAGATCCCAGGGTCTCTGTCTCATCTTCGCAGATCACACTGCTCATAGAGAGTCTTTCTTTATTTTGTTACTTATCCTTGTACTGCCAGAAGTCTACAAAGACGGGGCTCCTGCATGTTCCCATTCACATCAGTGGGATGTGAGCACAATTCAAAGCCTATCCTGAACCCATGTACATTCACTGATTGCAAATCAGCTTATTGTATTTTAAAAACTCAACATTTTCTTGAAAATGTAGCATTTGAAGATGAAAATCTTATTCTAAGAGAAGCATATTACAAAAAAAGAAGAATAAAATAAAGAGATGAGAGAGAAAGCAGGAGGGGGAAGAGAACAAAGGAAACACAGACAAATGAACAAAGAATGATCAGGTAGGATTATGTTTTCAAATCCAGATAGCTGACCTATGAAAACCAAACTTTGCTAAGGTTTTCATTTACCTCTATGCATGTATTTCTTTTCAGAAACCTCTCATCAAAGCCAATCAGCATTGCTAATGTATTGGTCACGTTCCAGCCTTGAGAAGTCAAACTGAGCCAACGTTATTACAGTCCTGCAAAATCAAAAGAGTCAAAGCCCTTTCTCCACCAAATGGTCCTTTTTTTCCTTCCGTTTTCTGGATCTGGAGACTTGATTACAGCACATTCTCCTAATTATAAGGTCTACTTTGAACACATTGCTTTATTCCTAGAAAGTCAATGGCTATTAATGATTATATCGCTGCAATTCATGGTTACAGGTGGGCGTTTGGTCCATAGAATTCTCCTCATTTGCCACTGATGAAAATGAAACTTCTGAAGCTTCAAAGAATGTCTAGGTGAAAAATGGGCTGAATTCTCCTATTTGGAAACCCGTAAGCTCTCATCTCTGCCCATGGGCAGTATTTATGCCACCGAATCTGTATTCTATCTAATTTTCACTCAGTTCAAGCTGATCTTTAGGGCTGGGAGGCTGGCCTAGCAATGCAAAAACTAGCTACATGTGCTTTTTTTTTTTTTTTTTTTTAACATGAAAAGAACAACTGTTTCAGAATTTGAGCAACTCTCTTGGGCTTGGTCCTTTGCGTGACTGGTTGGCGGTTGTTTCATTATTTGGTTGGTATTAGAATGCATAGGCAGACACTCCCCTGCACACGCTGTCTACTACATCTATGCACTCTGAACAGAAGTAGAAACATGTATGTCTTTTCACACTCTTTCAGAATCCAAAGAGCATTGATTAAAAGGCAGCTGCACTGTATTTAACTAAGGTTTAAGGACTCTTCTTTCCTCCAGACCACTGAAGCAGGCACAGTCCTTGACTTTAAATTGTTTAGACTTTACACGGGAAGGTATGCCATATATAGGATAAAATAAAACAGTGATTTAAATGCTAAGTTATGATATATGAGAATATATTCACAAGACACCTAGGGGTTCATCGTCAAATGTCTGCATAAGTAATGAGTGTTATAAGATGAGTTGAATGGTATGAGCACAAATTAACTATTGGATCTTAGAGACAGTGTGAGCTGTCCTCATTTCTGAGGCACGATAACTATTTTCTACAAGAGCAAAGCATGTGCGGGTCACTAGGGTATACCAGTGGAACCCATTGGTGTCACACTGCAGGTTTATTATGCTGAGCCATTTTCATTTCAGCTTTGCTGCTTATACTGTAATACTTTTTTTTTTTTACTCACTTGTACTTTGAAAGCCTGTTCTTAGACTCTGAGCTTTAATGCTCTGCATTTCCAATTCTGTTAGTTTTCTCTGCAGCCAAATGCACTTACATTCTTGTTCACCCAGTATTAATAAAAAGGATGTTTGCACAGCAGGGAAGCGTATTCTCATTTATCTCTGACCAGAAATGTGAAGAATGAAATGGCCTGATGGCCATTATCTTAACGCTGTGTGACCGAAAGCATTCTGAAGTACTGGGAGAAACAATTGGACCACAAAATCCTCATTAAAGTTTTCTTCTATCAGCATTGGACTGCAGATTAAGTCCCAGTCACATTTCTCACAAACTACTTTTTTTGCAGTAAATAAATATATTATTTTGTAGTCAACAAAATAGAGTCACCTAACTTGAAAACCTACAAAACTGATGAGTTCAAAGCGCTCAGTGGGGGCTACTTGGCATATCATTCCCTGAGATTCCTCCTACTCTCCACCCCATTAAAGAGAAACATTAAAGGTCATGACTGTGTTCCTCTGTTGTGATGTCCCAGTCATCCCTTGGAAGAAAGTCAAAGCCATGGAAAGATGTTTCCATTATTTCTGCAGTGAAAATAGTTTCATATTCAGTTTGCTGCACACAAGATCTAGACATAAATGAAAGAAAAGGAATGAATGTATTGGGCTACTTCTCAAAGACAACATAAATAGTTCTCAGACTTTACTATCATAAGAAACCCTTCAAGAGTAATGTAAAGAGCAATGACACACACACACAAGACTAGTAAATTTCTCTAAGCAAACTACAATCCACAAAGCATGATCACAAAGAATCTTTAAGTAGATTTTATCACGGATGGCTAGTTTCTCAGTTATAGAAAAGCTTTTCAGTATTACTGAATCAGCACATAGGTTTAGTCAGTACAAGGCAAAGGTCAGATTCTCTATACACTATTCCCCCTAAATTAATGGGTTAAGTACAAATTAATCTAGCAACTCATATTTCTTAGATATCTCTGTGTAATTAACACAGAAGGAAAAAAAGGAAAGGCAGGCCTTGTTGGCTATCTGATAGCCTTGAAAGACAATTAAGCAATTAGTAAAAAGCCTGCACTGAATACCAATAACAAAATGCCAAGTAAATGAAAGGCTGAAGCAGTGTGAAGGGGGAAGCTATTTGGCAAGTACAGTTAGGGAGTGAGAAAGAAGTCAGGAAATGGCAACATTATAGGGGGTGTTTTGGGGAGGAAATACAGCTGGAACAGAGCTTTGAAGGATGACACGATGAAGGATGGTACTAGAGGAGTACTATTAAGGACTTGGGTCAAAATGCCAGAATAGTTGTTTGTCTGGGTCACTTCCTACCAGGAACAATCCTGAGACACCAAATTCTTATCCAATTCCTCCTGGCTGCTGGAGGGGTTACCACCATGGAACAGGAGGAAGTTGGTCTCTTGGTCTCACATATCCCACAAGGGATGTTGACTCTCCTCCCCTACCACTCAGGGGACCCCGTGCTCCTTTCCTCTGACTCTGAGTTGGTGAATGTCACTCTTTCAGGAAAGCTGCATGCTCTTCTCCTGCCCTCAACCTCAATGCCATCATAGCTACTCCACAGGTGTCTGCTCTGCAGAAACATCTAGTGAGAATTGTAGTCCAGGTATAAACTATTAAAGTACTATACCAGGACAAGGAGTTGAAGTCAATGTGAGAGAAGGGACTCATGCAACAAAAGAAAACAAAGTATGAAAAGTGATCATATAAATTGGCACTTCAACAAATAGGGAAAGCCAGTTTGGTGTATGCTGGATGAGTGTAACTGGGGTAGTAAAAAGGATGATGAGAAAGATGCTAAGTTTGGTTTCAACTAACTAAGGCAATAGAAGCTGAATTATCCTTAGGCAGCTGATACCAAGTGGGTGTGTTCCTTCTGTTCCTAGCACCTAGCAGAGTGTCTCGTATATAGAAAGTGCTCAAATGTGTTGAGAGAATTGTATTGAAGCCAAAAATAGTACTTTTTAGTGGTTAACATAAGGTGATGCCTCAGAAACCTCAAATAATTCCAAATAACCACGATTAATTCCAAGTGCACTTGCTGTCTCTATATTGTAGTGTATCATTTGTAGAAGGTGGGAGTTGGAAGGTGGTAAAAAGAAGTCATAACTTCTTTTTAATACTCAGATATTGTTTATGCTCTATTTTTCTTTAAATGATAACATGCAGGTGAAACCCTACCTCCACTAAAAAATACAAAAATTAGCTGGGCGTGGTGGTGCATGCCTGTAGTCCCAGCTACTCGGGAGGCTGAGGCAGGAGAATTGCTTGAACCAGGAGGCTGAGGTTGCAGTGAGCCAAGATCACGCCATTGCACTCCAGCCTGGGTAACAAGAGCGAAACTCCATCTCAAAAAAATAAAATAAATAAAATAACATGCACTTAAGTACAAAATATAGTTAAATAACACTCATAGCAACAATTATGAAAGAGCTAAGCAGGGTTGTTCTGATTAAAGTGGGTGTGGGGATTCCAGAACTCTGCTCTCTATCCGGTCCCTTATAGCAGCCTTGTCACTCTTTTGTAGGGCTTTATGGAAAACCACAAACCCAGGCTTAATGCCCAGTCTGTTGTGTTTACCCTTGTTGCTCTGGGTAGTTGAAACTTGTGGTCAGAACAGACACTTTGTAGGTCGACTATTTAAGCACTATTTACTAATATGCAGTAGCCGCTGACTTCAACAACCATATGCCAGCTTTACTGGGATATGAAGGGCTTAAGAATATTTGATGAAAGAGTGAGGAAATGTTGTGAAAGGGTGGAGCTCTTTACACTCACAGATATTGTGGGGGTGGGGTGGGGTGGGGTGGAGTGGAGTGGAGTGGGGTGGGGTGGGGTAGAACAGAATAAAAACATGTGGCCTGAATGGTTAGCTCAGGCCCTATGTAAACACCTTACCCTGGTGGTTCAGTTACCTTTTTCCACCGTTTTTATGTGCCAGGGGTTTGAATGAGCCACAGAGAAGCCGCAGCAGCAGATGCTGTTCCCGTGAGATTTCTGGAATCCACTTGGCCACTGTTCATCTTAGCAGCCTGGCATTTGGATGTCTCAGAGCAGCAAGCTTGGCACTGAAGCGTCTGTGGTGATCGTTTTGATGTGCACCCAGGCTTGAGCTCCCCAGGCCAGCTAAGAGCTATTTCTCACATGTCCTCATTGTTTCTTACTCTCCCTCCTGGGAGAGAGGACGTTTGTTAACGATTAGGAAGATGGAGGCTTTGAACCGTGCCTCTCACCCACAGCGACACATGGGCTCTAGGCCCTGGCGCCTGGTATTGTCCAGAGGAATATGAACTTCCTCTTTTCTGCCCTCTGTGAAATATGCAGCACCTTCACTTATGAGACAAAAAAAAAAAAAAAAAAAAAAAAACGGACCAATCTTCTCTCTCAAAGGTGAGAGGAGCAGACTGAAGTTACTTCTGCTAGACAGTTCCTTGTCCTGTGATGCTCCTTAATAAACTAGTTCATGCTACCACTTAAATAGCTGCTCTGTGGAGAACACAGATGACATCTAAGAATTTCCTGGAATATTTGTTATTTGATTGAAGATAAGATTTTTAAATATATTTTATCAAAAATAATATTTTATTTTTTCTTTATTATTTAATTGTATCTCATTAAATTTTAATGTATTATAAAATTTAAATGTATTATTGTTTATTGTACTAAAATATATGTGTATTTATTTTATTTTATTAAAAATAATGGGCATCTTAATCATCCAGGAAACCACAAAGGAAACACTCAGTTGTTCAGCTAATGTCAGGATGAGCCAAGCGCTCAGAAATGCAAGTCAGGTTATGACAATTACCAGGCAATTGTCAAGTTTCCCCTTTACCTGCCTCATGGCTCATGGGGCTGGTCCCAGGTTTATGAGGTGGAGCAATAAAGTGTCTCTCTCTTCAGCATAGGGAGGCACACGGGATTTGGTTGGCTACTCATCTTCATTTAGCTATGTGCCATATTTCCCTGGCACATCATGTGGTGCAAACAGTTTAAAAATGGGATGAGGAAGCTGAGGCTTGCTTAACTCAGGTATCAGATTTAGTGGCAAGGCTCCTGTGAGACCCCTAGCCTGCCAGAACTGCACTGTGCTGCCCTGGACCCCTTCTAATCTGAAAGACAATGTGTGAGGCAGAGCCTAGTGACCTCAAAGGGACCCTGGAGCATAGGTGAGCTGTGTTCCGAGGAGGTCAGATGCCATGGGAGGAAGGGCTGCCCTAGGAATGGCACCACACACAAACTTAGCTGCACTCACTACACACACCCCTTATTACCACTGTCACTTAGGGGACAGGTCTGACTGACCTTGTGCAAATTACAGCTGCCTCTGTATGTGGCCATAGAAAACAGAGGTGACAACCCTTAGGAGAACAGGAACTCCTCTAATGACCTCTAATTACAGACATCAAACAAACTGAAAGCAATTTCTTCCCCTGTTTTCTTGAGATTCCCTGGGCTTAAAAGGCCCACAAAACATTTCTTTCCACAAATGTCACCAATGCACTAGTAAATGCACATCACTTATGCTGACAATGTTTATGTCAATCAAATTATAAAAATGATTTCATAAATTATAAAATAACAATGCCCTAACTAGTCACTGCCATTGCATCATCAAAGCTGGAAAATACAGTCAAGATCCTCAGGCCACAACTTGAAGCCAGGAAGTGTCAGAGCCACCTGAGTCTACCCCAGCCTGCTTCAAACTGGTTCCCAGGAGCCTGTACTTCTGATAGTAGAAACAGCACGCAGTTCCTTAATTACTCACACCTCGTGAAAGTGAGATATGACTAAGCACATATGCAGCCTGCTCTACTGAGGGAGAAACCAATCTGCACCCCACCCCCAACACTGTACCCCATCTCTCCCTCTCAGGAACTCTGAGCCTGGAGTCAGAACATCTATACTTGGCTTAGCTCTTTCTCAGAATTTCTGGAATATCAAAATCTAGGAACTGCCAGACTTTTTTTTTTTTCTCCTGACTGGAAGAAGAACTGGATTGAAATAATTTCTACCTTCCCTTAAGACTCTCAAGATAGAAGGTGCTGACTCAAACAGTGTTTCAGGAAAAGAGAAAGCTGTAAAATCCTGGTTTATGGCATTGTGCTGCATGAAATAAATTACCTGTAAATGTCTTGGCCTGCACTGCCTACCTGGTGTTTTAAACTTGAATTAGTTGTCAATATTAAAAAATCAGAAGCTGTCTCATAAAAATCAATTTATGGATGCTCTTTAAAATGTCGAATATTTGCAACACTGGGCCTGCAATCATGACTGGTGATGATTAGCTGGAATCTATTGACTCTCTCCACAAGGCTACCTCCCCTAGGCCACCATGGCCTCCACTGTGCCCCAATATAATGTCTAATACCCGAAGCTACTTAGTACCTTGCCCGGAATCATCTTTGTTCACTTACATTACTTACCTGGCTGCTACATAAACTTGAACTTGTGAGCTCTGCTCCAAGTCACACAGTCTACTTCTATGTATCACTTCCCCTGCTGCCCATGATAAGTGGCCTGGATTTTCTTAAAATATCCATGAGCAGTCTTTGGGAAGAAGTGGTATAGAAGTCATTCCTTCTTTATGAAGATTCTTGACTCAGATTCCAGCTGAATGTCTGTGTATCCAAAGAGAATGACCAAAGGTATGCAAATTAAGACTCTTGAACACAAGTAGAGGCATCACAATTCCTCCAGATAAAAAATGTTGCCTTAAGTTTCATAACTAATTTAAAGATATGTGACAGAGTTACTCAGTAAATGCAGTTTCTAAAGTACAGTAGGAGAGTGAGCAATGTGGGTTCCTTCAATAAGCAGTGAGTGCATAGGAGCTCAGGAAAAGGAGAAGTTATTTAGAGATGGTGCCACCCAGGTAGTGCTGTTAACAGAGGTGGCATTTCAGCTGGGCTTTGAGGATTGAGTGTATTAGTTTGTTTTGATGCTGCTAATAAAGACATATCTGACACAGGGTAATTTATAAAGAAAAAGAGTTTTAATGAACTCACAGTTCCATATGGCTGGAGAGGCCTCACAATCACGGCAGAAGGCAAAGGGGGAGCAAAGGCACATCTTACATGGTGTCAGGCAAGAGAGTGTGCAGGGGAACTGCCCTTTATAAAACCGTCGGATCTCATGAGACTTATTCGCTATCATGAGAACAGCAATGGAAAAACCTAGCCCCATGACTCAATTACCTCCTACCAGTTCCCTCCCACAACATGTGGGGATTATGGGAGCTACAATTCAAGATGAGATTTGGGTGGGGAGACAGCCAAACCATATCAGTGAACCAGAGTTGAGCATGCAGAAATTGAAGAGAGGAACCATCTGAGAAAAGCACAGATGGTGGGGAATATGGACATGCTAAGGAAGAGTGGTTCAGTTTCCCTGGAACATTCCTGCATTCTCATACTTAAGAATAATAAACTATTTAAAATGGAAGGTTCTCATGTCCACCTCCAGAAATTATATTTCAGCGGTCTCAATGAGGCCACAGAACCTGTCATGAACCATCATCATGAGTGATTCCGTTGTGAAGGGAACACAGTTCATACCTGGAAAAAAAACTTGCGTCAGGTGTATAGTGGGTGGATGTGGGTGAGGTGGCAGGGTCTGGACCACAAACAGCATTAATTTCCGGCCACAGAGTTTAGAATTTTTCTGTGAGCCACAGAGATTTGCCTTTCCTACCATTCCATATTAGCATAAAGAAAGGAGATTTCTTAAAGACGACACTCAACTTTAGGTCCTAGGAGGCACCATTAACAGAAGCAGGGAACACGAAGACAGGATTGCGCATGGTCCTCCGATCAGTTTATAACATTCAGGTTTGGTCATCATCGGCTTTCCTCTGCCACTGACACCACGAACAAAGGTGAAGCAGATACCTATGGGCCCTGGCTCAGATCCTTCTCATCTTGGGTTCCAGGTACAAATCTTCTAGGACTCAGTTATTCATCTGTGAAATGAAGATGACAATAATATCTTTCTTGATCTGTTGAGGATCTAAGTCGGGTAAAGTATCTGAAAGCCCTTTGAGAACTACATACATTCAAGAAATTATTTTCTTGGGCAGAAGAATAGATTTTTAAAGTTCCTAGCATGGCTAAATGAATGCTAGTACATATACACCATGTGTTTTCAAAGTATGTAAGTGTAATGCTCATTATGAAATACTAAGAGGAAAAATATAAGCTGGATATAAATTATCTATCTAGAGTGATTACATTTTTTAATTGCCATAACATATGTGGGAAATATAGTAATGTGTAAACAGTGGTTTTCTCTCGTGGTGAGATTGTACATAAGATTCTCTTTTGCTTGAATTTTTTTTTCTTGTATTTTCAAAATCCTCTTCACAGGCATTTATTACTTTTGCAATCAGAAAGAAGAAACTCTACTTTTCAATCTCAGAGCCCTAAAGCCATTCTGAAACCAGTGATTTTGGGGAGCAGTATGCTCTTAAGACCTCTCTTCAAAGACTCTAATCTACTTTTATTTTGACAATTCCTGCTTGAGCACAGACCTATTTTTAAAAATTGAGTGTGTGTGTGTGTGTGTGTGTGTGTGTGCGCGCGCAGTTTAGATAGAATCCACAGGGAAAACGGAAAGAAAAATGCTAAAATACACGCCTTGAGTTTGTGAAGACTAAGTCAATATATCTCAATTAGAACCAGGAATCTTTCCAATATTTACATTGGATTTGCTTCCAAATGTTTGGCTTTTAATGGGTTGTAAATAAATTGGGAGGGACGGAACACTGGAGCATAATAAACACAGAGGATGCTAACGTATGAAGAAAAGAAAAAAGGGAATCTGTAGGAATAAGCCAATTTTAGTTCAAAAGGAGACATAACGTTGTTTAAAATTTCTCTGATTTTGTGGGGGTCAGAAACAGAAGAGCAGGGGTACATGAGAAGAGACTTGAGACATTGTATTATATCTTGGGCTTCAAGAGAGACAAGAATTGGGTAACTCAAGGATGTTTAACATGCTGCACACAGCTTGAAGCCAGAATGAGATCAAACTACATACAAAGCTAGGAGTTTCCAACGTCAATATGGCAGACTTCTAAGGTCTGAAAATTAACAAGATAAGAAGAGAGGGAGAGGATTGTGTCTTCATTATGTGCATTACTGAAATTATCAGAAGGAAGGACAGAGACCAAATGCAGAATAAAGTACAGGGAGTGTGTGTTTCAGAGGATGATGCTAAGGTGAAAACCATGATTATTCAGACTGAATTTCCAATTTACTAATTATTTTATTCAGAAAATTTATTCAAATCAATGATATAAAAACAAAAATTCTCATTTCCCCACCATAGTTTGCCCTGACTCTTTTTGTTAAGAAAAATGTGAGAAAGTCAGGGAAGCCAGAGTTACTTAGGTAGGAAAGAAAGCATGTAAAAATGTAGGTATAGCAGTTTGTATTCTGTTAATAGATTTGGATTGCAAAAATGAATTTTCAATTATCAAGAGAAGAAAGTACATAAAGTAATATAAAGTTGGAAATCTAGTTTCTCATCAGGCTTTCATGCTAACTCCATATTTGCTCACTTGAACTTATTGTAGAAAAGCAAAGAAAAATATGTGTGAATGTAACCCAGAAGTGTCATGAAATATTTGAATCTTTGTTGAATTTAGTCGCTGGTTTTCTTCTGGTCATCACAAGAATATTTTGTATAAGAAATAAAGCATTGCATTTTTATTTCAAAGGCCGTTTATTTTCCTATTAAAGCAAAGACAAACACTAAGCCTTCAAAAATGTGTCATCTGGAAATATTTGATGATTGAGATGTAAATTTGGTATCTGTGCTTATATGCTTCTGTCTTTATGCTTATGTTTATATGCTTTTGTTTTTATTCTTGGAGGTAGAAGATAGAATGGCTTTATTCAAGTCAATAACTAGTCTGGTTTTCCACTTTATCTTGTTGGTATCTGACAAACAAAATTATTTTCCTAAAAACATTTTAGTGAGTATCTCTATTTTTCAGAATGAAGATACATGTAAAACAGATATTTATTTATACCTATAAATCTCTTGCTGCTTTGGCTATCTTTTGTTTTAAATTATTAAGATTACCATTTAAATGCTTTTTAAACTTATTTAATTTCAATAGTCTCATTTATCAAATTATTTTATTGTTCTCCTTAGGCATAGTCTCATAATTGTATCACCAAATCCCACTGGTATCTGGTAATAATGAAGCAATGCAATAAAGACAAAGTTTAATGCTGTCACCTTTTTTTTCTATTGAATTCATCCTAAATACTTTGGGGTTTTACAATTATATAGTCACGGCTGGTTTAGCTGATAATGAATATGCAAGTCTATACTTTAAAAGTTCAATACTATGCCAAACTAAAACATTCAAATAAAAATCCTTTGCAATAATCATTGTTTCTTTAAGAATTTATGAACCATCCCACTATTAGAAGAACTCTGCTCACATTGTATCTAATGTCATTCATCAAACAAAGCTAACTGGGAACAATGATAAGAAAACATTGCTTCTTCATAGAGTTCTGACCTGTAATAAGTACCTGAAAAGATCCATAGAGCAAATGCAATGCTATTTTCTTTCATTCCTTTTTCCCTAGGTTAATTAAGTTTAAATCATGGGATATGATAGGGGATTATCTTTAAAAGAAAAAGAAAAATTCAGCACAAATCAAAAATTTTTTTGATTTTTAAAAACCATGTTATATACATCTTTTGAACACTAAGGAAACAGAAAAGTTCGTAAGAACACACTTACTTGGAAGTCAACCATTTACTTTATAAAAAATTGTAGCTTGACTCTCTAAAGGAAATTACCAGAGATATTGAAGACTAAACTAAGACCATTACAATCACAAACCACTCATGTAGTAATTAATAAATGATAATTGGAATGAACCAGAGAGATCTTTCCTCCTGAGGTGTCAAGTTTTATGCCTTTTAAACTACTTGCTGTTATTTTCAATTAAAAAAAAGGGAAGAGAGAAGTCGTGAAAACTTAGACAAATCTCAATCAGAAGGGACTTCAAAGACCTGACAGAGGCCTGTAAAAGATGACTTTTTAGCCTCTCAAAGCTACTTCTCCCAATAGTAAACCTGTCCAACGCATGTCCCCTCCACCAAGAAGCATCCTTTCCCATGAATTTCATTTTTTCTCTCTTTCTCAGGAGAGGACTGAGTCAGATATACTCTAAGTACTTATTTATTTATTTATTTTTTTAAAAAGGAATATTTGAGATTTCACTAGGTGGAGGAACAGTTATTGTGATAAAGGTTTACATCTTAAATGGATATTTCAGCAAAGTACTTCTTTAGCACATAAATAAATAAATAATAAAAAGCTGAGTTTTTAGATGAAGGATGAGTTACAAATCATTTCTGTATAGGTAGCAGTATGGAATCTTTCTTTCTAGGAGGTATTCTATGCCTTTAACTATTTTGCAGTAATATCAAACATGAGTCTCTGAGTTAGAAATCAAACCTATTTTCTCACCAAAACTGATGTTTGGGAAATACATTGAAATAACCTTGATTTACCCTTTGAAAAGAAATAATGAGACTCACACCTTCTCTCTTCAGGGTTTGACTGTTTGGCAGAGGAAGGGCACAAGTGTTTATCTTCACCTGTTTTTCTGCAGCATACTGCCGATGACATCAGTGTCCTGTCTGCTGTATTAAGGGCAATGAAGGTTATGAAACTAGAAATTAATCTAGTCTGAGAACAGATCATGCAGTCCTTCCATATGCATTGTCTTTGCAATGGTATGAAAATATGAGTCAGTATGACTCATTTGGCTTCCTGACCTAGCCAGTTGTCTGGCTCTCCACATTAATACAGTCACCTGAACCAGCATCTCTGTTCATTTCGTGTGGCCTCCTGGATATCACCTTTCCTTTGCCAAGCATCAACCTGAAAATTTTCCTCACATATTAAGATGCATTCAATACCTTGATATATAGGACGATACAGACACAATTTTTGGAGTCCCTAATATTATAACTAAATTTTATGTTTTTATAGCAAAATGTTAAATTATTTGGAATCCAGAACACATTTAAGAAACAGAAGATTTTTTTTTTATACATATTTTTTGGGCAACCTAGTCTCACTGTAGCCAAAGGGCCCAGGATGAGAGAGCTTTGAAATGAAACCATAACTGAAACCCTATTTTGTACTTTCTTGATTTATCCTCTTCCCGCTCCCTAGGCCCATCCCTGCTTTGGATGAGAAATGGCAGACTATGGAATTTCAGAGATCATCTCTTCCAACACCTTGTGTAAAGGAAGTCATTGCTAGCCAAAAGGTGAAATATGTTGTTTCAAGTTGATTCAGGTCTGAACCCTTGTCCGGATTAATGACAGAATTCCGAACAGAGTTTAGTGAACCCTGTGTAACATCAGCCTTGGAGTGGGGGAAGGGTGGGGAAGCTGAACCATTAGCAAATGGGAAAAAAGCTTTCTGAAGCAGAGAGAAAGCATTTCTACAGCCAATTAGACAAATCACCCTTAAGAGAAAACATATTTCTCTATTAAAGCCTGCCAGCATGCAATATTTCCCAATTAGTTCAAAGAACACAGTCACAGATGTTAGCCAAAATACGCTACATTCTTTAGAAGTCCTCATATCAATGCTTAGGATCTCTTTGATTTTTATGAATGAGTTTCATGGTGTGTTTGTGTGTGTGTGTGTTCCTTTAAAAAAGAGAAACTTATAACCTCAGAAATTTAAATACAAACACACCCACTGAAAGCACATTGATAGCATGGGAAATGTTTAACACTAGAGTATTGACATGGGCAAAGTAATACATGCAAGTCCAAATTGTCAGTGTTACAGCTTATGACAGCTCTGACCTAAATCCCACTCAGAAAGCTAAATAAAATATTATTTCTTCCATGAGTAAGGCTGCCATATTTATCAAATAAAATTTTAGATAAGAAATAATTTTTTAGTATAAGGGTATCCTGTGTAATTCCTAATTTACCTGACATTTAAATTTAACTTCAACCTTTTGTTTTATCAAGCAACCTGATTTAGGAGAGAATCAGACCCCATATCTCAGAATTTATAAAAGTATTTATGAAAAGTAAACACATATACATGCAAATCACTCTTCCACTTCTTAACAAACTTTCCTACTTGTTAGAATTGCTAACTCCGGGAGACAGGCCACTGGAGAAGCTATAACCAGCCACGATGCAAATTCCATCTAAAAATCCTGGAAGCTTGCACCCTGAGACAATCTGTGAGAGAAAATACATTGGATAAAAACATGCTGGAGCAATGATAGCAAAGTGTTTTCTTGCCCACCTTTTTGCAAGTTTTTGTTTGCGGCCAAGCGGCCAGGTGCTACGACTTTCTTTTCCTTTGGCCAAAGTCCATTTACAAGACCTACATTGATCTTGAGTTACGTCATTGGGCAGGCAACATCAGAGTGTGCCACAGAACATGTTGGAAATTAATCCCATTTGCTGAGGGTGGGGGAAGATTCATACTCTCATGACTTTTAGACTCTTGGAATGTTAGAGCTGGAAGAGTTTTATGACTTATAAGATCATTTAACCCCTTCATAGCACACATGTGGGTCCAGGTAGCCTAAATGATTTTTCCAAAGACTCACAGCAGGAGCCAACTCCAGCTCCAGGGATGATGACTCCTGATTTCAGCCACTGTTCCACACCTTGGCTATAATCAGATGCCAAAATTGGGATTGACAATATGTGAATGAACTACAAACTTCTTGACTAATATTTCCAGCACTAGGGACCCTGTTGCTCTTTCATTCATTTTATTCTGCATCCATAGGAAACATAGCAGTGATAGCTGCTGCTACCGATTGACTGCAGTAGTGTTGCATAGCAGGCAGATCATGGGTTCTGAACTCAAACAGCGCTGCCCAACTTCTGATCTGACTCCTTCCCAGCAGTGAGGACTTGGGTAGGTTGGGGAACCTCTTGGAGCATCTCTTTCCTCATATGTGGAATATGGGATCATTATGGTACCAATCGCAAAGGGTTGTTGCTAGGACGGCATGAAATATGCAGGCAGAGTTCTTAGCACAGGGCTTGGCACAAAGTAAGCCCCTGATGAATGCCAGCCTCTATTCTAAATCATGAATATAGAGTTACGGCCTGTTTTTGCTGCACTCATGTTTCAGTCAGGAATGACACACATGATAATCTCTACTTGAAAATAAATACTTTAAGTATTTACTCTTAGATTGAGGCATAATATTCCATGAAATACACAGATGACTTGAGCCAATTATCCCACAAAGCTGGTAAAACAATCCCATCTTTATCATTCAGAATTCAAGTGAAATTTGTTGAGCAGTAGTGTGGGAAGTAAAGCCACATATTATAAATGTTCTCTATTTCTCTCTTACCCTCCCATATATTCAGTTGGATAGAGCTGATTATTTTATTTGGCTATTTTAGCAACTGCATCCAATTACATTGCTGACTCACTTAAAGATGATTGAATATAGCAAAAGCAAAATTACAAGGCAGCAGAATATCCCTTTGGCAATGTGTCACTTCTCATACTCTAGTCTTCTCTCACTACTCCACACCCTAAACATTGTTTTCTTTTGTAACTAGGATTCCTAAAAGCCTAACTCTGTCACTCCCATATACACTCTGACAGGCCACCAGGGACAAAAATGACCTTTCTCTACACTACTTCCATGCACATCCATTAAATTTCCCATTTCCTAAGTTGGCTGATCACTTTAGGAGTTTTGAAGAAAGAAAATTGTGCTGATTCAATCCAAAGTGTACCAGATGAATGATCCAGTTAATTCAGCCAGTGTTTCTACTTTTTTGAAAAAAATTTAAGCCCCAAATGTAGTGGATGTTTTTCTGAGTTGCAATATACTTTGAGATGGGAATGTGTAAATGAGAAAATTTTAAGCCTTGTTACCCAAGAAGGGTAACCCTAATGTCTCCAAGTTCTCTAGGCTTCAGGGATCACTCATCTCATTAATACCAACTGACAAGGAATGTGCCCTATCCTGTACAGCCATGGGAAGTCAGCTCTCTCCCCCTTGTATTTCTGTAAATCCTAAGGAGTGCTGACATGTTGGACAAATCCATCCTCTAGTGATTTGTCAGCTCTTGTTCTGATCTGCTGCTCTAAACATCTTTGTTGGATACCTCTTTCCACATCATAACTCTGCTCTGGGCTGCTGCCATCCTGCCTTATTATGGCTAAGCACCAAACATTGAACCAGTGTCCACTTTGAAATCCCCAAAGTACAACACCCACCAGGTTATGGTATTTAACATTTTACTATGGCTTAGGATGATCAGAGGTGAACTGCAATGCAAAAAAAGAAAACAAAACAAAACAAAATTTAAAATTCACTACTCACATAGAATCCAACCTTATATTCGTCCCCCAAAAGATTTCCTACCATCCCTCTTTTAAGCCTCCCCACGCTACTCCATCCCCAGCTTTCAGCTCGCACCATGTTCCAGGATTCAGATCATCTGCCAAGTCTATTGGAATTACAGAAACAAACCAGTGAGGTGTCTGCAAATATCTTGCCACAGGTGGTGCCCCAACCCAATGGAGTGAGATGGACTGTGGTGATGAACGGACACGTGAGTTAACCAGGAGAGAAACTGACTTACGTCAGCTGAATTCTTCAGGGATATTCTAGGAGGACATGCTTGTCTCAGAGTAGTGCTGGGCTCAAGAAAACAGGCACCTCCCAGGATCCATTTCTGAAATACATTTAATTGAGAAAAAAAAAAAAAAATGTTTCTCATGGTAAACCTTTCTTCAGAAGCGCTGTCTACATCATCCTCTGTTTCTGCTCAGTTTTTCCTTTTTGCACTGTTCTCAGAGACAAGTACACAGCCATTCATTTATTTATTCATTCAGTAGTTTTTACTAAGTACTTCTTATATGCTGGGTGCAGTGCTGTTGTTAAGAACACAGGATTGAAATAACATCTTTGGTTCCTCCCTAAGGACCTCAGTTAGCAGAGGTTAGGTGATACACAACTAGAAGAAACTCTTAAATATAAAAATTGCCAACTGTGTTCAGTGGTGTAAAGAAAAAGGACATGACTTTCTGGGAGTAATTGAAAACTGTCTTTTAGGTTGGGGGTAAAAAACACTTTATGGAGAGGTGATGTTTAAACTGAGAAAGGAGGATGAGAAGGAGATAGCCAACTGAAGAGAATATGTAGGTATGGGCACGAGTGTGGAATGGAAGTGGGGTGGGAGGAGAGAAAAAGAAGATGAAAAACCTTCATATCAAAGGAACACTGTGCAAAAGGTCTTAAGGGCATTTTATAGGAGCTCAAAGAAGCAGCAGCAACAACAACCAAAACCAGCCAGCAACAAACTCAGACACCTGGAAGCAGTGATGCAGAGAGCAGAGGGGGTGAGACTGGAGCGTTTCCAGGGACCACTTTTTAAAGGCATTCATTGTAAGCCCTAATAATGCGTTTTCTTCTTATTCTAAGTGTAAATGCAAGATTAAGGATGAATGGGATGAAATGATTGGTGTTGTAGTTTTTAAAAGATTGCTCTGTAGAGATAATGAATTGGTGAAAGAAAAAGTGGGGAGACCATTATTCAAATTGTCCAGGTGAAAGATTATTACGGTGAAAGCAGAGAAAATGAATAAAAGTGAAAAGGCTCGAGATAAATTATGGAAGAACAGCAAGAGTGAAAAACAAGAAATCAATGACTCCCAGAGGGTCACAGGAGAACCTTCTGGCATCTTGGAAATGATCCAAGTGGTGGTTACACAGCATATTCATAAGTAGAAGTTTGGCTGAACTGTATGCATCAGATGCGTGCACTTTATGCTCTTTTTGCTCTGTAGGCTATAAACTGGAATTAAAATGTTTAAATAAACTTTTTGGCTTGGCAACTGTGTGGATATCAATGCCTTTTTCTTGGTTGGGAAAGCCTAGAGGAGGAGTCGAGAGCAAGGAATCAAGAGACCCATTTTGGTGTGTGAGCACTGAGGTCCCTGAGTGTCACCCAAGTAGACGTGTCACATGAGCAGTTGTGTTTATGCATCTGGGGCTGAGAGGAGAAACCTAGGGATAAATATCATGGGCTATTCTCATTTTCAGAATTTACTGCTCCATTCTGAAAGAAATCAGATAGGAAATAATAAACATACCTTCTAAAAAAACAAATTGTAAGAAGTTAAACAGGCTCATAAAATCTTAAGAAGTTTTTACATAGACTGTCTTTCATTTCTATTGAAATTCCAAAAGTCTGATGGTAACCAGAAGCCCTATTGGGCTTTCACTCTATGGAACATTTCCAAAGTTCTGGCAGCAGAGAAAAATATCTATAAAAATAATTTCCTAAAACTCATGATTGATCTGGATATTATTGTTCAAAACCTTTCACAGAATACAACTGCAATACAACTGCTTGTTGGTGATTTTGAAGTGATTAAAAACACAGGCATCTATGCCTTCCAAGCTTTTGGAAAAATAACCTGAAAGAAGTATTAATCCTAACAGGTATGGTAAGCTACAATGTTGACTTTGTTAATTTGGTATATACTAGTTAGCAATCAGTGACAACATTTCTGCACCATATCTCCCAAAGTCACACTCTTTCCTGGACCTGGAGTCATAACAAGGGGAAATGCAATTATCCAGATAATTAAAACAAAATTATCAGTTTTATTGTTATAAATAAATCAGATAACCGTTTCTCTGAAATTGACTAAATCATTTAGTGTCTTCATTATACATTTCTCTGCCTCTTTGATTCTTTTTCTTTCAAGAGGAATGAAGGTCAGATGACACAATAATAACAAAAACAAAAGTAGATATGTACACTTGTGTGCTACCCATTCTCATACACACACACACACACACACACACACACACACCCTTTGCTACCGACATGCAAATGCAACTATTATGGGGTGATGTTTACTATAAAGAATAATTAAGAAATATAAACCCCTCTAAGAATCTGCTTCATGAAGAAATATGTTTAGAAACAGATCTGCCACCCACTGAATAGAGTACACATCCAATCTGAAAGTTCATTATAATTATTTCAAAATGGGTTGACAGCAAACTGCATTGAAAATCAAACACAACGTCTAAGCTGCCTCAAGTTAATCATGGCAGGAGTCACACGGTGATTTCTGAGGGGCTGGGAGGATAATTTTCTGGACCATCACCATCCAGTTTACACCAAGTCACTGGAGATACAAAAACATTTTTGAGACTCCTACCTATCAATAAATTATACAAATTGTCTGTCAAAAGCAAGTTTGATATAGTAGGCACTAGTGCTAAGCAAGACACCCAGGGGAGAAAACCAGAAACCACTGATAGAAAATACAGAAAGCCTGGAGGGCACAAATGCAGTGTTAAAAGATGCAAAGGCCATATGGCACCATATAGCCAACGTGACAGTCACTTATTTATGTGCACTTCTGTTGTGAGCATGCTTTAAAAATTCAATCCAGACTCTTTTAGAGAAGAAAGCAAAAATAATGTAGATATTCAGTGCTTAGACTAGAAGGAGACATGGACCAAAGCTTGCAATGGTAAAGTAACAATTGAGTTACACATTACAGCGATAATCAACATCTACATTCGACATTCTAAATAGCTGTCAGTGTTCCAAGAATTGGAACTAAACTAAAAGCATAAAAGCAGCAAAAAAATGAATAAATAAAATAAATCCAGATTCAGTTTATTTGTGGGAAAAAGTTAAACAAGTTACTATTAGTGGCTACACAAAAAGCCAGTACCATGCATAAAATATAAATAATACTAGGACCTTTCTCTTAAGGTTGTCTTGAGGATTAAATGAGTTAATTCTTGTAAACCACTGACAATGCTCGTTAAATAAGTAAGCTCTTAATGTTAGCTATTGTGATTTGCAGATGATGAAAACAGCTCAATAAGAAACTTTCCTCTAATCATTATTCTCATGAGATTATTTCATGTTTCACAAGAAGGCAAGAAGTAATTTATGAAAGTCTGTTCACTACCTTACTTGCCTCATTTTGTACTTAAAAGCAAGGGTGACCATATCTTCAGTTGATCTTGTAACTTCTTTTTGTTCAGTGAACTTGGAGGAACTCTGGTAGTGGCAGGGTCTTTGCTGTCTCTATCAGAAACCAGCATTCTAGAGATCCACAAATATTTAGCACAAGGGTGTTTTTACAAACTATGTGCTAGGCTACATGTGAGAGCACAATGCACAATTAAACTAGGCCCCTGCCCTCAGGCTCTTACAATACATTTCCTGGCAGCCATTTGGATCCTAGGCAGAGTAGGTGGGTAAGAAGTAGGCAAGTGCCAGGCTGTGCTGCCTGACATGCAATGCATGCTCAGTAAACACTCTCTCCTCCCAGTCTCATTTTCATAACATTTAAAAACTCTCTAGAGTATCTTTGAATTTTTCAGTCCTTCACAGTTGGAACATAGAAAAAGTAAACCTAAGATTTTCCAGTATGCATTCTCATGCTTAAGCCCTATCACTTAACTGTTTTCACAAATTAAAAACAAAATTCTATTTTTCATTGTATTAAAGACTTCCATTGGTGGTTCCCCATACAGAGAGGAAGTTAGATGCGTTTATGGCCCATTAGGTCATTTTATGGCTATTTTTTGCTCACGTAAGAATATTTCCCATAGGATGATTACTTATCTAACTGTAATTGACTCATGTAATAATGCTTCCTGCCCTAGCTTTGAAAGTTTAAATGATGTCAGATTTTATGATTGAGGAATTTTACCAATAATGAATCTAATTTGTAATAGAAAATGACAATTTTTAGTCCTGCAAAACTTACTCATACATGACACAAAAAATATAGAAACATAAGTAGAAATCAAATTGTAAAATGTGTCCCTGCTATCTCAATCTGAAACTAACATTTTACATTGTCAGAATATCAAAAAGCTTTCATTCACAATCATTTGTCTATTTCAGGATATCACAAATGTTTTCTATTACATAGATCAACATCACAACCACACACTTTTGAAATTCCTTAACAAAGAACATTGCAAAGCATAATTCTAACAAGAGGTGATGAATATTAATTGCTACAAGAAAATATTTTATTTATTCTAACATTGTATACACTTGGTACTTTAAATTGTAAAAGTGATCATTGTTAGATTAAATTAATATATTGTTATGCAAAATTCCAAAAAAGAATAAATTTATTTTTGAAATGGGGTTTCTTCACAGGAAGTAAGACCATCATCCTTGATTTTCTATTATTTTATGTCTAATGTCATAGTCCATTTATATTTTTTGACCTTATATAATTAATTCATTCGTTAATTCCACAGATATATTTATGATCTGCTCTATATAAGGCAAATCATTGGGATCTGAACTGTAGAAGAGAACGAAGCAGACAAAATCCTCTGCCCACCTGAAGTTGCCATCCTAATTTCTAAAACTTTGCTCTAAACCCCACAAGAAACACAAAAATTACTCTGTACTCAGAGATGGTAAAGAATAGTCAGGTTAAAAGCACTGACAAACGTTTTATGCATTGTTATAGCAATATCATAGAAATAAAAAATGATTCATGATAGAAACATTCTTTATCTACTGAACACGTAGTACGTATAGAGATTTTGAGCCAAGCATTTTATAGGCATTCTCTTATTAACCTCAAATCTGATGAGTTGTACCATAATTATTCCCATTCTACATATAAGGAAAGTATGTTTTACTCAAGCTGACACAGCTTTTAAATGATAGGTCTTCATTTCAATATAGGTCTGGGGTTCAAGTCTGTGTTCTTAAACATTATGTTCAATAAATTCTGGGTTACACAAGGGACAGTTATAACATAATAAATTTCTAGAAAATAAAATCTATTTAGATGTAGGACTAATGAGATATTGAAAAAAAAACAGTAAGTGCTCAGAAAGTCAATTAGAAAGTCTGGTCTTAAGGCTGTAGAATTAGCATTTGTACAAGAACTAAGAGTAGTGCTTCACAATCTTACTGAATCATGTGATCGTAATACTTAAGACATGGAAAAGTTGAGTGGCCCAAAAGGAAAGCATTGTTCGAGAGGACCAAAAGCGGATGCAACATTCCTAAGCTCTGTTTCATTTTTATTTTCACCATTCCATTGCATTAATTCATGACGTTTTGAGTCATTCAGAGATCATCTGATTAGAGAATTGCTTTCTTAGAACTTTTCCAGGCAACTCGCATTATGTATTTGTAGCTGATTCCCTGTGGAAAGAAGTATGGAAATAATCTCATTCTTTTCAAGTCTGAGAAAAGACACCAAAAGAAGGAGGTCAGTAACACAAAGGACATGGGACAGCTGGGAAACAAGTGACAGGTGCTTCATAAGTCAGTAGATGCTGGATTCCGCTCAAGGGTTGCATTCTTCAAGATGTCTAAATATTTGCATCGCGATGGAGTGTATTTAGTTTGGAAACCATATAATTTAATGCGGATCATACATATAAATGAATGCAAATTAAGTGCTCATTTTAAACACTTTTAACAAACTTCTTGATAAAGTCAACTAAAATTCTGGGTAATTTAAAAACAAAACAAAACAAAACAAAAACCTTATGAACCAGCATGAAAGTAAGAAAACTATGGATATCAAATACAAAGAGAAACTAGGGATCCTGGGAGTTGTTCATGCACCAAAGCTGGCTTTTCTTCTAAGGACAGCAACTGGGAGATTGGGGGCTTTCAGTGTAATGGCTGCAGAGAGCACAGAGATCAAGAGATAAGACTTAGGGTTGAGATGGTTACTCTCTACTCCCAGACTATTACTATAGGCAAAGAGAGTTCCTAGTATTCTGGTCTTACAGTTCCCTTCCCCAAATAAGTTCAAGCTATAGCCAGATAGCAAAGAGGGAAGTGTGGAGAACAGTGGATATGGATCTGGAATTTGTCTTTATCCATCTAGATGGATAAAGAACTACCTAGATCTGTGATCTCACCTTCCCCTCCCTTAGGGTCACACAAAAGCCCATCAAGCTTTCTGACAAATGCACTGCTGAAAGCACATTCATAACCCTGTCTATAAGTGAGGACAATGACCATGCAAGTCAAGAACGCACAGTCATGTACAGTGGATTTGCTCTTGTCTTCCCAAAATCCCAGAGACACGCCTGGGTGCTAGTCATTTGCCAATTGGAACAAAGGCAGCTACATGAAGAGTGCGCTGATTGTTAAGTTTATTTGCATGCCAGGCAGTGTCTACATCATGGTCTATATTTCCTTGGGCAATGCCCTCGAATTCCTGGGTAAGTTATTTTTAGGACTTTTGTAATTTGCTCTAGCCCTCGCTTTAAGTCTCTGGACTCTCTCAAGGCAACTGCGGATGGAGAGGCAGAGAGGACTGGAGACTGTCAGTAACACTATCTCAGGCCACTTACTTATGCTGGGCTGACACTGCTAGGTTCTGAACACCTGTGGTAGGTACTCTCATCCCCATTTTAAGGATGTTAAAACTGAGGTTCAGAGAGGTCTGTGAATTCAACAAAGTCACACAGCTTATAGGTAAGTCAGAATTTAAATGCTACTCTGTCTGACCCTACAGTCAGCTCCTTAGAGTTCCCTCACACAGTCTCTGCCTTTGTGGCTGCTGCATTATCAGCTGCTCAGTTCATGGATTGGCAATGAGGCTTCTAGAAGCTATGCCTGCCTCATGATTCAATTATGGCAACAGTCTCAATCTAGCTAGGATTTTTAATAGGGCGGACTCAAAGCATTTAGAACACTTTAGAAAAATAATATTCTTAAAATTCTAAAGTTTTATTGTTTCTATTTTCTTATTTGTTTAGCAGCTAGATGTCTTATAAAAATAGCCCAGTTATAATGACCACAAGAAACATACTTTTAATTTAATTGAATAAGGACCATGTATAGTAGAGTGAGTCATCTCTAAGTCTTCATGCTCTCCCAGGACACTGGATTACTCATGACTCATAGGGATTGTAACACAGGATCCTTGGGAATCTTATAAATAAATCACTATTTTTTTCTGAGTGTGTTAATATTCAACTCTTATTGAGGTCAATTATTTAGCTTCTTGAGCCATGGAGTACATTTCCGGAAGCCTACTCACTTTTACCCATCACCTTTTTTCCAAAAAACCTGAAACTGGCTCGAAAATAATATATTGAATTATGTTTGGGAAGAGTGCTGGGAAAGCTGAACTGATGATCCTCCAAAATATGCTTGTCACCTGCTGTGAGTTTCTGAATCATGCCACGAAGAGTAAAGTAGTGCCAGGAGTGTCTCCGAGAAAATGTCAAAAGTGTCTGATTTAATTGTTAACGTAAGGATTTAAGACGCTGTTTTTCCCTGGTGCTAACACCTCTCATTGATTCTGGAGCATTTCCATTTGTTGTTTAACAGAAACAGCCTCGGTATTTATAGCCCTATCACTCTAGAAGGGAAGCATTTGCAATTTGCACTTTCAATTTTGACTTCGAGACTTCTTTTTCTTTAAACACCCTTCAAATGAGTGTCAGACTGCAATTCAAAGAATGCTTTGCAAGAGGTTGCACAAAGCAGTTCTCATCCCTATAGGCAACTGTTTCAGAAGAACCCCCATACTTCTTTGTGAATTGAAATCTAAATTGATGAGCCCTAGTTAGCCTCAACCCCACTATTGTCAGGGCTTGGGGGAAGATTTGTGTGTGTGTATGTTCTTGTGTGCATGCTGTGACTGGAGTCATACCCTATGGCAGATGGCTTCATCTAAAAGTAGTCACAACCAAACGTATTTATACTCCATCCCACATGCTTTTCTTATGATGTGATGTTAGCATTCCTCCGTCAGGATGTGAGGTCTTTGTTTCTCCCTCTTGAACTTGCAGGGATCTTTGTAAATCCTTTGATCAACATAATGATGTTGAAGTGGTGCTGCATGACTTCCAAAATTAAGACATTAAAGGCAGGACATATTCTACCTCTCTATTTCTCTCTCTCTCTCTCTCAATGCTGCCCTTTAGCCACCATGTTATGAGGAAACCCAGGACACATGGAGAGGACATTAGTGGATGTTCTAGCCAAAAGTCCCTAGTAAACATTAGCTGATATTGTATCCATCCAATGGGTTCTTTTTGTCCATTGCCCAGGTACACCCTATTTATCAAGGCAGGGGAATTGCAATAGGGAAAGAGCTTAATACAGATAGAGCCAGATGATGGGAGACCAGAGTTTTATTATTTCTCAAATTGGTCTCTTCAAAGGCTCAGAGGCTAGAGATTTTTCAAAGGTGATTTGGGGGAAGAGGTGGAGGTTCCTAGGCAATGGGCTTGCTGATTGGTTGGAGCTGCAATTATAGGGGTGTGGAAAATGTTTCTCCTATATGCTGAGTTACTTCTAGGTGGGACCACAGGAGTGGTTGGCTGGTCCAGGTCAAACATTTCAAGTCAGACATGCAAAAAACTTTAAAACGTATCTCAAAAGGCCAGTCCTAGGTTCTACAATAGTGATATTATCTGCAGGAGTAATTGGGGAAGTTGCATATCTTGTGACCCCAGGAATAATGGCTGGCAATCTTTTATGTCTACACTTCAGTAGAATTCAGACTCCTCTATCTTCCTAGCCTGGTGGTCTTTCATTAGCTTTACAAAGGCAATTGAGTTTGGGGAAAGGACTATCATCATTTAAACTATAAACTAAATGTCTTCCAAGTTTAGTTTGGCTTAAGCCTAGGTATACTTAAGGGCAGATTGAAGGCTAAAGGCAAGATGGGAATTGGCTAGATCAGATGTCCCTGACTACCATAATTTTTTCCCTAATAAAATTTATGCAAAGTTGGTTTCTATTTCATGACTTCAACCTCATGAATGACGGAGTCAAAACCAATCATCTGTCAAGCCACTCCCTAATGTAACTGTTCAAAAGGTTCACCTTACCCACTGCCTAGACAGAGCCAATTCATTTAGACAGGGAAATTGCAATAGAGAAAGTAATTCACACAGAACCGGCTGTATGGGAGACCCAAGTTTTATTGTTACTCACATCAATGTCCTCAAGCATTTGAGGATCAGGGTTTTTAAGAATAATTTGATGGGGAGGGGGGCAGTAAGTCAGGAGTGCTGATTGATTAGGTCAGAGATGAAATTATAGGGAGTAGAAACTGTTTTTGTGCTGAGTCAGTTCCTGGTGGGGGCCACAAGATCAAATGAGCCAGTTTATTGATCTGGGTAGTGCCAGTTAATCCATCAAGTGCAGAGTCTGCAAAATATCTCAAGTACTGTTCTTAGGTTTTACAATAGTGATGTTATCCCCAGGAGCCATTTGGGGAGGGTCGGAATCTTGTAGCATCCAGACCTAAACCGTAATTTCTAATCTCATGACTAATCTATTAGTCCTACAAAGGCAGTCTACTCCTCAGGCAAGAAGGAGGTTTGTTTTGGGAAAGGACTGTTATCATTTCTGTTTTAAACTATGAACTATAAACTAACTTCCACCAAAGTTAGTTCAGCCTATGCCCAGGAATGAACAAGGATAGCTTGGAGTTAAGAAGCAAGATGGTGTTGGTTGGGTCAGATCTCTTTCACTGTCCCAGTTATAATTTTTCAATGGTGGTCTCCCTAACCCGTAGAAATTATGGGAGATAATATATGATTATTGCTGTTTCAACTCATTACTTTTTGGGAAGATTTGTTATGGCACAAGTTAGAGGTCAGTTCACTCATATATTTTTCCTATTTTGGTATTACAAATTTTCAATCAGAAATTCTGAATCAATTTTTTTGTTGTCAGCAGACTTGTTTAAAATAATAATTAACATTTACTGAGGACTTGCTATATAAGTCCTTTACATATATTATTAATAACATGTGCATACTCCAAATGAATCATGAAAGTTGGGCACTACTGACCATTAGACGACCAGAGAACACTTACAAAATGCCCAGGAAACCCAGCAGCTCTCCAGGTTCTGGGAGAGAAGGAATAGGCAGGAGGACTGAGTGAAATTGTGGCATAGGGAGGCCTGGTTTTTGGTGGACAAGAGAGAAGAAACAAAGCATTTACCCACTCATTCATTTATTCAACAAGTATTTTCTGAGCATGTACATGTGCTAGGCCTTGTTTTGGGGCTGAGAAACAGCAGGGAATAAAATAGAAAATTACTCTTCCCTCATGAAGCTGACCTTGTAGTGGACTCGATCATGTTGCTTCAAGTTTCCCAGGGTGACCACCATGCATTCCATGCAGCTCCCTCTAGTTCTGCTGAGTCAGAACTATTGAAAAGGAGCCAAGTGTGGAATATCCTTAGCACCACAGGGACATTTATTGTCTGCTCTTCTTTAAATAAAAGAGCTAATAGAATACAAAGCAAAGAAGAAAATGTTAATACCAAATCAAACCTAAGTCATTAAATTAAAAAAGAAAGGAAGGAAGAAGAATTTGGTAATAATTTCTGAAGGGAAAAGAAAAAGGAAGGTAATTTTTGACTGTAGAACACTTCTGAGCATGGAAAACGCGTCTGATTAGAGACTTTATCCAGTCAGAGGGAAGCCAGGGAACATAGGAAACCATAGGGCGTAAGTCAGAAGGAAAGTGGGAAAAATCCAAAGGAACATTTTGCTTCCCTGGAAATTATGCCGAGCCAGCTCTTTTGAAGACACTAACGGCTACAAAAATCACAACCATTTCTAAGTCACCCCAGAGCTCATATAAAATAGCCAGATCCTATGACGGGCTGCCTCCAATTTTTCTTTTGCTTAGTTCTGAGGATTTATAAGAGGAAAAGTGAAACTACCAACCCTAACTTTTCCCTAAGGTGGGTCAATTGACAGCTCACCATAGGCAAATTACAGATTTAGCAGGCCCCTTGCAAGTTGTAATTGCAGATTGACTCCTCCATCCTAAGAGGAGGAGGAGTAAAGCTGCTTACCAGGCTCCAAGCTGGGTAGAGAGCCTGGTCAAACTGTTGGTGCCTCATGACTCAGGAGCCCAACAGCAAGGCATCTTGTGAGAAAATACTGGAAGGCCCATGAGAGCCCTGAGGACTTCCCAGCAAGCCTAGGAGTGCGAATGCCTGGCGGAGCTGGCCCGATGGAAAGCAGTCTTGAGTCTCAAAGGATTTCTCTGCTCTCTCGTGAAAAACAATAATCTTCACTTCGGGCAATCACCTTATTAAAAATCTCACTTCGGTGGTCCCTAAAGTTCTTTTAATGTCTAACAGAATGTTGACATAGTCTTTCATCATAGCTATGGCTAAGAGGAAGCAAAGAAAGTCTGGGAATCTTGATATGCATTTTTTTTTTTTATCAAAGAGTTTCTAAGATTAACTTCCTCTCTGCAACTTAACAACCTCTTAAAATGGAAAAGATAAAAGTGTCATCTAAACAAAAATGCCTCAAACTAAAGCTGGCTTAAATGGAGAAAACTCATAAAGAGAGTTACTTGTTTTAAACACATATACAATGTAAACAGTGTCAAAAGTTTAGAATCTAAAATCCTTAAGTGTATTTAAAGTTATCTACAGAATACATTCTAAATTTGAAAACAAAACAAGAACAATATTTCTCTTAGTGATTATTTTTCAGATTTCTTTTGCCTCAAAATTAATTGGGAAGCAGGAAAAAATAAAGAAAGAAAAAATACTTTATCCAACCACAGAGAGACAACCAAACACTCTCTGCAAAGCCATTCATCCGGGTAGCCTGCACCTAGAGAGCAGAAATCGCTCTTTCTTCTTTCCTCCTCTCTGATAAAGGAATACTGAGCTATTCTTTGAAAGAAAGAAAAGTCTCTACCTACATAGTGAGACATAACTTTAAAGAGATTAATGAAAATACTCCTTACAAAAGTACACAGTTATATGGTTAAGGGACTTTTTTCCCCTGAGATGATATATAATAGAAAAATTATAAACCTCTGTACCAAAACATGAACATTATCAAAAGATCAAGGACAAACACCTTTGCCATATTAACAGATGTTTTTCTTTTTGAGACAGAGTCTTGATCTGTTGCCTAGGCTGGAGTTCAGTGGCATGATCTCAGCTCACTGAAACCTCCGCCTCCCAGGTTCCGGTGATTCTTCTGCCTCAGCCTCCCAAGTAGCTGGGACTACAGGCACACGCCAATACACCTAGCTAATTTTTTGTATTTTTAGTAGAGATGGGTTTCACCGTGTTAGCCAAGATGGCCTCTCTCGATCTCCAGACCTCATGATCCGCCCGCCTCAGCCTCCCATAGTGCTGGGATTACAGGCATGAGCCACCACGCCTGGCCCATACTTTTAGTGATAACTTGTTCATATCACCCAATAAAAAATGGCTCACAACCTAGTCGAAAAATGGCAAAAGAATGTGAAGTGGCAATTTACAGAAAGCAATATAGTTATCATAAAAGAGATATTCGGTTTCATTCATTCATGAAAATGCAAATAAAAATAAATGGAACATCATGTTTTGCCTCACAGAAAGACAAAAAATTAAAACTTCGAGGTCATCTGGTGCTGTTAGAGATCTGGAAAATGTGAGCTCTCGTACATTGTAAGATAATAACTTGGTATAATTTTACAACAGGAAAATTTGCCAATTACTATCAAAATATAAAATAAACATGCTTTTGACTCAATAATTTTACTACATATACACACACTCAAAGAAAGTTTACTTCTAAAAATGTCCCTGAATATACATGAAAAGAGTTTATGTCAATGTGTGTGTTTAATTGTGTGTGTGTGGCGTGTCCCTGACTTCACACATAAGGGTGTTCATTGCAACACTGTTTGTAAAAGATAAAAACTAGATATAACCGAAGTCCATCTGCAGGGATTAAACAAATTATGGAACTGTAAAGTAATAAAACACTGTAAAGTCATTTAAAAGAACAAATTAGACCTGTATGAAATTATATGGAAATATCACATAACGCAAAAGAAGAAAGCAAAGTGTAGGACAATATATCTAGTCTGAT
This sequence comes from Aotus nancymaae, assembly GCF_030222135.1. Lineage (NCBI taxonomy): Eukaryota > Metazoa > Chordata > Mammalia > Primates > Aotidae > Aotus > Aotus nancymaae. The sequence continues at coordinate 61,889,337 of NW_026988442.1, read as the reverse complement.
CATTCGTTATAAAATAAACACATACTTTGCATGGAAAAGAAAGATATAAGTACATGCAATGCCCTCCCCACTGTACGATATATAAAACCATCAATCAGTTATGCTTTGGAGAAAGCCTGAGAGATGGGGTGGAGACAAAATGAAAGAATTTTATTTTTTTGATTTGTACATTTTTATCTATTTTTAGCCTCATATGTTATTAATTTTATATAAATACCAAAGTTATCTGACAAGGGAAATTATCCAACTCTTGTTTTCTTCTTTGTACCTCTTTGCAGTAAATAAATTTTAGTTAATACATTAAAATTTATTTTTTTTTCCTGGCTCTTTTTCTTGCATATTGAAAATCAAAGTTGAATTTCTCTACCAGTTATATAATTAAAGGCTGTCAGATTCAAAGAGAAATTTAAAAACTGATTTTCTAAGAAAGAGAGGACATAAGGATGCACCACTGATGCTTTTACTCTTAATAAATCCCTGTCTTTAAACAGCAATAGGTTTTCTAGCCAATCTTTTAATGTGATCCTTCTGCTCTTGCCAATTCACATCTGGGGATGGTTTTGCTGCCTTTGGCTAAATGCTAAGGAGTTGTCAGGCAAAGGCACCAAGTCAAGTGTCTTCAGGACAGACATCAAAACACCGAAAGGACCAAAAAAAATTGAAGTAAAATAAACCTGAGAGCTTAAATAAAATGGGCAAATTCCTTTAAAGGTAAAAATTAGCAAAATTACAACATGCAAGAAATTTTATAGCTTTGTTTAATACAAATTAAATTACTAAGTAAAACTCACTAACAACTGCTATACTATTAAATATACTAAAATCTAAAAACTGACAATAGCTAGAATGATCTATATGATAATTGATTAGAGTAGGAGGCATTAGTATGAATTCATGTTAAATTAATATAGATATAAAGATAGATTATACATAGAAATATTTATTGATTATATACTTCTGGAGTGAAAGCACACAGATATCTGTATAAAAATGATCATTATCTCTTACATTATGGCATATTAGAAAATTAATTTAAAATACATCACAGATCTGAAGGTAAAATTTAAATATAAATCTTCTTGTAAAAAAAGAATAAAAGCCTTTGTATTCCTGAGATAGGCAAAGATTTTTACACAGAACACAGAAAGCATAAAACCATACATTTTAAAAATGAAAAAATTGTATTTTATCAAATGAAAACATTTTTCCCTTTTAAGACAACACGATGAAAATTAAAAAGCAAGCCATAAAGTGGGAGGAAATATTTGTAGTATGTAGATCTGACAAACGACTTTATTCAGACCACATAAAGATATATCACAACTCAATAATGAGACAAGCTACTTAATAAATGCTGAAAAGATTTGAAAAGACATTTCAAATGTGTGGGGGCAAGGGGTATATGGAACATCTCTGTAACTTCCTTTCACTTTTGCTGTAAACCTCAAACTGCTCTAAGAAAAAACGTCTTTTTTTAAAAGTAGGCATTTTATAGGATAGGCTAAAACTGCTTATGCGGCCATGATATAATTCTATGGATATACACACATCATATGGAAATATTCTCTGGCTGGTTCTTAAAAAGTAATATAAAATGAAATAAAGAAAAAAATCAAATAATTTATAATTAATCAGTCTACAATGCTGGGGATTTTTCATTTAAGTCGTCACAGATTTATAGCCCCATCAGAGGGGTACATTTGCTAACAGCCGATGAACCTATGTTGACACATCGTAATTACCCAAAGTCCACAGGTGACATTAGAGTTCACTACTGTTGTACATTCTATGGGTTTTGACAAATGCATAATGACATGTATCCATCATTATAGTGTCACACATAGTAGCTTCACCGCCTTAAAAATCCTCTGTGCTCCACGTATCCATCCCCCAATCCCCAACCCCTGGCAAACACTGATCTTTTTACGGTCTCTGTAGTTTTGTCATTTCCAGATGTTATATACTTGGAATTACAGAGTATGTAGCCTTTTCAAATTGGCTTCCTACACTTAGTAATATGCATTTAAGTTTCCTTCATATCTTCTCACGGCTTGATAGCACATTTCTTTTTAGTGCTGAATAACATTCCATTGTCAGGATATGTCACAGTTAATTTATCCATTCCCCTACTGAAGGACATCAGGAGCATGGTTTCTTCCAAGTTTTGACAATTATGAACAAAGCTGCTGTAAATATTAAAAAAAGAAAAGAAAAGACATTTCAGAGAAGAACATATAACATTCAATATGTACATTTAAAAGTGCTCAACATCATAAGTCATCAGGGAAAAAAGTTAAAATCACAATGAGATACCTCGATATACTCATTGAAATAGCTAAAATTAAAATGACTAACATCAAATATTGGTTGAAATATAAAGCAACTAAAATTTGTATATATTTTATTGGGAATATAGAATGGTCAAATCAATTTGGAAAAATGTTTGGCAGCTTCTGATAAAGGTAAACATATATCTACCATTAAACCCAGACATTCTATTCCTAGATACTTGCCTAAGAAGAAAACATATAGCCACACAAAAACTTGTACACAAATGTTTATGGCAATTATTTTTTGATAGTCAGAAGTTGAGGGGGGAGGCGACCCAAATGTCTACAAAACAGATAAATGTATAAACTGCAATGTGTCCATTCAAAGAAATAATAATTAGCAATAAAAAAACAAACTACTAATTCAGCAACAAAGATGATTCTCAAAATTATGTTGATTGAAAGAAACAGTACATTCTACATTTTTATACTTTTGTGTAAAATTTAGAAAATGCAAACTAATCTATAGTGGCAGAAAGTAGGTCCGTGGTTGCCTGTTTATTTAAACGTTGTCCCAAAGACAATGTTTAAAATGGATTTCAGAGAAGAAAGAGGAATTAGGGAGAGAGATGGAGATAAAAATGCTGTGCCTCCATTGTGCTGATGGTTTCTTGGGTATATACAGGTTTCAAAACTCAAGTAATTACATTTACTGTTCATAAATTATATGGCAATAAAGTTTTTTAAAGAGTCATTTACCTGCTATTTTAGACAGAAATTATCAAGAATTGAGAGAACATACACAAGAGTTGGAGTAAAGGTAGAGCCAAGGTTTAAACCTAGATGATAAATATCAGGAAGAGAGAGTCAAGAGAAAGATATCTTTGGTCTTAATTGCTAGAGATGGTGACTTACCAGGTCTGACACTTATGTGTTCAAAGGTTCTAGTGTCGAAATAGAAGGTTTTATCTCACCAAGTTGCTTTCTCTGATCCGTTCCTTCTTTAACTGATCCCCATACTCCCTGCCCCTGAAGTTATGGATTGTTCTCTGCCAAAGTAACAGATAATATCTTAAAGATAATATCTTACTATTTCACTAAGATATTACTATAAAATAGTAAAATATTATCTGTTAAGCCAGTGTTTCAAGTAGTGATGTCTAAAACTCATTTAATGTCTTCTTCCTTCAACACTCCCACCCCACTTGAGACATTTGTATTTTAACAAGGTGCTCCCACATTGGGTAGAACCCACACTATAAACTCTCTAAAGGTGTGATTCACGGGACTCAGGCTGATGAAGGGCAGGATGATGAGTTCAGTCAGTGGAGCTTTTAGCTTGGCTCCTGCAACCATGAGATATTCTTCCCTCTAACAGTAACATCAGCCCTACCAAACTGTAAAAAAATGAAGACCAGGTCAAATGGTATTTCTGTTTCTAGATCCTTGAGGAATCTCCACACTGTCTTCCACAATGGTTGAACTAATTTACACTCCCATTAACCGTGCAAAAGTGTTCCTATTTCGCCACATCCTCTCCAGCATCTGTCGTCTCCAAATTTTCTAATGATCGCCATTCTAACTGGCGTGAGATAGTATCTCAATGTGGTTTTGATTTGTATCTCTCTAATGACCAATAATAATGAGCATTTTTTCATATGTTTGTTAGCTACATACATGTCTTTTTTTGAAAAGTGTCAGTTCATATCTTTGGCCCACTTTTTGATGGGGTTGTTTGTTTTTTCTTTTATATTTGTTTTAGTTCTTTGTAGATTCTGGTTATTAGCCCTTTGTCAGATAGGTAGCTTGCAAAAAAATTTTCCCATTCTGTTAGTTGCCAGTTTACTCTAATGATTGTTTCTTTTGCTGTGCAGAAGCTCAAAAATTAGATCCCGTTTGTCTATTTTGGCTTTTGTTGTCATTGCTCTTGGCATTTTAGTCATGAAGTCCTTGCCTGTGCCTATGTCCTGAATGGTATTGCCTAGATTTTCTTCTAGGGTTTTTATGGTGTTAGGTCTTATGTTTAAATCTTTAATCCATCTGGAGTTAATTTTTGTATAAGGTGTAAGGAAGGGGTCCAGTTTCAGCTTTCTGCACGTGGCTAGCCAGTTTTCCCAACACCATTTATTAAACAGGGACTCCTTTCCCCATTGCTTGTTTTTGTCAGGTTTGTCAAAGATTAGATGGTTGTAGACGTGTGGCATTACTTCTGAGGCCTCTGTTCCATTGGTCTATATTTCTGTTTTGGTACCAGTACCATGCTGTATTACTGTAGTCTTGTAGTATAGTTTGAAGTCAGGTTGCTTAATCTAGCAATCCCATTACTCGGTATACACCCAAAGGATTATAAGTAGATCTATTATTAAGACACATGCACACGTATGTTTATTGCATCACTGTTTACAATAGCAAAGACTTGGAACCAACCCAACCCATCAATGATAGACTGGATAAAGAAAATGTGGCACACATATACCAGGGAATACTAGGAAGCCATTCTCAGCAAACTAACACAAGAACAGAAAACCAAACACCGCATGTTCTCACTCATAAGTGGATGTTGAACAATGAGAACACATGGACATAGGGAGGGGAACATGACACATTGGGGTCTGTTAGGGGGTGAGAGTCTAGGGGAGGGATAGTAGGAGGTGGGGAAATTGGGGAGGGATAACATTAAGAGAAATACCTAATGTAGGTGATTGGGGGATGGAGGCAGCAAAACACCATGGCATGTGTATACCTATGCAACAATCCTGCAAGATCTGCAAATGTACCCCAGAACTTAAAGTTAAAAAAAAAAAAAAGAATGAAGCCCATGACTTTTAGCAAATGGGAAATCACTCACACAAAGTCAGAATGTCCCCAGGAAAAATGGCACCTTTGCTGGACATCTTCTGAGTCATCTCGTACTTCAGTAGGGGACTCAGGTGCAAAGGTAGGGCACACATGCCTTAGGTGACCTCCTCAGAACCCTGACCTACTTTCTTTCAACTACTTGCCTGTCTTCAAAGGCAACTAATAGAATCAAGAGATTTTCTTTTTTAAAGCAGGTGTGTGATTTTGTGTGGGCAGCTTTTTAACTTCTCTCCTGTGAGAATGCTAACATCTTAAGCAATAAAAAATTATATAGTATGTGTGGTAATTGTTTCACAAACTAATAATTTTTTTCCTTCTCTCTTCTTCCCTTCCCTCAGTGCAAGTAGTAGTGGTTTGAATTGTGTGCCACAAAAAGATACACTGAAGTTCTAATTCCCAGTACCTGTGCATGTGACCTTATTTGAAAGCAGGGCCTTTGCTGATGTAATTAGTTCAGGATTTCAAGATGAAATCATCCCGGATTTAGAATAAGCCCTGAATGCAATGACTGGTGTCTTTATAAGAGGAAAGGACACACAGAGACACAGAGAAGAAAACCATGTGAAGACAGAGGCAGAGAGGAGTGACACAGCATCAGGCCATGGAGCACTGAGGACCACTGTGAGCAGCCAGCAGCTAAGAGAAGGCAGGAGACAGTCTCCCCTAGAGCCTCTGAGGGAGCAGGGCCCTGCTATCATCTTGATTTCTGGCTTCAGGCCTCCAGAACTATGAGAGAATAAATTTCCATTGTTTTAAGCCACCTAATTTGTGGAAATTTGTTATGGCAGCCCTAGGACACTAAATACACAGGTCAATCCTATAAACCCACCCAACAATAGTTGATTTAGACCACGTACCAAAGCTATGTCAGAGGAGCAAAGAAGGAAAACTATAATCACTCATTTTTCATTCTGGGTGCAGTGGCTTATGCACTTGGGGAGGACGAGGCAGAAGGAGGTCTGGCAAAATAGCAAAGTCTTCTCTCTACAAAGATATTTTAAAAAATAAAAAAAAATTGCTGGGTGTAGTCTACAGGACTACAGCATGCTTGTAGTCCCAGCTTCTCAGGAGGCTGACGTGGGAGGATCATTTGAGCTTGGGAGATCGAGGCTGCAGCTGCAGTGAGCTTGACTATGCCACTGCATTCCAGCCTGGGCAACAGAGTGAGACCTTATCTCAAAAAAAAAAAAAAAAAAAAAATTGGAAATCTAGTTTAAGGTAAAAGCCAAATACTAAATGATATCATGGAGAGAAAAACTAGAAGTTGTTAAAATTGCACAGTGGTACGAGTATTTTGGAAAACAATCTGGTATTATCTTGTAAAGCTGAAGATGTGCACACCTTTCACAGAACATGACTGCAGTAAAAGAGAGAAACTGTTGCACATGTTGACAAGTGTAGGACTCTTTCTCAAACATCTTTGTTCCTAACAGCCACAAACTGGAAATAATCCAAATGTCATCAACAGAATAACAATATACAAAATACACTGTATATTTACAAAAGGAATATTATTGTATAGTGAATATTCATAAAATACGACTACATGCAATCAACTAGATGACTTTTTCAAACAGGATGTTGAATGAAAGGCAAGAATATATACATAGTAAGATTTCATTTATATAAAATCTTGAAGGTTGTTCTCAAATGTAAATTATGTTATTTGAAGATGAATACTCGGGTAGCAAAATTATAAAGCAGAACGAGACAGTGATTAACATAAAATTCAGAATAGAAGCTAACTCTAAGAGCAAAAGTCAGTGGTTACAATTGGGAAGAAATACACAGGGCTGAGGGGAGGAGAGGGCTTTCATTGCATTGATAATTTTCTTTTTATTTGGTTGGGTGGTGGTTTTGTAATTATTTCTATTTTTTCTATACCATTTTTCATTATATTCATTTTCTTAATATAAACTATTTTAAAAAACATTTTTTAAAAAAATGATAAAGGGTAAAAAAGGAACGAACAATATCAACAGAAACATAAAATGTTCCTATTCTCGCTGAAGAAATGTGCATGTTTTCATATGGTTCTTTCACATTATCTTTCCTGCTCTGATTTCCAGCCCGTCAGCTAAACTCTTGTCGAGGCATTTTCTACAGAAAGCCACGATTCTGGAAAAGAAGGGGAATATAATGAAAAAGCTCAGCAAATCTTAACTGTTGCCTGGGGGTCAGGGCTCTATGGAGAATGTGGTATTTAGCTTTGCCACAGACTACCTCCCCCAAAGCTGCTAAGTGGTGACAGAGCTTGGTTGGGAATTGGTGTAGGTGCAGAAAGAGGCCAGCTAACATGTAGCACTTTGCCAATTCAGAAGGGATTTTCATGTGGTCTTGTCTGAGCCTCGCCCTAGCCCTGTAAAAAGACCTTATTGCTGCTGTTATACTGTTGAGACTGTTAACACTGAAGAGAAATTAAGAGACTTGTGCATAAAGTCACAAATTAGGGAAATGACAGGGCCAGAATTGGAAACCAAGTTTTTCCCCAGTGGAATATGGTGACCTTTAATGGAGTTCTGCAGCGAACTTACTGACATCCACATAAATGTGGCAGGAGACGCTGCAGTACGGAACCGATTTGATGCAAATGTCTCAAACTCAGGCTGTCATGGTGGGCTGTGAGCCAGCAGGCTCTGATGGGCTGTGCAGAACACAGACATGGTTTAAGCTAATCACAGTACATCTGAGGACATTAGTCTTTTGTAAGGCTGGTATGTATGGCATAGTCAGAAGACAACATTAATATTGCTCATGAGAGTTTGTACTGTTTAGCAAAGTCCTTCATTTATCTTCCATGTGGTTATTTCATCCCCTCCCAAATATTAGATTCCTAGCCAAACCTCAGTTCCTTATAACTCAAAGCAATGAATCACTTAGCAAAGCATTTCAGATAAATAGACAGAATCAGATCTCCGTTTGGATTTCCTGATGAAGAAAGTAGTGTACCAACCCTATTTCATATGGCTGCCCTCCATGCCAATAAATCGACCATTTGCAATATTGCTTCTGCCAAGAAATCCCCCAGATCCTCAAGAGGTTTCAATGGAGGATACATGAAAAGACTGAACAAATATCATTGTTTCATCCTCATTTCTGTCCTCAAAGCTTTTGCAAATTTAAGCAAGCTATTTTTTATGACCTCCTCAACGAATGGTCTATTGAAACCATTCTTGATGCTAGTACTTTGAGTTTAGGTGTTAAAAGGTAAAGTTTGTATCCCTGAAATGCTTTGATAAAGTAACTTTGAAATAAAATATAAGCTAAAATAAAATCCAAACTGAGATCCCAGTCAGCATTAAGATGGATATTTCTCTTGCTTTTTCTAGCTGACTCTATCATGTACAATGAACTGGAGACATAGGCCAATGAAATAGTAATTTTGCAGAATGGTAAAGCTTCGTTAAGATTGCTAGAATCTGGTGAACAGACACAAATCAAAGATGGCATTGTAATGAAAGAGCACATGGTTGCAATGGTGTTTGCTTATTATCTGTTAAGCTGCATGTGATGCTGGATCTAGGCATATTTCACTCCCTATTCTAAAATGGGACTGGTCACCTTGTGGATATGTCAAAAGAGCATTCAGGTCACCTCCTTTTCTCTCCTCAGCCCTGCCTGAGAGTAACCTTCATAGTACAATGGCACAGACCTTCATCACCTAAAATAACCTCCCTAATGTTACCATTCTTCCATTTCAAATGAAAAACAAGGTGAAAATGAATTGGAATCTTAGTATAGTATACCTCGTTTGAAGAATTAGGAAGCCTTATATCTAGAGTTTACCTTTTAAGTTAGGATGGCACACATATCACATAATCAATATGTAAGAATAGGGCAATTACTTTATTTTTAGAGTCTGGTAGAGTTCAAGGAAAGGCCAGGGAGAGAATGACTGTCATCTGGAGCTGGAATCTGGCATGCCTGAGGTACATTACTCTGGTGAACCATGTTTAATAATGGCATTCCTTTTCTCAGTGCTCTTACTGTGCATCTACATGGAAATGAAGTTGTCTTTGATATGAGAATATACAAAGACATAAAAAGGAACAAATCAGTCTGAATTCTTAGATCAATAGTTGCAGAAAAATTTAAGTATTTTTAGACCTACAGGAAATCTTTACTTGAAATTGCTGGAAGACTTAGAACCCATAAACCTCAGTTTCCAAATCTGTAAAATAAAGATAATAACTGTACTTTCTTTACTGGGTTGCTGTGAAGGTTTAATGAAATCATGTAAAGTACTTAACAAGAAATTGAGTACCTAGTAATTGCTTAATAAAAGTTACAATTAATGATTATATTTACATTGTTTCCCAGCTAAAATATTCATTTACATATAAAAATTTTAGGTTAATAAGATGAAATAGTAATAAAAATACCATATACCAGAATATTGTGGCACAAAGTAAAAATCAATTTTTCCTCCATTATGCTATTTACTATTCACAGTCATCTCAAGGTTCCATATTTTCATATCCCCGAAAAGAAAACCAAAACTAAGCTTCTGGGAAGTTCATAAACAAAAGTGGAAATATTGCCTTGCACTTTTATAAATCTATTGTGCCAAAGACTGTCTCAGATGTCCCCAAAAATTGGTTTCAACTATTTTAAACTAATATACCTTTGAACTATATTTTTATAATTTTTATCATGACAAAATGTTCTTAAATTATACTCTTACCATCCAGTCAGAAGTGCCATATTCAAATAAGCCTCTTTCATTTTCCTTTTGTGTCTCTTTCTTTAAAAAAAAACAAAAGGAGAATATTAAAGGTATATGTGCAGGAATATGTCATGTATGCAAAGGCGCCTCATGGGATTTTAATCAGCAGGTATCTCAGGGACCTTTTGCAAGTGGAATGAAATAGAGGTGCAGATAAAGTAGTGGCTTTATTTTGTTTGCTTGTTTTCAACAAACGTTTTATTCAATTAACCATGGAATAGGTTAATGAGAGTTTATTATAGAAAAACTGTGTTAAATCTATGAAGTGTTACTGTTTTCATAGAAATTGTGGGGTGATTAAAAAGATTTAATGGTTCCTTAAAGTAGCAAATGACACCTATTCTAGGTAAAGCAATGAGCTAGCTCCATCCTGCCTTCACAATAGAATCACCTGGAGCTTTCAGAAATGACTCAAGTCTGCACCTCACCCCCAAGAGATGGTGACTTTATGGGTCTGCAGTGGGGCCTAAACACTGATATGATAAAAAAGCTCTTCAGCTGCTTCTATTTGTAAGCTATGATTGAGAGTTACTTTGATATGATTGTGATAGAGGCTATGGTTGAGAGTTACTTTGATATTACTGTGATAGATGAATAAAAAACAAACAAAATGGAATGCCTCATCAAGGAGCTTGGAATCCTGCTTAAGGAAAACTTACTTCAAAAATTCATTGATAGACTTTCAACAGGTGTTGAAAGACATCATTGCTGATAAATTTCATATTCCTTTCTCTTCCTTCTGTCTCATCTATCTCTCTAGCAATAAGATGATTGGAGGCCAGAGACATAAATTACTTCTTGGAATAAAATGCAGAAAAATCAAGGGCCACTTAATAATATGTTTTGTTGCAGATACCCTTAATTACTCAGGAAAGACTTTTTTTTGGAAAAGGGTGCCCAACAAGTATCCCCAAAAAGTGTCCAAGTAAAATTACAGATGCTTGGGGAGTGTGCTAGTTGTGGAAACTGAACATTAAGAATGGATTATGCTGGCTTTATTTAAGGCCCTGTTGATGCTCATGTGTTTGATGATAAAAGGGAATCCAAGGCTTTCTCGTTAGTTTTATCTTCATCCCTGCTTTTCTCACTAAACCACATGAAGCTATAATTTGAACCCAGTTTTGTTATTATGCCATGAGGAACCAAGCTTGCCTTGTTCACAGGCTATGCCAAAAGCTGGAAAAGTCCCAGTGGAGGAAATCTGATTCCAATTTGGGGACAAAAGTACAATTCCCCCCTGCCAGGTTTAAATTGAGAGCATATTACTCATTTCTAGTTAATTTCTCAGCCTGCAGAATAATTTGGCACAACTGTGCAGTATATGTTCTCTCAACTGCTTCCTTAGGGACCCTGACCTTGATGGGATAGTCATAATTGGGGAGAAAAGTTAATCAATGAGAATCATGGTTAAACACCCTATGTATGTAAGAAAATACATGTATTAAAATTAAAAGTAGAGCAATCAAAACAAGAGGAGCAGATGAATGCATTTTTCTTGTCTCTGACAATCTTTTTCTTAATGTCAATGCCTGAAGCCCATGAGGGTAGAGAAATGAAAGGCAATGGTTCGCACAGCACGTGTACTGAGAAGAAACAGGATCATAGCAAGTCAGTGTGGGAGAAGGCATCCTGTTTATGGGGAAACCATACCTTCCCATGGATTTTAAATCCAGATTCTTTCTCATAGATTTCTTATTGGTGTATTGAAAACTTCAAAGGAGATTTTTCAGATTTTTCTTTTTACCCTTTTCAAATGTATTCCTTTTTAACATGAAAATTTTTTGCCATCTCCTATGTGATTGTAGTCTCCCTAATTCAGAAAGATACACAATGCACAAAAGCTCTAACGTGTGTATGTATAATAAACATTTGTATATTACATATACTATGAAGTGCAATTGTATTTGCATACATTTGAAAAATAGTGGTAGACACAAGGTCACCTAAGTTCCTCTCTATTTTATAGTCAGTAGTCATTCTTGCCTTTGACAAACAAAAGAAATTCCTTGGTTACCATCCTCGGTGTCTGCAGTTCACTCACTATGTTCTGAAGATTCCTGAGTAGGATGCTTTTTCCTTTCGACTCGGTTCCTTTTTCCCCACGCGTCACCTGACCTTCATGACTGCCGTCCTTCCATTTAATTTCATCACCCCAGTCATGGATACCAATTTCTTCCCTTCACTGGCTAAAATGTTACTGAAACAATTGCGTCATGCATAAATAAGACTTTCAATAAAAATCTGGGAGTAATAGCAGGGTGCCATCACACCACAGCAAGGGAGGCCATTTAAAATTGAACATCACACGTTGTGCTGGCCAGTTTGTCAAGCATGCCTTACCCAGTATTATTTTCCACTCCCACCCCCTGCCCCTTTCTTCTCAGGATCTAGCTGGGATTTTCTCTCTTCTTTTTGGCAGGTGGAGGGGTTGGAGTGCAGTGGGGATATCATAGCTAGCTACAGTCTCGAACTGGGTTCAAGTGATCCTCCCACCTCAGTCTCTTCTGAGTAGTGATCTGCTTTCTTCAAACCAATAATTATTTTAACCAAGAAATTCTCCTACCTCTAGCACCCCTTTATCAACAACTTTTCCTCCTGCCTCAGGCCCTCCACCATAGCAATGAGGATTCCAACCTTGACTGTCTCTGGCATCAGGGTAAATTGAAAATCTCTATTATTTCATTACACAGAGAAATTTTAGTCCCTTTGTTATTATTGTGTGTTTTATGATTAATATAAAAAGCCCCTTTATGTGTCTTTCTTCCTGCCCTCTCAGAGCAATCTTCCCATACTTCAGTCAATTTGTAGCATATTAGCTTTCTCTCCCTGCCTTAACTATGACTGAGAATGATTTATTTGGCCTACAGCCATATTGGTGAGCCTCTTAGAACCCCCTGCAACATGCCCCATCAAAGCTACAGCCACCCTAGCTTGGAAACAGCTGATCTCTACATCAGTAAAACTCTTGAGTGGACAAATGGGGTCTTTGACACAGTTCAGTTTTGGTGAAAACATTTCATCTTCACTTTATCATGAATTTTACTCCTTGACCTTCTCCTCACCTGCTTTCTTTAATAAAGATGATGAACACTTACAGAGAAAAAATTAAAGGAACACTTGCAGCAAGGTGTTAACTCTCCCAGCAGAAGCATCACATTTGAATGTGCAACACAATCTTAAACCAAGACAGCTTAAAGGAAGAATGAGTATGTCTGGCTGTGAGATATGAATCATCACAAAGCAGGGGGAGAATATGTCTTTGCGGGGAAGGGGCCTTCCCAGCTTCCTGGAATCATGCAGTATAACATGACTTCCATTCTCTTTCTATATGCCTCCCTTTTATAGACTAGCTTACTTTAACAGAAGAATTGAAATGGATGAGGTCCAAGTGAAGTAATATCTTCTCCTTCTCATCCATAGTACTGGATTAATAGCTCAAGCCTGTGATTCTTTCATTATCTTCCAAACTGCCCACAGCCCCTACTTCCTCTAGGTATTCAACAGATACCCAGTGCTCAGTGCTTGGGTCTTATAAAGCACTGATTGATTTCTGAATGTTAGAAATATGCATCTCTTTTCCTTACAAAAGTTAATTAAATTGTAAATTCGCCAATCATGTTGTACACTTGCATTTTGGAAGGGTGCCAAGCAAATATTCAGTGACCGGCGTAATGTTGCAGTGGTTACAATTGTGAATCAGAATCAGAGCCCCTGGGTCTGCAACTCAGATTTGACATGTACCAGGTGACCCAGGGTAGGTTATTTAATATGTCTGGCTTAATTTCATCATATGTAAAATGGGGATAATAAAGAACCTGTCTCATAGGTTTGCTGCAGGAATAAAACGAGACAATTCCTGTTTAATGCTGAAAACAGTGTATAGTAAGAAATTCAAATAGGACTTTGTATGTCTGCTTTCACTGAGATATCTGTGTGATACATGTAGGTTTCAAGATGATTATAAAGCTGACCTCAGAAAATACAAAGAAAAGTGCAATGAATCAGCTATAGAACTCTAGAAGTTCCAGCTTCTTTGAAACTATAAAACGCAGAAGGGAAAAAAAAAGGAACCAGTTATGAAGAGATTTCTTTGGAAAGATCTGTAGCTGACTGAGTCCCTACAATTCCTCTTGGGGTGGATGGCTGGGATGTGTGGTCACGTTACCATTTAGCCAGCTGTTTTGTAAATTTGATATGAGAAAGGGATTCAATGGGAGTATTTTTAAGGCCTCTCTATAATGTGACTTGGACTGAAGAACATTATGGATCTCACTGCTGCTTCAGGGATCAGGAGAGCTGAGTAAACAGAGATTGGCTCAGTGCCTGGGAAACAGAGGCAGGACTATTTTGCTGGATTAGAGGCAGCCTGCAGAGCCAGTATTTGTCAGACCAGAGGGTTTAGTTGCTTTTCTGAGGAGCAGATGCTGACTAATCCAGGAGAGAGAAAGTTACCTGGTACTTGTACCGTCACATAGAGGTGCCTGAGAATGATGGAGGGCCCCAGCAGCTAAAGCCAGAGAAGAGCATCAAGGTTTGAAAGGAGTCACATGCAACCACCCAGTACAAGGATGCATCAGTGTGTTCAAGGTTATTGCAAGAGGGTGCATGTATCAGCCTCTGCAAAGAGATTTGGGAAGAATTGAGCAAGTGTTCCAGAGAGAAATAGCCAGCTTTTTCAACGTTTGCCAGGCTGGAGACTTAGCAAAGAGTTTCAGTTAGAATCCAAAGACAGTCTGCTGGCAGGATTCCTCCTGGCTTGGGGGAGCTCAGTCTTTGTTCTATTACAGCCTTCAACTGATTAGATAAGGCTCACCATTTTATGGTGGTCAGTTTGCTGTACTCAGAATGTACTATTTTAAATGTCAATCTCATCCAAAAAAATACCTTCACAGAAACATCAAGAATGATAATTGCCCAAATATCTGGGTAATATGGCCCAGCCAAGTTGATGCATGAATTTAATCATCACAGGTGGGGTGCAGGGAAGAGTATGCAAGGAAGTGAATGAAAGAGGAAAGCCAGACACATCCCTTTCCCACTTCCGGTTTGCAGATTTGGGAAAGCGGGAGGAGACTTGATGCTAAATCAGATGGTGACTTTAATTTATTATGTACTGGATCTTCTGATTTTTCACATAAAAGTATCTGTACAACCCAAAGTAAACTTAGAATGCTGGGAGAGAAAGTCATGATCCTGAATGAGCAGGTTATTAAACTTTTTAAAAAGAATAGCAGTATACCTAAAAGAACAAAAAAAACAAGTCTTTTGATTACTTCATACGTATTTATGCATAATACACCAGTTACAAGTGCCTGGTACATGGTAAACATTCAGTAAATACTCACTACTATTACTACATATAGAAGCACATATGATAATTTACAATAAATCCCACACAAAATCTACGTACTTTTGTATGTGTGCTTTTTTGATGGTTCCACATAAATTTAGGCTGATGGCCTGAAATAGCAGCAAACACTCGATGCAACTGCTTAACGGGTGAAAAAAACCCAATTTTTAAACGTATTTACTTCTTTTATAAAATTATATTCCAATGACTGCTTTATGTTTTGATGTTTCACACAAATATATTTCCTGAACTTTGCTCTGTAGTGGTATATATATATGTGTGTGTGTGTGTGTGTGTGTATATATATAGAAACTTACATATATATGTTTTTATAAACATATATATAAACTTATAAACATATATATGTTTTTATATATACTTAAAAACATATATTTATGTTTATATAAACATATATAAACATAAACATGTTTATATATATACTTATAAACATATATATAAACTTACATGTATATGTTTTTATAAACATATATGTAAGTTTTATAAACATATATGTTTACAAAAACATATATATATATATAAAAACTTTGAAACTTGAACATACTCATGCTATGGCAAATATAGTTGCCTTTGTTGAAGTTCATTATTGTCTATAGCCTTGGGGCACTATTGAGTCTTAGGTGAACCAATAGTCATCTTGCTCAATTGAAGTAGGAAGTTGTAATTAAAGAATTTGCTTACTACCCTACCTTCCCTTGCTCCTTCTCCCTCTGAGTTTCACTCTTCTCAATATACCTGCCTACACTGCTAGTCTGGATTCCAGAAAACATAGTTGCATGTGGTACTCAAAGTAAGTCGATCAGTTCGAGATATCATTTAGCTTGACCCAATACTGGTGTTCTAAGATCCTTTTTAAGATGTTATTCTTTAGGCTGTGCAAACAGCCTTTTAAGAGATGCTTTTAAAGTTGGAGATGAAGATCAATATGAATAAATTAGATGTCCAGATCTAAGGATGTAAAAGGCTTGCATTAAGACAGAAATTGGCTTTCTTACACAAAGAAGCCCTTTCAGTTACAGCTTTAGTGGGTTTAATTTAGCCATGGGCTTCTCGGTAATCATTTTTTTTCTTTTTCTTTTTTTTCTTGTGTTTGTTTGTTTTATTATCTTTTATTCAAGAGAGTTAGGACTTCATTACACAACACTTAACCCAAAATTGTGATATAAATTTTGACTTTACTTTTTAAAATTCCTGCTAAGCACTAGCTGAAGTAGTTCTTACTTCAAAATAAAATATATGTGTGACTTCATAGGACCTATAACCCAAAATAATTACTGCAGTGGTTCACTAGTTAAAAAGAGAGGTGGACCGAGATGGCATTGTGCTAAGTCTTACTTTCCTGAACAATAGAGGGAAAGACTTGGCTGCATCCTTTGGCAACGTACTGCATGTTAACTAATTTGTGGTGAAGGTTTAAACAAAATTCATGCTGGAAAATCAAGCAGTTTCAGAAGCCCCATTCTCATTCCATCAGATCACTTTGAAAATAAGATACTGCCAAGTTTTTGAAAGTGGGATAGAAAGAATGTAAGTCTCTCCATTGACTTTCCAATGCTGAGTAAATCAAAAGGCTTGCCAACTAAAGACAGAATGAACACCAGAGTCCACAATGATGCCGGCAATGGCCCTGGCAAATGTTGAGTCTCGGAAATTGAAATTGTGACACTGTGCTCGTATTAAGCAGCAGGAAGGAGATGATCCTCAGAATTTTATCAATTTAAGTGGCTGATACCTCTTCAACAAGCTGCGCCTTTTTGTTAAAGCCCAGAAAAGCACTTTGTAAGAAAATAAAGTGTGTGTTTTTTTAAATCAGGTCTCTAGGCTGTAAATCATAATCAATTCACATTTCTTAAATATCTGCTAAGAGCTGTAACAGACATTGATAAAATTGGGTAGTAAATTTGCCATAAAGGAGAGATACAAAAAAGAAGTCACACTTACATGAAAATAGAAAAAGAACTTGGAAAGAAAAACGTGTAGAGAGAAGAAAGCCGCCCATTCAATCTCTACCCTGGTATTGCCTGTGATTGCATCACACTGCAAACTGTCGTTGCCAGACCTGTCAATTTTCTTTTTGGATCCTGAGGAAACATTTTTATCACAGTTGCTAAGATGCTCCCCACTCTCTCAGGGAAGGGCTCCCCATGCCTGTGGAAGTCACTGAAAGTCACATCCTACAGAAGCCCTGAGAGCTGAAAATGTGAGAAGGTGGTGAAAGCGGCTGGAGCTCTCCCGGCCAGCAGGCATAGGGCTTTCCAAGTAGGCAACTAGGAAAGTAAACATGCCAAGGGACAGAGCAGGAGGTCCTCTCTGAGTAAACAAGACCTGCTTCCCATATAACCTCTGTCTGACCTCCCAAGGGAAATAGCCAAAGTAGTCAGCACCTCCAGCCAGTGGAAGCAGCATCAGTGACAAGTGGCGCAGGAACTCCCAGCTTTCTGAAGGAGCAAAGCAATGACACAGCAGTATTTCAGGGGCAGAGTGAAATGATGATCACACTGCAGAGGCTCCTTTATTCTCAGTCTCTTCTCCATTACCTGTCACATTTCTCCGTGGTAAATACCAGTTAGACTTACAGAGATTTGTTATGAACACGGTTATCCTGTTGCTCTCAAATGGGATGAGTATTTACAACCTATAACATGTGATACATGATGATGCAAGGCCCTACTCATTTTAACTGGGTTCCCGAGTAGGACAGAGGATGCTGAGCTGCTCTGGTGGTTTTGTGGGCTTGTTTCAGCAGAGGAACTAGCGTCAATCGCCATGAAAACCCTTCTTATAAAAATGATAGATACAGAATGAGACTTTGGGGCCAAATTGGCATTGGTATCATTTAATTTCTTTTTGTGTTTCCAGCCAATTAAATGAATGGGTGCCTGTGGTAATTAAACTCACTTTGATAATTAGGCCTTAAGGATTCTTAATTTACTGAATATTAATGAATATTTCCCAAGTATGATCCCTGTATCCTAAGGGCTGCCAAATGGAATTTGCCACTTTATCATTAAAATATAGTTCTTTTAAAAATTCCACATGGGAAATAGAAACTAGAAACAGAAAACGTAGTTCTGTCACTTTTCTTTACAGGTTTGAGCAAGTTGATGAAATTTAAATCTAAAAAAATTTTTACTATAAAAGAGACATAGTTGAAAAATTTACTCCTTGGAACTTGGAAGGCCATATATAACAGTATGCGAATTAAAGCTACATACAAGAAGGAGACTGCTGCTTCACCAAAGCTACCTGCAAATGAACAACTGATAAATGCTCACTGTATTTGCTAATAATCTGAGGCTAAGGATGGGAAAGGTCTGGGCTGTCATGGAGGTGCAGTCTCCAGGCAGAAATGTACAACGACCCTGCTCTGGTGATTCCACCAGGAGATGAGCCATACCAAGCATTCTTATCTGAAAGCTGTGGTTTCCATTTTTCTTGATATTGTTTTACAAACCTTTACTATTTGTTCCTTGGGCTTACAATGCAAATCAGTAAATTGAAACACACTTAGATCAAACACTTATTGCAAACACTGAGTATTGAAAGAAACATTTCTAGGACATGCCTTATATACAATTATTTATTTCAAATATTTCAAACACTCAAACATTTCAAATATTCAAATATTTTCTTAAAATCTTTAACAAAGCTCTTAAGTAATCTTCCTCAGAAGGGGAAGGTGGTGGGGTGGGGTGGGGGCAGAAAATTAGCTTCTCTTAAACATCTTTGCTATGGTCTGAATGCCCCCCAAATTCATATGTTGAAAACCTAAACACCAAAGATACAGAATAAGGTGGGGCTTTTGGATAATGATTATATTGTAAGCCCTCATGAATGGAATTAGTGGTCTTATAACAGAGGCCCTAGAAAGCACCTTGCCCCTTTTCTGCCACGTGAGTTTACAGTCAGAAGTGGGCCCTCCCCAAACACCAAAGCTGCTGGCAACTTGATCTTGGAATTCCCAGTTTCCAGAACAGTCAGAAATATATTTCTGTTGCTTACAAGTCCTAATGTTTATGATATTTTGTTATAGCAGCCAAAATGAACTAAGGAAATGTTTTAGGTCCCAGGCCCTGTACTGAATCCACACATATGATTTTATCACTAAAAAGTCATGACATTTTGAGGGGTGGAAGCTGTATTTCTACTGAAAAAAAATATGTGGGATAATTCAATATATTCTACACTAAATCAAAATATTATTTAAATCAACAAATTCACACCCAGTCACTGAGGTCAAACTGAGCCCTGCCACTTCAGTGCCATTTTAAGTGAACCTCCAGAGCCGTGATCGTATCTCTGCATAAAATGTGGATAATAACCCTGCCGAAAAGGGTTGCTGTAAGAACCAAGCTTCATAACATGAAAAAAGCCATAGCAGAGTTCCTGGTATTTGAAAAATGCTGCTTTCTCTCTTTCCTTTTTCCCTTCTTGACAGAGTAAGGAATGTTCACCTTTGTTGCATGCTCAAACTTGGTCCTAAATAAATTTTAATTGCACCATCTGATATAAATAATATTAAATATATGAGTCATTAGTATTCAAATCACAAAGATAGGTTTTGAGTGTTTTTATAAGGTTCTCCTGCCCTTCCCCATATGGAGATATTTTTGGTCCAGCCATTTTATCCATATTCTCCCCAAACTTCAAAGCTCGCATAACATTTGTGCTTACTTCCCTTTGGTCAGAACTTAGTTATTTGGCCTCACTTAAATGCAAGAAAGTCTAGTATGTTAATCAGTGTTCTCCAGAAGGATAGAACCAATATCTATTGGTTATGTATGTGTATATGCATATGTATATGAGAAAGGGAGTTTATTAGGGAGAACTGAATTGGCTCACACAATCACAGAGGTGAAGTCCTGTAATAGGCTGTCTGCAAGCTGGAGAATGAGAGAAGCCACTAGCATGGCTAGTTTGGTAGCCAGGGAAGTCTTTGGTAGCATGACTCAGCCCAAGTCCAAAGGTTTTAAAATCAGGAAAGCAAACAGTACAGCCCTCAGCATGAGGCCAAAGGCCTGAGAGTTCCCAGAAGGCCACTGGTGCAAGTCCCAGAGTACAAAGGCCAAAGAACCTGGAATCTGATATCCTAGGGCAGAAGGAGAAAAAGGGTACTGCTCTGGAAAAGAGAGACACAGGGCATGCGGAGGCGGCGGGGGTGGGGTGAAGAAAGAAATAAAAAGAAAAGCAAGCAAACTGAATGTCCCCTTTTTGCACCTGCTGTGTTCTAACTATTCCTGCAAACCATTAGATGGTGCCCACCCACATTGAGGGCAGGTCTCCCTCTCTCAGTCCACTGACTTTCCTGTCAATCTCCTCTAGCAACACCTTCACAGATACATGCAGAATTAATGCTTCACTTGCCACTGAGCCATCCCTCAATCCAGTCAAGTTGACACCTAATACTGGCCATCATACCTGGAAAGTATAGTTTTTATATAGGAGTCCATGTGCCAGCTAAAAGATTCTATTACTGATAAAGAAGAATACATTGGGTGTCAAGTGGTACTTTTTGCCACAAGAGGTTTTACAAAATTCAAGAGACGTGATGGTGGCTTGGGTTTTAGATATATTTTGAAGATAGAGGCAAATAAATTTATTGATCAATTGAATGTAGACCATGAGAAGAATCAAGGATGTCTCCATGGGTTTGGGGTATAAGCAATGAAATTAGAGTTGCCTTTGAAAGAGCTGGAAAAGACAAATGGGGAGTAGACTTTTTGGTGGGGTGAAAATCAGGGTTCATTTTGAGGCTCAGTGTTTGAGATATCAATTACACATAAAAGGAGAGATGCACAAAGGTGATCTGTAAGTCTGGAGTTCAGAGGGAAGGTCTGGATTGGAAAATTGATGTGGGAATCATTAAAGAACAGAAGAAAAGAGTTTCAAGGTCAGATTGTGGAAAGCTAATATTTAGAGATATAAAGAAAGGAAAAACCAACAAGAAACACTGAGAAGGTGCAACCAGTATGATAGAAAAACGTGAATATGGTGGACTGGTGGTGACGGAGAGGCAGAGGGCTTGAGGGGGTCAGAGCTCCAGATGTTAGGACAAAGCCCAGCTTGAGACTAAGGCTTAATCAGAACATCAAGGAATGCTCTCTTCCTCCATTGCCACTCTAACACACTCAGTAAAGATAGCCATGAAATTCAACTGGAAGATATAGATCATTATTGGGGGGCAGTATAAAGACAGATTAAAAGCCAATGAAATAACAGACATTGAGGAAATAATTTTTGTTAAATGCAGAGTATCACAAGAGGAATTTTAAGCCTGAGTGTCACTTGAACATCAACAAACCCCCAAACTCAGCCCAACTCCTAAATAGTTGAATATGAACCCCACAGTTAAGGTCCAACTGAAGAAAAGCCATGCTCATCTCCAACCATAAGAAAAGATTTACCTCCATATTTATAGCCCTACACAAGATGTCTAGTTGTCAAGTAAAAATTACAAGGCAATTTTCTTTGTGAAAGACAAACACACAAACATACCCCACACACACCGAAGAGGCAAAGTAATCATTGGGAACAGACTGCGTATGACTACAGATATTGGAACTATCAGACAGATAATTTAAAATAACTATGATTAATAGGCTATTAGCTTTAATAGAACAAAGTAGACAACATGTAAGATCAGATGAATTCAGCAGAGAGTGTAAAATCTAAGAAGGAATCAAAAGGAGAAGCTGGAAGACACTAACAAGCAAATAGTAACAGCTACAAAGCCTCCAACAGGCTTATCAGTAGAGTCACCACAGCTGAGGAAAAAATCAGTAAACATCATGATAAACCAGTGGAAATTATTCAAATTGGAATACAGAGGGAAAAAAAGTGAATAAAAAACCAAGCCCCCAATAGTGTGTGACAATTCTAAACTGAGTAACATATGTGTACTTGAAATCCCAAAAAGAGAAAAAGGAGAAAATGGGGCAGAAGAAGCATTTGAAAAAATAATGGCATAAAATTTTATAATATTAACAACAGACATAAAACCACATATTCAAGAAGCTCACAGAATGCCAGGTAGGATAGATACTACACACACACACGCATGTGTACACCCCCCGAAACACACACACATCTAGATATATGGTATTTAAACTTTGAAAACAAAAGTCAGAAAATGTTGAAGTTAGACAGAAGAAAAATACATATACTATCTACAGAGGAACAAGGCTAAAAGTTAAAATAGACTTTCTATCAGAAACTATCCAGAAAAAAAGAAAATGTACTGACATATTGAAAGTGCTAGGGATCTGAAAGTGCACGTGTGTCAGGGAGTGTCAATGCAGAATTCTATATTTAGTAAAAATAAGTGAAAGAAAAATCAAAAAGTATATCAAACAAAAATTGAAGCAATTAATTACTAGACATACTTTATAAGAAATGTTTTTAAAAAATTCTTCACGCAGAGAAACTATGATAATCAGTCAAAAACTTGAATCTACACAAAGAAATGAAGCGAACAGGTACTGGAATAAATGACTGAAAAAATTAATTTATTTCTTGCTTGAGATCGCTCTAAAGATAACTGATAAGTAAAAATGAAATAATTGACAATAACAGCACAAAGGATGTGGGAGGGAAATGGGACTGTTCTGTTGTAAACACCGTTACACCACATGTGAAGCAGTACAATGTTATTAAAATGTAGACTCAGATTAATTTAAAATGTATATTGTAAGCCCAAGGATAATCATTTAAACGTTTTTTAAAAGAGGTTTAATTGGTAAGTCAATAAAGGAGATAAAATGAAATCATGAAAATACCCAGTTAACCTAAGAAAAAGCAGATAGAGAAGAATAAAGAAACAGAGAAAAATGTAACAAAGAGAAACAGCTAGCAAGAGTTAAATTTTAATCCAACCATATCAATAATTACATTAAATGTAAATGGTCTACATGAACTGCTTTAAAGACAGATTATCAGATTGTATAAAAAGTGAGACAAAATATGTGCTGTCTACAAAAATAAACATTTGAGGCTGGGTGCAGTGACTCATGCCTGTAATCCCAGCACTTTGGGAGGCCAAGGCATGCAAATCACCTGAGTTCAGAGGTTCAAGACCAGCCTGGCCAACATGGTGAAACCCTGTCTTTACTGAAAATTAAAAAAAATAGCCAGATATGGTGGGGCACACCTGTAGTCCCAGCTACTGGGGAGGCTGAGGCAAGATAATCGCTTAACCTGGGAGGTGGAGGCTGCAGTGATCATGCCATTGCATTCCAGCCTGGGTGATAGAGTGAGACTACATCTCAAAAAAAAAAAAAACCAAAACAACAACAACAACAATAAAAACTATTTTAAACATAATGTATGTCTTTATTTAAATATAAATAATATATGTAAAATGCATTTTATATTTTAAGAAATATTAAAACTTAAAATATTAATAAAGTGAGTCACTAACTTCTGTAGGTGCTTACTCCGTGTCATACACATGTGCATTTTACATATACATATGCATTTTACATTATCACAATGTCTTCCAGAGCATTTATGTTTTACCTTAGAGATTAGAAAACTGTGGCTTAAAAAGTTAAATAATATGTCCAGTGTTTTTTAGCTAATAAATGGCAGAGGTAGGATTAAAACCCAGGCCGTCTGATTAGAAATCCTACACAGTGATTCACTATTTGGAACTGTCACTATGTATAGATTTTGGTTATGAGTTTAACAATACCTCTGAGTCTATTGATTAAGAAGTATTTCACAGTATTTTCTGGTTCTTCTGAGTGCATGCCTTTAGTAATTATGAAAATAGGTCTGTTTTATTATAGAAAAAGCAAAGGGTGATAGCATGACCTCAGTTTGAAATAGTTACAGTTTTACATGCCAATATTTTATAGCCTATAATGGCATATTTATAACTTTTTAACTATCCAGTTTTACTTGGCCCTAGTGATCTTAATTTCTCATGCTCTTAAATTTTCTAAACACTAACTACATTATAATATTTATCTTACTCTTTGCATAATACTCTTTTGTTTAGAAAGTAAATATTGGTTAGAACACTTCATACCTTTGCAATATTCAAGTTTCTATAAACTTAGCATAGGTATCAATTTTTTAAACACCTTATCTATTACTTGTATATGTTTTCAGTCCATTAGGCTACATAAAAACATTTATGTGAAGATAAAGCCAGGAAGTGGAAGTAATTTTTTGGGAAGCATTGACTATTGCCAAGAAATGTTTATATAGGAAAATAAAAGCCAAAAGATTAATAGGATGTTTTTACTTAAAAGTTAAAGTTGCAACTTTTATACTTTAGAGTTTTACTTTAGGTATGATTGACCCAGTAGTCAGCATAGAACAAAATTTTGTATTCGTTACTTAATAGTCACAAGGGTATATTTGGAATGAAAAACTTCACACTCATTTTTATCTACAGATGGTTGTTGTAAAGAATACTAAAAATGGCCATAAAGCAATTGGCCAATAAACACATTAAAAACAATAAAGTGTTTCTGGAACAAACTGGCTTTATAATAGCACATACCACCCATTGTAATCACCAATATCAGTTTCAGCAATAAACAAATGGGTATGAACTAGGGCAGCTGTTAAATTTGAATGCTAGGCACTAACTAGAAGTGGGAAAAGAAAATGAAAAAAATGTGTTATCTGACTGACAGTGGGCGTGTCCTTGTACAGCTGACTAAGAATCACTCTCTGCTCTAGAATTTTTCTAACTCTTCAAGTCAATCTTCTGGTTTTTCTGATTGATTCTGGTGTCTGGTTGGTAAAATATATATTTGCCTGTGCTCTTTGGCCCCTAAAGCTACCATCAGGCTCCATTTCATCCATTAGAGAGAATAACAAATTGGAACAACAGAGCGATAGATATCACCCTGATTTCTCTCAGCTCGGGATAACTGATGAGCTGAGCTCTTTCTTCTCGTTGCCCCAGACACGAACAAATGCCACATGTCTACTTGAATTTGCTTTCTTGCCAGTATATGTGATTTCCACCAAAATCATTTTTTTTTCTGTTGGTAGTTGAATAAAATCTCTTTATTTAACATTATACTATACTATATTTACTGTATCTTAATACTTTACATTTAACATTGTAAGAATAACATATTTCATGCACACTTATCTGTCAGATACTAAAAAATCATTTACGAGATATTTCCTCATTTAATACTTACAACAGTTCTCTGAAGCAGGCTCATATATTGCAACATCTTATGGGTAAAAAGAGTAAGAAATAGAAAAGTAAGTACCCCCTTACCAGTACCCAGCTAGTATGTGGTAAGGTTGTGCTTAAAGCCAGCTGTCCATTTGTCTCCCACGTAAGACAGTGGCTCTCTCAGTGAGGGCACGGACTCTGTTCACTGTATCTCCACAGTTCATAGGACTTGGCACATAGTGTTCATCAAAACGACTCATTAAACGAATCGTTTTAGGAATTTTAAATATTAGATCATTTAATAGAATTAACATAATTTCTGGTGACAAATTGCTTCCCCTTGATTTTCTAGGAACATCTGAAACTTGTTTACTGGTTCAATAATACTTATTTCACCTTAATGTTTCATAGTCAGCACTGACTAAGAGCTGGGAAAGCATGATGAACCCCATTCCCACTGTCAAAACGCTTACAGTCTTCAAGTTAGTACTTTTGTGTTCAAAGTGCCCCAGGACCCTAAAGGAGGAATTACGGTGAGTCAGAAAAAGCTTCATAGGGAGAAGGATATTTGATACAAGACTTGGAACCCATTTACCGATGGGAACTGATGTATCCAAGGGGAGTGGTGCAATTAAATGCACTGAGTATGACTAGCCAAGAAATCATTTTGTATGACTGCAACCTCGAGCAGGAGTGAAGAGAGCACTTTAAGAGAGACTGGCTGTAGGGGTTCAAGTCATAGAAGACTTTGTTGACCACAAAAAGGCACAGGTTTAAGACTTTAGCAATGGCAAACTGCTTGAAAATGTTTAAAGACAGAGACACAACATGATTGGATTTGCTGTTATAATTTTAAGACAACTAATAGCTTATTCAATAGTAGTTTAGATGAGGTATTATAGGAACCTAAGCCCTAAGAAAGAGTTAATGAAGATGAAAAACAGTTAGAACTATAAGGACTTAGACTTGATACAATATGATGGAGAAAAGGATAAATTTAAAATATTGGTATTAGCACCTGGTATGAGAAAACTTGTCATTAAATAAGACAAGAAATTAACAGAGAAGGAAAAGATTTCATATATAATGATGAACCCCATAATGACATTGTAGTCAATAATAGATAGAATATGTGATGGTAGCCTCAGGGGATTATAAGGGAGGTGAAAAATTTTTATCATCCAGCAATGTCATAGCCATCATCATGTCATAGTGCAATGCATCATTCATGCACTTGTGGGATGTTGACGTAAACAAACTCACTGTGCTGCCAGTCTAGTCATATAAAAGCATAACACTTGATGATGATGATAAATGACTATGTTACTTGTTTGTGTATTTGCTATACTATTGCTTTAAATATTTCAAAGTGAATACTTTCTACTTATTTTTTTAAAAATTAACTGTAAAACAACCTCAGGCAGATCCTTGAGGAGGTATTCCAGAAGAAGGCATTGTTAGCATAGGACATGGCAGTTCCATCTTGTCCCCAAAGACGTTTGAATGGGACAAGATGTGGAGGTGGAAGACAGTGATATTGATGATCCTGACCCTCTGTAGGCCTAGGCCAATGTGAATGTTTGTGTCTTAGTGTTTAACAAAAAGTTTTAAAATTTAAAAATAACTTTGAAATTTTAAAAAGGTGAAAAGCTTATAGAGTAAGAATATAAAGAAAAAAATTTGTGTATATTTTTTAACTATAAAAAGTTAAAAAAGTTAAAGTTTATAAAGTGGAACGTTACAGTAAGGTAACCCTAATTTTTTATTGAAGAAAGAAAAAAATATAAATTTACTACAGCCTAAGTATACAGTGCTTATAAAACATGCAGTAGTGCACAGTAACATCCTAAGCCTTCACATTCACTCACCACCCACCCAGAGGCTCACCTAGAGCAATTTCCATCTGCAAGTTCCATCCATGGTTAGTGTCCTATGCACATGTACCATTTTTTATTTTTGTGCCATATTTTTACTGTACCACTTTAATGTTTAGATACGTTTACATACACAAATACTTACCACGTGTTACAATTGCCTACAGTATTCAGTATAGTAACATGCTGTACAGGTTTATAGTCTAGGAGTGATAGGCTATGCCATGCAACCTAGGTGTGTAGTAGGCTGTACTATCTAGGTTTGCGTAAGTATACTCCATGATGTTCATGCAATGACAAAATCACTTAATGACACATCTCTCAGAATGTATCCCTATAATTAAGCAATGCATAACTGTCTTTAGTTTTAGGATATATGACATGTTTGTATCCTAGTGGATGTAGAGTGTCTAGTAGACACATAATAATAGTTAATAATAATTCAGTTTATTGAAGAAACTGAGAAGAGCATGAAAGATAATAATGTGGAAGCACCAGTATATAAGGGGTGATCGAAAGCTAAAATATGGGCGAATAAAACTAAGAAGAAGCAAGCAAAGAGGCAGGAAGTTATGCAATAGTGGAAGCCAAAGACTGTAGAGTTTGAAGGAAGAAAATGCCAGCAATGTGTAATGCACAAGAAAGATTATGTGAGATTAAACATTGAAATGAAATGGGATTTTACAATCAGGAGATCATTGATAACCTCAAAGAAGGCAAATTTGGACAAGAATTGGTGGAGGATGTGTGCTCACAGTTGTCTGAAGTGTAAATAGAAGATGAAGTGGAGATACCAAGTACCGATTACTTTTTTTTGAGGAGTTTGTTGTTAACAGAAATAGCAAACTGACACTATCTGGAGGAAGTGCAAATGTGAGGAACATTTTTCTTTGTTTACTTAATTATCTTGTCTCTATTTTCAGTTGTGAGAAAGTTAGAAATGCTACTGAGCGCAGCATGTTTCCTACAGACAATCGAGCAGTGAGGCTGACATCAGTTATTGCAGTTTGAAGAGCAAATAGGGAGTGTGGAAGAGAAGGCAGGCAGAAGCTGACTGTAGCTAGAGAGGCATGTGGTGAATGCATTTTCTATGGTACACACCAAGTTCAAAATGTTAGTGGCAGACTATATTGTTGCTTTTTTTTTAGGTGAGTCATAATTGAGCTAGCAAAACTTTTCCCAGCTTATCTCCTGGAACTAGTCTGAAGCACCTTGTACAGTTAATTTCTCTTTAAGAAAATCTGATTGAACCGCTTGACCACCTGTGTGCTTGTAGTGCTTGCTTAAAACCTGTTCAAATGAAGTAGGCCTCTGTAAGGCTGCGGTGCTTACCCTTGGTAGTAAATAGTCCCCAAATATGACCACTAAGAGTTCCTTTTCTTCTTGAGAGCATGCCAAACCATCCATTAAGAGACAGTCTACTTACCCTTGCCTTGCATATGGTTGTACTTGTGACTTGCTTATCAAGAAGTTCTGTCTGTCTCCAGGGGCCCAATTTTTGAAAAGCAACGTCTCATTTACATTCCATTCAGTTGTAATTTTTAGCTCCTTGAAATGTGTGTCTTTTGTTGGGATTGGGGAAATGTCTTTTACCACGCTCCTCTGGTACTAGTTTAGCTTTATTCCTTGTGTAGGAAGGTTGTTTCCCATGCACTCTGGTTGGGAAGAGCTGATGGTTCATGTTCAGATGCTACTTGATGGTCACTTAAGCCTTAAAGAGATTTGTCGGTAAATGAGATATTCAGATATTGCTTCTGTAGGTCAGGGGTGAATTTCTAGTGACACAGATTCAAAAGCCCCTTCACCTACATTCCTATGCACATCATTTGAGCTTTTTGTTTGGGAACCTGATTTAGTCTAACCCAGATTGCTTACAAATAATTTTCAGTTTATGACAGCCAGTGGGAGAAGTTGCTGGGCTTGATAGCTTTTGAAAATATTGGTTTATTTAAAAGGAAAATAATCCACTAAAGTTACTTGCAGATTTCATTTATGTATGAAAATGAAAAAGAACAGTATCTAATTTCTTAATGGAAACCCATTTGCAGCCTTAAACCCTTAAGAGATCTGCAGAATAGATCTGATGCCATTGAGACATAGGAAGTGTTAACACGAGCAATCTCC
This sequence comes from Aotus nancymaae, assembly GCF_030222135.1. Lineage (NCBI taxonomy): Eukaryota > Metazoa > Chordata > Mammalia > Primates > Aotidae > Aotus > Aotus nancymaae. Next base: position 61,859,972 of record NW_026988442.1, on the reverse strand, counting down.
CAATTAAATCAGGGGCCTAAATAAATTAACACACTTGGCTTTAGAGTAAAATTTAAATTTCTTTGCAATTCCATATTATTTTTTGTTATCCTTTCTCCTCTAATTTTATTAAATTTTATTTAATTAATTTATTTATTTGAGACAGAGTCTGGCTCTGTCACCTAGGCTGGAGTGCAGTGGTGCGATCTCAGCTCACTGCAACTTCTGCCTCCTGGGTTCAAGCGATTCTTCAACCTCTGCCTCCTGAGTTGTTGGGATTACAGGTGATGCCACCATACCCAGCTATTTTTTGTTTTTCTTCAGTAGAGATAGGGTTTCGCCTGACCTCAGGTGATCCACCCGCCTGGGCCTCCCAGAGTGCTGGGATTATGGGGGTGAGATACCACCCTCAGCCTCTAATTTTAGATAATGAAAATTTTACTATAATTCCGCTTAATAAAAGATGTTTAACATGTTCTGGGTTTAGTTCAAAAATTTCTCAGCGAGGCTTGATTTTTCCTGTTTATACTTTTTTTCCACTCATGTCTGGCTTTTCTTCTGAATCAGGAAATAAATGCCATCTCTTCACAGGGACACAGCAAAAATAGAATGATTGATATCACTTGGCACCTACTACACTGACTGCCTGAAGTGGAAGACTGGAGATCAAAGGCAGACCCGGAATGGCTGATAATCTGTATATTGAGTTCATAACCAGACAGCCATTGTTCTGATGCAGATGGATAGGCTGTGTGTGCATGGAAACTTAAGTACAGTAGAAAACAATCTGCACAAGGATTAAACATTTTATATAGTCCCATTATGATTTCTGAATATCACAGTGCCTTCATAAGAAACATATCTCTAAGCATGTACTTGTATCACAAGCACTCTGATTTGCACATCTGGTTCTGCAGATAAAATTATGAGCTATAGATAATAGGCAGATGCATAATATTTCAATGATATGGGCACATATATGCCTTATGTCTCTATCAAATCTGTCAGTTACATGTTATATACTCTGATAGGGAGAAGGAGGAGAACACAAATGGGTGTTTTTATTGCCAATTTCAGTAAAAGTGGCATTTTCCTTCAAATTATGTGAGTCATTTCACTAGAATCATACAGACCAAGATATGATAAGAGGCAATAACTGCTACTAAGTTTCAATAAACTCACGAGAAAAATCTCGCAAAAATAGACTCCAAGAAAAAGAGACAAAATTAACAGGTTTGGAGCAGTGGTCCAGACAATTCACACTTTATTTAAAACAATTTTTTGTTGGGTTTTGAAACATATCAATTTAGATCTCAAGGCAGTTTTAAACAGTTTGATAAACCACTACATTATACTTTAAAGCAAGGTCAGGTTGATAGTATGCACAGAAAGGGCAGTGTGTGTGTGTGTGTATGTGCACGCGCGCGCACGCGTATGTCTATGCACGCATATACACAAGTGAGAAAGTTATTCTTTGGCCTTTTTGAGTGTTCATTTGTTAAGGTAACGAAGACTTGGTTGAAGCATTAATAACCTTCAGGACTTTGTTGAAAACTTGCCCTGAAGGACAGAGCTGTATTGGAAGATGAATACTTATGACTGTACTCTAGCTTGTCAAGCAGCTGCAGAAGAAATGAGAAACAATCTGAGAATGTTGATCTGCACATATTTTCTACAGAACAAGCAGACGATCAATTAGTTTTTGATGCTGTTGGAAAAGGAAAAATATTCTAGAAGCAAAGGGACTGCATAAAAATATATTTCAAGAACACCTCTAGCCATTTTCCCTCAGTCATGTTATCAATGTTCATTGGACTATCTAATATTTTATCATTAAGAGTAATTTTCTGGGCCGGGCGCAGTGGCTCACGCCTGTAATCCCAGCACTTTGGGAGACCAAGGCGGGTGGATCACGAGGTCAAGAGATCGAGACCATCCTGGTCAACATGGTGAAACCCTGTCTCTACTAAAAATACAAAAAATTAGCTGGCCATGGTGGCGCATGCCTGTAATCCCAGCTACTTGGGAGGCTGAGGCAGGAGAATTGCCTGAACCCAGGAGGCGGAGGTTGAGGTGAGCCGAGATCGCACCATTGCACTCCAGCCTGGGTAACAAGAGCGAAACTCCGTCTCAAAAAAAAAAAATAATAATAATAATAATAATTTTCTTAGAAAACCTATTTGGGATACTTCTATATATGGCTTATCTTTCAACAGTGAACTCCAGTTCTTCTTTCTCCTCCCCATCTTCCATTTCTCCAAAACACACACACACACACACACACACACACACACACACAGACACACACCTGTCCTGAAAGAAGTTACCCTTGATTTACATAGGGTTTCCTTCTGAGCAGCATGGTCACAATGGAATTCAGGTCCTATATAAGGACCTAACAGCTTAAAGCTGTGTCTGATTTTTAACCTTTAAGAATTCTAGAAGAGTAAAATTTTTCTTGCTTTAACTCTTTTTCCAAATTTTCTAATCAGAAAACATCTCCAAAATGATCTATTCTAACATTTCCCAACAAATTTCTTCTTTTAAAAATAAGACTTTTTAGACATTCAAGAGTCTCCCAGTCATGAATCAAAACCCAAAAGCTACAGAAGGCAGAATTCTGTAATTCTTATTTTTAAAAGAATAAGAATGTTTAGAAATGAGAATTATAAAGTTCCTTGTTTTATACATAAGAAAACTGAGGCTCCAAGCAGCAAAGCGACTTGCCTGGTAAATGCTTAACAAAAATTTAACAATGACTTTTTCTGGGTTAAAACCTTCTTGTAGTTCATCATCCTCAACAGAACAAAGCATTAAGCACTTTGACAAGGCTCTTCCTTTACTTCTCGTGTCCTCTTCAGCCCAATCCCTTCCATGATTTTGTCAAGAAACTCAGAACTGCTGCGGCTTCTCCACAGGACTTGCTCATAATGCTTTCTGTCTCTGGAGCACCCATCCACCTCCCACTCCTGTGCCCAACTCTCACCATGTTCAAACTGTGAAATAAAGCATTGGACACTCATAAAAATGCCTCTGCTTTGCTCAGTTTGGTGTACAGGCTTATCTGTGAATCATATGACTGTAATTATCTTGATCACAGTTCTTTGGCTACTGAAGTTATCTGTTGATGGTTTCTGTCCCATTAATCTCTGTATACATTAAGGACAGAAATTGTGTCTTGTGATCTTTGCATTCCCAGCAGTGTCTGGAACAAAGTAGCTTCTCAACAAATTTATGAAGCCTCTATTTTTCCTGCTAAAACAACCTCATCATCCTCTCTCTTCCCATCTACATAGTAAGCATGAGCCTGTTAGATTTACAGTGATTGAAGTTTAATAAAAATATATATCACTTATATAGCTACTGAAATTTTGAAAGCACTTCCATGTATTTTAGGCAGATACTACAAGTATTTTATAAATCCATTGTATCAGACTTTTTTAATATGTTTCTGCGGTGATATTTAAACATAAATGCAGTAATTTGACATTCATCCTGTTTACATTTCATTTTATTCTCCAAGCAATGTTCTATCTTAGATGCTACTTTGACAACCCAGATAAAACAAATATGCCCCTGCAAATAGAAGACTGGATTCTTACACACTTTAAAAATAATTTATTTTAATCTTTGCTAATATATACTTATTTGTCACAAAGCATGCAAAGAGTTGTTAAATAAATGCTATAACATTTTGGATTTAATCATTGTGGCAGAGTGGTTAAGTGTGGGCTCTGTGTCCCAAAAGCCTGAATTTAAATCCTAGCTCTGCTATTTAATTGTATGACTTTAAACAAATAACTTAGTCATTCCCTGTCTCAAGTTAAAAATCTTGACTCTTTAAAGGCTTGTGAGGGTAATTAAAATACCTTCTGTCACATTCAAGAACTCAATCAGTAGTGGCCATTATTATTACTCAGATTTAATTACTGAAGGAGCTGATGCTCTTGTTTTCCACACTTTTATACAACTTCATAAAAGGATATGGAAATAAGAATAACTAATCCATTATTTTTCCCCTTTCATTTGATTGATACTTATATTGAAATATTCCATTTAGCATTTTTAAACAAAATCCTTGTGTAGGTTATCAACACAAAAATATCATGAAATAAGTTACTATATGTTTGCTTATAAGTTTTAAAAATACATGTAATTGTTACTGATAATTTACATATTATATAAATAGATGGATGGTGAAAACAGCAGCTTTCAATGAAATTTATAAATAAAATTAGCAACATTTATGTTTTGATTTGTGCATGTATGCGTGTATGTTACCAGCTCGTTGAAGGCTTTCAATGCTGTAGGTACTGTGGCAGGTACAACTGATGGTCATTCCCTTCTCTCCTTCCCAAGAGAAGCTTAGAGCACCACACCATTGTGCTAAATTAAAGGGATGGATTCGGTTTCCCAGATTGTTTATTCTTAACGTGGCCATGTGACCCAATTATGGCCTATGAGGTATGAGCAGAGGTCCATGGGTGGGACCTCTGGGGAAGTTTTGCAAAGGGACAGACTTCCAGCCATGCTGCATTTGACCTTTTGCCTTTTATACTGTGCCCTTCTTCCTTCCTGGAGCATAAATTCTGTGCCTTAGACATGCAAAAGCCTTCCAGCCGCAAGTTGTGGAAGGCAGAACAGGAAGAAACTAAAGGTCTCAGTCTTTCGTCACATTTTTGAGGTGTCATACCAGCCCTGCAATACTTATCCTTAATATGTTTAGGCTCTGTGTCCCACCCAAATCTCATCTTGAATTGTAATCCCCAAGCGTTGAGGGAGAGACCTGGTGGGAGGTGATTGGATCATGGGGGCAGTTTCTCCCATGTTGTTCTCATGATAGTGAGTGAGTTCTCATGAGATCTGATGGTTTTATAAGTGTTTAACATTTCCTGCTATATACACTCTTTTTCTCTCCTGCTGCCTTGTGAAGAGAGTGCCTGCTTCCCCTTCTGCCATAACTATAAGTTTCCTGAGGCCACCCCAGCCACCTGGAACTGTGAGTCTATTAAACCTCTTTCCTTTACAAATTACTCAGCCTTGGGTATGCCTTTATAGCAGTGTGAAAACGGACTGATACAATTCTCAACAATGTTTTACCTCTTAAGCTAAACGATACCTTTGAATTTAAGCCCTTGTTTATAGGCATATTTATTAGCTGCTACTGAGTTTAATTCCAAGTGAAACAAACATAAACATAATTTATTTGTTTTTGCTAATCACCACTTTCAACCATTTTTGGTTGAATCTGTTTGACTTATTCCTCAGCAAAATATTGAGATTCTATAATTCCTTTATCACTTATAATTATAGAAACTGAGTTAAATTTAAGCATTCAATCTTGAAATTGTTTTTTATTTCTTTTAGGGAAAAAAAAACAGTCCATCATCATGATCCAGGGATAAAACATCCTTAAAACTGAGAGGTGAAACAGTGTATACATTTTCAAAACTAGAGGACTTTTCAAGACCTCTAAATATTTAGACTAAGAAAGGAAATGTCAAGGGGAATCAAGATCCATGCTTTAAAGTGTCTAAGATCCTTTATATGAAAATATAATTTATATAGCAAATATATGAGTAAACGGGATAGATAGAAGTAGCATGACAGAAGCTGGTTGATCCCTAGTTAAGATTGGTTTATAGAAGATTTCTATAAATATGGACCCTTAATATTCTAGGAAATGCCAAAGGATATGCAAAAATACGTAATTCTACTTTATTGTCTGTTTAAATTTTGATTTTTTTCAATAAAATGTTAAGTAATTGTAGCTTTTTAAAAAAAGTCTTGACTGTTTTCTATATAAATCCTGAAAGGGTAACTTTACTATAATAAAACCTAAACTATTTCACTAGAATTTATGGGGGAAGAAAAACTTAAGTCAAGGACTGACCATATTTAGCCGTAATCTACAATGACAAAATCATTATTTTGCATTGAAAAATTTTGTATTTTATTACCAAAAGATGATACAATTCCATGGAAAAAAAGTAGAAATTTTTAACATAGAGCATTATTTGTGTTTTGAGAACATAAATCATCCTGTACTTTCCTTCTGGCTTCTCGGCAACCTCCAATTTTAAATTCCGTCAATAGGTGTAGCCTACATAACATAAAACTCAGATGGCAGTATGTGCCTCTTTCTATTTGCTTTGGCAGACTTCTCATCTCTCTTAACAAGACTTGGACAACACATGAAAATCAATAAAATCATAGTTGGTTATGAAAGACGGCAGTCCTAGCTTATTCAGGGTTTTGCATTCCACCTCCTAGGGTACAAAAATGCCACAGATTTTATGGTTCTTCGGGTGGGTCAGTGTAGTTCCTTGGACAAACAAAGGAAGTGGATTTACACATTTTCATGGTAGTTTTCCCAGGTGTTCATTTTCTTTTTAAAAAAAAAAATTATAGCTACTTTAGACTTGCTAGGGAAATCCAAGTATTTTCGGGGCAGGCTCTCAGATTATCTTTCTAATCCCCCTATACTGTTTATTTTCAGCACCTTTGCAAGTCGTTCTTTTAGGTTGTTCTTCAACCGTCAACATTTAAGCCAACGGTTTATACATATTCCCATGGGTATACACAGATTTATTTGGGATTCTCTGAGGAGTAATTATACTTAAATCCATTTATTTCAAGCTCAATAATGCATATCAAAATACTCACAAGTGTGATGTGATGTAGATACCTTTGAATTTGTTCTGGATTTTTTTTTTTTTTGTAACTCATTCTCAAACTTTCACACACTAACTGTTATAGCTAACAAATTGCAACATATCCAGTACCTAATTGCATCATCCAAGTGTCTTTTCCACTGAGGTGGAGAATTGCTCTTTTAAACAGCACTGGAGTTTGACCTGCCCATCCATAATGTATCAATTTAAAAATATACACACTGAGCTTTTAAACATTTTTTGTAGATTTACTTTTTAGAAACGTGTGCTTTTTTTTTTTTTTTTTTTGGAGATGGAGTCTCTTTCTGTTGCCGAGGCTGGAGTGTAGTGGCACGATCTCAGCTTACTGCAACCTCTGCCTCCCTGGTTTAACCTCTGCCTCAGCCTCCTGAGTGGCTGGGATTACAGACACAGACGTGTGCCACCACGCATGGCTAATTTTTGTATTTTTTGTAGAGATGCGGTTTCACCATGTTGGTCAGGCTTGTCTCGAACTCCTGACCTTGTGACCTGCCTGCCTCAGACTCCCAAAGTGCTAGAATTACATGAGTGAGCCACTGTACCCATCTGCATGTGCTATCTTAATGAACTCACCCACTCAAGTCTGTTTGAAACATGGAAGCTGATGTGTCCATCTGACTGCAGTGTCATTCATTTCCATATTGATGGCATATATTTGTTATTTTCTGAACGTAATTGTAAAGCTCACAGTCTATAATGTGCAGCCTGCAGTGTTATCAAGACTTATTTAGTTTTGCAATGCCAGCAGTTGGTTCATGATAGCAAATGGATGTTCAATTAATGTGGAAGAATTCTTGTGGTACTAGCATCACAGAGTATCCCAACTGCACAGTGTTAAAAACGAGGTCTTAATGTTCTTGAATAGGGTGGAGAGTAGTAGATAGCTTATTACTTGATGTGTACAGAAACTCTTCTTTGAGGATTCAAGAAAAGGAAAGGATTGTTTGTATTCACCAGGAAAAAGATTGGAAATGTCAAAGCAGTAGAGAGGATGGCATAGCATCTCCCTAATCCAGCTTGAAATAGAGTTTTGATTACCAACAGAAAGGTTCAGAGCCTTAAGCCAAAGAAACATGTTTTCATAAAAGACTTTGTGAGATTCCAAGCACAAGCAGTGCTACTTGGGAAAGCAAATCAACAAGTGCAGCTTAAAACTTGGGACAAGTGGGTTATTCTCCACACTTATGCCTGGTCAGCACCTCAGGAACCCCCTCTGGTCTTGAGGCTTTCCTCCCAATCTGAGAGTCTCTTTCTTCTCATATTTGAGTTCAGCTTTTTTTTTTTCTTCTCTCTCTCTCTCTCTCTCTCTCCCCTGCTCTCTCTTTCTTTCTTTCTCTTGACAGAGTCTCACTCTGTTGCCCAGGCTGGAGTACAATGGTGTGATCTTAGTTCACTGCAACCTCTACCTCCCAGGTTCAAGTGATTCTCCTGCCTCAGCCTCCCAAGTAGCTGGAATTACAGGCGTGCGCCACCATGCCCAGCTAATTTTTATATTTTTAGTAGATATTGGATTTCACCATGCTGGTCAGGCTGGTCTCGCACTCCTGACCTCATGGTCTGCCTGCCTTGGGCTCCAAAAGTGCTGGGATTGCAGGCATGAAGCACTACGCCCTGCCAAGTTCATCTTATTTACATTTACTGACATGACAGATAGGCTTGTTCTTAGTTCTTGTATGATTTGTCATTGATGCTTTCTGAATTGTCTAATTTTTATATATGATCTGTCTCTATGTTTTGTTTTGTGTACATTTCCCAACCAGTAGTTTGGAGGGTACATTCTCTATTTTGAGATCCTGTAGTGTTGATGTTTACAAATTATAACAATAATTTTAATGCTTCTTATTTTTGGCATTTTTACAGAGTGCATATGAATTGTCCCATTTAAACAGTGAATAAACTGGGACATTTATATTTTCTCCCACTTCTCTACTTCATCTCTTGATTTGGTTATTATGTTATCAATTTAAATTTTTCTTATAGATCTCTTCAATAATACATATATATACATATATGTATGCATCTTCAAATAATACTTTTAAACATCTGCTACTTGATTTGCCTGCTTTGAACAGTATCAGTAAACTTCCAGTATGAAAAATCAGAAATTTAACCTAATTATGTGTCTTTTTATCACACTCTACAAGAGTATGTTAATTATATTGTTATTTTGAAATTCTCAACATCTTAAAACATTTATAATGTGATTTAAAACTATAACTCCTACATTTGCTTATTGTTAATACTACATCTGAATAGATTGTTAATGCTATACCCGAATAGATTTATACTCAACCCTTTCCCACAGTGTCTCCTCCATTACGTTTTAAGAACCAGGGTAAAAGGATGCTTCCACAAATAATCTCCATACCTAGATTTTGTCATTATAATAATAAAGGAGTGTTGGATCCATCAGAGATAGCCCTGCTGTTTGAGGATCCTGCTATATTAGGATGATTTTAGCTACAAGCAAGAAGGCTGACACCACCAGGACATGCATTATCTTGCCTACTGGAGAATGAAGAGGAAAGCATTTTCAGGGTGATTATTCAGTGGAACAGAGACCTTATGAAACATTCAAATCCTCTGCATCTTTTCTGACTACCAAATTGGGCACACTCACTTTCCCCTTAGGCTGGCTCCCTTTGTGGTCCCAGTTGCTGTATTTCCAAGGCTTAAATGCAGATAATGCTATTCAGAGGTCCTAAAGGGGCTAATACTTACCTGTGTCTTTTTTTTTTTTTTTTTTTTTTTTAGACAGAGTCTTGTTCTGTTGCCCAGACTGAGTGCAGTGGCGTAATCTCAGCTCACTGCAATCTCCACCTCCCAGGTTCACGCAATTATCCTGCCTCAGCCTCCCAAATAGCTGGGACTACAGGCACCCGCCACCACACCCAGCTAATGTTCGTATTTCTAGTAGAGATGGGTTTTCACCATGTTGGCCAGGCCAGCCTTGAACTCCTGACCTCAGGTGATCCACCTGCCACAGCTTCCCAAAGTGCTGGGATTATAGGCGTGAGCCACCACGCTTGGCCTCTGTGTCCCTTTTTAAGATGAGCAAATGTTTCCCAGAAGCACACTGTTGCATACATTTTCCATAATTGTGTCACTTCTCATTCTCAAACCAGGACATATTATGATCTTGGGGCACCATAAATCATAACCAGTCTTGGAAGTTTATGACCACCTCACACTTACAAAAACCAAGGCTCTGTTGGTAAAGAATAAAGCCATAGGAGGGAGTGAGCATAAAACATCGTTTTCCATTAGACAACCAGCAGTGTCTGCTGTTGCTGAAACATTGCCAGAATTCTACATAATGTACATCTGTCCTTGGTATTGTCCCACTAGACTTGGAAAGTTATTCTAATAATTTGTGGTATGTGGTTATAGCCATTTCCTGGCTTCATTAAAGATGGAGGGGTTTTTTTGGTTTTATTTTTGTTCTTGTTGTTTTCTTTTTTTCCTTATCCCTCACTCTTTGTTCATTTTAGTGGGTTTTAGAGACAATAGGGAGAAGTTACAATTTCATTCCGCTGTCTGTCAAACCAGAGATCAATGAGAGGAATATTATCCTCAAGATCATTAACTGGAAAAGCAGTGGAGAAAAACTTTAGCAACACACTAAAGGGAACAATACAGACAAACTAGTTCTTGGAATATAAAGAGTGCTTCCTTCATAAGAGATTGTCCATTTATCTTCTTTATTTCTTACAGAAATAAAATTTCACAAGAGTAAGGAGAGATTGAAGTGGGTCAAATGATTTCCTACACCTTTTTTTTTTCTTATCAAATACAATGCTCAAAAAAATTTAAATATTCCCTAATTGCTTTCTTTCAGTATTTTCCAAAAAGTGTGAATCAGTTCAAGCAGCTATGAGTATCAGACATGGAATAATTTATTTGGTGATGGGAGGGGACAAAGACAGATTTTGCCCACAACCCATAATTGGTCTTCTGTAGGGACACTCAGGTAAGTATCTCAGCAAAAGGAAGACGTATACTTTTTATAGCCTTTCTGGGTCAGAAGTCTGCTGATGTAATCTCGTTCTTTGAGACCAATGAGAACAAAGACACAATATACCAGAATCTCTGGGACACAGGTAAAGCAGTGTTTAGAGGGAAATTTATAGCACTAAATGCCCACAGGAGAAAGCAGGAAAGATCTAAAATGGACACTCTAACATCACATTTAAAGGAACTAGAAAAGCAAGAGCAAATGAATTTAAAAGCTAGCAGAAAACAAGATATAACTAAAATGAGAGCAGAATTGAAGGAGGTAAAGACAGGCAAAACCCTTCCAAAAAATCAATGCATCCAGGAGCTTGATTTTTGAAAAGATTAACAAAATAGAAAGAGTGCTAGCCAACAATGAAAAATAATAAAGAGAAGAATCAAATAGACACAATAAAAAAATGAAAAAAGGGATATCACCACTGATCCCACAGAAATGCAAACTATCATCAGAGAATACTATAAACACCTCTACACAAATAAACAAGAAAATCTAGAAGAAATGGATATATTCCTGGACTCATACACCCTTCCCAAGACTAAACCAGGAAGAAGTCGCATCCCTGAATACACCAATCATAAGTTCTGAAATTGAGGCAGAAATTAATAGCCCACCAACCAAAAAAAGCCCAGTACCAAACAGATGCACAGCTGAATTCTACCAGAGGTACAAAGAGGAGCTGGTACCACTCCTCTAACTTTTCCAAACAATAGAAAAAGAGGGACTCCTCCCTAACTCATTTAATGAGGCCAGCATCATCCCGATACCAAAACCTGGCAGAGACACAACAACAACAAAAAAAGAAAATTTCAGGCCAATATTTCTGATGAACATTGATGTGAAAATCCTCAATAAAATACTGGTAAACCAAATTCAGCAGCACATTAAAAAGCTTATCCACCACAATCAAGTAGGCTTCATCCCTGGGATGCAAGGATGGTTCAACATAAATGAATCAATAAACGTAATCCATCACATAAACAGAACCAATGACAACAACCACATGATTATATCAATAGATGCAGAAAAGGCCTTCAATAAAATACAGCACCCTTTCATGCCAAAAACACTCAATAAACTAAGTATTGATGGAATAAATCTTAAAACAATAAGAGCTATTTATAACAACCCACAGTCAATATCATACTGAATGGGCAAAAGCTGAAAGCATTCTCTCTTTGAAAACCAGCACAAGACAAGGATGCCCTCTCTCACCACTCTTATTCAACACAGTATTGGAAGTTCTGGCCAAGACAATCAGGCAAGAGAAAGAAATAAAGGGTATTTAAATAGGAAGAGAGTAAGTCAAATTGTCTCGGTTTGCAGATGATATGATTTTGTATTTAGAAAGTCCATTATCTCAGTCCAAAATCTGCTTAAGCTGATTTGCAACTTCAGCAAAGTCTCAGGATACAAAATCAACATGCAGAAATCACAAGCATTCCTACACACCAATAATAGCCAAACAGAGAGCCAAATCATGAGTGAACTCCCATTTGCAATTGCTAAAAAGAGAATAAAATACCTAGGACTACAACTTACAAGGGATGTGAAAGACCTCTTCAGAAAGAACTACAAACCATTGCTCAAGGAAATAAGAGAGGACACAAACAAATGGAAAAACACTCCATGCTCATGTATAGAAATAATCAATATAGTGAAAATGGCCACACCACCCAAAGTAATTTATAGGTTCAATGCTAACCCCATCAAGCTACCATTGACTTTTTTCACAGAATTAGATACAACTACTTTAAATTTGATGTGGGACCAAAAAAGAGCACATATAGCCAAGACAATCCCAAGGAAAAAGAACAAAGCTGGAGGCATCATAATACCTGACTTCAAACTATACTACAAGTCTACAGTAACCAAAACAGCATAGTACTGGTCCCAAAACAGATATATAGATCAATGGAACAGAACAGAGGTCTCAGAAATAACACCACACATCTACGACCATCTGATCTTTGACAAACCTGACAAAAACCAGCAATGGTGAAAGATTCTCTATTTAATAAATGGTGTTGGGGAAACTGGCTAGCCATATGCAAAAACTGAAACTGGACCCTTTCCTTACACCTTATACAAAATTTAACTCAAGATGGATAAAAGACTTAAACAAACATAAGACCTAAAGCCATAAAAACACTAGAAGAAAACCTAGGCAATACCATTCAGGACACAGGCATGGGCAAAGGCTTCATGAACAAAGCAGCAAAAACAATGGAAATTAAACCGAAACTGACAAGTGGGATCTAATCAAACTAAAGAGCTTCTGCTAAGCAAAAGAAATTATCATTAGAGTGAACAGGCAACCTACAGAATGGGAGAAAATTTTTGCAATCTATGCATCTAAGGAAAGGCTAATATCCAGAATCTACAAGGAACTTTAACAGGTTTACAAGAAAAAAAAAAAAAAAAGCAACCCCATCAAAAAGTGGGCAAAGTATATGAACAGAGACTTTTCAAAAGAAGAATATTTTGCAGCCAACAAACATGTGAAAAAAAGCTCATCATCACTGGTCACTAGAGAAGTGAAAATCAAAACTACAATGAGATACCATCTCAGGCCAGTTAGAAAAGCAATCATTAAAAAATCAGGAAACAACAGATGCTAGAGAGGATGTGGAGAAATAGGAATGCTTTTACACTGTTGGTGGGAGTGTAAATTAGTTCCACCATTGTGAAAGACAGTGTGTCAATTCCCCAAGGATCTAGAACCAGAAATACCATTTGACCCAATAATTCCATTACTGGGTATATACCCAAAGGATTATAAATCATTCTACTCTTAAGACACATGCACATGATGTTTATTGCAGCACTATTCACAATAGCAAAGACTTGGAACCAGCCCAAATACCCATCAATGATAGACTGGATAAAGAAAATGTGGCACATATACATCATGGAATACTATGCAGCCATAAAAAAGGGCAAGTTCATGTCTTTTGCAGGAACATGGATGAAGCTGGAAACCATCATTCTCAGCAAACTAACACAGGAACAGAAAACCAAACACCGCATGTTCTCACTTATAAGTGGAAGTTGAGCAATGGAGAACATATGGGCACAGGGAGGGGAACATCACACACTGGGGCCTGTCAGGGGTTGGGGGACAAGGGGAGGGATAGCATTAGGAGAAATACCTAATGTAGATGACAGGTTGATGGGTGCAGCAAACCACCATGGCACATGTATACCTATTTAGCAAACCTGCACGTTTGCACATATATCCCAGAACTTAAAGTATAATAATAATAAATTTTTAAAAAGAGGTTTGCTAAACAAAGGAGCTCCAAGCAGGGTTATTTCTTCTCTTTTAGTGCAAACAAAGCAGATATTTTAAAAGAAAGTATTTAGTGACCCTTGGCCAAGTTGCTTCAGAACAATGATTATAATCTCAGTGTACTCCTTTTCTGCAAGAAGGATAAATCCCTACATGGCTAAAGCCATGTATAAAGAGGCATTTCCTGACATCTTCTCCTACAGAAACACATTGAGAGGGTACCAAGTTACTATAGCAAAGAAAATTAGGAGCTGGGAGTAGGATAGTACTTGTCTTAATATTCATCACTTGAGCTTCATTAGTACCCTCAATTTTATGAGGGAAGACTCAGGAACTTTCATGCTAAACATACATACTTAAGCAAAATTAAGGCCAAGTCACCTAAAATAGACGAATCTTCATCACTCCTCCATAGAATTCTGCCAATATGAATTGAAACTGATTGTGTACAGCATCCATTCTTGAGAAGAAGGCAACGGCTGTGACGTGAGAGACTGACTTTAAGAACTCTTTGGGTGGTAATTTTAGTCAGATTCCTCGAACCAATTCTCTCCATGATAGCACAATCAGCAGAGGCCCAGAAGCATCAGGTACTTAACTACTATAGAGTACATGGATCTACTGATAAATTTGATCAAAAAATAGAATCAAAAGGAATCTCAGGACTGCTCTGATGTTATGATTGTAGTCCTGGAGTAAAACATAAAAGCTAGCCAATAGCATATCTGAAGAAATGTCAAACAACTCTGACTTGTGCAGAATACTTAGGAAGTAAGAAATATTAGTTACTTGAACTATCTGGTGGTTCCACAGATAGTCCTTGGATTATCACTTTTTGGAGGGACTAAATGTAATTCTTAACATTACAGAAGCATAATAAATTTACTTTTCTCTGTTTTTGATTATTCAGAAGGGACTTTCGGTCTTGGATTTTTTCCTATGTTCAATAACCTCTATCTTGTATTTTTATAGGAGAAAAATATGGCTTTTTCAATGTTTTAAGGGCACTTTTTGCATTAGATAAGACCTTAAAAAGGGAAATGGGACACATTAACTACAGTGATTTATTTATTTTGAGCCTCCTTCATCATTACAGTCCCTAAAGACTAATCAACAGAAAGCACTCGATTTTAACATCTGCCAGCATACTTTCTACAGCTTCTTTGAAGAACTGAGACAATTATCCTAGAATCATGTTTACAATCATATTCTCTTTAAAGAGAAAATGAAGTATGGTTTAAAATTTTGAATCATCTAGACACTTATCTCGTATTTCCCTCTAAATTTCCATGTACAAACAAAGACAAAGGAATTGTATAAGAGCTTCAAAAAGTAAACTGTGAGATTTACCTGTTTCTATGGTGCCTGTCTCCATGGTTTCCTGTTAAAAGGACACATCCATGACCCAGAAGGTCTTTCACCTCTTATTTTTGCCAGTGGTGCTAAATATGCTTTATACAGTTTAAATCAGACATTGTGTTTAAATCATACATTTCAAAACAATTATTTCTTCATACTGTGCACCTTGAGAACACATAAATAGGAACATCATTCTATTCATGACATATGATTATTTCTAAACCACCAATTCAAAATGGCTTATCTCATTTCCTCTCCTGCTCACCAAAATGTGTATAAATTACATCAAAGACAGTATATAATAGTGATTACAAGTCAATGTATAATACTGTTAGAAATATTATTCCTTTAAAGAATAGAACTCATTTAAGAGTTCTTATTTTACCACCAATTAATTTTTTTGCCATTAAATCCAAAACCCATCTTCCACTTCAACTGTACATATGTGTTTTGAGCCAAGGTTAGTCGTATGTATGAAAGTAAACATTAAACAATGGAAATTCAAGGAGACAACACATTAACACATTCAGTAGAATGAATCAAAAGAAAATGATGGTAATAATAATACCATTGCTATGGAAGATGGAGTCATTAATTTGATTTAAAGCTAGACTCAAGACAAATCCTAGATCTACTCTGATAATATAATAGTCCTGAAGTAAAATAAAAGTTTGCACAAAAGCGATTACTATGCACCAGGTACTAGTTTAAGAACTTTACACATATTACCTTATTTAACCTTGATATACACCCTGTGAAATAGGTTGCTAGCCCCATTTTTACCACAGGAGGAAAATGAGGGTCAGCAATGTTAAGGAATTTGCCCAAAGTTACACAGCTAGTACATGTTGGAGAGTGAACATAAACAGAAGCTGTCTGGCTCCAGATTCTCAGTGTTTTGTTTTGTTTTGTTTTGTTTTGTTTTGTTTTGTTTTGTTTTGTGATGGAGTCTCGCTCTGTCACCCAGGCTGGAGTGCAGTGGTGCAATCTCGGTGCACTGCAACCTCTGCCTCCTGGGTTCAAGTGATTCTTGTGCCTCAGTCTCCCAAGTAGCTGGGACCACAGACTTGAGCTCAGGAATTCAACACCAGCCTGGGCGACATGGTGAAACCCCCATCTCTCCCCAAAATACAAAAATTAGCTAGGGGTGGTGGTGCTAATTTTTGTATTTTGGGGAGAGATTGGGTTTCACCAAGTTGCCCAGGCTAGTCTTGAGCTCCTGAGCTCGAGGGATCCACCTGCTTCAGCCTCCAAAAGTGCTGGGATTACAGGCATGAGCCACTGCACCCAGCCCAGGTTCTGTGTTTTTAATTACCATGCTGCTGTAATGCATGATAATCATGATGCAATTAACAAGGAGAAAAAGAAGATAAAATTGAAAATCAATAGAAAATGGAACCATGCTTGAAGTTTATTCCTTACGGTATTTTTAGTCACTTCTCCCTTCCCCCGACAACAATAAATCTAGACCCCACCCTTATTTTTGGCCATTGATTTTCCCCAATTTGATCTTGCTTCTTTTTTGTTTTGTTTTGTTTTAGTACTTTTATTTTATTTTATTTTACTTTAAGTTCTGGGGTACATGTGCAGATCTTGCAGGATTGTTACATAGGTGTACACATGCCATGGTGGTTTTTTGCCTCCATCCTCCTGTCACCTACATTAGGTATTTCTCCCAATATTATCCCTCCCTTTGCTCCCCCACCCCGCTACAGTCCCCAGTGTGTGATGTTCCCCTCCCTGCGTCCATGTGTTCTCAACTTCTACTTATATTTAGTTATTCACATCCGAACAAACTTCATCTCAGAGAAATCAAACTATCTCAAATAATTGTCTTCTGGACAGAGCCAGTGAGACACATTGTGGTCAGTCAAAAGAAAAACAATTTTTTAAAATTTTATTCTATTTTCAGGGAAATTAGGGCTTGTAACACTTGAAAGAAAATAATCAGTCATTTTTTTTCTCATCTGAAAATAATGCAGAGCTCTTCGTCATTTTAATGAGGTAGATAATTAGTTAAGAAAGGTCCCTCAGGTAGGTGAACATGGAATTTATTGTTCTAAATGGTCTACTTTGGGAGGAATAGGCTGTCCTATTAACGATTATGCTGGAACAATGGACATAAAATGGGACTGTGCTGGACAAGCTGAGATGTTAGATTGTCCAGACTTTGGAGGTTGAAGAGAGGCAGCAAGAAGGTTGAAGTAGGGGAAAATATGTGACTTTCCCCTAATGTTGGAGACCTTTCCATCTACATTAGATATGCTTGCATTGGCTTTCAGATTTGTTAATTACCAAGGCTCGTCATTTCTAAATGTATTTGTTATTATTGCTATTATCATTTCATTGCTAGAGAAATTACTATAGGACTAGCAGTGTGCTGAGGACTTAATTTGTACTGTTCTCATTTACACCTCACAACACTCTCATAAGGTAGGTACCATGATTACAGTTGTTTTGGAAATGAAACGTAGAAGAAAAGTGATTTGGCCAAGGTTACACAGCTTGTAAATGGCAGAACCCAGACTTCCATACTAATATCCTTGGTTATAAATACAAAACCCACTGTATTATATGTATCTCAAAGTATTTGGCCCTAGAATACTTTTAAAAATATAACATTGATTTTCTCCACTAAGAGCTTCTGATATATAATTTGTCTTAAATTCAAGTATACTCCAACTATTGTCTCATAGATAAATTTACCACTATAAGAGAAAATATTTGGAATTTATATGACCAAAATAGTAAAATATTGACTAAAATTGCAAACACACATTCAAAAAAAAAGACAGGCTACATGATGTGTTATTATTCATAGACAACATGCTCTGGAGAGATTGACCCCAAAATGCTGATTTGCATTACATGTACTCCTTTCTTAAACTATGCTACAAAGTCAAGAATTATATTAAGCTGCTTATATATAATACTTAGTGTTATCTAGATGTTTGTGTCTCTCAGAAGTTCATATGCTAAAATCTAACCCCCAATCTATTGGTATGAGGAAGTGGGGCATTTGAGAGGTAACTAGGTCATGAAGAGTCGAATCCTTATAAATGGGATTACTGCCCTTATAAAAGACTCCCATGGCAACTGCCTGCCCTTCCACAATGTGAGGACACAGCACGGAGGCACCATCTTGAAACAGAGAGCAAATCCTCACCAGACACTGAATCTGCTAGTGCTTCAAGAACTGTGAGCAATAAACTTCTGCTGTTTATAAACTACCCAGTACAGGGTACTTTGCAACAGCAACAGGGATAGACTTGTACCTTCCTATGTATAAGCCACTGTCCTAAGTCCTAATTTCATCTATCATCACAGCCAATCTGAGACTTAAAAAAAAAAACTATCATAATCCTCATTTTGTAGATGAGGAAACTAATGTACAGACATGTGAAATAACCCACCAAATCTAGTGAGTAACAGAGCCAAGATTCAGATGCAGGCCATCTGGGTCCAAACCAGTGCTGGAAATAACTATTTCGCATGGGCTTGTGAACAGCATTTTTCATGTGCTTGTTCTGTGTGTACATCAGTAGACATCATACATATAAGATACTTGCTAAAAAATCTTCTAAAATACATATTTGTTTCATTTTATTTTGTTTCCAAAATACCTATGAACATTTCTTAAAATATGTGGAACACAGAAGTGGGTGTCATATGTGGGGGGTATGAAGATAAGTAGAGCTTTTCCCAGTGATATATAAGATGAGACCAAGAATGAGAGTCTGAACTTCGTGTGTTAGCAAATAAAGGATTTTTTAAAATTCAAATGCATAAATGAGCATGTGATTCCCTCTAGTCCCATAATACACTTATGCCACTGCCAACTGAGTTTTCAGTCTGAGTTTTTGCTTTGTTGTTCTTATTTGTAGTTGTATTCTTCCTTGTGTTTTATGTGACTGGCTTTAGTTGCCTTGCTTGATTCAATTACCTGTATCCTTAAAGTATGATTTGTGGAGCAGCAGCAGCAGCATTTCCTGAGTGCTTATTAGAAATGCAGCTAGGCGTGGTGGCTCATGCCTGTAACCTTAGCACTTCGGGAGGCTGAGATGGGTAGATCACTTGAGGCCAAGAGTTTGAGACCACCTGGCCAACATGGCAAAACCCAATCTCTACTAAAAATACAAAAATTAGCTGTGCATGGTAATGCATGCCTGTAGTCACACTTGTATTCCCAGCTACACAGGAGACTGAAGCAGGAGACTCACTTGAACTGAGAAGTGGAGGTTGCAGTGGATTGAGATTTCATCACTGCACTCCAGCCTGAATGACAGAGTGAGACTCTGAAAAAAAATAGAAAGAGACAGAGAGAAGGAAGGAAGGGAAGGAGGGAGGGAGAAAGAAGAGAGAAAGAGAAGGAAAGTAGGAAAGAAGGAAAGTAGGAAGAAAAAAAGAAAGAGAAAGAAAGAGAGAAAGAAAGAAAAGAAAGAAAGAGAAAAAAGAAAGAAAAAGAGGAAGGAAGGAGGGAGGGAGGGAAGGAAGGAAGAAAGGAAGAAAGGAAGGAACGAAGGAAGGAAGGAAGGCACAAAGGAAGGAAGGAAGGAGGGAAGGGACAGGCCCTACCCTGCTACTCCTACAGACTTAGAATCTGCTCTCTGACAAGATCCCCAATGATTCTTAAGCATATTAATGTGTGAGCACTGTTCTACAAAACCATGCTAAAATCCTTCACTAAGGAGAAACTGTCTCTTCATATTTTTTGAACTATTATAATCAAATAGAGGAAAGGTCAAACCAACTCATCTCTCTGTAGTGAGGGGCAAAAAGGATGGCTAGATGAGGAATAAACAATGCTCTGTGTCTTGCCTACTTTTCCACCCAAGAGGAAGATTTCCCCTACTGCCACCCACACGCAGTCAACTCATCATACACATACACAACCACAAAGAGTAGTGCAATCCATAATGTTTGTGATGCAGGGCAGCTTCTTAGCTTCACTCAGGAGAGAATTCGAGAGTGAGCCAGTGGCTGAAGAAAGCAGCTAATTTTAAGGCATGGGTGGTGTTACAGTTCTGTGACTGCCTCTGCAGAGCAGAGTTACCTCACAGGCAGTGCACTGAGAGGAGCAGCATGGCGACATTTGCAGTCATAAACCCACTTTAAATGGCATTCTAATTAAGGGATGGGTTATCCAGAAATAGCCAGAAAATGGGTGGTAGCTTCCAGGTGTTTCCATGGCAAGGGGTGGTAAATTTCATGCATTGTCATGGCACTGGTAAACTGTCATGGCACTGGTGGTGGTGTCTTAGGGTGATGGGCAGCGAGAGGTGCTTTGGGCCCCTCTTCCCAGTTTTGGCCAGCTTCAATCTGGTCTTGAGACTAGTCCTGCCTGCCTCCTATCTCATTTGTATCCAGAACAGTGCAATAGAGGACACTCGATCTCAGAACAGGAGCCAGTAATTCAGTCTTGGTAAAAGGGAGTTTTCTTTATTTATCACCCTATTAACCTATAGTAAGAAACTTGTGAGCAACAAATCTTTATCCTGTACCTACAATGTGCAAAGTTTGGAAAGAAAATCTCCTGACATTCAGAAGATTTCACGTTACCTGGATGCCTGAAGAATGTGTACCCAGAGGAACTCCTTATATGGTTGCATTTAACCCCATTTGGGGACCAATAGAACTTAGAAGCTTTAAAGCGTCACTCCTAAAAAGGAAAAAAAAAAAATAAGCTTGGACAAGGGATTTAAGAGAAAAGCTACTGAAAGAGCACTGAGGTTGATTGAAATGCTGGTCCACCTGCTTGTGATGTCAAGGAAATTACTTAACTCTATGCATGCAACAAATCTTTATCTAGTATCTACTATGAGCAAAGTGTGGAAAGAATATCTGATAGGCTTGTTGTGAAGATTAAACTGGATAATATTTGTTAACTGTATAGCCAATGTTTGAAAGAGTAGTTGCTCAGTAAATGGTAACTATGAGATTAATGGCAATAATCAAAAGCACACTTCCACATTTTCATTAACAAGCACAATCCATATTTAAATTGAAATAATTGTAGAATACCTACATGCAAAGATGTAGGCTGCACAATTCCCATTGCTAACAAAAAGGGCAGGTCAAATCTCCTTTTCTAGACTTGTAAGAACCAATTTGAACTTCTGGTTATACTGGAATTTTGATGAATTAAATAGAGTTCCAACAATAATAATAATAATATTATATTTTTCTGTAGCTTAAAAAAAATCTTCACGTTCTTTAACTCTAAATAAATTATTGCCAATAGGCTTGGAAATCTCCCTGTTTCATAGAGATTTTGATATGTAAAATTTTTCTTAAATGAATTTGGCCTGGATCAGAAAGTGAGGTAAAACAATTAAAATATCCAATTTGGGAGAATTCTTGGTAAGTTTCCAGCATGTCGTTCATTTTTATAATCAAGCTATTATATGATCTTTTTTTTTCCATTATGCATGAGCAAATAGACTCCACTACAGTCAATTTGAAGCAATTATTATCTCTGGCACGACATAATCAAAAGGCTACTGCTATTTGTTGAAGGATTCTTTGTTTGCCAAGATTATTAATCAAGTTATGCCAGGAGCACATACAGTACTGCTTGGCACCCAGCAGCTGGCTCCAGCAACAGGAAAATAAATCAGAATTCTTGATGCTTGTATTTTTTAATATTCCCTGCCAGTGTGTGTATTGGAGAACATTTCACATTAAATAGCACTAATTGCCTTAATTGGCTTATGGCTCACAGGCCCACTGTACTGCTGATGTGTAGTCAAAGTCATTGGGTTTACTTAGATTCTTACATTTTCAGTGATTCAGGTGTGACATACAGAGCAAGACAATTGCAGTGCATTATGACCCTAGTGTCTTGTAGAACAGTGGGGTGTGGAGAAGGCAAGAAACCCCCTCTGATTAGCCTGGGGTGACAGCTCTTCACACAACCATTCATAGTAAACAGATTTTTATAGAGAACACATGAAGGTTTATCAGCCAGTCTTGACTAACTCCCAGAACAATCCATGAGCAAGCAAGAGTTCTCACTTGTTTGCAGGGCAGCTGTATTTGCAACTGGCAGAACCCAGCTTTGCTTTTAGGGTCTAAATATTTAAACTGCCTTCCTATTTTATCATATTCCAAATACATAAATCTTGATCCTTCCTTAATTGCCATTGGGTGTTTTCATTTTTAGTGAGGTATGGCATCCCAAAGGGCAGCCTCGTGGCTGGGTGAAAATGCACCCAAGGACTGTTCAGTAGAGTCAAGAGTACAGCCACCTCTGCTCCATTAGCTCCTTTCCCAGATTGCAGATGCTAGAAGTTCTGCAGAAAGGGCTTCATCTTTTTAAAATGCAAACAGCCCCACCCATCCACACACAAAATGCCCAAGTAAACTTTTATACATTCACGTCTTAATATGCTTGAATTTAAAATGTTGTAAAGGGACATGAGGTAAACACTCTATAGGAGCTCCTAACAAAAAGGGATAATGGACAGGTCTAAATAGGCAAGAGAGCTCAAGATGCGAGTCATTCTCCAAAACCATTACACTCCACTGTTCTCAAGCAGTGAAAGTGTGCTTTATTTACTGATGAATGTAATTAAAAACAAACAAAAAAGCAACTGCTCATTATGCCTACACATTTAAGGAATAATTTCACTGCTAAGTGGTATTGAAATCACGTGTGGCCAAGGAGGATCAAAAGTATTAGAATAACAAGATTTTCCATTTGTATCTGGAAATTAAGGTGAAATTTCAGTCCAGGAAGAATTAGACTCACATCTGATCAAATGAGGAAAATGCACCATTTGGGGCATATTAGGTAGGTGGACAAAATCTTAAGTCTCAAAGTCATGGCTGCAATATGTCAGGTGTTCGATATAGGCTCGCTAGAGTAATCAATGCCATCTTGCTGTTTGAAGGACCTGGGGGTCTGACTCTCCAGAGACAAGGAGGCGGGTTTCAGTCTTAGCCCTACCCCTATGTGACCTTATGGGGGTCACTCTAAAGAGGGCCCAAGTCTTTTATTCTCTATCTGCCCTGGGAAGGGCCCCAAGGCACACAAGAGTAGCTAGGTAGAGATCACTCGAATTTGGAGGTTTTTACTAACATGAGAAAGGGAAAAAAGAAAAAATGAAACCACAAACAACCCTTAAGTGATAGAGCAGTTCAGTCTATTTCTCCTTTTCTCTGATGTGGTTATTACATCTGAAATTTATAATCACTTCTCATCTATACTTGTGAGCAATTAAGAGCATCTGCCAAGAAAATAAAAAACAAAAAACAAAACTGAAAGTGAGTAATGGAATTGATGGGAAAAAAGAGTTATTCATGTTTCTTAAGCTGCAGGTTTAGAAACACATTCTTAATGATTAAAAGCAATAGTTGTTTTCATCTTATATTCAAGTTTTAACCTATTAAAAGTAAAATATAGGTAGACCTATTTTTTCTATCCCAGATAAAAGGCCTCTTCATTACAGTTTTCAATGCCAATATGTTTGAAAACTAGCACAAAAGAAATGCATTTTGAAGAAAACTTTTTCTAAAGTAACCCTATTACATTTCTACCTCTTTGGATGTTATGGTAAGTAGAATATTCTTACAAAATGTACATGTATTCAGTTTTTTATTCTTTCAACCAAAGTCTATTATATTAGGCAGTCACTATCTGCCAGATGTTGATTTGGACTCTCAGGATATAAAGAAAATTAAATCCATGACCCCTGCCTCTGGGAGGCTCACTGTTTATTAAGGAAGATCTAATATGTTAAGATGCTTTTGTTTGCAACCTGCATCTTTAGCTGTCTTCAAGAGTGAGGAAGAGCATTGGGATATATTACAGAAAAGTCTGACATAAGGTTGCTCTCGGGGAGCTAATCCAGTGGCCATAATGTCATCAAGAATTCAGATCCTTTCAGACATTCAACTCTGTACACCCATCGTGTGCACATTTCATCTTCTGGTTGCTTCTTTTAAGCTCATGGATGTCTGTTGGTAGCATCTATGTTTACTTGCAGTGGAAGAGACAAATAGCTTCCTTTGGCTCTTAAAAATTATGAAGTTCCTTGCCCAAATGGTAAACCATCTTTTATGGATTTCAATAGCTCGCATTGGTTCAGACCTACAATATCTCTGAACAATTCTCTAGTAAGAGGTTGGGGTTGCCATCATTGCCTTAGCCTAATCAGACTCCATCTCTGCAGCAGGGACCCACCAGATTTCCCTGAAGCTTATTGGCTGTTCGGAGAAGGGTTCTGTTAGGCAAGAGGAGAGAACTGGTTCTGGGCTAAATGTTTCTCTCTTTATCTTTTGTATTACTGAAAGCTATTTCAGTAAAGTAGAACTTGACAGGCTGATGATACGGTTTCTGAAAGATATGTTTTCTGCTAGCCCAGTGGTTCTCAAACTTGAGAACCTGGAGAGCTTTTTAACACACACTTTTGTTAATTCTCAGGCTCTTTCCCAGCATTTGCTGATTAAAGAGGTCTGAGGTAGAGCCTTGGAATTTGTGTGTCTAGCAATTGCAAGGATGCTGGTGCTGACTTTGAGAACCACTAAGATATTGCATCTAACAAAAATTTGGCAATCTTTGGTTGGCTAAGATTACTATGAAAGTTGGATAAACCTTACTTTAGGTTTTAGAAACATTTCTCTTCCTGAGTCGCAGTTTTTCATTTACTTTATCATTCAGATGCCTGGTTAGCCTTGAAGGCATTCTTTCCTCTTTAAGATATGGCCTTGTTAAGTTATACAAAAAGAGCCTCAAATGTCTTTTGAAAGTTATTGCTACTGTTAGTCTGATAGTCTTCAAAATTATTTCTAAAAGTATGCACGTGAAATGTAAACTTTATTATAGTCAAGTTTTAAGAAAGTTGCAATTCACATTTCTGCAATTCTGAAATATCTATTATTGTGTAAATAGAACTATGCTGACAAGGAAAAACATATTACTGAAAACACTGGAAAACTAAATTGTTTGATATATAACAAGAACATGATATATTGACTCTCCATGTGTTAAACAGAGTCTATTTGTTGACACCTACCACCGTATTTTAAACCATCTCTTTAGCCCAGGTTTAATAATGGACGTTTGTTAACTTAAGCAGTAAGACTGGCGATTCCTGTCACTGGAAACTTGCTATAAAGAAAATTTGAGTTGACAGTTGAACCACTATGGCCGGGTACTAATCTGAAAACTGTGTTTATTTCATTTAATAAATTTTTTTTAAGCAAAAAAATCAACAATCAATATAAGATGTTTTTTAGAGTACAAGTCTTTGTCTGTTGTCCATGCTGGAGTCCAGTGGCACAATCATAGCTCACTGTAGCCCCAAACTCCTGAGTGCAAACAATCCTCCTGTCTCAGCCTCCCAAGTAGCTGGGACTACAGGTATGCACCCGGCACACGTGGGCAATTTTTTTTCTTATTTTGGTGGAGCAGGTGTCTCTTTCATTGCCCAGACTAGTCTCAAATTCCTGGCTTCAAATAATCCTCCCGCCTCTGCGTCTCAAAGTGATAGAATTACAGATGTGAGCCACTGTGCTGGACCAAGCTTAAAATGTTTTTATAATTTTGTGCTCCTCTTTTAGTGACTACTATGGTCTGAATATTTGTGTACCCCAAAATTCATATGTTGAAATCCTCTCCCCCAATGTTATACTATTAGGAGGGCAGACTTTGGAGAGGAAATTAGATCATGAAGGCAGAGCTCTTATGCATGGATTAGTGCCCTTATAAAAGAGGCCCCAGGGAACTTTTTGCCCCTTCCTCCATGCGAGGACACAACAAGAAGGTGATCCAGGAAACTGAACCTCACTAGAATCCAGCCATGCCTGACACTCTGGAATCTTGGACTTCCAATCTGTAGAATGTGAGAAATAAATTTTTCTTGTTTATAAGCCACTCAGTCTGTAGTATTAAAGTTTAGCATCCTAAACAGACTAAGACAATAACCTAGAAAAGATTATGATTCACGGCAAAGATCTTTTAAATATGTCTTTCCTTTGCTTAAAATCTTTCAGTAGCTTCTGATCACTCACGCATAATGATCTAGTTTTCTAATGTCACCAAAACCCCACATGACTGACTTCCTGGTGGAGCCTTGCCTGGGGCCCCTCTGCCCAGAACATCCTGCATCCAGCCACTGACTTTCCTTCAAGATCAAGGCAGAATCATGCTCCCTCCCACTGTGGGCTTCTGCACACACCCTTCCCTCTGTTAGAAAAACTCCCTCACACCACACTTGCTTGATCATCCTATTCACATCTTCACATCTGGACTCAAATCTCCCTTTCTCAGGAAAAACTTGCTCTGTCACTAAGATTTGTGGAATGAATACACGAACACAAACATTTAAGAGCCTATTATAAGATGGGCATGTGCAATATGATATTTAATCCTTCTGTCCAGTAATCAGCCAGTTACAAGCAGCGGCTTCTTCACATGCGAGAACTATTATTTGTTCAATATTGTGCTAGAATGGTGCTGAATATGGGACCTCATATGCTTCTAGTAAGCAAAGAAGAATGTTTTCCATTTCTACAGAGCAAACAGGATTATCACACACTGTCTGCCTTGATTATATATGGTCTAGTATTATCAAGTAGAAGGTATGTTTTGTTTCTCCATACCTTGGTGAGGCACTAAATTGGCCTCACCAAGAAATAGTATTAATTTGAATAGTGCAACAGAAGCTCCTTGGAAAATCTAAGATAAGATTTTTCTCTGCCCATAAATGCTGATAGGAAAAGCAGTTAGTTCTTTTCTTTCTTTCCTGCTCAATGCTTGACCCTCTATAGAACTTAATAAAACATAATAATATGGATGAAAATGTTTTAATGTAAAAAGCACAAAATAATTGTACAGTGCTATTTTTATAAATTAATGCTTGAAGAAGGACTTAAAATGATACTTAAGAAATATCCAGAGATTTTTCTAAACTTTGTATATAGCAGGAAATTTGAATTTTTACAGAAAACAATGACTACGATTCATTAAGAAAAACAACTAATTTAAGACCCACAACCTAAATTGCATTCAGTGAAAATGCCTCCAAATTTAACGTGAAATTAAATTTTTTTAAAGAATAACTTCTGCTACATTCAGGAGAAGCCTGAATTTAAGACATTCCCCTTTCTCTGAGCTAGGCTATGACATTCAGTCTCACCATTTTCATTGCATTGTATATATTTTACATACACATTTTAATTGAGCCCTTGTCAAAGGCAGTCCTCTACCCAGAGGAGAAGTCCATGTTCAACATTATGGCTTAGACGTGAAATCTTAAATTGCATGTATTCTTAGGTTGCTATACCATTTCTGAGTTTTATGTTAGCTCTTAGTCTTCTAAGGCATAACCACTAAGATATGGTTTAAAGAAACATTACACAAAGTTAAAAGAAAAGCAAATTTAAAGATAAAATTTCAACATAATTTTTGGAATTTTGGAGATGTAGTAAACACTCAGAGCAAGGCTAAAAATTAAACCATGTTTGTGAAATTTAGATGAATCAAAAACTGCAGGTTTTCTAGAAGTTTGCCTACGAACTATAATGTGCTATATCTTTTCCTATAATTAAAGCAAGTAAGGCTTAAATTACAAATTCACGTGAAGTTTCTAGATTTTTCTTTTAAGACAGTTTTTGTTATTTCTTTTTCAGCCTGCTGTACTGCCACTACCCAATATATAATATTGCAGGAAACATTGCATTATGAAGTGCTCCGTAACAGTTAATGAAGATAAGTCTGTATGGCATGATATTGTAATGAATTTTCTGGTGAAAATTAATTAGATGTGTGAATGTGTGAATGCTAACATTTATTTACATCCCAGTCTAAATGTGCAAAGAGGTGTATGTTAAGCACACAATTAGAAGCAATGATGCATTAAATTGTCCTCAGCAAGAAATAGTATTAATTTTAATAGTGCAGTGGGTGCTCCTTGGAAAAGTGAAGGTAAGATTTTCTCTGCCCAGTTGCCTGCCTTTGAGACTCCTTGTCTGCCTAAGTCACTTCTTTACATAAAAATTGGTGGGAAAATGAGGATGGAAGGGGAAAGTGCATTTCCTATTTCACATCCTAAGGCTGCCTAATGTCTCATTAACCTATGGACTTGCTCCCAACTTCTTTTGATTTGCACTGTGCAAACAGTATCTAACAACTCCTTTAGCAAACAGTCAATGACCTTTTAAACCAGGGAGGGAATTCCTCACAGCTGGAAACCTTCAGTCTCTGTGTTCTTTTTAGAAGTGTTACTTTCCTTAAACTATAAAAGAACAGCAACAGTCTTTCCCCATTCTCCAGGTTTCTCTTAGTTTCAGATAATTTCTCGGTAGACAGGAACCACACAATCCTAGGATGAGCAGTAGAGACTTTCTTGCTAGCTCAAGCACCATTCTAATATTCTGGGATTATTTTTAATTTGCACTGGGAGTTTACTGGGCTGACTTTTAGTCATATATTTAGGTTTGAACATTTTAGTTTTATAATGCTTCCTCATGTCACACTATATATAATCTAGTAAGAATAATGACTATCATCTATTGGATCCTAACAGTGTGTGAGGCACTGGGTGAGTATATTACATGGACGGCCTAACTTGATTCTCTCACAAATACTATACATGCATAGACTTTATTTATATCTACATTTCATGGAAGTGAAAAGTGGTGCTTGAAGGCTAAATAACTTCACCTATGGAGCAAGTCCATAGGTAGTAGAGAATTCAAGTTTGGATATCAGATTGATTCCTAGTTTCTTAATTCCCTTGGTTGGTGGTTTCCAAGGTTAGCTGGCGGTCTTATCAAAAACTCATCTCTGGCCCCACCATCAGTGTCTCTGATTGAGTAGGTCTGAGTGGAGACTGAGAGTTTGCAATTCTATCAAATGTGTAGGTGTTACCAATGATATTAGGGTGGGGAATAGGGCACTTTGAGAACTTGTGTCATAGATCACTAGATAGTTTATTTTAACTAGCTGAGCTTCAGCTTCCACATCTCCTTTACAGTCTTACCATGAAGACAAATACTCGTAGCACATAATTCCTGCTACATAGTAGATGCTGAAAAAAAAAATGTTTACTTTCACCTTTGCATCAACATACAATGCTGAAATATTTGGGAAGCCCTAAATAATCCATATACAATAAAAATATAAGTGGGGATAAATCTGAATGTGTTTTTGTTTGTTTGCTTGCTGTTTTTTGTTTGATCAGTGTGATTTGATTATTTCTAAAGTTTCCATTCTTCTAAAAAATAATGTTGATTGCTTTTTATTATTTGTTTCTATCCTTCACTATAAAAATCTAATATCAAACTCATATGAAAAACAAAATCTTTATTTTAGGATTCAGAATATCCACTGTCTACTAATAGGCTAGAATGTTTTGATTTAAAGATGTGTTAGAGACAACCTGGCCACACCTGCTCATTTTATAGATGAGAAAACATATCTAAAGTCATAAAGTCATGTAGCAGTGACTAGACCTCAGGTCACTCAGGCCATTAGGCTTGACCTGAGTGACCTGAATCTGGTTACTTTCCGAAAAGGACTTCACCACATTTTTCTTTAATATAAGTATTTAACAAGTATTTCTTTAATACAAATACAAGAAATACAAGTATTTCTTTAATACAAGTATGGTTAAATACAAGTATTTCTTTAATGTAAGTATTGTTAAATACAAGTATTTAAATAATAAATTGCCAGGAAGGGGAAGTAGGCAGGATCAGGGCCTGTTCTCAGTGTGCCTGAGTCCCAGTGATTATATCTGGCTTCTATATGAGCCTGGCCCGTGGGAGGTGGAGTCAGTGGCTCTAATCACTAGAGACGATGGGTTAGAGTTGGGGAGGGGGTCCAAACTTGTACCTAGGGGATGACTGAGAGAGCATTAGAGGATGGAGATGTGGGACAACATTCACTTCCACAGGGCAGGAGGTCTTCCTGTGACTAGTGGTTGGATGAAGACTCCTCTTTGGGCTCCTGCCATCACTACATCTTCTCCAGGTGCCTGTTTGGCCTCTTGTCAACCATTCTGCCCTCCCTCCAGGCTACAGGAAATGGTGCTCTGGTACCCACTGCCCAGAGTGCACAGGCCCCAGCAGTGGGAGCAGGTGGGGGAGGTGGTGGGTAGCAGGACCATCTCCACGGGTTCAAATCAGCAGTCTCTTCTTAACTTCAGGAAAAAGGAACACTGTCCCCTATCATTGCCTTTATTGCCATTAGAAAAACTTTAACTTTTGGGAAGAAAGTACAGTGTCTCTTTTATAAATAAGTTACAATGGAATTTATTGGGTGAAAAGGAAAAAAAACTCAGCAAAGCAAGAGGGGTTTCTGTTAACAGGTCCCTGTCTTACAGATCGAATCTCAGATCACCACCCAAGAACAGGAGAGACCAGGCTCCTCCCCTCTGCAAATGGCATGAACTTCCTGAGGCTTCACCTCATCCTCCCAGTGCGCAGATGGGCATTATTCAAAAAGAATCAGTGGGGAAATGGCAGGCTTCATCTGGGGTAGGCAGTCCAGTTTTTCAGACTTCAGGCTGTTTTAGGCTTGAAGACGGGGTTTTGTGGGAGGAGGCAGGGCCCTTGGTTGCCTCCTGTCTCTATCTCTTCTACTTTGATGATATAAAGCTATCTTTCAAGTAAAGATTATTCTAAGGACTGGAGATTTCAGGGATTCCCAGCAACATTCCTGTGATAAGTTTTCTCATAAAACACCCACCTTATTATTTTGTCTCTTCTTGTACCTCTGGTGATTACCAGTTATTACGGCACAGAAAGAAAATGGGAGCTAGTAATCTCAGACATCAGTAAGTGAGAAATACCCTTTAATGTTTTTCTCACCCTTTTTCTGGGTTCTCATTTAAACTATTTGAATCTATAATTAAAGCCATCCAAGAATATAGCAAGATTCAGTCTGGAAATGTTGATCCCTACTACCATCAATATCCCTAAGGTTCTTGGCATTTGGGGGAGGAGATAACAAAACAAACGGCAAGAAAAAAAGAAGACTATTTAACAGTGATAGTCTATATCAGTGATTTTGAACCACTGAGATTCCAAAACTGAGTAAGAGAAAAAAATAAAGGGACAGTTATGCACTGAATGTTTACACCTCCTCTCTCCAAATTCATATGGTGAAATCCTCACCCCTAATGTGAAAGTACTTGGAGGTAGGGCCTTTGGGAGATAGTTAGGGTTAGATTAGGCCACGAGGGTGGGACCCTTGTGCTGTGATTAATGCCCTCATAAGGGGGAGGAGACATGGAAATCCCTGTCTGCTCTCTAACATCTGAGCATACAGTGAGAAGACGGCCATCTGCAAACGAAAAAGAGGACTTTTACCAGATGCCAGGTCTGTCCATACCTTGGTCTTGAATCTGCCAGCTTCTCCAAACTGTGTCAAACAATCTTTGTCCTTTAAATCATCCAGTGTAAATTTTTGTTATAGTAGCCTACACTGACTAAGACAGCAACTGAAGTTAAGAAGCTTGGAGTAAACAAGTCTAGAAACGGACTTCTTTTCACACTATCTGCAGAGGAAACATAGGAAATAACTTGGTATATATTACGAGATGAAAGGTATATATAGCTATACAGAAGATCCTTAGAAAAGCAAAGGAATGATTATAAAAGTCATGAGAAAGTCACTCTTGATAGAGGAAAGAGCCTGTGAAAATACACTCATAAGAGAGACGGGACCTCTTAGCTGTCACCACATTCCATTTCTTATCCAGGATGGGTTTGGGTGTTTGTCTTAGAACTATTGGTTAATGAAACAAATGCTTTTATGTACTTTTTTATGTATATTTCATAATATTTTTAGAGCCTTGTAACAGAGATTAAATGGCTGTTAGATGTTTGGAATTACTGTATGAAATCCTGAAGCATTTGATTGGAATATGTTAATAGTAATAAAGACAAAATATTTCTTTCAATAGCACGTTTCTGCAATTTGTATGGTCCTTGATTTCTCACTTTTCTTTTTCCCAAAAGGCTGAATTTCTTAGGTGCTCTTTTCACTATCTCACAATTATCATTTATTAGATTTTATGTGCCTAGGTTTTCAGGAACAACTATAAGAAGTAAGCCAAAAGTGTTTAGTGATTTTATTTTGAAAATAAAATAATGAAAAGTGACAGGCTAAAAAGAAGTTGTATAATTCAGGTTTACATCAACTGTAAAACATGAAGAAAAAAGGAAGGAAGAAAGAGATGGGAGAAGGAAAGGAAAGATGCATTGAAAAGAAAAAATAAACTACTACTTGGGAAGGCTCAGTGTATGCTAGATGCCTTCATTGGTAGCATTACATTTACTTCTCAAGACCACGAGAGGCCATTTCCTTTTTACAAAAGGGGGGAAAAACTCCAAGTGGAGAATTTCTTGTACACCTTCATTTTGGTGGCATGCAATCTCTAATGTTAGCATTTATTAGAAAGGAGGAAAAAAAGGTGATGGATACTGGGTTTGGTGGTATTGACAACCTTCCAATTAAAGTGGCCTTTGAAGAAGTTTCAGTTGCTTCCTGTCAGTTCATTAGAGACAGGGATTGGGAACTCCATAAGGTTTCCACACTTGGACTTTTTAAAGCAAAGGGGCTTACCTTAATAAAATATATGTAAATAGATATTTTCTTCAAAATCTGACATGTCACCTGGCTCCACAGAGAAGATACAGTCACACTTTATTGGGGGATGGTGGAATAGGCTTTTGAAATTAGGAGAAATTGTATGATGTGCCATTAAATGCAATTTCTTTTTAAGAATTCTCTCATTGGTAATTATTCTTATTATGTAGGTGGACAGTCTCTTAATATAGATAAAGACCTTTGCAGCTGCTCTCATCGTCGGCCTCATGTTTAATATGCACTTTGTAATTAGTGTGGATGTAAAGCCCCACATTTGCAGTCAGCCTCCCTTTCTGTCAGATCGGTTTTTAATCTGGGCTGTGTTCAGCTGCGAAGGGCTGATAAGCATTTCTGAAATCTCTGTACACGACAAACAGCACTTTAATCTCGTCTTTCAATTTCCAGTGCACTCATTACACAAATTCAGCTCAAAGAACCTTGATGCATGAAAATTAGCCTTCCTGGATGTGGTACAATTTCTTTAACCTTTTCTAAAATACTCTGATCCTCCAGGCCATTCGGCCCAGGAAAATGTAGGCAGTGGCTTACTTGTAAAATAGGGAAAATTTATCCCCAAGGAGCATGAATACTAAAGTTGAGCTAAATGTGAGCTATTTGTTTTAATTGAAGATGAGGGAAATGATTTCTTCAATTCTAACCTAATTTTCATAGAATAAACATCATTACATAGAGATAAATTATATTTCCACGTAGTACTTTCATATAAGGAACTGTCAACTAGCCCAGCTACCTAACGGAGCTTGCTCCTGTAAACCTCAAGCCAATTAGCACCAATTTTCAATCAGTTATGTTAGTATTAACCTGTTCCTCTCTGTAGGTAATCTGTCAGTGAGCTGGCTCAGAGGCGATGAAATTCTTAAAGTTGTCAAATTGCTTTCCTTAATATGTGCTTAGGTCTTTATTTGCATTACACCCTAGGCTCTGATTTCAAGCTTTCAAAGATAAAAATGTGTGAAATAGCTGCTGTGCCTTGCTAGTCTCTAGAGATGGGGGTGACTGCGGAGGGATGTGTACGACCTGCTGAAACATTCTCCAGTGGAAAGACTGAGCCCATCCTATAGGGAAGCAAGAATCAATTTTATCTTTCATTCGGCCCCACGTCCCACGTAATATTCCTTGAACACAAATCACGGTGAGTTGAGGACAAAGGAGTCCTAATATATTTCAACCTGTTGGGATTGTTAAATATCAATAGAACATTTGAAATTGTCCCACAAAAAGACAGATTATTGTATGTAAATAAATAGCTTTAATAGAAACTATAAACATTTTGGTGAAAAAGTTTTCAGACAGGACTAAAGGGCTTTTCTGTAAGTTTAAAGAGGAATAACCAGGCGCCCCACAACAAGCCCCTGCCTCACCCAAGCACAACACAAAGGCTACAGCTGAGCTCAGATCTTCAGGACTTGGTTTGGAGATATGCTTCCCCAGATTTCGGCCATAACCTCTTCAACTATCCGTAAACCCAGAGAGGTTTGGGAAAATAACCATGGTTTGTGTTTAGGCAAGGTATTAAGCAAATCAAATTCAAGGTGTCTCATAAAGACAAAATAATATTTATACAATGACTTTTGTTGCCAGACCTTTCAGTGAGATCGACCCAGGGGAATTGCAAAACCCAGAATGAAGAGGACAGTTCCTTTAATAGGAAGAAGTATCTGTTCTCCTGAATACAACACAGGGATTTAAGAATGAAAAATGGACAAAGTGTGCATATTTTCTTTATTTTTAGGAATACAGAGCCTGAGGTCTCACCATTTCTTCTTCACAAATAAGCTCAGGCTTCAGACTTTCTTGATGCAGGATTCTAAGCCTGGGACAACAAGCAAGGGCAAGAGAGAACTTTGGAAGAAGCTGGTTTGATGAGACCACTCTAATTTTCTGTTTTCAAACCTCGTTGAGCTTTGTTCTTTTAGAGAACTGTCTTAGGGACTCCAACCAAAAGCAAGTTGTAAGAGACAAGTTTCCAGGGGGCTTGCTAAGTGAACAATTGCATTTAAATTACAATATCTGTCACACTTGTCTAGCCGTATATAGAGAACTCTCATCAGGGAGGGGAGTAGATTTCATTTCTATAATGTCACTGGAGACAAACAATAGAATTTTTCACATGGTAGAATTTACTTTTGGTAATTGTAAAATTCTCTTTTAATAATTCTAATGCTGGAGGCAACTGCATAAAAGGAAAGGCCTGAGCTGCCTCCCAGAGTATATCGCATCTCTGAGGACTCCCTGACTGAAAACCGGAAAAGAAGCACAAATTCCTGGGGATCCCATCTTCTTCACCAAAGAAGTTCCAATGATTTGGCACTGGCATTGGCATTCTGCCAATTGTATGGACATGTTTTGCCACCATGTTTACCCCACAGACCAGATCAAAGTCATCTGCTATGGCTGCCCTACCAACCTGTCTCAGTAGGCCCACCCTTGAGGACTCTAAAATAATCCAGAGGTTACTCAAGTGAGCGCCCTAGACTAAGATAGTTTGTTGATGTACTGTGAGGAGTGGTCCATAGGTTCTGCCCTCAGGTGATGGGTACTATTCCCATGTGGTGTGGTTAACCACTTACAGGTTGGACTATCATCTGTTTCATTCATTCATCCATTCATTTAAGTAACATTGCTGAGTAGTATTCATATGTCTAGAACTGCCCTTGAGTGAGTGGAGAGTAGGGGGTATATGCCTATGCAATGTTGTTTATCTTCCTGTTAACCTACTCCAAGGAAGATCTACTCAAGGCTCAAATGGTCAAGGAAGAACTTGAGGAGTGATAGTGTCTCTAGGAAGACCACATCTTTCAGCCCTAAAACACCTTATTGCCTATCATTTTTGCACTTTATTATGTCTCGGCTGTTTTCAATCTGCTTAGAAGAAGGTAATGAATCTTTTTCCAAGGAAATCCAGTGGAGACTCACTGCTCATAGCATCACAAGCAATGTATTTTAGCTCCTGAGCCTTAGTGTTCTCATTGGAAAATAAGGCTGCCACTTGCTACTTTTGTTGTGGAAATTAAATGGTAAAGCAACATGTAATGAATTGATGGATTACATTTCTTAGAGTGTGCAGGGGGCCTTATGTGTCTTATTTCAGCTATACAGTATTAGAATTGTCACTCAATATGGAACAAAAACAGCACAGGCAGATAAATGTGTTAACATTTACGAGAGGCCATTGTTTTGGAGTGGCCTCCTGCACTAGGTCCTAACAGACCAGACCAAACCAGAATCTAGTTGCTTGTGCTAAGTGCCAAGTAATCAAACTAAACTTTGAAACAGGCCAATTTCCCAAAAGCAAGAGATTCACAGTAACCAATCAGATGGGGCCTGGTTTTCCTGAAACAGCATGACAAGGAGGTTCCCTCTATTTCACCCCATTCCTTTGTTTTAATGCCATAAGAAAAGTAACTTTGAAATGATCAATTCCTGTCCCTTGTTGCTGCTTCCTTCAGCCATTTTCTGCCTATAAAACCTCCTCTGCTCAACTCATTGGAGTACTCATTCTATTTTGTGGAATAAGATATTGCCCAATTTAAAATCACAGATGTTGGAAACAATGCTTGTTTCTCGGTGCCGAAAAGAAAAACCAGCGTTCAGACAAAGAACTTTTGCTCAGTAAGGTGATTTTACTTTCTGCAGAAAGGGTGGTTCTCAGAAGTCTGATTGCCTCAAGAGCCCATTGAACAAAGAGAAGCAGAAATTTTTTAACCCTGATGCATTGGGTCCTTACTGCTCTGTTTTATTTCCATTGTCTGGAGCTGGACCACACAATCTAGACTGATCCTGACTGGCTAAAAACTGAAAACTGTCCTAAATAGGTAAACGTGCTGTGTAGAGCAAAGAAAGGAAGGGGTTGTTTATGGGAAACTATGAGAAAAATAACATTTTCAAATAAGAAAGAGGCATAGCCTGTAAGCTGGGAAATGCTTGGGCATGTTCTAACATGCCTGAGCAGCTATAGGCCAGAACAAATAACTTGGTTAAAGTACAGGAACATAGAATATACTTATTCCCTTACTGTATTAAACAGCTACATAGAGCTTAACAAAGAGTTATTAGCAAAAAGCAAGGAAGCTTGAAGGAAGCTAGTTTCTAAAAGAAACTATTATTTCTAACACTTATTATTTGTTCTTTAACTAAAAGGGAAACTCTGAAGAGGAACTTTTTACTTTTCACACAAATAAAAGTAAATTAACTTCTTACACAAAGTTTGTTATAATTTTTGACAAAAATACACTAATAGCTTACTTATGACAAAACAGAGAGAGAGAGAGGTATTGCATACCACTGGTAAATACACCTGCCATTAACTGATTATATTATATAGAATAAACCTATCATTAATTTATTCTTCTCTTTCCTTAAAAATACCAAGTTCCTGCTTAGGAATTCTTTCCATACCAATCCAAATTCAACACATTCCACTCTAAATTTAAACAGTTCAAGTCTAGCTGGAAAACATTGTCCAAGCCTTTAAATGAACGACCCAACTTTCTGTTTTCAACAGAAGACTGCTTTTTAAATTAAACGTTGAACTGAGACTATCTTTCCATTACTACAAGTTTTAATAAAAATGTAGTGTTTTGATTTCAGATACTTTGCATCTGCTTTCGAGGTAAAGATTTGATCTCATGATAAAATAAAAAAGATTTTGACATTTCATGATAAATATCAGCTCTTTTCAAATATGTTCTTCTGTCCTGGAATAATGGCATTTCCTTCAATGTCATTTCCTTATAACACAGATGAGAAAAGAAGTCGATCTCCAGCTGAGGCCACTGCCTGTGGAGTTTGCACATTCTCCACATGTCTACATGGGCTTTCTCCAGGTAGCTCAGTCTCCCCCAACATTCCACGGATATACACGTTAGGTGAATTGGCATGTGTCCATGGAACCAGTCTGACTGAGTGTGGGAGTGAGTGTCAATGTGTCCTTCAATGGGATGGTGTCCTGTAAGGGGCTGGTTCCCTCTTGGAGCCCTAAACTGCTGAGATAGATTCTGGCTACCTGTGATCCTGAACTAGAATAAGCAGGTAAATAATTATTGTACTTGTTTTTATTAATTGTTCTTAAATGTTTATATAGCTCACATTTATTTCAATGGTTAATCTTAGAAATGTCTGGTGGTGATGTTTTTGTGATCAGAAATATGCTGTAGAAACTCAACTCTTGCTTATATTAATTTGCCTATGGCCAAATTGGTTTTGGTCTAAGTTGTTTTGCTTGCAGTCAGTTTCTTAGAAGCTATGAACAGCACTGAGTGAGGACTTGCTGTGATAGAAACAGGTGATCTTTGAAGGACAAGTAAAGGAAAAGGAAAGGGAAATCAAATTGGAGCATGATAGTGACTCTTGGGGTTGGCCCCACGTTCAGATATACCTGTCAGGTAACCAAGGGAGGTATGGCTACTCTACCAAAAGAGCTATACTGTTGCCAACATTCAGCTCTAGAATATATGGGCACCACTTTTCAAGATCAATAAACAGTGCATAAAAATACCACACGCACATATCATTTCAGTGCCTGGTAGACGCTTCAGTGCGCAGAACAGAAAAGCAGAAGGTTGTATTAAAGTTATCTTGAATTAAACAAATATTCCATATGTCCTCAATTCGAAAATGCCCTTGATTTTAAAACACGCTAAATATTTGACAGCAGCATTTCTTGGGAAAAAAACATACATTTAGACATGAATATAAACAAAGTATTTTAAATAACAAATCTAACAGA
The DNA here is from genome assembly GCF_030222135.1 of Aotus nancymaae. Lineage (NCBI taxonomy): Eukaryota > Metazoa > Chordata > Mammalia > Primates > Aotidae > Aotus > Aotus nancymaae. The sequence goes on along the minus strand of NW_026988442.1, from coordinate 61,821,287 downwards.
TTTCTCCACACAATTGCATGTCACTTTAATCTTTTCTGTCAATATTAACCTTGATCCCAAGATTTCTTCACATTCAGAGTCTATCTTTCTAAGTCACTTTTCACTATTGGCAGCCCTGGTTAGCATCATGTGGAAACTAAATAGGATGCCGAATGAGCCTTGGAAAATCTATACCCTTCCCTGAGATTTGAATGCATAATCAGAGGTTTGCCCAGATGTTTCAGTATCATAGCCCCAACTACTTCATTTCCCATTTATTTCAACCTTAGTTTATTCCCTATTTCTCTGCCATTTAAAGAGTTTAGCTCTTTATTGGGTAGTGTCTTATAGAGTTCTTAATGTTTTCATGAGATAACATATATAAAAATGCTTCCAAAACCCTAAAATGCTTTATAATATCCATTCTTATTTAAACATGTACTCTTCTCCACCCCCCTCTCATCCTCCAAATTGAATTCCTTCTCAGAGCAGACTGTTGCCTGTTGGTTTATGTCCTGCATAGCATTAGAAGACCTCTAGTCTACTTAACATCTTAACATGGGCTTGGCATATATTTTGCTACTAAAGCAAAGGGCTTAACAATAAAGTGATTAACAGGTTGGCATTTTTATTTTAAAAGTGGGTGGTGTAAATGTGCCTGGGAATTAGCTCTGGCAGCTTAGTAGCTTGTTCCCACACCCGATCTGCCTTCGTTTATCCGTATAAAAGAGAAGAAGAAATACAAAATAACCACCATTTCAGGATTGAGAGGATTTGTTCAAATCATCAGGCGTAACAGATCCTAGCTTGGCTCTGCAATCCGTGTGGGCTTTGCTGTGGCACTCACATAAGAGAACTATATGAGTTTACTCTGCAAAATCTTTGTAAGATGGAGTCCTCACCCACATTTCCTGTGAGTGTTTCTGTTTTCTGTCTCTTGCTTGCAATTAAAAACTGATTCTTAGAAAATTACAGGATTAGTCAGCAGTATTGACAGAAGAAGAAGATAAACACTGAAAGAAAAACCTACAAGAGAAGTGTCTCAACATAATGGGGATAAATGGCTCCAATTTTATCTCTGAAAACTGGTTCAAGAAACATTGGAAATCCATCCTTCATCTTCTAAAATTCTTTGATTCTCCTGGAAACAGTAAACACCTTGTAAGTTTTGTCTCCAGTTCAACAGTTCCATAGGAGAAGCTGTCGAGTTTCTAAAAGAAGAAAAGAAAGTAAGAAAATATATATCCTCCATCCCTTTAAAACAACCACAGATAATTTTATGTTTGTGTTTCATAAGGGACTGAACAAGTTTAAGCAAAGCATGGTTCTTTCTGTTTACTGGCACCATTTTCCTATGGTCATCCTTGATAGGTCATAGGTATTTTCCACTGAATCCTCTCAGAGTATCAAATGCATTTGTGTAATTTATCTTCAGCAATAATAGTGGATCTTATAGCTATAGGCTATATTGCCTGACACCATTAGTACCCATTGAATTAACTATCCATAAGTGACAGAACACAAATAAAAAACATTTTGCACAATGCATATGCTTTGAAAAGAGTGAGAGTGGAAAGGGCAAAGGCAATGTGCCCAATAGGAGAATGTTGTCAACTACCTGTCAATTGTGTACATTGCTAAATTGAGTTGGTAACTACTAGATTCAACGTCTCTTAAATCTATTAAATAGTGTGAGTTGTTTCAGTTTACTTATTCATCTATTTAGTTCACTTTCATTTATTATGTAGCAAGTTATATCATCTAAAAGTCTTAATATTTTAGAACATTTCAATATTTTTTCTTAAAGATTGCTCTCATTTAAAACCATTTCTGTCTAGCTCTGTCTTGAATAACACTGAAAAATAAAAACAAAAACAAAAAGTAATTACATTTCTTTGGTTTAGTGAAACTTCATGAACTTTGTTCAGATACAAAAGATACAGCAGCAGAGGTAAAATCTCTGTGTGAATAATGACTAAGTCAAGCAATACGTCACTAAATATTTACTGAGTACATACTGTGCGATAGGCACTAGTTAAGATTTCAGGAAATGAAGCAAAGTCTCTGCTCCCAAAACTCTTGTTTCATGTGTAAGACAGACAATGTAAAAATAAAATGAAATAAAAACATTCAAAATGGTACCTTGTAGTGATATTAAGTGCTACAAATAAGTTAATAAGAAAAAGAAAAATGGCTGTAGAAGGGAAAGTTTATAGTTCTTATTTAGCCACACTGATCTTGGAAAGCTTCCCTTGAGAAAGTACCATTTAAGTTGTATTTTGAATATGGAGAAGGAGCAGTCACGTGCTGGGAAGTCAATATTCCAACTCGTGTGTCTGAGAGTAACAAACATGGGGAAGAGTACAGGGAGATGGCTTTTAGAGGCAGCAAGCGCCAGATCATGTAGGATGTGGGTAGATCATGGCAATTTTTTTTTTTTAAATTACTCTGACTGTAATGAGGTGGAAAAACTGTAGTGGGGGAGACAATTACAGAAGGCCAGTCTAGAGACAATATATTTGACTCTTGCGGAGTTCAAATTCAAATCCAGTGCTACAAGCAGAACAACTTATACTGATGAATTGAATGTGAACTGGAAAGTGACAAATAAAATTGAAATTTTGACCCTAGGAGCTACATGGATAACATTACTGTTTATATAAATGTTGACAACTTGGTAAGAAGAAGATTCTGGGGTTTGTGTATGTGTGTGTGCTGGGTGAGGGGATCAATAGTTATTTTTCAGCCATGTTAAGTTTTAGTGACTACTAGACCTCAAACTAGAGATGTAAAAATGGCAATTAAATGAATACAGAGTACAGCAAGGAAGCTAGATTCAGAAAATAACATTCAAAAGTTACCATAATGGAAGTCATTTTCAAAGCCATAAGACTAGATAAATCACTTAGAGAGTGAATGTAGTCATAGAGGAGATGGCTGGAGAGATACCCAAAGAACGTCAGTGTTTAGACAGTTGGAAAAGTTTCCTGAAATGAAGGAAACCAAAGCTTCCTCTAAGCCTAGAGAAGAACGTATCTAAGAAGAAAAGAATCAAGAGCTGCCAGGAAACCAGGTAAAAGACAGACAAAAAAAAATTAGCCACTATCTTTGGCAGGATGTGTGCCATTGGAAATCTCAACAACTTGAGCCATATCACTGGATGGAATGGGAATGTAAGCTCGATTTGAATTGGTTAAGGAGAAAATAGGAGTAAAGAAGTGAAAACAGCAAATACATACAGAACCTCTCTCAAGGAGTCTTGCTATGGAGGGAAGTACAGAAACATGGCAATAAAAGGATTTGGAGTCAACATCATTTACTGTTTATTTTATGATCAGTGATATTGGACTCATGGTGGCGGGAATGATGAAAATGTAAATAGGGAAAAAGTAATTATATCAAAGAAAAAAGGGAATTCTGCTGGATAAAAGCCACAGTGAACTTACAGGTTATGAAGGCAAAGAAACCAGGGCACAAGTGGAGGATTTGTCGTGGACAGGAACAAGGCCAACTCTTTTGCTGTCCCAATAGGAAAGAAAGGGAGACTAGATGAGTATAGGTGCAGGTAAACTGGTAGAATTGGTAGTAGCTCAATAAAAAATTCTAATGATGTTCTCTTTTAAATATGGCAATCAATTCTTTGGAAGCAACTGCTAGCTGTAGATGAATGATCTTTACTGAATAATATAGCAGCTTTATAGTTGTTAAGAGAATGGTAAAGAACATAAACTATTCTCTGTGATATATATATAGTTATATATAATTTATTACATTTATTTATTAAATTATTTATTAAACTTATATATTAAATTAGTTATATATATATATAACTACAATTATAACTACAATTTAATATTTACTTTTGAAATTGTCTCTGTTAAATACGCTGGTAGAAAAAAAGCAATTTTATAATGGAAAGTAAAGAAACAGAATTTATCTGCTTGAAATATATATGAAAATGACACCAAACAATGTTGATTTTAACAAGAACCTCCTTTGTTGTCAGCAGACACATTTTCAAGGCTTCCACATTTTTATTTTTTTTAAATAGGGCAACTGTCAATTTGAATTACTCCATCCCGCTTTGCATAATAATTTACATATTTATCCACCAAGAATGCTCTGATAAAGGACAATATCCCACGAGAGATGAAAAGGCTTGATTCTTGAATCACACTTTAGCATTCTTGAATAGCAAACTCCCTTTTCCAGCAGCAAAATTATAGCATTGAGAAAGACAATGGACCAGGTCAGTGGTTTGTAGTTAATTTTTTTACTGTGAAATTTCATTATGCAAAATTGCTTAGACCAATTTTAGCCTACATCACCCCAGTTAAAACACATTGTTTTGTTTTTTAACCATGAAGAATAATTCTTACCTAAAAGGGTATGATCACAAAGAAGCTTTTATGAGCTCCCTACAAGAAAAGCCAAGCCACTTTCAAAGAAAGAGAAAAACCAAACTTGCTTGTTCACAGTTTTTACTTAACACATCTAGTAATTTTAATATTTACTGATACCCTTTACTTCTAAAGATTTGGGTCTTTAGAGCTTAATCCTCTGCTGAGAGTTGCTGAGGGTTATTAGAGCTCTCTGAGATTTTTATCTCAGTCATAAATTTGTCTGGATACACCCTAAAAATATCATACCTCTCTTGCTTTTCTCCTGCTTCTCCGTGAGTGAGGCATGACCTGAGGCTAGGATAAGCTCCCATGTAAACTGCTTTATAATATGCCTCCCTGGTGTGCAGCTTCTCTATGTTGCTTTCTCAATTTCTCCAGGCATAGCCCATCAGAAAAGACCACATAAAACCCTGGGAAGATGATCACATGTGGGTTACAGAACTTTGGCATCCAAACCTTAGGCAGTAGATTAGAAGTTAGAAATGCTTAAGGAGTCCCATGACACTAGTGAAAACCCACTGTTAGTATCTGCATTGACGGTTGAATGCCAACTCCAGTGGCCTTACTGTGGCTCTCACTGAGAACTGTCCCCATTGGTATCACTTTCCACTGCTCATCCTTCCTTCCTGTCTACCTGCCTTTTTGCCCCACCGCAAGATGGTCAGTTAGTTTGCATCCTCACACGGTTCAGTTGTCTTTCCCTAAGCCAAATGTTATTTCAGTGTTTTTAAAGGTATGTTTCACAGAACCGTAATGTCTCATGGATGGCTCTCATGGTCATATCTGGGAAGTATTTTTTCACAGTAACTGGGAACTCTCCTATCTGGTCTTTTCAAACAGAGAACATCTCTATCCCTCTTTATTTTGTAATACAGATTGAGTGTCCCTTATCCAAAATGTTGGGAGCAGTAGTGTTTCAGGGTTTGTTTTAAATTTTGGAATATTTGCATTATTCTTACTGGTTAAGCAACCCTAATCCTAAACCCCAAATCTAAAATGCTCCAATACCCTTTTTTTTTTTTTAGCATGATGTCGGTGCTCAAAAGGTTTCAGATTGTGCATGTTAAATTTCACATTTTTGTATTAGGGATACTCAACCTGTATTAGAGTCCTGCTGTATAGTTTCTTTTGAGAAAGTGTTCTGTTTTGAAAAAAGAAACATTGGAAAATTATAGAAATTATTCATACTAATGGAAGTGGAGACTTTAATCTGTGAGTCTTCCTAGGTTGAATTTTAACAATGACATTCTAGAGGCAAAACCTGTGGGACTAAGAAAGAGTGGAAGTGAAGGATGGACATTTGTGGTCAGTTTTTATGTGATCTCCAATCACATGGACAGCCAGTCTCCTCAAGTTAGATGTGGAAGACAAGCATTGCCTCCATGTTAGTGACAGGAAAACATTCTCTCTGGATATCTTCAAAAATATCTGAACATTTTTTCCCCATTTCTTTGTGGCCTTATTTGCTTTTTGCAGTCTTTGATTTAGTACAGTGCAAGAAGCAGAAATGGAAATTTGTATTTTCCTGGATAAAATATAAAACACAGTTAAATAAGAGCTGGTTTACAGCATCTCAAGATTCACCTAGTGAGTCACAAATAGAATGATGAAGGGCACTTCAGGTAATGAACACCCGCCGTATTAAACAGAAAAGAATATCATAATACACAAGGTCTTTTTTCTCCTCTTACAGTGTGGTAGAATTACAAGATCAGTGCTGTCTTATGGCAGAGTCGAGTTTCTGCTCCAGACCCAGTACTTTTTAATTCATCTTGGGAACTAGGCTATGAATGAGCAACAGGATGAAGGAACTGAAAGCACCTAGGTTCCATCATACATACAACTTTCAAGAATTCTTTTTGTATTTAATTAAACCAGATATTTTGGCCTTATAACATCTTGCTAGATGGTAGGGAATTGCTTATTTGTTTTGGGGTGGGAGTAACAGTGAAGTGTGATTCTCCCCAGTTCACCCCCACCCTTCCATTACAGGGTCAGAATAGTTAAATTTTTTGAAAAACATTTTTAAAGCAAGATCCTCAGTTAAAATTCTTGCTTTTATATAGAAAAAAAAAAATTCTGATCCTTTGTGTCTCCATAGACAGTTGAGTTCCTCAAATCTCACTTTCAGTTAGCATGAGCAAAAAAAGAAGCCATTTCATCTGACCTGGCTAATAACCACATATCAAGAAAGCCGGACCTTGCTGCCTGATGGTGCTGCAGGGAAATAAATGTTTTTCTCTGATGGAGCACTCACACAGTTGGGTATATGTCGTAAAACGGAGGAAATTATCCAACGACTCTAATTACAGTGACTCATTGACACAAATGCCGAGTGGCAGATGTGGCATAAATAATGAGAGAACACAAAAAAGACTCTTGGTTATCAAATCCAGCCTTTGCATCCTCATCATGTAGGCAGGCCACAAGGCCAACCCTGAGAATCCCTCTTTCCCCCAAGGCTCTTTGATTATTCTCCCACCTGGAGAACTGGGTAGTGGATATCAGACTGACCTGTAAGACTAACACAAAATGCAAATGTGAACCATCCTCTAAGACTGCAAACTGTGTGGCATCAAATGAAAACTGCCATATGGATGGAATAAATAGGGCATATTTAGGGACTGTGTCAAAACCACAAAGCAAAAGAGAAACCCAAACCAAAGCATGACTCCAACAAAAGTCAGGCTGAGCCATGAGGAGACAGTAACAAAAACCACAGTCAAATCAATTTCCTCAGTGGCATAGATGGTAGCCAGCACAGGATAGAGCTGTTTTGAAGTCAGACACACCTGGACGACTTTAGAAAGTCACTGATGCTCTCTTAGCCTCAATTATCTCCTTTATAAAATGGGGAACTTGCTTTAGGGAACAGAGAACTAACACTTACAAAACTTTGAGAATTAAGAGGTAATAAACATGAGCAGAAGGCCAGGCATGCGGGCTAATGCTGGTAATCCCAGCACTTTGGGAGGCTGAGGATCACTTGAGCCCAGGAACTGAGACCAACCCGAGCAACCTGGAGAAACCTCATCTCTACAGAAAATACAAAAATTAGCTGGTACAGGTGGTGCATGACTGAAATCCCAGCTACTTGGGAAGCCAAGGTGGGAGGATCACTTGAGCTCAGGAGGTTGAGGCTGTGGTGAGCCACGATTGTGCCACTGCACTCCAGCCTGGATGACAGAGCAAGACTCTGTCCCCCACCCGCAACAACAACAAAAAAAACCATGTGCGTAAAAGGTCAGCGTGATTCCAGGTATATATGCTCAAGAAATGGTAGTGTTTGTTTCTATTTTCTAATAAGAATGGTGTCTAGATATGCGTTGAGAAGTGCCCATAACAAAGCACTCCCTCACTCTCTTGCTCTTCTTCTTCCCCTTCCCAAACATCTTGTCCTCTTCTCCCACAGGCAGATATGCCATCCATATGCTAGGAAGTTGAATCCTCATTGAGTGCATTGACAGAGCTAGTTAAAATAATGGATGCTTAGAAGGGAGAACAACATGAAATTAGTTATCATCCACTTAATTACTTACATAATTTATTCAAGTTTGCCCTGGAATCAGATACCTAGAGAGGAAATGCAGTGTAGTCTTAAAGAGCACAGACTTGGAAGACCACCTGTGTTCAAATCCCACCTCCCACTTGCTACTTTGTAACCTTTGGCACTTAATCTCCCCAAATTCCAGTTTTCTTTTTGTAAAGTGGGAAAAGTAATACACATAATGCTATGAGAGTTGCATGAGTTAATTTTGGTAAAGTGCTTAGGATATTTATTGCCTGGCAACTAGTAGGCTCTACTTAATTGTTTATTAAATAAATAAATGAACACTAACAGATAGATACAATGTTGTGGGATATAGAGTATAACTAGTAAAAATTAAATTTGTATCTTTTTATTCAGCTTTCTACCAGAAATTTGAAAAATATAAATTTTTAGTTAAAGATCCTGACAGTGATAACAAATACTTAGTTTAACTTTATACCTTTTAGAAGAAAACAAATGGTAAGCCTTGTCTGCAATGATATGAATGAAGAAAAACACACCTTACAATTTCTACATCACGAGCATTGTATTGACTAAAGCCTGAGTGGTAGTCATGTACACATTACACAATAAAGGTTTCTACTTTTTGTTTTTGTTTTTGCACCCCGTAGTATTCCCAAATGTCAATTTATAATGGTGACACTTGTAACAGCTACTTTATTTCTTTGTATGTTTATGATATGAATGAGGACATTTAATGAGTTGGGGGCATTTTTTTCTATTTAAAGATTTTTTAGTTAAATTGAATACCATAAAAATCTAGCATTCACTAAAATATCAATATTAATTCTATTGCTTCCAATACTAATTAGTAGCAACATTATAATTACTGCAGATAAGAATGACAACAGAGTACCAGAGCTAGTCCAGTGAATTGTGCATTTTTAAGCCAACATCTCAGTTGCAGTTTCTGCCTTTCTTTACTAAAGGAAATGTATTTTTTTATTACCATAGAGCAGCAATCTATATTTTTAGTTCCAGTATAAGTTCAGCATTCCAAAAGACTGTCACACACTCTATACTTGTGTTTTCAGTCACTTCACATTTATTGCAAATGATTCATTCATACTGATAATCTGTGATATGCTAGAATCTTTTCTTAGAAATTGGGTACTAAAGTGAGGAATTTTCAGAATTTTTTTTTACTAATGTTCACTATCATTAGTAGCTTTTACGTATTGTGGAACTTGGAGAACAATGAATGGATAAAATTTCTAGCCTTGGTCAGTCATTTAAAAATTCTGAAACATTCACCAATTAGTGGATTTCTGTTTGTGGTGTAAGTATGTCATGGTGGAAGCATCTCCCCTCTGGGAAAAAGGAACTCCAGACCCACAAGAGATTAAAGTTTTAGGTACTGGACACACCAGTCCCTCCCATGGGTCCCATGGGAATGATAATAAACAAGGCTGCCTATACTTTTACTCCTTGGTTCCCTGGGCCAGGATTTTCTACCTACTAGAGGCACAGTATCATTAAATGGTCATTGATTTAGAATGTATATGGTCTTCTGAAGGACCCTAAACATTTAAGATATATATTCTAGTTGGCCCTCCAGGTGTATCTTCAAAAGGTGTTTTCATGCCATGTCAAGCTAGCAGCTTCTGGGTGATGCAGGACCAATGTGATAGGACCAATGGATTCCATAGTCTTTTATGCCCATTTCTGTAAACTCTTTTGCTTTAAAGGGGGTCCTTGGTTTTGAGGTAACATTATGAAGAAACCAGTGTCAGTGGATCAATCTCTAAGTCCCTGAGTAGAGGTGCTAGACAAGATCCTGTGGGCAAGAAAGGCAAATATGTGTTAATCTCAGTAAAGACGAACTGCCATCCTCTGTCAGAGTAGGAGTTCAATGTAATCAACTTGCCACAAGTTGGCTGATTGAACTTGATGGATGATGCCATAATGGGGGTGCAGCATTGGTCTTTGTTGCTGACAGGTTAGATAATAGGCAGAGGCAAAGGCTGGATGAGCCCTGGTCAGTGGGAACCTGTACTGTTGGCCATACGTGTCACTTCCGTGCCTGCTACCCTGGCTACTACATTCACGAGCTTATTGTAGCAAGACCGGAGAGGCTGGTTGACATCAAGTTACCGCGCCATTTCGTCTACTTACTGGTTCATGTCTCCTTTTGTGGCACATGCTCTTTGATAGGTATTAACATGTGATACCAAGGTATTTATACTCCATGCTCACACCTATAAATCCATCTGCATGATTCTATTCCAGACCTCCTAGTCTCTGAGCTTCTAATCTTCTTCTTTCCAGGACCTGAACCATGTTCTTTACTGAGGCCGCTTCTTTCCTCACACAAAGTGCATGACAATATCTACCATTGAAAACTATTTATTATGAGGATTTCTGCTTATCGTCACCTTTCAAGGCCCTCCCTGAGTAGGACTGTGGTTTAGGAACAGTTCCTTTTCAGCTTTCACTCACTGGGCTAAACTATCTTTAAACCAATATAGACCACTTTTAATCCTTTTTGCTGATATGAATGGAAAAGAATGAATTCATCAGATCAATGGCCATTTACAGTGCCCTTGTCCTGTTTCAGCAAAGGTATCATACTTGCCACATCAGTTTCAATCAAGGCTAGTACTTGTTTAAGTTTATAACCATCTATAGTCATCTTCCAGTATCCAACTGTTTTTGTTTGTTTGTTTTTGGAGAGGCCAGAATAGTGAATTATATGGGGACATGATGGTGACCATCAAGTTTACATCCTTTAAATTTTATGGGTGACACAATTATTACCTAATGTTCCAGGGATATTGTATTATTTTGGACTTAATATCTTGGTTGGGATGGGGCAATTATAGGGCTTCCATTTAGTCTTCCCGAGTTGTACCATTACAAGTATATTGTTTTCAATTCTACATTTTGGGGCAAAGAAAATGTTTAAAGTTATGTCCATGGATCCAGCAGATCCATCTTATTTTTATCTTGTGACAGGATTCCATTTATTATCTGGCTACTGCAGGTCCCAACAGTAACAGTAGCCACAATAATACTTTGAGTCCCTCAGTATCAGTGTTGATTTGGACTTCATGTCCAAGTATCCTAGAAATATTTTAGTATTTTTCTTACCCCAGTATGTGATTGTCTGAGTATAGTAGTCCTCTGTTATTCATGGGGGATACATTGTAAGACCCCCAGTGGATGTCTGGAACTGTGGATAGTACCAAAACCTATATATACAGATGCCTCTTAATTTACAATAAAATTCAATACCAGTAAACCCATTGTAAGTTGAAAATATTGCAAGTAAAAAGTGCATTTAATACACCTAACCTACCAAACATCATAAGTTATTCTAGCATTAAACATTCTCAGAACATGTACATTAGCCTACCATTGGGCAAGATCATCAAACATGAAGCCTGTTTTATAATAAAGTACTTAATATCTCATGTAATTTATTGAATACTGTACATTATGTCAACATTGCAATGGTTTAGTGCCACTGTAAGGTCAAAATATTATGAATACTGTACTTTACGTCAAAACTGTGATTTTGGCACCATTGTAAAGTCAAAAAATCATAAGTTGAACTATCATTAGTCTGGAATTACCTGTGCTATACTTTTTTCTATACATATATAACTGTGATAGTTTAATTTATGAATAAGATACAGTAAGAAATTAACAATAATAATAAAATAGAACTATTATAACTACATGTTATCATCACTAATCTTGTGCTTTAGGGTAATTATTGTGTAAAATAAGGGTTACTTGAACATAAACTCTGCCATACTGCAACAGTCTATCTAGTAGCCAAGATTGCTACTAAGTGACTAATGGGAATGTAGTCTATGAGGCGTGAATACACTAGACAAAAAGATGATTCACATTGCTTAGAATGGCTTGTAATTTAAAACTTATGACTTATTCCTTTCTGGAATTTTCCATTTAATATTTTCAGACTTTGGTTGACCACAGGTAACTGAAACTGTGGAAATAAAAACTGCAGATCAGGGGTGACTACTGTAAATAGCTTTATAAGAACTGGGAAGTCCTTTCAATCCATGCTTGCCTTGATATTGCAAAGCCCTTCTTCATTTTACTTAGCCTCTCTCTCAGTCAGTGGAATTTAAATATTGTAATTAGTTCAGGCCTGGGAATTAAGCCAAGGATTTATGACTTTTTCTTGGGTTGTCTGGTCTCAGCCTTCTGATTATCCATTCTTGATTTCTTCTGATTGCAATAAAGAATGAACAGTACCCTTGTTGGCCACCCATCTATTTTGCCCTTGTACCTCAAGGTTCAAGTAACCATCTCCATACTTCTTGTGGGTCAGGTCCCAAGACTGCCATTCTGACCTTGCCATTCATTATGATAATTGTGATCACTTTCCTTCTGATGCTAAAGTGTCACCACCTGGCCTCAATTATTTGTGCTTCTGTCATCTCATTGCTACTAGAGAGCCCAGCTCTGTAACAGCATCTCTTATTGTCAGTCTTAGACTATAGCCATAGAGACAGCCATAATCATGTTTCTAAAGCCAGTATCCCTTGCCACTAGTCTACCATAAAGAAGAATATGTCACTTATAAAAAACCTTGAAGTCTCAGAGAATTAAAATTCAAGGCTCTAGAGTGCATCAACCTCAGATATCCTCAACCCAGGTCTCAGAATTTCACTCTTTCCTAATCAGAGTTTTGACTTGGCTTAGTGTAATTATTGGGTTTGAGACTACAAGATTCTTTAGAGTTCTACTACCTATATAATTAAATCCTGAACCTTACTATAAGCTTTTTTGATCCTCTGGCTGCAAGAAGTGAGTCTCTCTGTATCTTGCCAAGGAGGCCCTTTGGCTTTCTGTTAAATTCCATTAAATTGATGATTAATCATTCTTTTTTTTTTTTTTTTTTTTTTTTTTTTTTTTTTTTTAACACTTAAGTAGAATGTTTTATTGACTTTAGGTCAGCTGGCAATAATTACCTGCATTTATGCCTTATTTTACTTCACTGGAAAAAAGACAAATGTTATATTAGAGACTTCGGACTTCCATGTATTTGCTGCTCTGGGCTGAGAATGTTCAGCTCTCCCCTGTAATGTGTGCTTCAGTATTACAACTCATCAACAAAAGGTGTATGTCCCAAATTTCCACTTGCTGCCATCGACTTTTTGCCAGAAACAAACTTCTTTGCGGCATTTATGATATCAGCGTTAGCCACTGAATCAATCTGCTGAAGGACTGTGGATGGTGGCACGTAAGAACCAGCAATTAGAGCCTGGGACCCGACTTCTTCCAGGAGACCCTCAGAAGACTCCACTGACATCAGGTATCCAGCTTTCAGCTTGTTCTTGGCAGTTTGGACATCTGTGTTGGAAAGGTTTCCTTGAGAGATTGCTTTTACTTGATTATAGGCAGCCTTGATAACATCTCCTGCAGCTGCGGCCTGGGAGATAGTATAAATCCCAAAGAGTCCGGAATCTGAGTAAGTGGCATTAAATGCAGAAACATCGAATGGCTGGTGAGTTGCCTTGGCAACAGCCTGGTGCAGATGGCTGGTGGTATTGCTGCCCCTCTTGATATGTGGCCCAGCACCAAGGACATGCTGAAGAACACTAAATGCATTTGCCTCTGCACTTCCTGCGGCAGCACTTTCTGCTACAAAAGCGGCATGGACAAGACTGTCTCCATTCTGTTCTCGGATTTCACCTCCACGGTATTTGGCCTTTGCACCAGATAATCCAAGTCCACCTCTCATGTTGAGAAACTGTTCAGCAACTTGCTTTAGAACAGGATGACTCACACCAAGTCCAATTAAAGCCATTCTTGCACTTGTGAAATGGTTCTGAACGAAGTGATGTAACTCCTCTGGTGTCACTTTTCCAATCCTATAGTCAGGACAATACAAGGGATTAGCCAAGGCATTCCGGTAAGCTGCTGCATGCAAATTTTCAATGACATGAGTCTGTGGATTCTGAAAGGCCACAGCCTTGTCAACCTTTAGCTGAGGCTGAATGTCACCTACTTCCCAGTGACGAAATTCTGGTGATGTGGTGACATTGAGCAGGAACTCCATTAGAATATCAACATCGCCCCGCAGGCATTCCACAGTGTAAGCCATGTTTTCCCTTGTTGCAGTCACACTTAATAAGCCACCAACTGCTTCAATTCCACGGGTTATCTTGAAAGATGAAGCTCCTTTTGTCGTCAGACCGGATGCAAGACGCAGCAAATGAGTGGTTCCTAAATTGTTGGAGTCCTCATATCTACTGCCTGCTTTAATGAACAAACCAATTCTTGATACAGGAGCATAGTTTTCCAAAGAAGCAATCACCAAACCATTTGGTAACTTGGTAAACTCAAGGTCCTGAGGTTGTGGGGGTGCTCCTGCAGGCGCAGCTGTGGCTTTCACTTTGGGGGCAACTTTGAGAGAATAAAATCTCGAGAAGGATCCGGCTCTGGTTAGTAGCTTCATGATTCAAGATTGTTCTGACCCACAGTCACTGCCGGATTATAGGAAAGCAAGATCGATTAATCATTCTTAACCTGTCATTATCTTTCTCCAATTTATTGATATCACTAAGCACTTGCAATTTGATTCCATAATCCTTATAATCCCTACTTCTATTTCACAAATGCATTAGGTATTCAACAAACCAGCCCATTTCCTTTTACCAGGAAGGAAAATGTATCACATTCTAGCTCACAAATGCACTCTACAACATTATGAAGGGCTATGAGTGATAGAGGCTTTTTATAGCCACCTAGTAGGCGATTCAACTCCAAAATTTAATTTTGCACTTGGCTTTCTAGGAGCTCACTGGGTACCAATTGTCTTGGATTAGATTCTCTGAAAAGAGATAATGAGGCAGAGATTTTATGTTGAGATATCCTTTCAGAATTGTTCTGAATAGAGGCAGGAAATTACCAACTAGTCATTGGAAGTGGGCTGTCCCAGGCGTCTCGCATGGGCCAGAGATAATACTCGATGAGGGACTCAGCTGTGAGTAACCAACAGCCAACATTCCTGACAGCTGCAGGAATGAGTTCTTCCATCTTGAAGAAGGGACAATTTCAAGTTCATTTTGAAACCTTGTGTTTCTCCCCTATGTCTCAACTTTTTTGTTAGAAAGAATTCACACAGTACACTCACACATACATGTGTGCATGCACACACAGACAAACACAAGCAGAGCAAGCAAGAGACAGAAATAAAGAGTCGTGACACTTTATCTTCATCTATCCCATAGGACATTTTATTTATTTTCCTTACAACTTTTCATTTTTTTTAGACTTCTCAGTCTTCCTCAATATGATTATTAGAATCCCCAACTAATGAAAGTTACAGTTTTATTCATAGTCTATAGGTTTCTGATTAGGTACCTATATTAGATGGAATATTTTAAAAATTTAAACAGACTTTTTATTTTGAGAAAACTGTAAGTTCACATGTAACTGTAAGAAATAATGCAGAGAGACCCTGCATACCTTTTACTCAATTCAACCAGTGGTAACATTTTGCAAAATTATAAAATAAGTTTTACAACCATGATATTGATATTTATAAGCAAGATACACAGCACTTCTGTCACCACAAGGGTCCCTCATGTGGCCCTTTTGCAGCCACACCTACCTCTCACATACCTGCTTAACCCCTGGAAACACTAATCTGTTCTCCATATCTCTAATTTTGTTTTTTCAAGAATGTTATATAAATGGTATCATACAGTGATACCATTGAGTAAATATATATTCATCATAATTCTCTGGAGAATCATTCAGGTTGTTGTGTATATCATTAGTCTGTTGCTTTTTATTGCTGAGTACGATTCCATTTAACTGTTTACCCACTGCAACACACCAGGTTGTTCCAGTTTGGGGCCATTATGAATAAAGCCATTGCACACATTCACATATGAATTTTTGTGTGAACACAGATTTTCATTTATCTCATATAAATGTCTGGGAGAAAAACATGTGGGTCACACAGTAGTTGCATGTTTAATTTTTAAAGACATTATGACGCTTCAGGGCAGTCGTGCCATTTTACATTCCCAGAAGTAATGCATCAGTAACCCAGTTTCTCTGTGTCCTTGCTAACATCTGGTTGAGTTTTTCAATCCATAAACATGGTACATCTCTTGATTTATTTCGATATTCTTTGATTTCCTTCATCAGAATTTTGTAGTTTTCATCATATAAGTCCTTTACATGTTTTATTAGATTTGCTCCTAAGTATGCCATTATTTTCTTGATTGACTGTGAATGGAAGCATATTTTTAATTCCATTGCACCCACATGTTTATAGCTAGTATTGAGAAATACAGATGATTTTTATATGTTTATCATGTGTCCTGAGACCTTACTGATCTAACTTCTTATTAGTTCTGGGAGGGGTGTGTGTGTGTGTGTGTATGTGTGTGTGTGTGTGTGTGTATACTATTGAGCATAATGTCACCTGTAAGATGTTTGCAGATGTCTTTCATCAACTTTAGAAATACTCCTCTACGCCTGTTTTTGGATAGATTTTATCTTGAATGGATGTTGAGTTTTGTTACTTTTTTTCCCCCATTTATTAATATAGTCATGTAATTTTTCTTCTTTAACTTGTTGACATGGTAGATTACATTGATTGATTTTTACGTATTGAACTGGGCTTTAATTCCTAGAATAAATTTTATGTAGCCATGCTATATAATTATTTTTATATATTGCTGAATTTTATCTTGACCATTTTAGGAATTTTTACATCTTTATTAGATGTATTAAATTGTAGCTTCATTTGTTTCTTTCTTTTGTACTGACTTTCTGATTTTCAGCAATAGGATAATGACAACTTCATAAAATAAACTGTGAAGTGATCGCTCATCACACTTTATAAAAGACTTTGAGTTAAACTGGTGTTTATTTTTCTTTAAGCAATTACAGGTATTTTTTGTGAAATTATTTGGGCCTGTAGATTTCTTTCGGGGAGTTTTACAATTATGAATTCAATTACTTTAATAGTAAAGTTCTATTTCAATTATCTCTTTCATAGTGGGTGAGTTGCTGATAGTTTGTGTGTTTTTTGAAGGTTTAGTCCATTTTGTTAAAGTTGTCAAACACATGTGTGTAGAGATGTTCATTGTTTTCCCCTATTATCCTTTTAATATCTGGAGAGACTATAAGGATATCCCGTTTTATTTCTGGTATTGGTCATTGTTATCTTCTCTCTTATAACCTTTGTCATTGTCTTAGTTGGTTTTGCATTACTAAACAATCATGCCTAAAGCTAAGTAATTTATAAAAGAAAGAGGTCTATTTGGCTCATGATTTTACAGGCTATACAAGAAGTATAGGACCAGCATCTGCTTCTAGTGAGAACCTCAGGAAGTTTTCAATTATGGCAAAAGAGGAAAGAAAGCAGGCATGTCACGTGGTGAGAAAGGGAGCAAGAAGAAGAGAGGAGAAATGGCTATGCTCTTTGTAACAATCAGGTCTCATGTGAACTAATAGAGTAAGAACCCATTACCATAATCATGGCACCAACCCATTCAGGAAGTTTCTGCCCTCGTGATTCACAAATCTCCCACGAGGTCCCACCTCCAACCCTGGGGATCAAATTTCAACATGAGATTTGAAGGGGACAAATGTTCAAACTATATCACCAATCTTGCTAGAAGTTTGTCAATGTTATTGAAAAACATTTCCAGGTTACTGACTTCTTCAACTTCAATTTAAGGATACATGAATTAGAAAGAATGCCTAGAGAAGTTACTTGTGTGTGGCTCCTTTGGTCTCAAGTTCCCTAGTAATTCTACCTTGTCTCTACATTTTGGAGTCTTCATATGCTTGTTTCATATAAAACATCCAGAGTCTTTAGCTGTATTTAGTGGAGCAATAGGAGAATTATGTTTATTTTATCTTCCTGGAAGCAGAGGCCAATAGAATAATTTTTACATGTACTATACCTGTACCTTAAAGCAGATATGAAACAAAAATACTGAATGGATTAGAAAAGACGATTGGGATGAAAACTTGGATTCAGTTCCCTACAAAGGAAAATGTGAAATACTGCCCTTATCCATTGGATTTCTTCTGAATATATGAAACAAATTTTACTTTTATTTTTGGTCATAGAGCCTACTAGAGCCCTTAATATGTACAGAAGCCATTTAATATGAATTTGAGTGATAAGGTAAAGCGATGTAAAGTTGAAGCCCTCGCCAGGCATGGTGGCTCACGCTTCTAATCCCAGAACTTTGGGAGGCTGAGGTGGGCAGATCACCTGAGGTCAGACGTTCAATATCAGCTTGGCCAACATGGTGAAACCTCATCTCTACTAAAAATACAAAAATTAACTGGATGTGGTGGTGCACACCTGTAATCCTGGCTACTTGGGAGCCTGAGGCAGAAGAATCGCTTGAACCCAGGAGGCGGACATTGCAGTGAGCGGAGATCTTGCCACTGCACTCCAGCCTGGGTGACAGAGTGAGACTCCATCTCATAAAACTTAATTTAATTAAATTAAAACCCTATTAATTTGTGAATACAAAGTTTGGATATTTTTTATCTTATAAACTGTCTTAATCCATTTTTATTACTATAAAAGAATATCTAAGACTAAGTAATTTAGGAAGAAAAGGGGTTTATTTAGCCCATAGTTCTTCATGCTGAGAGGCTCAACAAGGATCCGTCTCCTGGTGAGGGCATTCATGCAGCATTACAACATGGAAGAGAAGGTCAAAAAAAAGGAGGGGACAAGCAAAGAGAAGAAAACCTGAGGAGAACCCCGGCTTTATAACAACCCATTTTTGAGGGAACTAATACATTCCTATGAGAACAAATCCAGTCCTAGGAAAATGAGAATTCACAAGTACAGGAACAGCGCCAAGCCATTTATGAGGAACCTACTCCCATAATCCAAACACCACCCACTAGGTCCCCCCTTTAAACACTGCCACATTGGGGATCAAATTTCAACATGAGTTTTGGTGGATAAAAACAAACAATATCCAAACTACAGCATAAACTTACAACCTAATGATCGTAATAAACAATAACTTCATTTCCTAATAACCATATTTCCGTAAAATTTTAGAAATGACTGACAAATGGCAACTGTCTATGAAGATTCACGACTGTTAAAAGTAATTAGTTCTAATATTTACTGCCCGTTGTTTCTAAGCATTATATGGAAAGAGAAAAAATATGACAAGCAAAGATGTTTTGTATGTATAGACCAATATATATGCATACATACATTGCAATTTATATAGCAATATATACACCAATATATATATGCATATATATGCGTATATATACAATACGTGTATATATGTGTAAACAAACATGTAAAACATTTTTAACATATTTTTCTCTTTCCATACAACAAGTAGAAACAATGTGCAGTAAATATTAGAACTAATTATGTTAAACAGCTATGAATCTACATAGAGAGTTGTCATTTAATAGTCTTTCCCTTCCCACTGAGACAATTTCAGGAAGGTAAACATATTCTTTTAATTGTTTAACTGCCTAAAAGTAAATAAGACTTTGGGGATTAATTTAATTATTATTAGAACTAATTTAATTTTTCTAAATACAATAATTTTATCTGTGTGTGCTGTTTTGTTTTTCCAAAGGTCATGAAGTACACCAGTTCAAATATTCCTGTGTTTTGTTCATTAAATTTTCATTTTGAGAAAAGAGAATTGCTTAAAGTACTGATTTAGCACGTAGTGAAGATTTTCATGTGTTTGTGTTGAAGGAGTCTCAGCCTGAGCCAAGGTGAAACCATCTTAGCTTTTTCTGGAACTGTCTAGAGGACCGGAGTAAGTGGCTGCTTACAATAGAGACATCACAGGAAATAACTCACCCTAAGGAAATGGAGTTTAGACAATAATCAGATAGACAGCAATACTCAGTACTATGTCAAAATTTGCCATTAAGTCTATCACAAGTAACTTTGTCAGTTTAAGCTCAATATGAAGCATAAGAACCATGCTCATTAAAGTAAGAAACAGTGTTGGGGAAATCTGCTCTCCCCACTATTATCCAACATTTTACTGGAGGCCCCTAGTCCATGCAATAAGATAAGAAAAAGAAGAGTGGTAATCTAGAGATGATTTGAAGTATACAGGATGATGTGCGTAGGTTAGATGCAAATAGTATGCCAGTTTATATATGAGACTTGATCATCCTTGGATTTTAGTGTCTCTTGGGGGATCCTGGAACCAATCTTCCGTGAATGCCAAGGGAGTACTGTATTTGTCCTCTTAGTTATACCAACATGGTAAATGTGAATTGGTAATTAATTGTTTTGATTTTTATTTTTCTAATGACTAAGGTTACTGAGCATCGTTTCATATGCTTACTAGCCATTTGAATATCTTCTTTGGAGAAATTTAGAAATTAAGAAATGTGAGTCCTCCAACTTTGCTCTTTTTTGAGATTATTTTGTCTATTTTGGATTCTTTGTACATCTACATTAATTTTAAGATCAGCTTGTCTTTTTCAACAAAAGGAGCCAACTGGGATATCAATAGGAATTGCATTGATGCCATACATTAATTTGAAAAGTATTAACATCTTGACAATATTAAGTCTTCTGATCCATGAATACAGAGTGCTTTTTCATTTATTTAGACCATACCTTTTTCAAAAATGTTTTATGATTTTTCAGTTTCAAGTCTTGTGCTGCTTTTATCAAATTTATACCTAAGTATCTTATTTTTGATGCCACTTAAAATATAATTATTTTCTTAATTTCATTTTCAGAAAACTATTGCAAATATATAGAAATGCAATTAATTTTTGTATATTGGTCTTATACAGTGCAACTTTGCAAAACTTGTTTATTAGCTCTAATAGTTTCTTTGTGAATTTCTTAAGGTTTTATGTCATCTGTAAATAGCATAGTTTTGCTTCTTCCTTTCCAATCTGGTTGCCATTCATGTATGTATGTATCTCCTAATTGCCCTCTAAATAGAAGTACCAAAAATGTATATCCTTGACTTGTTCCTAATCTTACAGAAAAAGCATTCAGTTTTCCACAGTTAAATATAATGTTAGCTGTGGGTTTTTCATAGGTGGCATTATTGGGGTGTGTGATAGCATTTTTAAGCCTACCTTTCTAGGAGTTACCCTGGGTCAGAAGAGCTTACAGTTCAGTCAGTTTTTGCCAGAAATTGTGTGAAGCATCTTCCCTGTGTTGATGGGTCTGTATATGACTTGGGTAGACTTGGAAATGCTTTCAAGTCAGGTCCATGTCCTGCTCTGATTGCTTCCAAATGAATGGAATCCAGTGGTTACACGCAGCCCTTCTAACCTGTGGAATTGTCTATAATTGCAAGGAAGTACACTTTGATTTTCTCTTGTTCCCACTGTTAAACTTTTGGCTGCTCTGCCATTTGCTTTTATCGGATCTACTGGTCTTTTAATTTTTTCAGCAATAATCTTCATTATTTTAGACAATGAACATACAGTGGAATTCTCTCTTTTTCCCAAATGAAGTCAGTATCTGTAGGCAGACCTGTGAATCTCTTTGCCTTTATGGCTTGCTTTTCTCCCTGTACAGAAATCCTACATCAATTTGCTAGAGCTAGGAATGGGAACCACTTTGCTCTGTGAGTGGGCACGGGAAGGGGTGACAGCCCCTCCAGGCATGAAACCTCTGCCCTACGAGAGGACTGGGGCTGTGGCAATCTGGAACTTAGTATTCTCAGTCTGCCATGCCCAAAAGCCTACCAGCCATCCTACAAGTCAGAGCTGGGTGAAACCAGAGAAACCTGGTCCCCTTGGCTGTTCCTGCCTGGAAGAGAGCTTCTGCAAGGGGTGTTAGAGAGAGTGGGGAAGAGAAATGTCAGCAGTCTGCCCTTCCCGCAGTAAAACTATAGCTCCAGACTAGGAGGTTGGGGAAGAGAGTACCCCTGTCTCCTTGGCCACACCTATGTGGGAGTATGACTTCTGGCTTAAAGTTTCTGTAACACAGAGATGGGGGATAGTAGAGGTTAATGGAATGGATTGTGACTGAAATATCATGGACTCTTGCTGTTTTCAAGTTCACTAGATTTTCTTGAATAAATGTTTCTTTATTTACTGTTTGTCCTTGGGACAATTTGCAAACACTAATAATGTTTTTTTAAATAACTTTCACAAGTTAAATTGTTTGCCTGGGAAAGGGCCCCCTGGGAGTCCCACCCCAGATTTGTGTTTTGCTATGTTTCCTTGAACGGGAAAGAAAGGGAAGGAGTTATAATGTCATTCCTGTAATAGCACACAAGAATGTATCACCGGAATGAACATGTAATATCCCATCTGTGATATGGTAAAATGTTGGGAACATCTAAAATAAACAATGAACAGCTTTAAGTGTTTTGAACACAAGAGGACTAGGATTGTATCAGCCATGAATATGGCAGTTCTTGCAACTAAGAATACGAATTTGATAATGATAAGATGGGCAACAAGAAAACAGATTAAGAAGCTTTCAGAATTGAATTATGTCTCATCAGCTCTCTCATTTGCAGTTTGTCCAGGAAGGAAAGCTATGCAAATGAATCCATAAAGGCATATATTAGAATGATGACATTTGAATGGAAAAGAGGGCTGAGGGACAAGGTATAACTGAGGAAAATTTTATAGATTTTCGCAATGGATTGGTTGAGGAAAGGGAAGAAAAATAAAGCATCAAAGGTTACATTGAGGTCCTAAGGTAACCACCCTGTTTGCCATTTCCAGAAATAGAGAATTCAGACAAAGGCTCTAATTTGTAGGGAAAGCTAGTGGATTTGGATGTTAGATTTAATTAAGATGAATACCCCTGCTTCTGTAGGCCAGGCACAGTGACTCTCCCCTGTAATCTCAGCACTTTGGGAGGCCATGATGGGCAGATCACGAGGTCAAGATATTGAGACCATCCTGGCCAACATGGTGAAACTCCTTCTCTACTAAAAATAAAAAAAAAATAAAAAAAAAAAAAAAATTAGCCAGGCATGATGGCAGGTGCCTATAATCCCAGCTACTTGGGAGGCTGAGGCAGGAGAATCACCTGAACCCAGAAGGTGAAGGTTGCAGTGAGCCAAGATCACACCATTGCACTCCACCCTATGCAACAAGAGTGAGACTCCATCTCAGGAAAAAAAAAAAAGTTCAAAGAATTCTTAATTTAAAATGAAGAAATACATTGAGCTCACTTATTAGGGTATTTCCCTAAATGAGTTATTTTACTCTGGTGGCTAAGATATGGTCTCCATTCTACTTTCTACTACTTTCTATTTCTGCTACCAACTTTTCCCTATCACCTTCTTTTGCTTCTTAATCTATTGAGCCCTGCAAGTACAGCCATCTCAGTATAGGTTACTCTCAAGGTGAGAGAGTCTTCACATTTCATACCTTCGAATAGCAATGACAATAGCTGATATTTATTAAGCATTTAGTGTATGCCATATTAAACACTTTAATGTACCAATTATTTTAATCTTCACAAAAACACTCTGTAGTAGGTACAGTTGTTATTGCCATTTTGCACACAAGGGAATTGAAGCACAGGGAGCTGTAAGCCCTGCTCAGGATAACATAGCCAGGGCCTGTGCAGAAGCAGGATGCCACTCACAGGCTGGCTCAGAGCCAGACCTACCTTTTCCACTCACCATCAGAATCTAGAATTATCAGAGCCAATATTTTCTTTATTTCCATAGATCTTTATGAAAAAAAATCTCAAATCATATGTCCTTTCTCAGACCCAAAGTACTTGGAAGTTATAATACAAATCCGATATAATTCTACTGAAAAGTTACTTATAATTCTACTGAAATTACTTTTAGCAATTTGCTGTCAAAACCTACAGGTTCATCAAATATAAACCTAACGGGAAACACAGTCTGAGAACTATTAACAGACATGGTAGTTTGCAAATAGGTTTGAAAAAAAACGTGTCATCTGAAAAGCAAGGCTTTCATTAATAACATTTTTTCTATTTCTTTTATTTTGAAAAATAGTTCCCACTCTTTATTTTCCCTTTCCCATTGCTGAAATCTTTCATTGTTTATTTAATCCCAGTAGAACTGAACTCTAAGTATCAACAGTTCAGCCAGTCCAACACTTGGATAAATATTGTTGGGCTCCAAATGCAAAGTTGTTGGATGTAAGAGACACCCGTGCATTACTTACAGTGGTATTCCATAACAGTATGATGGACAGCACGCCATTCAATATCTCATCCCATTCCACATTACAGACAGCAATTTCACAAGCATGCAAGGGGCCAAAGGCCTTGGGACTTTTCCTTGGTGTAAGAAAGGAACATGCTTACACTAAGGGTCAGGTTTGATAGATACTCCTATTTAAAGTAAACATTTAGCTGAAGCTTCAGTTAAAGATCCAGCTGGTTATTGTAATACTGAAAGTAGCATTGGAAAAACTTGCTAGATTTTTAAATGGCACTAGAGCTGCCACTTGAGGGGAAACAGTTATGCCCATTCACAGGCTTAATCCAGGAAAATATATACTGGAATAACTGTTCATTTTTAGTGAGGAAAAGTATATCTACAGCACTTACAATTAGCAATGAAAGTCCGAGTCTTTGGCCCAAGTTATTTACTCAGTTACTATAGTAAACCTTTATGTATTTTTGCTGGGGAGACTTGGCCAAAATACTGTTTTGCTTCTAGGATGCTCTTTGGCTTTGTGAATGAGAAATGCACCAAGATAAACCTTGGAACATATTTAAATCCAATTCTTTGACTTGCAGTAAACAAGGTCACAAGCAGCAAACTTGGTAAAATGAAATGCTCTTTATGAAAAAAATATAATCAAATAAAACCTAGTCCACAGCAAAACTGAGATCCTTCCCAAAATGTTAAATGGAAATTACGCTAGCAAAACAATTACGAATAGAGTCTGTTTTTCTTTGGGTCCAGATGGGAGAATGCATAGTTGTCTCTCCCTCCTTGTTCATCACTATGAGCCCATTCAGATGTGGTATGGGGGAAGATAGGGAATCTGCCTCAGTGATCCTATTACACTGTTAAACCAATTTCTATCCTAGATGCAGATAGCTGGTGGGTTGCCCTAATTTTCAAGAATATGATAAAACCTTTACTATTCTACTGATTTTTCTTCTCATTGTTGCAAGGTAGCTCAACACAGCAAGTCGGACAATTATAATTTATTTCATTTATAAGAAGACCCTTCAGGCCCCTCTCCCTTTGAAATATGAGAAAAAATTAGGACTATTCATGTGAGTCAAGTATTTAGTCAGATTGTGAAAATAATATTTACTAGTATGGTCTTAGAGTCACTGAACATTTGGGACCCTAATTAAAAGTATGACTGTAAAGTTTTTCCCTTTGGAATGACTTACATTTGCAGACATTTTCCAAGTATCTCATTCCACAGGAATTTGCCTTTAATTTTTGAATTCACGCACACACACACACACACACACACACACACACACAAAAAAAAAAAACACTGAAACCAGGAATTTAATCACAGCTGGATGGATTGTGCACAGATGTCTTATACAAGTTACCATAAAACTGAAAGACAAAAATAAAACTGAGGGAGAAATCAGTGTTATCTTTTATTGAGACATAGGAGGGCAGAACTGGGTGCTTTAAAGGCACACAATAACTAATAGCTAGTTCATAATCAGTCATTCTGATTAATTATTATAGAGTCAGAGAATAGGAAAATGATGCTTAAATTCTTCAGAAATTCTCCAGAAATTCTCCTGTTTTGCTTGTCCGGATATAGTTTATATTAAAAATAGTAACAAAATTCTGAAATATAGGATAGACCAAATAGATCCACTTAAGAAAAATACACATATTTCAATAGATGACATCTCCTCTCAGCTTTTGTGCTTCTAGTCTTTAATTCATTCTTTAAAATTCCCATTGTTATAGTTCCCGCTTATCTTAGCCAAGAAATAATCTTGTCTAATCACGTGCACAGAAGTTGATTCTTTCAGCCTGTGAAAGTAGAGAATACAATTAGGAGTAGCTCAAATGTAAAACAAATTTTCTGCCTTTTCTCAGTCTTCACCATCCCATAGGACTTAATAAAATCAAATTCACAATAATAATTCAGTTATCACTGTCTTTACTAACATGGGATCTCTAGACCTCAGAAAAGTCCCTTCCAGATAGATACGCTTAGGTGTCCTCAGGGAAAGCCTTTCAAGTGCTTGAAAATATGAATACTTGCCAAAGAGGGGCCAATAGTCCAGTACCCTCATAAAACCCAGCTGAAACAGAATAACTTTTGTAACTTTTGTGATGTGTAATGTCTTTTCTCTATTCTGTGTCATATTGTACTAAATTCTTCTCAAATCAGTCCGATTTGCACTCTAGTATCTTAGAATATTTGGTGAAACTGCTCCTTCAATCCTGTTGTTTTGTTTTCATGAGTATCTGAGTTTATTCTTAGAATCCACATAGGTAATCATGGAGTAGGCTAGGTGCAGATTGCATAGGAGCTATTTTACCACCGTCAGTATCACAAATATGACTTTGAAGCTTACTCAGCATCTTAGTGCATAACTCCTCCTTTTCATGAATAGACTATACTGCTATTATCTGAGAAGATTCTCTAGCCCCTCAGCTAACAGCTTCTATTTAGCCAACATAGCAGTTAATCATACATGCCCAGACCTGTCCCTAAATGAGCCTGAGCTCAAGCTGGAACCTCTGACAAAACCATGTAATTGTCCTTATATATAAAAATTTACATTACCAAATAGTCACTGAATTTTTAAAGGTAAGACATTAATACCATGTAAAAGATTTGTTTCTCTTTTGGAACCAATGGCCACCAAGCCCATCACTTTCTGAATTCACACCTTCCAAAGAGGTCCAATTTGAGGAGCCCTGGAGAAAAGATGATGGTAGGAAACCATGAACAATGCTGCCTTGTGGAATTAGCTATAGAATACATTTAATAGAATTGTCTCTTCTTTCATCTGGGTAACATTTACCAGTCTTTCCATAGGGAGAAAAAGAAATAACAGTTGGCATTCTGGTCTGCTGAGACACAAAAAGCAGGCACACGTTGAAGGTCAACACTACAGTCTGTCAAGTTGTGGGATGTGTGTGAGGCAGAGCATTTGTTTCATTCTCCTCTCATATTAAATAAAGTATCTAATCATGTCCATTTGAGCAAAAGGAGGAAAAAAACTTGGAAGGCATCAGTGTTCTTTGGATCACTTGACAGTGCATGAATTATCAACATATATGAAATTATTCATTTATGCAAAACTGTAATTTGTATAGCCTTTTATTCAGCATGAATACTACACATGTGTGCCAAACACACACAGTTGTACCTTCATTAGAATAAGTATTCAAGGCAGGGATGTCTAACCTCTAATTTCTTTCCCTGTCGCGCACACACACACACATAAATTGCAAGAGAAAGTCCACGTTTCCTAATGATAGCCCCCTTTGTGAAAGGCAGTAACCAAAATAGAGAAAATGTGCAATGTTCACTGGAGAATATTTTTATAATTGTGTGAGCAAAATGGAGACTCAAAAAGCAATATCTGAAGGCTATGTGATCCCTTGAAAATGTCAGGAACTTCACATTCCTGAAGGAATGTTACAAGGTAACAGCAGAGCAAAGTGGAGGGAGAGAAGAAATACATGTTCATTTCACAATTAAAGCACTATCACTATAGATAATATACAGATTTTGTCCTCTTAATTATCACACAGATTTAGTATTAATTAGCTAAGGATTTTGAAAGTTTCACAGTAAGAGTGAAATAATTGTATAAATTCATTCTGTAAAAAGAACCAACTTCCTGATTATCTGAATTATCTCAGTAGGAGATAAAGAAGGAGAAAGAGGAGGGGAAGAAGGAGTAGGAGGAAAGGAAGAAACAAAAACAACTCAAATGTCATATCTTATTGGGCTAAATAAACCAAAATAACTAATAAATGGCTTTTCTTTATGGTAAATCTTTATGTGCCTAACAGTAATATTTATATTTGTGGGTTTTTTTCCAGGGATGGTGGAATGGGAGATCAAGAGTGATGGTTACAGTAACCAACGCTGTTTATTCTTTCTGACAGAAGAAATGCCATTTCTGGAGTGGTGGTGGTGGTGGTGGCTAGCTTTCCAACTGTCTTTATCGGCAGGCACAAAGGAAAGGGTAATGGGAGCCAAAACTATTCAACAGCAAAGACTCATTAGTGTCTGAATGTGGAGCCCCAGCAACACAGCCCTTTGTAGAGTGGGTAAATGCCAGGAATGCTTGCTGCTTTCCTCTTACCCAGTCCCTACTCCAGCTCTTAACTGAGGAAGCTTTCATTGATTTGATTTGTTTTCAGCAAAAGAGGGAGAAGAAAGTCCCAAACAAGCTGAGCAAGAGGCTTAATCCCACAGTGTTCTCCAAGAAGAAAATCTTTGATAGACAGTCTGTCTCTATAACCCCATCTTGTACATCTCTAGTCTACGGAATCCTCAGTGGACCTTCAAAGAGCTAACTGTTAACTCTAGGCTTGTGTAATGGGACTGGCTGTTCAGCCCAGTAGAGCTGTTATTCAGAACAGTGGATAATTGTCAAGCCATCTGATAAAGATTATATTAGTAGTAGTAGTAGTATTTAAATAGAGGTAGAAAGGAAGAAACAAAAGTTGGAAAATGCTGCATGAAACCTCTTTGACTCATCATTTATATCTCCAATATCCAGATATTTTGTTTTCATCAGCCAATCACTGAGTACATTGAAATGACATCTCATTGTGGAAAAGAAAAAAAGATGCCAAATATTATATGAAAAGAAGAAACACTAATCCAAGTCTATTTACTTTATGTAGAGCTAGCTGTGAAGATAATGTTATTGTCATTAGAGACTTCTGGTTTCTTCTCTGAAATGAGAATATATTTAAATGCAGCATGGAAATGGTCACTCTCATTCTTACTACAAGAAAAAACTGGACAGTTGTAGGGCAAACCAAGACCCTGAAATTGGGAGGAACAGGCACATGGAGAGATTGATAGCTAAGATCAGCTGACAAGGAGCAGAAGCAGCTGGAACTCATAAACTGGTAAGACACTTACCTTGTGATTTTGATGAATCACTGGAGGCAGAATGTGGACTACTACTCTGAGAGTGAGAAGCTTCTTGGGGGCTGTAGTACTGGGCACCCTCACACCTTTAAAGTACTGGGGAGCCTCACACCTTTAACTCCAGAAATCACACCGGGTAATCATGATAAATAGCTGAGATCTCATGGCTTTGATAAAGGGAGAAAATATTAATTATTGTAAAATACATCCAGAGCAGCTTTCTCTATAACAGAGTCATACTCTTCAGGGAAAAGATTTTTCCAGATCCTTATCCCAGCTGGAGAAGGGCATTTCTTCTACTTCATCCCCCTTGAGACTTCTGGTCTCACCAAAGTGTGGTTGTGTGTATGGAGGGAATAGTCAACAGAGATCAGGGCTTCGAGGAGATAAATTGGGAACATTGTAGTCAGGAAATAGGAAACTGTGATGAGGAGGGCCTATATCCCTGAAAAACACTTGTGAAAGTCAGAGCCCAGAGACACAGGCTCACTAAAAGTCTGAGGTTTAATTGGACCATTATAGAACATTCCCTTCCCCCATACCTTACCCCCACATCAGCAAGGCTCCAGTATAAGTATAATTACAGTAGGTCACAGTTGAAAAAGCTGTAAGACCCTCTCTCTGAGGAGGAATATTTAGAGAAGGCCAAAATAAATGAGGGAGACAAGTAAAAGGAATACTCAAGAAATATGAGGCCTCTAACAACTACAGCTACGGCAAATATTAAAGACAGTCTAGCCTAGCCAGATTAATATAAAACTCCACATTAAAGGCCTATTTAATGAGCAGACCAAGAAGTAAGAAAAAAAAACAGTGAAGAAACAATGCAACCATAAGAACCAGATTCATATGTTACACAGAGCTTAGAATTATTAGACAAGGAACTTAAAATAACTATGATTAGTATGTTAAAGGATCTAATGGAAAAAGTAGACAGCATGCAAAGTACAGATAGTTAATGTAAGCAGAGAAAGGACACTAAGAAGGTACAAAAAGAAAAGGCTAGAAATAAAAAGTACTGAAATAGAGATAGAAAATGCCTTTGATGGGCTTATCAGTAGACTTGACATGACCAATAAAATAATCAGTGAACTTGAAAATCGGATAATAAAAACTTTCCAAACTAATACATGAAAAGATAAAAGGAATGAAAAATCATAAAACCCAAGAGCTATGAACATTTTTCAATAGGTGTAAACTATGCATTATTGGAATACAAAAAGGAGAAGAAAGAACAAGGAAGAAAAAAAACACTTGAAATATTAATGATCAGGAATTTTCCAAAATTAATGACATGTACCAAACCATAAATCCATGATCCAGGAAGCTCAGAGAGCCCTAAGCAGGATGAATACCAAGAAAACATGCCTAACTATATTATATTCAACTGCAAAAATCAAAAAAGATTAGAAAATCTTGGAAAAAGCTGAGATGGATAGCTGGGAAGGCATTAATTAAAGAGACTCAAGGATGACAATTACAGAAGACTTCTCATCAGAAACCATACAAGCAAGAAGTGAGAGGAGTGAAATGCTTAAAGTGTTGATGAGGAGGGCAGGAAAGCATCCATAATTGAGACAATTAATTACCAGCAGACCTGCCCTGCATGAAAAAGTTCTTCAGGCAGAAAGAAAATGATATAGATTAGAAATTTGGTTACATGCAAAGAAAGAAATAATATCAAAGAATAAATGGAAGGAAAACACAATCTTTTATTTTTTATATTTTAATTGATCTGATAACTTTAAATTGCTTAATGTAATAATGGTAACAATATACCACGTGATCATAGCATATGAATAAGTAAAATGAATAATAATATCACGAGGGATGAGAGAGAGAAATTGGGAATATTATGTGCTTGCACTACTTATGAAGTAATATAGGGTTATTTGAAGATAAACTTAAATTATTAAAAATTTGTAAGCCAAATTCTAGAAAACCACCATAATATTTTTTAAAGTTTAATTGTTATGGTAAGAGAAAAGATAATGTAGAATCATTTTCAATGCTTAATTAAAACTGGAAAGGGGAGAATAATAGGAGGGAAAAATAAAATACAAATGCTATAAACAGAAAATAATTATGAACCTAGCAGACATTTATCCAACTTTATTGATACTTACTTTATATATGATTATCTAAAGTCATCAATTAAAACACAAAGATTGCCAGAGTTTGTATAAGAAGGCTACTTGAAATATAACTCAGATAGAATGAATAGAGATATGCTGTTACTATGCTAACAGTAATCAAAAGAAATCTGAAGTAGCTACGTCTATGTTAGTTTCAGACGAAGCTGATTTCAGAGCAAGGAAAATGCTTAGGGATAGAAACGATGTTACATAGTGATAAGGAGATATTATATAATGATAAGGGGACATTACATAACTATAATGTTCAAGAATATATAATAACCCTAAACATGTATGCACCTAACAAGAGACCACTAAAACACATGAGGCAAAAACTGATAAAACTAAATGGAGAAATAGACAAATGCACTATTATAGCTGGAGCCTTAACCACTCATCTGTCAGTAATTGCTTTATGAAGCAGGCAGAAAATCAACAGTGATATGGTTGACCTGAATAACACTGTCAACTTGATTTTCCATCCAACAGAGGCAGAATACACATTCTTCTTAAGTTCACTCGAAACATTTGCCAAGATGATATACTGATCGATAAAACACACATTAACAAATTTAAAAGAATGGAGATTATAAAAAATACAGGTAAAGCAGAAATCAATAATAGAAAGATAACTAGAAAATTTCAACATATATCTAGACAACAGATAAATCAAAGAATATCTCAAGATAGTTTTAAAGTGTTTTAATTAATAAAAATGAAAATATAAGATATCAAAATTTGGAGGTATAGCAAAAGCAATGCTTGGGAAATTTATAGTATTAAAGACATTTGATAACTTAGATGCAGTAGATCAATTCGTTGGTCAAAATCCACACAAGGGGAAATAGATAACCTGAATAGCCTGGAAAAAGCAATAGTATAGAGACGGTAAACAGACCCATTGTTGCATTTGTCAAAACCAATAGAATTTTACAGAATATAGTGTGAGTCTTAATGTACACAAACAAAAAAAATCATTTAGGAGGTTGAAAGATCTCAGAATGGAATGTAGATTGTGATAAATGAATCTAACTGTATTACAAAGGTTTGAATTGGCTTCACAGAAGGGGGTGAGAGAAAATAGAGCTGACCTAACCTCAAAAATGAGTGGACCTTGTAAGAATCAAGGCAAAAAAGAGCTGTATATAAGAGTTTAGTTGATAAAGTTGTTTCCCATAGGTGTACAGATTAACAATTCTGACATGTAATCCCAGCTACTTGGGAGGCTGAGGCACGAGAATCACTTGAACCTGGGAGGCAGAGGTTGCAGTGAGCCAAGACTGTGCCACTGCACTTCAGTGCCTGGGTGACAGTGAGACTCTATCTCAAGAAACAAAACAATGACAACAACAACAAAAAACAATTCTAACATGTATATGTGTAAACTGAAATTGAACAATTAAACAAACGGATGGTAGTTGGTGATAGCCACATGCCTCTGTTGGAGTGAGAGTTTACAGGTAAACAAGAGGAGGAGGCTAGAATGATCCATGTGATATAAATGATTTGATTTGGAGAAATGAACATAAGTTCATGTTTAGCTTCAGATAAACACACATGGTTACATAGAGGTATTTATAGATCTTGTATATACTTGGGCTAGAATACACACATATATTCTCTTGTTCTGTCAGCTGAGATAGCCTAGAATGAGTAACACCCTAGTAGCAACAAGCACACCTAGAGCTTACATATTGTTTCTAAAACCATTTTCTTATAAAAGGAAACAAGTCTTCTTGAAGAAATGGCCAAGTCTAGAACCAGGGCAGCAAATATACAATATGAATCTGGAGCATCCTGTAGTGCCAGAAAGTAAGAAAGTTCTCAAACACACACACTCAAACACATGCACAAACACAGACATGCACATGATGGGGGTATGTCAAGGAATCACAAAGAGCCAACTAAAGACATTCCCACTAGCCAAAGTATTGAAGCAATCTGAACAACAAAATAGGGTAGTTATGGATTATAACCTAAAGTATAGAATAAATATCTGAAAGCTAATACTAATATAAGCAAATGTTTAAATAGATACACATAAAAGGCAAATTCCCCATTCAGAAGAACTCCAAATAATTTATGTAGATATTTCACTCTCAGGAGGTGGAACAGAACCACCCACTCCTTATAGTATGGGCTGTGCAGCCAGGCATGGTGGCTCATGCCTGTAATCCCAGCACTTTGGGAGGCTGAGGCAGGCAGATCACGAGGTCAGGAGTTTGAGACCAGTCTGGCCAACATAGTGAAACCCTGTCTCTACTAAAAATACAAAAAAAAAAAAAAAAAAAAAAAAAAAAAAAAAAAAGCCAGGCATGGTGGTGGATACCTGTAATAATCCCAGCAACTCGGGAGACTGAGGCAGGAGAATTGCTTGAACCCGGGAGGCGGAGGTTGCAGTGAGCTGAGATCGTGCCATTGCACTCCAGCCTAGGCAACAGAGTGAGACTCTGACTCAAAAAAAAAAAAAAAAGTATGGGCTGGGCTTAGTAACCTCCTTTCAAAGAATGAATTATGTAAAAGGGGAAGAGAGGGTGTAACTTTACAGTGGATAAAACCTATGGACACTACCTGAGACAGGGGATCAAGGAAAATGTCAATGTTGATGTCATGTTAACAGTATGTACCCTTGATATGATGTGACGAGAATGGCACTTTGCCTTTGTGGTCTTCTTCCCCAAAACCCATAACCTCAGTCTAATCATGAGAAAACAATGAGATAAATACCAATTAAGGGATATTCTAGAAAATATCTGACCCAGTACTTCTCAAAACTTTCAAGATAATTAAAAATAAGGAAAGTCTGAGATTGTCACAACCAAAAGGATCCTAAGGAGACATGGTGACTAAATCTAATATGGTAGCCTGAATGGGATACCCTGGAATAGAAAAAGAGATTAAGTAAAAACTAAGGGAATCTGAATAAAGTATGGATTTTAGTTAATAGTAATATATTAATGTGGTTTCATTAATTGTGACAAATGTAATTTAGCAATGTCAGTTAATAATATAGGAAGCTGGGTGAGAGGTTTTTGGGAATTCTCTGTTTAGATTATCTTCACAATTTTTTCTGTAAATTTAACACTTCTCTAAAGTATATGTTTAAAAATTACTATTGGAGCTAAAAATTTTCATCCTATCTTTAAATATTTTAAAATAGCATAAGTAGTACACAGTTATTAAACAAAAATTATAAAATGAAATAGGCAAAAAGAAAGTGAAAATCAGCAAAATTTCAATTCTTAAAAATAACCACTGTTAATATTCAGAGGTAGTACTATTCAGACTTACACACATATATTTTTTCTTTATAGCAGGATAATCCTATCTGCTCTATTCACAGAAATATATATATTTAATATCAATTCATTATAAAAACAGACATCTTTATCATGTTTGATTGTGACAATATTCTATTGTGCTTTTGTAATATAATTCATGTAACCAGTCTCCCTACTGAAGCATTAAATTATAGATTTCTCTCCAAACCCTTTGTAAGCATACTAATAAATTAATTTAGGTTAAAATCTTAGAAGCCAATTGTTCAGTTAAAAGCTATGTTCTTTCTAAAGGCGTTTGATATATATGATACATTTCCTTAAAGAATTGTTATACTATTTTATACTCCTCCTAGCAGTATAACAGCATGGACTTTTCTTTATCTCTTAGTCTGTCTTGCACTGCTATAACAAAATACCACAGGCTGAACAATTTATAAAGAATGGAAATTTCTCACAGTTCTACGGTGTGGAAAGTTCAGGATCAAGATGCTACCAGGTTCATTGTCTGCTGAGGGTCCACTCTCTGCTTCTAAGATAGTGATGTAAACACTGTGTCCTCCAGAGGAGAACACCATGTCCTCACATGGCAGAAGGCAGAAGGGCAAAAAAGGGCAATTTTTCTCTGTCAAGCCCTTCGATAAGGGTACATACCTCACTCCTTTCATAGGGGTAGCACCCTCTTGACTCACTCACCTCCTGAAGGCCATACCAAGTGGCCTTCTCTCTTCAGAATTTAAATTCTCTTTCTCTCTTCAGAAAGCATACTCTCTTAAGAATTTAGAATTAGATGCTTACAATTAAAGAAAAATGATTTCCTAATGTAGAAGGAAAAATAGATATCTGTTATTTTAATTTGCATTTATTTATTAGGTTGGTGCAAAAGTAATTGCAGTGTTTGCTATTAGTGAGACTGAAGATGTATTCACATATTTAATGGTCATTTTCATTTATTTTGTGAATATCCTCTATGTATCTTCTGCTTGTTTTTCTACTATTGTACATCTTTCATCTAATTTGTTAGAGTTCTTTATATATTAAATAAAAGTAATTCTGATATAAATGCTAACAAATTTTTCCATTTAGTTTAAAATTTCTTATAATTTTTTCTACTTTTCTTCCTTCCTTCCTTTTTTCCTTCCTCCCTTTCTGTCTCCTTTTCTCTTCTTTTCTTTCTTTTCTTCTTTTTTGCAATAAAGCTAATTATATTAAGCATTTGTTTTATAGTTGTATTTCAGAGTTTGTTATTTGTTGTGAGGTAAGGATATAACACTGTTTTTCAAGAAAGTATTAACCAGCAATCCTAACACTTCTCATTCAATGGTACATCTTTTCCCTACTGATTTAGTTTCACTGTTTTCATAGTTCAAATAATTTTTAACACTTACTTCTGTTTCTTGGTCTTTTAATGTCATTTTTAAAAATTTCAATGCCCATACTAGCATGTGGAACATTTTTAATTTGTCATTTTTATTTTGATGACTAAATTAATAACTTCCTGGATCTTCCTGTTGCTTAGCAAAGCTCAATAACCTTGAGAATGTGCAGAATTCAGGAAGTCTTTTCTTCTTTGACCGCCTCCTGGGAGAAAGGGGGCTTGGAATTTACTAATCTGAGTAGAGGTTTTAGTGTCAAATACACTGGCCTTGGCCTTTGTGAAAGAGGATACCATTTTATGACCGATGATTGTCTATGTGTTAATTCCATTTTAAAAATCGGACAATTTGGTGACCTGTTTGTTCAGATGTTAACACATGTTAAGTGCAATTGATTCTCCTGTTTTATGTCGTAGACTTAACATTCAAGAGGTCAGGAAGGATTAGTCTCCACACCAATCTGTCCCATCCCATAGCAGTCACACAAGATAGTCCCATGAAACTGGTCAAAAGCTTTCTTACTCTGCAAGTGAACACCATTCTCCCCTAAAGCATTTATTTTCTTCTATCAAGGCAAGCTCTTCTGGGTGGGAAAATGCTTTGTTCAGGGCTTGTTAAATCTTAACATTTCTGAGAACTCTATTCCTCTCATGTTAACAAAAGTACTTTCTTAATCACAGATTCTGTTACTGGATGCATTACATAAGATTGGAAAAAATTCAAGGATTTAAAGCCTGAGCAGTTTTAAGTGACCCATTGGATCCATACTAAGGCTGGATCCTTGAATGAGATTTTTTTTTCTTGCTTTCTTTATTATCTTACCTTACTGTTTGCTCTAAGTTTTCCAGGAAAGCAGAATTTTATATTTGAATTTGATGCTTCTATTTTGAATTTACATGTTTCTCCTACACATAAAATGGTTGAGTGCAAAGAAGTATAGATAACTGAGCCAGATTATTTGGACTCAAATTCTTGCTCCACTACTGCTAAGAATAATTATGGGAAATAAGGCAAAAGAATCACAATGATTTTTCAGTGTTATACTACAACATTGTCTAAAAGGACCACTCAAGGATTCTTTAATTACTGCCTTTGATTTACAATTCAGATCACTTGCCCAAATTTTTTAGTCTCAAGGTCCTTTTATATTTTAATAAATTATTAAGGACACCAAATAACTTTTATCTATGTGAGTATATTTATTGATATTCATCAGATAAGAAATTAAGAGAGAGAAAATTTTAAACTATTTATTAGTTCATGAAAAAACAATCATAATGATAGACCAATTACATCTTAACAGGAATAACATATTTTAAGAAAAAAATAATTGTTAATACATTTTCCAAAGCAAAAAATTTTGTATAGGCTGAGTGCAGTGGCTCACGTTGAGGCAGGCAGATCATGAGGTCAGGCATTTAAGACCAACTTGATCAATGTGGTGAAACCTGCTCTCTACCAAAAATACAAAAATAAGCTGGGTGTGATGGCGTGCGCCTGTAATCCCAGCTACTCAGGAGGCTGAGGCAGGAGACGCTCTTGAATCCATGAGGCAGAGGTTGCAGTGAGCCGAGGTTGCACCACTGCACTCCAGCCTGAGCGACAAGAACAACTTTTATTTTTGTCTCAAAAAAAAAAAGTTTGTGAGATAAATGGTGGCATCTGATGGGAGTTCAGAACATGTTGCCTCAAAATATGGCACATTGGCTTTGAGAAAACAGAAACAACAAGGTCTCTCTGAGTTTCTACCCTGAAACAGGCAATAAAACCCTCTGTGTATAGGTACCCTACCTATATACAGAGGAAGCAAATGTCTTTATCTCTGAAGACATGGAAACACAAAGAAGAATCTGAACAAACAAACCATGTTAAGTTCTTCCCAGTTTATTTACCATTAAATGATACTCTCTTTGTCTGATCATACTTCTCCACAACTATCCACTTATTCATCAAAGTTAGCATGAAAATACATAGGTTTCTCTATTTGGGTCGTCGTTTAATTATGACGCCTCCCATGTCATGTAAAACTTAAATAAATTTCTATGCTTTTCTCTTATCCATTGACTTTTGTTGTAGGGCCTCAGCCATGAACCTAGCAATGAGTGAAAAAATAAATCTCTTCTTTCCTATACATAGTTTTATATTTTTGCTATTCAGTTTTTACAAATAGAAGTAAACTGTGCTCTAATATCTGCTCCTGCACTTAATCTGTTCCTATATATTGTTTTGGTTAAAGATTATAAAGAAAACTGGGCATCATAAAAAATATGTAGTTGGAAGAGTCTTTAATAGCATCTTCGGACAGTCGTGGATATTTTTTGTTAGTACACCTAAACTATGCAAGGGTTTGTTCTTAAGGGTTAGTTGCAATCTGGAATCTGAAATCACATTAGTGAATTTTTTGCATTTCAGATTAATGTATTGTATATTTTGCAGTTTAAATGCATTATTTACCTATTTAATAATTTTGTACCATCATAATTGTCACTTGGAAAATACTGATTCATTAATTATGCAAATGTTCTAAATGTTAACTCATTTCTTTATATAAAAAATTATAACTATTACTATCACTATTGATCTTATCAGATAAGCCTTTAAATACTAGGAAGCTATCAAGCTCATGGCTACAGATATACTTTCTCCAAAGTTCTAATTTGAGCTTGAAAGTTCTAATTTTATCAAACAACAAATATTGGTAGTGTTTTTGAAGAGTCATAATTACTTTATTCCTATTTAAGAAAATGTCTACCAAATATTTGGATCTGAAAAACAATGGCTTTTTACTTTTTTTTCCAAAGAAAGTGATACTCTCATTCCATGAAAATGAAATCTAAAAAGCATTAGCCAATCCACTCCTGAGCTCAGCCTGCAAGGTTTACTTGTACTGAATTCATAAAATGTCTAAGTCAGTTAACAACTCAAATTAAAGGGTTTCTGATCAAGACTACTATGGAATTTCACTATGCGGCAGAAGTTCATTATATGTACTTCTCATTTTGACACATAGATTATTACAAAGATATATACTCAAAGGCTGAAATGTAATAAAATTAATGTTCTTATGTTATATTAAGGACATCTTTAAATGCAAAATTTATTTTTAATCTGTTAATATCTGGTGGTAAAGAAGGTGATGGCTACCAGTAGAGTGGTGTTATCAGTTTCACCCATCATTGTTCATTGTAAATTTCAATTCAGTAAAAAGGAAAGTAATGAGCCATTATTATTATAAA
Source organism: Aotus nancymaae (assembly GCF_030222135.1). Lineage (NCBI taxonomy): Eukaryota > Metazoa > Chordata > Mammalia > Primates > Aotidae > Aotus > Aotus nancymaae. The sequence goes on along the minus strand of NW_026988442.1, from coordinate 61,782,312 downwards.
AGTGAGAATTTTGCCCTGTAGGCCCCTTTTAAAGAGGCTCAGTCTTCCCAGAAGCTGAAGGATCACAGTTTGAGATTTGATTACTTATCTTTTAGCATATAGATCCAGTAAAATTGCATATGATTTCTTTCTGGTAAAGAACATAATCCCAAAATAATAGATTTATTTTTCTATAAAGCATAAACTAATTGGTCTCTAATTTAGCAAACTTACTTCTGCATGCTTTTCCTAAGTAACTACAGTTTCCTAAGTGACTACAGTGACTCTGTTTCTCAGATTATCTTGAATCAGCTAAACTATTCTGCTACTTCTTTCATTAATGAGTTAAATATTTATACTTACATGTACTCACCATATATTTGCTTGAGAATTACATCTTACCTCTTAAAAATTATGTTTTGACACCACTTACTACATGCTGTTGAGTATGTGGTTTAAATTCTTTATGCTTTATCTGCCAAATAGAAATTTTAATAGCTACTACATGGGGTAATTGTAACAATCAAATGATTTAATACATGTACTGCACTTAGTGTCTGGCATAGCATAAATATTGTATACTATATAAGTTTACCTATTACTATTTATATTATTAAGAAAAACTCTCTAATAAATGTTATTAAATAGACATCTCCTCCACCCTAGGAAAAAACAATTCTCACATGACTAGTTTTGAAAACATGGAAACAGTCCAAAATTTTAGCATTTATACAAATTTCTAAAATGAACCTAGCATCCCAAAAGACTATCTTGTCCTCTGATACATAAGGTAAGGGGAAGCCAAAAGAACTGCCAAAATCTCTGTACTTGGTGACCTTTTCTCAAGGGCAAATGCTCTGTAAAATAGCCCTATACTCAGCTGACGTGAGTCAATGGGGTTTTGTTTTTAGACGACTCTCCCCTACAAGTCCTGCTTTGCTTCTGTTGACTCAGTTATTTGCCAATTATTTGATGAGTGCAAAACATCTGACCATGACAGAAATAAACCTTCAGTGAAGTTATGCAGTTCCAGTCAGAATTTAACCAGAAAATGCAGTGAAAATGGAATCTGAAAAGCATTAGCCATCCCACTCTTGAGCTCAGACTGCAAGGTTTACTTGTACTGGTATTCATAAAAATAGTTTAAGTATGAATCAGGGAAATAACCTGCCAGTACTTTCTTTCTATTGCTTGAGGTAAAGTGAAGTAGAGAATTGAAAATTGTTAGAGTACAAATATTTTGAATTTTGTTTTAAACATAGAATTTGTCATGGTGTAGATCTTCCCTTCCTTTCTTCCAAAAGGCATCATTTTAGCCAGTGTTTCTAGCCTTGTAGATGCAAAGTCATTGTACTGGCAAAAGCAAATCTAAAGGCAGAGACTGCAGACTGAGATGTCATTCCATTATTGATTCAAACTGCTGTCTTGGCCCCTGCTAAGATGAATATGGCTGTGTGTACTTGTTCTTTCTCTCCCAGAGGCCTGAGACAGGGCAGGACTCCTGCCTTGATAAAAGAAAGGAACAGGGAATAGCTCAATCTTACTTTCTTAAAAAAAAAAAGATAATTCAATTTCTTTCTTAAATTAATTTTTGTTTATTGATAGTTTAAAAAGATTCTTTCAGTGTTGTAACTTCATATTGTCAATGCCATATAAATTATTTAAATGATTGCCAATTTTACAAAAACTTCTATTCAGTTTCTTAATGTTTGTAAAATTTTAGAGCATTTTGAATTATTTTGAACAGCAACTAATCTCAAATATTCTTTCAATTGATAATGCTCATTGAACAGTTTTTTATCAATGCTCTCGTTGCATGATTTATTATAAGTTTTATATCATCTGATATGTTTTTTGTCAAATTAAAAATGTAAAGTTTTTAAAATTTGTTCACATGGTTGCCTCCTCCCCCCAACTAATGAAATTGTCAAATAATCCAAGGACCTCCTTAATACTTCTTTTTGAAATGTATCATTTCCTCGAAATGAATATTACTTTTGGTATTATCCAAAAATGTTTTGTTATAATTTACTTTTTGTAATTAGAATAATTTCTATCAATTTCATTGCTCCTACATAGTGCTTCCGTTTCATATTTCATCTAACTTTTTTCTTTGAACAATAAATTGAAAGGTGAAAAAGTAAGCTACTCTTCATAGGTATCTAAATCAAGATTCACTTGTTTTATTGAAATGGTCCAAAATATTATTTCATATTGCTATTAGTTAGTGTAATCAAGTTTTGTAAACTTTGTGAATATCATTTATATACAGATGGTAGTCTTTAAAATGTTGAAGCACATTGCATGAACTAAACAATTTTGTAACAAGCAGACTCTATTTTTCATTTAGGCTTGGTGATGAAAAATCAAGATTGGAATGTGTCTTAGTCTGTTTTCTTTTGCTATAACAGATTACCAAAGACTGGATAATTTATAAAGAAAAGAAATTTATTTCTTACAATGTTGAAGGCTGGGAAGTCTCAGATCAAGGGGCCATATCTGGCGAAGGCCCTCTTGCTGGTGGGGACTCTCTGCAGAGTTCCTAGTTGGTGCAGGGCACCACATGTCAAGAGGACTCATAAGAGAGAACTCAATTGGCTTTTATAGCAGACCCACTTTCATGATAACTAACCCACTCCTGTGACAACCCATTAATTCACTAACCCATTAATCCATAAATGGACCAATCCATTCCTGAGCACAGAACCCTTAAACGTTCCGCTTTTTAATACATGAGTTTTAGAAGAAACGAAAATTCAAATCGTAGCAGATGTATGTTGAAAAATACCCTATTTACAAGAACTCCAAAAGAAAACATTACTGCTACAAAATGTTGAAATAGAGAACTATTTCCACTTTAGCTGAATAAAGAAATACTTTAATAATAAAATAGTCAACTTAGAAATAGCAACTTTGAGTCTTGTGGGGGCAGATACTTCTTGTGAGATTTAGGAAATCATCTGCATATGGCCATGTTCTTATCATAATGGACCTTCGATCCTGCCTCTTAGTGTCATGCTGCATGATAAATTAGTACAGTGCTTTGGATGCTATTTCTCTACCAGGATGGCTAATATTTGCTTGAATATGCTAAGAGACTTAAAATACTCCACTGAGAACTAAATGGCTTCCTAGATCAACTTGTTCTCTTTTATTATTATTATACTTTAAGTCCTGGGGTACATATGCGGAATGTGCAGGTTTGCTAAACGTAGCCTTGGCAAGGGGTTACCAGCCATGCTCTAAGGATATAAAGCAAGCTGGAGGCTTGATTTCACAACCAAAACTTTGCAGAGTGATAGTTGCACAGTGATAGTTGGGCAGAGTGGGTGGGTGGGGGGCACTGGCCTAGTAAAATATATTATATTTTTTAATATGTTTTAAGTTCTGGGGTACATGTGCAGATCATGCAGGTTTGTTATATAGGTATACACATGCCATGTTGGTTTGCTGCATCCACCCCCTGCCCCATCATCTACACTAGGTATTTCTCCTAATGTTAGCCCTCCCCAATTCCCCACACACCCTGCTATCCCTACCCTATCCTCCACACCCCCCAGCAGGCCCCAGTGTGTGAAATTCCCCTCCCTGTGTCCATGTGTTCACACTGTTCAGCACCCACTTATGACTGAGAACATGTGGTGTTTGGTTTTCTGTTCTTGTGTCAGTTTGCTGAGAATGATGGTTTCTAGCTTCATCCATGTCCCTGCAAAGGATATGAACTCATTATTTTTTATGGCTGCATAGTATTTCATGGTGCATATGTGCAACATTTTCTTTATCCAGTCTGTCATTGATGTGCATTTGGGTTGGTTCCAAGTCTTTGCTATTGTAAACAGTGCCGCAATAAACGTACATGTGCATGTGTCTTTATAACTATATGTTTTATAATCCTTTGGGTATATACCAACAAATGGGATTGCTGGGTCAAATGGTATTTCTAGTTCTAGATCCTTGAGGAATCATCACATTGTCTTCCACAATGGTTGAACTAATTTACACTCCCACCAACAGTGTAAAAATGTTCCTATTTCTCCACATCCTCTCCAGCATCGATTGTCTCCTGATTTTTTAATGATCACTAGTCTAACTGGCATGAGGTGGTATCTCAATGTGATTTTGATTTGCATTTCTCTAATGACAAGTGATGATCAGCTTTTTTTCATGGTTTTTTTTTTTTTTTTTTTTGGCTGCATAAATGTCTTATTTTGAGAATTGTCTGTTCATATCCTTCACCCACTTTCGGATGGGTTTGTTTATTTTTTTCTTGTAAATTTGTTTAAGTTCTTTATAGATTCTGGTGATTAGCCCTTTATCAGATGGGTAGATTGCAAATGTTTTTTCCCATTCTATTGGTTGCCAGTTCACTCTAATGATAGTTTCTTTTTCTGTGCAGAAACTCTTAAGTTTAATTACATCCCATTTGTCTACTTTGGCTTTTATTACCATTGCTTTCGGTGTTTTAGTCATTAAGTCCTTGCTTATGCCTACATCCTGAATGATATTGCCTAGGTTTTCTGCTAGGGTTTTTATGGTGTTAGGTCTTATGTTTAAATCTTTAATTTATCTAATACCTCTATTCATATAAACCAGTAAATCAAGAAGAAATGGATAAATTCCTGGACACTTATACCCTCCCAAGACTAAACCAGGAATCCCTAAATAAACCAATAACAAGGTCTGAAGTTGAGGAAGCAATTAATAGCCTACCAACCAAAAAAAGTCCAAGACCAGATGGGTTTACAGCCAAATTCTACCAGAGGTACAAAGAGGAGCTGGTACCATTCCTTCTGAAACTATTCCAAACAACCCAAAAAGAGGGAATCCTCCCTAACTCATTTTATGAGACCAACATTATCCTGATATCAAAACCTAGTAGAGACACAATTAAAAAAGAAAATTTCAGGTCAATATCCATGATGAACATTGATGCAAAAATCTTCAATAAAATACTGGCAAACCAAATCCAACAACACATCAAAAAGCTTACCTATCATGATAAAGTCAGCTTCATCCCTGGGATGCAAGGCTCATTCAACATATGTAAATCTATAAACGTAATCCACCACATAAACAGAACCAAAGACAAAAACCACATGATTATCTCAATAGATACAGAGAAGGCCTTCAACAAAATTCAGCAGCCATTTATGCTAAAAACTCTCAATAAACTACATATCGATGGAATGTATCTCAAAATAACAAAAGCTATTTATGACAAACCCACAGCCAAGATCATACTGAACAGGCAAAAACTGGAAGCATTCCCTTTGAAAAGTGGCACAAGACAAGGATGCCTCTCTTACCACTCCTATTCAACATAGTATTGGAAGTTCTGGCCAGGGCAATCAGGCAAGAAAAAGCAATAAAGGGTATTCAATTAGGAAAAGAGGAAGTCAAATTGTCTCTATTTGCAGACAACACAATTGTGTATTTAGAATGAATTTATTTTCTAAAAAGCTCATGACTACACCAACACCTCCTGTATTAGTTATCTATTGCAGCATAATTTCAGACACTCACAGACCAGGCACAGTGGCTCATGCCTGCAATCCCAGCACTTTGGGAGGCCAAGGCAGGTGGATCACTTGAGGTCAGGAGTTTGAGACCAGCCTAACCAGCATGGTTAGGCTATACTTAAAAAATACAAAATTAGCCAGGTGTGGTGGCACATACCTGTAATCCCAGCTACTTGGGAGGATGAGGCAGGAGACTCACCTGAACCCAGAAGCAGAGGTTGCAGTGAGCTGAGATAGCACCACTGCACTCTAGCCTGGGCAACGAGAGTGAAAATCCATTTTTTTAAAAAAAGACACAGCAGCTTAAACATATATTAGCTCATAGTTTTATGTGTAAGGAATCTGAGCATGGTTTTGTTAGATACCTCTGTCTAAACATGTCTATGTAATCAAGTTGTTGGCCAAAGCTGTAGGAGACCATCGACATCCAGGTTCACCTGGGTAACTGTTGGCAGGCCCCAGATCCTTTCTGAAATTTACTCACATGGCCTCTCCACAGAGCTTATCTGTAAAGTAGCACCTGGCTTCCCCAGAGTGAGTGTTCCAAGAGAGAATAAAAGAAATAACAGAAAATGGGAGACAGTCTTCTTTATTATTCAACCTCATAAGTGACATCCCATAACTTCTGTCAGAAGTAGGTGGTTAAGTCCAACCCACAGTCAAGGGAAGGGAATTATACAAGGGCATGCATATCAAGAGGTGGGGATCATTGGGCACCATTTTAGGGGAATGAAGGGAGGTGGGAATTGTTTTTAAGTCTATCTTAATAAACTGTGATAAAAACATATGACTTTTGATAATCTTATAACATATGGCCATATGGCCATGTTCTTAGAGGCTTGGAGGAGGCACAAGTGAGGGTTCCTAAACTTCAGCCTCATTAATTTTATGGCAAATCCCTTCTATCTACGCTCCTCCTAGGGCACTAGCTGGCACTCAGTAGACTCAAGGCAAGTGATAGTCCATGTTGCTAATATTAATATACTCCTACTATTAACATCCATATATTTTCCAGCTAGGTAAGGGCACCATGTATTTTCCAGGTAATCTGCTTTAAATTTTTAATTTTTGTTCTGTTTTCTTGGTCCACCTTTCCCTTCCTGTTTAGACTTCACTATGTCATTCCATATGGTCCTTTTCTAAATTTTTCTCCTCAGTGATGCCACATGTTAGAAATTGAGTTGTCAGCATTTAGTTGAACATTCTCTTCAGAGTAAAGAAAGTGTGTAAAGTGAAGTCCACATGCTTATGATTTTAGAAAATCAGGGCCCTTCCAGTTTTCACTTGGTCTCTGAATCCCAGACTCATCAATCACCATTTTCTTGGCCATGTGAAGGCTGTAAAAGAAAAGAAATAATGTGAAACATCAGTGTTCTCACACTGCCATAAATACCTGAGACTGGGTAATTTATAAAGAAAAGAGATTTAATTGGCTTACAGTTCTGCAGGCTGTGTAGGAAACATGACAGCTTCTGAAGAGGCCTCAAGAAACTTTCAGTTGTGGCTGAGGGTGAAGGGGAAGCAGGCAAATCTTACATGCCAGAGTAGGAGGAAGAGAGAGAGAGGTGGGAGGTGCTACACATTCTTAAACAATCAAATCTCATGAGAACTGTATCATAAGACCAGCACTAGGGAGATAGTGCTAAACCATTCATGAAGTGATCCAATTACCTCCAACCAGGCCCCATATCCAACATTGGGGATTAAACTTTGACATGAGATTTGAGCAGGGACACAGATCCAAACCATGTCATTCTGCCTCTTGCCCCTCCCAAATCTCATATTCTTCTCACATTGCAACGTACAGTCATGCCTTCTCAGCAGTCCCTCAAAGTCTTAAGTCATTCCAGCATTAACTCAAAAGTATAAAGTCTAAACACTTATCTGAGACAAGGCAAAACTCTTCTACCTATGAACCTACAAAATCAAAGTTAGTTACTACCAAGATACAACGGGGGTACAGGCATTGGGTAGATACTCCTGTTCTAAAAGGGAGAAATCAGCCAAAAGAAGGGTACTATAAACCCTAGGCATGTCCAAAACCTAGTAAGATAGTCACTAAATCTTAAAGTTCCAAATTAATCTCCTTTGACTCAGTGTCTCACACCCAGGGCACTCTGAAGCACGTGATAGGCTACCAAGGCCTTGGATAGATCTGTGTCTGTGGCTTTGCAAGGTTTTGCTCCACAGCTGCTCTCATGAGTTGGCATTGAGTGCCTATGGCTCTTCCAGGCTGAGAGAGCAAGCTGCCAATTGTTCTATCATTCTGGGGTCTGGAGGACAATGGCTCTCTTCTCACAGTTCCACTAGGCAGTACCCTAGTGGAGATTCTTTGTGGGAGCTCTAACCCCATGTTTCCCCTCCACACTGCCCTAATACAGGTTCTCCATGAGGGCTCCACCCCTGCAGCAGGCTTATGCCTGAACATCCAGGCTTTTTCATACATCCTCTGAAATCTAAGTGGAGGCTCTAAAGCCTCAACTCTTGCACTCTGCAAAAGTTTTAGCCATGGCTGGAGCTGAACTGTCTGGGATGCAGGGAACAGTGTCCTGAGGCTGTGCAGTGCCATGGGCCCTAGGCTCAGCCCACAAAACCATTCTTTCCTCCTTTGCTTTTCAGCTTGTGATGAGAGGGCCTGCCGTGAAGATCTCTGAAATGCCTTGGAGACCTCTTTCTTATTGTCTTGGCTATAAACATTTGGATCCTCTTTACTTACGCAAATTTCTGCAGCTAGCTTGAATTCCTTTCCAAAAAAATGGGCTTTTCTTTTCTATCACATGATCATGCAAAATTTCCCAACTTTCACACTCTGCTTCCCTTTTAGATATAAGTTCCAGTTTCAGATAATTTCTTTGCTTATGCATATGAGCATAGGTTGTTAGAAGCAGCCAGGCCACTTCTTGAACACTGCTGCTTACAATTTTTTCTTGCCAGATACCCTAAATCATCATTCTCAAGTTCAAAGTTCTGCAGATCCCTAGGGAAAAGGCAAAATGCAGGCAATTGCTTTGCTAAGGAAAAAACAAATGACCTTTGTTCTAGTTCTCAATAAGTTCTTCATTTCCATCTGATGCCTCCTCAACTTGGCCTTCACTATCTATATCACTATTCAGCATTTTGGTCACAACAATTTAAGAAGTCTCTAGGAAGTTCCAAACTTTCCCTTATCTTCCTGTCTTCGTCTGAGCCTTCCACACTATTCTAATCTCTGCTCTTTACCCAGTTCCAAAGTCACTTCTACATTTTCAGTTATCTTTATAACAATGTCCTACTCCTCGGTACCAATTTTCTGTATTCATATGTTCTTACACTGGTATGAAGAAATACTAGAGACTGGGTAATTTATAAGGAAAACAGGTTTAACTGGCTCATGGCTCTGCAGGTTGTACAAGAAGCATGATGACTCCTGGGGAAGCCTTAGGAAACTTTCAATTATGGCTAAAGGCAAAGGGAAAACAGGCATGTTTTATATGGCTGGAACAGGAGGAAGAGAGAGTGGTGGGAGGTGCTACACACTTTTAAACAACCGGATCTTATAAGAACTCTATCACAAGAACAGCTCTAGGGGGATGATGCTAAACCATTTATGAGAAATTGTCCCTGTGATTCAATAATCTCCCACCAGACACCACCTCCAACATTGGAGATTACAATTACATGAGATCTGGGTTGGGACACAATCCAAACTACATCAATCAGTAAGTGCTTATTCAGGGACACTATTCCAAATGGGCCCTTGGAAATGTCCTCTTGGTTGGATTTAGCTATTATTATTAATGGCATACATCTATATAATAATTTCCATATCCCAGGTGCTATTGTCCTTTATCTATATAAAAGTGAGAGGAACTGAATGTTTGTGTTACCCCAATTCGTTTGTTAAAATCCTAACCTCTAATCTGATGATATTAGGAGATGAGGCCTTTGGGAGGTAATTAGATCATGAGAGTTGAGCCCTAATGATGGGATTTGTGCCCTTATAAAAGGGACCCCAGACAGCTCTCTTGCCCTCTCTCTACCATGTCAGGATATAATTAGAAGTTAGCAGCATGAAACTGGAAAGAAAGCCCTCACCAGAAACCACCCATACACTGATCTCAGACTTCCCTTCTCACAGGCTCCAGAACTGTGAGAAATAAATTTCTGTTGTTTATAAGCCACCCAGGCTATGATATTTTATTACAGCTACTTGAACTAAGACACTTATTTAGTCCTGATAGTCCTGTGAAACAGATTCTATTACATCTACATTTTCAGATAAAGAACAGCAGTTCAGAATAACTGGCCATCATCACATAGCCAGTACTTCACAGGTAGGATGCAAACTCTATCAGTCTAGCCATAGAGTCTATGCCCTACATAGTTCAATGAAAAATCACAAAGCCCATATTCCAAATAAAGGATGCCTAGCAAATTAGAGACAATTTTCAAAATATTGAGATTCCAAAGCTTGTCACATGGCATACACTCATCAAAAGATATTTGACATCGTTTCTCTTTCACACTAACTAAATACTGATATGATCTGGCTCTATGTCCCTACCCAAATCTCATTTTGAATTGTAATCCCCACCTGTTGAGGGAGGGACATCATAGGAGGTGAATAGATCATGGGATCAGTTCACCAATGCTGGTCTCGTAATAGTGAGTTCTCATGAGATCTGATGGTGTTATACGTCTGGCATTTCTCTTGCTGGCACTCATTCTCTCTCCTACCACCCTGTAAAGAGGTGCTTTCTGCCATGATTGTAAGTTTCCTAGGCCTCCCCATACATGGAGAACTGTGAGTCCATTAAACCTCTTTTCTTTATAACTTATCCAGTCTTGGGTATTTCTTCATAGCAGCGTAAGAACAGAATAATACAGAAACCAATTAGTTTGACAATTTTCAAAGCAAGTTTTTGCCCTGTGGTGGACTTCTAGGGTCTTAATCTGTGCAGGTACACAGGTCTCAGCATTGTCCGTGTCTTAGACACAGCACCTTATCCCTTCTTCTCCTTCTCCTTTCCTATCTCTCTCTACCCTCCAAGCCCTTCAAGGTATTGCCTTCTCTTTAGTTCCTACAAAGCAAAATAAATCATTCAATTCCTTTTATCTCTCAGTAAAATTGCTTGACAAACATGAACAGTAAAACAAGTCACTTGAGTCCTTGAGTTTAGACACATGAAAATCAGGCTAAAGTATGTATATGTTCTCAAGATTTCCTGGAAAGAGATCTCTTGCCTCACATGAGGAGGGCATTTTCTGCTCTAACAGCAAAATTTAAATCATTAGATGAGTTTAAATCATTAGATGAGAGATTAAATTGGCCACTCACTCAGCTAGTTAAGTCTTTGTTGGCACATTTTGCTGTTTCTTCTCCATTGTTCAAAACGGTGGTATTTTATTTATTTTAAGAAATGTTGCAAAATTTCTATGCAAAAGTGAATCTGGCACACTTTTTGTCTTAATATTCATAGATGAATGTTTGCTGAAGAAATATCTGAAAAAAAAAACAGCTCTAACTCTGCCTGCATCCTTTGTGGGAACAGAATTAAAATACAAGTAAAGTGATGTGTATGGTTTCTGCTTCTTTTCCTCTGTTTTTCTAAAACATAGAATGAAGTGAAGCCTCTTCTATGATTTCAAAGACTCTAGAGAAACTTTTACATAATCACTGATTCTGACAGTTTTCCATAAATCTCTGAGAAAAACACAGGAAAAAAGCTTCAGAGTGATCCTTGAGGATACTGAACTTGGAAAGATGCCTGAGACTTTATGTGACTCAGTGGAGACACGTGTAGCTGATTTATCCACAGAATTACTCCTTTCCTGTGTGCTTTCTTACATGTGGAAAGAACCTTCAGAGGGGTCTTTCACAACCTTCCACAAACCTTTCCAAAGGTTTTGGAATCTGTTTCTTGGAGACAGATGACACCGTACTCCCAAACACTTAACTAGAGGAAAGGCTATCTTTCCCTTTTCCTTGGGCAGTGACAACCAAGAATATGAGCACTTTGGGGCTGTAGGAATATAACACATTTCCTCATATAAAACATCTGTCTTCAGGGTCAAAATTAAATTGTCTCTTCAATTGCTTATTCATAGTGAACCTAAAAGATTTTAATGAGATTTGTTTAGCAACTGCTAAAATCATGTCCATCAAAAACATTCTTATTTCTTTGCACCAAAATCCATCCCCCAAACAGCACAATTCTACCCAATTCTACTTTGAAGTTATCATTCTTGTCTTGCTCTAATTTCTGGGTTCAGATAACTTGCTCAGTTCCTCATTTGACAAACTTCCTGTCTCACTTTTACTGCTGCCTCCAAATTTATTTCTTATTCTGTTACAGAAATGGATGTGGCCACTCTAAAAATTGTTGTGCTAAATACAATTCTGTTTTCATGGCTATAATCTTTGGGGTCTGCAACTCTTTATGAAATAGTGTTTTCATCCCAGTGTTTGTCCTTCAAATACTTTCTGGAGCTTGGCTTGTTTCTTATACACAGAAATGATTTTTTAGGGAAAATAATTGGGGTGCATTAGCAAAATACTTACTTAGGTGAGGATACGAATCTTCAATTTTAATAGCAGAAGCATGTGTGGGCAAAAGCATGAGAAAGGACAGTGGGATTGGAGAAAGATTTAAGGGAATGGATCTATCTGTAAGTATGCCCAGAGGAGGAACATTTGGTCAGACCAAACATGGGTTATTTCAATGGCGGGTGGTGCTGGGGAATAGAGGTAGGGCATGCTCAAAAGTTGCTGTGCTGGTGGCCCTCCTGCCTGCTTAACCTTCTTGCACTGCAAAAGTAGGATTTTGGCTGCTGAGCAATGGCTAAGGTTGCCAGAGCTTGAGGGGCCAGGGCCAGGCAAGAGCAAGGAAAGTTTTTGCCAAAGCTTAGAGGCTGAAAGTTGTGAAGAAGATTATTAGATCAGAGCCTTAGAAATTCGCCCAAGAAACAATACAGTTCTAAAACCTCTTGCATGAATTTGGAGAAACAGGCAAAATGGTAATGGAGGGCATAACAATTAGTATACATTATTAGAATTAGACTAAGCAGCCATGCTGCTGATGCCGAGCTACCAATGTTTTACTGATCCTTTTCCCCCCACATCCACAGAGACACTTTACATAAAAAGAAGAATCAATCCCTTCTTGAAAAGCACTAATAAATGTATCACAGTGAAAAAGTAAAAATGTCTAAAGAACTTAGTGCTCTTCTCCTGTCTCCTGCCCCTCCTTTCAGTAATATTGACTTCTACACCAGCACTCATTGGCGCCTGTTTCCAGGGCAATCTGCCAACAGAGATTTAGAAGATAAGGTGGGGGAAGGCAAGAGAGATGCAAGAAAAGGAGGATGTCCTCTAATGTGCAGGCTGCCCCTTTCCTCTTGTTCACAGCCTAAATAGCATTCTTTTTACTCTACATGAAAAAGAAACTTCATTCCTCCTCTTGCTCCATTCCATGTCCACACACCTGCAATCTCAAACCAGCCAATGAGATATGCAAATGGAATTTGCCACGTGTTGAATGGCTTCCCAGTGGGGTAAAGAAAATGGAAGCTGTAGCCCACAACGACAGCAAATTAGGATTTTCCAAGAGAAGTGAGGACTATTCTTATCTTAGAAAAACAGTATAGCTTTGGGAAGTGTTTGAAGAGTTTTGCTGTGCACTAGACCCTACTTTGCATGCACTGGGGTGTATGTTTGGAACCGTTTCAGCTTCTGTGACATTTCCACATGTTTACAACTGCTGCGCTTCCATGCTGAGATCATGTGATGTGTGTTAACACCTACACTGAGTGTGTGAGCCCAGAGCAGCTGTCCAGCATGTGTTTCCAATGGTCTGGGATATGTTCTAGCTGGAGCATGTCCACAGGAGTCTAGCAAAATACTTCATGCTGTCTTTTCCTTTAGTTCTTCCTGACACATGCATGTGGGAGTGGTGAGCTGAGTGTGTGAAATAGAATTGAAACGAAATCTGCCCTTTGAGTTCATGCAGGAGGTTCTTATGTGGGGAAAATGCACAGGGAAACTTCTAGAGTCTTCAAATGGGGCAATGAGCCAAAGGGCCATTGAGCTGTGGTCTTGTATGTATAGTATTAAGGAATGACCTCAATTATCCAATCTTTCAAAATATGTTTGACAAAATCCAATAAAAATTGAGGATTGGATTCCTTCTTGCTTGCCTGCCTGCCTGCCTGCCTGCCTTCTTTGTACTGCCAGTGACTTATGTGGCCCAGGCCCCTTTCAAGTTCTCTGTGTTTCAGGAATGTTCTAGAAGCACTGGAATGTTATTTAGCAGCTGCTTCTGCTGGGGATATAGTGGTTTAATCACAAACGAAAATCTCCAAACATCGTGTCTGACTGACTTGGAGCACCTAATTCCCTATTTTGCCATGAAGCCAATATTTAAAATGTTTATATGAAGAATAAAATCTCTCTCTTTTTAAGTTGACTTTGGAATAGTATTGCAACATCTAATGATTTTTGTGCAGCCACTGTGTAAAAATGCATAGTCTGGCATTTTGTGCAAGATGCCAGATTTTTCCTTGTTATTTTGGACCAGCTTTCACAAGACTGTGTTAGCCCATTGCCTTGACCACGTGGGATAATATTCTGCTTGCTGCCCCAGGCCAAAGCGCTTGACTGTTTCATCTAGGGTGGCCTTCTCAGTATCTGATGTAATTCAAAATTCAGTTTTAGTGGTCTAAACACTGCAGCCATTTCCCTTCCATTCCTACACCCCATTGTCATTTATATATTTGTAAGCTGTGCTTTATTCTGGAGTAACTTGAAACAAGATGTTTGAAATTTAATTATTTTGTGCTGATTTTCAAAAAGGAACTTAACTGATTCTTGATCTATTAATGAAAGAAGGCCTTTGTGAAACATATATGTTTACATTGTGAAGAATAGCAAGTTTCTATTAAAACAATAAAAAATATAAAAGATAAAATATGTCTAAAGGCCTCTATTCAAAAATGCATGTAAGGAATTTTTGTGCATAGGATGAAACAGTAGGTTATAGATTTGAGAAGACAGAGGAGTGAATTTTCTATTGCAAGGGGATCAAAAAGGTGAACATTTTGATATTCCTCAATAGGAATTGATTTATAGAAATATTTCCATTTTATTTAAACATAGGAGAAAATGTCATTCATCCCCTCATATATATAATATACACATATGTGTATATAGATAAGATTATACATATATAATCTAATAATTTAGTAATAGTTCAATGTAGCAGCTAGTTTGGCACAGATTTAATTATATAATGTGCACAGCTGTTACTTTTTTTGCTCTGCTACTACTCTTTCAATTTTTAAAATCAGCAACAGTTTTGCTAATTCTTTTACTGCCCATAAAGAATTTTTTAGTGGGGGTCTAGTAGGCCTAATTTTTCCATGTCCATCACCACCACTGCCAGCAAACAGATGAATGGAAGAGAAGAACCTTCATTTAATTCCCTATCTGGTTGATTTGTCTCCATAGTGACACTCACATATACAGATTTGCACACATGCACACACACAAACGCATATGCACACACTCCAAAATCTTTGATTTTTTAACTCTATAAATATTTGGAATTCAATTAGTATTTTCCAGTCTCTAGATATAGTTTGGTTAGAACTTGTCAGTTTACAATCTTTCTTCCAATTTTAGTTTATGTGCTGTCAAATCAAGCACCACAATCTTTCTTTACATAAAAGGGGAGGAAAAAGATCTAGAGTAGGTGTCTGCAAGCTTTTTTTGTAAAGAGCCAGATAGTAAATATGTTTGGCTTTGAGGGTCGTGCTGCCTCTGTGGCTGCTATTAAGCTCTGCCACTGTAGTGTGAAAGCAGCCATAGGCAGGGCCTAGGTTTGTCCTACAGGCTGTGCTTACTGATCCCTGATCCAAACCAAAAGATCTACCTTGTTTTCAGGATTCAACCACACCCTGTTGAAGGAAGATTTAGTCACTCCTTATTCTTCCCACCCTAGTCTTGCATTTGAGTCCCCACATATAAACTAAGGTAGCTATTTGAGGCAATTAACCACATCAGTGATTTCCAAGTATTTTCCACAGAACACATAATACTGAAAAATCCTGTTAAAGACACTTCTAATGAATTTTGGAATCACTACTCACTACAGCCCTCTAAAGGCTCAGTGGAAGCCTATCATAAAGCAACCTGCTTACCCCAGAGTCTCTCACACTTGGAAACCCTTTTGAACGTATGTCTATAAACATCCTATACAGATAGGGTTCCAAAGAACAAGCATTGAGAATGCTGATCTATATAACAAAGGCCTTCTAAATGTTCTGCATTTCTTGTTTTAATATTTCCACTAAACTTAAATTTCCCTTCCATTATCCCATATTTTTGTTTGTTTGTTTGTTTTTGAGACAAGGTGTGCCTCTGTCACCCAGGATGGAGCATAGTGGTGTGATATTGACTCACTGCAACCTCTGCTTCCCTGGGCTCAAGCAATCGTCCTACCTCAGCCTCCCAAGTAGTTGGGACTACAGGCCTGATCCACCATACCTAATTAATTTTTGTAATTTTTGTAGAGACGGGCTTTTGCCATGTTGCCCAGGCTTGTCTTGAACTTGTGAGCTCGTGATCTGCCCACATTGGCCTCCCAAAGTGCTAGGATTACAGGCCTGAGTCATTGCTCCTGGCCTATCCCAATATCTTTTCATAGTCATTAATTTTATTATTTTGTTCAAAAATGTCTTGGACATCCTACGGTTTTAAGGAAGTTGCAGATTTTGTTATATATAAATGACTTTAAGTCATTAACATTTCAATAAGGCTGATATGAAGGTGGCCTAACATATTACTTACATCTGTGAGACTGCTTAGACTTTATTATTTCAAGTGAAAGACAAGGTGACAGTAGACTTTTTTAATTATGTGGAGCATTTATTTGACCCACCCTAACACAGACCGACACAATAACACAATATTTTGAATTAGGCTAACCTGTGTGCAAAGCTTTAGACTTAATACTTTAGACGTGTAAGGTTAGTGAATGTACACAAGATAAGTAGTTATTAACTACATTTTACAGACAAAAAAACTGATATTAAAAAGGTTATAAGCAAGTTGCCCAAAGTCACTCAGTTAACCAATAGTAGCACCAAGGAGCTACATGTCAATTTTTTCTAATAAAATATTTTCATTCGAAAATTATTTCAACTCTAAAGTTAATGAAATAATTTTATATATTTACATGTAATGAGAAAACCTATCTAAGAAAAAGCACTAGTGTCAACTTCCCCAAATGGAATTATTTTGGGATCAAAATTATCCAAATCATCCTTCTCAATTATATATAAAAAATTGTTAATTATATTTTAATAAGTTTATCACATTTATTTAGGTCAAAGTTATTGACAGTGCTCTATTTTTGTGAGCCAGACAAATACCCCATGGTTTCTTAAAATTCTTTGTATATTGATATTTTCATTACTTTTCTGTCTTTCATCAGATTTAAAATTATAACTTTGTTAACAGGAAAAAAAGATTTACCTTTGTTTTACATACGATACACGTTTTCATCACCTATCACCTATGTTTTATATGTGTTTTTATCATCTATAGTCAATATTTAGTTTTTATTTTTCATTCCATGCTGGATTAGGAACACAGTTTTACTTAAGATCAGCTCAAGAGTAATTCACTTTATAACATTGTGTCCAAGAGCATATAAGGACAAAAACAGCAAAAAATATTTTTTAAATATATGTATGACTGTTTCAGTGTATATATGTTAGAAGAAAAGGAAAATATAGAGAAATAGAAAAGTGGCTGTATTAGTTTCCAAAAATTGCCATAATAAACGATCACAAACTGGGTGGCTTAAAACAATGCAAATGTATTCTCACACAGTTCTGAAGGCGAGAAGCCTGAAATCAGGGTGTCGTCAGAGGCATGCTCCCGCTGAAGGCTCCAGGGTAAAAATCCTTTCTGGTCTCTTCCAGCTTCTGGTGGTTGTCAGCAATCCTTGGCCTTCTTTGATTTGTGGCGGCATAACTTCAGTCTCCGCCTTTGTCTTCTTTTGGCCATTTTCCTTGTGTGTGTGTCTGTGTCCAAGTTGCCCTTTTCTTATAAGGACACACACCAGCCGTTGGATTAGAGCTCACTTCTAATCCAGTATGAACTCATCTTAACTCGATTACATTTGCAAAGACCCCATTTTCAAATAAGGCTGTGTTCACAGGTACTGGGAGTTTTGACCTGACCATATCATCAACCCAGTGCAGTGGCTAATAAGGAAACAGGTGAGTTTGATTATCAAGCAATTATTCTTCTCAAATAATGTTAATTCATCTTTCTATAGTTAGCATGTTTTGAAGAATAATAATTTGCTTACTTACGTAGTCTTCTGTGACTTTCACTCTGACCAAGTCACACTGACACAGGACAGGCAAGCCCCAAAATTGAGGGTTCTTGACTTCACCCAGGTAAACAATTCAAGGGTGAGCTGGTGGTGTTAAACAGCAACTTTTATTAAGCAGCAATGTACAGCAGCAGAAGAGGTACTGCTCCCTGCAGAGCAGGGCTACCCTTCAGGCAGTGTGCCCAGAGTAGCAGCTCAGAGGCAGTTCTGCACTCATATTCATTACTCATTTAGAATTACATGCAAAATAAGGGTGGCTTATGCAGAAATTTCTAGAAGGAGGGTGGTAACTTCTTAGTTGTCAGGTCCTTGCCATAGAAAGGGGGGATAACTTCAGGGTGTTACCATGGCAGTGGTAAGCTGACATGGCACACTGGTAGGTGTGTCTTAATGGGGAGGTGCTTCTGCCCCAGATCTGTTTTAGCCAGTCTTCGATTTGGTCCCATGTCCAAGCCATACCTCTAGAGTCAAGTTTTATCTCCTACTTCAATGTTATTGTAAAAGTGACACTGTATATGCAGCTGAAAATGCAAATCTCACATCACAGACTCATACTTGAGAAATTCTCTCACTATTTGCTGATCTTTAACAATAGCTTAAATAACTAAGAATAATTCATCTGTTTGATTATTTTAATTGAACAGCTAATTCATGAACATTTTAGAACTTTGAATATCAAGCAAAAATTATATTGCCCAACAATGAACTTCTGTTCTTTTTTTTGTTGTTGCCCAGGCTGGAGTGCAGTTGTGTGATCTTAGTCACTGCAACCTCTGTCTCCCAGGTTCAAGCGATTCTCCAGCCTCAGCCTCCCTAGTAGTTGGCATTACAGAGTTTCACCATGTTGGCCAGGCTAGTCTCGAACTCCTGACCCCAAGCGATTCATCCACCTCAGCCTCCCAGAGTGCTAGGATTACAGGCATGAGCCACTGTGCCCAACCATGAACTTCTATTTCTGTTTCTCAAATAATTTCTCTTGGGGCAATCACTGTTAAAAGTTTCTTGTGCATGCACAATTATTTATGTATATGTGTGTGTGCATACATACGTCAACCCCCCTTTTAACATACATTTAAGCTGTATAGATTGTTCTCCACCTTTTTTTCTCCTTGAAAATTATTTTGTATCAGTGTGTATGGATCCACACGACATATGTAACCACACATGATATTTCATTACGTGAAGGAGCAATAACTCAACTATATTGTTAAATTGAAAGATTCCTTTTGTTTTGATTTGTTTGATTGTCTCATTCAAACAAAATTGTCTTATTTCTTTTGCTAGTTTGTTTTTAGATAAAATGCTATGACAAATATCCTCGTATGTGCCTCCTAAACATATCTGCAGGTGTGTCTACAGAATAAATTTCTAAACGTAAAATTGCTGGGACAAAGGATATGTAATTTTCTGTTTTAATAAATGTTTAAAAAAAAGTCTTTCAAAGGAATCATGACAATCTTCTCTTGCAGCAACAACGTGTGAACATTTCTATTTACCAACAATCTTAAGTCAAATGGTATTCAGTGCTTTCATCTTTGCCCATCTGATAGGTGAAAGATTAAATCTCATTTGTCATTTTATTTTTCATTTTCCTAATCATAAGACCTTTTAAAAAATCTATTTAAAAGTCACTTGGATAGTGATATGTGTATTTATGTTCATTTCTCAACCTTAAATTGGGCAGTGATCTTTTTTAAAATTATTATTTAAAGAGCTCTAACAAACTTTAATGTGCCTAAGTTTACCTTTTAACACACATGACCATGGCATTGCTAAAGACTGCCAAAGACCCTTAGAGGGGCCAGTGCACATGCATAAAAGAAGGCCTTCACTTTGTCTTTTCTTGGCTTCATGGTGAATTTATCTCTAATTCATAGCATTTCTTTAAACACGAGTTTAATTTTCTATAAGCTAGCATCTGAGAGATAATATCGGTAACGTCATTTTTGAGGTTCTTTTTACATCAGTCCAAGACTTTTGTTCTAATTACCCATGGAAATTCTTCTAAGCATAATCTAGATTTGAATTTTTATTTTAGATGTTCCTAGATAATTCTCCAAAGTTCTAGTCTATAGGTAAGACTTCATTGAGAGAAACTATGCATATTCATTCCATTCAAGATCTTGCCCTCTTCAGGTTATTTTATCTAGAACTCTTGAATGTAAAATGGATGCAGTCCCCAGTTGGTGACATATTCACATACCCATTCATCAAGCTGGTGTCTCTCCTATTCATTTTCATCTTCCAGAGAGGCAGGGCTACCTGAACAAATAGGACTCAAGCCCATTAATACTACTTTTAACTTCATAATAACATCTGCAGTGAATTTAGCTTCTACTGACAAGTAGGATGATATATGAGTCATTGAACAGCAGAAAGATATGCTCCTGGCTTCTGTGTAGAAGAGATGGCTTTAAATTCTGAGGTTAGCTATTTCTTCTTCTGTAGGAAAGAAATGAGTGGACGCACAAAGAATGAATAATCCCCATCCATCTTCAGTTCTAACAGTGGAGATTATCCACACACGCAAACACAGACACACACACATAAAGATAGAGTTTAAATATATCAGCAAGAAGAGCAGGGCAACTTTAACTGATTTTAAGTAACTATGTCCTGGTTTTGGAAGTGCTATACTAATTCTGAGAGATCTGTACCTTGTGTTTTCTGTAGAACTTTCTTGGCAAAATTTGAGGAATTAAACTGTCTCCTATTTCTCTGCTTTCCTGTTTATTATTTTTCTTCATTAAAAGAAAGCCTTTATTAAGGTTTCATTGGATTTTTTTCATAAGTACTGTGCCAAACTATGCCACTTAATGGGTAGAATAACGAGTGTATTTGCCAGTGGGACTTTAGGAACAGATTTCTACAGAGCTATAGGAAGACAACGCAGCAGAGTGAAGAGGATTAGGCCCTGAGAAAAGTAGGCCTTACACTGAACCCGGTCTCTACTATTTACTATTTGTGTCACCTTGAACAAATCAGTCAGCCTCACCAGGAATAAAAATTCTTCCGACCTGGAAGAGGGATATGAAGGATTATGGATAGCATGTGAAGTTCTTTATACATAGTAAGTTCTCAGTAACAGTGCTATTATATGGTAATCTCACGCTCCAGTGATTAGAGCCTGAGGGACAACTGACATCCCATTCAAATTAATTAATACTTGAGTTACACTTTCTGGACCTGTTCACCCTGTCTTCCCTCAATACTTCCCTAAGTTACTGCTGGAAATCCCCAAGGTGATGGTGCTGAATCTGAACTAAGAAACAAGTCCACACATGTTCCTCCACTTACCAATGTCCCACACCCTGCTTCTCCTGCCAGTAGCTTCCATGAAAACACAGTACCCTATCAGGCCCAGCCTCTGCTGATACCAGTTTTAAGCCCTCTGGATGCCAAAAGCACAATGAAGGATGAAGTGATGGAGAAGAAGAACATGATAGTAGTTGTGACTGTCAAGTTGTAACAAAAGAATCCAGCACAAACTTGTTCATACAAAAATACATGTATTAGTGCATATCACAGAAGTCATTAGACTATTTGGCTTCAGAAACAACTCAACCCAAAAGTTCAGAGAGTGCCAACAGGACTTTGTCTTTTCCCATCCTCTCTCCTGCTTTTCTTTCTGTAGATTTCACTCTTAACTAAGCATTTTCCATAGGTAGTCACTATAACTTCAGGAGTAAATCATCTACATCCTGTGTATAAATAACATGAACACTCTATCACTTGTTCCAACAAAAGACCTATAAATATGTCCCATTTGGTTTGGTTCCATTTGTTTGTCTGTCTGTGAACTAATCAATGTGAACCAGAAGAGATCCGTGTTTGGGTCCTAAACCCTAAACCCCTGGATCTGTAGCATGACGTCAACTCCACCCAAATTCCACTGATTATGAGTGGGAAAAGTTCCCTGAGATGCCTTTACCAGAAGGGTGAGTTGAGGCTAGACAGAAAAAAATATGAATATCCACTTAAATTGGTACTCTTAACATCTTGAACTATAATGCTTATGCCAGTATAAAGTCTTACAAACTCTTTTATCAGTACAACTGTTCGGTCTGAAGCTCTAAACTCTCTCTCTATGAAAACCCATATTCAGACGCTAGGCCAGCAGGGGTGCAGATGTTATCCTAACCAATCCCACCACTGCTCCTTCTCTTCTATTTCTAGGCTTCCTTGAACTGCCATATACAAAATTTCCTTGAGCCAAAAATACAAATCCCCTGTGTATCTCAACCAATGGTTGTATACATAAAAGTGTGTCAACTGTCAATCAGTTGTGCAAATATCAATAGAATTGGGGCTGATTTAGGCTCTGTTTCACCACCATCCCTTTATTATTATTGTTGTTGTATTATTTTAGATAGTTGATTTTCCTAGCCCCACATTTTGTTCTATTGTATGTTACATCAGGCATGGAAGCTCACCTAAAAATCTTAGCAACATCTAGGGACACTGGGGGAGTGAGAAAAATTGCTTACAGAGGCATGGGTAAGATAATTATTAATATAAAGACCATAGCCACCATTACTGTCACTGTGAGCTAAGCTCCT
This sequence comes from Aotus nancymaae, assembly GCF_030222135.1. Taxonomy (NCBI): domain Eukaryota; kingdom Metazoa; phylum Chordata; class Mammalia; order Primates; family Aotidae; genus Aotus; species Aotus nancymaae. The sequence continues at coordinate 61,759,872 of NW_026988442.1, read as the reverse complement.
AGATAGGAGGTTATTATATGGATACCTGTGCAAGAAAAGTGCAGCATTATAAAAGTGACTTAAATCATCTGATATTTGTTCTATCACCTCTGTACCAGGTTTCATTTCACTTGGGACACAGAAACTAAAGCAGCTTGCCTGGTTTCTCTTCCACCTTCAGAAATAGAAGAGAAGCAGTATCAGCTACATTTACATTGCACCTGACTCCTAAAACACGGTGTAAGGTGTTACAGTGGCTAAGTACATGAGAGACTAGGAAGAAAATTCTCTCTCTTCTGCATTCTCAGAGATAACATTCCCAAGCCAAAGAGGAGAATTGAGCTCAGTCAGTGGAATATTTAACAAGAACTACATTTTATTTCCCAAAGGCTGAATTCCATTTACTTAGAAAAAGACTTAATCCATGATATGATTGCTTTCATAGCAATATTATTTTCAGTGACCATGGTAGATGAATCAGAAACTTCACACACTGCAAACTCAAATTCCAACAGAGTGTGACTAGTGATGGCAATAGAATTTGATATGACCTCCTTATTCAATAGACTCTATTTACCTTAAGCTTCAAACAGGAACCTTCCCTCCAGGGGTAGAAACTTGGAAATGCCCTTTTCAATAGGGCTATTTTATAAGAAGCTGAAAACAGACTCAACTCAGTTCATCAGCTGTGTCTGATTCGATCACAATTATCAAGGCATAGTAAAGTTTATTTATACATTTAAAAATGCCAGAATCAGAAGAACGAGATTATTACATTTGAGCGACTGGGTATCTTTCCATCTTGGACATTTCAATATACAGACAGTAGTTCTTAGTCTTGTTGCAAGATATAAACTCAATTTAAATGTATTTCATAAGAATGGAGGAAGACATTAAAGTTTATAGAATAAATAGATTCTTTAGTATTCTGTTTGATTGGGGAACTCCAAGACCTCTGAAAGCTCTATTGCTTTATAAGCATTTTTGCAATCAATAATTTGAATAAAAATTTATGCTCATCCTAAATGTAATTGCAAATGTATTGGAAATTATCAATAGAACATATTGAAAACATTTTACTTTTAATGGCATGTGCAACTCAAAAATTGTTAATATGTAGTTAAGAAAACGTTGATGTGTATTGTGAGGAATAACAGGAAAGCCTACATTCTTGGCCATGTTTGACTACAGTAAGAAAATCTCAGAGCCTTTTATAATTGGCCTCTTGTTTCTGACATAATATCTTAATCATATTAACTTAGAGTTCTCAATCCCCTGAATGCTTTTACAATTTAATGGGGCTGAAAGTGTTACATCAGCAGTCATTTGTTGGGTTTTTTTTTGTCACATGTATGTGAATGTGGTATATATTAAAAATATGTAAGTTTAAAATTAAGAACCATTTCTTTAAGAGACTATTGATTAGCAGTTTCACAGAAATCTATTTAGGCAATGTGGCTGCAGTCACAATCAAATTTTTAGTTGATTGACCCAGTGCCCAAAAGTTTTAGCCCTTTGGTGAAATGCCCAGGTTAAATGGCCATTTGATTGAAATACATGGCTGAAAGCATTAGGGATTTGGCAAAGCAACAAGATTGACAGCATGACACTCTCACATACATAAAGGAGGCAGAATAAAAAGATACATGTGGTTGGCTTTCCATCCAAAACAGAATTTTAGTCTCAAGTGGAAGGACACTCAGTGCTTTCCCAGAGATAAAAAGGAAACATCATCTCATTCCCCTAAATGGAGTCATTGTTTAACATACACAGATGCAACACCACCAAACACACAAACTTACAGGCCAGCAGAGGAAATGATTAAAGTTCTGGCCCCAGGAAACAATTGCACACAGCCTCTTATTTTTATTTACTTTATTTTCTCTAAGCTGATTCACACATTGTGACATTTTACCCAATGAGTCTTCTATGTCTTTTACAAACCCTCTGGTTAAATTGGCAATACCTTGACAGAGCTTAAATGCCTTGACAGCATTAATTTGTTCTTTTATTTTTTAGTTGTCTGAATGGCTGATTGCCAGGAATCAATCATAACAACTTGTGGCCAACCTAATATAGCAATGATTCTAAAATAGGAATTGCATGATAAGTTTATTAGTAACTAGTCTATAACCCATCCTTGCAACCACAGGCTCATCTCCAAGATGGAGGTAGTGCTTGGTATTTTCTGAAATTAATTAATTCACTTTAGTTATGGGATTGGTTTATTTTTTCATATTCAAATTCATTGATTTATGTGCAGTCTTTATCAATTCTGTTTAACTATTTCTTTTGGTTTCTTTTGTTTTTGTCTATTAGATTTTAAATTTACTCAGTGGATCTCTTAGAGTGCTTTTAAATAATTTTTGTTTAGCCCTTTTTACTTTTAGGAAAAAAAGCACAGCTCGCTGCCAGCATTCATTTAATTTTACATAAATGCACTCTTTGAGGCTGAGGCAAATCTGACAGATTTTCAATGTGAAAATAAAACATAAAAACTGTACTTGGAGTTATTACTAAACAGAACTAATGTCAGAATCATCTATTTTGGAAAAGCTAAATTTATCAAATAAATCTTTGGCCAACTACTCTTCAAAAATGATGGTAACATCACACATAGGAATGCTGTTTTCTAAAATTTGATACTTCCAGCAATAGAGAATTACTATATTTTTTAAATGGAAATACAACTGCTAAAAACAAATGCTGTGAATAGAATGATGTCTTTTGTTTCCAAACTCAATACTAGAGCAATGTGAAAATAATAATCAAAGTGAGATAGTTCAAGGCAAAGTTATCTCAGGGTAAATGCTGCAGCCACAAGGGCCACGGGCAAGTATTCTTGGGGCAAAAGAGAAAAGGGTTAGTTAAAATAGACTATGGAGTTGTGAACATTCCTCTAAGTAAGGTTTTAGCTATCCTCATAGAGTTTTTTTCTTTTTTGAGATGGAGTCTCACTCTGTCCCCCAGGGTGGAATGCAGTGGCGTAACCTTGGCTCACGGCAACCTCCACCTCCCGTGTTCAAGCGATTCATCTGCCTCAGCCTACTGAGTAGCTGGGATTACAGGCACGCACCACCATGCCTGGCTATGTTTTCTATTTTTAGTAGAGATGGGGTTTCACCACATTGGCCAGGCTGATCTCAAACTCCTGACCTCGTGATTCGCCCACCACAGCCTCCCAAAGTGTTGGGATTATAGACATGAGCCACTGTGCCTATCTTCATAAATTTTGATAAGAAATGTTCTCAAATTCATTTTCAGCAAATAAATAATGTGTAATATCTGTATCATTTTCCTCATTGATCTGAGAGTTATTTAATGACTTTAATATTTGTTGCTGGCTTAACTATTCTTACTAATTTTTTTATTTTTTGAAAATAAAGAATATATGAATCTTTTAATAAAGGACTTATCCTCATTAAAGAATACTATACACACAAGAAAGATAAGAATCGTTAGGGCCCAACTTATTGAACTTTGTTACTTTATAACAACATTAATGTGTCCATGTAACCATGACTTATGTAAAAACACAGCGTCAAAGCATTCCCCACCTCCTCCCAAAGGTAGCCACTATTTTGACTTAAAACACTATTCAATAGTTTCATCTGTTTTTGAACATAATGTAAATTGAATCACAAAATATCTATTTTATGTATCTTTTTCTGATATTAGTTGATTATTGATTGATGTTAGTTGTTGCTTTAAACTGTTCTATTCATTTTTATTGCTTTGTAGTATTATGTCGCATAAATTAAACAAAATGCATTTAACCTGATGTTGATGGGCATTTCTGCTGTTTCCTTTTTGGAACTCTTTCAGATAAGGTTGCTATGAATATTCCTGTACATGTGTTCACATTAAAGTGTGAATAAATTTTTGGCTCTATACCCAAAAATGAAATTGCTGAGTCAGCTTTTAGAGAAAACACCGAAATGTTCTCCAAGTGATGGTACTGCTTTGCCCTCTGCAATAAATGAGTTATTCACTGCTGTTTATTTTCATAATCAGTTTTTACTTATTTTTTCAAATTTTCATTATTCTGGAGAGTATGTAATATTTTCTTATGTAGATGTTAATCTGCATTTTCCCAAAGGACTTGTGAGGTTGAGGAGTTTTTAAATGCTTATGGGATATTTGACTATCCTCTTTTGTAAAATCTTTGTTCAGTTTTCTTGCTAATTTGTCAGTTGAGTTGTGTCTGTTATTCTTATTGATTCATAGTATTGTATGTGTGTGAGAGAGAGAGTGCAAGAGAGTGTGTGTCTGTGAAAAACAAAAATACTTTGTTGTATTTTTGGCAAACATACTCTTTCACTCTGCGACTTTTATTTTTACTCTGTTAATGTCTTTTGATAAAGAGAAAGTCTTGATTCAAATGTGTACCATTTCATCAATACTTAATGGTTTCTACTTGTACGTACTTCCTAAGAAATCTTCATTTCCTTCAAAGACATGAAAATATTTTTTTTCTGTTTTATCTTCTAGATGCTTTATTCTTTTACCTTTTGCATTTAGATGATGTGAGGTCCATTTTCATTTTCATTGAAAAATTGTGGTCCATTTTCATTTTTCCAATTGGATATCCAATAGATTATGCACCATTAACTGACAAGATTGGGGTAGGAGCCGGGACTTTGAAGGCTGGGCTCATATACTGGACCAAATTGAAGACTGTGTAAAACAGGTTGAGCAGAAGCAGCTTTCCGTAAGACGTGCCCACCAAGGTGCCATGTTAGTTTACTATGGCCATAGCAACACCAAGAGGGTATCACCTCTTTCCATGGCAATGACCCAATGACCCAGAAATTATCATCCTCATTCTAGAAATTTCTTCATAAACTACCCTTTAATGTGCATATTATTAAAAGTGGGTCAGATATGAGTGCAGAACTACCTCTAAGCTGCCATTCTGGGCACATTGCCAGTGGAGTAGATCTGCTCCATAAGAAGCAGTACATCTGTTCCAGCTATGCACTGCCACTTCGATAAAAGTTGCTATTTAACACCACCTGGTTCACACTGAATTCTTCCCTGGGTGAAGTCAAGAACCGTCCTGGGCTAAGCCCAAATTTGGGGGCTTGCATGTCCTGCAACAACATCATTGTTTCTTCACTGCTGGGTGATGCCATCCTTGTCATAAATGAAATGTCCGTTTATGTACATATCTGGTCCTTGACCCTTCATCTGGTTAAGTGGTCTCTTTGTCTAGCTAAGTCATCCTTCCACCATTTTTAGCATTATTATTATTATTATTATTATTTTGTCTCACTCTGTCACCCAGGCTGGAGTGCAATGGCGTGGTCTTGGCTCACTGTGACCTCCGCCTCCCAGGTTCAAGTGATTCTCCTGCCTCAGCCTCCTGAGTAGCTGGGAAAACAGGCACGTACCACCACACCAAGCTAACTTTTGTACTTTTAGTAGAGACAGGGTTGGCCAGGCTGGTCTCAAACTTCTGATCTCGTGATCCACCCACCTCGGCCTCTCAAAGTGCTGAGATTACAGGCATAAGCCACCACACCCAGCCTACTTTTAGCATTATTTAATTTCTACATTTAATAGCTTCTGAAATATCTTGTAGAATATGTTCTTCTCTTCATTTTATTTTCATCTCACATTTCCAAAAACAATTTAGAATCTGCTTGTAAAATTCCAACAAATTTCACTGGGAGTTTGAATTGCATCAAATCTAAACATCAGTTTGAGTAGAATGGGCCATACAATATGAGATGACACATCCCTCCCTTTATGTAGGTTTTTATTAATTTCTCTTTATGTTTTATAGTTCTTTGTTCTGACATTTTGCACATTTCATATGTTTTGTTTCCACAAAGTTGATGTTTATGCAATTGCTAATGTACATTATTAAAATGCAATTTAATGATTAGTATTGACATATGGGAATATAAATGTTTAAATTTTTGAACAGGTATTCATTAACTTTGTTAGACACATATTTTCATTTTTCTATAAGTATTATTATGTTGTTTTCAATAATGATTTCATTTCTTCTTTCTTTCTTTCTTTTTTTTTTTTTTTTTTTTTTTGAGACGGAGTTTTGCTCTTGTTACCCAGGCTGGAATACAATGGCGCGATCTCGGCTCACCGCAACCTCCGCCTCCTGGGTTCAGGCCATTCTCCTGCCTCAGCCTCCTGAGCAGCTGGGATTACAGGCACGCGCCACCGTGCCCAGCTAATTTTTTGTATTTTTAGTAGAGACGGGGTTTCACCATGTTGACCAGGATGGTCTCGATCTCTTGACCTCGTGATCCACCCGCCTCGGCCTCCCAAAGTGCTGGGATAACAGGCGTGAGCCACCGCGCCCGGCCCTCTTCTTTCTAATATATATATTTTTCTATTGTATTCTTCTTTTTTCTTTTTTTTTTTAAATTTATTTATTATACTTTAAGTTCTGGGATACGTGTGCAGACCATGCAGGTTTGTTAGGTAGGTATACATATGCCATGGTGGTGGTTTGCTGCCTCCATTGCCCAGTCATCTACATTAGGTATTTCTCCTAATGCTATCCCTCCCCAATCACCCCATCCCCTGCTCTTCCTCCCCTAGCCCCTCAACCCCCAGGCCCCAATGTGTGATGTTCACCTCTCTGTGTCCGTGTGTTCTCATTGTTCAACACCAACTTATAAGTGAGAACATGTGGTGTTTGATTTTCTGTTCTTGTGTCAGTTTGCTGAGAATGATGGTTTCCAGTATCATCCATGTCCCTACAAAGGACATGAACTCATCCTTTTTTATGGCTATATAGTATTCCATGGTGTATATGTGCCACATTTTCTTTATCCAGTCTATCATTGATGGGCATTTGGATTGGTTCCTAGTCTTTATTATTGTAAATAGTGCCACAATAAACATAAGTGTGCATGTGATTTTATAATTGAATGTTTTATAATCCTTTGGCTATATACCCAGTAATGGAATTGCTGGGTCAGATGGTATTTCTAGTTCTAGATCCTTGAGGAATCACCACACTGTCTTCCACAATGGTTGAATTAATTTACACTCCCACCAACAGTGTAAAATTGTTCCTATTTCTCCACATCCTCTCAAGTATATGTTGTCTCCTGATTTTTTAATGATTGCCATTCTAACTGGCATGAGGTGGTATCTCAATGTGGTTTGGATTTACATTTCTCTGATGACCAATGATGATGAACATTTTTTCATATGTTTTTTGACTGTATAAATGTCTTCTTTTGAAAAATTGTATTCTTATAATACATAGGACCTCAAAGCAATGTAAAACTGAGCAGACGATTTGGGGCATCCTATATCTTGAGGGAACTCTTTCAATATTTTGATATTAAATAAAATATTTACCAACTACTTGTAGAAAATCTTTAATGGAATTAGGAAAAATTCGTTTTACTTAAGTTTGATAATAATTTTATCATGAATAGATATTGAATTTGATGTGCGAATTTAGTACATCTACTTAGCTGATTATATGTTTAAAAAATCATTTATTCTGTATAAAACAAGTCTTGTGATGCATCACCATTTTTTACAATGCTATCATTATTATTACTTCACCATTTTGAATCTATGTTTGTGAGTCTGATTGGCCTATAATCTTCCTTTCCTAGAATTTTCTAATGAAGTTTTAGTGTGAGGATATGAGAGTCTCATATAATGGGGTAGTAAAAAATAATTCCTTTTTTTCTATTCTCTGAGCTTATGTAATATTGGCATTATTTCTCACTTAATATTTGACACAATTTATCATCATTGGGGTCTGGAATTTTTCTTTGTAGAAACATTTTTCATTAAAGATTTAATTTCTTTCATAATTTCAAAACTAGTTTTTCTCATTTATTCTTGTGTTAGATTTTAAAACTGACATTGTTCTAAGAATTTATCAACTTATAATATCTTCTTATTGCCATTTCAATATCAACTTCATCTGCAGTGATGACACATTTTCACCCCGGCATTATTAGTGCCTCCCTATTTTTTTAAAAAAATAATGATCAATATTGCAGAATTATATCAATACTATTAGCTATTCCAAAGAGCCAGCTTTCAATTCCCTTATTATTTGTTTTTCCATTTCTTATTTTATCTGTATCTATTATTGGCAATTCTTTTTTTCTACCTTTTGAAACTTAATTTTCAGTTCTAGACATGGTGGCTCAGTTCATGAATCTTCAGTCTTTTTTTTTTTGTAAGACACAAATTGAAGGATAAAAATTTCCTTCTTAAAGCATAAATTTAGTTTCATTTCACAACTTTTGAAATGTAGTATTTCTATTTTCATGCACTATAAATTATTCCTAATTTTATTTTTAATCCATTTGTTATTTAGACATATGTTGCATGATTTCCTAGTATATGGGACTATCAAGTTATCTTTCTTCTCTTTATTTTTAACTTAATTTTACTCTTGTCAGATAACATTTTCTGTATAATTTCAGTAATTTGAAATTTTTTGAGACATATTTTCTGGTCCAACATGGGGTCAGTTTTATCAAATGTTCTGTTTGCTATTAAAAAGAATGTATATTACACAATTATTAAATGCAATTAAGTCATGCATTAATACATCATTTTGGTCAAGTTTTAAAATCATGTTTAAGTCATTTATCATGGATGAATTTTTTTCTGTTATGCTATCAATTACTAAGAGAAGTACATTAAAATCTCCTACTATGATTGCAGATTGCCTGTTTTTGTTCAGTTTTTTGCTTAATATATTTTAACACTGTTGTATTAGGCTCTCTTGAATAAGTTAGAATTGTTTTAACTTTCCAGCAAATTAAAATTTATCAAAATGAAATACTCTTTTTAAGTATTCAGTAGTGTTTTTTTATCTTAAATTCTATTTGTCTAATAATAATTTGGTTTAATTGTATGTTTTATACAACCTTTTTTAAAAAATTCATTTTATGTACCCATAACTAAAGTATTTCTCTTACAAGCTGTGTACAATTAGCATTTGTTTCTATTCAGTTGGAAAACATTTACTTTTCAGTGTATTTAGTTCTTTCACATTTAGTGTAATTGGTAATGCACTTGAGTTTAAATTTACATTATAACTTTTTTCTATTTCTTTGAACTGTCTTATGTTGCTTTTATTCTTATTTTGGCCTTTTAAAATTAATTTTGAAAATGAAAAACTTTTTACTCATTTAATTTTTTCTTCCTATTTGCTTGGTAATTATACATACAGTTACATACTACTCTTTCAAGTTTACCCCAAAGATTAGAACATAAATTCTCAAATTCTAATATAAATTAGTATTTACAGCATTTCTCTGTTAATAGAAATGCCTTAGAAACCTTAGACCATTTGTTGTCCTCCCCATATTATGTGCAATTATTATCATGAATTTTTATTTTCTTTTCCACTAAACTCCTCAATACATTTTTATTATTAATATTGCTTTATATATTCAATATTCAATTATATATCTCCAGTCATGACCCTTTACACTTCTCTTGACTCTTTCCCTCATATGCATGCTAACATTCAAAATCATTTTTCTTCTGCCTAACGATTCTCTTTATTGTTTGCTTCCTTGTCTATCTGCTGCTGATTAATTCTTTCAGCTGTTTGTCTGAAAATGTCTTAAGAATGAAGGATTTCATTTTTTGAAATATATTTTCACTGATAATAAAATTTTAATTTGGCAGTCACTGCTTTCATTATTTGAAAGATGTCATTCCATTATCTTTTGGCTTCCATTGTTTCTGTTAAAAAGTTAGCTTTTTGTTCAGGTACAATTTCTGTTTTATTTCAGAGGTCACTTTTTATTTCCTCCTTTCTTACACATCAATTTAAGTAAATTTTTATAATTTTTTTCTGATGAAATCCTTAGTGCGTCTTTTGTTTTCAGCTGAACTGTGTCTGAAATGATGTCATTATTTAGTGTGTATATCCGATAATGCTAATGTCTGTTGGTTGCTTCTTTCGTTTTGTTGATATATTATCTTTTTTCCTATATACGTGGTTATTTTTGTTTGAGTGCTAAAAACTGTACAAGAAAAACTACGGAGATAATCTGAGGTCAGGCATGGTGGCTCATGCCTGTAATCCCAGCACTCTGGGAGGCCAAGGCTGGTGGATCATTTGAAGTCAGGAGTTCAAGTTCAGCCTGGCCAACATGGAGAAACCCCATCTCTACCAAAAATACAAAAAATTAGCTGGGTGGTAGTGGTGTATGCCTCTAATCTCAGCTACTCAGAAGGCTGAGGCAGGAGAATTGTTGAGCCTGGGAGGCAGAGGTTGCGATGAGCTGAGATCATGCCAATGCACTCCAGTCTGGGCAACAGAGTAAGACCCTATCTCAATAAATAAATAAATAGAGGGTCTGTGTTCTCTAGAGCAGAAGCTGGCAAGCTTTTTCTGTGAAGGCAAGTGGTAAACATTATTGAGTGCAGGCTTTATGGTTTCTTTTGCAACTGCTCAACTTTAACACTGTAGTGTGAAAAGTATTATATAAAATATGTAAATGAATGAATGAACCTGGCTATGTTCCAACAAACCGTTAATTAAAAACAGTCATCTGACTCGATTTGGCTTAAGGGCTACAGTTTGCTGCCCTCTCATTCTAGAGAGAATTTACTTTTGTCTCTGATAAATTGATAATCTAGGTGCATTAGCAATCCAATGCTACCTTATTCCAATAAGAAATTGAGATAATTCAAAGCTAGACTTCAGTTCTCATGAAAGCTTATCTGTATTGCATTCATCTAAATTTTTATTGATTAGAACAGGGTTTCTCAAACCTGGCACTATTTTGAGCCAGAAATTCTTTGTTGTAGAGGGCTATCCTGTACATTGGAGAATATTTAGGAACATCATGGTCTCTAGCCCGTACATTCAGTAACACATTCCACCTTACAATTCTGATAAGTAAGAAGTCTCCAGAGATGGCCAAACAGCCATGAGGGAAACAAAATTGGCCCCAGTCAAGAACCACTGGCCTGAGGGTCCCCTTGATGATCAGACCTACCTCCATTTATTATTCTCCTAATGTTCCTTGTACTATATGCCTTGAAAGCTCTGCTCAGGTTCTCAACTTTCAGCCACCTCTTTAAGAATGGGATGAATACTTTAGTATACAATCACCCCATATATTTCTGTCATCTCTTTGGATTTTTCTTCTCCTGGCTTTGGCACACTCTTTTTTTTCTAACACACCTTTTCTATGTTCTATTTTAGATTATATTTTCAAGCTTAGTAGTCTGTTATTACTATAAGTAGAATACCCAATATATAGCACTTTTATTTATTTATTTATTTATTTTTGAGATGGAGTTTTGCTCTTGTTGCCCAGGCTGGAGTGCAATGGTGCAATCTTGGCTCACTGCAACCTCCGCCTCCCAGGTTCAAGTGATGCTCCTGCTTCAGCCTTCACAGCTGGGATTACAGGCGCCTGCCACCACGCCCAGTTAATGTTTTTCGTATTTTTAGTACAGATGGGATTTCTCCATGTTGGCTGGGCTGGTCTCAAACTCCTGACCTCAGGCAATCCTCCCACCTCAGCCCCCCATAGTGCTGGGATTACAGGCATGAGCCACTGTATCCAGCCATATGTAGCACTTTTAATGGACTTCGTTTCCTAAATTTGTCTTTCATTAGATATAATTGGGAATGGAAAAAACAATTCAATATAGTCTTAATAGATTCAATTTATACTAAATGCTAAATTTATTATAATCTTTCTGTGTACATTAGTCAGTTAATTCTAATGTCATTATCTAACTTAAATAATTCAATTTCCATGAAAAAAAAATAAACTACATGCTAGGCTTTTTAAAGTCAATTTGGAAATCTAATCTTGATGTAAGTTATCTATTAATCATAATTTAGTGCTAAATTAAACCATGCAGATTATTTAAAGATATTACATTTTTTAGTGGATAAAATAATTCAAGTAAAAATTTTTAATAGGTCAGGTGTGGTAGCTAACATCTGTAATCCTAGCACTTTGGGAGGCAGGTGAATCACCTGAGGTCAGGAGTTTGAGACCAGCCTGGCCAACATGGTGAAACCAGGTTTCTACTAAAAATACAAAAATTAGCTGGGTGTAGTGGTACATGCCTATAATCCTAGCTACCTGGGAGGCTGAGACAAGAGAATTGCTGGAACCTGGGAGGCAGAGAATGCAGTGAGCTGAGATCATGCCACTGCACTCCAGCATGGGTTACATAGCAAGACTCTGAAAAAAAAAAAAAAAAGAAAGAAAATTAAGCTTTAGTTTTTTCCTAGAATAGTGCTAATTGAATTTGTTATAGTTTTAATTATGTCATTATCAAAGACTTATATGTTTAGTAAACCTGGGTCTTTTATTGACAACCTGTGTGACATTGATCTATTTGCTTAGTCTTTCTGGGACTTGATTTTATTTCTATATAATAAGTGGTAGCAAACACTTTTTTTTAACACAATTTGTGCATGGCATTGGTTTATGTATTTACACTTATTAATTTGAGTAATGCTTATAGTAACCATATGAGTTTGCCACTATTAATATGTCCACTCTTCAGATAAAGAAACTGATTTAATGTCTATTATAAATATAAATGTATTGCTTACATTTGATATAACATGACTAATGATTAGAGTTAGAAACTTGGCATGATGAATTCCATTTAACTTATAAAGTTACTGGTAAACAGCTTTACTTGTATGTAACTCCATAAAGCAAATTATAAAACTAACATTATAAAATACCTTGCTCAGTGATATTTTATATGACCATTTTCCTCAAATGTTTGGATGTGTCCATGTATCCAATTATAGCTACTAACATATTTTATTGCTTTTAAGCAAAGATTTAGACAATCTATATCAAGATAGTACTTACATTCTGTTAATCAGATTTGCTTTTTCCAAAACTATGTATTTTTAAAATAATATTCTGTGCTTTGTCGTCTGTAGTTGACCACATAACCCTGGGCTTGAGCTTCTACCAACTCCAAAAGCAAAAGCACTACTTAATTTTGTCTACTCTTAAAGGGTTAGTCAACTTCCAAGAATCAGATCGATAAGTTATAAAACTATATTTTTAAGACATTCATTTGCTGACTAACAATTTTTACAACACAAATTATTAAAAACTTGTGTATGTGCATTGAATGCTAACCTGTTTGTGGTAGGAAAGTGAAAAGGTATCCAGTGAGAAGTTAAGATTACATCCTATCTTCTTCTCCAGATATTGAGTTCCCTTCCTTAGATTTCACTACTCGAAATTAGACAAGCACTTGAGAACTATAACAACCAATTTTAAAGAGCATTTTTCTTACAAGAATTATATGCTATCTTATATACAGTATATTATAGCTTTTATAGTTTCTTAACATACTTATTCCTTAATCTAATAATCATTTGCTCAATGCCTAATAGTTTCAAAGTGATATTTAAGTCAATAGCTTTAAATTTGATATATATTAAATTCTACAAGAAGTTATTATTTTTTTTTTTTTGGAGACGGAGTTTCGCTCTTGTTACCCAGGCTGGAGTGCAATGGCGCGATCTTGGCTCACCGCAACCTCTGCCTCCTGGGTTCAGGCAATTTTCCTGCCTCAGCCTCCTGAGTAGCTGGGATTACAGGCACGTGCCACCATGCCCAGCTAATTTTTTGTATTTTTAGTAGAGATGGAGTTTCACCATGTTGACCAGGATGGTCTCGATCTCTTGACCTTGTGATCCACCCACCTCAGCCTCCCAAAGTGCTGGGATTACAGGCGTGAGCCACCGTGCCTGGTCCCTACAAGAAGATTTTTAAAGAATACTTTATTACCCAGCCAAACAAACTAAGTCTAAATCTTGGAGATGAAATGTCGAGGCATTACTCTGAAAAACACCAGATTTTAAAAGGGATTTTTAAACTCTTCAGTGGATTCTAATGCACACCAGATTAAACACTGCACCCCACACCCCACACTGGGATATATAAAAATATATTTGGCACCAAATCTTTTCTCAAGTTGCTAATAATTAGGTGAGTAAAATATCCATGGTGTTTTAAAATGTTTAAAAACTGGCTATCTGAACAAAAAGCTTTAATTTGTAAAACTTGCTGATTTTCATGGTGTAAATCTGTTCATCATGTCCAACTTGAAGCTTGCAACATGACTCACTGAATGCATAGTTGGGAAGAAATGCAAAACAGCACACTATTACATGGAGTTTCCACCACTCAGATATAACAGATTATATAAACAACCTCAAAATTGCAAGTAGTAATAAACTGGGGTAAAATAACTACGAAATAATGAGGTTTAATTATTTGTTGTACATATTTTAATATGATTTATGGGTATCAGTTTAAATATATTTATATGATTTTTAATAATGGCAATATTTACCTGTCAGCTCACAAAATCCTCAAAAGTTTAAAAATCCGTTTTTGCAAGACTGTACAAGTGAACTCTGACAAGCCACCATCTCTAATACATACTATGTGAACTATAATAGATATTGGAAAGAAAATAAGCACCATAAAAGCATATTATCTCCTTTGCTCCTGAAAACCATTTAGTAGAGGTGATAAAGTGCACATAACCCTCTTTTTACTGACAAGTCTATAAAAATTCCCAGAGACCTCAATTTGCCCCTTCCTGAGTAAGCCACAGATCTGAACCAGATCACTGCCACCTGACTCCCATTCATTTTCTTTACCAACAAGTCTTTTAAGAATCATCCCAGAAACAAAAATTATAAATTTGGGAACTTTTTAAAAAAAGGATTTTAATTACTGACATATCTATATTTAAAAGTTGTACATGCTAATCCGCACTAATCATTGAGCAGATTTTCCTTTGACTCTTTAATGATGAAGCTTAGAATCATATTTTACACAGAAGCTCCCTGCATTATTAACTAATAATATTCACCAAGCACTTACCTTATATTCTGCTTGAAACATAAAGGTAGCAAAAGGCATACAAGTTTTGATGTTTACACTCAAGAAGCTTTCAGTCTTATTGATCTCCAAAATAGCAAAAACGTAAAGCAAGTCAATTCGGTCATTTTAAATATAGGTACTAACTTTTGAGTGTGAGGAAAAATTCTAGCAAGGCAGAGAATGCTCAAGAGGTTGTGTTATTGAAGGAGAGAAGACTAGAGTGGAACCTTCAAAAATGGGTAGTTGTCTTTCCTAAAGGGAGAGAAAAATTATCTCAGACAGCATGAGACTTCTTAATTTCCTCACTTCTCACACCTGCTTGTTTTGGAGTTGCATTAGGGCTCAGCCCCAGCACATCTGTCTGATCATTCAATGGTTGTCACTAGGCAGATCTCACTGAACAATGACAAAGAGGTGGTCTGAATCAACTTGGTTTGCTTACAGAGTTGTGTGGCTACAAGCAAAAATGTTCCCCACTTCTTTCACGTTTGGTAATACTGGGAAATATTTATTTGTGCCTTTATTGAAAGAACATTTTCCAATAAAGGGCTTCTAATTGTAAATAATGAGTCAGGTCTCTATACTCTCTTAGCTATATTTTAAACACTCTCTTTGATTTCAGATAGGTATTTAGTAGAGAGATGGGGACAGGAAAGGGTCTGGGATCAAACAAAACAGCACAGTTCTTAGGGACATAGGATTTTTATAGTGTCAGCTATAATGTAGCCAGGGTAAAAACTAAAGGAACCAAATTCCCAAAGCGCATTTTAAAGGAGGGAAATAATGCAATTTTAAAAAGTTATCAAGCTGGGGCCAAGATGGCTGATTAGAAGCAGCTGCAGTCTGTGGAACTCATGGAAAGGAAAAAAAGGGTCATATGAATACAGGACATGAAATTTCCTGGTACTAGCATTGGGACTGATCAGAGAAACAACTTTACCCATGGGGATCAAAGAAAAGCAGGGTGGGGCAATGGCTCACTGGGGAGCAACATTGAGCCAAGGGAACTCCCACCTCCAGCCAAGGGAAGCAGCAAGTGGTTGTGTGACCCCCAGGAAACCACCTTCTCCCAAAAATCTTTGCAATCCACGGAGCAGGAGGTCCCCTTGTGGGCCCACGCCACCAGAGCCTTGGGTTCAACACACAGTGCTGTTTGGAGTCCCGGCAGAGCAGCTGCTCAGGCGTGAACAGAGACCCAGGAGCTTTACAGACTCCAGCCCTGGGATCCCTGGAAAGGGTGTAGGTAATTCAGGCAAGGCAGAGGGTATGTGCATCTGCCTAGGAAGGGGGCTGAATCCAGGGGGCTGAGTGGCGACAGTCTGTGGACCTCTCACCTCCATAGTACCTCACGAGTCTTACCGCAGCCAGGGCCTCCAGCTACCCCCACCTGCCCATATTCTATGGACAGAGCTCTGTTCTCTCCCTGGGAAGTGGTGTCCAGGGGAAGGGGTGGGAAACCATCTTGGTTGTTTGGATGACTCAACATTCCATCCTGCAGCTTGTGGAGAGTTTAAGCTGACAGGAGCAGACGCAGTTCCCCAGCACGACACAGCTGTTTGGTCAAGGTGTGGTCAGACTGCTTCTTTAAGAGGGACTCTGATCCACTCCTCCTTGCAGGGCAGATCCTCCCAGCCAGGGCCTTCGACCACCCTTTTCCATGTTTCATGGCCACTAGAGTTCTAATTTCTCCCTGGGATGGAGTGCCTGGGGGACAGGGCAGGCCACCACTTTGGCTATTCCAGCATCTAAGCTGGTCCAGCCGATGGGCCATGGAGAGCCCAAACCAATCAAGAGTTAGCAATCAGGATCCCTAACACAGCACAGCTGTTCTAGCAAAAAAACAGCCAGACTGCTTTTTTAAGTGGGTAAATGATCCCATTTCTCCTGACCGGTTGAGACCTCCCAACAGGTGTATCCAGCCACGTCTACAGGTGTGTTCAGGTTGGCAACATGTCAGTACTCCACTAAAATGGAGCTTTCAGAGGAAGGGGCAGGCTGCCATCTTTGCTGTTTTGCAGACTTCATTGGTGAAGAAATGAGAAAAAACAATGAGAAAAACCAAGGAGAAAAACCAAGGAGATGAGGGTGTAGAGGGGACCCCCAGCAAACTGCAGCAGTTCTATGGAAAAGTGGAGAGACTTAAAAAAAAATAGAAAGCAGCAACAAAACCACAAAAACCAATCATATCAAAAGGTCGGCAACGTCAAAGATTGAAGGTAGATAAGTCCACAAAGATGAGAAAGAGTCAATGCAAAATCTCTGAAAACTCAAAAAGTTAGAATGCCTCTCTTCCTCCAAATGATCATAACATCTCTCCAGCAAGGCCTCAGAACTGGCTGAGATGGCTGAAATGACAAATGCAGGCTTCAGAATGTGGATTAAAAACAAGCTTCACTGAGTTAAAGAAGCATATTATAACCCAATGCAAAGAAGCAGAGAATCATAACACAGTGAAGGAGCTGACAGCCAAAACAGTCAGTTTAGAGAGTAACATAACTGATTGGATAGAGCTAAAAAACACACTGCAAGAACTTTACAATGTAATCACAAGTGTTAATAGCAGAACAGACCAAGTGGAGGAAAGAATCTCAGAGCCTGAATACCATCTTTCTGAAAAAGGTAAGTACAGAGCCAAATAGTGAAAAGGAATGAACAAACCTCTGAGAAATATGGGATTATACGTAGGGGCCAAGATGGCCAAATAGGAACAGCTCTGGTCTGCAGCTCCCAGTGAGACCAATGCAGAAGGCAGGTGATTTCTGTATTTCCAATTGAGGTACCCAGTTCATCTCCTTCGGACTGGTTAGGCAGTGGGTGCAACTCATGGAGAATGAGCAGAAGCAGGGTGGGGAATCAGTTCCCCCAGAAAGTGCAAGGAGTTGGAGGATCTCCCTCCTTCAGCCACTGGAAGCCTTGAAAGACTTTGCTACCCAACCTGGGTACTATGCTTTTCCCACAGTTTTGCAATCTGCAGAATAGGAGATTTCCTCATGAGCCTAAAACACCACGGCCCTGGGTTTCAAATACAAAACTGGGTGGCTGTTTGGGCAGGGACCAAGCTAGCTGCAGTTTTTTTTTTTTTTTGTACCCCAGTGGCCCTGGAACCCCAGCGGGACAGAACTGCTCACTTCTCTGGAAAGGGGGCTGAAGCCAGGGAGCCAAGGGGTCTCGCTCAGTGGGTCTCACTCCCAAAGAGTCCAGCAAGGTAAGAACCATAGGCTGGAAATTTTCACTGCCAGCACAGCAGTCTGAAGTTGACCTGGGACGACTGAGCTTGATGAGAGGAGGGGCATTGGCCATTACTGATCCTTTAGTAGGCCTTTGATAAAATTCACATCTCTTCATGTTAAAACTGTCAATAAACTAGGTATTGAAGAAACATACCTCAAAATAATAAGAGCCTTATATAATGAACCTTCAGTCAATATCATACTGAATAGGCTAAAACTGGAAGCATTTCCCTTGAAAACTGGCACAAGACAAGGATGCCCTCTCTCACCACTCCTATTCAACATAATATTGGAAGTTCTGTCGAGGGCAATCAGGCAATATAAAAAAATAAAGCATATTCATATAGGGAGAGAGGAAGTCAAACTATCTTTGTTTGCAGATGACATAATCCTATGTCTAGAAAACTGCATCATCTCAGCTGGAAAGCTTCTTAAGCTGAAAAGCAACTTCAGCAAAGTCTCAGGATACAAAATCAATGTACAAAAATTGCTAGCATTTCTATACACCAACAACAGTCAAGCAGAGAGCCAAATCACAAATAAACTCCTATTGTTGATTGCCAAGAAAATAATTTAAAAACCTAGAAATATAGCTAATAAGGGAAGTAAAGAACCTCTTCAGGGAGAACTACAAATCCCTGCTCAAAGAAATCAGAGATGACACAAATAAATGAGAAAATATTCCATGCTCATAGATGGGAAGAATCAATATCATGAAAATGCTCACACTGCCCAAAGCAATTTATAGTTTGAATGCTATTCTCATTAAACTAGCATTGACGTTCTTCACATCATTAGATAAAACTATTTTAAAACTTATATGGAACCAAAAAGAGTAGCCAAGGAAATCCTAAGCAAAAAGAACAATGCTGGAGGCATTAAACTATACTACCCGACTACAGTAACCAAAACAGCATGGTACTGGTACCAAAACAGGCACATAGAGCAATGGAACAGAAAAGAGAACCCAGAAATAAGACTACACTCATCTACAACCATCTGATCTTCCACAAACCTTACAAAAACAAGCAATGGGGAAAGGATTCTCTATTTAAGAAATGGTGCTGGGAGAACTGGCTAGTCATATACAGAAAATTGAAACTGAACATCTTTCTTAAACCATATACAAAAATGAATTCCAGATAGAGTAAAGACATAAATGTAAAATCCAAAACTATAAAAACCCTAGGAAAAAACCTAGGCAATACCATTCGGGACATAGGCATGGGCAAACATTTCATGACAAAGATGCCAAAAGCAATTGCAACAAAAGCCAAAATTGAGAAACAGGATCTAATTAAACTAAAGAGCTCTGTACAGCAAAAGAAACTATCAACAGAGTAAGCACACAACCTACAGAATGGGAGAAAAATTTTGCAATCTATTTATCTGACAAAAGCTGATATCCAGCATCTATACAGAACTTAAACAAATTTATAAGAAAAAAACAAACAACCCCATTAAAAAGGGGCAAAGGACATGGACAGACACTTTTCAAAATAAGACATACATGCAGACAACAAACATGTGAAAAGAAGCTCAACATCACTGATTATTATTAGAGAAATCCAAATCAAGCACTCAGTGAGATACCAATTCAAACTAGTTGGAGTAGTTAGTTCAATAATTGTGGAAGACATTGTGGCAGAAGATATGAGAAACAACACAACAGGCATATAATAAACAACAAAATTGTCAGTTAAAAAAAGTCAACCAAAAGCAGATTCCAAAATTGGAAATATCACATATAGTCTTGAAAATAACTGCACTATATGAGTCACTGTCCAGTCAAGAACACAGAAACCATACTTGAGATTTTTATAATGGAGAATTGAATATTAATATGTACTCAAACATGTGTGAGAGAAATGAGGAAATAAAAAGGGACCTCTAAAATAGCAAACACAGAAATGGTGCCTAAAAGATGGAGTTGACTTTTCAACAGAAAAAATGGAAGACAGAAGACAATGGAATGACATCTTTAAAATAACGAAAGCAGATACTCACTAACTTAAAATTCTACTATCAGTAAACATGTGCTTCAGAAAGTAAATGAAGACATTTTCAGACCAAAAAATATATAAATAAATAAAAGATTTAATACACCTACATAGAGGCAAATAATAGGGTGCTCTGCAGGCAGAACAAAAATGATCTTGATGGCAGCTTGGATATGCAGGAGAAAATGATGAGCAATGGAAAGGGTCATGATGTTAGATATCTAAATGAACATTGCATGTATAAAGCAATATTAGTAATAATGTGATGAGAAAGTTAGAAAACAAATACTCATGAAAACAATAATATATATGGGAAAGTGGTAAATGATCTGCGCTCTAAGGTATATGCATTGACAGGAAAGTAGCACAAGTATTAATTTATATATTCTGATTCCTTCCTTTTCTTTTCACAGTTTCCTCCCCTAGTAAACTTTTTACATTTCTAACTCTATCCCAGTGTCTGTTTCCTGGAGAAAACAACCTGTGATGAGTATCTTCAACTTTCGAAGCTAATGTTATTTTTATTTTTTCCAATTACACTTTCATTAACAATATGTGAATGTTCCAACTGGTCTACATTCTCTTTACCAGGGACAATACAAGGCAGGCAGGCAGGCAACAATAATTGACATGTCTGGTACAAATAGGATAATTATAGAACTACAAAAAGAAAAGTGCAAGATTCCCAGTGCTCAAAGTTCAACCAGTGGTTGTATTTAATCAGCATACATGGTTCCATTCAGGGCAAGAAACAATTTGCCTGGCATTGCACAGTGAGTCAACAGAACTCCAAAACTCCTACTTATGTAAAGGGGCAAAAATCGCTATTTCTATTCTACTAACAAAGCTGCTCCTTAAAAAATCACCCCTATATTAACGTAATAATGCTAGTTATATTAGCTACTTTCATACACATTCCTCAACATTTTCTTTTCTTTTTATGAGTGTTACATTTTTGTTGCTTTCTTGCTTAGTGGCCATATTGTGTTTGGGGATGTGAGTTTAAAAGTCAAGGACTCCATTTGGTTTAATTTCACTTACGTGGAACTGTGGTTACACATCACAATTTAAAAGAGCTGAAAATATTCTTTCCTATGTTTAAAAAAAAAAAAAACATATCTGAAGATCCCAACAACTTTTATAACTTATTCCAAAAAGGCTTCCCCTAAAAGAAACTGGAAGATTTGGTTTTATGTTATTTAGGTCATTTAATCACAAAGCAAATCATGTGTCTTTGATCATGCCCTTGCCAGAAGATCCCTAACTCATTAGCGTGCTATTAATGAGGCCGCATTTTAAAGCAGGTGTTGTTAAGTGCAATCAGAGCAGCTTTATTAAGCCGCAAATTGTCTTGCGATGACAAAGGAAGTCAGATTGGTCTATGCTCAGTTAACCTTTGTCTATATGCATGACTTGGCTGATTAAACAGCCATTGATAATGATCTTCAATCTTGCAAAGCTGGAAAAAGGTGATGCCTAATATTGGCCTTCATTGTATATGATGTGAGTGATAGGCAGGCAGTTTCTTTAATTTAGAAATCTATAATGCAGTTTCAAAATTAACTAATATTGCAGTGCAATGAACTACTAATGTATGTGTATTAAACTGATATTTTGGTGTGCATGTTATTTCAGAGTAGGTCATTATTGCAGAGTTAACTTCAAGTTAAAGAAATTTTGACTGGCTGTCCTTAGTAGCTAGAAATAGAAGACTGGAAGAAAAAGGAGAGTTGTTTTTGAAGATTGGTTAATTTCTTTAACAAGCATACTAAGCTCCTAATACGTTGAAGATGCTGGCCTGGTAAATTTATCACAGGCCCTGTTTCCCAAGAGCTCACAATGGGGTGATAGACAGGAACACCAATTTTATTACAATTTATTCAGTGCAACAACAGTTTATCATTAGCACCTGAGAATGCTGTCTGTCATTCTCAGGACCTCAACTCATTCCAAAAATGTGGAAAGAGATGCCACAGACTGTGGGGAAATTTTAACGTATTGAGTGTCTGTTATATGCCAAGCACTCTGTTCATGGTTCCTCACTGAATCTCTATAACAATTCTTACGTAAATATTACTGACCTCATTTCACAGATGAGGAAACAAAAATTATTTTATGGGTTAAGTATTTTGGTTGAGCACAGTCATCTGTTAAGTGTATTAAGTCAAGCTCTGTTTGTCTCTAAAACCTACATCATTCTAAAACCAATGTGGTAACACCCAAGATACATAGAACAAGTAAATGGCAAATTTTTTATCTTCTGTGCTCTGTATGTGTGTGTGTGTTGTGGAGGCTTTTGTGTGTTTGTTGGTGGAGGTCAGCTTTCTTGTTGCCTAGTTTGGATGACATTTTGAACAATGGCTTTCACCTCATGGCATTATAAATTTCTCTGTATTCTTTGTAAGTTCACCTTCATGAATAGACATTTGATGACTTCATCATTTATCACAGCATCCATCCTTAATATTTAGAAGGCTTTACAAAGTACCCTACTAAAATATGCACAGTCTAAATGTGGGCATAACTTGAGTTTTGCTAACACTTTCACTTCCCAGCTTGGGTTAAGGACATTTTATTCGGGGATATATTAATAGATGTGCCAAGAAAAAATACCAGGGCTCAAGTAGATGTGTTTAACTGTTAAACAAAGTTAGAGAAGTTCCTTTCTTACTGCAGGACCTTTCAGAGCCTTTAACATGCTAATAGTATTGTGACTTTCCAGGAGAGAATTGGGGTGTTCTGCATTTCCCAAGCTTTCTTGACCATGAGGCTCTTTGTTCTTTGAGTACCAATTAACACTCATAAGAATTAATGTGTGCAGAACACAGCAAGCCCCTGCTGTATAAAACATTAGCAGCCAACTAACAGCATAGAGAAGGCAGAGAAAAGAAATACAGAGGAAAGGACACTGATACAGAAAATACAAAATCCAATGATTGATTTAACTTTTCTCACAGTGTTGCTAGAAGCTGCTGTGATTATTTAAATGCTGAAACAACCTTAATGAATGGCATGATCATTAATTATATAAAAGTAAATAATGTTCATTTAAATTGCCAAAAGCAAGTATCAATAGTTACTATAAATATGAGTAGAGTCTCCCTGACTCTTATCTTTCTTCTTTAAAAAAAAAATTCATAAGTTTTTGGTGAACAGGTGGTGTTTGATTACCTAAATAAGTTATTTAGTGGTGATTTGTGAGATTGTGGTGCACCCTTACCCGAACAGTATACACTATACCCAATTTGGAGTCTTTTATCCTTCATCCCACTTCTACTTTTTCCCCCAAGTCCTCAAAGCCCATTGTATCATTCCTATGCCTTTACATCCTCATAGCTTAGCTTCCACTTAAGAGTGAGAACATATCATGTTTGGTTTTCTATTCCTGAGTTACTTTGAGTAGAATAATGGTCTCCAATTCCAACCAGGTTGCTGTGAATGCTGTTATTTTGTTTCTTTTTATGGCTGAATAGTATTCTGTATATGTATGTGGATGTAGTATTCCATATATGTATTCCATATATATATATGTAGGTATGTGTCATATATGTGTATATGTATGTATCACAATTTCTTTATCCATTCATTGATTAATGGGCATTGGACTGATTCCACATTTTTGCAGTTGCAAATTGTGCTTCTATAAACATGAATGTGCAAGTATCTTTTTTGTATAATGACTACTTTTCCTCTGGGTAAATACCCAGTAGTGGGATTACTGGATCAAATGGTAGTTCTACTTTTACTTCTTTAAGGAATGTCCACACTGTTTTCATACTGTTTTTCATAGTGGTTGTACCAGTTTACATTCCCTGCAGCAGTTTAAGTGTTCCCTTTTTACTGCATCCCTGCCAACACCTATTATTTTTTATTTTTTGGTTATGGCCATTCTTGTAGGAGTAAGGTGGTATCACATTGTGGTTTTAGTTTGCATTTCCCTGATCATTAGTGATGTTGAGCATTTTTCATATGTTTGTTGGCCATTTGTATATCTTCTTTTCAGAATTGTCTATTCATGTCCTTAGCCCATTTTTTGATGGGATTGTTTTTTTCTTGCTGATTTGTTTGAGTTCCTTGTAGATTCTGGATATTAGTTCTTTGTCAGATGTAAAGATTGTGAAGATTTTCTCCCACTCTGTGGGTTGTCTGTTTACTCTGCTGATTGTTTCTTTAGCTGTGCAGAAACTTTTTAGTTTAATTAAATCCCACCTATTTATCATTGTTTTTGTTGCATTTGCTTTTGTGCTCTTAGTCATGAAGTCTTTGCCTAAGCCAATGTCTAGAAGGGTTCTTCCAATGTTATCTTCTAGAATTTTTATGATTTCAGATCTTAGATTTAAGTCCTTGATCCATCTTGAGTTGATTTTTGTATAAGGTGAGAGGTGAGGATCCAGTTTCATTCTTCTGCGTGTGGCTAGACAATTATCTCAGCAACATTTGTTGAATAAGGTGTCCTTTCTCCACTTCAGGTTTTTGTTTACTTTGTTGAAGATCAGTTGAATGTATATATTTAGCTTTATTTCTGGGTTCTCTATTCTGTTCCATTGGTCTATATTACTATGTTTATACCACAACCATGCTGTTTTGGTGACTATGGCCTTATAGGTTACTTTGAAGTCAGGTAACGTGATGACTCCAGATTTGTTCTTTTGCTTACTCTTGCTTTGGCTATGTAGGCTCTTTTTTGGTTCCATACAAATTTAAGGATTGGCTTTTCTAATTCTGTGAAGAATGATAGTATTCTGATGAGAATTACATTGAATTTATAGATTTCTTTTTGCAGTATGGTGATTTCCACAATATTGATTCTACCCATCCATGAGCATGAGATGTGTTTCCATTTGTTTGTGTCATCTATGATTTATTTCAGCAGTGTTTTGTGGTTTTCCTTATAGAGGTCTTTCACCTCCTTAGTTAAGTATATTCCTAAGTATTTATTTATATATTTTTTGCAGCTATTGTAAAAGGGGTTGAATTCTTGATTTGATTCTCAGATTGGTCACTGTTGGTGTATAGCAGAGCTACTGATCTGAATGACACTTGAAGAAGCTGTTCATTTTCAGATTCTACAAAGATAATTAAAGAATTAATTGGGGCCAATGAAACATATGGTTTTGAAATAAGCTATGTAGATTTACTGAACTTGACTAAATCTCATTCTAGCACAAATTATTTGCAACTTTATTCATTGTACAATTCTAGGTCACCTCTGGTTGCATTTTTAGACTCACTTTTCAAAAGTACATTTTTAAAATGACTTCCCAAGATGAAAATCTCTGATGTATAGTCAAGGTCAACTGTCAGTCTTCCCTCACTAAGGCAGTATTTCTTTGGTCTTGCATAGGGTCCTGTACTTTTTGTCTTTACAACATTGTTTTTGCCTAATGTTCATCCTATTGGTTACCTCCTGGTAACAGTGCTTTGAAATCAATAACATTAAACCCTGAAACTCTCCATCTGCAAGTGCAAAACATTAAATTACATTTTATCTCTGCCACCCCAAGTCCATTTGCTATGTTATAGTTGTTATTGCTATAGTATTCCTGTTTCTATCCTGTTACTGCATTAATCCAAGTATCATAGTCACCATGGGAGCTGACCTGCCATGTAATTCGTCTTGCAGCTCCTGGAATGTTTCCAAGCATGACTTAGACTGGTATCATTGCTTGGAAAAGCCTTCTGCTCACAGGGAAAGAAGGCTGGCTGGAAGATTGTTTGAAGATTGTTATATTTATGAAGGCATCAAATTGATTTGCCATGGCTTTATAATTATTTTTTTCATTCAAATATCTTTTAGACTTTCTTGGATGACTGCTTGATTCCACCTACTTTAAAGAAGACTTGTTTTCTCCTATCTCCTACCTAATATCCTACTTTTGCAGTAAGTAGATCTCCAAAATAACAGGTGATAAAAATGATAACTGGCACCACTGGCAATGAAGCCTCCTGTTCAGCCCAATGACAATCTCAAGTGACTTATACATACAGGCTAGTGACCAGTATATAGATGATAATGATGTTTGGTCATTTCACCACCCATGAGACAGGTCTAGGATGTGATCCAGATGAAAACTTTTGTAGGACAGAGCAGGAGTTATCCAAGTCTTCCCGCAAGGTCATTCATTTCTGTGTCAAATAACAAACAGATTTCAATAAGGATTATTTTATAAATTGAGCAACAATAGATTATTACTTGGATAGGTGAAAATTATTTTGGCGAAAAGGATAAGAGAAGCACCCTTAGGTTGATAGATGTTTCAATTTTCCTGAGAAAAGAAATGCATTTACCAGATCTGAATCATTTTGGTAAATTACATTTCAATGCTGAGTCATCTGCACAGCAGTGCAGTAGTGCATGCCTTTTTGAAAGATAAATTGTACAGCTGCATTATTTAAATCTCTGCATTAGAAATGGCTTGAGATGAGTTCTGAAAGGAACTTAATCCATACACAAAAAGGTCTAGCGTTTGCAGTTATCTTTTAAAGAGGAAAAAGTTCCAAAGATCTTAGAATCTCCAGGAAATATTTACACTGAAAGTGACATTGCTATAAATAACTGCCTTGTTTTAGACTTCACAAAAATTGTGACCGTGACTACCAGATGGGTAAGAATGATGCAAAATTCAAGATGGTATTGCCAAAGCTGGTTGTTACATGAAATTGAATAAAATTCCAACTATTTTGCTGCTTAATTCGACTCATCCTCATTATCAGTTTTATTCACTTCACAGTTACATGAGGAGCAAGTGTGATATTCGAGGATAGAGGTTCTCAAACTGTCTTCCCAGACCAGCAGCATTAGCAGGATCAGGGAAGTTGTTGAAAAGCAAATGCTGTGGCCCTCTGCTGCAGACCTACTGATTCAGAAACTCTGGCAGTGAGATCCAGCAATCTGTGCCTAACAGTCCTTCATGTGCTTCTAATTACGCTATCATTTGAGAACTTTCCTACTAAAATCTCTGGAATTAGGAGAGTCTGAAATTCACCAAATCAGCTGGATGAACTTAAATAAATCCTCTAACGTCTCTGAATCTTAGTTTTTTATCTGCAAATTGAGGAGTGTGGGCTACATGATTTCTAAACTACTTTTCAATTCTGAAATTCTGTACAAATACTTCCACGTGGAAACTTAAATTCCACTGTAACAGCTCAATGTTGAAAGTCAGAAAGCCGTGATTTCCAATTCTGGCCTTAGTCCTTAATAGTTGTGTCCTTCTTAGGTTTAGGTTCTTGGAACCTCAGTTTCCACATTTGTAAAAACTGCAGATGACAATAGTGCTTATGTTACTGATCTTTTTTTCTTTTGAGATGGAGTCTTTTTTTGTCGCCCAGGCTGGAGTGCAGTGGTGGGATCTCGGCTCACTGCAACCTCCATCTCCTGGGTTCAAACAATTCTCCTGGCTCTGCCTCCCAAGTAGGTGGGATTACAGGCATGTGCCACCATGCCCGGATGATTTTTTTTTTTTTTTGTATTTTTTGGTAGAGGTGGGGTTTCACCATGTTGACCAGGCTTGTCTCAAACTCTTGGACTCACGTGATGCACCTGCCTAGGCCTCCCTGCGTGTTGGGATTACAGGCATGTGCCACCGTGCCCGGCTAAGTTATTGATTTTGAGGGTTGTTGGAGATAATACATGGAAAGTGCTAAGTATGGCAGTTGGCATAAATCCTCAATAAAGGATAGTTACTATTGGGAGGTGAAGCTCTGAAAAAGATGTTTAATTTTTAAAGCCATAGAATTAGAAAAGAGACTTCCCTTTGAAAGCCTATGTAGCAAGGAGCAAAAACTGCAAGATTCAGAACAAATGGGCATTTCAGCTTCAGTTACTTGTTGCTAACTGATTTAGTCTGTTAGAAAATGGATTGGCACTTAAGATTTCCATTCTTCTGTGTTGGAAAAGTGCATTTTTTCACATTTGGATAAACTACAATTATTTTAAAGTATGAAGAGAAGTTCAGTAAAATTTTGGTAAGACAATAAAATGCTAAGGTGATGGCGGTAATTTTTTTTTCTTCACAACTTTATTTTTGTTTGCTCAAAAAAAAAAAGAAAACAATTGTTTTCAGTGTATTTGCAAACAACCAACTAGGAAATCAGGTATTAATTATTCAGATGAAAGCATGATGCTGCTCATAGTTATCTGTGTCTATCGCCGCACCTGACGTCCTGATTGGGAAAGTACTTCGTAGCAGGAGAGCCCAAGACACAGCAGCTAAATAGATGCCTCTCTAACGTGAGGTGTTCAGTATCAGATGGGGCTTTGTTGACCTTGTCCCTAAACACAATGAGTCTGTGTGGAGGGCTCTGTGCAGCAGCGCCTAGGCCTCTGTTTTAGTTCTTAATTTTTTTCACGGCATCAAAAGCCTTTTCTATTCAAAAGCTTTTCTTTTTCTTTTACTCCTGAGCCTCTGCAATTGAGGGAGAACTGCAATCTACCAGTAGCAGCCTTTGTTCTGGCCTTTCAGGAGGCTGGGGAACAGTGTGAGTCCTTCCTAATTAGCCTGCGGACCAATGAAATAGTTCTTTGAGCCAGGAGAGGCTGCAATCCCACAGCCCAAGTGACAGAAAAGGGGGGAAAGGCCTCTTTAATTAAGGATCAACAAAACTGGGTAAAAAATGGTATTTTGCTCTCTACAAATGTCTCTTTTAAATCCCTGTAAATGCTGGCACATGCACATGCTTTTAAACTGTGCCTTCCCTTTCGTTGTACTGTCGTTCTGCTTTGGCTAAAGACTGCAGAATTTATTGGTCCATAAGAGTTTAGGACCCAGCAGCCTTGGGCTCTGTCTGTGTTTGCATTTGCACGAGAAGTACAGGCTGTCCTAGAGGCAAAGAGCTGATAATCAGGAGATGGTCTTCACTTATAAAAGTAATGCAAGACAGCCCCACCTTACAGCCTTGGCATTTACACAGGACATTCACAAATGTCACCGAATAAAAACACTGCCAGCGTCACAGATGTATTAATTTATTAGTTTCCTCCATTGCTTTGTTTCTCACCTATGTCTTTTGACTGTAATGCATTTATTTTTTTCTTCACTGAACTCCTTAGTAGCTTAATATTGTACAGGTTAAGAAGATAGTTTTGGACATGGCACTATGTGTTATCCTTTCAGACTAGCTTTTATATATGTGGTAACTTTATCTTACTATGACTGAGTGAATGATTAGGTTTTGTTCCCTTATTTTTAAACTGAAAACACCTTCCCCTAATTTTAAAATTATAAACATTTGTTGCAATTTTTTAAAAATATATCTAATGCAGATAATTACAAGAAGAAAGTTTCTACCATGTGGAGATGAGCATCATTAGCATTTTGTAGTGAATCAGTTCATTTACATTTTCTCATACAAGTTTACACAAATAAAACGTTTTCATACATTCTCTTGTCACTTGATAAATGTGCGGCTATACATTTAAGTCAGAACATAGGACTGCATTATAATTTGTAATGGCTGTGTATACTAGTCTTTTGAAGGATAAAAAGACCATGATTAGACATAATTATTGTGTTTACACCTATTAAAGATCTGATTAGATTCCTTTGAATGCATCACAACATTAGACAATTTCAAATTCCCACTTTAATGAAAGGTTTTATCTTTTGTAGGTAATATATTCTTGACAGAAATATATATGATAAAATAGAATAATTGCATGTACTGTATTATGGGAGTAAGAAGTACACACAAGCACACGCAATGCTTTTATTGTGTTTTTGTATTAAACAGAATTAAATTTCTAACAGAACAACTGCAGGTAATTTGCTTTTAGTCAGCAAATGTGAATGGTCTCTTGAAAGGTTTCTTTGTGACAATCTCAAAGTAGTTTCGTTCATTTAAGTAGTCTGTGCCTATAACCACCAAACATCCAATCAACTCACTACAAAGTTGGTCAATCTTTGAAATGTTTGGCAGATTTTTTGTTTGAGCTGATTATGAGTGAGGCATCATGTGGATACATTGTGAGTAAACGGAAACAGAGGGAAGTAGAATAATGCCTTGAACTCTGTTCGATTTACTCTCCAATACGAATCCTAAAATATGGTATGCCTCTAACATGGACAATATCATAGAAAGTCTGATACGCTGGGGGAAAGACCAGATGTAAAATCAGGCTGCCAAAAATTCATTGTTTCTACCCACAGTCAGTTCTTTCTGGCGCTATGTCATTATCTGTAAAAGGAGGAAAATGTCTCAAAGGAACACTGTAGGATCAAACAAACGGATAATGTCAATAGCTAGTATTTCATATTTTAATTATATTCAGAAAAGATTCTTTAAGTACCTACCATGTTTCAGGATTTGTGAAAAACACAAAACCCACTTTATTTCTGTCGCATATCATAGCATGCAGAGGATTATCACATATATGATCTCATTTTTTACTAAAACTTGGAGTCATTGCTGCAATTATCATCCTCATTTTACAATTGAGGAAACTAAAGTTCAAAGGTAAAAAAAAAAATTTAAACCTGCAAAACTTGCTGAATTTTAAAGTTGAAACTCAACCACAGTTTTCTTATTCCTAGATTCAGGAATAACGTCCAAGCATTTAAGCTTAGCAAGATCTTGAAACAACATAATGAGTGCCTTCAAGAATGAATTTACAGACGCTTAGGTCTTTTCTTTTTATGACCATCTTATCGATGAAGGTGTGACAATTAAGTGTAACAGAAATCTACAGAGATGTTTCTCTAAGTGCTATAGTTGCTTAAAGCAAAAATCATGCTGCTTAGTGATCTGAGCAAAACTGTGAGACAAGGATAATGTGGAGTTTTGGAAGTGTGGAGTTTGAGGTGAGGTTTGTACATCCGCAAAAAGATACCAAATAGGCAGGTGAAAATGTGGTTTAGAGCTCAGAAGAGATGCTCCAGCTGAAATTGTGCAATGTGAAATTCATACACCTGGGTTAACTCCTGGAGCTGCTGGCATGGGTGAGATGGCTCAATGAAAATCTTCTTGGTGCTCACATATATCCAGAAGTAAAAAGAGGAAGAGCATTCTTTAGAATTCTTTAGAATGGTGCTCAGAGAAAGAAGAAAACTCGAATTCTATAATTTAATGCAAGATGTGGGCAGATTATTGCAAGAAGGCAGGAGGGCCATGAAAAAAAAACTAGTACGTGTTGACTGTCTATGATGACCTGGTGTGGTGCAGGGTACAGTCATGCAGTTACATACTTTCACATGCGTGATCTTGTTTAATTTTCCCAATTATCTTCCAAAGTCCACTCGCACTGAGAAAGTTTTGATAATTTGCCCACATGCACCTCATTAGAGCTGGAACTGTGCAGTTAAGATATGTCTGACTCTAAAGCCCATGCTCAACAGCGTTAAATCCATGTGCAGAAATCCATAGAAAATTAGTGAAAGAAGATTGGTCGCCTGTAATCCCTGCACTTTGGGAGACCAAGGTGGGCAGATCACAAGATCAGGAGTTCAAGACCAGCCTGACCAAAATAGTGAAACCCCATCTCTACCAAAAATACAAAAAAATAGCCAGATGTGGTGGCATATGCCTTTAGTCCCAGCTACTTGGCAGGAGAATCACTTGAACCTGGGAGGTGGAGGTTGCAGTGAGCTGGGTGACAAAGCAAGACTCCATTTAAAAAAAAAAAAAAGAAAGAAAGAAAATAAGTGAAAGATAAAGAAGAGATCATTGGTGCCTTTGTGTAACAGCTGTCTCAGTAGAAAGGAAGAGAAATTTAGAGGGGAAAAAAGCAGTAGGGAAACAGAAGCAATGATTTAGGTTACGTATTCCTTAAATGTGACTCTGAATGCAAGGAGAGGAATTGCTTATCTTTTAATTATTTCAAAACAATTCAGAAAATCTAGGAAATATGGAGTCCACTAAAGGGAAGAGAGTGAATTATCTTGAGGCTCATATGACAATCAATTTAACATTATATAAATTTAAAGACAATTGTTCTTTTAACACTACCTTTTCTTTTCTAATATTTAATCTCCTCCTGATATTTTTGTACCATGAATAACTCAATTTCTTTTCTCTAACAATCTTGTTTTGTTTTGCTTTAAGTCAGCGACTTGCTCTGTCACCCAGCCTGGAGTACAGTGGTGCCATCATGGCTCACTGCAGCCTCGACCTCCTGGGTTCAAGCAATTCTCATGCCTCAGCCTCCCAAGTGGCTGGGACTACAGGCATGTGCTACCACGCCGCTAATTTTTGTATTTTTAGAAGAGACAGTGTTTCACCATGTTGGCCAGGCTGGTCTAGCACTCCTGGCCTCAAGTGATCTGCCTTCCTTGGCCTCCCATAGTGCTGGGATTACAGGCATAAGCCACCACACCCAGCCCACAATCTTACTTTTATTAATTCAAATTTTTAACTCTAAAAGGCTCTTCTTGAAGGCGTTTTAAAGTTTTACATTATTGCTCTCATTCGAGCTCCTAAATGCTCACCTGATTTGCAGGAACCGCCTGCAAGCCTGAGGTTGGTGTTGACAAGGAAAGACATTGAGAAAGCATGTGTGTACAGAGCTGGGGCAGTGGCCATGGTATGCTTGCTGCATCCAGCTGTGATGGGTTTTGGTGGCTATGAATCATCAAGAGCAGAAGACACCCCTCAGTGGAACTGCACACTATGAACAGTAATAATGATTCTTCCTCACTTTTCTTTGCATATTTCTTTTCCCCAGTAAATCAGCCCAGGGTCAAATGCTGGATTGGCAGGCAAGCACTTCAGCAAGTCGATCCAGGTCTGCTTAATGCAGGAGCTTATGTGACTATGGTAGCGTCTGGGAGTCCTGGGTTGAGGCCATCTCCAAATGTTCCCCTAGAGGAGCCACACCACCTGAAGATATGATGACAGAGAAAATTGTGGCAAAGGCTCTGGAGCCCATTGAGATTACGGAGTGATGTTCTGAAGTGATCTTACAGTAATGGAGCTGCCTACCCGCTGCCCAGAGCATGGCCAATGACACTTTGCCCTACAATTCTGAAGGTAAGTCTGCCAAGCTTTGGGAGAGCAGAAGGAATGTCACAAGGATCTGCCAAGTAAAGCAGGGCAGTGTATGTGTGCCAAGGATGTCAGCCTGTAGCAGAAGGTAGGGAGCCAAGACCAACCTTGAGCAAGAGCTACGTGAATAGTGACAGGATTTTGTGGCACCAGGTTCTAGATATATTAGGATTAGGTGAACTTGGTTAAAGTAGAGTCATAGTCTTTTTTTATTTTGTTTTGTTTTTTCTCTTAATTTTGTCTCGTTTCGTGTGTTCCTCCTTTGCCCCTCTTACACATGGGCTTTCTGTATCTGCATTTTGTTTTGCTTTGTTTTAAATTGACAAAAACAGTTTCTCTTGATTCACAATCAGAAACGGGTAGTCACACTATTATTCCCAAAGAAAAGAAAAAATAAAAATTAATGATGATTTTCAACTTCAGGCTAGAGTCAAATGGGGCAATGTTGAATTTTCCGTATCTTGCTAGTTCCATTTAAATTGAAATGTGTTATGTGTAACAAGAGAGAAAGATTAATAATAAAGCAGAAATCAAGTAAAGGAAGGCTGAATTGACTTATTTATCACAGTCTGTCAAAGTAGTAATTGATATAAAATTTGGAAAGACTGTTAGAAATTTGTGAGGAAAACCAGAATATATTTCAAGGTAGAATTAGAAATGAGTGAAGAGAAATATTAGGCTTGTAACATTTCAAAGGGTCATTTCATTGTTGTTGTTCTTTCACCATGATTTTTATTTTAACTGTTAACTGTATTGGCACTTTTCTTTGGCCCACTGTGCTCTAGTTCAGTCCTGAATTTATAAAGGGATGATTCTAGTTCTGTCCTCCAGGATGCATCTTGTGGTTTGTTTGACAAGTCTTTGTATCCTTTAGAAACTTTAAATAATCGATGCTCAGTAAATGCTTTGTGGACAGATAACCATGTGCAGGGAATTGATGGAATGTTGTATGAGTGTTCTCCAGAGAAACAGAACCAGTGGGAGATATATTCTATTGCTTCTCTATATATGGACATAAGAAAAGATTTATGGTGGAAATTGGCTCACAAGATAATGTTGGCTGAGAAATTTCAGGATATGCCATCTGCCCACTGGAAGCCCATGAAAGCTGGTGGTGTAATTCAGTCCTAGTCTGAAGACTCAAGGACCTGGAGCTCCAGTGTCAAGGACATAAGAAGATGGATGTTCCAGTTCAAGGAAAAGAGAAAGAGAATTTGCCCTACTTTCACTTTTTCTGTTCTCTCTATCCAGGCCCTCAACCAACTGGATGATGCTCATCCACACTAGGAAGAGTGGATCTTCTTTACTCAGTCTGCTGATTCAAATGCCAATTTCTTCTGGAAACACACAGACATACACAGAAATAATGTTACCAGCTATCTGAGCAATCCTTAACCTTGTCAAGTTGACACATTTAAACCATTACACATGGTTCAATGAGTGGCCCTCCAGATAATTACTATACTTGTTCCCACCACTTACATTTCCTTTTTTCATCTCTGCTCCTTCTCTCTCTTACTTCTTTCTCTCTTCCCTCTCTCCCTCCTTCATTCGTTTCCCCCTTTTTCTTTTTTTATTCTTTATTTTCTGTTTCTTACCTACCCTCCTTCCTCCCTCCCTCTCTCCCTCCCTCCCTCCCTTCCTTCCTTCCTTTTTAGTTTGCTTCTTTCTTTTTCTGTCTTGCTTTGAAGTACTTTTTGTTCATTTGCCTATAATTTACTTGTTGGTTTCTAAAATTTAGATGAACATTATATAGTATTTCTAGGGGTCACAGGGGCTGAAGTTCTGGGTACAGAACTTCAGGTCCAGTGTACAGAACACAGGTCCAGTGTGCTGGGTAACCACTCACAATCATAACTGAGGTGACCAGCATTTTCATAGCTGTTTGTCTGGATGGGTTTTCTATCATCAGTCACCACCCCAGATCTCTGAATACATTTGCCTCAATGTATTCTGTAAGTCATTTACATGTGGATACATATCCACACAGGAATTCTGAAGTGATTATGAAAATTGAAACAATACAGGGAAAAATGACACATTTTACAGGGGATAAGATTCTACTAATGGCACAGTGTAATCTGTTCATTGTATTACGGCCCTGTGTTCTCTAAGGAGTGTCTGAAATCTATGAGATATTTCTATATCCAAATTTACACTGGTCTCTCAAAAATCTCTCTGAAAGCATTAATTGCAAAATAGATCAAGGTTTCTCCTTGGTTTCATTCTACTTGCTGCAAGTGCTCTGGGAGATTACATTTCTCTGGATAAAGTCAATGAAGCCCTGAGGTTAACATTCACCCAGGAGGGGTGACCAGTTCTCAGAGAGCTTGGCCCATGTACTTTGAGTTTTACAGGCCAGGGAAAAGAGCTTATATCTCAAAAGCTTACAAGCAGGATCTACTGAAATTTGCCCTAGTCTCTTGTTCTGCTTTTTTCCTGCAGTTTTTTTCTTCCCTTTCTGCCTCCTCCCTTCTTGCCATTTTTAGCATGACCACTCCAATGAGGGCATGAATGATAAGAAAGCAAAACAGCCTTATCGCTAAAGCAGAGAAAGTTTTAGTGATCTGGATAGAAGATCAAACCAGTCACAACATTCCCTTAAGCCAAAGCCTTATCCAGAGAAAGACCCTAACTCTCTTCAATTCTGTTACGGCTGAGAGAGTTGAAGAAGCCACAGAAGAAAACTTCGTTGGTTCATGAGGTTTAAGGAAAGAAGTCATCTCTGTAACATAAAAGTGCAAGGTGAAGCAGCAAGTGCTGAGGTATTTTGATAAATTTAATCAAGCCAGCTTGTGTACAGGCACATCTCGTTTTACAGATATTCGATTTTTACAATTGAAGGTTTGTGGCAACCCTACATTAAGCAAGCCTATCAGTGCCATTTTTTCCAACAATACATGTTCCCTTTGGGTCTCTGAGTCATATTTTGGTAATTCATATTCAAATATTGAAAAATATTTCAAACTTTTTCATTATTATTGTATCTAGCATAGTGATTTGTGATCATCAATTTTTGATACTATTGTTGTAATCTTTTTGGGGTGCCATGTGCCACACCTATACAAGACAGTGAACTTAATCAATGAATGTTGTGTTTGTTCTGACTACTCCACTAACCAAACATTCCCTCTTCTCTCCCCTGCTCCTCAGGCCTCCCTATTTCCTGACACACAAAAATATTGAAATTAAGCCAGTGAATAACTCTACAATGGCCTCTAAGTGATCAGGGGAAAAGAAGAGTCACACACTCATCACTTTAAATCAAAAGCTAGAAATGATTAAGCTTGGTGAGGAAGGCGTGTCAAAACTAAGATAGGCTAATAGCTAGGCCTCTTGTGCCAAAGCATTAGCCAAGTTGTGAATGCAAAAGAAAAGTTCTTGAAGGAAATTTAAAGTACTATTTCAGTGAACAAATGAATAACAAGAAGCAAAACATCCTTATTGCTGATGCAGAGAAAATTTTAGTGTTCTGGAGAGATCAAACCAGCCACAACATTCCCCTAAGACAAAGCCTAATCCAGAGCAAGACCCTAACTTTCTTCAATTCTATGAAGGCTGAGAGAGGGGAAGAAGCTACAGAAGAAAACTTTCAAGTTGGTTCATGAAGCTTAAAGAAAGAAGCCATCTCTATGACATAAAATTGCAAGATGAAGCAACATGTGCTGATGTAGAAGTTACAGCAAGTTATCCAGAAGATCTAGCTAAGATCATTGACCAAGGTGGATACAATAAACAACAGATCTTCAATGTAGTCACAGCAGTCTTATATTGAAAGAAAATGCTAGATAGGTTGTTCACAGCTAGAGAAAAGAAGTTAATGCCTGTCTCCAGAGCTTCAAAGGACAGGCTGGACCTCTTGTTTTGGAGGTAATGCAGCTAGGTGACTTTAAATTGAAGGCACTGTCTCTTTACCTTTCCAAAAATCATAGGGATCTAAAGAATTATGCTATATCAATGTGATCTCTGCTATATACATTAAACAACAAAGCCAGGATGACAACATATCTGTTCACTTCATGGTTTACTGAGTTTTCTAAGCCCAGTGTTGAGATCTATTTCTCAGAAAAGGTTTCTTTCAAACTACTGTGCTCCTTGACAATGCACCTGGCCACCCAAGAGCTCTGATGAAGATGTATAAGAAGATTAATTCTGTTTTCATGCCTGCTAACACAACACCCTTTCTGTAGTCCATGGATCAAGGAATAATTTTGACTTTCAAGTTTCATTAGTTAAGAAATACATTGAATAAGCCTATAGTTGCCATAAATATAGATATAGATTAGATTCCTCCAATGGATCTGGACAAATTACATTGAAAACCTTC
Source organism: Aotus nancymaae (assembly GCF_030222135.1). NCBI lineage: Eukaryota > Metazoa > Chordata > Mammalia > Primates > Aotidae > Aotus > Aotus nancymaae. Next base: position 61,722,482 of record NW_026988442.1, on the reverse strand, counting down.
TGGAAAATATTCGGTATTCTGGATGCCATTAAGAATATTTGTGATTCACGAAAGGAGGTCAAAATATCAACATCAGCAAGAATTTGGGAGAAGTAGATTTCAATCCTTCTGGATAACTTTGATGAGGGAATTTCAAGACTTCAGTGGTGGAAGTAACTACAGATGTGACAGAAATAGCAAGAGAACTAGAATTAGAAGTGAAGCCTAAAGATGTGACTGACTTGCTGCAATCACATGGTAAAACGTAAATGGGTAAGAAGTTCCTTCTTAAGGATAAGCAAAGAAATCAGATTTTTGAGATGGAATCTACTCTTGGTGAAGACGCTGTGAACATTGTTGAAATGATAACAAAGGACTTAGAATATTATAGAAACTTCACTGATAAAGTAGTGGCAAGATTTGAGATGACTGACTCCAACTTTGAAGGAAGTTCTACTATGGGTAAAATGCTGTGAAACAGCATCACGTGCTACAGAAAAATCTTTCAGGAAAGGGAGGGCCGATCAATGCACAAACTTCATTGTTGTCCTACTTTAAGAAGTTGCCACAGCCACACCAGCCTTCAGCAACTACCACCCTGATCTGTCAGCAGCCATAGATATCGAGGTGAGACCCTCCACCAGCAAAAAGATTAGAACCGGATGAAGGTTCAGATGATCTTTAGCAATAAAGTATCTTTCAATTAAGATATGTACATTGCTTTTTTTTTTTTTTTAACATAATGCATTTTTTGTAAAGGAGAAGTTACATTTTTTGTGAAGGAGAATCACTCATCTTTAACACCCAGACTCTTCCAAATAAGTGTGAAATACACTTAATAGACTACATTATAGTATAAATGTAACTTTTATACACACTGGAAAACCAAAACAATTTAGTAGGTACAATTTTTCCTAATGCAATATGCATCTGAAACTCACTAAGTGGCACAAAGTGATAGATCTGAGAGAGATGTCAGTAATACATGACAGGTCCAACCCCAAAACTGAATCCAATCTAAGTAGAAAGATGTTTCTAGGGGCTGGGCGCAGTAGCTCATGCCTGTAATCCCAACATTTTGGGAGGCTGAGGCAGGCAGATCACAATGTCAAGAGATCGAGACCATCCTCGTCAACATGGTAAAACCCTGTCTCTACTAAAATACAAAATTAGCTGAGCATGGTGTCACGTGCCTGAAGTCCCAGCTACTCAATAAGCTGAGGCAGGAGAACTGCTTGAATCCAGGAGGTGGAGGTTGCAGTGAGCCAAGATCATGCCACTGAACTCCAGCCTGGCTCCTGGCAACAGAACACGACTCTGTCTCAAAAAAAGAGGTGTTTCTGACACTGGTAGTTGATTTTACCCTCACTAAGCATATATTATTGAAACTCAATTACTCACTTCATGAAATAAACTCTGAAGATTCATCAGCTTTAACAAGCATTTGACTCATGGTGTTCAAGAAGTTACATTTTTTTGTAAAGGAGAATCACTCATCTTTAACACTTAGACTCTTCCAAGTAACAGAAGAAAATTGATATCAAAAACCCTAACGAATGAGTCATGTTACGAGAATTATCTACAAGCTCTAGTTTTGCTTGTGAAGCTGTTGGAATGACTGTGGGCGTGGTGAAGAGAGATGCAGGTAAGACTAACTAGACCCATTGTTGCTGGGGAGAGTGGGGTGGGCTGAAGGAAGTCACTGGTCCTTCCTGGTGCTCAATTTTCTCCTTTGTAAGCTGGATTAGTGTTTCTCAGATTTTTACATCTCATTATCCAGTAGCCATTTAATTGGATGCTAAATATGGTAGGGTTATCAACTTTGAGTTCTGCCAAATAGAAACATTAAAAAGCTGCCATCTACTCTCAATAATTTTATAAAGGGTAGGAAACTTTAGCACCAAAAAAGTTATTAAACCTAACTTTATGAAAATATTTTTACAAAGTTTTTTTTTTTTTGAGATGCGGTTTTGCTCTTGTTGTTGCCCAGGCTGGAGTGCAATGGCGCGATCTCAGCTCACTGCAGTGTCCTCCTCCTGGGTTCAAGCGATTCTCCTGCCTCAGCCTCCTGAGTAGCTGTGATTACAGGCATGATCCACCACACCTAGCTAATTTTTTGTATTTTTAGTAGAGACGGGGTTTCTCCATGGTTGGCCTCGAACTCCCAACCTCAGGTGATCCACCTGCCTCAGCCTCCCAAAGTGCTAAGATTATAGGCATGAGCCACTGCGCCTGGCCCTCTACAAAGTTCTTGTTTTTCTAGGACTCTATCACTGACCAGTAGGGGTTCTTGGAACAGCATTTGGGACTTCTGGATACTTACAGCCCTGATTTTTGTGCTTGTTAATGGCTATGGTCTGAATGTTTATTTCATCCACCAAAATTCATATGTTGAAATCCTAGCCCCATGGTGATAGTGTTGGGAGATGGGGCCTTTGGGAGATGATTGAGTTATGAGGGCAGAACCCTCATGAATGGGATTAGTGCTTTTGTAAAAGAGCCCTAAGGAAACTTGTTTGCCCCTTGCATCATGTGAGGACACAGTGAGAAGGCACCATCTATGAACCAGGAAAAAGGTTCTGAATCTGTCACTGAATCTGCTAGTGCCTTGATCTTGGAATTCCTGGTCTCCAGAATTATTGGAAATAAATTTGTGCTGTTGTTATAAGCCATTTAGTTTATGAGACTGTATTGTAGCAGCCCAAACAGACAATGACACAAAGCAAAAGTTAGGTAGATCTAGTCTTCAAATTCTGTATTACTCAATGCTTATTATTCATATATTGTCTGCCATTTACTATTTCTTTATTCATCAAGTCCTTAAGACATTTCATTTTGAGAAATGCCAGTTTTTAAGCTTTCCTTCCTATTTCCCGAATATCACCAAAATGTACATTTACTAACTTTTTTTCTCTACCTTACTCATTCTTTCTTATTTACTGGACTTCTGTTTGATCACAACAAAAGAAAAAAAACACATAATTTCACACTCATTTCAACTGCTTGATTGTCATATGTGGCTAGTGGCTACCATTTTGGATGGTGGAGAGTTACAGGACAGAAAGTCCTATTGGACAGGGCTTTTTAAAGAATATAAACACAAATGAATTTTCTTTTTTCTACCTAGAATTACTGAGTGAGGAATTAGAGAAGGAAAGAACTTAGAAACTTTGTACAGTCACCAATTGAACTGTAGTAAAAAGTAGGTAGATTTTGTTTGGGAGATTTTCTTGATGTGGATCTTTATGACCCTGCTCTGATAGTCTTCTAGTATATTTGTTCGGCTACTTCTCTTTTCTTAGATAATAGAGCAAGACCAAACAAATTTTATAATTTTGATTTCTTGCAATCCAGATTCAGATTCCGTTCTGGGCTTTCATATCATAGGGAAGTGAAGGGTTTTTGGAAACAGCTGGTCTGTGGAATACCCTGCTTTCCTCCTTCCAGCCCTCGTTCCCTGACACCTCCCCATTCAGTCTTCATTTACTCAGTCTCACAGGCAAGCTCGCCAAATGGCCTCAAATAAGCTCCATCTGCTCACTACCTAATCTCTATTTAAATCAAGCTAAATAAACACTTTTTTCTGGGAGAACTGGGCACATTTCTGTAGTAGAATTGTATGGAAACATCTCTCCTCACATCTTCCACGGCATTCGTTTGTGGGGTTTGTTTTTCTTTAAGGCCTTTTCAGACTATGCTGTAATTAGCACTGCAGCTTTTGCTTATTTTTGAAATGATTATCTACCCAACACAAAAAAAAAAAAAGAAAGGCAAAGTTTGAGGATATTTGGTTAATTCTGGCAATGGAGTCAGCCACAGCAGATAATTGTTTCTCTTAAAGAAATCATGCAGGGAATGAATTACTCTGTTAAGTTACCTGCATTAATCTCATCCATCAGACAGTGGGCCCTCTATTCAGTGCTCTCTAGAAACAAGATAGCTATATTTCTATTACCTTCCACACCTGGGCTTCCCAACCTGCCCATCCCTCCTCTCCTGGTCTCTTTTTACTTTCCCTAAAAAAATCAAGGAAAGTGAAACTAAGGTTACTGGTTGTTTCAATGGTCATTCTGAAACCTGACATTGTTTTCCTGGAAATTGTTCAGTGCTCTGTCATTTCTAGATGGATAGGAGGGGAAGTGATCAAAATCAAAGAATGACACCGACTAAAGACTAATGTCTAATAAATCTTGAATTTCAATTTGCAATATATTTATTAATCACAAAAATCTTTGACAGAATGTCATACATGCCCATGCCCATGGGTGCCTAATTTTTCTGCAGAAAGCATTGATGGTAACTTCTTCTGGTCCAAAGGGAGTTAACTTTAGTAGTAACAATAAAACATTATGAGAGGTTTCTTTTATTTTTTTTCTTTTCTAACCTTTAAAACAAAATCCAAAACGTCTATGTAATCCAAAAACTTCAAATGTGCTTGATTCTTTACTTGCTGTTTTCTTGATATTGTAGTTTTTCTTAAGGCTTGTACAGATTCTGTCTGATCTCAAAAGAGCATTGCTCAGGTCTAGCTCTGGGCGCATGTGGTATTATGCTTTCTTGGGCTTATAGACTTCGACGTATTTTTAGATATCACTGGCAAATTTGATTCCTGATTTTTTTGTCATTTTCAGTTCCTTTTCTATGCAAAGTCTGTTCCCCAACTAGTTATTCACTTATTCATGGTCTATGAAAAGAACTGCTTGACACAGTTGGGATCTGTGTCCTCACCCAAAGCTCATGTAGAATTGTGATTCCTCATGTTGAAGCTGGAGCCAGGTGGGAGGTGATTGGATCATGGGGGCAGCTTCTCATGAATGGTTTAGCAGCATCCCCTTGGTGCTGTTCTTGTGACAGAGTTCTCACGAGATCTGGTTGTTTAGAAGTGTGTAGCACCTCCCTCCCTCTCTCTTCCTCCTGCTCCAGCCATGTGAAGTACTTACTCCCCCTTGCCTTCCACCATAATTGGAAGCTTCCTGAGACCTCCCAGAAGCAGAAGCCGTTGTGCTTCCAATATAGCTTGCAGAACTGTGAGCCAATTATATACCACTTTACTTTATAAATTACCCAGTCTCGTGTATTTCTTCATAGCAGTGCAAGGACAGACTAATACACTGCTCTATTTCAATGTGGTATTATTTACATTCAGTGTTCCATTTGTGACAACAGAAAAATGTTCCTGGCTATTTTCTCCAACTATTCCACCAGCAGAGGCTTCACAAGTTCTCCTACAAAAGTCTCTCATAATGTCATTGTGAACAAGAGGCCCCATTGACCTAGTGTAATACCATGTCTTAAACTTCAGGTTATTGATAAAAGTAAAGCCATTGCTCCTTTTATTTTATTGATTATTAGAAGTATGCTCAATGACAAGAAGACTGATAATTCCTTGCACTTGAATATTTTCTGTGGCATGGAAAAAGCATGGATGTTACTACCTGTTAGAAGACATGGCTCCAGTTCTGGCCTTACCACTTTTAATCTGTAAGACACTGGATGGTTATTTAGCCTCTCTGACTTGATGACTTATCTATTCAAAAAAACAAACATATAATCATCTATAACTCATAGGGCTGTGAATCAAAAAGATGGTGTTCTTTGAGGACAAGAACTGTCTTTTCATCTTGGTATCTCCAGCACCTAGTACATTGCTAAGAAAAAAACAAGTAGGAACTCAACGAAATGGTAGTCTGAATCAATGAGAAAGTAAAAGGATGGATGACTGAACTAGTTAATGGACATGAATGTATTATTATATAGAGATAAAGAGAAGTTGTTTTATTTAATCAAAACAAACAGGACAAAGTTTAGTATAGAGGATTGAAAATGTTCCAAGGAAGTTGAAAGCCACGATGGCTTTAGGCACTTTTGTTTCCTAATTAACACATAAAAGCTGGAGTTGAAACCAGTAGCAGGTTTGATTACAATTTTTCAAAGTATTTCTTAAATTACTAATAACACCAATCACCATGATAACAACAATAACATTAACAGAGCATTTACATTGTGCTGGGTGCTCTGCTTAAGTGTTTAATGTGCTTTATTTCATTTTATCTTCAAAAAGAACCCTAAGAGGTAGATACCAACATATTCCTTAGATATAAAAAAAAAAAGTGACATAACAAGGTCAAGCAGCCAGCACATGGCCAAGCCCCTGCTGAATGCTATTTCCTTATCATCACTTCAAAGACACACTGTAATAAAAGCTTTGGTTTACTGGCCTCATTTGCTTCACAGAAGCTACAGGAGAGCACAGTCCATGTTCTATTCAGTTTTAAGTCCTCAGAAGGCAGATGATGCCTGGCCCACTGTATGTAATTGAACGTTGAATGAACTAATTGGTGGTTGGACCCATACATAAACTTTGTTTTCAGGCATTCTGGCCTCTGTTGAAGGAATTCTGTGTTTTTTCTCTTCCCCTCTTGTCACTCTATCCCAGCCCAACACTTATTGCCCCACTGACCCTTTGGCCAATCAAACTTCTGGTTTTCTTGGCAAGGCAAACAATGGACATCTCAACTCCAATCTATGTTATAATTTTATTTAAAAACACATGCAATATATTCCACTCGGAAATTAATATTTTCCTTTTATTATGCCTCATTTTTCTATTTCAAGGCAGTCTTACGTTGCAAACCACTTTTGGATCATGATTTGTAATGTGTATGTGAGTTTGAGGTGTACTTGCTCACAGAAGATGTTTCTTCTTTTTTGCAACAACTCACAGACCAAATCTATTACATTTGGATCAGAAAAAGCATCCTCTTACTAAAGACTCAGCCTATAAACTAGGAAAAGAATCATGACGATTTTGGTGAGCAGCTGCCCTCAGCTTTATGATCAACCATCTCCAATTTTTTTTTAATGACTAAATTGTAGATGACTTCAATCTTGCCCAGAGGGATGCTGTGTTCCATTAACCATCTCCGTACATCTCTACAGGTCAAACTCTTCTGGCTGCCCCTTTGACCTTGCTGCTCATTATGAAATTGTGCCCACTTGGCTTCTCATTGTTAAGTACTGCCTCCTGGCCCCCATTATGGAATCTTGTCATCTTCATTGCTATCAGGAAGCCCAGTTCTATAGAAGTGTTTCCAAAGGCCAGTCCAGGCCAATAGAGAATAGCCGTCACTGAGTATCTCAAAGATGAGGGTGCCTCTCTCACCAATACGTTTCTTATCACTTTGGTAAATGGAATATTTGCAAGGTTCTCTCCTGAAATGGAGTTGGCTGGTGGACCTTCCAGCTTTATCTGCTTCATCCTCTTCAGCATGCCTTTGAAACCTTTTTCCCCCTTCAGTCATGGAGTCTCTGGCATTTCTGCTTCACTATGCATCACTGTCTCCTAGCTTCCAAGATCCACCCTATCTGGACATTTTCCAGTCTCCTGGTGACTTTGCCAGGGTATGTATTCCTGTCTCATGAGGCAGTGCTATCATATTGACAAAATTTTCCTTTCCTAACTTATGTTCTGCTTCCCTTGATCAGCATCCCTATTCCCTTACATTACTCCCCTGGATGGATTCTACAGCTTCTTCGTGGAATAGTACCTTTCTCTCTCAGCAGACTCAGGACATTCTCATTTGTATTAAGTTTTGACTTAATCACAGTTAGTTTTCTGTGACCAGAAATAGAGGTGAGGGTACATCCCCTGAAGGAGTCACAGTGTCTTGCAAGGCAAGATCCTCTGCATCATCTGCAAGCAAGGAAGAGGGGAAGTTAGACTTTCATAGGGAGAAGTCAGCCACTTCTGTGGAACCGGAAGGTACAGAGAGATTTGGGAGTTCAAGATTCCTTAACGCATTGACCCAGATGTTCCTATCCCAATTTCAGTGTTTCATTCTTTTCCAATTAACACTCTAACCTTGGCTTGGCTGAATTGCTGAGGTTGAAAATTCAAATGTCTCTGGAATTCTGCTACTCTTGTAATGAAGTTAGGGGCCTGATCCTCACCTTTCTCTGCTCTTCGATTGCAGATGAAGATCTCTTTGTTTGCTGCCAAGGAGACCATCTGGTTCTCACACTTCACCTTGAATTGTTGATTCATCAACTTCAGCCTGTCATTATCTTTCTCCAATGCATCAGTTGACCCCGGCAACAAATTTCTAATTCTATAGTTCTCTTATAAGCACTCCTCCAAACCTTGTTTGCCAGCTATGAAAGCTGTCACAGTTGTACCACCACAGCATGCCAGGGTTGTCAGAACCACACTTACTAAGTGATGGGATGTGTATTGCCCATCATCCAGCTTCAAAATGCCATTTAGTTTCTCCCTCCTAATACCACTCCTGATACCCTATTGCATATCAGGTTTCTTGCAAAACAGACTTATATAGAGGTTTGCATTCAGGAAGTTCACTGGGGATCCCTCTCAGGGGCCACACCTGTAGATGCATGAGTGAGGTAAGATAGAACAGAGAGAGGAGTCAAATTGGGATGCCATTACTTCATAAGTCTCAAGTGATCCCATAGTGAGCTGTGAAGCTAGAACAGTTTTTATATTTGTCCCCTCTTAAGGCAAGGGAGTAAGAGCTTTACACTCTTCCCTCAACCAGCTGCTCCTGGGAAGTATGCTTGAGTGTAGGCAGAGCAGCTCTCTTTAGCTGAGAGCAATTCTGAGAGAGAATGCAGCCAGTGCTCTCAGAGGCTAAGGGCAGGAGGGCTGGTCCTGAGGGGATATGGGCAGCCCACGTCGGCCACTTGTAGATTTCTTTAGGTAGGTAATATGTCTTACTCATACTCATAAAGTCAGCTCTTAGTACGGTGCATCTGACATGTAGCTGTATAAAATATATGTCGTTGATTCAATGAAAATATGCAGGATGGTGAAGGAAAGAAATAGTGAGATAGAGATGAAATTTAGACATCTAGACATTGAGTTTAAGAAGCCATTTTGACTTTTTGGTATAGATGTTCAACAAACATGTATATGAATGAGCTTAAATCCAAAGGAAAGATCATGGTTAAAGTAACAGTTTGGGGGTCAGAATATAAATTTTATTAGCGCCCTTCTCCTTATTAACAGAACTGTAATTAAACAATAAAAGAATTTCTTAGTCTCGTTTGCAGAGGGGTGTAGCTATGTGACAGAATTTTGTAAGTATAGGTTATTAAGTGGAGATTCTTTCAATAATCCTAAGAAAGGTAACAGGTTCAACTAATGTTTACTTGTCCTGTTTCTGATGCCTGAGTATCTGTAGATGTGGCTGTTAGAGTTGCAGTAGTCCGCAAGAGATATGCCAACACTCATCAGCCCTCACCATCCTAGCTTAGGAAGGCTGATCTTAGGATTCCGCCATGTGAAAGAAAAATAAAAGCCTGTCTCCTGGGCACACCTCTCTTTTCAAACTCTCTATATGCCAAATGTAATCTGTAACTAATGAACTTGGATGAGATGGCCTCAGGACAGAATTTGGAGTGGAGAAAGCAGATGCTCTGAGAAACTCTGGAGGACACTAATGTGTGAGGAGTGAGTAAAAAAGAAACAGGCCATGAAGAAAACTAAGAAATCAATTGTGGATGCAAGAGGAGGCCCTGAAGAGAGTGATATCATTGAAGAGAAAGGCATGGTAAATATTTTGAAATGTGGTAGAAGAGACTAATATGAATTAACAATGTGTCCATTGGATTTGATATTTAGGAATCTATGTAGATTAGTACTTCTATGTAGGTTAGTATTACGTAGATTTGGTATTTAGGAATGTATGTAGTAGCCTACTAATCTATGTAGGTTAGTGCTTCATTCAATAACCTACCCTTACAAAACAGAGAAGGTAATTGATACATTCTTACTGGCATTACTTAATACTAAACTTATCATGATGATTGATTTATTCAACAAATAATTATTGAGCACCAAGCAAGTAAAAGACACTATATGCACAATGATAATCAAAACAGACTGAATGCTTAGAGCCTTACAATTTGTAAAGATGCTTCTCATTCTCATAATAAGACTGTGAACATTTACAGCTTTGGGTTATCGAAATGCTTGCTTTAAATATCCATCATGAAGTTCTTTAAGCAATGACCACAATTCAGCCTATGTAACACAGATACTTATTCACAATCTTTCATACATCATGGAAACCCAAATCTTTTCCTCATATTACAAATGCTGAAAGCAGCCATGGGGTAGAACTTGGCAGTTGTGTCTTAAGCAAAGAGCAATGAAATTGGGTCATAAGGCAATTATACCTACTCAACCGACGCGAGTGGTCTTGTGCGACTCCATCCATGTATGTGAATAACTTGAGTCATGGAAAAGATGTACTGGAATCAAATAACATATCTAAATGTGCAGACAATGGCAACAGGAATACTTACAAAGTGCTTTTGAAATAGAATAGACTACCATCAAGATACATATGAAACCTAATTTTTTTCATTTTCATTCTTTTATCTATTATGTAAATAGATAATTTGAAGGTCTAAAAATAAATCCAAATGCATAGCAAGTGGCACATCACAGTAACTTAAGCTCACTTTGGCAACTGTTGAATTTCACTTGCAGTGCATGGTAAAACAAAATGCTTCATTAAGTAGGTGTAGTTGCCACATTTCCCTGTGATGTGTGCACTAAAATCATATCCCACTTCACGAGAATTGGTTGCATGAAAGGATTTTTATTTTTTCTGCAGGCCACTCAGCACTGCAGATCAGTAACATCGTTGATTTAAAGGCAGTTACAAAGCAAGTCAAAGCAACAATAGGAACTGATTATTATAGGAAGAGAAAAAGAAGTGAGGGCTGGAAAGATTTTTTTTAAATGAACCAGAAAATACACATTATTTTGCACACTGGGTTTGCTAGCCATAGGTCATAGTGGACAAGAGGAGTGATGATAACAAAGAAACATAAACATATTTCGACTGCTCCCAAGTACCTGTTTGAAATGGCTAAGTGAGAATTTGTTCTGTTAGGGTCACTATACTTTCAATTTCTAACTCTTCTACCTCAACAAGAGCTTTCCCAAAGGGCTTCACAGAATACAAATGTGTTTCACAAGTTTTTAAAGATCTTGTTTCCTCAAGGTGTGTTGCTGTCCTTGTTGAGAGCATGGAAGGCAGGACAACTTTGCCAGTCAACATTGAGCATTTTTACATGCTTACTTTGATATCTATGTGGGAATTTTATTGAGTGCTGGTCACATGCAAAATAATAATAAATATTCAAAGAGGAATGGGTAAAATGTAATCATAATTTGGTATGACATATTCAACCTAAACAAATGACAAATACAAGGTATCTATACCATATCGTGGTATGCTGTATATACAAATGACCAAAGGCAGAAAGAATTGCTCAAATTTCATTCTAAAGTATGTATTTCTCTTAACACTTTCACTGAAGGTACTCCTTTAAGTAGATGAATTCAGTGAAATACCAAAAATCTATAGGCATATTGTTTAGATTAACACTGGTTTCCAAGAATTTAAGGGATGCATTAGTGATAAGCCTACAAGTAGGCAAACAAACAAACAAGACAGACAATTGTTAATTTTAGAAAAAGAAAAAGGGTCGCAGTAAAGGGAGACTAAACACAGAATCCCATTTTTCTCAGGTATAAACAGAATATCATACTCATAATAATGCAAAGATGAAATTCTACTCAAAACACTTTACAACTGTATCTATGGGATGGGAGGAAGGAGATGGTATGTGTGTGTGCATGTGTGTGTGTATGCACATAAACACACACTGGAGTGGGGGTCAGTAAATAATGCCTAACACCAAAAATAAAAAGAGCAATATAAGCATATTACTAAGAAATATAATGGTAAATATTAAGATAAATAGCTAACATTTTTGAAAGTTGTTGCCACTGGGGAGCAGGAAATGGGGAGCAGAATGAAATTTGGAAAATGTAGTTTTCTTAATGAGCTCTGGAGAACTATGTGACTCTAAAACCTGTAAGTATATAATTTTGGTAAAATAATGGTTTAACTCTAAAAATGCATGTTACATCACAGCATGTAATAAAAAGAAATCTGTGTTTAAATATGTATTTAAGATATTTATAAGGATTAATCACAGTTAATAATTTTTATTTCTGGGGAGTGGGATTGTGGTAATGGGGAGAAGAGGGAAAGACTTTTATATACTTCAGTAGACTTGATTTTTTGAATGAGCATATGTTTTGTTTCAGAAGTTTCTACATGAATAAAAACATATGCACTAAAAATGGAAACAAAGCACATTATGAATTAAATAATTTCATTTATATTAAGGTTTATTTGTACACAAGCATAAATAATATACATGAATTTTGAAAATCAAAGAAATTGACTGAATTACACATTTATCATTTGAAGACTGGTTAAGGGAAGACATAACAGTGAGATAAACAAGAACAAAGTCAGATCAAGTGGCTAATTGTATATTTTAAAATGCACATTGTACATTTCAAAGTGCAGAACCAATGAATGTATAAATTATCACACCTGGAGCAGATGTGGGCAAATAGTAAACCAAAAAGAGGCAAATGGCAGTCCAGAGACATGTTCTTTTCAAGATGACCCAGTACCACTTAGAGACTTTTAGAATTGATTATCATTCAAATATATACCCAGACAGATAAATGTTTGGCCTGGTATGTCTTAGTATTAAGTGTAGCATTTATATGAAGTTCAACCTCCCTGAGTTACAACTAATTATTCTACAGGAAGCATATATGGTTAGCTGGGTTGCTCAGATAACTAATTGAGTACAGCCAAGTTTCTTGCTTTGATCCCTAAGTCAGCTGCCTGGCTTGGTTCAGTGCCATAGCCACAGATGTACTCCAAAACCCAACAGTCTTAGAACTGCACACCCAGGGCTACAAAGGAGATTAGACTGGGAAGTGTGGTTAGTCTGTGTAAATCCATTCACACTATCAGATAAGAGTTCAAATAATATTCCACTATGTTAGGTAACTAGCGACATATTTTATGAATAGGCAACTGTTACTATTTCATCTTGATGTTGTTTTATTCCTGCTGTTGAGTATTGCAGCTGTTAGAATATTTCTGCTTTTCCCAGGCTAAGGTACTTAGAATCTCAAAACTGGAAGAAACCCAATAGGTCATTTGATCCACTCTCCTGCATGATGCAGAAGTTTTCTTTACAACATCTTTGGAAAAATAATTTAGTCTCTGCTTGGTCATTACTGGTGGCTGACAGGGTGGGTGGCACTCCTCATGTCAAATGGACGGTCACTTCACCCTTGGACAGTAATCATTGCTCAAAGTTCTCCTATTGATGAGCCCAAGAATTCTAGGTTTGCTCTCTGTCAGAACATGTAATAATTTTAATCTTTCGCTGAATTGTGTGTAGACCTATGTTCTTGTATGCCTTTTCTGTTTCTGACAAAAAACAAAGCACATTTTTTAACCATTTCCAAAGGTCTGCTTTTCATTTTTGTTATGATCTTCATATGTTCCAGATTGCCAGTGTCCATCTGAAAAAGTGATACCCAGATCTGAATAGAAGTCTCGAGATGTGGTCCACCTCGGACAATAACCCTATTACTCTCTTCAGTTTCTGGCCTGTGCACTTCTGTAAAAACACCACAGGAAAGAAGCGCCGCTGGCTGCTCTAATCCCAGTGTGGTTTAAGCTGGTGTCCTGAATCTTACCCTGTCCTTTCCTCTGGGATATAAAAACCACCAGGGCAATAAATCAAGGACCAAATTGAAACATCGAGCCCATTTTGAGAAAGTGAATAACTCCAAGATAGCTAGCAAGTTATTCTATGAGTCATGTAGCTTCCAAATCATTGCTAGCAATAAAACTGAGAGAGGAGCTAATCCAGTTATCAAAGGATCGATCATTAGATACAACTTTTTAATGATAAATTCCCATGCAGTTATGCCATTCAGAAACTGTGAAAGAAGTTGGGTGTTTTTATAATAACACTTCTTCCATTTTCATCTATGTATTTATATGAACAGGTTTTTGTAGTGTTTACAACCATAAAAGCAAGAAAACCAATAATGCTAAGGCTGAATACTATTTCATTCTAGCAATAAATATTTGTTCATGAATTTATAAAATAACTTTGTAAAATCTCAATTCACCTTATCAAGAAATACATATCCACTACAATTTTGCTTTTGATGGTTAATAAATTTGTATTCAAATTTATAATAAATATATGCTGTTTTGGTCAATTATATGGTAATAATTGTCAATTCAATCTGGAATATTTTAAACACTGAAAACCTTATGTTTAAGAGAATATTTTTAAATTTATATTTAAATGTGTACACATATTCTTTTTAAACTGTTATAGCATGATTAATGGAAGACTTGTAAACAAAAACTATAAAAAATGAAATATATGAGTTGTCATAGAAAAATCAGCAACATAAAATTTCATATGGTTAAAGAGGAATATGTTCCTATATTTTATAAATAATTATGAATATCAGGTTATTAAATTATTTAAATTCCACTAGGCACATTTTAAAAATTGAAGTAACCATTTTGTTTTTAAATGTCAATGTTATCAACATGCCAGAAATCATATTCTTTGGAACTGCTTTAAGAATTGTATCTTTCAAAACCATGTATGATCAAAATGCATAGATGTCTAACCAAAACTATATGAAGGAATATATCTTTTTTGGGGGGTGGGGAACAGGGTCTTATTCTGTCACTCAGGCTGGAGTGCAGTGGTGCCATCACAGCTCACTGCAGCCTCGAAATCCTGGACTCAAAAGATTCTCCCACTTCAGCCTCCTGAATAGCTGGGACTACAGGCATGTGCTACACACCTGGCTAATTTTTGCACTTGTTTTAGAGATGGGGTTTTGGCATATTGTCCAGACTGGTCTCAAACTCCTGGGCTCAAGCAATCTGCCTGCCTCAGCTCCGCAAAGTGCTAGGATTACAGGCATAAACAATCGTGTTCAGCCTCTTTTAAAAAATGAAATTATCATTTTTTTACAATGAAATTTTTTAGGTTGTTTTCCCCTTTTATGAACAAAAGAGTTGAATATCACTTCCCTAAGTCTTCCACTAAGAAATCTGTTGCTACTTACCCAGGACTAACTAGCAGGGAAACTATTTGGAGGAATGTCTCAACCACTTAATCCTTCAGTGCCCTTGTTTGGAGGCAAGGTGCTGGGAACTAAAGCAATACACTTACTAGTGAGGACTGGGATGAAAATGGAGGGATAGGGCAGCGCCAAGAATGGTAAAAACAGACTTACATGTAGCTCACCTCATTACTCTTACATACTGCTATAGACCATGCCTACTAGACTTTCCTAATGGTATGAAACTGATATTTCCCCTATTTACAATATAAGAGTCAAATATTTGACATTTTCACTTCAGGTAAAAAAGTACTTTAAGCATAGTTCCAGCAAAATATGTATTTCACCTACTCATACACGTTTTAAATTGTCAAAGGTTTAATGACTGCCAGAATTTCATTTGTGGGCTCTCCACGGCCAATTTTAGTCATGCTGCACTTAAATAATTGAAACCACTCCTTGCTTATTGATTTTTCATGCCATGTGAAATGAAACCTTGTTTCTCACAGAGTTTTGGAAAAGCAAATAGAGATGCTGCCACAACCTTTGATTTAATTTGAGGGCTTCATTTCCTGCCTGATTGAGCTCATGTACTTTTATGAAAAATTATTCAACCTCATCAGAATAGCCTCATGAGTCAGTCCTTTGAGGAAAACTAGAGTGAGGGCACAAAGCATCTCCCACCCAAGAAAAAGCATGTCTGATTTCTCAGGGAGAGAATGCGGCCTGGAGGAGAGTGACCCAGGTATGCTCTGGGGAAGAGCAATGCCTTTGGCTTCAGAAAAGGCCAAAGCTTCATTTGGCAACCAATAAAAAAATGACGTTTCAGAAATTACTTTGCTTTCACCAAATTTTGCAATTGCTTTTAAATGAACCTTTTCATGACTTCAGCCATTTCTAGGCTTGGCTGTATCTGAGCAAGCTCATATATACAAACTGTATATATGTATTATAAATTCATATATAAATTATATCTCTATTAAATATATATAATTATATTAAACTATATATCATATATATAATTTAACATATAATTTATATATGTACTTATATATTGTATAAAAATATGTATTGGATATATTAAATATATAGTTTTATATATAAATAAAATTAAAATGTTATTTTTTTTTCTCAGCACCAATATAACCATACGTCATAGAATAAGGGAGTTGGTACATTACATTGTCTCCATGTCTCTTCTAGGTTTATCAGTGGTAATCTATTATCCCAGATGTGGCAGACTCAGTAAGAAACCATCACTGGAATTATAAAAATACCAAGAAAATTTCGGTTTATAATGGATTAATAGAATCATAGACTTTTAGAGTTACAGGTAACATCTGTAACTCTAAATTGTAGATTTAATGTAGATGGTTCCAGATGAGGTGAACGGAGGCTCAGTGAGTTCCAGTTGCCTTGTTAAAGATGGCAACGGCAAAATTAGGTTTGGAATCCCAGTTCTACTACTTCTACTGGCTCTGCTAGTCAGTTGTTTCTTACACCCTCTGTTTCTTTCATCTTTGGGTATGAAAAAAATGTCTTGTTAAAATAATGAGTCTTCTCTTCCTCTGGCAGTTCTGTTCATTAGCAAATCTTACCAGACAGTTCAACTCCCTTCTTCCCTGCCACTTCCATAGTGCAAACCAGAGAAGCAAAGTAGTCCCTTTCATAGTCACCATTACAATCAGGATGACTTACGTTACACAGATCTAGCCTACAAAATGCAAATAATGTCTGCCATGGGCTCCAGAAAAGACTTTTATCTTTTTGGATTAAAGATACATAGAACTACCATTGCCTTTTTCTTTTTTTCTACCTTGAACACAAATTTGCAATCTGAAGCTGAATCAGCCATCTTGGGAAGTGATCCGCAGGAAGGAGTATCCAAGAAAATGATAGAAATGCCCTAACAAGTTTCGGCCACAGAACCATCACCAACAGCTGCCTGTTTCCAGATTTCTTGTTATATGATAAAAAATAACTTGGCACATATACACCATGGAATATTATGCAGCCATCAAAAATGATGAGTTCACGTCCTTTGTAGGGACAAGGATGAACCTGGAAACCATCATTCTCAGCAAACTGACACAAGAACAGAAAATCAAACACCGCATGTTCTCACTCATAGGCGGGTGTTGAACAATGAGAACACATGGACACAGGGAGGGGAGCACTATACACTGGGGTCTGTTAGGGGGAAATAGGGGAGGGACAGTGGGGGCTGGGGAGTTGGGGAGAGATAGCATGGGGAGAAATACCACATATAGGTGAAGGGGAGGAAGGCAGCAAATCACACTGCCACGTATGCACCTATGCAACAATCTTGCATGTTCTTCACATGTACCCAAAAACCTAAAATGCAATTTAAAAAAATTTTGAATATTTAAAAAAATAAAAAATAAACTTCCCTTTGTTTAGGCACTGAATTTACATTTTCTATTCCCTGTACCAAACACATTCCTTACTAATATTTCTATTTCTCATTTTGTGCATAAATGCATATTCCATAAAGGAGAGCCAAGATATTCTCTTTGGAGCCCAGAGGTAAGTGTGTGCCTAATGGCTTAGGCTACCTGATGGAATGTGGGAAGTGTGTCCTCTGCATCCACTACCCATCTTTCTGAGTTGTCTACTTTCAAATTCACTCCCCATAGTGGGTTAAATAGTGACTCCCAAAAGATATGCTCAAATCCTAACCCTCGGTACCTGTGAATATGACCCTATTTGAAAATAGGATATTACAAAGGCAATCAAGTTAAAAATCTTAAGATGAGATCATCCTGGATGTAAGGTAGACCCTAAATCCGATGACTAGTGTTCTTACATGAGAAGGGAGATGGTGATTTGATACACTCAGACTCAAAAAGTAACACGCCATGTGAAGACCAAGGCTGAGACTGGAGGGCAGCCAGAAGCCACAAAACACAGAGGATTGACAGCAGCCACAGGAAGCTGGGAGAGAGCAATGGAACTTCTTCTCCCTCTATGCCTTTCGAGGGAGCGTGGTCCTGCTAACACAATGATTTCAGACTTTTACCTTGCAAACTGTAAGAGAATAGATTTCTGTTGTTTTAAGCCACTAAGCTTGTGGAAATTTGTTGTAACAGCCCTTGGAAACTAATACACTCCCAAAGATGCCCAGTGCTTCACTGCTGCAGAGGAACAGCATAAAATAGGAAGAGTGAGCTATACTTAACACTTAAGGGAGGAGAGACGTTGCTAAAAAGGTTGGATTCTAGGAATTAATAGGATGCCCTTTCAATCATGTTCAGAGCACAAGTAAGGCTACTCTGGCAGACTTTTAAATTTTTCATAAAATCCATACTCTGGAATATAGCATCGGACTGAAAGGACTGGCAATATAAAGGAAACCTGTCATTTTGCTAAGTGCCGTAGAAGTTACCTGGATTTTCTTTATAAGGAGAATGAAGGCAAGGAATGAGCATGTTACCAGAAAGGGGTCGCAATTCAGACCCCAAGAGAGGGTTCTGGGATCTCATGCAAGAAAGAATTTGGGGTGAGTCCACAGAGTAAAGTGAAAGCAAGTTTACTATTAGAGAAATAAAGAAACAAAAGAATGGCTACTCCATAGACAGAGCAGTTCTCAGGGCTCCTGATTAGCTAGTTTTATGTCATTTCTTGATCATATGCTAAACAAGGGGTGGATTATTCATGAGTTTTCTGGGAAAGGGGTGGGGATTTTCTGGAACTGAGGGTTCCTCCCTTTTTAGATTATACAGGGTCACTTCCAGATGTTGTCATGGCATTTGTAAACTATTATGGCATGGATGGCACTGTCTTTCAGCATTCTGGTGCATTGTAATTATTTCATTGCCATCTTGGTTTTGGTTACATTTTGGTCAGCTTCTTTATTGCATCCTGTTTTATCAACAGGGTGTTTTTGATGTGTATCTTGTGGTACCAGCCCTGCCAATCTCACTCCGTGACTAAGAATGCCTAACCCTCTGGGAATGGAGCCCAAGCAAATTTCAGCCTCATTTTACACAACCTCTATTCAAGAGGGAGTTGCTCTGGTTCAAATACCTCTGACCCACAGACTCTGCCCCAAAGGCGAATATTATAGACAATCTTATCTGGTAACAAAGAGTTGATCTGAAGTGATGTTTGAAAACCAGTGGGTGGTTGATTATTGAATCAGTGAGACAATGAGTAGGGAATGAGGGAGACTGTCATTTAATTGGTAAGGCCAGAGGTGCTAATTGTTCTGCAGTTCCATAGGATTTCACTCAGTATTCCACAAAATCAATCAAGCATACTCCCTCCTGAAATATCCACATCACTGCCCCTTGGAGAAACAGTGCCCCAGAGCACCCTGGGGAAGCTCAGCCTTGCACTGCTACTTCTATTAGACAGCCTTTGGGACACACACATTTTCTCCCTGTGTCCACAGTGAATGGGAATTATCTTCTTCTCCACTTTAACTCTGAATACACTGGCCAGGACATGGCCCTAGGTGTATACCAATCCTGCTTCTTTCTCACCTCCTTGGCTACAGAAAAAAAGAATTCAGCAAATTCATCATTAGTCAAGAAGAAGGGGCTGGATTTTGTTTTAAAAATCCTCTCCTTCCATTATCAATTCTAGTAAAGGCCATATCAGAATTATAATTAATGAAATAAATGTTAATATAAATTATCTATATTTAATGAGCTCATGATTCATTAACTTGAAAAGAATCCATTTGTTTGCATAAAACGAATCTCAATGGAACTATATAATTATTTAGTATGAATGATGATAGTGCACTTAATAAAATTAGAACAAATTTTTAGTAAATGTTACAGAGGATTAATGAATGCTAGTTATATGTAATAGTTTTATATATTATATATATAAATTATACTATTAAAATAATTAAAATCTTCCAATGCAATTCTTACAATTAAAATTGTAGCACTCTATTTTTACTCTTATAGTAAAAGTTTTCCAAGTCACCAAAATGAACCAGAAAAGTTAAAATTGTACTCCTGCTATCAAATCTGCTTCCTTAAAAACAGCTGTATTTGTCAAAGAAAAGTTCAGTGGTTTTATTTCATTTATGTTGACATAATATTCTCCATGAACACAATCACTTTAATGTCTATATAATGGTGTAATGGCAATTTTTGCCTCCTAGTAATAAGCAGCAAGGTAAAGAAAGAAGAAAGTAACTGACAAATTCATTCCGAAACAATTGCTAGCTCCTAGAGACATCATTTGCCTCAATTATTTTCTTTTCCTACATAGAAGAAAGGGTACCCTTTTAGAATTACTAAAAACCAACTGCCACAGCCATAGGTATTTTCAGTCATCTTATTCCAGACAAGACAACTAGTTTGTCTTAACAGAAGATTTGGATTAACAGAGCATTTATTTTACTATGTTACTCCAAAAGTAAGCAATTCTGCAATACTTTCCAAAAGAGAGAGGTGAATTTATATCAAATAAAAATGAGGTATGGATACATTAAATGATATGTCTCAGTCAGCTACAGGACTGGGATTAGAACACAGGTATCCAGAATGCTTGCCCAATGATCTGTCATTAAAATACTAGAAAGTTCCTTCAGAAAAAGTGGTAAGAAAAAGAGAAATCCGTTAGAAAAAGAAAGAAAACTTGATACATATATGGCAAATGTTACTCATTGAAAAAGTCATGCAAAAATGCCATGATTTTTCTAGAAAACTTGACCTCCAACTCTGCTTGTGGATAAAGAGATTTTCTTCTGGCTCCGTTGCCAGCCAGGATTGTTTTGGTCAATATCTTTCAGACCGTGTCCACCTAAGTCAGGATATGTTCAACTGTAATGGTATATAAGCCCCTAGTAAGTGAATTCACAAGGCTTTCTGTAAATGGGGTCTTTTCTCAATAGGGTGAGCCATATGTTGATGTGGAAATATAAAGTACAGGTCTGAAACTGTGCTTAGTAAATTAGGTGGTCACAGAAAGATTAAGTAGAGAATATATATTCTCTAAAAATACACATTGGTGTCTATGTTATTTGGATTTCCTAACTCTAACTATATTAATGAATAAATTCCAAATATCCATTTTAGGTATGCAGACTTGGCTTTAAGCCTGGTACAGACATAGGAAGTAAATTGAGTCAGAACATAAAATATTTCTTTCATGTGGTAGTTTATGAAACGGTTAGAATTCATCATTCCATACACAATATAACAAGTACACTAAGCTTTTCTTTCCCTACCTTTTCTGAGTATTACCAGGACTTCTATGAATTTACATATAGTAGACAATATGTGATTGATTGGTTGGTTGGTTAATTAATTTATTCATTCATCCATTCATTCAACGAATATTGATTGAGAACCTTCTGTGGAAAAAGCTTGGGTGAAAACAAACATGTGGAGGACACAGCACTTTGTCCTTAAGCTCACAGCTGGCTGGGGAGACAGACAATGAGTGATTAGTAACTGCATTCATGATACATTCTAGGACAGTTGTATAAAGATGTGTAGGGGAAAATGATCAACCCTGCTTGGGCAAGTTAGCTTTTCCAGAAAGGAGATATATTTCAACTAGAATAAAGAGAAAGAATAAACGGGATTGGAGATAAAGGCACTCCAGACAGAAGAATGTCATGATAAGCCATGAAAGTATGAAGTAATGCTAGATTGCAAATTCAGAGGATTTTTCATGGGCCAGATGCTGTTGTAAGCAGTTCCATGTATTGACTCATTTAATTTTCAAAACAGTCCTATGAGGTGAGTGCATTTCTTTTTATAGGTTATAAAACTCAAGTCTAGAAAGGCTAAGTCACTCCCCTGAGATTTCAGGGGTGGTGATGGCACAGCTCAGGTTTCAGCTCCAGCAGTCTGACCTCAGATCCCCTGCAGTCCAACACCACACTCCTGTTTCTGAGTTTGGATATAGAAAAATTGTCTGATGTAGCAAAAGTGTCATCCACATGAAAAAATATGTAAGGAGCCAACACCAGAAAGGCAGTGCAGGGGCAGTCCATCGCAGTCTCCAGGCCTCCACAGCTGACAGGCTAAGATAGCCAGAGCAGAGCAGCTTGTAGAAACAGCCATTGTGTGATGCTCCACTATCGTGAAGGCCAGAGAACAAAAAACAACTACGGAAAAGCATTAATCACCTGCCGTATGTTGGTCTAATCACCTATACAGATGAATGAGTCTCAACCACCTTACTGTTGTAACACTGGTTTTTGTTCTTTTGTGACATTTTTATTCTTTAGCCAGCCTCCCTCTAGTGTTATATGACATGCATTTATTTTCAATACAGATGTTGTATTGGGAATTTTATGACACTGCTTAACGTATCAGGAGACAGCCTGCGGTGTGACAATTACCAGTATGGATGGTGCAGGGGTTTCATTGCTCCATTTCTCCTAGCGTAACACACATGCCCATGGCTCCCCTTTGCTGTAGGCATTTCTCTTTCTAATTCACATTAAAAGCAGCCTCAGCCAATGGAGCACTCATAGTCTGCTGTTGTGCGGCGTCAACAGAGCCCTGGCACAACTCAGTTCCAGTCATCATTTCCCTTTGGAAACTGCGTGTGTGTCTGGTGCAGCCCCTAGGTTAAAGGGGTCTAAAGCTAATGGCTGGTGTCTAGGCTTCATGCTGCAAATAAGTCCCGGGTGTTTTGGGTGAAAAGCAGAAAATTGAGAAAGGATGTTAGACACCTGGAATTTTTATCAGTGGACTTTGAGGGCAAAAGTGTCCTCTGGGGTCCGTGGACCTACAGAGTTGGACAATATTATCGCGGTGACTCTGGTAATGAAGTTAGCTGACACATATCTGAGCATTTGAAATTTTCTTTTGTTCTATGCCTACTAGTAGATCAATACATTTTCCTTTTTATTTGTTTTTGCTTCCTTCCATTCTGGGTAGAACTGTCTCTAGGGTGTTAAATGTATAGAAGATAAGAGCTAGCAAGATGAAGAGCTTTTTTTTGCCCCTCAAAGACGTCTCACTCTGGCACCCAGACTTGGAGTGCAGTCATAGAATCACGGCTCACTGCAGCTTCTAACTCCTAGGCTGAAGTTATCTTCCCACCTCAGCCTCCTGAGTAGCTATAACTATAGGCATGCATCACCACACTAAGCTAACTTTTATTTATTATTTTGATTTTTTTGTTGTTGTTGAGACAGTGTCTCACCATTTTGGCCAGGGTGGTCTTGAACTCCTGGCCTCAAGCCATCCTCCTGCTTCAGCCTCCCAAATCCTTGAAATTAAAGGCATGAGCCACCACACTTAGCCTGCTGGGGTTTTTTCTAGCTTCTTTAAGACTGATCCTTCTTTGAACCCTAGTTGTGAAGATAAGGAAGAGAGGGAGAGAAGGAGAGAAAAAGAGAGAAAAGGAGAGAAAAATGTCTTCCTATTAGGACAGATTACAGTGTCTCTATGTCTGTCACCTTGAAGCTCAAGGGTCATCTGACCATCACTCAAAGTCACATGAATATCTGATCTCTTGGTCTAAGACTCCTGGTAAAGACCCAGGTAAGACAGAGCCAAGCTCTCAGAAAATACTAGAGGAACAAACAGGCCAGCTCCTCTAGCATCCTGCCCTTAGCTATTTCTTACACTTCTGTCATCCTTAGAGTACTTGCAGCAGAAGCTGCATTTGGGTTGCTGACTTTGAGAGGAATGGAAATGCATGCCTTCTTTCTGCTCAAGGATAGTGGGAGAGCTCTGTATATTCAACACTTGTCAGAAGCCATGATGGATGACAGACTGCATCGGAATCAAAGCATGATGCTACTTCCTCTAAGAAGCCTTCAATGATTTCCCATGTTTGCTTTATTATTTTGCATTTCTATTGTTGGCAACTGAAATTATTTATGTGCTTTACATCCCTTAATTTAATCTTCAAATTAACTTGGTGAGATAGGCATAAATATTCTGTATTTAGGAGCTTGGAATGTTTAAAGTTATCAGGACAAGAGCACATCATCACTGTTTAAGTTACACAGCTGAGATTCAAACTCAGACTCCAAAGCTAATGCTTTTAGCCGCTCAGTTACACTTCCTAGAACTCACTGAAGAAGGCATCATGCCACTCGTTTGGTTCTATGATGTTTTGCCTTGTATTTGGGGGGATTTTTTTAAAAAAATACTATAATAAAAACTATTTCTGATTTGGAATTAAATAAAATATCTGTGTTGGAGCCCCAAGTTTGCTGCTTACTAGATACACAAACTTGGGGAAGTGCACCTGAACTCCCAGAATCTCCATTGCTTCTTCTGCCAATATAATATCCTCATAAAGTGGTTGGGGCCAGCACATGAGTACTCAGTTTACCTACATAACAGAGGTGTGTTTTTAACTATTTTTTCTGTACTTCACAGCACCTACTACAACATTGAGTTACAGAATGTGCTAAAAAATTTCTTCAAATTGAATTGATATTTTAATACCAGGAGATAAAGTTATTAGACTTATGTAGCATCCTTATTACTAGATATTTTTGCAATGTGGTTTGAACTGGGATTTATATGTTCAATGTTCCCTATATACTTAGTCACTCATTTACTTGTTAAAAAAAATAAAGATGAAACTTTAATTTTTAAGAGTTTCCAATCTTTTCTCACTAAGGTAGCAAAATTTGCACAGCATTGCATGATCCACCACTTTCTTAAAGCTGCACCAAAGATCAATGTCCAAACTGTTTTGTGATAGTTGGAAATAAGCAGTGCACTGAGTCTAGACAGACCCTTGACAGTTCTCTGCTATGGGATCTTATTGTGAGCTGAATAACTCTGGGCTTTGCATTTCCCATTTGTAAAATTAGGCTTGATAGAGGTAACTTTTAGAGTTCCTTCAGGCTTCTACATTTGATTAAATCTATTCCTTCACCTATGACAGTGATTGCATGGTCTAAAAATAAGAAAAAATACACTGAGCATTTGCCAGTAGCCCAGCATAACTGCCTGGTGACAACACTGCCTTATGTACAAACTTTAGCACTCTAGACCCCCCAGGTCTCTCCGTCCTAGACTATAAATATGGGGTGAGATTTAATGTTCTCCTTTCTAATACAGAGGGTCCAGAATAGAAGAAAACATTATATTTCTATTGTGTTTCCTTTAGTGCTAGTAGGCTAGTTTCCCTTCTTGGTGTGTTATTTTCTCAATTAAAAAATTGTTGTTAAAAGAAGTCTATTTTCCTCATTCAAACGAATCAGCATTATTGGCCCCAAATATGTTGGTTTGCTCCCCATTGACATTAGTGAGAATTCAAAACCAGGACATGCCTCAGCTTCTAACTTAAGATTACTCAGACTGGTCACTTCTATCCTCTAATGTCTCAGGCTGGTCACTTTCTCACTCAGCACTTCCCACCTCTCTCAAATTCTGGGCTCCTTTCGCTGCATGCTTTGAACTTGCCTGTCTCATGTACAACTCCTGGGTTCTTTTGTTAGATGGAAAAGATTAAAATCTTTGAAGCAAGCAAGAGTTAGCTATCCCACTCAACTTCACAGTAAATCTCAGACAAAATTCTGTGGCCATCTATTATTTATTAAATAAACATTTACTAGCAAGCTGTCTATTCTATGAGGTTGGTGAAGTTCTACCAAGCTCTTAGTACTTTTTGTTGCTCTCAATGAACCTCAAACAAAAGGTACACTCCAGGAAGCTGCCACAGGATTCCAGAAACATGATTCTAGTATCCTGAGTTTCAGAACTGGATGAACCTCCATGCTCAAACCCAATGGCTAGATGCAGAGATCAGCTTTGGACAATATCTTCTTAGGTAATTAGCCACAGGTGCCACTAATTTCTGATGCAAATTCATTCAAGTTTGGGTAGTGTCTCAAAATATGCTTTAATTCTGTTAAGAAGGGCCCATTTCTTAAGTTCATTATATAATTAAAAAGTCACTGCTTGAAAGATAAAATCTGTGACATTCAATATGTTTATTAACTGAATTTCTTTTCTTTTGACAAAGTTTTGCTCTCATTGCTGGAGGGCAATGACACAATCTCAGCTCACTGTATCCCCCGCCTCCTAGGTTCAAGCTATTCTCCTGCCTCAGACTCCTGAAGTAGCTGGGATTACAGGGGCCCATCACCACACCCAGCTAATTTTTTTGTATTTTTAGTTGAGATGGGGTTTCACCATGTTGGCCAGG
Organism: Aotus nancymaae; assembly: GCF_030222135.1. Lineage (NCBI taxonomy): Eukaryota > Metazoa > Chordata > Mammalia > Primates > Aotidae > Aotus > Aotus nancymaae. The sequence goes on along the minus strand of NW_026988442.1, from coordinate 61,696,366 downwards.
TTGGTCTTGAACACCTGACTTCAGGTGATCCTCCCACCTTGGCCTCCCAAAATGCTGGGATTACAGGCATAAGCCATTGCACCTGGCCTATTAGCTGAAGTTCTATGTTGATCTGACAGACGCATTTATAGTAGCCACTTCTGGAGTGTGGCCTTTTAAAAATAATATTGGCTGACTATCGCTACAGTGTGAATTATTTACTGATCATGATGACTGCTGCACCTGGTTTGTAGCTTAACCTTACCCCACACAACATAACATTTTGTCTTGGCTACAGTATCTTACCCTGGCTGCACATTAGAATCGCCTGGAGAGCTTTAAAAAAATGCCCTAGTACCACCCCAAGAGATTCTGATTTAATGGATCAGAGGCAAAGCCTAGACATCAGCATATTTTAAAAGGTCCTCAGATGATTTTAAAAACTGACAATCACTAGTTTCTGCTAAAATATTTTAAAATGCATTACTGTCATGGTAACAACAATTAGCTGGAGCTAAGTGGAAGCCGCTCCGTTTCAATGGGATGGTGTTTTGCGGCGACCTTATAGGCACTTCGTGAGTTAACCCTATGATTTGCTTGTCTTTCTGGCAGCCATGGAACCCACAGCAAGTCTACTTCTAGCCTCCAGAACATTTCTGTGCTCTCCTAGGTTCAGTCCCTGTGTAATCGGTCCATCCTTTACTACCCAAGCATAGAAAGAAAAGTAAAAATCAATTCGAAAATTATACTTTCATGCAAAAGAACAGATTTTTTTACTTAAAGAAATTTGCTTAAAAGATCTTATGCTCAATAAAAGTTTGAGAGGTGCCAGGGTAGCTCTAAAGAAGATTTGCAATTTTTCTAAGTCCTTACACCTTCTCCTGAAGAAGTTATTTCCAAGTGATAGCAGTGATGTAGTGACTAGGCTTACTTCAGTTGTGGTCAATGATTAAAGAACAGGAATTTGTGTAACTATATCCTGCCATCAACTTGACCATGCTTTTTTATAACAAAAGTTTTATTTAAAAAGAATACTGGGCTGGGCGCAGTGGCTCACGCCTATAATCCCAGCACTTTGGGAGGCCAAGGTGAGCGGATTACAAGGTCAGGAGTTCAAGACCAGCCTGGCCAATATGGTGAAACCCAGCTCTACTAAAAATACAAAAAAAATTAGCTGGGCATGATGGTGCATGCCTGTAATCCCAGCTACTTGGGAGGCTGAGGCAGAAGAATTGCTTGAACCTGGTAGGCGGAGGTTGCAGTGAGTCAAGATTGCGCCACTGCACTCCAGCCTAGGTGACAAAATGAGATTCTGTCCCAAAAAAAAAAAAAAAAAAAAAAAAAAAGAATACTTATGATTTATCTTATTCATTTATTTCTATTAATTATTTATATAACTCACTTCTACTAACAAAGCTCTTCCACCAAATTTGAGTAAATTATTGACAGAAAATTGGTGTGTGTTAATGAGTTGTGTAGCCATCTATACTACCATGTAGGAGTTCTGCTTATTCTATGTATTTCTTTATCTTTCCCCCCTCTTTGTTGTCCTAAGCTATTTTTTTATAGTTTCTCTCCCCTTATAATTTAGCTTGTATCAACTGTTAGTTAGAATAATAGTAATCTAACATCCTAGTTAGAATATGAAGGTTAGAGAGAAAGGTTTAGAATTCCTTGGATAATGATGAACTAGAATGGCCAGGTCCTTGGATAATGATGAACTAGAATGGCCAGGTACTTGGACACAATTTCTAGGAGATTTCCATATCTAGCATCAACCTTTCCCCTTCCTTCTGTCCTCTCCCAACCATCCCAATCCCCACACACCCAGTGGAAAATAAATAGACGGATAGACAGACAGATAGATAGATAGATAGATAGGTAGATAGATGGAGAATCACTGACCATGAACCTCAGGGCTTTATTTACTAAACACCTTAGTGATTTCTGTATTGTCACTCAGCCCATTTAACGTTATATATAATGCTATTCATTTGTAGGAACTTCGGTGATCTCTCCATCACTCTCTTCTAATCATGTTTCTCAAATTTGGTTGCATACTGAATCACCTGAGGATCTTTTAAAGATGCCCAGTGCCTGAGATGCACCACAGATCAATTAAGTCAGAATCTCTGGAGGCAAGGCAAGACCCAATAATTTTTAAAACACCCCAGGTGATACCAATGGCTGAGAAGCATTGCTCTAAATTGATTAGCAAATAAACTACTTCAAATTCACTAATCAAATCCCCACAAGAAGTTTAAGGTCCAGTGAGTCTTAGACTTTATTATGCAAAAGAGTCTCCCTAGGATACACTGGCCAGATTAGCAAGTGAAAAGAGAAATTGTTTGAATCTCAGATATCCGAAGTATAATATTTTAGTATAAGCCTATTCCTAAACAGCTGAGATTCAAACTTAACTGGGCATCCTGTGTTTTCTCTGACAACCTTACCCTAGGTAATTTGGAACAGTGCAGATTTGGGCAGGCTCTACCCAAATCCAGTAGATCAACAGTGGGTCAAGCTATCTGCATTTTTAAGTAGCACATCAGGTGATTTTGTTGCAGGTGATGGGCCACACTTTTAAGAATATTGTTCCTCTTATCACTTCATTTTTCCATTAGCAGCCAGTATCTAAAATTTTGGGCTTCTTAAAAGCCTTGCAATAAAACATGAGCTTAAGTTGAGAAGTTGAATAGATCTCTTCACAAATGGTGACTCTCATTGTTCAGTCAATCCAGGGCCTAGAACTGAAGTTCACTTGCTGGATGTGTAATGAATTCCCTTGACATTAGACAGCAAACATTCAGAAAGTACCTATTTACTTCTTATTCAGTCTGAGCTACATATCAAGAATGCTGAGACCTTGTTGTCAATGTCTGCAAGGATTGTGAACACTGTTAAGAGTACAGCAGAGAAATGCTAACTCTCCCTAGCAAAAGTAAAGAATTTACCAGTAACACATTTTATTTTTTAAAATTCAGTCATTCAATTATTGTTTTCATATACATTTTAATAGAAGTCTATGATGTGCTGGGGTCTGTGCTGAGTCCTGGACTCCAATGGACAAACACAATATGATCCCTGCATTAGGTCAGCGAGGCTCAAATGTTTTGGTCCCAGGATTCCTTTTATCCTCTCAAAAATTACAGAGAATGTCAAAGAAGCTTTGCTTATTTGTTTAAATATTTATTTATTCATTTAAAATTATACATTTGTGTAAAATAAAATAACATTTTATGAAACATAACTGTACTCATAATGGCAAAAGGTCGGCATTATCTTTTTCTGCAAAATTTCTTTACTATCTGACTTAACAGAAGACAGGAGGAATCTTATCTCTGCTTCTACATTTAATTTGTTGGGTTATGTTGTTTTGGTTGAAGTATATGAAGAAAATCTGATCCCATAGACATGTGGAATCATCGGGACACAGGCTGCATTAAGAGAGCATACATTGTGGCAGTGTGATACAATGTGGTAGGCAGGACAAAGAGGAAAATCACTGATTAAATCAGTGGTCTCTATACATGTATGATTACTTATCTTTGCCAATTACATAATTTTATCAGAAATACACACATGCGCACATTATTACCACTCCGTGATAATCCACTTGTTCTGAGGTTCTTTGTTAATTATAGGGAGTATAAATCCTTATTTCAAATAATCTTCTTAAAAATTTTACTTTTTTTTCCCCCCCAGATCTTCACAGATCTGATTTCATAATATGGCTGATAGGAGTAAAAGTGTCAGTTTCATGGTTTTCTTAATGTTCACTTCTATTATTAGCATTTATGTTAATATGTGATTCCTGTTTAAGAATCTTTTTAAGATACTTGTCCATTTCATGAAGTCTACTTTAGATAATCCAGAAAACATAATCCATAACTCCACTCACCCAGACAACCTTACCTACAGAAAGACTGAGCTACTGAGGGCACCACTATTATTCCTGCAGCATCATGGAATCCCATTTTCCTCCGAGAACACCTTAGGAGCACAGCTGAAATATTATCTGACAAGGGAACTAAGGGAAGACCCCAGGATCAAGCAATATATTAGATATGAGTCACACTTAAGTTCTCTTCTTTTCTTTATTTTTCCTCCAAAATATAAGTTCTAGTGTTTTCTTTCTACCCCACGGGTGTGGTCTGGGGCACAGCTTCAGGGCAGATCACTAGAAGATACTGGATTGAAGCTGGTGTGATCACCACCCTGGAAGATTGTAGGTGAAAGGGAGCCATCATCAGGACCACTAGGGCAATGTGGCTGCTTCAAGAATGGTTTGCTGGAGGAAGGAATATTTGCACTAAGGTTTGAAGAACAAGAAGACAGGGTGGTGGTGAGGTGGGGCATTCCAAACAAAGGGAACTCATATATTGTGATTTTAACTGGAATAGTTTTGAAATTTCCTTCACTAAAAATCTTAAACGAAAATCAACAGCACTAATTGATTAATGACTAGGGGCCAGAGCTAGCTAAGTGTCATACATACCTTTGGTCATCTGTTATTCCAACAAGCCCATAAGTTGAGCACTATACCTGAGGAAACTGAAGCTCAAAGAATGTAAGATACTCAAGGCCAGGCAGCTAGTCACCAGCAAAAGTAAAGTAATAAGACTTGGGTTCTCTGTTGCTGTATAGTATTGCTGCCTTCGTGGAACATATGATAGAATAGGAAAAAAAAGTGAAATGATTACAGCAATTTCAGAATGTAATTAGTGCTAATGGTAGTGGCAAAAGACAAACAAATTCCTAGGCAGATAGGGATGGGTCCTAGTGAAACCCAGCTTTTGAGCTGAAGACAGTTTAAAGCCTGAAAACCAAGCTACAAATCTCAGATAAACCCGAGAAATAGATTGGAAACCTCTCTTCCCATTTGGCCCACTTTCCTCTGATGGATCCCCAGCCTTCACCTATTTTACATGTATCTAACCTTCCCTAAATTGTTGTTTACACTGTTGTGCCCATCTTTGAATAATGTCTATTTTTTGTGTGTGCCTGTTTGCATACTCACAAACCAGTCAGTACCGACTCCCCCATTCTAAGCCCATAAAAGTCCCAGACTCAGCCACACTTGGGAGAGCTACCCAACTTTGGGTAGGGGGTTATTCCTTTGGGTCCCCTCTCTGCTGAAAACTGTTCCATTGCTCAATAAAACTCTCTGCCCTGCTCATCTGCTGGTTGTCAGCATAACCTCATACTTCTAGGATGTAGTACAAGAACTTGGGTCCCACCAAGTGTAGGTATAAATAAGGCTATAACCCTGTAGCCCTCTACCATCCACCAGTGCCGGGCAGCTGCCCCACACAATGGTAAGCAGCAGCAGGGCTGGACCAGCACAGGAGCTGTGGACTGGGGTGAGGAAATGGGACTAAGAGAGCTGTTACCCCTCCCGTATTCACTGAGTTGCAAATGGTAGGAATGACACCTCTTGGTGCTCTGCAGTTCCTGGCATCTCTGAATTTTCAGAGGCCAATGAGTCCCTCTCATCTGGACATTGGAGTCCATCGTGGGAATCACTTGTGACATGCCTAGTGCAGCTGCAAGTCCTGCACAGAGCCCATGCCTCTGCTGTTACTTTGAGCAGCCTGACCGCCACAGCAGCTGATGTGCCTGGCTATGTGCTGTGGCCAGACCCCACGCTCACTGGCTAACATACCCCTTCCTGCTACAGGCTGAGCATGCAGTCGTGGTGGTCATGGGATCTGGGCTGGGGTAGAAGCCGAGCTGAATGGACAGAGTGTCTTTTGCAATGAGCCTGGAGCTGAGTAAGGCCCAGGCAGGGGTGTCACTGGCCATGGAGGTCTCTGGCTGGTAAAGCCACACAAAAAAATATTCTGCATCACTACGAATTGGAAAAAATGGGGAGGGATAGCAGAGGGGTGTGGGGCTAGGGTAGAGATAGCAGTAGGAAAAATACCTAATATAGATGATGGGGTGATGGATGCAGCAAACCACCATGGCATATATATACCTATGTAACAAGCCTGCACATTCTGCACATGTACCCCAGAACTTAAAGTATAATAATAAATAAATAAATATATGTATATATATATATGATGTTAAAAAAATGAAATGGAAAAAATGGGCTGAGATAAAAAGTGATAGTAAAACCTAATTGAGTAGTCAATGATAGCATCTCTAAGATGATATTAAAATTGAATTTAAAGAAATAAGAGGCTGTTGCCATGTGCAGAGAATGAAGAAATCCCATTCCAGAAAAAGGCAAGGGCATATACAAAGGCCCTGCTTTGGGATAGAGTCATCCACAGAAACCCACTCCTGCCCTTGACTGGCTACATGGGAAAATGAATAGAGAAGGGGGCTGGCTGGCTGCACATGGTGGCCCGGGAGGCAAGCTATAGTTTTGTGATTTGTATTCATTTTTATGTCTCATTTGATTCTTCTTCAAGTGATTGGGGTATTAAAGCATAAACTTGCCATTTGAGCCATGACCACTACCTTATCACCTGGAGACTTTTATTATCTTGATAAGATCACTCAGGCATGACATGTGAACAAGGTACAGCTTGGCCTGCACTTAAAAGGAAAATCTGATACAATTTCCAAGGTAAAATAGAATTGAGCAATCAATTGTTAATAGGACAATAAAGACATAAAAGTCTCGTTATGTAAAAAAGTAGAAATATTTATTTCTAAGATATCTTTAATAATACAGCATATTATCCACTTAATGTATTTTTATAGAATTATCCCTTAAAGAATCTTCAGAAATAAATATGACTTGGCTGTGTAATCACTTATGGTACAATATTAATAATCCAAAAATAAATATATTTACATGATTGCTGTACTAATGATGAATATTACAAATTTGTGCTCACAGCTAATTTTCTTAGTCTTGTAGCCCTAACACTTTGTATCCAATTTCACTTAAGTAGTGTCCACTGGGAACACAGAGTTGTAGCACCAAAGGAAATGAGATTTAGATGTGTGTAGGGTACATTGTATTTTCCTGGTCTCTGACACTCACTTAGCAACTGATAGCATTATTGATTATAGTGATGGCATTGTTGATTTTAGGAGTCATGCTAAGCCCTCCAGACCGCTGAAAAAGAGATCCTGTTTCACAAAAAAAAAAGAATGATTTTTCAACATGTGGTGAGTTTGAACCTTTACCCTCTTATGGAATAAGGAGAACATAGTTGGAAGTCAGCATTAGCCTGAGGTCGAATCTTAGACTTAGTACCTATTCAAGTTTTCTTATCATTTTAAGCCTGCTTGGCCTGACTTCCAGCCACACCCACCCTTGTGGGACTCTGCTTCAAACTGGGCTGCAGTACCTGGTTCAGGAATTGTACCCTGTAAACCCCTGGAACTGCCACTCCTGGGAATCCTGCATTACAACAGCCCTGCCTTTGAAGACAGAGGTTATTACAGTGCAATCATTATGTTGAACAAGCACAACAGGAGCTATGGAATCGGAATTCAGTTCTATTCCTTTAAATGTGCTCACATTTTATTGTTCTTAAGTGAAAACTCAGACGGACCCATGCCTTTTTGTGTGTGACTTTTAAGTTTTAAGTAGATCATGGTCATATGGTCTCTCAAGTCATGAGTTGCCAAATCAGAAATTAGGATCTAGTTCAATATATTAATCAATGGCCAGAATTTGATTCAATATCAGATCTTTTCCCCACCTTCAGCTCATGTCAGCTTTAGGCTAAAAGTCTAAAATGGAAAAAGGGGAAAGCAATGGCCCCTTTTCTATTTCTCTGCTAACTTCTCTCTGTCTTCTTCTCACTCTACTTCGTTTCTTGCTAGACAGTTTCTGACCCCTCCACGAGAGACAGAAGGGCAGCACAGAGATAGGAAAATTCTAGGTGGTCCAGTGTTTCTGTAATCTGGCCTCACACTCTCTGGTGACGGCATGTGCTTGAAGTGGACTCTCTAGAGCACCTGCTTGGGCTCTTTGGTCATCTCCATGCCGGGCACCTGTCATCTAGACTATGATGTGAATAATGCCTCCTGGGATTCTGCAAGGCAGCACCCCTACTTTGGAAGAAAGAAGTCATTATGGTGTAATCGGTACATTGAATAGGCAAAATTTGAGTTAGAATCAGAATGCAGCTCTTGTCTTCCAACTTTCATGACATGACATGGGCAATGAACATTTTCCTTTCCCTGGCTTCTCTCAAACTACCCTTCAGCTTTGGCTTCTCTGTTGGTCCTCCTCACTCAGACTTGGCTTTGGAGTGGTCTTACCAACTCCAGGTAAGCGCTTTCTCTCCTGTGATTCACACCAGGGTCAAAGACACCCCTAGACACATATTGCCTCTGACAAGCCCTGCCTGGTACATCACTTCATCCTGCTGCTGTAGGCAGCTTTAGCTTGCTTGGGCTACAGTCCATCATCCTTTTGACCACAGTGAATAACAAACAACTATATATCTGAAAGGTCCACTTGAAGGACCTCCTCACTAGGTTTGGGATTAGATTGTAGCAAATTCTATTCTCTTTCCAGAAGACAGGGGAGTGCAGGCAACAGCTCTCTCTATCACAGCACTGCTCAATAGAAATGCAGTGTGAGCCACACAAATAATTTTAACTTTCTAGTAGCCACATTGAAAAGAAACGGATAAAAAAGTGTTAATAATGTATTTTACTTAATATGTCTGTAGATCCAAAATATTATTTTGGATCCAAAATAATATTTTGGATCTACATGTAACAAATATATAAAAGGTATTAATGAGATAATTTATTATATTTTTACCCCATAAGTCTTGGAATCCAGCATGTATTTTACACTTAAAGCACATCTCCATTTGGACTAGGCCCATGTAGCTGGTGGCTACCATACTGGACAGTGAAATCTGAAAATCTCCCCTACTCTCTCCTTTTTTAAAGACAGACTTATTAAAATACAATTTACGTGCTGTCAAATTCTCTCATTTTAAGTGTACAATTAAGTGTTTTTTAGTAAATTTGCAGAGTTGTGCAATCTTCAATTCAATTTTAGAACATTTCGATTACCCTTCCAAAATCCTTTGCGGTTGCTGTCCGTTCCTACACCTAGATCCAGGCAACCATTAAACTACTTTCTGTCTCTATAGATTTGTCTTTTCTAGACATTTAATACTTAATAGAGTCATACAATATGTGATCGTTTGCTTCTTTCATTTAGCACAGTATTTTTGAGATTTATCCATGTTGTAGCACGTTTCAATATTTGGCTTGTTTTTATTGCCAAATAATATTCCATTGTATGGACATACCACCATTTGCTTATCAATTTCCTGATTGATGGATGTTGTAGATGTTTCCAGTTTTTGGCTACTATGAATAATGGTGCTATGAGCATTCATGTACAAGCCTGTGGGTGGAAATATAGTCTAAATTTTCTTGGTAGATGCCTTTAAGTGGAGTAGCTGAGACATCTGTAAATTGATATTTAACTTTTGGAGAAACTGCCAAATTGTTTTTCAAAGTGATTGTATCTTTTCCCTTCCCTTTCTGATTCCTTTTTATGTATCCTTGATCTTGTAAGTATCTAAGAGCCAGGAAACTGGTCCTCCCTGATTTCCTTTGAAAATTCTGCATGTGGAGTTCTGCAAATTTCATATTAATAGTTATCATATGGTCATATCTATAGATATCAAGTCTGCAAGAGCCCCATTTTAACAGCTTCTTATAGAGATTGATTCTTAGCACAAGAACTTCTTAGGAAAAGTTAAGCACATCTTAAAAATGATCTCCTATGACTTTTTAAAGGACACACACTTCAAAAGTATTGGAAAACAAGGTCTATGTGCACAGCATTTCTAACATGTGGCTCTTGCAAACAATTAATTAGTAAAAGATGCACTTAGGCAAAGAATTTTCGTTTTGTGTATAATAAAACAGGAGATCCTAACAGCTCTCCTACATCCTGGGAGGGGCGTTATTTCTGAATAAGGGTCTCTAGTGAGCAGCTTGACTTTGAAAGAGACCTTATCTCTCTCATGAGCGCGTCTATGACTGCTAAATTTTAAATAAAAGGCTCCTAGATGTAGAAAGAATAGGGAGAAACACTGAAGTCAATTTCTTTGTAGATTAGAAGGAACTATTCTGTTGTTTCTTGTTTTTATCAGTTTCATAATCTTGTTGAGGTTTTTGAGAAAACTTGAGGCCAATGTCTTATGACTCTAGTGATTTTTCTCGGTGTTCACTGGAGGGGAATGAGAAAGACAATGTGTAGATTTAATCAGCATTTGATTTTTCCTCAATCCCTTTGCATGTAGAGAGGAGCAGCTGGTTGTAGGTAATCTTGCTCTTGGGAATTATCAAGTAAAAGAAAGAGACAAGCAACAGCTTCTACAAAGGCAGCTTTTATGAGGCTGAGCTAGAAAATCACCAGGGAAGCAGCTGGGTTCACCATTTTCATCCAAGTAATTACTGGAAGAGATAGATGGTTTTCAAGGTCATTTGTAGAAAGGGGAACTAATGGCCAGCCCTTTCTCTGGGGGAACATTCACAAGAGAGGATAGATGAAGATGTCAATTTCCCAGCCTGTCTGAAAGAAGCAAGGGCAGTGTTCAGAAATGAGGGCTTTTCCTATTGGGTGAGAAAGATCAGAGTTCAAATCCTGCCTCTGGTAGCACTTAGCTGTGTGACTTTGGGCACATAGGTTAACCTCTCTAAACCTTAGTTTTCTCATTTGCAACATGAAGATGGTAATACCCATCTTGTAGCCTTTTTGTGAGTATGAAATGAGAATCAAGATTTATTCCCATCTCCTCTTCAGAAACTAAGTCAACTAGTTTATCTAGAATTCTCTATCTAACAACCAGCATCTAAGACAATAGCAGTTGTCCTTTTCTTTTGAAATCATTCTCATTAAATAAATTTTGAAAATGACACTTTCTGGTTATCAGAGCCACTGTAACAAATCAGACCAAGGATCTTTTAAATACCTCACCTTTAAAAAATGAATCAAAATAAATAAAGCACTTTTCAGAAACAAAACTCACTAAAGACATATTTTACTGCATAGCTGCTCCTTTGATCCAAAGCAATAAGCCACCTCAACCTATGAATGTTACCAATTAACCTTGAGCCTCATGGCTCAAACTTGTTCTGGGAATGGCTGGTCTTTGCTGTGGCTGAACTGAGGCCCTGAGGCCTCTTGATTCTCTGGGCTTCTAAGAAACGGAGGTATAAAGCTATGTGGAGGTGGTAAGTTAGTTTTGCATGCCAGCCCTTGAGGGCTATTAATAGTAATACTGAGCTAAAGCTGGTTGCTATTGTAGTCCTCATAGAAAATTAAACTGTAATGTAAGCCTGTTACCCACCAGTCAAGGACCTGGCTTGACTGCTGAAGTGCTTTCTTTATGTATGGAGAGACGGGTGACTGGTATATATCTGTATCTGCCAGTTTCCTTGAATGCCCTGGTAATCGGAGTTTCAGAGAAAGTGTTCCAAACACAAATATCAAAATCCCCTGGAGTATTAGTAAAATGCATATTCTTAGACCCAACCTGTTGAATCAGTATCTGGTGTGGCCTAATAATCTGAATTTTAAGCAATCTTCTAAATGAGACATTCAAACTTGAAGACAGAGAAAAACTGCATTTTCAGAGTAGCCAAGAAGATCCTGTCCTCTACATAATAGCTAGAAGTTATATTCTTCTCTATTCTCTGCACACGTTAATTTTCCCCATATTTTTCTCGACATGTTCTATTTTAAGAGTTGAAAATCTTTAAAACACCAAATACATTTTTCTATAAACAGAGAAAGCAATCTCATGCATAGGGTCTTATGGCAATTTTGCTCTGAGTGGGAAGAGAGAGATCTTCATAAAGTCATGCATCTGTGTCACTTGTTCTCTTTCCATCAAAGATGGTTACAGCCTCTTACATTGTTTTAAATATCAGAGGCATTAAAGATTACATTGACAGAAAAGTTTTGGAAGACAATTCAACTCTTTTGCCATTTCTTTCTTTCAACAGTCTTTGCTGGTCTCCTTTATTTGGTTATTAAAAGCTTTTATCTTATTGCCTTTTCTCCCATTAAAGAATGATCAATATACTTTTTCTAACTTCTTTTCTTTTTAGGTTTAAAATAAAAGAAATCAATTTCGTTACACATATAATTAACGCTCAATATTCGGACCTCAAACTCATTTGGTTTTCTTTTCCCTCTGTGGACAAGGCTAACCCCCACAAGGGTTTATAAATGGACCCGGCTGCAGTTTGCAGGTGCAGTCATTTGCTGGAGCCCAAGTCAAGATTTACATATGCAAATGGACATAGATGTGCCCAAACTGAGTAATTGTGCATGCAAATAGGTGATTAAATAGACAATTACTAAATTTGCATGAACAAATGGGAGTTGTGCATATTCAAAAAGCAGGGGACACCTGAACATTATGCAAACAGGCAGTTTTCCTCAAAGCCTGTGGAAATCTGGTCCCTGGGGCCTCCAAGTTGCTTTAATCCCAGAGCAAGCTGGGATCTCAAGTTGCACAAGTGGAATTTACACTTTGACCTCAGCTGCCATGGTAATGACTAGATATCTGATAAGGTCACCTCCAGGAAGTACATGGGAAAGGGTTTTGATTTCTGCCATTTCTTTCCGTATACTAGAGTTAAAGCAGAAATTTAATCTAAGGATTTAAAAAATGATCAATAGTAAGAAATAAGCTTTAGTGATTTCAGTGGGGCATAGTGTATGCCCCCTCCTCCAAAACCAAACTTCAAAACAAGCAAAGAGAATTCAATCCAAGTTAAATAACAGTACCACAATGTATGTGATTTTATGATACTCTTTCTCAGAACTGTGCTGCCAAAAACAAAAGTCAGGCTAAATCACTCTTAGGTAGCTGTTTTTAGTTTGTCTTTGTGGGCTAGAGAAAAATACCCACTGGTTTTAATTCTTCATTTCTCCATTATTCGAAATCTCAGTTCTCTACCTACCACCTAACAGTGATAGATGGTGTTGTCAGCAGAGTACATCAATGAGAAATGATTTCACATAACCAGGGGGGCTTTTCTGACAAAAGATTAGTGGCAATGCCTAGGCTAGCCTACCAAGAGCCAGAGATAAGCAGAATTTGAAGCAGCCAAAGAGTACTGATTGCTGAAATCCTCATATTTTTCAGGAAGACATTTCAGCCCTAGGATATTCTATCTTTTCCACATTCAGTTTTATATGAACCACTTCAAGTCTTTACAAAGTAAGGAGTGATATTACTGCAGACCATAAAATCAATTACTCAATTCAATCAATAACCCAGTTAACTGGAATAATTTCTTTACTTAGCACCTGTCAGGAGGAGATTTCAAAATATTCTCATGAGGGGTCAGAAGTGAATGGAATTAGCTATGTCTATGGATGAAGTAGCCAAGTCTCCCATGCAGAATATTAGGCAGTTCAGTAAGGCATGCAGATATAGAAAAACATTAGCTGGTAATTAGACAAGTCTGCATCCTGACAAAGGAGATAATATGGAAACCAACTTCCCCAAAAGCACCCCTTCAGCATTATCTCTACACAGGGGCATTACAAGCTAACCAAGGATTCCTCCAGAACTCTAAGTCATGTGTATATAGTCCATTCGGCCAGAAATGCATTTAAAAGTGGAGAAACTAGCTTCACCAGCTTAATCTCAGAAGCCAAAGAAATCCAATCTCTTCCCAAGTATAAATGGTATTGTCAGTTCTTCCCTTTTCCTGAATATCTAAATAAGTTTTTCACCAATTACAAAAACACCAGTGACACAAATACTGCAATGCAATACATGTATGTATATACACTTATGTTTGCGTTCATTAAAAATAGTATATAATAACAATATAATATGTCAATCACAAACCTCAGATCATCACTACATGTTTGAGTATTCAACAAAATCTACCAAATTCTAGTCTTTCAAATTACCGTCCAGGGTTTTCTCCTCCCACGTGATCCTGCCAATATTTCACTGGTAGTAATGTCTCCATCCCAGATAACTTAATATATGGCCCTTTTCTTGACACTTAGCAATGATGCTTTGTATTGAAGTTATTATTAATTAGTTTACCCCTTATTGTAATGTAAGTTAACTAAGGGAGTTACTGTGGTCAATATGGGAAGTAAATAAGATTTAGCTTCCAAATCCAATGTCTCCAGCACCATGCCATCTTCATATGTGCTATCTTGTCCATGCTTTACAAACCTCAGTTAGGTAAGTGCTATTAGCATTTTACAAATAATGAGAGGATAATTTGAGAGGTTTGATAACAGCTCAAAGCCTGCTCCCTAAGTTCAAATCTCAGCCCTGACACTTACCAGCCATGTGATCTTGGACATGTTTCTTGAAAGTCTTGTTTTCTTAACAAAAATGAGATAGAAATTGTGCCAATTTATTGTAGCAAGTCATCTCATTATTAATGATAAGAAAGGAGGCAATATATAAAAAGTATTTAACACAATACTTATTGTAAGTGTTTATTGTTACTGCTTATGTTGTTGGCAGTTATGGTATCGTTAGGTATTCTAATTAGTTTTTTTTATTTTTTTATTTTGTGTTCTAACATATAGATTGCACTCCACAGTTGGCTCAGTAATTTTTTATTATTTTCTGGCAATGAATGAAGAAACGCACAAGTGAGTTCTAAATATTTTCCTGGCACTTTGGTCATATTCCCTGGAACCTTGGAATATTTTATCTACAGTTGCCAAAAAATTTTTTCATTGTGTTGTAGACTCTGTCCCTATAGACTCCTCAAGTCTTCCAAAGTGCAGAAGCCTGGAAAGCTGTTACAAATGAGTAATCACTATCCATCAAACCCCTCCCAGAGAACACACATGCATTTTGTCTTTGGTCTTTAAGAGGCTCTAACACACAGCTTCTTCCACTTTCCTCTTGACATTTGCCTTTTCCAGGTTTAAAGCAGAGGTTCTCAAAGTATAGTCTATGGAATCATAGGTATCTCGTAGACCCAATCAAGGAGTTCAGGAGGTCAAAATGGTTTTCTTCATGATACTAAAATGGTATTTATCCTTTTCACTCTAGTGACATAAGCCCTGATGCTAAAAATAAGTAGTGGTGGGTGGAACTGCTGGTGTTTTATCTCAAATCAAGGCAGTGCCACCCAGCTGTACCAGTAGTCATTATATACTACACCAGGCACTCACAGGGGGCAGAAAAAGCAGTTTCAAGAATGTCCCTGAGGAGGAGTATACTGTGTTGATTTTATCGAATCTTTACCTTTCAGTTCACATATTTTTAATATTGTATGTGATGAAATGGTAAGTACACATAAGGCAACTACTAAGGTGCACACAACAGTGTGATGTTTGTTGGAGGAAAAGCATTTGTGTGGTTGTTTTAGTTGCATGCTAAACTAGATACTTCCTCCATGAAATACCCTTTCATTTGAAAGAGTGACTGACAGACAAACATGATTGTTCAGACTTAGGTATTTTGCAGACACTTTTCCAAAAGTGAAGTGAGCCTGTCATGTCAAGAAAAATAACTGATGGTATTTGTTGCCAATTACAAAATTACAACTTACAAGCAAAATTTAGAATTTTGAAAAACTTTTGTCTAACGCTGTGAGCTTGACAACTTCCCAATATTTAGAAATTTTTCTAATGAGATTGGTGGTAATATTAATGAACATAATTTTTTGAGATTGCAAAATGAAACATGTCAACTTGAAAAATGGCATAACTCAGTGAACTGATATTTTCCAGATGACTGATGTGTGACGTTACAAAATTATTCATGGCTAAAAGATTCATCCAAAGTGCAAGACAGGCTGATATATTTTAATGTTACAGAGTTCAAAATGTTTATTGATATGGGTTTTGAGTTCACACTGCAACCAACCTTTAAGAAACTACTACTAAGTGAGTTGTGGTATATTGTCAAAAAGAAATATCCACAATTATCTAGAAAGATTACTAAAATGCTCCTCCTCCTTCTAACTATGTATCTCTGTAAGGTTGACTTTATTTTTCACAGGCTTCAAACAAAACAACATATAATAGATTTATTGCAGAAGCAGATATTAGAATCTATCTATCTTCTACCAAGCCAGATATTAATGAGATTTGCAAATATGTAAAATACTGCCTTTCTTCACATTATGCTTTATTTTAGAAAATATAGTTATTTTTAATAAAAATAAAATATTTGTGTTATCATGTAATAGTTTCATTATTTTTGAATGAATAAAAATATTTAAAATACTCAGCATTAATTTCTAATACATTATATATAATAGATCACTTCCATATAATTATTTTTTGAGGTCCTTAATACTTTTTTCAATTTTATTTTTAATTTCAATAGCTTTATGGGTATAAGTTGTTTTTTGGTGACATGGGTGAGTTACACAGTAGTAGAGTCTGATACTTTAGCATACCTGTCATCTGAGTAGTATACACTGTGCCCAACATGCAGTTGTTTATTCCTCACCCTCCTCCCTGCCACCCGCTTCTGAGTCTCCAAAGTCCAATATATTACTCTGCATGCCTTTGTATACCCGTAGGTTAGCGCCTACTTATAAGTGAGAATATATAGTATTTGGTTTCCCATTCCTGAATTGTGTGGCTTAGAATAATGGTCTCCAGTTTCATCCAAGTTGCTGCAAAATATATTACTTTGTTCTTTTTTTAAAATGTCTGAGTAGTATCCCATGGTGTATATATACCACGTTTACTTTATCCCATCATCAGTTGATGGGCATTTAGGTCGGTTTCATATCTTTGCCATCATGAATTGTGCTGCAATAAACATGTGCAGGTTTCTTTTTTATATAATGACTTATTTTCCTTTGGGTAGATACCTAGTAGTGGAATTGCAGCATCAAATGGCAGATCTACTTTCAGTTCTTTGAGAAATCTCGATACTTTTTCCATAGTGATTGTACTATTATTTTTTCATATGTTTGTTGGCTATTTGCATATCTTCTTTTAAGAAATGTCGATTCATGTCATTTGTCTATTTTTTGATGAGATTATCTGGGTTTTTTTTCTTGCTGATTTGTTTAATTCTTTGTAGATTCTGGATATTATTTCCTTTGTTGGAAATAAAAGTTTGCAAATATTTTCTCCCATTCTGTGGGTTGTCTGTTTTACTCTGTTGACTATTTTTTCTGCCATGCAGTAGCTTTTCAGTTTAATTAAGTACCATTTACTTATTTTGGTTTTAGTTGATTTGCTTTTGGGTCTTGGTCATAAATTCTTTGACTAGGCCAATGTCCAAAAGAGCCTTTCCTAGCCTTTCTTCTGGAAGTTTTATGATTTTAGGTCTTAGATTTAAGACTTTAATCCATCTTGAGTTGATTTTTGTATATGGTGAGAGATAGGGATCTAGTTCCATTCTTCTACACGTGGCTAGCCAGTTTTCCCAGCACCATTTATTGAATAGGGTGTCCTTTCCCCAAATTTATGTTTTTTTATGCTTTGTTGAAGATCAGTTGATTGTAAGCATTTAACTCTGGCTTTATTTCTGGGTTCTCTATTCTGTTCCACTAGTCTATGTATCTACTTTTATACCAGTACCATGCTGTTTTGGTTACTATAGCCTTGTAGTATAACTTGAAGTCAAAAAATATAATGCCTCCAGATGTGTTCTTTTTGGTTAAAATTGCTTTGGCTATTCAGGCTCTTTTTTGGTTCCACATGAACTCTAGGAATTTTTTTTCTAAATCTGTAAAAAATGATGTTTAGTATTTTGATAGGAATGACATTGAGTCTGTAGATTGCTTTGGGTGCTATGATCATGTTCATGATTGATTCTTACAATCTATAACCCTGGAATATATTCCCATTTGTTTGTGCCATCTATGATTTCTTTCAGAAATGTTTTGTAGTCCTTCTTATAGAGATCTTTCACCTCCTTGGTTAAGTATATTCCTAGGTTTTTTTTTTTTTTTTTTTTTTTGCAACTGTTGTAAAAGGGATTGAGTTCTTGATTTGATTCTCAGCTTGGTCGTCATTGGTATATAGTGGTGCTACTGATTTTTGTGTATTCATCTTGTAACCTTGAATTTATTTGTCAAATCTAGGAGTCTTTTGAAGGAGTCTTTAGGGTATTCTAGGTATACAATAATATAATTGACAAACAGAGATAGTCTGACTTCCTTTTCCCCAATTTGGATGCCCTTTATTTCTTTCTCTTGCCTGATTACTCTGGTTAGGACTACCAGTGGTCCAATAGAAGTAATGCAAGTGGACATCTTGTCTTGTTCTAGTTCTTAGGGGAAATAATTTTAACTTTTCCCCATTCATTATGATGTTGGCTGTGGGTCTGTGATATATAGCTTTTATTACTTTGAGGTGTGTTTCTTCTATACCTAGTCTGTTGAGGGTTTTCATAAAAAGATACTGGATTTTATTGAATGTCTTTTCTGCAGCTGTTGGATTCAATTTGCTGGTATTTTGTTGAGGATTTTTACATCTATATTCATCAGGGATATTGATCTATAGTTTTTTTTTTTTTTTTTTTTGGTATGTCCTTTGCCTGCTTTGGTGTCAGGGTAATACTGGTTTAGTGGAATGAGTAAGGGAGGATTCCCTCTTTCTCACTAGTTTGGAATAGTTTCAGTAGGATTGGTACCAATTCTCCTTTAAATATCTAATAGAATTCAGCTGTGAATCCATCTGGCCCTGTGCTTTTGTTTTTGTTTTTTCTAGGAATTTTTTTTTATTATTACTGATTCAATCCCATTTCTTGTTATTGAGCTGCTCATAGTTTCTATTTCCTCCTTATTCAAGCTATAAGGGCTCTGTTTTTCTAGGAATTTACTCCTTTCCTCTAGATTTTCTAGTTTATGTGCACAGAGGTGTTTATAGTAGCCCCAAATGATCTTTTGTATTTCTGTGGTGTTGGTTGTAGTGTCTCCATTTTCATTTCTAATTCAGCTTATTTGAATCTTTGCTTCTTTTCTTGATTATTCTAGCTAATAGTCTATCAATTTGTTTACCTTTTCAAAGAACACATTTTTCATTTCATTAATCATTTGCATTTTAAAATCTCAATTTTCTTGAGTTCTTCTCTGATATTTGTTATTTCTTTTATTCTGCTAGCTTTGGGTTTGGTTTGTTCTTGTCTCTATAATTCTTTGAAGTGTGACATTATGTGGTCAATTTGTAATCTTACTTTGTGGCCTATCATATGATCTATCTTGGAGAATCTTCCATGGGCTGGTGAGAAGAATGAATATTATGCAGTTCTTGGGTTGAAACTTCTGTAAATATCTGTTAGATCCACTTGTTCTAGAGTGCAGTTTAAGTCCAGTATTTGTTTACTTTCTGCCTCAATGATCTGTCTAGTGCTGTCTGTGGAGTGTCAAAGTCCTCCCACCCCCCATTATTGTGTTTGTGTCTATCTCTTTACTGAGGTCTAGTAGGAATTGTTTTATGAATCTGGGAGTTCCAGAGTTAGGTTCAGATGTATTTTGGATTGTAATGGCTTCTGCAGAATTGATCCTTTTGTTATTACATAGTGATCTTCTTTATTTTTTCATTTTCTTCTTCTTTTTTTTTTTTTTTTTTGCTGTTGTTGTTTTAAAGACTGTTCTATCTAATATAAGAATAGTAAGAATAGCTACTCCTACTTGCTTTTGGTTTCCATTTGCATGGAATATCTTTTTCCACCCCTTTATCCTGAGTCTATAAGAATCCTTATATTTGTCAGTGTTTCTTTAAGACAGCAAATACTTAGTTTTTGATTTTTTATTTATTATGCCAATCTGTATCTTTTAAGTGGAGCAATTATTTATGTTAAATATTAATATTGAAATATGAGGTACTGTTTTAGTCATCATGTTGATTGTTACCTAGTTACTTTGTTTTCTTCATTGTGTTATTATTTTACAGGCCCTGTGAGTTTCATGCTTTCTGGCGCATATCAACCTTTTGTTTTAATATTTGGAACTCCTTTTATCATTTCTTTTTAGGGTTAGCCTAGTAGTGACAAATTTCCTCAGCATTTGCTTATCTTAAAAAGACTTTATTTCTCCTTTGTTGATGAAATTTAGTTTTTCTGGATACGAAATTCTTGGTGGACGGTTATTCTGTTTAAGAAGGCTAAAGATAGGACCCAAATCCCTTCCAGCTTGTAAAAGTTTTCTGCTGAGAAGTCTGCTGCTAGTCTTACAGGTTTTCCTTTATAGAATACATCATGTTTTTGTCTCACTGTTCTTAGAATTATTTCCTTCACATTGACTCTAGATAGCCTAATGACTATAAGCCTTGGAAAATTTTTTTTTAACTAAATCTGTCAGGGGCTTTTTTGGCTTAATAAATTTGGATGTCTAAATCTCTAGCAAGGCCAGGGAAGTTTTCCTCAATTATTCTCTCAAATAAGTTTTCCAAACTTTTTGCTTTTTCTTCTCCTTCCCAAGAAACACCGATGATTCTTAGCTTTGGCTGTATTACATAATACCATATTTCTTGGATACTTTGTACATTTCTTTTAATTCTTTTTTATTTTTGTCTGGGTTAATTCAAAAGCCTTGTATTTGAGCTCTGAAATTCTTTTTTCTACTTGGTGTAGTAAACTTAAAACTTGCTACTGCATTTTGCAATTCTATAAATGTGTCTTTTATTTCCAGAAGTTCTAACTGATTTTTCTTTAAAATATCTATCTCTTTAGAACATTTTAAATTTGCATCCTGAATTGTTTTTTAAATCTCTTTATGTTGGTTTTCATCTTTTTCTTGTATCTCTTTGAGTAACTTAATAAGCATCCTTTTGAATTCTTTATCTGGTATTCTAGACTTCTCATCTTGGTTTAGCTCTATTGCTAAAGAGCTGGTGTAATCTTTTTGGGGTGTTACAGAACCCTGTTTTGTCTAGTTTCTTCTCATTTGTGTAGACTATTTCTTTTAGTTATTTTTGAATTTATTTTTGATTCAACTGTGCTTTTTAAAAATGTCCCATCTTTGAGGATGTGACTTTAATGTTTACAATTTATTGTAACCTAATTCAGCTCTAGGTGAAGACTTAGTATGAGTTCCATGGTTATAGAGAGTCTTTGTATGATGGCTTTTCAGATGCTGATTGTAATAGCAATATTTTCATGGTGTGAGTAGGTTCACTGTCTCCTATGAGGTTGGAATGACAAAAGTCTCTTGAAGCTTATTTTGTTTCCCAGTGGTGTGTTCTTTTTTTAAAACATTTATTTATTTTAATCACTGGATTGAACAGTCCAGCCTTCAGGCCAGTAGGAAGTATCTACAGGTAAAAAACAGTTGTGGCTAAAGCAGGTGGGTAAATGCAATACCCAACGATGGGCAGAGGTCATGGCATTGACAGAGGTAGTTGGAAGAGCTCTCAGTGAAATACACTGAGGTCTTTTCAGGGTGAAGAGAGGAAATCACCTAAGTTCCCCTGCCATGCCATCAGAACTGCTGGGAGATGTGAGGACAGGTTACATCACTGGATCCCTTGAAGACATTCCCCATCTCCAGCTTGGAGTGTGGCAGCCCCGCTAGGAGGCTAACCCAGAAAAAGAGCAGCATTCATAGCAATTTGGGCCTCATGGACTACTACATCTAGGGGAAGGGGGAGTTCACACAATGGGACAGAAAAAATTCAGACCACAGGTCGTGAGTTCCAGAACTTTCAGCTTGTGGGAAGTTTCTTTCAGCAGAGGCACAAGTGCAGTTCTGGACTTGTGCCTCTGCTGAAAGACTCTGAGATTCTTTGGTTATAAACAGCCTTAGTGTGTTGGCTTTCTCAGATGCTAGTTGTAGTAGTAATGAATTGGTCACATGGAAAGACTAAGGACCTCCTGGTTAGCCAGGGTGTTGTAGACAATGGTGATAGCTAAGGTTATGCACCAGTCTTCTCCTTCCTGGGGGCTATGTTACTCTGCCTGAAGATGTTGTGATGGACTATGTCAGTTGACCTCCAGCCAAGAGGCGGCACTTGTAAAGGACTACCAAGCTATTCTGGTAGCAGTGGGATTTGTGCTTGCCTTATGCTACTCAAGGGAAGTACTCTGGTGTCTCAAGTAACAAGAAGAGCCACAGAGCTCCCAAAGATTTCTGTCCTTTGTGTTAAGCTACCAGGGCAGGTGGAGAGGCAATGCCAGGTGGGGGCTGCATCATAGAAGTCCACACTCTGCCTCTCCACATGCAGGTGCAAGCAGTGGCCCCAGTGCGCCGTTCTCTGGCTGCTTGGGTAATGGTCCAGGGAGTCCACAGAGAATGTGGAGAGTACAAAGTGACAGTAAGCTCCATCCAGCTCCCATGCACTAGGCAAGTTAGATCTCAAACATACAGTGTTCCACTAACAGTGGCTAGCTAAGTTCCAGGCAGTCTGAGCTCAGAACTCAAAACATCCCCAGGCCATAAACCTTTCTTATGAAACAGAAATCACAGCTTTCAGGCCATGCCCCTCTCGGTCTGTCTGTGAAGCAAGGGCATCCAGCTCCTGTGCCCATGGCTACAACACACTTCCCACTCACCACTTGGTTCTGGCCAAGAGGGTTTGTCCCAACTTGAAATTACATCATGAATCTCAGGAGCTTCTCTCCTCCTGTGACCATCAACTGAGTTAGCCAGCAGATTTCTCTGAGGTCCCCTGGGAGGTAGGATCAAGAATGGTTTCCCTTCATTCCCGCTGGAGTCTGGGAGTGCTTGTAAAGTATGTCTGATGTTGCTCCTTCTCATACACTCCTCTTAACTCACGAAATCAGCTCCAGCACTGAGATAAGGCCTTCCTCTGTAACCTGGATTGCTAGACTCCCCAGTGGGAATTTATAACCTGGAGGCAGTTTCTCCCCTACTCACATACTGCTTTCCTCCTGGCTCAAGGCATAGGATCAGCCTGCCACTTCTTTCAAAGGTTCTGTTATTTTTATTTTTCAGTTTTCTTGTTAATTTCCTGTGTTGCTTCTTGGAAACAAGTTTACAGTGTGAGTCTCTACAAACTATTTTGTCTTTCCAAGTGGGAGAGGCATGCTAACAATGCCTCCAATCCACCACCTTGGGAAAAAAAAAAAAAAGCCCTAATAATTTTTAAAATTGTGAGTGCATCCTGAAGCCAAGAAGGTTTTGGAAACTGTCAGTTGAAAGCAACTGATGTGGACTGAATGATTTAGTCCATCTAAAATTTCTTTGTTGAAATCCTAACCCCTAATGATATCAGGAGGTAGGGTCTTTGGGATGTGATTAGGCCATGAGGGAAGAGCCTTCATGAATGGGACTGGTGTCCTTATAAAAGAGGCCTGAAGGAGCCTGATGCTTCTTCACCATGTAAGGACTGTAAGGACACAGCAAGAAGGTGTCCTGTATAAGCCAGAAAACAGGACCTCACCAGGCACTGAAGCGGCCTTAATCTTGGGCTTTCTGGTCTCCAGAAGTGTGAAAAATAAGTATCTGTGGTTTGTAAGCTACCCAGTTAATGATATTTTGTTATAGCAGCCTGAATGCTATTACAAAATACAATGGTTTATAAACTTGTTTGTAACATTGAGACCTGTCCCCAAAAGAAATTTTAAATTAAAGAACAATTTATACAAAGATAAAAACCTGAGTTGCTATGGTGAGACAGAAAAATAGGACCGAAAGCCTCCCAGTTTTGCTTCTTCCCTATTCCCTTTCACTTCCTCATTAATCCCTCCCTGGAATCCCAGTTAGAAAATCTCTATGCAGAAGCATCCGTGAACTGATGCAACAGGCAGCAGGAATGCAGCATCCCAGGCCAAGTGGGAGTGAAGAATGATGTCAGGGAAAACTATTAAGATGAGTGATGAGAGAGTCACAAATCAGATTATAGACAGGATGACCTCCCCTGTCTCCTTTCCATTTATTCACTGGAGATTTCTTACTCAAGAACACTTGACTACTGATCTCTTAACTATGTGTGGAATCATAGTGAGCACACCCCCAAGTGATTAATTTGATATGAAGGAAAGGTGGTGTCTGAGAATGGGATGGAGACAGAGAAGTTTCTGGCGAATTCTTTTCTTTGAATTCTCAGTGTTGGTTTTGAGCAATTGAGGTTTAATTTCTACCCAACTGTAGGACCAAATACTATTTTGAATGATCACGGAATAGAATGG
This sequence comes from Aotus nancymaae, assembly GCF_030222135.1. Taxonomy (NCBI): domain Eukaryota; kingdom Metazoa; phylum Chordata; class Mammalia; order Primates; family Aotidae; genus Aotus; species Aotus nancymaae. The sequence goes on along the minus strand of NW_026988442.1, from coordinate 61,672,367 downwards.
AATTCAAGAATACACAGGAGGGTGAAATAATAGCAGCTAGTCTAGGACTTAGTAGAGTGTTTTCAGTTGGTTTTGAGTTCTGGAAAAACAGTAGAATGTAGAGGGAGTATAATATCACTAGATAATGAATTCCAAGGCTCTATCTTTAGCGCTGGCCTCTGTGCTGACACCACATCAAAACCAGTTTCTGGGCTTTTACTTAGCTATCTGAAAAATATCTCAAATTTAATTCGACCTGGAGTTGCCATTGCATTCCTTCTGGTTCTATGTCCTATGTCAATTACTGCATTATCATTAACTCTGTCAATAAATCTAGATCTTTTGAAGTCTCCCATGATAAAGGTTTGAAGTGAACAATTGCCACTGTGAAGCTGTTCAACGTCCAAACCTCCTTTTCCAGTTGGGAGAAGCCACCAGACTTATTGACACACATTCTTCTCCTTTCCTGAGAAAAAGACATACTCTCCCTGCACCCTGAGGCTTGGCACTCAGTTGGTGTAACATCACTGGAACAGAGTGTTAGGGGCAATAGGTTCAGAGGGAGTCATGCTGAGTAGCAGCAGCTACACCAGTGCATTTGAGCCACATCTTTCCTTCCAACTATGGTAAGATCCTCCTTACTCTTGGCCGTCCAGAGCCTTCTTCGCCTTGCCTTGTTTGTTTTACATTTTTAAAATCTGGTCCTCAACCCTCACATTGTTTATCCAAATCAGTCTTAATAAAACTTTCCCAAGAAAGTCCTTTCTACTCTCATACCCTGAGACACCTTTTCTTGCTTACAGGATGTGTTGAAGTATGTCTTCAACTACACACTATTTTCTATTTTATTTAAAAAATGTCTCCCCTACATGCCTAATTATCTACCCTAAGTTCAAGCCCTTATCATTTGAATAAGAACAATTGTGTCTTCCTGACACCAGTCTGTCCCCACTCCAATCCAATTTCTCCACTCCACATTTAATTTTTCCAAAGATTTTACCACAACATTCTTCCCTTTGTTCAATACCAAAAGCAACCAAATCTTCCTGGCATCCTTATGCTTGCAGAATAGTGTTTGACTAAATACCATTCAGGGCCTTTCAATCCACTTTCCAATATCCAGCATATAGCTCCTATGATCAGAAGCCCCAAGACCTTGCAAAACACCTGGTGTAAAGTAAAGCCCAATAAATGAATGAATGCAAGCATGCATGACTTATTTGTTACTCAGAAACCCAGTACACTAGATACAATTAAGTGTATGTCATTTCCTAACATCTCTACAGAAACATTTATTTCTTTCTAAACACAGTCAGGCACTGTCTAACAACGTCTGGGTCAATGGTGGACCACGTATATGACAGTGGTGCCATCGGTTTACAATACTGTATCCTTACTGTACCTTTTCTTTGTTTAGATATGTTTAGATACACAAAGGCATTACAGTTGCCTACAGAATTCAGTATAATAACATGCTGTACAGGTTTGTAGCCTAGCAGTAACAGGCCATCCTCTATAACCTACATATGCAGTAGGCTACACTAGGTTTATGTGAGTATACGCTACGATGTTCAAGTAACGACAAAATCATCTAAGGATGAATTTCTCAGAATCTATCCCCATCATTAAGTGATGTGTGACAGCATATGAAAAGTATGCATAATGTCTATTTTGGGGCTTCTATGCCTGGTATATACTTATCTTGATATAGTCAGTTTGATTCTGCCTGCCTTGTCCAATAATGTGTATGCTGTTTCAGAGCAAGAACCATCTGTTATTTATCCTTGTACTCTTAATGCTTAAACACAGGGTAGATGTTTGATATTTCTTTGCTCAACTTGCCTTCTGAAGAGGAAATGTGTGGTATGAGAAGGGAGTGGGTAAGATATCTGCTTGACAAAAATTTCACTTCCCACAACTCATGCAAAGATGTTTTCAAAATTTCAACATTAAATATGCTCTTTGCTGACTCCTTTTTGTCAACACCCTTTGCCAGATAAAGGACAGCCACCTTTTGCTCTCTGTTTCTTGACAGTGGTGACCCTGAGGGCTTGACATTTGCATATCAAAAACCTCCTTGGCTTCAACATTTGCTCACATCCCTGACAACAGAGTTTCTGTGGCATGGTACTCACACTGCAGATTGCACAGACAGAATTGAAAAAAAAATCTCCTAACTGTTTCTGATAATGAAGAGGGTTCTGAAAGCCTACCAAAATGTCTATAATTATCTCAAGTGAAACCTTCTTATTAAACTTTAAGCTCTTTTCATTTTGGTTATCGTCATTTACGTGAAATGGGTGAATGGGAATGAAGCCTGGGAAAATTATGAAGTTGTTAAGCCTATTTATGTTCATTCAGCTCAGAGTTTGAGCTTAAAAGGTGGAGTGTGTGTAGGGGAGGCAATCAAAGCATCTGTATGAACGAAATCCAATAGTTATTAAAAGATGCTGTGGCTTATTTTCCTTGGGCTGGAAAAAAGAAAAGAGAAGGGCCAGTGTAGGCAACGTATTTTCTGTCTTATCTCATGGTGGACATCTTTGAAATATTTAATATGCTCATTAACATTTTTAAATATGCAATAGAATAAATTTTAGTTGCCTCTTTTTTTATACAAGACTAAGCTATATTAAGCAATGTAAACATTTCCGCTTTTAGGAATTGGTCTCCAGTGGTTAGTTATCACCCTCATGTAGAGCCTTCTCTTAGGTCCAGCAGCCCCTTTTTTAGTGGTGTCTCAGCCAGAGGCACTTTGCCATGAAGGCGGGAGAGGCGTGGACGAACAGCAGCCTTGGCATGCCGAGTGGTGCTACCTGCTCATCCATCATTTCATTTAGACAAATGAAAGATTACAGCCCTATAAGAAAAGGCAGTCACAGCCACACAATGCTTTGTGCGCAGAGTAAATTGCTAGTTTCCTGTGATCTCTCTGACAAGTAAATTACTGCAGAAAATAACATAGATGGGAATACAACGACAAAAATGCAGAGACTTGGTCGTTCAAAGGAGTTATTGGACCTCTGATAAAACTATTTCAAGAGAACCCCAGACCTCTTTTCAATGGAAAGAGGATGTTCCCCCATCTTTCTATAGTGTATCTTGATGAGAAATAACGTATGATGGGCAGGGTAAGAAGTGGAATTCTCAGTAATCAAATATCCTCTTTTTGTGATAGAAAGATATTAAAATTATGCATAAAGAAAGAGCTTGCTTTGGGATTTTTGTGCCTGTGATCATTCAAGCTTGGCACTGGAGATCACAGTGATGTAGTCTATTATGCATAAAAGAAAGCTTCTGAGAGGGCTTTTTATGTCTTAACAATTCCAATTCTTCATATTTTTTATTCAATCGTAAAATACAAGTTATTTTTAAAAAAGCAAATAAGAAAAATCCCTCTCATTAGAATTCATTTCCCTTTGCCTATTCCAAACCTAAATTCTCAAACATTCTCTAAAGGCTGTATGAATCTCTGAGGCAGAAAAATAAAAGCTTTATTAGCAAAGTCAAGCAGAGCTGAGGAGGGAAGGGTACTAAAGATAACAGAGATAATAATCTAATCATAAATATAAATTTCTGAGCTTCAGATTCCTCAGAGACATCTCAAAGTTGACAGACCTTCATTAAATTGTAGAGTCAAACAGGGTTTTTAGCTAGACCCAGTGACATGAAATGGTCTGTTCAATACCTAAGACACTGTACAGTGAAGCTGACGCTAGAATCCTGATGTTGCAGGCTGTAGAGTTTTCTACTACTAAAGTAGGGATTTCTTCTAGAATTCTTACAGAAGGCTGCTGTCACGAGGAGAGCACATAGCAGGGAGACCTGATCCTCCAGCTCAATTGATAATTGGTTATGTGTCTTAGGCAAGAGGCATAAACTCTTTGGGCATCATGTTGAAGATGAGGGTGTGGGATGGGATTAGGCATTCTCAAGAGGCAGCACAGGAAGGGTGTACTGGAATAGCAGATCTTCAAGACCACTGTTATAATTTTATACTGAAGACAATTTAAAAAACTCTCCTGCCTATAAAATAAAAACTGCAGGGACCAGAATGCAGTGAAATCGGCTAATGAAGCATATATTAAATGCACTAAGAAATACAGGAATAAAATGCTAAAATGTTTCCCAGAATGGGTAGGCTCAGTGGTCCCTAGGGACAGATGATAATTCCTTCTTGTTCATACATTGATGCCTTAGTCTCTACTTCCTCAATATTAGTTTGTTACTGCATGGAGTCTTCTTCCAAGGTCTCGGGAAAACTATCCTGTGAGCACAAAATCATTGACAGATTTTAAGATGCCAAACATATCACTTCTTCCATTGTATCTAAATACTATTATTTAAATTTAGTTCAACAAACATCTTTGTGTCCTTAATGTGCAAGTAAAACTTTGTTCCAGCCTTTGGGGACTTACAGCTTTGTGCAGAGGACAGTCAGACTATCAGAAAATGACCTTTGGGGCTACATTTAGCTTTCGGTCTTCTGTCTCTTTGTCAGCTTTATCCTAAATAAGCCCACACTCTGAGGCATTTGGGGGAATGCATGTACACATACAAAAGGAGAGAGGCTCTCTTCATTTGAAAGAGCAAGCAGAATGGACATTCCTGAAAACGTTATATTCTTTGTGCCCTTTCCTGCAAACTGTTCATCTGAAATGCAGAGGAATCTAGTGCTAATTTTATTACAATGAAGTTCTGCTACCCGATTTGGTTGAGTAGATATCAACACCTGATTCCAAGGTGGAGACCTGATAATTTTCATTTCCAACAAATGCCCAACTAATGCTGATATTGCTGCTGCAAGGCCACATTGGAGAGCTCTAGACAAGCAATATACAAACTGAGATGTGTGCACATGCAGGGATACACAAAAACGTCTCCAGAGGTACTCAGGAGGAGATGGAGGCACTGAGAGCACTTTCCAGATCCTCAATTTCTATATTATTCTTTCTTAATTAATAAAATAATCCATCTGCTAATTTAGCCATGACTTTACACTGCCATCTCCCTTTTTGCAATTGATTTTCTCCCACTTTGCACAAGAGAAGCATAACCCTCCCCATGAGGAAAAAGATTAAAGAACTGAGTGAGAATGCCATTAAAAAATTCCTTCCATTTCTATCTACTTATTTATGTGAATAAGGCTTCTTAGTGCATCTATTTAAACAAAACAGCAGTAGTAGCAAGGCTGAAATCTGTCTTACTCTAGCAGCAAGTAATATTTATTTATGGATCTATGAATTCATTAAAAAAAATAAAGGTTCACTCCTCATTAAGTAATATATTTCAGTAAAGTTTTCCTCATTATGCCTATGTGTTCAGTATTTTAACGTATTTATTGTGCTTTGAACAGCCATGTATAAAAATACTTATAATAATAACTAAACCCAGAAGAAAAAATGTTAACATGTAAGGCTTATAGTTATAGAAAATAAAAATAAGATTTTAATGTATATACATATTATTTGGAGTGTATAAGTAGGATAAGAGTATGAGTGAAAACTTTCAGATGAATATATTAGGATAGAATACTGAGAGAAAGGAAAACAAAACTCTCAGATCATGGAAAATAAGACAATGTGTAATTTCACACTGTTTAAGAAGTGATTCATACAGTTTTAAAACAATAGTGGGTATCAACTCACTATAGTATTTTGGTTATTTGCCTACATTTAAAGTTTTATTTTAAAATGTCCTTGTTTATAATATGAGAGAAATTACAGTTTTAGTTACTCCTTAAGATTTTAAAAATGATCTACTTAAAGTATGTTGTGTTACTGTTTTTATAATTATTTTCGGAGGTACTTCAACAAAAATTTGAAGACCACTGGTTGTGATGGTACTTGTAGCCAGGAGAAATTGTTTTTCTACTCAGTCAATTATCAACTGTTTATTTTATTAACTTTCAAAATGTATTACAGTCAACTCCAGGGTGGAGGCCATCAAAGACCTTCAGGGACTGTGAAGTACAGTTCAAAATGTGGGCTTCTCTCCTAACTCTGACATCGTAAAGCCTCCTTGCACACATTTCCATTCCCTCCTCCATAGGCATTAGAGAAATGGGAGAAGAGCCAGCAGTCTTCATTGTTTCTGATATCTCTGCCCTCTTCTATTTCCCCATTTATGATTGCTATGTGCCAGTTCAGTCAGATGCCGTCACATTACGTTCCCCTAGGATTTGTGAAATCTTGCTTCTGACATTCTATTGGCTTAAAAAGCTCTCTTGATTTCCAAGTTGTTCTTGAGTGTCTGACGGCATTACTTTGGGCCTCTTTCCTTATCACTAACATGTTACCTCACCACAGGAATCTTGCTGGGGGTACAATGTAAGGTCAGAGGTATGGGCAGCTTTACCTGGTATAATCAATTTCTAATGTAAAACATCTTGTATACATAAAAATTGTGCATGACTGAAATATCTTTCCACATACAAAGTCAATATCAAGATGGATTTGGCCTTCTTCCACTAGTTAGCAAAATTAAAACTTTCATGTTTCAAAAAAATCACTTACTATGGAAATACATTTTAAATGATAGATATGACCGCATAAAAACTTCAAAACACTCTACATTCAAGAAATCTATTAAGAAAATAGGACCAGCCTGGGCAACAAAGCAAGACCTCATCTCTACTAAAATAAAAAACAGGCTGGGCATGGTGACTCATGCCTATAATCCCAGCACTTTGAGAGGCTGATGCAGGCTGATCATGAGGTCAGGAGATCGAGATCATCCTGGCTAACACAGTGAAACCCAATCTCTACTAAAAATACAAAAAATTAGCCAGGCATGGTGGCACATGCCTGTAGTCCCAGCTACTTGGGAGGCTGAGGCAAGAGAATCCTTCAAACCCTAGAGACTGAGGCTGCAGTGAGCTGAGATTGTGCCACTGCACTCCAGCTTGGGCGAGAGAGCAAAACTCCATCTCATAAAAAAATTTAAAAACTAAAAAGAATAGCCAGTAGTGGTGCTACATGTAGTCCCAGCTACTTGGGAGGCTGAGGTGGGAAGGTGACCTGAGCCATGGAGAAGAAAGCTGCAGTAAGCTATGATAGCACCACTGCACTCCAGTCTGGGTGACAGAGCAAGATTTTGTCTCAAAAAAAAAAAAAAATGTCGAGGGCATGGGGTAGATAAAGGATAACCTTGAAAAATACCTCATCTGTATCAGAACAAAAGGTTAATTTCTTGTTATTTTTAATTCCAATATACTTTTCTTCTTATATTGTAAATATTTAAGGTTTATAACATGATGTTTTGACATGCATATACATGGTGAAATGATTACTACAGTCAAGTAAATAAACATATCCATCATCTCATATCTTTTTTGTATAGTAAGAATACTGAAAGCCTACTCTCAGTAAATTACCAGTAAACGATGCAATATTATTAATGATAGTCATCATGTTATATATCAGATCTCCACAAATACATCCTACAGAACTGCAACTTTGTACCCTTTGAATTACTTCTTCCCATTTCCCCAGCTTGCGTGGCACCCTCTCCACCTTTCTACTCTCTATTTCCCCTGTTTGAGGCATTTTTGTTTTATTTTGTTTTTAGAGTCCATATATAAGTGAAATCATATAGTACTTTTTTTTCCCTGTATTTGGCTTATTTCACTTATAATATATTCTAGGTTCATTCATGTTGTGGCCAATGGCAGGATCTCCTTTTTAAGGCTGCATAATGTTGGTGTGTGTGTGACACTACATGAACACACTTTGATTGTTTTCATATTTTGTCTATTATGAATAATGTTGCAATGAATGTGGGAGTGCAGATATCTTTATGTGGTAGTGATTTTATTTCCCTTGGGTGTATACCCAGAAATGAGAATGCTGGATCATATTATAGCTCTAGTTTTAATTTATTTAGGAGCTTCTGTACTGTTTTCCATAGTGGCTACACCAATTTACCTTCCTATCAACAGTGCACAAGAGTTCCGTTTTCTCCATAGCTTCATCACCATTGATAAGAGCCATTCCAACAGATGTGAGGTGATATTTTATTCTGGTTTTGACTTTTCATTTCCTTGATGATTAGTGATGTCGCATACCTTTCCATGTACCTTTTGGCCATTTTTATGTCTTCTTTAGAGAAATGTCTATTAACGGTGTTTGCCTTTTTTAAAATAGGGCAATTTGGGTTTTTTTTATTTGTTAGTTTTTTTGCTATTGAATTGTGTGAGTTCCTTATATATTTTAGATATTAATCTTTTATCAAATATATGGTTTGTAAATATTTCCCCCAATCTGTAGGCTGCTTTTTCATTTTACTGATTGTTTCCTTTGCTATGCAGAAGCCTCTTAGTGTGATGCTTCTGTTTCTTTTTGCTTTTGTTGCCTGTACTTTTGGTGTCTTATTTCAAAAATTCATTGCCAAGATCAATGTCAAGGAGACTTTCCTATGTCTTATTCTAAAATTTGTATGGTTCCAGGTCTTATGTTTAGACCTTTAATCCATTTTGATTTGATTTTTGCATATGATGTGAGATAAGTGTCCAATTTTATTCTTTTGCATTATGTTGTTCAGTTTTCCTGTCACCGTTTAGTGAAGAGACTATTCTTGCTCCATGGTGTCTTCTTGGTGCCCTTGTCCAAAATTAGTGCACTGAAAGGGTTAATTTGTTCATTGGATTTTTGAGTTATTTTACATATTCTGAATTGCAGTCTTTTATCAGATATAAGATTTGTAAATATTGTCTCCCTGTCTTTGGTTTGTCCTTTGATTATTTTAAGTAGTATTCTTTTGAACCACATCCATTCTTAATCTGATAAAATCCAATATATCAGTTTATCCTTTTATGAGTCATGCTGTTAGCATCATACCTAAAAACTTTTGCTCAACCAAAGCCTACAAATATTTTCCTCTACATTTTCTTCTCTAAGTTCTGTAATTTTTTTCATTTGCACTTAGGTTTATGACCTATTTTGAGTTAAATATTGTATATGATACTAAATATATTGAAGTTTAAAAATTCGTATATAACTATGTAATTGCTTCAGTATCATTGATGAAAATAATTCTCATTTTTTCATGAGTTGTTTTGCCTTCCCACCTTTGTCAAAAATGGGTTGTCCCATATATGTGTGAAAATAGTTTTGGACTTTCTAGTTTGTTCCATTAATCTATTTGTCTGTTATTTTATACCAATATCACATCACCTTAATTCACCTTGTAATATGTTTTAAAATCAGATAATGTTGGTCTTCCACGTTTATTCTGTCCTTTTCATGTTTTGGCTATTCTAGAGCCTTTGCATTTTCCCATGAATTTTAGAATCAGCTTGTCAATTTCTACAGAATGTCTGCTGGGATTTTGACTGGGACTAAATTGAGTCTATGAGTCATTTTAAGAAAAATTGATTGAAAAGTATTGAGTATTCTGTTCCTTGAACTCGATGTATCTCTCAATTCTTTAATTTTTCTCAGCACCATTTATAGTTTTCAATATACAGGTCTTGTGCCTCTTTTGTCAGCTTTATTCCTTAGTATTTCATAAACTTTATGCTCTTTTAGATTATATTGTATGTTAAATTTTGATTTTCTATTTCTTGTTGCTAGTGCATTAAATTATAATTGATTTATAAATGTTATTTATTTTAGGATAGGCACAGCGGCTTACACCTGTAATCCTGACACTTTGGGAGGCCAAAGTGGTCAGATCATTTGAGGTCAGGAGTTTGAGAGTAGTCTGGCCAACGTGGTGAAACCCCTTCTCTACTAAAAATACAAAAATTAGTTGGGCGTGGTTGTGGGTGCCTGTAATCCCAGGCACACAGGAGCCTGAGACACAAGAATCGCTTGAACTAGGGAGGTGGAGGTTTCAGTGACCTGAGATCATGCCACTACACTCCAGCCTGGGTGACAGAGTGAGACTTTGTCTCAAAAAAAAGAAAAAATAGTTATTTATTCTAAATCTTATATAAATTTCCTTATTAGCTCTAGTAACATATTTTCAATTCCATCTGATATTCTGCATTGACAATCATGTCAAATGTGAATAAAAATAATTTTAGCTATTTCTAATATGGATGCCTTTCATTTTTCTTCTTCAATTGTAGCTTTGGCTAGAATCTATAGTATGATTTTGTCTAAAAGTAGTGAGATCATAAATTCTTGTCTTGATCTTGATCTTAGAGGAAAAGTATTTGAATTTTTACCATTAGGTATAACGGTAGCTGTAGGTTTTTCATAGATACCCTTTATTAGATTGAGCAAGTTCTTTTATATTTCCAGTATGTTGAGAGCTTGTATTATGAAATGATGATAAATTTTTTCAAATGCTGTTTTTACATCTATGCATATTTTTCTTTTTTAGTTTGTTCATATGGTGAATTACACTGATTGATTTCAAATGTTAAATTAACCTTGCATTCCTGTATGAATCTCATTTTATCACAACGTATTACTTGTTATTTAATGTTAGATTCAGTTAAAAAATGGTCAAAAGATTTGAACAAATGCTTCACCAAAGAAAATATATAGATAGTAAATAAGCACACGAAAGTATTTTGACATTATTAATCATTTTGCAAATGCCAATCAAAATTAAAATAAGATACCACCGCATACATATTGGAGTGGCTAAAATTAAAAAGAAACTATACAAAATGTTGGCAAGAATGTAAAACAACTGAAACTCTTAAACACTACTGATAAGAATATAAAATGGTACAACCTCTTTGGAAAACAATTCGGTAGTTTCTTTTTTTTGTTTGTTTGAGACAAGAGTTTTGCTCTTGTTGCCCAGGCTGGAGTGCAATGACCTATCTCAACTTACCACAACCTCTGCCTCCCAGTTCAAGTAATTCTTCTGCCTCAGCCTCCCAAGTAGCTGGTGTTACAGGCATGCACCACCGTGCATGGCTAATTGTGTATTTTTAGTAGAGTCGGAGTTTATCTATGTTGGTCAGGTTGGTCTCGAACTCTCAACCTCTGGCGATCCACCTACCTTGCCCTCCCAATGTGCTGGGATTACAGGTGTCATGGTAGTTTCTTAAAAAGTTAAATGTACACATATCATATGAACCATTCCACTTCCACATGTTTACCTAAGAGAACTGAAAGTGTATGTCCATACAAAATCTTGAAAATCAATGTTTTTAAAAGCTTTGTAAATATCTAAAAACTGGAAACAACCCGAGTTTCTATCAACATGTAAATAGACAAACCATTTTATAGCCATACCGTAGAATACTATTAGCAATATTTTAAAAACGAAATAGTAATATATGCCAAAACATGGATGAATCTCAAAATAAATTAGAAGTGAAAGAAGTTAGACAAAAAAAGAGTGCCTACTATATGAGACCATTTTTTAAACTAAAAGAAACTTACAGTGACTGAACATCAATCAATAGTTGTCTGGTGCCATAGTTGATATTTTTGTCTTCCAAACCTCATGTTGAAATTTGATCCCCAATGTTGGAGGTAGGTCCTAATGGGAGGTGTTCGGGTCATGAGGGACAGATCTCTCATAAATGGCTTGGTGCCATCCTCACAGTAATGCTTGAATTCTAGCTCTATTAGCTCCCTTGAGAGCTGGTTGTTGCAATGAATCTGGCACCTCCCTCCTCTCTCACCCTGTCGAGTTCCTTTCTCTCATCCTGTGATCTCTGCACACACACATTGGCTTTCCCTCCCCTTCTGCCATGAGTGGAAGCAGCCCAAAGCCCTCACAGAAGCAGATGCTGGTGCCATACTTCTTGTACAGCCTGAAGAACTGTAAGCCAAGTAAGCGTATTTTCTTTGCAAATTATCCAACCTTGGGTTTTCCTTTAAAGCAATGCCAGTGGACGAAGACACCTGGGAACATAGCAGGGGACAAGGAGGGTAGGAGGAAGAGAGACACAAAGGGGCAAGAAGAAACTTTTGGAGATGATGGATATGTTTATTATCTCGATTGTAGTGATGCTTTTACACATCAAAAGTACATTTTAAGCATGTTCAGTTTATTTCATCAGTTGTAACTCAATAAAGCTGTTAAAAGAGGTTAATATTCTTAATTTATGAAGAACTTTCATAATTCATTAAGAAAAATAAGCACCATGTAGGAAAACTGGCAAAGAACATGAACAGAAAATACACAAACAAAAAAGAAAGATATAAATTGTTAATACACATTTTGATAATGCAACCTCTCATAACCAAATAGATTTAAATTAAAGTAATATATCTTTTTCTTAAAATAGAAATATTTAATATTACAGTATTGTCTTGGAAAGAAATCCTTGCTGAAAAGGTATTCTCACACACCCTTATAAGAATGAAGCTGATACAACCTTTCCGAAGTGCACTTAGACAATATATATTAGTCAAGAATGCCAGAAGCAATCAAATCCTTTGACCCCAGTGTTTCCACTCCTAGGAATATATCCAAAGGAAATAATCAGAAAATGTGTAAAGATTAATGCAATGAAGGCTCAAATACTGCAATTTCTAAACAGAATTATGGAAATATGCTAATGTCCAAAAACAGAGGGTTGCTTAAAGAATGTAGGATATGTCTAAATGATGAAATATTGCTTAACTCAGCAAAGATAACGTTTTCATACAATATTTAACGAGTTAAAAATACATTGAATGCAATATTTAGGATTAAGACATATGTTTGTAGTCTGGTTCCAAAACTGGTTAATATTCAAAGGAAAGCACAGATACACACACACACACACACACACACACACACACACACACACACAGGAATTATTTTATGATTAGAATTAAATCAAGTGCAAGGTCCAAAAATGTTATCTTTAGCCAGTGATAACAAATGACGTGATTTTTTAATATTCCTCTTTACATGTTTTCCTCTTCCCGTCTTTTTTAATCATAAAATATGCAATTTTATAAAGATATAAAATGTCTTATGAAGAAAGGGAGACTGTGCAAGAAATGATTTGGAATATTTCTTTTTCCCAGAGGACCAAAATAATCTCAGTAAAAAAATTAACATGCATGATTATATACAATGTCACTTCTCTCACCATCTCAGTCTTACCCCACCCTCCTGTTTTATTGTTTTCTTACGCATCTTTTCAAAGAATGTAAAACTCAATTTTGAGGTTTTCTTTAAAGGAGGCAAGTGTTTTGCCTCTATGAAAGTTAGTTTAAACCAACTGTATAGAAAACAAAGGAGAAAATATTGGCAGAAAAATAAAAGTAATGGAAAAATTTGAAAGTCAGAGCCAAAAATTTCACTTTTTTCAGGAAGTGAAGAGAGATACCTGAAGAAAGGAAGAAGCCAATGATAGCAGCAGTTGCAGAAGACATTTTGATCAGAAAAGAAAATGGTATAGTCACTCACATCATAAAGTCTTCTCCTGATTCAAGGAATGGCCCTTTCCAAGTTCTGCTTTGGTCCGCTACAATAAGTAGTACTGGCTCTGTAATTTGCAAACTTTAATTTCCCTGAGGAATAATTCTAGGTGTTTTGACAGTTCTGAAATATGTCACCCGTTAAGGTTTGGTGACCTTTACCATACATCTTATTTTATGGGCAAGTTAATCAGAACATTCTGTAATTATAATTCCATACTCTGTAATTTATAGTCTTCCTTTTTTTCTTACAAAGCAGTGCAACATTCTTCTCCCTCCCCTACCCCCCTTATAAGACCCCGATTTTTGTGGGAGGAATTATTTATTATATCTTTGGTGTAAATGTTTAAACTTCATTTTTGTGGAGGCCTCGCTAGCACCTTTTCTCACCTGAATGAATGGCCTGAAGAGCATTTTTCTTTCAGACAAATTGTTTCCTACATATTTGCTGATGTTGAACAACCTGCCACATGCTTACTTGTCAAGGCTAAGCCTTGAATTTACAAGAATTGACACAAACAACTTCAAATCTTTCTGTCTTTGATTGTTTAGTCAGACCGTTTTAGCTCCTTCCTGCTATGATTCCTCAAGTGCTCCTGTCACAGGTTTCAGCTCTGATGTTAAACACCTGGCATTTCTGCAGAGTTCAAGGTCTCAAATGTTCAAATGCATGGTTATGTCACTATCACACATCTACAGCACTTTCTTTCCATTTCTAAAGACAGAAGAATTCACAGTACTTCCTATACAAATAACAAAATTATATGACTACTCATTTTAGTTGTATGTATTTCAAAGTAATGCTGTAATATTATATTTTAAGTGGCTTAGGAAAGAATCTGCTACATATATACGATATTTCTAAAAACTCTATAATTTTGAATATTTATTGGACTTTGTACTGAGTGCCCAATGCAATGGACAATAATAGGCTCACATTAAGGAATATCATTGTGAAATTTCTAACCACTGGGGACAATGTAAAGATTGCACATATTCTCAGAAACAAAAGAAGTGCTCACATACAAGGTATCAACAATTAGAATTGTTTTGAACTTCTCAACAGTAATAAAAGCTGGAGGTCAGTGGAAGCACTTTCAAAATTCTGCTTGCAAATTCATCCAGACTATCAGTCAAGCGTGAGTGTAGAACGAAGACATTTTTAGACCTTCCAGTTCTTTAATAAAATGGCTTCTTTGCATGATTCCCTAGAAAACTTTCTGAGAGTTTCTTCCACTAAATCAATGAACACAAAGATGTGGGTTCCCAGCCAGGAGAGAGGCAAGAGGGTTCTAGTGATGGCAGAGGAGGGACTTCCCCAGGGCAGTTGTGCAGTAAGAGATGCCAGTTCAGACTCAAGCAGTTCAGCCGCTATCCAGAGAAATTTATTCAATAAGAACATTCATTGACCATATGATACATATAAAAATATTGAGAGATGACTTTAAAAATTGGAGAAGTTTGGGGTCTAATTACTATACAGCATACAGAAAACTAAGAAAGACAGAACAATTATTAACTCCAGGGGAAAAAAAAATTTTTTAAAAAGAAAGGTTAATCAAGGTATGCTGTATAGATCTAATTACACCAATACTGAATATTGCTCTACCAAATTAGGAGGACAGGGATAAAGAAGAAGGCATGAGTGGCGGGGTGGGAAGGTACCGAAAAGTTACATTCTTTATAGTGAAAAATCAATATATAAGGCTAAAGAGTAAAAATATCAAGAGAGCAATAAGAAAGCAACTTAGATATATAGAGGTAATAGGGGAACAATGGGCAAAAAGCGGTGAAAGTGGTTGCCTCTGAATATCTGAGCAGGATGGCTACCGTCTCGCTATAAGCCCCCTAGAAATACTTAACTCTTTTAAATCACATTCATCAACACTTACATAACTCTTAATAAAAACTATACAAAAGAGACTTGGTTGTGAACATTGAAAATAAAAAAGCTGTGTCTAGTTTTTGATTTTGTTATTTTCTTCTTATTACTTCTATTTAGATATAATTGTCTTAAACACCTTCTTTGTTCTTTTGGTGCACAGAGATATTGGATATAATCCCTGCCGTTGGGGGTTCATGGTCTTGCAGAAGATATAGAGTATATACTATTTTTAAAAGTAGAAAATCGTAGGTATCATGAGAAACATATAATGTCATGAAATTTAGAGGAAAAGCCATCATATCCAGCTGCAGGAGGTTCCTTAGAGGAGGCGACACCCAAGCTGTCTTCTAGCATTGGGAGGGTGTCAAGAGATATACATCCGTGGGGAGTGGAAGAGTAAAGAAAGCTCATGACGTTTGCATGAGACCTCATGTGGTTAGTTTGTTGTAGCTTAGAGCGTGTGTAACAGGAATTAAGCTGGGAAGGCAGGCTGCAAATGTATTTTGGAGGTTGGTTCTGCCAGCTTAGAATTTTCTGGGGCTTTGAATGCTTTTCCCATGTACTTTGACCCTTTGTTTTTGAAATGTAAGTTTGCAGAAAGAGGATGGCGGAGTCTAGCTTTGCATTATTCATAAAGCATGCTGTCTCTCAAAGTTCTCACCTTCCGAATCTTCCTATAACCCACAAGAGACTTTACTAGTCTCCCTAATTAAACTTTTATTTCCCAAAGGATTTGTTTTTCATGTTATGGGTATTTTTAGAAAGAAAATCTTAGCTGTATTCTTCCCTTAACTCAACCTAAGCCTTTCCCCCTTCCCCTGAAAAAAAGTTAGCAAATACAATGAAAGTAAATACTCTTATCTTCTGGATTATTTTACATTTCCAGTGATTAATGAAGCAGTTTTCATGTGTACTGGACAGGCAGTGTCAATTTATGAACATCAGGTGCACAAAAATTCCTCATATATGATAGGACAGGCTTTTATTGGGGCCAGTTTTGTTTTGCTCTTCTCAATTCCCACCTTTTAACTGAGCTCTGGAATAAAAAACTGACTCTCTTGTTCCAGGGAAGCACTGTCCTGCATTCCTCAACTCTAGGAGTATGTCAAAAGCTAAATACCCTCTTTAGAGTAACCTGGGTTAAAGTCTCGTTACAGACAGGCAGCCTCTGGAAAACTGTAAGAGCAGCCAAGAGGAAAGTCATCAGGGAAACTTCATATGAGCCTCCCATGGATTACTGCTCTTTGCTTTGATTTCTACCCAGTTAGGTCTCTTCACTCCATCCTTGGCTTTTCCCTGATTCTAACCTTTGGATTGTTAACTCCTATAGACGTTTCTCAGGATTGTGTTGTAAATCACTGACCCCTGGAATCTGCCCACAAAGCTTACTTCCAGATTGTAGATTCAACGGGACCTCTGATATTGCAATCTATGTTAACAGTCTAGCACATCCCAGATTTTCTCTGTAGTCAAACTTTGGGCTTGCTAGAAGTAAGAACAACAGGCTGATTTTAGGGTGAAGTTTATTCAACCAGTGTACTCATTGAATAATGCCCCTCCTTCAGGGGCAGGGTCTTTTATTTTCATCACCTCCTCATTAGTTTCTATGGAGCACGGCTAAATATTTGGGGGCTGGCAAACCCAAGATTTCTACTTGTTGCTGCTTGACCAGAATTTGGGGTCAAATTCTGGTCTGCTAAGAATCTCATAGCAGCCAGAATGCCTATTATTTAAAAGTCAAAATAACAACAGAGGCTTGTGAGGTCATGGAGAAAAAGGAAAGCTTATATACAGTTGGTAGGAGTGTAATTTAGTTCAATCATTATGGAATACAAGTGGTAATTCCTCAAAGACCTAAAGAGAGAAACACCACTCGACCCAACAATCTCATTACTGGGTATGTATCCAAAAGAATATAAATCATTCTGTTATAAAGATACATGTACACATATATTCATTGCAGCACTATTCACAATACCAAAGACAAGGTATCAGCCCAAATGCCCATCAATGACAGATTGGATAAAGAAAATGTGGTACAGATATGCAGCCATAAAAAAGAATGGGATCATGTCATTTGCAGGGACATGGATGGAGCTGGAGGCTATTATCCTTAGCAAACTAATGGAGAACCAGAAAACCACATACCACATGTTCTCACTTATAAGCGGGAGGTAAATGATGAGAACACATGGACACCCAGAGGGGGCAACATACACTGGGGCCTTTTGAAGAGTGGAGGGCAGGAAGAAAGAGGGGATTAGAAAAAAATAATGACACTAGGCTTAATATCTGAGTGATGAAGTAATCTGTACAACAAACCCCCATTGACACACATTTACCTATGTATCAAACCTGCACATCCTGCACATGTGCCCTTGAACTTAAAATAAAAGTTAAAAAATAAAAAGAATTTCGGGTAAGAGCACTACCATTTAACCCCTGATGTAATGCTGAGGCCTCTATACCAGCATCAGGGTCTTTATAAAGATGAAGGTCAGGGAGCAGAGTTGATCCAATTATGGGCTCAGATAGAGAAATCATGATGATGGCTAAAAATCTGAGTAAGTGCTCCATCTAGTTAATATTTGGATCCCAAGTGAAAGCAAGGTAAATTATGAAACAAAGAAAAACATAAGCAGAGAATGAGGAAAGAAGGGATGGTAACCAACCACGTTTTAAAAGTAATACCACGTTGATTTGGGACTGTATTTACATTACCTCATTGAATTTTCACAAAACTCTATAAGCAGAAAGCGTAGGTAAAAACACTTCTTGAACACTGTGTTAGTCCATTTTGGTTCCACTAGTAGGCAACACCAAAACTTCAGTTGTTTTTAACAACAAACCATATGGATTGTGCTCTGGAGTTTTAGGTTCTCCCTGACTCTGCTAGGCTGTGCTGAACTCAGCTAGAATTGGACAGACTCCATGTCTTATGATTTTGGGAGAACTAACTGGGGTGTGTTTTTTATGGTAGAGGGGAGAATTTCAAGAGGAATGAGCAGAATGACATGCTACCTATAAATGTCTCTTTTCAGAACGATAACTTCCACTCATATTCTACTGTTTAAAGCAAGTCACATGGACAACCCATGCCAGAAGGCAATGCAATGAGGATGTTACAGTCGGCAGGGATAAGTCACCTGACAATGGGCTGGTAAGTATTATCCTAACCAAGTGTTAGGGGATACTGTTGGAAGCAATAATACAATCTATCCCAATCTCCCACCCACTCCCCTTCTTTTTAAAATTTCTCTTCACTACAATAGCATTTAGAAGTAAGAGGTATAGTTGGCTTTGCTGGCAAGTGAATTAAGATGTTGAAGGGTTAATTAATTTGCCCAAGGATTGGCAAGTGTCAGATGAGAGACTTAAACCTGATCTGCCTGAGTTTCAAATCCATATTCTCTTCCCAACATTTTGTCTAATGAATCTCTAAATCTAAGATTTAAGCAAATCTAAGACAACCAGAAAGAAATTATGCATAAAGTAGAATTGTGGGAATCATTTCCTTGTAGAGTAAAAGTTATTTAAGTTTAATGAGTCTAAACGTTAGAAACAATCTTCTTAAGACACCTTCTTTTATGATATCACCCTTTGGAAGGATGCGGTAGGATGAAGTAATGATTAAAGTGAGTCTATTACAAAATTGTAAAGAAAGTTCTCTTTTTATGACGTTTTGTCCTGCCATTTCTTTCTTAATTCATCAGAGGCCCTGCTATCTGCCCCATATCTGGCTACACATAGTTCCCTGCTGTCATTCCTTCCTTGTGCCTGCCCTCCTGACAAATGTCCAAGTCATACAATGTTCCTCTCTCCTGTACATCATAAAATCTCCACATTATCAGTGTTTGCATCAGAAGGTGTACGTTATGAAAGAGGATTCCTGAAAATAATGTCTAGCCTCAGATATGTTTCTTAAGACCATTTGACACAGGAGTCTAATGCTAAAAGAAGTAAATTTGAGTAGGCAGAACTTTTTGACACTTCTACAACCAAGCATGTATACTTCGATTAATCTGTAAGCGTAGAAAATGGTTTAATTCTTGTGAAGGGGGAAAAAGACCTTTTTTTGTCATTCATGGTCAAATGTTCAGTGGATTTTATGCTTTCTTGGAAATAGATGTGTGGTTGCCAGCTGGGATGGCACTTTACCTTTCTTTCCCCTGAGATGCTTCTTATTTTTATTTTTTTGAGAGGAAGTCCTGCTCTGCCATTCAGGTTGGAGTGCAGTGACGTGATCTTGGCTTACTGCAACCTCCACCTCCTCGGTTCAAGTGATTCTCCTGCCTCAGCCTCCAAGTAGCTGAGATTACAGGCTCCTGTCACCACGCCTGGTTAACTTTTGTATTTTAGTAGAGATGGGGTTTCACCATGTTGGACAGGATGGTCTCAAACTCCTGACCTCAAATGATCTGACCACCTCGGCCTCCCAAAGTGCTAGGATTACAGACATGAGCCACTGCACCCAGGCAAGATGCTGATTTAAATAAATAAATAAAAAGTTTTTGATATGGGAAAAACCATTCTATGCATATTGATGGGGAAGAATGGTCACCGAGAGCATTGCTATTGTGAGCTCTGCCAAAGTATCTTCTCTAGTCATCTACTCCACTGAAAAAGAGAGTCTTCCCACTAAGAGAAGGAGAATGGGGGGAAGAGAGTGTGATGACAGTTCTTGCCTCCATCTTTCTCTGGTTAATCTGAATGCAGCTTTTCTAGCCAGTAAATTGTAAAATCGAGTTCATTATAATTTTGAAGGCCGGGCATGGTGGCTCACATCTGTAATCGCAGCACTTTGGGAGGACAAAGTGGGTAGATTATGAGGTCAGGAGTTCAAGACCAGCCGGGCCAATATGGTGAAACACCATCTCTACTAAAAATATAAAAAGTAGCTGGGCATGGTGGTGCGTGTCTGTAGTCTCAGTTACTGGGGAGGCTGAGGAAGGAGAATCGCTTGAATCTGGCAGCAGAGGTTGCAGTGAGCCAAGATTACACCACTCCACTCCAGCCTGGGTGACAGAGGGAAAATTTGTCTTAAAAAAAAAAAAATTGAAGAAAGAGATTAACTCACAAGGCTCTTATTTTGTGCCTGACACATAGTTGGTATTCAATACATATGTGCTGACTGAATAAATGAGTGAGTGAATGCATTGGTGAGTATTAATGAGGGCTTAAAGTCTACTGAATATATGAGAAGACTTTCATTTGTGTTTATTCAATAGTTGTGCATTCAGAAATATTGAAAAAATACACCTTATAAGCTTTGTGATTTACAATGGTACCTGAGCTGTCATAAATGCTGTTGTTATCTGGGATATATTTATGACCATTTCCTTTAAAAGTCAGTAGTGTGAGCCATGATGCTTTGCTTTTACATGCTTGTATATGCATTGCCAAAGTATTTTTATAATATTATAGAATTCTGAATAAATTATCGAGAGAGGAGCCACTATCTTTGTGAAGTGTGGAAATGAAATTTGCTCATTTAAAAAGACATGTCTAGAGTTTAAGAAATGTTTTATTGATGCATAATATATTCATGCATGCATGCACTGCAGGAATTTTAGATGGCAGCAAGTGCTTCTCTCAAGTGTTGCCTTTCGACACTGTGGTTGACTGATCTTATGGTATGGCTTGGTGGGAAGGGAATACAGGTCATAAGCGGAGAGTGGTGTGGTGGAGAGGGGACAGTGAATAAGGGGATCCTTGCTAATATCAGAATTCCTGGAATGCTTGAGATGCCTGGAGCCTTCCTGCCAGAGATTGAAATAACATAACAGAGTGACCCCAGCTCTGGAGATTCCTGCCTCATTTATTTTGCAATGGAAGTCACAGCGAAAATGGTTCTTAGCCTCGCTTGAGCACTGACCTACCCTTAAATCGAAAGAAACCAATAACAGTTATACTTACAATCCCCAATGCCAATATATCTGAAAAAATACGTTGTGAAGGAAAAGGAATGAGAAAGAAAAAACAGCTTTCATGAGCATAACTTATCTTTGACTGTCACAAAATCAATAGGCTTTACAGAGCGGAGGAAACTCAATAGCTCGGCATTCATAATAAAGACTGGTTTGGGTGATTCGTCTCTCTCTAATAAGGCAGGCCTTGGACACCAGCTTCCCTTCCTTTAAAACTCAAAGGGGGTGGGGATTTCTTCATCACAGCCAAGTCTTCTTGCTTGTCTATTGTCAGGACTTTACAATGGTACTGCTTGTCTAGTGAAGCCTTGCTTCACCCAGGAGAACAGACCGCACATTGGGGTGTGGAGTAACAGATGCCCAGCTTTAAACCAGCATTCAGCCTTCCTCAGCCTGCCTGACAGCCTTTTCATGCATCATGGATTCATCTGTTTCAATAAGAAACCCAGAGCTATGCTGCAAGCATTTGTGGGTTTTTTTTTTTTTTTTTTTTTTTTTTTGAGAGAGAGAGTACTTTATAGAATGTGTCCAGATATTCACTCTGGAAACTGTGCCTGTTGCAGAAAAATGTGAAAAAGATGTGAGTGCCCTAGCCTGACCCAGCTCTGATCTGAGGAAGTTTATGCCCAGACACTCACTGATGTGTTCAGATCAAGAGGAGAGATAGAGGACACGGAAGGATGAAGGGGCTGCTTATCACAGGTGGTACCCCACACCCAAGGCGTGCCAACTCCAAGCCTGTACCGTGCCCAACGCAGGTCCTTGAAAGTGGCAGGAAATCAACAGATGTCACCTGAATTGAGGTAAAAGTCTAGCATATATCGAATTCCTAACATGCGCTATTCTCTTTACATATTAGTCCTAATCTTCATAGCATGCCTGGAAACGAAACGATGTATTACTATCTCTGCTGTGCCAAAAACAAAAACAAGCGAACAAACAAAAAATCTCAAGTTCAGAGGCTACAAAATGGGCCCAAAGTCATGCAGATAGTCTGGGTTAGAGGCAGGACTCCAGTCAACCCCTACCTGACTCTGAGGTCATGTTCCTTCAACTACTCCAGAAGCCTTCTTTTAGTGACATTATCAGACCAAGGAAGAAGCAAGCTGGGCCTAAGGTAAATGACATTGCTTGAGAGTTGTAAGCATTAGGGGCCTCCTTCTCAGACTTGAGCCTCTATAACTCTACCGGACTTGAACAACCTAGGTTTTGGTTTTGGCTCTGCCACTAACTCACTATATGATCTTACGCAAGTTAATTCTTTTGAGCCCAGGGTTCTTTTCTATAGAACGGCAGTTAAGAATCCCCATCCTACCTTCTTTGTCTGTGTGGACACATGAGAAGAAGAATGTACAAGCACAGAAATTCTCACTTAACTTCGCCAATATGTTCTTAGAAACAGTAACTTGAAGCAAAATGTACTGCAGGGCCTGGAATCATGTCATTTATTTCAACCTTGTTTCATTATAATATTGATGAGAAAGGAAACATTGGTTTAGTTCTATGTTGTTTCACTTAAAGTTGCAGTAGGTGAATCCTAGGTAGTCTAGAAATGTAGGCTAACAGCAGTAGCTGGGGCAGAGTGCTGTCTGGGAACAGAGGGAAGAGCTAACCAACAGAACGATGGAGGGATAGAACAGTACCAGTAGGATGGCAGCTGTCTCTCCTTCCAAAGCTTCTCTTGAAAAAGCAGAAAATAAACAATAGTAAGTCAGTAAGTGACCATTGCATATTTGCTCAGTATTCACCTTTTGTCAATCTGTGAGCCACCTGCAGTATGCATTGAAGGATTGGAGGGTAGGGCCACCACTGAGAAATAAGGTGATGGAATCTGCCAAGCATGGCAGTAGAAGGGACATTTAAGTTCCTGCCTAGGGAGAGACACCACCTACCCTCCCTAGGCAGGAACCCCTCTCCTGACTAATCCCACCTGCATTCCAAGAGTGACTCTGGCCCAGTGCTGCCACAGGACAAGAAGGTTGGCTCTCTTCCACAGGATAGGCAGCTGGCAGATGAGCTGAGAGAGGCTTAAGGGAGAAGATGAAACATGCAGAACCATGGAAACAGCTGTCCATTACTTGAAACATGATGAGTGAAAGAGCGTGGAGCAAATGCCAGAGTCAACCTGTTCCCCCCACATGTTTTAAAACCTCAGGGCCTAAACACGGACATAGTTAGGGAAGAAAAAATGAAGATACGCCTGCATTAAGACCATCAATGCTGTTATGTATGTTGTGTGTGTTAGGACTGGGTTTACTGTGAATGACAGAAAATTAAAAATGGCTTAAGTATGATAGAAGTATATTTCCGTCATACATGCACGCACATGGTCTGAAGATGGAGACTGATAGAATGGCATCAAGAAGTCATCAGGGACAGCTCCTTCTCTCATGCTGTTTCACCATCCTACCTTCATTCAGCCTGTGACATTTATCTAATGGTCCACGATAAAGACTCAAACTCTAACCACCATCCCTGAATTCCAGCCAGCAGAAAAGAGGAAGGGAGAAAGATACAATTCTGTGTGCTTTTAGTGAACTTCTCAAGAGTCTCACATGAGACTTCTAAGAGCTCAATGGCCAAAACCTATGGCCTGATCCAGCTCTGAGGGTCATTCTTGGACTATTCTTAGCTAAAATATATCTGTTCTGCTTTAAAGAAGAAAGGGTGGATACTAGGAGACCATGTGCAATAGTGTTACACAATCGTAATTAAAAATAATGCCAAAGTGACCAGGTGTGGTGGTTCACACTTGTAATCCCAGCACTTTGGGAGGCCGAGGCAGGTGGATCACCTGAGATCAGGAGTTCGAGACCAGCCTGACTAACATGGTGAAACCTTGTTTCTACTAAAAATACAAAAAAAAAAAAATAGCTGGACGTGGTGGTGCGCACCTGTAATCCCAGCTACTCGGGAGGCTAAAGCAAGAGAATCACTTGAACCCTGGAGGCAGAGGTTACAGTGAGCCAAGATCGCACCATTGCACTCCAGCTTGAGCAACAAGAGCAAAACTCCATCTCAAAAAAAAATAAAATAAAATGCCTAAGTTTCTTCACCATAACCCTTAGAAGAGGTTAGCAGAAAAGACCAATGACTCTTTTCTACCATACCCAGATGACTGACAATCAGCATAGAGATACTACCCAACGGGTTGAACATTGATAAAATCCACTGACTAAATTTACTTCAGAAGGTTAAAATAAAACTTCTAAGGAAAGCAGAAAAAGAAAGGAAGAAAAAGAACCCCAAAGGGCAAAAGGAAAAAATATAGTTCTGAGAGGGAAAAATTAATACAACTGGACAGTTGATTGGATGTGGGAGTTTTAGTACTGCAAGTAGCCTGACAGACATACACAGAGGTCCCTGGAAATCAGTTCTTGGTGTCCCTGTAAAAAACACAATCCTACACACACATACATACCCCTACACACATATCCCCCTCATACTCATACTGTTGCATGCCCACATGCTGATGTCACGGGTGTCTATCTGGGACTTGGTCACATCCACCTCTTAAGAAGTACTGCCATTTCACAAAAGATGATTTCTATAAATACAGCTTTCTTAGCACCATATTATTCCTTTGATCACCAACAATCATGAACATGTAAAATATATATTATCTGTGACTTTCCTTAAAAGAGCAAAACACACATTGAATGTAGAATAAGTGTTTTTCTCTTCTTTCTTCTGTTGCTGAAGGTGGTGGATGGGAATAAATTTTTTTGACCCTGGCAGGGCATGGTGGCTCACACCTGTAATCTCAGCACTTTGGGAGGCCAAGGTGAGTGGATCACGAGGTTAAGAGATCGAGACCATGGTAAAACCCCGTCTCTACTAAAAAATACAAAAATTAGCTGGGTATGGTGGCACTCACCTGTGGTCCCTGCTACTCAGGAGGCTGAGGCAGGAGAATTTCTTGAAACCAGGAGGCAGAGGTTGCAGTGAGCTAAGATTGCGCCACTGCACTCCAGCCTGGCGCCTAGCAACAGAGCAAGACTCTGTCTCAAAAAAAAAAACAATTTTTTTTGACCTTTGTTTAAAAAGGGATTGGGGAGTTTGTGACAGCCTTTTCACAGATCTGGTGAACCAGCTAATCAAATTGCCAGTGAACTTGTTGCTGCACAAAGGAAAAAGTGTATTTTTGTTTTTCAGGTAAGCAAGTTCTGCAAAGTGGATAAGTTAGTGGATGAAATATGATTTAAAATACTCATTACCTGAAAACCTCAAAAACCTTTGGATTTTATTATAAATGCAGAGCCAAAGAGAAGGCCTAATGTCTTTTAGAAAATGTAAATTTAACTGCTTATTTTAATTACAAATAGTGATGAATTAGCAAAAAAAAAAAAAAAAAAAAAAAAACCGTTTTTTTCCCTGAAAGAAATGCTGAATCTTAGTGAACTAATAATTTAAAAATTACCGATGCAAGAGAGATATAATATACAGTAATGTTCACCAAATATTAAATTTGTTTCTCTACATTCCTCAGTCTTCTTGCTATTAGGCATGCGTTTGACTAGTTTTGCCTAATAAAATGTAAATAGATGCAACTTAATACTTCCAGGCTCACGCAGTAAAAAGTGCATGGCCAATTTTCTGATTTCTCTCCTTTCCCCTGTTATTGTGACTGAGAAGATCTTGTATTACAGATATTAGAACTACAAAATGATGCGCCCGACTTTCTGAGTGATTCTTTTGTTTTATTTATTTATTTATTTATTTATTTAGAGGCTGAGTCTCACTCTGTCGCCCAGGCTAGAGGGCAGTGGGGCTATCCTGGCTCACTGCAACCTCTGCCTCCCCGGGTTCAAGCAATTCTCTTGCCTCAGCAACCCGAGTAGCTGAGATTACAGGTGCCCACCCACCACCACACTCAGCTAATTTTTGTATTTTTAGTAGAGACAGGGTTTCACCATGTTCGCCAAGCTGGCCTCAAACTCCTGAGCTTAAGGGATCTTCCTGCCTCAGTCTCCCAAATTGTTAGGATTACAGGCATGAGCCACCACACCCAGCCCTTTCTGAGTAATTCTATGGAGCAGGACTCTGATGGATCAATGTGGGATATGTAGCATGAATAATAAATTAACTTTTGTTATACTTCTCTGATAAGATTGTCTGCTACCACAGCACAGTTTAGCCAATTCTGATTAAAATAAAGATTAAGTAATCAAATATCTGGGGGAGAGCCAAGCTCTGAAATGAAAAATGAAACAAATACAAAACCCTCAAAATCTCATGTTCTAAGTAGGAATTTTCCTTTAATTAGGTAAAATTATTGCTAAAATGTTCTGTCTAGCCTTAACTCATCTGTTTTATCTAACTGCCAAAAAGTGTTTCTCCTTAAATAGCTCTGGATTATTTGCATGTCAACCAAGTCTACAAAATGGTTTTTGTTTATATATATATATATAGTTTTTATATATATATAGTTTTTATATATATATAGTTTATATATATATATATATATATATATATATTTTTTTTTTTTTTTTGATTGAGGTACTTTACCCTTAAATTGAATACAATTTTAGTGTAGATTCCTCTCTTGGATGGCTGACTTGTTAGTTCTCTGATAGAAAATTCAACCTCTGCAGGCCGAATCTTTGATAAAGGAAATTATCACAAGTTAGGAAGAATAACATTTCATAGATTCTGCCAAATTGCAAAATCTCCTCTGACCATGTACTGAAAAATCCTCAATTAGGACCCAAACTACAAAATGTTAACAAGACAAATTAGGAACTAAGAATGCTAGTGAATTGGCTGCTGGAAATAATGAATTGATGGGGCCTGTGTGGAACTGCTGAGAAGGGCTTTTATTGTAATTAGCCTAAGGCATCTGGCGTCAACCCTAAGCACCTGAGGGTGTTCTCTAATTTCCTCAGCTTTTCAGAGCCCAGAGACTTGAAGCTACCATCTAGGGAAAAGGTAACATTTACTGAGTATCTACAGTGAGCTAAATCAGGAGTTTCCAAGCCCCAGGCCACAGACCAGTAGGAACTAGACCACACAGCAGGAGGTGAGCAGCCTCAGAGCCAAGAAGCTTCATCTGTATTTACAGCTGCCCCCTATTGCTCAAATTACCTTCTGAGCTCCACCTCCTGTCAGATCAGTGGAGGCATTCGATTCTCAAAGGAGCACAAACTCTACTGTGAACTGTTCACGTAAGTGAGGGATCTAGCGTGTGTAAGCTCCTTAAGAATCTAATGCCTGATGATCTGAGGTGGAATGGTTTCATCCCGAACCCACCCCCCTGTTATTGGAAAGGGGTCTGGATTCAGACCCCAAGAGAGAGTTCTTGGATCTCATGCTAAAAAGAATTGAGGGCAAGTCCGTAAAGTGAAAGTGAGTTTATTGGGAAAGTAAAGGAATAAAAGAATGGCTACTCTATAGACATAGCCACCCTGAGGGCTGCTAGTTGCCCATTTTTATGGTTATTTCTTGATTATATGCAAAACAAGTGGTGGATTATTCATGCCTCGCCCTTGTAGACCTTATAGGGTAACTTCCTGAGATTGCCATGGCATTTGTAAACTGTCATGGCACTGGGGAGAGTGTAGCAGTGAGGATAACCAGAGATCACTGTCATGGCCATCTTGGTTTTGGCAGGATTTGGCTGGTTTCTTTATTGCAACCTGCTTTATCTGCAAGGTCTTTATGACCTGTATCTTGTGCCAATCTCCTATCTCATCCTGTGACTTAGAATGCCTTAACAGTGTGGGAATGCAGTCCAGTGAGTCTTAGCCTTATTTTACCCAGCCCCTATTCAAGATGGAGTTGCTCTGGTTCACATGCCTCTGACACCCAGCCCTACTCCTGTGCCAAAAAGGTTGGGGACCACTGTGCAAAATGCTTCACTATACGTTTTTAAAGTAGATTTCTATTTTACAGAAAAGGCAACTGAGGCTGCAAGGAGTACTTGTGAGTAGTATCTCAAGAGACAGGGTCGGGATTCAACCTGGGTCCAGGCCTTCCCATCGTCTTATGTGGCAACACTGACCAGCATATAAATGAGTCCACATAGCTGTACTCATCTTAATGGAAATCTTCTGGCAGAAGGTTCTAATAAAAATTGACATGTTTTTAACCAAAATATTGAAGTGTGTATAGATGCATAATATCACAGTCTCAATATGAAAAATGTACAGATTTTGGTGAAATTTTGCTTTGGAATGGAAGAAGCCGTAAGGCAGCTCCAGGAGACAAGGTTTATCACATTAAATTCATGCTGCAGAATCAATAATGAGGATGCTGGTGGACGAATGCTAAAAGTTATAATTAAAACTAACATTGACACCTTGCTGGTGAGGACTC
The DNA here is from genome assembly GCF_030222135.1 of Aotus nancymaae. Taxonomy (NCBI): domain Eukaryota; kingdom Metazoa; phylum Chordata; class Mammalia; order Primates; family Aotidae; genus Aotus; species Aotus nancymaae. The sequence goes on along the minus strand of NW_026988442.1, from coordinate 61,643,937 downwards.
AGCACAGTGGAAAACATTTCTTTGTTCTACTCTCAATGCACATTTTGCTTCTGAATAATGCAATTAAAATTTGTTTAGAATTTTGGCTCTATTTTTAAAAAAAAGTATCAAAGAAAAGAACATAGACGAGAATCTAAAGCATAGTACCTTGATCTGATTCTTTTTCTTTTTAATTAGAATTTGAAAATAACAGTTTTTTAAAATACATTCTTGATAAATAATCCTTCTGGTCATTGCAAATCCCCTTTCTTGGATATATTATATGTATTTAGTCAGCGGATTTATGCCTATTGTATATGAGCGATAGTCATCTCATCTTTACCTTGATTCTTACATTATGCAAACATGTAGAGACTTAAATCTTCCACTGAGGGGCTGGGGATGGGGGTAAACTAAGAGAATTAAAACAGGAAAGATGATCTTTCTGCTGTTTCTGTAACTATGCCAGCTGTTTGTGTGGTTTTTAAGCAGAGACAACTGGTATACCAACTCTACATGGACTGTAAGCTTCCTGAAAAGAGATTCTGATCCCTTCAGCCCTGGGGGCTTGCAGGAGCAGATACTGCTAAGGGAGTTTGTTCTCTGAGGCTGAGAGAAGCATCTTTCATTCACTTCTAGTGCTGTACAAATAGTATCATTTTTCCATTGTGTGCCAACTCTTAAAACGTTTGGAAACAGTGACTTAGAAGATGCAATTTTTGACCTGTTTTCTTAACAATTAAATTGCTAAAATTAATTTAATTTTCTAAATGCAGGATGATAATGTTTTCATGTGAATAAGCTTGACTTTACTTAATAAATTTCGTCTGTAAAGTATAGTTCAGTGAGACCTGAAAAGGGAACATAACTGAAAGGAAGTGACACATTGCCTGAATCTCAGTAGGTAGCCAAGATATATTACCTTTCTTTCTTCTTTCCCTCCAAATCCTAATTTGTATCTGTGCTAAATGCTCACTAGTTTAAGTACTTTGAGGTCAGCTACCTTTTAAATCTACCCCAGTATCTACAGAGCCCAGAAAACTATATGATGCATTAAATGTTTCTTAAATGAAAGACATTCATTTCCTTATTTAATAATTTTTATATGCATTTTTACATTTTAATTTTTTTCCAACTTCCTAAGAATTAAGGGACTATAGATGAAACTTTCAGTTTTCAATCTCACTGCATCCTTTCTTGTTACGTCATTCACTGTGATTTCCCACCTCATTGAAATCATTCTCCAATTTCTCTTGGGGAATCATAAAAATATTGCCTTTATGTTCTGGCTCTAAATTCTTCTGCAGAATACGGTTTTGATGGATAAACAAAGGTTTAAAATGGTGTCTTATTTTATGTGTTTACTTAAAATGTTCAAAGTCTCAAGTTACTTAAGACTGCTATAACCTGAAGTAAGAACTAGTTATTCAGAAGGAAAAAAAAAAAAAAGCAGTAGTTACTAATCCAAAGCTTACATGTGCAAATCTGTCAAGGAGGTTTATTTTGTCATCATGTTCTCTTTTTTGCTTTGTTTATGTTATATCATAAGGGAGCTGGAAATGAAATTTCCCAGTTACCTAAGAAAGCAAAGATTAACAAAATGATTATACTTTTTCTAGTTTTTCAGAATATATTATAGTAGATCTTTTCTTGTTTTTAGTTTTGTTTTTAATCCTCCTCTCTTTCTATATTAACATTGTAAACTATGATTTTCTAGCCATTTTCAGGGAATGGCAATTTTCTTTCTTTTTTTGGCAAATAATAAAATTAGTTGAAAACCTTTGCTTCAAAGCAAAGCAGGGCTATGGTCTTGTACCTGCCTTTGTTCTGGGAAAAGTGAAACAAAGCAAACATTTTTTCCTGTTGTCCTCAGTCTTGTCGTTGAAATGTTTGTACAGTAGCTGATCTCTGTTAGGCCCCCTCTTGCCCTGAATAAAACTTCTATTTATAATGTCTATACATAATCCCAAAATGAAGGGAAGGGGAGAAGAAAATGCATAGAACTTTAGTCATCAGAATCAGAACCCAAAAGTGAGCTGGTCGACCAGAAGAATGGGCAGTGGGTAGGGCTGGTGAGTGTATTGCTCTCAGTATAAAGATAATCTGTTTTCTGTTTGTGCCAAGAGGTAACCCTCAATCTGCTCCTAGCCTATTCAGCAGGAGTGAACTGTCAATCACTATTGCTGTGCAGCTAGGAAAGTGTTTTAGTGTGGTCAGCTATTCCAGCTTCATCAGACAGTGAATAAGGCTAAATGCAGACATTTTCAAAGGCTTGTTGTAAAACTGAGGCCCATTAAAGGGAATAAACAGGTAACATCAGGGAGTTTTCAGCTCATGAAACCGGATTAGGCCATCTTAGGTGTGTATTCTGATCGCCTCCTAACTGCTCATCTTCCTGACACCAGCCTGCTGCTCTCTATACTCTCTTCCACACTGACCTATTAAAAGCACAAGTCTGATGATGAAGTCTCAAAGACAAAGTCCCAAACTCTACTGTACACCATAAACGATTTCTTATAAGATTTCTCCTTGCCTATATCTTGACCATTATCTCCACTTACCACTGATTATTGCTTTAGCAATATCAAACTCTTTATAATTCTTTCAAGTTTGACATCTGTGTTTTTATTTTCTGGAAAGCCATTTGTCCTTCTGTGTTTCCAGGAGCCAGTCACTTCCTTCTTTGTGCTATCTTTGCACTTTGTGCATATATTTCTAATTGTATCTCTCACAGTATATCAAGTTATTTATTGACAAGTCTCTGCTGTACTGCAAACTGCCACATATAGCCATGTGAGATTTTTCCTGTCACAACTACAGAGAACTCTGTTCACATCATAGAATGTATCACTTGTCAATGTGACAGGTCTGCCTTTACTCATAGTTTTAATAATAATAGCTACTACTTATTGGACACAGGCCAAGGTCATCTCATTTTATCTGCACAATAAAATGATGAAGTGAGCACCATTCCTACCTCCAGTTTATTGACGAGGAAACTGAAGAGCTAAGTGGCCTCAGGTCCCATTGTAGATTGTGACTGCTTCAAAAGCAAGATCTGAGTCCAATTCTTCCACTATCTCTGGTGCCTAGCATAGCATCTAGAATACAGGGTCAACCAAATACATGTTGAGATGAGTGAATAAATGAATAAATGGGAAGCTTAAAAGAGAAGGTGGTAACTCTCTTCAGCTATTGGTAAGGTTTCATGGAAACCAAGACTCCTTTGGTCACATGAAAATCTGGAACGTTAATTAGTTTAGGTAAAAGGGAAGTTGTAAACTCAAAGAATTTGAATACTGTAAGTAGGTCCCAGAATGAGAGCAAATTCTCTGCCATTCCTCCAACAGTTGTCTATTGAGCACCTACCCAATGTCAGGCCCCTGGGAGTTTGGGATACATCAGATCCCTGCCATCCTGGAGCTTATATTCTGGCAAAGGGAGACAAGTAATAAAAACAGACAAAACAATTAAGGTCTGTAGCATATTAAGGCAATATGTGCTGTTGGGAAGAGGAAACTTAGAGAAGAGCAAAGGTGATGGAGAGTAAGACTGTGGTGGTCAGTGGGAAATTTGGGACGGAAACAGGGAAAATTGAGCAAGTACTTAGAAGGGATGAAAAGTAGCAGGGGAATATCAAGGGAAGAGCAACCTTTCCAGGAATAGTCCCTAAATTAAGAGAGTGCCTGGAATTCCAAGAGACAGAGAGGAGGTAATTTATGTAAAGTGGGGTTACCAGGTAAGTACAGGATTCCCGTTGAGTTTCCATTGTGAGGTGTCACTGTTACAGTTGATAGTGAAGTATCTGCGGTAATATAAAATTACAAGTATTGCATGGAACATGGTTACGCTTAAAAATTATTTATTTTTTAAATCTGATATTCACATGTAATTAAGTGTCCTGTACTTGTATTGCTCAATCTGGCAGCCCTAATCTGGATCAGAGTGAGAACAGAGGAAAGGTCTGTGTCTTGAGTCTCTGACTCTCTCTGCCCTTAGCTGTTATTTTCCCACACACCAGTTCATCTTCCTCCATATGGAGGGAAACTTCAGGGCTTCAGAGCTGAATCCCACAAATCTTTCCATCAAAGAAGTCTAATTCACATGCAGGGGAGGACTCTGAGTGACACAATATGAGCCAGGGACATTGTGGTAAACAGGACTAGGTACTGTGAGAGACTTAGCTCGGAACAATCACATCAGATGGAGGCAGCTCCCAAAGGGCCCACATGACTGTGGCTGAGAGAAGAAAACGTGTGTAGAAGGAAGTGGGCAGACACAGGATTTCCACACCTACACACCTTGTCAGCTCCATGGTAGTAACTGCTTAATCGGATCCTCTGGTGGATAGAGACAACCATGATATTTAAATAAAATCCACTGTGAATCTTCCAAATTCAAAGGTTTAAATGGATTTGAAATATATTGCCTACCTATTTTTATTTGTTGGCTTAAAGTGTCATCTCTCAAATTATTATTTCTTTAATTAAGCCAATATTGTTCATAATTATTTTAAGACAAACCAAGTGTCTTCAGGAAGAGATGTTCTACAAGCATCCTTGGTAATGAATGGGTAGAGCTTCCTAAAGCTGATAATTTCTCACAATAATCCTCCATTGTGATAGTCTGTATGTTGCTGATTAATGTTAAGCTTCCTATCCTGACTTTTGCACTGCTTGGATGGACATAAATGTTCTAGCATAGAATTACAACCCCACCTGGATTACAGAAGTTGGAATCATGCTATAATAAAAAAAATAATGTTTGTATGCCCTCAAGGGCCTGCACACCTGCAGTTTTCTGTCTCTCTCTCAAAAGCTTTGATACACTGGTGACAGAATTCAAGCAATTTATCACCAGATTTTGCAATACATCTTGCCTGATAACTGTAATTACGAGGTGTCACCACTATAGCTGGCTGTCGGGGTGCTGAGGTGGAGAAGTCTCTGCGATGAAAGAAATTTACAAGCAAACGTGGGAGAGAGAGTATTTTCCTGGCAGGATAAGAAAAGGGTGTGTGGGTTCTGGTGTTTAGGGTTGTCGGAGACTGTTTGGCTCCACACAGCTGGATCGAAATTGTGCCCAGGGGTCACAGCCAAAACCCATCAGAAACCACATATTATAGTTTGAAGTGTCCTCTCTGTGCTCCCTGTGGAGTCAGGGCGTCCTCATTTCATACATCATTTATTCAACCCATGGAGGGATTTCACAAAGGAATGGTCTGGAATAGTTATCAAGCTGCTCGTGACACTAGTGTATGTGGGCCCTCCATTTCGGGGACCCCATCTCAACCACTTGGGTTTTTGTACCACCCCTTATTTGAAGACAAACCAACTTGCTTGTTAATGTGTCTATGAAATGAACCTTTACATTTCTCTGGAGACCTGCTCACCAGCCGTACCCAGAGTCATGTTTTTATTTGGTAATGTTGCTAGAATCACATTGACTGGAGGAGAATTGTGCTGGTCCTCTCTTGTCATAATATATAAACACATGCTGACACGCCGCAAAGAAGAAAACCATTTGCCGGTTTTGTCAGTATAATAGCTTCCTGAGCACTTTCGCAGGCTCTTCTTAATGACTCCAGCCACGCATGGAATATTCCTCAAAGATGTGCTTATCAAATATGCTAAAATCTACTGTGATACTTCATCGTTGATACCACTAGTCATCCGATCCTCAAGTGATCCTCGAGGTGTCACTGGGTGTTTCCAGGCAGATGACAGAAAAGGCTCAGATGAAAATGATTTGCTTATACCCTTTATTTTGAAACACCAACATGCTGCCCAGTTCTTTCAAGAGGAGGGAAATTCCAAATAAACTACCCAAGGGCTCTATAAAGGTTGAGATGCGAGATTTGTTGGTCTTGGGCATTAGGAGATACTAGCATCGTTTTTCCTTTTTTCATTCTATTTAAGCATGACTCTTTGGAGCACCTGCTGTGTGCCAGGCACTGTGTGGGCACTGGGAAAAGATAGCTCCTATAGCCTCTCATCATGGTCTTGAGGGTAGGGGAAGGAACAAAACTTTTCAACCTGTAGTGGTTTAACAAGTCCCTGCAAAGACTTCCTTCCCTGAAGCTAGACCCTTTTTGCAGGGAATTTTTTTTCTTTCCCAAGCCCCCAAAACATCTGACCCACAGGGGGACAACGCTGAGCTGCCTTGCCCTTGAGCTCTCTGTTTCTGCACTCACTAAAGATAACCCGAGGCAGGAGGGGCCCGGGACACTTTCCCAGGGTAGATTTGTTCTCTTTGTCCCTTAGCCAAGGCGCCGTTAGGGAGAGAAGAGGGTGGTTGTTCGGCTTGTTTGTAGGAATCCCTCCCCTCCCTATTCTTTGTTGTCTGTCAACTCAAACTCCTACCAGGACACATTGGGAGAAAAGCTGTCACCATGAAAGGCTTCAGCTGCCTCGCAGAGCCGCGTCGTTCTGCCAGCTCTCCCGGCCTGGGCACTGGCATGAACGCTGTGCTGCCATTTAGAGGAAAATGAAAGGGCGAAATGAATAGACTTAAGCCCTTTTACGTTTCCTTTTCAAGTACACCCCACCTCTAGGCACTTCCAAAATGGTCTCCTCAGGTTTTCCTCGCCTCCTTTTCTAGTAAGAAGACAATGGCCGAGAGAAGAAACAGTGCAGCTGAAACTTTGCAGGCTTCAGGACTGGATTTTCTATACAAATCCAGAATGCTGCTTAACAACGGAACAGGGAAATTTCCTCCTTTCACAATATTAATTTATGTAGGGCCTGCCCCAGTTTCCTTCCCCTGACTTAGTTTGAATTGCCTTATACTCACTTAATGAAATGCGGTTTTCATTTTCATCGTAAAGATCTTTGTGAGTTTAGGGGAAACAGGCAGAGGAGGTGGACTTGTCTATACTAGGATTTCCCGATGTGGGGGTGAAGCGTGTGTGGGTTGCTAGAGCTCCTGCGTGGAAAGACAGGGAGAGAGGTTTTCCTTGTGTGCATGAATGTTGCAGACTGTCTTTCTTCAGCCTTTTCAGTGGGCTGCTGATTTTCAGTTCACTCCCCTCTTCTCCTTTCTGGAGTAAGGCATTGCCACTGGGCCCAAAAGAAACTATTTGTTATTCAGGTCTTTTTGGAATAAAACATAGATCATCATTTAGCTACAACTTTAGACACTGCTTGTGTTAAAGAGAGAGAGAGGAATAAAGGATAAATTAGGGAGACAAGCATAAAATAACCCAAACTTAATGAAATGTTGTTGGCGCTATGGATCACCTTTCATTTCCTCATAAGGTACACCTGTACTACTGCTGCAGGAAAGAGGTTTTTACAAATAAATAACCTTCATTCTTTTTATTATTGCACGGTTTCAGTTCTTTTATTTCCTCTGACTTACCAAGTCTTTTTATTACTGTGTTCTCATGTCACTTCCTCTAATATTCATGTTACTAAGCACTTCTTGGTAACCATAGCTTTGTTTATGATGAAAATAATCTCAAAGGGCAGAGCAGAAATTGTTCAAGGGTATTGTCGAAGTACTCCTTTGAAACTCTTGAAGAAACCCCCATAGCCCCTTTAGCCCCCACTTTTTTTATATGCCACACTCCCCACTTACCCCGTCTAACTGATGGACTCAAACTTGAAACCATCCTTCAGTGCCCAGCAAGAAATGACCCTCCTCTGCCAAACTTTGTGTGATTTTTCAGACACATGTTCCTACTTCCTGAGCTCCCAAAGCATCCCGTGTAAGTATGCTGTGGATGTTGTCTTACATATCTCTCTCCACAGTTAGATCAGCAACTCCTGAAGAACAGGAACGATGGTGTCTTTCATCTTCAGAGCTGTGGTGCCTGGCACACAGTAGGGAGTCAGCAAGTGTTTCCAGATAAGTTTAAATAGACTTCTTCCCACCTCTTTCTCACCCTTCCATTTGCCTACATTTCTGCTAATTGACCTAAAACATTTCCTTTATCTTCATCTTGGCCCACTGAGATAATGATGCCTACCAAGCCTCTTTGAGAGTTTGGGGGATAAGAATATTAAACAGGTTGTATGTGAGTGTGTTGGGTGTTTTTACAAAGTGTGTACATAGATGGTAGTATCTTTACTGTTTTGTAAATTAGATGCTCAGAAGCGTTTCCTAGACCAGAATCAGAATGGCAGACTCATATTGTCCTTAGGCAATTTACTTAATGAATGTGTTGACACTCCTTTTTCTCCCGTGTGAAATTCAGGGATTGAACAAACGTCTCCCTAATGTCTCTTTTAGATCTAGAATGCTCATTGAGGATTAACTTCATTGTGTGGGGCAGGTAAAGTTGGGCTGGGAAACAGAAGTAAAATAACATAGGCCCACCGAACCATCATGCACTTCAAGAAGCAAAATCCCATAAAGGGCCATTTTGATGAGTACTCATGGCTGCCAGCTGCGACTCCAGCCACAGTGACAGTGGCTGAGGGATAAATTGCCCACCTCATTAAGAAGCCGAGTTGAGAAATATACTGGGGTGAAGTCAGGGACAGAACACAAAGCCCTGACAGTCTTCTCTTTTACTAACTGTAAATCATTTCTTTCCTTCACTGATGTTATCTAATGTGATAACATGATAGAGTCTACTTTTAAAAACCAATTTATTGAGTTTGTTTCCATTAATTAAAATTTGGCAAAATATAATAAACCGTTTTTTCTTGGTGTTGGTATTTTGGTGGATATCTTCTATTAGATTGGTGCAATTCCTTTTATATCATAAAATATTATATCAATTTACTTTCATGTAATAAAAGGTACCCAAGAAAAAATAAAGTAGTATTATATAGTCACAGCGAGGCTTAATATTTTTCTGATTTAGTTGTAACAGACTTGTTTCAAGCTAGGTTTTTCAAAATCTAACCATATACAAAATGTCTAATATAATAGCATTAGCCTGTAACATAAGTGATGGAAAGATTATTATTGTAATTATACTTTTAAAAAAGATTTATCAGTGAATATATAGTTAGACATGTGCCAGGTCCAAAAAGGAATAAAGATCTTGAGATATTTCCAGTGACATTGTGCTTATAAGTAAATTTGTTACGGCTTTCGCCGCTTTGTTTGTTTGTTTGTTTGTTTTGATTGTTCCTTGCTTTCATTTTCTGAATAGTTGGCTGTCAGAACATTAAAAACCATAACAGAGACATGTTAATATAAACATACATTTCTTTTTTATATATATTAAATATTTCACGTTTGCAAAAAGATGCCATTTGGAATATTTCAGTTTTGCTCTAATGTTTTAGGACTCCATTTGGAAGATTTTGGTAAAGAGGTGGCTTATCTATCCCGCTGTTTTGTGTCTAAATGCTACATGACTGGCTACCAAAAACATGCAAATTTTATTTAAATGTGCTTGACCTTGGCAAATTCATATATATTTGTTGCTGTGGCTTTGTCCTTTGTCAACTGTAGCTGTACCTCTCTTTCTCTCCTTTTTTTTTTAACACCCTGAACAAAAGCTGCACTCATGCTAATTTGGACTCACTGCCAAATTCAGTTTCTTTCTGTCAAGTTATGATGTTTTAAATTCCGAAGAGATTCCTTTAAGGATGAAAATTTACATGTACAGCCTACTTTATTTTTAAGAAAATAAATTACTAAACAACGAAAATGTGGGAATTACGTATTATTACTTTATTCTATATTTATGACTCCTCTTCTTACCCCACTCTGTCTTCCCTTTATTCCTTTCCCTTTCAAGCACTCCATCAGTTCCTCCCTCCACAGCTTTCTGGGCCCCACTTGCTATCAAGCATAGCAGCTTGTATGATGCAGTCTATGATGAAGTGACATGGGATAATAAGTGGCCTAAGTTACAGCCTGCTCCATGATGGCCTCAGGAAGCAAACCTCACTATTTACCTAAAACTCCACCAGTAGGAGAAAACTGACTTGGGATTAATTACAAATAAAGAACATTGGTCTTTCCAAAGTAGCAAATACTTTTGTCTGTGGTTGCATGCGTATATGATTTCAAAGCCACTGTTGCCTTACAAATGTCAAAATTTTTGTTCTGTTCCTTGTTTTTAGAAAAAAAAAAAAAAAAAGGCATTAGGATCTGCATTCAGCAGTTAGAAGCCTGGTAATGACTTTCTTCCATTGCTGGCTTGTCTCAAGAATGCTCAATAAGAAGACAAAGAAGCAGCACCAGGATTGGGAAGACCAGACAAACTTAAGTGAAATTGTCAACCCCCCAGGGAGGCATTAATAGTTTATTGGGTATGGAAGATGCATAGCAAAGTAAAGGAAGAAGGCTAGTAACCTTTAACATTAAGAAAAAATAACTATTATTATGACCAGTGTAGCATGAAGCACAAACAGAGTATTCTCTGGGCAGCAAAACATAACGTGTAGCCCACCAGAGAAATTAATAAAATGAAAGCACCGTTTCTTGCAGATGGATATGTAGGAGAATAATGGTGCGGGGCTGTGCTGAGCTGTCATGCATCAGATACTACATCTGTTATGGAAATCAGGGGAAATGGGGGCCTTTTGTTCATGCAAGAGCCCTCCCAATAGGGATTTGGCTGGAGTAGATTTTCTTGTTATTAAACATGATTTCTAGCTAGTCAAAAGCAGATGCTTCTGCAGCATTTGGAACTAATAACCAACCTTCAAGTGTATGCCACCCCTTCAAGAGGCTGGTACTGCCGGAGACACCAATTTCAGCTCAAAGATAATGTGTTCAGTTCAGTTTCTGCTTTGCACATGAATGACACTGACACCAGATGAGCCTTCTGGCCTGGAGTTTGCTGGAGACAGTAAAACAATGACACTGGCCCTAAAGAGATCATATTGTAATGATTCCTATTTTAACCTCAGTGCAAAGGTTGAAGCTTTCTAGGTATACTTGAGAGGGACACTTCAGAGTCAAGTCAGCAATGTGTGGGACTTTATTTGGAGAGCAGGGAATGGGGGTAGAGGGAAACATGCAGACTCATACTGAACTTGGCAGGTACTTCCAGCCCCTACCCTTCCCAGGCTGTGACCTCTGAGCTAGAACTTTCGTTAAATAATTCATGAGTCCACAGGTCACCACCTAATTCACTAAAGAAAAGCATGTCTTCTTGATAAACCACCCAAATTAAACTGCTCCACATCTTACTCTTGAGTTTCAAAATTTCTGTCAGAATGCAACACATTAATTTTACAAATTAAAAAAACACAAAATTTAGGCATTCATTCTCTCCTAACCATTATAAATTGTTGCTTCCAAATAAGAAGCAAACATTTTAATCAGTCTTTGCAGTTATAAATAAAATTTAAATTAAAAAAGCATTACATCAAAACTTGAAGTCAATACCTAAAAAAAATTCCAAAATGTGAAGACTAGGAACAACAAAGTATTTTTATATTTGATAGGTGTTCCTGTTTATTCTTTCAACATAAAGTTATAGGTATAAATAGATATGTAGATATAGATATAGCTGTAGTTTTACCATTCACCTCAGAACATTTTCCATTTCAAAACTGTCCAACTGTCCTGTAGTTAGAACTTACTGCCCTAGAAACTAGACAGTAATTCTGGGATGGAACCTGTGCCAACTGTGACACAGCTTGAAATGGAAGCATACTAGGCATTTCTAACATAGAAGTTATAGTTCGTACTTTGTTGTTGTAATTTTGTCCAAGTTGTAAACGCTGTGTCTTGAACTTGCTTAGCTCCTTGTTACAGCTTGAAACACTGTTTCTAGGGATGTGAATTTTGGCTCTATCCTAATTTTTTGCCTATGGTTCTATGTGGCCTGCCTCAACCTGTTGAGTTCCCTAATGCCTCATAGGATTTCCTCTTTGAAACAGATTTAGCTCGATATACAACTAATAACTCACCTCAGGGCTCTGTCCAGAACTCTTTCAGATGAATTGAATGCAATCAAAAATATTTGGTTGATGGATTAAATCTGCTCTTGGGAAATTTGCTTACCCATTCATAGGTAAGCCATTTGTAACAATGCCTTTCAATGTCACTACATAAACAGGTACTGAATAAACCAAGAATGTAATAACAACAATAATTTTCATTAGTAAGTTGCTTTCAGTTTATCATGTGCTTTCGAATGTTTGATGGAATTTAATCTGATCTTATTAATCGGAGAAGACAACAGGTGAATATTATTACCTGCATTTTACAATTAAAAAACAGGACCTGAGGCAGGTCATGGGGCACACTGGCTATCACGCAGCTAGAAAGTGCTGAAACTGAACTTCTGACCCAGAAAAAGAAGTTCATTAAAAAAATTTAAAAAATGTTTTATATCATGTTACTTTGAAAGTGCAATTGATTATTTTTCTGAAATCATAGTTAGAATCCTTGTTAAAATATTCAAGACAAATAAGATTCACCAGCACTTTTGAAACTAACCATGTCTTTCTATAACTGCTGTGTTTTTGCCATAATTTTTTGGCATGTATGAAGGGATACTGAATGTAAGAAAGCTTTTAAAGGAGATGTAAACCTGGACATTCCAGATACTTGTGATACATAAAAATGTGGCAGGTATATATATATATATTTGTATTATTATTTTTCACAAACAGGGTTGTTAACCCTAATGCCCTGGCCAACTTCCAGATAACGGATTAGAATTTGCCTTGCTAAAATTCATTCCCTGCTGCTTTAATTAGATATGGTCTTTTCCCCTCCCTTCGGCACAGTCTGCAGAACTGTTCTGTCCTGTCAACCAGCTGCTATCACTCCCTCTAGGAGGATAAAGTGATTCTTCTAACATCAAGAGACAAAGCAATAGCCACAAAATTTTATTTCATAACAATATGTGTACTTTAATAATGATTAATTTTTTAAAAAAATTAAATCACAGAATGAAAAAGAAGCATTTAAGATTATCCCTTTAAGCTGGATCATGGAGGGGCCACATCCCCAGGAAACCAGAACATCAAATTAATTTAGCCAACTCTGCTCTTAAATCCACCCAATTCTGCCCCCATCAAAGTCAAACCAATTGTTTTTTGTATAAAAGTCTGCTAAGTTGATTAGCTGTCATATATACATAGCAAGAAAGGTCAGCATAGTCCTAATTATTACCATGAGAGTAAATAATTTGAAATTCTCTACTAACATCCTAAATTTGATAAGTAAGCATTTATTTAACTATATGAAGCCCATATAAACCAAGGACCAAGAAAACAGAGAAAGAATTAAAAAGAAAAGACATGTTTCATACTTTGCCAGTGGATCTGTGATGAAAATGAAATATTCATAATGTACTGCTGTAAAACAGTTTTCATGGGATTATGTGGGAAAGTCTATATCCCATATGGTGTTTCCAGACTGCCATCCCAGAGAGCTGCCATAAGGTGAAAGCTAGCTTGACAGAGGCAGCGCCCATCTGTATCTGGAGGTGCCGCTGCCACCCACAGAGCAGATCTCCATATCTGGACATGTCTCAAAAGCTGGACATTCTTCCCTGAGCCCACACAACGACAATACTTTGCTTTGCTGTTGAACTTTCTATGTCAGACTCCACCTCTCAGTTCACATCAATTCCTGTCTCCCCTGCTGCAAAAAGAAATCCCACTTTGGATTTCTTCAGTCATATATACATGTCTCTGGATTCCTGGTATTCATAGTAACCCTCACAATTCACACAATTCTTTTTCTGTTTCACTTGAGCCATTTCTCTCTTGCATTCCTCATGAACTACAAGGGTAAGATTTGAAAGTGGCAGTTACCATTCTTTAGGAACTTTATATGCTCATTCAGAAATCAGAAGTTGGCACATTTGCTTAAGTCTATGGAATTTAAATGCTAAACGTTAAAAATTTGGTATGTTTATGGCATCTCACATGGAGCCTATCTTGGATGCTTTGTGTTCAGGAAGGTCATCATTAAATAAAAGGAGCACACCCAGTGTGGGCCAATGCAGATGGTGGGGATTGTGGGAAACTGGAGGGCTCATTCCTGAATGAAAATGGCAGCTTCTACTCAGTACTTATTTAATTTGTATATTATAGTAACTAATATAAAATGTAAGTAATTTCATCAAAGTCAAGCTAAATATAAGTATGGCCTCCAACATATATGACATTTATGTCCTCAAAAGAAGGGTTAGACGTTATGTTGATGTTAAATTAAGCTCAATGAAAGAGCAAGCTAGAGAAAAGTCTGACTTCTTCAAAGATGGAAAATTGGGTTACCCAGTCATCCAACATAGGTAGGAAGTCCCCTCAGTAGAAGTCCTATGAAAGGGATTGATTTATTATATGAAGGACAAATTAGATTACTTCTGAATCTAAGACAGGATTCTAAGACTAGGGACTTTTCCAACCAGATCAAGATCCTTTTTACTTCATCATTGTTAATTTAATCCTCTGTGAAAGACATTTTTCATAGTGTCTGATGAAGCAGAAATATATGAAATGAGATTGAGACTCATGATTTTATCAAATAAATGACTAATGAATTATAAAAATAAAGCATAAAAATCAATAAAAACAACCGTTACTGGTAACACCAGAGTGGCTGTCAGGAGACCTGATTCCTTGGCTCTCGACTCACTGTATATGTGTTCTGGGACAATCCATTTAATGTTTCTTGGTATGTTTCAGGTTTTATAATATAAAGTAGTCAAACTATATCAATCTAATCATAGGACGAGATTAGCAACAGAGTCATTCTTCAAATTCTACTGCAGAAACCACTAAATTATATAGAGTTTGACATTTTGTTGAAATTATCTCTTAAGTTCCTTCCTACTATTGAAATTCAAAACCTGATTTATTATTCATTGAATTTTACTTACAATGAAAATAAAGTGATTTTTCCTTCAAAATATACTGCCATAACTTTATTATCAATATTCACAATCACCTTGAAAGTGCCCATTGTATATTGAAAAATTATCTTTGTCTTCAAGAAGCTAATAATATATTTATGAAGATGAGATTTTTTATTAAGTGAAACCAACTTCAATTACAAACCAACTAATAATATGATAAATAAACTACTATAGTTATAATTTGCATAACTTTTCAAATTATAATTAAATTATAATTATAGTTATATAACTAACATGGCTAATCCAGTATAAATGAGGTCAACATTATAGGCCAAATGACACTGGGTGAAATTCCCAGTGCCACAGTCTCCTCAAATTATTTCTGGGACTCCCCAAGTTCCTTCAGTTTTGCTCACAGAAGGGTCTGTCTGCTAGAGTCAACTCTTACTGCCATGATTTCTCTCTGTGGCTACAACTTCTTCTGCTAATGTTACTGTTCTCCGAAGTGTCATGTGGGACATATTCATTAGCCTATCACTGATGCTTTACAGGAGATGGCCAGTATTTAATGTTCCAAAAAGTATTCCGTGAGTCACAGCAGTTTAGTGGCTGTGGAAATGAGGAAAGAAGCCTCCTCTTTCCAGGAACATGCCACATCTACCTTAGTTGATCTTCAAAGCAACACTACATTTCAAAAGACCTGAAATGACTCTTAACAGCTGTCACTGAGGTTCTCGACTCTTGACCTTCTGATATAAACCCATAGGCTAAGCTCAACCCCTTGTAAGTAATATAACACCTGCATTTAAGTAAATAATGCTTTCATGCTTTCAGAGATTTCCCCATATAACTAGTGGTCACTCACTAATATGGTTTTGGCTGGGTCCCCACCCAAATTTCATCTTGAATAACTTCTACAATTCCCATGTGTCATGGGAGGAATCTGGTGGGAGGTGATTGAATTATGGGTGCGGGTCTTTCCTGCACTGTTCTGATAGTGAATAAGTCTCACAAACTGTGATGGTTTTAAAAGCGGGAGTTTCCTGGCACAAGCTCTCAGTTGTCTTATCTGCTACCATGTGAGACCATGCCTTTCACCTTCCACCATGATTGTGAGGCCTCCCCAGTTATGTGGAACTGTAAGTTTAATAAATCTTTCTTTTATAAATTGCCCAGTCTCAGGTATGTCTTTATCAGCAGTGTGAAAATGGACTAATACAGTAAATTGGTACCAGTAGGTAGGGCATTACTGAAAAGATACCTGAAAATGTGGAAGCAACTTTGGAACTGGGTAACAGGCAGAGGCCGGAACAGTTTGGAGGGCTCAGAAGAAGACAGGAAAATGTGGGAAAGTGTGGAACTTCCTAGAGACTTGTTGAATAGCTTTGACCAAAATGCTGACAGTGATATGAACAATAAGGTCTAGGCTGAGGGGGTCTCAGATGGAGATGAAGAACTTGTTGGGAACTGGAACAAAGGTGACTTTGTTATGTTTTAGCAAAGAGACTGGTGGCCTTTTGCCCCTGCCCTAAAGATTTGTGGAAATTTGAACTTGAGAGAAATGATTTAGGGTATATGACAGAAGAAATTTCTAAGCAGCAAAGTGTTCAAGAGGTGACTTGGATGCTATTAAAGGCATTCAGTTTTAAAAGGGAAACAGTATAAGAGTTGGGAAAATTTGCAGCTTGACAATCTGATAGAAAAGAAAATTCCATTTTCTGAGGAGAAATTCAAGCTGGCTGCAGAAATTTGCAAAAGTAACAAGAAGCTGAATATTAATCTCCTAAACAATAGAGAAAATGTCTCCAGGGCATGTCAGAGGTCTTCAAGGCAGCCCCTTCCATTACAGGCCCAGAGGCCTAGGAAGGAAAGGTGGTTTTGTGCAGCAGGTCCAGGGTCCCTGTGCTGTGTGCAGCCTAGGAACTTGGTGCCCTGCATGCCAGCTGCTCCAGCTGTGGCTGAAAGGTGCAAACATAGGGCTCAGCTGTGGCTTCAGAGGGTGCAAGCCCCAAGCCTTGGAAGCTTCCACGTGTTGTTGAGCCTGCAAATGCACAGAAGTCAAGAACTGAGGTCTGGAAACCTCCACCTAGGTTTCAGAGGATGTATGGAAATGCCTGGATGTCCAGGCAGAAGTTTGCTGCAGGGGCAGCGCACTTATGAAGAACCTCTGCTAGGATCATGCAGAAGGAAAATGTGGGGTGGGAGCCTCCATGCAGAGTCCACACTGGGGCACTGTCTAGTGGAGCTATTAGAAGACAGCCACCATCCTCCAGACCCCAGAATGGTAGATCCACTGACAGCTTGCAATGTGCACCTGGAAAAGCCACAGACACCCAACACCAGCCCATAAAAGCAGCCAGGAGGGAGGCTGTACACTGCAAAGCCACAGGGGTGGAGCTGCCCATGACCATGGGAGCCCACCATAAGTTTGACTCACATCTGAGACATGACAGTCAAAGGAGATCATTTTGGGTCTTTAAGATTTGACTGCCCTCCTGGATTTCAGACTTGCATGGGGCCTGTAGTTCCTTTGTTTTGGCCTGTTTCTCCCATTTGGAATGGCTGTATTTACCAAATGCCTGTACCCTCAGTGTCTAGAAAGTAACTTACTTTGTTTTGATTTTACAGGCTCATAGGTGGAAGGGACTTGCCTTGTCTCAGATGAGACATTGGACTGTGGACTTTTGAGTTAATGCTGAAATGAGTTAAGACTTTAGGGGAGTGTTGGGAAGGCATGATTGGTTTTGAAATGTGAAGACATGAGATTTGAGAGGGGCCAGGAGCAGAATGATATGGTTTGGCTATGTCCCCACCCAAATCTCATCTTGAATTGCACTCACACAGTTCTCATATGTAGGGAGGAACCCAGTGGGAGGTGGTTGAATTATAGGGGTGGGTCTTTCCTGCATGGTTCTTGTGATAGTGAATGAGTCTCATGACATCTGATGGCTTTAAAAATCGGAGTTTCCTTGCACAAGCTCTCTCTTCTCTTGTCTGCTCCCATGTGAGATGACCTTTCACCTTCTACCATAATTGTGAGGCCTCCCTAGCCACGTGGAACTGTAAGTCCAATAAACCTTTCTTTTATAAATTGCCCAGAGTCAGATATGTCTTTATCAATAGCGTGGAAATGGACAAATACACCTACTTTATTTGTGTCATTAAATGTGCATTTTGGAGAGTTTCTTAAACTTATTATCCAGAATAGGCTAGGTTATGAAAGGGTGACGAATAATCCCCACATCAGAGGAAGGCGTGGTTATTGACACTGGTGAAGTTAAGGAAGAAACTGGAAAAGAGATGGAATATAAGTTGGACTTTGAAGAAAAGACATTAGATTTTTGAAAAATGAATGAGAAACATCTGGTGAAATCAAAACATGGAAACTCAAGAGCAAAAGTGGACATCAGGAGGTATGTGGGGAACAGTGGGTAGACCAGTTTGCATCATCAGCAGGTTTGTACTGCAGTAATCAGTGGCATAAGGGTGGAGTGGTTTGGGAACAGATTGTAGAAGGCCAAGACAAAGAATTTGGTCTTTGTTCTACAAAAAATAAGGAGTCTGTAAAGGTTTTGAGAGACAAGGTGGTGATTGCAGTGCAAGAAAATAAATCTGTTTGTGGAGAAGTTGATGGATTAGAAGAAGACTGGTAGGGAGAAACTAATTAGTCCACTATTACAGTCAAGGCAAGGATGGTGACAGCAGGAATGGTGGGAAAAAGCGACTCGGGAAAACTTGGCAGAGGAAATGTTAATAGGAGTGGGTGGGTGAATAAAGGAAAGGAGAAAGGGAGAATAATGAGTTCTATGCCTACTTATTAATACTGGAAGAATTGGTAGAGTGTGTGTGTGTGTTTGTGTGTGTGTGAGAGAGAGAGAGACAGAGAGACAGAGGGAAAGAGAGAGAGGGAAAAAAAAAAAGAATGGCCACGTCAGGCTCCTACTTACTTGATTCAGTTTTCTTTTCTTTCTCTTTTTTTTTTTTTTTTTTTTTTTTTTTTTTTTTTGAGATGGAGTCTCGCACTGTCGTCCCAGCTGGAGTGCAATGGCGAGATCTCGGCTCACTGCAATCTCCACCTCCCAGGTTCAAGCGATTCTCCCACCTCGGCCTGCCGAGTAGTTGGGACTACAGGTGTCTACCACCGCACCCAACTAAGTTTTTGCATTTTTAGTAGAGACGGGGATGCACTATGTTGGCCAGGCTGGTCTCAAACTCCTGACCTTGTGATCCGCCAGCCTTGGCCTCCCAAAATGCTGATTACAGGTATGAGCCATGGCGCCCGACCGGTTTTCTTTCTTTAAATGTCTGCAGAGGCTCCTAAAAATCTTTCCTTTTGATTTAGTCGTGTAAATTAACTTGGCTTTAGGTGTTATTAAAAGAGATTCAGTGTCCAATAAATTGGGTAGTATTATGATACGAAGTGCTATTTCTAAAATAAATCATAATTTTGCTTGTTAAATAGTTTATGGCTGAACCAGTGGGACCACTTTGTGATTTCAATGTTTTATGCTTAAAAATTGTTCTCCTAGGCTTCTCAGTTCAGATTGCCCTCACAATATTAACTAGATTTGGCTTTTTAGTTATTTGGCACCATCACTATCTCCTCTATTAGTTCAAATCATAGCTCAGGATATTTTATTTTCCACACCCCTTTGTTCACCCTTATCCAGTTATGCCTCAAGTTTTGCTATTTTGCCTGCTAACATATTTCCAGCAACATGATATTAATATTTGCAAATGTTTTCTTTCAATGTATTCAAGAGGTTTCACTCATGGCATTTTTCCAACTGACAGATTGAGAGTATCCCCATGGCCGGCCATCTGTAATTTCTCCAAGTGATCAAGGAAGAAGAATGGACTCTGCTTTCTGTACTCCCTCCTCTGTGGCTGGCAGTTTAGACCTATAATGGGTATTACTGTTATAGGAGTCACAAATATGTGTTGATTCCCTCTCTATCTCCCTTTCTTTAGGAGCTGCCCACAGTCTGTGCTGCTAACCACACAACACAACGCAAGACGTTTGCATTTTATACCCAAAGACTTGAGCATTTTCACAGTGATGGACAGCGTTATCAGGTTATCCAAAACATTTTTAGTTGTAACTTTATTAAAATCATCATTGCATCCAAGTCCATTATGAGTAAGAAAGTAGATAATTTGCAGAAAAAAATGGTGTTTTAAATGTTTCAATATTTTTGCTTTAGGAATATATTGTTTAATATGCATCTGTCACTGAAAGTCAACACCCAATTAGTTGTAACCACAAGCTAAACTAAAATATACTAATGATCATATCATGCTGATATAAGAATATACTACTCGGCCGGGCGCGGTGGCTCAAGCCTGTAATCCCAGCACTTTGGGAGGCCGAGGCGGGTGGATCACGAGGTCAAGAGATCGAGACCATCCTGGTCAACATGGTGAAACCCCGTCTCTACTAATACAAAAAAAAAATTAGCTGGGCACGGTGGCGCGCGCCTGTAATCCCAGCTACTCAGGAGGCTGAGGCAGGAGAATTGCCTGAACCCAGGAGGCGGAGATTGCGGTGAGCCGAGACCGCGCCATTGCGCTCCAGCCTGGGTATCAAGAGCGAAACTCCGTCTCAAAAAAAAAAAAAAAAAAAAAAAAGAATTTACTACTCATCAGTGTCATCCAGGACCAGAGTCATATTTGGCCTAGCTCCAGTAACTGCACTCCTAACCACCACTCTTGGGCTTACTTGCTTGTAAGATGTCAAAGCACTCTACCACCTTCATAAAACAGGGTGGTATGGTTGTAATAATAGATAAATAGGCCATTAGAATAGAAAATAGATTCCAAAAAGTCATCTATATCCGTTAGAAAATTTGGTAGACAATGATGATAAGGAAAAGATAAATTATTCAATAAATAAGGCTAAGAAAATAGAATGATTTGAGAGGGAAACTGAGATCTGATTTCAAACAACATACAAAGATAATTTTTGAATAAATTAGAATGTCAAATGTAGGCCAGGTGCGGTGGCTCATGCCTGTAATCCCAGCACTTTGGGAGGCCGAGGTGGGTGGATCATGAGGTCAGGAGTTCAAGACCAGCCTGGCCAAGATGGTGAAACTCTGTCTACTAAAAATGCAAAAAAATTAGCCAGGCATGGTGGCTGGTGCCTTTAATCCCAGCTACTTGGAAGGCTGAAGCAGATAATTGCTTGAACCCAGGAGGTGGAGGTTGCAGTGAGCCAAAATCTTGCCACTGCACTCCAGCCTAGGTGACAGAGCAAGACTCTGTCTCAAAAAAAAAAAAAGAAAAGAAAAGAAGAAAATAAAGTCAAATGTAAGAAATAAAACTATAAAAAGCAGTAAAAATAGTGTGGAATTATTGAAATATGATGGTATTCATCTATATTTTATAAAATATTATTGAAGTGTTAAAAATAAGGTTTATCTGTATGTGCCAATATAGAAAGACATTTGTATTAAGTTAAAAAATAATGTCCCAATAAACATAATGGTATAATTTCCTCATGCAATATATGTATGTATGTGTGTACAAACACATATACACTCATACATTCCTATGTGTTTACACAGACATACAAGGGAAAAAAAAAAACAGATAAGTCTCAGTGTTGACAGAAGGCTGATAAGAAAGGGTTTGTAGATAATTCTTATACTATATCTTTTTCTTCTATAATTTACTATATCACCTATACTATGTATTTTTATTTTATGAAACTAGACAGTCATTATTACTTTTGAGATGAAAAAATATTTATGCCATCCCTTTAAATAAAAATAATATTTGATATTGTTTTATGCTGATGAAATGAGACAAAAACTTTGTCAATAACTTCCAAAAGTCCTTTTTGTGCCAGGAAGTGGGCTATCACCTCTCCCTTAGACTTGAGCAATCGCATCCTAATTCATCTCCTGCCTGCAGTCTTGTGCTCATTCCCTCCAATCTGTCTCCACATGGAAGACGGGGACATGAAGTTCTCCAGCCCCCAGCTGTGTCTGCTCAGATGTCACTTTCTCTGCAGATTCCCCTATCTAAATTGGTGTACTCTCTTAGAGCACGCTGCACTTTTTATCACATACCATAATTTATACTTGCAATTTTTTGCATTTCTTTATTTAATACTTTCTTCACTGTTCCATAAGTGAAGGGCAGGGATAGGGTCTCTTTTCTTCCCTATGGAAGCACCATCATTTAACACAGTACCTGTCATGCAGTGTTAAGTGGTTAAGAATTGAATGGATGAATGAGTGAATTGCACAAATAAACAAATATGAATTAGATGAATATATGAATTGTTCAAGACAAAAGCCACCAATTACAAAGTATATGCATTAAAGAGAAAATAGGAACCATAAATATTTTTTGCATACAACCAGAAGGAAATTTAAGCACAGGTAACCTAAGAAAAACTGGACAATGAATGAAACCTATATCCTGATTTTCTTAGAATCTTTTTGAACAAGAACCATGTCAGGAAGTGCTAAGTGATGAAGGTCAGACTTGTTATTTACAAAGCTGCCTACATTTTCCAGCTGTATTTCAGGTCAGGACTGGCAAGATAACAAGATACTCAAGAGAGTTCTTCTTTGATTCTGGAAATGAATGTTCTAAAAGAAACATACTGGTGAAAGACACAGCCCTCAGACCCTGGAAGGAGCATAATGCAGGGCTGGCCTAAGGGAGGGAAAAAATCAATAGCTTTAACAGTGAATGAGACCAGCTTCTTTCTAACTAACGTTGGCAAAGGGGGAACCCTCTAGGGCACTGATATTGGCATTGTCTCCATCAATTTCCTCTGTCTCTGCTTGATAGCAGCTAACAGCAGGTTTTGGGGATGCAGTGGGGTTAGCTGAGCCAGGGAGGCGCAACCAGGGAATCCCAGCTGGCTTACCGAGATGATTTCCTTCTGCTTAATTCCCTCCTCTCAGCCATTGGAAGCCCATGGGACATCTACCAGGCAAGAGTCTGACCTTGGGAGCATTAATTATACTCCTGAATTGAAATTAGGGCTCTAGTCACAAGCTTTCTCTTCATCAGCCATTGTATTCTGCCACATAATGGAAAAGAAATTTAAAAATTTTTCAAAATTAAGGTTTTATTATTGAGGCAGACAACTCTCAAACAGGAAAAGAACTCCTAGGCATCATCTTTCTCCATCCAATTGGCTAATGGTAGACGAAGGTTTTAAACCCAAACTTTTTTCTTATCACAATGGTCTGTGTTTCTTCCAAGAAAAAGAAAATGGTTTCCCATGACAGTATCCATTAATCAAAATCAATAGCGATAAAAGCAATTTTTTGTTTTTGAGTTAAGGGAGGAGAAACCATCTGGAAAGAGAAACCTGACTCCTCAGAAAGGAAACACCCTCAGCCTTGCATCCAAACTAAATTATCCCATCACCAGAAAAGCAAGGTGTTTTTTAAAAAACAATAATATCATATAACACTTTACCCACTGCCATAGTCTTATCATTTGCTTGTTTTCTTTCATTTTGTTTAATATAAGCAATTACTTTAGATTCCAGGATCTCCTTTCTAACTTTAATTATGACATCATTCTAAAATTATACAGTTGAGAAGAGTTGATCATCTCCTCTTGGCCCACCTCTTCTAAATAAAAAGTCTTCATAACCATGCCTCTCTCTCATCACTCTGTAATAACTACTTTGTCACAACTTTGAGTGTAATTAACTTGTAATATTTACTGGTTTACTTACATATTTTAGTATTTATTTAGTATATGCTACAGACAACCTAAAACTATAGAAAATTAACTTACAGTAAGTTTGATTATAACTTCATAGTACTTAAAGATAATTTAGGATGGGAGGAAATAATATTAAGAATGTAAGAAAGGAAACTGCCGTGTTTTTGCATTTTCTAGCATGTAATAGGAAATACAAAGGTCCAATTACAAATCAACCTTCTCTCATTTTCCTATTTACATAGCAGAAAATATTATTATTCATGCAACTTCAGTGTAGTTCTATGCCAGCATTTCTGTTGGGTTCTTCTGATTTACTGCAGTCACCTGGAGAGTAAAACTAAGAAGTCAACCTGGTTCCAGTCCCAGAGTCACAGACATCTGCCTCAACAAAGCTGAGATTCCTTGAGCTGAAGATTTGCCTGTGATTGTTGCCGATGACAATGAAATTTGAGCTGTATCTGGCTTAAAGGAAGGAATTGAAAAAAACTATTCAGCTAACTTCAGTCATTTCTCATTCTCTCATGACTACCCAAAGTAGTATTTTTAAAATATAGAACATAAGCTCTCATGGCCAAGGAAGAAGGCAGTGCTGAAACTGCTTGAGAATTAATTGGGTCTGGGTTTAAATACCAAGTTTACAAAGTATCAGTTGTGTTAACTTGCATGAGATATTTCTCTTTGAGCTTCAGTTTCACCATTTGAAACCTAATTTAAAAGGTTGAAGTAAATGTATGTAAAGCAGTTGGAATGTAATAAATGTTCAATGTTTGTTTGTTTGTTTGTTTGCTTGTTTGTTTTGTTTTGTTTTGTTTTGTTTTTTGAGATGGAGTTTTGCTCTTGTTACCCAGGCTGGAGTGCAGTGGCGTGATTTTGGCTCACTGCAGCCTCTGCTTCCCAGGTTCAGGTGATTCTCTTGGTTCAGCCTCCCGGGTAGCTGGGACTACAGGCACATGCCACCATGCCCAGCTAATTTTTTGTATTTTAAGTAGAGACCAGATTTCACCATGTTAGCCAAGATGGTCTCAATCTCCTGACCTCGTGATCCACCTGCCTCGGCCTCCCAAAGTGCTGGGATTATGGGCGTGAGCCACCGTGCCCAGCTCAATGTTTGCTATTTTTAATGTATTTGATTTTTTTTTTTTTTTTTTTGAGACAGAGTCTCACTCTGTCACCCAGGCTGGAGTGCAATGATGCAATCTCAGCTCACTGCAACCTCCAGTTCCCATGTTCAAACAATTCTCCTGCCTCAGCCTCCCGAGTAGCTGAGATTATAGGCACCTGCCATCACTCCCAGAAAATTTTTGTATTTATAGAGACTGGGTTTCACCATATTGGTCAGGCTCATTACAAAGTATATGCATTAAAGAGAAAATAGGAGCCATAAATATTTTTGCATACAACCAGAAGGAAATTTAAGCACAGGTAACCTGAGAAAAACTGGACAATGAATGAAGCCTATATTCTGATTTTCTTAGAATCTTTTTGAACAAGAACCATGGCAGGAAGTGCTAAGTGATGAAGGTCAGACTTGTTATTTACAAAGCTGCCTACATTTTCCAGCTGACCTCAGGTGATCCACCCATCTTGGCCTCCCAAAGTACTGGGATTGCAGGCATGAGCCACCGTGCCCAGACTGTATTTGATTTTTATTACACTGAAAAGTGCCATGAAAAATAGAAATGGAATAGATAGTTTCTAATAACTATAATTCAATAAACCATTTTCCTTTTCTTGTGAATGTATGCCATGTTGGTCAATATTAGACATTAAATGGAAGTATCAGTATATATTTTCTAAGGCAGTTGTGGTTGTCTGGCAATGAGTAGTTTAAATATTTTTTCCAAATACAGTCATGTGCCACATAGCAATGTTTCAGTCAACGATGGACCCAATCTTGTGGTTCCACAAGATTATAATAGAGCTGAAAAATTTCTATCACTTATTAGTGATGTCATAGCTATTGCAATGTCATAGCACAAAGCATTCTGGTTTCTAGGTTTAGATACACAAATACTTACCATGTTACAGTCGCCTACAGTACTCAGGACACTAACATGCTGTACATGTTTGCAGCCTAGGAACAACAGGCTATGCCGTATTGTCTAGATGTGTAGTACACTCTACCATCTAGGTTTGTAGAAGTACAATGTATGATATTCACACAACAATGAAATCACCTAAGGATGTATTTCTCAGAACCTGTCCCCATGGTAAAACAACACATATCTGGGAACTAATCTTGTGATGCTCTGTGTTGTAGAATTTGAAGAAGTTTGTATTCGTAAGCTAAATAAAATGGGCAAGACTTGCATCTTAGGAAAGATCTAGTCTTGCCTGTGAGTTCTTCTTCTACCTATGTCTGTGAGATAGATAGATGGCTATCCACACAAATGCCTTCAGAATCTCATTCATTTGTCCATATATGCATGCATGCTTCCATTCAGCAAATACTTATACTTTCATGGGAGAAAAGATCCTCAACTTGTCTGATTTACAAGTTGTATAAAAAACTTATTTAAGAGAAATTATATCTAAGGGTAATTGTCTCCCTATAGTTTCAAACATTAGCATTTTTAATTGTACAATAGTATTCATTTTAAAAAGCCACTCAGTCTTACCCTCCAAACATAACTGCTATTAACAATGATTAATAACAACCGTAGACTTCAACTGTGAAAGCTGCTGTTTCGTCTGTGGATAGTGGCTCTGTAATGCCTTCAGTTTAGGTATTAACTCCATTCTATATTTTTTAGTGTCCTTGCATTATTTTCTTATGCAGCCTCTTTTTCACTTTAGTTAGATGCCTTTTTGTCTCCACTTGTTTTGTTTTAATAAGTCACTTCTTGCTTTGTAGAAGGCATGTTTCCTTGCCATTTTGTTAGGTTGCCAGATGTTTACTGAAGGTTTTTTTTCTAAGTCTACAAGTGATCATTTTCAGAGTCCAGAGTGTCCACCATTACACTATGGAAGCTTGCACTCAAGCGGTTGTTTTCAAAGGCAAGCTTTTATTCTTAAACTTCTTGTTGCTATTTACTTGTTTTTCCTTAGGAGGTTTTTTCCCCTCCCCAGCCTCCAGTTTTCTCTCCATATTTATCCTAGCCCCAGGTGAAATCTGTGCAGTTACACCGTCAACAGCCCATACCTCTCTACTCTGTCTTCTCAGTTATTCCCTGGGTGGCAAGGTCTTTGTCTGTATGCGGAGAGATGTTGACAGTGAGGATGATCTACCATGGGAAAGTGACCAGGGATAGATAGCAAGTGTCCAGTTCTTCACTCTGACACGTTCTAGCTCTTGTAGTCATGAAAACATGTTAGGGAAATTGTGAAGTATTTCCCTACTTTTTTCAGGTGACTCCTTTTATAGGAAATAAAACTGTGATGAACCAAGAATATGTTATAATGATTAGGAGTAGAGATTTTCTTGGTTTAAATGTCAACACCACCATTTGCTAGCTGTATGCAAATCAACTTAACTTCTCCATGCCTCTGTTTCCCTCAACTGAAAATATTATTAGTTATAGTAAATATTTTGTTGGTTTCTTGTGCAGATTCAATGATTAGCCAAGTAAACTCCTTAGAATACTGCCAGGTATATAGTAAGTACTATGTAACTGTTTGCTGTTATTGCTGTGAGTTGTAGCCTGGGAAGATTTTTCTCTCAATCTGTCTCCTTTATAATTATTGTCAGTTACCTATAATCTTAGTATTGAGTCATTTTTCAGTTATGGTTTTGATGCTATAAGATTTCAGTTTCTTCTTTGTCTCCCAAGTACTTTAGGGAAAGATATTGAGAAGTTTGAAAATGAACTTCAGACCTTCTTGGAATAAGCTGGACCACCAATAAACTGTGGACCTGAGTTGTAATTTCTAAACACTCTACAGAATTGTTTTCATTAAGAAAGTTCTGCAGTACTAAGTGATGCAAAAAAACCGCAATTATTTTTGCACCCACCTAATAACTCACTGCCCTTTAAAATGAAAGCTGAACTCTACAGGATATAAAACCTAACATCACAATTTAAAACTTTAGACGTATTTCATACTAAAGAAAAAAATTTTTTTAAAGAAGTACCAGGTAGGGAGTTCTAAAAAAAACAAACACTGAAACAGACCTATTTACTGACAAAAAATATGTGAGTTTTGGATACCAAAAAATTCTCTAATTCTCTGTGGACACCAACTGGTCTCCTACAATTTAACTCAACTCTGACAGTAACTACAAGAATTTCACAGACACCCACAGGTTAAGAGCTCTGTCCCGGCCGGGTGCAGTGGCTCATGCCTGTAATCCCAGCACTTTGGGAGGCTGAGGTGGGTGGATCACAAGGTCAGGAGTTCAAGACCAGCCCAGCCAATATGGTGAAACTCTGTCTCTACTAAATATACAAAAATTAGCTGGGTATGGTGGTGCATGCCTATAATCCTAGCTACTTAGGAGGCTGAGGAAGGAGAATCACTTGAACCCGGGTGGCAGAGGTTTCAGTGAGCCAAGATCGCACCACTGTACTCCAGCCTGGGTAACAGAGTGAGACTCCATTAAAAAAAAAAAAAAAAAAAAAAAAGAGCTCTGTCCCAGGAAACTGCTCCCCCTCCAACTTCAGACCCTAGTCACAAGTTCCAGGTTGTGACCTGCACTTCTAACCAACTAGCTACAAATCAGAAGTACCCATACCACCTCCACAGGTTTGATAATTTGCTAGAATGGTTCCCAGAACTCAGGAAAGTATTTTACTTGCTTTACCAATGTATTATAAAGGATGCAACTCAGGAACAGCCTAATGGGAGTGCTGCATAGGGCAAGGTGTGAGGATGGTGGCTCCAGCAGCTTCCGTGCCCTCTCCAGGTGCACCGCCGTCCCAGAACCGTGATGTGTTTACCAGTCCAGAAGTTCTCCAAAGCCTGTTGTTTAGGGTTTTCTGGAGACTTCATTTCATAAATGTAATTGATGAAAGGTCAATGGTGATTGAGTCAATCTCTAGGCCCTCCTCTTTCTGGAGGTCAGGGAGTGGGGCTACAAGTTCCACCGCTCTAATCCCACGGTTGATTCCTCTGGCAACCAGCCTTTACGCTCCCAGAGCCACCTCAGCTTAAACTCTGGTGTGGTTGAAATGGGTTTATTATGAGTAACAAATATGCTGCTCTCACTCCTACCACTCAGGAGATTCCAAGGACTTTAGAAGCTCTGTGCCAGGAACTGGGGGCAGAGACAATATACATATATATTTCATATTACATCACAGGAGTATATACTGTATTATTAGATAAAGGAGCAACATCAAAATGTGCTTTGGTGAAACACATTTCTAGACAACCTGGAACCAGGCTTCAAATCCTGTCAGCCTGGTTCCTTCTGTTTAATATGACTCAAATGAGATCTTGGTTTTTCAGAGGAAATTATAAAGGCAAAGGTTATACTTGTTTTGGGAACACTTGAACAAGTAAGAATTCTGTTTTGCCTTTTATTCTCTTTAGTTTGCACAAGCTTACATAAAATGATCAACAGAAAAATAATATAAATGAAAAATGATCTCTGACCACAAGTATCAATAAACATATTTTTAAATTCATGCTTTTATTTTAGAGTTTCTAACATTGTTCTTGTTGATTTGAGTTGCAACAAGAAGACATTAATAAATGCGTAATAAAAACACAGAAAGCAATTTGCAGCAATATTAAAATATGAAGCAATTCAACAAACAAGCAGACAAATCCTGCTTGATTTGTGTCCACCAAAGTGGACACATTAATTTTTATATTTCATCCTTTGAATTCAACTTTTAAATTTCAAGTCCTTTCTATATGTACAAAGTTGCGATGTGAATTGTGATTAAAATGACCTAGAATTATAAAAAAATTACTATCAAAGAAGCAGTTGAACTTTTCAGTTAATTTTTACTGCACTAAACTAATGACTTGCACTAACATTACAGTTGTATCTTAAACAGTGTCAACAATTTAAATGAGCCAGATAATTGATTGAACATGAATTAATATAGGTTGAAAAACTAACAGGGAAATAAATTATTTCCACAGTAGTAGCATTTTATTTAAGCTATATGATAATTATCTCAACTCTAACTAGGGCAGATTTAATGTGCCACCAGAACAAATTGATGCAAGATGTTTGGGAAGCAACAGTGTCTATGTGCTAAATCTGACAGATCTACCTAACGCATAGCAAAATAAGTTTGGTTATTGTCTAAGTTATGTAGTCTAATATGGAGAGAGAAACTGAGAAATATTTTAATTAACCAGAAAATTGACAAATCTCTGCTTGATTGTGCTCGTGTAGAGGAAAGATCAACAGCATCTCTGAGCAGAGTTTTGTTCTTAGAGGTATACTTTTGGAGTCTCTGATAAAAATCAGTCTTAGTGGTGAACACTGAATGTGGGTGTCGATGTGTATGTTTTCTTTTAAGCGTAAAATATAAATATTGTACTGAAAATGAAGGAGAGAGGACCACACGTGAATAAAAGCAACTTCAGAGACTAAAATAAAACTAATTGTGTACTTAGAATTCTTTCTGACAATATGTTCTTTGAAGAGGATAATGGCAAAGTCAGAAACTTTCATGTCTAAGAAGCTACAAGGATAATCATGTCTTCAGCAAAAAGGCATGCAAAAAACTCTCCTACAAGTTTCGCTTCCAAATCAGTGGAAGAGCAGGTTTTTTTGTTCCAGGGGTTACCCATACAGGAAACATTTGTGTTTCTGAAGATGAAAGCTTGTCAGAGGTTCTGGGAGCTAGCCAAAAACGACTAACTTCTCTGACAGGATGTGATGGATGATTTAAAAGGTATGTAAAGAATAGAGATATAATCTGAGGGTTAGTCAATTGATCTTTAAAGAAATATTTTAAAGAAAGAAAACAAGTCTTTAAAGAAAGATTTAAAATATATATTAAAATGTATAGAACATCTAAGAATAAATATCTAAGAATAAAAGAATTTTTTAGTAGTATTTGCTATTTACCTAATCAGAGAGCAATAAGAATCATTCAAAAATGTTACTATCTTTAAAGTGATAGTTTAAAATAAAAGGTGAGAAATTTTAAACTCAAATCTGGAATTGTCTGGAGCATTTCGTATAGACAATAGAGTCCCATGTAGTCATTTATACTGCTTACACATATATTTTAGAGATTGTGTTGCGAAACTCTTGTTAGAAACAGATATTCCAGTTTTCTGTTTCACAATTTTACAAAATCCCATTTTTGTAAATTTTGTAAAAACAAATTCTTTTACCATGTCATAATTTTACAAAATTTCATTTCTGTAAATTTTGTAAAAAAAAAAAAAAAAAAAAAAAAGAAAGAAATTTTGTTTCAGTATTTCATAATTGTACAAAAACTCATTTCTAAAATTTAGTCTTAACAATTTAAAACACAAAGTAATTGATGTTTATGATTCCTTTTCTTTCTCCTTATATGTTATGTCTTTAAATATCCCAACCCTCTGAGTAGCCATTTCTGTAATAAAGCACCCATTTCACAGGACTGCCTGTTCTAAAATGTATCCCTCTTCCTTTGCTTTACAAACAACCTGACCTTTTTTTTTTTGTTGTGGTGGTGAAATATACATAACATACAATTTACTCTTTCAACCATTTTTAAACATGCAATTCAGTGGTTCACAATGTTGTGCAATCATCACCACTATTCATTTCTAGAACTCTTAGGCCATCCCAAACAGAAACTCTCTACCCATTAAACAATAACCAGCTCCTGGTAACCCTAGTCTACTTTCTGTCTCTATGAATTGAACTATTCTAGGTCCTTCATACAATTAGAATCATATAGCATTTGTCCCTTATGTGTCTTTATTTCAGTTAGCATGAAGTTTTCAAGATTCATCATATTGTAGCATGTACCAAATTTAATTTCTTTTAGGGTTGAATAATATTCCATTACATGTATATATTTTCTCTTTCTGTTCATCTGTTGATGGGTATTTGGGTTCTTTTTGGCTATGGTGAGTAATGTTGCTATAAACATTGATGTAAAAATATCTGTTTGAATCCCTGCTTTCAACTTTTTAAGGTATATAACTAGAAGTAGAATTGCTTGATCACATGATAATTCTTTATGTAACTTTGTGAGAAAGCACTGAATTATCTTCCACAGTGTCTATGCCATTTTACATTCCCACCACCAGCAAGATGGCACAACATTCATTTTCTCACCAACACCTGAGATTTTCCTTTGTTCTTGTTCTTTCTTTTTTTGTTTCTTTCTTTCCTTATCTCTTTCTTTTCTCCTCTTCCTCCTCCTTCTCTTTCCCTTCCTTTTCTTTTTCCTCCTTCTTCTCTTCCTCCTTCTCCTTCCCCTCCTCCTTTTTCTATTTTTAATTAATAGCCAACCTAATGAGTATAAAGTGCAATTTCATTGTGGTTTTGATTTATATTTCCCTAATAGCTAGTGATGTTGAACATATTTTTATGTGCTACTGGACATTTGTGTATCTTCTTTGGAGAAATGTCTGTTTAAATCATTAGCACATTTTTGAATTGGGTTATCTGTTATTTTGTTGTTGACGTCTAAGTTTTTTTTTTAATTTGGGGATATTATTTTTTTATCAGATGTATGCTTTGCAAATATTTTTCCCCACTCTGTAAGTTGTCTTTTCACTCTCTTGATAGCATCCTTTGATGCTAAAAAATTTTAAATTTTGATTAAAGTTCAATTTATCTATTATTTTCTTATTTGTGTTTATACTGTTGTATTCAAGAAATCATTGCCAATATCAATGTCATGAATATTTTCCCCTAGGTTTTTTCTAAGGATTTTACAGTTTCACCCTTCCATAAAGTTGTTGACCCTTTTGAGTTAATTCTTACCTGTAGCATAAAGTAAAGGTTCAATTTCTTTATTTTACAGGTGAATAGTTAGTTGTCCTAGTGCCATATGTTGAAAACACTGTCTTTTCCCTACTGAATGGTTTTGGCACTATTGTCAAAAATTGATTGACCACAAGGGCTTTTTGTCTGGGTTCACTATTCTGTTTCATTAGTCTATATGTCTGAGTTTATGCCAGCACCAAACTGTTTTGGTTATTGTAGCTTTGCAGTGAGTTTTGAAATCAAGAAGTATGAGTCCTCCAACTTTGTTCTTGTTTTTTCCCCAAGATTGTTTTGACCACTTATGGTTCCTTGGTATTCCAAATGAATTTTAGGATGGATTTTTGTATTTCTGCAAAAAAGAGCATGGGGGTTTTGATAGAGATCTAATTGAATCTGAAGATTGCTTTACATGAAATGTTCATCTTAATAATGTTTTCTTGCAATCCATGAGCATGTGCATATTTTCATTTACTTATTTTTTATTTCAGCAATTTTTATAGTTTTCTGTGTACTAGTCTTTCACCTTCTTGAGTGAAAATTTCAATATTAAATGTATTTCTAAATATTTTATTATTTTTGATGATATTGCAAATGGTATTTTTAATTTCACTTTTGGATTTTTCATTCTTAGTCAATAGAAAAGCAACTTGTTTTGTGTGTTGTTTTTGTACCTTGGAACTTCACTGATTTTGTTTATGAGCTCTAACAGTTTATGTGTGTATGTGTGGTAATCTTTAGGATTTTGTGCACATAAGACTATGTTGTCTGTGAACAGAGATAATTTTACTTCTTTTTTTTTTTTTTACAGTTTGAATGTCTTTTATTTCTTTTTCTTGCCTAATTATTCTGGCAAGAACTTTCAATACTATGTTGAATAGGAATGGCAGCAGTGGGAGCTCTTGTGTGGTTTCTTTTCTCAGGGAAAAAGTTTGTCTTTCACCATTGAGTATGATGTAAATTGTGACAACCCCACCTTTGACTAATATTTTAATTACTAGACTCTACTAATAAACTGAGAAATCAATCTGACCTAAATCAAACAGGTGATAATTTTTTTTATGTCACTTTTCCAATGAGAAAGAGAAAGTGGTCTTTGATATCCAGGAGCTGGCGTGGCACTCACTGCCAGATTGTGGTGTTCAGTCGAACATACCAGTTTCATAGAACATCAACATCAGATGAGGCCACTCAAGGATTATGAGAGATCAGCGCAAAAACAAGACTGCTCCATAATCATACCTGAACACTAACAACATCAACATCTCCCAGATCACAAAATATCCAACACTGTCTGCTCAGCTAATGTAAATGACTATAGCTTATTTACCAGTGACAGCTTCTGTGTCCCTCCATCTTTCCTTTGTGTCTACTTAAAATGTATTAAAATAACAAATCATAGAGTTACTCAGCTTTCTGGTAGCATTCAATCCAGAGTGAACTCCCTCTTCCTTCAACACTTCTCCAAATCACCTAATACAAGCTTAAATCCTACAATTGGTCATTCCCAACACCTTCTCTTTAAATTACCCTATGGTTCTTTCATTGCAATGAGAAATGAATCCAACTTTGTTTGATTATAGGTGTGTTTCTGATGTTCTTTCGTTGGAGCAGATTGACACTAGAACAAAGTTTAGTAGTACAAAGCAAGATCTAGTAGTATGAAATCTAAAGTAGTAACTAAAGGTAAGGATTTTCAAATAATCAGTGAGTAATACTGAGACAATGTTGGTGAGGGCAGCTTTTCCCTCCAGAAGGACTAGAACACTGGTTAAGATTTTACATCCATTTTATTTCATTCAACCAGTAAGTCATTCTATCATACATTCTTTCATTAAACAAATATTTACTGAGTATATAAAATATGCCAAGCATTGTGTTAGGGTTGGAGAACCAAAAAAAAAAAAACCAACTTCTTGCTCTTATTGACCCTACAGGTGAAGCTGGACATTAATTAGCTAATTATCTACAGAGGCAAAGATTGAAGAGGACTTTTGCCTTATACACTGGGATATTTCCTCTGCCACTGTGAAAGTA
Source organism: Aotus nancymaae (assembly GCF_030222135.1). NCBI lineage: Eukaryota > Metazoa > Chordata > Mammalia > Primates > Aotidae > Aotus > Aotus nancymaae. The sequence continues at coordinate 61,609,651 of NW_026988442.1, read as the reverse complement.
AAACTGCTCTAATCAGATGTGTATTTCTGTTTTTAGCCACTTAGTCAACCCACAGGAAACAAACAGATAGTTTATATAATATTCTATCAAAGGATCTAAGAAAAAAATAATTATTGTAACTGAGATCCTGGAATAAACATTAGTCATTAAATACAATTTAAGGTACAATTTTGGAAGCCTTTTCTGATTTGATTATCAAAGCTTAATATCAAGAGCTTAAGTAATTTTTTTTACTGGAGAAAAGCAAGATGGATCTCTTATTCGTATTAATTCTAAAAAATATGGAGTAAGACAAAAATTAGTCTAGGTTACAGTCATAACATATTTTTTCAGTGTTTTTATTTGGTGAATTCCTAGACACTCAGCTGAAGTGGTAATAATAATGTTGTTTTCATTTGGGGACAATAGGAGAAATTTCCCAGCCAAGATATGGCATTGCCAAGAGACCAGACACTGAGCTGAGCATGTGCTATGGCATCTCTTTTAACCTTTTTTTAATGAATGTATTCATTCATTCATTCATTTATTCAACCAAAATTTATTGAGCACCCACTAGGGTCCAGGTGGGTGCTCAATAAATTTTGGGCTGGGACACACAATAGTCAAAGAATCACAAATAGGCCAGGTCCAGTGGCTCATGCCTGTAATCCCAGCACTTTGGGAAACCCAGGATGGCTGATCATTTGAAGCCAGGAGTTAGAGACCATCCTGGCCAACATGTCAAAACCCTATCTCTTCTAAATATACAAAAATTAGTCGGGACTGGTGATGTATGCCTGTAATCCCAGCTACTTGGGAGGCTGAGGCAGGAGAATTGCTTGAACCTGGGAGGCGGAGGTTACAGTGAGCCAAGATCGTGCCACTATACTCTAGCCTGGGTAACAGAGACTCTGTCTCAAAAAAAAAAAAAAGTGCAAATATAAATTTAAAGTTACAGCTGTGATAAGTACTAAGAAGGAAGGGCATAAGGTGCTCTGAGAGTGTCTAATGGGGAAAGTGACATTGTCAGACAGGTTAAGAATAGTTTTCCTGGGATGATGCTAATCATGCTAAGATTAAAAAGAAGTTACTCTGTTCATAGCAAATGTACGTGATGTTATCGTATCCACCTCTAAAAGAGAGAAATGCATCTCAGGTATTTCTAGCAATGGAGGAGTGGGTGAGCCAAGATTTAACCTGTCTGTGATTTTTGCAATCCAGTGTGTATCCATCACATTGTGTGACTGTGCATCCTTCAATTAGCATCTTCTTCTCTGCTAGAATTTTGTGTACACATCTGCTCTCCCAATTAGACAGAAATGTCCTAAAGAGCAGGAACTGTATTTTATGTAACATAGTTCCAGATACATAAGTGCAATTCTCTAAAAGTTGACCAGATGATAAATAATCAACATATTCAGCACAAGTTAGTTCATTTTAAAATATCTTTTTTTTAGAGGAAGGTGATTTGAATAATTTTTGTATTGTAAAACAAAATGTCCGTGAAATTTTGAACTGACTCTGTTTCTTTTCTTTTCATTGAATTACAGAGGTATTTATTCAAATTCATTCTATTGAAACTAGTGCTGCATTTAAAGTTGTATTATTCTTTTAAAATGGCCCCCGTGGCCCATAGTAATATGAAAGCTCCTCTCCGTGTTTGATTTACTAGAAAAATCAAAGGAAAATTGTGATTTATTTTAAAACAATACAGATCTGTGTGATATGGACCTTGATTCCCTTTATTTTCCTGTCCTCATTTTATTTCTTTCTTTATTTTAGTATCTTGTTTTGTATATTTCTTACAAATCACCTTTAATTCTTCTTGGAATGTGGCAAGACATAAATAAATACATAATATTTTAGAAGGCCTCACAGACTAATGCAGATTTAAGGAACTAAGCTTCCATAAGACTATTCCCATTATTATTCTTCCATGGGTTTATTTTCATTCTAATCTTTTTATCTGGAAAAAAAACTTAAGGAAAGCCCTTCAAAAGAAAAAAAAATAGGAAAGAGGAGCTGAAAGGGATGTCTGGAGGCAGAGATATAGCAGCAGTTAAGTCAGTGTCTTCATGATGGTGATCATGGTGGAGGTGATGGTGATGAAGGGGGTTTATGGGATCATTGTGTGGGTACATTCTGTAGGACCTTTGTACCAACAATAAATGGTTCCGTCATCTAGTTGATTCACCGCCAAGTGCCAAAATAGAATGGATAAATAAAGGTAATAAAAAATAAAGTATATGAGTAGTAAGGCAGGTGAATAAGCAAAGTAAAATGTGAAAAAAGAGACAAAGCTGAAATCTAGACAGGAAGGAGGAAGAGAGGATGGGCCTCGCGTGCTGATGTTTTAGGCTACTTTGTTGTCTATGTCCCATTTTCCTAAAACAATAATACATTCATTAATTTTCTACGTGATTAATTTATTTCTAGAGCAGATGCCTGCAGAGCAAGCTTTGTGGCTAGGCTTTCTATATCTTAAAAGTCCACTGGCATCACAGTAAATAACAGTTTAATAAGAGGCCAGATCTTATTTTCTCTGAAATCTCCAGGCAGTTTTAAATCTTAAACTGAGCATCACCAGTTCTTAAAACTGTTAATCCAGTCTCATAGTTGAGATACATAATTAGGTCTTCTAAAATCAAACAGCACCTAGAAAAAACTTGATCTAAGAAGGTTAGTTTCTAAGTCAGATGCAAGATTTTGGAAGAATTCAGCCATTACAGGAAGATTCTAAATACTAAGCTATTCAATCAGAATCAGAGTTCAGTCCTCCTGGTTTAAGCAAAGAAAAGAGCTTGAGTTTCCCTCTTGACTAATTTCACTGCATAGTGTTATACATAGATATATGAGAAAAAAAGGAAAAATCAGGACTTTCTTCAGTGGTATTTTATATTAATGTGTGAACAAACAATCCTCATGCCATGAAAGATTTGTCTTGATTCTTTAAAAAGCCCATATAGAACCATTCCCTTAAAGAAGAAATGCCAGCTAATGGTTTCCATCAAATCACATTGTTCATAAAAGCAGAAAGGACAAGGAGGTAGAAGAGAAAAGATGGGTAAATCAACTCAAGGAAATTTCTCTGCATTATTCATTCATCAACCAATAAACTAATATTTAGTGAACATGTCTGAAAGATGCTACTGAGGAATATAAAACAGAATATGATCAAGTAACTTGAAGTAAGGGCACAGTTCTCACTCTTCAGCACTCTCAATCAATGCTCTCTGCTTTAATTTTAGTAATGATCTTAATAATGATCTAAATCCCTTGTAAGCTGCCTCGTAAATTACTTATATCCTTGGGAGAGGTATGATTTTTGCCTCTCTGTTACTCTTTGCTTTGGTGACCATGAGAAGCAAGGGCTGGAAAACTTCGTAATTCCTTTCCATCTCTAAAATACTATGTTATGCTATACTACAATGTAATATAAATCGATTCTTTTTCACATAGAGCATAAGTGCATGCATCCATTTTTTATTTTCTTCAAATGTACTTCTTTGATAAAAGACACTTGGCATAAAGAAGACCTATGTTTTCAGTGTATAATGATTTTTTATTGTTTATTTAGCTAATACATATTGATTAAGCATTACCCAATACACTTGATTCTGTGATCAGTGCTGGAATATAACATAAACTTACAATTTAGTGGGTTTTCTTTTTAGTTTTTTGGTTTTTTTTTTTCCTTTGTTTTTTTTTTTTTTTTTTTTTTTTTTTTTTTTTTATTGCATTTTAGGTTTTGGGGTACATGTGAAAAACATGCAAGGTTGTTGCTTAGGTGCATACGTGGCAGTGTGATTTGCTGCCTTCCTCCCCTTCACCCATATCTGGCATTTCTCCCCATGCTATCCCTCCCCAACTCCCCACCCCCCCGCTGTCCCCCCCACTCCCCCACAACAGACCCCCATGTATAGTGCTCCCCTCCCTGTGTCCATGTGTTCTCCTTGTTCAACACCCGCCTATGAGTGAGAACATGTGGTGTTTGATTTTGTGTTCTTGTGTCAGTTTGCTGAGAATGATGGTTTCCAGGTTCATCCATGTCCCTACAAAGGACGCGAACTCCTCGTTTTTAATGGCTGCATAATATTCCATGGTGTATATGTGCCACATTTTTCCTGTCCAGTCTATCATCGATGGGCATTTGGGTTGGTTCCAGGTCTTTGCTATTGTAAACTGTGCTGCAATGAACATTCGTGTGCATGTGTCCTTATAGTAGAACGATTTATAATCCTTTGGATATATGCCCAGTAATGGGATTGCTGGGTCAAATGGAATTTCTATTTCTAGGTCCTTGAGGAATCGCCACACTGTTTTCCACAATGGTTGAACTAATTTACACTCCCACCAACAGTGTAAAAGTGTTCCTATTTCTCCACATCCTCTCCAGCATCTGTTGTCTCCAGATTTTTTAATGATTGCCATTCTAACTGGTGTGAGATGGTATCTCAATGTAGTTTTGATTTGCATTTCTCTAATGGCCAGTGATGATGAGCATTTTTTCATATGCTTGTTGGCCTCATGTATGTCTTCTTTTGTAAAGTATCTGTTCATGTCCTTCGCCCACTTTTGAATGGGCTTGTTTGTTTTTTTCTTGTAAATCTTTTTTAGCTCGTTGTAAATTCTGGATATCAGCCCTTTGTCAGATGGGTAGGCTGCAAAAATTTTTTCCCATTCTGTTGGTTGCCGATTCACTCTATTGACTGTTTCTTTTGCTGTGCAGAAGCTGTGGAGTTTGATTAGGTCCCATTTTTCCTTTGTTTTTGAGACAGAGTCTCACTCTGTCACCTAGACTGGAGTGAAATGGCGTGAACATGGCTTACTGCAGCCTCAACCTCCTGTGCTCAAGTGATCCTTTCACCTCAGCCACCTATATAGTTGGGACTACAGGCACATGTTGCCATGTCAAGCTAATTTTTTAAATTATCCGTTTATTTATTTATTTTGAGACAGACTCTCACTCTGTAATCCAGGCTAGAGTGCAGTGGTGCAATCTTGGCTCACTGCAACCTTCACCTCCTGAGTTCAAGCGATTTTCCTGCATCAGCCTCAAGTATCTGGGATGACAGGCACATGCCACCACACCCAGCTAGTTTTTTGTATTTTTAGTAGAGATGAGGTTTCACCACGTTGGCCAGGCTGGTCTTGAACTCCTGACCTCAAGTGAAAGTGATAAACCCACCCCGACGCTCCCAAAGTTCTGAGATTACCCGTGTGAGCCACTGTACCCAGCTTTTTTTTTTTTTTTTTTTTTTTTTGTAGAGATAAGGACTCATTATGTTGCCTAGGCTGGTCTTAAACTCCTGGGCTCAAGTGATCCTCCTATCTCAGCCTCCCAAAGTGTTGAGATTACAGGTGTGAGCCACTGTGCCCAGCCATAGTGGTCTTTTTTTTGTTTCTTTGTGTTGTTTTGTTTTTTGAAACAGTCTCTCTCTGTCACCCAGGCTGGATTGCAGTGGCACAATCTTGGCTCTGCGACTTCCATCTCCCAGGTTCAAACAATTCTCATGCCTCAGCCTCCTGAGTAGCTATAACTACAGGCACAGGCCATCATGGCTGGCTAGTTTTAGTATTTTTAGTAGAGATGGATTTCACCATGTTCGTCAGGCTGGTCTCAAACTCCTGACCTCAAGTGATCTGCCCGCCTTGGCCTCCCAAAGTGCTAGGATTACAGGCATGAGTCACTGCACCTGACCGTGTAGTGGCCTTTATTACAGAAATACCCAAATTTTTTTCCAGGCCTCACAAGGAACTCAGATTTTGAGAGCCATGTTCTCAAGAATTTAGTTCTAACCTTTTTTTGAAAACATTGTTAATTTCTTCAATTCTGTAAAAACAATTAGAAAAACCATGATCTTCATTTAGACTCAACATTACACTAAGGTACTATGAGAAGAATGTTATAAAACAGAGAGACATAAAACTGTGGTGGGTTAAACATAGTAAGAGAAGCAATTACTTTGGGTTAAAAGAATATTGACTATGAGACAGTGAGAAAAAAGCGGGGTGGATAAAAAATTATAGATATGCTAGCCGGAAAAAAGTCACTACTGTGTAATTATCTGTTACTTAAGGATGTGGTTCCTGTGGTTTCGGGCAGACTTGTTTGAGGCATGTTTGTCTGTAGGGTTGGCTGAGGTTGTAGGCAGGGATGAAAGGACAAAGAAAGATAAATCTCTTTAGGAGCAAACACAGAAGAAACTATTGCGAAGTCTTCCAGCTCCTGAACACTCACAACTTTCTGCTGGATATCTTGTGGGCAGCTGTAGAAGTGATATACGTTTCTGAAGAAGCAAGCAAGCAAACAAACAAACTAAAAAAAAGTTCTGATGGTATATTCCCCTGAAAAAAAATGGGAGAATTTGCCTAGCAAAGGATACGGCTTCACCCAAGAGCTGCAAGGAACCTTGCTTTGGGAAGGCTTCATCAACCTCACCTCCAGACAGGTGAAAGCCTGTTCTTGAATGCTAGCACTTCCCTTAATGTCCTTGCTGCCATTTAATCTTTCCCACTGGCAAATTCTCCTTTGCAGAAAATTGTATTTTAATTGCTTTTCTGTTAGCCTCAATTATTTATTTCCTAACCACTCTCTCATAGTGGAATAATGGCAATATTGCAATAAAACAGAATTGCATGAGCCACCTTTGCAAGACAAGTCTTGTAACTGCCCTTTCCCATTCTAAAATCACGTGGATTAACTGAAAGCTGACAGGAGGATACTTCTCATTTTTTAAATATTCTCATTTGCCTTGAGCTTGTTCTATAATGAGATCTACTCTGGGTCTTTCTAATCCCTCTTTTGTTTGAGAGGCCTGATTCCAGTGTTACACGTTGCCCTGAAATGTCCCTCTGAAACTTTAGTGCAAGGTGATGTCTGGCTTTCCTGAAAGACTTTTTTTCTTACAATTATCTCACACCCCAAGATTGAATGTATTTTCTTAGACATCATTGCTTATTTTTTCATGTATTCACTTGGGGTCATATTAAAAATACCTTAGCTTCTTTACTTATTTTCTCAAATGTAGCTAATTATTCTATTTTTACAGTTTTGTTATACTCCCCCCACCCAACCCAATCCTACATTCAACTAGCACTGGGTTTCCACCTCTTGGCTTTAGATGAGCGATGAGCATAGCCATGGCCTTGTCTCCTCCACTCTACTGGAGTGGGTTAGAACTGATGGGGAAAAAGATAGGGTTATATTAGTTTTGCTGTTTGTTTAGTAAACACATATTTATTAAAGGCCTAGTATGTGCCAAAAACCAGGCCAGATGGTTATAATGAGGAATAAGGCATGTATGTTTCTCTTATGCTACAATGTGCCCTATGGTATGAAAAGTCCAATAGATCCAGATCACAGGAAGATCTAACACAATTTGTAGAGTCAGTGGGAAAATATCTGAATTTATGATATCTAAGTTGAAATACAAAGAATCACAATGAGTTTTCCAGGCAGCCATGGCCAACTACGAGAAGAGAGAAGAGTGTTTCTGGCAGAAGAAATAGCATGTGTGAAGGTCAAAAGTGAGAGAACCCAGAGGTTAAGCTCCACTTTATCTTTGCTTTATTAATTTTCATGCAAGCTAAGGAATGTAGAATAGTATACATTAATACCTTACTGTTTTATTTGGGAGGGAAACTTTTACCATATGTATTCTATTAGTCTGTTCTCATGCTGCTGTAAAGAACTGCCCGGGACTGGGTAATTTATAAAGGAAAGAGGTTTAATTGACTCACAGTTCCTCAGGGATAGGGAGGCCTCAGGAAACTTATAATCACAGTGGAAGAGGAAGTTAACATCCTTCTTCTCATGACAGAAGAAGTGCAAAGCAAAAGGGGGAAAAGGCCCTTCTAAAACCACCAGATATTGTGAGAATTCACTCACTATCACAAGAACAACAGAGAGTAACTACCCCACAATTAAATTACCTCCTATCAGGTCCCTCCCATGACACATGGGGAATATGGGCATTACAATTCAAGGTGAGATTTGGATGGTGGCAAAGAGCCAAACCATATTATATATGTAGCATCATATAAATAACTGCTTTATCAATTGCCTGTAAGGTTTGAGATCAGATTGTGATTCATTTGTAGGTTCCATTTGGAGGGAGTAGTGGTCCATGCACCATGAAAGTTAGAGATTTAGGAGAATTTAAAGAAACGTTTTAAAGGCTAGAGCAAAGACCACAAGGGGAGGGAGGGAAAGGAAGAATGTGGTAAGAGATGAGGCTTGGCTGGTGAACAAGGAGCAGCTAGGGCTGGGCCTCATAAACCATGCGAATAGGTTTGAACATGATTATAAGAGTAATGGAAAGCCACAATTTTAAGTCAATTTCTGTTGTTTAATCTGGAAAAGTCGCAGGAGTTGTACTTCTTTCATCCTTTCTGCTCTTATCAAGACCTTTTCTCTAAATTAAACTGGAAATAACAGCAATACAAATGAATTGAAATGATATTCTCTCCTATCTCAGTTTTTCAGAAAATAGCCCTGTGATGGCTAATACTGAGTGTCAACTTGGTTGGATTGAAGGATACAAAGTATTAATCCTGGGTGTGTCTTTGTGGGTGTTGCAAAAAGAGATTAACATTTGAGTCAGTGGGCTGGGGAAGGTAGATGCACTCTAAATCTGGTGGGCATAATCTAATCAGCTGCCAGCAAATATAAAGCAAACAGAAAAGCGTGAAAAAGAGGCACTGGCCTAGTCTCCCAGCCTACATCTTTCTCCTGTGCTAGATGCTTTCTGACTTTGAACATCAGACTCCAAGTTCCTCAGTTTTGGGACTCAGACTGGTTCTCCTTGCTCCTCAACTTGCAGACAGCCTATTATGTGTGATCATGTAAGTTAATACTTAATAAACTCCGTGTGTGTGTGTGTATATATGTATTTCCTATTAGTTCTATCCCTCTAAGAGAACCCTAATACAAGCCTCAACGATAATTCTAGATTGTTTTATTAATTAAAACAAAACCATATTTAAATTATCATCAAAAAGATATTATCAGTATCTAATTGTGGGCAGCACTTAAGGTAATAAGACATACAAAAACTATAACCATCTGGGATCTACTGTTTAAAAACTTATCATTTATGGCCAGGTGCAGTGGCTCACACCTATAATCTCAGCACTTTGGAAGGCTGAGGTGGGCAGATCACAAAGTCAAGACATAGAGACCATCCTGGCCAATATGGTGAAACCTTGTCTCTACTAAAAATACAAGAAATTAGCTGGGTGTGGTGGTGCATGCCTGTAGTCCCAGCTACTCAAGAGGCTGAGGCAGGAGGATCACTTGAACCCAGGAGGCGGAGGTTGCAGTGAGCCAAGATCACACCACTGCACTCCAGCCTGGCGACAGAGTGAGACTCTATCTAAAACAAACAAACAAAAAACCTAATCATTTACTATTCTGCCTGTGTCTTCCCCAAACTGACATCACTCCTCTGTCTTTCCTCAATCTGTTTTGTCTCATTAGGGAAATGGAAATTCAACCAATTTTTCTCTTGAGTGATGTGAAGAGATGGCAAGGAAGGTGTTGTAATATTCTAGCCAGAAAGCTATTTTCTTTCCACTTTGGAGGAAGGACCTCAGAGAATAACAGAAGTAGCCATGATATGAAAGGAACAACTGACAGGTTTTGATTTCTCTTGGCTGACAGCTTCATTTTAGGACTTTGTTTGCCAACCACATCCAGACCTATGTAGCTGGAAGACTTTCAGTAAATCTGAATGTCTCTTTAAGAGTCAAGGCAATCTATTTCTTTTTTTCCAGATACCCATTTATCTATAATTAAGTCAGCATTAAAGGGATTTCCTACCATTTTCTATCTAAAGCTGCAGAGAGGATGACTAGCTACTGCCCAAAGTGGGTTTAACAGATCCTGGGGTGAGCATTAGGAAAGTCCTCCACCCGAAAAACGGCTTCGCATGAAACGGGAGGAAAGACATCAATTCACATGGTCCCTCATTACTGAATTGAGAATTTCTATTTGAATTTCTGAATTCTGTTCCTTAGGACAACTCTGTTCCTTAGAATTCTGTTCCTTAGAATAGCAGGTATTACTGCTATTATGCTCTTGACGTTAATTGGTCCTATCATATACATAAATACACACACACACACACACCCCCGTTTCTTCCTCACCAACACACGCTCACACTACAGTGTTTGTGTCTTTATTGAGAAAAGACGTTACTCCTTTTATCATTGATTATGAAAAGTAATATCCTCCTGCTTCCACACACGGCATTAGGAGAACACCTGAACCTTCTCCCTTTGAATCTCGGGAATAATGTGAGTTTGCATTTGGAGGACAAAGAAACACATGTTTTTCATCAGCAGAATTGGACTGTTAATTATTCTCCATAGAATAATAGAGGGGAACAAAATCAATCAAGTGCAATCTGATCTCATTTTATTTGTTCTTTAATCCTTCTAAGAATCTGTCTTTGACATTTAGGACATGAGCAGAGAACAGCCACAATAATAACCGAGGGAGGAGAGGACTGTCTGCTCATACTCCCCCAACATTTCTTAGCACTCTGAATTGTGATTTTTATCTATTTGTATTTGTCTTTCTTATCCTAGGCAGGGATCCATAGAGCAAGGACAGGGTCTAATTCATTTCTCTGTATGCCCAGCACAGAACACAGCACCTGACACATAGAAAATACTCAGAGAGTATTTGTTGGCTAAGTAAACGACTGGGTCTGCAAATGCAAAAGCCATCACTCAAACAACTATTTCCATTGTATTATTTTCTACTCTTAGAAAAATTCCACTGCACCTGCCAGCAATGCCACATCTATATTTGGAGGAAACCACATATTCTAATCCCATCAAATGGCAAACACACAGTGACTGGGCCTCCCCAAGCATTAGCTGCTCGTTGGCCAGGGTCTGGGAGAACAGAGAGTGAGAATCTGAAGGCCTGTTTTTAGTCTCTGCCATTAGCTTAGCAACCCTGGGCAAGTCCGTGAATGTAACCAAACTTCCATGTTCTTCTTTGTAAAACTTTCATGTTCTTCTTTGTAAGGCGTTTGACACGGAAATATTTGATCTCAGGACTATAGATTCATGGATGAATATCAAGGGAAGTCTGTGAACTTCCTGAAATTGTGTGTAAAATGTTATGGCTATTTGAGTCATATGCATTTTTGCATTTTTAAGGAAAAAGGCATTTATAGCTGTCATTAAGTTTTTTAAAGGAAACTAACTTTTAAAAACAAGAGGATAAGAAGCTCCTTAATAGCTAATTTTGATATCTCTTTTTCCTATAAAATTTCTACACTTCTAAGAAAACTTCTAAAACTACTTTAGCCCACAATACATGTGTTTTTTTTTTTTTTTTTGATTGTCCATTCTGATCAGTCACCACGTCGTGATACTTTAAACATTTATGCAAGACCAGGGCAAACTTCATTTACCTTAGCTGAATCTGGAGCTAGGTCTTTGACTTCTCCAAACAGGAATTATTGTAGTCATGCCCATAGTAAAGATTGGATGAAAATTTTCATAGATTCATTTTATCCCATAACACTGACTCTTTTCCCTCCAATATTCAATGCCTTTCAGGACCAGGACTATAATTATCATCTATCTCAAAGGTGCTCAGGAGGCAGATATTAGAGGGAATATTTACTATGAATGTTCTCATAAAAGACCAACAGGGTGAGGTGATTGTCCAGGAGTTTGAGGACACTAAGTGGGTCATTTCTGATCTACCCAAGAATGGCAGGGAGGCCATCCGTGAAAGGAGTGCCCAAGGTCTGTGATAGCAGCTCCATGAGTAAAAACCATTGCCTCATAATTTAAAGATGCCAGAAGCAAGGGGTGAAGGAAGAAAATAGTTTTACTAGTATACCTGTATTGCCTGTATTTGTTTCCTTTTGTTCTTGTAATGGATTACCATGAATATAGTGAATTAAAACAACACAAATTAATTATCTTTCAGTTCTTGAGGCCAGAAATCTAAACTAGGTTCATAGGACTGCAACTCTTCTGGAGGCCTTGGGGGAGAATTCCTTTCCTTGACCTCTCCACCTTCCACAGGCCAACTATATCCTTTGGCTCATGGCCCCCTTCTTCTATCTTCAAAGCCAGTAGCATAAGCAGCATGGTGGCTCACACCTGTAATCCCAGCACTTTGAGAGGTAGAGGTAAGAGGATCATCTGAGGCCAGGAGTTTGACAGTAGCCTGGATAACATAGCAAGACTTCATCTTGTCAAAAAAAAAAAATTAAAAATCAGCCAGTTATGGTGACATATACCTGTGGCCTCAGTTATTCAGAAGGCTGAAGCAGGAGGGTCACTTGAGCTTAGGAGTTCAAGGCTGCAGTGAGCTTTGATCATACCACTGCACTCTAGCATGAGTGACAGAGAGTGAGACTCTGTCTCAAAAAAAATTAAAAAGTCAGCAGCATAGCATCTTCAAATCTCTCTCTGTCCTTCTGCCTGACCCTCTGCCATCTCTGTCATCACATTGTCACTGTCTGACTCTGACTCTTCCTACATAATTGTTATAAAGATCTGTAATTACAAGGGGCCTATCTGGATAATCCAGAAAAATCTTTCCACCACAAGATGTTTAATTTGATCGCATCTACAAAGTCCTTTTTGCTATATAAGGCAATATTCACAGTTTCTGGGATTAAAAGATAGACATGCTTGGGAAGCCATTATGCAGCCCACCACGGTACCTTATGTTGGCTTGCATCTATTTATTTATATGCCATCATTTTGTAGAAAGAGTCAAAATCATGGAAATTATGTTGAGGAAAGGAAAAAACAGAAAGGGAATTTATGTAGCCAATTATATGAACAAGTGGTAAGAAAAGAGGGAAGAACCATGCACCCAGAGCTGAGAGGAACTTGAAGTTTTAAGTAAGTTACCAATTGCCTCTGGGAGACATAAAGAATGAAGGAGACTCCTCTCACTAGCAGTTGATCATCTTCCACTTCTATACTTGCGTGGAAGACTGAAAAAATTAGGAGCATTTAAAAATAATAATAATATTAATATAATACTATTATATGTTATAATATTGTCATAATAGCTGTGCATTGTAGCTAAATAAGATGTTTTGTAACATTCTCATTTGCTGATATCTTAGTCAATTTGTGCTACTGCAACATAGCACCTGAGACTGGGTAATTTATAAGGAATGGAAATTACTTATCACAGTTCTGGAGGCTGAGAAGCCCAAGATCAAGAACCAGTATCCAATAAGTATCTTCTCACTGTGTCCTCACATGGCAGAAGTCAGATGGGCAGGCAGGGGACCAATGCTATGTCCTCACATGGCAGAAGAGCAGAGAGAGCAAACCCACCTCCACAAGCCCATTTTTATGTTGGCATTAGTCCAATTCATGAAAGCAGGGCCCTCACAACCTAAACACCTCTAAAGAGTCCCCACTTCCAAACACCTCCTGCCACCCCACCACCCCATCACTGGGGATCAGGTTTCCAAGACACGAATGTTGGGAGACACATTTAGACCACAGCAGCTCATATTTTTCTGGGGCAGAAATGTTTTCTGTGCAGAGGATGCAAAGTTTAGAGTGGCAGGGAGGACGCAAGTATACACCAGAAGAGAGCCACATGAACACGAATCTTTCCTGTTTGCTTTTCCCTTCTGCTTAGGGCAATTCCAGGCCTAATAAGCTTCTTGGGGCTGCTGAAATAATTCTGAAAACTCTGCTTAATCCAGAGTGTTAGTGGTAATTCCAGTCAGGTTTAGCAATCCTAAGAGCTTCTTTGCTTCTAACAGTTCAAGCCATTCAGTAATTCATTAACCTACTACCAACTATATAGTCGGTTATGAGTACGTGTTGGTGAATTAATTATAGTTCTTTTCTTGTGGAGCTAAGAGTTGAGGTGTTTCAAGACACCCTAAAGATTCCACAGTCTGGGAAGGAGGGGACCTAGATGTCCATCACGAATTGGGGAAAATGACCAAAAACACCCAAATCTTTTGAGGCTTTTGGATAATGTTAAAAAGACCATAAAGTTATATTTATGTGATTGCTTCTGGCCTTCTTTTCACAGAATATGTTTGAAGAATGATGAACAAATGATTAGAAATGATCACTTGGCTCTGTTGGACAATGTACGGATGAGGGGCAGGGGCTGAACAGGGTAGGCAGTAGGTAGGCAAAAGCAATGAAACGAATTTCTTTCCCGGCAGTGTACAATGGCACTTCAAGGAAACATCATGCAATCCTGAACACAGGTTGCATGTAACACCTCTCCCAGCTCTGGTGACTGTTAAATCACCCTGATGACCATCAGTTGAATGAAAACTACTGCATGGTTTCAACTGAGTCAAGTTTTCCATGTTCTTCCCTGTTCTCTGGGACTGTGTCAGTTCTCTGTGAAGAAAAGTAACTCGTACCTACTGTATTAGTTCGTTTTCACACTGCTATACAGAACTTCCCTGAGACTGAGTAATTTATAAAGCAAAGAGATTTAATTGACTTAACAGTTCCCTCTGGCTGGGGAGGCCTCAGGAAACATACAACCGTAGCGGAAGCACCTTCTTCACAAGGCAGCTGGAGAAAGAAGAGCAGGGGAAACCACACTTATAAAACCATCAGATCTTATGAGAACTCACTCACTATCACAAGAACATCATGGGGGAAACTGCCCCATGATTCAATCACCTCCCTCTCTCCACACATGGGATTACAAGCCCCTCCCTTGACATGTGGGAATTACAAATTGAGATGAGATTTGATTGGGGACACAGAACCAGTCCATATCAGCTACTCTTCAATACTTCAAACAGCAATTTGATGATACACTTTGGAGAAACTAAATGTGAATGGAAAACCTCCCCTCCCCTCTACAACTGATTTCCTCAAAATAAGGAATCTGCAGTCAGAAGACTGTGACTAATATAGCAGATCATCTTTCACCAGCATTTATACTATCAATTTTATATCTTGCCCACAAAAAAAAGACACAACTCAGTAGCTGCTCTGCAACCACAGTGTCAAATCTTTTTCTCTTCTACAGCTGACTCCTTTTAATGCTGGCATCTACAGCATCCATTTCAGGCTGAAGCATTTTAGAACTATTGCTGTAGAACTTCTTAGTTCGAGCACAATTCAAGAATCTCTGGATTGTGACAGACCATGTGTGTCAACCATCTGGGTCCTTTCATTGTCCCCTCACAATGATCTCACCACCCAAGAAGTAGAGCAAACACAGAGGTGAAGGCAGAGGGGTATACGGGAGATGGAGGAGTCATGGGATTCAGGAAAAGGTCAGAATCAAAGAAGGATGAGGAAAGTGCAGGGGATACCGGGGGGATGTGGCTACACTGGGCTCAGATTGTAGCTGTATGGCCATGGAGTTTAGCTTTCATGTGCCTGGGGCACCATGCCACACACGTGAAGAATTTGTCTGTGCCAAGATTGTGTTGTGTTAGAGAGCTTGGGATTGCAGAGCAGACTGCCTTGCTTGAGCTCCAATCTTCGTTCTTCCGTATGACCTTGGAGAAGATGTCTGTCTTCTCATCTACAAAATTGGGAACTTGATGATACTTAACTTACTGCATATGTTTGTAGTAGGGAATATGTGAGTTATGTGAATCATTTAAAACAGCTCCTGGCACATAATTTGTGCAATTTCAGTGTTAGCTGTTACTTTGACAGTGGGGTTGACCATATACTGACCCAATTTCCATTATTGTGGAATGTCTTTTTAAAAATTTAGTCATTTTGCAGAGATCCACTGTCAGTACTTCAGTGTTCATGGAGGAAAATCATTATAGATCCCTTAAAAAGAAACAAAGTCCAAAAGTAAAGTCCCGAAGAGTGAATTGTCTTTGCCTTTTCTGCAAATTTTTATTCTGGGGTTCACCAGAATTTGTTTCCTGTGTTTCCAGTGGGGAAGAGACATAGAGCCTGAGAATTCATTGCTAGCAAACACTTTTTAAGATGTCTTTTGGACTACCAAAAATATGTATTTTCAACATTAGATCAATAATGACTTCTCTATATTTAACCAAAATGCTTACTTTGTCTTTTTGTCATCTCCTAAGATTTAATTTTATTTTTATAATTGAATTTTATATCATTTACTTCAAACATCATTTTAATTTCTCTTTTTTAATATGATCAGCAATTGAAGATATCACAGCAGAAAGAGAATACAAATCTGTAGTAATGCCAGCATATTTTAAAACAGATGACTGTTCAAGAGCTGTTCCTGCTCAATTGTGGAGGAACATTTTCTCCTACTGGACTTCTAACCTGCCACAAAAATGTATGCTCATTGTGCAAACACTGTAATGATGACTGGCCACCTTGTCATTCACATTGCTTTGCTACAATCACCATAAATGGACCACGGGCATTAAGATGCACTCGAAATTTCCTGCTGCACTGATAGCATGCATATGTGCTGTAACATATTTGGCTATTGCATTCACATGCCTGGCTATGTACTGGAACATTTAGTACCTACACTTTCTATGATTCAGATAAGGGTCCGTGGTAATGACAACCAGATCTGTGCACTATGGTTTGGTGGTAACTGTGTCACACTACTACATTATAAATTCCCCACATCAGAGATTGCATTTCATTCATGATCATGTGCCAAACTTAGAAAAACTGATTCCTTTTAATGCTGGCATCTACAGCATCCATTTCAGGCTGAAGCATTTTGGAACTATTGCTGTGGAACCTCTTAGTTCGAGAGCAATTCAACAATCTCTAGATTGTGACAGGCCATGTGTGTCAACCATCATGGGTCCTTTCATTGTCCCCTCGCAGTGATCTCACCACCCAAGAAGTAGAGCAAACAGAGAGATGAAGACAGAGGGGGAAATAGGAGATGGGAGTCATAGGGTTCAGGAAATGTAGTAAGCACTCAATAAATATTTGGTGAATAGAAAAATGATAAAAATAAAAACTCTGAGGTTTTTATTTTAAAAAAAAATAGTTCTACAGAATGATGGTGTCAAAATAATCCAGCAGAAAAAGGATAAGCAGCTTTAAGAGTTTCAGGAGAGTTAGAAGATGAGGTCATTTTAAAAGATTATTTCTAGTAAAAATAACTCCCTGGGTTACTTCTAAGTTTGCACTTAAGACACACTCCCTGTAAGACTAGAATCTTCTAAGAAACTATTCCTGTAAAAGATTAACAGAAGTGAGAGAGACACAGTGTAATTCTTACTCAGAGTTTGAAAAACACCTTTTAGTATTTAAAAAGTCATTAACCATGATCATTAATCAATAGAAAGGAATGTTCACAGAACGCTTAGAAGAAATGTTTGCTAAGGCAAGAAGTCAGAGAAAAGGAAGACATCCATGCCCAAGGCTGA
The DNA here is from genome assembly GCF_030222135.1 of Aotus nancymaae. Classification (NCBI taxonomy): domain Eukaryota; kingdom Metazoa; phylum Chordata; class Mammalia; order Primates; family Aotidae; genus Aotus; species Aotus nancymaae. The sequence goes on along the minus strand of NW_026988442.1, from coordinate 61,592,333 downwards.
AGACAAACGTTTTTCTTTTGCTTCAATAAATTAAAGCTGCTAGAAAAGAACAATTGACCAGAGGGGAACATTACTGTACAGCATATAAAATACTGCCAAGTTCAGCAAAACCTTAGTCTTTTTTTTCCATGCCAGTGATTGTTGAGAAATAGTTTCTTGCAAGCCTGTCTTAGACATTATGCTCAGAATTTACTCAACACCAAGAATTTGGAAAGTACTTTTATTTCCTTTATGATTTGATGAGAACAAGAATGAGTTACAGACATTTTCAGTAAATCTCTGTGCTTTCAAAAATTGTTTATAAGGCCATTTCATAATGTCAGTGCACTTTAATTTGTTCACTCATGCTGGATCCTCTGCTTCCCCCTTTGCTCTGGGCTTCTGAGAATTATTTCCAAGCAAGTAACTATACCTTCAAGATTCCCAAAGCCATTCAGAAAAAAAAGCCATAAGGATGCACTTGTTATATGAAGTGACTTAGCTGTGTAGAAAGAAGCACTAAGTTTTAAAATCCCATATGGAGTATCTTTAGACACTTATGGAAAACTTATTTGTATTTTAGCTGAAGACTGAGAATCAACTGGATTTATGGGGAGATAGTCCTCTATTTTGAGCTATTCCATGCTTACTGTACATCTCTGAGGTCAGTGGGGAAACTTGTATTATGTTGTACTGTGTTATTTAAAGATGCTACTACCATATGCGAGATAATTTTTGTTTTGCATTTTTTTAATCCTTCCACTAATTTTTGCAAAAGCTGGGTGCTGGGTCAGCTACACAATTAACCACTATGAACAAGGATATGGCTTTCAAGGTGGACTGAGTTAAGGACCAAGGCTCAGGACCCCACAGGGCAGAGAAACAAACTAGGCTCATATTAGCATTAAACCTGTGATTTGAGACTGCATCATATCACTTCATTCTTAAAGACTTTTAGGATTTCCATATATTATATAAGTTAACCTTAGGCAGTATCATGGCTCCTTTTTTGTATATGATCAAATCACTTAATCTAATTATGCCTCTTTTTTTTCCTTGTGATTTATAAAAGCATCATGAAAATATTTTATATATGCAGATTTATCTGTTACTACTATGAGGAATCTAAAAATTCCAAAGCCTTCTAGTTCAGGAAATGTTAGGTCAGATTCTGTAATCACCTCTATTAAAGAACAAAGCTAAACAGCTAAATCAGGCAGTAGATAATAAAACACAGATCACATTTAGACAAAGACATGGTTACTTTTTTATTGGAGGAAAAAAAAGTATGTTTTAATAAATACTGCGGAAACATTGACCAAACGAACATACAAAGTGACTTCAACAGTTTAAAAAATGCAACAAAAGTTCTGCTTTATAACAGTTATAACTTATTTTCTTTTTACAATATTTAAATACAGAAAGCACTCGCCAGCTATTTTGTAATACTGCCCAAAGCATAATGCTGCATCAATCAAAGCATATTATGTTGGTAAAATGTCTGTATTTTATGGGAAATGACTGGAATGGTATTTTCTTGCAGAGACAAAACAAAGTGCTTGTAAGACATAGAACTGAGTGTTGTAATTACTTTAATCTCCTCTCCTGCCACAATTTAAGGGGAGCACAGCTTCAACACTTCAAAAACGAAGCATTATCATTGGAAAGAAAGCTCGTTTTCAACAAGCGCCAACAATAAACAGGTCAGATCTGGTTTCTTCTCTGAAAGAATCTCTAAAAGGAACTCGGTCAAAAATATCTGTAAACTATTTTAAATGCTTATTATTTTATGTAACAACAGCAAATAAGTGCTGAACATGGACCTGGGCTGCATCTGTTCAGTGAGGTTTAGCAATCACGCTCTAGAAATGCCCTAGTGTTGTGTCAGGACTGAAACTCTGTTATATAATCTTCCACTAGGGATTCTCTAAAGCTTGGGTAAGTGGGTTCTTCTCTTATCAATGTTCATTTAATGAAAGTGATATAAACCAGCAGATCATCAGATGCTGCCAGTTTTGGAGCTTTAACCCAAAATAATCGTCCTTTTGCTTTGTATTTTTGGTAACTTAGTTCCAGACAGCTTTACTCACAAACTGTGCTTTCTGCTACTATTCTTTCCTTCACTCATTACCTCTTCCGCTGAAAATAGTAACTACATTTTTTCTCTCCTTGGATCATTCTATGACGTCAAACCAAGACACCTTTTGATTTTGCATTTTTAGCAACGATGGCAAAAAAAATCACACAACTTCTTTTCTAAACAGCGCACAAAAATATTACATTGAGCAATTTACCACTTTTTAATGACAATCACAATGAAGAACAGAACCATCAGACTGAATAAAAATCGACACTTTTTTTTCCTATTTGATCTATGCGATCTTTGTAGTGTTGGTCTATAAATCTTGCAAGACTGCAAAAGCTTTCCTTAGAACCATCCTACTCAGCTATCTTCAGGAAGGCAAGATTTCAAAGCCTCGTAAAGTTTTCCTCTGGATATCCCCATGGGTCCTGATACAATTTCCATTTTAATGATGAGCTAGAAAGAAATTAGATCACATCCTCTAGAAAACTAAATGCTAAGGTCACAGTGCCAGTTCCCCGGTGAGGATGGTATATTAACATATACTTTTTGTAAAGGAGATTAAAACATTTAAAAATTAAATCAAAGTAGAGATCCATGAATAGATTGTAACAAAAACAAAAGACAAAAGAACAAAAATGCAAGCACCATTCAGAGTGTGATTTTTCTTCTTGGAGGTACTCGCATCCCCCCTCATCTTCCTCTAGCTCATTTGTTATCTCTCGCTTTTTGGCATATTTTTCAAGTCACGCTTCAAAACTCTTCCGTGTATTCTCTTCTCACCACTTGGTCTACATGCCGAACCTAAGGACAGGATTTCAAAAAGATGTGCATCCTTTCAAATGCCTCCTAAGCCTCTGGTATACATGACTTTGGCTATGCACTTCATTTAGACTTCACCTTTTTGTTTGCTGTTGTTTTTTACACTAGATTCCTTTGTCCTCGTTAAAGATAATGAAAGATTCACATCACAGTGCAGCTCTTCGCTTTGTCCTTTCGTAAGTCCGTAGCAACTGCCGAGAGTTCTGGTCTGCTAGGCATGTGTGAAATCCGCTTTGTGGCTCTCTGTGATTTGTTCCGCTTAACGTTTTTATTTGTCTTATTAACACATGCCAAGGTGGCAACGTGAAAAATGTCTCTGACGCTATTTTCTGACTGTAAAGCTGAGCATTCGATATAAGTAGCAGCTCCAATCTGTTTGGCCATATTCGCCCCCTGCAAAGCAAAAGAAGGGATTTTAATCAGCAGTAAGACTTTGCGGGGAAAGTTGGCTAGTATCTTCTAATACCACAAAATAATAGTGCATCGCAAAATGTTTGCTAATATGTTAACTGAATTTTCCAAGTGTCATCGCAAAAAAAAAGTTGTTAAAATTTGAACTGCCTTATTTATTACTTCATAAATATTTGCAGTCAAGAGTCAATCCTAAGATGCCCAACTGTCACAGCTCATTAAAGGTGTGAGAGCTCTGCATAGATGCTAAAGGCTGATCTTCATGGACGAGGACCCTGGTTATTAAACACTTAATACGAGGTGATTCAAAGAAGTGGAGAGTGGAGCTAAGGAGGTGATTCATCTTCACTATCAACTGCAACCAAGAGTTAACTGGTTACTCAGGCTTTCCAGGGTCACAGCAAGCATGGAATGACCCAGGGAGTCTTAGTGTAGTAAGTTAGCTGAAGGTCATGAACATAAGCTCTGCATTTTCCGCACAACTCTGGCCGAGGCAAGGTGGCCTCTAGAGCCTGTTCCAGCACCTCATGGGGCACTCCATTTCTCTTTTCTTGAGGGTAAATGGCATTCAAGACTAGTGACTAGGTTGGACCAAAAACAGGGCAATGAATGAAATTTAAAATCAATTTTGAAATGTATGTGATTGTGTCCTACTTAGGGCCAAAATAAGTTGAGGAAAGGAATAATACTATTGTGACATCTGTTACTTTAGTGTGAACAATACCACCAATATACACAATAATAAGCATGTGCACATCAACCGAAACTACTTATTTAAAAAACCAAATTTTTGTTAACTGAGAAATGGAAAACTAAGAAGACTGCAGTATTTAAAATGATGATTCTTAATAAAATTCCGGTATTTCAACATGAACTCTCTTTAGAATCTGGTTGTAGGTTTTAAGAGAATGAGCTTTCGAAACTGATTCTCATTTCTAAATACTTATGGGAAATGCCTATAGAAATGAAGACTGAAAGATGGTGTTATGGAGTGTTCCAATTTACTGGCAAGAGCCTTTTTATTGCGCTGCTGACTGTAAAATCAGATTACCTCTCTTAAAGAGTATTACTGATTTTGACCACATTCTCTCTTAAACCTATTTTTAACTTTAAACCTACTGGGAGTTGCAGAAATATACTAGGTTAGCATATCAACTGTTTATGTACTCAAATATCACGTAATTACACTAATAAATGACAGCATTTTAAATTTCACAACTGACCACTGGCTGAGCCTTTAGAAAAGCAGCTACTTTTTATGTAATTTATTATGCGTGATATAGTCCATTTCTTTCACTCTTTCTAAAACCTACTTTTTTTTTTGCACTTGGGTAACATACATACCTGGTCATAGGACACTGGCGTCTGCCTGTGATTGGAGAGCTCTACTAATGTACTAACATCTGTCCGCAGATCAGACTTGCAGCCCACCAAGAGCATTTTGGTATTTGGACAAAATTCCTGGATTTCACCTTTCCACTATGAGAAAAAAAACAAAACAAAACAAAACGATTAAAAAGGAAGAAAGTTGTGGTATCCATATCATGAAAACCATTTCTCCACTGTGGAGAAAGACACTTTAAAAAGATATTAAAAGAGGAGTATCCCTTGAGATAAAGAAGCAAACTCTGCATTCATCTCCTGAATAGATGAAGTTTTACTACTTTTTAAGCGTTAGAGAATGATTATGTATATTATGATCAACTCTCCCTCTCTGTGACTCATCTGTTGCTACTGAAAGACACTTAGGAGATGTTGTCCAAAGGTAGCTTCAATAATTTCTTAATTATTGGTGTGTCTCAGAAAGATAAATGTGTCTTAAGAATAATTATAATCCTGAAGAGTGACCACATCCTCTGATATATGGATCTGATCCTCCTTAACTAGAAGGCTGGGGATAAGGCAGAGGCCACGCTAGCACAAGTATGCATTCCCTGATCCCATCAAGAAACATCGAAGCACACCACCACGAGCTGAGGCTCTATTTAAGTACCTGAGATAGTTAATAAAATAGGACATCCTGCCTTGAAGGAGCATCTAGTCACGTGGTTGCATCAACACAGACCATGACATTTGCAAAGGAACATCTCTTGGGTTATCAGGAAGGCGTCTGGTCCTGTAGCTCATATGCCCTTCAGTTAAGTTTTTAAATTACATAAACTGTTAAATATTTCAATCTAGTCCAATTTGTCTGGTTGTTTCATGATCTAACAAGAATTATTAGAACCTTCAGCAATGCCTGGCTGGGAATTCCCACTGTCCTCTTTAAGAACAAGCGAGTGGCTTTTTGTGGCTTCATTTCCTCAAGCCTGAGCTCTGCAACAGCATGGAGTCAAGGGTTCAGGGCAGTCAGAGGAGATACCTGGCTTCCAGAGGGCAGAGCCTAGAGAGGCTGAGATGGGGAAGTGGTCCCTAATTCTTCCCACTCACATTCACAAATATGTAAAGTGTTCTACTAACTACTGTGGCAGTGATAATGATGATTAAGATATAGCTGTGTCTTCTAGAAAAAAATTCACAGAATAGTGGGGGTGATGAAGTCATGTATTAAGTATAACACTAGATAAGAGGGACATCCTGCAAGAATATCTTAAAAGATCACTAGAGGAGACATCTCCAAATCTAGAAGTGTACTGTGGGCAATAAACTCTAGTATAAACTACACCAGTGGATTCAAAGAAGTAATATACTTTCCATAAGAGCCCATTTTGTCCACTCCTTCCTTCCTTCCTTCTTTCCTCCCTTCCTTCCTTCCTTCCTTCCTTCCTTTTTCCCTCCCTCCCTCCCTTCCTCTATTCCTTTCAGAATTATGGAATTATGTAGGAACACCCACCACATGCTAGGTGGCAATGGCATTAGAAGTGGAAGGTAAATTGGAAAGAAAAAATCCTTCCTACTTCAAGTCATTCTAACCTCGTCTTTGATAGTGAAGGACTTAAAGGGTTCCATTAATCAAGACAAACCACATGGGTTATCACGAGACTTAAACCTCACAGGAATGTAAAACATACTCATTAATATCTATAAGGCGGAAGTCACTATTCATTTGGTCTTAGAAGACAAAAGTAAAATAAAACAGAAGAAAGGCTTTTCATCATAAATTATGCATAGCCTGATACTACTTCAAGTAAAATCTCCGGTAAATAAGCAACCCCTTTTATCTCCAGACAGAACTAGACACGTTGCTATGTTGCTCTTCAGCTGTGTAATGACTTTGACCTCCCTCTGCATGTCTAGCAATTGTTTACAAGCATTAAAGACAGGAAAGGTGTATTCCTGCTTGAATTTGACAAGCATTAGCATTATTTGTGTTAGAGATGTATTACTCAAAATTGAATGGAACTAAAAAGGGAAAAAGAGTCTTTGATCTATTAAGAAAGTCATATTTCATTGAACTGTTTGTAATATTTAGTAGAGACAGAAGGATGATTATACTTCAAATCTTGATTTCACAATGACACACAAGCCAAGCAATCAAACATAATAGGGGAATGTAAACTAATAAAAACACACAAAATACAAATTCCACTAAAAATTGAAACCACAAAACCAAAACCAACCCAGCCAATTGCGTGAGTGTTTGTTTTTCTCAATCCCCACCATACTCAGACTGGGCTGCATGGGTCACCCCTCAGCCAACACTGCCCTGCTCTCAGCCACATCCAGTGTCTAAGCCAGTGAGCGGAGGAGAGGGAGTGCTCCACCAAGGGTTTGACTCTGAAACCCCACAGCTCACAGGCCAGGACTGAGAAAACAGCGAGGGATGAATAAATGCTGGTCTATGGACTAGCATGACGTGTGCCTTCTACAACTACCTGGAGGCTGAGTCCCAGTTGCTGGAGGTCAAGAAATGCCCCTTCCTCCCACTGGCCTCCCTATTTCCTGTGACCCATCCTGTAATAGGTCCTCTTCCTCTTGATCCCCACCCTAGTTCCTTTAATCCATAGCTTCCTTAGTTAGGTTCCTTCTTTATCGATGGAACCTGACTTACCTTTGCCTACATAAACTATGTGTATGTTATAATTTATAACATGTTCACAAGCACTGCTTCTATATTACTTGAAAGATACCTGATCATCAGACAATTCACATTATCTGATGTCTGAAGACACACCCCTATTCCTCCTATACTAGTTCTATTTCTGTTTCTAATAAGTAACACCATAACTAAAATACAGCTTCTTTATTAAAATTGCCACTATTACATTCCTTTCACTATCTGAATTGAGGTCAAATGCAAATCTGTAAACTAAGGTGCAATCTGTTGAGTCACTGAAAGAAGGAAGGAAGACATGACTATGACAGTAATCAAATACAACTGTTTTCAGCTGTGCCATTTCCACCCAAAGAACAAACACGCAGGCCCTTAAAGGGTATTTTGTTTCACAGATTCATAAAATAAAATTTCAAGCAGGTTCAACACCAAAACTCGTGATACATATGTTTGGAAACCCCTTTTGGTGTGAGAGAGTTCCTTCTAGTGTGTAATTACCAATTGTAAGGCAGGGAATTGACTAGAGTCTTTGAGCTCCCCCGCAAACCCCATGTTTCTATTTATACATCACCCAGCACTGAACTGTGTCATCATTCCCCAGCACTTGCCTTTTTGAGGACACTGTCCAGGGTCTCCGGTCTACTGATGTCAAAGCAAATCAGCACGGCATCCGAATCAGGGTAAGAGAGGGGGCGGACATTGTCATAGTAAGGAGAACCTGAGAAGAAACAAAGATACACAAGTTTTTAGATGAGAGTCCTCTTGTCTGCCAGGCGTTAACTCTACCCTTTTGGGCTAAGTCCCTTGACTGTCACATCACAACCCGACTCCCACTTCCTTGAATTCTTGGAAAAGAATTCAAACAGACACATAAAAGCCTGCTTAGAAATATATGATGAATGAAGCCTTACATGTATCTGACAAAAATTCAAGAAGAGGGCCAGGATCTTAAGGTGAAATCTGTATGGTTCAAAGACTAGGGCCTAAAGTCACCTGGGTGAAGTGGGCAAGCACCTGGGGCCAGGTGGTCTTAAGTGCAAACCTGCACTCAAGAGAGAGGGGACAAGGTACCTTTAGGACTCTGTGCCTTCAATTCTTCACTCATAAAATGAAGATGTTGACAACATACATACCTGAGATTAAGCAAACCCAGCCAGTGCCTGGTATTTAGTAAGGGATCAATATGTATTAACTATGGGAATTATGGTTATATTACCGCTACTGATAAAAGCTGAGTGGCAGCAAGAATCATAAACTGAGCTACTTCTTGGTAAAGTGACCAAAACTCAAGATCAATCTGACAGTAGGACGGGGGTGAATGAAGAAGACAGGAAGAGAGTGGGTTCAACCACGCAAAGAGAAACCACAGTAAACCATATCAGTGTCACCCCCCATCTTCAAGTTATAGATTTAGATAGACCACTGATCCTTGAGCTTGCTTATTTTAACCCTATGTAGATTTTCTTCCTGCTGCAACCAAAAATAATAAACGTCATGTCACTTATATAGGGTCATGTCACTTTTTTACACAGTCCCGTCTCTGAGAGTGACGCTGAAGTATGATCCAAGGGTCTTAACCTGAATTAAATCCAGAGTACCCTAAAAGTTCAAGGCACTAGCCAATTAATTTAACCACAGAACTCTCTAGTCATTTTAAGGTTCTTCTATTCCTTTATTCCCAAGGATGGGCAATTACATGAGGCCAATAGTTATGAAGTGATGTGACAAGAAAACTAAACACAGCCTTCCAATCGCTGCTTGTTTAAGAAATCATTTTTCATATACTGACATTTCACAAGCATCACATGAACATGATTTTACTAGGCAAATAGATACACACATGTGTATCTGACTCCAGAGTAGAAAAAGAAAATCTAAACCACCAAACTCTTTTTAAAAGTCTATTTCATTTTGACATCACTTTCTATTTTGAGCAGAAAAACGGGACATGTTATCCCCTGATAAATCAAAACCTCAATAGGCAAAGTCAGGAAGAGAGACTTAAAAAGCAGCTTTAAAAAATATCACTGTTTATATTTCTATCAAAACAACATTTCCTTGGAGGCTTTTCCTGTGATCTAAACGACACTATAGTCAGGGGCATCACCCTCTATTCACACAGTACACTCTGGGTGTGTGAATAGAGGGTGGAACCCCAGGCAACAGTGGCTTTTCCGCTAGCTGCTTTACCCTGGAGAGTGACAACTTCAAGCCACGTGTGTCTGCTAAGCAAGGAAGAAAAGAATGTTACAAGAATCAGGAAGAAAAGTGTGAACAAATAGAGAGTGAAGTCAGAAATGTTCATGAGCTGCCTATCTACATCTGGAACCAGGACCGTGGTATAGCAGAGGTTGACAGCTGAAAGATATTTCCCAAAAGCTTAAAGGGTTTAGAGTTTAAAAAGTCAAGTCATTTTAAATATTAAGGTATATTATAATGAGGCTGTCTCTGAAAATGACAAGCTGTGGCTGCCTTGACAGTCACTGAAAGAACTCTGAGGTGAATAAAATAATTCACAAATAGTTCACTCATTTGAACACTTGAGAGGCATCAGAAATGAGATGGCTGAACACTATTTATGGCTACATTAGTATTTCTGTATTAATTCTGAGGAGTTCACACTTTCTCAACTACAACCTTTCTGTTTCTGTGTCCAAAGCCTAACTGTAGCACAGCTCCTGCTGTAAACAGTTGAATGACTCTTTTGAAACAGGCAGTCAGAAGATTCCAGATCACAGAGTGAAGCTCCAAATACTGGCCATATAAACGAGAGTTTCCTCTGTTCCTCAAAGTCAGTGAGAGATGACCTGATCCCAGAGCCAGAAAGGCAAAGCTGCCAACAGGATTGTCAGAAACCTAACCAGGCCTCAGAGATCTCCTTTCCCAGAAATCACTCACATCAGGAAAAACCACTGTCTCCCTGTGGAGAGCTTCCAGTCTCAAGCAGACCTGATCTTTCGAGGACTGGCATCTCCAGGTACCTGCTCCTTTCAGGATACGATTTGTATGACCTGAGAGTACTCAGTGCTAATTCCAGATGTAAGACGACTCTATGACAATGGAGACCATCTTTTCCAAATACAAAAATTAGGAAAAGCGATTGAAGAAATACAAAGAGGGTAAAATAGTTTAATTAAAATTGAGACTGCTAGGAAAATCCCGAGGAATGGTTTCAACATTCAGGTCACCACGTGGCTGCTGGGAATTACCCCTCCCTTTGTGGACTGTGTTTCCCATCCCCCACCCATATTATGGCCACAAAGGAGATCTGGTTTTATGCTCAGCCCTCTGTCCCCTGCTGGAGATTGCTACCTATTAAAATCAAGTGGGCTGGCTTCTGTGCTTAGTGCATGTATCCAAATATCTGCCACATTTAGACTTTGGCCTGATTTTAAAATGAAACAGGGTTCTCCAGTTAAACCAGATTTTCAGGGAAGTTCTGCTTTTTTTATTAATCCGGTTAAAAGTATGAGTGAAAATAAATATGTTATGTAGTATAAAGGTTCATGAGAAATAAACCACCGTGCTTGGAAAGGTAGGCAGGTAATTTTTAAGAGCTTTAACATGATCTAATTAGGGATGACACTTTGATCCCATTCTATTACTTTTGCTAATGAACAGTGCTGCTTTTAGATCAACAAGAGTGTCCAAAGGTAGTAGTAAAACTGATTCCCATATTTCTTAGTTATAAGCATAATTTGACCACCGATGACAAGAGAAATTTATTAAAAACAAGACCATTTATTTACTATATTTTTGATAGGTTAAGTTTAAGTTTATCTTAAACTTAAATATCTATTGTCTCTATTTTTTATAGTGAAAAAAATTGATATAGAATTATCAAAGAACTATCCTACCAGGAAAGATGTAATTCATCACCTAAGAAGGACTTTCAGGATAAAAAACAAACAAACAAACATTTAAAAAAACAAAACAAAACAAAACACACCTCCTGTGTAACTTTACAGTGTTTGCTCTGTGTTTGAGAACTTGGAATTCTTCCTTTTCTTCCCCATAAAGCCCAAGAGACTGAACAAAGGAAGTAAGGCAAGCAAAGCTGGAGAGGGCATGGTGGAATCACAGGCATGTGTGAGATTACACAAGCCAAAAGAAAAGGAGGAATTCCAGGAATGACTCTGTGCAGTGAGAAGCAATATAGAGAAGCAGAAATGACACCAAAGGAGAGAGCTGAAAGTAAGTGGGTAAAGGAGGAACAATACCTGACTCTAACTCCTATAGCCCTCCAGAAAAGTCTTGCAACACCCTGTGAAGGTAGACAGCAACATAATAATAATAATAACTTCTACAGGTTTTTTTAAAGATGCACATGAAAAACTCCTAAGGTGCTAACTGTAGAACTAAATACATCACAATCAAGAGGGCTCAACATTTTTTAACTATGTATGAAAGTATTCAACTTTAACTTCAGTGCATGGTAGGTATTGATATACATAGAGTATGTGCTCTAGTACCTAAGAATGGACTACAGTTAAAGTCCAATAGCATTTAGGTACTGCGTTTTGTTTGTCAAATAAAACTCTTTTCAGCGTGTGGCATAGGCTTCATGAATATGGAAATTCTCAGATGCAGCATTTCTCTGGTACTGTATAAAACTTTAAGCTCACGACACTATTCCAAGGTCTTTTTTAAGCAACCTGCCAGACCTCTGAAGGGATAACTTTGGGAAACTCTGTAAAGAAACAACTACACTATGTATGCAAAATGTGTAACCCCCTCCCCAAGAAAATACAGTTGAAAGTCTTTGCTGGGGATAGATTGGAACGAGCATATGCTTGGGACTCTCTGAGTTTCTCAAGTTTGGCAAACATCAGCAAAGTTCTAGAGAGCTTTTGAAATTTCAGATCTATCCATCTTTGTATTCAAGATCATTAATTCTGGGTGAGAGCAAAATTTCCAGCCCAAGAATAGTCACAACGTGCCTCACCCAGAAACTAATTCTTCAGACACATACCTACCTGCTGAAGTCACCCTTTCGCAAAGATAGAACACACCATATATGTACATAATTAAATGTATATGTAAGAAGATTCGTGCCCAAAAGGGAGGCTTTGTGGAACCCTTTGCAAAACCAGTTTAAAGTCTAAACACTGTGAGGCGTTGGAAAAGTTGAAGAACTGAAAACTCTTCTTGTTGAATATTTCATAAATATAACTTATTTAACTTGAACATTAATTTGAAAAGCTTCCCTTTCCCCCTTAAGAAATTTTTACCAAGAACAGGAAGTTAAAACTACTGCATATTTTTGGACAAGAAAAGTAGATTAAGTTTTGGTATTTTTAGTGACCACCACGAGCACATCTGAACCCAGCAGCAGCTAACATGTGAGACGGCATGATCTGCCCAATTATTATAAGACTGCATTTCCTCATGCCATCTCTAATCAGAGTAAAAGCTTTAAATTAGCAGCAATCTCAAGAATGTGAATCAAGTCTGGGCAGAGCTTTTGTATCTGACTCAATACTAAGACTGTTTAGTTCTCATCTCAAGTAGTCTGCACGACAAATATCATGCCTGCAAATATGCAACAGACACTCCCGGGAATAATATTTTGTTTGTCTCTTCCATCAATTCAGATAATCAGAATTATGAGCAGATCTTATACAATTTTGTGGGCATTTATGTGTTGCTATTAAAATGGAATAAATATTTTCTATTTCTAGGGGCAATGTAGATACAAAATTAGAAAGTCAGAGAGGTAGCTATGTTTGACCTTTAAATAAAGCTGTAGCTTTAAACTCCTAATCTTATTGAGACACTTAAAAATATGTAATCATCAAAATATTTTACTGACAGTGGAACCATGGTAAGTCAAGAGCTTTATTGAGAAGAGTATATGTCTAGGTATATCCCTAGAAGAGTATATCGGGATAATGGATTAAAGTTTTTTTTTTTTTCCATATCATATCTAAGAATCAGATTTCTTAGGGTAGAATCCCATGAGTGAATTCATCTTTCCACCAACTTTGTCATCCGGCTCATTTTTCAAAACCAATGTGTACAACACCTGGTCAAACTTCTGAGGCAACTTACATTCCATGTCAATAAAATGTCTGTTTCGCCAAAGGAGACTCTTGAGAAAGTGGCCAATACGTAGCAACTGGAAGACATTTAAAGGATATCAGAAAATGACTGAGCCATGACTAATTCATTTGGCACAGACTGCCAGGCACCATGAGCTAACTGGAGAAAGTATTGGTCCTTGGTGTCATATTTACATGCAAAAGAACTGGATTAATGAGGAAACATCTGGTTATTTCAGGTGGTATCAGAATGACCAATTTGGACGCTTCATTGAAATGTGCAACTTAGCAAGAAGCCAAATTGGGAAAAAAAACCAGCACTAAATGAGGCTAAAAAACAAATCTACAGACAGATGTAGACTTAGAAAGAGCATTCATACCTCCCCCTCCCGTATTTGGGAGGTTCCATGATTTAAATGGAAATTATTGCATGGTGAACCAACTCCCAAATGCACTGTTTTGTGTACTGCTTACCATCCAAACTGACTTATTGGATGGTACTCATTACTATCCAAACTATCTTATTGGATGGAAACCACCATCCAAACTATCTGTTTTACCTTAACCCAGTTCTCTTAAAGAGTTTCAGTGTGAAAACCCAAGTTAAGAATTAAACCTTGTTTTGACACCCTAAGCTCCAACGAATCATTACTACCTGATAAAATAACTGGTTTCCTGCAATTTTGCGCTTGACATTCAAATCCCAAGCACCCAGGCTTCTCTGGCTCCTTCATAAATTCTTAACCTCTTCCTTTCTCCAAGAAGGTTAATTTAAGTTATAATTCTCAGCTTCCAGAAACTTGTTTTCTCTGAGAGCCACTAAATATAAGCATATAAGTCATGAGTTAGGGAGCCTGGGCTACCCATGTGACCTTCAACAACTCTTTGGGTATTGTTGCTCCTGGAAAGGTCCAGCTTTAGAACCTCCAGGTTCACCCTCCTATAAACAGGTACTACAGCACTAGACAGGAGAAAGTCTTTCTACGTCCTCTGTTTGTCCTGTGGGTATTTGAAGAAGGGTATCGGGGAAGAAGGATGTCCTTACCCTGTTCAAGTCTCAGTCTATAGGCATCTCCTCCCATCTAAGCACCTGACACTTAATCTGGGTTCCTCATTTGATTTCTTTTGTTAGTTTGGGAAAGCCTGAACATTTCAAATTTCATTGTCACTCATGTTTTAACCACATCTGCCTTATCCCATGGTGAAACTGTGAGTACCTAAGGACAGAAGCTGCTCTAGCCTAGCGCTGTACCCCTACCATAGCACCTAGCAGATTGTATGCACACAGAAATTCCTAAACCATTGTTTATTAGTTTTATAATCATTTTTATATGTCTTATCTAGATATGTTCATTTATATGCTAAATCACTAAAAAAAGGAGGAGGGAGAGAGAGAGAGCAGTGATCTCTTTTTGAGCTGCTTTTCTGGATTAATTATATACTAATCTCCAATACTGCTGAACCATTTCCATCCCTATTAAGAAATATTTCATTAGAGAGCTTGTCACCAAGACCATTCTTCATACTTGATGTCTAAGCTAAATATAACAACTTAGATAGACTTCTGTTTATAGAGAAGTTTGTCCTCAAATTAAAGCCATGAGTTAAGATTTTTTTCCTCCCTTTTTCTCTAAGCATAAGAAAAAAAGAATACTACCTTAACCGTTAATAATGCTAAAAACTAAAATAGGAAGTACTAACTTTAGCACTCAGGGCTTAAAAGCAGCTTGGGTCATGACAAGATTCAAAAGAGTATTCATGAGGCAATAGCATAGTTATTGTGGGGAATTTTAACAGCTGAACTGAATATATTAAAAGTAATAATAAGCCTTAAATAAAATGTGCATTAACTTGCCTTGGTTAAAAGCTGGAATGAATGATTATTACTCCCTAAATCACATGTGCTGAAATTATACTGCAATCAAATCTCTTAGGAAAAGATACGGTGATCCTTAAATGACTACGTTTCTATTATTAGTAGGCATTTGGCTTCATGCTACAAATTAGTTCTATGCTTGGCAAATGTGGCCAATTTTGAAGCACAAGATATTAGAATTACTTTGGTCCTACTTATTATTTTACAATGTCCAAACTATTACCCATTTTTTGCAGAAACTCATTGGGTGAAATTTGAAAATCAATGGGAGCATTTCTGCAACTATTAAGAATGTTCATTTTATAATGAAAAAGATATATTTTTTAGGAAAATAAAATAGTTATGGGCCTTAAAAATTACCTCTTTTAAATGATTCATACAGCATTTTTACAAAGGTTTTGTTTATTTTGGAGGCGGGGCTGTAGTACTGTAGCCCTAAGAATCGACTGGCAAAGTGCCTTTGGTAGTTGCTTTAACTGGTATGTGCAATGGGAGGAGTGGGGCAGCTGCTTCCTATCTGAAGAGGATCCAGAGTATCTATAAGCCCTAGGATGTCTGACAAAGGAAAACCATTGCAACCAAGTGGAAGAAGGCACCAGGGTTCAAGAACCTGACAAAATTGGGTACATCATGAGTTGAAGGGCTTCTTTTTCTCCACTACCCTACCTGAACTGTATGCTTCTTAGGGGCAGGACCATACTTAATTCACACCGTATCTGTAAGGTCTAACAAGGGACAAGTTTATAGTAGATGTGGAAAAAGGAAGCAAAGGATGGAGAAAGGAAGGAAATATTACATTACTGTGCCTCAAAAAGCAGGAAATGAATTATTATTTTTTTCTCTTGGTGCAAAGAGACTTCACATATCCTACTTTCACCTGATATTTTTTCCCACATCCAAATTGGCAGAGTTTTGTCTATGCATGATCATGACTGCTGGGGGAAAAAGCAGACCCCTTAGGAGAAGCTGTCCAACTTAGACCAGAAAAGAGAGGAACTGTTTCTGTCTTCTAAATGGTTGCCCTCCTGCTAGAAGAGTAAACAGGACAGGAAATATCATTCAAAGGACAATGTTTACCCCATCTCCCTCCCTATATAAGTCAGGCACACCCAATTTTTCCTATACAAGTCTCTTTCACAAAGTTATAAGAGGGAAATAGAAAGTTTAATTTATCTGACATTTAGAACTTTGCAGACTTGGCTTAGATCTTTTCTCCACAGTTAAATTGATGGCCTTTGGGGAAAAAAAAAGTATCAAGAGGCATAAGGCATATGCAATTATTTTTACAATCTGAACTAAACAAATGTCTTAATAGGCAAAGAAAATGTCAAACATTTACCACAAATAATCCTGTCCAGAAATTTGCCATGAAGAGCTTGGAATTAAATGGAAAAATGTTAAAGATCCTTGAAATAGTTAGTTGCTGATGCAATTGTTCCTGTTAGATATATACAACAAATCACCTTTGGTGGAAACAGGCTATTCTTAGAATTTCAGTAAGCAGTGCTTGGTGACGTGTGTTTAATTAACTAGCATTTCACCTCATGAACAACATAAATAATTCCCTTATGCCTCTTTTTTCCATTTGTTTAAATCTAAATTCTAGCTAAGATTTCATTACTGGATAATTTTGCAGTACAAAATTTTCTTAATCACATTTTCAAACCTTTGTATTTTAGTTAAACACACATAGGTTTTGGTTTCATTAAATAAAAAGACAAATGACTATTTCACTACAAACTCCATTTCAGGTGATTATCTTCAATTCGATGAAAGGTACTGTTTATAAAGTTGCCATTCTTTGTGCACAGGTAATTCAGTGTGAATAAATGTCAGAGAACCTTATCTCCTTGGAAACTATGCATATCATTACTCATTTATTCATTCATCAGATTTTATTGGATAACTACTGTGTGCAAGGCATTGTGCTATGTGTGCAGAGTCTACAAACTGTAGAGTTTTCATCAAATGCAATAAGATACCTGAAGTGGTATTTATCTACACATTCCAAGGACAGCCTCTAACTATAAACTGCCCACATTTTGTTTGTTTTATTTTCTAGCCTATATCAAATAATGTGCCTTTTCTCCCCTAAAAAGGTCGATTTAGCCCTTTAGGCATCTAATCCAAAATCTCCGTTGGTGGTCCTGTGACTCTTGAAGCTTGAGATAGAGAATGAATAGCCCAGCATTCCTATAAGACCACCCGTTCCCCCTCCCTATCCAAATAGGTTTCATTCCTAAATCCACCAGGAAGCTTGCCTCTGCCCAGAACCTGGCTTGCTCTGTAGGCTGTGAAAACCCCAGCACGGAATGCCAGATCCCCTGAGACTAAGAGCTGAAACCAACCAACATCCTGGGAAACAAAAAGACCTGCCTGTCCAGCGTAATAAAGCCAAGAAGTGTACAGCTGGGGGAGATCCTGCACATCATCTAGCTCAGTGTCCTCTTTTTACAGATGATGAAAATGAGACCCAGGGAGGTAGAGGATTTGCACACAGAAATCCATGGTAACCAAGAGCTAAGATCTAAACACAGCTTTGTATCGACGACTGGATCAGACCCACTGCTCCATCCCGTGCCAAAATAATTTTTATCGTGCATTAGGTCCAAACAGGGCTGCAGGTGGGGGCAGGGAGTACTGGTGCTTATTATTGGTACCACACCAGCTGTAACATCCACTAGGCATAACAAATACATACCATGATATGTCTAGAAATCAGAGCCTATTAAGTATGAGGCTGTATAATAATTCTGATGACAGGAACTACTGAAATAAGGAATCACTTGAATTCTGTCTACCAACACCTTCTCTATGGTTTCGAGTCTGTATACAATCCCTAACACAGAACAAGGCGGCAAAGTCCTGACTCTGCTGCCCTTGGAACGGCTCAAAGAAGAACCTGACTCTCCAGGGGGAAACAAAATCAGCCCTTCTCACTGCAGCAGTCGCAGCATCTGGCACCGACCGTGAGAGGCGCTCGCTCTTGCGAGACTTCTCGCTTGCCTTTGTGCAGGGACTGCCTCTGGCTACCCTGTCAGTCTGGTTCCTTCCTCTTGTTCTCAGATCCCCCGCGTCCCTCGGGGGCTCCGGCGGTTCAAGCCTAGGGTTGTGGGAAGCTCACAGAAGCACCTCCACGAGGCCACTCCCCGCTGGGCGCGGCTCCACCTCGGGGCCTCCCCGCCTGACAGCAAACCTGCTTGTTGGCACTTGCGCGTTCCTCCTCGCCAGTTTCACCCCGGATTTGGCTCGGTCCACTAGCAACCCAGCTCCCGGCTAAACTCCCAGCCCTGAGCAGGGGCCTTGACCCAGCATTCCCAATGACTCCTGCTTTTCCAGAGGCGACACCCTTCTTGGAAACAGACTCGCCGGACACCGCTGGTCAGGGCGGCGGGTGCCTGGGTCCCAGGCCAAGACCTTAGATGGTGCCCCCCCTGCCACGCCCCGGTCTTTGACCTGGCCCAAACCCCTAACTCAGCCGGGGGGACGGACGGCTTCCCACCGGTAGGGTACCCAGCCCTCCCTAACACCGCGCGCCAGGTAGGTGGGTGGGCGCATGAGAAAGCAATAACCCGGCCTTGAACCTCAGACCCATGAATATAACCAACCGCGGCGCCAATAATTCAAGTAGACGGGAAGGTCAAAGGCGAATAGTGCTGCCCGCGGACTTGGAAGCAAGCAGAGTGGGGGATGCAACAGAGGTCAGGAGGGGCTGGTATAGTGGAGGGGAACGGCGTGATCACTGGGATGGAGCGGGGGAGAAAGGGAGGTTCGGTACAGGTGGGCACCGAGGCGCCGCTGGCGGCCGGCAGCTCAAAGAGGAGGTCCAGCGGCTGCCCGGCCCCTGCGCCGCCAGCGCATTCCTGGCTGTAGGCGTCACGGGCGCCGCGGCTGCCTGCGCTCAGTTTCTCTCCCTCAAGAGCGGCAATTGCACGTAACCGCGTCGCCTCGGCGATTTTCTCCCGCCTCCCACCACCCCCGCGGCGCTCCCCGCCTCCCAGCCAACCAGCAGGTTAGATCAGGAGGGGCGCCCGCCGCGAGCCGGGTGGTTCCGCTGGGGCGCAAGCGGAGCCTCCGCATACCCCCCCAGCGTCTGGCCACCTTGGCCGCCCCAAGGCGACCAAACCACGGCTCCGCGGGCAGACTGCGCCCGGCCACCTGGCCACTAGTGGCTCCAACCGCGGGGTCAGCCTGAGGGCACACAGCGCCCTCCTCACCCCACTGCCATTTCCTCGTCCACGCTGCCGTCTGCCGCCCCCACCCAGAAGGGATACAATTTTCGCCCTGCAGGGACCGTGGGAATCCCTCGGAAGGGGCAAAGTCAATGGAGGAGCGCAGACGGCTTGTAGCGAGCGGTTTCCCGAGACCCGCCGCGCATCCCCCAGCGGCTGGAAACCCGCCCCAAGCGCCACGCGGTCCTACCACTCTTACCCGAAGTGTCCCACAGGCTCAACTCTATTCTTTGTGTGTCGATTTCAAAACTGGCCGTGTAATTCTCAAACACTGTAGGAACGTAATTCTGGATAGACAAAATGGGCAAAAGAGGAAGGAAAGAGGGCGAAAAGGTTATCTCAAAACGCACGAAACCTATTGAACACCATTTGAAAATCGCCTCCCCTCTCCCCAATTAAGAAAGAAAACCCTCACACATATCAGACCACACGCTAAGCACATAGACCCTTTCCGAAATTCCTGTCCTACTCCCCACTCGCTCCACCCGGCTTTCACAGACATGCTGACCCGAATCTCCAACCCCGGGTTTTGCACACAGGAACAAACAAGTTTCAGGAGCTAACCAGCCCATGTGCAGGCGCGTCCCAGCCCTGAAGCTTCCAGCGCACTTTCCCTTTCCCCGCAGTCTAACAAGGGGAAAGTAGTAAGGGGCGAGAAAGACGACTTTTTTTTTTTTTTTTTTAAGGAAAAACGGGTGGAAGCGGGGAAGCCCACCTCAAGATGGGGATATCCCACGGGCCGACCTCTTCCGGGAAGCCGCGGCCGGCCACACTCACCTCGGGGAAGCAGTCCTTGGCGAAGACATGGAGCAGCGCAGTTTTTCCACACTGACTGTCTCCCACCACAACTATC
The DNA here is from genome assembly GCF_030222135.1 of Aotus nancymaae. Taxonomy (NCBI): domain Eukaryota; kingdom Metazoa; phylum Chordata; class Mammalia; order Primates; family Aotidae; genus Aotus; species Aotus nancymaae. The sequence goes on along the minus strand of NW_026988442.1, from coordinate 61,572,042 downwards.
TTGCATTTCACGTTCTGATTAGGATCCATGATAGATTTGCTGGATAATTTCTGGCTGGCTCTTCTCTCCTTCATTGATGTTGCCTTATTTTCTCTTGGAACAGGAATTTTCTCTTATGAAGAAAAAAAAAAAATATATATATATATATTTCTTTCTTTCTTTATAAAAAGCAGATATAAAAATAAATCGCAAGGTTGATGGGAAACCCCTGAAAAGCGGCGCAGACGAGGAGGAGAGCTAGAGGAGCAGGCTCGTTAGTCCCCTCCAACAAGTTTTATGCCTGACTCCTCACCGCGCCTCCCAAGGCCAATTCCGATCCGACTGCTTTGTTTCACGCTCTCTGCGCGGCTTTATACTCCCGGCCTTCCAATCCTCTGCTTTCTCAATGAGAGGAGGAAACTGATCTGCCTCCTCCCCTTTTGTGGAGCCTGGGAGTGAGCGCTCTGCGTTGCTTGCAGAAAATGTAAGCAGTGCGCCCTCTAGGGTGCCCGTTCGGGATCTATTTCAGACCAAGGTTCTGGGACAACTCCAAGACCCCAAAGATGCTTTGCTGACAAGTCCAACAGGGCAAGGTGGGAAACCGATATCTATGCATATTGATTTGAACTACAATCCCTTTAAATACAGTTTAATAGGGGCTTATGTCTAGAAGCCTCATAAGCACTTACGAAAACAAAAACATTCCTCACCCTAGTTAAAGCACAGTTATAAAACATAGGAAGCAAATCTTGGGTACAAAAGAGTTAAGGTTCTATTTTTTTTTAATGGTTTGTATCAAGTACATAGGCCATGGACCAATAGATCAGCCTGTTTATTTCCAATGCAAGAACTGGTGTGGCTGGGTCACAGTAGTGGAATGGCTTCTGAAACCTGTCAGTTTCAGTTATAAAGGTGGAGGCAGAAAGGTTTTGAGGAGTGGGGACAGGAGGTGGGGGGTGAGAAGAAAGAGAAGTGGAAGATGCTCATGACTGAGTGACAAAGGCCATTGGAGACTCAACCCTACTGCGCTTGGGACACAAACACTTGTCAGCTGAGTTGCACCTCTCCACATTTGCAGTGAGGAAACTACAAATGGTGGGAGGTGGACAGATTTTGATACTGTCTGTTAATTATTTATCTATAGCCTCCTCCATCTTCATGGAATCAAAGCACCCTAGGCTGGACTCAGAAGGCACAAACACCTTTAGCTGAAAAATACAAGTACAACCCTCCACTCTCTCTTTTCCCCTCCTCCACATCTATCTCCCTAGCCCTCCAACTCTTCCCCCCAAAGCAAGAGTCTTAGAAAGGACCAGAATAGCCCACGCGTTTGTTCTTTTTCTATCAGAAGTCTTTCTTTTTCTCATCTTCATCTCCTGCACCCCAAATGTTCAGGAGGTTTCAATCGTTACACTGTAGTAGGACATTGGCCAAAAACAACTTATATGGTCCGCAATGGAGCCTCCTAGGCTTTTAAATGAGAACAAGATGGGGTGAAAACAAAGCAGAATGTTCAACATGGGAAGTGAAAAGGCACAATAAAGAGTGATCGAAAGCACTGATGTAAGTAGTGGACTGATAGGGCCCCTGAAGCATAGGGGATCCAAGAATGATGTCCTATTCAGGACTGAAAAATTGGAACCCCCTCAAAAAGCAGCGACTCAGACTCCATCGATGGGTCTGTGTTTACACAAGTGGAAGGCTGTGGAAGGCTGACCCACAGACTATTAGATCACTGGCCCTGCTGGGGTTCCTAGAGCAGACTTTGCCAATGTTTGCTCTTCAGAGCTTTAGTGCCTCCTGACACAAAGGGTGCCATGGCCCAATTAGTGAGGGTGACACTGTGTCCGCATCACTAGAAGATTCAGCAAGCACACTGATACGTTACAAACATTTAAAAATCCTAGAGAAAAGCAGCCTATTTAATGTAGTTTAACCTAGCATTTCCCAAAACTACTTAAACACAGCAAACATTTATCGAATTATTTACATATTCGTTTGTTTACTTGTTTGAGAAGCAATGGGCATAGTAGTTGAGGCAGAGATCACAAAGGGGTGTATTTGGGTCCCCAACTTCACATTTTCCGTATGACCATGGATGGATTATTTAGTCTCTCTGAGTCTCAATTTCACCATCTATAAAATAGGAGTCTTAATGGAATTATAAGGAAATGCAAGTAAAGTGTGTGGAATCCCTTTCCAGAAAATGACTTGAACTTCCATATTCCTGAATTGATGTAGCCTATATGGTTAAATCACTCTAACTAGAAATAATTAAGAGTGTTTATGAATTGGCTGATCAATGAATAGGGTAACCATATAATTTATCATCTAAGCTGGGATACTTCTGAGAGCAAAAAGGGGCACTACCAATGATTATGGCTAGACAACAGGTGTAAACAGGGTCTATCCCAGGCAAAACAAGATGCATAATCACTTCACCATAGAATCATCTGGAATCATAGTGGATGACTATTTTTGGAAATCAGGTGACCTGAATTTCCAGGAATCTGCCAGTTGCTGAGAAAAATTTAATGGATGTCTAATAGAGGAGAAAAACCAACTGTCTGAAGTCACCAGGTTTTGAATCCCTCTAGGGTAAGAATCCTTCCTTTTCCTTTTTAAAATCTTTAGTGTTTAGTGTGAAGTGGATATTTAATATATTTTAAAATTCATTTAACATTTAGTTTAACAATTATTTATTCAGCATCTGCTGTAAACCACACACTGTTCTAGGAACTGCAGATAGATAGCAGTAAACAAGGCAGACTTGTTTGCTACTCTCACAAAGCATACATTCCAGCCAGGAGATAAACAGTAAATGAAGACGTAAGATCATCCTGTGTTTTCTTCATAGAAAACATGGTTAAACGATGATTTAAGTATAGTAGGTTAGGGATCAGACCCATGGTCCAGCAGAAAAACGCTCACAGACAGTAGAAAGGGTATAGGCTGAAGGGAAAGGGCTTGGCAGGTTTGAGGAACAGAAGTAAGGCCAGAATGACTGAGGCCCACTGAAGGAGGGAGAGCTTAGGTTGGGGAGCAAAAGGAAGTAACCAGGGGCTGAATAATTGGCTATAGAATTTGGATTTCATTCTCAGGGTAATGTGGAGTCAGTCACAGGAGGACTTGGAGCAGGGTAGCAGCATGACTCCATGAATGAATGAATCAATGAATGAATGAATCAATGAATGGAGTGACTCCAGTTCTTGGTCTGCACTGTCACTCACTAGCTGTGAAACCTTGATGAAACTGTTCGTCTTCAATGAGAATATGAGATCCAAGTATACCTAAATTCCTGGAAAACACTAAAATTTTAGACTGCAATAAAAGGTTTTCCCCTAAGAAACACATTGATTTAGAAAATGTGAAGCCTCACCTGAGAGGATTGTATTTTACCTAGCATCCTTCCTTTCATTATTCTTGTTTGTCCTCTTTTGTCTTCTTGTTACTCTCTCCTTTTTCTGATTTATCCTTAAGACCAAGAGAATAGAAAACCAATAGCAAATATTTCTCTATGACTTAGTTAATAGAACACATTCAGTTGCCCTAAAAGGCTTGAGATTAAAAATTATTTTCTTCATGGCTAACCCTTTACTTATTAGAGGAAATCCCCCCTCCCATAGAGACTACATCCCCTTCGACACAAAAAGGGCTGATTCCAGGCCTGCAGATTAGAAATAATTGAGAGAGAGTCCCCATCTAGGGATAGTACAAGACGGATAAACAATTGTTTCTGTGATTCGAGTGACTACAAATCAGGGACTTGGGTTTTAGTCCAGACTAAACCAAGGCACTGTCTGTCCTTGGGCGAATGCTGACTAAATTCTTCTCTGCAGTTTCATCCTTACCTGAGGATGTTAACATTTGCCTCCTTAAAGTTGCACAATAGCACTGCTTAGAAAATTACGTGCCCTGCGCTTTCCAGAATTCTTTAGAAACACGCTACAGACACCTCCCTTTTCATGTTCAGTGTATTTATGAAGATCTTGGCCCACAGTGAAATATTGTAAGGCATAATACTAATTGTTTCTTCATGGCCGCCTGCCTGTCTTCAGACTCCAGCAGAAGTGTTGGAAGAAGCAAGCGCACAATGAGAAGGAAGCACAGGTCTCTTATAGGCATCATCAATGGAGCAGAGAGATGGCTGACATCAAAGCAAGAAAACGTGCAGGATGCCTTCATAGACGTTATGTCACAAAATATGAATATGAGTCATGGGCATTCTCTCTGAGAACTTAATAAGACAATGGATATTAAATAGTTTCAAATATAGGCATTTCAATATAACATTAAATACAAGAATGTAAACTTGTAAACTGCTCTGTACTGAAGGGTGGGAATTTCACAATTGTCTCTTTTTGGAGTAGTCAGAAGAGCGTGATCGCTCAGTTGGCCTTATACAACATCAACAAAATAGGAGGCTTTTTTTTAAGTGAGGAATTGAGGAAAGATGACTCATAAATTTAATGGATTGAACTGGTTATTTGGGAATAATTTGTTTTCTTGGAAGAGAATCCTTTCCTTTATTTTTCTCTTAAAATTATGTCTATTTGCCCTCTCAAGGACACAGCACTAAGTTGTCTAGGCTGTGTGGTAAGAGCACTCCAGACTGAGTTGAAACATTCAGCCTTGCTTTTCCTCATTAATGCTGACTGCTATGATTTACTGCTGCTGTGTTGACTTAGTACTCACTCTTTAGCCAACAGGAAATGACACAACTGTGTGAGCACTGAATAATAAGTCATTTTGAAATTGATCATCCCTTTCTCTGTTTGTAGTAAATTTGACAAATAGTCCGTTGCATTCCTTAGAAACCCAGACCACATGATTTTGGTTCTGTATATTATAGGGCACAGATAACCCTTTCCAACTGCCCCTCTCAAATTTCAGCATCTTTGATGCCTGATGCCATTTGTTTATAATTCCTTAAAACAATTTTCTTTATATCCAGGCTATATATTTTCTTTATATCCAGGCTAGGTAAAGAAAACAAACAAAAATACAAAACTATCAGACCCATTGATTATCTACTAAACACCCAATTATGCTTTATGTCAATTTGTCAATGAAATATGGAAAATATTTAAGGAATTGCCCTAAGAAAGCCCTTTTAAGGATGAGTTCTTTATACATTATTTTCCTGAAGCATGTAGTACATTCCAAAGATACACCTTTTCCAATATTTTAGGAGTCGTAAAAGGAAAACAGATCATTACTGAGCAGCAATTGGGCCTTCTTTTGGAGACTGCCAGAGCTTCACTGCCAAGCTGATGAGATGTACTGAGCTGAGTTCTTTATGGTTATGTGCATAGTCAAATGGAATTTCTTTTTTCTTTTTTTCTTTTTTTTTTTTTTGACAATCTTGCTCTGTCGCCAAGCGCCAGGCTGGAGTGCAGTGGCACTATCTCAACTCGCTGCAACCTCCGCCTCCCGGGTTCAAGCAATTCTCCTGCCTCAGCCTCCCAAGTAGCTGGGACTACAGGTACAGGCCACCACGCCCAGCTAATTTTTGTATTTTAGTAGAGATAGGGTTTCACCCTGTTGGCCAACATGGTCTCGATCTCTTGACCTTGTGATCCTCCTGTCTTGGCCTCCCAAAGTGCTGGGATTACAGGCGTGAGCCACCGCGCCTGGCCTGAATATTTTAATCTAAGGCTTAAAAGAGAGATTTAGGCAGGGCACGGTGGCTTACGCCTGTAATCCCAGCACTTTGGGAGGCCAAGGTGGGCAGATCATGAGGTCAGGAAATTGAGACCATCCTGGCCATGGTGAAACCCCATCTCTACTAAAATACAAAAAATTAGCTGGGTGTGGTGGCATGCGCCTGTAGTCCCAGCTATTCAGGAGGCTGAGGCAGGGAAATGGCTTGAATCTGGGAGATAGAGGTTGCAGTGAGCCAAGATCGTGCCACTGCACTCCAGTCTGGCAAAAGAGCAAGACTCTATCTCAAAAAAAAAGAAAAAAAGAGAGAGAGAGATTTAAAGATGTCCTATCAGGTTTCTGGAAAGATCCTACGTGGAAAAGTTTGCCCCTCTATTGAAATACTCGACAACACCAAAAACAAATGTGAAAACCTAGTTGAGGTCAGAGTTAGTTTAATAAAATTTTTTAAAACGCAGTAATTATTTGAAAAAAAAAAAAAACACTTGGTTGCCACTATTTTATTATTATTGAACTCAAAATGAGGAAACAGAGAACAATGGCTAGGATGTCTTGAAGAGAGTCATTATCCCAGGCAAAGGCAAAGGCAGAGAGTAGATTTTAAAGCATTTAACCCAACGTATTCTGTAGATGAGTAGTTGTCAAATATGTTTGCGCCACGGGCTACTAATTTGGAAGGCAAAGCTAACCAGCCAACAAATAAAAAATACACAGATGTTCTATAGGCCACTGTACCCAGTATGAGAGGGGAGATTGCAAAAATTTTGATGGTAAACCTATAAAGAGATATCTAAGCCTTATACTCTGTCCGTTATATTTGTCTAAAAGTCAAGTGCCATAGATGGGGTTTTATTAGAACTTAAATCCTGAGTAACTTGTGAAGAAAGGTTATAATGGCTCACTAGTGTTTCCTGGCTCTGAATTTGAAGACCACTGCTGTAGACCAGTTTATTATTCTTTTGGTGGGCAGAGGGTGATGTTTCCTTTTGACACAACTGATTTGACTTCAGCAGAGCTAATTCAGTAATTCAGAGCATAGTTTCAAGTAAATAGGTAGCAGCCAACTACACTTACCAATTAGTTTATGCCTTACCTGATAAAGATAGTAGAAATATGACAGTATTGGTTCTTTTTGTCACAGAAATGGGAAAAAAAAATTTTCTTTTCTTTTAATTATTAAAATACTTTATGTTTTTATTTTAAAGGATCTAGTTAAATTTTCTTTATATCCAGGCTATATATTAAAACCCCAAATCTTATTCTTTCCTTTGAAGCACACCAGTCTGGGGGAAGAGGGCATCACGGAAAATATACCCAAATGCTCAAAATAGCACTCAAGAATATCTAAGGTAATGAAGATCCAGATAAGGTCTTGCAACCACTTATCTTTGAAAAAGTACGTCAGGGAGAAGAAAAGTACTCTTTCATGGCCAAGTATAATCTTGACCAATAATAATCTTACGTTCTGTAAACATGTTGGGGGTCTGCTGTGCCCTTTTCCATCACAAGCTCCTGGTAACGTGTTCTGAAAGGCTGTGTTGGCACAGTCCTCACAGCTTTTTATAGCGCTAGCTCAGTGATAACTGTCGGATATGACTATGAACTGACTGTTAACACCTTAACACTGGCCACATAAGTAGAGGTCAAATGAGTCATCACAATCTGATGCTGGCTCTTATCTAAGACATTTCTGTAGGTCACATTGTTGTTACCAAACCAGGGCAAATTGGCCGCAAATCAAAGGAACATGAAAGCATTGTGGTGACATTTCTGGTGACGAGGAAGGTATATAGGTTATGTGAGAAAAAAAGAACTACTGTCCTGTGCTTTCAAAGCAAAGAGGAGGTCCTAATACATCAATAATATAATTTATCTTAATTCTAACTGAGCAAAAAGCTACCATCAGCTCATCGTATGAAGCCATTGATCTTAATAAATATTTACTGAGGATTTATGCCAGTACATTTTGTTCTGGCTTATATAACCTTAATGCTGCCTCTAAAAATGCCCCATAGTGCTTCTAAACTGTCACAGCCACACTATGGAATCAATCAAATGACTGCTCTCCCGAGTATCCCATGTCATCAAGTCCCACATATAGAAGTCCAAGTTAGTACTAGATGAAGTCATTAATGGTTCTTAACACATTGGCACCAGGGCACATAAGGTGGCTCATGTAGAATTAAGACAGACGTGAAACTGGATTTTGTGGTACACCAGAAATCCTGGCATGGTGAGGAAAGGAAAAAAACAAAAAATGTGAATGTGTTTATTTTTATTAAAAATCAAAAACCAGAAAGAAATGCTAATATTTATTAGCATTCCAAAAGAGAGGTTTATTTATTATAAAATACAATGGAAGTCATTCAACTTTGATGCATTTTCCAAAAAAGCTAACTAGCTCTTGCTCAATTAATATATCTTGGGAACTTTCCAAGAACGGTGCTTTCCAGAAAAGTCTGAAATACATGAATTCATGGTTTAATGCTCCCCCAGACTTTTCAGTGTGCATTTTCAACAGTCTTGTTGAATGCGTCCCGGCCTATACTTCTTGGGCCTCCTCTCTGACTGTTCTCTGCTAAGCCTCTCTCTGTTTATGTGACTTTACAATACCTGCTTGAAGAAAATTAACATGGAAGGTTTGGAAAACCCTTCCATGTTAATTAACATTCTCACTCTCTTTCCTCCAACTATTTTTTACCTCACCTTCCATGTTAATTAAAAAAGAGGTCAAACAGAGTTGGAGAAAAGAGAATCAGAAGACTTTGCAGTTTTCTGGGGCTCACCTACCTCAAGTTGCCTATGGGTTATAAGACACCTTGAGTTTTCCCAAACTGATTGATGTGGATAGAATTTTTCACAGGGATCGCAAACATTCTCCAGTGAATAAATTTTTAAAACTCTGGAAACTACAATTCTAACCACAAATTCTCTTTCTGTGACAGTCCAGAATGGCTTGGGCATAGGCTAGGGAATGGGTACAAGAATAACAGAAATCCTTTGGAGAGCAAATTATTTAGGTAATCCCAGGTCCCCGATGTTCACTTTTCCCATACACACAACATCCCTGAAGGCCTTCACTACTGTGGAAAAAGAAAATTAGTTTACATTAAAATATAAACAGAGTATCAGACAGCAAATTCAGTCTTCCAAAGGAAATATGGGATATAATCAAGATCTCTATGTTTTCTAAAATTACACAATGACTGCAAAAAATGAGATTATAATTTGGAGAGTAAAATTTTTCTTGTATCTTGAAAATGTAAATGATCTTTAAAATCCCTCCAAAAACAAAGGAAAAGAAAAAGGCAACCATATTACAATGAGTACAGTAATTGCAAATGAATTTCTTTGCTCACATTATGGAATAGATGCATGCCAGTTGCATTCAGTGATGCAATGCATTCCACTCTAATCTTAAAACCTCTGTAGGGAAGTTGCTGTAAGAAACTGAAATGCAATTACCTTGCAATAAAATTCTTTCTCAGTCATGACCCAGCCCTAAAGAGTTATGGGCTCGAGCAAGCAGTTAGTTACTCACTCTCCTTTTTCTGGTCTAAATCTGGTTGGAATATATATCAAAGGAAGCCATAAAGGGGATGGGGATATTTTTTTAAAAAAAAATGTTTAGACTGGAATATCCTGATGGTCCATCCACTCACTTCTGCTTTGAAAATGGTGAGTAATTATAGCTGTGAGAAGCATACAGATACAGTGACTTCACATGGTGTTAGGAATAAGAATATTTGGATTTTAGCCCAAGATTACCACTAACAAGCTACGTGTTTTTGGGCAAATATTTAACCTCTTGGGGTGTCAAGTTCTCCAGATGTACCATTAGTGGGCTGACCTATAAGACCTCTGAGATCTTGTATGGCTCTCATGTGCTATGGGCTATACTCAGATTGTTTTATAGAGCAATTGAAGTAATTGTATCCTTTATGGACTGCCTCCCAAAAGCCCGCAGTATGCAGGCTCCCAAATGCAAGATTCAGGGCACCTGCTTCATTTTCCTAGGCCCCAGATCCTCTGCAAGCAGTTCTATATTTGGGTTTATGAGTTCAACTATATGTCATGTTGAGATCATTGGTCAATATGATATTGGATTTCTGTCTCATCTAAATAATATTTATAAGGCATTGAAAAAATACATTCAAATCCAATTCAGAAGAGTAGATTCTAACATGGGCAAACAAACTGGTTTCTTTATATGTGCACACAGAAATATAACTGCATAAATATGGCATACCATACATGCCAGATATAGGGGTTTGAAGACCTTCCTTTTATACTTTATGACATTGAAGTATAATTACATACAGATGTTGAGTGTACCAAGGAATGAATTTTGACAAATGTGTGTGCGCCTGTTAACAATGTCCCAAACAAGATACAAAGCACTTCTCAGAAATTTTCTCATGCCCCTTCCTAGTCAACCTGTCTTCTTCCAGGAACAACAATTATTCTGATTTTATCCCCACACAATAGTTTAGCCTATTCTTGAACTGGATGTATTGCATAATATAAATATATTGTTTAGATGCATTCATGTGATTGCATGTATTTTAGTTTGTTCCTTTTCTGCTGAGTAGTATTTCATTGTGTGAACATATTACAATTTGCTTATCTATGCTTCTGTTGAAGGATATTTGGATTAATTCCAATGTTTATGATTATAAATTGAGTGGAGTGACCATTTCTTTACACAACTTTTTGGATATCTTTTTTGTGTGTAAATACCTAAAATTAGAATTGCTAGGTCAAAGGTTATGTGTACATTTAACATTAGGAGAAGATGCCAGTTTTCCAAAGTGGTTGTACTATTTTACTTTCCACCAGCAATGTGTGAGTAATCCATAGTTTTACCTTCTCTCTGACATTAAGTAGTTTTAATCCTAGGAATTCCAATGGATATATGATGATATTTTAGTAGTTTTAATGTGCATTTCCCTAATGTATTTAATATATTTTCATGTGTTTATTGGCCATGATATATTATCTTTTATTGTCTATCCTAAACTTTTGCACACTCTTATTAGGTGTTTATCTTCTTACTGATTTGCAGAAGACTGTAAAAACTATTCTGTATCCAATTTTTTTTGTTAGTTATATATATTGAAAATATTTTATCTTGGTATGTGGCTTGACTTTTTATTTTTTTATTAATGTCCTGAATTTTGATAAGTCCTGTTTATCCACTTTTCGCTTTACAATCAGTACTCTTTGCATTTTGTCTGTAAATTGTTGCCAGAACATAAGTTCGCAGAGAGAGCCTCCAGTTGTTTATTTTATAGATTTAACTTTTACGTTAGCTCTGTAATACTTCTCTGATTAATTTTTTGTGTGTAATATAAAAAGTTGGTCATCTTTGTCATTTTTTCTTGGTATGGATATCCACTTTTCCACCCCCTTTTGTTGAAAAAAAAAATCATTTGCCAATAAATTTTATTGACAGTTTTAAAACAAAAAAAATCTTTTGGCCATAAATGGATGGGACTGTTTCTGGGCTTTGTATATTGCACCATTAATCTATTATCTAGCCTCCTATGAATACCACATTCTCTTGGTTGCTGTAGTATTACACTAAGTCTGGAAATTCTGTAGACTAGCTTCTCCAACTTTCTTTTGCAAGATTGTTTTACTGATTCTAGGCCTTTTACATTACCATTTAAATTTTAGTTTTAAAAAATATTCCTGCCGTGCATGTGATTGGAATTGCATTGAATCTATAAATTAATTTGAGGACAGTTGGGATATTAACAATAATGAGTCTTATAACCCATGTATATGGTATATTCCTCCATTTATTATTTATTTTTAATTGAAAAAGTAGGTTTATTTGGGCAAAATCAAAGTATCAGTAACGTCCTCTGAGATGCTCATATAAAAAGAAACTGTAAACACATAAAACATCATAATATAGCTAGCCTGGTACTTTGTTTTCTCTTTTTTTCTTGTTCTCTTTTTAAAAATTTTTTTAATTTCCATAGGTTTTGGGGGAACAGGTAGTGTTTGGCTACATGATTAAGTTCTTTAGTGGTGACTTGTGATATTTTGGTGCACCCATCACCCGAGCACTATATGCTGAACCCAATTTGTAGTCCTTTATCCCTCAGCCACATCCTACCCTTTGCCCAAGTACCCAAAGTCCACTGTATCTTTTTTTTTTTTTTTTTTTTTTTGAGATGAGTCTCACTCTGTCGCCCAGGCTGGAGTGCAGTGGCACAGTCTCAGCTCACTGCCATTACCGCCTCCCAGGTTCAAGCAATTCTCCTGCCTCAGCCTTCTGAGTAGCTGGGACTACAGGTGCACACCACCACACCTGGCTGATTTTTGTATTTTTAGTAGAGACCAGTTTTTAGTATGTTGGCCAGGATGGTCTTGATCCACCTGCCTCAGCCTCCCGAAGTGCTAGGATTATAGGCATGAGCCACAGCACCCTGCCCACTGTATCATTTTTATAACTTTGCAATATTGTTCAGTTTTCAATGTACACATCTTGCACATATATTGTTAAATGTATCCCGAAAGTATGTTATGTTTTGTGCTTTAATTTCCAATTGTTGATAGCACGTAGAAATAGAATTGATATTTGTGTATTTGTCTTGAATTCCCAAATTTTGAGCAAATCATGGCACCACTTCTTATCTAGTAGATCTTGTAGATTTTGTTATTTTTTTTATTTTTTGGCTTTTTTTGGGAGGGGTAGATTTTTTAGGAATTTCTTCATATACAATCATGTCTAAAATGAAAACAATTTTAATTCCTCTTTTCTAACTTTTATGTCTTTTGCAATGATTAGGACAAGTACTAAAATGTTGAATCAAATTAGTGAAATAAATATACTTTTTATTTGTCTTAGTGGAAAAATGTTTAGCATTTCACCATTAAGTATAATGTTAGCTGGAGATTTTTCATAGATTTCTTTTATCATATTGAGGAAGTTATCCTCTATCCCAAGTTCACTGAGAGTTTGTTTAATTTTGTTAAATGCTCTTTCCATATGTATTAAGTGACCGTGGGATTTTTCTCCTTTTTAATTTACATACAAAAATCAACAAATTTAAAAGGTTTTTTTCAAAAAGTTAATGAAATTAATATGCCTCTAACAAGATTAAGAAAAAATAAGGAAATCACAAAATATCAAAGTCAAGAATAAAAGAGGAACTACCACCACAGATCCTACAGACATTAGAAGGATAATAAGAAAACGTATTATGAACAGCTCTATGCCAACAATTTTGACAAAATAGATTATTTACGTTGATTGATTTTGAATGTAAACCAATATTGTATTCTTTTTTTTTTTTTTTTTTGACACAGTCTTGATCCAGGCTGGGGTATAGTAGCACCATCTCGGCTCACTGTAACTTCTGCCTCCTGGGTTCAAGCAATTCTCCTGCCTCAGCCTCCTGAGTAGCTGGGATTACAGGCATGTACCACCACACCCAGCTAATTTTTGTATTTTTATAAAGACTAGGTTTCACCATGTTGGCCAGGCTGGTCATGAACTCCTTACCTACCGAGGTCCATGCATCTCGGCTTCTCAAAATGCTGGGATTACCGGCATGAGCCACCATACCTAGCCCAATATTGTATTAAGATAAACACTATTTGGTCATGATGTATTGTCCTTTTGATATATTGCAGGAATTTAATTACTAATACTTTGTTAAGGATTTTTTTCTTTGTATATTAATGGGAAATATTTCCTTGTAAATTCTTTTGTAAAAATTTACAAAAGAATCCCTTTTCAGATTTTGGTATTAGGGTTATATGACCTCATAAAACGAATTGAGATGTGTACTGTCCACCACCACCATCAGACCCCTGCCCACCATCTACTTTCTAGAAAAGTTTGTGTAAGATTGATTTTTGTTTCTTTTTTCTTAAATGTTTGGTAGAATTCACTCCCAAAGGCATCTGGCCCAGAAGTGTTTTGTTGTAGGAAGTTTATTAATTACAAGTTCGATTTTTAAAATATGTACACTGTTGTACAGATTGCACATACCTTCTTTTATCCCTTTGGAAATTATATTTTTCAAGGCATCGTCCTTTTCATCTATGTTGTCAAAATCATTGGCATAGAGCTATTCATAGCACATTTTTAAAAAATTATCCTTCTAATGTCTACAGGATCTGTGGTGATAGTTCCTCTTTTATTCTTGACTTGGATATTTTGTGATTTCTTTATATTTTTCTTAATCTTGCTAGAGAATTATTAATTTTATTAACTTTTTGAAAAAACTTAATTTGTTGATTTTTGTATTGTTTGAGATTTATTTCTGTTCTTATCTGTACTTCCTTTCTTTCGATTACTTAAAATGCTTTGTATTTCTTTTTATAGATTTTTAAGGTGGAAGAGATTATTGCCTTTAGAACTTACTGTTTTCTAGTATAAGCATTTAAAGCTGGGAATTTCCTTTTAAGTACTGTTTTAGCTGCATCTAACAAATTCCAGTTTGTTGTATCTTTTTATTGCTCAGGTCAAAATATTTTCTAATTTCTTCTGTGATTTCCACTTTGACCAATAGATTATTTAGAAATATGTTGCTTAGTTACCAAATATTTGGAAATTTATTGATATCATTTTATTACCAATTTTTACTTTAATTCTATTGGGGGTCAGATAAAATACTCTGTAATTTCAATTCTTCAGAATTTATTGAGAGATTTAATATTGTCTTTTTTGTTAATGTTATATGCATGCTTGAAAAGAAAGTATATTCTGCATCTCCTGGATAACAGACTAGATAAAAGTCCATTAGATCACATGTTGGTGGTGCTGTTCAAATACAATATAATGCTATTGGCTTTAAAAAATTTACTTGTTCTATTATTTGTAAAAATGAGCTGTTAATAGCTCCAATAACAATTGTGAACTTGTCTGTTTCTCCCGTTAGCTTTGTAAAGTTTGTTTTATGTACTTTGAGGCTTTGTTATGGATGCAACACATTTAAATTTTTTTTATGAGTTCAACCTTTTATTATCATAAAATATTTCTCTTTATCTTGCATATCGCCTCTTGTTTGAAGATTGTTTTCTCCTATAGAAATGTAGTCACAATGGCTTTCTTGTCATTAGCATTTACATGATGTATATTTTTTCTTTTTACTTTTTGTTGTTGTTGTTTTGAGACAGTGTCTCTCTCTGTTGCCCAGGCTGGAGTGCAATGGCACGATCGCAGCTCACTGCAACCTCCACCTCCCGAGTTCAAGTGATTCTCCTGCTTCAGCCTCCCTAGTAGCTGGGACTACAGATGTAAGCCACCACACCAGCTAATTTTTGTTTTTTGTTTTTTTTTGGTAGAGATGAGGTTTCACCGTGTTAGCCAGGATGGTCTAGATCTCCTGACTTCGTGATGATCTCCTGACTTCGTGATCCACCCACCTCGGCCTCCCAAAGTACTGGGATTACGGGAGTGAGCCACCGCGCCCCGCCCTCTTTTTACTTTTATACTGTTTGTGTCTTTATAGTTAAAGTGGATTACTTATTGACAGCATATAGTTGTCTTGTGTTGTTACCCATTCTGATGATCTCTGTTTGTAATTGGAGTTTTTGAGCTCTCTATATTTAAAGATTTATTGGTTGACAGAGTTCAGCTGGCTATAATTTTTACTGCCTTTCTCTCTCCTAACCATGCGACATTTTCTTTTGTCATATGTTATCTAAACAGATTCCTAGGTGTCATACTTTCAGCTTGAGCTGCTTTGTATCTCTCAAGGAAAGGAGATCAATGGAACATATAGCACTAAATAGAAGCAAATAAACTGAGAAGTGGAAAATAAGTCAGTTGGGAACATAGGTTCTAGGGTGGATCACACTATTCTTGGTCATTTTAATGAGAGGACTTATCAGAGGATCAGTGTCAACACTGGTGGTTTTTTTCCAGGACCAGCACCACCCCTGACAATGCTAAATGTTTTCTTTGGTGATTTATGGAAATAATAATTAAGGGAGTAAATGATGTATTGCCAGACATAAAAATTAGACAGCTGTTGTCCAGGTCATATGTATATAATGATATGTTGGAGGAATAATTAGTAGTAAACAAAAGGCATGTCAATTGGTGCATCTTCAGCTAATATCCTGAAAACAAAGTTAAACATTTCAAAGCTCATAAGGATGAGCAAGATTAGCAGGAAAAAAACATCTTGAAGTCAACATGGATAATAAAATTACTTTATCACTGCAGATGTCCAATAATTTAAAATCTCTATTTTGAGACTATGATTCAGACATAGTTGTAAAACATGTCAGAATAATGACATTACTTATATACTTAGCACCAGCATGCTGTGTCCAGTTCTGGATTCCCTGATTCATGTAGGGGAACTATATAAATTTCAGGGAAGACTTAGAACTCATTTTAGATACACAAGAATAATTATAGATAACTGTCCAAACTTCCCATTTAACTGATGATAAGACTCAGAAAGGTTGAAGCAAGTTATTGGAAGCCACATAGTTAATATATGACAGAATTGTGACTACAGCCTTGACTCAATCTGTTGTCTATTGCTCCTTCCAGTTGTCAGTGTGAACTAGTAATTTTGAAATTAAAGGAGATGAGAAAATATGCAGGGTAGTGAGATTATTTATTTTAGAAAGAAAGTGACAGCTCAGATACAATATCTACCATTGTATTAATCTGTTCTCATGTTGCTATGAAGAATTACCCAAGGCTGAGTAATTCATAAAGGAAAGATATTTAATTGACTCACAGTTCCACAAGGCTAGGGAGGCCTCAGGAAACTTACAACATGGCAGAAGTGGAAGCAAACACATCCTTCTTCACATGGCAGCAGGAGAGAGAAGTGCCAAGCAAAAGGGGAAGTGCCCCTTATAATACCATCAGATCTCATAATAACTCACTATCATGAGAACAGCATGGAAGGAAACGCCCCCATGATTAAATTACTTCCCACTGGATCCCTGCCATGACATGTGGGGATTATGGGAATTACAATTCAAGTTGATATTTGAATAGAGACACAACCAAACTGTATCAATCATCAAGCCTATGAAATGTTCTAATTTAAAAGATGGTGACTAGACATCCTTTATCTTCTTTAACAAAGAACTTCATTTCCACTGAGGACTAAGTGAGAGGAAATGCACAAAAATTTGCAAAACTCAGAGTTTAGGAAACACATGATCTATTCCAAATAGGAAGTATTACTAATTAATATGGTAGGGTATAATATCTGGTCTCCAGATGTTTGAATCTTTTTAAAATTAGGATATAGTTTTACATATCTAAGATGTTAAAACTTACAAATGAGAGAAGAAAACAAAATATTTGTTCAAGATCCCTAAAATTTCATACTAGATATTTTTATTTGCTCTTATTTTTTGCTTGTTTCTATTTTTCTTGCTAGATCATTCCAAGAAAGAGAATCAAAACTTGAGGTCAGTTGAATGTTTTTAGTCTTAGTACTGTCTAATGCCATTAGTACTATCTAATGCCATTCCCAGAGTGAGCTGACTGCCTGCTAAGTTTTTATTGTGATATTGCTGCTTCTGTCTTTTATTGTAAACTACAGAATTGTGGTGTTAGTGGGACAATTTACTTAAGCATTCATCTTGGCTGACCAAAATGTGCTCAGATTTATTAGAGAGTATAATATTGCTTGTCAATGGCAAATGGAATTTTTGACAAATATTGCAGCAAAATTTTAAATTGTCAGGTTGTTAATGGTCTAAAATAATAACTTATTAGTTTATGGTAGAAATAAGATGGTTATGCTACAAACTACATAAAAAACTATAATTAAAACTAAATTTCTTTTAGTGGCTTTTGTTTACATGACAGTCTTAAAATGAAATGCAAATTCAAGTAACATTAAAATCTGTATTACATAAAAGATACATAAACTAGAACAACATCAATGATTTTAGAAATTAAAGATTGCTCTTTGTTATTTATTTTTCCCAGAAAGAGTCACTACTACAAATAAAACAATAAAGCATCTTCAATAATTAAAAGTAAAGTTATTTTTTAGACAAATACTTTCAATGAAGAAAAATAACTGTCTTTTAGTTTATTTAGAGGTTGATTTTTTTCTATTATAGAAGAGTATTTACAAATAATTCTGACAAAGGTCATACAACAAAAGCATTATTTGTCTTCCTGAATGCACTACTGTAAGAAATAACAAAATGAGAACCAACCAAGGAAAAAACATGTTTGTTTTCTTGAATATATGTGGGGTCCATATGCTACCAAGTTTATGAAGAAAAAAACATTCACTCTATAACATCTGGTGGTTTGGAATGGCATAAATGTTTTAAAAATATTTAATATTTTAGGTTGTTTTCCATCGAGGAAATGTATACACTTTATAGTATATTATAAAATATTTTGCTGTGTCATAGAATTTGTGGCATTCATGTTCTAGGCCCAGTCATATCTCCATATAGAGAGAAAAATTATGTGTAGTTGACTGGATAAAAGCTAGAACAATGGAGTGAATATCTGATAGAGAGCTGGTTTCAGATTTTGATTCTTCACTTTCTGTGAATGAGCACTGTGGGCCGGTCACTTAACTTTTATCTTCTCTGTGCTTGTGGACAATGGCTCAATTACATTCTTTAGATTGTAGTGGCAAGGAAAGTAACACTCATCTTTGATTGCCCTAATATCTTTGCTTGTCCCTGTGCTTACTCACTGTGAGAGAGGACAGAACCCCCTGGCAAATCCAGGAAAGCTTGGAGTGACCACACTGCAACCCTGTAAGATGCCCACAGTACTCTTTCACCTTACAGGGGACACCTACACACCTCTCTATTTTGGACAAAATGAATCTTACAGATCATCTTGAATGGTTGTAAATAGATGAATATTGCCATTGTTCAGTTTAAAACCACACATATGGTAAACATCACCTGAATATTAATTCCACAATGCCTTATGACAGTTAGAACTATACCAAAGTAAGATCTTCTGTCCTGCAACCTAATAGAGTGAATTTCTTAAGAGATAGTACTATTTCCAGACAGCCAAATATTTCAGACAGAATAGCACTAGATCTATTTGGAGGACTCCCATGAGTTTCCACAACATAATATTTAACTTACTTTTGATACTTTTAATAAATATGGAGAATGGCTTAGCTCAGACTGCCATAATAAAATACCACAGACTGCATGGTTTAAACAACAGGAATTAATCTTCTCACAGCTCTAGAGGTTGGAAAATCAAAAATTGAGATCTGGCAAGGTTGTTTTTGGTAAGGTCTATCTTCCTGGTTTGTAGTTGGCCATGTTGTTAATGTGTCCTCACATGTCCTGTCCTCTGTGCATGTGCAAGGAGAGCTTTCTCTCTCTCTTCCTCTTCTTAGAAGGCCACCAGTTTTTTTGGATTAGGGTCCCACCCTTGTAACCTCATTTAACCTTACTTACCTCCTAAAGACATTATCTCCAAATACAGGCACATTAGGGGTTAGAGCTTCAACATATGAACTTGGAATAGAGGAGGGCATAGGTCAGTCTATAACAGAAAATAAATATGGAGATTTATTGGCAGTGTCTCAATTGCTGAATTTTTTTTTTAGATAGAGAATTACTTAAATGTGTAACTAAATGTGACTTGATTTTTAAATTTTTGCTTGTGTTTTTAAAGGTAAAATAATTTTGTATCTTTGCCCAACTTTGATAGACTTTTATATTTATAAAATACATTCAGACATTTCTCCAAAAAAAAAAAACACATTCAGACATTTCATAGATTAGAAAACAACCTTTGTTATATCACTGGCTTTTGGGTTCAGAAAATCACCATAGCTTTAGAGTGCCTTTATAATAACTACATGAGATGCAAAAAATATTAACACGATATAAGGTCAGAGAGATTCAGTTCTGTGCCTCCACTATAAATATTATAAAACCGAGGTGTAAAGAAAGCCATCAGCAAGTTAGCAACTGAGGCACTTATGCAAACTTGACCAGCCTTCTGACTCTCAACTTCACCTTGCTTTCCTCAGTACTCCATCCAGCAATCTTTCTTGCTTCTTTCCAGGTTTTTTTTAAGTCCAGAATTAAATTTAAAACTCTGCTGCAGAATACATGCCAGTGTAACCTGAGTCTATAGCTGAGCAGATTTTTATGCCTGTGAGGTGGTAGCACAACTTTGATCTTATAAATTGATCCAATAAATCTGAATTTCAAAGTAAATAGTGATTCTTAGGAATTGAAAGGTCATAAGATGACCTTATTCAGAAGAATTATGTAATAAATATGACATTATTCTTGGCAGATTTAATGCCCACTAGATGGACTAAAATACTGATAAAATACTGTATAGGTTATTTTATGAAATACATTGATAGCAGTTAAGTAATCAGCAACGGTTGTCATTTATTCAGTACCTATCAGGAACACGGCATTAAATAGAAAAATGACACAATGACTCTGCTTCCCAAATTGCAGACAACCTTTCAATGGCACTTAAAGTATTATAAACTAATATGAAATATATTCACTGTGTCATAAACTAAGGATGTTTATAACAAGAACAACATAATTAAAATTGAAAATAAAAATCACAAATATTGTAAAGCTAGAGAATATCTTATCATATCCCAACCATTGTCATGAAAACTGCCAATTTGCTACTCAGTACAAGTCAGACATAGAGGTGAGGTGGAACCAAAAGGGAAGAGAAAGAGGGATGCTGAAATCTACCTGATAGCATATTTGCTCAACCACCGTTTGTCTCTTGCCCCAGCCTGAGTGCCTCTGTGAGGTAGTAGAGAAAGGTAACTCTCTGCTTTTGCAGTGAGTTGTAAAATACTTTTGCTAATAATAGTGTAGGTAAGTGCCTGGTTCAGATGGGGTTAGAGCAAGGGCATGGAACATTCCTGCTTTGGGTGGGAAAAAAGTCTCAGTGGTGTTACTGAGCCCAAATGTCATATAAACTGCTGAAAAGCAATAATTAAACTTACACCTTTAACTTTGTTAAATCAGTGATCTAAAAAGCTCCACCCCTGTGGAAAAAAATAAACCGGTGTGAGTCTGCCATTGACAACTGCAATGATTATATGGGACATGTGGTTTGAGATTATTTGGATTAAGAATAAATTGTCTGTGTGCAGTGTGCAACTACTCAGGAAATATTGTGATTCTTCTAGGTATGTTCACTATTATATGATATCGGCATATATCAGATAAAGCCAAAGGTGTCCCCAGAAGGGCATCAAATCATAGTTTATAGGTTTATGTGTTTTTTAAATTAATGTGCTTTATTTTAGATCTTTTAAAAATTACTTTTTATTTTATTTTATGATGATGATGATTTTTCAGAGAGAGGATCTCACTCTGTTACCCAGTCAGAAGTACAGTGACACCACTATAGCCCACTGCAGCCTCAAACTTCTGAGCTTAAGCAATCCTCCCACTTCAGCCTCCCCAGCAGGTGGATAGATGTTAAAATAATAAAGTTCTGAATTTTAAAACTTTCCTAAATGCTACTTATAAGGAAAATACTGTCATAGGGAGAGTGGAGGATAGAATGGAATAAATATATTGAAAAACATGAAGATTTTCATAGTCCATGGCAACAAACCTCAATATAGCAACTGTTTGAGAAACCAGAAACCTCATTCAGTCTTAAAGAAAGAAGACTGACAGATAAAACAGCCAGGTGTTAAATTCAGCACACCTCCTGTTGAGGTTATGGATATTTTAAAGAAGAATCTATGACCCTGTGCTTTGCTTTGATTTGTCTAATAAGCATGTGTGTTTGTGTGCACATGTTTGAAGTCTCCCTTTTTCTTATACCT
Organism: Aotus nancymaae; assembly: GCF_030222135.1. Taxonomy (NCBI): domain Eukaryota; kingdom Metazoa; phylum Chordata; class Mammalia; order Primates; family Aotidae; genus Aotus; species Aotus nancymaae. The sequence goes on along the minus strand of NW_026988442.1, from coordinate 61,550,617 downwards.
CAGAGTCAACACCTACCTCTTTTTTCTATATGGGTTTGTCTTTTAATGTGGATTATAAGATTCTTTAAGACAACATCATACCACTACGCCCGCTGTGATACAAACCTATGATGAGTGCTCAACATATTAGACCAGCCTATCAATGATTAGCCTTCTCTCTGGAAGCAAGAGTGGCATGTACCAATTGATTTTTACCAGACAACTGACAAGTCATCTTCTTCCTAGGAAAATTGATTATTTTTACCTAGAAGAGATTATTGTTCTAAAGAAGAGTTTGTTCACTCTGCTTTTGCTCTGCTGAATTGGCACTAAGAATTATTTAAGTCCGAAACATGACTAGTCTCCGGTCACCTCAAGTTCTGTAGATATACCACACAATTACCTAGAGGCATCTCAATTAAGTGAGCATGACTGTCCCAATTAGGCAAGAGTCCTAACTATTAAATATCATTAGACTTAATTTGATGCCCTGGGAAAACTCTTGATGAAGCCCATCCCACTACAGGCAGAGCACTGTCTGCTTAAATCCAAAGCAACATGCCCAGAACACACTTCTACATGAGGTTTATCAAGCCTCAAATAATATCATTGAGGATTACATTTTCCAGGTTTATAGAAACATAAAACATGAATGCTGAAAAGAAATTTGAAAATATTATTGCATTTGACCTTCTTACTTAACAGATGAGGAAATAAAAGCCTGTGAAGTTGTGGTTAATTAGTTCAGAGGAATGACACTAGATTTTAAGCCTCCTGACTCCTCCAGCCAAGGGCTCTTTATATGATACTATCATTCATCCTAAACAATGTCAGCAACTGAGGCACAACTCTAAAGCTATGACTTCTTAGCATAGTAATGTTGTTGGCCATGGTACCAAAATCATAAAATTACATAAAATTACAATACTTAACTTTGAGTTCTAATTAGTGTTTTAACCTTAAGGAAGCCAATCTTACTGCATCTGATTTTTGTTATTTGTAAATTAGAGATAATTTTGTCTATCTCATGAGTTTGTAAAGATTAAAGGAAATGTTGCATGACAAGCTGCTTGTAAGTGGTAAAGATTTCTGTAAACTATAATGTTAAACAGGAGGTGAAAATTTGTCTTTAGAAGCTTATCTGTGACCTTTTTGGTTCCAAATGGTAGACTGAGTACAGGTGTTTATCTCTCGCCTATCACTCCCCATCACCCCAGGAAACCTCATTAAAATAGTAGTAGAGAATAAACAGGAAAAATACCAAACAGTTAAAAAAAAAAAAAATAGGCGCAGACATCAACAGACAAGAACTTTGAACAGATTTCTGAAAACAGGGAGTGAAGGACTGGTGGTGATGCAGTTGGCCGATGGACGACACAGCCATGAGTTCACGTGGAGAGATCCATGACCCTGGCTGGAGTTCATCCTCACTTAGGAACTCTGAACAGGATTAGGACTCAGAAATGGAAGACACTACTAAAGGTAAAGCAAAAGCTGTGGAAATGGCAAAAGAAACATTAAATTCTGAGTACAACCCAGTTGATCTCCAGTAGCAAAATGCCTGGCATCAGGGTATCTACCCACTGCCACTACCACTGCCATTGCAACCACAGCAACCAAAGGACTTTTCTCTAAAGAAGCAGAAGTAACGATTTGGGGGAATTTAGGTTAGAAGGTGTGGAAGTTGACAATCCACATCAAAACTCTCCATACTCTGCCATTTAGGGACACCAAAGCATGATAGCTCATTGCTTGTTAGTTCTCCCTGGAGAGAGGATTGTTGGTTATGGAGATTGTAAAAAAGATACCGGTTTCTCTACCATCATCCAGAGTGAAATTTTATGTTGTCTTATTCATTAATATAATAAGACAACAAAGAAACAAAGTTTTTATGGAAATCCTATAGCATGAAAGAGAAATAAATAAATTAAAATATTTACCTCAGAGAAAATAAAAGAATCCAGGACACAGAAGAGGATAAAACAAAAATCTCTAAACAGTGTTCTCAGATTTAAGAAGCTGATATTATATCCATCAAAAAACACAAGAATATGAAAATGGACAGATAGAAAGAGCTTCTAGAAGTTAAAAATTATTGCTGAAAGGATAAGAAAAAACAAAGCAAAATTTATAAAAGAAGCATATAAGGCCAGGTGCAGTGGCTCACACCTGTAACCCCAGCACTTTGGGAGGCCAAAGTGGGCAGATCACGAGGTCAGGAGATCAAGACCATCCTGGCCAACATGATGAAACCCCATCTCTACTAAAAACACACAAAAATAGCTTGTTGTGGTGGTGCGCACCTGTAATCCCAGCTACTCAGGAGGCTGAGGCAGGAGAATCGCTTGAACACTGGAGGTGGAGATTGCAGTGAGCTGAGATTGCGCCCCTGCACTTCAGCCTGGTGACAGATCAAGACTCTGTCTCAAAAAAAAAAAAAAAAAAGAAGCGTATAAGTAGATAAGGTCTTTTACAAAACAGTTAAATGATTATATATGGGAAAGAAAGAAGGTATGTGAAAATATTTTAAAAAGATAATCAATCCAGCAAACAAATTATCCAAATAATGAGTTTCAGAAAGAAAAAATAATAAAATCGGATGAGAAGATGCATTATAAAAAAATCAAAAGCATTTCTTGTAGAAAGGGACATAGACATTCATATTGAAGGAACTCAACAACATCTACAGAAAATCGGTGAAAACCACATATGTAGGAACATCTGCTGGAAATTTCAGAATGCTTAAGATTAAAAAGAAGTGTCTAAAAGCTTCCAGAGAAAATATATGTAAATTTAAGTGTACACACACACACACACACACACACACACACACACGGTTGACTCTGAAACAACATGAGGGTTAGGAGCACTAACCTGCATGCAGTCAAAAATCTGTATATAACTTTTGACTCCCCAAAAACTTAACTACTCATAACCTTACTGATAACATAAACAGTTGATTAACACATATTATATCTATTATATGTATTATATACTATATTCTTATAATAAAGTAAGCTATAGAAAAGAAAATAAGAATGTCATAAAGAAAATAGAATGTAGTTACCATTCATTAAGTGTAAGTGGATCATCATAAAGATCTTCATCCTTGTTATCTTCAGGTAGAGAAGGCTGAGGAGGAAGAGGAGGTTTTGGTCTTGTTGTCTCAGGGATGACAGAGGCAGAAGAAAATCCACATATAAGTGGACTCATGCAATTCAAACCCATGTTGTTCAAGGGTCAATTGTACATACATACATACATATATTTACATATATATGTATACACACGTGTGCATATATCGAGATAGATAGATAGATAGATAGATAACTCTGGATATGATAATCCAATAAAACCATGCCTTCCAAGCTGGAAATGTGATATACAAACCAGTCAAACTATCAAACAACCATGGTATCAAAATAAAACTATGAAGAGATTCAGCCTTCCAAGCAAGTTTTCCTAGGAGTTTTTGAGGATATTTTTCAGCAAAACGAGGGAATGGACAAGGAAAAAGAGGGGAGAACTCAAATAAAAAATCTATCCAAAGCAAGAGAACAGTTGAAGGAAAGTCAAAGAAGGGCAGCTTCCCAGCAGGCCCACAGAGCAACCAGGACAGAGGGAAGGCAGAAAGAACTCTAAAAGGATCACTCTGAGAAGGGCAGAAATGAAACTGCAGAGAACAAATGATAAAGGAAGAGTCTGATAACCATTGAAAGCATGATAAAAGCAAATGGTCCAAGAACAGAAAAAGCTAAAGTATCAATAGAAAAGCTTACGCAAAAGGAAACTGCAATGAAAAGTGTATAATTGTGCTAATATAAATAACGATTACTAATTTTCAAACTTTAAGCAAAAAACTATAGTCACAGCACAGAAAACTTAACTATGCTTACAGAATATAAATTTGCCTGTGCTTATAAAATCTTATGGACATGTCAACGTCAGAATAAAATTACCAATGATAGAAATTGGAAGGTTTGTAGCCAGGGAAAAATGCAGTAGAAGATGGTGGGAATGAGTAAAGCCTCAGCTGAAAAAGTGTAGAGTCATAAGATACTGTCTTTGGTTGAATAAGAAATTAAAAATGTAAATATAATTTTTCTTAGAGTTTTGAAGGTGGTGTTTAAAAGAAGCAAAAATAATGATGTAATTACATTTGGGAGAAGATGAACAGCGGTGGTGGAGAATGTATATAAACTAATTTCTTTTTAAATTCTATAGCTAAACCTTAATAAACCAAGTTATAACAGTTTAAGCATATTGCTTAGAAATACAGGGTTAACTATCAGCTGGGCGTGATGGCTCACACCTGTAATCCTAGCACTTTGGAAGGGTGAGGTGGGCAGATCATGAGGTCGAAAGATCGAGACCATCCTGGCCAACATGGTGAAACCCCGTCTCTACTAAAAAATTAGCTGGGGATGGTGGTGCACACCTGTAGTCCCAGCTACTCAGGAGGCTGAGGCAGGAGAGTCGCTTGAACCCTGGAGGCGGAGGTTGCAGTGAGCCAAGATCGAGACACTGCACTCCAGTCTGGCAACAGAGCAAGACTCTGTCTCAAAAAAAAAAAAAAGGAAAGAAAAGAGAAAAAAAATGAAATACAGGGTTAACTAAGGAATTAACTATCTAAGGAATACAGGAGTTAAAACTTGTTCCTTCATGAGAGATTAAAGAGGGAAGTGATGAAATGAAAAAGGGGCTGTTCCTTTTTACAATGCACTGTAATGGACATTGTTGGTTGACTATCCAGCATCTCTCCATCCCTTCTTCCCTTCTAAGAGAACCTGGATTTTGTTTTTTTCATGGAGCTCAAGGGAGGCCGGTTCTACCAAAAACTCCAAGGATAATCCTCCTTCTTTTGACAGGGATTCTAGTTTGGCCAATGGAATGCAAAAGGAAGGCTTCTGGGGTATGAAGGGGGTGTTTTTGAGAAAGGTGCCCCTTGCTACTAGAGAGAGAACTATAGGGAGATATGCTGTATCCTCTTCCTGATGATGTTCCCATATCTAGATAGGACACTGAGAGCCATTGCAGCCATTTAACGGTGAGATTCACACTAAGAATAATACAGAGAATTGGAAAGAACTCGGGCTTCCTGCCATCTGTGAGCTGCTGAATCAACCAACTCTGCCCTCCCTTTGGCATACTATAAACTGAGATCATAATTGCCTTAGTTTTTTTTTCTTTTTTTTTTTTTTGTCTGTTCATCAAGGCTTTTGTTCCTCATAGGCAAAATCATCCAAACTGATATATAAAGTCTTCCTGTATGGCTTGATTTTCTAAACTACATGCAAGTATTACATTCATTAAAAACATTTAAGATTAAAACATCATATTTAATGCTATAAATTTTACTCCAGGCATACAAAGTCCTAGCTCTGCATTTAACATTTTTAAAACACTGGTGTTTGCTTTTTTTTTTTTTTTTTTTTTTTGAGACAGTTTCCCTCTTGCTGCACAGGCTGGAGTGCAATGGCGTGATTGTGGCTTGTCACAACCTGCACTTCCTGGGTACAAGAGATTCTCCTGCCTTAGCCTTTTGAGTAGCTGGGATTGCAGGCATGCACCACCAAGCATGGCTAATTTTTTGTATTTTTAGTAGAGACAGGGTTTCACCGTGTTGGTCAGGCTGGTCTTGAACTCCCAACCTCAGGTGATCTGCCTGCCTTGGCCTCCCAAAGTGCTGGGATTTCAGGCGTGAGCCACCGCGCCCGGCCAAAACATTGTGTTTTAAATAATTATCAAGCAGCAACTAAGGTCATTGAAAAGACATGCAGAAGTAAAATGAAAATTTCTGGATGCCTCTTGTCTCTGCTACAGTAGTCAATAACCATTGACATTATGCATCTTTCCAGACACTAGCATGCATAGCTTTTGTGATTATGTATTTTACCAAAAAAATTAGAGCATACCATAGATACTCATCTACAGCTTTATTTTTCATACATAATGTCAAGAGTACACTTTCTTGTCTATGAACACATAGTCAGCTTATTCATTTTTGTGACTGTACAGAACTTTGCAGATAAACAGGCCACAATTTATTTCAGCTGTATCTTATTAACACATATTTAGCTTGCCTCCAATTTTTCACTAATACAACAACAAAAATGCTACCAGAAGCATTCGGGCATGTGCTTTTTTGTGCAAATATTTTTCTAACATTAATTCCAAGATGTCAAATTGCTGGTTCAAAGGATACATGTGTTTTCAGTTTTAGTAGATAGAATGTAAAACCTCAATCCCTGAAATGAGCAGTACCATTTCACATGCCCACTAACAATATATGAGAAGATCTTTCCTTGTGTCTTTACCAAACACTGATCTTATCGATCTTTTAAAATTCTACTTGATGAAATGGGCAAACATGCTAGTTCACTGTTGTTTTCATTTTACTTTCTCTAATAATTCCCTCTTCTTCTCATATGTTTATTAGTCATTTATATATTTTATTTGTATCTCGCCATCATTATGACTTTTCTATTTAGCCATTAGTCTTTTTCTTATTATTGTGTAGTTCTTTGTCTCTTTGGGATATTCCTTTTATTATATATGATGCAAGTATTTTTTTCCCAGGCTGTTGTTTGTTTTAGGTTTTTAATTTATACGTATTTCAGTATTACCCTCCAGGGTTTTAAACACTTGGATAAAATTATTTATTTGTGTGACTTTTCTCTTTACATTAAAAATAAATCAAAGCAATACTAAGCTATTGAGTAAATTCGTATTGAATGCTCATTCTGTCCAGTAATCACAGAAGACACTAAGGTGAAAAGACAATCCTGATTCCAAAGAGCCTCTAGTACAAGGAGCAGATAGACCCATAAAGAAACAATTCTACTCCAGTAAGTTTATAATATAATGCATGTTGGGGACAGGAAAGAAAGAACACCTAAAACTACCTATGGATTATCAGGGAAGAACTCACAGAGAAGAAAGAATTTTTATTTCTATGAATTTTGACTTTTTATACACATTGATTTGGCATGACTGTTGAATTTTTAGTATATACCTGTATTGTATGAATCAAATATAAATCCCAACTCCTTCATAGACTTTTCTTTTAACATACTTTGTTCTCAAAAATTTTAATAAATTCTTTAAAATCTGTGCATTTCATTGCCATTAAATTAAATATTTTTAAGGAGCAAGTGAAGGATGAGTATTAGAAATGTGAGAAACATAGTTCCTTTGTTTTCTTAAAGCATTCATTCTAATATTTCTATTCTGATTTTTCAAGAATATGAAATTTTTTCATATTTACAGAAATATGAAACACCTGGCAACTTTCTAGAAACAATTATATTCAATTTTCAAGACTAATTTATAAATTCACATAATTATGAAAAATAGCAATTCTTCCCAGTTCCCTACACAGCCTCTTCATCCAAATACACTGACTTTTAAAGAAGAAAAACATGTTAGAATGTTTCTTTTAAATCTTTAAAAACTTCCTTTGATTGTTTTCTCCTTTTTTGGACTTTGGCATTTTTCTAATCCTGCCTCAGCTATCCAATAGCCAACTTAAAATAAAATGGCGAACACACTGCTTATAGTATTTCAATACCTCTTTCACTGTATAAGTTATTCAGCAAGATTGGTAGGCTGGACAAGAAACCATGGGGTCTTGAAACACTTGTAACATGCCAGTCCATAGCCCAGTTCTGTTACTGTGACCTTTATAGCATCTTCCATTCTTCTCTACCCAGTGTTACTCAGGTCAGTCCTCTATCAATATTTATTGAAAAACACAACTTTAGTCTCCAAGTGTCTATTACTGCATCCCAAGAAAGACGAAGCATAACCTTTGAATGCCCTGAATTTTTTAATAAAAAAAAAGTCTAAGTAAATTGTCTCTACTTGTAGTTCTAAGCAATCAGAGATTTGTTTCTAAATAGCTCTGGGGGATTTCACCATATGACTCCTATTAATGGAAATTGTTGAGCTAATCTCTCCGTGTGACATTACAAATATTAGCTTCCCGTCCAACTTTGTTTGGAACTTTTCTGTGTTTCTTTTACTGTTAGAATAAGAACTGTAAATCTGGAAAGGATTTTTGAGATCAATCGATTCAGTCTTCTAGTATTACAGATGAAAAAATAGGTTTCTAGGGATTGTTATTGACCATTAAATAGCTACATTTGAATGATTTAATCCATTGACTTTACAAACTGACATGAAATTTAGGAAAGATGTTTATAGGCATAATCTACATAGAAGATATGAAGTAGTGAGCAAAATTGAGCATGACTCAAGTTACTGAATTCAATGGTTCAAAAATTTTCTTTTACCCTAAAAGCATTATTATTAATGGTTGTGTCAATATTTAAAGTTGCCCATTTAAAACATTAATAGAGAACATGTTAAGGTTCATCAGAGAAGCCAATGAAAGGTTTATTATTACTCGTAGGGCTAACATAGTAGAATCCTCTCTCTAGAGTGTTTTCTTGCCATGGCTACCAAATTTTAAAGTCTTCAAATTTCAGTAATGTCATAAAAATTCGATTTTGCAAGTTTTAGCTGAGTGGGTTCCTACTGCAGAGGTTACAATAAACTCCTCTTGGATTTTTAGTGAAGTTAAAACAATTCTGAATAGCTTTTGAATAGGTGATGACAAGCCACAAGATATGCAAACAGCCTTGTTTGTATCTGGCATGACAATAATTCTCCCACTCTCAGTACTTCTTAGCCATTTGCAGAAATTAAAATTCCTTATAGATTCAGTCATTTAATTAGGAAAAATGAGATTCCTGTTATTCTTTTAGGATATATATTTTTTTCATTTTTGTTTTCGGTATGGAAGAAATTGGCTTTTAAAAAATTTTTAGTAACTTTTTTACAAATAATATTCTGTTGTTGCCCTTTCAAATATCTCCTCGGTGGAGAAGCAACATTTGGCAATCATTCCCGTATGATTCAGGATCTTTTGACTTTGTATTTGTGGTGGCCATAATGACCTAGGTCTTAGCAAAGGCCATACTATTTCAATTGAAACCTTTTTTATCTTAGTCTCTTTAGCTTCTATTCCAATTAAGGTAGACTGTTTTGAAAACCAACAGATTATACAGTTTGTTTCATCTCAGGAAGGGGCAAATGTATGACTAAGTAAAAGAAATTCATCAGTATTGGCATTACATGTTCAAAACTGAAACTTTTTCAGAAGAGAAGTTCTTTCTTAACGTATATATTTCTATCTGGAAAATTGCTTTTTCATCAAAATATTTTTTTAAGAAATGAATGATCATGTATTTAGATTCACAGTATTACAATTGCACATGTGGGAGTTTCTTTCTTTTATTTAAAGGATTTTAATTTCTCTCATTGCCTACAGAACAGATGACTTTCATTTCACCATATATTGGGTTTTATCATGGTGGAATGATGATTTGATAATTGTAGTGTAACTATTTATGTTATTTTTACTTTGTACTTCCTCAGGAATGTCTCATTAAATGACATCAAAGCCAGATTCTGCAATTAGAAAAGCATTTATATTAACTGGATTTTGAAAAGAGAAAAGAACAATAAAACCACCCCAAATTCTTCAAACAACAAAAGAGAAAACACAGCAACATCCTCCCCTAATCTTGGCATCTGTTCACCTCTTTTAACCCTTGCTCTTTGGAAAATAAAAACATATTGGAGAAATTGTTGTGAACAAAAGGTCTTAATTGCAAAAAAATCCCTTTTAGAGTATTTAAAATGAAATGATAGAGTAGATTTATGAAGCCTGAACGAAGCATCCTTTTCTCATATTTTCCAGTTTTATAATGCCTAAGTACTTGTTTATAATCTGAATTTAGTAATGCCAATATTGGACTCTTTCACAGACATACAATAGAGACATGAGTAAATTCATGACAACCAACCAAGCAAACAAAAACATATTTAGAAACCCAAGTGTAAGGCACAGCTCATGGACATACACACAAAATATTCATCCCAAGGTATGTGTTAGCTCTGAGGGAAGAATCAGCACTCTAAAGCAGCTGAACCCCCTGCGCAGTTAGGAATGAGCGGGGCTTCTGGCAGTGCCTTTTAAAAAGGCATAGAGACTTGAATACAGAGGTATTTCTGGTGCATCAATGACAGGTGGCTCTTCCCCGTCTAAGCAGGATGATGGAGGGAGTTAGGTACAATAGCTTACAATTTTTAAATACTGTAATTTTTTTATAAAGATGGAAACCATTATTTTTTAAAGCATGTGGTTTCTATAGTGCATATTTGATTAATGACTAAGAATTCTTTTTCTCCATGCCATGATAGTACCCCCATATAATTAAATAGTTTTTCTTTTTAAACTTAGAATGGATGGAAATCTGTTTTCCCAAGGTAGTGAATATGACTTTGGCAAAATCTCTCTCTCTGTGCTTGTGTGTGTGTGTGTGTGTGTGTGTGTGTGTGTGTGTGTGTTGAAATAACTGCAGAATTGAGATAATGATGTGGACAACTTGGGTTTAAAAAACATTAGAAATATGGAAAAGCAAGACATATTTTCTTTCTTGAAGTTGAGGTAAAAAATCTCTGTCCTTCTGCTCCTCTTGGCAGGCTGAGAAAGAATGTTGGTCTGAACAACTCAGAGAATCCTTAGTTTCATCTACACCTCAGTCTTGTCAGAATGACATGGGTGTGTGAGCTTAGTTGGATTTAACTGGATGTGAACCTGAGTACATATTACGAATGCAAATCAAGTCTTCATTTTTTTAACCATAAAAGGCATGAACATAAATTCCAAAGCTGATTTTACATGAAATGACGTGGGATAACAATTTTGCTTCCTTTTGTGGACCTGTTTCTCCTCCCACAGGACTTACGACTTCTTTACTTCTCTTGAAACTTGCCAGTGCAAGCCCTTGAACATTTACCTATATAAACTTAGAATTAAAAAATATACCCTAATCCTTTAGCAACTAATTCTATTGAGTATTATTCACCCTTTACAAGAAATGCCTTAAAGATCTAAAGAGTGACAGCCTCATTAAATTTTCATTGCCCACCTTGATGCTTTTCCATTTTTGGAAGTATCCTCTCACTTTCTCCTTTACATACAGGAACACAAAAAGGAATTCAAAGGAAGGGACCTTGAAAGAAGAACTTCATTAAACAATTATCATATTAGAAAATTACATACTTAAATATCACACAAATACATAATAAGGTGAGATATGCATGTGTTTGCATGTTTGTATGGGGCTATACATTTTCTGGCATATATAAATGTGCATAATTTTCTCATACAGCATAATTAGAGAAAATTATGTATCTAGCTAATTAGTTGTCAGAACAATTTTCTTCATATTTTCTTCCTCGTTAGCTAAAATAGCCTTGATAACCCTACCTTCATCTTCTGCAGTGTCTCTCTCACCCACTGCTCTCCTCTGACTCTCCCCCACCATCCTTCACATTTTATGCCTTCCTTGCTGAGCCACCTCCTTCCTCTTACTCTGATTCTGTTCAGTCTCCCACCCTCTTCCCGAGTCTCAGATACTGGGCCAGACTCCAGCTGTTTGTGGGTGGATAAAACAATTACATAGAAACTCTAACAGAAACATACAAGATTCCCTGTCTGAGGTTGTGAATGGTCCTAGACCACAACTGGTTCTCTCCACCTATTTATTATTTAGCTGCAAAGAGGAGAATATAGCATCACTCTAAGCAGGATTTGGTTGCCCAAGTGTCCTTCCATGTCAGTCCACTGGCTTACCAAGGGTCCAATGTAGCCAGAACACTTCATTTTAGAGCACCTCCCCAGCCCACAAGAAGGGAAAGACTTGCAGGCCTTGGAGAGACAGCATTAAGGCTAAGCTCAGCCTTGCAAGCGTGTTCCGGAGTACAAAGCAATACTCGGGGAACTCCAGCTCTGTCCCTACAAGCCTGAGCTCTAAGGAAGGCCATGGGAAATCCCCACCCTCAAGCTTAATGCACCACAATGAAGCTGGCAGGCCTGCCTCTTCTCCCGCTGCCACACTCTCTCTACCCTGGCTTGCTCTCTACCCTGGCAAGAACTGCCAGTCTCATATTCTGTCATCAGCTTTCTGAATAGCTACCATCAGCCTGTCAGATTGGATGCTGAAGTATTCAAACAGTTCCACCTTGGCTCATGGCATAAAAAGACAAGGTGGGGTTTTCTCAGAGATTTTCTTTTCTTTCCCCCTTTCCACTTCCCCTGTAAACCCCTTGGGCAAGGTTGAGGCTCTGATGACAGCATTTCTCAACCGTTTTTCTCACCATTGCTCTGAGTCTTTTTAGACATGTTTTTCCTAACACATTAGTACCAAGTTAACATTTCCCCATAGCAATTTAATACCACAGGTGTACTATGTATCTGCTTATGTACTGTATGTATATCTGTGTTTTATACATAACACAAGTTAGATGTTTTCACCCCTCCAAGAACCAATCTTCACCTCTTGGAAGTGATACCATCCCCATTTAAATGCATGGTGTAAGTATTTTTTGGTATGGTTAAGGTAGGGCTGACACTGAATTTGGCATAACCAAGGTCCCTAGCTTTTAGGTCTCCTACCTGAGATGTTCTTCTGTGGACACCATCCCGCTGCACTCTTTCAGCTCTAGTGTATTTTGCTTTGTATCCTCAACACTGGGAAGCACCAGGGATCTCCATAGGGCTGCCTGGGTCCAGAGGTAGGGCTGCAGTGAAGATGAGAGTGGTGCAGAAATAAAGGCTGTATGACATTATTGTGGAGTTAACCACTGTACTATCCAGAAAGCATTCTCCTGATCTCAGGTCTATTGTTGCCTGGTTCTTTATCTAAATATTAAGGATATAGAGACATTGCACAGCATATGCATTGTTTATGAAATATTACCAATATAACAAGGATTTATGGTGGAGTGGGCTTATCTGGATTCTCAGCACAGGAAAGTGGGGGGAGAGTGAGGAGGAATGAAGTGTTGTGGGCAGACCCAGTGAAGAGTGGAGAAATGAAAGTCTCAGCATGGTGGTAATAGCCATCACTGGCTTTTCTGGAAACCACAGACCATGTGACATAATTTGGCTCTGTCTCCACCCAAATCTCATCTTGAATTGTAGTTCCCATAATCCCCACATATCATGGGAGGAAACCAGTGGGAGGTAATTTAATCATGACAGCAGTTACCCACATGGTGTTCTAATGATTATGAGATCTCATAAGATCTGATGGTTTTACAAGGGGCTCTCCCCACTTTTGCTCTGCACTTCTCTCCTGCTGTCATGTGAAGAAGGGCATTTTAAGATTTCTGAGGCGTCCCCAGCCCTGAGGAACTGAGTCAATTAAGCCTCTTTCTTTAAAAATGACCCAGTCTTAGGTATTTCTACATAGCAGTATGAGAACAGACTAATACAGCAAATTTCTATTGGTAGAGTAGAGTGCTGCTATAAGGATACCCCAAAATGAAGCAACTTTGGAACTGGGTAATTGGCAGAGGTTGGAAACGGTTTAGAGGACTCAGAAGACAGGAAAATGTGGGAAAGTTTGGAACTTCCTGGAGACCTGGAAGGCTTAGAAGACAGAAAGATGTGGAAAAGTCTGGAACTTCCTAGAGACTTGTTGAATGGCTTTGTCCAAACTACTGACAGTGATATTGACAATGAAGTCCAGGCTGAGGTGGTCTCAGATGGAGATGAGGAACTTGTTGGGAACAGGAGCAAAGGTGACTCTTGCTGTGCTTTAGCAAACAGACTGGTGGCTTTTTGCCCCTGCCCTAAGATCTGTGGAACTTTGACCTTGAGAGAGATGATTTGGGGTATCTTGTGGAAGAAATTTCTAAACGGCAAAGTGTTCAAGACGAAGCAGAGCATAAAAGTTTAGAAAATGTGCAGCCTGATGATGCAATAGAAAAGAAAAATCCATTTTCTGGGGAGAAATTCAAACCAGCTGTAGAAATTTGTGTAAGTAACAAGGAGCCAAATATTAATCACCAAGACAATGGGGAAAATGTCTCCAGGGTATGTCAGAGACCTTCATGGCAGTCCTTCCCATCACAGGCCCAAAGGGATAGGAGGGAAAAATGGTTTCTTGGGCAGGTCCAGGGCCCCCCACTGCTGTATGCAGTCTCAGGACTGCATCCCAGCCACTCCAGCCATGGCTAAAAGGGACCAAGGTACAATTCAGGATGTTGCTTCAGAGGGTGAAAGCCCCCACATTGGCAGCTTCCATGTGGTGTTGGTCCTGTGGGTATGCAGAAGACAAGAATTAAGGTTTGAGAACCTCCACCTAGATTTCAGAGGATGTATAGAAATGCCTGGACATCCAGGCAGAAGTTTGCTGCAGGGGCAGAGCTCTCATGGAGAACCTCTACTAGGGTGGTGTGAAAGAGCAATGTGGAGTTGGAGCCCCTGCACAGAGTCCCCACTGGGCACTGCCTAGTGGAGTTGTGAGAAGAGGGCCACCATCCTTCCAGATTCCAGAATGGTATATCCACTTCTTGTATCAGCTTGACCTGGATATGAGACATGAAGTCAAAGGAGGTCATTTTGGACCTTTAAGGTTTAAAGGTTGCCCTGTTGTATTTCAGACTTGCATGGGGACTATAGCCCCTTTGTTTTGGCCAATTTCTCCCATGTGGAACAGATGTATTTACCCAATACCTGTACCCCCATTGTATCTAGAGAGTAATTAATTTGATTTTAATTTTACAGGCTCATAGGTCAAAGGAACTTGCCTTGTCTCAGATGAGACTTTAGGTTTAGACTTTTGAGTTAATGCCAGAATGAGTTAAGAATTAGGGAATTGTTGGAAGGGTATGATTGTGTTTGGAAATGTGAGGACATGAGATTTGGGAGGGGCCAGAGGCAGAATGATATGGTTTGGCTGTGTCTGCAACCAAATCTCATCTTGAATTGTAGTTCCCATAATCCCCACATGTTATGGGAGGGACCTGGTGAGAGGTACTTTAATCATGGGGACAGTTACTCTCACGCTGTTTCCATGATAGTGAGTTCTCATGAGATCTGGTGGTTTTATAAGGGGCTTTTCCCCCTTTTGCTTGGTCACTCCTTGTTGCTGCCAGGTGAAGAAGGAAGTGTTTCCTTCCCCTTCCATAAACCTTTTTCCTCTTTACATTACTCAGTCTCAGGTGTTTCTTCATGGCAGTGTGAGAACAGACTGATACACCAGGCTTCCCCTTAAATATGTCTCCTCCTTGCACTTGCTTTGTACAGTGCTTCAAGGGATAGATACGGTCAGAAATGCACCTTAGAAAGCTCAACCACTACTTTTTAAATATATATTTAATGACTTAATTGTCTACAAGGTGAAGTGAATTTTTACTAAAGTAGCATTTTAGGACTGCCATAGAATTCCCCTACTTTGTTATCTACTACTGGTCTCTGCCTGCAGTCTATATTCTCCCTGTAACACGAATTATAAACTAATTATGACTGAAATACAACTTACATGCCTTTGCTGATGCTACATTCTCTACATGCAATAATCTTCCCTTTGATTGCCACCTATTCAAATCCTCCCCTTTTAACACATTCACAGTCAGCCTCTAGAAAGTAATTTCTGAATCTAAAGAGATATTAATTCTTCCTCCTTTGAACTCTTATTTCATTTTCTTGTAAAAGCACAAAAGAGGAAATTAAATTATGGTAAAAGGTAATATTAGGTGTTTAGCTTCCCCACTAGACTGTAAGTACACTGAAGACAAGAACTGGAATATCTATGAATCTTAGTTGGTGTCGCGGGCTCATACTGAGGACACAACGAAAGTACTGAATTGCTTGTGTTCATTCTGTTGTGTTGTTGCTTCTGGACAAGAACAGGAAAGAACTTTGCTGGAAACACCAATCTCAGACCATCTCTTCTATGACTGATAACAGGGCTTGAGCTGACTCTAAGACTAAAGACTACAGATTTATTTAGATAAGAAGAGACAAGATGTATGTTTCATTGTTGTTGCAGTCTGTCGACAAAAAGAGTCAAACTCTAGTAAAATATTTAAAGAGATTTATTCTGATCCCAATATAAGTGACCATGACACAGTCCTCAGGTGGTCCTGAGAACATGTGCCCAAGGTACCTGGGATGCAGTTTGGTTTTATACATTTAGGGAGACATGAGACTTCAATCAAATGCATTTAAGAAATACATTGGTTCAACCTGTAATCGCAGCATTTTGGGAGGCCGAGGCAGATGGATCACTTGAGGTCAGGAGTTCAAGACCAGCCTAGTCAACATGGTGAAATGCATCTCTAGTAAAAATATTTTTAAAATTAACTGGGCGTGGTGGCACGTGCCTGTAGTCCCAGCTAGTCAGGAGGCTGAGGAAGGAGAAGCACTTCAACCTGGTAGGAAGAGGTTGCAGTGAGCCAAGATCGTGCCACTGCACTCCAGCCTAGGTGACAGAACAAGACCCCATTTTAAAAAATTAAAAAATAAAAAATAATACATTAGTTCCATTCAGAAAGGTGGTATAACTTGAAGCTGGGTGTAAGTGGGTGGTGAGGGGGTGTTTCCAGTTTGCAGGTAGACTTAAAAATTTTCTGGTTGACAGTTGGCTGAGTTCATCTGAAGACATGGGATCAACAGAAAGAAATGTCTGAGTTAAGAAGTTGTGGAGACCAAAGTTTCATCATGCAGATACAGCCTCCATGTAGCAGGCTTCAGAGAGAATAGACTGCAAATGCTTCTTATGAGACTTAAGGTCTGTGTTGACATTGATGCTGGAGAGATGTAATGAAACATATCTGACCTTCACTTCCCTTCATGGCCCAAAACAGTTCAGGTTACATTTTAAAAGGGCGCCCTGCCAAGGAGAAAGTCTATTCAGATGGTCGAGGAGGGCTTAGGATTTTATTTCTGGTTTACAAGTCTTTTGTTTTGTTTTGCTTGTTTGCTTTCTTGGATTTCCTTGAGGAAAAAAGAGTTGGTAAAACAATAAGCCACATAACCTGGATGGTTTGTCCTTTTGTATCCTAATAACTCCTGTTAACTACAAAACTTAACATAGCCCCTTTAACTGGAGTTAATTGGAATCCTTCACATGGCTTACTGGGCCCAACAACCCAATTCAAAGAATCGTTTGTTCCATCTTTCTATTTTGCTTCATTTAAAAAAATTTGTTAGACAATATTTCTCTGAGTAATTTCCTTGCTGTCCAATCCCCTCAAATTATTTAAAGTTAAGCAGTGTAGCTGGATGCAAAACTCTAGCTTTTATTACGTGCATAGGAGATAAGTGTTATTGTTGTTTGTCTGGGATATTTTTACATTGTTTTCAAAGGGACAGGTCATATCCAAGTCAACTGAAAAAATAAACTTTCTAGGAGACAGTATTCAGATGAATGTCACTTTATGCTTGGGATTGAAAAGCAAAGCAGTTGAAATTTGAAGTGTATTGTTTTTTCTCCACTTTTGGTAACTGTGGGAATAGCAGAGTAACTTATACACAAAGATTGTGGGAAGGAATAACCTTGGAAATTCTTCTACTGCAGAATGATTTAAACCTTGTTGTGACACATGAATCACGGGGCGGTGCTTTCTGTCAACATTCTTTGCTCTTCTGAACCAGAAAAGCCAGTATCTGTCTGGTTACTGGTGGTGCCACTGCTGCTGGGAAACAACTGTGACCATGGAATTTTTCTGAAATCATTTTGAAATAGTTGTATGCACATAGGAACTCCCATATAATATTTCACCACAGGTATGTTTTTGACATATTATTGATATTCTGTACTATAAAAAATGACATTTTGAACAACTTAATTTTTATTTTTAACTCAGAGAAAGAAAAAATATTTCAAGAAATTCTTTTAACACCAGAACAATATCTAGGTATTATACATGATGGAATAATGTATCTCTTTCAGGTAATTTTAATTCATTATCTTCAGTGTGCATCTCCTAGAGAAGACATATATATATGTATTATATATATTATATGTATATATGTAATATTATATATGATATATACTATTATATATCATATATACATATATGTATATATACACATATATGTGTATATATGTATATATACACATATATATGTGTATATATGTATATATACATATATACACATATATATGTGTATATGTGTATATATGTATACATATGTGTATATATGTGTATATATATGTATATACACATATATACACATATATTTTACATATGATATATATTTTATATATCTATAAAACATTACATATATGTCTACATATATACATATGTTATATATAATACATATATACATTATATATAAATACACATTATATAGAGAGAGAGAGCGCTAATAACTGGCTTTAGTCTTTTACACTTAGATGTGTCTTCTTTTGTTCTCATGTCCAAAGTCCTTTCGCTTGGAAACCGTTTTGGCTTGTCTCTTTTGCCCACTCTTGCGCATTCAGCACATTTGCATGCATGAGCTGAAGCTACTTGACTTTGGGACGCAGATCCTAGGAACTCACACGTAATCAGGATGTGAATGGAGACATTCCTTGCTATCGATTCATCTAGATAATCTTCCATTGTCACTAGTCATTCATTGCAACACCACTGGATTTTATGAATCCACTTTTCCTGTGAATATTGAATACTGGAAAAGTTTCTACCATCTAAACAAATTTTCAATTGGTCTTACTTGTTTGCAGCACTCACACCAAACTGCGTGAACATCTGCAATACCTTTAACATTCAATTGTCTTCATTTATTTGCACATTCATCTTCCCTACAAGACTGTGATTTCCTGAAAGAGAGACAATAATTGATTCATCATTGTTCGTTACAAAATGTATTACATATGCCCAATAACTGACAAATGAAGACCTTCCTCTCCTCTACCTGGTTTGATTTAAAAAAACAAACAGTTTTTGTAATCACTTGGAAATCATTAAGAGCTTATAAAAGGAAGTCTCTAAATCTACTGTGATTCTATTACAGAAATCACTGCTGGGTGATATATGAAACAAAAACCCATAAACCATCCATGGAGATGAAGTCACCACAGTGCTGTGTTAGACTTTGTCCTATGAATCTTCTAGGAGCAGGTGGTCATGGTGTACTGTGGGAGGCAAGAAGACAGAGAAAGAAGACAGTTTTCTGGTACCTGGTGTGGCTTTGTCAAAATTCCAAAACAGATCAAGTTCATTTGGGATATTCTTTCACATTTTGTTTTTTTTATCACTGGCAATTGTCTCTCAAACCATGCTGTGCAGTTCTTACTCGCTCCCCACGCCCACTCCCTACCTCCACAATGACGTTTTTCTGTTCTATACTTTCACTATAAAATTTCTGCAGGGGTGGGTGATGAGAAAGGCTAAAAGAAGCAGCTGATTTTAATGAGAATGACAGAAGCTCTGATTAAACTAATATCCACTAAGTCTTAAATGACTAAGAGCATTATTATTCCTCTGTTATTTGCATTTCGAAGTCTTGCCCCATAGCAAATTATACCAGTTCCTGCTTTCCACAAGTTCCTTTCTCCATGTCCAGTGTTTAGAACTGAGAGTTGCTACACGTCTAAATATTCCTCACAATGTCTGCTATGAATCATCAATTTTGCATAAAGGTGAATGTGGGTTCCGTGGAAACAGGGAATCTGTGTGCCTGACACTCTGATGGATAGCTTTATGTTTAGAAGTCAGGAATGCTGGTATGTGGGAAAGTGTTGCTGTTCAGATCTCATTTCAGTCTCCATTTCATCGTCTTTGCAATGAAAATCTTTGATGGGGAATGTAGTCTTCAAACAAGTTTTCTTTATTCTTTTGTGATTCTAGAAATTTGATTTTATCAATTAGGGAGGGTTTAAGTTTCTTGAGTGTCTCTAGGGAGTTTCATGTTTTACTCTTTGGTAATTCCCATCATATTATGAGTATGAACAAGCCTCAGACATCAGAAATCATGGCTAGTCTCCTTGAAGTGTCCAAAAGAAAATAATGTTTTTCAGGTAAATAATATGTGATGTAAAAGGAATGTATGAACTTCAAAAGTATTGTCTTAGCTTGTTCTCCTTTATAAATAATATAGAGAGAAATTCTTATTACATGTATGTTGTGAATGTATTACAGATTTACATGTAGAATTGATATATATAGCTGAACAAATACATATAACAAATACACATTTTTATATATATTTATGTTACATTTTATATATGTATATATGTGTGTATATGTATGTATAAATATTACATAGACAAAAATATTGTTATTTCTGAAGTACAATGATCGTGTTCATGTTAGAAGTTTGAGCGTAAATTAATCTCTAGCCCTGTAACCAACTCCAACTCCAAACTCCTCTTCCCAACAAAGGGCTATGCTGGGGAAGGCCTAACAGCTGTATAATTGAGAACATCTCCCATTCCCTCCTGCCCTCAGCCATGTACTTTTAATCAATTTTGAAATAAGACTGTAGTATGAGTTAGTGTATTACCTTGTCTTGTTGACATATTCTTTCTTGTTCAACTGGCATCCCTCTGAGGTCTGAAACAGCAGACTCTCTTCTATAAATGCATTCCTTACTGTTATTTTTAATTATGTTTTGATTTGGTCCACAAATATTTTTCAAGGACCTACTTTGTGCAGATACCAAGATGAAAAAGACATCCCTGTCATCCTCAGTGAGTTCTGAGTCTAGAGAGACATACTGTCTTGTATTATATTATGTGCATAGAACTATATATTATATATTATGACTATGTGTTCACCTTGACAGGTTTAGGATTCTTCTGTAAAGGTATTTATATTCAGATGTGTTGAAATGTAAGATAACTACATTTGTAGATCTGAGACCAAATTTTTTAGAAAGTCACTCTAAAGAGAAGATAAAATACATCTTATAAACAAAAAATAGAATTTTTAGCCTATGAAGAAAAAAAACCAAAAACCTGCATTTTTCTGACAATGATTGGTGAGTTTTCAAATATCTATAGCCTAAGTTATTAAAGTTAAATAGTAAAACAATATATCTTCATAAATTCTTGTGTAACTTTGACTTTATAACTAACTATGTTATTGATCAAATGTGGTTTCCCTTTTCTAGGGAAAAAAAGGCCTTTAAAAATCTCATATAGCTTACTGATGATCAAGTGCCTTGTAGAAAGTAAAATTGTGATGAAGAAAATGATAATAAATCAGGAACACATGGGTTTCATTTATCTCCAAACGCACAGACTTTTTAAGAGGTTCTGAGGGAAGTCCTGGCAAAATGCCCTTGATTTAGAGTATAAAACATATTTTAAAAATACACAAAAAGTTGGGTAACAAAAGCTTAATATATGGAGTCTGTAATACATTGAATTGCTTTCCCATTCAAACATGTCTAGGACTATTGTGGAAACCCACAGCCACATCCTGGAATGACTAGTCCTTGCTAAAACTTCAATTCTGTGTTAAATGTGTGAACTGGCTCAAAAAGCAGCCGATTATACACTCTTCCAAATATCACCCTGAATAATGCAGGATTTCCAAAATGTGACTTGGAAAACCCCTTACTAGTGACTGGGGTGGGGTGGGTAGATAGGTTCTATGTGTGCATATGGGTGTGTGTAAAACATGTAGCAACATATTTTTAGAAATAGGGCACTTGCATCTCAATAATGCATTCTCATACCACTTTTCTGATGTATTTGCATTAATTTCACTTATATGTGCAATATTACTCATTTTCTTATCTCATTAACATGTTATGATAGGTTTCCTGAGAGGTCAGCTTCCTGAGAGGTAGGCATGCACATCTCAGCCATTGGAAGGGGATAAAGAGGAGATCAGGGCACCGTCTCCCTCTCATGTAGGGACAGTGGCTTCGTTTGTGAGGTTTCTCTCCTCCCTGCTCTACTCTTTTTCATCTGTAGCCCGTGATTCCAAGCTCTCTGAAAGAGCAGTGAGTCTGTGCATATGTTACCTGCACAAAAATTTACATGTAGATGTAATTTTCCTGTAAAAGTTCCTCAAAGCAGAATAGTTCCATGGTGCTCTAGTCAGCCTCCATGTAACAAGTGCATCATCCTTCTCTCCTCCAGCCCCTTCAAGGCAGGAGGAGGACAATGACCAGCCCTAGGGACAGATGGATGACTGGAGGAGATGATTCATAAAACAGACACAAAAGAGGGCAGTGGCACATGATGGGTGGCCCTCAAGCCTGATTACCTGGAGGGCCAGGTAATCAGAAGGTGGCCCAAAGCATGAGGCCCCTGGCTTAAGTTCTCCATAGCCTCCAAGTGTTTGACACTATAGCATTGTGCAGAGATAATTTCAGTGGTCTTAAATTTGAACCTGAGCCTGGGGCAGAATAGAAATTGAAATCTCTGACGTCATTTTCTCTGTGAGCCCTGTGAGCGAACTGCCTCCTTCTCTGTGTGTGGTTCCTCTGAGATCCACAGCTTCCCTGGAGCCTATGAGGTGTTCTGCACCTCCATGACCATGAAGAACAGATTAACTCTTTTCCAAACTCTAGTGGAAGCCTCTCTGTTCAGTCTTCATTTGGGTGAATATTCTCTTTAGTAAGTACAGTTAGACCTTCTTGAATCATAATTTAACATTTTCATAATAATACTAAGAATTAATCACATTCTGTTGCTCACATCTTGATTATACATTCTTTCTTCAGAACACTGTAAGATATCTGATCTTAAATAACAAGGTTTTGGAATTTACAAAAGATTTATTTCATTCTTTTCTCACCGAAAAATAGAGAGGCCTAATTCTTGTGTTGGCCCCATGAAGAGGCTAGCACCAGAGTCTTTAAGGTACAGGCAGGAGGAAAGCATAACTTTGCATCCCACCCACAGATCTGGATCTTTATTGATCCCGGCTTCCATTCCAGTAGAAGGGACAATGCCCTGCAAGTCCCTGGAGACTAGCAGAAGAGCATGGTAGGTAGATCCCAGAGCTTCATTGCTACCATATCAATGGTGGGATCACCATGAGCACCTGGCAGTCAGGCTTCCCATCCCAAATGCTCTAGGACATATGGATCCGTTTGACCATGGAATTCCTGGGCCTGAGCTTCTGGTACCACCATCCATTGCATCCTAGGGTGATTTTCTCCCAGTCCTCCCTAGTCATCAGCCCCAGAAATGTCTGCAGAGGAATAAATTCCTGGCCTTGGAACAGCACGCTCTCCCAGTCTTGTAGAGGGGGCAAAGCTGGAAGGACCACAAGCTTCCCGGCTGTGAGATTCTAGACACATCTTCCAGCCTGCCACATCTCCTGCCACTTCTCCATCCCTTTCTCTATCAATGGCTTGCAACGTTTTTTGAACATGCCCTGTGGAAATCTTGGCCCAGCACAAATACAAACACAAATACTGACCACACACTATACACACCAGAACAATAATTTCACAAAACATTTCTTACCTTTTTATGGTAATGAATTCGGAGATTGTTTTTTCTTTTGTTCTGTTTTCCTTTGATTCTTACCATGACCCACAAAACTGACTTCATGACCTAGAAATAATCACAACCTATGGTTTTAAATGTAGTGCCTTATGTGATGTGGCTTACTTGCACATTAGAAAACATCTAAATAATATTAATAATGAGAGCTGTGATTTATGTAGCATCTACCATGTCAGGTACTGGACTAGATGCTTTACACAACTCCTCTCATCTTTACGATACCTTTGAATGGTAGATATAATTATACCCATTTTACAGATGAGATATTCAAGTTTATATAACTTAAAAATATTTAGATTTTATAATGTAGTACAGATTTTTAAAATATTTCTATTTACAAAAACTGAGTGGGGTTATATACATATGTGTGTGTGTATGTGTGTGTGTGTATATACATATATATGTAATTTTTTTCCTGTAAGATACTGAATAGATTCAGAAGAAGGTATTGATTGGCATGGGCAGAAGAGGGCCTCAGGAGAAAAGTAACCCAGTGAATTTTGTGTAATAACTCATAAAATGATTTTAAGCCTTGGAGAAGTATAGCTGTAGAAGAAAAGCCTGTCATATGTAAAGCAGTAGAATTTTGGAAGGCTTAATTTTTTTTCTGGAGAAAAAATTTAAAATATTTGTTTTGGTCTCTCTCATAAGATTTCATAAACTATCTTCTGTCTTTTGTATGGAAGTGAGTGTGCTGCCTAAACTTGTCTCAACACACTATCAACAAACCAGGTAAAAATGGAAAAAGGCATCAGAGAGTCAATGCTGTTGGTCAACTGGTCTCTAAGCACTTGCTTAGGCTGACTACACTCAGCAGGAAATGATTCAAAGGTAGCAACATTGACTGCTTTTGTTTTTGTTCTATTTTGTTATTTAATCTTCATGACATCATTGATGCTAAAAAGTAAATCCCTGGTGATTTGTAAAAGTATTCTGTTCCTCTGGCCATTATAATACTCCGAGGTCCAAAAGCCAGGTTGTGGGGTCACAAAAGGAAGCTGCTCCATCACTGATGTCCCTAGTGTCTCGCTGGCGCCTGCCTGGCATTCTATGTTTCTGTGTTAGGTTAGATGCTGTCAAATGAGTTGCTTTTCCCCAGCCCAGATGTTTGGCCTCTATCTACACCGTAAGATTATTATGCTTTATAGCACCATTAAAAAAGCAAGCAATTTGTCTGCATCATTCTCTACAACCTAGAATAAGTCTTCTTGACCAATAACCAGTGAGGTACAATCTACTATGGATCTCCAGCTAAAACCTCACTCCTCTGTCCCCTTCCTTGGTTGATGGAGCTCCCCTTCCTCCCAATCAGAGCCTTTCAATGATAACCAAACTCTACATATCCAATGAAAGTCATAGGTCATGAAAAAATCAGAAGTTGTTCACGTTAACACAATCTGCTGACCAAAACCCACGATATAATAGCAGCAGGAATTTTTGATCATTTTTCCTCTGCCTTTTTTTGAGAAAAAAAAATAAGTGGGGTTGAAGGAAACCAGTTATAATTGAATAGGAAAGAAGTTACATGCTTTTAGGGAACTTTCAGCCCTTCATGTGACTTTTTGGGAATAAGCAAACTATAAAGGCCAGTTAAGTTCCAAATGTCTGCAGGGCACGTCCTGTAATGAGTCAAGAGAAAAACATGACAGAAGAGCAATAGAAAAGAAGAAGTCCCCTGCCCTACACAAATAAAACCCTCCCCAGAAGAGAGTGGTAAAAGTTCTTCTTAGAGAAATGGGAGCAGCATGGATGCAAGTAAATTGTTGGACATAATGATCTTAATAAAGACATATCCATACAAGAACTTACAAGGAGTTCCCCAAATAATAATTACAGAGAGTAAGTAGATATCCTGTAGCACATCATTAGCAATATTTTTCTAAAAGTCTAATTGTTATTTGTCTAGAATTCCTGCAGTTGTGACAGTGTGGTGATGTGTAGGAGCACACATGTGCTTATTCATCTCGAATTTTCTAGTTCTCTCTCAGAGCACCTTAGAATGGCAGCAGTCACAAAGTTAAAGGATTCTGTACACATCTTTAATTGTACTTTTTTTGAGCTTCCCTGGAATTATTTTTAAAGAAAGAATGAATCCTTAAATATTATTTTAAAAATGTTTAGTTGTTATGGATACTTACTAGATGGGCATATTTATTGGGTACACGTAATATTTTGACACAAGCATACAATGTTTAATGATCCAATTAGGATAATTGCGGTATCCATCACCTCAAGCATTTATTATTTCTTTGTGTTAGGAACATCCCAATTGTACTTTTTTAGTTATTTTGAAATATAAAATAAATTATTCTTAACTATAATTGCCTTATTGTGCCACCAAATGCTAGATTTTATTCCTTCTATCTATCTTTATTTTTGTACCCATTAAGCATTCCTTCTTTATTCCTTCTCCTCACTACACTTCCCAGCCTCTGGTAACCATCATTCTACTCTCTCTCTCTTCATGAATTCAGGTTTTTATTTTTAGCTCCCATATATTAGTGAGGACATGCAATATTTGTCTTTCTGTGTCTGGCTTTTTCACTTAACATAATGAAATCCTGTCATTTGCAACATGGAAGGAACTAGAGGACATTATGTAAAATACTATTTTTATTCGTTTATTATACTGACTTCCTTAAATTAAAAAATGTTTTAAATTTTTTTACCTAGTAAATTGCAATCTGCTGATGGGTCACTATATTAGTCTGTTCTCACACCACTATAAAGAAATACCAGAGACTGGGCACTTTATAAAGAAAAGAGGTTTAATTGACTCATGATTCTGCAGGCTGTACAGGAAGCCTGGCAGCTTCACCTCTTAGGGAGGCATCAGGAAACTTACAATCATGGTGGAAAGCAAAGGGGAAGCTGGCATGTCTATATGGCAGGAGCAGGAGGAAGAGGAGTGGGGGAGGTGCCATGCAATTTTAAACAGTCAGATCTCATGAGAACTCTTATCAAGAGAACCACAATAGGGGAATGGTGCTAAACCATTAGAAACTGCCTCCATGATCCAATTACTTCTGCCAGGCTCCGCCTGCAACATTGGGGATTACAATTCAACATGAGATTTGGGTGGGACACAGATCATCCAAACCATATCAGTCACAATGCTAGGTGTTACTCTTGTTTCCTTTTCTTGACCTGTAGGAATTCCCTTCTTCTCCATCAAGGACTTATGATGACAAAACTTCTTCTGCTTCTTATGTGACAATTATGACATCAAGTAAACAATAAGTCATCAAGTATAAAAAGAGCTGATAGAAATTCTGACAAAATGTTAAGAGGATATTGAACTTCCATAAGGCCATCTACTCTTGTCAACCTGTGATTAAATAAAATATATGGTGCCCCTCAACTCCCTAGGACAAAAGATACTAAAAGTAGCTTAAAAATGCTACCCAGACTGGGTGCAATCTCTTGCATTTGTAATCCCAGTGACTTAGGAGGCCAAGGTGACAGGATTTCTTGAGGCCAGTTCAAGACCACCCTGGACAACATAGTGAGACTCCGTCTCTACTCCCAAAAATAAATTTTTAAAAAGAAATGCTATCCAAAGCATGTAGACAATGACCATTAGAGTTAAATACTCATAAAGGATGGACTCCAGCTTTGATTGGTAAGCCATATATACACTGACTCTCCCAAAGGACGACTCATTGAAGGTAAAATCTGGATGTTTTCTTACCAGTGATGGTTTGGAAAGGTCAAACCCCATGAAAGATGAGAGAAACAAGAAATTACCCATCAAAACTCACCTAGACGCTACACATCTAGGGAAACGTTGTCCTTATTGCCTAGATTTTTAAGCTCCAAAAGTTAACTCTAGCCATGTTGCACATTCTGTCATGTTTCTCATCAACTCCCTCAGGAAAAGCTACATTTTGAGATGGTTGTGTGAAGCATGACATAATGCAAAACAAACCGAAGCAGATTTTCTGAACATGCAGCATGTGACAACAAATGCTACAATTTGACTGGTGTCCAACATGGGATATACTTCAAACATTTGAGAAAAGAAATTAAAATTAAAGAAAACAAAATCCGGGGTTATTTTCACAGGAAACAAAGAGCACTTACAAAATCACCATCTTTTGCTTTGCCTCCAGCATTGCTGGGTTTTCAGTATTTTTTTTTTTTTTTTTTTTTTTTTTTTGTCACATTGTCTGTATTTTAGGCACGGGATACAAGACAACCAAAGGCAACATTCTTCACTCATATTCCTCATGCAAAGTCTCGTGATGAGCAGTGGCAGAAGTCACGGGATAAACAAAAACAATTCCATGACCCTCAAAACCATGGATTCTAATTATTTCATACAAGTAAAACATTCCAAATGTGTATGCTGATATTTCAGTGGGCAACAGCAATTGGAACTAAAAGCATTTCTTCCATATGAGAAGTATGGGAAATGTAAATATCCTGGTTTCATTTTCTCTTGATCCTGGGGGAGATTTGGGGGCTAACAGAAATCTTTAGATAGGAAACACACAAGTGCAAGGTAGACACAATGAGTCTTTCTTTAGTTCACTCTCTCACTGGCTTCACCACTTTGGGCGTCAGTTTTCTTATCTATAATTGAGTGCTGTGAAAAAGACACTACCTAAGATCATTTTAACTGTAAATTTTGGGAGTGTATGATCCTTTCAGAACTTCCTCATGAATTCTGTGGGTATATGACAAACTTTAAAAGAAGTGCAAGTTTAATTTACTCACTATGTTGTTTGCCTAAGTGTATCAACCTCTGTGCCATGATTCTTACATTTCCACATTGTAGATGATTAGTCCAGGGATATCATCCAGCCAAATTCCCTGTTTCTATAAAAGGCAACGCTGGCAGTATTTCCAGTCTCTCAGGTTTGCATTAAGATTTCTTAGAAATGGAGCTGGTGTTAGATATTTCACAATCCAATTAGAAAGAATAAGATAATCTTTACAAGTTGTATATCTTCTGGAATTTACATCTCTAAGTGACCAAGCAGTGACTAATGTGAAGGCAAATATTATTTCAATACCTCAGTTTACTTGTTCCACACCTCCAAGATATAAATGACTGATAAAGCGTGTGAGTTGGTGTTAGTATATTATAGCCCTAAATATCCTCTCAGTGTTTTAAAACACATCTTCCTAAGTAAACTCGTTTAGTTTAAGGCTTATGTTTAAGGAAGTAAACTTTGTTTTGTTTCTTTTAAATCCCTTAGTCACTTTAATAGATGTGTTTATGAATGCTAGGGAAAGAATGAGCAGGAAGAAACCTTATTAACCTAAAGAAAAGTTAGGGCAATGATGTCGAAGGAAGAAACATTGTTTTTGTTTGTTTTCTGTTTTTTTCCTTAAGGGAGGACATCTCGCTCTCTTGCCCAGGCTGGACTCCTGAGCTCAAGGGATCTTCCTGCCTCAGTCCCCTGAACAGCTGGGGCTATAGGAAAAACATATTTGTCATTGTTTGAGGCAAAGCCTTATACAAATATCCCAGATAATTTCCATTTTTAAAATTTACTTCACACAAGTAGCTAATCTTCCTAGTCAGTTTATGTCTACACAAATAGGTAAAAAATTAAGACTTCCAGTTAAATATGGAGAGATACACTGTTATCTCAATCCTCTCCAAAAGCCTTACTAAAGAGACAGTAAACTAACAAAGGCATAAACAGTGTTGGGCTGGAGATAGCACTTAACTTGCTACTGAGATTTAACTGGTAAATATTCAGGACTCTTGCAAGCCATTGTTAAATCATTAGTAGCTTAAAGACAGTCATAGTAAGAGTATCTACACCACTGGAAACTGGCAAATGCTATAAATCAGAGTATTTCCTTTCCTTTCTTTTTTTTCTTTAGAGAGTCATTTATTAGCACTGAATAAACCCATAAGAAAAATGACCATCAGGAACATCAGGGAGGTAAAGACAGCAAATGGGCATTACCAGCATGAATTCAGAAGCTAGGAAGCAGATATTTAAGTGGTAACCGATTTATCAGACTAAAGGAAACAAAGGAAGCTTTCAAAGGGGGAAAGTCTGTTCCTGACTACCACCACCAAACAAACAAACAAAAAGTTGTTCAAAGCAGAAAAGCCTGGAAAAGCTTATGGATTTGATACCTCAGTACCTGTGAAAGTAGAAGGGCAAGGTGGGGCTGAAAGCAAGAAGAAAGGTGGAAAGTCTATTAAAGAAAAAATTGGGTCTTTAGAACCCCTCAACTACCATACCCAGTCTGGTGATCACTCCTCCCATAATCTGCAGATAAGAGCATTTAATAAGACAGAGTCAAAGGGTGGTATGCCAGGGTCACTGAGGGTTAGTCTGATATGATGTACTGAAAACAGGGGAGTCAAGTGAAAATTTACATACTGAATGGAGACACTCAAACTCTCTTCTTTCGTTCAGCTACCAGGATGCTGGCAACCAGGTTCATAATCTCCAGGTATGAAATTGAAGAACTAAAATCTGAAGAACTACCCTAAGGTGTGGGGAATGGTTGGAGTGCTAGCAGTTGGGGATCTTCCCAAGATGGCCTGGTCCTCACCAGATTACCCTGTAGTTCATTCAGCCCATCACCCAACTAACCCCACCTATGTGAAAATCAAAGTTTCTAGTCGTCAACTTATTTTTAGAAACTTTGTATTTAAAATGTCAGCTGACAACCAAATCAATAGATATTAAAGGAAAAAACTTACATAAAGGGCAATGACCTAAAGAAAGAAACAAACAAAATAATCTGGAGAAAATAGAGGCAATTTAGAGAGAAGGAAAATATTTAAAAAGTAATATTTTCAGAGGCATAAAAGAAACAAGAGTGGCAGGCTATGAAAAGGACCATACAGAGAAAAATCTTTGTAATTAAAAATATGTTAACTTATCTTAAAAAGTTAACAGGAAATTGGAAAGATAAAAAAGTTCAGGATAAATTTTAGAAATTAGGACAAGATAAAACAGGAAATTATAGATTAAATTTAAGAAAGATAAAGAATAAATTAAGTGTAATAATGTGAGTTCTAAGAAGAGAGAAACAAAATTGAAAAAAAAATGGTGAAGGAAATAATACAGGAATGTTTCCCAGAATGAAAATGAATAAATTTTCAGATTGATTGGTTCAGATTTTTAGAAAAATTAATTTCAAATACTCAACTAAAGGCACATGTATGTAAAATGCTAAAATGCCAGGAATAGAAGGGTCACTTGAAAAGACTGAGAATCAGAAAGTGACCTTAGAAAGTAGAAAATAATAAACAAATTGCTTTGAAAAGCTGAGAAAAAAATGATTTCCAGCCTAGAATTCCATGCCAAGAAATTTTAAAAGACAAATATGAGGGTTGAAAATAGCTACAGGAAGAAAATAAGTATTTTCAATTACAAGGTCTCAAAATATACCTCCATATATGATGTTTTAAGTGCTATTGGAGGATGTGATTGAGCAACATGAGGGAATAACCTAAAACAGAAGTAGCTAGAAGATCCAGGAAACAAGTGTTGAGAAACAGAAATAAAATTCCCAGGATACTGATGAAGAGAAGTTCTAGAACAACAGCGGCCTATAGGCTGATAGAAACCAGTCCAGACTGGAGAGGAGGTTGGAGGGCTCCAGATGGAATAACTAATATGTTGGAACACCTAGGACACATGTCACAGAAAGTTTAGGGATGAATTAGCAATTGGTACATTAAAAAGTAAGAAAAGAAAGAGGTAATGCTTAACTCCAGGGAAAGCAAGTTATACAAAAAGAAGTATAATCATAAGCAATGTCTGTGACTAGTATTTCCATCGTAACAACAATTTTGTTTCAGGTTAAGGTGAGTGCATCTGATTTTTTGGTGAGCTAAGAAAAAGCACATAAGTTGAGTAAACTAAATTTTTAACTTTCCCAATGGAAAGCAAGAGATAACATCTACAATTGGCTTGTTTTTAAAATAAAGTACATGTATTACTCTGATTTAAAAAAACTAATGGCATTTTTTTTAAGTAAAGCAATTACTTGGAAAAATTTATGCAAAATTTCATCACTTTTCTATCATAACACTTTGACACCATTATTTGAACAATTTAGACATTTTTAAAAACTGAAAATCATGACTTGGATTTTATTCCAGGCTAAAAGATTTGACTAGATGTTACTTTCCATGTGGTCAGGCCAATTCTTAACTTACTATGACCCTCTGAGTAGCAAAATTAGTATCTCCCAACTCTCTGAGATTAAAATTCTATGCAGTTGATTTATTGTACAAAAACATGACTATTCTCCCCCACTGTACTAGTATGCTAACTTTAGAACTTGGAACTCCCAGGAAAATCATCTAGAATGTATAGCTTTCCTTTTACCCATACTGTTTTTCTGTCTCATATTATCTAATGGCATTCTTATTTTCTATTGAATATATTTCTAAATATCTATGAAAGATTAAAATTTGAAGGAAAAATTGCAGAGAATTCAAATCCTTAAGGTCAACTGTTTGCTTAAATTAGTTTCTCCAAGAACTGCTAAATCAAGTTTAATTTGTTCTTAAATATTGTTACATATCCCCTCATGCCGTGCCAATGAACCAGCTGTTTTTGAAAAGGCAAGAACTTCATCTCTAGATTTTATTTGAACAAGTTTTCCAGAAGATATTATATAATGAATCATGCCCGCTGGTGACCTCTTCATTTCTAAAAGAAGAACTAGAAATAATTTGTTTTTGTGAATAGTGGCTGACAAGACCTACATCGTTGCTGAAATCCATTATTTCAAATATCAGAGCAAGGCCTATGGTTTTCCTTTCCAGAGGCACAGTACGGCCAGTATCATTTCTTACTTGAGCACGAAGCAGGTCCATTTTCTTGACCCTGAGCAATAATTTTGGAAGATTGTGAACTTTTTCAAATGTGACTAGAAAAAATAGTACGTACAAATATAACAATAGAACTTTGGAGGATTTCCAGGCTTTGGACAGTATAAGGCATGCATTTTTAAATATGTACAGACCAATTATCACAAAAAGAGAGGAAAAATGAAAAGAGGTTGTTTCTGAAATTCAGTTTTAAGAACATATCTATATTTTTATAAAACTGAAATAAAGACACATACATGTATTTGTTTTATTTATTTATTTTTTTAGATACAGGATCTCTCTAGTGCCCAGGCTGGAGTACAACGGCATGATCATAGGTCACTGCAGCCTCCAACTTCTGGGTTTAAGAAATCCTCCTGCCTCAGCCTCCTGAGTAGATGAGTCTGCAGGGGCATGTGACAATGCCTGGATAATTTTCAACTTTTTTTAGAGACAGAGCCTTATTAGGTTGCTAAGACTGATCTCAAAAGTCCTGGCCTCAACACATATTTAATATTTTAGGAAACCTTTCCATTTTAAGTGAGTTCTTTTGAAATACAGATAGTTAATTTGTCTTGTTTTGAAATTTTGTAGAAAAAAATATTTTAAAACAAAGTATATACACACTTTAACCATATATGGAGTGATTTATTAAAAGGAAGAAGTTTAGAAATTATTATTTTCAAGCTCCAAATGGGTAGAAATACACAGCACCTCTAAAATGACATCAGTTTTCTGACAGGGAAAAAATGATAAATTATTTCAATAATTCTTAATCTATTCTTTGAATATTTCATGAGAAAAGGTAAATGAAGGTTGAAAAGAAATTGTCCTTCTTAGCCCAGAAGAGTACTGACAAATACTTATTTTGAATTTGATTTCTTTGTTATGTTTCCCAATTTTATAAAACCATTTGGAAGGGTGCTGCTAAGATAAACAGAGTTCTAATGATCTAGGTTGTAGTTTACATATCTTAATAGTCACTGTAGGTATAACTTAAACCAACCGAATTTTAGCTAGAATTCCATGCTTTCTGTTCTTGTATTTCACTAAGTCACTTTAGTTTTTTACATTTAAAGTTGCTTATATCTTTCTATGTCTGAGTTCCTCTCATTCTAGATGATTCCATTTTCCACTTTTATGTAGTGTAGTTCATTTCAAAAATGAGATTTTTTGCATTTTTTCTTCTTAATCTTTGTCAGATTTTCAGGATTCAACAGGTGCTAAAATTGCAAATTTGATCAAGAGAATAAGCGGCATGGTATGAGGGGAAGTGTGTTTAGTATAAAATAATAACATCTTCAAAATAACCCCATTTTGGGTTCTGTTCTTGTCACTATTCTGATGTTATTCTCTATAAAAATATCTTTTTCATTTTAAACTGAAGTTTACTTCTTTTATTTATTTTATTGTAGAATAATCATACTAAGAAAAACATGTTAAGAGTATTGTTGGCACCACATAGAAGGAATGAGCAGGAAATAAATGCAAGCAATGATAAATACCAAATTTAAAATAGTGATTCTTGGCAGGTAAGTAAGTTGGTACAACTGGAAAAAAGTACACAGGGCCTTCAATTATTTAGACAAAATGTTATTTCTTAAGTGAGTTCTCTTTGTAATACTGCATTTTGAATATATCCTAATACTGCATAAACTTGTAAACACACACATACACAGAATCAGCAAAGCATGTGAAATTTAGAGTAGCTCTGATTTTGCCACATTCCAAGGGTCACAAGGAACAAAGTCAGACTTAGCATCCAACGACTGGGTAGCTTCATATCTCCTGCATGAGCAGGGGTGGTACTGTTTAAAGGCAGTAGTAATGTTGCTAAAGCCTAAGAGGCCACCACTCTGTATGGGACAGTTTGGACCACTGGAGAAAGATGGGTTCTCAGTCAGCAAAGTGGAAGCACAAAGGAGAGTTTACGGAGGTGGGACACGGAAGTCTGAGTTACTCCCTCTCTCACGCTTTACTTTGTCGGGCTTTGATTTCAGAATGGAGGAATGCCCTAGGTAGTGAGTGCAACATGTCATCTTCTATGGTAAACCAACCCAGGAGCTACAAAGGATGGAATTACCTTACGCCATTCCTTTTTTTTTTTTTCCTTTTAAACTTTATGGCAGAAATAATCTCTGTAAACATGTGAGATCCATTACCGAGTGTTATGTTACAGTTCGGGCTTATTTCTTTTTATTACCCAAAAGCCTATAGTAAGGTATTGTTTATTCTCTCACATCCTATGCCCAAAGGTGGGATCGGAGCCATATCTTAGCATCCCTATATTATTTGAAGACCATTATGTCTCCATCTTGTCTAAATAAAATGGCTAATACAAACCCATTTACAAGAATTAACACAATTTTTTTTTTTTTTTTTTTTTTTTTTGAGACGGAGTTTCGCTCTTGTTACCCAGGCAGGCTGGAGTGCAATGGCGCGATACAAATATTTTTTTAATAATTGTATTCCTTGAAAGTTGTGGATAAAGGAGACTTTGTGAATGTACCAATTTTTAAAAATACACTGCACAATAGCATTATTTAATAAATCAAGGAAGAGTAATCACTATTTGTAAGGCAAATAATCATGTCTTAATCTATCTTGTCTGCAAAAATTGATGTTTGTATATATTTATTTTTAAAATGCTTTACAACTATGTTGGTGATGTTGACTCCAATTTTTGTGGGCAACTTGCCAGCACTTGTCAGCCAGAACTTCCTAAGGTAGTGAGCAATTGTGTAGTCAATTGTGTTAATACAAAAGCTTAACCAGTCACGCCAGCAATCTGCTTTTACTGTACATTATCCAGTCAGAAAATCTATATTTTGTATGTAGACTGAGCAATGGACAATTTGTTCTTTTATTCTACCAAGTAGACTGAGCAATGGACAATTTGCTATTTTATTCTACTTGGTAGAGTAAAATAAATAAAATAGTGAGGGGGTCATTCTCTATTCTAATTAACCAGGGACAATTAGCAGGGGCAGTGGGACTTAGACTCCTTAGGCATGGAAAGTGAGGGGAGAAGACTGGAAAAGAAATTTACGGGAGCGTTCTCCAAACAACAATAATCCGACCACCTAGGGCATCAGGATTCCATTTTCAGTATGCATTACCTGGGACATGTGTTTAAAATGCAGCTTCCAGTAAAATAAATAAAATAGTGAGAATAATAATTAAACAAATAAAATAAAATAGTGAGGATAATAATTCTTTTTTGACAAAGTAGCGAGGATAATAATTCTTTTCTGATTAAAAACCGGAATCCCAGAAGCAGCAAGCAAAATGGTAAAGAGACCACAATATAGTCCAGACCATCCCAAGTAATAAGGATAATTCTTTTCTGATTAAAAACTGGAATCCCAGAAGCAGCAAGTAAAATGGTGAAGAGACCACACTATAGCCCAGACCATCAGACCATTTCACTTGACCTCAGCCAAGAGGCTGACAAGTAATTAGCTGACCGTTTCATATCATTGCAATATGGATTATTCTCTCACCAAATAGATCTTGTGATCATATGCATGTATTGTTCAACTGTCAAAAGAATTATATTATTTTTAATTAATTCATTCATTTTCTAACTAAAGTTTAGAAGAAAACTTCTCTAAATGCTCATATTTTATGATGTAGGGTATTAGGCTGTGCTAATGAACTCAGAGTAATCACATTTCTTAAAGTACAGAACTTGACTTTATAAAGTTTTTCTCTCTACCAGGCAGTTGTGAGAAAAGTCATTTTATTTTCATTCTTAAAAGGACTTCATGCATGAGATTGCCACTTCACAGAGAATTTATCAAACACAGACAAGCTTATTTTTAATCACCATGTTGAAAGGTAAGTTAAAGTAGCATATAACCTACACATAAGAAGCAAGATAAATACTCCAATTGTAACCTAACTGAAATGTCCCACTATAAAGGGCAAAGGGTTTTCACCTGGAGTTTTTACCCTTGATGGCTACCTCTATGCAAACTGTTAAAAAAGATAGCATCTTCCAGTAAAAATTATAGTATAGATAGTTTGTTCGTATTTTTAAAGTAATAAATCACACATATCTAATAATTTAAAGAAGTTTCGTCCTTCTTAAGAAGTTTTTGATTGTGTCTATCTTATTCATTTTAGTACTTACCTATACACTGCAAGCATGAATTTTCTTGTGATCAAAAATTCTTCAAAACTACCTCTTATTGGGTTTTTTTTTTTTTTTTTTTGAGACAGAGTCTTACTCTGTTGCCAGGTGCCAGGCTGGAGTGCAGTGGTGCAATCTCAGCTCACTGCAACCTCTGCCTCTCAGGTCCAAGAAATTCTCCTTCCTCAGCCTCCTGTGTAGCTGGGACTACAGGTGTGCACCACCATGCCCAGCTAATTTTTGTATTTTAGTAGAGACAGGGTTTCACCATGTTGGCCAGGATGGTCTCGATCTCTTGACCTTGTGATTCGCTCACCTCGGCCTCCCAAAGTGCTGGGATTACAGGCGTGAGCCACAGCACCTGGCCTTATTGTGATTATTTACAGAGAGTTACTGGAAACTGGAACTAGAGAATGATAAATTTAGGAAAATGTGGTGTACATATTTAAATGTAATAATATGATCAATTTTCACAGCTAACATAGTGCATCTTGTTATGTTATAAATGTTAAAAAATAATTAATTTTCTGTTAATGAGATTCTTGGGCAAAAAGTTAAATTGTAGAAATGTCATAGGTATCCAAAACTTTCCTTTTTCACTTATGTCCTCCATTTACTCATGTCTCCTCTTTTGTTATATCCATGGTTAAAAACACAGACTTTGAGTCAGGCAGACAGACTTGGCTTCCAATTCAGCTCTTTCTGAGCTAGTTTATTTACCACTCTGATCCTCTAAGTCTTCATTTGTAGAACATTAATAATAATGCCAACATCATAGGGTTATTGTGAGAAACTCCACCTTAATACATCTGAAATGCCTAACTCAGATCCTGCCAGGTAGAACATACTAACAAGGGGCTCTCTGAATCACCCTTTAGGAAGGAAGACCCCTACCATTACGAAGTCCACAGTGGAGGGCAGTCACTGTAGAGGAAGTTGGCAGCAAAGACAGTAGCATCGCTTCCACCCCTGCTACCTGCCACCACACCAGATGCTTTTTTCCCTACCAAAAAGTGATCATAAGAAAAAGTTCTGATATAATTCTGAGGGCGTACACAATGTAGGGACTCAGGAGTAATTGCTATTCTCAGAGATATTTATATTTGAATGAGTGGAAACCAAAGGAATGACATGAAATTTAAAATGATATTAAAAAAAGGAAAACCTAATACAGAATTTCAGGCATCAATGAAACAAATAACCAAGGTACCCTGCAAATTCATGCTCTCATAATTCTAAGTTTTTGCTTATTGTGACTTTCTTGGTTAGGAATTATTTCATTACAAAGAACAGAAAACTACATATATGATATCAAGAAAAAAATAAAGGTAAGGATTTATTAGGAGGAATCAATGCTATCTCATACAAACCAAAGGCAGGACACATTTCTCTACTATACGGGTTTAATTTTTTTTCTTTATAGAGTCTGTCCTCTGTTTTTCTTGGCTTATGGGCCAAACATGATCACCCTAGTCCTGAAGTATTTTAAGAGACTCTGGGAGTGTCATTTTTGGAACTTCGTACCTCTCTCCTTTCATCTGCCACCTTGTAACAAAGCTTTCTGCCTTAGGTCGGCAACTATCTGCTAAAGTAGTTGAAACCCATCCGCCTTAAATGTAAGACAGGCAATCTAAATTGAGTCTAAATATTACATCCATTTTGGCATATACTATAATCTGCCTGGGAAATAAGAAGCCACAGTTTTTATTCCTCTTAAGCTAGTGTCCTGTTTTTACGCACTCGTTTTAGGGGCATGGGAGTGGCGTCAACTTTTTATTTTACTCATACCATGTGACTGTGTTCTCTGTAAAGATGCCTTTATCCATATTTGTATCTACATCTGTGTCTACACCTGTGTCTATATCTGGATCTACGTCTATCCATCTGTATATCTGATGCAGGACTTTTTGCTCCTTAGTTCAGCTAAATCCAGGTTCTTGTCTCACAACCAGGAAAAATTAGGCATGTAGACACACTGAAGGGTGAGGAGGGTGGAATTTATGAAGCCAGAGGAAAGCTGTCAGCAAAGAGAAGAGTCCTGCACACAGGTTTCCATCTTAAAAATTGAATACCAGGCCACCACACACAAGCCGAAGAGTCCAGGATGTTCCCCTGCATAAGGAGCGAATTCCTGGTGACTCCACCCCATCTTTACAATGTGCCTACAGGTCCTTAGTCTGAGCCACTGTTCACTGCATGTGTTAAGGGATGAAATTTTTCACTGTGGGCATGTTTAGGCAAGCCCCTGGTATACAATGACCTGGGCAGGTCAGAGCTTCTCCAGGGACTCTCACTTATCTGCCTAGGCATTTTGTCTGTCTCTTGCCACTATCATGTCTACATATTTTACTTCCAACTCTGGGGCTAGAAAATTAACCTTTAATCAAAGAATGCACTTGCTTCTGTTGCTTCTCAATGCCCAGGGAGACTGACAAGCCTTTGTGCCTGAATGACAATTCTCCAGTGAGGCTCATGGGCCCATGTTGGTTCAGGGGTCATTGTCTATTCTAATTAACTAGGCACAATTAGCAGGGGCAGTGGGACTTAGACTCCTTAGGCATGGAAAGTGAGGGGAGAAGACCGGAAAAGAAATTCACAGGAGCGTTCTCCAAACAACAATAATCGTACCACCTAGGGCATCAGGATTCCATTTTCAGCACGCATTACCTGGGACATGTGTTTAAAATGCAGCTTCCAGGGCTCCATGTTTTGAACACATTTGTTGATGTTGAAAAGACTAACATGACACATTTTTACTTGTTGGTAAGGTTCATATTTTTGAGTTGTGATAAATAAAAAGATGTCTGAAATTCATCTTTTCAGTATAAAGAAGCATTTTTTAGTAACATTTTCTGAGATTTTTGAGGAACTAACAAAATGAGAGTGGAAATTCTCTTAAAAAAATGATACATGAGATTATACATTTGATTAAAGTGAATCATATAAGAAGTAACCCAAAGCTTAGTTATAGGGTTATTAGGAGTTTATTATTCCTGGTAAATGTTATTCAAAATTTAAACCATCTTTCATAAGATATTTTCTTGAAACTTCCAGTTTCCTTTATTGTAACCTAATAGCAGTAATGGATTATATCTAGCTGTGGACAACAACCCAAGTAAATATTTCTGGTGGGTACTTTCCAGTGTCATCCTGGCATGACAGCTTAAAAATATTACCTGGAAAACATTACCTGCTTGCTATGAAAGGTCAAAAGAAAAATTACTAGCTCTGTGTATTTCTGGATAAGAAATCTAGTCTAAAATTACTTATGACCATCACCTACATAAAGAACTAAAGGGATTCAGTAAAGTAAGTGGTAAAGTTACACATTCATTTGGCAAGATTAAATGACGAAAGATAATCTCAGTTTCCAATATATCAATAAGTTGCCTAACATCACACAGCTAAAAAGTGGTAGAGCCAGAATGCAAATGCAGGCCGTCTGCTTCCAAAGTCCATTAACTCTTCAGTCCACTAGGCTTTTTCATGCGTTTGTTTCCTCCAAATCCTCTAAGATCTGTTTCTTAGAAACCATGAGGACCCATTTACTGCATTACTAATTATTGAACAAATTTAGATAAACCTAGAGTCAAATCATTTATCCCCTGAAACATGACACATGGCTATATGTAGTGGGCCTTAGCCAAGTTGTTTCTCTAAGCTTCAGTCTCATCAACTGAAAAAGACAATAATAATGGGCTCAATTTCATTAAAATTCTTATAAGGATCAAATGCAACATATATGTGAGGTGCCTTGCACAGAGGCTG
Source organism: Aotus nancymaae (assembly GCF_030222135.1). Taxonomy (NCBI): domain Eukaryota; kingdom Metazoa; phylum Chordata; class Mammalia; order Primates; family Aotidae; genus Aotus; species Aotus nancymaae. Next base: position 61,510,584 of record NW_026988442.1, on the reverse strand, counting down.
GCAGGTGAGAACCACTCAATAAATCTTAGCTACTACTTCTCTACTTAGAAAAGATGGACATAATGCAGTTAGCAATAAGGTGTTCAATGTGTGCTCTATCACCATGTGTGTGCTCATTTCTAGACAGGTAACATTTATTTAAAAACACCTAGTGATGTCATGGAAACTTAGGATGTAGTTATGATTAACACTATTATTTCCCCTAATAAATTTTTCTTATAGATGTTCCTTTTCCAAGGATAGCTAGGTAAACTAATAGGGAGATAAAATGATGATGAAGATAGATAGATAGATAGATAGATAGATAGATAGATAGATAGATAGATGATAGATGATATAGATGAAATAACAAACACATAAATGTATAAAAATGAATGCATACAGTACAATTAATAGTCATGCAACTTTTAGTGGAGTGTCTTATGTTTTTCTAGTTGTTTGCACACGTATTTTTTTGAATGACAACTTGAGTCCTTTTCTAGTTAAAGGACTCACAGAGCATACATTTTTTCTCTTCTTAAAAAAAATACATTTAATATTTTTATATATGCAGTCCTGCAACCTTCACCAGACCTACTTTAAATTTATTATCTGACTGGATCCTGGACCTTTTTTACAACTGAACAACCTGGAGAAATTTCTGCTTTCTGGAGGGAAGCACTGCTTGAGATATAGAATGTTTAAATGCTATTCCACCTCTCTCAATTTTTAGTTACTGATTATTTAACACTTACTTCTCCCTGTTTCTGTGTGCTGTCTTCCTCTCCCCACACATTAGCTTTGAAGGATTCCTGAGCTGCAACTCCTCCCCCACCCTCTTCTCCAACATTCTGAGGTGGTTTCCCTATTGTTTCCACTGCTAGCCAGCAGATTTTCCACTTGCAGAAAGGAGAGGAGAAAAACTGAACTGTGGTCCAGCCAGCTTGCCTTCCATAACTAGTTCTTTGTGTCTGATAGAAGGGAAACTTCTGTCTGCTACGGTATATTATTTTGGAATTGTGCTGTAAACATCCTCCTCCAAACCACACCATACAGAAACACATCTAATGTTAACTTCAGTTTGCGTCCCTTGGTACCTGGGCTGCTTTTTGGCATCACAGGTTGAGTTGACAGTGGCTTCCCTTAGTGGGGCTGAATTACGTGGCACAAAGAGTTGTCATGAAGACCATGTGTTTGGAGAGGGCTTGTGCTTGCCAAGGAGTCATAAATGTGACATGTAAGCTCTAAAGTTTCCTAAGAAGTGTTAATATTTAAGAGTAAATCCAGGAATTTGTAAATCAGCGGTTTTACTTTGAACAGAGCTCCAGCCAGTTGTAACGTTGTTGAGTAAATTGGCAGCTTGTTTGCTGTTGTTTCCTCCTTTTTGAAATTTAACCTCCTGGAAAAACAGCAGCCTGGGCTGTTGTATGTCTCAACACAGACCACCGAAAGAGACCACTTAAAATTGTTTTTTGATCTGGAGTACCAATTCCCCTCAAGCAACTTTCTTTTTCTTCTTTTTAATCATTTTGACAGGACATCTTTGCTGGGTGGCATTTCTGTGCACTTTGAAAAGCTGAGGGCAGAGCATTTAGGATAGAACATCCACTCTTGGGAGTTTCCTTGAACTTGCATTGTAGGGAAAGAAAGTTCTTCACATTTTCATGCCATGAATGGATACCTTTTTAAAGCCAGTTCTATGATGTTAATCCCATACTTTTCAAATGTCAGACTTTTTGATGTTGTTTTTGAGCCCCTAAGGACTTAGAATTAGCTGTGTTTGAATGATTAATAGTGATAGAGGTAATGATTATAATAATTCAAGTCAATGGTATAAATAATATGTGTTTAATATATCAGAGCTTTATCATTTTTACATTACAAACTAAAGCTTACCATTTGCTTCAAAAGAAAAGTTTGTAGGGAAGAAGTAGGTTTGAAAAGAAATCAGTTCTAGGATATTCACACCCTGAATAATACGATGACTCATGATATTTCTCTTGGATTAGAATTGGTTTGAATCTTTCTTTACCACAAGAAACACACTATACAACTAGTCAGAACCTACATTTTTGGCTTCTTTTTTTGTCTCAAATGTCAATTGAGAATTCCGTAGAAAAGAGATGTTTGAGACACTCAACCATGTTGGTAAAGTAATGTTTTGTTTGGAAATATCACAAACTGCTGCTTCAAAGTGCTTAATGAATGGCTATGTGTGTGTTTCTACAGATTTTTAGGGAAACTAAAGACAGGAAATACAAACCTACACATTAAAGAGTCATGCCAAATGAAGTGCGCTGTCCTTTTTTATAAAGAAATTCTCTGTCAAGAGTCTGCCAAAACCCTATTGCAAATGAACATCACAACTTCTCCTAAACAAATCAAGAAATCCTGTGAATGGATGCCCAGTGTTTGCATGTGAATTGCCAAGAAATCACTGCCCACGGAACAGAAGTAGGAGAAAAAATTATATTGAAATGTCTGTATATGGGTACACCAACATCCTGCAGTTCAGACCATGGCTTCAAAGCCATGATGATCCCTCATTTATAGAGCCTTAAATAGTAGGCAAACAGTGGCTCAGACAAAGGAGGAATTTCATAATATCTAGTTTCTTGTGGACAAAGAAATGTTGGTGTCTCTGTTTTGAAAACCTGGAAAAATGTATTTTAACTTATTTTTCTATCTAGTTCAGTTTCATTTGGGGGCTCAGAAGCTAAACAATTCCAACTGTTAGAATAATAATCTTATGGATTTTTATTTTTAAAACAGTACTTAATATGAAAAAAATTAGTGAAACATTTTTTAAGCAGCATTTCATTGACCATCCTTGTGATAGGTAGTATGCTAACTACCTTTAATACTTCCCAATAAACTTACTATTTTGGATCCATATGAGCTAGGTAACTTAGTTTCTATTTTACGGCAACTTAATAAGTTTTTAAAGAGTTTAAGAAATTTGTCTTAAATTATTTGACTAGTCAAGGGCAGGTCTGGATTTTGAACAAAATTCTGTCTTACTTGAAATACGGTGCTGCTCTTTATGATTATATTCTAATGAGTCCCTTATGTCAATAATAAGGAAAAGCATAATCTTGCTTGACTCCAAAACAGAAATTAAATCTACTTATGACATAACTTTATCCATGGAACCAAATTAGTATGTATTTGAAAAAAATATTTTATACCTTCTTCTATAATCTCTCGTGCTATTGTGGTGGCATACTTGCTTCTACTATCTTTACACTTAATCTGATCAAAGGCCTACAAATATCAGGCATAGATGCTGCAACCATTTATCCCTTGCCCATGTTAGGCATCACTAGTAGAAAACAGCACCTTTTATAGAGGATAGCCTCAGCCTCACACTTCTCAGAACAATGCTCCAGATCAGCATTACCAATAATCTGAGTTTTACAATCCTCAAAAACATATTTGTCATTGAGGATCCATGTCATTCTGCACACTGTTATCAGAATAATTCCCTCAAAATATTGCTTTCATAATATCACTGTCCTAATCAAAATCAGTCAATGGCTCAATACTGCCTACTACTTACAATCAGATCCCTTAGCTTTTACTAGATCGTCCCAAAAGCTTCTTCTGGGTCTTTTCTTCCCTTTTCTTTACTCTTTTGCATGGATTTTTACCTCTCCTGCTCTGAAGTTTGTATTCTCTTGCCATTTGTGTGTTTATTCTCTAAGAATGTTGCTTTGGGCCAGGCGTGGTGGCTCACGTCCGTAATCCCAGCACTTGGGGAGGCCAAGGCGAGTGGGCCACCTGAGGTCAGGAATTAGAAACAAGCCTGGCCAACATAGTGAAACCCCATCTCTACTAAAAATACAAAAATTAGCCGGGCGTGATGTCAGGCGCCTGTAATCCAAGCTACTTGGGAGACTGAGGCAGGAGAATCGCTTTAAACCAGGAGGTGAGCTGAGATCGCGCCATTGCACTCCAGCCTGGGCGATAAGAGTAAGACTCCATCTCAAAAAAAAAAAAATAAATACATACATAAAAGAATGTTGCTTGCTTTGTTCTTCTATGGTGAGAAAATCACACCAATCGTTTTACAAATTCCCAACTATGAAACAAAACCAATTTCATCATTTTCCAAATTCTCAAAATTTGATGAAAGCAAGACCAATAGTTGATTTGCCAATCAACTATGACAACAGCCAAAAAAAAAAAATTAAAGAAGGAACCTTAACAATGATACATATGCTTTATAAATACTCCAATTTAAAATTTTTAAAACTATATATTATTTCATTAAGCTTTTGACGTAGGGGCATTTTTTCCTGTGATTAAGAGTCTGCTAATAGGAATCCTACGGCATCTTTCTTGCATACAATTCATCTATAATGCATCCTCCATGATTCCCAGTCTTGGTTCATTTAAAATAGAGCAAGAAGCTTCCAAATATTGTGAGTACGAAGTCTTCTTAAATTTTTCTGATTTCTGCCCCTAATTTTTAAAAAGTTTTCTTGCAATATTTAATTCATTAGTAATTGCTTTTTGCCATTCATATTTAAAACTCTTCATAATGCAATCAATGTAGTTTTCATACAAAAAACCCCATACCTCCATTTATGTGCCATATTTTATTGATTTATGTTACATGATTTTAATAACAAGTGCTACTGATAGTTTGGAACAAACACTTGGGCCGCACACTGCTCAAGTGGCCCTAGCAGAGGGGTGCAGTGTAGATCTGAGCAGACAGCATGCTACGACAAAGGTCAGCGTATTTGATGGGGTGAATGAGGAGCTGAATTTCTTCATTCAGCTGAGTGGATGGTGAAGAGAAAGTCTTCTCATTTATATTTATAGTCTATCTCGTTACTCAACTTTGATTATACATTGTTTTTTGGGCGATAATTATCTTTCTCATGTAAACTGCTATAGTTGACTCCAGGGACATTGTTTACAGTTGCTTTAGGGTCTTCCTCATAGCAAAGCATAGCGATATTTTACAGAATATATATATATATATATATATATAAAGCATTCAATAAGTTTTCTTTGCTCCTTAAACTCAGATAGCAAGGTGAAGAGGCTTTTTAGAGCTGCACGGAAGAGAAACACTCCAAAGGTTCACAACTTGAAACAGTATACCGTAATTTGGACTGAGACAACCAGACCATAGAAACATTTAGGAAACGAAGAGTGTGGTTCCTGCATTCAAATGTTGGCTACATTATGGATATGATGTGGTGTCCAAAGCACAAAATGCATTAGTGGTCACTGGGGCAATTGTTTAAGTAAATAAATACGATTTTTTTCTCTGCTAAAATGTGAATGAAAATAACATTCTAGGAGATAAAAAATTTAAATAATATTAAATCATAATTTAATTGAAATAATATTCTAGAAGTTAAAAAATTCTTTAAAACCCTTTTTTATTGTCTAGTTATTGACAGATCCCTCTATCATTTTCAACTTTAGAGAGAAATGAAAACGCTGGGAGATTTGTCCAAGGTCACAGATCAAGTGATCTATACATAGCCAACCAACCACAGGGTACCCAAAATGTTCTTACTCAAAAGACTTAATAGCTTTTACCAAAAATAACTACTTCAGTCAAAGAGAGAAGGATAATTGCTACTTCCACAGTCAACATAAGAAACCAGCATCATTTCAGCCCAGAAAGCAACATTAAATGACCACCCACACACCCCATCACATATTTATCTCCTCCAGCTGCAAGATCCTCTTCTCTTCAGCTTCTCACTGACCTAGAAAGAAGAACTAACAAATAAAGTCTAAAACAGATGCAAAGGCAGTCTGCATAAAGAGTACACTGCTGTGGGTAAGCAAAAATGTAATCTCTGGGTCAGCTCTTTCTTGCTCACTACTGCTTTAGTCAAGAAGTCCAGCCAGCTCTTTGCAGAGACTTGTGGTGATGCCGCATCTGCCAATGCAAATACCTGGCTGTGCAGGACAGGAAACCTCAGCCAGACCTCAAAAAGTCCGCAGCTTAGGCAACCTTTGGCTAGCACTCATTTAACTCCTTTTTTTGGCGGGGTAATGAGCTATCGGTGTTTCCTCAGGCAGTCATGATTGACCAGATGTGTAGTTGTGTCAGATGCCCACAGTTAAAAGAGTGATCTGGCATGAGTGCTTGAGATTCATTCATTGTAGGTGCATTTCTTTAAAACAGAGGTCAAAAACTGGTGGCTCACAGTCCTATTCAGTCTTTAAGTGGACTTTGTGTGCCTGTATGGCTACTTATTCATTTAAAAAAAAATTTTAATTTCATTTAGATGGGCAGTTGTCAGTTTCTATGGTGTAAATACTCTCAGAGTTTGGGAGAGGTGCAGTGTTTCTACCATACAGTTATGATAGAAATAAACTCAAATGCATATATAATGGTCAAATACAGTAACATAATTACTGATGTGTTTTGAGTATAACTTTTTAAAATAAATGTAATTTCACTGTAAGTTTTTATAATTTAAGTTTTCACAATGGTTGTGTTTAATAATCTGCTCTCAAAATTCCACAAATGTAGCACTTGACACATGTGAGTCAGGATAACCCTGCTGCTTCACGTGCTTGGATGATATGTCATGACAACAGCAGCCATAGCATATAGTATTTCAGGCTCTGGAGGCTGATTTTAAATCCCAGCAGTTTCATTTACTAGATGTGTGAGCTCATACAAACTACTTAACTACACAGAACCTTGAGTTTCTCAGATGGAAAAACAAGTTAATGTTTATTTTGTGTTTATAGTGAGGAATAAAGAAAATGGTATATATGAATGGCTTAGTGCTAGATTTGGCACATAATAATCACTCAGTGAAAAATAAACATGTATTTATTTTAACTCTAGGCAGAAATTACTTCATCAGATTCGTTTTGCTACTACCTCAAAGACCTAACTGCAGCACCTCAAAGAAATGAGAAATTTCATGAGTAGGGGAAGGAAAGGAACCGAGGAGATCAGAAAAGACCAAGATGAAAGGTAAGATGAAGGCACTGAGAAAGAACAAGAATAAAATAGGATCAAAAGATACAGAATTAGACTAAGAGAGACTAAAAAACGCTGTTAGTTTTCCTAGTGCAAACCATGTCTATCCTATTCATTAGAGGGTCATTTTCAATTTCTCACAAAGTTGTATAATCTCTGCATAAATTACTAAAATCATTTCTTGAAAGAACAGCACCAAATACCAAACAATCCCACCGCATCTCTTTGGCTTGAATAATTAATGTTAGACACGGAACCCACACTCAACCAGTTAGATGTTCTTGTCTTAAAATTTGGAATTCATACCCAGAGACTGAAGTGAGCCAGTGTTGAGTTCTGCCAGTTGGGCAGCTCTGACTGGCCATGAGAACATGAGGAAAGAAAGCCAATGTTCAGAGTTGGAGAGAAACAAAGTAACAACACACAGAAATGAACATAGCCATACAGAAAAAAGAAAAACAGAAGACAAATGATGACTTTTCTTTCCTGTGCAGCCTGGCTGTATCCCTTAGCTTTGTTTCTGTGAGATAAGCCATTTTCCTTCCCATAAACTTCTCTACCTAAGGAAACTTGGGTGGATCTCTTTTTCTTATAGCCAAATGATTCCTGACCAGATCATCCCTGCTGGTTCTCAAGTTCTGTGAAAATATACAAAAATCACAGTATTTGTAAAATCACGGAAGCCTGAAGGCATGTGATTCTAGCCCCTTGGAATTACATACGGTCAATGGAGTCCACAGAAATAAATAACTTGCACAGAGTCCATATTTAACTAGTAAATGAGCTATTCCAAAGCTCGGCTCAGCTCAGCTGGGCCCTAGGCAACGCCATATTCCTCTGCAGTGAAACTAAAATGGCATGGTTTTAATTTTGGAGTGGCAGCATGCTCAAAATGCCCTGACACTGTTCTCAAAGGCCAAATCCCATTTTCTTTTTGTCTGCTGTCTTACTTTATGAATGTCAGAACAGAAGAGAAGCAGGAAGCTGGTCTACTGAAAGACAAGGTTAAAAAAAGGGCTTTGAGGTCAGATCAACCCGTGTTCAAATCCTCACTCTTTCCCTGACAGGCTGGTGACTATGGGGAAGAGCCGTGACCTTCCCAAGCCCCAGTTCCTCTTTGAAAAGTGGCGATAAATAAAATTATCTAATTTATTGTGTTGTCGGAGGATTAAATAATATAATGCATACTGGTCCACCTCAGTGTAGTGAACATTCACTGAATGTTAAATTGTTCTCGATCTTAGGATTGTCAATGATAATTGGTCACGCAGGAGTCAAGGATTAATTCCAGTGGATATTTTCACCCTGAGGTTGCAAGGATTTCTTTCCTCAATATAAGTTTATATCATCAGTACCAACATCTACACATGTATCTTTCCACCTGTTACCAACTGGCCCTTCAAATATACTTACCAAACTGTTTAAGGATGTGAATGACTTCAGTTGAGAATATCATTGGGATTTAATGTGCTTTGAAAATGGAAACTTTTACACTCAGTGATTAAAAATTTGGCACTTAATGTAATAAACCGGGAATGTTAACAGTGAGCATTAAAACACGTGATACCTATCCTGGAGCTTCTATAAGGCACAGCTAACAATAATGACCAGCCTCGCAGTTCATATCAGGAAATACTGTGTAAGCACAGCTACACTTCATTAATGCAGAAGAACTAAACTGTTTTCAGCTAGAAGGAACGTATAATGCACCATAATTAAGTAAGTGGAGATTGATCCACCTACAAACTTTAATGGACATTATTACAGCTTTGAAATTCCATGAAGGAGTGTTTATTTATTAGCAAGATCAAGCTAATTGAGGGCAGTGATTCTCAAGCTCCTATGGCATAAAGATCAACATGAGGACCTTAATAAAAGTATCTCTTCCCAAATCTCTCCTCCAGAAATTAAAATTCAGTGATTCTGTAGCGCTGACCAATTACTTACATTTTTGTGAAACTCTGCAGGTAATTATAATCCATATAATCTTGGAAGAACTCATTCTGAGAAGCACTGATCTAGAATCTCAGATTGAGTAACATTTTGCATAGGAAGGAAGAAAAGGCTTTGCAGAGAGAGCTCTTCTCAGCAGGCTGGGAATGGAATGCAGATCTAAGCCTTAAAGAAAGTAAAAAAAACCCAAACAACTCAAACTAGGCAAGTATTTTCAATTAGTTTTACCTTGACTCTCACTGAGCCTTAGAGGGTAGATTCTGTGGAAACACCAGGTGTTAGTGTTAGTTCAGTCTGTCCCAAGGGAATACAATGTCTAATGTGGAACAGCAGAAGGATAAAGGAATCCCAGTTTCAATAAATCTTTCAGTGGACAAGAGAGGTATTTTTTCAATAATGTGTAGATATAAATAATCAAACATACATTTCTGCAATAGTGATTACCAAGTACCTATTTTAATAACATCTCAAAAAATGAAGGGGTTCTAAATTTCAGTGATAATACATTTCATCGGATACACTGTTGTTGAGTCTACCCAAGTCAAGGGAAGCAGCAGTAAAGGTTTCTACAATAGTTTGGACTGGTGTTCCCTAATAACAACTAACTCTGCAACTTTGGGCAAGTTATTTCACCACTCTGAATCTCAGAGTGTACTTGATATCTTGAAAGTTCCCTTCTGTTCCAATGTTCTGAAATAAAGTGCCTACTATGAGCCAGGCACTGTTCTAAGCACTCCACTTAGAAATGAACCTATTTAATCCTCACAACCACCCGATGAAGTATGTGCCCCTACTTTAAACAATCTCCCTTTATAGATGAGCATAGCAGAGCACAAGAAGGTTAAGTAGCCTGCCTAAGGTCATTGTGATGGTTTATCTTATATGCCAGCTTGGCTGGGATACAATGCCCAGATATTTTGTCAAATATTCTGGATGTTTCCATGAGGGTGTTTTGGAGATGAGATTTATATTTAAATCGGTGGACTTTGAGTAAAACAGATTGCTCCCATAATGTGGATGAGCCTCGGCCAGTCAATTAGAAGGAAACCTGAACAGCACAAAAGACTGCCATCCCCACACTCAGAGGGAACTCTGCCAGCAAACTGCCTATAAACTCCCACTGCACTTCTCTCCTGAGTTGCCAGCCTGCAGCCTCCTCCATCAGATTTTGGACTCATCAAGCCTCCACACTCATGAGCCAATACCTTAACATAAATCCCTTTTGCTCTCTTGCTCTCTCTAAATCCTATTGGTTCTGTTTCTCTGGAGAACTCTGACAAAAACAGTCACACAATAGGATGGTGGTGGAGCCAGGCTTTGGTCCCAGGCAGGCTAACTCTGCAGATGGTGGATGAAGACTATTCTGTGTTTCCAGAGGTTAGGCAAGGATCCCTTTTAAGAATTCACATGCTGGGCAGTCGGGCATGGTGGCTCACACCTGTAATCCCAGCAATTTGGGAGGCCACGGTGGGTGGATCACGAGGTCAGAAGATCAAGACCATCCTGGCTAACATGATGAAACCCCATCTCTACTAAAAATACAAAAAATTAGCTGGGCGTGGTGGCAGGCGCCTGTAATCCCAGCTAATCAGGAGGCTGAGGCAGGAGAATTGCTTGAACTCTGGAGGCAGAGATTGCAGTAAGCCGAGATCATGCCACTGCACTGCAGCCTGGCGACAGAGGGAGACTCCGTCTCAAAAAAAAAAAAAAAAGAAAAAAAGAATTCAGATGCTGGCTGGGCACGGTACCTCACGCCAGTAATCCCAACACTTTGAGAGGCTGAGGCAGGTGGATCATGAGGCCAAGAGTTCAAGAACAGCCATGACCAACATGGTGAAACCACGTCCCTACTGAAAATACAAAAATTAGTTGGGTGTGGTGTCGCGCGCCTATAATTCCAGCTATTCAGTAGGCTGAGGCAGGAGAACCGCTTGAGCCCAGGAAGCGCAGGTTGTGATGAGCCAAGATCATGCCACTGCACTCCAGTCTGGCAACAGAGCAAGACTCCATCTCAAAAAAGGAGAAAAAAAAAAAAAGAATTCAGATGCTTCAGTGAATATGGACTCCTAAATAGCATTTGTTCTTTTTTTTTTTTTTTTTGAGACAGAGTTTCGCTCTTGTTACCCAGGCTGGAGTGCAATGGCGCTATCTCGGCTCACCGCAACCTCTGCCTCCTGGGTTCAGGCAATTCTCCTGCCTCAGCCTCCTGAGTAGCTGGGATTACAGGCACGCGCCACCATGCCCAGCTAATTTTTTGTATTTTTAGTAGAGACGGGGTTTCACCATGTTGACCAGGATGGTCTCGATTTCTTGACCTCGTGATCCACCCGCCTCGGCCTCCCAAAGTGCTGGGATTACAGGCTTGAGCCACCGCGCCCGGCTTGTTCTTTTTTTTGAGACAGAGTCTCACTTTGTCGCCAGGCGCCAGGCTGGAGTGCAGTGGCGTGATCTCGGCTCACTGCAACCTCTGCCTCCCGGGTTCAAGCAATTCTCCTGCCTCAGCCTCCCAAGTAGCTGGGACTACAGGTGCACACCACCACACCCAGCTAATGTTTGTATTTTTAGTAGAGATGGGGTTTCACCATGTTGGCCAGGATGGTCTCGATCTCTTGACCTCGTGATTTGCCTGCCTCAGCCTCCCAAAGTGCTGGGATCACAGGCGTGAGCCACCGCACCTGGTCAATAGTATTTGTTCTTAATGGCTTTTCTCTGGTTGTCTGCACTGATGACATCATTCAGTTGGGCATACTAAAGTCATGCAGGCAGTGATTCGGAAGAACTTAACATCATCCATGTTTGATTAGAGTAAATTACGTGTTTGGGGCACATCCCTACCTTTCAGAGTTAAATGTAGGAAGTAACTACTTTCTTACAAAAAGTTCTTTGTCAAAAGAGAAAAAAGAATTTCTAGATATAAGATAGTCTGACTTAGTGTGGCAGTTTTTCTCTTCTTAAATGTTTACCTTTCTCTCCACTCAGTAGACAGACACTGTTTTAAAAGTCTTGCAATCCCCGTTTGTAGTGGGTAGATTTTAAAATATCACTTTAAAATCTTATCTGTTTTATTTCTATTTAATTAAATGATAATAGGCTCTTTTGCTACCTTTGTAATGTGTGCATATATGTCAATACTCACTTTCCTTCTCAAAGTTCCAGTAATCCAATCTCAAGGATCACTTGATTCTTAGATAAAGGTGACCCTAGAAACATGGCTATAAACTACCTCAAGAATGGATATCTTCAACCAAGTCAATTAGTAGCAACTGTCTAAGCATCTGGTAAGAAGAAAAAAAGCTAAAGATATCCTGCATCTTTATTTTTATTTCTATTTATTTATTTATTTTTGAGACGGAGACTTGCCCTGTCCCTGGGCTGGAGTGCAATGGTGCAATCTGGGCTCACTGTGATCTCCGCCTCCCAGATTCACAATTCTCCTGCCTTAGCCTCCCGAGTAGCTGGGATTACAGGTGCACACCACCGCACCCGGCTAAGTTTTTGTATTTTTAGTAGAAACTGGGTTTACTATTTTGGCCAGACTGGTCTCGAACACCTGACCTTGTGATCCGCCTGCCTCGGCCTCCCAAAGTGCTGGGATTACAGGTTTGAGCCACCACGCCTGGCCCTATTTTTATTTTTTACCAGAAGTTAGTTTTGGAATTTTACAGAGAAGTTAACACAGGTTAAGAGAGTGAAGAGAGGCCCCTGCCTTCAAGTGTACTCAGTGTTAAGGACTGCAGGGCTCCCCTGGTAGAGGTCAGCCATCTCCATAGATGTGTCTAGTTTGAGCACCTAAAGGTTGATAACTCAGGAAAGGCAGAGTGCCTGTAAATGAAGGAAACACTTAGCTAAGGTTCAAGATCATTGAGTTGAGTTCTTTCTGGTTTTCATACATGGACTCATATGCTGTCTGTAACTTCCTTGACCCAAACTATTAACTCTGAAACATGAAACAGTAGAGGAAGAAGACGAGGAAGACTGAGTTGTTCTGTTTTAGACACAGGATAAGTCATTGCAGCCAGATTCAATCAGTGCAAAAGAGAAGGATTTGGAACAATTTGGTTAGTTTCCTTCCACCCAAATGTCTAGACACCCAAAGGGGTGTACGGCTTGGCCTCTCACTCTTCCTTTTAAAGGCTTCTCTTCAAGGAAAATGTCATTGGTTATATGGTTTGCTTGTATTATCTTTGAACTTAATGTATACTATTCTACCTTTGTCAACATTCATTCCCATTTTCTGTAAGCTTTAAACTATCCCAGATGCTGAGTAAATGTGAATTTGCTGGAATGTGGCTGGCCTCTGTAATCTGGTTGCACAATCACTACTCTCCCTCTCCAAATTCTGTATAAAGTCAATTTTAAGTGTGCATTGTCTGGAGCATTTATATCCTGTAGCTTAAGACAGACGCCAAAAGTGTAAAAAGGTAACCTTGCCCTATTACTATTGGCGTCTACGCTGCTTAAAAGGAAAATGGACTCTCAAGTCTGAATGCTTATCTGCTGCTCTCAATCACTTAAAGCTCCAAAGTGTATGCTCCCAATACCAATTCTTTAGTTGGCTGTCAAGGCACTTTCCACTGGGCATTTAGTTTCTAGTATGTTCTGTTCAGAAAACAGCCAGAGCTTCAAGGATGTCAATTTGGGTATTAAATATATGAATCCAGAGCAAAGTCATCTGATGCATACTCTTCTTCAGCACCACAATGTGATCAACTTCCCTCTGTCCAAACTCTGCAGAGACACAGAGTGTCTTGTTTGGCAAAATTATACTTGAAAAAAATGACACCCTAAATTGACTATGCAATACTGACAAGACATGGGCATAATAAAAATGCATGGCCCATATACCTTTTTGCTGAGATTTAGGTATTCCTCCCCATCCTCAATCCTCTGACATATTTTTCCCCTTTTTTTTTTTTTTTTGGCTTTCTTATATTAAGCTCTAAATATGAAAGGATGAGGAAAGCCACAACAAGAGCTGAGAGAACAAAGCTAATACAGGGAAGCATTAGCCTGGTCTCAGTAGAGAGACACAGTTTTGTGGATTGTTTATGAGTTATCCAGATAGGCTATGTTAACAGATCAAAGAAAGATTTAAAGAAATAAATCTGATAACTTTAGAAAACATAGGGTGGGCCTGGGGAAATATATTTGCTTTTGTCCAAAACAAGATCAATACCACTTTTAAAATGAAGCTTTTGGAAAAAAAAAAAAAAAGTCTCTACATGATGTATAAGCTTCCTGGAGCTTCCCAGTATCAGTGGCTCTGTCTTTATGCTGGCATTTTAATTGACTTTACCTTGCTCTTTTTTTCCCTTTTGTTGATCAATTTTTTAAATGAGCAATTTTGTATAGCCAATTAGCTCTAATTCTGTTGATAAAGAAAATTGAAAATAAATGAAGTCCTAAAAGTTCAGCTTAAGCTATTAAATAATGGATTAACCAAATAAAAACTATACCATATTTCTGGTTTAACCACTTATTTAAGTTATATTCAGCCTTTCTTCCATAGAAGTTGAGAAACTTGATTAATGAAAGCTGTTCTCTATGGAAAAAGAACTTAGTTCCATATGTCATAAAAAGACTTGATTGGAACTGAGATGACTATAATTCTTTCCCTTCTGGAGGGAAATATGAAATTCTTTCCACAGCTTTAAACTCTGATCTCAAAGCTAAATTAATTATTTTTAACTTTAGGATTTTTCTCCATTTGAGATCTATCCTTGCAAGGTGCACTCATGACTGGTGGAGGAGGCAGCTGCAAACCTTGTGTAAATTTCAGGATTTTGCACTTACCTGACTCCTCTGAGTAATACCCCACACACCTAAAATGCCATTGTTAACAATGTAGTGGGTCTTTAAATCTTCTGAAGTTTCAAAAGCTGTAATCAGTTCAAAACTGTAGCTTGATGAAAGGCCTGTGTGTAAGGAAAAGAATGCTAAAAAAAAAAAAAAATCTTTTGGAAAAATCATAATTTTGCCTCAGGCTAGATCTGAAATACTAACCCACTCAGTTATACTTCTGAAGTTTAGGAGCGTGCTAACTGTGTTTTCATCTTGGATATAGAAAGGTGGTGAATTGCCTTCAATTTCTCCTTCCTTGCTTGGAAACAAAGCAATTGTGAAAGTCTAATCCAACTGCATTCCAACCAGTGCCCAGTGAGAAGATGCCCATGGGGGTCTTTGGCATCCTAGATTCATTCACTGCCCTTAACTGGCTTGTTGAACAAGGAGGTGTGAGTTTGGGAGTGGGTGGTAAAAATAAGTATGTTTGGCACAGCAGAGAGTTGTCCATCACTGGAAAGAGAGATGGTGAATATTGCTTCTAGGAATCTTCTTTTGCAATACACAATTCAAGGAGAGCTGGTGATGGTGAATGGGGAATGTGGCCAGGGATACAGAAGGCTGGACTACTCAGGACTTGAGGAATGGGCTGTATCAGCCCATTCTGAATATATACTGGGGATAAAAAGATGAAGGGCACACCTGGCTTAAATACTTACAGTATAGTAAGAGAGCTTTACAGGCAAGTAGGTGACTTTGCAAACAAATAAAATATGTACAGTAATATTTGAACTAGGCACAGAACTTAGAAGTAATACTGAGCTAGGAGTAATGACTTCATTGTTCTGAAAACAAGTTTGGGTTTCCTAGGCATTAAGATAAGATGAAATGTTTATTCGGAATGTACGACTGACAAGAGATCTTAACATTCATGTACCCTGCCCTTTTATCTAGACTCTGTTGTGTGTGTGTGTGTGTGTGTATGTGTGTATGTGTTTTAGGTGAAAAGGGTGTTGGAACAAAAGTTGTTTGTACCTCTGCTTCCCACCTCCTGAGAGAAACAAATTGTCCTTAGCTTCTTTGCTATTACTTCCATTTGTGAGCAAATTTTTACTTTTACGGGCTTATGCTGATCACTAAGCCAGAATAAATGAAGTGGGAGCCGTACAGATCCCTAACTGAGATGTGTAAGGGATTTGCACAAAAGGATGCAGTTTATGATTTAATTCCTCAAGGAAAGTATCATATGCAAGTGAGTCATTTTTTTGCATGACCTCAGCTGAGAAAAAGCTGGACTGAAAGAAATTACAAAGACTTGGAAGAATGTCAGCCAGTTTATAAAAGGTATTTGGAAAATTATATAGTTATTCATTCTGACACACCCCAAACACTGGATCTCACTATGCAGGAGCAAATAAAAATAAAGAAAGAACAAAACATCAAAAAGGAAGTAGAATCTTACCTTAATAGGTAATGAATTATCAAGTGTATGCTACAAAGGAAAAAAAGGGATACAGAACAATGCTGTTGAAAAAACTTTATGTGATGATGAAAATGTCTATACCAACACTATTCAATACAGTAGCACTAGACACATGTGGCTACTGAGTGCTTAATATGTTTCTAATGTGAATAAATAACTGAGTTTTGCCTTTTTCTCTAATTTTAGTTAATTTACACTTAAATAATTACTTTTGGCTAGTGTTTCTATCTCAGCCTGTCTTGAAAATAGCACTAAAGATGAGGAATATCAAATCCTTCTCTGAAATCTTTCACAATTTCATTGGCTGACCTTCACCAAATATCCCCTTTGTGTTCATTTTCCTGTCTTTAAAATGGTGCTTACAATTCATAGTCCCTAAGTAAAAACATCAATGACATAATATGACTTAAATATAAGATTCTTCTATATAAATGTCCTATTGATAGATTTCCAATCTAAGAGGTAAGATATTTGTAAGTTAATTTCAACTTGTATTGAATTACTTGGGGTAGCATAATTACAGAAATGATTGTGAAAAGTTCTCTCTGCTCAAAAAGCTTAAACAAACATAGAAAGATAGACGTTTATATTATTTCAATTAATTAATGGGAAAATAGATGAGGGGGCAATAAACTCTGATTGGGAGAGTGTATTAGTCCATCTTCACACTGATGATAAAGATGTACACAAGACTGGGTAATTTATACAGAAAAAAAGGTTTAATGGACTCAGTTCCATGTGGCTGGGAAGGCGAAAGTCTTGTCTTACATGGTGGCAGACGAGAGAATGAGAGCCAAGTGAAAAGGGAAACCCCTTATAAAACCATCATGAGACTTATTCACTGCCACAAGAACAGTATGAGGAAAACCACCCCATGATTCACTTATCTCCCACTGGGTCCCTCTCATAACATACGGGAATTATGGGAGCTATAATTAATGAGATTTGTGTGGGAACACAGAGCCAAACCATATCACAGAGAATTGGGATATTGAAAGATAAAGTTGAATTTGGGCTGAGTGCGACAGAGCAGGAAGGCAGGCCTTTCTAAGCAAAAGAGCATGCCATGCACGCAGGCAGAGAGGGAAAGTCAGAGTGTTCAGTGCATTGAATTAGTCTGGTCTGGCTCTAGGGCAGCACATCGCTAGTTAGGACTGCTGGGAAACGTAGGCCGAGCTGATTCTCTAGAGGGCCTAAAATGCCCACTATGGACCTGTATTAATATTCTGGAGGCAATGGAGTGAAACTAGAGGGTTTTGGATAAATGAGAGGCAAGATAAGATCTGTGATTTTGAAGAATAACTCTAGTGTCAGTGTCAATGGATTTGCAGAGAAAGATGTGCAGGAATGAAGACTAATTGGGAGAATATAGAAAGTGGTCAAGCAAAAGGTGATAAGATTAACTAGGATCCTAATGAAGGAGCAATAAAAAGGGAGTGTATAAGGATTAAGTAAAGCGCACAAAATCTGGTGATCTAACACATGTGAGTGTTTAGGGAAGAGAGCAAGACAAAGGTAACTAGGTTTTAAGGTTGAGTGGCTAAGTGATAACAGTCATCAAACCAGGGAGCAAGGACAAGTCTGGGCTTGTTGATTTTGAAGCATTCGCTTGGCATCCATTTAGAGATTAACAAGTAAATACAGATATGAATGGGAGTCTTCCAATAGACATTAGGCCTGCATCAGAATCAACATATCCAAACCTGAGCAAGCATTTACTGGATGTCCAACTGGGTGTTGGAAATGCAAATCTTGGGCTTAACAGAGAGGTCAGAAACAGATTCACCTAATAGAAATGATAGTGAAAGCTGTAAAATTATGACTTCAGTTAAGAAGAGAACATTGTGTAGCTCACAAAAGAGGATAAGGGCAGGTCCTTGGAGGCAGGAGTCAGCAAGGGAGATGGAGAAGTAAAAACAGAATTTGAAGAACTCAGGAAGAAATTAGTCAAGTCAAGAAAAGAACAGATTGCATATACTGGAATCTAAGCACCAATTAAAATGCGAATATAAAACATGCTATTAATTACTTTCTGTAAATCACTTTCTACCTGAGCAGGTCCCAGAGTGAGACAAAGATAGGGAAACCCTATGTAAACAGGGGCTGTTTGACAGAAAGACCAATGACTGGGGGTAGGTAGGATTGAAGAAGCAATAGACACAGCAAAGGAGGTGTTTCCTGCAATGTGAGGTCTCATACAATTGAGGGGAAGATGGGAGCGGGGAGATGCTTTTGAGGCTCACGTCACATCCCTGGACCCACTTAATTGGGCAATTGAAATTCTGGGTGAGCCAATGTTAGTTATCAGCAATGACAAATAATCAACAATCAGCTGTTTCTTTCTATCTGGACTCAGAACAAGTAGCATCAACTCTCTGAATCTCGGTTTCCTCCCATCTAAGAGGTTTAATTATAGGATTCATAGCAGTGAGGATTAAATAAGATGATGCATCTGGCACAACTGGGGGTTAATTAATACTAGTTCCCTTCCACTTTTGCCCCTCTTCATGGTTTTGTATCAGGCATGCCCAGCCAATGAGTGTTCTTAATGTGTCAGTGGATTGCAGTGTTGCCATGTTGGAAGAAATCTCAGGCCCCTGAAAAAGGATAATTTTATCTCATCCAAAGCTGGTTCAATAAATACTTTGTTGCATAAATGAATAAATAATCACTGAATCAGTCAATCAATCCTGCTCATTTAGCTCCTTCATCTAGGTCCTATACTCTTGAATCACCTCAGACTGCTTGGAAATCAGAAATTTTGGAGCCAATTTCTCTCCATTCAGTTTGAAGCTTATCAATTCTAACTTTGGGGGCATACAATTTAAAAAGAGTGAAAGATAGCCAAAAAGGTAATTACCTACATCAGACAATTTAGAAATTAACCCATTTTTATCCCATATGGCAGCAGAGGTGTTAATGACCTTTTTCCAGGGTAACAGGAATAGGATGAGGTAGGGGTCAGGACTGAGAATCTTTTCAAGATTGTGCCTGAATGGTCACATCATAGGGTCTGAATAATCCACTGAGAAAAAAAAATATCCTTTATCTGAGTAATTTAAGTCAATCTGTGTATGGTGGCTAGGGAGGAGAGTTATGGGCTAGGTTAATCTGTCAGTCTGATCTATATTTTATCACTGAAAAGGAAATATAAATATAGTTTTAAGAAGTACGTTCAAAGCTTATATTAGAATTTGTGCTTCTCTATAATGAGTAAGAGAGTTCAAAATATATGCTTTACTTCAGAAAATTGCACATAAAGGGAGCTAAATGAGCAGGATTGATTGAATGATTCAGTGGTTAATTCATCCATTTATGCAACAAAGTATTTGTTGAACCATACCATGTTCCACACTATTTACCAGGAGCTAGAAAAAACTGTGGATTAGATAAATGGGATCCCTGTTTTCACAGTGTGCAGTCTGGTAGTTAAGATATGCACTGCCTAAGTAATTGTAAGTAAGATCAGTTTTATAAAGCATTAGAAGTCGGGCGCGGTGGCTCATGCCTGTAATCCCAGCACTTTGGGAGTCCGAGGTGGGCGGATCACAAGGTCAAGAGATCGAGACCATCCTGGCCAACATGGTGAAACCCCACCTCTACTAAAAATACAAAAATTGGCCAGGCATGGTGGTGCGCGCCTGTGGTCCCAGCTACTCAGGAGGCTGAGGCTGAGGAATTGCTTGAACCCAGGAGGTAGAGGTTGCAGTGAGCCGAGATTGCACCACTGCACCCCAGCCTGGAGACGGAGCAAGACTCCGTCTCAAACAAAAAAAGCATTAGAGACACACACAAGAAGGACCCTTCACCTAATCATGGGAGTATATTAACAATAATAATAATGATTAGAGATAACAGTTGTACAATGTTCACTAAGGACCAGGCACTGTTTAAAACACTTTACATATATCATTTTTTAAAATCTCCTTGTTAACACTATGAAGTAAGTACTATTATTACCTCCATTTAACAGATGAAGAAACTGAGTCCCAGAAAGTTTCAGTAACTTGTCCAAGTTCACACGGTCAGTATGTGGCAAAGGCAAGATTTTAATACAGATGTGAGGCCCAAAAGCATGTGCACTTAGTAACTGCAATTTAGAAAAAAAGATATATCTAAGCAGTTTAAGAAATTGACCTGTTTCATCTTGTGTATTTTAGGCCAGAAAGAGACATAGAGAAATCC
Organism: Aotus nancymaae; assembly: GCF_030222135.1. Taxonomy (NCBI): domain Eukaryota; kingdom Metazoa; phylum Chordata; class Mammalia; order Primates; family Aotidae; genus Aotus; species Aotus nancymaae. The sequence goes on along the minus strand of NW_026988442.1, from coordinate 61,490,230 downwards.
ATTTTTAACGGCCTGGTTTGTGAAAGCTGTTATTGACCAGCTACTTTGGAAACTATAGTTATAATACTTTTGACCTGTATTTTTATTGACTACATCTAGTTTTAGTGTCTGTCTCCAACAGAAGCCTGATCAGGCCCAAACTAGTGTGTACCTTCATAAGTCACATGGCCTGTGTTTGTTCTCATGGGAACAAGAACAACAAGAATAGTAGCTGTCGCTCAGAACACAAAAGAGAAGATAAGCCCAGACTGTGTGAACTGAACAGGCTTTTTCACAGCCTTTCCCACACTTGCTGGTTCATAGAGGTGATGCAACCTGAGGTTCAAGCATGATAACGCCCAGATGATGCTATATGAATTAATACCCACTCTTCTGTGGACACTGGAATAGATGCTTTTCATGCTCACATTACATCCCTGGACCCACTTCTGAATCCTGTGCAGTTATGTGGACATTTCCAGTTAGGCTTTTTGCTCTTCTGCTGGAGGGCTTTCATCAAAGTCAGTACAGCCTATTCAGCTCAGAAAGCGAGTGTAAGGGAGCTTTGTAGTGAAAACTAAGCTTCCAGGGGTAACTCTCAACCCATGAGGGGTGGAGGTACAATGTTATTTTAGTCTGCACAGTCAAGTCACAAAAGATGAAGCATGAAGACAGAAAAGCAAATATTAGGACAAAACACATAATCATCCAAAAATTGGATGGTGCCAGGGAAAGGAATGAGAAATAGAACAATATGTATTTTGTCATTGTTCATAGGAAGGAATTAGCAGAGTCTTTCAAAGGATTAAGTACGTTGTATGATGGCAATCATACAGAACAAATATGAAAACCTTTTAAGTTATAAGAATTAAGATAGCCACAAAGTAAAGAAAATACAGATCTTATAGAAAACCAAAGTAAGAATTAAAACCTGAGATGAAGGTGGTGTAAAATATTGTATACTCCTAAGATCGAACATTGTTTTCACATTAATATATTAATAGATAAATTTGCCTATTCAAAACAAAAAATGATTTTTGGGGGAATTATAAAGCTAAATTTAATTGTAGGTTTTATACAATAGATACTTAAAAAATGACTAAGAAAAGTTGGGAATGAAAATATGGGAAAATGCATGTGAGGAAAATGCAAGCAAACAGTTAGAAAAGCAGGGGTCATGACCTTAGTATTAGAAAAAGTAAATAGGGAGAAAAAGGCATTAGATGATAGAATTATAGTCAGATTAGTAAAGAATGAAATCTACAATGGTGTTTAGCAATTGGGAATAGCCATACACCAAATAATGAAGCATGAATAATCATGAAGTAAACAGTACAGGAAACATAAAGAAAAAAGAAGAATCACACTGTGAGAAAGAGACTCTCACTTACTATTTGTATTAGTCTGTTCTCACATTACCATAAAGAAATACCAGAGACAGGGTTGTTTATAAGGAAAAGAAGTGTAATTGGCTCATGGTTCCACTGGCTGTATAGGAAACATAGTGGCTTCTGCTCCTGGGTAGGCCTTAGGGAGCTTTTACTCATGACAGAAGGCAAAGTAGGAGTAGACACACCTCACATGGTAGGATCAGGAGGAACACAGAGAAGAGGGATCTACTTTTAAACAACTAGATCTTGTGATAACTCAGTAACTCACTCACCATCACAAGAACACCACCAAGAGGATGATGCTAAACCATTCATGAAGGATCCATTCCATGAATCTAATCACCTCCTACTAGGTCCCACCTCCAACACTGAGGATTACAATTCGACATGATATTTGGGCAAGGACACAGATCTAAAGCACATCATTCTGCCCCGGCCCCTCCCGAACCTCATGTCCTTCCCAGATTGCAAAATACAATCATGCCTTCCCAACAATCCCCCAAAGTCTTAACTCACAAGCTAACTCACAAGGCCACAGTTTAAAGTCTCACCTGAGACAAGACTAGTCCCTTCTGTCTATGAGCCCGTAAAATCAAAAAATAAGTTACTCACAAGATGCAATGGAGGTACAAGCAATTGGGTAAATACTCCTGCTTCAAAAGGGAGAAATTGACCAAAAGAAAGGTGCTACAGGCCCCATGCAGTACTAAACCCAGCAGGGCAGTCATTAAAACTCCAAAAGAATCTACTTTGGCTTCATGATCCACATCCAGGGCACTCTGGTGCAAGAGTGAGGCTCCCAAGGCCTTGGGCAGCTCTGCCACTGTGGTTTTGCAGGGTTCCACCCCCATAGGTACTCTGAGAGCTGGCATTGTGTGCCTGTAACATTTTCAGGCACAGGGTGCAAGCTACCAGTCTTTCTACCATTCTAGGGTCTGGAGACGGTGGTGTGAGAAGTGGAACTTCTCACAGTTCTACTAGGCACTTTCCTAGTAGAGGTTCTCCATGTGGGCTCCACCTCTACAGCAGGCATCTGCCTGGACATCCAGGCTTTTCCATACATCCTCTGAAATTTAGATGAAGGCTCCCAAGCCTCAACTCTTGGACTCTGTGCACCCACAGGCTTAACACAACATGGAAGCCACCAAGGCTTATGGATTACACTCTGTGAAGAGTGGCCCAAACTGTATCTAGGCCCATTTGGACCATGGCTAAAGTGGCTGAGATGCAGGGAACAGTGTCCTGAGGCTGCACAGGGAGGCAGGGTCCTGGGCCTGACCCATAAAACCATTATTCGCTCCTAGGTCTTTTGGCCTAGTATGGAAGGGGCTGCCACAAAGGTCTCTGAAATGCCTTTGAGGCCTTTTTCCCATTTTCTTTGGTATTAGCACTTAGCTTCTTCTTTTTGCTTATGCAAATTTCTGCAGCCTGCTTGAATTCCTCAACTGAAAATGGGCTTTTCCTTTCTACCACATGGTCAGGCTGCAAATTTTCTGAACTTTTAAGCTCTGCTTCCCTTTTAAATGTAAGTTCCAGTTTTAGGTTATTTATTTGCTTACACATTGACCATAGATTGTTAGAGACTGCCAGGCCACATCTTGAATGCTTTGCTGCTTAGAAATTTCTTCTGCCAGATACCCTAAATCATTGCTCTCAGAAGTTCCACAGATCCCTAGAGCAGGGACACAATTCAGCTAGGCTCTTTGCTAAAGCATAGCAAAAGTGACCTTTACTCCAATTTCCAATAAGTTTCTGATTTCCATCTGAGACCTCCTCATCCTGAACTTCATTGTCCATGTCACTGTCAGCATTTTGGTCACAACCATTCTACAAGTCTCTAAGAAGTTCCAAACTTTCCCTCAGCTCCCTATCTTCTTCTGAACTCTTCACACTTTTCCAACCTCTGCCCATTACCCAGTTTCAAAGCTACTTCATTTTCAGGTGTTTTTATAACAATCCCCCACTTCTCAGTATGAATTTTCTGTATTAGTTACTTCTCACATTGCTATAAAGAAATACCAGAGACTGGGTTATTTATAAGGAAAAGAGGTTTAATTGGCTCATGGTTGCACAGCCTGTATAGGAAAGATAGTGGCTTCCACTTCTGGGGAGGCCTCAGGGAGCTTTTACTCATGGCGGAAGGCAAAGCAAGAGCAGGCAAGTCTTACATGGTGGAAGCAGAAGAAAGAGGTGGGGGCAGATGCTACTGACTTTTAAACAAGCAGATCTTGTGATAACTTGATAACTCACTCACTCACTATCAACACCAAGGGGATGATGCTAAACCATTCATGAAGAATCCATGCCATGAATCCAGTCACCTCCTACCAGGCCCCACCTCCAACACTGAGGATTACAAATTTACATGATATTTGGGTGGGGACATAGATTTAAACCATATCACTATCAATTTACGCCTAATCAAGTTAAAAATAAAGATATAGGAGACCTAAGTAACATCATTAATAAGGCTGTTCTACTTAATTTCCTACTCTGAAGGCAGAACATGTTTTCAGCTACCCATGGAACAATCACAATCTTGGCCACAAAAAAAACTTGCCAAATCCTAAAAATAAATAATAATAAAGGTAATAATCTCTGAACTATGTATTACACTAAAATTAATGTAGTAGAAGTTAAAAAATAAAAATACCATGCTACCTCTAAATTAGAAGAAACTTTTTTTTAAATACTCTTGGGTCAAAGATTCAAATACATATTAGCACTATGGATTTGATTAGAGAGGTACTTGGAAGAAAATATCTAGCATGAAAGTCTTACATCAATAAACAATAAATGATACAAATAGTTAAATGAAACATTCAAATTAAAATGTTAGAGAAAAAACTCACAACAATTCTAATAAATGTAGAAATAATTAATGAGATAAATATATATTAAAAATAATTAGATAACACAATTACAAAATTGATAACCAAATTTCTGAGTTATTTTCCTAAAAAGTCTATAAAATTAGCTAACCTAATTATGAAAAAAAGGACAATGTAAAACTACTTAAACAAAAAATTACAATATGAGAAGTTCCCAAAAGTGTATTGAAAGAAACCAAGGACATAGGTTAGCTCAGTACTTTGCAAGTAAGTTTGAAGAAGTTAACAGAATAATGGCCATTCAAAATTATCATGTACTAATCCCTCAGATTTGTAAATGTACCTTATTTGGGACAAGTGTCTTTACAGATGTGATTAAGCTAAAGATTTCAAGATGAGATTATCCCATATTATCCAGATGGCCCCTATATGCAATGACAAGTGTCCTTTTAAAAAAGAAACAAAAGAGGAGAGGGCAGTGTGATCACAGAGGAAGAGACTGGACTTATGTGGCCACAAGCCAAGGACCATCTAGAGCCACCAGAAGCTGGGAGAAGCATGGTACAGAACCTCAACTAAAGCCTTCCAACAGAGCAGGGTTGTTCTGACACCATGGTTTCAGACCGCTGGCCACCAGAAGTGTGAGAGTGAATTTCTATAGTTTTAAGCCTTCTAGTTGGTAGTAATTTGTTGCATCAGCCCAGGAAATTAGTAACAGAATGAAATATATGAATCTTAAGTGCACAATTCTCCACATATTTTTATTGTAAAGTGTTGTATCTATCACTTCCATTTCCTTTTGTCCGTGCTAACTCCTGTCCCCAGAGTCTCATCTTCTAGCTCCAGTTTATAGCACATGCAAAGGCCCTGAGGTCAGAAAGAAAATAGCCTGTTCAAGAAACTGGAAAAAAGACCAATGTCTCCAGAGCATGGTAAACAGGAGAGTGGGTGGCACCTGATAAAGCTTGTTCCTGACAAAAGACAATTCCCAGTATAAGAGATATTCTGGTACCAGATATTAAGCTGATATGTACTAACTCATCTATGCACTCATCATCTGATGTGGTTGCTCAAGGTCTGGCTGAGTCAGATAATTAAAAAATTAAAGGGTAACATAAAAATTAAAAAAGTAAGGACAAATTAGTAAAGCAGAAAGATCTTAATAACAAGAGTAGCTACAGTGACTTCAATACTTCAACCCAAGAATGAATGAATTTAAACAAACACATACGACACATAAAAGACTGGTGCCACAACTGTGCTATTTCATAAACAGTGACAGTGATTTCAACATCTCAACCTGCTCAGTATATTCGAATAAAATGAAAGGACTTAGAGTAAATTATTTCTTCTGCCTATATTTATTTCATTGTTTGGCTGTTTGCATTACTATACACTCGATATTTTTGTCATGGATTATTAAAAGAAATCATAAACAGCTGCTGCCAGCTGCAAGATTATTTGTTTGAAGTACCATGTTACTCCTCTTAAAACACACACACATATACACACACACACACATACACAAGCACTCAACCACAGTCAAGTAGGCAGTGATGGAAAATGTTCAATCAGAAATAATGTGCATCCCACCCTCCCTCTGACTACAAGATAAATACATCAAGTCTTGAAAGGGCAAAGATTTAACAATTGTTTTCATCCCGTTCTTTTCTATCTCCTTAAAATAATGGATACTCTTAGTTTGAGATTTTTATTGAACCTGCAAGTGAATCAAGTCTACTTCCAGATTAAATCCCCAATATCATTTTTTCGTGTCTTCACCTGCTTTTTTCCTTTTTTTTTTTTTTTTTTTTTTTTTGAGATAGAGTCTCACTCTGTCACCAGATGCCAGGCTGGAGTGCAGTGGTGGGGTCTCGGCTCACTGCAACCTCTGCCTCGTGGGTTCAAGCAGTTCTTCTACCTCAGCCTCCCTAGTAGCTGGGACTACAGGCACACGCCACCACATCCAGCTAATTTTTGTATTTTTTAGTAGAGACGGGGTCTTCACTTGCTTTTATGGGTTAGCACAATCTTGCTCTAAGCAGTTACTTAATGAGGTATATGGTAATATATTTGGTACAGGCTACTTTGCCTATATAACTACTCAGGTGTAACTATTTTCCTCTTCTAATAAGAACTTCTACTCTTCAGATCCAGGCATTCCAGATCAACGTTGTCTTCTGTTTTCTAGAAAGCTAACATATAATTCAAGGAAATTCTGTTGTTTATTTATTATAATGCTCTTATCATTTGCAGATGTATTTGGAAAACTTCATCTCTTTCCCTTCAGTACAGCTTGGTTTAGATTACATACGTATCTGGGAGCATGAGAAAAATGAACAACCCCATTTAAAAGTGAGCAAAAGACATGAACAGACATTTCTCCAAAGAAGACATACATGCAGCCAACAAGCCTATGAATAAAGCTCAATATTACTTATCGTTAGAGAAATGCAAATCAAACCCACGATGAGATACCATCTCACACCAGTCGGAATAGCTATTATTAAGAAGTCAAAAAGTAACAGATGCTGCCAAGTAGCAGAGAAAAGGGAACACTCATATACAGTTGGTGGGAGTGTAAATTGGTTCAACCATTGTAGAAAACAGTATGGCGATTCTTCAAAGAGGTAGGAGCGGAACTGCCATTTGACCTAGCAATCCCGTTACTGGGGTATGTGCCCAGAAGAATATAAATCATTCTACCATAAAGATACATGCATGTGAATGTTCACTACAGCACTATTCATGATAGCAAAGACATGGAATCCACCTAAATGCCCATCAATGACAGATTGCATTAAAAAAAGTGGTACATATACACCATGGAATATTATGCACCCATAAAAGAGAATGAGATCAGGTCTTTTGCTGGAACATGGATAGAGCTGGAGGCTATTATCCTTAGCAAACTAAAGAGTGAACAGAAAACCAAATACTGTATGTTCTCATTTATAAGTGGGAGCTAAATGATAAGAACTGATGAACACAAGGAAACAACAGACACTGAGGTCTGCTTGAGAGGGGAAGGTGGGAGGAGGGAGAGCAGCAAAAAAGAGAAGATTAGATACTGGGCTTAATACCTGGGTGATGAAATAATCTGTACAACAAACCACCATGACACATGTTGACCTATGTAACAGACCTTTATATGTACCCTCAAACCTAAAATAAAAGTGTAAAAAAAGGAATTTACTATAGTTAAATTATATAGCATGTTTCACACAACATTCATCTTCATGTCCTTACTTCTGATATAATTTTATGAGGAGTTGGGGAGGCATCATTATCACATTTGACAAATGAGAAGTGTCATCAACACTGAAGTGAATCAACACATGCTGAAGTGGGTTGGGAGAGAGCCTGGAGAATTGGGCGCCCTCACTCCTCCCCTGGGCCTTTCTCCATGAATCATGAACCTTTGCCTTCAGTGCTCACATCAACTGCCCAGGGAAATGTGACTATGCTTATTCCACCTCTCAAGAAACTGTTCAGGAGGCACAAGGCAAGTGACTCCCCTCGCAAGTGAGTAACTCTTCAATAGGAAAATATATATATGATAAAATTGACATCTCATTTAAGTATTCGTGAATGCTTTTCACCTTCAAGGAGATTTTCCAGGCCCTGGGAATGGAGTAAGGGGTAAACAGGTGCAATTTCAAGCCTAAAAGAAATCAGAAGCTTGTAGGAAAATAGACAACGAATTCACAATCACCCCAATAATCACATAATGAAAAGTATTTGGGGATTCTTTCAAAGACAGATTTTACAAGTAAGTGTCTGAAATCAAGTCTGTACCATTAGGGGAAAACTCCTTGAAGATATGACATTTAATTTGAACGCTGAAGGCCAGCAAGTTGGAATAGGGCATTTTAGACAGCACATGTAAAAGCTCTGAGGCAAGAAAGAACGTGGTACTTTCAAAATGCTGGAGGAAGGTCGGTATGTTGAAAGCATCGTCAACAGGGGTATAGGTCATGCCTCATCAGGCTTCAGAGGTAGACCCAGGCCAGTTCATAGAGCCTTGTGGGTTTGCTAAAAATTTTGGACATTTCTGAAGTGAAATTGGAAGGCACTAAACAGTTTTATGTAGAGGATTATTATGCCCTAACTTCTCACAGTAAACAATCACTGTAGCTTGTTAGAGAGAAGGATAGAAGTTGAAAGATGAGTTAGGAAGCTCAAACCAGAAGTTTGATAAATAATTGATTGATATGCTTTGTCTCTATAGAATTCCCACCCTAATCTCACCTTGAATTGTAATAATCCCCAAGTGTCAAGGGCAGGACCAGGTGGAGATAATTAAATCACAGGGGCTGTTCCCCAGTACTGTTCTCATGATAGTGAGTGAGTTCTCACGACATCTGATGGTTTTATAAGGGGCTTCCCTCTTTGCTCGGCACTCATTCTTCCTCCTGCCTCCCTGTGAAGAGGTGCCTTCCGCCATGATTATAAGTTTCTTGAGGCCTCCCCAGCCATGTGGAACTATGAGTCAATTAAACTTCTTTTCTTTAAAAATTACCCAGTCTTGGGCAGTTCTTTATAACAGCGTGAGAACAGACCAACACACTGGTAGATTCTTTCTTCTTTTCCTGGATGACTTAATCTCATTTTGCTAACTTTCATACTCTGAGATCTCAGAAAACATTGCCACATAAATAGCTACTCTATTCTTTATCTAAAGTTAATTTCTTATTCATGTTATTACTCTAGAAAGTGTAAGTGCCTTCCTTATATATGTGATTTATGCAGAGACATTTTGGTTGTTAGAGATAATATTAGGAAAATATCCATTTTCCAGAATTTTTGGTTAACAAAAGCAATGTAGGACTCACATTTTTGCAGGGTTCACATTTATCTCTACCACAGTTCTCAAGAGGCTCTCTGGTAACTTTGAGTCCAGATCAGTGACAAAGATGACAGAAATTGTTGCTATCGTAGCTCATTTACACACAAGATGAAACCAGCGGGACAGATGTTCCTAAAAAGAATAAAATGCAATTTAAGAAAATAACTCTCTTTGAACTTAGAAAATGACATGGAGGAAATTTGGGTTCTGATTTCAAGAGGTAGGGTTTGTGAAAAGTAATGATTTTACACCCACCCCACTCCCTTCTTCCTAGTTGAACTGATGGATGCTCCAAGACGTACAGCATTTGTACTGATTCCGCATTGATCTTTTTCTGCATTGGGTCTGACTTAAGGGAATCTGACAGCACTGGGCCAAAAAAACAATGACATTTATTAGGCCCTTGGTTACTGAACAAGCACAGAGACAAAGTCAGGTAAGATATTCTGTTCACATGCAATAAAAATGAAATGTGGATTTCTCTGGAAATACTTGCGACTTATAGAACTTACTGAAATGGGCATTAAAAAGGTGCAACATGACTGCTCTTCTCTATAAAGGAAGGATATTTAAATTGAGAGAGTGGAGAAATGCACATTGTACAGATACCTCTTCCATCCCATCTAGAAAACAATTCTTGCCTTTTTTGTTTTATTGGCACAGACAAAGAAGAGGAGCAGTGTGTCCGTTTGTTTGCTTTCCAAATGTTTAAATGTCACTCAGAGAAAGTCTTCCCTGTATTTCTATGAAACTTGTCTTATCACCAGAATTCAAAGTCTACAATCTCTTATCCACTATTTCAAAGTTGAAAATTCTGAAACTGTAAATGTTTTTGCAATTTTGGCTCCAAAGCTCTTTGAGTGGCAAAATCTACCTTAATCTGATGTGAGGCTATTTATAGTTTATTCTACTAAGAAAGAATATTTATTTCACTATATAAATTTAAATACATTTATTGTGTGGTACAGCCCTATGGCTGTATATGCAGAATATTTATAATATACACTGTATTTCCTTTCTAAAATCTAAAATATTTTGAATTTTCACCTAAGGATTTTGATAAAGGAATGTGGACCCATGCCACAGAGAAAAGAAAATTCAGCTTACTGAGTCTGACTACCTCCAGGCTCCTGTCACTGGACTGTGGGCAAGTGTTGAAAGACTTGTCTTATTGGGAAATAAAGTCCTTGTCCAAATGACCCGATGAATCACTTCCTTCCTTTTTGGCCAGTGTGGTCTGTTCATGGGTCACTGAAGACGGGAGTCAAGGAATCACTGTGTCTTAGAACAGATGTGCTGATCTAAATTTTAGATCCTAAAATATGCTATGTTGGCTAAGCGACATTGCCTGGTAACAAAGACAATTACAATGAGGATTTATTTATTCCGTAAATATTTACTGAGCACCTATTATGAAACATCAAACATGTTGTAACAGAAAAAGAACTCAGCTACAAGTCAGGAGCCCTGGGTTCAAGTTGGTTTAGTGATGTAACTCTTGTATAAAGTTTGGCAAGTCACTTTACTTCTCTTTCTCTCTAGATACTCATGATAATTAAATTTATTAATATACTCAAAAGCACATTTGTGTATTTTATTGAGTTTCTATGCTAAATACCTTATATGTACCATATAAGGAATTTTTATGTCCAAATAAGATTGGTAGGCATGCTCGGATGGCTAAAACACCCACCCTCCAAGAGCAAACTGATAGAGTAACATATCCCCCTACAGAACTATGCTAGGCTTTTATAATTTTTTTAATCACTGAAAGGCAGCACCAAAATAATTTCAGAAGATAGGCTGCTCTGAGTCCTTGCAAGGAAAATATGGAAGGGGGAAGGGAGAAAGAAGCATCTGAAAGGAATTTCATCTAAAACAGCTGCCTTGCTAAGTCCCTGTTTCAAATTGCCTGTTAGCTGATCTGACTTAAGACTTTTTTTTTTAATCAAGAAACAAAATCTGTGGGGTTTGCTAGTTCAATTCATTTGCACATTTCTCACAGCTACATATGGCAGGACTGGAATGATCAAATTTCTTTCAGCTTTATCATAAATCACAGAGATTCCAATGTGTCCTTCACAGCTTTAAGTTTTCAAAACCATCATGACTAATGAAATATTTATTCTGAGACCTACAGCCTCTTGCATGGAGTCACGTTCCTTAGAGGAGAGACTTTGACAAAGAGCCCATCAGAAAAGCAGCTGGGGGCCCCGACCCTGGCCCCACTACCATCCTCCACTTTCGGCCTTCGCATCTGCCACCTTCAGGTTACCAAATGGCATGTCTCATAAACTGTGAGCACAGGCGTTTTCTCAACTCGACAGCTTTCAGTTGGAAACTAATCAAACTTTAAGGATTCGACTTAAAAGCAAAAAGAGGCTTTCTCAAAGTTTTATTACTTTGTAAAATTTATTAGGTTACAAATCAAGTTAATTTAAAAAGGGGACCTAGTTATTTTTACTAGTTTAAAAGTTTTCACTGTTATATAAAGCCAAACAACCAAAATCAGGTAAATTTCCCTACAAATTGGCTGTTGCCCAAGTGTTTACAGAAAAACTAGGATGAACCCATTTGCTGCAAAAGCAACAATGATGCAAATAATGAAGAGGCTGGGCTTACACAGAAAGGTAATCCTTACTCTTTGAGATTGCTGACCAAATGTAGAAAGACATTTGCAAAGATCTTACGGAGATTTCTTCCATGCTCCTTTGCAATGTTTCTTGGCTATTCCTCCCATGAAGAAGTGAAATCCATTTCTCCTCCTCTTATCTGATCTGTCTGTATGGCCAGCTTTCACTAACAGAATGGGACAAGAGTGGCAGTGCCAGTTCTGGCCCAGGTTTTAAAAGGTCTTAGAATTTTTGCTTTTACTCTCTTGCAACACCCACTGAGATTGCCATGTCCGGGAGCTGGCCCAACCCCCCTGAGGATGAGAGCCCATTGAGAAGAGAGCCTAAGTGCCCCAACCAGCAAGACAAGTGAGCGAAGCCATCTTGTTCCTTCTGGCCAGGATGACATTCTAGCTAAATGCAAACATGCAGGTAAGCCCAGGTAAAACCAGCAGAAAAGTTATCCATCAGCTCACAAAATTATGAGAAATAAATCATTGTGTTTTATGCTTCTATGTTCTAGAGACACCTGCATTCTAGTTTTGGCCTTTCCACTCATTAGTTGTTTACATTTGATTCTATGTACTTTATCTCACATCTCAAAGGTAGAAACATGAACTACGTAAAAACTAAAGTCCCTTCTTATTTCTCTGTTATGGAAACTTCCACCAAATCTGCAAACTTGAATCCATTCTTGATGGCAGAAAGCTGTAAAGGTTCAGTAAGAATAACCAGCAAGAAAAATCTTAAAGATAGACAATGGTAGCTCCTGTTATCGTGGGATAACAAGCATCTCAAAAAAACATGCTGGCAAACACATAAAGTAATTGTTGTATGCATCATTGATATGTAAATTAGAAATTCATGCTTTTGGGAAAAGTAAAGAGCTTGGGCAGACAAAGTATAGAAGAAATAGATTCTGTTTGAACAAGAATTGTTCTGCTTCATTTTCTATCATTGTGGCTGAAGAGCATTTTGCAAACGAGTGTGGGTAGTTGGCTGTTACCATGGGTCAGGTGCATACACTACACATAAGTCAACTGTCAGGAGCCAAAATGAGTCCATCTGCTCCCTTTAAAAATCTTACCCAGTTACTCATTTCTGCTTTTTTTGTGAGCTCACAACATTATCTCTTGCAGATACGCTACATAATTGGTGATTTCTGACTGCCTGCTGAAATTCTTTCTTGATACTGGTGGTAATCATTGCCTGATGGGAACATTTCCTTCTTCAGCATGTGTAATCATAATTATTTTAGATTCCTATGTAAAGTTAATCAACCCTGAAGGGAAATCCCTGGATGTCACCACAGAAGTAACATCTAACATTTCTGCTATTTTATTTTGTCTGATCTTTGTTGAATAAGTAATCATCTTCTGTTTACAAAACTAGCCTAGTAAAATTGAAAGTATTATGTGAAGCATAATGTGTGTCTTTGGCAGATAAACACACCTAGTGATTGATATGTGCTGAATTTTGTTATTAAAAAAATGGAGTTACACTGAATGAATGAAACATGTACCAGGTAATGTATTTCATTCTTTCTTAAATTGCCTAAAAAGGCTAAGTTAAACAAGAGAGTATTAGCAACTGCCTTCCTCAGTACTTTCCTCAGATTTTTCTTACCTGCCGTGACTGTTACCAAGTAATGTTGAACGGAAAATCGGTGACATTTTCTATAATAAGACAATTTCGACACCAACATAACATATAATCTCAAAGATATTTCTAGTCTCAAATACTTGCTGCTATGGTAACTTCCAAAGAACTCACTTTTCAAAATATTTGGATATACTGAGAGCACGTTAAAAATTTATTGGCTTTTCCAAAACTCTCTGATTTGAATTAAGGCCTATTTTTATCTACCTGTTAAAAATTATCTCTGTTCATTATAATTTTTGTCAACTAGTTTTAGAGGTTAAACCCTAGGACAGACGAAATCAAATAGATCAGGATTTTGACAAGTAAAACATGAAATGTTTGAAAATATTACGTGAATATTGAGATTCTAATGCAATTAAGGCCAGCATTGTTTTGTATTCTGTGCTGGAAACCATGCCCAACAGAAGTAAACTGTAGGATGCCATATTATGGTTTTGGTGGTTTTTTTTTTTTTTTTTTTTTTTTTTGAAGATGAAATCTTGATCCTGTGGCTTTTTCTCAGAAAATATAGGCTGGTTTTGGGAAGTAGCAACAGGTATAGAAATTACAAGGGAATACTCTGTCCACATCAGCACACTGTCATGTTTGAATGGTGTTGGGCAGTATTAATCACTGGAATGAATGGTCTGTTTTTGCTGCAGTGGGAGTCATCTCTCTTATCTCTTTGAAAGAAGCTGTGTACGTCTAGGAAAGAAAGCAGACTGTAAGATGATGTCATTGCCCCAGTATAGCTGTATGTACAGCTAACATTCACAATATATCAAGACCAGGAAAAAATATTGTAGAAAACTAAAATTTTTCCATAACTTTCTAAAGAAATGCATTTTATGAAAATGTTCTGCATAGTGGCTGGAGCTTGCTGTACATAAGTGTGTTAATCAGATGAAAGAGGTTAACTATAGGAAACTTCCTCCATCTCAGGAAGACTTAATGATAAGCTTCTATGCTATTTGAATTGTGTTTCATATATATATATTTTAGACAGAGTTTTGCTCTGTCACCCAGATTGGAGTGCAGTGGTACGATCTTGGCTCACTGCAACCTCCACCTCTTGGGTTCAAGTGATTCTCCTGCCTTGGCCTGGGGTTACAGGTGCCTTCCACTATGCCCGGCTAATTTTGGTATTTTTAGTAGAGATGGAGTTTCACTGTGTTGGCCAGGCTGGTTTTGAACTCTTGACCTCAAGTAATCAACCCAACTCAGCCTCCCAAAGTGCTGGGATGATAGGTGTGAGCCACTGTACCCAGCCAATGTTTCCTTTATCTTTTTAACACTCAATAATACCAAAATCTCCTTAAGCTGATAAGCAACTTCAGCAAAGTCTCAGGTAACAAAATCAATGTGCAAACATAATAAGCATTCCTATACACCAATAACAGACAGAGAACCAAATCATGAGTGAACTCCCGTTCACAATTGCTACAAAGAGAATTAAATACCTAGGAATACCACTAACAAGGGATGTGAAGCACCTCTTCAAGGAGAACTACAAACTACTGCTCAAGGAAATAACCGAGGAAACAAACAAATGGAAAAAAATTCCACGCTCATGGTTAGAATCAATATCATGAAAATGGCCATACTGCCCAAAGTAATCTATAGAGTCAATGCTATCTCTTTGCAGAATTGGAAAAAAAACAAACAACTTAAATTTCATATGGAACCAAAAGAGAGCCTGCATAGCCAAGACAATTCTAAGCAAAAACAAAAAACAAAGCTGGAGGCATCACGCTACCTGACTTCAAACTATACTACAAAGCTACAGTAACGAAAACAGCATGGTGCTGCTACCAAAAGAGATATATAAACCAATGGAACAGAACAGAGGCCTCAGAAATAATGCCACACACCTACAGCCATCTGATCTTTGACAAACCTGACAGAAACAAGCAATGAGGAAAGGATTCCCTATTTAATAAATGGTGTTGGGAAAACTGGCTAGCTATATGAAGAAAACTGAAACTAGATTTCTTCCTTACACCTTAAACAAAAATTAACTCCAGATGGATTAAAGATATAAACATAAGACCTAAAACCATAAAAACCCTAGAAGAAAATCTAGGCAATACCATTCAGGACATAGGCATGGGCAAAGACTTCATGACTAAAACACCAAAAGCCATGGCAACAAAAGCCAAAATTGACAAATGAGATCTAATTAAACTAAAGAGCTTCTGTACAGCAAAGAAACTGTCATCAGAGTGAATAGGCAGACTACAGAGCAGGAGAAAATTTTTTGAGTCTACCTATCTGGGAAAGGGCTAATATCCAGAATCTACGAAGAACTTAAACAAATTTACAGAACAAAAACAACCCCAGCAAAAACTGGGCAAAAGATATGAACAGACACCTCTCAAAAGGAGACATTTAAGTAGCCAACAAACATAAAAAAAAGCTCATCATCACTGGTCATTAGAGAAATGCAAATAAAAACTATATTGAGATACTATCTCATGGCAGTTAGGATGGGCATTATTAAAAAATCAGGAGACAGCAGATACTGGAGAGGATATGGAGAAACAGTAACATTTTTACATTGTTGGTGGGAGTGTAAATTAGTCCAACCATTGTGGAAGAAAGTGTGGCGATTCCTCAAGGATCTAGAACTAGAAGTACTGTTTGACCCAGCAATCCCATTACTGGGCATATACCCAAAGAATTACAAATTGTTCAATTATAAAGACACATGCACACATATGTTTATTGCAGCACTCTTCACAATAGCAAAGACTTGGAATCAATCCAAATGCCCATCAATCATAGACTGGATAAAGAAAATGTGGCACATATACACCATGGAATACTATGCAACCATAAAAAGGGTGAGTTCATGTCCTTTGCAGGGACATGGATGAAGCTGGAAATCATCATTCTCAGCAAACGAACACAAGAACAGAAGAATAAATACTGCATGTTCTCACTCATAAATGGGAGTTGAACAATGAGAACACCTGGACACAGGAAGGGGAACATCACAAACTAGCGACTGTGGCGGGGAGGGGTGGGAGACTAGGGGAGGGATAGCATTAGGAGAAATACATAATGTAGATGATGGGGTGACGAATGCAACCAACCATCATGGCACATGTATACCTAGGTAAGAAACCTGCATGTTCTGCACATCTACCCCAGAACTTAAAGTACAATAAAAATAAATAAATAATAAAACCAAATCAGATATTATATTTTTCCCTGATATTAAAAAATAAAAGTTCATTTCAATTATGTATAAAGTCATTATAAGACACAGACGGCCGGGCACAGTGGTTCACACCTGTAATCCCAGCACTTTGGGAGGCCAAGGTGGGCAGATCACGAGGTCAGGAGTTCAAGAGCAGCCTGACCAACATGGTGAAACCCCGTCTCAGCCAGGCGCGGTGGCTCACACCTGTAATACCAGCACTTTGGGTGGCTGAGGTGGGTGGATCATGAGGTCAAGAGATCGAGTCCATCCTGGCCAATATGATGAAACCCCGTCTCTACTAAAAAAATACAAAAATTAGCTGGGCATGGTGGCACGTGCCTGTAGTCCCAGTTACTGGGGAGGCTGAGTCAGGAGAATTGCTTGAACCTGGGAAGTGGAGGTGGCAGTGAGCCGAGATCGCGCCACTGCACTCCAGCCTGACGCCTGGTGACAGAGTGAAACGCTGTCTCAAAAAAAAAAAAAAAAAAAAAGACTCCGTTTCTACTATAAATACAAAAATTAGCTGGGCATGGAGGTGTACAAGTGTAATCCCAGCTACTCAGGAGGCTAAGGCATGAGAATTGCTTGAACTGTGACCGAGGAGGCAGAGGTTGCAGTGAGCTGAGATCATGCCACTACACTCCAGTCTGGGCTACAGAGCAAGATTCCATTTCAAAAAAAAAACGACACAAACATTAATAAGAATCTCTTCATAGTCAGAATTTTGTTGAGTTTTCTTCCAAATTTCAGACAACTTTATTATCTGCATTATTACTGTCCTTAGAATTACAATTGAATTTAGCTAAAATAGAACTAAATAACTCTTTAGAATGTTCTCATTTTCACTTTGTTGAATAAAACTTAGTCTTGAAGGAAAGCCTGGCCTCTAAGGACATTTATATTTCCATTATAATAATTGGAGGTCAGTATAAACCTGACAACAAAATGAAAAGTGCAAAATCCGCAAGTGAGCTCAAATTCAGAAACCAGATTCTGGGCTCTGCTACTCCCTTCTTCATTCCATATATCTGGCTAAAATTCTTAGGGCCAGAGCTTCAGGACACAAATAAATTAAAAGTCTGAAGTGACCTACAACATCATCTACTCCAGTTCTTTCATTTTAGAGATGAGTTGAGGCTGAGAGATGGTAAAGAACTTGCCTAAGATCACACGTCTAGTTTGAACGCATGCTAGGACTAAAAGTTCAATCTCTGGCGCCTGCTTTTCTCATTCACCAAATGAGGTTGGATTGGATATACTCAATGATCCAGCTTCATTCTTTTATGTTGTCTCCATATACATTAAGTACTGGAAGAGACCAAGGAGCTGAGTATCTGTGGTACTCCTGCTCCATCTCAAGGGACATTTCTATCCAAGGAGAGGTGGGAGGAAAGAGAAAATTCAAAGTGCACATTTTGTTCTGGAAACTCCTTTTGTAACCCACTACTGATGTAGTCAGTGCTAGCAGGCTCATCCTGAATATTCATGAGAGATTAACTCATTAAAATATAACCCCAGCTTCTTAGGAAGAGCAGCCAAAAAAACCCTCATTAAAATTGCATTTCTGTTAATGCAAATGTCTGGGTTTGCTTGAAAAACCAGCCAGTCCATGCTGGGTTTAAAGATTGCATCATGGTTGCATGATGGATCATGGATGAGTGACAAATTTCAGCTCTCAAATCTGTTTGGCCAGAGTTGAAAGCTAGAACGTATAGGGTAATATGGCATAAACATTCCTCCCCAACCCCATGTCCATTCCACCCTTTTTAGTAATAGAATCTCTAATTTTTAAATAGGCATGTAGCCTCTCAGAATATAGGCTTTAATTTCCTATCTTCCTTTCAGTTGGTTATGGCCATATGACTAATATGACTAAGCTATTCAGGATTTCTCAACATTGCCACTATTGACATTTGGGATGAAAAATTCTTAGTTGTGGGGGGCTGTTCTGTGCCTTGTGAAAATTTTAGCAGCATCTCTGGCCTCTACCCACCACTGTAGTAGTCTCCACTGCCTCCCACCCCCCATCCCCGTTGCAACAACCAAAAATATCTGGAGACATTGTCAAATATCAGCTAATGGACAAAATGTCCCCTAGTTGAGGATCACTGAGTTAAAGGAATGTGAGTGAAAGCATCCTGTTCCACTTCTAAGAAGTATCTTTATATAGGATGTTCTTTGCTACTTCATCTTTCCTGCTGTGATGGCTGGAGCTTGAGCAGCTATTTAGGACAAACATGAGGCAGTGCATTATTAGAGACAAGTGGGACACTATATAAGAAGAGAGGTTCCCTATGATCAGTGGAGCCACTCTGTAGCTGTAGGTCTGCACACCTCTAGACATTTTACATAAGAGCAACATAAGCTTCTTTCTCCTTTATTACCTTGTTATGTTGGGTTCTTTAATGAGGACACGGTTTTCTCCACCCTATTTTCAATGCCTTTCTGATTTCCTACAACACAGTTATTTAAAGAGGGAAATATTTATAATCACAATTCAGAAGCAATTGACTGGTCATTAAAGAATCTAAATTTAAAGCTCCCTCCTCTGTCACATAAATTTTTTGATAAGCCAAATTTAAGGTACACAAACACAGATCAGTGACTTGGAAGCTTAGCTATACATTAGAATCATTTGGAGAGCTTTAAAAATAAATCCTCATGCCCAAGCTGTACCACAGACAACTTCCAGCGGAGTTTTTGGGAGTGGGACCCAGGCTGGCCGTGATGCTGTTTGGGGGTGATTCCTGTATGTGCAGCTGCATTTGAGCACTGCTTGTGTAGAGCGTTTTTCTTCAAGTTCTGCTTGCAGTTAATTAACCTTGGTTGCTTTTATTTTCCTTGTAAAGGCAAGGCGTATGTCACACCATGCACTGGAAATATTCTGCAAAATACTATGTTTTCGCTTCTGGAGATACTCACATTTTAGGTGCAAATGGTATGAGCGGGCCAGATATGATTTTGTACCAGTTGACAAAATCTAGCTGCAGAAATATTTTGATATTTCAAATTGCTGAAAATAATTGAGCTCATTAAATGGTAACTTCCATCGTCACTGTTCCCTCAATACACACACACACACTCTCTCTCTCTCTCATGTAATCAGTAAAGGCTGATGAACTTGGGAGAAAGTAGTTTTGCTCTGATGTTCAAAGTTAAGTGGAGGGTGTGTGAAAATAGAATGAAGCCTTCTATAGGTGGATGTGCAGCTGCTATTGGGCTCAGTTGAATTTTGAAACCGAATTAGCTTCATTTTAATTTTCTCCAGAAGAATAAGCAAAACAATTGTTAGGTTGGTGCAAAATTAATTGCAGTTTTTGCCATTACTTCAGTATAAATCCAGACCTAGTGTCATCCCTGGTGCAGTTGGGCAATAAGAAGAATCTTCAATACCATCCCCAATTCCATCTATTTCAATGAAGACAATCTTGATTAGAGATCAGGAGGACAAATGACAATTTGCACTGTTCTTATTTCCTTTTTGTCCATTATCTTCAATTAATATTTTATTCAGTGTCTACTGTTAAAAGGTTCTTAATGAAGCTGCAATATATGTGTGATCTGAGAAAAATTACAACAGGCTGCCATCACAGAAACCATTCTCCAATAATGGGATTTCTCTTAATGCTAAACGAGGTGAAAAGAGGGAAGAAGGAAGAAAAGAGAACAAACATGCATTGCATTTCTACGATAAGTCAGTCACTGCAGTAGGCAGGTTATCTGTATTATTGCTAAACAGTAATTTAAAAACATATTAACACATCAAGGTACTTATGAGAGTTATAGTAAGGTGGAGGTGAAATAAACTTGAAAGATCATCTACAGATTAGAAAACTGATTACTCGCCTGGGCTCACTTTGCTGCCTGGGACAAAGCCGGGTGGAGAAGGATGATCTCCTAGCTCAAAGTGGGCATTCTCATTTCCTGCTTCTGTCCCTACCCATTCATTATTTACAGAATCTAGTGACCAGAGGCTTTTCCTCCTCATCAAGAGCAGAATAAGGAAATTGGTTTGAGCTGCAATACAAAAGATTTAAGTAAGATGCAAGGCAATTTCCTGATGCCAACATCTGCTTATCATAAGAGGACACCATGGAAGATCTCTTTTAAGATATAATTGCTTGTTACGTATTTATGAGAGTAAAGCTCAGTAGACTTGGCTAAAGGTAAAGAGTACAGGGTCTAGTGCAACAATTCTGTGAAATGTCTTCAGCATCCATAGCAGTACAGAGAAGGTTGAGAACTCTGCTTGGGTTCACCTTATCACCACCTGGATGGCAATGGTCAGGGATGGCCTTTTCATCGTAGTTTATTCAAGACTAATAGCAACAGTAGCCCATACTCATCTCACACTTAACTGTGGATGAGCATTGCTCATGGCACTTTACATGTCTTTGAATTATTCCCATTTTGTAGATTAAGAAACAAAGAAATTTATTTGCCTAAGGTCATGCAATGCCATCAGCAAGTAGTGGAAGCTGGATGCAAACTCACATGGTTCTCTTTCCATGGTTGACTTTAAACTGCTATCTGTGAACTCTGTGCCATAAATATAATGACATGTATTTATATTATTAATGTGATTCTAAAAAGGACACATGCTCCAAATGCTATATTTTAGGTTCTACCAAGAAAATTAAGGCATCAGATTATTTACAAATTCACAATAAAGTGATTCTCAGAAATAGCCAATCAGAAGTGAAATAGTCAATGGTGGCTAAGGTTTGGGCAGGAGAGTCTGCCCTGTGATTATCATCTGGCCAGCACCTGGGGCAGGATTACCCACAGGATTCAAACCTTGTTTTATCAAGGCTTGGTGGGAACACTGGAAGTTAGCCTCTAGGAGGAACAAAAATGGTAGGGGGAGAAGCATATAGCATACAGAGACTGGAAAAAGTGTTCTTGTATATCAAAGCCATACATGTCTACAATTGGTAGCCGCGTGGTGACCCCCCATTTTTCTGGCTTACAGAAAAATGATCTGGATCTGTCTAGAGCTGTATCTATCTATATCTGGAAACTATTAATAATCAGTAACTCAAAGGTAAGTAAGTGACAGAGAAGTGGGTAGTTCATTTACTGTATGCTGTGATTTGGTTGCAGTTTGTAACGCTAAGTATCCTGTTGAAATTTGATCCTCAGTGTTGGAGGTGAGCCTGGTGGGAGAGGTGTTTGGGTTGTCCAGGAAGCTACCTCATGATGGCTTGGTCCCATTCTTGTGGGGAGTGAGTTGTTGAGAATTGTTGTTGAAAAGAGTCTGGCACCTCTCTCCCTTCTTTTGGCTTCCTTTCTTTCAGCATTTATGCCTGTTTCCCCTTCACTGTCCATCATGAGTGGAAGCTTCCTGAGGCCCTCAACAGAAGCACATGCTGGTGCCATGCTCCTTGTACAGCCTACAGAACAATGAAACAAACAAACAAACAAACAAACAGAAAACCTCTTTTCTTTATAAATTACCAAGCCTCAGATAGTCCTCTGTGGCAGCACAAGCAGACTAAGACAAAGTGTTTCCCTCAGAATTTTCTGTTTGCTGAAGAGGATGGGAAATGCAAGGAGGGTATACAGATTTAGCACCAGATGGTGGATTGGACAAAACAACACCAAAGCGTCCTTTCAGTGAAGTCCTATAAGCCTAAAGGAAATGGAGAATTAAAGTATAATGTGGTCAATTCTGGACATCACACAGCAAAAACAAAAAAGCAACCCACGTGCAACATCTAGGAAATGGAGTGGTTGCGTTCCGTGGTCCAGGTGGCTCCTGTGCTCTGTCACTGCCTGGGAACCCAACAATCATCAGAGCTAACACTAAAATGACTGAAAGCTCAGGCACTTTAGTACTGTTTCCCTGAGCTAGCTGCATACTGATTTAGACACGTTTCAAAAGTGCTAAATGAAATCCTATTCCCAAATTATGAAACTAAATATTTTTCTTAGACATATCTCACATTGTTCTGTATACCAGGGAAATTTCCCATGACCCTTGGAGTCACCCCTATTTATTTGCTCCCATACACACTTCTTCTGGGATGTAAGACAATCTGGTTGAAGGCTAACATGTAAGTATCCAGTGGCATGTCAAACAAAGCTGTTACTTTATAAGAAAGAAGTAAAAGCTTATTTCAGAAACTGAAGCTTCTCAGGAATGAATTAAATGGTTTGGTAGGCATGACTTGACGCCTATCAGAAAATTACCAGTATTGTTTAGTTAGGAGAAACAAATTAACTAGTTTCTAAAATGCCTGAATTTGGGATCAAGAATTTCAACAACTTGATGCATTCGTGATGGAGAACCCAAATCAAAAAAAAAAAAAAAAAAATTGCCACCTACAGAGTTTTATCACTGTATACATAAGGAACGGGTTTAAGCTATTACATTAACAGAGATTTTTAAGATATACCATGAAAAAAAATGCATTCTAAGCAGCTGACACACCAAAGGCAGTTAAATTTGGTTTAATTGTTTATTGCTTTGCAGAGTCAGAGACAGAAAATTAATTAAAGTCAATACTCAGTAGACTTGGTTGCTATTAAGTAGCATTTGAAATCTGATTTAATTCACAAAATGACTGATGGAAAACACAACAGCCCAATTTTTCAAATCAGGCAAATTTATTATTTAACTCACTGATAAATATTTAAATCTAAATGAACCAGAGAACACAAACAGGCACAAGTGGCAAAATCAATTTAAAACTCACAAAGACCCATGGCAATTATCAAAGCAAGTGACAATGGTAAATATTTCAGTGGCATAACAGCAAGGGGTTATATTGCTGAATACACCCAGTTCAAGCTGTCCCAATCACTTAAATTCATCACGTCTTTTGAAAGTATCCAGTGTTCTTTCTATTTTCATTTATTTTCTTCCTTTCTTTCTCATTACCTTGAGGAAAAAAATGATTTGTTTTCATCTCTCTGGCAAACAAACCAGACAAGAGGCAAATGATAATAACATTAGTGACTTCTTTAGGCTTGGGGCAGGGAGGGATGTTAAACAAGGGTAGAAGACCAATACAAATAGAAAACATTTTAAAATATGATTCTGTATATTTCTGTCTTTCTTATTAGACTCTCATTTCTACATCATGGTGGCTGACGAAAGCATCTCTCTTCCAGACTCTAAATGCCTACATCTAAATTTCTAAAATTAGTTTTCTAATGTTTTATGTACTGGATTTCACTATTCTAGTTGTATTTTGTCTTTGTCTTGCCATTCCTGTGATTACTTCTCTGAGTCTTCACTATGACAGGATAACAAAGAATGCATAAAATGTCTGCATGCTAACATTGAATTTTCTATTTAATCTGTGTACAGTTAGGGTAAAATGTGTATATGATTCCTGTTTTTAAAACTTTTGGTCACGATGATAATATGCTGTAAGTTTTAATTTTATCGTATATTGTAAAATACTCCATATTGAAGATTTTCTTTAATATTCTATATTATTCGATGATTATAAATTTTTCAAATATTGCTTTTTGAAATACTGACCTATAGGGATGGTAGGTGCCATATATTATTCCCTCCAGCCTATAGATTCATTTCTTTGTGGGTTATTTTTATTTCCATTATTAACCATTGCTAGATCGGCTGGAGAACCACCATTTGCAGCCCCAGAGCCACTCTCCACCTGTCTCTACCGTATTCTGTGCCTGTTGGCAGAAGCTGCTCCACACACTGCATCAATGGGCTCTGTGACCCTCCATCTTCCTGCTGGGTTTGACATCTGGCGGGAGATCAGAAGGCAAGAAAAGAGCAAAATTTGGGTGTTTATTCCCTCTGGTTTCCTCCCTGTGAGGCCTCTTTACATTGGCAGAGCTACAGCCAAAGGCCACAAGAGTCCTTTCTGGATTCCAGTAAAGCCTCCTTTCCCTATCACCTTAAGCCTAGAGGTGGAAAGCCTGCTGCCGGGACTACCTCTGGGGCGTTGCTTCTTCATTTTCAGGCTGCTTATATCCTCTTTACAACTTTGTAAATCGTTCTTTTTATTAATCTTAAATTACCCTTCTTGGATGTGCCATGCATTTTTTGCCAGAGTCTGGTCTGATAATCAGACTGAGTGTGTTTCCATTTGTTTGGATATTTTTCTATGTGATAAATAACTTGTATGTATCATGATTTGTTCTCTAAAGGATTTGGTGTATTTTAAAATAATCCACAAAATGTACAAAATAAAATAAAATGATTATTGGTAAGAAAAGAAAAAAGAGGCAAAGGGAAAAATAATAAGGGCAAGCACTTAACGAAAATCAGGAATTATATTAGCATGTGAAGTGGAAGCCATTTTGTCTCCAAACTTGCTAACAGACAAAGCCAAAGAGAAAAAAGTATTTAAAAAAAGAAGTTCATAGGAGACATACAACATTCTTCACATAAATAACAGAGAAAATTCCTTTAAGGTAAAGAGGAAACAATAATGCAATAAATGGCATCTTTAGCCACATTCTGAATGTCCCTCTCGATCAGATCAAAATATTTTCTCCAAAGCAACAAAATTACTGTCTGACTTGTACAACATTTGCTAAGAGGAATCTCTAAAAAAAAGTCACATTTTCATTTTCTGGGGTGATGGGAGCTAACTTTTAATGTATTTTAACTTTTAATGAGTTATAATGATGAAGGAGTTCAGAGTCTTATGCTTTGTGTCTGTTTTTGCTTAAAAATATATTTAAATAATTTAAGAATTTATTGGCCACCATCAAAATGATCAGGTACTAAGAAGAACAAAACTAGATTAAACATAGGTTGCACTATATATGTTTATTTAATCAACCTAGCATTAAAATTATTATAAATGAAAAGAGTTGTGGGGCTGGATTGGTATATATACATTATAAATCAAGAAACCTTAAAAAACATTTCCCCCTAATAAATTGTAATTATCACCACAGCCTATTGATGGCATTAATCTTATGGAGCGATGTTAACACCCCTGGAATATAAACTCATACTCATCATATTAATAATAGAATCATATAGTGCTTTACAATTTGAAGAGTACTATGGCACACACACGCTAACTGTTTTAACCCTACCACAGTTTGGCGAGACAGTCACTGCTGTCCTCATTTTATGAAGTAGGAGAACGAGTGCAAAAAGATAAGATGACTTGCCCAAGGTCTTTCAGATTGTGTATGTCAGGGCTCAGAGTAGAACCACAGAGGTCTTTCAGTGTGGATCTAGTCTATTTATTGTGTCATAGTCTATGACTCAATGCTTAGGGAAACTCAGGGGAGGTGGAAGGAGGAGGAATCCTCATATGGAAAATCAATATTAAACATACAAGTAGAAAGAAAAGACTTGAGTGTATAAATTCCAGCGATCAAAGTTTAGAAAGGACTTTAGAAACCATTCAGTTCAGCCCCATGTTTTGTAGCTGCACAAATCGGAAATGGCTAAGTTCACCAAAATGGCTTCATTTTCATTCCCTCTAATTGGTAATACTTTTCTTAAAGGAGTGCTAACACAAGTGAAAGAATCTTTCAATTAAATATATGTAAAGCTTTGAATAATAAAGCTGGCAACTTTGAGTATAATTTTTCAAAAGGCATCTTTTGAATTGAAAGCAATCACATTTCATTTTTGGATGAGTCTTAAATTCCAGTGACAACACAGTCTATAGCCACCATTTCCAAACTGCACTTGGGTGCCCCAGGGTGGTGCAGGGAACTCACAGGAGCTATAAGGTATTTTAAACTTTAGATGGAAACATGGTATTAACTGACATCTGTCAATAGCATGAGACCTGCTAGTTCAAGGTAGTTTAAACACTTAAACATAATTTAAACATTATTAGATCATGCTACATTCCTTTCAATAGCAGCTTCTTATTGTAAAGCTGAGTTTTTGGCAATTGTCATAATAAAAAACAAATATGACATGACAATCAGTGTTAATTAGGAAATGAGGATTACCATACCTAATCTGATTTCCAGGATTTGAAAAGTTGTGCAGTGCCCCGTAGGCTCACACAGCATGTTAGTAACTTACTGTGGCTATGTACCAGTGAACTAAAATATACTTTATTTCAGTGTAGGTGTATTATTTTTTAAATGGCTATTAAGTTGTTAGGACATAAAACTAAGTTATTTTGACTTGCTACTTGATAAATGAAACTCAAATATCTCTTGGCCTTGGGACAATGTGAAAAAAAATTACTATAATACTAAAGGTACCATGAACCAAAGAAAATTTGGGCATCTCTATCCTAATGGTTAAGAATGTGGACTCCAACGTTAGAATGCCAGCTTCACCACATAGCAGCTGTGCTACTTTGAGCCAAACCTCTCTCTATGCCTCTGTTTCTTCATCCGTAATACGGACTTATAATGGAACATACCACAATAGAGTTATTGTGTAGATGAATAAGTCAGTGGATGTAAGCCAGGCAGAAGAAAGCCAGTCACAGAGCAAGTGTTTTCTCTATTAGTATTAGCCATTATGCTTATATGACAAGCTTTTACTACAGGCCTTTTGATTGCACTCTGTGCCTGCTCAGTCAAATAAGAAACATCCAAGCTTGGAGAGGCTGTGCATGTGGCGCCTGTGACCTGGAGAACTTTCTTCCTTCATTCCTTTTTTTGTTTGTTTTATATGGGAGGAAGCATACCAGAAATTTTTTGGAGAAATTTCAGCTAGTGTTCAATGCTTTCTCAGTCAGAATTTCAGAGAAGGTAAGGCGTTTTAATGTTCCAAACATAGCTTCAGAAATTTTCATGTGTACCTTTTGCTTGGTAAAGAAAGCTGAAATAACTTCAGTCCCTGGCAAGGTGAGTGTACTGATCATCCCTTTGAGGAAATGACCTTTGCAACAATTGCTATACCTATTCCGACATCAAAAATTAGCTTTCACTTTCTTCTCTGTGGATCCTTATAGCTGTTCACAGCTATATTTTGGAAATGTCACATCCCTTGAGCTGTGTTTTGTCTGACTTCCCATGTAATTATTAGTTTCTAAGGAAGAGGTGTGTTTTATTTCTTTTTAAAGTTTTTTCTTTTTTTCTAACAATTACTGTGTATCTATTCTATGCCTTAAAAGCAGCATAATGGCTTCTAGAGAACAAAAGATTGTGTTTCAGATATTAAATAAGCAAAGATCTGACAATATGCAAATTAATTACTGCATATTTATACCATTATAAATTATAGTTTTAGAGATTATTCAATGATATTCTTAAACACAATGTACTAATAAGCAAGAAGAATGCAAAATTGTATATCAATATGGCCCTAGTTTTATAAAAATAGGAATTAGATATATGTGTGTATATCCATTTTAGAAGTCTGAAAAATACAGCAAATATGATTTGATATATGCAAAAACTTAATTTCACTTACATTGTGGTTCAGATAGAGTATACAACTATACTATAGAGTATATACAATTATACTATAGAGTTGTATACTCTATCTGAACCAAAAGAGACAGAGTATACAACTAACGTTAAATAATAATGATATTTCGTCATCCCAGATGTCTAGAGATGTGTGATTCAGTGGTTGGTTGAGTAGCTTGATCATGTAAGTACTCAAATCAACTTTTAAAATTTGAACCACATTCTTCATTTTGTTTATTTTCATTTAAACTTTCTTGAGGTCTCTATCATTTATTCATTTAACAAATAAAGCTGTAACATCTGTACTGTTCTACAGTCTAGTCTATGTTGTGAGAGGCTAGTGCAGCGATAAAGTCAGTTTCTGCTCTCATTGGTGTAATTGAGGGTGAATGGGCACAATCTGATGCGGTGTGATGCTTCTTCTGTTCTCAAGTTCTCAAAAAAATAGAATTTTATTAGAATTGAATTCTGCTCTAGTCTCTTCCTGACCAGAGCCAAACTTAGAAAAGAACTAAATGAGTTCTTTTAGTATTTAGAGTATTTATTTAGTATTACTCTTCCCAGTAGCTTTGTAAGTCACACAATAATTTACCGAGAATTCTTTATGGACAAAGCAGCACTCCCATTGGCTTGTGGAGGTACAAAAAAAAAAAAAAAAAAAAAAGGAAGAACATGTTTTTGTGCTATAGAAAATACTGAGGGAAAGACATTCCCAAAGTGCAATTAAAGAAGGTCTGCAGCTGGGCACAGTGGCTCAGGCCTGTCATCCTAGCACTTCGGGAGGCTGAGGGGAGCCGATCACTTGAGGTCAGGAGTTCAAAACTAGCCCGGCCAACATGGTGAAACCTTGTCTCTATTAAAAATACAAAAAAATTACCCAGGCATGGTGGCGGGCACCTGTAATCACAGCTACTTGGGAGGCTGAGGCAGGAGAATTGCTTGAACCCGGGAGGCAGATGTTGCAGTGAGCCAAGATCGCACCACTGCACTCCAGCATGGGCAACAGAGCAAGACTCTGTCTCAAAAAAAAAAAAAAATGAAGAAGAAGAAGTCTTATAAGCATTCAAGGAGCTCATATAAATATGTCATTTTATTAAAATTATTTCTAATGATGGTCAGCATAAGTACATGTGAATACATTATCGCTTAAGAGGTTCATTTTGTAAGTCCACATTCTTAGGTTTGCCTGAAATGTAAACTATAGCAAAGTGCCTTCTCTGTAAACTTCTCAGGGAAATGTGTAGCAGAATATAACAAATAAATCATTTATAAACTAGATATTTGCATACTTATTCTCATATAAAACCATAACTAAAGTTAATCCTCTTGTTCTATTTGAGCATTGAAGCATAAAAACAATGAAATTAATGGCACATGAATGATAAGGCATCATGACTTGAGGTTATTGCCAAATTGTCCCAATAGATGTTAGTTTTAATAAATTTGGAGATTTTAATAAATATTTATTTGGCCAATTAAAGATTGTGTATGATAACATTAAACTGGTCATATTAATTATATACTTTAATTATTTCTAGACTCTCATAGCTTTTGTTGTTACCTAGCGTACCATAAAATTTCAAGATAGTAATTAAATATGAGGTTTAATATCATCTCCAGAGCAGGGACCTTGTGCAGCATGTGCTTACAAATGATAATAACAGTTAATAATACAAATAATAAATGATTTTAAAGTTAGTTAAAACCAAATTGTTTCTTTTTTCAAAATTTCTCAATATAGCACATAATAAAATAACCCTAGTCATTTGGCTAATTAGCCCTGACTCTGATTAAAAAAAAAAAAAAAAGGATGGAAGGGGTTAGAAATATAAAGGATAAGAAAATGTAATGAGAAAGCTAGTGAGTATTTGGCCAAATAAGAACAGAACTGAATAATATTTCATGTAACCATATAATTATAGGTAGGTTATAAGGAAATACCCAGAGTGTGACCTAGCGCACTCAGAAAAAAAACATTATCACTCCCATATTCTATTATGAACAATTTCAAACATACAGAAAATTTGCAAAACTTGTACAGTGAACACCTGTATGCCTGCCACCTACATTCTAGCAAATATTTTATACCTGAAAGAAGCTTTAGAAAACAGAGAAAAGGGGGCTGGGTGCAGTGGCTCACGCCTATAATCCCAGCACTTTGGGAGGCCGAGGCGGGTGGATCACGAGGTCAAGAGCTCGAGACCATCCTGGTCAACAAGGTGAAACTCCGTCTCTACTAAAAAATACAAAAATTAGCTGGGCATGGTGGCGCACGCCTGTAGTCCCAGCTACTCGGGAGGCTGAGGCAGGAGAATTGCTTGAACCCAGGAGGCGGAGGTTGCGGTGAGCCGAGATCGCGCCATTGCACTCCAGCCTGGGTAACAAGAGTGAAACTCTGTCTCAAAAAAAAAAAAAAAAAAAAAAAAAAGAATAGACAAGATCAATGGAGGAATCTGGAAATCTGGAAGAGCCAGAAATACATTCCTAGAAAAACTGAAATGCTGTTAAAATGGGTTTTCCAAACTGTTGGGAAGAGATGTACTATTTAGTACATGTTGTTGGTTTATATATGTAGCTATTTGGACAAAACGCAACACTTATTCTTTGCTTCATAATAAATTCTACACAGATTAAAAGTTTAAACATTTTTAAATGTAAAATAATCAAAGAAGAAAACTTTTTTGATAATCTTGGATTAGGAAAGACATTTCTCAGCATAACAAAGATTGTAAGTAATAAACTAAAATCTAGATAAGTTTGTTTCAAACATTTACATTTAATGCTAAACATTATAAACAAAGTGAAACAATAATATTAATGGCAAAGAAAAAATAGAGTTGTCACATATATGACTGAAAGGATTAATTTAATAGATAAAAACTTTCATGTAAATCAATAAGAATAAGGCAAATTACTCTGTAGAAATTTGGACGGAAGATATGAGCATGGAAACAAATACAAATCAACAATAAAAACCACTAAAGTTGCATGGCCTTGCTCATAAATAAAAACAAGATACATTGCTTAAGTCTTTTAAGAAAGACTTAAATTTATAAATAATACTGTGTGTTAATAAAGACTAAAGAAAATGCATGCTTTAGCTAAGAGATTAATGAATTGTATCTAAATTATTTGTGGTTAAGAATTCAGAAAACCTAAACATACTGATACAAATAGGTGCCCAAAATATATTGTGAAGGGAAAAAGCCAGTATAGTACAGCACATAGTATGAGATGATTTTGTTAAAAAAAAAAAAAGTACATATACCCATGCTCTGCATAATGACGTTTTGGTCAGCAATGGACTGCATAGACAATGGTGGTACCAGAAGATAATAATACTGGGCCGAGTGCTGTAATCCTAGCACCTTGGGAGGCCAAGGTGGGCCAAGCACTTGAGGCCAGGAGTTCAAAACCAGCCTGACCAACATGGCAAAACCCATCTCTACTAAAATATATAACAACAGCAACAACAAAATTAGCGGAGCATGATGGCGCAGGCCTGTAGTCCCAGCTACTCAGGGGCTGAGGCATGAGAATCACTTGAACTCAGGAGGCAGAGATTGCAGTGAGACAAGATTGCACCACTGCACTCCAGCCTGGGTGACACAGCGAGGCTCTGTCTCAAAAAAAAAAAAATTATAATGCTGTAGTTTTTGTACCTTTTCTGTGTTTAGATATGCTTAGATACACAAGCACTGTGTTACAATTGCCTACTGTATTTAGTACAGTAACATGCTGTACAGATGTGTAGCCTAGGAACAACAGGCTATTGTGTGTACTAGGCTATACCAGCTAGGTTTGTGTAAGTGTACTCTGATGTTTGCACAATGAAATCACCTATGATCCATTTCTCCAAAAGTATCCTCATTGTTAACTGACACATCATTGTATACTCTATATATGTATGTTCATATATTTATATGTGTAGAAGTCCATATACCAAACTATTTTCAGTGTCCACTTCTCAGAGATGAGATGATAAAGAAAGGAAAAAAAGTTATAGGAACTTTTATTTTTTCTTCTATAAAACTTTACATTTTGGGATTTTAAAATTTTAACTATATATAAAAATCCTTTTCTTGTTTTTTGAAATAATCATAGATAAGAATTTTTTACAAGGATCATCTATTTTATAATGCAAAAAATATAAAAGACTAAAACACTTTAAGTAAAAAAAAAGATAAGAATAGTTGATGAAAGATAAAATCAATTCTGCAGCTTCTATAGTGAGATAAGACTGGATTTCACAGCCCCATACTTAATGTATCTTATTATATTTGAGTAAACTGTATAGTTACACTGTTATCTCTACACTTGGTACTTATAACCTACATGTAATTTTCATTCCTTTGGGTGAGTCCAATCATTTTCAGCTAATAATTTTTCTATCTTCACAAAGTCCTGATACCTATTTTATTCCTGATACCTATTATAAGTAGGTATCAGGAATAAAAGAACTCCACCTACCAATTGCAGTCTAGATTTTGCTGCTCAAGAGAGGCAAAATGGATGCAACCCTCCACAACATGATGCTTTCAAAGTCTCATTTATGCCTGAGTAGACCACAACTTTAACTTACAGCAGACATTTGTTATAGCTACCTTTTGTTCTATACCTACTATGTGCCAAATGCAACTCTAAACTCTTCATATTATTAACTAATTTGAGTCTCATTAACAATCCTATAAGGTTATTATCCTTTTATTATTTTCAGTGTAAAGATTAAAAAAAAAAAAACTCAAGTCTAAAAGGCTCAGTAACTTCCTTAATGATGCATATCTGGAATGGCATTCATATGCTAATTCAGGATTTCCTAATTCTGATTTCATAGGGCTATGCTATACTTACAGTAGTGGAGTATCTAGTGAAAAGAATTTTGAGGGGAATATGGATAAGAAAACAACTATTGATATACAAGCTTGTATCGTGGTTAGAGAGAGCTGGGGCAAATGTATGCAAGATCACAGGTCTTCTAAAATTTCTGCTCAATTTTCAAACGTATTGTGACCTGTCAGGGTGGTCTTTGCCAATGGCCAGTGACTGGGAAGGATGACAAAAGCTCCAAAGAAAAAATTTTCTTGATGGCAAGAAAAAAATAGGGTCAGTATTCTAATCTATATTATGAGTGTCTGAATACCAGAATCTGACCTAGTTTTGTTTATGTTATCAGAATGTGCTTCTGTGAATGTAAAGACTTTAGTAGAAGAGGCTATCTTAGAATGAGATGCCCTCAGATGACATTTCACGTACTGAAATCTCTGGGGCCAAAGTCTTGCACTAGTGAAAATGACTAAAATAGGAGTTTCAGACTCAAGCCACCCAGCTTCAGATATGAATGACATGCAGAACATGCTGCTTGGATAACAGCAGCAGATCTCTTTTGCCTGGATCTTTAGATGCTCAGCAGGTCTCTGGCTTCGCCAGCAACAGTCGTGATGAGAGGGGTGGGATCCAGTCTATTGCAGCTGGTCTCCAGAACTGGTTATGATGCTCCCATCCTGAAGAGAGTGTGTGGGAGTCACAGTCCAGGGCAGTTGGGAGTAAACAAGACCATCCCTTTGCAAAAGTGTAAGCACTCTAGGGGAATTCCTAGAAATACTGGAGAAGTGGACACCCTTAGAGGAGTGGGGGTGGGTTTCCTGTTACTCTGTGCTGGAGATTACTGAACAATGTACTCTGAGGCAAATTATTCACAAACCACATGGTGAAACAGCATTTCACCAGATACATTCTTCATGGTAGGATTGCTGAAAGCAAAAAAACTGCCCAAGATCAAGACACCTGGGAATTTTGAAAGAAAAAAATGATACTTGATGGCCAGGAAGTGTGATTCTCAAGCAGTGAAATGGGTTTCTGATTTGGTAGAAGTTCCAGAATATTGATCATGACTGGAAATAGCACACACAAGCAAGTCTAAGTGAGATTTAACTATGGCCACTGTCTTGTGAGCAGTGAGTAAATAATGCCCACTGTCCAGCATACAATAAAGCTTAATGGAGTTAGAGCAAAGTGGCAAGTAATTAAAACCCACTTCTAACAATCAAGTGTGAATCTCTCACAGGAAGAATATGTTCTAGACAGCTGGTGACAAAAGACAGGCGACCTCTTTCACTAAATGACAAGCCAGTAAACTTACTCTGTAATAAAGATCTTCCTTCCTAGCCATTTCCATGGAAATACAATCTGAAGATTTCATGTGGTGATCTCTGATTCAAAACCTTCCTTAGTTAATCAAATTACTAAAGCAAAAACTTTCATGACTTGGAAGAAAAAAGGAAACGGAGCAACCAAGGATTCTGCCTATATATGGCAGGATTGTGGAACTCACCTAGTGTGGACACTCAGTGTTGTGCTTTACACCTTCACAAGCATGAAGAATAAGGCTAGTTTGTTTCCCGAGTTGACTAATGTAGATTGCGGTCATCCCAAATACAGAAGGGATTAACTAATTGCACTCACTTCCTGCTATTACCAAGTATTGAAACTTGCAGTTGACCTTGATGTAAGTTTTAAGGGGTGGAACACCTAGCCTTTGTCTTCCACATAGCACCCTCTAGCCCCAGCCCTCATCACCAACATGAAGATGTGGTTCACTGAGTGTTGAACACCTCCTTTTGTGGTAAGTACAATGACAAGTATACCCATCACATTGAATGCAAAGTGGCCCATTGTGAAAGTAGGTCACACGTGCTATTTCTATGTCATAAATACCAAAGCTACCTGGACATTGATTTTAGAAAATAGTGTTTATTGTCTTTTTGCTTGTGTAAGTCTTTCATGAAGGCTTGATCATTTTCTGCCCTCACCTCTTCCTCAACATATAGAGGAAACAGCTTCCAACTACTTCTCATCTTTTCCTATTTTCTACCACCACCGTCCTGAGTCTTTCTTTCTTCTACCCACAGGATTATTTTATGCCTGACATTTACCTCTACCGTCTTGAGCCTCCATATCCTGTCACAACAGGAAGCCTGTACTATCATGTAGGCCCACACTCCCAGGTTCCTCTTCATGCAGCCGCCGTGGGAAATTTAGCTGCTTTTTTGATCTCTGTTTGCTCATGAAAAATTGACTTTTAACCTTTCCTGGTGATAGGCAAAATGAAAGGCTCAAGCACAGGTTGGGAAAGGATGTGAACCCTATCCAGGCTAATAGTAATTGTTATTCAATCATACCTGGGTGCCATCTTTAGTGCTGTTTTTTTATCTTTCATTTTTTGCTATTGATGATGTTGTTCATTTCATTTGACTTTGGGCCACATTATTAAAACTGTTTTGTAGCAATTATTAGTCTGTAGATTTTCTTGGCATATTTGTCTTTTTACCATTCTTCCCTAAATCTTTGTCCCACACCATATCACAGGAGTATGAGATTTTGCATTTCTTTTGCCTTGTGTAAATGTTTTAGCCTTTGAATTGTTTTGGTTTCAAAAGAAGGATTGTTATTTTCTCTCCTTTGGAAATATCTCTCACAACCTTACTCTTTCTTTTCACTTTGCTGGATTCCGTGGTTGCTAACTTACTGCATGCTCAGGGCGCAGAATACAAATCATTCCATTAATGACTCCAGATTTCACATGGAGAACTCAGACACATGTTTCCCATTTTTCTCCCTTTTATGCTGCATACTTGTGCTGAATCATTTTATTGGTAATGGGGGAGATGCCAGAATATTTACAGGTTCATGGTCATGGGAGTGTGCTGTTATTTGTACTATGTCTGGATAATCCCAACATAATCAATCAAAACGGAAACATTTGGTCAAATAAGCATTTTCAAAATCATTAGCGTAATGCAAATAGCTCTGAGTATTTAACCAAACTTATAGTTATTTGGACATGATTCAGAAACAAACATAGCACAGTACCTTGTAAACACTTCTGTTTCCAAAAAATGAAGAAATTTTGTTGGGATTTTCTGTAGTTGCAGCATAGCTCAGGAAAATAGAACTCCATCACCAGCACCACCACGGATTTTCTGAAAGAGACATAAGCAAGTTGCTTAACCATGCCATGCCTCAGCTTCCTCCTTCACAAAATGAACATTACTAAATCTTTTTTATTTTGGGGGATATTTGGGAATATAATGAAAACTGTGAACCCTCATGGATAAATACAACATGAAATTTGCAAGCGACTTCTAGAAGTTTACAGACATCCTAAAGTCAATCCACACACCTCGTAGAGGTTTGTTAAGAACTCATAGGACTGATGACCTTTGAAGTCTTGTTAGTTGAACATTTTATGATTCTGTGAATTTTCTCATATATCCTCAACCATTTCTTTACCATGAACTCCTGCAATGCATATTATGTGGGAGTTATGGATTTGCTAAAACATGCTTTGTTGCCAATCTAGTATGCTTCTACATTCTGTGGCTTCTTTCAGTGAGGGCAGATTCTCAAAGAATTAAGAAATACGAAGAATCAGGATCTATTCCTGTCTCACTACCATCCAGGCGTGACTGACAAGCACCACCTTCTGGAGGAAACAGGTAGTAAATGTCAAAGTTGATGATCTTTGACTCAGCTGTGCTTTTCTCAGGTACCCAGGGCCCAATCTCTCCCTGACTTCAGCATCGGTCTTACCCCACATTTCTTTTTTTTTTTTTTTTTTTGAGATGGAGTTTCGCTCTTGTTACCCAGGCTGGAGTGCAATGGCGCGATCTCGGCTCACCGCAACCTCCGCCTCCTGGGTTCAGGCAATTCTCCTGCCTCAGCCTCCTGAGTAGCTGGGATTACAGGCATGCGCCACCATGCCCAGCTAATTTTTTGTATTTTTAGTGGAGACGGGGTTTCACCATGTTGACCAGGATGGTCTCGATCTCTTGACCTCGTGATCCACCCGCCTCGGCCTCCCAAAGTGCTGGGATTACAGGCTTGAGCCACCGCGCCCGGCCCTTTTTTTTTTTTTTTTTGAGACGAAGTCTCACTCTGTCACCCAGGCTGGAGTGCAGTGGCACAACTGTGGCTCACTGCAACCTCCACCTCCTAGGTTCACGCAATTACGCCTCTGCCTCCCAAGTTGCTGGGATTACAGGCGTGTGCCATCACACCCAGCTAATTTTTGTATTTTTAGTAGACATGGGGTTTCACCATGTTGGTCAGGCTGGTCTCGAACTCCTGACCTTGTGATCCACCCGCCTCTGCCTCCTAAAGTGCTGGGATTACAGGCGTGAGCCTCCACGCCCAGCCCACCCCACATTTCTTAAGCACTCTTTTTCTCCTTACTCTAACCAATGGTGAAGTTACCTTTGCCTGGGGAGCCTACAAAATGGTTTGAGTCTAAAAATTAATTATATTAATTGAAAGAATTCTACCTTTCATTAGAAATCTCATAGTAACAAAACTCAGATCATTTGGAGTTACTAGGCTAGACTTCATATTAGAGATCATACATCAAGAGACTTCCATATGACTTGTCATTAAAGTGTGGTGAAGTAATTTAAAGTACTTTGTGGGAATAGGGAAGGTACTATGAAAATAACAAATGATCTTGGATGTAACAATGATGAATTAATTAGAATAACACTCCACTGTAGCCCTATGCATAATAAAGCATCAAAAGAGTGATTAATTCAAAAGATTTATTTTAAACATGCAAAATAGTTTTGGATAAGTAGCTAAGCTTATTTTTTCATATGCATGGTAACGTTTATACATACTTTGGATTAATTGTAAGATGCAAATTTATTAAATAACAGAATTGCCAGAAAATCGAACCGTCTGTGGATATCTTCATTATAACTCAAAACACTTAATTTTCTGTGATAATTTTTATAGAAGCTCTTTTTTTTTTTGTCTTAAAAATCTTTCTCTGGTCCACTGGGATCAGACCAATGTTTAGACAAAATCATTTGCCCTGTGGAATTCCTAAGAGTGGCGGGTTCTGTAAGGGTTTTCTCCATTGTCAAATTGA
The DNA here is from genome assembly GCF_030222135.1 of Aotus nancymaae. Classification (NCBI taxonomy): domain Eukaryota; kingdom Metazoa; phylum Chordata; class Mammalia; order Primates; family Aotidae; genus Aotus; species Aotus nancymaae. Next base: position 61,452,466 of record NW_026988442.1, on the reverse strand, counting down.
AAGACTCCATCCCATTTATATCTTTTTTTTAATCTAAGAAGCAAGAATGACTATGTTTCCTGAGAAATGATCCTTTTCTTTAAAATAAAACAAATTATTTAAATCCCATTCACAGTATACCTTAGAAAACTTTTGAGAGTTGAGTCAGATAATGAAATGTTCCTTCAGTTCAATCATATCTTAGAACAATATTGGTTTTCTAGTGAGATAAATTGAGTACAATGAAGTTTAGTGTGAAGGAATTGCAAAAATGAAACCTTAGAAATACAGACTCTAGACGTATTAATATAGTTTTCCTGGAATTTAATGAAAAAGTAGGCATTGATTGTTTATTCCCAGGCAAAATTTCTCTGACCTACCTAAAAATTTTCAGTATGTGAGTGTTTTGCTCTTCCCAAGGGGCTATTCATCATTCTGTGGAGTTATATTTATTTTTTGAACTTACTTTCCAGATGGACGTATGTATGGTTTCATTAAAGCCAAATGTGGTTTATGAAATTTGAGAATAATAGCTAATCATGCCAGCAAGTGCACCTGAGTGAGGCAGACTGAGGGCATTTTCAGGAAAATCAACAATAAAGTGAAAGTGGCTACCATTTTGGGGGTACCTACTATTTTCCAAGCACTTTTTATATATGGCTGTATCTTAACTACAATCCTGTGTAATAAATATAGTTCCTATTTTATGAATGGAGAGATGAGGCCCTGAGAGCTATTAAATGGTGGAACCAGGATTTGGATCCAAGTTTGTCTGGTCCAGAGTCCACGTACATTCCATTCTGCACTACTGCCTCTGAAGGTAAGTGTTCAAACTTGACAGCACTGAAGCCTTGCTAAATTGCATAAGTTCTCTATAACCAATAACTGGAAAATGAAGAATCATGAAAATTCTGCTTAGTCCATCCATGCACAAAATTTTATCTTTAAATAACATGCCTTGTTGGTAGATATCTTTTAATTGGTACTATTCATTAGGCATCTCAGATGTTTGTTCAGCTGAAAACTCATCAGCACAAACATACACAGAGGTTCAGCCTACCAGCCTTTAGGAGCACGTTTGGAACCACAGGTTTGAGAAGTATGGCAATATCGAGAAGAGAATTATTAGGGCAGCTATGTTGCCAGGGTCTGATGCATAGACAGTGAAGAGAATAAGGCGGAGACTGATAAATCAATCCAAGACAAAACTTTGGTGCAAGACAATGAAAGCAATGATAGAGATACTTCAAAATATTTTCAAAGAAAGGAAAAAAAAAAGCCTCCCCAAAATGCGTGTTGGAGAAGTAAACCCAGCAGAAAGAAATCTCTCCCATACTCCTGTCCTCATGCTGTTGGGAGAAGTGTTGATAATGACCTCACGACAAAGCTTGGAGGCTGTACTGTTTTAAAATACGCACTTGGCCAAAGAGAAGGAAGTCTTCAGCATGCCAGCATCCAGTCTAATAATGGGTGCTCCTGATAAGGAACAGATGTAAACACAGACAACTGTTCAAATTTGCCAGGAGAACTGATCATCCTTTAGCCAGTAATCAAAGTCTAGAAAGTAACCAGAAATGCTTTCCTATAAACAAAGAGAATTGGAAAAGGAATGGGAAACTAACATCCAGGTTTTGAAATTGCTGAAAAAAGTGAGGATGTGCTACACTTTCACACTGAACAAAGACACACGTGTCAAAGATGCAATGTGTTGAATGTTGCAGAGCGGGTCCAGGTGCAGTGCCTTCTCTGTGATGGGACTTGGGGCTGGGACCTAACAGGCCTTCAGGGAAGGGCATGGGAAATTAATGGGCGGCGATGCTGGAATTGTTCACATACCTCATCGCACACAATGAAAAAGTTTTACCGAAATTCTTCCCTAGGAATGGCCTGTAAAACCTCTGTCTGTTTCCAAGTTAAGAACACAGAATGTTCAAAAACTAGAAAATAAAATGCATTTTTGTTGGGATACTTCATGTTGCAATATTGAACATCTGGGTTTCCAAGTTCAATGCTCAAAGGCTGCCTTTTTCCTCTTAGGTATTTTGCTTTCGTTCTGTCTACAAGTTGGAATTGCCAGGATTCCAACAGAGCCTGGGTTAACTGAGAGAAAGATTAACAGCCTTTTTGCTCGTCACTGAAAACTCAAAAGAAGAATTATTTAATAAAGTTAAACAGCAGCACTAAAGAGCACTTTAAAAAGATGCTATAAAAATATAACCTGGCCAGGCGCGGTGGCTCATGCCTATAATCCCAGCACTCTGGGAGGCCAAGGCAGGCAGATCACGAGGTCAAGAGATCGAGACCATCCTGGCCAACATGGTGAAACCCCGTCTCTACTAAAAAAATACAAAAATTAGCTGGGCATGGTGGTGCACACCTGTAGTCCCAGCTACTTGGGAGGCTGAGGCAGGAGAATTGCTTGAACCCGGGAGGCGGAGGTTGCAGTGAGCTAAGATCGCGCCACTGCACTTCAGCCTGGCACCTGGCAACACAGCAAAACTCTGTCTCATATATATATATATATACACATATATAATCCTAATAAAACCGGGCCTCTCTGTGACCTACCTCAGCAAGTGTCCTACATAAAAGAAACACCTACCTGACATCCAAAAACGTACTGAAAAGCAATTGAAAATATAGTGACATCTATAGAGAGGCGGCAAAGAGGTCAGCCATTCACAACACATAGCAAAACTTCCGAAAAAGTCTTTTCTGCTTTCTCTCCCAATAGTTCACATAGCGGAATCCCTCCCCTAAGTATGTCTCCACACATATTTAAACTTGGTCTCCCCCAGTTGAGCCTATGTTGACTCATCTCTCTCCAGATGTCCTTTCTTACCTTTCTGCCCCATCCTCTCTCACACATTTGCACTCAGGACCAAGAAGAGCAAGATTCCATATAACAAAATGATATGTGCCTTCTAATGGAAATTAGCTTAGCCCTTCAGCTGTCAACTCTGTATCTGTCCTTCATATCAGATTAGAAAAGCAAATGCCCAAGAACCAACCTGATCTCTTTCTTCACTGGAATGATGAGGTATGGATATGAATTCTTAGTGTTTTTGTTGGTCCTTGACATATTAAAAAAAAGGCTTAAGGGAACCCAAATTGTACACAAGTTTTAATACTTTCATGCTTGTAATCTTTAAATCACCAGTTATTACCTAATACACATCCTTCATTCTTGTTGACCCTGAAGCTTTGGGTCAAATCTTTAGAAAGGCAGTTGTACTTGAACAATATAGATTCAACTCTCTGGCTTTCTTAATGACATAAAATTGTTATATGTACTTCCCGAAAGCTCTCTCACATTTTGGGAACTCTATATACATTAAAAGATAGTGGCAGACTTCTAAACAGAGCCCAGATGGTCTGGTTTTCTGTTCAACAGGGGTTCTATTTAGAGTTAGCTGAGAAGGAATGGCAGTGACATAAAAGGAAGGAGGGGTAATAAGATCAGGGACCTCTGAAGGGGTGGCCTGAGTGAAAAAGGTACATGTGTCAGTCTCAGATGTGCTTGTCTCACACCATTTCTAGCCCTTTCCTCCTCCTCTCTGTGTCTTTTGGAGGCTTATTCCACACACTGTATTTCCCAGGATTTCTGGGCTGCTGTTTTGTGGCCAGTGGGAGTCATCAGTAGAAAGCTGGAGAACAGAAGGAAGAGAGAAACCAGAGTATGTCTCCTACCACTACTCATTTCATTCAGGTAGCAAGTTATTTGGTGGCTGAATTCAACCAGAACTAACAAGAGGTCATTTCTCATCTTTATTTATCCCACTTTGGGTGACTAGGTGCATATGTTGCTGAATTTTGTTAGGTGGTGCTGACCCTAAAATACTGGGGGCTGTGGCATACTCTGTGATAGATGTACTATATTATCTTTATAAATACTAAAATAATTGTGAATTCTGAGACTTATCTGCCTCAAGAAGTTTCAGATGAGGGACTACAGACATATAGCTTACAAGTTCCATATGATTTTTAATTCACAAAAAATTAGACATGCAATTGGACATTAAATTTGACCTTTCCTGTTGCCTTGGATTTTCAACAACAACAAAACAATGTAGTAGTTTGTCCCACAGCTTAAACAAGATGCTCTACCACCTAAGTGGGACGCACTTGGAGATTATGCTGGTTATTCTGCCAAAGCTAGCTCATTACCAACCTCCAGACTACAGAACATGTGGCCAAGAACTCATTTGGATGATAAATAGATTGATGATTAGATTTCTTTACAGAGAGAGTTGTTGTTGTGTTGTTCATCCATCCCTCTCCATCCCTCTCTACTCGTGAAGCATCTAAGGAGTCCTCCCCTCAATCCAAAGGAGGGATAGATCCAGGAGGGAAGGACCTATGAACACCTAGAAGATGCAAGGACAGGAATCTGATTCATCCCAAAGGAGTGTTAATGCATAAGGCTGTATATGAAGTTTCTGTTGTTTGGTGGCAGAGGGAAGGGACAGGTCTGAGTTGGGACAAGCCTGCACTTCCACAGTTTAGAAGGGCAAAGAGAAAATTTTCATTTGGTACAGATCCAGCCCATAAAAGGGGTGCCCTTGAGAGGGATTCTGCAGAGGTGAGGAGACCTAAGGAGCAGGCTAGATTGCTCAAAGCTTGAGGGGTTTCAACAGGTGGGAAAAGTCATAAAAATACCCAGGTGAGACTCATCATTGGATATGATTACATCCAGAAGTCTTCAGTGAAAGGTTATAGCATTCTCAGTCACAAAATTCTTTCATATCCTATGCATTAAAAATGAGATAAACTCGGGTATGTGGTAGGGTTATCAGAAGAGAGGATTGAATACACCTCTCTTTTGCACTGTAAGTTTCCTAGACTGAAGGAAGATTAACCAAAGAAGAACTTTAAAACTGAATGACAGTGTACGTTTTGAATGAATGGTATTTCTCTGGAACTGTCATTCTGATGCTGGGAAGAAGAAACAACTTGTTTCAAGGCAGACATGCAAAGAAGCAACAGCTCATAGGCTCCCTGTAGGCAGTGTATGTGGGATCGCCTGTGGTTCTGGGCAGAGGAGGACTGTGAGTCGTGACTAGGCCAAGTGGAAAGATGGACTTGGGAGCTGAGAGCAGAGGCACATAAGCCAGGTACCCGTCATCTGTGGGTTAGGGAAGTGGTGATAGTAGACCTGGTATTCTCTCCACACCATGAGAACGCTTAGAAGTGAGTCTGAGATAGGACCTAATACACAGTAGGCACTCAGTAAATTTTTGTTGAATGAGGATAATGTGAGTCGTGGAGCAAATCTACCTTCCTCATGTTCTAGAGGATTCTTTGCATATTTGAACATGAGCTTCTGCTAAAGAAACAGTAGGCTTTCATCCATTACTTGGCTGTAAGAATAACTACTGCCACCAAGAGTATGACATGCCCGAAGGTCAAGCAGGCTCTGGTCAGTAGAGACCTACAACTCTCTTGAGGAGCTGTCATTGAAGGATGATTACTAACTTCTCAGCTACAACTGACCTACAAGGCTGGCTCTGCAATTTACCAATAAGACTGGCCTATTATTTAGACAGTGTCTCTAAAAGGATGCAATCAGTATAAAAATAAGATGGGAGTAGTTGAGGTGCCTAAAGCTCTTAAACCCTCTTTTTTTAGAGCTTCCATCTTTTAGGGGGTACAGAAGCCTCTCTTGAGATTTTTCTAATTTATACATTGATACGCTAGTCTCCTCTGCATTGTGAAAATTACTTAAAGAGATAATTTCCTCCCTTTAATCCATCCCCTAGCCAGTCATCACATTTGTCTTTCTAACATATTGCATTATCTGTATTTCTTCTTGCTTAAAAAAACATTCAGTAGCTGCTTACTGCTTACCAAATAAAGAGTCCAAATTCCTTGGTCAGTTATTCAAAGTACAACATTGATTTAAGCAAAGATTTTGAGTGGAGTCATTTCACTGACAATGACACTCCAGCCACCATGAATGATCACCCTTTGAATGTTGATAGAACTGATGAATCCATGGTTTCCACCTGCACTCCCTCCCTGTTCCAATATACCCAGCAAAATGTCGCCAGATTTACTTTCTCAGAGAAACATTATTGGCTACTCATTACCTACCAAAGGTATCCGTAACATCTTAAGTCAGTGGCTGTTAACTGTGAGTGCATGTTTGCCTGTTACAACTAACTGGTGGGTCTTGTAAACATGCCAACAATGCTCAAGTCATCTGAATTTAGAAGTGATAAGCAGTGAGGTCCAGGGGACGGCATTCTTTTTAAAGCTCCCCAAGTGAGTTTAATGCATAACCAGTATCGAGAGCCACCATCTTGGATGATCTTTCAGGAGCTCTGGAGAGGAAATGGCAAGGAGAGAATTGAGGTAATTGAGATGTTACTTGCAGATGCCCCGGGGATGGGAAAGATAGAGTTTTTACTCTCTGAGTGCAAATGAAAAATGAACCCTGCAACCAGCCCTTGCCAGTTACAGTTCCTGAGCCACACTTCAGACTTTTATATCTGGTTCTGGCAGAGGTGTCAGCAGTACAGCCTTTTGCAGATTCCCAGTGGTGCTTTGGTACACCACTGTCCCCATTCTGTGCCTATATGTCCCAACCCTTCCTCTTCCTAAGGGACAGGCTCAGAGAGGCACAATTGCAACAGTAAGGCTTTATTGGCTGATAATTTTTCCCACTGCATAAAAATGAATAGGGAGAGAGGTTTTTGTCTGTTACAGCTATTCATAGGGTATTCATAGCTCTTTTCTCCCTGGGGTAGAATTAGGTGCAATTTATGTCATGTAGCCTACCTGCCAGGATTTCTGTCCCAAAGTGAAACAGAGAATCTTGATGGACATAAATGATACTACTTTGAGTGAACAGAGATAGCTGTGCCCCCTAACTCCTATTAGGAGATATTAATGTCTAGGTTTTGCTACGAGACCTAGGGTGGGCTTTATCGAAGCGCTTTATGATTGTGCTTTCGAAAATGTTTCCCTCTAGTCATCATTATGAGGTAATGTATTAGGTAATGTCTTGAAAAATGGCCAGAGGGCTGAAGTGTCAGCTTTACAGCTCACATACCTGAAAATAACAATGTTGATTATTATTTTTACACTACAATATGTTTGGAATGCCTCATAAATAGAAATTAATCATGACAACTCTGTTTCTGTACTTCAACACAACCTTACCAACAACAACAACAAAAATGCTAAGAGAAGCCTAGGCCATGAACCTTATACTTTAGAGAAGAATTTATCTCTTTTATCCCATCCAGGGAACATTCCCAGTGTCTTTTGTCTCAGCCATCAGAGTCAACATCAATGACCCAAGGTTCACTAAAATCCACAGATAATCTCCAATCAACATTTTTAAAGAGTTACAACCTCTGTTTCCATCTTATCTTCTACCAGAAATTCCAATAAGCAACATAAGAAATGACTTAATATATTCAGCTCTAAAGACAAAAAGTCTGGCTTGAAAAGTAAGAGTGTTAGCAAAGAAATGACCAAATCATTTTGAAACCTCATATATATTTAACTGATTTCATTGTTTAATTGTTTTTAGCTCTGTTTTTTCTTTTGTTTTGTTTTTGGAATTTAATATCTTATAAATAAATGAAAAGAAAGACAACTTAGTGTCTGTGAAGTCTTGGCAAAAAAAGCATTGATTTGCGTGGGTCCTGTGCAGAAATCACTCTAGCAAGTATGACCTTTACATGCAAAGTTTGGTCACTTCTCTGGAATAATACTTTTTGATTATTGAAAGAAAATAATATTAATGAATAAAATATGAATTAAGCATATACAGTATACACAAAAAAAATTCTATCTGTTGGCAAAATATGAAGTAGTATCTCTGCAGTCCTAGATGCTCAGAGATTTATGTATAATTGAAGAGCTATACACACTGTCCTATACGATTACCTTGGACTCTTAATAAACCTAATAATTTTCTCATACTTCACTAATTAAATTATTCATTTCCATGAATGTCCTTCTGCTAGAGATTAGGGACTAGGTTACATTTGTTTTGTTGTTACTGTTTTATCTCCTGTGCCTCACAGAGTAGATATTCACATGAGGTAATTAATATATGTTTGCTGAATAAATGACCATTCATAGAGAATGTGTATGCTAATACATGTATATACAAATACACATATATGCAATAAATACATATCCACCCTTATAATTATATATATATATATTCACTTATATGAAATTTGATGTATATTTGTGTAAGCTAAGAAGAAAATAAATAACAAATGTATTACAATATTTCCATCATGCTGGTGTTAAGAAAATGGAGCTATGCCTAAATGGTCCTTTAATGTCATAGTATAAGTGGTGACCTACAAAATATATGAGTAGGAACTGGTTTGGTCTTTATTTTAACTGAATTTCTGGCATAACGATGCCCTTTAGCACGTTTTTCCGGACACATTCTCCAGGAGTTTTCCAATAAAGCAGATTTTGGCATTGCTGCTTTTTAGTGAGGTCCTGAAAAAACTGCAATAAAAAGGAAGATAACTTCCTTCCAAAAATGTGTCTCTGTATTATATGGAAATGAACAATAAAACATGTGATATGATATTTTTATTACCTGAATTATAAATTTTGAGGTCCAAAGACTGAAAAAGACATTCCATTTTTTTCTTCCAGCTTGCTTGGAGGCAAATGTCCTTTAAAATTTGCACATCATGGGAATAGAATGTGCTCAGAGATCAGCTGAAATTTTTTTTTTTTTTTTTTTTTTTTTTTAATGAGGGCTTTGCAGCTGTGGCTATGTGCTTAGGCTCAGCAGGAGAGGACAGGTCCCCTTCTGGTTATCTTACAAGGAGTTTTGACAAGCTCACCAAGGAGTACAGACAATGCTCTCTGCCCTGACAAAGCCCATGTGGGCTCAGATGCAGGTGTATTATTATAATAATATCTTTTACAGCACAATATAATCTGTTTCCCACTATAATCTTTTGAACTAGGCAGAGAAGATAATTATTCCCAGGTTATAGACAAGGATGCCAAACTTTGGTAAGATTTAATGGCTTGCAAGTAGAAAGAGGTTCAATTGGAAATAGGACCTAGTAATAGATTCCCTATAGGTGTCAAAGGATATAAATGTTTGCAGTCTTATTATTTCCTGGCTTTTGACCCTCTGTAAGTTTCTCAAGCTCTGAGGTTGACCAGGTTCTTCAATAAAGTAGAATAAAAGTGGCCAGGTGTGGTGGCTCACACCTGTAATTCCAGTACTTTGAGAAGCCGAGGTGGGCGGATCATGAGGTCAAGATATCAAGACCATCCTGGGCAACATGGTGAAACTCCATCTCTACTAAAAATGCAAAAATTAGCTGGGTATGGTGGCACGCATCTATAGTCCCAGCTACTCAAGAGGCTGAGGCAGAAAAATTGCTCGAATCCAGGAGGTGGAGGTTCTAGTGAGCTGAGATCGCGCCACTGCACTCCAGCCTGGTAACATTCTTTTTTTTAATCTCAAAAAAAAAAATTCTTTTTTTTTTTAGGAAAAAAAAAAGAATAAAAGTCTCTTACGTTGCTGTTCTTAGGGTGAAATAACATATGAAAATAGCTTTGTCAACAGCAACGTAATTTTCAGAGTTCACGTCGGCTTACTCTTTATTCCTCTCCAAACAGAAACTATACTTTCCCGGAAGCATATAGTTATAACAACACAGATACACAATTCTTTATATGCAATTCTGAAATCCCCAAGCACTTAAATCCAAAAGTATTTGTAACTCATTTAGGGGAAAAATCTTCTCTGAACTGGCAGGCCTATGTATTACCTTGTTTTTCTTTATTTAGTATGAATATTCATTTGTTTCACAGCAGAAATATCAATGTAATTACAAGGTCATGAGTTGCTGACTCATACCTGTAGGAAGTATTCTGCTATAATTGTTAACATAGCATTTTATCTTTATTGGGATTACCAAACATCCTGTATCCCAATAAACATCTTATCTTAGGGATTTGGAGACTTGTAACATGAGGCTTGTAACATAGAATCCCATTGATCCAGCTTCAAGATCACCAGACGATGCGATGCTGCAGTTCTAGGTGAAGATTGCTTAGTTATCAGTGGCTGAGCGGTTCTGGGGTCAGCCATAGTTTGGGTCTATTCCAAAGCATGGGACAGCCTTGGAGTTGCTAAATACTTCCCGTCCTGAGCTTCACCTTGATTCCTGGTCCGGACGCTTGGTGGCCCTTAGAATGATGCTTCCTACAGCAACACATCCAAGTGCTAGAACCAGCAGGCATGTTGGAAAATGGATGAGCACTGGCTGATTCGATCTGAATTTGAATCCCTGACCTAACAATTACCAGTTCTGTACCCTTGAAAAGTTTATCAAATTTTTTAAACGTCAGCTTCTCATCCTTAAAGTGGGAATTTTAATAGCCTTTTTGAGGCTGTGTGAGTTTCAAATGGCACAGCATATATATAAGGGCTTTCTGTAGTGACTTATTCATACTAAGTGCCCAGTAAAAGTCAGATTATTTTCCCTTTTCATTTGTTGGCATTTCTGTGGTATTTCCATTAACAGAAATCTCTGCCATAAGACTCTTTGTGAAGATTTTCTTCAAATAACTGATTTATTATTGTGGTGATTGTTAATTAAAATAGCAGATGATGGTTATTGTTTTTTTCTGAATCTCAGTCTGGATCTGTGCCATTTTAAAGTCCAGAAAGTTGAATTGGTTTAATTCCAATAGTATTATGCCAAGATATTTTTTTCAAGAAAACAAACTCTGTTAATAATGTATGAGGTTTATAATCCACATGTATCAGTTTGTAGGAAACAGAGCAAAATATCCCTAAGTGATAAAGTGTGTTTATTGTAGGTCAACTAATCACATTTCTCAAACCTGGAATACATAAAATTTGGTGCTTGGCTCTAGTCTGTGAAGAAGTGCTGGGCACGGACTGTACCTTGGTTGTGATTCATTCTGATCTTCTAAAGGCTGGAGCTCATGACAATAGAGTGTGAGCCTGGCATGACTAATTCCCTTATCATTATAAAAAGATCTTGAGTCAAAAAGTTCCCTCCCAAGTTTGATCACAAGTCATAAATGCACAAAGAGAGATTACCTCCAGTGTTCAAGTCTCTCTCTGCTGCTGACTTGAGCAGCATGGGAGCCACTTCTAGCCTCACGGTGAGGTGCTAGATGATGCTCGCAGACCCTTCTCAAGTAAAGGAGGACATGCTACACAAGGAAGGATTGCAAGTTTATGGAAGTGGCTTTGTAGGTCAGTGGGGAAAGGAAGGACAATTCAATACACAGTCATAGGACAGGTAGATGTTATAAAATAAAATAAGCCTCTCTCATTTGGATCTGAGGAAATCAATGCCAGGTGATGTGAAGACTTGAACAGAAAAAAATTTTATGAGAAAATGCAATATGACTTTAGGATACTGATACAGTTTAGATGTTTGTTCCTTCCGAATCTCATGGTCAAATGTAATCCCCAATGTTGGAGGTGGGCCTGGTGGAAGATGGTTGGGTCACAGGGGCGGATCCCTCATGGACGTGAGTGGATCCCTCATGGACGGGGGTTGGTGCTGTCTTCGCACCAATTAGAGTTCTCCCTCTTATTTCACGTGTGATCTGATTGTTTAAGTGCCTGGCACCTCTCGCTCACTCTTGCTCCCTCTCTCGCCATGTGATGTGCCCGTTCCCACTTCATCTTGTTATTGGCCATAAAAGTTATCTGAGGCCTCACCAGAAGCCAAACAGATGCTGTGCTGTGCTTCCTGTGCAGCTTGCAGAACCATGGGCCAATTAAACCTCTCCTTTATAAATGACCCAGCCTTAGATATTGCTTTATAGCAATGCAAAAACAGCCTAATACAGATAGGGAAGGAGTCTTAAAAAAGACAAAAATGCACAAATCATAAAAGAAAATGTTGTGCACTTTTATTAAATGAAAGTTACAACTTCTTCTGTAGAACAAAAAGTACCAAAAGTTACCATAACACTATTTTTATAAAAATTGGCAATGTACAAAATATGTCTATATATTATTTATGTATATTATGTGTATATATATGTATGTATATATGTGGAATGTGTGTATATATGTATGTGTATATTCATATATATATTTAATAACAGCATAAAATATACTTGAGAAAAGCATGCATTAAATTCAGAAATTACTGGAGTTACCTCCAAGACCATAGTGAAGGAAATAAGAGAAGAGAGTGATACACAGGAGGCTTCAACTCTATCTGTAATATTTTATTTCTTTAAATTATTCTTTCTTTAAAAAAAAGACACACATGGCAGATGTGTTAGTATCAAAGATTTGCACAGTGGACACACAGGTGTTCGTTATTTTAGTAATTCTTGTATGTTTGAAAGATTCTATATTCAATGTAAAAATACTATTTACTTGATAAACAATTCACTTTGTGTTTACATAGGCAAACATTTGGAAGAACTAGCAAGCTTCAGAGTCCCTGGGCTTTTTGTCTCTTCTACAACGTGGATCAAAGGCTGCTTCTCTGTCACCTCATTAATTTTTCCTAAGTTTGACTTGAGAGAAAAAATGTAAAGTTTTCCACCAATGGACTGGAGTTCTCCTCTGACATGAGCGTAGCACCGAAAGTTTTCGCTTCCTTGCAGCTGTCTTCTACGACTCTATAATGCGTGTAGTTGTTTCCCTTCCTGCTCCAATCCTCACATCTGAGAAGTCCTACAGTTTCCTCCTCTGGGTTCTGGGATGTGCTGAGGCATAGCAGAGCGGGTGATTGTCATTGAAACTTGGCTGCAGCTGCTGCTGCTTCTGACACTGGAGAATGTGCACTTTAGCATCATGTCCCACTCTCTGATGCTAAACAGCCCTTTTCCATCTTTTAATAGATTCTTGAGGGAGGAGGAAGTGGAGGCCAAGGTTAGCTTTGTTCACTTGTGTGCCTGCCTCAGTCAGATTGGCATCTGGCACCAAGCCTACTGTTTAGTCAGATGGTATTGTTTTCTGTTATACACACACACACAGAGCAGGAGCTCAAGCCACATGTCTCCGTGTCTTCAAGTTACATTGCACTGACCAAAATCATATTTACCACACACTGAGGTATACATTCAGTTCTTTGGCATCTGCAACCATGTCAAGTGAGGTTCTGTTTTTTCAAGATGGCAGCGGGTTGGGAGCAATAGAGAAAACTCCCTCCAACTGATTTCTACTCTCTTTAGTGAAAAGAATGCATAGAACGTGGTGAGAGGATCAGTTCAACCAATGATCACACAGAGAGAATTTTGACTCTTCCAAGGAAAGCCTCAGTGGACAGTGAATGTGATTAGAACTTTCCAAATCTTTCCCTACCAGACCCCTAAAGATGGCTAGAATCTTTCCCTCCCAGACTCCTAAAGATGGTTAGAATTCATCCAGAATTCATGTGAAACCCTGCCTTCTTATCCCACCCGGATGTGGTTTTCTTCCATGTGAAAGCTTCTCAGAACCCCTTAAGACCTGCCTTCATTTTCTAGAGTAAGTTTAGAAACTTCAGAACTATGAAAATAGAAGTCAGCAAACTATGCCCCCATGGACCAAATCCAGCCAGCTTCTGGTTTTTGTAAATAAAGTTTTACTGAAACAAAGCAATGCCTTTTTTTTTTTTTTAACAAATTGTCCATGGCTGTTTTCATACTACAATGGCAATGTTGAGTATTGCCAGCGGAGACAATTTTGCCCAAAAGCCCAAAATATTTACTATTTACTATCTGGCCCTTTACTAAAAACATGTGTAAGACCCTGGGAAATAGAATCCCATGTCCTGAAGGACTGATTGAATTCAACCTTATGACCAAGAAATAACAGGTCAAAGATATGTTTATATTCAATTCATACCATTTTTATACCAGGTGAGCCATGAAACTAGGGGCCAAATGTGCACCTCATTCAATTTTTATTCAAATATTACAAAGTCAAAGAAGTTCTCTCCAAAAAGTAGGCCCGCCCTTGATTAGTCTCTTCAACACAAAGCATGGAGTAGCACAGGGCTATAGTTTCTCTGTGAGTCATCCTCTTTGTTCAAGCTGACACTGCTCCCCATACTTGTCACCCCACACCTGATAGCCAGGCACCAAGATGACCATAACATTGGCATAGCCAAGAATGCCTGGGGATTCAGTGACACACAGCTAATTAAATGTCCTAGAAAGGAAAACACTAACAAGCTTTCTCAAGTTCTGGGTCATATACTCATCACCAGCATGTGACTACTATTATCCCTTTTGTCTTAGAAGAAAACTCAGGCAGAGGCTGACTAGGCATAAAAGGCAGATTTTATATATGTATAGTATTTAAAAACTCTATAAGTTCCAAAATTGCCTGAATAATTCAATCCACAGGAAAAGGACCATGCCAAAGACCTCCCATCCATGGCTTACTAAAGTTAATGATGTTGGTTTCCAGAGAGATTGTAACTGCCGATATTATACGCATAATAATATATTTGGTGAAGTTAGTTACCCTAAGAAAATCTGCTCTGGATTGTTTTTTTTACAGCTGTCTGCTTTGTGGTAACTGGAGTGAGAGCCAAGAGACTGGAAATCATGTGACTCAGGGCAGATCACTCAACCTCTCTGTTTCAACTGGACTCTGGAAATGAGGAGTTTAGACAAATAACAAGAAAATCACCTCCTAGCTTACAAAGCACTTTTCAAAATGTTATCTTATGATTTTTAGATGAGTTGTGTATCTCCAGCATACCTAAATGCCATTGAAAATGCTGAAACCAGCTTGGCAATTCTTCAATAGTCTAGAAACAGCAGATCAAAGTATGCAGCAGTTCGAATGTCCCCTCCAAAACTCATGTTGAAATTTAATTGTCATTGTGGTGGCATTATGAGGCAGGACCTTTAAGAGGTGATTAGATCATAGAGCCTCAACTTTATGAAAGTATTAATGCCCTTATCATGCGAGTGGGTTAGTTATCAGAGGTGTGGGCTCAGGATAAAAGAATGAATTTGGCTTGATTTCTTCTCTGTTTTGTGTGCTCGCCATGTGATGCCCTCTGTCATGTTATGACACAGGAAGAAAACCCTCACCAGATGTAACCCTTTAGTCTGGGACTTCCCAAGCTCTAGAACCATGAGACAAAGATCTGTTTTGTTTTGTTTTTTTTTTTTTTTTCTCTTTCTTGTAAATTCCCCTATCTGTGGCATTATGTTTTAGCAGCACAAACAAACTAATAAAAGGTGTGATTCTCATTTTCCACCATGCCCTTCTTTACAACAAAGATACTGCTGAAAAAATAGAGTATTTTAAGGGTTTGAATTTTTTTTCCAGCACTCACCTATGCCCATTTCTTACCTAGTCCTCTTCAGACACTCTTTGTAGGTAACTGGCCTCAGTTAGTTGTGCCATAGGCCTAAGATTAGAACAAAGCCAAGAAATCCTAGCAGATTACATGAAAAAATGCAAGCCTGTGTGCACCATCACTCAATTAAAGCCTGATCTTTAGAACTAGAAAACATCCAGTGAAACATTGTGGTATTCATGTGTCTTGGTTGCATTCCTCTCTTTCCACTAGTGATGCTGAGTTAAGTTTATGTGAAGTGTTTTGCCAAACTGAAGTCCTCTCTTTCCCAGGCATCTGTGCTAATCCTGGTGGAGTCCTTGTGGTGAAAACCTCAGACTCTGGTCTTCATTTTCAGAATTCCTATGCAGAAGAAATTTCTGTTTCTGACTGTGTGTGCACAGGAGCACAGTTTTGTGGATTACAGTGTGTATTTTGGGGGCAAGTTTTTGCAGTGTATGAGTTTGTACCATGTTACAGCAGTGGATGGAATGTGGAAGTGTTAGGACACATTTTCTTGGGGCCTTTCCAAGTTGCCAAATGTTTCCTGTAAAGCTCAAGTATATGGTCAGACTTGGATTTCCTCTTCTGACATTCTCAGCTGGTGGCATTTGTAGCTCTGGGAGTGCACCTGAGCTATTGGAACTGAATGGTTGGCATAAAGATCTTTGGGGACAATGGGTAAAGAAAGATGTAATATCTGTCTGCCCAGTAGTAAGAGTTTGGTATAAAAAGAAAACAAAATCAACTTCCAACTCAGTTTCTTGCCCAGTAACATTCTGCTAGTCAATCAAGTCATCCAATCCCAAACGCTTAGGAATTTTAATGTGATTCTGGTGGTTTGGAAATTAAGTACACAGGCCAAACATCAAAAGGCTTGGTGAAATGCTCAGTCCTAGGTAAAAACAAGAATTAGGCCAGACATGGTGACTCAGGCCTATAATCCCAGCACTTTGAGAGGCTGAGGCAGGTGGATCATGAGGTCAGGAGATCAAGATCATTCTGGCCAACATGGTGAAACCTTGTCTCTACTTGAAGTACAAAAATTAGCTGGGTGTGGTGACGTGTGCCTGTAATCCCAGCTACTTGGGAGGCTGAGGCAGGAGAATCACTTGAACCAGGGAGTTGAAGGTTGCAGTGAGCCGAGATCATGCCACTGCACAACAGCCTAGTGACAGGATGATACTCCATCTCAAAAACACAAACAAACAAAAATAACAATTAAACAATAAAAATATTAATTGTTATAGTATCTCTTCCTGATGGGTTATTTTATCTTATATGCCTGAAAAAGAAAAAAAAAAGTTGCACTTGAGTAAGAAAATGAAATAAACTGAAGTGCACATTTGTCTGACAAACATCTATTTTTAGAACATTTTTGAGGTCTTAAAAAAAGATGTAAGTAGCATGGAAAGATTTTTCAAGAACAATATTTAAGTTGACATAATTATATTGGTTTGGTAGACTTTTATTTTAGGGTAATGGTTTCCTAACTTGTTAGGACCCAAGCAACAGTCATCTGTTTCAATCAAAGTAGCTACAAGGTCATTTCTGAGAATCCCTATGGCTTCTCTAGCTGATAAAATTGAATGAAAAGGGAGCCAAATCATAGAGAAAACAGTGTGACAGACACTGCTAAATTTCTACCTAAATGTGCCTCCTCCTGCTATTCTACTCCAATTTTTCCTTACTTGCAGAACCCCAACTTCGTTCTAATACTTGGAGCTGCCATGAGGTTAAGGATGGAGACCATCTTTGGCCCAAAAGTGAATCTCTATTGATCTGTATCAATCAGAGTAGTCTTAATTGCTGGCCAGTCATTGTCTCAGGCATGGACGTGTGCTCCAACTCTGAGCTATGTAGAACTAGGATCTCCTGGAAGCATCTGGAGAAGACTTTTCTAAACAGAGAAAAGCCATGCAAGGTAAAATCTGTTTTCTCTGCTGGATTTCTGAACTAGGGCGAGCCACATCATTTGCAAACTCAAGTGAAAATTTAAAATGTGAAGATCCTTATTCAAGAAGCAGGATCAAACTGTTTCCTTTTTTCAATGATCTCCCCTTCTTGACTTGTCATGGTGGTTTTTATTTGTGCTTTGGGTTTGGGGCACCCTCACAGGTACCTAGAGCCTCATCCTACAACTCAGCATGCACAGCACACATTACTCTGACCCCGATCCCCTGCACCTATACTCCAACCCCTGCTGGAGGCAGAGGCGGGCAGCAGCTGTTGGGCAGTGGCTGGGGGCAGGTGGCCTAGAACCTTTTCTAACAAGGAGGTCAGTCAGGACTGCCCATCAGTTGAAGGCTCTGAGTGCCTGGTACATGCTTCTTTGTTCCATCATACTACACTTACGAAGCACAAATTCAAAGTAGAATTACTAAGAATTTCAATACAGTGACCACAGAGCATTAGCGCCCAAGTAGAACCTGCTGAACTTGGGGTCCTATGAAGAGCACTAATGGCCCACCCCTGAAGGTGTGGCCCTGGTCTTCATGCCTGCATCAGCCTCAGCCATCTCAAGACCACAATGAGAACATAGCCAAGTTAGAGAAGAAAGACCAAAAGCACTGGGGCCCTTCGTATTATTAAGCTGCTAAATTAACCAATCTTGGAGATTTCTAAACTCAACAATTCTTGTTGTATGAGGTAATAAACCCCTTGTTTTATGGGCCATTTTGGGGGGTTCTTTTGTTAATTACAACTGAAAGCATTATAACTGACAGGAAAGATTGTATATTGGTGAACAAGGTCTACAAAGGGACTAGCAGGAGTTGGGAAAGCTATAGGAGCTTTTCTCTAATGTCCAAATCCACATCAACTGCCCTAGAGTATGCTGTTCCTGCTTTTCCCTAGCCACTCTGCTGGGCATGAGACGCCCCCTGTATTCCTTGGACCCAGAGACAGAAAATATCTTCATTTACACTCTGCTGCCTCACATTCCTCCACTCTTAGACAGAGGCCAAACACAACATCCATGTTGATTGTTCAGTACGTAAGAATTGAGATGACAGAAGGAGGTCACTGTGAGCTTCAAGGATAGCTTGAAGCTGACCTATAAAACAGGTGAGGTTTGTTTGGGGCTCTCCTACCTCCCTCATAATATATTCTTCCATTCTTCAGAAATCATCCACTATGTAAACATATTGGTTTCATATTTGGCCATTCCTGCTTAAGAAGCTAACAGATATACTATCTTACAAAAATGATTGGCTGTTCAGTACCTCAATTTCCTTCAAATGTTTGAGATCTCATGATTCTTTACTGTTTAATTCTTGTCCCTCTTACCTAGAAATCCTGGGACAGTGGACTTTTGGGGACCTTGAGAAATTCTAAATTTATAAAACTCTGCTCAAATTTATGGGACTAAAAGAAGAATAATAACATCCTATGGAAAAAAAAAAATAACTTCAGAGAAAAGTCATATGAAAGGAGCATTGAAGTATGTGGGTTTGATCATATATGTATAGGGAAACCTTTGGTTCCAGAAGACTGGTAGGTGTGCAGACATGAAGCTGTGTCCCTCTGGTTGAGGGAATGGAATATGATCCTTAGAAGCATCTTTATCCCCATTTTAAATATGGTTAGACACTAAGCAAGCTTCTCAGACACATCTAGAGATTAGCACAGGGGTCTATAAATTATGATTCTTTATTCCTATAGGTTGTACTAGGTTGAAAAGTATCCCCACAAAATTTACGTCATCCCAGAATCTCAGAATGTGATCTTATTTAGAAATAAGTGTAATTAATTAACATAAAGCCATACTGGATTGAGTTGGGCCTTAAACCCAATGGCTGGTGCCCTTATGGGAAGACAGATGAAGACACACAGAAAGGAAGGTTACTTAAAGATGGAGGCAGAGACTGAGTTCTGTTGCCACAAGCCAAGGAACACCAAAAGCCACCAGAAGCTGGAAGAGGCAAGAAAGGATCTTCCCTTGAAGTTTCAGAGAGAGCATGGCTCTTCCAACCTCTTCATTTTGGACTTCTAGCCTCTAGAACTATGAGAGAATAAGTTGCTGCTATTTTAAGCCACTCAGTTTGTGGTAATTTGTTACAGTGGTCCTGGGAATAATACACAGGTAAAAAATAGAAGTAGATCCCTCATGGAGCACATTGACCATCATGGACTAAGAAGGCTTGAGAGCTGGCCACTGACTGGGCCCTCAATTTCACAAGGGGACATGGAGGAAGTATTTCTTCAACACAAAGTCTGTTCACTGTTGTGCATCAGAAGCTGTGTTTACCTTTCTGTCTCACATGAGCCCACAAGGTAAGAAATATTGAATTGGATGCCGTCTCAAAGGTCAGCATGCCTGTCTGTCTGTGTGCAAACACACTCCTCTGGGTTTCTCTCATTCCTATCTTTTCATCAAAAACCTTGTATCCAAACAAAGTCTAATCACAAGGTATTCCTGTTTGAACTGGTGAGTTTTTCTCAGTGGCATCAGACAAAAAGGCTAAAAGCTGCTGGAAGCTTCCTCCATAGCAGATTAGCAGCACATGGGTGAACCAAGCTCATACATTATTCAGAAAGGAAAAATGTGGGCTTTGACTGAGCTTTGAAGGAATCAGCAGCTATTCCAGAGGAGAGTGCCCTATTGTTCTGCCTCACAGAACACAAAGAGCAAGTGGCATTCCTTACAGCATAGCTAATGGAGTGCATGCAGACACTGTGATGAACTGACCAGTGGGCATCTTTCATGAGCTCTGAAATCCTGTGCAAAATGACCGATTGCTGATCAGAGGAAAGATGTTCACACTTTTTTTTTTAAATTTATGTAGGGTTATAACTCAGCGCTATCCAGAGCAGGAGCTTTTTGGAAGATAAAATGGTGCCATCTGTGGAACACATATTTATCAACAGTACCAGAGTCCCCTTGGAAGGGTTACCAGGAAGATTAGGTTGACCTTTCGATCACTGTCTGGCAGGTTTTTCCTCAAAACATGGGAAGCCTTTCCTGTGTCATGAAGCAAGAAGAGAAATGATTGTGTAATTCAACTTTTTAAAACATAAAATCTACACTGGCCAGGCGAGGTGGCTTATGCCTGTAATCCCAGCACTTTGGGAGGCAGAGGCAGGCGGATCACGAGGTGAAGAGATGGAGACCATCCTGGCCAACATGGTGAAACCTCGTCTCTACTAAAAATACAAAAAATTAGCCAGGCGTGGTGGTGTGTGACTGTAGTCCCAGCTACTCCAGAGGCTGAGACAGGAGAATTGCTTGATACCAGAAAATGGAAGTTGCAGTGAGCAGGGATTGAGCCACTGCACTCCAGCCTGGTGATAGAGTGAGACTCCGTCTCAAATATAATAATAATAATAACAACAAATAAATAAAATCTACACTATATGTTTCTTTGATACAAGAAAAAAGATTTTCCAAAAAGTGAGAAGGAAACCCTGACCAAAATGTTCAAGTGAAGGCTAATAGGATCTTCAGCCCAGAGCATTTGCAAGAATTCTGAATTAATTCCTGGTGAAGTATCTATTTAAAAAATTTTTTTAAATGATAAAAGGCTGCTATTATAGCCCTCCTGAAGTCCTACTTTATCATCAATATATCTGAGTACATCTTGAAGTCATGATTAACTCATTTAAAAGTTCACCTGTGTATGCTTATAACTCCTGTTCACAGAAGCCCAAAGCATTTTTCTAGTATTCACTTACTTGATATTTTTTCTAGCTAAAAATACAGACAAAAAATAAGCTCATAAAAATAATCTATCCCAGCAACAGAGGAGACAAAGAAAAAAAAGTGTTGGAAAGTAGAGAAGATAAATGGACCTGAATAACAAATGAAATTTTCTCTCTGGTCCCAGTATTTTCTCCCAGATGAAAGATGCTGGATGCTGGCATTGCTGCCACTTCTGATATAGAGCCAAGGAGATCAATGCAGGAGGAGACCTCTTAAACAGGGAATTTATCAAGAATGGCCTAGTACATTCATCCAACGGCCCTCTGCCATTTTTGATGTCCAAGCCAGCTAGATCAAGACATGATTGTGTTTTTAACTAGCATTCAATCTTTAGGTTTCACAGTGAAATTATTTCCCCAAATCTGCCATGTGCTGTTTTCTAGAGTGGGTTTACACTTATTTGCTGGACTTTCTGGTAACCAAGAACTTCGGCAACTAACCCTGCCATGGCCACCAGAATCTACAGGGTTGAGAGAGGGAAAGAAAGGCAAAAGTGGATGAATGTAGCTGAAGGTAACAATTATAGAACTGTTATTTGATATAGGGCAATGTTCTCCAAATATAACTTGAGGTGCATTACAGGCTTGGCCAATAAAATATCAAAACAAGACTTTATTTTTTTTGGTTTTGGATACTTGTATCATACACTATTTGAATGGGGAATTAAATCAGTTTAAATTATTGGAGAAAATACCAATAACCAATAAAAGAAAACAAGCAGTAACATTGAAAATTGCTCTTTGAGTATTTGTAAAACTCGGTTCTCTGAATATAATTCTTAAGTACTGAAATTAGAAAGATACTATCATAGAGACAGAACAATTAGTATTAAAAAGACATCTAAAAATCCTATTATTTAAAAGTTAATAACCTTGTTATTAATCCAACTGCCCAGGATATTAATAAAAACAAGAAATGTTTAGTTCAGCCAATCTCAATAACTCAATAAACTAACCTGGGATCAGATTGGTTACTTAGTGACCAGCAGTATTTTCAGATTAAAGTAGATTACATTTCAACTTATTACACCTTTTTATAAAAACATAATCAGAAACATAGAGAACTCTACTTATAAATACAGTTCCTACCCAATAAGATTCTTTTTTAAATCCTGTTATAATAAATTTGCTGAACACAAGTTTTGTTAAACTTCATGTTGCTTCTCTTCCTTCAGGCAACTTATTCAGCAATTAATTATGTTCAGCCTTCATAGTTATCTTTGCTTCAGGGTTATTTCTCCAACTGGATTACAGACATCTAAAATCATATCCTCTCTCACTGAAAGGACTCTTTAAAGGTCATCTATCTAATGCTTGCCCTCTACTCTCCACCCACCCAATGAAGGGAATAATTTACATTTGGCTTTAACAATGGCTGGAAAGTCTAAAATAATTGTCATCTTATTGAAGAAAAAGCATCTCAATATTATTGAATAAATAAATAATATGTTTGAACTATTCAAAATATCCAGTGGCTTCTCCAACATCGTACAGCTGGAGTGCACACCTTACCACTGTGAGTCGGGCCACTCTTCTCTAGCTGGGTAAGCTGAGCAGAAACAGCCTGCCTTGTTACTTAGTGGGACAACACCGAGCACTGCCAGATAATACAGGTCTTCTCTGTAAAACAGTGCCCAGAATACAAAGGGCAATCAAATATTCTAGCTATATGGAGGCTGAATAGGAAATTTCCCCAGCTACTGCATTGAATCACTTGACTAGAATTCATTCTGGAAAAAAATATCAGATCTGTTGAGACATTTTATTTTTAAAATAGCTAATTAAGATGGTAAACAATATACCTGAAATAGTCTCATATTTTAAGTTTCCTGTAGTATAAAATTTCTACTTATAATGCATCTATTTTCCAATTATCGTTCTATAGTATTTAAACATATGTGTTATTAAGGTTACTGAATAGATAATTTCTCTTCAGTAATGAAATTTTAAATAACTGGGAAGACCAACATAAAACAAATACCAATACATGAATTAAGCATGTATTTATTTGCCCACTATGTTACCATTGTGGAATTCAACAAACACCAAACAAAAAGTATTATCTTGGGCTGGGCGCAGTGGCTCATGCCTGTAATCCCAGCACTTTGAGAGGCCAAGGTGGGCGGATCACGAGGTTAGGCATTCAAGACCAGCCTGGCCAACATGGTGAAACCCTGTCTTTACTAAAAATACAAAAATTAGCCATGTGTGGTGGTGTGCTGCCTGTAATCCCAGCTACTGAGGAGGCTGAGGCAGGAGAATTGCTTGAACTTGGGAGACGGAGTTTGCTGTGAGCCAAGATTGTGCCACTGCACTCCAGCCTGGGCAAAAAGCAAGACTCTGTCTCAAAAAAACAAAAACAAAAACAAAAAACAAATATTTTACGTTGTTTATATTTTGTTTGGCAAGTATTCCTTAATATATAGATTAAATTGATCTTTCATTATTACACCTGCTTGTTTATAAGGAAAGGAAAGTGATTTGCTAGGGGAAAAAACAATTATGTTGATAGTCCAGATTTTGATCTTTTATCCAAATTTTGATTTTTAAAAACTACCATTATTTTGTAATTTTTCTGGTGTTCAGATTTTAAAAGCACAATTCAATTCATATAGTACTTAAACAAAAACAAAATTTTTAATAAACATATTTAATAATACCTATAATGCTTAAACTTATTAATTTGATAATTTAAGAAATTTTTTAATATTGAGGGAAGCTACATGAGTCATTCAAATCACCAGATTTGTCTTAATAAAATTCTTTAGCATTTTTATGCATAAAAATTATTTGCAATTCAATAATTCATCCCTTCATTCATTTCATAGATGTTATGTAACTCCTATCACATTCCAAGTGCTATGTTGATATCCGGAGGTATAGACAAGATTGAAGCAGATGCAGAGTCTTTCACATGAATATTTGAATTAGGAAATATGTTCCCCAAATTAGCAAACCATCTCCCAGACTCTTTCTTTGATGATATATTTGCAATCCTAATACTGAAAGTTAAATTATCAGGGTTTTAAAACTAGAAGTAGTCATTATCACAATTTTATATACTATTTATTTTTAAGCACAACATTTGACTGTTTAAGTCTTATTATAATTTTAAGCGAAGTACTTTAGGTAGTCATAAATAAAGTAATGGGCAGGTATTTAGTATTTATGTCGTGTGGGTTCATATCCATACTCTACCACTCAGTATCTCTGGGATTTTTGATGAATGATCAAACTCTCTAAGCCTCAGTTTTCTAAACTGTAAAGTGGAAATGATACTGGAATGTAGTGATAATTAAACAATGTACTAGCTGTAAGTGCTTAGAACAGTTCCTGGAATAAAAAAAATTTAAAGAGACATTTTATTTTTAATAGTTTAGTTAATGGAATGGCTTCAAAAATACAGTAAAATTAAGATATTCAAACAAGCAGGATGTGGATGAAGAGTATTGGCCTCAGCTTTAGAGACCAAAGGTTAAGTGTCAATGCTGCTGCAAAAGGGCTCAGGTAACAGTCAGTAAACAATGCTGCTGCTGCTTTTTTTTTTTTTTTTTTCATTATGAAGATATAGTGCATGGCCACCTCTCAGTTGACCATTCTTGGCCACAAGAACTTGCCTCAAAAAAAAAAAAAAAAATGAATTGTTACCATGTGAGAAGCAAATGAATTGAACTAAATGGTTTCTAATGCCCTGTCCACCTCTAAAATTCTATGAAACTTGATTTGATTCCAATGGGCCATATCAGGACCTGGCATTATTTTCATCAGTGAACCATATGGTTAGAAATTTATTTTTCCAAATGATATTAGTAAATATTTAAGGAGTCTCCTCCCACAGAGCTTCTTGTACAAGTTAAAACAAGGCACTAGAAGGTTTTCAGGTTGGTGAAGTAAACTTCGGCTTTTAGGCAACCATTCCAAAAACTATTTTCTTTAGAATCCAAAGGCTTGAAATTGTTCAGAATAAAGGATATAGATGCTTTTATGATTTATTAAATAAAAAGAGTACTAAATATATAATTTTAAAAATGTGTCAAAGTGCTTTTGTATTTATTATTTCATTTTTTTACCTTGATAATTTTTCAGAAGAGATCTACGCTGGAAACCTGATATCCTAGGCTTTGTATCCATTATATGATTTACCTGTAAGGAGTAGATTACATATCTTTGAGTCAACTCACTTATATGGTGCCTCACTCTTGTGTGCATTTAAATTTCTTTTTCAAAAAGTTACTTGGGAAAAGTTAGTCCTCAAATAGTCAAGTCATAGTTATAAAAAGAAAAATGAATTACATACCCAAACACAATCTTGAGATTTAACAGCCTTTGTATGCAGCAATTTTATTTCCATACATAGAGTTTTAATCATTGGCACATCCTACTCAAAACTATACATTGGGGATTAAATATTATTTGAAGCATTACCATGACATTTGCAAAAGCAAACATACTGGACTAAAAAGAAAAATACTTGTGGGAAGAAAAAAATGTTCACCTATCTTACATTGCCTTGAGATTTTATTAAAGATCCTTACAATATTGTGACACATTGAGGACATGTCTAAAAACTGCAAAATGTTAGGAAGTTTCAATTTAGTAGTTTGACTCTGTCTGGACTGAACATCATTGCCTGGTAAATCAAACAAATAATTGTGCAGGTATCCATCATGAGGATGAAGAGAAATGTTTAACAACCAAAATAATTGGTCAGTTCAGTCACTATATACTATCAGTCTCCTATTACTCAATTTTTAAAAAATAAAGCACTGGCAAAATTAAATTTAATTATTTTGCCAACAGATACATATGGAACATCTGCTGTGTGCTTTTTACCTGTGGAATATTTCATAGGTTAAGATATACCATCTATCAGTGGTGTTTTTGGGGGGTGTTTTGTTTTGTTTTGTTTTTTTAAGACAGAGTCTCCCTCTGTTGCCCAGGCTGGAGAGCAGTGATGCAATCTCAGCTCACTGCAACCTGAGCCTCCTGGATTCAAGCAATTCTCCTGCCTCAGACTCCCAAGTAGCTGGGACTACAGGCATGTGCCACCAAGCCCGGCTGGTTGTTTTGTATTTTTAGTAGCAACAGGGGTTTCACCATATTGGCCAGGCTGGTCTCAAACTCCTGACCTTGAGATCTGCCTGTCTCGGCCTCCCAGAGTGTTGGGATTACAGGTGTGAGCCACCGCGACTGGCCAGTGGTTTTTAATATAGCAGGAGAGGTCACATGTGAACACATGAACCAATTCCTCCAGCTTTATTCATATCACCTTAGTCCAAAGCACCATCATCTCCTCCCTAGATTTCTGCATGTCTTGTTTCTTCATTTGCCCTTTTATAATACTTTTTCTACACAGAAGTCAGTGATCATCCA
This sequence comes from Aotus nancymaae, assembly GCF_030222135.1. NCBI lineage: Eukaryota > Metazoa > Chordata > Mammalia > Primates > Aotidae > Aotus > Aotus nancymaae. The sequence continues at coordinate 61,426,118 of NW_026988442.1, read as the reverse complement.
TTACATTTAAAATAAAACCCATACAGTTTAGCATAAGAGGAGCAGAAGGGGGAGGAGGAAAAGAAATCATGCTATTTTCCCTATTCCATAATTTTCAAATGTCTCCCCAGTCTGACCCTGTCTCTCTTACACATCTCCTGCCACTTTTCACCTTGTCCAGGCTGCAGTCTATCTTTTTCCACCATGATTAAGGCCAACAGGAGTGGGTGTCCTTATCTGTTTTGCTTTTCGTATCTGCATTGTTTAGACAAATGTCAGGCATGTAGGAAGCATGTAATAAATATTTGTTTAAAATAGTAAAGAATAAAAGAGCATTATGTCCTTTCTATATATTGGTAGGCTAAATTTGCAAATGGTTTACAGACATTAAAGAACAGAACAATCTTTTATAAAATCATAATACATAACAAGTACAAAAATAAAATAATTTTTTTAAATAATTGGGACAGGAGGCATAAGGTAGACCTCATCGGAGGTTAAGACTTGAGGTAGGTCTAAAATAATAATCTGAATTTCAATAGGTGAACAAGAGGGATGAAGTAAAGCATTCTAGCACAGTACAAAACCAAATGTGAGCCAGGAGTGGGAGTAGTTGTGTGAATATGGTTGGAAGAGGACATTAAGAAGGTCAAACTGATAAACCCAAGCATTCAGATTAAGGAAGACCGGAAACTAAGTGTGGGTAAGAAAAAGACTTTGGCAGATCAGCAGAGGAGATTAGAGGAGATTGTCATCATGACAAAAGTGATGTTTTAGGAAGATTCATCCTCCAGCACATGGAAGGTGGAATAAAGGAGGTAAATAACTTTAGTCTGGAATAGCTGCCGGCCAGTATCAATCTTTGGGAATAAGGTGACAAGGTGAGGGCCATAGTATAAAGTGACAAAGATAGTGGGAGAAAGGGGACCAAATGATAGAGGACAAAAACAAATGATGGTGTGAATTTGGGTCTGCAAGAAGGGAGAAAGTGAGTCAAAGCTAATAAGACATAATGTGCACTAGAAAATGCCCTTTCCAGCAGGAGACTGGAGACGTAGGAAGCCACATTGCTAAAGGTCAACCTTCTACACCCCGAACGTAAAGGTTACCTGTGTGCCTTAATTTTCTATATCTTTCTCAGTATTAGAACAAATTTAAAATATGTCATTCTAGAGTCCTATTGTTAGAATATGGCTCTTTCAAAGTCTCTCAGTGAGTTATGCATCTATATTTATTGCTTTCTTATTAATCAATCAATCAAGTGTTTCAATAGAATGTATAGGCTGTGTGTGATGAACATCCATTAAGGTGTCTTTCAAACACCTCTTCTGTGCCTACTCCATTCACAGAAGTAGATCTGGTGGGCAATACCCAACTGGACACTTACATGGGCACCTGTTTTAAGCTGGTCCAATTAGAACCTGGCCTTGAGAATTTTAACCAGCAGACAATAGACAACATGTTCCTTACAGAGCTCTACAGAAAAAAAAAATCCATGAGTTTGGAGTAGTTTTGTCTTCATCCTTTCAAGTGCTTCATTGTTCAAGTCTTTTTTCATTTCTTTTGTCCCTTTATCATCTTCTGGTTTCTATTCTATATAACTCAAAGAAATTTAATTAGTACCTAACATAAGATACTTACAGAACTTGTATCAAAGGCAGATGCAGATGTTTCTAGTGGAACTGGGAAATGAGAGCAGAACAAATGTAACTGCAGAGCTTGGAAAGAAAGCTTGCATATTAATAAAACCCTTTGCAAAACTCATCTAAAAAAGGCAAGCAACATTTGACACAAAACACAGGATTAGGCTTCTGTTTGTCTTTGTCTTCCCAGAAGACTGATATTTTTGGTAGGAGGTTTTCCTATATTTTCCCAATTTACCATTTCCTTCGTCAAAGAAATAAAAACGTTTAAATTTGGAGGGTATAAGAACAGATGAGCTTTGGTTTCATTTTAAAAAGATAGAAGGGAGTAAAATCTAAATTGCCAAAAATAAAATGTAAGTTAAGACATAACAGTTTAAACGGTGATGCCAGCTTCCCCTGGTAACTAGGATTCTAACAGCACAAATGCTTAGCAGGGTTAAGACACCCGTTCTCTTATGGATGGAGAGAATATGAAAACAGCAGAGCCTGTTTTTGTAAGTGGAACCCAAGGATGTTTCTACTCAGCCAGTATACTTCAGTTCATTAACTAAAATTAACTTCAGTCCATTAACTAAAATACTTTTTTATTATGGTTGATTGGTTTTGTGTTCACTTTACTTCAGAATATCTTATGAGATGCTTACAGAAGTAAGCCTAAGAAAAACTGGGCTTTTAAAATAAGAATCAACAGGGTGGGAGGTGTTGGTATAGTCTTTCATTTATTCAAAATATTTCTTATGCTGCCAGGTATCATGCTAACAAAGTAAATTCATAGATTGTTTGTTTGTTTTAAGGATTTGGTTCCTGCTTGCATAAATCTTGCTCTGATAGAAAGGCAAACATTAGGCAAAGAATCATATAATAATATGATTACAAACTGTGACAAGTAAACTGAAAGAAGAAACTGACAGAAATATAATTTAGTTAGGAAAGCCTCTCTGAGGAAGTCTGGATGAGTGTGAAAGAATGACTGCATCTCAGCCAAGAAATGAGGAGAAATGGGATGGGTTTGGAGTCAGGGAAAGGGCATTCCGGAAAAAGTGAAAAACTTGTACAAAGCTTTTATGGCAGGAAAGAACTCAGTGCCCTTGAATAAATGAAAGGGGCCAGAGGGCTGGAGCCTAGTGAAGGAGAGGTGGCATACAATTGGAGAAGGCTGGAAAACTGACAAGATGACATAGGTCCTTACAGGGTGAGTTAGGGATTTGGGATTTTATCTTGAGTGCAACAGAAAGCATATCATTGAAATGCTGGAAAGACTATTCAGCCTGCTGTGTTGAGAACGGGTTGTTGCAATGAATCAACAGTAGAAGCAGGGAGACCAGTTTGAAGGTCAAGGCAGTAGTCCAAGGGACAGATGAGATGCTATCAATGGAGCAGTGATTGAGAAATGACAGCTGAGTTTTGGGATTAAATGCACTCCTAATTCTCTAGATCGTGCCTACTATTTGACTTGGGAAATAACTTTAAAAAGACAAATAAGGCTAGTCATATGGCATCCTTCCCTTACTATTCCATCTGAGGTGTTTTTGATTATTTTGCTTTTTTTAAAAAAAAAGTTTTCTATAAAACGTTGAAAAATAAAATATGTATAGAAAAAGAAAAAAGAAAGTCACTGCTACATCATTTACATGTGTACACACACAAATATGCATTTATATTTATCTTAAAAATAAAATTAGATGAACTGCTTGTCACTGATGTTTTACACTTAGCAATATGTCATAGATAGGTTTCTTGTTAGAGTCTGCAAATCCTGATTCTTTCTAATGGTTTATTAGTCTTCTCACTCTGTGAATCAACCATAACATACTCAATATAGGCATTTATGTTATTTTCAAGTTTTCATTACTACAAATAATGCTGCATTTCTATTATTACAAATTAAGCTTCAGAGGACATCTTTATTTTGAACACTTTATAAACACTTTAGAACATATTTCTGTAAAATTAATTACTAGGAATAGAGTTGTTAAGTCAAAGGGTTTAAATACTACATTAAATGTGTAATTACGGGAAAGTTGCCCTCTAAACTCTTTTGATTGAGAATATAGCTGCTTTAATTATACCTTCATAAATGCTGGACTTTTACTAATCTGATAAGGCAAAAATTGTATCTCATTGTCGATTTAATTTATATTTACTTGACCATCAGAAAGGTGAAACATTGTTCTACATGTTGATAAACTACCCGTATCTTTTTGTCTGAACATTCTGTTACACCCTAACTTCCTTTTCGTGTTATATTGTTTGTCAGTTTCTCACTGTATTGTAGCAACTGTTCAAATATTTTGGCTATTAGCCTTTGATGATGATATTTGATGCACATATTTTCTTTTACACTGTTTTGTCTTTTCACATCCTCTTATAGGCTGTTTTATAGTAAAAAGGTTTTAATTTCTTATTTAGGGAGTCCAATTTGTCCCCTTTATAAATATTTTGACTTTGAGGTTTTACAGCAAAATTTTCCTTACCTATTATGTATCATTAAATACTTCAAAACACAGAGAAACATTAATGTATTCACAGACCTAGAAGCAATGGGCTTGAATATCTAGTAAGAAATTACACACATAAAAACATGTAGTCTGATAATATCATTAACGTAGAATTTGTTGTCTCTCACTGATATAATTCACTGAATACTATCTAGGTGCTAGTCAAAAAGTTTAGGTTAATCATTACCTGACAGTTCTAAGATAACCTACTCTTAATTCATGAGAAAGATTTATAGGATGTTGTGAATTATTTTATAGGATGTTGTGAATTCTTGACTGGAGAGAGGCCTGAGGACACAGCCTAGAGTCCTGTTTTAGAAGAATCTAGTGATAAAGGTCATCTGTGATGTTTGTCTCCAGTAGCCAGTTCCTCAGCTAGTTATTACTAGGATCCCTATATACATGTAGACTAGGGACAATTGAAAAAGTATTACCAAATCTGTGACAAACAAGATGATTGGCTGTGATTAACAAAAATCATTTCCACTACGTTCTTCTGGATGTATCATAACTGAATGCCTTAAAAACAACACACAACCTTGAGCCATAATTGCATAGTAGTTCTTTGAGGTATGGTCTCTCGGGTTCCTGATTTCACGCTCCTCGATGCAAAATGCTCTAGACAGCATAATGTATTCTTCACCACAGTTTTCCTTTTGATGATTCAGTGCAAACTATAGAAAATATATTCAAAACATTATAAGAGCTTGTTTGATAAAAGCAATCAGGTCCCAACAGTTTTTGAAAAAAAATAGTTCTATTAACCTGACTCAAAAGATTCTTTTTTAAAAAAGATAGGTTGATGAACAAAATATAGCTTGCAAGTTCTTGAGGCCAGTGGGAAAAGAATTTCTATTGTTCCACTAGCAAGGAAAAAAGGAAGATTTATGTGTTCAACATCATCTTTGATAATTTCATTCTATTTGCTTCTCCAACTGTGTGTCATAGAAGATTCCTACAATATTCCTGGGACAACAAAAATAAGGCTTCTTAATCAAATAAGTTTGAGAAACATGAAACTAAAAATAGTTACATTTAGAGAGCTGCATTGTAGAACAATGTTCAGGGCCCTTAAAATGTTGATATTCTCTGTTAATCTCTAAGAGAGGATACTGTTTGTTGCTTTCTGAAACCAGAACTTATTTTTCAAAAAATAGGAGAATGCCTCTGAATATTGCATGGATTTTAAGAACAACCATTTTGGATAGGCTGCCCCAGGGCATTCATTTGCCTTAACCACACTGACTTCATGTCTTTCCTCTAAGACCAGAAAAATATTAGCTTTTCGCTCATCTCTTCTAAGATTTACCACAAGCCTGACACACTACCTATGGTCTTCTTCAAGTTATCCTTTTAATTTCTGCTTCCTTATCTTTTTCCTCATACAAAAATGCTTAGGATTTCTTCAGACAAAAATGCCAGTATTGTCCCCATACTGGTTCAGTTGTTTATGCGTATATTTTATTGCCCATTTTATTTGTATGTACCAGTAGGCTTTTATTTTACGTTTCTTGTTAAACCATCAATATCTTCAGATTACTAAAACATGTTCTTTATTTTCAGTGTAATTACCCTCCATCCTTCTCCAGCACACACACATAATCTAGAATAGTTCTCTGCCCAGTGTCAATTCCAGAAGATGTAGCTGCCTGACCTTATCTAGGAGCAATGTGCCATTGCTGTGTGGGCTGCATGAGTATGAGTTTACGTGTGTGTTTGTGGATAGTGACTGCCTTCAAGGGCAACACCTAAAGCAGAACAGAATCAATATTCAGCAGAGTCATTCCTTTGGCAGCTGAAATGAACCTGCAGGAATCTTGCTGTTACTGATACATTCTTGAATGCCTGCAACTGTAAATTCACCCACCCACCTGCACACGCTCAAGGGAAATAATTTTCTCAGCTTTGGAATGCATCCCCTTCACAGTGGGTCAGATAAAAAGCCTTACAGCAATAACTGATGAGTAATGAGAGACTGAGAGAGTTGCGTCCAAGTGATATTTGTGGGAACCTTCAGCGGGCAGAGTGCAATGACAGGATTGAGGCTTAAGCGCCACTCTTGCATATTCACCTTCTGCTACCTCATATGTCCTTCCTCTGCCTCATCATCAAAAGACAATAAATTCCTTTTATTTCAGGGCTAGAGAATGGGATGCTTTGGTTCATGCAATATTTTGGTTCCTGAGTACTGACCGAATAGTTTAATAGTTAATTCTCATTAGCAATCATTCTGCATTTTACTGGAAGGCTTTGGAAATAGTTATCTGGATGAATCAAGGATATTCAAGGTCTTGCAATGACAGGGGAATCATCAGGAAATTTCCATGCAAAGTATTGCTCATACAGAAAACAAGCTAAAACTGTTCTGACCATCACACACATGTAAGAAGTTGTTACTTTGGAAACAAAACTTATTTCCATTATTTGCATTGTCCATGTCACCCACAAAAATAAACCGTGAATGAACTTTTTTTCTATGCCGTTTAGCTGGTATTTCTTTTTATATGCCATTTAGTTGTTTGGTAGAAAAAAAAACAGAGATTATTTTCTATTAAGCAGTTTTCTGTGACAATAATGAGCCTATCATTGCATTTTAATTTGCAGTTGAAGTGTTCTCATCAAAGAAGCAGGCTGTTGTCCAGAACGAGAAATTGCTGTTCCTTCCTCAGCTTCTCTTCACTGGAAGTGCACTCCTCCAAACATGGGCACAGCTCAACCCCACTTAGCTCCTCAGAGCAGATGAGGTCATATCCTGGTGCCGTGGCGCTCTGCTCTGTACAGTCCCGATAATCTGACCATTGCTTGTGTAAAAAGTAATGCTCATAATTTTAGATTGTACAGCTAGCTAACAGAGGAGGGTACTGTCTGTGTGGGGAACACTACGTGATTCATATTTTCTTTGAAAAATTAGAGTCATATTTCTATGATGTGTCAACAGTGATGACTGAAAGCAGATTGAAGATTCTTTGTACTAAACTAGAGGGAAAAAGTTGAGAGAGAGAGGGCACAAGACAGCAAATGAGAGACTTGTCTTCAAGCAGGGAGGATAATATTCCCAGCAAATATACCTAAATCAAGTACATAGTCCTTGGAATATAATAGCATAACCTCATGATGTGAGCGAGGCCACAGTAAGAGGAAAATGTGAACAGAAATAATTATTCTTGGCTAGCTAGGAACAGAAATGAACTGAGGGCATTGAGGACATCTGACTGTGTGAGGCAAGAAAACAAGGACACACATTGAGAGAACAGGCAGGAAGAGGAAGATACTTCTCCCGAAATAATTTGGTGCTGGGACTTCAGTTCTGTACTAAGACTCTTGTCTTCTCTTTCCTTCCTCTGTTGTCATTCTGCTTTGATCCCATCAGCATCTCTTCAAAGATGCAAGACCCAGTTTATCCCTCTGCTAAATATACATTATACCTGCCCAAGTGAGATGTGAGAAAATGAGCCCTATGTTCAAATCAGTTTCTCTAAATCTGTTAAAAATATCTGATTCTATAGTACTCTAAGGGAAGTGGGTGGTGGGTGGCAGGTGGCTGTCATTCTCTAAAGAAAAGAGAAGCTTGGGGAGGATGTTGAAAGAAGGAAGGAAAGTGATCCATCCTCTTCCTCTATAGGAAAGCGGCTCTCTAGATGATCTCACATTCACTGATTCCCTCATGGTCACCTGATAATTCCTTTAGGTACCAAATCACAGAACTTCACTCCCTCGTTGACCTTGTTTTCCTACCAGGCTTTGGGAAGCTGCAATAGATATGTCTGCCAGTCCCTACCTCATCAGTGATTTGCCTTCAAACCAAGACTAGGAGAGAATCTAGGGGGGCTCCAGGGAAACAAGTTCCACTCAATCCTGCATCAAGAAGCACATGTTAGGAGAAAGAGGGATTCACTATTCCTTCTGGAGCTACACAGAATTCCGGGCATTCCCTGGAGAACTACAAGATGCATCAAGCAGCTGCTGCCCGACTCCTAGACAATGCGCACTTTCTCTAAGACGACACATCCAGCTCTCCGAAAATGGCCCAATATATGCAATCAGAATCTCAAGGGAGGCACAACATAACAGAGAGAGTGGACGAGGCTGATTGTAGAAGTTGCAACTAGGGTGGTGAATTTGAAGGCACTATATACAGCACTAATTTCTACAAATGGAAGTAATTGCAATTTTCCATGCTGAGGCCTTTTATTAAAAAAAAAAAAAAAAAAAAGCATGAATGGTGCTGAAGATGACTGGATGCCCCAGCACATCCGTAACAGAGCTGTTCTTACTGAAACCATGAAATACTCTTATTAAATGAAGTTAGAGAGAATATCCAGCAAGGTTCCTCCACTGCTTCTCAGGAAGTGTTACAAAATGGTGGGGGTGTGAGTCATTCCAAATTATGGAACATCAGGCTGACAGCTCTAGCATCATGGGCTCACAAAGACCTCATTGAATGTGACAGGCTGGAAATCTAGGTGGCATAATGAGGCACATAAGCAGTATTTTCAAGGGTGCTAGCAGCTATTTCATAGTTCTTTTCCCCCAAGGCAAGTAAGCTTCCCAAATTCATCTGTCTATTTTCATATATTTTCTTTTTCTTCATTGTTCTTCCCCCTATATCTAATGCACTGACATTCAGTGAGTTGTGCCAGATTTCAAATATATACATCTCTTCAGGAAATAAAAGATACTCAGACTTCTTGACCATTTGAATTAAAAGTGAACATCTTACTAGAGGATATATGATCACAATAGTTGTTTTCTAAAGATAGTCTCATGTAAGATTTCTGGCTTGCTTTATTCAGGAATTGTATTCAGTTTGAAATCATCAATGTTACCTTGCGTCAACACTTTAAAATTCTTTTAATTAAAAGAACAAATTATCAATGTTTATGTATGACAACTACCTATGATGTTTATTATTTTAGAAATGGGCAATATAGAATGAGACTAACATTGTAAATAATAAGGATGGTGTGGAACGGACTGGGATTATATGATTGAGGTGTCCCAGTTTTCTGCAGAAACTGACCTCAATTACACATGGAATGAAGTATCTGGACTTACGGTTTCTATGATGCACAATTAAGAGCAACATTATAGGCTAAATGTAGAAAAGTTTAGGTGCATATATGCAATGTATAAGGAATGGATGAACTGTGAAGTTGACCTTTCTATTTTATAGACAATCTTTCAAGCGTATTTAGCCATACAGTTTTGGTGTTCAATGAATGAGTTTTACTTGTAACATGATACTACATGAGACTGTAACTAACATTATTTTTTCCAAGTAAAGCCTGTAGTCATCTAAGCAACCACAGTGGAGCAACCACACAGCCATTTTCAACTACCACAAGAACTGCTAGTTGAAATAAACCCATGTTCCATCTGGCATTTTATGTATTCCCATACTTTGTGGGGCTGGCAGGGCGGGAAGTGGGAGCAAGAGAACAAGACTTAGTACAATGGGCAAGTACAATTTTGAATTTGTAGATCTGAGGTGATGATCCCTTTCCTGACATTTTCAGCTGTGAAATGGGAATCGTAAGTCCTTTCTCACGGAGTACTGGCTGTGAGAATCTGTCTGAGAGATCTCTGATTTATTCACCTTCTTCCTCTCCTCTTTTTCTTCTTTCTCTTTTCTTCCTGCTCTGGCTCTCCCATTTTCTCTTTTATTCATGTTGGGACTAGTATTCCTGAGGATGGCAAACAGTTCACTATGGGAGACCGTCACTAACCTCTGGCCCAGAAAAGGAGACTTCCATGAGTGTGTGTGGATAGCCAGGACAGGAGAACAAAAGAATGGCAGGAGATGTTTCCTCAGAAAGCTCTGCTAATCCAGCTCCAGATCCTTGATGCTAGCTCAGCCTAACTACATTGCTCTGCTCACCTAAAGTTCTAATAGAACCTGCTTTCACTACCTAAGGCACTGTCTCTGTTAAGTCTTCCTGAGTACTTCCTGGAAAAGGTCAAATGCAAATAATGATGTTTTATAGGAATAGTGCGCCTTTTATCCTGTCACCTGGAGTGTAAGAGACACAGTCATGATTGCAATACACATAATGTCTCACATTAACCATACAGAAATTATTTTAGAGATAAAATTCATCATCATCATCATCATCATCATCATCATCACTGCTAGCACTTTACTATGCTGCTTTTACTGTGTCCTTGGTAGAGTGCTAAGCACATAACCCTCAGTATATTTATCAACATTATGAGATAGGGAGTATCAACCTTCCCATACTGCAACTAAGGAAGTCAATATTTCCCAAGATCACACAGCTAGAAAAGACAAAGGCAGAGTGTAATCCAGGTAATTTGACTCCAGATCAGCACCTTAAACCACCCACCATGCCCATAGCAACAGTGGACTTCTCTTTTATGCAGAACAAACACCTTCCTCTCTTCCCATTTCTAATTGACTACAGCAACTGCAATTCTGGCTGAATCATTCTCAGTGAGTTTGTGTTACCTGAGGCATCCGACTACAGGGTCTCCCTGTAGTCTCTGATGCCAACTCTACTCTCATTTCTTGCTTTGTTGTTTTCTTGTAAAGCCTGTTCTTTCTTTGAGTCACCCTTTCTTCATCTTTTGCCTGCTTCTCTGGCCATGAAAAGTCATTTAAGTTTTGCTTTACCAGCTTTCCTCAAATGAAGCCTTCTTTCTTGTAGCTCCTTTGGCCCTGTTTGCCCCCTCGCTCACCCCAGTCCTCCCTTTCTTTCCCTTTTAACTAGTCCAAAGCTTCCTCTAAAGGAGCATTAAAGACTGGGAAAACACTTTACAAATTATAAAGTATTAGAAGAATGTCAATTATTAATAAGAATTAAAATAGCATTATTCTGTAAAGCAATCTAGTGTGGAGTAAAATGAACGTGTATATTGCCATCAACCTGAACTAAATTTAAATTCTGGTATCACCACTTCCTGGATGCTTGTACTAGTGTTCGTGTGACCCAAGTATGTGAGTCAAGCTTTCTGAGCCTCAGTTTTTTTTTATGTTGAAAATAAGGTTAATAATGCTTACTTTACAACATGGTTGTATTAGATTAGACATACGATATTAGTAATAACTAATGTTTCGTGTACTATGGACTGAATTATGTCCCCTCTCCCCAACCCTAAATTCGTCTGTTGAAGCCCTAAATTTTAATGTAACCATATTTGGAGATAAGGCCTTTGAAGAAATAATTAAGGTTAAATGAGGTCATAAGGGTGGAGTCCTGATCTGATAGGATTAGTGTCCTTATAAGAAGAGAGCTGACACTCTTTCTCTCTCTCTCTCTCTCTCTCTCTCTCTCCCTCTTTCATGCATACAGAGGAGAGGCCATGAGAAGACACAGGGAGAAGTCAGCCAATCTGCAAGCCAGTTCTGGAGGCTGGGAAGTCCAGGATCAAAGGACTGGTCAATTCAGTTTTCAGAGCCCTTACTGGATATTGAATTGGTCAGCACTTTGATCTTGGACTTCCCAGCCTCCATAACTGTAAGAAAATAAATTTCTGTTGTTTAAGCCACCCAGTCTACATTTTGCTATGGCAGTGTGAGCAGATTAATGCAACCCTTAAGTGTGTTACTTTCTATATGGATAGAAGGTAGGGCCTATAATTATTTTCACTTACAGAAGAGAAAATTGAACTTTAGAGAGACTAAGTAAAACATTTAAGGTCTCATGAAGTGGCACACCTGGGACTCAAGCTTAATGCCATCTAACTTCAAATGAGGCTCTTAATCACTATGCCACTTTGCATCCCATAGCTAATAAAATACACAAAGTGGCCTGAGCAGTTCTGAGAAGGTGTCACCTTTCCCCATAATATTTGGTCCAGATGTGTCCACTGGCCTTTTATAAGAATTAGGGCTGTCATTTAACCAATGCAACCTCAAGCCTTCCCATAAGAAATCTTTACCTCTTCCTGAGTTCTCTGTCCAAATGTTCTATATGCATTGAGACTATAAGACATGTTGTTTTGTACTTAAGAACACTTTAAGAGATATTCACAAAAAGTAAAATTGCAAATGGTTTCTCTAAATGTTTACAGGGCTTTCCTAGGAAATGTGTGCCGAAAATATATTTACCATTATTGTTTTTTGACATAGTTTTTTTTTTCCAGCTACAATTTTATACTGTGGCTAATGAATCTGCCACCTAGTGACTTATAATGTAATTTAGCTGAATTTCAGACACTGTTCAGATTGGTTGCTACTCTTTAAAAGAAGTAGTCTCATCAGATAACTCAGAGCACCAGCTCTCAATAAATATTCCAAAGTACGCATAATTTTTAAAAAAATGTCACATCTATCTTATAAATAATTAAAGAAAATAAATTTATAATAATGTAATTTTCAACACAGTTTAAATAGAAAATAAGCTGAAACATATTTTCTTCTCCATGTAGAATTTGAATTTAACAGATACAGATTGCTAAATAGAAGGATCAAGGATCATAGGAAGATTACTATCAATGACGAAATTCTCTAAAATAGTAAAAAGCTCTTAGTAAAGTTCTAGAATAATAATTTTAAAAAAAGCAGTAAAACTGTAATATAGTTCATTCCTTAATAAGGATATAGTGATAAATTTGGCTCCCATCTCTGCTCATGCCCCCTCTCAGCAGAAGCTGGTGTGAAGTTTTGCTTTTTTTTTTTTTTTTCACCCAGGCTGGAGTGTAGTGGTGTAACCTTGGCTCATTGCAAACTCCCCCTCCCAGGCTCAAGTGATCCTCTCACTTCAGCCTCCCAAATAGGTAGGACCACAGATGTGCACCACCATGCCCAGCTAATATATTTTTGGTAGAGATGGGGTTTTGCCATGTTGGCTAGTCTGGTCTCAAACTCCTGAGCTCAAGCAATCCACCTGCCTTAGCCTCCTAAAGTGTTGGGATTACAGGTGTGAGCAACTGTGCCCGGCTAGTCTGAAGCTCTTATTATGATGAAAGTTTAGGATATAGATGTAAGAGCAAAACCAGGCAGGCAACTTCATCTAAAGAAATATCAGGGGAAAAGTGCACTATTCCACTGGGATCATAAACCAATAACCAACTAATAAATAAATTTCTGGAACTGCTGCTGTTGTTCTGGAAGTTCTAGCCATCCACAGGACAGAATTGTCCCCAAAGATGTAAAGCCAGAGAAGACAACTGCCTGAAGGTAATGCAACACTGCACCTGGGACGTGGACACAATTGGATTGTAGATCTTGCCTGTGGGCCACTGGAACTATTATTTCCCAGCTGGCTGTGCAGGTTTACTCTGCTCATTTCATCAATTTGCAACAATATCACCTGGCATTTTATCCACTATTGGATTTTTTGTCAGAGTTTTTACGGATAACCTTCTTTTGACTTACATTTCAGTTTCATTCCTGGAAAAAAGAATATTAAAACCATGCAAAATTTTGTGTATATATGTCAGTTTGAGTCATGTCCTAGGTTCAGATAATTTTTGTCTACTTCTGACATGAATATCTGGTAGTAATCTCAAAAACTCTGTGGGACCCAGAACAATTCCTTCTTGTGTGGGATTGTCCCCACACATTGCTGGACATGTAGTATCCCTGGCTACCACCCTCTAACTTCCAGCAGCTTCCTATTCTTCCACTTCCCACCACTCACACTGCCCCTATTAATTAAAATTCTCCTAAAATGCAGTATTAGTTTCTTCGAGAATCAATAATAGAAGTTGAAACATGGGCTTTGGAGTTAAGAAGATGTGGATTCTAATTTTAATTTGCATGCTGGGCAAGTTACTCAAAATTAAGACTGGTTTAGAGTGCAATCCTATATTTAATTCTTAGAAAGTCCCTTGAAATACTTGAACCAAATATAAAGTCTCTCTTACCTAGAAATTGAATACCTTTTTTCATTTAGCAAACGTTATGACTATCTATTATATCCTAGGGTTTTCAATAGACAATGGCAAAGGCAGAGATGAACAAAATATGAGAAAATATATCTTTGCTAATGCAAAGGAGCTGGAATCATAAAATAATTCAGGATACCCAGTTAAATTTGAATTTAGATAATCAATAAACAGATTTTTTGGAAGTAAAAGTATGAACTATGCATTGGGACATATTTGAATTGTATGGGAATTATCAATGCATGGGAATATTTATACTGAAAAATATTTGTTTACCTGAAATTCAAATTTAACTGGGTGCTCTGCACCTTACCTCATAAACCTATGTTTAATTACTGGTGTGATCAGACCATTAACCCTTTCCTTGTCCATGTTAAGTTGAGATACTTTGAAAGAATTTAACCATTAACATACTCAAAAATTTTGAAGCCTAATATGCCTTCATGTATAGATGAGTGATTATTTTTAAGAAATTGTTCATCAACAAATATGCCAGCTCTTCAGGCAATTGATATATAGAAAAACAAGATTTCTATTTCTAAGAAAACATGTTATTTTATAAAGACACTAATTGTAAAGAATGTAAACCCTGTTCTGAATCTGGGAACCCAAAGCTAGGCTTCACCATTCCTCTGAAATAGTAAGCAATATTGTGTATATCTCCTCACTTTTCCAAGGAAGAGGATCATTCCATTTGTCAGATTCTCAGAAATTTTTAAAACACAAAACTTACTAAGAATAACTTGACTCAAAACAAAGTTCACATTTTAGGATTGATAGAAATGTTTTGTATCTTGATTGTGATGGTGGTTACATGTATGAATTTATGTACTAAAATTCATTAGGACCATACCTAAAACTGGTGAATTTTAATCATATCTCAATTAACTTAAGAAAAATGTTAAAAAATTTAAATTAAAAAAAATCAAAGTTCAAAAACAACTCAGAGAATAAACTAAGGAATATTTATTCCTTTTCCCAAACACATATTTTCCAAGAATTTCACTTCTTCTGTTGAAATTCTTCATTCCAGAGAGAGGTCACTTAAGTAATATAACTCCTTGGGATAACCAGACAACTAACATCATTCAAAATGTTCAAAAAGGAGTAGCATTTCCAATGTAATTAAAACATTTTCTCTCTAAATTTCCCTTTCTTATCTCTATGCTAAGTGAAGTAAATTAGACAGACAACAGAAACTGATGGACAATTTTATTATTTAAGCATTATACCACATATGCCCTCTAAACTGTTACTACCTCTGTCCCCAAATACATTTTTCTTGCCTTGCTAGGATCAGCATCACTATTGCTTATTAATCAGCATGATACCTGGCCTGCCAGGGTGTTATCTCTTGGACTAATTGCCATTCACTCCTTGCCATGGTCTGAATGTTTGTGTCCCTTCAACATTCCTATATTAAAATCTTAACCCCCAAGGTACTGGATTAGGAGGTAGGTAGGGTCTTTGGGAGGCGATTAGACCATGAGGGTGGAACCCTCATGAACAGGATTAATACCCTTACAAAAGAGGCTCTAAAGAGATTCCTTTCTCTCCGCATCAAGTGAGCACACAGCAAAAGACACCATCTTCGTACAAGAAAACAGGCCCTCACCCAACACCAAATCTGCCAGTGCCTTCACCTTGGGTCCTCCAGTCTTCAGAACATTGAGAAACAAATTTCTGTTGTTCATATGCTCCCCAGTCTATGATATTTTGTTATATTACTCCAGTGGTCTAAGGCACTGTTATATACTCCAATAATAAAAATTATATCTAGTAAAAATCCTATTATCCTAGTCACCTTTTATTAAATTTATTCATCTGAAAAATGAAACTAATATTGCCTGTTTTGAAAGCGACTGTGCTAATTACTTTTAAAAGGTGTTATAAACTCTAAACAACCAAAAGTGTGGAAGCTAAAAGGCTAGAATAAGTCAGATGCCTAATAATCATTAAAAAAAAAAACCTTCACTACATATGAATCACTGTATACATTATTTCATTTGATCTTCAGACACCTCTGCATAATCATCATTATTATTCCCAATAGAAAAATATGAAAAAAAAGGTAGATTGATTATACCCAGATCATGTTCTTTGGTAAAGACAATGAGGTAAACACATTTCTGACATGTCCACTCTAAAGACGGTAGTGGGAGTAGCTGAGAGAGCAAGGAGATCTGTGACACATTCTGCCCTTTATGCACTTGCACTCTGACTTTCACACAAGACATCTAATCAAGGACATGTGTTCAGATACTAATATTCATCATACAAAGAATTTGGGTTCTCTTTCTTGCTCACTATCTCTCTGTACACACACACACACATACTTGCACACACACACATATATAATGTACATATATCTCATATATATTGTATATATGTCATATATATGTAGGCACTGCCACATAAAGTTTTAGTTTAATCTTACATCCAGGAAAGCTATTGTAATTCTCAAAAAAAAAACCATAAGTGAAAATAATAAATAGAAAAATAGCATAGTTCACATCTGAAAGTGAAATTAATGCCTTTTTATTAATATTTCTATTACATGACACTGGGAAACTATTACTTTGTTTTGATCATCTGAATTATGTCTATTTGAAATTAGTTTTTGTATTAAAACATGCTTTAGTGAATAGACAAATTCCTCAGGATCTTCTGGCATTTCTAGCTCTGGAAAAAAACATTATTCTGCGCCGAAAATTGTTATTTAGTATTTATATGCTCCTTTTTCTCACATTTGCAAAATGTACTTTATGATCACTTTTTAAGATAAAGATCAGTTAACTGTAAATTGACAAGATGCCTTCAAGAGAGGTCCTGGATTACCCAGTTCTATCTTTCTCCATCATAATCACCATCTACTTCTGATAACTGTAAAATAGCTGTTTCTTGCAGTCCTTCTATTTTACATTTTTCATTATCATTCACTGTGACAAGAAAAAATGAGTAGTATCACTATGGGTAGGATTTGGGGGCTTACCTGGGGTGGAGAGAGAGATATCTTAGTCATAGAGTTCACATAATCCTCTTGGGAAGACAGATTTTCCACATTCATTATCAATAATAATCCAGATAATCAATTAACTTACAGGAACTAAAGGACATCAGTGTTCACTGGGGACCAGAGAATAGTCGGACATTGATACTTGAGTAATAAGAGAGAAGATATTAACACTACTATCTTCTAAGCACTTTATGTGTACTTTCTTATCTAGTCCTCATTATAGTCTACTAGAAAGGATCTATTCCACCTCCTTTTTTTTATAGATGAGCAAATTGAGACACAGAAAACTTAAGAAACTTGCTTGAGATCATATAGTCAGTAAGTTGGAATTTAAACCCACTAAGCAGTCTAACTCCAAAATCTCTACTTAAAGTTCTCTAATAGTATATATCAGAAAAACACTATTTCTATTACATAGTCAAGGAATAACTCTTCATGTCCTATACTGGACACAGGTTTCAGTCTTCTGAAATGATTATATTGCAGAATTACAAGTTCTGATAAGCTTCAAAGAGAATGAATGATATAAAACATTCAGGAAAAATCAGTATCAGCTGACAGGAATTGAGGTCCATGAATTTTGACAGTCAACACAAGACTATATGTGAGGCGTTAGCTTACGGGAATGTATATATCAGCCTCCTGGCCCCTGGCCATGCTGTATGTTTTCCATTTAGCTCACTTCATTTTAGATAGGGTTTGTTTTACTAGGGGAGATGCCTGAGTATGTAATCAATAACATGAAAACAGAACTTGGCAGCTGCCTAGGAAAGTACAGATGTTCATATGTGGCCTGTGCACATGCCTACAGACACACAGAACCCAACTGCAAAACCTTCAAGACACTGTATACTGCCTAGAAGGCCAATTAATAATATCACCTCTAAAGCGATAGTGAGCTGGAGGCCAATTTGTATTTAGCTGCATTGGGTTAGAATGTTGATGGAATGATTCACGTAAGAAAACCATCCAGGGCCCCAACACTGTTCAAAATGCTTAATTTAATACTGATTTTTCTGGCAAAATGCTGTGTTAAGATGACGAAAAGAAAAAAAGCAACGCACATAAAGACATAGTGGAATTGGCATGAAAACAAACCTTTTGTTTTAAGTATTTTAGAAAACTTATTAAAGAAGATAAATTTTAAATTATGACTTAAGGTCAGTAAATCAAGGCTTTCTTTTCCAGAGAAGGTAAAGACCCTCAAAGACGACATTTCATCTTTTGTATGTGTAGAAGCACTTTTGAGGTGTATGTGGGTGTAGCATGTGTGCATGAATATGAGTAATCCTCTAAGAGGCAAGGAATAAACTCGTTGACTAAAAATTCAGGGTAGCTGTGGCATAAATGTTAGAAAACTAAAGTTAATCTGATAATTCTCTGAAATAAGTAAGAGTACATTTTACACTAACTTATACAACACAACCATGCTCCCTGAAACATAGAGCCTGTTTATAAATTCAGCTTGGACACAATCCAAGGCAGTTTAGTTATAGAAGTTAAAAAATAGGTAAATTATGCATTGGTTTGGTCTCCAAGTAAGTCTTATGGCATTATAATAAAAATTGCGATGCTGATACAGTGAAATTTTGCATTTGAGGATGATACTGCTGTCATTTTAATGTGTGGACATGGCTAAAAAGATGTCCTAAGTGCAAACACATTTGTTTCAAATTCCAAATTCTGCCTATTATACCATGCAGTCTAGATGCAAGCTATCATTTTTCCCTTGTACCGCCTTCCTGATCTCACCTGTCAATGAGCTCTGACATTCCACAAGGTCTGACCCAGACCCATAACGGATACTGCTAATTCCAATGCCAAGAAAATGCCTAGAGAAGGGCAGCCTAAGACCCCTGCTGGGCCCATGCCTCTAGATCAGATCCCTTCAATACATCTTTTATACTGGCTGCCAAAATCATAGTCCAAATACGAAAATCTAACCATGAAACCTTGGCTTAAAGTCCTTAAAATGCTTCCCTAGTGCCTATAGAGTAAACTGCAAATTCCTTTACTTGGCAAAGAACTTCACGATCTGGCCACTGCCTAGATATCAAGTCTCATCTGTCATTTCTGCATTGCTCTTTGCAAACCGGCAATCTTAAACTATTTAGAGTTCTCTGAATGCTCCACTCTCTCTGTTGGTGCCCTGCCCTACACAGGCTCCTCCTGGAAAGTCTCCCAACTTGGGTGCCTGACAACCTCATTCATTCTTCAAGCCTCTGTTCAAATGCTACCTCTACTGAGAAGGCAATGCTTCCAGAGGTCTTGTTGGGTGAGCTCCCTGTGTTCAGGGAAAACTGACAGAATTTGGATGTTTGTCCCTTCCAAATATCATGTTAAAATGTGATCCCCAATTTTGAAGGTGGGGCCAAGTAGGAGGTGTTTGTTTCATGGGGGTAGATCCCTCATGTATGGCTTGGTGCAATCCTCAGGGTAATGAGTTACCTCAAAGTATATTAGTTACTATGAGATCTGATTGTTAAAAATAGCCTGGCACTGCCCCCCACCCTCTTGCTCCATCTCCCACCATATGACATGCCAGCCATCTTACCTTCTGCCATAAGTAAAAGCTTCCTGAGGCCTTATCAGAAGCTTAGCAGATGTCAGTGCCACGTTTCTTGTACAACCTACAAAATTATGAGCCAAATAAAGTTCTTTTCTTTATAAATTATCAAGCTTCAGGTATTTCTTTAAAGTAATGCAAAATGGACTACTACAATAATGAACCAGAAAGACCTTTTTATGAATGACTGACAGACCCGTCCTAACTACTTAAAAGACATTTTTCTGTGGTGCAGATTTTGAAGAATATTATTCTTTCAGTCTGTCCAGAGTCACCCGATAACATCATCAAGAACTGATGACCAATATCAGCCTATGAATGTGCATTCTCCAGGTAATTGCTCTCTCTAGTGCCTTGATAAAGAATGTGAGGCAGTATAGTACAGCAGCAAAGTGTACAGACTTGGGGGCTGTCTTAGTTCATTTGTGTAACTATAAGGGAATACTAGAGGCTAAATGATTTGTAAAGAACAAAGGTTTATTTGACTCATGATTCTACTGGTTGAAAGACTGAGTATCTGGTGAAAACCTCTCCATTCATGGCAGAGGCTAAAGGGAGTCAATATGTGCAGAGATCACATGGTGAGAGAGGAAGCAAGAGAGTGAGAGGGGAGGTGCCGGGCTCTTTATAACAACCAGATCTGAAGGGAACCGACAAAGTGAGATCCCCCAGGGAGGGCATTAATCCATTCATAACATATCTACCACCTCCAACACTGAGAATCACGTGATATTTGGAGAGCACAAACATCCAAATGATAGCACTCTGCCCCTAGTCCCACAAATCTCATGTTCTTCTCATGTTACAAAATACAGTCATCCTTTTTAAATAGTCCTCAAGACTGGGACTATGGCTCATGCCCATAATCCCAGCACTTTGGGAGGCCAAGGTGGGCAGATCACTTGAGGCCAGGAGGTTGAGACCAGCCTGGTCAACATGGTGAAACCCCATCTCAACTAAAAATACAAAAATTAGCCAGGCGTGGTGGTGCATGCCTGTAATCCCAGCTACTCAGGTAGCTGAGGCACAGGAATTGCTTGAACCCAGGAGTTGGACTTTGCACTAAACCAAGATCGTGCCACTGCACTCCAGCCTGGGTGACAGAGTGAGACTCTGTCTCAAAAAAAGAGGTCCCAAAAGTCTGAACTCATTCCAACATGCACTCAAAAGTCCATAGTCCAAAGTCTCATATGAAACTCAAGGAAATTTTCTTCCAGCTATGAGCCTGTAAAATAAAAACCAAGTTTTTTTCTTCTAAGATTCAATGGTTATCAGGCATTGGGTAAATATTACTATTCCAAAAGGAATAAATGGGCAAAAAGAAAGGGGTAACAGTCCTCTGAAACCCTGAGTCTGAAACCTATCAAGGCAGACATCAAATCTGAAAACTCCACTAGCCATTACCCTAGCAGATGCTCTCTGCTGTGGCTCCACCCTTGTGACAGGCTTCTGTCTGTCAAAAAGCACCCTGGCTTTTTGATACATCCTCTGAAATTTACATGGAAGCTGCCAAGTCTCCACCACTCTTTCATTCTGGGAGACTGCAGACTAAGCACCACATGGACACTGCTAACGTTTATGGCTTGTGTTCTCTGGAATAGTAGCCCAGACAGTACCTGAGGCTGTTTAAGCCACAGCTGGAGCTAGAGCAATGGGGATACGCGGAGCAGAGTCTCCAAGCAGCACAGGGCAGCAACATCCCAGGCCTATCCCCCCAGAACATTCTGTCTTTCTAGGCGTCTGGGCTTATGATGACAGGAGCAGCCTCAAAGATTTCTCAAATGACCTCAGGGCCTTTTTCCTGTTGTCTCGATTATTACTTAGCACCTAGTTCCCTTTTAGTCATGGTTATCTTCCTAGAAAGTGGTTGTTTCTCAGTGTACTTGGATTCCTTTTCTGAAAATGCTCTTCCCTCTCCTACCACATAGTCAGGGTGCACATTTTCCAAATTTTTGCTCTCTGTTTCTCCTTTAATTATAAATTCCACCTTTAGAACATTCTGTTGCTACCATATCTGATCATAGGCTATTAAAAGTAGACACACCACATCATGAATGCTTTGCTGCTTAGGAATTTCTTCCACCAAATACTGTAGGTCATCACTCTTAAGTTTGGTCTTCCACAAAGTCCCAGGGCACAGACAAAATGCAGCCAAGTTCTTTGCTAAGGTGTAACATGGGGAATCTTTGCTCTAGTTTCTAAGTGGTTACTCATGTCTATCTGAGATCTTGTCAGCATGACCTTTGCTTTCCGTATTTATAAAAGCATCTAGGTCACAACCTCTTAATCAGTCTCTACCAAGTTCCAAGCTATCACTTATCTTCCAAACTCTCCCATCATCTGTCCATTACCCAGTTCCAAATCCTCCTCTACATTTTATTTTCTGGTATCTTTATAGAAATGCCTTACTCCCCAGTACGAATTTTTTGTCTTAGTTTGTTTAGCATTGCCATAAAGGAATGCATGAGGCTGGACAATTCATGAAGAAAAGAGGTTTATTTCAGTCACAGTTATGAAGATGGTACAAGAAGCATGACACCAATATTTGCTTCCAATGAGGGCTTCAGGAAGCTTCCACTCATGGTGGATGGTGAAGGGGAGCTGGGTGTGCAGAGATCACATGGTGAGAGACGAGGCAAGAGAAAGAGAGGAGGTGGCCAGCTCTTTTTAACAATCAGCTCTCATGGGAAGTCATAGAATGAGAACTTACCTGCCCCGGCAGGGAGGATATTAATCTATTATATCAGGGATCTGCCCACATTACCCAAACACTTCCCATTAGGCCCCACTTGCAACACTGGTGATCAAATTTCAACGTGAGGCCTGGAACAGTCAAATATCCAAACTGTAGAAGGGGTTAGACCACCTTAGGCTGAGACCTGATTCTGCCACTACTCTCTTTGCCTCAGCCTTTACATTGTTGTGAGGATTAAATACATTGTGAATGTGTAATAAGTGTTTATGATAGTGTTGATCACATAATAAGCTATAAGTAAGTGTAGATTTTATTATTATGTTTCTGGGAAAAAAATAAAACCCTATCCTATTCATCTCGATTTTCAAACACAATGGATAATAGCAGCTCCACTGTGCCTTGTCAAGGGCTCCTTGACCTCCCCACATACTACAAATAACAAATAGTGATGGGCCACCAATGCTCAAAGACATGTGAAACAATTCCTTGGGGTCTTACCAATGAGCTGCTATTAGATATTTTCTCAATGAGCTGCTACTCTATTCTTAGCTCTACCTGGCCTCCAGGCCTTAGTCTTTCAACCTGTGCTCGATCTGGCCACTGGCCATTCAGGAGTATTGCTTTCATTGTATCTTTTAGAAATCTGCTTTAAACTTTGCTCATAACCTCTACTGTGGCTTGCCCTCTGGCTCTCCAGCCCTATAGTAGCTCCAGTAAAATTCTCAGCAGTGATTTCTCAAAACTCAGCCAAAACCTTCTCACCATTACTGGCCCCCCAAAATGGAAAGCGGTTGTGTAGAAGGGACAAATTTTGACTGTGCAAGCAGGAACTGACTCACAAAGAACAGCTTTCTTTAATCACTCTGTAAGTATTGGGTTAAAATGTTTTATTCCCTTGTTATCCCCTCTGGATTAGACTTTCTGGGCTTTTCTTCATTATGGGAGTGGTAAAAAGCTGGCAAACATGGACCTGAGAGAAAGTTCCAAGAGGGTAAAAAGTTCTAAGGTTGTACCAGTTCTGCTAGAGCCTAAGCCTTCAGCCAGATGCTCAAAAGAAATCCCTGTAGCCTAGTCCAGACAACCAAAGGCCAAGGCCAGTAGTTATAAGAAAAGTATTAATTGTATTGATAAATGTCCACTCTCGGAAACTGTCTCACGAACCTACAGCAGTGGTAGTTCTCATCAATAATTTGAGAGTTTTGAATCCCAGACAGTTCAATTTTCAGACACTGCTATTATTTGAACGTTTGAAGTTTCAATCATTTGGTCCATGGATACTTTGCTAAGAAAACCGTCTCATTTCCTGAGATTATAAAAATCTTATGATTAGAAATTGCCTTAAAGATATACTGTTGAATGCAGATCCAAGCTCTGTTGGCTGCTGCTGCTGCTGCTACAACCTAACATTATAAGTGTAGGCTGCCTTATTTAACCTTTTTCTTCAAGATTTCCATATATACACTCCTTGACCTGGTATGCCAATGGATAAGTGTTCAGCTAACATTGTACAGGCATGTATAAAATATATCCAAAAAGGAAGATCCAATGTAAATTACAAATCTATAAATCCAATTATGACCCAGAGTGGGTATAACAATTTTACATTTAAGATTTTCTACTCATTTTTAGAATTATGTATCTGAGTTTCTAAAGTCATTCTCCTGCTGAAAATATTTTCTTTTGTTGGTGCCTTGAAGAAATAGGCAAGGCTCTTTGTTTATTCACAACCTGCTAATATTTTCCTAGGGGAACAGTCTTCTGGTCATTTGATGAGAGTGTTGTCCATAATTTATTCCATCCCATTCTATTTTTAAATAATTTTAATACATTGATATCCCTCTTGGTTGAATATTAGATACAGTCATGAAATCTAGATGCCTGGAAAAATTGAGTAGAAGTGGGAATTATTATATAGCAATACTACACATTTTGATTGTTACATACTATTACAACTAATATAAATTGGCCCAATATGCACACATCCATTCCAGAAAGACTCAAGTGTGAAAAGGACAGGTGGCAATCTAATTAGAATTTGCAAACAAATTGACTGGATATTGAATCATACCTCTTAATGAACAGGGAAATACAGAAGGAAGTTTTAGCTAAATGTTAACATAAAATGAAAATGCTTCAGAGGATTGCAATCGGCCAATGTTCTCACTCAGTCCAACGCCAAATTGGAAGTAAACAGTCAATAACCTTTTTGGTTTCTTTAGGGAATGTTTTCTTCAATAGGATTTTTGGCTAAACTGTAGTTTCTAATTTTCTTCTTAAGGCTAGTCTCATTGCTAACTTTATAAAAACAGCTTTGACAAAACCAAACCATACTTCAAAAGAGTTCTGCCATAGTACCATTAAATAAGGCTATATTTTAAATAGCAATGGTACCAGAACTGTCTATTCATAAAAGGTGCATTTCTACAAACCTTTTCTTTATATGAAACCAAATACAAAAGGCCATGGATAAATTTTCTGCCAACTCATTTGGAGCTAGAACCCGTTATTTTTCCAAATTGCAGTAGTGGCAAGACGGATAGTCCCTGCCATAAAAGACAAATCATATGGAAACTGAAGACAGAATATCTGGGGCAAACTAGGGGGTTTAATGAGGCTTTTGTGACAGCAATTGAATTCCTGTGAAGGCCTGGTTTAAAATGAGGCTAAATACAGAAATCCCAAATACTGAGTGGACCCTTTCATTTATTTGTCCTAAATTTAATTCAAACAAACATATCCCAAACTAAACCCATTATTCCTCCCCCACGTTATTTTTCACAAGTCTGATCTTTTGTCTGGTGTCCTTTGGCTCAGTTATAAAGGACTTACAGACTCAAATACATGTAAGAAATTAGCATACAATAAAAGTAGCACTTCCTGTCAGTAAGAAAATATGGGTTATTCAACAAATGGTGTCAGAAAATTTAAACCAATTGGAGGGAAAAAAACCCACAAAAGTGGATATCTTCCCCATTTCGTAAATTACTTAAAGACTAAAAAGAATTAAAAAGAAAACATGGGTAACATTTTTAATTAAAATAGAATGGGAAAAGATCCTTATAAGAGAGAGAATTTAAACTATATCTAATTTTTCATGATTAATAGAATGACAAGCACCTGGAAAAATTACAGCCAGCATATTTAAAATATCAAATGATTATTTTTAATCTGATAATTGCTTAGCATATAAAGAATTTTGACCTACAATTTATTAGGGAAAAAAATAGGCAAACAGCATGAACAAAGGGTACATACACACTCATACGCTGTTATAAATAAGTCTTAAACATATAAAAACATACTCAGCCAGGCGCAGTGGCTCATACCTGTAATTCCAGCACTTTGGGAGGCTGAGGCAGGCGGATCACCTGATGTCAGGAGTTTGAGACCAGCCTGGCCAACATGGTGAAACCCCGACTCTACTAAAAATACAAATAAATTAGCTGGATGCGATGGCATGCGCCTGTAGTCCCAGCTACTTGGGAGGTTGAGGCTGGAGAATCACTTGAACCTGGGAGGCAAAGTTGCAGTAAGCCAAGATCATGCCACTGCACTCCAGCCTGGGCAACAAAGTGAGACTCTGTCTCAAAAAAATAAACAAGACAAAACAAAAAACATACTTAAATTCCTTTAAAATTACATGAATACAAATTAAAAATTTAAGAATATAGTACTCTTGCCTAATAGTCTGCTTCAGTCTGATTATAGAGCTTTTGGAAATAAGGGCCACCATATTTCATATGCTGCATAACTCCAGGGTCACCATTTATATAGGATTGTATGTTGTCCAGTATGGGAACCATGAGGAAAATAGGCCCTCTCAAACACTCACTGTTATTGAGATTATCAAAAAATATACATTCATGTTTTAAATACTCTAAACTTAGAACTAGCATTTCACCTTTAGAAAATTGTCTTATAGTCACTGAGTACTGCCTTGCAGGGTATACACTGTCAGAAAGTCCCATTTCCATATTCTATGGTGTAAATGTCATCTCCTTAGGATTTGGGTAAATGACTGACTTAGCTTCACACAAATGTGTGCAAAAACATATGTGCAAAGATGTTAATTGCTTCAAATTTAGAATAGACAAAAAACAGGAGAGAAAAAATATAATCCAATAGGAAATTTGCTTAAATCACTCATAGTACATACGTAGAATAGCATAAGATGTAGCCATTAAAAGAATGAAGCAGTAGTTCTCAATAGGTGCTGATTTGGAGAGATCTCTAAAGTATATTTTTAAAGAAAAAGCAAATTCAGAGCAGTGCAAATTACACTTTTATTTGTATTTTTTGGAGTGTGTGTGTGCTAAAGATAGATACACTTTTAAAAAGCAGGTAACTTTTTCAGAAAAAAGTATAAAGAAATTTATTAATGATGAATGCCATTAAAAAATTGAGTCAGAAGTGGGACTGCTTATTTGTCCATGTATACCTTTTTATGTTCTCTGAAAATATTATTAAGTTCATGTATAATAGTTCCACAAAATCAACAACCTATTTTAAAAATTTAATTTCCACTATTCAAATTAAGAACAGCTATGACAGATTAATAACATTTAAAGATTCTGAGAAAAAAACAGCACAGAAGAGGCGAGGCCCGCTGCCACCTTCACCAGAGCAGGTGCTGGTATCCACAGGTGGGAGATCCATAGAGGGTTCACAACACAGGACTCTGTGCAGACAACTCCCAGTACCAGCCCGAAGCCTGGTAGACTTGCTGGGTGGGCAGACCCAGAAGAGAGATAATCACTGCAGCTCAGCTTTCAGGAACTCACCTTCATAGGAAAAGGGGGCAAGTACTATATCAAGGGAACACCCCATGGGACAAAAGAATCTGAGTAGCAGCCTTGAGCCCCAGACCTTTCCTCTGACATAGCCTATCTAAATGAGAAGGAACCAGAAAACCAACTCTGGCAATATGACAAAACAAGGCTCTTTAAAACTCCTCAAAAAAATCACACTAGCTCACCAACAGTGGCTCTAAACCAAGAAAAAAATCCTTTATTTACCTAAAAAAAAATTCAGGAGGTTAGTTATTAAGCTAATCAGGGATGCACCAGAGAAAGATGAAGCCCAATGCAAAGAAATCCAAAACACAATATAAACAGTAAAGGGAGAAATAGTCAAGAAATAGATAGCATAAAGAAAAAAAATCAAAACTTCAGGAAACATTGGACACACTTACAGAAATGCAGAATGCTCTGGAAAGTCTCAGCAATAGAATTGAACAAGTAGAAGGAAGAAGTTCAGAGATCAAAGATGAGGTCTCCAAGTTAACCCAATCTGACAAAGTCAAAGAAAAAGGAATAAGAAAATATGGACAAAGCCTCCAAGAAGTCTGGAATGTTAAACAACCAAATCTAAGAATAATTGGTGTTCCTGAGGAAGAAGAGAAATCAAAAATTTGGAAAACATATTTGGGGGAATAATCAAGGAAAACTTCCCTGACCTTGCTAGAGACCCAGACATCCAAATATAAGAAGCACAAAGAACACCCAGGAAATTCATCACAAAAAGATCATCACCTAGCCACATTGTGTTTCGGTTATCTGAAGTTAAGACACAGGAAATAATCTTAAGAGCTGTGAGACAAAAGCATGAGGTAACCTGTAAAGGAAAACCTGTCAGATGAACAGCAGATTTATCAGCAGAAACCCTACAAGCTAGAAGGAATTGGGGCCCTATTTCAGCCTCCTCAAACAAAACAATTATCAGCCAAGAATTTTGTATCCAGCAAAACTAAGCATCATATATGAAGGAAAGATAGTCTTTTTCGGACAAATAAATGCTGAGAAAATTCACCACCACCAAGCCACCACTACAAGAACTACTAAAAGGAGCTCTAAATCTTGAAACAAATACTGGAAACACATCGAAACAGAACCTCTTTAAGGCATGAATCACACAGGACCTATAAAACAAAAATACAGTTTAAAAAACAAAAACAAACCACCCCCCCCCCAAAAAAAAGCAACAAATAGCACAATGAATGGAATGGTACCTCACATCTCAATACTGACATTAAATGTAAATGGCCTAAATGCTACACTTAAAAGATGGAACATTTTCAGAACTGCAGAATGGATAAGAACTCACCAATCATCTGCTGCCTTCAGGAGACTCACCTAACACATAAGGACTCACATAAACTCAAAGTAAAGGGGCAAAAAAGACATTTCATGCAAGTTGACACCGAAAGTAAGCAGGGGTAGCTCTTTTTATATCAGACAAAACAAACTTTAAAGCAACAGCAGTTAAAAGAGACAAAGAGGGACAGTATGTAATGGTAAAAGGCCTTGTCCAACAGGAAAATATCACAATCCTAAACATGTATGCACCTAACACTGGAGCTCCCAAATTTATAAAACAATTACCAATAGACCTAAGAAGATAACATTTGGAAAACCCTTGCAGACATTGGCTTAGGCAAGGATTTCATGACCAAGAACCCAAAAGTAAGTGTAATTAAAAACAAGACAAATAGCCAGTACATAAACTAAATAATTTTGCATGACAAAAGAAACAGTCAGCAGAGTAAACAACCCACGATGTGGGAGAAAATCTTCACTATCTATACATCTGACAAAAAACTAATATCCAGAATTTACAATGAACTCAAACTAACCAGTAAGAAAAAAACAAACGATCCGGCCGGGCGCGGTGGCTCAAGCCTGTAATCCCAGCACTTTGAAAGGCCGAGGCGGGTGGATCACGAGGTCGAGAGATCGAGACCATCCTGGTCAACATTGTGAAACCCCGTCTCTATTAATACAAAAAAATTAGCTGGGACGGTGGCGCGTGCCTGTAATCCCAGCTACTCAGGAGGCTGAGGCAGGAGAATTGCCTGAACCCAGGAGGCGGAGGTTGCGGTGAGCCGAGATCGCGCCATTGCACTCCAGCCTGGGTAACAAGAGCGAGACTCCGTCTCAAAAAAAAAAAAAACAAAAAAAAAAAAAAAAAAAAAAAACGATCCTATCAAAAAGTGGGCTAAGGACATGAATAGACACTTCTCAAAAGAAGATACACAAATGGCCAACAAACATGAAAAAATGCTCACCATCACTAATGATCAAGGAAATGCAAATCAAAACCACAATGTGATACCAACTTACTCATGCAAGAATGGCCATAATCAAAAAACAGTAGATATTGGGGTGGATGCGGTGATCAGGGAACACTTCTACACTGCTGGTGGGAATGTAAACTAATACAGCCACTATGGAAAACAGCGTGGAGATTCCTTAAAGAACTAAAAGTAGAACTACCATTTGATCCAGCAATCCCACTACCGGGTATCCACCCAAAGGAAAATAAGCCATTGTACAAAAAAGATACTTGCACACCCATGTTTATAGCAGCACAGTTCACACTTGCAAAATCATGGAACTAACCCAAATGCCCATCAATCAATGAGTGGATAAAGAAACTGTGGTATATATATGTATATGATGTGGTGGATATATATATATATACACATATATACAAAAGCACCAGGTAACCTATAAAGGAAAAACCTATCAGATGAATAGCACATTTCTCAGCAGAAACCCTACAAACTAGAAGGGATTGAGGCTCTATATATACACACCACATCACATATATATATATATATATATATATATATATATATGGCATATATATATATGGCATATATATATATATATATCTATATATACACCCCACATATATATATATGATGGAATACTATTCAGCCATAAAAAGGAATGAATTAGTGGCATTTGCAGTGAGACTGGAGACTATTATTTTAAGTGGAGTAATACAGGAATGGAAAACCAAACATCATATGTTTTCACTGATACGTGTGAGCTAAGCTATGAGGATACAAAAGCAAAAGAATGATACAACGGACTTTGTTAGGGACTTGGGGGCAGGCTGGGGGAGCAAGGGATAAAAGACCACAAACATGGTGCAGTGTATACTGCTTGGGTGATGGTAGACGCACCAAAATCTCACAAATCACCACTAAAGAACTTACTCATGTAACCAAATACCACTTGTACCCCAATATATTGTTAATATTTTCTGGTTGTTTTAAATATGATTGTTTTTTATTTTCCTCTTATAGTTTGTCATTGTGGTTTGGTAGATTTCTGTACTGGTACCATCTGAATCCTTTTCCTCCCTCCTTTGTCTAATTACCTTACTAGTGATTTTTATACTTTTGTGTGGTTTCATTATGGAAAATGTAGTTCTTTGTCTTCCAAGTTTAAGATTCCTCTGAGCATTTCTTGTGAGATTGGTATAGTGGTAACAAATTCCCTCAGCATTTGTTTGTCATTTATGAAGAATAATTTTACTGGATATAATATTCTTGAGTGTCAGTGTTTTTTATCCACTTTCTTTCTGCCTGTAAGCTTATAATTTTAACCTTTATTGTTCTTCAGTAACCTCAGTGCACATTAACAACCAATTAATACAGCTGCAAAAGATAACAGAACCAATTAGTCTGCTATTCTAAACTAAGGTTGCTATTGTCTTTCTAGTTTAGGCAAAAGTATCACACATATAGCAGTGAAAGTTGCATAGATTGTTAAATTTCTCAAATTAATATATATTTGAATAAATTTTTAGCAAATTCATTATCAACTGCTGAGAATCTATTCAATGGCAACTTGAGAGAATATCCTCCTTTTTGATCTTCCTTCTTTTTGTTTTATAGAAAAAAGCTTTCAAAAGAAGTGAAACATCTGATTTTCTTCAAAGATAAATGGATGGCTGGCTTCACATATTTTATTAAGTCCAATTCAAAGATGGAGAAATTACTGAAAAATGATTTATATCTAAAATATATCAAGAACTCCTACAAATCAATAAGGAAATGGTAAACACTTCCAACTTTTTAATTGTGCAAAAGACCTAAATAGGCTCATCACAAAAATGAGTATCCAAATTACCAATATTCATGTGGGAGAGTATTTGACATCCTTACTCACCAGGGAATAGTGACTAAGACCACAATAAGACTACTATTTTTCCATTAAGATGGCTAAAACTCTATAAGCTGACAATAATAAACATTGGCCAGTAGGAGTGTGAAATGGCACAATCATTTTTGAAAAATATTTGGCATTATCTACTAAATGTAAACACATGCCTCTCCTACAACTCTGTACTTTTCCTCCTAGTTATATGCCAAGATAATGAGTACACCTAACCACCAAAAACATGTAAAAGAAAGTTCATAATATATTTATTAATAAGATTTCTAAACTTGAAACAACCCAATTACTCCTTATCTGGAGAATGGTTAAATAATTTGTAGTATATTTATTAAATAGAATATTTGCAACATTAATAAACAGAAAAAAAATGACTATGCAAAAACATCAATAATCTTACAAAGTTTAGAAAAATATGGTTACAAAAATAGATTCTGAATAATAATATTTAAATAAATTTTAAGAACAGGCAAAAGTAATTGTTAATGGCAGAAGTAAGAAAAGTTGCCTCTGGGAAAATAGAGTTTTGAGGGGTATGAACCAACCTGATAAGGTGCTTCAAGTACTCTATTATTTTAATTTGAGTGATGTTTACTTGAATGTATACATATGTAAGAAATCACTGAGAAATATATATAAGATTAGTACACTTTATGCACTTTACTTCATATGTTATTACTCAATTTAAAAATAAAATTAAAAAGTTAAACCTGAACTGAAATGACGTTTTGTTTATTGCCTAGGAAATATTTTCTTAAAACTCTGTGATAACTGCTTGAAAATACTGAACGGGACATTTGGAACCTGCTAAGATAGTCTCATACTCACTGGACTCTGACTAATCAAAGCATCAGCAGTTATTCTCTTAGAGTCCTCTGAATATATTGAAGGACCAAAAAATACACTAGAAACAAAGTCCCAGAGTATAATTAAAGAATAATAATCCACTACAATTATTTTCACACCAAAATTTTCCATATCAAGAGATACACTGCATTAACTGCCTAGAATAACAACTATTTGGTAAATAGAAATTAAAATGTTTACCACATATAGAACACTCTATGTGTCAGTCACTATGTTAAACGCTTTGCATACTTACTTACTTTTCATAAACCCAGTGAGCTAGGTATCCTTAGCCTCATTTTATAGAATAAAAATCTAAGACTCATAGTTATGTTAAAATCTGTCTATGGTAGCCGAGCACAGTGGCTCATGCCTATAATCCCAGCATTTTGGAAGGCTGAGGTAGGAAGATTCCTTGAGCCTCAGAGTTCAGAACTAGCCTGGGCAACATAGTGAGACCAGTCTCTAAAAAATAATGTTTTTTAACCAGCTGAGTATGGTGGCACACACCTATACTTTCAGCTACTTGAGAACCTGAGGTGAGAAGATCACTTGAGCCTGGGTGACAGAGCAAGGCCCTTTCTCTAAAAAATAAATTAAATCAATCAGTCAGTCAATCAATTAATCAATCAATCAATCTGCCTACTATGCCAGCCAGTTAGTGATAGAAACAGTAAATTAACCAAGATTTTCTCAATACCAATTTTCTCCTCTTGAATACTGCCTTCAAAAGCTGCCTGTGACTTATTTTGGGTTCTGTCTAGAATTTTACAACATAAGGAGAGTAGAAACTCTCTGAATCTACTTTGTTGAAAAGAAAAATACCATAGTTGCTGGAGAGTAAGAGAATAACTCATTTAATGGAAATTTTGAAAACACTCCATATTTTTATCCAAAGTTAATTGTCACTTTCTCAGGGAAACTTTCTTTGATACCAAATCTAAGCCCAACTCATGTTATGACTTCTATTTTATACTCTCATTGTATCCTGTATTTCTCTTTTGTAGTATTTTCAGTAAGAATTAGTTAAATTTAAAAATAAAATTGATTTGTTTAATGTCAGTATTTCTGATAGGAAACTTGTTTTTCTTGTTCTCATAGTATTTTCACATTCCAGTAAAATTCCTGGATCACTATAGCTCCTTGGTTTATATTTTTGAATTAATGAATCACTTAAAATGCCATCAGCTGCAAGGAAGAAAAAAATCTGAAGGAAATTGATTAAACCCATAGGGAAATGAGTAATTTTATAGAATAAGAAACTCATGTTGAGTACCCCTAATTCAAAAACCTGAAATCCAGGATGCTCTAAAATCAGAAACTTTTTGAGCCCTGACATGACGCCATAGGAGGAAAACTCTGCACTTGACCTCATTTGATGGGTCACAGTCAAGATGTAGTCAAAACTTTGTTTCATGCCCAAAATTCTTTAAAATATTGCATAAAATTACCTTCAGGCTAATGTGTATTAGGTATATATGAAACATAAATGAATTTAGTATTTAGACTTGGTCCTATCCTCAAGATATCTCATTATGTATATGCAGATATTCCAAAATCTAAAAAAAATACTGAAATCTGGAACACTTCTGGTCTCAGGCATTTCAAATAAAGGATACTCTGTATAAGGTCCCTTCAGGCACTGTGTGTTGGGACTCCCACTTCTCTTCCTACAAATTGTCTTGTTCTCTCTTCTATTGTTTGTTGGTTTTAGCTTCAGGATTATAGTAATGTAGTCACAGTTATTTCAGAGATGACAATGTCCAGAGGCAGAAAGGTGCTATCTCTTTAATGATTCTCTTAGGAGTAAGAAGTATTTCCCCAAAACTCTTAATGGTTTTCTTCTCATGTCTTATTGGCTAGAACTGTAACATTTGCCCACATATAAATAAATCTGTGGTAGAAGTAATAGAACTACCATTGACTTTGATAAGTTGAATTTTGATCAATCATTTCTAATAACTGATTAAATTTTAAATAAATGATTTTGAGAAATCATTGTTGGCTCTGATAGATCAGATTTTTCTCCTGGTAGAAAAATGGCTACCAATTCTGGTAAGGGAGGAGTAGTGGTATGGATGGGTCAGGGGAACTTGATGTTTGTTTTCCATTCATGCCCTGCATGACTGGTGGGAGTTTTTAGAATTTTAAGTTAAGTAGAGTAGAGCTAAAGTAAAGTTGATAAAACCCTAGGGGAGAGTTCTATGGATCTAGATCACAAATAAAAAATTTAACAGAAGGTTTTAGGGGTTTACAAAATGGTATTTCATTTTATATGGAGTTCAAATAAATTAAGATTTGATGATTCTATTAAACTCTCTTTTAGGAAAACTTCAGAGACTACAATGTAGCAGTTATTGTCACAAGTAATTAGCAAAAAAACAGTGGGAAAGCCCACTGTTCCACTCTTGAGAATTATTTTAAGTGTGCTTGGTGAGGAAGTGCCCTACAGAAAGGGCTTTAGGTAAATGAGTTAAAAATTCACTCTGTGACCTATTTACTCTAGTAAACTAGACCCTTATTCTAGAGTGGGTTAAATGAGTGGACCCCACAACTGCTGTCTGCTGATCATGGAGTGAAGCTATTGGTGTGATATATGGAGATGTCATGGGCTGAATCATACCCCCAACCCCTACCAAGATTCATATGTTGAAACCCCAACCCCGAGTATCGCAGAATGTGACTTTATTTAGAGATAAGGTCTTTAAAATAACTTAAATTAAGATGTGGTCATTTGAGTTAGCCCTAATCTAATCTGACTGATGTCCTTATATGAAGAGGAAATTAAGCTACAGATATACTAGGACGGAAGACCACGTGAAGCCACGGGGAGATGACTATCTACAAGCCAAGGAACAAGGCTTCAGAAGAAACCAACCCTGCCAACACCTTGATCTTAGGTCTGTAGCCTCCAGAACTGTGACAAAATACAATTCTGTTTTTTAAGCCACCCAGTTGGTGGCATTTTGCTATGGCAACCAGAGTAAACTAATACAAACCTGCAGGATTCAATGGCAATTTCAATGAGGAGAAATGTTGCACTTCTTAAATGACACTACTCAAAGCTTCTAGATTGTGGTAAACTATGAAAGGCTCCATGGACCACGGACGATTAATATTTGAGCATAATAGGATTAGTTAGGTGGAAAGTACTGGCTCTTTAGACTATATTACGTGAGACGCCGTAGGTTACATGAACTATATTCCCTAAATTCACCTGAGGCAGCCACAGGGGAGGAAAGTCAAGTATTGGGTAGGGAGGTAGAGATAATAAAGAGTCTTTTAACTATAAATGTCTCTACCCAATCATTCATTCATTTATCAAAAAGATATTAATTATAACCATTATATGCTAGGCACTATATGAGACATGGAGAATACAATAGTAAACAAAATGAGTATGAGTTTTTTTTAGGATATACAATCTAGTAGAAATACAGACAAGTAAGCAGAAAATGTAACAATATTATATGTACGTCACGGGGCACTTATCTCAGTACCTTGTCTTGTGTGTGTAGAGAACAGAATGTAGATAACTGACTGCAATGGCGCAGGTTCCAAGTTGGTGTTTTGGTTTGGATTTGCCAGCTTCTGTAAGGGCTGAAACAGTTGAAATCTTGCCTGTTTTCTGTCAGTGTTTCCTTAAAAACAAGACAGGACTTAATGACAAGATAAGGTATTGCCATGGATTAGAAGCAGTACCCAGTTCTCACGAGTCCACGAATAATCAGGGAAAGGTGTGTCATTAGGCAGTAGAAGGAATTCTGGGCATTTGGCATTCAGTAGTCTGCAGAACACAAACTAGGCGACAGGTGTACCACCCACTGTCTGGTCAGGAGCTGCCAGTAGGGCAGTCTGACTACTAGTATTAGGCATAAGCAAGCAGTTAGTTTCAAAGTGGAATATTAGAGACCTATTTGAGAATCCCAATTACAGGGGTTGAAGTCAAGGTTCAAAAGAAATGGGAGATAAATGGTACTGAGAAATGACTTAAGACAGTTACTTAGGGTTGAGAGTCAGGAGGCTCCGAAGTAAATTAGTCCAAGTGTTTGCATATGTTGATGGACATTCCAATCTCCTGGGGAGATTGTCAACATACTTGTTCCTGGACCTCATCCTCAGAGATTCTGATACAGCTGTTTTATGGCTAAACCTGGACATTTATGTCCTTAAATAAATCAGCATGGGATTATTATGTGTGCCCAAGATTTTAAATTGCTGGATTACAATAACAGAGGGCAAAAAGCAAACAAGCATGTGCATGTGTGTAGATGTGTATCTGTGTGTTGGGGGAGGAGTAAGATGAGCAGCAGGAAGATCTTTGTTGGGCAGAATAACCTCAGTAGAGTCTGCTCTGCTGAAGAGGGGAATAAGTTTTGCGTGATCAAGGGAAACTAAAGAGGATTTCAAACTGTGCTAAATATCTGCATGTAGAAAATTTGGCTGCAGGGTTTCTTAGGGAAGTCAAAGGAAATACTAATTGTATCTCCATAGCAACAGGCTGCCTAGTTCTGCCTCTGCCTCTCCACTTTCTGACACTTGTCCTAAACATTCAAGTCCTTATAGATCTCCTGTACAGACATAAGCCTCATCATTAAATAATGACTATGCTTTCCTTTCTATTATCTAGTATGAAAATCTATGTAGAGTGCCTTTTAGGTTTTAAATTCAAATCTGTTCTCTAAACAAGAACTAACTAAATCAGGCACAATAAATCTACCTCTGGTCTGTGATCCCAGCACTTTGGAAGGCCAAGGTGGGCAGATTGCTTGAGCCCAGGAGTTCAAGATCAGCCTGTTCAACATGGCAAAACTCCATCTCTTCAAAAAGAAATTAGCTGGGCATGATGGTGTGCACCTGTAGTCCTAGCTATTTGGGAGGCTGAGGTGGGAGGATTGCTTGAACCTGGGAGGTGGAGGCTGCAGTGAGCAGAGATCACACCACTGCACTCCAGCCTGGGCAACAGAGCCAGACTGTCTAAAAAAAAAAAAATTAAAAAATTAAAAACAAAAATAAATCTACCTCTGGTGGCATAGTCTTACAAAAATCCCCTTGCCCCTGAGTGTTAAAGACGTTGTAGGGTGTGGTAGGCTATAAATATCCTCCCCCTACCATGCCAAAACTAAAAAGGTGTGTTTACTTCCTAGTCCCTAGAACCTGTGACTATTTCCTTATTGGCTAAACTATTAAAGTATACTTTATATTAAAAAATAAAAGATTACCTTATATGGCTAAAGATGTGATTACATTAAGGATCTTGAGAGGATGATTTCATTCTTGGTTATACCCTAGGTGGGCCCTAACTGCTGCCACAAAGGTCCATATAGGAGAGAGGAAAAGGGAAAGCAGATAGACACATGAAAGAGGGGGAGGTGTTATGGCCACAGAGGCAGAGAGTGGAGTGAAGTAGCTTCAAGTCAAAGAATGCCAACAGCTACCAGAAGCTGGAAGAGACAAAGGACGGATTCTCCTCTCGAGCCTCTTAGGGAATGTGTTCCTAATAATACCTTGATCTTGTACTTCTAACCTCCAGAACTGTGAGATAATAAATTCCTATCATCATAAGCCACCCAGTCTGAGGTAAACTAATACAGATCTTGGTACCAGGAAGTGGATGCTGTGGTAAAAATACCTAAACATTTTAAAGTGGCTTTGGAATTGGACAATGGGTAGTCTGGAGGAATTACAAGGTGAGTGACAGAAAAATTCTAAATTGCTTTGAGCAGATTGTTAAAAGAAATATGGAACTAAAAGACACTGCTAATGAGTGCTCAGAGGGAACAAGCAGCACAGTAGAGAAAGCTTCTATTTTCTAAAAGAATAGATATATTTTCATGATAGAGAAAGCTTCTATTTTCTAAAAGAATAGATATATTTTCATGAACAGAATATTGATAGAAATGTGAATGTTAAAGGTACTGCTGGCAAGAACTCAAAAGGAAATGAGGAACATGTTGTTGGAAATAGAAGTGGCTCCTGTTACTTAGTTGCAGAAAATTTGGCCAAACCGCATCCTACAGTTATATGAAAAGCAGAACTTGTAAGTGATAAACTTGGACATTTAGCTGAGGAGCTATCCATGCAAAGTATTGCAGGTGTGCCCTAGCTTTTTCTTGCTGCATAGAGTAAAAGGAGAGGAAAGAGATAAATTGAGGAAAGAACTGTTGAGCAATAAGGAATCAGACATTGATGTAAGAAATTATCAGCCTTTACAGGTTGAAAATAATGCCAGAATTAGAAGATTCACTGTTGGGAAAGCACACTCTGGAGAGAAAGCCAAGGGTGTAGCTGGACACCTTTTAACTAAAGAGATTAGGCGTGAGACA
The DNA here is from genome assembly GCF_030222135.1 of Aotus nancymaae. Lineage (NCBI taxonomy): Eukaryota > Metazoa > Chordata > Mammalia > Primates > Aotidae > Aotus > Aotus nancymaae. Next base: position 61,387,731 of record NW_026988442.1, on the reverse strand, counting down.
CATGGATCCACTCAATTGTCTCAGTTAAAGCCAAGAATCAAAATGAGATTATCCAGGGAAGATCTGTGGAGCATGTTGTTGTCTCATGTTGTGTATTCCTGTGAAATTCACAGAAGACCCGCAGGTTTTCAAAAACATTATATTAGCAAAAATCTCTTTAGTTCGATTGAGAAAGACAAAGGCAAGACAACAGGAAGAAATACTGCTGGACTCCAAAATTCTACATGCAAAAAACTGGCTGATAAAACTAATCAGCTAAAAATACATGCTACCCTTCAAAGAAAAAGAATGACTCTGAGAGTAGAGACATTAGTGCAGAGGCGTACACAGCCGTGAGTCATAAGGATTATTCTCATGCCTGGAAACCTGATGGAATGCGTCCTGCTCAATTTTGAACTTACCTGGAACCGGTGACCATTTTATTTTGACATTTTCTCCTTTCTGAAATGAAAATGTCTATAACTGTCTGCCCCACCGTTGCATTTTGAAAGAAGATAACTTATTTTCTAGTTTCATAGGCAGACAGAAAGAATTTTGCGCCAGTATAAATCATATCTAGACCCTCACCCATACCTGATATAGATGATGATTGTCTTAGTCCATTCAGACTGCTATAACAAATTACCAAAAACCTGGATGGCTTAAAAGCAACAGGAATTTTTTTTCTTACAGTTCTAGAAGCTAGAAGGTTTAAAACTGAGGTGGCAGCAGATTTGGAGTCTGGTGAGGGCTTAGTCTCTGACTCACAGATGGTGTCTTCTTGCTGCATCCTTACATGGTGGAAGGAGGCAAGGCAGTTTTCTGGGGCCTCTTCCGTAATCCCATTCAGGAGGGCAGGCCCTCATAATCTAATTACCTCCCAAAGGCCTCACCTTCTAATACCATCACCTTGGTGATTAGAATTTAACATAAGAATTTAGGGAAGACACAAACATTCAGACCATAGCAATGATATTTGAGACTTTTGAACTAATGATATTTAGATGGGATTTTTGGACTCGAATAGATGCTTCAATCTATTGAGACTTTTTGTAATGTTGGAATTAAGTGGATATGTTTCACATGTGGGACAGATGTGAATCTTTGGGGCAAAAGGGCACAGTTGTGATAAGCTTAAAAAATGGCAAAAGGGCACTATATTTTATGGTAAAAGATGTGATAAAGTTAAGAACCTTGAGAGGAGGAGCTTATCCTGGATTATTTAGGTGAATCCTCAATGCTACCACAAGTGTCCCTATAAGAGAGAGGCAGAGGAAGATCAGATACAGACACTCAGAAGAAGAGGAGGTGATATGACCACAGAGGAAGGGATTGGAGTGCTGTAGCTGTAAGTCAGCAAATGCCAACAGCCACCAGAAGCTGGAAGAGGCAAAGAATGACTTCTCCCCTAGGGCATCAGCAGAAAATGCTTCCCTGCCAACACCTTGATTTTGCCCTCCAGAACTATGAAAGAATTAATCTCTATAGTTTTAAACCATCCAGTATGGTAATTTCTTACAGCAGCCCAAGGAAACTAGTATACCAGATAAATAATAAACAGATTAATTAATTTTTATTGGAGTGTAGAAAACACATATATAAGAAGAAGAGACTCATGCTCACAACACATTTCCTCCCTCTAACAAACTTCCTTTAGTTACAGGATCATCAAGTTTGCATGCCCATTGCACAGTAACACACCAACAAACTGAGACAGCAGGGTTTGCAGCAAAGAAAGCATTAAATGATCACAGGGTAGCTGAACAAGGATATGAGAGGGACCCTCAAATACATCTCCCTTAGGAGTTTTGGACTGGAGTTCTTAAGAGGATTATGGAGGAAAAAGGGATGGAAAATTGGGATCATTGATCAGTCAGGATAAGGGGATGAATTCATCAGGGTGTGAAAATCATATTATCCAGTGAGTCAGCACGTCATGAGGTCCTTCAGACCGGCTGACATCAGTGGTTTCATCAGTATGCAGGGCCTGAAACAATCTCTCAGATGGAAAACTTAATGTTTCACAATGCTTAAGATCTTATCTATAGACCAGTTAAGGGGAACTATAATCCTGGGACAGGGTCTAATGTGATTCTGAGGTAATAGGCAGCAAATGACTATGAGGAAGTGGGTCAGAGAGCAGCTAATCTAATGTTTAATGCTAAATGTGCTGCCAGCTTGGTTTGTTTTTTTCTCCTTCTCTCTTCTTCCCTGATTAATTTTATAAAGTTTATAAGGACAGTTTCACTTTCCTGATACTTTGCTGAGTGGAAACTGATGAGTACATTACCACTGGGTATTGGTCATAGGAAGAAAAACAATTGCCTACAAAGTACAATAATATACTCTTGAATATCAAATTTTTATTTTCTTTCTCTTCTCAGGCAATGATATCAAGGGAGAATCTGCAGAAACACCTTTATTAAAATTTAATACCATGCTCCTGGATCTTAGAAAGAACAAAAGTGGGATACAGCCATACATGAAATATTTCCAAGGTTTCTAGCTATTTCTCCTTGATAGAGGCATTGTCCCTTTATGAGTACCTATTTCCTCATATTAAAATGAGGATGGTGAACTAGTCTCATGGCGTGGTTGGAAGATGTATGTTAGGACAAAGGTGACACACAACAGACACTAAAAAATTATCATTGCCCCATCATCAACTGGAGGAGCTCATAGCTCATCTGCTTTTGCTTTGATTTCTAGGAGGCTCAGAAATAAATGTAATTTTTATCATAGTAACTCATTAGGCTGAGTGATTAGCATATGATGGTTGCTTTTTAATTCCTATTTTTAATTTATATCAATTTTATCAACATCATTGTATATTTTTCTCATTATAAACTGCTTTCTGGAGACAGGCTAGTTAGGCATAGTTAATGAATGGTCAATTATGTTTGTTTATATTGTCTGTGAAGATAATTGTCTTATATGGCTTATCCTGCGTTTGTTTTGGTGGAAAGTGATGAGGGCTCAAAAAAGTTGGCATGCAGAAGTGCCTGGCTCCTTTAAGTTTGTCTTGCATCCAGGGAAATTATTTCCACCTTGGGAAATACTGCACCTTTAAAATGAACCTACTGAGAAAGAAAGCAAGGCCAAGCCCTCTCTATACATGGGAGAGAAAATTTTGCCAAGGAACTACAGAGCTCCTTGAGGGCATACAATACTCAGAATAAGTAACAGAAATGTGTGAGAGACATAAGTCAAGTCTGCATGCTACATAACAGCTAGCTGAGTGGAAATTGATGTTAAAATTTCAAAAATTGCATGGAATAGCCAGATGGGAGAACAGTACGCTATATATTCAAAATAGGATTTATAGTAGTGTATCTAAATGTGTTTACAATACCCCCAAACCAATGCTTATTTAAACTGACCATATGTTGTAGTTTGTGCTTATAAATTCAAATTAACTTAAAGAAATTGTGTTACGTCTCTCAAGTATGTGACTTTGAGGTAAGCCTGCAGATTTAGTGAGAGCACCATGCTCAGAAATCAATATGGACCACAACATTGATTGCAACAGGTAATACAGCAACATAACTTTTTAATACAATTTTCTAAGAAGTACACTTTTTAGATATCAAGGCATAATAGCCAAAGTGATCCAAGCACAATTATTTTTATAGTTTGAGGACCATCACTGAGGAGGAGATGGCTTAAATGCATCAGTGACTTCCTTCTTTTTTTAACCTCACACGACTTTGTCTCTGTGCTTGCGTGGAAAGAATGAGAAAGAACTCTGGTATCTCTTCCTCTTATAAGAACACCGATCCTATTGGATTAGGGCCTCACCTTCATGACCTTATTTAACCTAAATTACTTTTTAAAATATGTTATATCTTCAAATACAGTCACTCTGGGGGTTGTGGCTTCAACATATGAATTTAGAGGGAACACAATTCGGCCTGTAGCACTGTCCAAGGGGAGAGTCTAGTGCTTCGAGAAACTTTAAGTCCTGAAAGGAGCTGCCGTGCAGTCTCGATACTGTTGGTGGCTGACACACACATGCAAGTGATATTACATCATACTTCTATTGCTTGACGATCTCTTCAGCCTCCTGAGTCAACCATCATCCCTTCCAGTAGGCAGTACATTCACTGGCCATTTTGCATGAGTGTTTTGTTGTTGTTGTTTTTGAGATAGAATCTCGCTCTGTTACCCAGGCTGGAGTGCCGTGGGACAATCTCAGCTCACTACAACTGCCTGTCTCCTGGATTCAGGTAATTCTCCTGTCTTAGCCTCCCGAGTAGCTGAAATTATACACCTGCATCACCATGCCAGGCTAATTTTTGTATTTTTAGTAGAGATGGGGCTTTGCTGTGTTGGCCAGGCTAATCTCAAATTCCTGATCTCATGTGATCTGCCCACTTCAGCCTCCCAAAGTGCTGGGATTACAGGCGTGAGCCACCCATCTGACCATTTTTGCAAGAGTGTTTAATCTATGCTCTGGGAAGAAATATTTGCAGGTAAAAGCTGATTGGCACTAAACTCTAAGTCGAGCTGGTCCAACCACCAGCCCATGGGCCACACACAGCCCAGGACAGCTTTCAACAGGGTCCAACACAAATTCATAAACTTTATTAAAACATTATGAGTATTTTTGCAATTTTTTTTTAGCTCATCAGTTATTGTTAGTGTTAGTGTACATTGTGTGTGTCCCAAGACAATTCTTCTTTCAATGTGACTCAGGAAAGCCAAAAGATTGGATGCTCCTGCCCTAAATCTTGTATTTTGTTCACTGCTGTATCCCCAGCCTCACCTAGTGGCAGGCATATTGTCAGTCCTTGTCAAGGATTTATGAAATGAATGATCTCATGCAGCAGCACCAGGTTTTACTCTTACACTTTGCAAATTGGGGCAGGCAGCACTCTGAAGGGTTGCCACATGTGCTGGGGTTAGAAGACATGAGTTAAACATATACATCTCAGGGAAGCACAAATTTTACTTGATTACAAATCATTTAAAGTATGATGCAAGCTAAACTTCAGTCTGTTGCATAAAAGAAAGCAAAGTTCTCATAACTGTCAAGGCTAAGGTGGTTTCTTTGTGTACCATTCTCCCTCAGCTTCCCCGAGAATCTAGGTCAACTCTGTGTTCTCACTCTTGCACTGGGTGTTTAGAGATACCAAATAGAAAACACAGAAGATATTTACATTTATCCACAGATCCATAAAGAAAAACGTGTGTTCTAAGTTCAAGGATGATAACCATCATAAGATTATATAGAGATTGTTTCCACTGATTTTTTTTTAAAGCAAAACTATGAGAATTAGACAATGTACAGAAACCATACAAATGCAGCTTTACAGAGACAATAAAGTACAAAATTCAAAGTTTCTTCTTCATAAAGGAGATTAGGTAAAGGGCCGCTTAATGTTTCATAAAATTAGTCACAGATGGTAGGACCTCCTAAGATCTACTGGATCGGCTCTACTGACCCTGTACTGATGTTTTTTAAAAATATATCTTTGACTATGGAGGGCTAATGTGTCAATTACTTGCTCTGAATTATGTTCCAATGGTTAAGTACTCCTGCTAATGCTAATAGATACATTTCACATTGATTCTCTGGTACTCAGAACATTTCCCTTTTATTATGCCACCTCAATGGATTTTGGCAAACTTCTGACTAAAAATCATTCCTCCAGAATAACCTACGTAAAACAAAGTTGGATTCTCCTTCTTCTACCACATAGATTGACTCATTTTAGAAATTTACTGTGGAGTTCTATGTTTTTAAAGCATTCAGACTGAATGTGATTTATAGCTATCATTCAGACTTCGTTTGCTGTAGCGATTTTATAAGGGTTCTACTACATCAGAAGAACTTTGCCTATTTTCACAGCATCAACATGGTTATGATTCTTAATCATTGGCCATCAAGCCTCTTGAAGACACACTTGGGTGGTGTTACTTATATTTATGTGTATTTTGTCTTCTTCCAGAAAGTGACTTTAAGCAGCTCCCTTTCTTTCCAACTATTCTTGATTTCTGTGCATTTTACGTTTTACAAAATGAACTCATACTTTTGCATCTGTTTCAAAATCTTTTCAATTTGCCCTCTTTCTGTTTTTGGTCATGTTTACTTTGGATTTGACTTCTAGTTGTCCTTGCTATACATAAAAATCAAGGACATTTTAGTACTGATGCTTACTAAATTTATTATGCCTTTGAGAAGATCTTGATATTTTTGTCTCAAAATTTGTTTATATCTATATATATTATAACAGTATTTGTTTATATCTATAAACAAATAACCTTAAATCCAGTACATGTGTATTTATCCAAACTACCTCACTGCTATCTGACTTACATGCACAGCAGCAATGAATGGGAACCATGTCTGTGTCATTCAAAATTATATCAAGAAAAAAATTGAGGTGATCTATGACTTTTTAAAGCTGAGTGGCTTTGCTGAAATGCAGAATACAATTGAGAAACATGACTTTATCAGTCATGGAAAGCACTACCTGACTCAATTAAAAAGATAAAAGGAAAGAAAAGAAAAGAAAAATAGAAATTATCATCTGTGACAAGATAGATAATTTATGATGTAAGGAATGCTTTCAAGATAATTATTGGCCAGGCACAGTGGTTCGCTCCTGTAATCACAGCACTTAGGAAGACCGAGGCGGGCGGATCACAAGGTCAAGAGATTGAGACCATCCTGGCCAACATGGTGAAACCCCATCTCTGCTAAAAATACAAAAATTAGCTGGGTGTGGTCATGCACCCCTGTAGTCCCAGCTACTCAGGAGGCTGAGGCAGGAGAATCATTTAAACCTGGGAGGTGGAAGTTGCAGGGAGCCAAGATTACAGCACTGTACTCTAGCCTGGGCAACCCAGAATCCATCTCAAAAAAATAAATAAATAAAATAAGTATTGGCCTAGAAAGAAGATGTCAAATACTTATAAAAAGATCTCTCTCCTTTTACAATCCAAAAAGGTATTCATTTACATCAGCAGATTGTGAATAAAATGTGTAAAATACCAGGAATAAATCCAAGTGACTTTTTAACACAATGAACAAAGCTACATAAATCAGTCTCGAACTACAATTTTTCTTCAGAAATCTCCAATAGCAAACTGTGTAAAATATCTTAAATAGCCCTGAGAGCAGTTTAAAAGATCAAGGAGGTATTAGCATACATGAAGAGAACTCTGTAATCATTTTAAGGAAACGTAACTGGCAACGAGACTTACTCACTTTTTCATGTGTTCATGGCATCAAAAATGTATTTCTAAATTTTCTTTTTTAAAATCACTAAGGACCAAAGAAACTGAAACGGTGCCAGTGTGCATAGCTGGTTTACTGGCATAAATGTATCATCATTATGGTATTTAAAACTCAATTAAACTGTCTTAAAAATTAACAGTCTAAGAGAAAAAAAAAATTGTAGAAAGGGTCTGAAGCAACCATTCAAAGAGAAAACCCAAAACAGACACAAAGTGTTTCACCAATAATCAGGAAACTGCAAATTAAATCAATATTAAAATACTATTTTATATCCATCAGTTTTGTTAAATAAAAACAGGAAATTTCACCAATAATCAGGAAAATGCAAATTAAACTAATTTTAAAGTACCATTTTTACATTCATCAGTTTTTGTTAAATAAAAAATGAGTGTTAGCAAGGTTATAGCAAAACAACTTTCTTACAACCCTGGTAGAAGTATAAATTAATAAGCTTTATTAGAAAGAACTTAACAAAATCTAGTGATATGAAAAAGATATATATCCCATTACCCAACAGGAATTGCACTCCTAGATTTAAGAGGTTCACAAAAAAGCAAGTAAAAAAATGTTCAATGCAGAAATAGTTATACTAGTAAAAAAAACAGAAAAAAAATTATATACTTATAAGAAAATTCCACACAGCAGCCAAAATGAGCCACATATGAATTTTAAAGTACGAAAAATATCGTATATGCTATTAGTGAATCAATGTACTTCATATAAAATCATGCACAAAAGTAATAAACACTAAATATAGGACAATATTACCTTGGGGTGCAGTAGAAAGAAAATATGACAGTGGAGAGACACATGATGGGTTTTGTTTGTTTATTAAATGGATTATTTCTTAAACTGGGTGGTTGGGTACTTTGGAGTTTAACATATTATTCTGTATACTTGTGTGTGTATATATGTGAAGCAATCCATAAGAATCAGTAAAAGCCAATGCTTGATTAAACTGGGGTTAGGATTAATTTAATAAAACTGAGTCAAAATATTACATCTGTTTACACATTTCCATTAAAGTGCCAATCCTGTCACCATATGTGACTTGATGTTCTCGGTTTTTTTTGGTTTTGTCTTTTTTTAGAAATTACTGCTTCAGTAGAACTCTTTAATTCAAATTTTAAAAATAAAATAAAATAAAATGAGTAATTGAGAAGACCTAAGTCCCACATGCATTGAGCTTTCTTCGGTAATTCTCTTTATGGTATTTATACACACAAATAAACACAAGCACACCTTGACTATCAACCCCTTCTCTCTGTAGAATGATTCACCTTCTCTGGCTTGGGGCTGACTGATTGTCTTAGATGTGGCTCTGTATCATCTTTTGCTTTCAGCATGTTTCTTTTTTACCTTTGCTTGTAAAGATCATACACAACAAATGCATTTACTAAGAGTCTGGTTATAAATGTTTAATAGCTTTCTATTCTAACTGAAAGTCAATCCATGCTCCCTTGCTTGTTACTCAATTGTATTTCTATCTTTGTGCAGATATATAGGCACAAAGGCAAGAGACGACTAGCAGAAGAGAATTGCAAATTCAGATATCACAGAAGCCAGGTAAATAAATAAATGGTGCAGGCAAGAGGTAAGGAAAAAAAGATGAAGAGTTTCTGTCTCTTCTTTTGGCACAGACACTAGTCAAGTCTAGGCCGTTTTTGGAAAATAAAAATGTAGATTCTGTATTGCCAAATACTCCAGTTGCTCAAAGATGCAAGGAATTCAGATCTGTATGTGAAGTTGGCAACAAACTTTACATATAATTTTAGCCTTGTTTGGGTCAAACCAAACAGATCTGCAGCCATAATTAGCCCCTGGGCTGCCAGTTGAGACTTCTGCTCTACATACTATGGAATCTGCTGATGAAGAGAAAACTCTTTGCTGTAAAAAGAGGAGTGGGAATAATTCCAACCACCAAAATACCCTATTTGCCTAAACAAAGTGTGGGGCAACTCACCAGTTCCATAGAGGGTACACATGGGGAAGAGTACCTACAGATGCCATTTGGAAGACAGCTCCAGGAAGCCATCCGATCCTCTGCCCCAGGGTTGTGTTGTCTGCATGATCCTTGTCACCCACTGGAAGTGTGCAGTAGGAGTCAGGACGGCCCTTCACAAGAGGGACAGAGAAGTCCTTCTAGGTAAGTGCTGCTCTAGGTGACTCTGGCACTTCTGTCATTAAATAAGCCTCTATTTTTGTTGCTGTTGTTTTTATTTCTTGGTTATTTTTTAGTGTTTAGAGATCTTCTTCATGGTTCCTAAAAAAACTTCATTAGAAACAACCTAAATGTGCCAAAGTAGTAAAGTAGTTAAATTATGTTACACACATCAAATACAATTTTATGCAGACCTTAATATAAATTACTATGAAATCTATATTCAAGGAAGTAGGTGTTGAAAGTGTGTTAAACAAGAGATCACTAGACTGAGGTGACCATAATGCCCAGGTTTCTATGTAAGCAAACTGAAACATAACTCAGAATTTAAAAGAAAATTAAACTCAAACTCAGCTGATTATAGGCAGTCAACTAGATATTAGATGTATTGTCTTGAATTTCCCAGAAAGTACTACTTCTGAGGACCATTATCCTTATTTTATAAACAAAGAAACAAGATCAGAGAAGTCAACAACTTGCCCAAGGACAAAGAGCTAATATGTGGCAGAAACAAGATTCAATCCAAGGTCTGTCTGATTTCAAAACTCAAACATTTTTTTTGTATCAGTCTTCCTTAACTGGAATCTGTTGAAAATCTGCTCTAGATTAGGAAATCCAATTTTCTCTATTCAGAACTCACATGTAAGACTGATTTCCGAGCCCTGCTTTGCAGGTCTGACGATATTTTGGACAGTATAATATGTGGAGTTGTTTTTCCCTAAGTGCTATGATTTGGTGAACAGCCAACAAAAATTAGATGCCTGTCTCACCCACTGCTTTAAGCGATATCTCCCCAAATGAATGTTCTTGAAATGCCCCTGCCTTTTCTGTTTTGCCTTTTTGAAGATGTGTTAGCAGGACACAACACTTCACCATTTGTGTTTGATTACAAACCAAAGAAAATGACAGTCAATTCAGTTTGAGAGTAATATTTTGAAAACCAGGCAAACAAAGGAATCTAGTCTGCTTAGCTCTGCCTGGTGTTTTTCCTTTCCTTTTTCTTAGTTTTTTTCTTTTTCATCTTTTTACAGGAAGTTAGTATGTTAACACTCCTGGCAGAATAGACAAAAAATCCCTACAACTAAAATCTAGGTTCAAAATCATTATGAAACACAGATGTGGATGTATTTCCCAGGGCCTGGTTCTGGTTGTAATGTTCCACTCCCCTCCAGAGAGATAGCAGAAAAATGCATATTTGGCCAAAAGAAAAAAAAAATTCCTCAGTTATCTTAAGTGGTTATAAACAACAACAGCTTTTTTTTTAATCTAAAAACTACTGTAGTAGTATTGAAATTATTTTTATATAGTCATAGATATACTACACAAGAGTCTAGTAGTTTGAACTCATCTCTTGATTCTAAAGACAACAGCACTGGCAAATCTAAACTATGTGAGGCACACACTTGCTTTAATATGATAAAGGGTGATTGTATAAGGGTCTATAAAAGTGACTTCTGGATTAGTTATGGAATGAAATGGGCTTGAAATAAGGATCCTAGAACCTCAATGAGACGATGAGTTCCCCAAGTCTTGCCCAAGTGCTTTGTTGGCAAATATAGCGATAAAAATGACAAGAATGTATTTGACAATTATTTTTCATCCAATACTTCAAAAATCAAACTTCATGTTCGCATGATTGGCAGATCACAACTGCTGGTCGTTCCCAGCCCCTTGCTAGATAAAAGTGCGATAGCAGATTTTTAACACTGAGAGATTTGATATAAATAGAGCTCGTCACCAGCTAAGAAGAATGAAAAGTTATTTGTCCAGCATATCTGGGACTTGACTTCCTTCAGCATATGATTAAAGCAGAATCCGTACAGCCCCAGTATCTTGTGGATGCACTGCATCACTTGTATTTCTTTCTCATTATGTCGATTAACAGATTTTCCAATGTTAATCAATGTAAAGCAGTAATTACTCTTCAAATAATACAAAGGCTTGGGGGCTCTGTGATGAATTTTTATGATCCTCAAAATCCTGTCTGAAGTTTTAGGATTAGGCTTTTGCAACATCACCAAAGAATGCATACATTCAGATTATCACACCGTGAATAATAGCAAACCATGATTCAAGTAATATTACTGGAAATCTCTTATGAAATTCTTCAAGAATAAGTCTCCTGTTTAGATGGCTCTGGAGTTGACACTCCTAGATCAATGATCTCCTATTTTAATAAGTCATTGGATATTTGGTATTCCTAAGTGCCAGGAAATTACAAGCACTTAAATCTTGGCTTCCCAATTTGGGGGATTTACACATTTCAAAACATGCCCTAACATCAAAACCAAGGCTCATTTTTCCCAGATTACAACCTGTGCGGATTTTGTTACCATCTTAATCCAACAGCAATTACTGTGGTGCCATTTCTTCAGCTGATTAGTCACAGATTATTTCGTACTATTGCTTCACACTTCACATATATGACTTCAGTTTTCCTGAGTTTGCAACTCCTTGAGGGTCAACTCTTTTGACTTATATTCTTTTGTACCACTTTCTCACCAAACACAATTCTAATTTTACAACAGTTATTTAATAAATTGTTATTAAAATTAATCTTCTGTGGTTGCCAAAACAGAAAGGCTAAATTTCCATCCCAGACTCCCTTTTCCTCACCTGAAAAAATCAGGGAAATGTGTAACAGGATTTTGAAAGAAATATTTTTCTATTGCCTCTAAACCGGCCTTAGAGTAGGGGTTAGTCCACTTTTTTTATCAAATGCTATTACATATTTTAAGCTTTGCCATTGCCATTGTCGTTTTGCTTTTTCACAAACCTTTAAAAATATGAAACCCATGCTTAGGTCCCGGCTATACAAAAACAGGCCCCAGATTATATATGATTCTTTGGCCTTATACCAGGGCCTATTAGTTTGCTGATCCCTGCTCTGCAGCACACAGACAAAACAACATTTGCTCAGTACCCCTCAGTCAAAAGACCTACCAACACTGGGGTGCCAACTCACTTCTTCAGGGCTTAATCAGAGGAAGCAAAACCTATGCAGTTATCTAGCTAGCTAGCTATTATCATTTATTATCTAATCATCCATCCATCTGGCATCTATCTATCCTCTATCAATCAGTCCTATAGCTATGAATTTATGTATCTATCATCAATCATGTATAATTGAGCAAATCCTTCAATTGTCTGTCTATCCACCTACCTCTCATTTATAATCTATCTATTTACATCAATCTATCTATTTAAAGTCCCAGACAGGGAGATGGAAAAGGGGGTCATCAGTGTCTTTGTCATTTACCTCACAGGGATGCTATATGAGTGTCTCAGAAATTATTTTGTACCTTTTTTAAAGTTTAAAGGGATTCCAGAAGAATCTCTCACAGAGAGTAGACAATGCCTTTGTATGATACAAAAGGGCACTGTATCACATGGCCCATTTGGATAGCTGCATAGGGAGTGAACCAGTTGATCTATGCTGAGTCTATAAAAACAGAAGAAGAGAATTTAGGGGAAAATAATAAAATTTCCACAGGCCAAGGGGACCTCATGGAATTCAGCTGGGTTGGAGCCATAGTGTTGGCACCCCACCTAGTGTAGTATACTTCTGGAGGCAGGAGCTGAAGTAGGCAAAGAGGTAGTGTGAAGGTCAGCTTTCCCATGGAGAACAGGCAGTCAGAGGCCTTGCAATGCCCCCTGAGAGGACTCACCCATGTGGCCATGAAAGCCATCATTCAGGTGACTGCTCCTCAGTGGGCATGACACCTGATCAGGGCCATTCAGGGAACGGAGGACTACTCAGAATGAGGACTACAACAGGCTTTAGGTAGGTCTGAGAAAGCTCACTGCCATGAGCTGAATCACGTCCCCTCAAAATTCAGATGTTGAAGCCCTAACCCACAATGTGACAGTATTTGGAAAAGGGCTTTTGGGAGGTAACTAAGGTAAAATGAAGTCACAAAGGTAGAATCCTAATCCAATAGGATTTGTGGACTTATAAGAAGAGAAAGAGGTACCTGAACTCTCTCTCTCTTCCCCCGCTCCCCACTCTCTGTCTCTCTCCACATGAGCACAGAGGAAAGGTCAGGTTAGGACACACAGAGAAATGGCCATCTGCAAGCCTGGAAGCAGGTCCTCACCAGAACCTGGCCATGCTGGCGCTTTACTTTCAGACCTAAAGCCTCCAGGACTGTGAGAAAATTCATTTCTGTTGTTTAAGCTACCCAGTCTAGGGCATTTGCTGTGGCAGCCTGAGCTGACTAAGGCAGCCCTCACCATTTTACCTTACTCTCCCCCTCAACAGCATCAACACACAGAAAGAGCTACACTTTGGGGAAAAGGGTGGAAGATACATTTCAGAAGCATCCACTGGCATATGTAAGTACTCCCCAGACAATCATCCCCTTGCTGAAACCTGTCCTGGAAACAAGGGAAGAGATGCAATTGAAATCAAGTCTGAGATTCATTTGTAAACTAGACTGACTGTTGATAATGCTCTAAGACGTTGTTAAGGGAAAAGAAAAAGGATTTGGCTGAGCTGGGTTGAAAGCAGAGATGGGAAAAGAAATATCTATAGCCAATTGAGTAGGGCCTTACATATATTCTTTATACTTTTCCTTCCTTCCTTCCTCCCTCCCTCCCTCCCTCTCTTCCTCCCTTCCTTCCTCCCTCCCTCCCTCTCTTCCTCCCTTCCTTCCTTCCTCCTTCCCTCCCTTCCTTCCTTCCTCCCTCTTTTCCTCCCTTCCTTCCTTCCTTTGTGCCTTCCTTCCTTCCTTCTTCCCTCCCTCCCTCCCTCCCTTCCTTCTTTTCTCTCTTCCTTTCTTTCCTTATCTTCTGATAGATGTATTGATAAACATTCAACTTCAAGTATTTTCATAAAATCTATTTGTCATTAGTGGGACCTAAAGTCTGCAATATCTCCTGGCTCCCAGTTAGAGGACTGCTCATGGGCTTCTGGAATCCCCTTTTCCAAGGCTGAGAGCCATAAGTGCCAAGTCTTTACCTCTCCCAAGGGCGGCCCTTAATCAATGACTCCTAAGTATGGGAGTACGAAAACCTCAACCCCTTGACCTGCATAGAAAGTACCCAGAGGCTGATCCACAGAGGCTGAGGATTGACCCCAAGACACAGACCTGAGAGGATTATTTCAGTTTAAGTAATGTATTAAACTGAAAGTGCTCCCAGGAAAAATCAGTAGGGAGTAGGAAAGAGAGTAAGGGAAAGCAGGACAGGGAAGGGGAGAAAACCGAGCAAGAGGGTGATCTCAGGGAAAGTCTTCCGGAGGCTGACTTCAGCCTCGATGGATCAGCCTGTGAGTACTTTCCACCCAAGGCAAGGGTTTCGAGGTTTCGTGTGCCCATACCTAGGAGTAAATACTCAGCACTTCTAGCTCTCAACTCTGGAAAAGAGGACTCTAGGAGCCCATGAGCAGTCCTCCAATGGGGAAACAAAAATTGTGAAAATAAGATCCAAATAAAATTGAACAGTCCCTGTGGTCATCTTCCCAAAGTCATAAGATGAAGCTAGGTTTCCATTTGTATATATGCAAAAGAGCCAGTGAAAGAGGGGAATCTGAAGGCATTCATGCTGGGGCTGTACAACATCTCCTTCACGTTGTGGAGAGTATCTGTGCGTCCAATAAAATGACAGAAAACTGGCATCTATTATGCACTTCAAGTTTGCTAGATATTTTTTTATCTAGCGCACAGAATCAACATTATTTGCTGCACATATTCAGTGACTGTTAGAATGGAAGAGTCCTTGGAGGATGCTGTATCATGGCATATCTTGATTAGTCATCAGTTGTCTCTCTCTCTCACACACACACACACACACACACACTCTCTACCAAAATTTATAAATAATTTTCCCAAATAACTTGTTTAGAATGCAAGTTTATCCCTGTAATAATGTTACTCTTGCTGGCAATCCCATGTGTGTTCTTCACTGAGAAAGAAAGAGCTGGAGGTACAACGGGAACTCAGAATGGCATGTTCCTCAGCGCTGCGTCATTTATGCTCCAATTCACCCTACGATTCCATTACTGTGGTTCTGACAATATTTCTGGCAATTAGAAATAATTTAGAGCTATGAGTTGTGGTTTTATAATTCCTTTAGATTTTTTTTATAAAAGATTATCTGTGAATAAATTTGGGTTTATTTCTAAAAGGCCTACAGAAAAGTATACTTCTGGCTTGAAATATATGCCAAAAGTCATTACTCTAGTAGAATCCAGCAGGCAGCCTAGTACAAAAGTGAGGCAGTTTATGCTAATGATTAAAAGTGTGCCTTTAAATTGCCTGGAGTCAAATACTGCTTTTGCTACTAACAAAATGTTTTTCACTGGACAATTTGATTAACCTTTTCAACCTAAATACCCTTATCTATAAATAGGAATAAAATTGGAACTTGCTTTATCAGGCTGTCAGAGATTAAAGCAGATAATGTGTGTCAAGTGCTTAGTTATGATGCTAGTACACAGTGAGCATGCTATAAATGTTCATTTTTGTTAAGAACATAGTTTTAGGAGTTGGAAATGTCTCTGCCTAATTCTATCTCTCTGTCCTTGGGCAGATAGCTGAGCCTAAGTTTCTTTTTAATAAAGTGGAGATAATACTTGCATGACTGGATTTCTATGGGGATTAAATGCAATATATAAAATATCTAGCAAACTTGAAGTGCATAATAGATGCCAGTTTTCTGTCATTTTATTGGACGCACAGATACTCTCCACAACATGAAGGAGATGTTGCATAGCCTCAGCATGAATGCCTTCAGATTTCCCTCTTTCACTGGCTCTTTTGCATATATACAAATGGAAACCTAGCTTCATCTTATGACTTTGGGAAGATGACCGCAGGGCTGTTCAAGCTCCTCTAAGTTCTAGTGTTGGAATATGTTCCCTTAAATTAAACTGAAATTTGCATCCATCTAATCTCAAACTTGTTTGCTCCTGGAACAATATAAACTTGAGCTGTTCTTGAGTTAATTTAGTTAGCCAATAGAGCTGAAAAATTTCATTTCATAAATTAAGGATATACTCTCCAAGATTAAATGTTCCAAGGTTCAGTAGCACATTAGGTGGAGTATTTTCTATGTCTTGATTATAGCAAGGCTTCAATGCAAAACACACCAAAGTATTCACAGAACAGTCCAAACTGTTCTGTTCCCTTCAAAACGAATCTCTTGAGTCTGCTCTATAGCTCCTGGCATAGGCTGTTCCCCAGACCTCATTTTTGTGCTCAAAACAGAGTCTGGACTTCATTAGTGGAATTCACACAATGTTGGGACTGGATAATCAGATACTTAAAAAAAAAATGTTTAACTTGGGGTGAAGGTTGTTGCTTGCAGTAAACAGCATGAACAAAATCTTTTTTTTCCACTCTCGATTACATTCAGGGCTTAGAACCAAACATTACACTTGGGAACAAATTCAGGGTCTCTATTAGCATTGTACCAGCAGCCTCATAGAGAGTGGATGTTTTCTGTGTTCATGGATTTTCTGTGTTCATGGCTTTGAGCAATGTTATGATAGACAGGAGGATGAAGTGTGTTCCCTGGTTCATAGGCAAGACATGAAAACAAACTAAATGTCTATTGATAGATCAATGAATAAAGAAAATGTGGTATTACATCCAAAGCCAGATGCGGTGGCTCGTACCTGTAATCCCAGCACTTTGGGAGGCCTAGGTAGGTGGATCATTTGAAGCTAGGAGTTTGAGACCAGCCTGGCCAACATGGCAAAACTCTGTCTCTACTAAAATTACAAAAACTTAGCCAGTTGTGGTAACACTCGCCTGTAATCCCTGCTACTTGGGTGGCTGAGGCAGGAGAATCACTTGAATCAGGGAGGCAGAGGTTGCAGTGAGATGAGATCGTGCCACTGCACTCCAGCCTGGGTAACAGAGTGAGACTGTCTCAAGAAAAGAAAATGTGGTATACACATCTCTACATGCAATGAATATTATTCAGCTTTAAAAAAAAGAAAATTCTATAATATGTGTCAACAAAGATGATGAAACTTGAGGACATTATGTTAAGGAAAATAAACCAGTCACAAAAAGATAAATACTGCCTGATTCACTTATCTAACAGAGTCAAACTCATAGAATCAAAAAGTGAAATCATGGTTGCCAGGAGTTTGGGGTAGGGAAAAATGGAGAATTGCTAATCAATAAGTATAAACTTTCAGTTTTCCAAGAAGCCTAAATCCTAGTTCTCTGCTGTACAACACTGTGCCTAGAGCTACCAATACTTGTTGTACACTTAAAACTTATTAAAGGATTGTATCTCTGATACCCTGTTAAATGTTGTTACCATGAAAAGGGAAAGCAGAAAGAAAGAAAGAGAGAGGGAAGGGGGATGGAGGGAGAGAGAGAGGAAGAAAGGCCAGAAAGAAGGCAGGAAGGAAGAAAGAAAAAAAGGAAGGAAGGAAGGAATATAAAGCAAGCTAGTTCTTTTAAAGCCTCACTGAGAGACATCAGAGGAGGTCCCATCCAGGACCCATGCTCTGAACCCACATGGCTTTCTTCTTTCAGACACATGGAGTGGTCTGACTTCCTTCCATTTATCCCCTCAACTCCTGTTTCAGACACTCACCAACACCTAAAGCTATACCATACATCAAAGATAGTCACATTTATTAATTCATTTTTTTCCTTTCCCTTGCATTGAAAAATTGCTTTGTTTTCTACCTGTATAGTAAAAACTAGGAGAAGGTAAACCAGAAGGTAAAAGGGTGACATTTTAAAATTCCAAGGTTTTCTTGTCCAAACAAACAACTAAATACAGACACACACACACACACACACACACACACCCATACACACACAACCCTCCTTTGTGTAGCTTCAAATTTATGTTTGCTTCATCAAGCATATAGCAGCCTCCAAATTACTATTTGCTTTCACCATTAAAGTGCAATCTTAGTCTGAGCAGGAAAAAATAAATATTTCTGTCTCTAAGATAATTGTTGTGATAGTGCTACCACAGTCATTTGTATTTGTTTCTCATAATCCCCTCTCAACTAATGTTTTAAGGCAAGTAGGGGTATTATAGACCATTAAGTACTGGAAAATGTCCTGGAGACATTCTCATTTATGAAGGAGGAATCTAAAACTCAGGAAGTATAAAGATTTAGCCTAAACACAGTCACACAATTATTAGCAACAGAACTGCTTTGAGACTCCAAAGTCTTAGAATGTTCAGTCCTCCATCCAGATGGCCCCCATTGTTTTGGTTGACTCTGGCACAAATTTTTCCTTTCCTTGCTGATATAGCCTTCTACAGTACTCCTTGATCACTCGAAGAACAACTGCAGGGAGCACAAAATAACTAGGTTCCTATTATGTTCCTGGACATCTATTTGTAAACCAAAATGTGACTGAGACAGACTTCTATTGATTAGAGGTTTATTTTGCCAAGGTTGAGAATATGCCTAGGAGAAAGAATCACAAGTCACAGTAGGATTTCTGGCCTGTGCTTTTTCCAAGGAGGATTTGAGAAACTTCAATACTTAAAACGAAAAGAACAAGCAGGAGGGGAAGAAAGAAAAAAAAGGAGAGAAGGTAGGCAATGAGACAAGTAGCTACACTTGGGAACAAAAGGAAGGCAGATTTTGTTCTGTTTTGATTTTTGTGTGACTCAGTTCCCCAGCTTCTATTTCTCTTTGACATAGTGAGTTTAGGGTCCAAAGATTTCATTTTTCTTTCACTTATCTCTTTTTCATTCTCCCTTGTGTCTTCACTGTCCAGGGCCTTCTCTTCAAGAACCACACAGACTATTCTACAGAAGAGCACCCTGGGAAACCCCAGGTCGCTGCTTTTGCCTAAACTGGCTACAGACTCCATCCCAGTATTTCAACATCCTCTACATCATTCCTGACTTTGAACACAAGCAAACAAATCCTTTTCCATTTAAGAAAACAAAGATGACAAACATGAGGAAGTATTAAATTCCCGAACCTTAAAAAGTTCTCCCAAGTCCTGTTTCCAATTAAGTTGAAGCCAGTTAGACTCTAGCTCTCCTCTTTTATCCTCAGGCTAGAGTTTCCCAAATTTCATCCTATTTTCACCACCCTCTGCCTTGTAAACAGACATCCTACTCCTTCTTCAAGAAATCTCATTTCCCAATACATAGGCCCAAAGATGAAATCAAAGCAGAAAAATCATGTGCTCTTATTAACAACCATTTCAACAATCTCAATGGATACAAGATGTTTTACCTTTAGATATTTTTTTAACTCTCTTCACTAAAGAAAACTAGTAGTTTTATCTTCCATCAATAGCATTATAATAAAATATTTTTATTTTTAAAATAGGGGGATGCAATATATTTCTGCCATAAAGAAACTTGTTGAAATTTCTTTAGACCATTATTTATTAAGTCTATTTAACTGACTCTGGAATCTCTGGAATCTAGGACATTAGTGTATATTAGCATCCTAAACCATACCTCCTTGGAAACATTTGTCTAATATAAGGCAGCACTGACTTGCTTTAAATGTTTCTGGAATGCAACTCCACTCATCTTACCTACTCCTTCAGAAAATAATATCTCCAGCTGAAATGCTTAGTCTCATTTGTTTCATGGTTTT
The DNA here is from genome assembly GCF_030222135.1 of Aotus nancymaae. Lineage (NCBI taxonomy): Eukaryota > Metazoa > Chordata > Mammalia > Primates > Aotidae > Aotus > Aotus nancymaae. The sequence goes on along the minus strand of NW_026988442.1, from coordinate 61,367,796 downwards.
TGTACGCCAGGCATTACACTAAGAGAGATATCATCCTTTCCATTGAATAGACGAAGAATCTGGATTGAGGTATACATTAGGGAATTTTTTAACGTGAAAGAGAGAAATCTCACCTCACAGGGCCCTAAGCAACAAGGACTTTCTATTATCTCATAGAACAAGAAATTTTGAGGCAGAGTGACTCCAGGGTGGGTTAACTCATTAGCTCAATGACATCATCAACGATCTGGAACTTTTCCGTCTTTTTGTTCTCCCATCTTCAGCTCTGCCACTTTATCAAAGACCAGCTGACCTCACAGGCACAAGCATGCCATGCACATATGACAATGTCCAACAAAACATGAGAGAGACAGTGGGAGAAAGAATGGGTCTTTGGCCTCTATTTAAATGTGGAGTTTTTTTGTTTTTTTTTTCTATGAGCCTCTATAAGGAAAAAATCAGACCCTCTGTATCAGTTCTCACTGCATGTCAAATCTCAATAAAATAAATAACTTTCTTTTTTGGTTGATTCTTAATATTTTACTGGAACTGTAACCCTTTCAAAAGCTTGTAATCATGTTATTCAAATATCTTTTTTAAAATTTGCTTAGTTTTCGCTACACAGTCGCTCTCCCCTCCCTTTCCATGACATTCTCCTTCCCCTACCTGAGCATCACAGAGACTCTCCTCCCCTGTTGACCATAAGGGGATTCTTAGAGGAGGTCTTAGGATGTGCCAGTATATAAAAGCAAGTCTATAGTTTTCATGAACTGAAAGAAGTGGGGCTTGATGGACATTTGGTCACCAGTTGGTTTAGCATTTCTCTTCCTCCTTCCCATAGTAAATTCTTAGTAACACAATAGGGTCTAATTTTAATTCTTAGTTTGGGGGCTAATTTTCCACAACACTGGCTGAATTCTTTTAATGTCTCATTAGAGAGACGTGCATCCCAGGACTATGCCAGTCCAGTCACTGTTAAGGGAAATGACCTGAGCTTATATTGCCTATTCTGGGAGCTGGGAATAGGATCAGCTCTCCCTGCCTTTAAATGGTGGCACAGGAACAGGACTGGGACAGTCTCACCAAGGAAGAAGTGGAGTGTGGCTGTGTGGTAAGCATGCAATAAATCCTTATGTAAGTATCTAATTACCTGGGCATTACCCCAAGTTAGTTGATTCCTTGAAGTTGCATGGAGGTACCCTTTCATTTACACTTTTTGCACTATTTTGAAGTCAAACTGAGTATCTGGGTATCAAAGGAGAAGTCTTACTCTTCTAGGGCCCAAGTAGCAAGATAGATTCCAAGAAGAACTGCTGACCATTAGAATTAGAAATATTACTAATAAGTACTAGTACATATTAATATTGTCATTTATTTCTTCAGGTTTTAAAGTATATCGTCTTAATTGTGCAGTTCTCAAAGGCAGTGTGGAAGTGAATAAGAGTCACATCCGGGACTAATATCCTAACCCAACTATTTGTAATTTAAAAATACATATAACAAAGAAAAAAGTGACCTAGACTAACACCGTTTTTTTCCTTGGTTCAATTCAAATGACCTGAAATGTATTGGCAGGATTCACAAAGAGTTTGAGTTTTAAATATATGAAAGCCCCAGATGGTTTTATTGGCTCAGACATTTTTCTATGATTTCATTTTGTCAGAGCAGCCATCTAAGAGCATAACTAACACTGATTTAAGTTGGCCCCTGCCAAACGTGTTGAAAAATAATTGAATAAAAAAGAATAAGGCATTAATATGCTGATGTTTCATTATGAATTGCAAAATGATACATGTAGTTGAATAAAATTTCAGGGCCAAAAATAACTCACACAGCAGTGAATTGCAGACATTGATAGACTTTATGCCCAAAAATTATTGGGTGAAAGACGGTTTAAGAGATGATTTCCCCCACTAGAGAGAGAGAGAGAGAGAGAGAGAGAGAGAGAGAGAGGATCCAGACATCCAACTAGCTTCCAAATACTTTTACATAGAGAAATGAAAAAAGTATATATACATTAGTTATTTCTCCAGGTCCACCTGGTCATCTAAAACTGACAGTCTGAAGTGAAAGGGGAGTATTCTAGTGATAGCAGGAAATTAGAAATTTTGTGGGCTTTACACTTTTTCAGAGACATCTGCTTATAGTCGTCCTTATGGTCTCACTATTTCCATAGTTTTAGAAGAACTCTTTTCAATTTTGGGGCCAAAGCATTTTTTCCCTTTCTGCCAATCTGTATTTTTTAGAGAGTTAGCCAAAGTGCTAAATTAATATGAAATAGATGGCCAATCATAGTCAAACTGCGAGAGAGGATACATTTGCTTTCTCAGAGTTCCCAGAAGAGCTTTCTTTTTCTCCCTTCTTTGTCTTTTTCCACTTTTGGCTAGCCAATTTTGCCCTCTTTGCAAAATACGTTCTTGTGAGGAAAGACACAAACTACACACATAGTGCATGCCTACAATTATATCATTCATTCAGACTCTAGTCCAAGTGGCTATTTGCATTTAAAACCTCTTCCAATAATTATAAAAGACAAGACTTTGCCTTCTCTGTAAAATAAATATGATCTAAGTATCTCTGGATCTCATCAGTTTTGGGATACAGCATGTTACATGATACAGCATGTCATATCTCAGATTTCACAGGTCTTGTCCCCATCAGCTAACCAGGCCCCTAAATCTGCAAATCCTTTTTCATCATCCCCATCATGCCTACTGGCCTGCTGGACTTCTGTATCTTATAAACTTGTCCATCAGTCATAGTCACCACTGGGCTAGTGTTGTTTTTCACATTTTTCATGCCCTGTTCTAGCTCCTCCTGGCCAGTGGTGTTTTATTCCTCCTGAGACATTGCTGTGCCTGACATCCATCATGGCTCACATGGCTGACCATGATAATGCCAAAGATATGATGAGACTATTCTCTCAATAGTCCCAAACTTGCCCCTCCTTGAGGTACTTAGAGTACACTGGCATTTGTTGGAGAGGAAATGGTTTTTCCTGTTATCATGATTCCATCCAAGAATCCTAAACATGATGTCTGTATTGTCCTTATTTCTCTTCTTTCTGTGCACCTGTTTACCAATTTCTCAAATTTATTTAGTTTAAATAAATAAATAAACAAGTCGCCTGTGGAAATCAGTTCTTTAAATGAAGCTTTTGAGGGAGTGCTTTCTATTCTTGGAGCATTTATCATTTTGGAGGAAGACAAACATTAAAAAGTATAAAAACCAATGTAATAAAGGGATTCATGTGTGGTTTTAGAATAGAAGTGCTGTTTGTAGAATAAAAGAGGAAACAATAATTTTTAGCTGACTAGGCTGAAGAGACTTCAAGGACAGAATTTTAATGAACAAATAGAAAAGAACCAGCAGCCCATTTAGAGTGGACAGAATGAATAGAGAAACTGAGGCAGAGAGAAGCACAGTGTGTGCCAGGCAGACTGAGGACTCTCATTTGAGGTCTGGGTTGACCAAAGAAAATACAACTAGAGAACCTGAGCTTTCCTCAGTGAAGACAGAAATCATTTTCCACATTATGTGCCATGACCCCAGCTCAATCACATTCAAACCTGATGGTTCAGGTCCAAAACTGTTTTAAAGGCAAACTGGTTTTATGTATATTTCATGTGCATTTATTTATGTTGATCTTCAGATCACTGCCTAAAATGGGTTCTTAGTGATATTTTATATACTTGAGGACATAGATGGTATTTTTACTTCTTCTGGAAGAAAGATACCAGTTTAGAAAATGAGAATAATATAAAAGCAATGTGTTTTGCAAATGGCAGGTACTCAATGAATACTCAGAGAAGAAAAACAATTTCCATGGAAAGAAAAGACTTTGCTTAACTAGACCATAATTGCAAAACTGGTTTTCAAGCTTTGTTTGTTCTTCAGAGGCACATAGGAGGCCTCCTTTCTACACACGCACATGTGCACACACACACACACACACACATACACCCTTTAACTAGAAGAACTTCACCTTTATTTTTCCCATATAGGAGCTCTGAACAAGACTTCCTTAATAAAAAATAAGTGTTCATGGCTTAAAACTTTTAAAAAATATTCTTACAATTTATTGAATTAGTTCCCTTGAAAAAGGAAAAGGAGTATTTTTGAAATTCTGAAGAAATTGTCATTCCAGATATGCTAAACTGATTAAGAAAGCTTCAGAGCAATAATTTCAAGCAAAACAGGAAAAAAAATCACAGTGAGTAATAAGAATGATATGTAAATAAAGATGATTGCATAGGAAGTCTGAAAAAAGGTGCAGAAAATAAGGCATTCTAATATTTTTCAATTTTTATAAAATGTTAACTAAGATTTTTAACAATTAAAATTAAATTTTAGATACTAACAAGTAAATGATATTTTATGTAACACTGACACTTCTTTGTATGGGAATTCATGAATATGAGTATAGAATGGGAGAGGAACATTTTTAGACAAAATATCTACTAGTAAGCGAATAATTACTAGTACTATGTATCAAATGCTATTCTCAAGAAAATCTCCGAACTTGATTATAGAGATCTACGTACAGAGCATCTTATAAAAGTATACTACAGACAGCCACATAGAAGCCTTGGTCAAAGCCTTTTTTGGAGTGGTTAGGAGGGAGGTAATAATACATTTGAGTGAGCAGAAGAAAGAGGCCTAGGAGAAGGATAAATTCTACAATAGGAGATACACAGGCAAGGTGAAAAGCAGATAGAAACAATAATCATATTAACACTAGGTTGGCCTGTGGGAAAGAATGTGGAAAAAGACATATAACCACATTGTAAGTTGGGATCATAAATGAAAATGAATATAGAAAGGAAAAAGAACTATCTCAGTAAAGGTTTAGCCAACTAAAGGATTGGCCCAACTGCCGTTAATTTTGGGAATTTAAAACACAAATTTTTAATGAAGTTTCTATGGTTATGATATTTAACCAACAGTCACGATGATTTATCGTTGGTGTTTTTTTTTTTTTTTTGCAGGGGCGGGGGTTGGTTTGTTTGTTTCAGACCACTCTGGTTGCCCAGGCTAAAATGCAGTGGCAGGATCTTGGCTCACTGCAGCCCCAACCTTTGCAGTTCTCACCACAGTCTTCCAATAGCTGAGTCTACAGACACACACCACCATACCTGGCTAGTCTTGTATTTTTAGTAGAAACAAGGTTTCGCCCTATTTCCCAGGCTGGTCTTGAACTCCTGGACTCAAGCATTCCACCACCCACCTTGCCCTCCCAAAGGGCTGAGATTACAGGCATGAGTCAATGTGCCAAGCTAGTGATTTACAGTTAATGCAAGTATTTGCAATCTAACTTGTTATTAATAATGGAGCACGGTTATGTTGTATCAATTAGGAATTTTTTATTTACAGCATGCTAGTTGCTATTCATCTAAGTACCATAATAGACATAATAATTATGCTATTCTTGTGGCCTAAAAGGTGAGTGATATTTATACTATGCTCTCTCTATAAGAAGCAACAAATAAAGGTTTTGCATAACACTTGTTCTTGAGGATCTCTGGGTAACACACCTCAGGTGCGTTGATAAGAAGAAGAATGAAATAATTTCTACCCATTATTATGAATCTACTGTTTCACGTCAGGGTGCATTGATGTTAGAGATTTTATCAACAGCCTGGGACATTTGTCTACTGCCATGAAAGTGATCCATATTTTCATAGCTGGGCACAGAAATAACTTTGCCAAGTTTTGTCAAGATATAGGAGCAGAATATGAAGTCCTTTCATACAAAATAGAAGAAAGAGTCTTTAATACAACTTTTATTGACTTTGGATAGTCTTCAACCCCCACCCATTCATTAACCTTTTTATTTGAAGACCAAATCCACTCACAGAAACATTTGGCATGGAGGATGTCATTCTGAATTGGCTCACTTGAAAACACTTTTGGTCACAGAAGTTACGCAAACCTTTTCATTAAGGCTCTATAGTCCGCTTTATAGATATTATTTTAAAACTATGAGACATTTCAGCCAAACAGACATTTGGGAACAAAAGTTTGGAGACAGACAATCTGAAATTTTTTTCTTTGCTGGAGGAAGTGATTCTTTAGGCTGAAATCAAAAGCAACAATGTTCTGTCTGTTTTTATGCAAACCAAAATCTATAGACACCTGGAAACAGCAGATAATATTTTTAAAAGATTACTTCCCCTCAGATGACCTGGGAGTGAGGTATGGATACATAATCCTTTGCTCACTCAAAGACCATATGAAAGTTCCCCTCCCTGACTTGAGGGTACAGGATATGATATGACATAAATTTCTCCTGAAGACCCAGTGATTCCTCTTCTCCTTGAAACAAACCTATTCTCATCAAGTAAAACTAGTAATGAGAATTCTGATTTTATTTGTTTTTCTCTTATAGGGATTTATCATTGGAGTTTTTAGCACTTAAAGGTACAAAAATGAAAACTCAAAATTTATTGTCAAAAGATGATTCTCACGGAGCTATGTGCATGCATTCCACAGTATTTACTTCTTAGTCAAGCCAAAAAATAACTGTCTTCTGATTGCAAGTTCAAGTTGAACATGATTAAGGCTTACGGTTTTAGTTTTATGCAAAATTTACATTATTTTTTTAAATGAACATTTTCACATTAAGGTTGGGAATAAGAATTTTTTTTCAGAAAAAAATGTTTTATATTCTGTCTTTATGAAGGAAATGGATGTCCAATGCAAGAAAAAAAATTATATAAAGAAGTGTAGAAATGTGTGTGTGTGTTTCTGGAAAGGAAATAAATAGCTTTCATCAGATTCTCAGATATTTATGACCCAAAAGAGGTCAAGATACTAATAAAGACTTAGTTCACAATCATGTCCTTGGTTATATTCTATTCAGCTCTCTAATACTCTCTATTATTAGGTTGAACCACACACAACTGCCAGTGTGTAATAATTTTTTACTTACAAAAACAGCAGTTTTACAAGTCACAATCTAATATCTTAAATGAATTCTAAGAAGCATGAAAAAGTAAGGAAGAATAGCTAATATGTTGGATCCAGAATCAAGTTTGAAAAAAATCTTGGTATACTGATACTGAGATATGGAGTAGAAATATATTACAATGAAAGAGAACAAAAATAAGCCAAAAACCCTACATCAAGCTGCATAAAACAAAATTTTTCAAGCATAGTGTGGCAGAGATATTTCAGTATGCAGGTAAAAGAAACCCCAGGGACTTAAATGAAGACAAGCTCAGCATGAGATAACATGGCAGGGTTGCTAATGAACGAAAGCGGTCTCAGCATTAGGCAGAGCCGCTGACTTTCACTTAACACTCCCTTTATGCAAGACTTTGTATTAGGCATTTTAGATTTACTTTCTCATGTAATTTTCATAACAGAACTTTGAGGTAAATGTCAATGGCTCCATTTGATAGGTGATGAAACTGAACACAGAAAAGCTGCGTAACTTGCCCATAGTTAATAAGTGTTGGTGATAAAAAATGTAATAACTCTTAACAATAATTTGCTGAAATGCATTGAGCTTTTCCTGATAACCAGGAACTATGGCATATTTCCTACATAATTTCATTTCTTACTGATATTCATACATACGACAACATTATTAGGCAAGTATTATTATTTTCATTTTACAAATGAGAAAAATAAGGTTCAAATGTCAAATCTAGCTTGATAAAGGTCTTCAAACTCCAGCACCAGATACAAACACAACAGCTTTAGAGAAAATGTTTAAGCAGCTCCCATGATTGGGAAAGGTCAAATTCCTTATTCTGTGTATATCATCAAGCAGCTCTGCTTCTCTGATCTGATTATGACTGATACACATGTGGAAACCTATTCATACTTAGGTTTACACAAAATTCTGGGAGATTATGTGCCCTACATTAAACGCGGTTATATCTGAGAAATGGAATTCATGATGCTTTCTGACTTTTGTCTACTCAAATGTATGCTCCAAATTCTTCACAAGGAGTATATGTTACTTGAGGCCTGATAATTTTTAAAATGAAAGTTATTTTTAATCCTCCTCATTACTGAGTTCATTTATTAGAGAAACATCATTAGAACTGAACCCATGAATTTGACCTCTAACATGGTACTATAAGCACATGTGAGCTCCCCAATACTGAGACAACTCAATAGATTGTGTGGGAAAGGATGCTAAAAATGAAATTCTGTATCCAAAAAGAAAATTAATAGAGCCAGAATAGTTATCTGCCTTGTAATGTACAAACCCAGTGAGACCATTTCCTTCTGCAAAGGCAAAGGGAAAGTTCACGCTGCCACCATGCTCCTCAGTGAGCAGGAACTGGGGCCTTCAGTGAGCACAATGCTGGCCTGCAGGGCCTGTCAGACCAACAGGGCCATGTACATGACCTGGGGTGGAGGTGGTTACCTGAAGTGCCAGCTCTTTTTCCTCTGTGGAAGCAGAGACAGATGAAAGGCTGACTATAGTGACATATACAAAGAGATGCGCTCAAGGTTAGTGTTGAGAAGCAATCCGTTAAGGAGGAAGCAACGTTGAAAGAGACAGTCAGGTAAGAGGTGTAGAGTGAAGTGGGAAACTAAATGTAGGCATGAAATGGGGTTGAAATGGTGGAAGAGAGCAATTGAGCAAGTTGGCGTGAGGCAGGAGAAAGGGAAGGGGAGGAGGGTCAGTGGCAAAGAAAAATGCAGGGAAGAGAATGTTTTACGTCCCACCACACAGTTTCTTCTGACCTGTGAGACAACACTTCCTTATGTACTTCTCTTTTATCTCTTCCTTTTGGCTTTCACCCTTCCCACCCATTAGTTCTCTTCCCTTTGTCATTTTCTCTTTTCCTCTCTTTCTTCAAATTAAAATCCCTTTTGTCCTGTGAAGCCAAAGAATGACATAAGTAGGGAACATAAGAGACTGTAGAAAGAGAGGAAAGGGAGGAAAACAGTAGGGAGGGTATGGAATTCTACCATAAGCTTCTACTGAATTAAAAGTATGCAAATGGAACTGCAAATAAAGAAGATGCATAATGCACAGAAGCTTAGGCAGGGCGTGGGAACTCCTGGCACCAGTTTAAATGATTTTACTTCATTTGTCTAGGGTTCTGTCACATACTAGAAAGATTATAGTCATTATTTGGGCTGAGTTAGACACATTCATGAGCATTATGTTTAATGAAAACAGAAGCATAATTGAGGCCTGAATCTCCTGTAAAAAGAAAACATTAGATTACACATATACACACATACTTTCTTTAAAAATGTAATGTTATGAATTAGAGCAGGAGTAAGCAAACTACAGGCCAAGAGTTAACTCCAGTGCCCCCTGTTTTGGTACAGCCAGTGAGCTAAGAATGATTTTTATATATTTTAAAGGACGAAAGAAAAATTAAAGGAAGAAGAATATTTTGTGACATGAAAAAGATGAAACTTAATATTCAGAGTCTATAAAGTTTTATTGAGAGAGTCACCCCATTCATTTACCTATTGTTTGTCTGTGACTGCTTTCACTCTACAATGGCAGAGTTGTGTAATGGTGACAGAGATTGCATGTCCCATTACACACAACATATTTACTCCTGGCCATGACAGAAAAAGATTGCCAACCCCTGACTTAGGGCATTGCTTACTGAAAGGGAAATGTACACTTTCCTACGATGATCAAACGCTGGGAAGTCACCCCTCGCTGTGTCCCTCTTAAACTTCTCATTCTCTCTTCTTCATTATAGGATTGTCCCAGAAAAAGAGATTTATAGGCATGTTAGTCTCTTTAATTTTTAAGGATTTTTTTTTTTGGCCCATAAACAGCAGTACCTCAAGATTATCATTTCCACTTGCCATAATCTTTATCCAAATAGAGATTATACCAAATGGAGATGATAATCTCCATTTGGTAAATAAATAAATGATATCCAGTACATCTCATTTTTTGCTTTTCATGTTTACTCTTTTATTTCTGGAGGTGACTTATCAACAAACCAAAGGATAAAGCAACTTCTTCAGGTAAACACCCAAGGCATCAATAAAACTAAGTCTCTTCTTAGTTGCTCAACTCATGATCCAGATTTTCTTAAGTGACAAAGATCTTTACTGAATATCAAGCAAAACATTATGGGCAGTGAAAATCCATCATAACCCTCACAAGAATCCTGGGATTGTCGTGCTCAGATTTGGAGGAATGTTCATGCCCATTCAACATTGCTAGGTAAATTATCCACCATTTCCACATAGGAAGTTTTTACAGAATTTTCAGAAACAGAAATATTTTTATAGCTATGAAAAAATGTAATTTAACCTTGTGATTTTGTATAGCTTACAAGTGTCCCAAAGAGATCACAGAAATTACAGAAATAATGCACACTTAAACTGACAGATGGTCTTTTCCGAAGCCTAGTCAATACTTCACTAAAACTCCTTACGAGTTAATCAGGAAACACTTACTTAGCACATGGCCTCAACTAGAGCAGTATATACGTCATACTTATTTTCTTTGAAATGGTAAAGTTTCAGTATTACTGCAACTACAGCATTAAATATTTTCATAGTTACTTTTATAAGACTTCTTTTTTTATTATTAAATTCATCAGGTTTGAGGCAGGGAAACCATTGTTTCAATAAACAATCAAAATCAAAGCACAATAGTGATATCAGAAAATGACAGTCAAAGATTTTTTTGTTGTTGTTGTTGTTCTGTGTATTTGTCTGGGTTCTTTTAGATTGATTGCTTTGTGGCATTCACTCTTTAGAACATTTAGATAAGTGAAGTAGCAGATCTATTAAGCAGTATTAAAATAATCAGAATTATAAAAATCGTAAGTGAAGCTAAAGTGAAAGGCCTAGACACTGTTTCACCCATACAGGTGCAAACTATAATCCTGCTAGAAGCTGAGTCACCCCATTAGCCATCAACCTTCCAATTAGAGCTTGGGGTAATCTTTTGTAATTGCTGCAATATTTAAAAGTAACTGGTAATTATATAATTTATAAAAGTATCTGTTTATTATGATGAAGCCACTCAGGGAAGACAAGGAGTACATGTAATGTAACATAACAGGTTGATTGAATAAATGGTTCAGCCACTTTACTGCTGTTACTGTATGCTGAACAATCAGTAATGGTTCAGCCCAGTCTAAAGCTCATCACAGTGTGCTTACCTCTTACACTGCTGGTTCAGGTCTTTCTTTTGAAGGAAACTGGTTGATAATGTATAACACGTCAGAATGCAACACACACACAAAGTATAGCTCTAGACACTTATTTGGAATTAGTGTGAAACAAGCTTGCATTTCAATCCATCAAAAAGACTTCTTCCCAAATGGGGTTGGTGCTATGAATTAAGAGCAAGTAGCATAGACTGGATGTCGCTGGAATTTGAGAGGCTCACCACTGGCCTCAGTGCTCAGCTGTTGGCGCTACGTGGAGGTGGGGGGGTGGAGGTGGTGAGGGTGCCCCATTTTATGTAGAAGTCAGATCCAGCTTCCTTGTTACTGTTAGTCCAGCTACAGGTTTTACAAGCCTTAGAATTGTAATGTGTGGATTACATGAATGTTTTCAAATTTGACATATACTGCTACTTCTGTATTTTAAAATACATATATAAGTCTCATTACAAATTGATACTATTTTTTATTGTTCAGACAACCAGGTGTCCACAATGATGTAAAATAATTCTTAAAAGTTAAATTGAAGAACAATTATCCCTTATCCTTTTACAAGTTTCCATTTAAGCCTACTGGCTTCAGAAATTACATTAAGGATTAGTGTAATGTAGATAATTGCAAGGTATTATTTTAATTGGTTTCATTATTTTTTAGGTGTAGTAAGTCCAACAGGTCAAGAGGTGATTGCCATTGAAATGATAATTTGTTTATCACAGTTCCCAGGCAGATGGGCACGCCACACTCCTCAGGACCACACGGGGAATCACCGGAGTGAGTCGGGGAGAGGGAGAGGGAGACACTGTGGGCAAGAGCCTTTACTGTGGTTTCTTCAGGAAGGAATGGAATAGACAGGGTATGCAGGCTTAGGATTGGCTAGTTGAAGTAATTTCAGCAGGCTCTGGGGCACAGGAGCTGCCCTTTGTTGTCTGGTATCTAAGCCTGGAGTCTTTAGGGCTGGTGGAAAGTGGTCCAGGGTGTGAGAGCCGAATAAAGAAGGTGGTTGGAGCTGCGAGCTCTGGCGCAGTTGGTTTGCACTTGAAAAGGATGCTTAATGCAGAGTTGTTTACTATCTCTAGGAATTGGTTGACCTTGGGAGGGGCAGCAAAGTCCCAGATGTCAAGTATCAGAACACAGAAAATGAGGGATATGGTTAGTGCAGGTATTCACTCATCTTTACTGCAAAGTGTTGAACATATTTCTTTTCACTATGAAAAATATGGCTTTCTTATTACTGATAAGATTGAAACAATTCAATGCAAATTTTTTATACTGCCTTTCTTCTCCACAAATTCTCTTTGTATCTTCCATCATTTTTATCTCATGTCTCCTGACTCAGAAGAATCATCTCTACTTTAATTGTGAATATTGGTCTTCATCTTACTGTTTTAATGCCAGTTCTGAAGCAAATCTTCATGAATAATTATCTCTCCATGTATATTTTGAGTTTTCTTATTTTTTTAATCTCTGCAGTCCCATGCTCCCTACAAATAACATATTCAGACCTTCTCTATTCTAAATTCCTTTTGTCTACATAGGGTTGCCCATAAAGCAATCACCATAGTGCTGTCTTTTTCTTCATTGTCAAAATTATTGAAATTAGTCTACATTCATGGCCTCTGAAGCCTTAACCCCTTATCTTATGGGCTGGCTCCCGCTCCACACAGATGTCTCTTTTATTGTGATCAAAGTCAGCAAGGTTTACTTAGCCCTCATATTTCCTTATTTGTCTGCAGGATTTGGTACCATTGGCCTCTTGCTTAAACTGCCCTCTTCTCTACAATATCGTGGCATCAAGTTCTCTCTATTAAATGGTCAGATCACTCCTAGTCTCCTTTCATGGCTTCGATAAAGCTCTCTACTTTCCTTAGAGAGAGTCTCTTTTTTAAGTCAAAGTCACACTGCCAGCTCCCCACTCAACCTTTGTCCCTGGCTTCCTTCTCGTGGCCTTGAACTCAATCTAACCCAATCCCATGTCAGCATCCTCTCAGTGTCAGCATCCCAGTGTGCTCCTTTGTCTGTCTTCACTTCCTAACACTGTTCTCATTGCCTTCTGGTTCAAAATATTAGAATCTTCTTTATATTCTTCAAATCTTTTGCTTGCCACATTATGCCAATTGGCAAATCTTGCCTGCTCTCGCTCAGCTAAGATTCTCATGTTTACTTCTTTTTTTTCCATGTCACAGTCATCTTTGTTTGAGCTTTCATTTACTCTCCTGAGTTCCTGACATGCCTCTATGTCTTCAGTTTCTCCTCTGTTAGTAGTAGTCTTAATGGGATGTTTCAAGTGACTGGCAGGCACACAGGCTCGCCATTTGCAATTTACCATTTTCAGTTTCTAGGAGGGTACTTTCATTCTGCTTCCCTTGCCCTAGTAGATAGTCTTTATAGGTAAGAAACCAACCCTAACTGAGACTACTGATACCGGGAAGATTATCCGTGAAAATAATAAAGCTGACGATTGTAGTGTTCTAAGTCCTCAGGTCATTGAATAATTCCTGTAACCTTTACTCCTTTTTCGCTCCCATGCCTGCTTGTAATAACAACCTATATATCAGTAACAACAGGCAACTTCTGGGTTTCTGTTCTGATTTCAGTTAAGAAAAGAGCAGACTTGGCCTCCTCTCCTTGTTTGTTAGTATAAGAATGGCACTGGTTATCCCATGATTGGACTGACCAATGAATAAGTAGACAGAAGTCATTTAAAGTGACATTCCATCAACTCTGAAGAACCTGGAACCATGAATTAAAGAAAAAACTGAGTTGGTGTCTCTGGTGTTTGGGCTCCCACCAACAAAGTCCCTGCCAATTATAACCTATTTTGGCTGCAGTCCAGATGTCAGTACACCAATGATGCTACAGAAGAAAAAGAGGGTTTTTCTCAGAGCAACCTTCATGGTCTGCCGAGGACATAGCCAACTCCTTCTCTCTCCTTGACAGAAATGGTGTCCTTTTGTAACAAAGGCCTCTTAGTTGCAAAATATAAATTACTACTTGCTTAAGTGACAGGTGGTTGGGATTCCTAGTTTTGTCTTTGGCAAATTGATAAAGAAGAAAAGCCAACCACATGGCCCAGAGGTAAGGGGATAAAGGAAAACTCTGATACAGCCCTCATTCTTTGCAGCTTACGATGTAGTTGGAGAAAGGACTGTGATTTATGGTATAGACCTCTCTTGGTCCATATTGCTGTTCCCTGTTAATCTACCCTCCACACTGCCCCTTGAAAAGCCTGTAGCTATGCTTATATTGCTACTCTAAGGGTTTTTCTTCAAGAGTGCTCTCAATGTAACTCTAACCACTTGACCCTACTATTCAAGGCCCTTTCTAGTATGATCCCAATATATTTCCCAGGTGTATCTTCCTCTCAACTGGGTTTTCCTTTAGTGCATTCCTTCTACACTGCCTCTGTATATTTACTGATATGGTTTCTTTCCCTGCCACAATCGCTTGCCTCACTGGCTCACATAATATTTATTTAGTACTTATTCTGAGCCAGGCACTTTGCTAGACAGTGGAAATTTAAATGTGAGTAAAACCAACATAGTCCCTGCCCTTATGGAAACTACAAGACAATGGGATGGACAGACAGACATTAGTCAAATGCCACAGATCTGTGTAAATTACAACTCTGATAAGTGCAAGAAAAAAGACAGTCAGAGCTATGAGCATTTTTAGAAAGGGAACTTGATAGAGGTGCCAGGAAAGAGAAGCTGAGAGCTTGGCAGTGCGGTTGCAGCACAGTACACACTGGGTCCTGCTTCTGAAATCCTTCTGACCCTTCAGAGCCTCTCTGGAGCCCTTTTCTGACTCTCTTCAGTAAGATCACTCTCTTGCTGAATCCACCCAGACTCTGTGTATAGCTTTTCTATGGTCGTTCCGTTCTCCTACTCTACTTCTTCTCTAATCTTCCTTTTAGATATTAAGTAATTCAAGGTTGGAGACTACAGTATTCACATCTTTGTATTTTTTTTTTTTTTTTTTTTTTTTTGCCATTTCCTAGAACAATGCCTTGGATACAGTGGGGTGCTCATTAACTATTTACTAAAAGAATGGCCACAAGGCCATCTGTTTTCACACTGCCGATAAAGACATACTCAAGACTGGCTAATTTATAAAGGAAAGAGGTTGAATTGACTCACAGTTCCACATGGCTGGGGAGGCCTTGCAATCGTGGTGGAAGAACAAGGATTGTCTTACATGGTAGCAGCCAAAAGAGAGCTTGTGCAGGGGAATCCCCCTTTACAAAACCATCAGATCTCAGGAGACATATTCGCTATCACAAAAATAGCACGGAAAAGACCTGCCCCCACGATTCAGTTACCTCTTACCAGGTCTCTCTGATGACATATAGGAATTGTGAGAGCTAGAATTTAAGATGATATTTGGGTGGGGACACAGCCAAACCATATCAGGCCTTAATTTCTCCAAAATGTATCAAAATATGTGCTCTGATGACATTTTCATGAGATTAATAAAAAAAAATACTATGGAAAAAGCAAGATGATGCAACAATCCATAAAATAACCAAGCAATCTCTGAGCTACTGAAAACTGGTTAAGTATCTATAGGTAAAAAAAGAAACATATTAATATGTTTCTAATTAATATGTTTCTAATATGTTAAACATCTACAGGTAAAATAATAGAAACATACATGTATATGTATGTGTATGCATATATATGAATATATATGTATACATGTATATGTGTGTATGCATATATATATGTTTCTATTTTTTCTATTTTTCTATGTATATGTATATGTGTATATATGCATATATATAAGAATATATGTATATGTATACATCTGCATGTATTGCATGACTGTAAAAAGCATATTCTTTGGAGTCAAACAATCTGATTTCATATGCTGGCTCTACCAATTACCAGTTGTATGACATTAAGAAAATCATCCTTAAAATGGGAGTGATACTAACAGCACACTTCACAGGATTGCCACGGAGGTTAATTATGTAAAGCATTTAAAACATATTTCACATTGACACATGCCTCAAGAACCTGTCACAATCTTCATTCACCTGGGAGAAGTTTGCTGTCTGCTCCTCCAGTTCTGTCTCCCACCTCCCTAAAATCAAGCTTAGGCAACCATCGGGGTTGGGCACGGAAGATATCTGGCAAGGTCAGATTCGAAATAGAGGAGCAAATTGTCACAGAGAAGGGACAAGGAAGAGATGGGACAAGGAAGTAGGGCATTAGAGCCAGACAGAGGTGTATTCAAATCCACCTCTGCCAAATTATTTCAGCTCTCAGAACCTCAGGGTCCTCATGTGTAGAATGGAATTGTGGTAGGATTTGAGAATAAGGTCTAGCCTTCAGGGTGTAATGTCCAAGTCCCTGAAAAAACCCTTTCCTCTAAAATAGCCTCCTCAAAGTCCTCAACAAAGTGAGACATTCCTTTATCAGAAACTAAAATTGATGCCATGATAACTTGGTCAAATGTTCCCTTTATATCAAGGTATATAGAAATTCATTGTTCAGAAAACAGGATACTCAGTGGTACAGATTCACTGTCTGTTTCTCCAAATAAGAAGGCTGTTTCTTCCTGTCTACTGGAAAAGTTCGAAGCTACCCATTGTTTTTACTTTTATCTGCCAAATTCTCATGTTAAACTTTTTAATTAAAACATGTTCATACTTGTCTATTGACAAACAGAAAGTTAAAGCAATTATAGAATTTCAAGAAATGCAATCTTGCTTTTGGCCTCCAAATATCAGTTTTGAAATTCAGAGATTTTGGGGCATGATTTTATGATGTCTCACAGTATTCCAACATTATGTTCCTGCTTAGACTTTCTCTGAGAGCCTGCCCATAGTCAATGGCTACTTTTCTAAGACAAAATCTCCATGACCTCAATGTGACCTTTCATATGTAGAGAGCAGACAGAATCCAAAAAATTTCAAAGCAAGAAAAAAAATTTGACTTCATAAATTAACACTGTCTATGAGAAATTAGGCAAACCTGGAGTGACAGGAGTATGTGCTAACTTTCACAACTGTTACTTGAAGTTCTGGAACAGACACATCATGGTTTCAAAGTTCATCACTTGACAGAATTTAAAAGGCCTGGAGTTAGATCTTGACGCCCCGTGTGTTACATGCTGAGTTCAGCTCTTTAATAGAGCCATGGGTATTGATTTTGATGTTTCCATATTTTTAATGTCATCTTGATTTGGATACATGGTTCAGATGGGCTGAAATTGATTAGGACTGATGTTAAGAAAAATTATTAAGGCAGCAAAATTTATTTTCATTGGCCTCTGCACCTTTCCATCAACATTCTTTCTCTCATGGCAGCTGCTCACCCAGACAGTTTCCCAGTGCCTTCATGATGGCCGGGGCCTCCATTCATGCTGCACCATCCTCCCTGGAGAAGCCCTCATGTTCAGTGAAATTTACCTGTTAGCTGTGGCCATCTCCCAGCCCTTGCTTAGTTGACAACTTGCAACGTTCTTTCTAGGAGTTATTGAGTACTACTGTCCTAATGAACTATCTCTTCCCCTTCCTGGAATACTCTTCATTTCTCTTCTCCTTGAAAGATTCAACTCATTCAACTTAAGTGTAATTTCTTTGAATTGTCCCTGATTTTTCCTAGGAATAATTAGTAGTCTTATTCTGTGTTCCCACAATACTTTCTATAGGTAGTCTATAATTCTTTTTTTTTTTTAACTCTTGTTACCCAGGCTGGAGTGTAATGATGGTGTGATTTTGGCTCCCTGCAACCTCCACCTCCCAGGTTCAAGCATTTCTCCTGCCTCAGCCTCCCAAGTAGTGGGATTACAGATGCAAGCCACCACGCCCTGTAATTTTTGTATTTTTAGTAGAGGCAGGGTTTCACCACGTTGGCCCAAGCTGGTCTTGAACTCCTGATCTCAGATGCCCACCCCAGCCTCCCAAAGTATGGGATTACAAGTATGAGCCACCGTGCCTGGCCACTAATTCTTAAGATTTTATTATTTTATTATTTTGGGGATTGTGTGTCCTCCTTTCCCCATTAACTCTGAGATTTTCAATGACTGGAAACTCAGCATATTTGTCCCAATGTTTCCAAGTTAGCCCCTTAGTACTTTTATAGCAAATACTTATTGAATAAATAAATGACTATAATAATGTGAATTTGAAATCCTCTTAGTCCTTTCAAAATATTCAGTCTTTGTGAGGTAGAAGAGAAAACAAAATGGCATCAATCCCCATTAAGAGACGCTTTTGAGTAGACCTTTTTCCTGCAATACCAACCTGAGCACAACAGCATGTTCAGAGTCAGCCAGTTGTGCTACACATACTTTGTCAGTAAACCCTGGAAATGACAGAACCCCCAACTGCTTTGCTGCAAGCCTGTTTCACTGACCAGAGTGATTCCATGTCATTTTATTGCTTTCATGTCAGAGAGAATCTAACTCCACGATATTGCCATCCAAAGACTTGGTAACCCAAGTTCCCTGTGAGTAACAACATATTCTTGAAGAGAAAAAAATAATATATTTTAACGGGAGACCTATTCATTTGCTGAGTCTCTCGTTTTTCTGGAAAATGATGACAGTTGCTGATTCTAAAATCTGGACAGCCGGAGGGAAGAATAGTTGGGTTTGAGCAGGCCTTTCTTTGGTGCCTCCCGTCAAATCATATCAAAACAGCAGCCATCTGTACCACTATGTAGCTTAGACTATGACCAAAGACATTACATGGACTGAAGTTACACTTTGAACATAAATAAGAAAAAATCATGTCAAATGAGATATTCTCATCATCCATTCACATGTGATTACCTCCAGGGTAACAAGAAACAGAAGGATAATACATCCCCATTCTTCATTATCAAAACTGCCTTCATGTTTTAACATGAGAATAAAGGCATGGGGAAAGACGTTTGTTGTGGTGCTTACTGTATAATATCTCCTGTTGCTCTGGAAAACCACACTAAATAGCTATTTTTGTCATTGTTGTTATAGTCCCAAATATATAATCACAAACATAAGATCTAGACTTTTGTGGGAAGCTGGACATATGCTGAGTTAAGCCATGAGAAACAGATCATGTTGATAGCCTTAGAATCATTTGCTTTGGCAGATATATTTGTATAATTCCTAGATATTTACAGAAACAAATATAACATTTTGAAATGTGCAATATTTGGGATTGTGGTTAAGAAAAATACATATATATCAAACAAAGGAGGGAAAAAATGCCATCTGGCCTTACCAACATACTCTATCTAAAACCTACCTTTTATTTTCTCTGTTTCTCTTATTTATCTTCTGCTCCAGATGTCTGTCTTTAATTAATTACTGTCTGTACACTTTTTTAGTTAGCTCTCTTATTATCAAATTCCATGTTTATAACATTTTGCCTGAAATATTACTGCTTGAGTTTCTTACATCCCATTTTCCATTTTTAAAATATTCTTCCAGCTACACCCTTAATTCCATCCTCCCTAAATTTATCTAGAACCCTCCACCTATTAACTTAAATAACTGCAATGTTTTTTTTCTCCCCTGTCATCTTCTTTGCCTCGAATATGAAGATGACCATGTGAGTGGTCAAAGGGGCACACAATTCATTGTCCATGTACAGAATTCTATGCAAGTTCAACTTAACTCTCTGAGCCTTAGTTTTTTTTCATCAATTTAATCTATCTTGTTCACTACAGCCCAAGTAAGCAAATATAGACTAAAAATAAATGATAAAAAGTAGTACCTTGTGAATACACCCCTGACCTGCTTTATGGGAGCTTCATCCTCATCAGATGCTTTCAGAATCCCTCTCTAGTTGCACACTGCTCCATGACCTATGCTTCCTGCCCATCACCCGCCACGCCACCATGTTTCTCCCTGACCCCTCTAGCCCACTGGAGTGGACCTGCGTTCTCTGAGGTTTCTGAAAGTGGCATCTATGCCAGTGTTTCCCACTGTCACCTTCCAAAGGCTGTCAGGATTCCAGTGCCCAAGAGGGGAGAATATCCATGCCCCTGGCAGGGTTGCTTGTTGCGAAAGCTACAGCTGCAGATGGGAGCGACAAAAAAGATGCCCCTGTCTCTAATGTCAGGCAATCGCTATCACTACAATCACCGATGCTACTGCTTCTCCTGCAGGGACCACCCATTCCCAGTGCTGCGGACAGTCTGCATGCCAAGCCTCCATGGGGATTTTGGAGAAACAACTGTTTTAATTTCCATTATCTCTGTTGGTGCAGTCCCTATGCTAGGATTTGGCAAGGGTACACGGTGATTGAACCAAGGACCATCCAGCAGACACCAAGCTGTCCTTGGACTCATTCCTGTACACCCTTTGCACAGGACATTTTGCCTCTTTTTCTTTACCAGAAGTGCCTCTCCTCAAGCTCACTCATTCTCAGGTAAAGAGATTTCTTTACAGCCCATCTCTTGGTTTTTCACACATCCCATCTCTTTGTTTTCCAGATACACAAAGCATGCACAATCTTCAATCCTAGTTTAGGTTCAAGCTGTGACTCTTGCTACATGTATATTACAAATAAGAATCTACCTTGTGGGGCTGGGCAGGTAGCTCACACCTATAATCCTAGCACTTTGGGAAGCCGAGGTGGAGAGATTGACTGAGCTCAGGAGTTTGAGACCAGCCTGGGCAACACAATGAAACCCCGTCTCTACTAAAAAAACTACAAAAAATTAGCCAGGGGTGGTGGCACATGCCTGTAGTCCCAGCTACTCGAGAGGTCTGAGGGAGGATAATCTCTTGAACCTGGAAGGCAGAGGTTGCAGTGAACTGAGATTACACCACTGCACTCCAGCCTGGGTGATAGAGCGAGACTCTGTCTAAAAAAAATATATTCTACCTGTGGTACTGAGAATTAAATGAATAGTGTGTGTATATCGTGTGTAATGCATTTGGAAAGGCACCTGGGAAGAAGGAAGAGGATTCAAGGGAAGAGGCAGAAACCCCAGAGCTGGTGTCTGAAAGGTGTCACACCATAGCCCTGGTGCACAACAGGACTCCAGGATGCACGTGTAACACCCAAGAGGAAACTCCAAAGAGAGGGTTTACTCCAAGACAAAATGGCTGTTTGGTGCAACTATGCACGCCGGGCCAAGCCTGCCCCATAGACTTACATCATTTAAGCATGACCCAGGAAGGGCAAGAAAGCTACCATCTTGGGAAGATTCTTGAAGATGGGTGCAGAGACATCCCAGTGATGATCTGCTGGGACCTCTCTGAGCCCAAAGTGGGAAGCTGCACATCCCAGGAGAAAGAAGGAAATAAATCTCCAACTAAAATTATATTTTTCTTTTTCTTGGAAAAATAAGACTTTGAAATAGAAATTATATTGTTATAAACAATATTTATCATTGCCCCCAAAAGAAAAATATTATCAAAATATTCTATCTCTGCAGCCTCAGTTCCTTCAATGTGTCATTGGTGCCACATTACTCCATGCTCATCACTTATTGAAACTGTGGCCTCAAGGTTTGGTGATGGCCACCAATTCCATGAAGACAGTACCCTGTTTACTATCCTGTTCTATACAACCTCTTTGCATAATATGCTGCTGCTCTTCCTGGAGCCTCTACCACCTTTCTAAAACAATTCTCTTCCCACTGCAACTTCTCTACTCTGTCAAAAAATGTCTTCTTTTCTCTCCTCTTTGAATAATTTTTAATCTCTTTGTAGTTTCTTCAATCATGTTTCATTCTTGCCCATATCTTTGTCCATAATCCCTACTTCCACACCATACTTCCCCCTAGATAATCTTTTCTACCATTAGCCTCTAGTTATCACCTTTATCAGTGGTCCTCAAAAATTTTAATACATTATGCTGGGCACAGTGTCTCACGCCTGTAATCTCAGCACTTTGGGAGGCTGAGGCAGCTGAACTTTGATCACTTGAGGCCAGGAGTTCGAGACCAGCCTGGCCAAAATGGTGATACCCCATCCTACTAAAAATAGAAAATACAAAAATAAGCCAGGTGTGGTGGTGCACGCCTGTGGTCCCAGCAACTCAGGAGGCTGAGGCAGGAGAATAGCTTGAATCCAGGAGGCAGAGGCTTCAGTGAGCTCAGATTGCACCACTGAACTTCAGCCTGGGCAACAGAGTGAGACCCCACCTCAAAAAATATTTTTTTAATACATTAAAATAACCAAAAAAAAGTTTTAAAGAAGGATTTCTGGGTCCCATCCTTCAGAAGATGTGATTGGATATATCTGGAATAAGGTCCAAGAATCTTCATTTTTACAAACATCCCATGAGAGGCACCTCTGATGCAGATGTTCTCAGATCACCCTGAAAAATGCTAACCTCTATTGCTTATAACTTCTGAGTCTAAATCACCAGCATCTTCATCTGTGTCCTGACTCCCAGACACATGCAGCTACTTAGTATTTCCATTACCTAAAATGCAATAGTCTGAAAAACAAATGTTATTACTCCACTCTGAGACAATTGACTTCATTGCTTAGATGTCCTGTCTTCAAAGTAGCACTATCAACTCAATCTGTAAACTAGGGATTCTCTCCATTTCTTTATTATCCTATAAGTCCTTTTCATTTGCCCTCCAAAAAATTCCCTGAATGTGTCCCTTACCTCTGCCTAGTTTAAGTGCCTGTTGTTCTTCCATGAAATATTAAGTAGTCCCTTCCCTGGCCCCTCTAACCCCAGTCTCTCTCATTTCCTGTCTTCCTTTTTTTCATACTGTCAGCACAAGACCAAAACAGAAACAAAACAAACCTTCGATATTCTCTTGGCTCTCTAAATTACTAATGCTCTAACGTAGGTAGCATTCAAGATTTTGTCCAATCTGAATCCAATCTTAATTCTAAATCTCTTCTCTTCAGTCTTCCCACCATGCACAAGCACAAGCTCACAAGCTCCTCTCACCCTCAAAATGCCACCATATCTTCAGGCATACCTCTCTCCTACCCAGAATGTCCCTCACCCTATCTCTATATGTCAGAATCCTTTCCAAGCTTTCAGACCACAGTGCTTCACTGAAACATGCCAAGGACAGAATTTTAAGCTGACCCTATAAGCTGACCCTGAACATCTGTAACACATCGAGTCCTACATTAGGCACTGATAATTCAGCAATGAATAAGGTAGTTTCTGTGTGTGCTTGTGTGTGCTTGTGTGTGTTTGGTTGTGTGTGGTGAGAGAGATGTGAGAGGAAACAGGAAGTAAGGCTGTGTTTTGGAGAGGAGAGGAGCCCTCTTTTGGAGGGCGCTGTGGATTGGACTGTTCAACATTCAATCCAACCTACATTTCTAAGATACAAAGGCTACAAAGTCAAAATCCACATGTACTACTTAGCAAAAAGCAAGGATGTTTTAACTAAAAGACCAAACAATTATAATCCAGTGACTTAAAGAAGATTCAAGATTTTTTTTCGCTCATGTAATCATCCAAAGTAGTTCAACAAGCTTGCTCCACAAAGTCATCAGGGGATCCAGGGCCGCCATGTACATTCTGCATTGTTGCCATCTATGTGGTTGAAGCTGGGCCAGCTTCCAACCAATGGTAAAGAAAATAAATATGTATTACTTCCACTCACAGTCTCCAGGTGAGACTATAGGCATATGACCATGCATACCTGCGGGGGAGACTCGAAAATGAAATCTGTTCTAGCTGTGAACTCTGGAAAGAGAAAATAAACTTTTGTAACAACTGATACTTTTTGTAAAGCATTTGGTGGAGTCCCTTGGTTATCTTTGTGTGGGTACTGACTCATTTCAGGAGAGACAAGGGCTTCCGTGTTGCTGGTGTAGATCATAGTAAAGGCAGCCTGGTTTGGGAAATGGCAGCTGCAGCACTGGTGGCTTCCTCCTTTGGCAGATTCCTGACTGAGGAAGGCGGAGGTCTCATTCTGGAGCCAGAAGCCAGGATGACATATTTCTGATTCTATAATAATTCCTGATTACAGCAAAGGCAGCACCTGCCCTGGCCCAATTCTGTTGTATGGATTTGGAAATATTTCCTGGAACCTCAACATAGTTTCCTTCAGTTCTCCCAATGATTCTCTGAGTCATGTAATACCATGTAATAACTCGCTGTCTGCTTGGGACGAGTGGGTTCTGCCCTTGGCCATTGAAATCTGAAAAATACAACTACTATGCCACCAAAAGCCTGAAGTCTCCTTGGAGATCTCTCATTCATATTTTCACAATGACCATGCAGTTTATGTTGAATTCCAAAGAACATTTTCTAAGAGCTATGCCACTCTGTAGATCCCCAAAGGGTGCAGAAAAGAGTATTAATTTTTCTAATACATCTAAGATTCTGCTCTCACACCTCAACATCCAATTGCACCTTTATCTCTTCAACCTCAGAAAGCCTGTTATGGGGGAAGGTGAGGTGGAGAGGGAAGTGATCCAAGATGTCTGGTGAGCAGAGTCACAACCAGAGCCCCCCTGCTTTCTTTAAAACGTATTGTATTAAAGTCCTGTTGAAATGTCATTTTCTATGCAAGGTGAAGTATTTAGAAAGAAAAGGGCTGATGAGTGCAGTTTACTTTGAAATACATAAAGAAAATAAAGTGGCTGGATGCAGTGGCTCACATCTGTAATTCTAACATTTTGGGAGGCTGAAGTGGGGGATCACTTGAGCTCAGAAGTTTGAGACCAGCTTGGGCAACACGGTGGGATATCTGTCTCTATAAAATATAAAAAAAAAATTGCATCCAGGTGTGGTGGTTCATGCCTGTAGTCCCAGCTACTTGGGAGGCTGAGGCAGAAGGATCACTTGAGCATAGGAGCCATGATCACAGGACTGTGGTACTCTGGCCTGGGCAACAGAGCAAGACCCTGTCATGAAAAAAAAAAAAAAAAAGAAAAGAAAGAAAAGTGGAATGAGGGATTGATAGAACGATGGACAAATGAACAGATATGTGATAAAGCAAGTCTAGCAAAATGTTAATGGAGTAGAATGCAAGTGGTGTGTATATGGCTGCACACAGTAAAATTATTCCAGATTTGTAGCACATTTTAAATTTTTCACAACAAAATGTTGATAAAATATTGTTCATTAAAAATAATATATTTCTTTTTTGTACACAAACAGTACAGGTACATCTTCAGAAAAGTAATAATTTTCTCTTTTCCTTTACTACTAATTTGTGATTATTTTCTTTATTCATATTTCCCTTTGTTTATTACAAGAATAAAACCTACATATACAAATACAAGGTTTTAAGATCAAATGGGATAATACTATATTGTATTTCATAAATTGTTTTCTAATTCTATAAATGATCATAGATATCTTTCCAAGTTAATTTACATAGATCTATGTCTTTTTTAAACAGTGTACGGTATTTTAGAATATAAATTACCTAATTGGTTCAACTGTTCTGTTTTTGACAACTATTCATGCTGTCTCCAGTTCTTGGTTGCCAAAAACAATATAATAAATTTCTTATACAGATGTCTCTATTTACTGTATTTTTATACCTAGTAAATAAGTAACCGGAAGTGGAACTGTTGACCAATGAGGCATATGTATTTTAAATGTTAATTAGTTCTGCCAGGTAACTTTCTAAGAAGGCTGTTTATTGTCCAGCCAAGAGTGAATGGTAGTTCCTCTTACTCCAGTCTCACCAGCACCAGAGGTGATCCCTCATGAGCATTCGGATGGTGATCTTGGTATGTTTTAAGATTTGTTCCAGAGGAAGCAAGACTGAAGAATGAAGAGAACCCCAGAATAAATGACTTACTAAGGTCATATAGTTTATTAACACCAGAATAGGGAAAGAAACTATGGATTTCTTATTTGCAATATTTGCTTCTTCCTTTTTAGAACATAGCCTGAAGTCACTAAGTAAAAGTAGTCATGGGTGACTGTCTTATTCCATGTGCATTGCTATAAAGAAATGTCTGATATTGGGTAATTTATAAAGAAAAGAGGTTCATTTTGGCTTACAGTTCTGTAGGCTGTACAAGTAAGTGTGGTGCCAGCATATGCTTCTGGTGAGGCCTCAGGCAGCTTACAATCATGGTGGAAGGTGAAGGGCAAGCTGGAACATCACATAGAGAGAAAGAGAGCAAGAGAAAGAGGGGGAGGTGCCACACTCTTTTGGGCAACCAAATACTGCATGAACTCAGAATAGGAATTCGCTCATTATCATGAGGACATCACCGAGATATTCATGAAGGTTCCTCCACCATGACCCAAACACCTTTCACCCCACCTCCAACATTGGGGATCACATTTCAGCACCAGACCTTGAGAGAACAAACATCCAAACCGTATCAATGACCATTTTCATCTTGTAGCAAAATTAAAATTTTATCTTTCAAACATATTTAGCTACCCTTTTTGTCTCAGCTTTCTGACCTGTTTCAGTTCTACGTTCTTGATTTTAGACAATATAGTTAAATACAGAGTGTGGAACATGAGGGATACCTCAATGTTCCATCCAGTGGAGGGTGGTAGAATTCTGACATATCCTCATCTCATGCTGTTTCCAGAAGGGCATGGGTCAAAGCGGTGATACCAAACATGAAGAATAGGCATTAATGTGCACTGTCAGCCTGTATAGCGCTCCCAGGCTCACTTTACAAACTTAGACAAATCTCTCTGCTGTCCTGTTTGCATTTAAAATGAAGATGTACCTTTTGCATACTGAGAAGCAGTGTCTATATTTTATGTTTATTTATTTTTGAGACAGAGGCTCACTCTGTTGCACAGGTTTGAGTGCAAGTGGTGGGCTCTCAGCCCACCTCAATCTCTACCTCCAGTTTCAAGAGATTCTCTTAACTCAGCCTCCTGAGGAGCTGGAGTTACAGGAGTCTGTCATGGTACCTGACTAATTTATTTTTATTTATTTATTTTTTGAGATGGCATTTTGCTCTTATCGCCCAGGCTGGAGTGCAATGGTGCAATCTTGGCTCACTGCAACCTCTGCCTCCAGGATTCAAGCGATTCTCCTGCTTCAGCCTTTCCTAGTAGCTGGGATTACAGGCATGCACCACTATGCCAGGCTAATTTTGTATTTTTAGTAGACACGAGGTTTCTCCATGTTGGTCAGGCTGACCTCGAACTCCCGATCTCAGGTGATCCACCTGCCTCAGCTTCCCAAAGTGCTGGGATTACAGGCATGAACCACTGTGCCTGGCCCTAATTTTTGTATTTTTAGTAGAAATGGTGTTTCACCATGTTGGTCTTGAATTCCTGACTTCAGGCAATCCACCTGCCTTGGCCCCCAAAGTGTTGGGATTACAACAGGCATGAGCCACCATGCCTGGCCCAGAGTCTATATTTTAAAACAAACATTTTAGTCAAGGCTCTAAATATTTAGTAAAACCTCATGTAGGAATAATCTAGCCTACAAGTAAAAGAAGTGAAATGAGAAGGAACAAAAACCTAGAAACAAGTCACATGATATGGCTTTCTTTTGTCTGATTCTGGGATATTTGAGTAATTATGTTGCAATATCATCTATTGTCTATTTTGAAACTATTTTTTCCCTAAGGATGAAAGCAGCTACTCAAATACTTCAGAGTAAATGGTTAGGTAATTTAAGGTATATATATATATTTTTTCCAGTAACAGAAGTAGTGTATACCATTTCCCACTCACAGATTAAATCTTTGAAAAATGTTATTTTTATAGAAAAACTCCTCGTGCTAAAGCTTAAAAATATACATTACACCTTCTTTCTCTTTATTGTCCAGGAAATTTTTTAAAAGTGATCTGATCAGTATATTGTTCCAATATCAGAGAAACACAGAACCAACAGTAAATAGAAATAAGCCCTCACAATATATGACAGTGCTTCTTACCAAAAGGCAAACTAATTGTTGAAGACTTTGAATGAATGAGAATGGAGCTAATAATTCAAATTTTCCAGGTAATTAGGCAGTTAGTGCAGATTGTGGCTATTCTAAGTTTTAAAACATACTTCACTTTTCACTGGGCTATCTCTGAAGTTCTCAGGTACTTCAATGTTAAGGAGTACTCAATTTTTCTAAACACTCTGAAGCAAGCATTCAGCAAAGAAAGAACAGCAATAGAGTTAGGGCAAAAACACTAGAGGATAAGCCTTTTCACTTAATCACTAAGAAAGCTGAAAACGTGTGTTGATGTGTCATAAATGCAGTGCACTCATAGGTTGATGCTTTTTGAGATCACAGTCATTTACTATATTACTTGTTCCCAAATATGTAAAGTAGGAACAGGTCTCTAACTTGGAACAATTTCTTTTTTGTTTTAGTCCAAAAATACATGTTTATTATATAATCTGCATATCTTGTTACTACAATTTTTAAATAATTTATCATGAACATCAATCATCACTATCGCTGTTATTATTATAGCAATATAATATTACTATTGTAGCAATATGATCTTGGTCAAACTAATTGCCTCATAATCTGTTACTCTCATTCATTTATATAAGAAGTTAAGTATTATTACATGGAAGTGCTATAGGATCTCAAGCCTAATTCCAGGCTTTTTTCTTTTTTTTAATTGTACTTTAAGTTCTGGGGTACATGTACAGAACGTGCAGGTTTGTTACATAGGTATACACATGCCGTGGTGGTTGGCTGCACCCATCAACCTGTCATCTACATTAGATGTTTCTCCTAATGCTATCCCTCCCTTAGATCCCCTCTCCCCAATAGGTCCCACTGTGTGATGTTCCCCTCCCTGTTTCCATGTGTTCTTATTGTTCAACTCCCACTTATGAGTGAGAACATGTGGTGTTTGGTTTTCTGTTCCTGTGTTAGTTTGCTGAGAATGATGGCTTCCAGCAAACCATCCATGTCCCTGCAAAGGACATGAACTCATCCTTTTTTATGGCTGCATAGTATTCTATGGTGTACATGTCCCAGATTTTCTTTATCCAGTCTATAATTGATGGCCATTTGGGTTGGTTCCAAGTCTTTGCTATTGTGAATAGTGCTGCAATAAACATACATGTCCATGTGTCTTTAGAATAGAATGATTTATAATCCTTTGGGTATTTATCCAGTAATGAGATTACTGGGTCAAATGGTATTTCTGGTTCTAGATCCAACTTGGAACAATTTCTACCTGCCCCCCAAATGCACACACACACACACACACACACACACAAAAATATATATATACTGGGAAATCTCTGGGATAGACAGGTAGTCTAGCTCAGTTGTTCTAAGTCTTAGGAAAATATATTCACTTTTCTTTGGGTTACCTCTTCTACATTTCAAGTGCAGTATCAACCTATCAGTCTATGACAGGAACCAAGAGGAACTCTTGTCCTGCTTGTAAACTTTAGCTAGGGAGAAGTAGTTCTCCTAGGACAGTCTTACTTCAGTCTAGCCTACTGGTTCTTAACTGGGAGTGATTTTTGCCCCCTCTTCCCACCCAAGAAAAGGGATATTTGGTAATGTCTGGAGGTATGCTTTGGTTATCACAAATGAGGCAGAGGTGTGCCACTGACATCTAGTGGGTAGCAGCCAGGGGTGCTGCTAAACATCCTACAATGCAGAGTAAAGCCTCCACATTCACGCACGACAAAGAATTATCCAGTCCCAAATGTCGATGTCAATAGCAGAGGTTGAGAAACCTTTACCTAGGCCAGGGGGACTGGCATGTCACCAACAGCTTTAGTGCCAATAACTTTCTTAACATTATCATCCTTATTCTCATTTTCTCTTTCTTTCCCATCCTAGCTCCAAATATAGCAGAGAAACCACTCTGTTACCAACTGAAATGATTCATATATAGTTGGCTAACTCATGGCTATGTTAGCCAAAGCTAACTCATCTTGAAAAATATGATGAGTTATGGCTAACTCATCAATATTATGACTAATATTGGCCATTTCTGAAATGTGAGTTGAATGGTGTATTAAAATAAGTAAATAAGTTCAGGTTAATAATTCACTTTGAATCACAAACTATTTGAGTTGGCCATGTTAATCTATCATTGTGCAACTCAATATGGTCAATTCGAATGTCCTCACTTTTAGATTATTCCTGGCCAAAAACAAAACAAAGCAAAACAAAATCAAAGAAAACGTTCAAGCCAACTGTGAGAATGGATTAATTTCTTTGTATACCCATGTAAAAACACACATAGTCACCTTTTGAATATGAAAAATAATCATCTAGGAAATATTTCTCTTTTTTTGAGACAAGAGTCTCATTCTGTTGCCCAGGCTGGAGTGCAGTGGTGTGATCTTGGCTCACTGCAACCTCTACCTCCTGGGTTCAAGCAATTCTCATGCCTCAGTCTCCTGAGTAGCTGAGACTACAGGCACATGCCAGCACACCTGGCTAATTTTAGTACTTTTAGTAGAGGTGGGGTTTTTCCATGTTGGCCAGGCTGGTCTCGAACTCCTGACTGTAGGTGATCTGCCCACCTTAGCCTCCCAAAGTGCTGGGATTACAGGCTTGAGACACTGTGCCTAGCCTCATCTAGGAAATATTGCTATTTGGCTTGACATCTGTGGATTAAGTCATCTAGGCCAGGTGGCAGGAGTATTAGTCCAGGTAAGTCTGCGTCAAAGGTAAACTCAAGGTATGCTCTGGCCCAAGTAAGTTACCACCTGAATTAAAAAATTAAGGGCAAACTTGGAATAAAATAGTTGTAACTACTGACAAAAAAAGGTTTGCTCATATGTGGAAGGGGTGTTTCCTCTATATTCATGAAGAAACTCTATAAACTGAGCCCTGCTGACTTGGTCTATGACATACTGCATGAAAGTAGAAAATTATTCTAGTATCTCAAGTATTTGATTGACATTTGTTGAGATACGAATTGGCTTTTGAGCCAACTGCTTTATTGTAAAAGTTCTATCTTAGATGTCAGAAGTTGAAAAGTAATTACTTCTTACTCTTCGCATTTCTGTCTTTACAGTCTTAAACCACTCCCACCTCCATCCTTCATCAACTACATAAATTTTGGTACCCAGTGCAAAATGAAAAGATGGGGCCCATTCAAATATTATTAAGAACTTCAAGATGGTGACAGCAGAGCTTTAAACCAAGTATGGGCATTCTCAGTGCATCTGTCATGTTATGCATCTATAAAGCCAGCTCTGCTTCCATTTTATCCCAATAGATTTCTGTGAGGTCATGCACACATAAATGCAGTTTTTAAGCTGTTACTCCAAAGGCCTCCTCATACAATTGAGCAGATGCTGCACCGCACAATTCTAAGAGCATTCATGTCAGAGGCTAAGGAGATTGCATCCTCTAAAACTGTGTGACACACACCTGCATCCCCATATGTGCCAGCCCTAGCACCATTTATGTAAATCATACTGTTCACTAGTTCAACAAAGAGTCATAATACATAGTTACTGCCTTTCTTATCCACCAAAAAATGCAAAGTGACTCAGCTGATCCTCGAATTCTGTGACTCTTCTATCTTTCCCTTTGTTTGCAGTCACTGGATAGGGTGATTTTCGTTTATTAAATTCTAGTTCAAAGATCATAAGAAAAAAAGTTCTTTTGTGTTTTTTTCATAAACTATTTTTCATGTTTTTTTCTGAATATTAATTTTCTGGCATTTCCATGGTAATGTAACCAATTTGTAGATTAGAATTTTATTCTGATTGATGTCTTACTTGGGAAAGTTCTAGCATTTATGGGAGATCACCTGTGAAGGTCAAAGGGAATGCCTCATGGTCACTGAATCAACACAGATTTATTGGATATTAAAGAGTTGAAAGTGACCTAAAAATTTTCTTCCATCACCCTCTCTTTATACAGATGAGAAACTGAAAACTGGACTTGCCACCGGTGCCATAGGTAGAGAATGGAAGAGTAAAAAAAGACCAGATCCCAGATCTCAGCAATCCTGATTCCTGGTACAATCAGAGAGTATGTGCTTAAATCAGATCCATCCTGATAGAAAAGTGATAAATGTTTCTTTCGGCCTGTGAAAAATCAATGTTCTGTGAATAATTATAACTGTGACTTGGACTTGACAGATAACATGTTAGCAGCTACCCAGTCAGAGCCTGTGATCTCACAGTGTCACAACTGCATGAAATGGATGCTATTAGTCATTGCAACCTATTAGCACTGTGTTAAGATTCCTTATGTGTTGTCACTGTAAACCCTCTTACTTCAGGTGTTTACAACAAGCTCATAAGCATTCTGTTCACAGTCAGACATCTGAAGCATAAAAACTCTCTGCAATAAAAATAATTTAGAAGTATTTACTAAATATTCAGAAATATCTCAGACATTTACATTTTATCAAACACGAGAGTTTACAATCAAACTTGATTTTGTAATATATTTAAATTTGAAAATCATCATGAAATCTTGAAAGAAACATTGATTCTAACTTTCTCCGTATACAACAAACCATCAGAATGACTGACCCCTGAAGAGATTTCACTTTGTCATTGTCTTTCTGTCTGACTTGGAGTCAATGTCTCTCTCTTTTACTGTAACAGAGGGAGGGGATTTCTTATCACCACAACCAGACTGTGTAAGTTCTAAATGTGAGGCGACAGAGCTTCCTTAGAAGCTCATGCTTTCTACCACCTCTATTATACACGGATAATTGTTTCTCTGCCAGTTCATTACTTCTTGATATTCTTTGCCCCATATGGATGATAGGATTTTTTTTTCTGAAAAGTATTAAAATTTGGCTACCAAGTCACTGTTGTATATTAAGCAATAGTTTGCCTTCAGAGTTCTAAAAAAAAAAAGTCATGATTTCCATCAAACCTAGCCCACCTCTTAAGGTGATATAATTAATAACTTTGTGAGCAAGCACTATTTCCATCATCAGGAAGCACTGACCTGAAATGATATGTGCATCAGGAATGGTGCTTAAGACAATATATAAGGTATTTCCTCGTGTTAATATAGCTTGCATTTTTGGCCCTGACTCTTCATTGCTCCCTGTATCTATATGTTGCCATGTGATTTTGCAATTATGCCCCTTGACCTTGGATTTGAGCATGTGATTTACTTGGGCCAATGTGACATAAGTAGAAATGTGGTTTTCCCATTGCTTTTGTGTATCTTTGCCATTGTCATCAGAAGATCTGCCTTGGCTAGCCTGAGTTAGGAAGGAAGAACAGAGACAGGTGGAAAGAACCAAACTGCCCCAGCCAACCTACAGAGAAACAGCAAACAGCAGTGTGGCCCCAGGCCATGCAGTCTGAAGCTGAGACTCCCAGTCAAGCCCAGACTGCATCAGCCAAAGTGCAAAGTCCCACAGACAGACACATGGGTGGTAAGAAGTGATTCCTATCTAAAGCCACTGAATTTTGAGATAGTTTCTTACTGAGCAACAGGTAGTATGTTGAGTTTTACTGTCAAAACCAGGAGCAAGATATAGCTGAAAAATAACTGAATTAAAATTTCTCTTGGAGTCCAAAATAAGGCAAAAAAAATACTCTGTCAGGTTTCCATGCTTATTATTTTCAAACAGAGGAAATTGTTTTTTTGTTTGTTTGTTTGTTTTGAGACGGGAGTTTCGCTCTTGTTACCCAGGCTGGAGTGCAATGGCGCGATCTCGGCTCACTGCAACCTCTGCCTCCTGGGTTCAGGCAATTCTCCTGCCTCAGCCTCCTGAGTAGCTGGGATTACAGGCACGCGCGACCATGCCCAGCTAATTTTTTGTATTTTTAGTAGAGACGGGGTTTCACCATGTTGACCGGGATGGTCTCGATCTCTTGACCTCGTGATCCACCTGCCTCGGGCTCCCAAAGTGCTGGGATTACAGGAGTGAGCCACCGCGCCCGGCAGGAAATTGCTTTTATTTGAAGACAAGAATAGATAAAAATGGCTAGTATTTGTTGAGTTTGCTAAGAAACAGGTGGCTCTTTAGCTCTTTTGAAATAATTTTCAAAGTTTGGACACTCTGGAAATAATAGTTTTCAAAGTTTGGACACCCCCTAGCATGTAGAGACCAGAGGTTCCTTGCCATTCTGAAAATACCCTACTTAACTAATTTGCACCTCTCACTTAGAATCACAGTGCTATTTCTCCAACATAGGATATTTAACTTTTATTTAACAAGATTTTGTATACAATGAACATTACTCTTTTTTCTTTCTTTCTTCTTTCTTTTTTCTTTTTTTTTTTGTTTTTGTTTTTGTTTTTGTTTTTGTTTGAGACAGAGTCTCACTCTTGTTTCTTAGGCTGGAGTGCAATGGTATGATCTTGGCTCACTGCAACCTCCACCAACTGGGTTCAATCAATTCTCCTGCCTCAGCCTCTCGAGTAGCTGGGATTAAAAGCATGCACCACCATGCCCAGCTAATTTTGTGCTTTTAGTAAAGACTGGATTTCTCCATGCTGGTCAGGCTGGTCTTGAACTCCCGACCTCAGGGGATCCACCCACCTCAGCCTCCCAAAGTGCTGGGATTACAGGAATGAGCCACTGTGCCTGGACTATTCTTTTGACTTACTAAATATCAGATATTTTTCATTTTGTTGAGTTTAATGCTTAGATCAGAGGCTAAAAAATTCAAACTGGATTAACAGACTTCGGATTGTGAATAATTCTCTTGAA
Source organism: Aotus nancymaae (assembly GCF_030222135.1). Lineage (NCBI taxonomy): Eukaryota > Metazoa > Chordata > Mammalia > Primates > Aotidae > Aotus > Aotus nancymaae. The sequence goes on along the minus strand of NW_026988442.1, from coordinate 61,333,248 downwards.
TATTGTAAGCCTTTGATCTAAATATCAAAGTAATTACAAATTTACTAATATTTAAATAAAATGAAAGAATAAGCATAACTGTTAGGCCACTACATTTTACATTATGGTTATGGGATTCATAAAGCATTACCAACATATAGATGCTTCCCCACAAGCATACCTTTCCAAAGATTTAATTGAAGTCAGTATCTTGGTTTAAGACTTGCTCTGAGAATGAACTCAGGATATTTACTCAAAAAAGTACTAGTGCAAACTGAACAAATAGTTAATGAAGGTAGAGAGATTATAGGTCATTTTAAATATTAAATCAAGTATGGGAAAATGGATTGTGGCCTTGGAAACAAATAGCTATTTTTCATTTACTTCCTGTACAGTAAGCAAAATGACTTTAGAGGTTAAAAAAAAAAATCAATGTTTCATTACGTGAAGACCTTGCTGAGGATTGAGAGTATTTTTCTGCTGTTGACATCTTATTAAGATTATTTAACAACGAAGCAATCCATTTGCCTCATTGGTGCTAAAATTAATATATTTTTCAAAACACAGTCCAGAGTTTTCAGAGAAAATCTATGGATTTTTGACTCAATGTCAATATCTATCACTGAAAAGTGTGAAATAAAATAAAACATTAAATGTGTTGAGTCAAGAGAATAGAAAACATATTAAGCAATGAAGTCCCCCCTTAATGATGCTATTAAAAGTGGCAAAGAACATAACATATTTTTTATAATGAGATTATTTTAAAAATTGCTACTTTGCATTAATTTGCTACTGGTAATACATGCATTTTATCATTTTATAACTATGCCTTAAAAAACCTAGATATCTTTTTTTGTTATTTATTTTAATGTAGAGAGAATAGAAACATTTTATTTAAGACATAAAAACAAGCTTTCTTTTTGTTAATTTTGACATCAATTCGAGTTTATAAAAAGGTTCCCAGAATTGTACTTCACATTAGAATTCCCATGTGGCCTTAATCCATATTCTCTAAATGTTAATATTTTACTATACTTGTTTTATCACACCCCTCTCCTTAATATATATAGAACTGTTTAAGAGTAAGTTGCAGACATGATATTATATGTTCCCCTAAATATTTTGGTGTGTATATCCTCAAGGCCATTGTTTTATGTAGACACAATACTAATTACCAATGGCAGGAAATTAACATTGATGCAGTACTGTAAGATAATCTATAGACTTCACTTAATTTTGTGAATTACCCATTATAACAATGTTGTTTATAGCAAAAAGCATTCAGTCTATGCATTACATTGAATGGTGATATCCCTTTAGTCTCCTTTAATCTAGAACCATTTCTCAAAAAAATAATTTTTATTGATATTTTACAAATTATTTTATAGAATGCCCCCTGATATTGGGATTGTCTATGTTTTCTTATGATTACATTTAGCATTTTTGGCCAGAAATATCATAGAAGGGATGTTTGTTCTCAGTGCAACATATCAAGAAGCCCGTTGCGTCGATTTGTCCCATTATTGATAAATTAACTTTGCTCACTTAGGCAAAGTCAGCTTTCTTCACTGTAAAGTCATTATCTCTTTTTCCACTTAACAAATAAACGTTTTGTGGGAACACAGTTTGAGACTATGTAAATATCCTAGTACTTCTCACATTTTCAGCCACTAATTTTAGCATCCATTGATGATTCTTGCCTGAATGGAATATTATCATGAAGGTTGTCGAAAGGTGACTTTTCTGATCCCATCATTCTTCACTGATTGGTTGGTTTTCTATTATTATAAAAGGAGCTTTTTCTACTCCATTTATGTGTGTATGTACGTATATAAGGTAGTCATAATTACTCATTTTATTCAATAAGCTATAGTTCTTTACTATTATGATTTATTTTGATAGTCAAATTGTACCTGATTTGGCCTTAGTGAGCGTCTTTGTACTGGATCTTGTGTCCTTTTGACATATCCTCATTCTTCTCTCAGTACATTTTTATTTTCAGAACACACAAAAAAGATGTACTTATTATGCCCCATCCTTAGAATCAGCCATTTCTCTAAGGAACCCTGGTTCCTATTAGTAGAGTATTTAGAAAGCAGGATTTAGGCTCTAGGTGGGTCACTGCTTTTAGGTATTATCAGCAGACAGAGCAAAGAAATAAATGTGCACACAAACATCCACATCTATTTCTATATCTATCTACTTATTTCGGGGTTTCTCACCATAGGCACTATTGAAATTTGGGGTCACAACATTTTTTGTTGAGGGGGCAGAAGGCTGTCTTCTGCATTGCAGGATGTTTAACAGCATCTCTGGCTTCTAGCCACTCAATGCCGATAGCATACCTTACCTCTTAGATGTGATAATCAAAAATGTCTCTAGACATTACCAAATGTTTCCTCCAGGGCAAAATTACCCCCACTTGAGAATCATGAATGAATCTACCATGAATTCACACTGATACCTCCCAATACAGTCCCACTCCATAAGGCTCATCTTATCTTTCCCTCTTTCCATATTGTAACTCTCTTCTTTGACGGTGAAAAACCTATTTCCTATTATCTATTGTATATTTACTTGTTTGCCCATTCCTAAAACATACACACACAAATATCATTTCATCATTGTTAATCCATGTCCCTAAGAAAAAAATTGAATATTTTCAAAGGCTTTTCAGCATCTCTAGAGACAGTCATATGATTTTTCTCCTTATGTCTATTAATATGATATATTAATGGAGTTTCTAATATTGAACCAAATTTACAATTCTGGAAGAAATTCTACTTGTTCATGGCTTACTATGGTTTATGTTGTTGTATTGGATTTCATTCACCAGTATTTTGTTTGAAACTTTTGCTTCAATATTTATGTGAAAGTACTCTGTAACTTCTTTTATTGTCCCATCAGTTTTTTATAACAGTGTTACACTTTCTTCATAAAAATACCTGAGAAATTTTCTTTTATTTTAATTCTCTGGAACAATTTCTGAAGTTTAGATTATACTGAAATTACCTAGATCCAGTGCTTTTGCTGAATCTTAACTTCCTTGATGTTTTCTAGGAAAATTTGTCTGTGTAATTCTTACACTTTTAATGGGGTCAATTTGGTTAATTTCGTTTCTCAATGCAACTATTTATTCATTTAAGTTTTCAAGTTTAGGCTGGGTGCAGTGGCTCACGCCTGTAATCCCAGCACTTTGGGAGGCCGAGGCAGGTGGATCACAGGGTCAGGAGATCAAGACCATCCTGGCCAACATGGTGAAACCCCGTCTCTACTAAAAATACACGCACAAAAAAACTTAGCCAGGCGTTGTGGCACGCGCCTGTGGTTCCAGCTACTGGGGAGGCTGAGGCAGGAGAATCACTTGAACCTAGGAGGTAGAGGTTGCAGTGAGCTGAGATAGCGCCACTGCACTCCAGCCTGGTGACAGAGTGTGACTCCATCTCAAAAGAAAAAGAAAGAAAAAAGTTTTCAAGTTTATTTTCAAAGATGTCTGCAACTCAGTCTCTTATGATTGGTTATTTTCCCCTTAGTATATCTTATTTTATATATTTGTGTATTCTCACTTTTCTTGTTAGCAGTCGTTTATCTATGCTTTGAAAATTAAAAATAATTCAAGACTTTTTATTTCTTCAGTAGATTTATTGTTTTACTCTTCTCTACCTCATGATTTTGTTTTTCTTCTTCTCCTTATATTTTTAGTCTCAGATTCTATGTCATTTACTGTAATTCTTTCATATGTATTGAAAAGGTGGTTAAGGGAATAACATGTCAATTATCCTTAATATAACTCACAAATTCTAACGCTTACTATTTTCATCATCATTATATTTTAGAAATTCTTTAATTTTGGTATTTCTTTCTACATTAACCAAAGAGTTGTTTATCAAAAGGTTTTAAAATTTTTGAATGAAAAGCCCTTTTTAAAAAAATTTGATAATATTGTGTAATATTTAATGTTATGATTGAATAGTGATTATTGTAATATTCTGAGGTTTTATGAAAATTTCTGGAGTTTTTTCTAATACTTGATTAATGTTTGTAAATGTCCCCATGTCTGCTTGTGTTTTCTTTATTACAAACATACAAAGTTCAATACACATGTAAAAGATCTGCCTTATTGTGCTGTCTAGATTTTCAAAAGCATTATATATATTCTTTGTTCATCTGATTTGTCTTTACTTAGTAGTATGTAAATTCTCCTATTATTAGTGTGTTTCTTTTTTTTTTTTTTTTTTTTTTTTTTTCTGAGACGGAGTCTTGCTCTGTCACTCAGGCGAGAGAGAGTGCAGTGGTGTGATCTCAGCTCACCACAATCTCTGCCTCCCAGGTTCAAGCAATTCTCCTGCCTCAGCCTCCCAAGTAGCTGGGATTACAGGCGCCCACCACCGCACCTGGCTAATTTTTCTATTTTTAGTAGAGATGGGGTTTTACCATATTGGCAGGGCTGGTCTTGAACTCCTGACCTCAGGTGACCTGCCCACCTCAGCCTCCCAAAGTGCTGAGATTACAGGTGTGAGCTACCATGCCAGGCTACTAGTGTGTTTCTATGTGTCATTGCACGTCTTCTACTATTTACTTTATAAAACTGATACCTTTGTTTTTAGGTGCCTAGATATTTATAATTGTTTTATATACATATATATGTATAATTGTGTTTTTATTATGAATTGTACTTTTAACATTAATACCCTTCTTTATTACTTCAAATACTATATGATACGGTCCAGCATTCTTACTGCTTCATTTTCCCACTACGCTTTCATCTTTGTTTTTGTCGTTGGTGTTTTCTTTTTTGCTTTTTGTAATTATGCGTCTCTTGTGTAAGCACAGAGTTGGTTCTTAACTTGGGAGTCAAATTCAAGATAATTTCCTTTTAACAGCTGAGTTAATCCCATGGTTGGAAGGGGCAGCAATGAGAGAGGTTGTGTGGCAACTATTATTATTATTTTTTTTTTTTTTGCCTTTTTTGTTCATTCACTTGTTTATTTTGCGTTTTGCTTTTCAGAATCCTAAATCCACCCATCTCCCTTGCTCTTTTCCTTATTATATTATTTCCTAAGGATACTTCTCCCTCCTTTAAACACTCGCTTCTCTTCTGGAGGATTTCTTTTCCAAAACTGTCTCCCCTTCTGTGTATACCTGTAGGTACCTATCCTGTGAGCTGTATTCTGACCTACTGCATAATTTTTCAAATGTGGGGTTAACTTTCTCATAATGGTGATAACCTTAGAACAATCTTAACACTAGGGCAAGCTTCCCTTTTTTCTGTTCATTGCAATTTTACCTAAATTGTCCTCTATGTAGGCTGGCAGGAGAAGCATAGACATCTATTATAGAAAATACTTGCTTAGGTTTGATGTTTAGAGTTACTTAGAGTTAATTTGAACTTTAAAAATTTTGTCTTGTAATTATTCTAAAAACATGAGTGTTTTCTGATTTGATTTCTTGTTATTGTTTTTTTTTCCTTTGGAGGAAATGTTGGACCATTTATATTTACATCACTGCCATTGCTGAGTTATTGGGGAAACTGAAAATTCATGACTTTCTAAGTCCCTAGAACAATTATGTCTTACTGTATATTAGAAATGCGTTTGTGATTGCGAGGAAGAGGAAACATAATTCATAGGTAGGGAGTTATGCTTCCCCTTAGGAAATTGAAAGGTTTAAGAGAATGTTGTAACCACACTAACAATGAGAAAAAGCTGCACATTCTACAGTATCAAGCTGCTTTCCATAACACGGGCTCTTTTGATTTCATGCAGCCTCTCTTCCTTGGCATGCTGTTTTCATTGTTTTGCACGAAGCCTCAGAGTTGTCCTATGGCTGCCACTGTCTCAATTTTAAGGCAGAAAAAAATGGGTCTCTTCTAGCAACCTTTAGCTCTTTTATCAGGAAAAGCCAATTTTCTTCAAAAGTGAACATTAGGCCTCTATTAACGTCTCATTGGCCATAAAGGTTTGTATTTTGCATTTTTCAGGCTCTATAATGGAGGTGAGCAAGGGAGAAGTAATTTGAGAGTGTGAGTTGGGTTAGTCAACACAGGATCTATGTCCTCCTTTTATGTACCTAACAGCACTAAGTGGATTTCAAGTCACACGTGTTGAACTGAATTGCAATTTGACTGCAACCAAAATTTGCACATAGGCCCATGGTCGTATTTATTTTTTCCTGGGAAATCAATAATTATTTTCATTTAATGGTATGTTAAGTAGAGAATAATGCCATCAGTCCTCATCTTAGGAGTCCATCAGTAGTATGATAGATAGCGTTGTATTTAGAGAAAGCAAAAATGAAAAAGATCGATATTTATACACAAGATAATACAGAAACATCAGCCATGAACATCTGACCAAAAGCAGACATCTGAAATAGAGAACACTGCCTCCATTTGACCTAGTTGACATGTCTATGAACCTTTTCCTTACCTAGCACTTAAGTGCACTTCTCTTGGCATTGTCGCAGACAGTCAAAACAGTAATACATATAAAGTTCCCTGCATGGCGCTCAACAAAAAAATGTCAGCAATGACTTCTGCTTTCATTAGTGCTACAATGTTTTAGCCAGTGCAATAAGTAAAGAAAAAGAAATGAAAATCATTCAGACTGGCAAAGTAGAATTAAAACTGTCTTTATTCCACACAATTATCTATGTAGAAAGTCCTAAATAATCTACAAAAAAATTCACTAGAATTACCATGTGAATTTATTGAGGTTTCATAACACAAGGCCAATATTTAAAACTCAATTGTATTTATACATACTGGTTATGTACAGTTGGAAATTGAAATTGAACAAATGATACTATTAATAACATTAAAGAAAATATAAAACACTTACTTAAGTGTACTTCTAACAAGGACCTGTACACTGAAAACTATAAAGCCTTTCTGAAATACATTAAATGAAGAGAGATATTTTGTTCAAGAATCAGATGACCTAATGTTGTTATGATATAAATTATATTCAAATTGGTCTATGGATTAACATAATGCCAATCAAAATTCCAAGAGTACCTTTCTTATTTTTTATAGAAAATTAGAAGCTGGGTTGGATGCAGAGGCTTATGTCTGTAATCATAGCACTTGGGAGACTGAGGTGGAAGAATTGCTTGAGCTCAGGAGGTCAAGACCAGCCTGGACAACATGGCAAAACCCTGTCTCTACAAAAAGTTTATAAATTAACCAGGCACAGTGGTACATGTCTGCAGTCCCAGCTACACAGGTCGACATAGGAAGATCAACCAGGTTGCAGTAAGCCATGATTGTGCCACTGCACTCCAGCCTGGGTCACAGAGTTCTCACTGTCACCCTGTCGAAAGAAAGAAAGAAAGAAAAAGAAAGAAAGAAAGAAAGAAAAGAAAGAAAGAAAGAAAAGAAAAGAAAGAAAGAAAGAAACAAGGAAAGAAAGAAAGGGAGGGAGGGAGAGAGGGAAAGAAAGAAAGAAAGAAAGAAAGAAAGAAAGAAAGAAAGAAAGAAAGAGAGAAAGAAAGAAAGAAAGAGAGAAAATAACAAGCTAATTCTACAATCCTCATGGAAATGCACAAAAATCTAGACTTATGAAAACAAATAATGTTGGATAACTCATTCTACCTCACTCTAAGACTTAATATAAATGTATAGCATCAAGACAGTGTAATATTGGCATATGACTAGTTAGTATCAAAGGGACAGAACAGAGAGTCTAGAAATAGACCCACATATATATATAGCCAGTTGATTTTTAACAAAGTTGTCAAGGGAACTAAATAGAAATGGGCATTTTTTCAATAAACTCTGCTGGATAATTGGATAATCATATGCAAAATAGAAACAAAATCAAAACAGAATCTCAACTTTCTCTACATTTCCTTAAAATCATAAAGTTAGCTCAAAATATATTATATATCTAAATGTAATGTGTAAAGTTTTGGGGAGAAATCAAAGGAGGAAACTGTTGTGACCTTAAGTTAGGTAAAGATTTCTTACATATGATACATAGATACATATGTATCTTACATATGATAAATAGAAAGTGCAAACCATCAAAGCAGATATTGGTAAATTATACTTCATTAAATCAACAAATTCTGCTGTCTACAAGACACTACTAGGAAAATGAAAATATAAACCACAAAATAGAAATAAATATTTGCAAAACAGAGATCTGATAAAAGACATATCAAGAATATATACTCAAAAACTCTTAAAACTCAATAATAAGAAAACAAGCAATTCAATTAAAAGTAGTCAATGATTTGAATAGACATGTCACCAAAAGAAGTTATGATTGCAAATGATTACACATAAGTACATGGGAAAAATGTTCAACTGCATTAGCTTATAGGAAAATGCAAATTAAAACCTCAATAAGGTGATAATACATACTTACTAGAAGGGTTAAAATGAAAAAGATTGACAACACTAAGTGTTAGTGAGGATGCAGAGCAACTAGAACTGTCATACATTGCTGACAGAAGTACAAAATGGTACAGCCAGTTTGTAAGAAAAACAGTTGGCATTTTCTTCTAAGGTTAAACCCATCTACACTCATTATCTTGGGATACCCCTGCTAAGGTGGGATCAATTCTATACAAAATGAATTCAGATGCCAAGACTGATGCTGGAATTTATGCACCAAGAGGATATGAAAATTTTATTACTCACATAATGAGGCTTTCTGGAAGAGCAGAGCAACCTGAAATGACAACCCAAATGGTGGAAGCAAAGGAAGAGGTGTTGGCTTTGTTATTGTGGTGAGGGCACAGGACAAAGAAGAGCATGACATGGTTTGAACTTCCCCACTGGCAACAAGGAAGGGAGTACGTGAACTTTTATATGGCTTGTCCAGATGGGAAAAGTGGGAAGGGGCTGGGTGTGTCTTGAAACCTGCTTGTGATCAAACATAAAAAATGAAGTCAGGCTAAGTGCATTGGTTCATGCCTGTAATCCCAGCCCTTTGGGAAGCCAAGGTAGATGGATCACTTGAGGTCAGGAGTTCGAGACCAGGCTGACCAACATGGTGAAACCCTGTCTCTACTAAAAAAATACAAATATTAGACAGGCGTTGTGGTAGTTGCCTGTAGTTCCAGCTACTCGGGAGGCTGAAGCAGGGGCATCACTTGAACCCAGGAGGCAAAGGTTGCCATGAGCCAAGATTACACTACTGCACTCCAGCCTGGGTGACAGAGCAAGACTCTGTCTCAAAAAAAAAAAAAAAAAAAAAAGGAGTCAGACACTTTATTCCACTTATTCTACCACCTAGCAATTCTACTCCTAGATATTTATCTAAGATAAATGATAACATATCCACAAAAAAAGGTGTATGTAAGTGTTTATAGTGAAAAACAGAAAGCTACTAGAAAGACTATCAGCCCATGAACCAATAAACAAATTGGAATACTGCTCAGCAAAAAAAAGAAAGAAAGAAACAATTTCTAGGTACATGCAACAACAAGGATGACTTTCAAAAGCATTGTGCTAACTGACAAGAGCCAGATCCAAGAGGCTAAATACTCTATAATTATAGTTATATGGTAATCTAAAGAAAGCAAACTAAAAAGGCAGAAATCAGATAAGTGGCTACCAGGAGCTAGGAGTTGGTAGAGGGAACTGATTTCGAAGGCACATGAGAACTTTTTGAGATGAGATCTTGATTGAGGTGGTAATTACATGGCTGTATATATTTCTCAAAACTCAAAAAACTATATTTCTGGAAGGTGAAATTTTCAATATAAAAATTATAGGACCATAAACTTAGTAAAAATACACCTTTGCAAGGGAAATAGTGATAATGTTATTGTTTTCAATTTCTAGATAAATACTAACCAAAAAAAAATCTATGTGATTTGCTGAAAACCACCTATGTGATAAATGGCAGAGGTAGCACGTAAACCCAGATCACCAAACCCTCATCCCAAGCTCTTTCATGATATTACATTTTTTATCTAATACGAGTAGTTTTATAACCTTTTCTCATCAGCAGTGTAATGTGGAAGAGAGTTTAAATTTGTATGGTGTTATCCTGAAAGATAATATTAGGTCCATTAGACTAACAGAAAAAATGTATCATGTCCAATCATATTAGATTTTTTTGTTGTTATTGTGGTGAGGATATAGGACCAAGGAGGGTATGGCATGATTTGAACTTCCCCACTGTATTGTTTTCTTAATATAAAAAACTACTTAAACAATGAAGCCTTTTTAACAATGGGTAACTGATTGATAACATTTAGGGAAAAACCAACAGGTCAGAGAAAATAGGTGTGCCACTACAATAGCTCATCTCTAAGTGTCCAGCCATGACTTCTGCTGGATAAAAAGATGAGAGACATGTGTTGCATTTGATAATGTAAAGTACAGTCCTAAGACCTGTGAGTATCATAAAGATGAAAAACATGCAATTGCTAACCTCAGGACATAAATGTCAACGTGTTAAAAAGCCTATACCTACAGAAAGGGATTGTGTACGGCATATGTTTTAAAAGCAAATCCACAGCATAATACAGTTATGTATATTTATTTATGAAGCCTGTATAAGATTTATAAGCCTGTAAAAGATTATTATCTTTTCAACCAACAGCATAAAACACTGCATTGAAATTATGACAGGCATTAAGAAAAATATATACACAATGTCTACTGATTAAAATTAAGCAAATTTAATTAACGATACTGAATATAATTCCTTTTCTTACCATTGATAGATTTCATTTAAACTTTATGTTAGAGTGGTGGGGTTTAGGTGATTTGGACCTTTTCTTTGTATAATTGTGAAGTATTTTTGAGTAATTTCTTTTTATAATTGTGAAGGCTTTAATTTTAAAGCCTTTAGGATAAAGATATGTAGCTACAGGTAATTACTGTGTATACAAGAATAATGTAAACATATACTGGGCTGGGACTCAATTAGAGCCTCTGAACTCAAGGGCAGAATTTAGTCCAGATCATTTGAAAATAACAGCATTCTCCCTTATAATTATAAGATCAATGACTGACAGGATAATTAGTATATCTGGTAATCAAGGTAATAGCTTTTGCAGATCTAATTAGAGCATATTCTGTTGCTTGGAATACCTGCCAAAGATGTTAAACTAATCTTCTGTACTTAAAGACGATGGCTGAATCTTAAGAAACTAATAGGAATAAGCTGTATTCTTCACTTCGTAAACAGTGGGAGGCAATGAATAAATCAGTACTACTCACTCATGAATTATGATTATAGTTTTAGAGCACAGTTAGGACAGAAGAGCTATCCTTTGGGGAAGGTCATCAATTTGAATACCTAAATCCCAACCAATTGTCTGACTTGGACTACCCTTTCAATCTAACTTGAAGAGGTGTATTGGAGACAAACTCAAGATATTTTAAATCACAAAGTTAGTCTTTCATCAGCCAAAATGTCTGTGGCAGCTTGGTCTAAGAATCACATAAGCCTGGATTGAAGTCTTTGCAATGATATGTAGACCTTTGACAACTTTCACAGTGGGCATCTGTGTTTTGCCTGCACACCTTTTCATTGGGACAACATAGGGCCTTTATTTTCCTTTTGGTCACAGAGCCTTTATTTTCCCTTGCAAAGTCCTCCCACATCAATAGTATGCAGTCTTGTTTGGGCTGTAAATTGATGCTTTACTCTATTTAATATTTGCAATGACTCTATGAAGTGGGGGTTAATTCTGTCTCTGTTTTACAGATGAGATAACTGAAGTTTAGATATATTAATGGATCTGTCCAATGCAAAGATAATCAATATTAGTTAACATAAAAATAACCTCAAAATCTCTGGCTTCATGCAATAAAGATGAATTTCTTCCTCATATAAAGCCTGGTTTTAATACAAGTTTACATAGCTCTCCTGAGCAGCTTTTCTCTGGATGCCATTTCACTGATGGAGGCTTGCTCCTTCTTTGGGCTCTGTTATTTGGATCTTTCAATATCACACCAGTGTCATCTAGCCAGCAGTTGGAGGTAGACTCAGAGGGTACAGAACATGGGGAAGGCACTGTAGATACACAACTACCCCAACTTAGAAGTGATACACATAAATTCTGACCATATTCTAATGGCTAAAAAGATGCAAGGAAGCTGAGACACACAGTCTCTCTTTTTGGCCAAGATGAAACTAAAATGTAGCGCTGTCTGTTCCATAATGAACAAACACTGGTTGATATGGGTGGAGCCTTGATTACAGGCCCTAGCTGATTATTCAGTTCAGACCCTCTTAGGCACTGTGTTGTTATACTGACTTGCGTTTGGCACTTATTAAATGCATGTGACAGTGTTAGGCATATGGCAGCTTTCTTCTAAGGAAGAAAGAGAGTGAAAGAACAAGAGAAGGAAAGAAGGAAGGGAGGAAAGGAGAAAGGGAAAGGAAATAAAGACTAGTCACAACTAATTAAGTTCAATTCAGTTTCTTTATTTTGTGTCTCTTACCTCTCTTAATATCATTAAGTGGTAAACTGCGGATGTGGAAAAAAATAGTCCTATTTTTAAAATCATAATGCTTCAGGGAAAGAAAGAAATAACAGCAGAAATAAAAAGGCTATATGCAGACTGACCTGTCTCCTAATTCGGCCCATTCAAGTAAGAGCTCACTAAGCAGAATCTACTGTGGTGGTGCTTTGAATGTCAATGGTATATATAGTTTTGATACTCCTTGAGTCTCTGCATTTGCATGTATAATACAAATTATATGCCTCAAGTCTTCTCTGCATTTGTGCCTAAAATTAGCTCCTTTTGAAGTTTTCTCAAGTATTTATTAAAAAGTTTCAAGGCACTTTGTTTCTCCTGAATTCATTTTAGTTTTCCATCCAGCCCCCTTACCTCACCACCCTTCTGCCTCAGGTGAAGCTTGTGGGCTCTGTGCTGGGCTCCATGACACTTAATTAGAATAACTAGTAGGAAATATTGAAAATTAGATCATAGGGGAGGAAACAATATTATCCTCTTATCTGTGTCTCGGAATATGTGCTAGCTCTTCTCTAAAATCCTCTCAGCATAGGAGATACTGGGCAATAACTTTCAAGAAGGTCATACAAAAGTTTCAAACAGTAAACCTTTTATAAATAATAAATGAATGATAAATTAGCCTAACACTCCTCTCCAATCTTAAATCTATTCTAGGCACTCTTATTGGTCTTCTCTTCCTTTGCTTTCTGCCTTAATACATGTGCCAAAGGGACATGTATTGTGCCCACTTATGCCCACCTCTATCACTAGAAATGTTCCCAACATCTCCAAGGTCTCAGATCTTGGCCAATCTGTCTCTAAATCTCATGAGAAGTTTAATTTTTTTTCCCTTCAGTGCAAGGTCAACATGGAGATCTTTATTTCCTGATGCCAAACGCAATTTTCTAGTCCCTTCAGGGAACACCCCTCCTCCAACTGTATGTGTATGGTTTTGACCTATGGCTCAAACAAGACAATCATACAGTAGTTTGATATCAGAACATTTACATTTTTGGTGCTATATATAAAGTAAATATGACCATACATGAGATACAACAGTTTGATACAGGTCAGGCTACACTAAGCTTACCTGAGACCTACATGTGTATGTTTTGACCAAAAGGGAAAAATATTGGTTTTCCTGAATGAATAGCCTGTATTTAGTAAGTTATGCAAACTCTGTAACCTAACACAGAGTTTCTGAGCCTTAAGATGGAGCTTATTCTAAGATAGTTACTTAAAGACTCTTTAATGTGTGGATAAATAAATAAGGAGCATACCTAATGGTAGGGTAAATGTCTGTGAAGATTAAAAATCCACAGTGATATACAATCCCAATACATGAAAAAACATCCTATTTTATTCTTTCTGAATAGAAAGTTTGGTTTATTGACACCTATTCCCTAATAATCTCATTCAAGATTACCAACAATTTATTATGATTTTTATGACAATAGACACACAAATAATCATTACCTAAACAGGGGCATGCTACTATGGACAACTTTATGCCTATAGATTTGATAACCTAGATGAAATGAACCAATTCCTTGAAAGATACAATCTACCAAAACTCCCACAAGAAGAAATAAACAATTTGAACAGGCTTACATTTGTTAAAGAAATTGAATCAGTAATAACCTTCCAAAACAGAAAGCACCAGGCCCAGATGGGCTTACAGGTGAATTCTACCAAACATTTCAGGAAACAAATTACACTAATTCTCTATAGTCTTTTTCAAAAGAAACAGGCAAAATAAATAATTTCTAACTCTTTCTGTGTAAACAGCACTATCCTAATACCAAAACCACACAAAGACATTACAATAAAAGAGAACTACAGATCAGTATCTCTCGTTAACATAGATGCAAAAATCTTCAATAAAATATTAACAAATTGAACTTAATAATGTATAAACAAATTATGCCTCATGCCAACTTGGATTTATCCAAGGTATGCAAGCCTGGTTCAATATTAAAAAATCAACTAATGCAATTTATCACTTTAACAAGCTAAAGAAGAAAATCACATGACCATATCAGTAAATGCAGGAAAAAAATTGATAAAATTTAATACTCATTTATGATCAAAGCTCTAAGTTAACTAGGAATGATAACTTGAAAAAGAATATCTACAAAAAACTTATTGCTAACATACTATTTAATGATAAGAAACTATCAGCTTTCCCACTAAAATAAGAAATAAGGCAAGGATGTCCTCTCTCTTCACTCCTTTTCAACACTACATTTGAAGTTTTAGTTAATCCAATAAAACAAGTAAAAGAAATAAGAGGTGTGCAGATTGGGGAGAAAGACATAAAACTTTGTTTACATATGACATGATTGTCTGTGTTGAAAATCTAAAAGAATCACTACAAAAAAGCTCCAGGAATCAATAAGCAATTATAGCAAGGTTGCATACAAGATTAATAAACAAAAAGTGATTGCATATACCAGCAATTAATAAACAGGTTTTAAAATTTAAAGCACAATACCATTTACACTGGCACCCCAAAATATGGAATAATAAAGTATAAATCTAAGAAAATATGCAAAGATCTATAAGGAAAACTATAAAACTGTGATGACAAAATCAAAGAAAAAATGGAGAGTTATTCCATGTTCATAGATTAGAAGATTCAGTATTGTCAACATTTCAGTTATCTGCAACATGATCTATAATGCTATCACAATCAAAATACCTAAAAAGGAGTTATTTTGTCGCTATTAACCCCTGATTTTAAAGTTTACAGAAAAAGGCAAAAGACCCAGGATAGCCAACACAATATTGAAGGAGAAGAGCAAAGTTGAAGGACTGACACTACATAATTTCAAGACTTACTTTAAGCTATAGTAATAAAGATAGGGTGGTACTGGCAAAATAACAGAGAAATAGATTAATGGAAAAGAATAGAGAGGTAAGAAATAGATCCACATAAATAGAGTCAATTGATCTTTGACAAAGGAGCAAAGATGATACAATGGAGCAAAGACGGTCTTTTCAACAAATGGTGCTAGAACAACTAGACATCCACATGTAAAAAAATGAATCTATACCAAGACTTTACACTCGTTACCAAAATGAATTCAAAATGGATAACAGATCTATATGTTAAAATACTATAAGGCTTCTAAAAGATAATATCCCAGACAATCTAGATGACCTAAGTTTTGCTGATGACTTTTTTAGATACATCAACACTAAAGGCACAATTTATGAAAAAGAGAATTTTATTGAAAGAATATTCATTAAAATTAAAACTTCTGCTCTACCAAGACACTGTCAAGAGAATGAAAAGACAAGTCACAGAATGGGAGAAAGTATCTGTGAAAGATATATCTAGTAAGGGACTGTTGTTCAAAATATGGGAAAAAAACTTTTAAAACTCAGCAATATGAAAACAACTTGACTAAAAAATGAACCGATGACCTTAACAGACACTTCACCAAAGAAGATATACAGATGGCCAAAAATAAAGCATATGAAAAGATGCTCTTCATCATATCTCATTACAGAAACACAAATTAAAGCAACAATAAGCTACTATTATACACGTATTAAAATTTCCAAAATCCAGAACACTGACAAAACCAAATTCTGGCAAGGATGTGGAGTAACAGGATCTCTCATCCATTGTTGCTGGAAACAAAAATCAAACAACCACATTGGAAGACAATTTAGCAGCTTCTTACAAAAGTCAATATGCTGTTACCATAAAATCCAGCAATCACACTTCTTGATATTTACCCAAAGACACTGATAACTAATGTCTGCACAAAAACCTGAACATAGATGTTTATGGCAGATTTATTCATAATTGCTAAATCTTAGAAGTAACCAAAATGTTCTTTAGTAAGTGAACGGATAAACTGCAGTACATCCATACAATGGAATATTATTCAGTACTCTAAAGAAATGCGATGTTAAGCCATGAAAAGACATGGAGGACTTAAGTGCATATTATTAAGTGAAAGAAGCCAGTCTGAAAAGGCTACATACTGTATGATTCCAACTATATGGCCATTCGGGAAAAGGCAAAACTACAGAGACAGTAAAAAGGTCAGTGGTTGCCAGGCTACTAATATAGGGAAGGAAGGTTGGATAGGCAGAGAACAGAACATTTTTAGGGCAGTAAAAATATTCCATTTGATACTATAGTGATAGATATCTGTCAATATATATTTGTCCAGACCCATGGAATGTACACCATCAAGAGTGAACCCTAATATAAACTACGAACTTTAGGTGATAATGATTTGTCAATTGTGATATAAATGTACCAGGCTGGTAGAGGATGTTGGTAATGGGAGAGGCTATGCAAGTGTAGGGGTAGGAGATGTACAGGAACTCTCTGCACTTTTCGCTCAATTTGGCTGTAAACCTAAAACTATTCTGAAATATAAAGTCATTTTTTAAAAAAATCATGCTTAAAATGTATTTAATTCAAAATTTCTGCAATCTTTGAAATTTTCCAATGCTTCACAGAGACCTTCTTTTTGGAATTAGAATTCAGTTCACCAAGGCTTCACTGTGTTCTCTGCTAGTTGCTAGCTGAAGAGTATAATATGATTTTTTTTAATCCTGTTTTTTTATGTTGTCATGATGGTAACAGAGTTTTTTTTTTTAACATATTTTTATATACTAACTGGCATCAAAATTTTTCTGATATCCCTAGAGTGTTACTTCAGAAAAGGAAGGACAGAATTTTTATTGCTTAATAACTGCTTTGTTAAAGTGATCACCTATTTTTCAATGAAGTTTTTGCCAGTTATTCAGACTACACTTTGAAGGCCATGAAGAGTAGGAAAGAGGAAGATAAAAGAAAATCAGAAACCAATCTGATCATAAATTGCTGATCAACTAGCAGCCAAATTATTGGTTGACAGTGCTGACAGAAAAATCAAGTACTGATCAACAATTTCTACTGAAAATCTCCTCTTCCTAAAACACTTTTTCCTAGGTATACAGTAGATCTATGTAACAGCCTGTCAAAAGGGGTCTCTGTTGTTTCTACCGAGACATCACTCAAGCCTAAGAATGAACTATTCCCATGTTCTAAAGTGAAGAGCTAAATCTTCTATATAGGATGGGTAAAGAAAGCGGCCACTGTTTTTTTTGGGTTTTTTTTTTTTTTTTTTTTTTTTCTTAATCCATTGCCCACTTTGAATGCAAATATGTGTCAAAGCTGAAGTGGTCAAGAAAAGAGACTTTTTGGTGAGAGTAGTCAGCGTCTGCATGTCCTTCCACTACCCATTCCCATGAAGATGGAAAGAGAGTACACTTTTTCTTCCCTCACCTTAAGTCCAGTGGCAGAAGAGTTTCAAAGAAACCATTCATACAACATGATATTTTGCCCCATTTGTTTGAAGAACAACATGAACTCTAAAGGCAAGAAGGTATGGCCTGGCCTAGAACAGCAAAGCAAAGAAAGAAGACTGCACTGCGTCTGTCCCATCAATGATTAGATTAGGCCTTGTGAGTTTTTTGGTAGGCCGAATGGACCCATGGAATAAAGCTGTCATAAAAGTAATTTAAAGGAGACTGTGACCAAGAAGCCATCTGAATGCATGATAAAACCCCAGTAGATAAATCTATTTTAGGAAAACAACCAAGTGTCCAACTTCTAAAATTGTAGTTAAAAGTGTATGAATATAATTCTTCTAGTTGGGAAGATGGGTGGGTGACAAGCAGGGTTTCTAATGTGCTAGTATTATTCTGTTTTTTGTTCAGGGAACTGATTACACAATTGCATATGTTTTATAAAAGTAGTGATTCATCCTTTTCTGTATGTATATCATACTGCCATAAAAAGTTATATTTTAAGTTGCTGCTTCTAACCAAGACTTTATTCAGAACCATAGAAAATTCTCATCTATATAATATTTAAAGGGAGACTGGAATAAAGGATTAAACAGATTTATCACTGTACCATACTGCATTAAATCCAGTTGACAAAATGACATTTCCATTGAACTTCAAATGTATTTACTGCAAATAAGACCTTTGTTCTGTCAAAGAAATTCTCTGTCATGCTAAAACTAAATTAAATTAAAATGTAAATTACATTTATAAAGTTTATTTCACTAAAATTTGGTCAAAAAAGAGAAATAAAAACTAGCTACACAATGAAGTGCTTGGCTTTCTGGTAGGCAGAATTTTAAGTTGACCTCGTATGACCTTTGTCTTTATAAAATCTCTTCCTTTTAAGCATGGGCAGAACCTGCAAATGCAATGAGTTATCACTCCCATGATTATGTTACATTAAATGCAAAAGAGATTTTTGCATAATTAGTTTATTAATCAGTTGGTTTTGGTTAATTAGATGAGCCCTTTAAAAGCAGAGGATTTTCTCTGGTGAGTAGTGAGTAACAGAGAGGAAGTCAGGTAAATTCCAAGCACAAGAGAGAATTGAAACAAAACTCCTGGATTGAAAATAGATGGGAACACACAGAAAGGACCTGAGAGAAGCCTCCAGAAGCTGAGAGCAGCACCCGGCTCACAGCCAGCAAGAAAATGGGGACCTCAGTCCTGTGGCCATGGAGAACTGAATTCTGCCAGCAAAAATAAGCTTAGAAGCAGATTTTTCCCTTGAGCCTCTAAATAAGAACTTGGCTCTGCCAACACCTGGATTCTGGCCTTGTGAGACCTGAGCAGGGAACTCAGTTTTGCTATACCAACATCTGACATAGAAAACTGTGAGCTAATACATTTGTGTTGCTTTAAGCTCCTCAGTGTGTGGTAATTTGTTATGTAGCAATAGAAAATGAATCCAGACAAGACATAAAGATGAGCTACACCACCAAGGCTAATGGTGGCTTTTGGGAATGGCCACCTGCCTTGGTATAAGAATACATACAGCTCTAAAATTTTCACACTTCAAAAAACACTAGTGTCTCTCTTTTACTACTCAAAGGTCACCAGATAAGATGATACAAAATATGAACATCACACATTGTCTACAAAAGGTTTCTCATCAATCTCTACTTGTCTTCCTTTATTCTGACAAGGACATTTAAATTTATAATCAACAGAAAAAAATGTGACAATAATCTGGAATGACACTGGTTGTTTAAAGATTATTGAGACCAAAGAAGTGGGAATTGCCCCTAAGGGAGTAAATATTGCTGCTACATGATGGTGACTTATTACACGTCCACTCATGGAAGCTATGATTCTCTTTCCTAAGAGATTAAACATCTGGTTCTTCACAAAAAAGCTTGGTATCTGTTAGTACATTGGTATTTCTCACAGGTGTCACAGTGTTAGATAATCAACATCTGTCTTCCCTCATGTTGAACAACCTTCTAGTTTAAGCTAAATTGTCTTAGAAGAGGATCCTTATTGAAAATCTAGGAACACATTTTTTTTTTTAAGTTTTGAAAACATATTTTCTTTTAACATTAAGCTGTAGCATGTAAACAGTGGTCTGAAACATAATTGCACTGTTCAGGGCTTTGCAGCAAATTTCTCTGTTCGCCTAACACTGTTCTCAACCTGCCCTCAAAACAGACAGCCCGGCAACTATGGGGTCAAGAACAAAGATTATAGACTCCAGCTGATATAGATAAATGCCAACTTTACTGTTTATTAGCTGAGTTAATAATATCTTCAAGTCTGTTTTCTCATCTAAGAAGAAGAAGAATTTCCTTGACAAGCCAAGATGAGGATAATAATTTTCTTTCAGAGCCATGGTAAGAATTATGTAACAAATTCAGAGTTTATCATTATTCTGACCTAACATTTAGTGCTTATTTTTACTAATATTTATTCTGAAATCTAATTGTAATCTCTAGCTTATTTCAAAAATCACCAAAAAAATTCAGTTGTACTTTACTAAATTTTTTCTCTTGATGTTACCATTCATCAGAACACCGTTGCTTCTTTGTCAACAGTTCTTTATTCATCATTAAGGAATTAATGCCACTAAAGTCACCAGTCTGATTTAAGGACACTCTGTAATGAAGCCTTGGTAGCTTATAGTAGGTCTTTTAAACACAATCCTCAAGTTGTTAATGGGGATATTTAGCACTTTCAGTAGGAAGTTTATTCCTCCAAGCCAAAGGGCCCACATTCTATTAATAACTTTTCTGTATTTGAGTTGCTGTAACCTCTTTATACCAAATAACATTCAATAATAATCAATAATGATATGGTAGTGTTAATTTTCCAGGCTCTACAGTGTCTAGCGAATGTCCTTGCTACACATAAAAACCATACTCATTATGCTGTACTTTTATATAAGAGTTTGAACTAGGCCATTCTGTATTTTATAAATTCAAACCAAGACTATTATTTATTCTAAATGTGACAGCCTAGCTTTAGAGGTGGGCAGCCCCCACACAAGTAATCTGCTGATTAGTGCTAGTATGCATATCAGAAGCCAGCAAACTCCAATTTGCATTGAATGCCAGCTGCATAACAACTTATCAGAGAAACCCAGATAGGAGGGCAAAGAAATATCCCTTCCTTAATTATGAGCATGTGTATGCCAGTGCAAACCTGCATTTGTATGACCGAGTGTTCTAGGATAATAAATTAATGCTATTAAGATTCATTACATATTCCTAATATGCATACCAAGGCCTCTTACTGGGAATATGTTACATCCCAAGCTCGAAGTCTATGGTGACAAAGTCCAGTGAGAATGGAAAGAGGTTCAGCCAAGTATGCCAGTAGATGTCCTAATAAGGTTTTGTGACATTTTAGAAAAGATAACACTTTTGATTATTGCACATATTAATTCAGTGTTAATGTCAGGTGATCTTGATTAATTGTCATTAGAACAAAAGTTTCTGTTTTGGACATCTAAATTTCTTGTGCTCATATAAGAAAGAAAAAAAAGTAAATGCAAAGTGAAGAGCAAATTACGGCCTACTTTGGCCTCAGACCTGTTTTATTTGCCTAAAATTCTAAATTTAAATGTCATTTGGTGTCACGTGTGCTGTCAGCAGCAGACTGTCTTTACATTAGATTTATTCATTCACATTATCTGACTGGTCCTTGAAAACACTTAAGCTTGAGATTCTAGAAATTCTGCTTGAGAGGCCAAATATTTTCTTAAGAGAGATACACCAGGCAAGAGAATGTGACTCTAAATGTTTTGCCTACTTGCTATGTCAGACCCTGACAAAGTAGAAATTCAGGATTCATGTGACCTGGAAGACTCTAACATACTGGGAAGTGTCCTGGTTTGGGAGACAGAAGACAGTGCTTCATTCAATTCAATGATTAGATCCAATCAATGATTGAATTCATCCAATCATTTAATCATTCATTCATTCAGATGACCAGCTTGCATTTTCTGCACTCCAGGTACCATTGTTGGAATAAAACAATGAGCAATGATAATACTGCCTCCTAAGATTGCTGCAAGGATTCAAGCTGATAATGCATGTGGGATGGGCACAAACTTGGTTCTTCTTTTCAGATTCCCTTGCCTGCCTCTTTTTGGTTTTTCTCTCGGTCAGCATCCCACCCATGCCTAATAGTCCTTTTATGACTTAATAAAATGGCATTTAAAAAATCAGGAATCAAAGAAAGAATTGATGTGACATTGGACAAGATATCTAGACTTTCCGATCCTCAAGAGTATATTATAGGTGAATAATCTAAAAATGCTTCAAGTTCTAAATATTAGAATTCTATGATTATCTGCATTGATACCAAAATTATTTAGTTTGTAAAATAGAAAATAGTCATCTTCTAGAATTTCTATAGCATGGTATAGGAAAGAGATTTTTTAAAATTATAAATTAATCTTATGAAATCAGAAACAGCTTTCTCTTTCTTAAAACATTTCTAGTCCCCAAAGTCTATTTTGTATCTCCAAATTAAAAGGAGTTGCTCAAAAACAACAACAAAAAAAGGAGCTGCATTAAGCAACTTCTAAATCAACCACACAGCTCTAAGATTCTATTCTTCTATGGTTCCATTTGAACAGTGTCATGTTGGAACAGTTTCTTCGGAGGGAGGAAGGAAGCATCATTTATTGTGCCAAAAGCAGAGTATCAGGCACCAAGCAAGTTGCTTGATATACATTATTTTATTTAGTCTTCATGAAGGGAATGAGAGAGTAACAAATGGCCAAGAACCTGCAGCTAATAAGGAGCAAGTAGAGGTGAGAAACCCTCTGCCAAGCTCCAAAGTCCTTGGTCTCCTGATGAACACACTGGGAATACTTTTTTATTTTCACCTGCTTCCTGTATTCTTCCTTTTACCACACAAATCTATTACTTAGGAACTGTTGGTTGACCAACAGCTTCAAAAATTTAATATTCCTTTACTTATTTGACCTCTGCTGAGTGGTTAAAATATCCAGTAACAGAGCTTCATATCTTGTTTAAGCAGTACATGTTGCTGTGAAGGATAACTGACAAGTTTAAAAATTCTTTAATTTAAAGCATTAAAATCTGCAGTTCAGTTCCTGAGTCAGTTACTAAAATCAGTTCCTAAACACATTTCAATATTTCATTCTCTGTAGTACTGTCATCCAGAAATGCCTATTAACCAATACATTTGTGTTTTGTAAGTACATATTATCACAAGATAATTCTGATACTCAAGAAAGACTAAGGTTTTCTTTTTCATCTTCAGTTTTACTCTAAGAATAAGTCCAATTTGCCATACTTGAATAATATTGAAATTGTTAATGCCTAAATGGACTAAGATAAGTCTGTACAAACCAAAATATGTAATTATACTGAATCTATTTGGCAGACATAACATGAAACAGGAATTTAAATCCATATTTACATTATATAAACACAAAAATTTTAATGAAGTTTTTATCACTAAATTATGATATTAGATATTAAAATAGTTCTCATAAAACAAATATAATCAGTAAAAAAATTTTCACATTAAGTATTTTTAGTAACCCTAAACCTCACCAAACATTAAGTATTAATCATCAAGAAACACCATCTGCAGAGCATAGCTTAAAAATAGTCTTATCTATTCATGCCTGACTCCTACATATTAATTTAACTCCTACATCTCTAATTGAAAAACGTAGCCTAAGCATTGACTGGTCAGAACACTAAGAATTACCTAGTTAAAATATTTGGTTATTAGAAACATTCATAGTATTACATTTTCAACTCATTTCAGTTATCCAAAGAATCTCAGTGTCAAAAGTTGTAGGATGGAAGATTATGTGGCAGACCAGAAAACAGGTAAGACCAAAAAATGGATAAAACATTTATGGTCCTTCATTTGTAATATAAAGCAAGGGTCCTCAAGTACTGAACCAAATAAAAGCCTTCAAATTACCCTGTGTGGTGTCTGGAAGCTCAGCCAAAAGCTGTTTTCCATAATCTATGGTAATACACAAAGTTTGAACTGAAGGGATTCTCAAATGGCTGAATGGCCATATACCAACATCCTATATCATGATGGAGCCCAGATGTGGTCTTTCATTTGGTGAAGGAAAATAGCACAATTATTTTAAGGTGTTCTATTTTACCAAAGGCCTTCTGATATAGTTTGGCAGTGTCCCCACCCAAATCTCATCTTGAATTGTAGCTCCTATAATTCTCACATGTTGTGGGAGGGTCCCAGTGGGCGATAATTGAATCATAGGAGCTGTTTTCCCCATACTGTTCTTGTGGTAGCAAATAAGTTTCACAAGATCTAGATTTTAAGGTGTTTTCTCTTTCACTTGGCTCTTATTTCTTTCTTGCCTGCCGCTATATAAGACATGCCTTTCGCCTTTGACCATGATTGTGAGGCCTCCCCAGCCACATGACTCTGAGTCCATTAAACCTCTTATACTTTAAAAATTACCCAGTCTCAGGTATGTCTTTGCTGGCAGCATGAGAACAGACCAATACACCTTCACATCACTGCTCTACTCGTGGTATAATAAATGTATTGATCAGTACTCACACATTCATAGCAGCCAGCCAGAGTCAAAACCAAGAGAAAAGTCCAAAGTCACTGAGTCTGTCCTTGAGGCTCATCTCTCCTTCCTGCAGGTCCCCTCCACCCAGCACACCAGCATCCTCTGGCTTCTCCCTAGTTTTACAAAAGCATCTTAAGTCGGCCTCCCTCCTCCATAGTCCTTCCAGTTCAGGCTATATAATATACCTTATCAGAGGCACAGGTAGGTTATTTATTCGGGCATGAATGGATGTAATGACGTACTTATTTATTCAGTCTCTCAACAAACATGTGCTGAGTATCCATTTTGTGCTAGGAGCCGTGCTGAACACTGGAAAAATATCCCCTTCGCAAACTCAGTAATCACAGTGGTAGGAAAGATTGGCCCATGCTCAGTCATCCACTATTCCAATTTGTTATATTTTAAAAGCATAATATGTAGGCTTTAGCCTAAAAGAATAGACTCCAACTGAGGGATGTTAAGCAGAAATAAACATCTTTTAAATAGCAACTACTCCCTCAGAACTCTCAAAGCCCAGGGCATGCACCCTTTCTCTCCATTCAGAAGATCAGCCTTAAGCACAGCATACAAATTGTTCAATAACACATTAAACGGAACTTTTTCTATAATCTTAGAATTTGAAATTAAGTCCTAAACAGGAAAAAGGCAATAAATGACCTCACATTCTAAAAAGCAACTGCTAAATACATCTGTGAATTATTAAGGGTTGACAAAAATTAGCCCTCACCTCCAAATACTCCAAAGAGCCGATGCAAAGAGCACAGCAGAAATTCAGAAATTCAAGGAGAGTCATTCAAATTTAGAATTACCAGGTCTTAGAAATACTTTGACTTTTCTTTTCTTCATGGGGTTGGGTAGAGAGTACTTTCCTCTCTCAAATAAAGAAAGGAATGTCCCCAAGACAATTCATGATAACTGAAAAAGCAAGAAGAGGAGATGTATGTTTCTCTTCCGTGTGTATGACTGCAACAGCTCAAATACCACAGTGGGGAAACCCTTGGGAAAGTTCTACATGCTTCCTTGAGTTTGGGAGGTATTTGGGCATTTTGAGACTGCTGCCTGCCTCTGTCTTCAGAATTGCTAAGATGGGAGATCAGCCAGAACAGTTGCATGTAAGGTGAGGCGAGAGGGCCAGCGTGGAAACAACCTGTACTCTCATTATTTGGCAGGTCCAGCCTGAAAGGGTACCATGAAAAATCCAAGTCATCTTGAAGGCATCTGATTCAATGCCTACTGCTACTGTAATGAATTACCACATTCATTACAATAAAGGTAATGGTTTAAAGCATTAATAAAGGTAATAGACGTAAAGGTTTAAAGCAACACAAATTTATCCTCTTACAATTCCAGACATCAGAAGTCCAAAATGGGTCTGTAGGGCTGCTTGTCTTATGGAGGCTCTAGGAGAGAATCCACTCTCTTGCCTGTTCCGGGTTGAAGAGGTTGCCTACATTTCTTGGCATGTGGCCTGTTCTGCCATCTTCAGAGCCTGCAACATAGCATCTTCTCTCCTCTCTGTCCTCTGCCTCCATCCTCAAATCTTCTGTGACTGATCCTCCTGCTTCCCTCTGATGAGAACTCTTTCGATTGCATTCGGCCCATTTGGGTAAACCATGATTATTTCCCCATCTTGGGATTCTTAAGTCAACCATATCAACCAAGACCTTTCTACCACATAACGTAACATTCTGTGTCTGGGGCTTATAACGTAGAAAGCACCCAACCCAAAAAGGGGGCTTGCTGGGTCATAGGAACCCTAGCAATAAGAAGCTTGGGGTATACCACTGGCAAGGAAGGAGCACCTCAAGAGAGTCAAGAAGAACATGTCCAGCTTAGAATTCTCAGGGGGCTTCCCATAAAGAAGCCAGTATCTAGCCTTTCACTCCGCAGAGAGCAATGACACTGCATTCTAGCACCTCCAAGCAAGATAAGGCTTCCTTTAGGCTATCTTCTCCTCCCTTGACCCTGGAAGACCCAGGGGTAATGTCTGGGGTTGAAATGAAGAAAAAGGAAAAAAGAGAGAGTAAAACAAGTCACACCCTCTGTGGTCAGTTAGGCCTAAGCCAGCAGGAGATGAGAAGCACTGAATTAAATGTGAGATTAAAATCGTGATTTAGACAGCACCAAAAGTTTTACTACTACAATATGAATCTTCGCTAACAAAACAAGACTGTTGTAATATTGGAACAGCATGAATTCTGCCTACAAGGCAATCAAGGTGTAGGGAAAAGAAAATCCAACAGAGCATGTTTGAAGAGTAACACTGGAAAATAATAAGCCCTTTTCTATTTGTACAACACAGCTTTCAGCCTATTCAGCAAAGTGGTTACAATGATTTTATGTACATTTGTGGAAGATATAGCTCAGTCATTGACTTTTGATAAGATATTTTTCTGTCTCTGATTTCCTATGTGCACCTGCCTGGAAATTCTCTTTATGTCAGCTGCTGTGCACCTCCACTACTCCCACACTTAACAGTACGCTGCTCATTCCAGATTCTCATCCACTCCTAATTATTCAGAGCCTGCCTAATTCTCTAAATGCATTAACTGGCACTGGATCGACACCTTCTATGTTGTTCAGCAGTTGTTACATTTACTTCTAAATAAATTATTTCAGCTTGGCATTACAGAGATAATCTGTCACTAATGCAAACTTGTGTATTTACAATATTAGAATCGCTGTCTTGTTATTTTTTCATTACTACTGTATTTTCTGAGCCTTTCTCATTACCATGTGTATTGTTTCATTATTTACATTTTGAATGCTATTATCTCCAAGGCTGTCAGCAGAAGCATTCTGAGATAATGATGCTGTGAAAAGAGCATTATCTAAATATGGATCTTTCTGCTCATGCTCAAATAAATTATTGTCTAACTCTTCAGATGCTTCTTCTGAGTCCTCATTAAGACACTCATTGCTTGGGGGAATTGTGGAGTATCAACTGCCTTTGTCTTAGGGTCTGAAGATGCAGAAACAAGACTAGAAATAGAGAAAGCCAATCAAGGCAGGAAGTGAGGAACTTTCTATTGATAGGAACGGAGGATGTAAAAACATCCAATGACATATGTATTTGATAGCAATCACCTTGAAAGAGAATAATCCTTGTGTGAGGGTCTGAAGGTAAAACAATGACTGAAATGAGTATGAAATATTTTGTTTAGTTCTGTTGTTCATAGAGATCAATAAACAAATTATGTTCCAAGTATCAAGAGAAGCTATTTTGCCTGATCAAAAGTAGACACTCCCCAGGCGCTTTACCCAGGGCCCTGGCTTTAAATACCAAGTATGCATCCTTGCCTCCCAATATTTTGCCTTTATCTCTGGCCTTTCCACTGGGATTGAAGTTTAAATAACCAACTTCTAATTTGACATCTACACCGGACGGTCTGTTGGCATCTCAAACTTAGCACAGCCAGTACAGGACTCTTTTTTTCCAAATATCCCTTTGTTCCCTTGGCTCCCTGTCACACAGTCTCAGCACATGCCATCACTATATAATGTGTTGCTCAAGCAAAAGCTAGTAAGTTTCTCATGGCTTGTCTCCTATTCTTCCTCTTCACACCCAATTGATCAACAAGTCTTGTGGGTTGATTTCTAAAACCCATCCCAAATTCAGCTACTTCTCTTCATTTCCATTATGACCACCCTTGCCCAGGAAAGCATTCTCTCTGAATAGGAACCACCTTCCAACTGGGAGACCAGCTTCCACTCTCGCTCCTCTGCCTACAGCAGCCAGAGCAAACTTCGTAAGATGCATATCGTGTTACATACTTCTCCTGCTTAAAGCCCTAGTGGCTTCCTGTGACACTTGGAACAGAATCCATGCTCTTCCCCATGGCCTGCAAGAATAGGAGACAAAGCCCCGAATGACCTGACCTTGCTGCCTCCTGGACGGCACCTCCTCCCCTCCTCCAGCCACACTGGCATTCTTCCAGGTCAGCCCTGCCTCATGCTCCCTGCACAAGCTGATCCTTCCTTCCTGAAAATTCTAGCTCCAGAACCACCCATGGAAGGATGGCTGCTTCTCCTTACTCAGGTCTCCCTCAAACTCCTCAGAGAGGCCTTCCCAACTCTCCAGCCACTCTCCCTCATAGCTGGAACTTCTTATGAAACTATCTTATCCATCAATGTTTGCTTATTTATTATTTGCCTTTTCCTACTAGATGATAACTCCATGAGAGGAGAAATTTTGTCTCTCTTATTCTCTTTATATCTAGAGTCAAGAATGAGGCCTGAGGCCTGGCACATAGCAGTCTCTCAATAAATATTCACAGATTATTGATCAGAACCCAAATCACTCATGACGTAGTGTCAGGCCCACTGCCAGTCTTCTTAGTGATGTTAAATAGGCTCAACCTTGGCTATCTCCCTCCATACCTGGGAGGATCCAAATAGGAAATTCAAGGCCTGTGTAGTCCTAGCTGCTCAGTGCTTCTGCAAAGCCAGTTATCTCCAGCTCTGCCCAGCTATTTCATGCCTTATCTGTAATTATCATAGTGAGAGATCTGTGCCTAGCTCCTGTTCTAGCATGGGGAAGACACAACCCCGTTCTCTCTACTGCTGGAGCCCAGACATCCCACCCCCACATCCACTGCCTGGAATGCCTCAAAATCATCTCTCCTCACCTCTTCTCCACAGATTTCCCAATGATAAGCAGATTAGATCTACTCTCCCCATTCCCATCAAGAATGCTATGTTTACTGGAAAGACAGAAATTTCTTAGTTTCAATTTTATTGTTTCCATCCTTTTCGGCATCCTGTAACTATATGTTGTAGTGATTCTGTATAAAGTTTAGCTACAGATTTTTGCTTATTTTTGAGGAGGGATAGATAAAAGAGAGGAAAGCGGGTGGCAGGATCTCACTCAAAAAAAAAAATTTTATTGGAGTCCTCCTTAACATACTTTACCATTTTAATGCCAATAGAAAAAAAAGCGTGCCCTTATCTCCTAAGGCTGAAGTTGCTGCCCACACACAACCCATTAATTTCTCTACTGGTGAAACAAAATTTAAAATCAGCAAATAATTAATGCTGCTTTCTACACCGCCACCAAGATCCCAGAGATGAGGCAATAATGGAGAGTTATTAAGCAGTTTTCTTGAAAACAAAATGTAATTTTAAATCATGCTTTTGAAATCCATCACAAAGAAGATGGTTCAGTCATGTTTGGGGAACATTTAGTTAATATAAGCATATGAATAATACAGAATAATAATATAGAAGCATGCCTAGTCTATAAATACAAATGAAATTTGTTTCAACAACTTACAAATCTATAAACTATCAAAAAATAATTTTAAAAGATGTATTGAACTGAAATATATGATTAATCCTGAGCTTTTTAGACAAATATAAATTGTTCTGCAATAAAATTAACGCTGCTAACAATTCATCTTTAGTTGAGCACTTACTGTGGGCCTGACGCTGCTCCGTGCTTCTTTTTTCTGTCCGCTCACATAGTCCTGAAAACTTCCTGTGGGGGAGATTACAAACCACATCTACCTTCGGCAGACAAAGGATCATACACAGGCTTTAAGCCAGCCCACTGGTGCTCAGCTGTCAGTAATAAACTGGGTGGGGGGTTGAAACTTTCTCTCACCACCAATCTGTAACACCTGTATCCTACGCCTACTCGTGGCAACCGGTGATATTTATTAAGGCTTCCCAGTGTTCCGTGCGCTAGGTAAAGCGTATTCCAGGTTCTATCCCATCTAATCTTCCCAATGATGCTGGAGTTAAAGAGCTATTACTATAGCCCTTGTTTAAAACTGATGATGGTATGATTTCATGGAAAGTTTCTCCAATTCTGCTCACCACTAAAAACAACTTTTATGTTCTATTAAATTTTGCAAAGCAGGAGTAGCCCCTGGCAGCTCAGTTCCCATCTCTGTTTTCTCAGCAGTCCCACACAAGGGACCTGGAAGTGCCAGCTACATGCTATTCCATTTTTTGTTAATGTGACCCCTATTTTTTTCATCTAGAAATATTTCAACTATTATTTCTTGACTGAAGCAGGCATACTTTTAAGATGCTGCTGCTTAATCTTTTAATTGTACAGGCCTATTCAGGAGGTTTCATTCTCATTCTAGCCCAAGGATAGAGCTGAATATTTCAAGTTAGTCTAACCCCACACAGGAAGGAAGTGCAATAACTCAATCTATGAGGGTTTTGAATCATATTATAAAATATGAGTCCATTCTTTAGCTAAATTAATAGGACCACATCACAGGAAAACCAACAAAGGCCTTTTAGAGACTCTAGTCAGTGAATCCTTTTCAGTGTGATACCTATGATGTTCCTTTATTAGTCCAAAAGTAACAAACGTAATGCAGACATAAATGTTAGTGCAATAGTAGAGAGATCTCTGGAGCCAACCAAAGACTGCTTAGAGTTCCAGCAAGTAGCAGGAACAGGGTAAATTCGCAACGATATCCATGAAAGGCAAAACATACATGTGTAATTATGGAAGTGAACTTCTTCATACAAAAATTGGGAATTATTAATTACAATGAAATAAGAGTTAACCCTAATAAGATGCAATAGGCACTGTTCTGAACATTTGAAATGTATGATTCCATATTAATGGAATAAAATAAAATAAAGGATAATACCATTATTATCCTTGTTTTACAGATTAAGAAACTGAGACTTAGGAAGGTCAAGTAAATTGCCCAGGGTTACGCAGCCAGTAGACAGCAGAGAAAAGCTTTGAGCCCATGCAATCTGAATCCTACGTATTTTCACTCTGCTGTGATTTGTCTACCCTCAGCTCCTCAGAACAGTAATACAACACAGGCTGACTTCATTAAACTATATGCGGTTCCCACAGCACAGAAGTAGGCACCTTCCCAACCTTGGCACCTTTTACCCGGGCAATTCTCTCTGCCTGGGATAGCTTCCTCCCCTACCTCTGCCAGTTTCATATTCAGTCTCTAAAATTCAGCTTAAGTGTCACTTCAGGGAGGTTGCTACTAAGCCAGCCACCTAGCCCCAGCCTTCTGCCACTGGCACAGTGAGATGCCCTTTCTGTGGTTTAAAATTTATGACCCACTGTATGCAATAAAGGAATAAGGAATCAAGTAGGCTACCTGAAAATGCAAACAGTGAGGAGAATGTTGATATCTAGAACTACTGGAGTTTTATAAAGAAAAAGAAATCTACATTCACCTGACTTTGGTTAAATACCTTTGATGTTTTGAGTTACTGACTGCCTGGTAATGTTCCCGTTATTTACCTACTTGAAAAGTCATAGGACCAGAAGCAGCATAGATATAAGCATCCAGTATTTATTTATTAGAGCCTTTCGATAGTCCATTGTTCTTTATTTCAAGCCTCATTTAATCACAGCAAACAAAAACCACTGATATTATTAACGTAAGCTAACCAGGTTTAGTAGCTCACGCCTGTAATTGAGGCAGGAGGATTGCTTGAAGACAGGAGTTTGAGACCAGCCTAAGCAACATCATGAGATTTCATCTCTACAATAAATTTAAAAATCAGCCAGGTGCAGTGGCATGTGTCTGTAGTCTCAGCTACTCAGGAGGCTGAAGTGGAAGAATCGCTTGAGCCTAGGAGGTGGCTCCATTGAGCTTTGATTGCACCACTGCACTCCAGCCTGGGCAACAGAGCAAGACCCTGTCTAAATAAATAAATAAATGTAAGCTAAAAGTTTTCTTCCTTTCCTGGTTTAGAAGGAAAGCAACCATATGAGGTCTCTGGATAATAAATAACTTCTTCACCTTTTGCTTTTCTTGGCAAGCTTGTGAAATATTTATTGCATTTCTTTCCAAAGGCTTAAGAGTATCTTTCTCCTCCAGAGAATATTATTCTGTGACCTAATGCATGTCCCACTCTTGCCTACTTCATCTGTGCTTCCATCTTCTGCCCTTTCACCTGACCCCTGTCTTTCAATGCTGCTTTTGGGTTAACTTCTTCTGACAATTTCTGTTGGCTTTCATTTAAGCTGTTACACTCCATATGGCTCCTTTTTCTTTGATGTGGCCCAGAACATATTACAAACCACAGAACACAAACTCTACAATGAAATAATTCACCAAAGATTCTCTGCACTAGTTTACCCAAGGCACAAGTCAAAAAAAATAAAGAGCATTTAGACAAAGAGAAGGAGAAGGAGAGACCACCATTTGCACATCACTCTTATGTGTAAAAGAATCACATGGATAAATGCTAGTACAAACAGCCATTGTGGATAACTCAATGACAAAAACCAGCCACGTCAATCACTGGTAGTCAGTTAGTGGGTCTGATTTGGGATTCAGATTTGAAATTCAATGGTAAATTGAACCAAAGTAGATTTTAAAAAAGAAGAAGAAGAATTTCAGAACTAAAAGCAAGTAGAATCAGAAAATGTTTTAAAGAAATTATTCACCCAACCCCACTCAATGTACAAGGGCAGTTAAGCAGCTTAAAGAGAAACTGTCCATCTTTAGTCAAGCTAAATGGGTAACAATGTAATGAAATTTAAAGTTATTCAATAGTCTTTGTTTTGGATGTTGGTAAATGTTGAAAATAAAATGGATTGCTCAGTTGAAGGGTAAAAGTTCTCTAGGTATTTGCAGATTTAGTTTTGCATGCAGTAAAGTGAAAAGGAGAGAAAAGAAGAAGAAAGAGATATGAGTGAGAGAGAAAAAGAGAAAGCGAGAATAAAGGAAGAAATAAACTAGACGACAGGCTGTCCAGAGATCTTGTCCAATTCAGGTTCTGCAGCTGAGCTGCAGAATATCCTTGAGCAGGAGTTCCAACCTTTATGACCAAACTTGTTCATCAGTTAGGCAAGGCTAATTAGGACCATTCACCTTCCCTACATAAAAAGCATAGTTCATATTAATTAACTTGGACGTTTGAACAGCCTGTGCTCTGCACTAGAAAAGGTGAAAGGATATTTCATGGTTGTTAGCAATTATCTGTGGAATTATTTAAGTTGTCAGAAGGACCAATACATATCTGCCCCAGGAGACCTCCCATGCCATCACATTAGCCACATGTTTCTTGTTTTTGAGAGAAAAGCATTCCCTCTTCTCTCTCTGTCTGTCTCCCCACTCTTTTATTCCTTGTCTCTTTTTCTCTTAAATATTCTTGTCCTCTTTTATGAGACTGTCATGATCTTTATCCTAAATCTTCTTAGGACTTTATCCTAAATCTTCCAAAGGCTAAGCAACCAAATCCAGTAAAAATTGTTCTCCACATTCTCTTCACCCTGCCCCAAGCCACTGCAGGCACCTCATGTGTTTTTTCCTTTTTCGTAGGATGAACCATATTTTCTAGCTATGTTATATTAGCAAGGAAAAGAGTTAATGCCTGCATTCTTAGATCTTTTCTATTAATCTCATGAAACAGATTAACACAGAGGTGTTTTTATATACCATCGGCATGTAATTCTGGAAAATTGAAAAGAATACTTCAGGATGACTTTCAAATAATATCTTATGTTGTTTTCTGTTTTAATAACACAGGGAAAATAACAAAGGATGCTAGAAGGTTATATTCTAAAATAAATATGTCATGAAGCTATTTCACTGGGTTTAATTTATTGTATTGCTTTCTGACACTATTGCATTCTTTTCCCTCAAGAATTTGTGAAAAGTAGCTCCACTATGACTTGCAAACATGTTGCTTTCTTTGACTTTTGGATAGCTCCTAAGGTTATTTTTTAAGGTTAGGTTATATATCAAAAGGGTACCACCAAGTTATTAGCTTGATCTTTGAACCAGAATAGGTTATCCGGGATCTAATTCATAATTTGTCAATAATACATAAAACAAGTTGAGAGAAATATGGGGAAAAAAGAGGGAAAAATAAAACTTTGCAAAAAGCACTACTTTAAAAAAGGTTTATATAAAGTCTTTAAATATTGCTAATTAACTGAAGGCATTTTAGAGTAGGCCAATTGTATCCACAGAATGCAGTCTGGAAAGTAAGTTCAAAGAAATCTGAAAATTATTTAAGCTTTACATCTAAAGATGGAATCCCTTTAAAAATGTTACTAGAATTCATTTACCAGGTTTATTGTGTTATCTAATTTTCCATTATAAAAATAAACATAAATGTACCTGTTAGTCAACATTTAAGTATGAATTTGGCTACTTTATACCAAGTACCAGAGTAACTGCTGGGAATAAGTGAAAAGATCATCCTTTACCACAAGGACTTATGTTTAGCCAGGGTGAAAGATAATCACCTGAGCACTTTTAGGCCTCTTGCAACAGAGAAATGTAATTTTTTTGTGATAATCCAACTCACAAAATGTACACTTTAAAATTATGATTCATTGGAGTCAGAGAACTTTCACATCATCTAAAACATCCAAATCAGCAACAATTGCTTGTGAGTGGGCAGATATTCTGCTCTGGTTTTTAGTGGGGAGAACTCTATTGAAGGATATTCAGACATGCAAACATTTCAAAACCCCCCACGATAACGTTAGTCTGCACTTGGAGGAACTCTGGCCCTTGTTTTGGACTTTACAGTAATTATGGCAGTTTACAGTCATGTGGTTAAGGGGAACAATTAGCAGAATTCCACGCAGCATTTGTGGCCCCATCAATTTGAAATGAGAGAATTTTTCAACCACATTGCTACTAATTTTTAACCTGCCCACATTGAGTATAATAGTACAATATTACATGTAAGTAACATACTTGGAGTTATTAATACCAGCTTTCACTTCAACCAATATAATGATTTGAGATTATTGCTGATGTTTCTTGAAATGGAAAAAAAATTAATAAGTCAGGTGGTAGACATACAAATGTGCTATTGTGTTTTCATAAAACATATTTCTATGGACCATATTTTAAATACCTAGCAGGCAAGCTGTAACTTTAGTCTTACATATAAAGCTAATTATGAAATCGTAAATTTAAAAATAATGATTAGCAATCCATTATGCATTAACTATGCAAAGCTATACCCATTAAACCACATATATTTTACTCCTAGGAAAATTCTCATCAGATTCCACTAACACTTATTTTAGAAGTTTCTAACAAGTTTGGGTAACTAGTTTACTTCCCAAGAGCAAAATGGAAGTAGTAAGCTTGATACAAACAGGATCTTATTTTGAGACCAGCACAGCAAATTGCAATGAAATAAAGAGGAATGTGAAAGAAGAAAAAAAAGCTTTGGAAAGCAGAAATCAGAACTGCAAAAGTAAACTAGTTACTGGCCATTAGGTAAAAAGTGAACAACTTGTTACATTTCATTAGACTCTGAGGACAAATGATCATAATGTAATAGTTCGCCAAAATGGTTAAATACAGTAATATATTGTGAAATTCATTTTTAAAGTACTTAAGATATTAAAAATTGGTTAAAAATTTGAGAAAAGTATGTTTTCATGTTCATAAATTTTGCTTAAGCAAAACAGTTTGTTTTCTACTAATGAACATCTTTCTGTAAAATAAAACCCATTCAATGAGAAATAAGAAGGAATCTCTTTAATTAAAGACCATTTATGTCTTCAATTATAAAGTACTTATTAATGGACCCTCAGTTTATCTCTTTGTGTTATTTAGGACATTTTACTTTCTACCTACTGTCACAATTATTATTTGTGTAGGATTGTCCTGGCCCCTGTTAAATCACTAGCTACTTGAAGACAGACAGTGAATATCAGACACTTGAATTCATCTTTGTATCATGTGCTCTCCTTCCTCACTCTGCAAGGAAGGCCTGAAAGGTGGAAAGTGCTTATAAATGAAGAAAAATAACTTGCAATGCACACATCTACATCCCTTATTCTATAATGACAATAAACAATAGTATCAAAACTTAAATGTGGATAACACTGTAAAAGGTATATTTACATGAAGAAATCATTCAATATGATTTGAACTCAAATAAAATTAACCGAGAGAAAGTTTATTCAAATGAATGAATAAATGTAAGTATGAATTATTAAATATTTTTTAAATTACAGATAAGCAGAAACTAATTAATGTTGCCTATTAATAAATTTCCAGAATGTATAGTTTGAAATTATTTATTATATCAATTATATGTTATAGTAATTTTACATTAGGTAGATTACAATTTGCATTTTTTTCTTGAGAAAAGGCTTAAAATTAAAACAAAGTTTTACTTTAAAGTGCCGCCTTGGATCACTTATACACTGTTGGTGGGAATGTAAATTTAGATGAGCCACTGTAGAAAGCAATTGGCAGATTTCTCAAAGAACTTAAAATGGAGCTACCATTTGAATGAGCAATCCCATCACATAAAGGAATATAGGTCATCATATCAACAAGACACATGCATGTGTATATTCATTGTCATGCTATGCACAATAGCAAGGACATGGAATCAACCTAGGTGCCATAAATGGGGGACTGGATAAAGAAAATATGATGCATATACATCATAGAATCCTACAAAACTACAGAAAAGAATAAAATCATGTTTTCAGCAGCAACATGGATGGAGCTGGAGGCCATAATTCTAAGCGAATTAATGCAGAAACAGAAACGCACAGACTGCAGGTTCTCACTTATAAGTGGGAGCTCAACTCTGAGCACACATGGACATAAACATGGGAACGATAAACACTGGGAACTACTAGAGAGGAGAGGGAGGCAAGCGGTTGAAAAACTACCTACTGGATGCTATATTCACTACCTGGGCCCAATATACTCATGCAACAATCCTACACATGTATTCCTTGTATCTAAAATAAAAGCTGAAACAAAAAAAAAAAAAGAAAAGAAAAGAAAGAAAGAAAAGAAAAAATAAAATACAATGCCTCCTACTAAGTCTTCTTGCATTTCTAATTAATTAGGTCTAAAACAAGGGGTTTTACACTATATATGTTCAATAACCATGGGTCTCAGTCCTCTTAAGCAATTTCTTTTTAATTTATTATTATACACTTTATTTTCAAGTCAATTTGCTAAACAGGATTTAATTTTTAACCTTTGATATACACATATAAATGTGTCTACTAAATTCCAATCGTATCACAGCATTTTTATGTGGAAAAATATTTTTGCTATCTCTATAAAATATTCATGCTTAGGTTAAGGCTCGATCCTAAGACATTTAGCAGGGTTCAGGATTTATTCAAGAATAAATCAGCAGTTGAGCATATTATTTCCATTAAAATAGTCAAAATTGTTCTGATTAATTATACTCTTTGTATACTTATAATGAAACAGTATAAAGAAAGTAGAATTTAGTTAATCAGATAATGCCACATGACTGCAGTCTGCAACTTTGATATCTAGGTGTACCTTTTGTGTAATAGGAGAATGAAATGATCACTGAGTGACAACAGCTAAATTATCAGAATTCAGCTTGCACAAGAAGAAGATTTGGTCTCCCATGTTTAACAGGAAGTTCCTTCACATCTGAAGCAGGGACAACTGGTAAACATAATAAGCATTCTAGCATAACTCTTAGAGGAAAGAAGATAGCAAGGTGCAAAAGGCAGAGAGCTGAGACAATTTGATAAGCAAATGCTCAGTCACCTGTTAATATTGTTTTGCTTGTTAAATCCATTAAGCTCTTTTATTAATATAAGACTATGGGTGATCCTGTTTTGAATAGAGGATTATTTGAACAAGGCAGGAAATAATCCATTAACTCATTCATTTAATATGGAGTACATAAAAAGTGCCAATCACTGTGCCAGAAATAGAAAATAGAAATAAGAAAATGACTTTCCCTCTCCTAAAAACTGCATTGTTGTCCATAAAATAAATAATTGATAAGGTGGACTTCATTAAAATTAAAAACTTCTGCTCTGTGCAAGATAATGAGAAGACAAGCCAGATATTTACAAAGGCACATCTAACAAAGAACTGTTATTCAAAATACAGTGAGAACCCCTACTCAATAGTAAGAAATCTAACATCCTGATTTAAAAATAAGCAAAAGACCAGAACAGACACCTTGCTGATGAAGATAAATGATGGAAAATAAACATCTGAAAAGATGCTCAACATTATATGCCATTATGGAACTGCAAATTGAAACAAGCAGCCACCACTACACACCTATTACAATTGCCAAAATCTAAAACACCAAATGCTGGTGAGGATGGTGGAGCAACGTGAGCTCTCATTCATCGTTGGTAGGAACATTAAAGGGTATAGCCATTTGGGAAGACAGTTTGGCAATTTCTTACAAAACTGAATATATTCTTACTATACAACCTGGCAATTGCTCTCCTTAGTATTCTCAAATGAGTTGAAAACTGGTATCCACACAAAAAAACCTGCACATGAATGTTTATAACAGTTTTATTTGTAACTGCGAAAACTTGGATGCAACCAGGATATCCTTCAGTAGGTGAATGGATAAATAAACTATGGTGTATCCAGACCAGGGAATATTATTCATCATGAAATAAACTAACAAGCCATGAAAAGACCGTAAACTGATGGACTTTGGGTGATCATATATTGAAGCTGGCTCATCAGTGGTAACATGTATCTCTGTGATGTGAGATGTTGACAGCAGAGGAGGTTGTACATGCTGGGGAGAAGGGCAGGGTGTATAGGAACTCTGTGTTCCTGTATACTTTCCACTCAG
This sequence comes from Aotus nancymaae, assembly GCF_030222135.1. NCBI lineage: Eukaryota > Metazoa > Chordata > Mammalia > Primates > Aotidae > Aotus > Aotus nancymaae. The sequence continues at coordinate 61,294,390 of NW_026988442.1, read as the reverse complement.
TGTTGCTGTAAACCTAAAACTGATTTAAAAAATAGAGACTTAACACATATACACCATGGATGCAGCCATAACAAAGGATGGGTTCATGTTCTTTGCAGGAACATGGATAGAGCTGGAAACCATTATTTTCAGCAAACTGACAAAAGAACAGAAATCAAACACTACATGTTCTCACTCATAAGTGGGTGTTTAACAATGAGAACACATGGACACAGGAAGGGGAACATCACACACCGGGGCTTGTCCGGGGGTCGGGGACTAGGGGAAAGATAGCAGGGGGTGGGGAGATGGGGGAGGGATAGCATTAGGAGAAATGACTAATGTAGATGACGGGGTGATGGATGCAGCAAACCACCATAGCATGTGTATACCTATGTAACAAACCTGCATGTTCTGCACATGTATCCCAGAACTTAAAGTATAATAATAATATAAATAAATAAATAAAAATAATAATTACAAAATACAGTCTGTATTGTCTACTAAGAAATGCAGACAAATGATCAAATGATGACATTATGGCATCTCAAATGTTATAAAGAAGACACATCTACATGGGAAGATACCTTGGGAGCACAGAGAAGGGGAACAGAACATCCAAACTGGAAAGAAGAAAAAAAAAGTCAAGGAGGCATAGTTCTGCTTATTTCCAAACTCCCTAGCAGGAAAATAATTCCAGTGTATTCTAAGCTTCTGCAAAACGCGGGGAGAGAAAAATTGGGCACAGTTCTCTTCAAAGAGAAGGAAAATAAGTGTTTCTTTTGGCAATGAGGTAGCTAAAAGTGAGTGACACAATAGCAAGTTGAGAAGGGAGAAAGACTGATGGGACGCTGAAGACACTGACCAACTCCACTAAAAGCAACGTACAGACATCTACACATTGTTTCATTCTAAATATTTTCTCTAGATAGTTCTTTAGAAATTTCATGGACGAAACATAACATAAAGTAGAGAATGAGCAGAAAACTCTTTATTAACTCTAAGCCCAAAGAAGTACAGGTTCTCAATCAGCAGGGTATGTAATCAAAGGTTCACGTAGCCATTTTCATCACAGAGTTTGATTAAATTCTACTACGGAGCCATGACATTGTTCAATTGACACAATGGGTTTGAATAGTCTAAAAGATATATTAAAAACCTACATTAATTTATTACCATTTGTATTAATAAACTGGTAGCTTCAAGCACTCTTTATATTTTTAATTAGTAAATTAATATTCTGTAGCTAAGATAAAGCAATTGTTGAAAGGATTTATATTCCACATGATTCTTAAAAATATTTAAGCTGGATTATATAATCACAGAAATATATTGCATATTAGAAACAAAAGAGGTAATTTTTTAACGGGAAAATAAATATGAGGATGTATTAATAGTAGGAAAATATGGATTAGGCTAATATAAAAATGCCTACCATAAAATTCTATGAGAAGAATAGACTACAAACATGGCAAATCTCTTCCTAAACTGACAGATGAAACGGGGTGTTCAGTCATTTACACAATTCATAATGTCATTAAGGAAAAATCAAACCAATTTCCAAGGAGATGCTATCTAGAAATCAAATCTACCCAATAGTCACAATGTTTCCATGTTTGAGAGAAATGATAAACCCAAAAAGCTCAATGAATCCCAAGGACAAACGACATGAAACATTTACACCAACTGATGTCATAATGAAATTCATCAAATCAGTGATAAAGAGAAAGTCTTAAAAGCAGCCAGAGAATAAAGACACATTACATGAAGAAGAAAGATAAGGATGAAAGATTTCTCATCAAAAACAATGAAAGTAAGAAGACGAAAGATCAACATTTTAAAGTACTAAAAGAAAGGCTCATCAACCAATAATTTTATAGTCAATGAAATTTTTTTTAAATGAAAGTGCTGACAGATTCAATCACCAGCAGACTATCTATAAGAAATGCTAAATGAAGCCCTTTAGGCAGAAGAAAAATGATAACAGATTAAAATATGGAGATATATATACGATTTTTTAAATTATCATTTAAATATTTTATTTAAAATATGTGTATATGTAATTTTTAATTATTATTTAAAGCTCATTGATAGTTTAAGCAAAAATAACAATAATATGTAGGGCTTATACCATGTATAAGTGAATTATGTTACAACAATAGCATATATTCCCTTCAGAAAGAGAAAATCAGAAATATATTATTGTAAGTTGAAGCAGTACAATGCCACTTTAAAGTAGACTGTGATAGTTTAAAATGTATACTCTAAACACAAAAACACAAAGTAAAATAACAAAACAGTTATAGCTAATGAGACAACAAAAAAGTTAAAATGAAATTATGTTTTGAAATCCTCAGTTATTCAAACAAAAATAGAAAAAGAGAAAAAAGGAAACAAAAAAAAGATGACATAAACAGAAAACAAAAACCAAGATGGTAGATTTGAGCCTCACCATGTCAGCAATCATATTAATTGTAAATACAAGTGAGAGAATGATGTACTGGATAAAAATGCAAGACCAACTATAAGCTGTCTACAGAAAATGTGTGTGTGTGTGTGTCTGTGTGTGTGTGTGTGTGTGTGTGTATGTGTGTTTTGAGACAGGGTCTCACTCTGTAGCCCAGGCTAACATGCAGTGGCATGATCATAGCTTACCACCGCCTTGACCTTCTGAGCTTAGGTGATCCTCCCATCTCAGCTTCCTGGGTAGCTGAGACTACAGGTATATGCTACCATGCCCAGCTAATTTTTTTGTATTTTTTGTAGAGACAGGGTTTCGCTACGTTGCCCAGACTGGTCCCCAACTCCTGGGCTCAAGCAATCCACCTGCCTTGGCCTCCCAAATTGCTGGGATTACAGGCATGAGCCACCACACCTGGCCAGGAAACCAGTTTTAAATATAAAGATACAAATACCTTAAAAGTGAAGAGTTTCCTTAACATGCTAACACTAATCAAAAGAAAAATGGAATGACTATATTTATATCATCGAAATAGATTTCAGAGCATGGAATATTAGCAGAGCTAAAGAAAGCCATTTTATAATGATAAAGGGGTTAATCAAGCAAATATAAGAATCTTAAACATTTATATATTTAATAGAAGAGCTTCAAAACACATAAGACAAAAAATGATAGAACTGCAAGAAGAAATAAATCCAACATTTTAGTCAGACATCTCTACTCTTTCAATAATTGATAGAGTAAGTGCAACGAAAGACAATGAAAACATACAAGTTGTGAACAACACTGTCAAACTTGATCCTGTTGACATTTATGAAGCACCGTGCCCAACATTGTAGAATACACATTCTTTTCAAGTGTACACAGAACATGCATTAAGAGAGAACATATTCTAGGTTGAAGAGAGTTACATTTTTCTGCATACTAAAGTGAGACAATTATTTGTGCATATTGGTGGGAACAGAAAGAGAGGGCAAAGCAACATAGGAGGAGGTCAGAGGTCAGAGCCTGATTTGTAAAACATAGCCAAGGGACATTTTAGGGCAGAAAAATATAATATCAAATTTTAAGTTATCTGTGTCACAAACGCTCCTCCCCTTTGGTGTGTAACCCCAAATCTCAGTGAATGTCCCCTGTTCACAGCTGCCTCCTGTGAGCAGTCTGAGGAGAAGGAGAACACAGAATAAAGGAGGAAATGCTCCCACATTTGACTTGAAGCCAGGCTAGAGATAAAGGAGTAGCCTCAAGACTTAGAGTAATGAGAATTCAACAAAAGCAGGAAACTGGAGTCAGAGGTGACTAGCACAAATACATTTGCAGAAGTCCTGAGGGCATTGGACTTGCCATAAAACATAGTGGCAGGGTTTGAGCTGACCTTATCCTGATGCTTGGAGCAAGGTGACCCCAGGGAACAACTGTGTTACATTTTTTTCTCTCCTCACAAGTCACCATAAGAGAAAAGAAGCAGTATAGATTTCTTTCTCCACTGTTACAAATGATACCAAATCCTTCCACCTATGAAGGAAAAGTGGCTACAAAAGTTTATTTTAAAATATTATTTCCATGGCATACCTATCACCCCATTGATTTGAGCATGGTATCAAAAGCATAGCAATAAGTTGGAACCTACAAAGACATAAAAATGAGAAAAAAATAACCTAGGATATCCAAGGTAGGAGATCAGACACAAACAGGGACTTATTCTCAAGGTGTCTCCAACTACTTGTGTTTCTCTGCCCCCACACATTTTTAACATTTTTCAACTGACAGCATATAGGAATAGGGAAATGCAAATCAAACCCCCTTTTTGGTTGACTGATATAGACAGAGGATAAAAGAAATCATGAGCTTTCGGCAAGCTGTAGTATATTTGGACTGTTTCCAAACTCTTCCGTAGCAGAGGAGGGCTCAGGACCTCAGTCACCTATGGGAATTCAAGGAGGATATTTGACAGGATTCGCTGAATTTGGAATTTTGGGAGACATGGAATCTTAGTACCATTTGTCAGTTCCCATTTGCCTGAACCCCTCTGACAGTTAAAAAGGACCTGGTCGCACTGCTTGGACCACAAGGCTGCCATGCTAGGAACATCTGAAGCCCTACACCACCCACAACCAGCAACTGCAATGGGACAGAGGTGGGAGTGAAACTTAGGTCCTAGAGCAGAGAGGATCTTACCATAGTCTTAAGTCAATAAGTTAAACTGCTTGATGTAGGTGTTTGATTACTTATCCATATTCCCTGGATATTATTCCATAAGGGTGGTAAAATTGTCTAGATTATCACCTAGACCTTTGGGTCTCTCCTATTTAGCACATGAAGGTACTTAATAGTTGTAGAATTTGATTCTGGTTGAATTCAAAGAGTATGAACAAACCTGGAATGGGAAAAAAAAATGTTTTTAATCATGGCTATGGTAGGAGGTTTAGCCTCCAAGTGGTAATAAAGCAAGTAGCCCTCTGAGAGCTGATGTCATTTTTTCCAGCTATCAAAGCAGGGCAATCCCTTAGATGCAAGTGGCATGTGGGTTAATTACCCAAAAAGGGTAGTTAATGTAACAGAGACTTAGGGAATATACTTGTGGGTTTTTTTTAAGTGTACAATGTAACAAAATTCAAATTATAGGCCAACTTGAGAAGTAAGCAAACAATTTTCCAAATGATCTTCTTCCTCTGTGTCTGCATCATTTCCAGCACAGAACTCCTTCTTCCCTGCTTTGCTACAGTCCTCATCCTCTCTATTCCTCTGCCCTCATCTGAATAAGTCAGCTCCTGGTAACCAGGACACGAATACACTAAACACCCCCCATTTTAAAAAATGACAATTTGGTAAATGAATTTTTAGCAGGGTATCATGACTGCCAAGAACTTTGTGTGTTAACCTTCTTGGGCGTATTTGCATTTCTGCTGGAATAAGCCACATATTAAAAAGAATTCATGAAAATGGGGATATTTGAGAAATCAACGAACCTGGAATTTTTAAAGATGAAAGCAGTGTAGCAGAGATTGTAATTCAGCATGAAAAGAATAATTTGTTTTCATTTAAACTAAAGAGGGGGGCAATAATTCATTTTCTTTGTAATACCCCTTCTACTGCCTTCAGATGTTTGATTTAGAAAAGTATTTTAGTAGAGTCGTAAATAATTCAAATTATATATTTATAAGATCACTTTAGAATTTTACTTCATCTTTAAGAAAATTGCACATAATTTTGCATATTTGTGCTTCTTTATTAGACATTAACAGAAAATATAAATCATACTGTGTCTTGTAAAAAGACTAAAACAGGCATGATAGAGGATTTTCAGTTTCTTTTTTGACTACAATTGTGCCTCCTTCTCCTTTATTTCTTCTCTCCTCCCATACTTTATTGTTGTTGTTTTCTGCTACCTCATCTGCCCCGATATTTGACTAACTGATAAATGGCAAGGCTTGCAAGAACAGCACTCAGAAAGTACTACTCAGACAGTTATCCGGTGGGATTATATCAACAATCCTGAGCCAGAAGCGAGATAACCAGAACACTGGTAAGTTTCACAGCAATTAAGGATGAAAGCCACTGCCTCAGCCAAACCACAAGAATACATATTCCCCTCTCCTCCTTACCCTGTAAGACTTCAGCCCTGCTTGAACTCAGAGTTGCCTGGTCTTCAGGTTTTCCCTGGTGTATATCAGCTGAATAAAGTCTTTAAGGTCTATTTGAGTTACTTAATGCATTTTGTTTCACAGTCTTAATGCAAATGTTAACATTCAAATATAAGCTTCTGTGTATTGTATAAGATAAAGTCTACATATACATATATAGGTGTGTATGTATGTATTTCTATATAAACTCGTGTATATGTATATAGCTATTGAAGATTTTACCAAAGACATCCTCCACTGCATGACTAAGCAGGGTCAAGATGCCAGGTGGGCTGCATAGGGGCTCGATTAAGATTGTGTGGCTACTGATGAACAGGTGGTCGATTGAGTTTCTCTCTTTTTCAACTTCTCTCCTACATCCGATTATCTTTTTGCAGTTTCCTTATCTCTACAGTCTAAGATTATATCAAAAAGTAGTTTGGCCTAGATTCTTTAAGAACATTTATTAACCATTTGAAGACATAAAAGATCTATAGAACCTTCTACTTAAAAGAGAGCAGACATCAATCTGCTTATTTTTGAGCTATGACCAAATCTGCTTGTGTGACATAATTTTCCAGCTGTATTGAGGCATAATTGACAAATAAACTTGTATAAATTTAAGGTGTAAAATGTCTTTATATATATATATATATATATATATAGTGAAATTATTACTGCAGCTAAGTTAGCTCACATATCCATCACCTCACATAGTTATATGTGTGTGGTGAGAACATTTAATATCTACTCTATTAGCAAATGTCAATACAATACAGTATTAACTATAGTTATCATGCTGTACATTAGACCCCAGAACTTATGCCTCTTATAACCGAAAGTTTGTACTCTTTGACCAACATCTCCCCTCTAGAACATATTTTTTATGTATTAAAATTGCCTACTTTATTTTGATAAATCCATATATTTTAAGAGTTGAAAAGGAGACTTTGAGAGTCAGCCTTCATGCAATGAGACTTCTCACATACATACAGAGCACATGCACACACACATAGCACATACATACACATACCAGGTGATAATAGCACTTATAGAACTTGTTTTACAATCTGCAAAACATACACATATGCAGGTTTTCTAGTGGAATATGAACATACACAGACATAAAGCCATCTGGTCTCTCCTTAAATACTACTCACAAGTAGTATTACATTGTGGAGGGCTCATTATATTCAAGGCAATCTACTCATTCTATTAGTCCTGGAGATTCTAACAGAAACATGCCAGCCAGTGAGAGAAAATGCTGTTCTTTGATATGGATAGCTGAACCTCAGTGTTTCCAGTCTCTCACCTACATAACTGCAGGAAGTCCAATTTTCATAGAAAACTCCTGACAGTCTGCAGAGGTGCTTGTGTACACTGATTCTTGCTCCCCACGCTAGCCAACCTGCCTGGGATGTTTCCATAGCAACTCCAGTCTCAAACTCAGCCCCACCACTGCTATCCTTGGAACTGGATGCCCTCCCTGGAATCTCAATCTGGAAACATGTGTCTTTCTTGTAGGAAACAGTCCTCTGTGTTATTCTCAGTCTCTCAGCGAGCCTGTGCCAGAATTGTTAAGGCAGGATGGTTCTTTCCATTCACACACGTTCATTTTCTCCTAAGGGCAAAACACACAGCCAGAATGGCTGGGTCAAGATAAGATACAAGATTAACCACAGCCAGGTAACTAAAACTATCGTTGCCTTCCAGCATGCAGATCCCATTACTGAGTCTAGGCCACACTTTATCTTTTTTATGATGAGTTTCCTCTCAGGGCCACCTTTGTCTTTTCTTGCAATCTGACTTTGACAGGGCATCTCCTGAGTGTAATACTTTTTAAAATATATTCGAAACCAAGTTTTGGACAGTATTGTTCTCTCTATCATCCCACCTACATGAGCCTCCACCTACCGGCCAAGAGGATCCTAAACGCTTTTGAAAGTCATCACTCATTTATGCAGTGAGATTATGCAGTAAGTGTAAATCAATGAACAATTGAATACTCAGGAAAATGATTGCTGCCTGGCGTACTCACCAGAAATCTCAGTTTCTGGCAAGTCATGACTCCCTTTTCTATTTCTTCTAAGAAAAATATCTACATCTTATTACCTCTCACTCTTTATTTAAGTTTTGCCCTCTGGAAAATACTTTTTCCTCATAAAATTCCATTCAGACACTAAATACCTATGACAATCTACTCTTTTTCCAGACCGAATATACTCACAGGCCACATTTCTGATTTCATTCCCATTTCATTCCCATTTCTCACAGGCCACAACTCCAGGATCACTAATATGCCCTATAAAATTTAATTGCTCCAGCTACTGTCCAACTTCAACAGGATGTACTTGGATGTCACCTCCCCTTACTCTGGGTACCATATTGCTTTGAAAAGTTCTAAAATTGATGTTTTGCCTATTGTGTAATACTAGACAGGTATTGAGCAAATAAGTTAAAAATTAGCAAAGGTTAAGTTCACCCTAATCTTCCCACACTACTCTAAACATTGCTCTATTCAAGGTCAACAAGGATCTTCACGCTGCTGGTGATCAGACCCAACATTCCTATGGCTATCTCCATGAACAGCTATATTAAATTTAACATGTTCCAAACTGAAACTCTATTATTCTTCCCCTAACCTGGCCCATATATACTCGTCCACCTTAAAGTTTCTCAGTTTTTGTTAATATCCTCTTTACAATTGCTCTGGCCAAAAGCCTTATTGTTATTCTTGATACCTTCTTCACATTCCCTATCTAATTCATCGCACATTCAGTAAGCTCTTCCTTCAAAATATACCCAGAATTTCTGCAAGCACATCTCAAGCCTCACTCCAGCACTGCTCTGATTCATCCCACAGCCATCTCTCACCTGACTCAGCTCAATAGCATCCTGACTGGTTTCCTTTCTTGTCAACGCAGCAGCCAAAATGATCCTGTTAAAACACAAGCCAGTTCCTGGTTCTCTTCTCAATGTCCTCTGACAACTTCGCAGTTCTTTCACAATAAAAACCAGTCTTTACAGTGACCTACCAAGCCCTACAAGGTCCACATTCTCCTTCCCTTACCTTTCTGCTCCAGCCATGCTTGTCTCCTTGTGTCCTTGAAACATACCAGGCACATTCAGGCTCATTCCCCTGGAATTTTTTCCCCACAGACACACATACTCTGCTCCCTCGCCTCCTTCAAGTCTGTATTGAAATATCGCCTTGTTAAAAAAAAAAAAAGAGCTCTATTTCTAATAAACTACTAGTTATAAGAACTATTTCCAGGAAAAGACAGAAATCTATTGTTTTTCTTCTATATGACTTGTCAAAATGTTTTAACATTTCAGAATGAGAAATAATTTTTAAAAGAATATTTTAGAATTTCAATTTTGGAGTGAAATAACTCAAAGCAGGTTTGCTTTTTATCTTTTGATTGTTGTAATGGCCTTACTGTTCCCTAGTCTAATAGCTAACATCTTTTCTAAAATTCTCTTAGATGATTTGATTGGCCAAGATTCCCTCATCAGGTACCCTCTCTGCACCCCTGGAAGATTCTCCTTCTTCCAGTGGCTCCCTGAGTTCCCACTTCAAGACCTTTATGCACACTGGCCCCTCCACTGAGACCACTGCTACGCCACACCAAGATGCTGAAATTCTGCACATACTCTATGGCCCAAATAGATGCTCCCTTTTCCATGAAGTTGTCTCTGATCTCTGTTGCAAAAGGCACCTCTTCTCCCCAGGAAACCAGAGCGTTGATTTGCACTCATTCTTGTCTACAAACTTTTTATGTGACTTGTGTCCCCTAAATAGGTAGTATAATCTAATTTAGGAGTATAATTATAATCTTACTAGGTATTTATAAACTTGAGATTATAAACTACATTTTATTTGATATTTTATTGCCCTCACATAAAATAAGAATTCAATAAAATGGTAATTGAATAATAAATAAAAATGGAGTAATGAGCAAATCAAGAGAGTCTTAAACTGCTGTTTTAAAATTGTCATTGTTTTTGTTAATTAGACTTATTCAAATAAGAGTGTCATTATAATCTTTTTTTTTTTTTTTGAGACAAAGTCTCGCTCTGTCACCCAGACTGGAGTAGAGTGGCACGATCTCAGCTCACTGCAACCTCCACGACCCCGGTTCAAGCAATTCTCCTGCCTCAGCCTCCTGAGTAGCTGAGATTACAGGCACATGCCACCATGCCTGGCTAATTTTTAATTTTGTATTTTCAGTAGAGACAGGGTTCAACCATGTTGGCCAGGCTGGTCTCAAACTCCTGACCTCAGGTGATCCACCTGCCTCAGCCTCCCAAAGTGCTGGGATTACAGGGGTGAGCCACTGTGCCTGGCTGTAATCTTAAATTAATAATATCAGTGACAGTAGTATTTAAATTGCCACCAATCATTTTGAATATTATTTAAAATATTTAAATTTTAATAATAAAAATCATTTAAAATGTGATTTTTATTATTAAAAATTATATATCATTTTTATTATTAAAAATGCCTACTAATATTTTCCTTGACTTTTTATCTTCAGGTATTGTCACATTTATATAAAATACATAGTATATAAAGTGTATATATGTGTACATATGTTGAATATGTATTTTTATGTATAAATATTCAATAATGCATCCTCTCAGCAAAGGAAGATGTACATATGTACAAGTTGCTTTTTCTATGTAGGCTTGTATGTTTGTGTTTGTGTGAGCATCACATAATATTTCAAGTAGGACTATTGATCAAAGATGGCAGTAACTAACAGAAAGGCCCTAGGCATTTCTAAAGACTAGAATACTCTGAAGTATTTCAGAAAGAACATATTGACCTCTTTTGGGAAAAGGATTACGTGCAGTAATCAGACATGACTATCTAATGTTGAAGATCAAAGGGTATTGACGGAAATCTGCAGTTGCCATAGCTACTGAGCCCTGTGAATTTACTATAGTTCTCTTATTACAAGCACAAGATTTACAGTTAAGACCTGCTCTATTGACATGATGGGTTATCTGTTCACTAAATCTAGGAGTTTACCAGAATGATTTTCAGCCCACGTTGTTGTGCTAAATTGAATCTGATTCAGTGAAATTAAAATGTTCTCAAGTCACACATTCATAATCTACTCTAATTCTATCAATCTTTTTAGAATGTGCAAAATATCCTAACAGCAACTCTAGTCTTAAAGGATAAGATACTTATATTTTTTTATGGGGCAGGCTCTCAATGGATTGCAATGCCTAAAACGGATATTCAGTTGCAAGGATGACAAAGTAGCTCCAAGCCAGCAGGTCTCAAAATACTCCCCACAAAATAGCTTAACGCCTTTTCCCTGATGATACCATGTGGATGTCTGAAACAGTCTCTGAATCCCAAAATCTCAATCATCAAAGCATACCCGGTTATCTAAAGCTACTTTCTGAAACCTTCCTTCAAATAAGGATTTCAAAACATAATCTGACCTTTGGCTGACTTCTCTAACATTGAACTTGCTCTCAATTTCTTATTGTGAAGCAGGTTCACTGTGCAGTGGTTACTCGCTTAGAAGAATCCAGTGAGAGAGAGCACACTCACAAACTACAAGTTATATAAAGCAGGTTATTTACCACAGATAGACAGCAAGGGACAAAAGGAGCCTAGGACTCCTTGTCAGCTGGTCCTCCAAGGCTCAACAAAGCTGCAGAGGCAGAAGTAGCGTTGACTGTGCATGCTTTTCTTGCACCACAGCTGAAGGATGCCAAAAGGCAGCCTGCCTTGGATGACTTACCTCAGGAGCAACGCAACCCACTGGGAAAAGCTTTGAAGGAAAGGACATACTGCGGTCCAGAGGAGGGAGGAATAAAGCCCAGACTGTCTGGAACAGCTCCTCCCTAATTCAAGGTGTTGCATTTCCTAAGAGGAATGGGAACAACACCTGAGCTGTTTCAGGTGAGTTCTCCCTGTCTCAGAATGTTGCAGTTCCAGCACATTCTGCAGACATTCTTGAGAACTATGAGCAAGGGAAGTGGAGAGAACTGGGCTTGTCCGAGTCTGTCAGAGAACTGTCTGGACTTATTCTACTATTCTAAAAACCGTTTCATTTACTCATCTAATTACTGAATAGATATTTGCCTGTCTGGCCACTACTACCAATGAAGTATTTTCATAACTAAATGGGGTGATTGGCAATGAGGAAAAATGGAGAAAAAGCCAGTCAGTAAGTGTTCAGCTACTTTACACTTAGGTCTAAAAGGATGTTGTGAGAGTAGCTGGATTCTCTCCAGTTGTTTTTTGCCTTGATGCTCATGAATGTGCCTTCTGTTGCTTCTAGAGACCTTAGGGGAAATAATTCCCAAAACTTGTATTTTTGTTTATTATACTGGAAATTAAAATATATATATATATGCACTGTGAGGAACACCATGTATACAGACGTAAAGTCCAAAAGGGTGATCTTGGCAGCCAGATTGCCTCAGTTTGAATTCTTGCTCAAGTCTCTGAGCTTTATTCTCAACTGTAAAATAGAAGTAGTTACAGTTTCTACCTCATAATGCCTTATAAAATGTTAACAAATTAATATAAACAAAGTATATGACACATAACAAGTGTTCAATAAAGTTAGGCTAGTATTTTCAGGGCACTATTTTGCTAAGAATTTTTTTTAAGTAGGAAGAGGAAGAAAGGAAGAAGAAAAAATTCTTGTGATTTCAAGTATCATTTTTTAAAAATGTAAGGAGGTTGCCTCTGGATTTATTATACAATCCTCTGCTCCACTTTGATCAGACACTGCACTTCAAGTTTTGTTCTTAGAAAATACATTAATCTTTTGAAATATGTCAGTTATTATTCAGAGCTTAATAGAAATACTTTATAGCAATTAGATACAGAGACTACTTATCCAAGTTCAGACCATTTAGGACAAACTAGAATATTGCATTACAGTCTGTGGCAACTAATTACAGCAAAAGTTTACTCTAGTTCCTCAATTTGGGGAAAAAAAGAGTTTTCTGCTCTATTTTTTATGCTTTTTACTGAAGTGCCATCTGCAGCCTTAAAAAAAAAAACAAGTACTTTGGAAATCCAAGGCTATGGTCCATGGCCATGGTTTCCATAGTAATAGTGGCCTAAATCCATACATCCCTAACTAGTTACATATATAATTTTATGAAGTATAGCAGTAAGAAAGAAAGATGTTTTGCTTAATATACAAAATCATCACACCTTCATTCTTTTGCCTCCAAGCATTCTCTCTGGTAATCAGTAAAGAAGAGAATGAGATAATAATATGTAGCCATGTGATAAAAACCAGAGTCTGTTTAATATTCATTTTGTTCATAAGTCAATATCTGTGTCTGTTTAAAATACCACAGGATATAATAATCAAATAGGAATCAAGCCGGAAAAGTAATGCATGGAAAAATTCTGTTCCCTCAAGCTAAGAAAATTCACCCAATTGCTCACTCATCCTCGAGTCAAGTACTCATAAAATGGTGACTATAATAAATAATAACGCATTGTATATTTCAAAATTGCTAAAAAGGTAGATTTTAAATGTTTCTAACCACAAAAAAATGTGAGTTAATAGATTTCCTAACTAGCCTGATTTATCATTCCATTCCATATCATAAATGTATATCAACACTTCCTATTATACTTCATAAATATATGAAATTATTATTTGTCAATTAAAAACTAAATTGAATAACAAAAAAGAAATTATTTTCTCTTGCTCTGGAGATGTACAGCACAGCCTTCAGGCAATACATTCTAGAATTTCTAGGGCAAATCCATCGTGTTCCTTCCCAAGGCCTTCTATTGAAGTTTTGATCTACACCACTTAGCTTTGCATCAAACCCAAGGAAAAGCCAAACTAGAGTCTTTATTCCCAGTGTACATACAGAAATCCAGAAAATACATGAAATAATAAAGTTGCTATTGTGATATGTAGAAGTGGGTGTAAGCACTCTGCTTTACTGAAAGTTGGTAGAGTTCTCAGCTGCTCTTATTCTGAGACAGCTTTGTTGTAATTTGGCAAGATTTAGGAATGTGGGAGTTTTTTCCGGTTGGTTCATGAACAGTTTTTATCTGGCATAGAATGATAATTGCTGGCTAGACTATTAAAGCCTAGAAGATAATTAAATAATGCAAAAGGAACAAAGTGCACTTGGAAAGCTGTGTTACTACTGCGCAGTCTCTTGCCCTGCAGAGAACTCAGATGTTATCAATAGTTTTATTATATAATCTTGCTGTGAGCAACAAATATACTATAATTCAGCTGGGGTTTCATCTAAAGAATAAAAACATTTAAAGAAGAAAACTATGGTATAACTTCCAAATCTTCCAAATTAGCTATACTGAAATATATATATATATATATATCTTCTCTTAGTTGCTATAATTTGAGTCTAGGAGTCTAAATCATGAATAGTGTGAGGATGTTTTTATATATTTTTCTAGTAGATTAAAATGGAAAGTATTTGGGATCCAGAGGTTTTGTACACAGACAGAAACTTATCAGCAGATTATTTTCAAAGTATTTCAAATATTGTGACTTCCCTAAAGTTGTTTCTCTTTTAATTCTAATTTTATAGCTTTTAGTTATGCTTACATGCTAGAATCAAGTTTAAATTTTTTACCCCTGAAAAGAGATTTGAAATTGTGGCATAGGAACTTCAAAGACTCATAAATACCTGTGAAGTACCAAAGGAAAAAGCTTTGAAAGTGACTATTGCTAGCAAAGATTTTCTTTACAATCTCTAATTCAAAAATATTTCCAGAAGTACTTTTGTCTAGGGTATTTAGGTAATCAAACAAGGTCTACAAAAAAAAAAAAAAAGCAAGCAACATGAGAGCACTATCATTAATAATTCAAATGGTCAAAATGAAAAAGATTGAAAATCATTCATTAATATTTTCTCTGTTAAATTGTTCTACTGAAATTAATTTCAAGGATATACCAAAGAAAAAAGCTTTGAAGTGTCTATTTTCAAAATAAAGTAACAACAGAACTTTGGTATCTATATCTATATAACTAGACAGAAAGAGATTTTATTTTATTTTGTTTCATTTCATTTTATGTTTTAAGCCAAAGGAAAGTTGTGTGGTCAAAGAAACTTTAAGAAACTGAATTTCAGAAAATAATAAGCCCTTCATAGGTGACCTGAGGTCAGTACTACTTTCTTCCATAGATACAAGTGCCAAGTCTGGTCATAGGTAAGTATAGGATGTTGCCAGTCATAGGCCAGTGGAAGAGAGGGTTGGTATGCTGGAGTAAGGAGAAATTAGCAAAGCTTTTAACAATCACATGAAGCTACTTGAACGATTAGAATCTGCAGCTGTCCCAACATCAGAAACAGTTCCTTCCAACTGCCACTGATTCTCCCTCAAAAACCTGCAGTAGTTCAGGATGCGCAGTGCTGTGCTGGAAAACAAAGAGTTATTTCTTCCAGTTCTGGTGGTGCTTATATTCCTAAGTCTCACTATAGAGCAATGCTTGTAGTACACATAGAACAGAACTTAACCTCAAGACATTTAACACAAGAGGTGCACTGTACTTTGTAAAGTGGCAACCCAACCTCAGACCTAGTTCGGTTGCAGATAAAATCAAAGGGATCTCTCTCTAGCTATCTGATGGAGGAAAGAGTAGACCCTCTCTGGGGAAAAGAAAACTTAGTTTGGTCTCTATGAGTCTCTTAAACATAATATCTGCCATGCAACTTTAGAAAAAGACAAATGCAAGGAAATAGGAGAATCTGACCAATAATCAAGATTTTATATATACATAAAATTTGACCAATAACCAAGATTTTATATACATATGTATATGTGTATATAAAATCTTATATAGATTCAATAGAAGCAAAACTACACATATAGAATTAACATACAAGGTCTTTAAATAAATCACAACATTTAAAGAATTTAGAGAAAAAGATGAGGAATTTCAGCATGGAAATGAAGACTCTAAAAAGAGCGAAATGAAGACTCTAAAAAGAGCCAAATAAAAATTCTAGAACTAAAAATACATTATCTAAATTAAAGATTTTTGGATAGGCTTAACAGTGGTCTAAATTTAGTAAAAGAAAGTATGAGAGAACTCTTAGGTTAATAGAAATGATATAAACTGGACAGGCATGGTGGCTCATGACTGTAATCCCAGCACTTTGGGAGGCTGAGGTGGGCGGATCATGAGGGTAGAAGATCGAGACCATCCTGGCCAACATGGTGAAACTCCATCTCTACTAAAAATACAAAAAATAGCTGGTCATGGTGGTGTGTGCCTGTAATCCCAGCTACTTGGGAGGCTGAGGCAGGAGAATAGCTTGAACCAGGGAGTCAGAGGTTGCAGTGAGCCAAGATCGCACCACTGCACTCCAGTCTGGTGACAGAGCAAGACTCCATCTCAAAAAAAAAAAATCATATAAATGGAATCACTAAATTTTTTAAAAAATGAGAAAAGAGATTTCAAGACATGTGGCACACTGACAAATGGCCTAATATGTATGCAATTTGGGTCCCAAACAGAGAAGAAAGAAAATCAGGCAGAAGAAAGAAAATCAGAAGAATCATTTGAAGAGATAATGACTGGGATTTTTTTTGCCAAAGTCAATGAAAGACATTAACTCACAGATACGAGAAGCTCAGAGAATTCCAAGCATGACAAATATTAGGAAAACTGTACTGAGACACATAATCGTCACAATTTCTGAAAAGAAAAAATAAATAGAAAGATTTAAAAGGGGTCAGAACAAAGAGTCATGTTAAATTTGGAGGAACAATAAAAAGAATTAAAACTTACTATCTTGTCATCATAAATAATGGAAGCCAGAAGAAATGACTTGATGTCTTAAACTTCTGCAACAACAACAAGATTCAATCTAAAATTCTATATCCAAAAATTCCTTCAAAATTGAAAGCAAAATAAAGTCATTTTTAGATGAACAACATCTGAGGCAGTTTGTCACCAGCAGACCTGCACTACAAGAAATATTAAAGGAAGTTCGGGATGAAGAGAAATTATTCCAGATGGAAGCCTGGACCTTCAGAAAGGAAGAAAGACCCCCAGAAATGAATATACAGTAACATTTGTAAACTTACAATATTCACTTTACTGGTTAAGCAATAAAATTAACAATGTACCATGAGGTTTATAAGATATACAGATTATATGGCAAAAATAATACAATGTGTAGAAAGAAATAAATGGAATTATATAGTTGTTACATTGTTCTTAAAGTGATATAATAATATAAAATAGTAATAAATTAAGGATGCATATTATAATTTCTAAGTAAAAATACAAAAATATGCAGGGGGAGGATCAAGATGGCCTACTAGAAACAGTGGCATTCAGAGGCTCCCATCAAAAACAAAACAAACAAACAAAAAAACCATGATAAGCATATTAATCCTTCACTGCCAACCAAGGTATCCAGGTTATCTCATCAGAACTGACTCAGAGGCTGGCATGACCCAGGGAGAGAAGGAAGAACAGTGTGGTGTGGCAGCCCATCTGAGAACCACAGGGGCAGGGGATTCCCGTACCCATAGTCAAGAGAGGTGGTGAGTAAGCATGCTACCCAGCCCAGGAAATCGTGCTTTTTCCACGTAACTGTGCAACCCATGGATTGGAAGATCCCACTCACAAACCCACGCCACAAGGGCCTAGCATCCTAACCCTGGAATGCACAGATTCTCAACAGCCTCTCAGCTGGAATCTGCTTAAACCTGCCAAAATCCTGGGGGTAGGGGTGACCAGCCCACTGAGGCTGCCTGCTGTCTAAGCTGTTTCAGCTGCTTAGGGAAGGAGCAGCAGCCAGCACAGGACTTGCAACAGTCTAACACAATAAACTCCCTGGGCATGGAAAGGGTAGCATCCTTCTCTATAGCTTCAGGCTGTGCTGTTCCCCTGGTGGAGCCAGGGAATCTGAATGGCTTGGTCCCAAGACTTGCTCCCGCCTGCCATAACCCAACATACTAGCTATGCCAGGCTGCAGCCAGAGTGCCTCTTTAGGCCTGGCCCTGACCTGTCCTTCCTCATTTTGGTGTGTCTTCCCTACAAGAACTCCAATAACTCTAGCCAGAGGCTGGACAGAACCCACATCTCCCTGGGCCTGAACCCTAGTGGGAGGGGTGGCCACAGTCTCTGCAGACCATCAGAGTTAGCTTTTCCTCCTGGTAGTTCTGAGGTATCCAGGCAGCCCAGACAAGTGGGTTTTTCCCCAGAGTAGCACACACCCTCCACCTAGGGACAAAGTGCTTTGTTAAATGGGTACTGTTCCCTGTGCCACTCAAGTGGGTGAGCCCCTTCAACAGGGATTGTCAGACATCCTATATGGGAGCAATCCTACTGGCATCAGGTTGGTGCCCCTCAAGGTCAGAGGTTCCAGAAGAAGGAGAAGACACCCATCTTCACTGTTTTCCAACCTCCTTGAGTGACATCTTCAGGCATGGGAGGGAATCAAGATCAGAGAAGAATTGAAGGAGATGAGATAGAGACATGAAAAACCCTTCAAAGAGTCAAAGAATCCAGGAGCTGGCTTTTTGAAAAAATCAATAGAATAGGTAGACCACTAGCTAGACTAATAAAGAAAAAAAGAGAGAAGAATCAAATAGACACAATAAAAAATAATAAAGAGGATATCACCACTGATCCCACAGAAATACAAACTACCATCAGAGACCACAATAAACACTCTATGCAAATAAACTAGAAAATCTAGAAGAAATGGATAAATTCCAGGACACCCTCCCAAAACTAAACCAGGAAGATGCTGAAACCCTGAATAGACCATTAACAAGTTCTGAAATTGAGGCAGTAATTAATTAGTCTGCCAACCAAAAAAAGCCCAGGACCAGAAGGATTCACAGATGAATCCTACTGGAAATACAAAGAGGAGCTGGCACTATTCCTTCTGAAATTATTCCAAACAATTGAAAAGAAGGGATGCCTCCCTAACTCATTTTACGAAGCCAGCACCATCCTGATATCAAAACCTGGCAGAGACACAACAAAAAAAGAAAACTTCAGGCCAATATCCCTAATGAACATCGATGTGAAAATCCTCAATAATATACTGGCAAACCAAATCTAGCAGCACATCAAAAATGTATCCACCATGATCAAATTGGCTTCATCCCTGTGACGCAAGGCTCATTCAACATACACAAATCAATGAACATAATCCATCACATAAACAGAACCAATAACAAAAAACACATGATTATCTCAATAGATGCAGAAAAGGCCTTTGATATAATTCAACATCACTTCATGTAAAAAACTCTCAATAAACTAGGTATTGATAGAATATATCTCAAAATAATAAGAGCTATTTAGGACAAACCCACAGTGAATATCATATTGAAGCTAGAAGCATTCCCTTTTAAAACTGGTACAAGACAAGGATGCCCTCTCTCACCACTCCTATTCAATATAGTATTGGAAGTTCTGGCTGGGGCAATCAGGCAAGAGAAAGAAATAAAGGGTATTCAAATAGGAAGCAAAGAAGTTAAATTGTCTCTGTTTGCAGATGATGCAGATGACATGATTGTATATTTAGAAAATCCCACCATCTCAGCTCAAAAACTCCTTAAGGTGATAAGCAACTTCAGCAAAGTCTTAGGATACAAAATCAATTTGCAAAAATCACAAGCATTCCTATACACCAACAAGGGACAAGCAGAGAGCCATATCATGAGTGAACTCCCATTCACAATTGCTACAAAAAGAATAAAATACCTGGGAATAAAACTTACAAGGGACATGAAGGACCTCTTCAAGGAGAACTGCAAACCACTGCTCAAGGAAATAAAGAGGATACAAACAAATGAAAAAACATTCCATGCTCATGGATAGGAAGAATCAATATCATGAAAATAGCCATAATGCCCAAACTAATTTATAGATTCATTGCTATTCCCATCAAGCTGTCAATGACTTTCTTCACAGAATTAGAAAAAAAACTACGTTAAATTTCACAGGGAACCAAAAAAGAGCCCATATAGCCAAGACAATCCTAAGCAAAAAGAACAAAGCTGGAGACATCACACTACCTGACTTCAAACTATACTACAAGGCTACAGTAACCAAAACAGCAAGGTACTGGTACCAAAACAGATACACAGACCAAGGGAATAGAATAGAGACCTCAGAAATAACACCATACAACTACGACCATCTGATTTTCAACAAACCTGACAAAAACAAGCAATGGGGAAATGATCTCCTATTTAGTAAATGGTGCTGGGAAAACTGGCTAGCCACATGCAGAAAACTGAAACTGGACCCCTTCCTTATACCTTATACAAAAACTAAGATGGATTAAAGACTTAAATGTAAAACCCAAAACTGTAATATCTCTAAAAGAAAACCTAAGCAATACCATTCAGGACATAGGCATGGGCAAAGACTTCATGACAAAAATGTCAAAAGCAATTGCGACAAAAGCCAAAATTGACAAATGGGATCTAATTAAACTAAAGAGTTTCTGCACAGCAAAAGAAACTATCATCAGAGTGAACAGGCAACCTACAGAATGGGAGAAAGTTTTTGCAATCTACACATCTGACAAAGGTCTAATATCCAGAATTTATAAGAAACATAAATAAATCTACAAGAAAAAAAAAAAACCTCATTAAAAAAGTGGGCAAAGGATATGAACAGACACCTCTCAAGAGAAAACATTTATGCTGCTAACAAACATATTTAAAAAAAAAAGCTCAACATCACTGATCATCAGAGAACTGCAAATCAAAACCACAATGAAATACCATCTCACATCAGTCAGAAGGGTGATTATTAAAAAGTCAGGAAACAATAGATGGTGATGAGGCTGTGGAGAAATAGGGATGCTTTTACACTGTTAGTGGGAATGTAAATTAGTTCAACCACTGTGGAAGACAGTGTCTAGAACCAGAAATATCATTTGACCCAGCAATTCCATTACTGGGTAGATACCCAAAAGAATACAAATCATTCTATTATAAACACACATGCACATGTATGTTTACTGCAGCACTATTTACAATAGCAAGAACATGGAACCAACCCAAATGCCCATCAATGATAGACTGGATAAAGAAATTGTGGTACATATATACCATGGAATACTATGCACCCATAAAACGGAATGAGATCCCGTCCTTTGCAGGGACATGGATGAAGCTGGAAGCCATCGTCTTCAGCAAACTAACACAGGAACAGAAAACCAAACACCGCATGTTCTCACTCATAAGTGGGAGTTGAACAATGAGAACACACGGACACAGAGAGAGGAACAACACACACTAGGGCCTGTTGGGGGGTGGGAAGTGAGGACAAACAAAAACATGTAATTAAAAAACCAAGAAAGGTGATAATATTAATTAAAAACTAAAATATTACACAAGATCATGAAACAAATAAAAGGCCATGTGGTTTCATTTCTTGCCCCTGTTTTTAAGGAAACTCATTCCTTATTTTTTATAGTTAAATTATTTGTCTAAATAGTTGAAGCTGGAGATGAGATTATGAAGTATCTGGATTCCAAACAATTAAGGTTTTTCAAGAAAAAATAAAGCACCCTTAGAACTTGATTCCTGTGTGCATATATATTTTAAATGAAGATAAGGTTATATTTTCTTTCTTATTTTTCTTTTTTTTTTTTTCTTGAGACAAGATCTCATTCTATTGCCCAAGCTGGAGTACAATGGCATAATTGTAGCTCATTGCAGCCTCAAACTCCTGGGCCCAAGCAATCCTCCTGACTCAGCTTCCCAAGTGGCTGGAACTATAGGCACACACTGCCATGCCTTGCTAATATTTTCTTGAGTGTATATCAGCACCCATCATTGAGAGATCATTTTGATACATTCTAAGAACAGAATACTATAATGGATCATGAAGGCCATATTTTATTAGCTTGCAACATCAGTAATGGATCACTGGGTATGGTGGTGCACATCTGTCATCCCAGCTACTCGGGAAGCTGAGGTGGGAAGATCATTTGAGCCTGGAGGTTTGAGAGTGAGCTATGATTGTGCCATTGCACTCTAGCCTGGGAAACAGAGCAAGACCCCTGTCTCTAAATAAATCAATAAAATCCTCATAGTGCATTACTACAAGATGACATTTTAGTTCTGTTAAATAGACCATGTGATCTATATTCAAGAATCCAATCAATGGGACACAACAGTAGTTTCTTGGGTTTAGACCATCAGAGCTTACACAGTTTCACACCTAATTTTCTGCTCCAAGGTGCTCAGTTGCACAATGGATAGCACAGTCTTCTGCTCAAGCCAGTCAGATTTTAGGGACACAAAAACAAAGATGCTCTAAGATGACAGTTATGGAGGTAAAACTAAAACCAGAGATCAGAATTCCCCTGCCCAGATTTATGGATATAGACAATCTGTTTTTTATCCCAAATTCTCCTTACTGAACTTTTATGAATTCAACACAGTGAGAATTTAAAAGTCATTGTCATTGGATGCCCTAAGCTGAAAGAAGAAAAATGAAAATTTTACATTTTCTACAGTTAAGTTACCATATAAAATAACTAAAAGCACAATCATGTCTAGCTATGAACCACTGTATTTGATTTTATGTTTTTTTCTGTTACTTGCATTTGAAAATAATTTCATTTGTTTTATGGAGCACTATAAATTTCTCCACCCAGAGAAAGTAACTTTTTGTAAAGCCTATTCAAATATGGTGCATAAAGAAAAAAAGGGAACTGTGGCACATTAAAAACACAAAATTTTTTATGATTGTCTCACTGAAAGATAGAGACTAATTCCATTCCACTTAGATATGTATTGGCCTTGGTGTCTTGTCTCTAAGGAATAGAATGAGACTAAAGTGATGCTGTGTGATGTCCAAGGGTAGGCTAAATATGGTGGAAGAGCATCCACCTGGCCTTCCCTCTCTCTCTGGATGTTTACCTTTAGAATTCAGCCACCATGCTATGAGGAACTCAGGCCACAGGAAGAGGGCAAATGGAGGTTTGCCAGCCAACAGCCCTGCTTAGTACCCCAGGTGAAGTTTAGCATCAACCACCAGATATATAAGTGAATGAGCCTTCATACAATTTCAGCCCCTAAACTTTGGGCCACCCCTGGTTATGCCATATGGAACAGAGAAGAGCTGACTTTGTTGAGTCTTATCCAGATTTAGATACAGGAGCAAAATAAATACTATTATTATTGTTTTAAGCTACTAAGTTCCAGTTTGGTTTGTTCTAAAGCAGTAGATAACTGAACAAGACCTACGATTTATTGAAAACCACCTGTACATTAGATCTTGTATATAAATAATTAAAATTAAAGTAACCTCAACAGTCCTACAAAAGAGACAATTGACTTCTTAGCAATTAAATAATTTTGTAGAAAATTGGTATATATGATTTTTTTTGTTGACATATTATCTGACCATAAAAAGCCTCATACATCAAAAATTTGTCACATAGATAATCTTGATTCTCATTATTTTGGAAAATTCCAAAACTAAACTCCAGCCTATTGTTACACAAGCTGTTGTGTTTCCACTTCCAGGTCTTTCAGAGGCATGTTAGGGGAAGTTCTCATACACGCGGCTACGGCAGAAAGGGGCACTACACAGAAGGCCTAGAAAGCCAGGCTTAGGCAATTGAGGGCCGTTGAAGGCATTGGAGATGGAACATGCCATAAGCAGAAATGTGTTTTCTGAGGCTGACAAAATTTCAAAATCAACTTTTCACAATATAGGAAGACTACCCAATTCTTGAAAGCTTTTTTCTTTTCCCAGTTGCTTCAATGATAGCCATACACTTCAATAAACTCAATTTTCCTCCATCTGTTCATAAAAATAATTATTCACTGGTCCATCCAAATTCACAACCTTTTTTAAAAAATTCACATTGTCATTTTTATACCAAAAACTTTCAATCATCTATTTCTCCTCCTGAGAGTCCCAAGGAATCGAGGTTGAGTTTCAGAGCCAAATGTTTTTCTCTCTATATTGCCTTCTGCTATGGTTTGAATGTGTCCCCAAAGTTCACATGGTGGAAACTTAATCCCTAATGCAACGGCGTTGGAAGGTGAGGCCTTTAAGAGATGATTAGGATGTGAGGGCTCTGTCCTCATGAATGAATTAATGCTGTTTTTTTTTAGAGTGGGTTTCTGTTTAAAAGACTGAGTTTGGCCCCCTTTACCCCCTCCTCTCTCTCTATGTGATAATTCTCATCTTATGATGACTCAGCAAGAAGGCCCTCACCACATGTGGCCCCTCAAATCTTGGACTTCTCAGCCTCCAAAACCATGAGTCAAATAAATCTCTGTTCATTATAAATTACCAATTCTCAACTATTCTGTTATAGCAGCATAAAATGTACTAAAATACCTCCTTTCTTTAAAAGTTATATAGAGCATCTCTTCTTTCAGAGACTCATTAAATTAGGTTAAACTTAATTTGTTGTTTCTGCATCACAAATGCTTAATTGTGACATATTTGTATGTAATTTACTTAGCAATTTGAGATTTACTTTAATCTTTCCTTCATCACCCCACTCACTTTTTTTAACTCTTTTGCCTCAGATTGTTTCATAATTTTCCTTTGTATGTTTCTGTTGATCTTTGTATATGATCTTGTAATTAATCTTTTCCTCTTTCCCTTTTAGATTTTTTAAATTATAATAACTGTGATGATTAATATTAGGTATCAACTTGATTGGATTGAAGGATGCCTAGATAGCTGGTAAAGTATTGTTTCTGGGTGTGTATGTGGGGGTGTTGCCAGAGAAGACTGACATTTGAGTGGGTGAACTGGGAGAGGAAGACCCACTTTCAATGTGAGTGGGCACCATCCAATCAGCTGCAAGTGTGGCTATAAAGAAACAGATGGAAGAAGGTGGGATAACCTTGCTAGCTGAGTTTTCCAGCTTTCATCTTTCTCCCATGCTGGATGCTTCCTTCTACTCCTCCTGCCCTGGAACATCAGATTCCAGGTTCTTTAGCCTTTGGACTCTGGGACTTGTACTAGTGGCTTGCCAGGAGCTCTTGGGCCTTCAGCCACAGACTGAAGGCTGTCCTGTTGGCTTCCCTGCTTTTGAGGATTTTGGACTCTGACTGAGCCACTACCAGCTTCTTTCTTCCCCAGCTTTCAGACAGCCTATCATGGGACTTGGCCTTGTAATCATGTGAGCAAATTTTCCCTAATAAACTGCCTTTTATATATACATATATCCTATTAGTTCTATCTCCCTGGAGAATCCTGAATATACTTTCTCAACCTCTAAAACCTTTCCTCCTATGGAGATATTCAAATCCCTTTCTTGCAGGAAAGGTATCTCTAATCTCTTTTCCTTATCAAGAAACTTTTAAAAGCTCCAACTTTACAATATTTTATTAAATATTCTAAAATCAATAGCTTTCCAATATACTCTAGGGCTTCACTAAACCATTTTCAATTTCTTCCTGATTTGGCAGCACTACTCTTTTAATGAGCATCTTAATACATAAGTAACCATTATTCTGTTGGCCAGTAGTAATGAGACAGACCTATTACCAGTCTCCTTCAACTATTTAGGGCCATTTGATTTAGAATTAATATGAATTTACTTTGAGGCTGATCCTACTTCCACAACGGTAATAGTTAACTAGTCCAATGGAATCCATTCCTTTTTCTTATGCCCTAATACTAAAATCTTTAAATGTACATATGGAACATGTGTATATTCATTTAAACATTTATACATTTACTACAGTACTATATAATACACGCATGGTAAATTATAACCCAAAAATGATACTTTTTAAAGAATTAGATAAAAATAAATAGAATTTGTTTATAAGTTCTGTATATGTTATAGTCTTATCTACCCTATCTTGAAACCTCTGTACTACACTAGTAGTTTGAAAACTCTGATGCCCATTAAAATCCCCTGAGAAGAATGTTAACACATTTAAGATGCTGAGGACTCACTCAAACTTTTTTTTTTTTTTTTGAGACCAAGTTTTGCTCTTGTTGCCCAGGCTAGAGTGCAGTGGTGAGATCTCGGCTCACTGCAACCTCCACCTCCCAGATTCAACGAATTCTCCTGCCTCAGCTGCCCAAGTAGCTGGGATTACAGGCATCCGCCACCATGCCCAGCTAACTTTGTATTTTTAGTAGAGACGGGGTTTTGCCATGTTGTGCAGGCTGCTCTCAAACTCCTGACCCCAGGTAATCCACCCACCTCGGACTCCCAAAGTGCTGAGATTGCAGGCATGAGCCACCACACCTGGCCAAACTTTTTAAATTAGAATCTACTGCTCATGTGTCTTGCTCCCCTTACTCAGGTGACTGCCAGTCTTTGGAAACAGCTGTGCTAGGTCATTAATTACCAAATATCAGTTAGCTAACAGTGCTAGGCTGGCTGAATAAGAAACACATGAGATGCTTCACAGTGTAAAGTCTTAATTTTAGTTCTTACAGAGTCTAATTTAGTAGGTCACTGAGAGACCTAGAAAACTATTAACAACTCAGCTGATTCTGTGCACCACCAAGTTTAAGAAATATTGAAGATCTGTCAAATTCAAGTTGCAATATTCATTGAATTTTACTTGTATACCATCAGGAGCTTCTTTGCAGAAAAAATAATGATGAAATATTTAATTCCTAGGAGGCTATTTTCAGCCCTGCAACCATAACCATTTTTTTATTATTCAATTTATTTTATTTTTCCTTTGCTTTTTTCTTCCTATTTTACCTCGCCAGTGGTATTTCTTACTTTTTCTCTCCCCTTGAAGTTTTTCTTGAAGTCTTATATGGTGGCCATGAAAATTTACCTTTCAGATGTCTTCTTTGAGGAAACATCACTGGCAAATGGCTGCAGCCACTGCCAGGAGAGTATCTACGTCCATCACCCTGTTTGTGCTGGAGCCTTGCTTCCCTCGGGCAGTGCCCAGCAATGACCAAGCAGAGCTGGAGCACTAATGTAGGCGCATTCCTGCCGGATGCCTGACTCCTCCAAGAGATGACTTTAACTCAGGAGCTCCGCATCAGCCTGGCTACACTTTTCTTGGGAATGTGCTCAGCCTTAGTTCCTTTTTACATAATCCTCCTTCCTTCTCTCCCTTCCTGGGGTCAGGGCTGCATCATGGTCTGAAGGCTCTTCCTGCCTTCTCTTGGACCCTGTCTTTATCCTGCTTAGCGCTTTTCCTCCCAGTGCCCATAAATCTCACACATGTCTAATCCCATCTTGATGATATATTTCATGAAAATGGAGGTGTTGTCAGTTTCATTGTATTAGTTATCCTTCTCTGCTGCTCACATAACGCTAATGTATCTGTGACTAGCTCCCTGACCACATCCTATGAAGTTTGTTTACATATTTTCTTCAAGCTCCACATAATTATTTGTTTTAAAACACACACAAAAAAGGGCTGATTCTTCACATTTGAAACACTCTTCATACCTACATATTATCACCGAGTGATACCCTCACTCAAAGCTACACTACTGGTAACTCTCTAAAGTCCTCAAAATTTTACTTGGAAGATAATTAGTCTGATCTCCCTTTGCAAACAGTCTCAACTACATTCTTTGGCGGAAATCTCCAACTGGGCTGCTAGTGTCCCAAGACTTATCAGTACACTGCAGAGATCTCTCACCTTAGAAAAAAAAAAAAAAAGAAAAGTTTGTTTTAGTCCAGTATATTAAGCAACTAAGGTCTTCAGCCTTGCCAGCTTTCTAAAATCAGAAAAGACTGCTTTCAGCAGCTTGGGTCCTGGTACATTTTCCAAAACAAACCCTCCTTCTCTACGACTCTGAAGTTCACATCAAATTCTTTGCTCCCCAGGATTACATTTTAAAAATTGTCTTTCATTCATCCCAACTGATTTGATAATGAGTCTCCATCATCATGGAGTCCATGAGGTCAAAGTCCCCATCAGGACCTTGGCAGGAATCAGTTGCTGTAGAACCTGGATAACCTGAGCTCCAAGTATTGGGACACTCAGATGCCTCTAGGCTCTCTCCCCTGCCAGGATCCCATGTCCCCAGCACAGCAAATTGTTTATTATTGTGGCACCTTAGTTTGGTCAGGTTTATCAGAGGGGAGCATCTGAATTTAACTGTACAAATTTAACCCAGTTCACCATTCTTAAATTGTAGTTCAGGCACTCCTGGGAGTCCCAAATACCATGTTAGAGAGTCAAAATTATAATCATAATAGCATTAAGTCATCGCTTTTTCACTCTTATTCTCGAATGACTATGCAGTAGAATTTCCCACAGCCTATTGATGCAGGATTTTTCTCAGCCACTTTTCCCACTGGGCACCTCCACAGCTGTTGACGCCGACCCCCACAGGCCTCACTCAGCCCCAGGCCTACCACTGGAGGCACCCCACCCACTCAGCCCACCTGTGCTGTAGTTTGTACCTGCATTTGGCGGTTCCTGAGCTCTTGTTCTGACTCCAAGAAGAATGAGGATATGCTGGCAATGGAAGGGTGAAGATGGGCAGAGAAAAATTTTGTTGAGAGAGTCAACAGCTCTCAGCACAAAGGGGACATGGTGGGGTGGTCCCCTGTCCCTCGCAGTCAGGTGGTTTCTCTCCTGATTGAATCCGGGGCTTTTATGGGCTCAGACTAGGGGAGTGTATCCTGATTGGTTTGTGAGTATGCAAAGAAAGGCTAAAGCAAAGGCACCACTCAAAGGTGGACACGACAGTGTGAAAAACCAATTAGGAAAGGGTCAGCATACGTAAAATATGTGGAGGGTGGTGGTCAATCAGAGGAAAGCACACCAAACAGGAAGACAGGTTCTTACTTCAGTCTGAGGATTTACCTGGGACTGTCTTCAGCTTGAAGGTCGTGTTTCACTGGGACCCTCCCCTATCTGCCTAGGAATTTGCCTGCCTCTTGCTGCTGTCACTGTCTACCATAGGATACTGTTATTGCTCTGAGGGCTAATGGACCCTGGGTCTGTGTCTTCTCACTTTTTCTAAAATTCTCACTTTTCTAAAATTCTCAAAAGTATTAGGCTTAGGGTATAATTTTGTGTATTTTCAAATATCAACCTCCTTTCTCCTCTTCTGTGCTCTTGCTAGCTGTCTTTTGTTATAGCAGGTAGACTCTCCACGTGCTGTATTTTACTTTATCTCCAGTATATCATTATATTTGAAATTCTAAAGTGTTTCCTGAGCCCTGTGCATGTATCCTTTGAATCTAAAATAAAAGTTGAAACTATAAATGAAAGTGTTCCTTGCCCATATGTGGAAACATAATAATAAGTACGTATACTTCATAGTCGTTTTGCAATATCTTAAAATATTTTCTAAAAAAGTTTTTAAACTTTTAAACTCTATTAAAAATATTGTTTCACAATTCAATAATATTTTATTCAAAATAAAGTAATATATTTTTCTTATGTTTAAGAAAAATCACTGGCCTAAGAAGGGGAAATTAAAAGATGAACTTGCTCAAGCAATAGCTGCACTGTCCACAGCTAAAGATGCTGAAAGCAATGAAACTGATACTGAAGCGACATACGGAGAGTAGGAATGCTCTCCAAAGACACTGGGGGGAATGAATCAGGAAATAAAAACATGGTGAAAGCTATCTTTTTCTCAGCTTTGTAGATTTTAATAATTTACCTTTTCTTTTTTTTTTTTTTTTTTTTTTTTTTTTTTTGACACAGAGTTTCACTCTTATTTCCCAGGCTGGAGTGCAATGGCGATCTCAGTTCACTGTAACCTCTACCTCCTGGGTCAAGTGATTCTTCTGCCTCAGCCTCCCTAGTAGCTGGGATTACAGGCGCCCACCACCATGCCCAGCTAATTTCTGTATTTTTGGTCGAGACGGGGTTTCACCATGTTGACCAGGCTGGTCTTGAACTCCTGCCCTCAGGTGATCTGCCTGCCTTGGCCTCCCAAAGTGCTGGGATTACAGGCGTGAGCCACCATGCCTGGCCTACCTCTTCATGTCTTATGCAACAATTCTTTTTCAAATGGCATTATGGTGTCAGTGAAGATGCAGGGTTATTATCTAATAAAACATTTAGAATTTAAAGAAAAGCAATTACATACTGTGAATGCTAAAACCCAGGATGAATACATTTGTAAAATATAATAAAGATGAAATCTTAGAAAGATAAATGTCTGGAGCAGTAGTTCTCAAATTTGTGGTATTACAAACACTTGGAGGACGCCTTGAAATTCAGATTGCTGGGCCTTATCCCCAAGAGTTTTGATGAAATAGGTTTGCGGTAAACTTGAGAATTTGCTTTAGTAAGTTCCCAGGTGATAATGAAGCTGCTGGTCTGAGAATCACACTTTGAGAATCACCAGGCTAGAGCAATGATACTCTGATTTCAATGTGCAAAAGAACCCTTGGGAGCTTGTTTTAATTTCCCAGAGAATTGGAATGAATAGGTCTGAGTAGATCTGGGAAGGCTATGAATTTTTTAAGTTCCCCAGGTGATTCTCAACAAACAACGAACTTTGCTTTAGTAAAATGTTTTTTAAAAAAATCTCCCCAGGTGATTTAAACATTCAGTCATGGCTAAGAATCAGTGCTTTGGTGCTATTTCTGTTCTTTAAGTGATTTGGCGGTAGCTTTAAGCACTGAAAATTTTTGCTATCCTTTATTCTCTTTGCATCTTGAGCAGGTGGTCTGAGTCCCACTGCAGAGCACAGCCCTATTGTGCTATCCGCCCAATACTCTGCTACCACCACCTCCCCAGTTGCACTATCCACCTCACCTTATTATTGGTTTTCAGGCGTCTGATCCATGCAAAGCTGTTGACTTCCATGCACCTTATCCACGCTAAGCCATTAAGTTCCATTCATTGATTTTTTTTTTTTTTTTTGGTAGGATGTAGAACTTGGGAGTTATTAACCACTCTATTGCCTACTTTGTGAACTAAACAGGCAGAGGAAACCAAAGGATCAAAAGAGAAATAAAGATGCCCCCATGAGAAAAATAATGAGCATTGGAATCCCTGGGTACAGCTGTTACTGACGCACAGGTATAATTTAACCTTCATTTCTGTGAGAAGTCTCATATCTTTTTTAAAAAACTCATGTAATTCATGTTTTATATTTTTGTTTTTGCTTATGCTCACTTGAAAAAAACTAAGAAACTTGCCTAAGTTTACACAGAAAGGTGGGGTCGAAGACAGAATTGAAAATGTCTCATTAATATTTCTCTTTTACATTGCACAGCCTGTATGAATTTGATTTACCTAAAACACCCAATGACAAAATAGTAACTTCTCTGGTCTACATTGTAAGGTGGCTGTGCACAAAACTCCTAAACCAAATCTTGTAAGAACAAATTGGAATTTCCAGTGATTATTTAGCCACTGCTAATCTATTGAATTAAACAATATGTTTGGACTTGGCAGACATACGTCTCTGGAATCTGTCCTTCATGATTTCCAACCCTCCCCAGGAAAAGTCAAGTGTGCTGATGGCTTGTACTCTTTCTCAGCCAAGCATGAAAATCTTACTAGAGGAAGAGTCCCTGACCTATTGAGTAGTGTTCCAAATTGTACTATTAATGACTGTGGAATCCACAAGTTGGCCACAATCTTTCCTGAAGCACCACCCAGGCACATGCCTTGACTTTTATGGCACTTGAACAATGATATTGCACTTTAAAGAGTATGAGGAGGGTTTTAAAAATTCTGGTCTTGTGCCAAGTTTTCCCATTTCACGTAAAAGGAACTTTTTTTCCACCTGTCTGCATAAAAGGGTGCAAGAAGCATGAGAAAAGACAAGAGAAATTCTTCTTGTTTATAGTTTTATTTCTATCTTGAAATATGACCTACTCTTTGAAAAGTTAGAAGGACCCCATCAAAATTCTCAATTGTCAGAGCTCTCTGTCTTCTGAAAGTTGAACTTTTGCTATAAAAGAGAGGTCTATAAAAATGAATCAATCTGTAAAGATAAAGATAAAAGTCTTTTTTGTTAATTTATGTCTCCACACAAAATTTTAAAAGTACTTAGATAATGTGGTTGTAATAAAACCCTATACAGATAAATTTAAAAATGAATAGGAAGCACAGATTCCCACAATCATGTGCCCACTGCACAGAAAGAACAACCGTGATTTTATTTTTCCTCTAGGATAAAAAACTTTACTGGGGTAACTTAAAATACTGGGTGGTATGTGTGGGTTGGAGGTTGTAGGTTAAGATTACTAGATGTGGCCCAGACACATGGCTCACACCTGTAATCCCAACACTTTGAGAGGCCGAGGCAGGCAGATTACCTGAGGTCAGGAGTTCAAGACCACCCTGGCCAATGTGGCGAAACCCCATCTTTACTAAAAATACAAAAATGAGCTAGGTGTGGTGGCGGTCACCTGTAATCCCAGCTATTCAGGAGGTTGAGGCAGGACAATTGCTTGAACCTGGGAGGCGGAGGTTGCAGTGAGCTGAGATTGGGCCTCAAAAAAAAAAAAAAAAAAAGATTGCTAGATGTATTCTTTACAAAAAGAAAGAGAAAGAAAGAAAGAAAGAAGGAAGGAAGGAAGGAAGGAGAAAGAAAAAAAGAAAAGAAAGAAAGAAAGAAAGAAAGAAAGAAAGAAAGGAAGGAAGGAAGGAAGGAAGGAAGGAAGGAAGGAAGGAAGGAAGGAAAGAAAAGAAAGAATTCTGGATTATTTGAGCCAAGGATGATATTGTGAGATTAACCCTAGAAGGAGGTTTTCCCCTTTTGTAGAAGGGAAAACTTAAGACGACTTTGGTAGTAAAGGACATGGCTTATAAACAGTCTTTATAAACAAGAAAAGAAGTTATCTACAAAAAATAAAAGTACTCTGATTTAACAGGTTTTGTTTAATTAGCTTCTTCTGTTTTAATTCCCTTTTGATGCAAAAAATAACTGGCTGTTCATGTAGCATCACATTGATGACCACAACCATCCCACAAGCATGTTGCTGCTATTGTCCCAGTTTGTATTAACATCCCAGTTTGTAATTTGTTATTTGTATAACAAATTAACTCCAAACTTGGAGCATTATAACACTAAGCATTTATTATCTCACAGTTCCTGTGGATTAGGAAAACGGCACAGCTTAGCTGGGTACCTTAGGCTCACGTTCTAGGTTATTAGCAGGCCTCAGGAATTCTGCTTCCACACATAGACACGTGGCTGTTGGCAGATCTCAGGTCCTCACTGGCTATCGGCTGGAGACATCGGTTTCTCGCCAAGTGTGCCTCACAATGGGGTTGCTCCCAACATAGTGAATTGCTCCCCACAGGGCAAGGAATTTGAGAAACAGAACAAATAATGGGTCCTCAAAAAGGAAGCTATCTTTGTATACCCTAATCTCAGGAGTGATTTCCTATCATGTCTGCCCTATCCTATTCATTAGAAAAGTCACTTATCCCAGCCCACACTCAAGAGGAGGGAATTACACAAGTGTGTGAGCACCAGGAGGCAGCGGTCATTGGGGTTATTTTAGAGGAGTCCTACCCCAGAGTTTTCATTATTCTAAGAATGGAGGAAACAGGGGCTTAGGAAAGATAAATAAATTGCCCAAGATCATTTGGCTGTTCCATGCTAAACAGGAATTCATTTCCAGGCTTTTGAAGTCCAGAGATCAAGTTCTTAATCAATATGCAGTAGGAAAAAAATATACATTGTAAGAAATTGACCTCTTTTTTGCTGAATCCTTTTGACGACCATTTGCCCACCAATAGGCAAAAGTTTAAGACCAAATAATGGCACTAATTTAGATTTATCAAATGCATTATGTGCAAGAATACAGGCTAGAATTTCAGTTAATTTTTAAATACTTTTTAATATCTAACATTTTTCTCAAGTTTATCACTCTTTCACATTTGTATATGAGTCAATAAAATTAAAAATGACAGCAACATTTTTTTTTTTGTTTTATGAACCATGTTTCTCAGAAGTATTTATTTGGTTTAGAGTTAAGGTTTAAGAAAAAAATCATTATTTTGCAGAGCCAGCTTTATTAGAAAATGATTACAAACACTCACCCCCAACCTTGACAGTGCACTAGAATTGGAGAACTGAAGTTTCTTCTTTCTATATCAAAAAGAAAGCAGATGTGATACTTGTAAGGCCATGGAACCACAGTCAGTTATTCCCTGCAGAGTATCGATAGCCTGTTATTTCTTACTTAGGTTGAAAATGTTTGCAAGAGTTGAATGATAAATGACTCCAGAGAGGAAGTAAAGAAAGGATCATGACTAAGGTGTTTGTAGGTGCAAGTTTTATCACAATACAGGAATTAGAACAATGTAGAAGCAACAGGAGAAAAGGAGAGGCTTTCTGACAACCGCATTATCAGTTCCATCAGCCCCTCTGTGCAAACCATATGGCCTGTGTCTCAGTCAGCACAGAGGATTATCCAACTGTCACCTCTCTCCTGACTGGATATTGTGTCATAGTTGAACATTAGGGTTTTCATTTTTATGTATTACTCCTGTGAAGAAAACTTTGGCATAACCTACACCCTTAAAATACTCACCTCCATTTCTTTAACACCTAACACATGGCCAGCTCTTAATCAACGTTTAAGAACTGACCTGCATTTTTATGAACACATGGTTAGTTTGAGCTTTGGATTTTCAACCTTACATTGATTGGGACCAGCTGCTAAGGTAAGTGAGATAATTCTGAGAGACGGGTTGCTTGTTCACAACACATTTAATTTAGCAAAAGAAGAAAAGGGCATAAATTTTTCAAGACAGTTATTCCGTATGGGATTTCCAGATCTCCCAGCATCTGAACTTTGAGGATTATTTTTTAAATCAAACTTTTTCTTTTCACTTATCCATGAGGCTGTCTGAAAATCTAATCTGTCCTGGAGAATAGTCTCATCATGGAAGCTAGATAAAAATAGTTCATACTTGTGAATCTTGTGATCTGTATAGTAGCCCTCATAAGCCATTAAAAAATGGAGGAAAAATGTATTTATCTTTAGAGACTAGCATTAATATTAGCAAACAGTTTGATGTAATTGTACCTCTTGTTATCCACGTTTCTGTATTTCTAATAAATTGCTGTATCAAATCCACTAAGTGTTATTACTTGGAAAAATGTGTCATTTGTACTCAGTAAACTTCTGAGTAACCATTTGTCATTGTTCTATGTAAAAATAAAAAATGACATTTTCTGTGGATTTCATAGCAACTCATTACCATGCAAAAAAATAAACGCAAAAAAAATTAAATATTTCCATTGGCTATAAACATTCTAGTATAAGTAGA